>NC_040077.1:32635000-35462500 GCF_003369695.1 Bos indicus x Bos taurus
TTTGAAGTCTCTGTGCTCACCTGCCCATCTGGATATGTCAATGGAGATATTCTTGTCACCTCTCAATGAAATATATTGTGAGCAAAGTTCCTGTCAGACTTATGTGTACCCGCATATTACCCCAAGCACACAACTAACATAAAGTGTGCTGGCCTGAGGCAAAATTGGTTTGATACCCACAACCATATCTTTAAAAGATTGTTCCTTCTATGGCAATCCTTCCTAACTCAGGGATGAAAGCAAGTCAGTATAAAGAGAGGGAATAAAAGGGCCAAAAATTTCAGCACCAGTTCTTCATTGCTAGGTCAGGCTGAAGAAGGAACAGAAGAAGTACAGATTTAGAGAAGAGAGCCCCAGAAAGCAAGAGTATGCAAGAAGAAGCAACTGGGTTGGAAGGGAGAAATATATGAGTATCACGCATATTGGAAGAAAAGGAAAAGCAAAGGAATTATTTTTCTTCTTTCTCTCGTAACACCTTTCTTTCTAATACATTGGTGATCTACATTTTGATACAACTATCTGGCTAGCTTTTCTGTAGAAACTTAAAATTGTTTTTTTAATTCCTTTTAATATAAATGACTGAATCATTAATGCCTAAAAAAGCATATAGGAACAAGCCTGGTATTGCATCATTGTCTGTTAGGCATTTCTGAGATGTTACATTCCTAATGCCTGTCCTGTAAGCACAGGTAAGCACAAGACCCCAACCCAGCTGCTTTCTACCCCAATGATGCCAGATTTCAGGATCTGTCAATAGTAGTCATGTCATCAAGTTATTTTCTTTTCCCTTGAATCATTGCTGCAATAAACTCACTACTCCAATTCTTCTCTCTTAACTGAAAATTGTGCTGCCAGACTGTGGGTTAACCATTTGTAGATTCTTTTCTTCATGGAGATTTTGCATGGCCATGTAATTAATAAAATTATAATTTCTTCCTTAATTTCTGTCTCTACTTTCAGACTATAAACTCCTTTAAATCAATCTGTTGTCTATACCATGGGATTCCCTGTGTCTAGCACAAACCTTGAGTCTGTCAGGATACAAAAGATATAAAAAATCCTTTTAAGAAGGTGGTGGCGAGGAAAGAGCAGGGAAATAATGCTAAAGGGTCGCTAGTAAATTCCAGCAGTGAAAAGAATGAGAAAGAGAAAACTTTATGAAGATGCACTGGAAACCTGTGCTCTGATGTTTTTAGGACAGGAGATCAGTGATAGAGAAAACTCTGGTTCTGCATGACTCAGATCTGGCCTCTTGTCTTTTAAACATAGTGAACCTTAAAGTAAATATGCAAATACTGAGCTCTACCATAAAAGCGGCTGAGCATTGAAGAATTGATGCTTTTGAATTGTGGTGCCAGAGAAGACTCTTGAAAGTCCCTTGGACTGCAAGGAGATCAAACCAGTCAATCCTAAAGGAAATCATCCCTGAATATTCATTGGAAGGACTGATGCAAAAGCTCCAATACTTTGGCCACGTAATATGAAAAGCCGACTCAGAAAGACTGAGGGCAGGAGGAGAAGGTGGCAACAGAGGATAAGACGGTTGAATGGTATCACCGCCTCAATGGACATGAGTTTGAGCAAACTCCAGGAGAGAGTGAAGGACAGAGAAGCCTGGCGTGAGGCAGTCCATGGGATCACAAAGAGTTAGACATGACTTAGCAACTGAACAACAACATAGGAAGGAAAAATGTTAAAATTAGTATTTAACCATGAAAAAACTAATGAAGATGATTAACACCATAAGAATATATGATGAAATGTAAGTTGTTTATTTACCATTTTTAATACAAATGACTAAACCATTAATGCCTATAAAAAAACATCCAGGAAGAAGCTTGGTATCGTGTCATTGTATGTTAATTCATTTTGAGGTATTACTTAATTTTTTAATACAACATACA
Source organism: Bos indicus x Bos taurus (assembly GCF_003369695.1). Classification (NCBI taxonomy): domain Eukaryota; kingdom Metazoa; phylum Chordata; class Mammalia; order Artiodactyla; family Bovidae; genus Bos; species Bos indicus x Bos taurus. The sequence continues at coordinate 32,636,905 of NC_040077.1, forward strand.
ATTTTATGTAGTCTGCTGTCCATGTTGCATAATCATCATACTTTCAAACTAGAGAGAAAACTAAGGAAAAATCTGATGTCATGATTCCCAACTGAAAACTATTTGAATTTAATTCAATATTATATTATCAATCTATACTAAGGGAGCAATTTCTAGAAATACATGCTATGGTGTAACAGTCTTCCATGAGTTAATCTGTAAGCCTGTAAGCCTGTTTTAGTTCTGTTCTCCAGTATACCAGCATAATAAAAGTTCCAGTGTACTTAGAATCAAAGGCGCTGTACAAGTAGAAAATAGTGTGCGTATTATTAACCTTTCTGTGCTTGTCTCCTCATCTGTAATATGGGGTTAATGATATTTCTGCACCTCACGAGACTGTTGTGTGAATTAATGTTTGTAAAGCCCTTTAAGGTCCACGGATGAAAGATGCCGTAAAAGTCCAAAGGTGATAATATTATAGTTATTGAAATTAGAAACACCAATAATGCTGGGAACTGAATATATATTTGGTTGAAGGCACCTCACACATTATGAATTTGAAGGCTCTTAAAGAAGCTTGCCATTTCAAAATTAATGTTTTGATATATACAGAATAAATTCCACAGAGATATTACATATATGTGATAAGCCAAATGGATATAGTTTGCTCATAACTGACAAAAGCAGGGTATGAGTCTCCTTTTGGTCCATGTTTTTTTCAGAGGAAGTACTACAGTAAAATACACAGGATCTGTAGTCAAAATTATATAATGTCAAAATGGTCTATTTAGAAAAAGGCAGTAAATTTAGAAAAATGGCATGTTAAAATGACAGCATGATTTAATGAAATCTTTATTTATACCTCTGTTTATACTGCTGTTATTTTTTAATTTACATTTTGAATCTACTTGAATAATTTACAAATATTAAGCACAAAACACAACAGCATTCTTTTTGAGGACAAAAAATATAAATTATCAGTTGTCAACTGTTTGTCTGAATTAATTCTAATGTGTGTATTAAATATTTTTTTCTAAAAGTTTAGAATGGTATTATACTAAATCAACATAATACAGAAAAGAATATAAATTTTCTAATATCATAGCTCTTTTTAAAAAAAATACTCAAGTGTCTCATGAGATTATTTACTTATTTATCCACTCATTCATTCACTCACTCAGTGTTTATTTGTACCATATACAATAATAATTTAAAAATACAAATCTTAGAATATATGTATGAATGTGTGAATGTTTATGTTTAGAGAAAGCAGTCTAGAGACATGCACAACATTCCATTATCAAACTTCATAATAATTACCTCTAGGAAGTGGTTTGGGATAAGGAAAATACAGTAGAACTTTTTAAAAAATTTTATACCAGTCTATACTGGTTGATTTTGTTACAAAAAATATGTGTAACTTTTTAATTTTTAAAAGGCACATTCACAGAAAGCAAAAGGTTAGAAAGACTCCAAAATAAAAGTAAAGATTGATGAGACAAAACTAAAGAAGTTAGAGTTTAAGAAACATTCTTAATTTATTGTCAGGCTGAAAAGGAAAGACAAGTAGTTAAAGGGAGGATTCATCATCCTTGATCATAATTTAGGAAAATTAACATGCACATGTATTTTTGCTTTTTTTAATTAGAAGGAATGCAATTTTGTCTTTTAATCCATTGAAGAATGCTTTTCGACTAAGTAGAGAAAAGGTTAACTTCAAATAATAGTGGCAAACCAGTCAAGGAAAAACAACAAGACTTCACAATTAAAGTCAAAGAGTCAAACAAACATTATATTTAGAAAGTCAAGAGCTTTGTTTTGGTTGCTTTAGAGATTTTCCCCAATTTATGGGAGGTTCAAGGTTACCACGGTCAGTATCTACAGCTCAAAGTCATTCCAGAGTTTATTCAATATTAGTGTTAAAAGATTTAAGCCTGTATTGCAATGGAAAAAATTGAAATCTGGGACTACTGACATTATGAGTGTAAGTAAATTATAGTAAAAGGTCACATGGGCCAGCTTACCTCTAGACAGCTAATAAGCAGAGAAAGCTATATTTAGAAGTTTAAAATCAAGAAATATTGTTCAGTCTAAGTCGTCTCCAAATCTTTGCAATCCAGTGAATTGCAGCATGCCAGGTGTCCATGTTCTTCACTGTCTTCTGGAGTTTGCTCAAACTCCTGTCCACTGAGCCGGTGATGCCATCCAAACCTCTCATCCTCTGTAGCCCCCTTCTCCTGCCCTCAATCTTCCCCAGCATCAGAATCTTTTCCAATGAGTCAGCTCTTCGCATCGGATGACCAAAGTATTGGAGCTTCAGCTTCAGCATCAGTTCTTCCAATGAAATTCAAGGTTTATTTCCTTTAGGATTGACTGGTTTGATCTTTTTGCTATCCAAAGGATGCTCAAGCATCTTTTCCAGCAACACAGTTTGAAAGCATCAGTTTGTCAGCGCTCAGCCTTCTTTATGGTCCAAATCTCACATCCATACATAACTACTGGAAAAACCATAGCTTTGACTAATTGGACCTTTGTTGGCAATTGATCTCTCTGCTTTTTAATATACTGCTTATGTTTGTCATAGCTTTTCTTCCAAGGAGCAAGCGTCTTTTAATTTCGTGACTGTAGTCACCATCCAGAATGATTTTGGAGGCCAAAATTATAAAATCTGCAACTGTTTTCACTTTTTCCCCACCTATTAATCATGAAGTGACAGGACAGGATGCCATGATCTTAATTTTTTGAATGGCGAGTTTTAAGCCAGCTTTTTCACTCTCCTCTTTAACTTTCATCAAGAGGCTCTTTAGTTCCTCTTTGCATTCTGCCATTAGAGTCATATCATCTATGTATCTGAGATTGTTGTTATTTCTCCCAGCAGTCTTGATTCCAATCTGAGCTTCATCCAGGCCAGAATTTTGCATGATGTACTCTGCATATAAGTTAAATAAGCAGGATGACAATATACAACATTGCCATACTCCTTTCTCACTTTTGAACCAGTCCATTGTTACATGTGGAGAACGCAATGGCATCCCACTCCAGTACTCTTGCCTGGAAAATCCCATGGATGGAGGAGCCTGGTGGGCTGCTGAGGGTTGTTACATGTAAGGTTCTAACTGTTGATTCTTGACCTGCATACAGGTTTACAGGAGGCAGGTGAGGTGGTTTGGTATTACCATCTCGTTAAGAATTGTCCACAGTTTGTTGTGATCCACACACTCAAAAGCTTTAGCACAGTCAAGAAAACAGAAGTAGATGTTTCTCTGGAATTCCTTTGCTTTTTCTACCATCCAAATGATGTTGGCAATTTGATCTCTGGTTCCTCTGCCTTTTCTAAATTCAGCTTGTACATCTGGAAGTTCTTAGTTCACGTATTGTTAAAGCCTAATTGGAGAATTTTGAGCATTACTTTGCTAGCATGTGAGATGAGAACAACTATAGTTTGGGCTTCCCTGGTGGCTCAGATGGTAAAGAATCCACTTGCAATGCACAAGAGATCCCTGGGTCAGGAAGGCATCCTGGAGAAGAATGCCATCCCACTGCAGTATTCTTGCCTAGGAAGTCCCATGGACAGAGGAGTCTAGCAGGCTACAGTCCATGGGGTTGTAAAGAGTCAGACATGACTGAGCAATTAACACTTTCACTTTGAACATTCTTTGTCCAAAGTGGTTTGGAACGGCAAACCACTTCAGTTTTCTTGCCTTGAGAACCCCATGAACAGTATGAAAAAGCAAAAAGTTAGGACACTGAAAGATGAACTCCTTAGGTCAGTAAGTGCCCAATATACTACTAGAGATTAGTGGAGAACTAACACCAGAAAGAATGAAGAGATGGAGCCAAAGCAAAAACAACACCCAGTTATGGATGTGACTGGTGATGGAAGTAAAGTCTGATGCTGTAAACAGCACTATTGCATAGGAACCTGGAATGTTAGGTCCATGAATCAAGGCAAATTGGAAGTGGTCAAACAGGAGATGGCAAGAGTGAACATCGATATTTTAGGAATCAATGAACTAAAATGGACGGGAATGAGTGAATTTAACTCAGATGACTGAGTTATATCTACTACTGTGGGCAAGAATCCCTTAGAAAAAATGGAGTAGCCATCATAGTCAACAAAAGAGTCTGAAATGCAGTACTTGGAGGCAATTTCAAAAACAATAGAATGATTTCTATTTGTTTCCAAGGCAAACCACTCAATATCACAGTAATCCAATCTATGCCCCGACCAATAATGCTGAAGAAGTTGAAGTTGAACAGTTCTATAAAGACCTACAAGACCTTCTAGAACTAACACTAAAATAGATATCCTTTTCATTATAGGGGACTGGAATGCAAAAGTAGGAAGTCAAGAAATACCTGGAGTAACAGGGAAATTTGGCCTTGGAGTACAGAAAGAAGCAGGGCAAAGGCTTGGCAAAGAGTTTTGCCAAGAGAACCCACTGGTCATTGCAAACACCCTCTTGCAACAGCACAAGAGAAGACTCTACACATGGACATCACCAGATGGTCAATACCGAAATCAGATTGACTATATTCTTTGCAGCCAAAGATGGAGAAGCTTTAAACAGTCAGCAAAAACAAGACCAGGAGCTGACTGTGGCTCAGATTCATGAATTCCTTATTGCCAAATTCTGACTTAAATTTAAGAAAGTGGGAAAGCTACTAGACCATTCAGGCATGACCTAAATCAAATCCCTTATGATTATACAGTGGAAGTGAGAAATAGATTCAAGTGAATAGATCTGAAGGAGTGCCTGAAGAACTATGGACGGAGGTTCATGACATTGTACAGGAGGCAGGGATCAAGAACATCCCCAAGAAAAAGAAATGCAAAAAGGCAAAATGGTTGTCTGAGGAGGCCTTACAAACAGCTATGAAAAGAAGAGAAGTGAAAGGCAAAGGAGAGAAGGAAAGATATACCTATTTGAATGTAGAGTTCCAAAGAATAGCAAGGAGAGATGAGAAAGCCTTCATCTGTGATCATGCAAAGAAATAGAGGAAAACAATATAATGGGAAAGACTAGTGATCTCTTTGAGAAAATTAGAGATACCAAGGGAACATTTCATGCAAAGATGGGCTCAATAAAGGAAAGAAATGGTATGGACCTAACAGAAGCAGAAGATATTAAGAAGAGATGGCAAGAATACACAGAAGAACTATACAAAAAAGATCTTCATGAACCAGATAATCAGGATGGTGTGATCACTCACCTAGAGAAAGACGTCCTGGAATATGAAGTCAAGTGGGCCTTAGGAAGCATCACTTGAACAAAACTAGTGGAGGTGATGGAATTCCAGTTGAGCTATTTGAAATCCTGAAAGATAATGCTGTGAAAGTGCTGCACTCAATATGCCAGCAAATTTGGAAAACTCAGCAGTGGCCACAGGACTGGAAAAGGTCAGTTTTCATTCCAATCCCAAAGAAAGGCAATGCCAAAGAATGCTCAAACTACTGCACGATTGCACTCATCTCACATACAATCAGAGTAACGCTCAAAATTCTCCAAGCCAGGCTTCAGTGGTACATGAACCGTGAACTTCAAGATATTCAAGCTGGATTTAGAAAAGGCATAGGAACCGGAAATCAAATTGCCAACATCCAGTGAATCATTGAAAAAGCAATAGAGTTCCAGAAAAACATTTACTTTGCTTTATTGATTATGCCAAAGCCTTTGACTGTGTGGATCACAACAAACTGTGGAAAATTCTAAAAGAGATGGGAATTCCAGACCACCTGATCTGCCTCCTGAGAAATCTGTATGCAGGTCAAGAAGTAACACGTAGAACTGGACATGGAACAGCAGACTGGTTCCAAATCGGGGAAGGAGTACGTCAAGGCTGTATATTGTCACCCTGTTTATGTAACTTAAGTGCAAAGTATATCATGAGAAATGCTGGACTAGATGAAGCACAAGCTGGAATCAAGATTGCTGGTAGAAATATCAATAACCTCAGATATGCAGATGATACCACCCTTATGGCAGAAAGTAAAGAGGAACTAAAAAGCCTCTTGATGAAAGTGGAAGAGGAGAGTGAAAAAATTGGTTTAAAACTCAACATTCAGAAAACTAAGATCATAGCATCTGGTCCCATTACTTTATGGCAAAGAGATGGGAAACAGTGGAAACATTGGCAGACTTTATTTTTGGGGCCTCCAAAATCACTGCAGATAGTGACTACAGTGACTTTTAATTTAATGAAATTAAAAGACGTTTATTCCTTGGAAGAAAAGTTATGACCAACCTAGACAGCATATTCAAAAGCAGAGACGTTACTTTGCCAACAAAGGTCCGTCTAGTCAAGGCTATGGTGTTTCCAGTAGTCATGTATGGATTGAGAGTTGGTCTATAAAGAAAGCTGAGCGCCAAAGAATTGATGCTTTTGAACTGTAATGTTAGAGAAGACTCTTGAGAGTCCCTTGGACTGCAAGGAGATCAAACCAGTCAATCCTAAAGGAAATTAGTACTGAATATTCATTGGAAGGACGGATGTTGAAGCTGAAGCTCCAATACTTTGGCCACCTGATGCGAAGAGCTGACTCATGTGAAAAGACCCTGATGCTGGGAAAGATTAAGGACAGGAGGAGAAGGAGACGACAGAAGGTGAGATTGTTGGATGGCATCACCGACTCAGTGGGCATAAGTTTGAGTAAACTCTAGGTGTTGGTGATAGACAGGGAAGCCTGGCATGCTGCAGTCCATGGGGTCACAAAGAGTCGGACACAACTGAGCGACTGAACTGAACTGAACTAACTGGAATTTCTTTTCCTTGGGGTTGGAATGAAAACTGATCTTTTCCAGTCCTATGTCCATTGTTGAATTTTCCAAATTTGCTAGCATAATGAGTCCAAGACTTTAACAGCATCATCTTTTAGGACTTTAAATAGCTTTATAAACATGAAAACATTTAATTTCTTACCAAAAATTACAAGTTTTTATATGCATATTTAAAAATAACATACTTCCTAGAATATATAAATAAGTAAATGGAACTGATACATTATGTCACCTGAATTCTATTTCTTCCACTCTAATAAATGATTTTTTAAAAATATTTATTAATTTTTAGTTTTAGCTGTGCGAGTCTTCACTGCTGCGCACAGGCTTTCTCTAGTTGCAGGAAGAGGGGTGATAATTCTTTTTTTTTTTCTTTTGATATTCTTTTTATTTTATTTTTTTAAATTATATTTTATTTTTAAACTTTACAATATTGTATTGGTTTTGCCAAATACCGAAATGAATCCGCCACAGGTATACCTGTGTTCCCCATCCTGAACTCTCCTCCCTCCTCCCTCCCCTACCCTCCCTCTGGGTCATCCCAGTGCACCAGCCCCAAGCATCCAGTGTCGTGCATCGAACCTGGACTGGCAACTCGTTTCACAGATGATATTATACATGTTTCAGTGCCATTCTCCCAAATCTTCCCACCCTCTCCCTCTCCCACAGAGTCCATAAGACTGATCTATACATCAGTGTCTCTTTTGCTGTCTCGTACACAGGGTTATTGTTACCATCTTTCTAAATTCCATATATATGCGTTAGTATACTGTATTGGTGTTTTTCTTTCTGGCTTACTTCACTCTGTATAATAGGCTCCAGTTTCATCCACCTCATTAGAACTGATTCAAATGTATTCTTTTTAATGGCTGAGTAATACTCCATTGTGTATATGTACCACAGCTTTCTTATCCATTCATCTGCTGATGGGCATCTAGGTTGCTTCCATGTCCTGGCTATTATTAACAGTGCTGCGATGAACAATGGGGTACACGTGTCTCTTTCCCTTCTAGTTTCCTCAGTGTGTATGCCCAGCAGTGGGATTGCTGGTGATATTCTTTAATGCAGTGCACAGGCTTCTCATTCAAGTGGCTTCTCCTTATTTCAGAGCAGGGACTCTAGGGTGCTTGGGTTTCAGTAGTTGTGGTGCAATGGATCAGCTACCCCACAGAATGTGGGATCTTCCTGGACCAAGGATTGAACTTGCATTGCAAGGCAGATTCTTAACCACTGGGCCACCAGTGTGTTGTTCGCTCAGTTGTGTCTGACTCTGTGACCCCATGGATGATACCCTCCAGGCTCCTCTGTCCATGAGATTCTCTAGGCAAGAATACTGGAGTGGAGAAGGGCCACCAGGGAAGCCCTCTAATAAACATTCTTACATGACTTTTTGTTTCACCTCTGCTCTTGACTTTCTGGCTTAGTTATACATAACTTTACCTACAAACTCCTTTCTTAATATTTGGAAAGACTGTGGTACCCAAGGAGATAAAGGGCAATAGAAATGCAAGAAGCTAGTGATAGTGTACTTAACCTTTTTATTTTGATCAGTTACATATTGACTCAACTTCCTTAGAATTTTCCAGAATTTCTTGTAGATTGGTGAGTAACATTGTGTGTCAGAGTGATAACTGATTTCCAGCAAAATGTGTTCAATGAAGAGATCAGTCTCTAATACAGTGATCAGCAAATATTAGTGGCCAATAAACATTAATGAACAAATGAATTGCCTGAATGGACTTTATGTTCATTATGAAATTAATTGGTTGGGTTACCCTTACTTTCCTGGTAGCTCAGCCAGTAAAGCATCTGCCTGTAATGCAGGAGACCTGGGTTCGATCCCTGGGTCGGGAAGATCCCCAAGGAAATGGCAACCCACTTCATTATTCTTGCCTGGAAAATTCCATGGACAGAGGAGCCTGGTAGGCTACTGTCCCACCAGTAGAAAAATGCTAACTCTTCTGAGGACTATAGTTTTCTACTATTTTTTATTTTTTATCTAAGTTACCCTCCTATCTTTTTCCTTCTATTCATTAACAAATTTACTTAAGTTTTCTCAAGTAGAAAAACTTTGTAGTTAGGCCATCATCTATTGAATATCCCCCTCAAGGACATGAAAAACATAGTAAATACCAAACATAGATCTTCCTAATTACTTGCTTTCTATCACCTTCACTAATTCTTCTTTTTTTTTTTTTTGTCATTCCCTGATCTGTTTCTCTGAAGTTTTAGTCACAATTTTTCCTTCATTCTGTATCTACCTACTTCTAGTTTCCATGATCTCCTCCCCTGACTTCACCAGTTGATATTTCCAATCTCAAATATTCAGTTGAATGATTCTCATTATTATTCACATTTGTTTATTCATTCATTCATTTATTCATTTGAAATTATTTGTGACTCTAGCCCTGCCTGCTTCTGTCTCAATAAAGTAATTATATAATCCTGTAAGTCAAATCATGCCAGGTCCCTGATGAAAGCCTCTACTGACACTCCATTTCATTCAGAGTCCTTACAGTAGTCTACAAGACCCTAAATTATCCTCCTGCCTCTTAAATCCTAATCTCACCCAATATCAGTATTTCTCTTCACTCATTCTGCTCAGTCACCTTGATTCTGTACAAACACAAAATACACTCTTGTTGAAGAATTTTACACTGGCATTCTCTTCTTGGAACACTCACCTACAAGGCTTAGTCCTTCACCCCCTCCTAGCCTTGGCTTAAATGTTTCCTTCTTAGCATGATTTTACTGGTTCATTACATTTAAAACTGAAACCCTTCACTCAAGTACTCACTGGGAATACTTGAGTGCTTTGTTCCTGTTCTGTGCTTTGTTCTTCATTTCACCGATCATCCTCCTAACATAAATCTTGGCAAACAGTGGCCCATGGGCCAAATCTAGCCTGCCACCTGTTTTTGTAAAGTATTATTAAAACAGAGCCCAGCCCAGCCCAGCCCATTCTTTTCTAAATTATCTAAAAATTATCTGTTTTTTGCTACAATGATAGAGTTGAGTAGTTATAATAAGAACCACCTGGCTCACAAAGCTTAAAATTCTAGTATCTGCTTCTTGTCACAAAAGTTTGCCAATCTGTGCTCGAACACATCAAAAACCAGGCAGGATTTTTTTTTCCATTTTGTTCATTGCTGTATCTGTGTTGCCTACAACAAGTAGGCACAAGGTAAATATTTGTGAATAAACAAATGAATCTTCTAATGTATGCCAAATACTGAGCAGGGACCTGAGCATGCAGAGGTTTGATTCTTCCCACACTGTCCTGGCAATCCTACAGTTTTGTGTTCAATTTGTGCTTTCTCAGTAAAATAACATAAAATCAAAAACAATAACAATTATTTCATGTCTCTGATCCCATAAACCTCAATACCCCATTCTTTTTCACTCTCGAGCAATGACATTACCTAATATTTACCTGAGAAACAGTAGTCAGAACAGAATCATATCATAACCCACCAGTTATATATACCAACATATTTGTATTCATCCCCATGTATTTCTATCTCCATATTAGAGTGGATGATCAGTTCCATATTCCCCACCAGCTGAAATCACCTTGTCTCTACTCCCCTTAGTAGCAAAACTCACCATAAAAGTATCCTATTATTCTTGTCACTACTTAATCACGTCTCATTCTTAACTTGCCATAATAAGATTTTCATCTTTACCACTCCAGTGAAAGCACACATATCAAGGTTGCAACAACCTATCCTGCCAAAGCCAATGTTCAGTTATCAGTCCTCCTGTTACCTGACTTCTAAACATTTGCCTTTTCTCCTTTGCTTTTCGCTTCTCTTCTTTTTATTTTTCTGGGCTCCAAAATCACTGCAGATGGTGACTGCAGCCATGAAATTAAAAGATGCTTGCTCCTTGGAAGGAAAGTTATGATCCAACCTAGACAGCATATTCAAAAGCAGAGACATTACTTTGCCAACAAATGTCCATCTAGTTAAGGCTATGGTTTTTCCAGTGGTCATGTATGGATGTGAGAATTGGACTGTAAAGAAAGCTGAGTGCCAAAGAATTGATGCTTTTGAACTGTGGTGTTGGAGAACTCTTGGGAGTCCTTGGAGTGCAAGGAGATCAAACCAATCCATCCTAAAGGAGATCAGTCCTGGGTGTTTATTGGAAGAACTGATGCTGAAGCTGAAGCTCCAGTACTTTGGCCACCTGATATGAAGAGCTGACTCATTTGAAAAGACCCTGATGCTGGGAAAGATTAATGGCAGGAGGAGAAGGGGACCAGAGAGGATGAGATGGTTGGATGGTATCACTGACTCAATGGACATGAGTTTGGGTAAACTCTGGGAGTTGGTGATGGACAGGGAGGCCTGGCATACTGCAGTCCATGGGGTCGCAAAGAGTTGGACACGACTGAGCAACTGAACTGAACTAAACTGAAACATTTGCCAAAGTTCATCATTGCTTCCTTCTTAAATGACTTTCTTCTCATTCTATTCAGGACACATTCTGTTTTTCTTTCCATTTCATAGGCTATTACTTCTCAGTCTCCTTTATAGCTTTTTCATTCTTTTTCTTCATCTCCAACTTTGGAGTGCTCTAGGCCTCATACCTCCTTTTTTCTTTTCACTCCTTGAAATTATCATTCTTTTTATAGAGTTAAATAACATACATATGCGTTTATCCACCAAGACTTTATCAGAAAGTGCATTCTATCTGAGAAATTTAAGAAGACTTTAATTAACAAACTATTTATTTGCAAGGTGCAGACAAGATATAGAATACCATAAGGGATAATACAGTATCCTGGGATAAATAACAGCAGGGCTGTTTTACAATTTTATTTTTATAATGGTGTGGCAGAGCAAGCATGGACTGGTTGGTGAAAACAGGCTAGTATAGTTTTTGAGGTTTGCAAGTCCTTGTCAAACAGCTGTTATTAAAAATTAAGCTATACAAACTTACAACTAAATAAATTATACTTAAAGGAAAAGTAGTAAATATTCAAAATTCATCAGTTCTCAATTATTTTATTATATTTTACTATTATATATGTTCTTGAGATTTAAGTCTATTGCAACTGTTTGACAGAAATAATACATAATAGGCTACTTTCCATCTCTTTGTAACTTTACATTCAGTGATACCACAATGTTAGCTTAAAACTAGCCATAGATAGAGAATTTACACCACAGAAATTAGCAGATTTGACAAAGTGACAGAGAAAGTATTAGTTATATGGTTATATTTAAAGGTTTTCATGTCTGTAGCCACTACATTGTGAATAATAATTTTTAAATCTGGTAATATATTCTTCCAGTAGTCAAAAACTATCTGATTTATTTAAGAAGTCACCCGCATCAGTTACAAACAAGTTACAAATTTTTTTTTCACTTTCATTATAAGATACTACCCTGGGAATATCAGATGTGATTAGCACCATCACTTGATTAAGTTTTGATAATATATCTTTATTCTTGAAGACCCATCTAACTTTTACATAGCAAGAGAGGTAAAGGAGGCTATCATAGCATTCACCATCTCTGTAATTGTTTTAAGTATTGGAAGTGGCACATTCTCTTGGGATGAGGTATTGCTTTTGATTAATCTTGGCAAAGGAGGACAAATCGAGGAGCTTCATTTGGTCCTTATTATGCAGTAGAACTCTCTCCATATCAGGGAATTCTTTGTTAAGAAATTTTCATATTCTTACCATATATTCTTGGCCTGTTAGAAAGAAAAAAAACTGGTTCTGACGTCTTTCCAGATACCCGTCTGAAAACGGACCTGGGCCATCCAATAATACAGAATTATCAGATCTTCAAATATTCCAACTCTGACCAGTGGACTTCAGTGGTATTTCAGGTCTGCAGGCATTAGCATCATGTAAAAGACAATATCTAATAAACCCATGAGGTCTATCTGCTTTCCTTCCAAGTGGAGTGATTCTCAGAGTAGCCTCTAAACCAGTAACACCAACATCAGTTGAGAACTTGTTAGAAACATAGATTCTGTTTTTTTTTCACACCAAAGATACCAAATCAATAGGACCCAGGGATCTGTTTTTAAAGTCCTCCATCAGTATGATTCTGAAGCTTAGGTAAGTTTAAGAACTACTGCTCTAGACCCAATCATTGTTAACTAGCTGCAGGTACCTTTAAGGCAGACGTGGAGGGAGGTCATACTATATCTCTGACCCTATCACCGGGTCATTCCATATAGGCCCTGGCCTCCTCAAATAAAGAGCTCCAGGTCTGCAGAGTAGCTCAAATCTAGGAACAAGATAAGAATAAATCCTCATTACTGTACCTCAAGTTAATTTTGTGCCCACTAGGCCTAAGATTTTTCTCCCCACACATGCCAAGAAGCTCCCTAGTTGACTGCCCTTTTGTTTTGTTTCTGAAGGCTCCATGGTCAGTGCCACCAAACATCCCCAAAGGTCAAAATGTTTGGATTTTTATCACTGCTCTGTGGCTTATTATATAATTGTGTCCACCTTGGTCTATGGTGAATAAGGACCCCTAATTGGCCTCTAACTCTTTGGCATCCAATTATTTGCACTATCATCAAGGAATGCAGTTCCATTGTTCCCATTATTCTCTGACATAGAATAACCAACATAGAGCATTACTTCAGTGTTCAATGATACTAGTACTCTTCTTTATCAAAGGATTCTTTAGTTCAGTTCAGTTCAGTCACTCAGTCGCGTCTAACTCTTTGCAACCCCATGAATCGCAGCACACCAGGCCTCCCTGTCCATCACCAACTCCCGGAGTTCACTCACACTCACGTCCATCGAGTCAGTGATGCCATCCAGCCATCTCATCCTCTGTCGTCCCCTTCTCCTCTTGCCCCCAATCTCTCCCAGCATCAGAGTCTTTTCCAATGAGTCAACTCTTCACGTGAGGTGGCCAAAGTACTGGAGTTTCAGCTTTAGCATCATTCCTTCCAAAGAAATCCCAGGGCTGATCTCCTTCAGAATGGACTGGTTGGATCTCCTTGCAGTCCAAGGGACTCTCAAGAGTCTTCTCCAACACCACAGTTCAAAAGCATCAATTCTTCAGCGCTCAGCCTTCTTCACAGTCCAACTCTCATATCCATACGTGACCACAGGAAAAACCATAGCCTTGACTAGACGAAACTTTGTTGGCAAAGTAATGTCTCTGCTTTTGGATATGCTTTCCTTCCAAGGAGCAAGCGTCTTTTAATTTCATGGCTGCAGTCACCATCTGCAGTGATTTTGGAGCCCAGAAAAATAAAGTCGGACACTGTTTCCACTGTTTCCCCATCTATTTCCCCATCTATTTCCCATGAAGTGATGGGACCGGATGCCATGATCTTCGTTTTCTGAATGTTGAGCTTTAAGCCAACTTTTTCACTCTCCGCTTTCACTTTCATCAACAGGCTTTTTAGTTCCTCTTCACTTTCTGCCATAAGGGTGGTGTCATCTGCATATCTGAGGTTATTGATATTTCTCCCCGCAATCTTGATTCCAGTTTGTGCTTCTTTCAGCCCAGCGTTTCTCATGATGTACTCTGCATAGAAGTTAAATAAGCAGGGTGACAATATACAGCCTTGACGTACTCCTTTTCCTATTTGGAACCAGTCTGTTGTTCCATGTCCAGTTCTAACCGTTGCTTCCTGACCTGCATACAGATTTCTCAAGTGGCAGATCAGGTGGTCTGGTATTCCCATCTCTTTCAGAATTTTCCATAGTTTATTGTGATCCACACAGTCAAAGGCTTTGGCATAGTCAATAAAGCAGAAATAGATGTTTTTCTGGAACTCTCTTGCTTTTTCCATGATCCAGCGGATGTTGGCAATTTGATCTCTGGTTTCTCTGCCTTTTCTAAAACCAGCTTGAACATCTGGAAGTTCATGGTTCACATATTGCTGAAGCCTGGCTTGCAGAATTTTGAGCATTACTTTACTAGCGTGTGAGATGAGTGCAATTGTGTGGTAGTTTGAGCATTGTTTGGCATTGCCTTTCTTTGGGATTGGAATGAAAACTGACCTTTTCCAGTCCTGTGGCCACTGCTGAGTTTTCCAAATTTGCTGGCATATTGAGTGCAGCACTTTCACAGCATCATCTTTCAGGATTTGAAATAGCTCAACTGAATTTCCATCACCTCAGAGCTTTGTTCGTAGTGATGCTTTCTAAGGCCCACTTGACTTCACATTCCAGGATGTCTGGCTCTAGGTCAGTGATCCCACCATTGCGATTATCTGGGTCATGAAGATCTTCCCTGGTCTACACTCATATAATTCACTCCCACATATACTCTGTAGGCTCCTGCCAATCATAATTAATGAGATTCTACAAGTCTTTCATTCAGTCAAGTGAATTCAATGGCAATAATATGGCTTAAACCTGTTTATTCCTTTTCATTTTCTAGGATATTTTGCTGGCTAGGACCTTTTATATGGTTTATTCAGTCAGTTCAGTTCAGTTCAGTCACTCAGTCATGTCCGACTCTTTGCGACCCCACGAGTCGCAGCACGCCAGGCCTCCCTGTCCATCACCAACTCCCAGAGTTCACTCACACTCACGTCCATTGAGTTGGTGATGCCATCCAGCCATCTCATCCTCTGTCGTCCCCTTCTCCTCCTGCCCCCAATCCCTCCCAGCATCAGAGTCTTTTCCAATGAGTCAACTCTTCGCATGAGGTGGCCAAAGTACTGGAGTTTCAGCTTTAGCATCACTCCTTCCAAAGAAATCCCTAGGTTAGTACTCATTAATCTTATATATTGATTTTCCAGTTCATTTGAAAAAGTGCTGTTGCATTATTTTCCTGAAGCCTGACTCAGTCAACTTAATTTGTCTCCATCTTTAATTATTCAGGTCTTTACCGCTTGCATCTTCATATCTCAAATTCATCAAGCACACTCTTATCTCCACATTACACTGCTTCTTCTTCTATCTTAGAATTTTCCTTCTTTTCAATTTAAGTTTTCATTCATCTTTCAAAGGTAAACTTAGGTAGTATTTCCTTTATAAAGTATTCCTTAATTGTCTTAGACTTAATTGCTCCTCCTCTTTGACCATAATGAACTTTGACTATTCTTTATTCTCCCTTGAATTATAGTTAGCAATATGCTGAAGAATTGATGCTTTTGAACTGTGGTGCTGGAGAAGACTCTGCAGAGTCCCTTGGAGAGCAAGGAGATCAAACCAGTCAATCCTAAAGGAAATCAACTCTGAGTATTCACTGGAAAGACTGATGCTAAAATGAAAGCTCCAATACTTTGGCCACCTGATGCAAAGAGCTGACTCACTGGAAAAGACCCTGATGCTCGGAAAGATTGAAAGCAGGAGAAGGGAATGACAGAGGATAAGATGGTTGAATGGCATCACTGATTCTATGGATGTGAGTTTGAGCAAACTCTGGGAGATAGTGAAAGACAAGGAAGCCTGGTGTGCTGCAGTCCATGGGGTGACAAAGAGTCAGACATGACTGAGTGACTGAACAACAACAAATGCCTGTCTGTATTACTATCTTGAAATTATCTTGAAAGCCAGGACCGTTTCTCATTCACTTCTTTGATTTCCTCAGATTGTTAGCATAACACTAAGTAATATATGTAATAGATGTGCGGTATACATTTGTTTAGGATTTCCCTCGTAGCTCAGTTGGTAAAGAATCTGCCTGCAATGCAGGAGACTTGGGTTCAATTCCTGGGTTGGGACGATCCCCTGAAGAAGGAAATGGCAACCCACTCCAGTATTCTTGCCTGGAGAAACCTATGTACAGAGGAGCCTGGCAGGCTACAGTCCATGAGGTGGCAAGAATCAGACATAGTGGTTTAGCGATTAAACCACCACCATATATTTGTTTAAATGAAATTACAACTAAATATTGGCTATTTTGGTTAATGCTATTAAGGATGATTTTTACTTGTTTTATATTAACAAATTCAGAGTATTTTTGAAACCTTTCCAGTGACCTCCAAAGATGAAACAATGACTTCAAATCCCCCAAAGTAGCTTCTTACTTTTTAAAATACTTTCATAACTCCTCACTGAATATCTACAATCATCTCAGCTGAATATCTACAAACATCTCAAAAGCCATTGATCTCAATTTTCCACACAAAGTTACTAGATTTTTTCCCCCAGCTTTACTGAGATGTAATTGATGTATAACATTTTGTAAGTGTAAGGTATGTGCTATCTCTCAGTCATGTCCGACTGTTTGCAATGCTATGGACTGTAGCCCACCAGGCTCCTCTGTCCATGGGATTCTCCAGGTAAGAATACTGGAGTGGGTTGCCATGCCCTCCTCCAGGGGATCTTCCCAACCCAGGGATCAAATCCAGATTTCCCTCATTGCAGGTGGTTTCTTTACCATCTGAGCCACCAAGGAAGCCCAAGAATGCTGGAGTGGGTTGCCTATCCCTTCTTCAGAGGACCTTCCCAACCCAAGAGTCAAACCAGGGTCTCCCACCTAGCAGGCAGATTCTTTATCATTTTGAGCCACCAGGGAAGCCCCATGTTTAAGGTATGCAATATGTTTATTTGATACTTACATATTATGAAATGATTATCACAGCAGGGTTAGTTAATAACCTCATCGCCTCACATAATTACCTTTTTGGTATGTGTGAGAAGATCTCTCAACCTTCACTATTGTTAATTATAATCACAATATTGTACATCAGATGCCTAGAACATACTCACTGTAAAACTAAGCTGTGCCCTTTGATCAACATCTCTCCATTTTTCCCACTTAGTCCCTGGTAACCACCATTCTACTCTCTGTTTCTGTAAAAGCTTAGCTTTTATAGATTCCATATATAGATGATGTTATACAGTACATATATTTCTCTGTTTTACTAATTTCACATATCATAATGCACTTAAGGTCCATCCGTGTTGCTGCAAAAGGCAAGATTTCCTTCTTTCTCATGACTGAATAATATCTCATTGTCAAAGTTAATAGATTTTTTATTTATTTTAATTGGAGGCTAATTACTTGACAATATTGTAGTGGTTTTTGCCATACATTGACATGAATCAGCCATGGGTGGTACATGCGTTCCCCATCCTAAACCCTCCTCCCACCTCCCTTCCCATCCCATCCCTCAGGGTCATCCCAGTGCACCAGCCATGAGCACTCTGTCTCATGCATCGAACCTGGACTAGTGATCTATTTCACATATGGTAATATACATGTTTCAATGCTATTCTCTCAAATCATCCCACTCTCGCTTTCTCCCACAGAGTCCAACAGTACATTCTTTACATCTGTGTCTCTTTTGCTGTCTCGCATATAGGGTCATCGTTACCATCTTTCTAAATTCCATATATTTGTGTTAGTATACTGTATTGGTGTTTTTCTTTCTGGCTTACTTCACTCTGTATAATAGGCTCCAGTTTCATCCACCTCATTAGAACTGATTCAAATGTATTCTTTTTAATAGCTGAGTAATATTTCATTGTGTATATGTACCACAGCTTTCTTTTCCATTCATCTGCCAGTGGACATCTAGGTTGCTTCCATGTCCTGGCTATTATAAACAGTGCTGCGATGAACATTGGGGTACACGTGTCTCTTTCAATTCTGGTTTCCTCAGTGTTTATGCCCAGCAGTGGGATTGCTGGATTGTATGGCAGTTCTATTTCCAGTTTTTAAAGGAATCTCCACACTGTTCTCCATAGTAGCTGTACTAGTTTGCATTCCCACCAACAGTGTAAGAGGGTTCCCTTTTCACCACACCCTCTCCAGCATTTATTGTTTGTAGATTTTTTTGACAGCAGCCATTCTGACTGGCGTGAAATGGTACCTCATAGTGGTTTTGATTTGCATTTCTCTGATAATGAGTGACGTTGAGCATCTTTTCATGTGTTTGTTAGCCATCTGTATGTCTTCTTTGGAGAAATGTCTATTTAGGTCTTTGGCCCATTTTTTGACTGAGTCATTTATTTTTCTGGAATTGAGCTGCAGGAACTGCTTGTATATTTTTGAGATTAATTCTTTGTCAGTTGCTTCATTTGCTATTATTTTCTCTCATTCTGAAGGCTGTCTTTTCACCTTGCTTATAGTTTCCTTTGTTGTGGAAAAGCTTTTAAGTTTAATTAGGTCCCATTTGTTTGTTTTTGCCTTTATTTCCATCACTCTGGGAGGTGGGTCATAGAGGATCCTGCTATGATTTATGTCAGAGAGTGTTTTGCCTATGTTTTCCTCTAGGAGTTTTATAATTTCTGTTGTTACATTTAGATCTTTAATCCATTTTGAGTTTATTTTTGTGTATGGTGTTAGAAAGTGTTCTAGTTTCATTTTTTTACGAGTGGTTGACCAGTTTTCCCAGCACCACTCGTCAAAGAGATTTGTCTTTTCTATATTGCATATTCTTGCCTCCCATTGTCAAAGTTAATAGATTGACAATACAGTTCTTCATGGAAACTGAGACTTATGCTAATGCTATAAGCATATAGACATGCCAGTTTTGGAAAAAGTTGTCAGAAATGGTAACAATCAATTCTTAAGAAATATGATTTAATTGCAGATCATCCCTCTTATGTTAGAATTCTTAATAAGTTACAGTATTTCTCAAAAACAAACATAAATGTATAAAGTGGATCCAAATATTAAATATTAATACAAGCAAATAATCTAAGTTTATTTGAGTTTTATGGAAGTTTTAAAGGGAGATAATTTAAGAGAATCGTTTATCAGCCTTATTGAATAGTCAAAGCTTAAGTTTTTGCATTAATATTAAGCTAGCTTTCCGCTAGATCCTTAAGGGGACAAATGTCAAATGAAAGAATAAATTTCTTATTAAATCTAACATTTATTAGAAAACATCTCTCTTAACAAGGATGGATTGCTATTTATAGAACAATTAGTGCCTATACGTGCATCTATAGTGTTCAACTGTTTGTTGTAAATTGGCAAGAATCTCAGTCCAGTGTCTTCAGTTATATTCATCTTAATAGTTCTAACAGACTTTTAGGTTTTCTTGGTTGAAAACAAAGATTGCTGTACAAGGTTTTAGATGCCTTCCCATTGAGTTTTTAAATATAACCATGTTGGAGAAGTAAATCTGGGCCAAAAATGACCTTATTATTATTCTATATGTAGATAAAGGTGGATTTCTGGAAAATTTATTCATATATTTTAAGCTCTGATATTACAATTTCTGAAGACTGGGTTTCACTTGTGAGGATACATTGAAAATACATTTAAAAAAATCCTCTCCTAAAGTAATCAGAGGAGTTGTTGTCAGTGTAATTGAAAGCACATGTCAATATTTTGGTTGGGAAATCTCTTCATTAAGAACAGGTACAACAATGGCAGAGTTAGTAATAGAGAAATAAAATATAATTATTTTATATTATAATTGGTCTGATGGGTCTTAAGTGGCAGAGTCAGATGATGGATACTATTGCGCTCCCTCAGTGAAGGATAGCAGTCATGTTTTCTGAATCCCATAAGACATCAGGGAACAAATGGGGATTCAATACTATAATTCACTCCAGCTAGATGATTAGAATCTTGCAGAGACTTTTTAAATAAGTAATGTTTCTATGTTTTCATTTCAATACTTTAAATGTCAAAACTTTAAAAGTTAATATTATGCTTGTGAGTAAATACTGAGCAGAAAGAACTAAAAATAATGTTTTATTGCTAAGGTTATCAGATGCCCAATATCATTAAATAACTCAGACTTGATCCCATAAAACTTCTCTGATTCACTGGTATTGTTGATATTTTGCAAAACTTATGATTTCCAACATAATTTTGGTTAAGTCAGCAAAGCTACTATAATGTTAAGTTAAAGACATGGAAATACCTTAGAAGGTAACTCTAAAAAGAGAGAGAGAAAGCAAGATTATTAAGAGTTCAAGAGTCCACTTACAGGTGAAATAGTTGGACTGGTAAAGAAGAAAAGAAAAGACTTAGAAATAAAACAGATGGAGAGAGATGGTATTTGTAGGAATGTGTTGAGAGATAGCTGCTGGTAATTTTAAAAATATTGACTGAAAAGGAGAAACTGCTCAAAGCAGATAAATTCCAAAAAGAATTAGAATATTAAAACAGCATGCCAACTCTCTTATTTCCAGGAAAGAGCTGGAGAGACAAGCCTAACAACTTCTGGAATGCCAGAAAAAAGGCAGAGAGTAAATGGACAAAATTTATTATCAGTTCTCTGAGAAGAGGGAAGACAGGGTTAATACAGAGTTTTTTTCCCAGGTAAGGGGCACCAGGCTAGTAACCCTGATTTTACTACCAAATAGATCTAGCGTAGGAGTGATAGAACAGGTTTCAACCCTAGAGACCTACTCTAGGAGTGGCATGATAGCTCTCTAGAGTTAAGGGAATAGTTGATGGGATGCAAATTATGATGGCTTTTTTTGCATGATATAAAAACTATACTGGGACCACTAAACGGGATTTAAATTGAGCTAATGCTGCTTAGAGTTGTTATTTTAATTTTTTTTATAAAGCACTATGAGGTATAAGTTAGAAATCTTCCCTTTGATGTAACAGGAAAAAAATATAAAAACATATAACAGTGAAAATGTTAAAAAATACATAAAACATATAGAATTTTCTAGCCTATGTGTCACATTTACAAAATTGCTGTTAATCATTAAAGTGCTGTGGCCAAGTTATCTAGTATAAGCCTTTTCTCCCTCCCATTTAGGAGCTTTGTTACTAATCAGGAATATTCAGGTACGCTGAATTTGGCTTTTGCAACTTTTTTCTCATGTTAATAAATGCATTCCCTGTAGCTCTTTTTATTCCTTTCTAAATAAGGTGCTTGTTTACATTAATACTGACTAAATTACAGCTTGCTTCTTTTGCTTAACTCTGTCACCATACAATAAGAAGCTTGTCAATTCCGTTAATGTGTAAAGCATTGTCTTATTATTTTTTATCTGTAAAGATTTCTAGAATTTGAGTTGGAAGCATTAGTAACAAAATGGTAGGAAGAACTGAGAAAGATGCTCTTACATAATATGACAGTCTTTTAAAAAGTTATGATGTGAAATTCAAGTTGATTATTTGGCAAAAAAGAATACAAAAACAATGATAATAATTTTTACTGCATTCTGGAGAAGACATGAAACTATTCAATATCTTGTATTCTTAGGTATCAAATGACTATTTTGTAAAAGGCTCATTTAAGAAGATAAGTCTGAATTAGAACCAAGCTCTTTTTTTTTTTATCATATCTGAAAGAGTTCAATTCTATAGTCAAAATCTA
Organism: Bos indicus x Bos taurus; assembly: GCF_003369695.1. Classification (NCBI taxonomy): domain Eukaryota; kingdom Metazoa; phylum Chordata; class Mammalia; order Artiodactyla; family Bovidae; genus Bos; species Bos indicus x Bos taurus. Next base: position 32,658,855 of record NC_040077.1, read on the forward strand.
TTTGTATAAGATTAGTGTATTAGTGGTTGTAGAGTAAAGTGAATATTTGGCTAATAGCGAATAAATTTAACTTTGTAACTGAAACTGTAAAGTTATTTAGACACTATATAGTCAATGACAAGTATGTGCAATGAAATAGTAACTATAACATTATTAATGGCCTACTATATCACTTTCTATTTGTGCTCCACAAGGCTTCCATAGCACCATGAACTGAGTCACTGAGCAAACAATTTTTTGATGATGAAAATTAATATGTGCCTATTTGGCTTTTTGCTTATTTTGTTTATGACGAAATGGATCATTGCATTAGATGTTTCTTCTTCTAGGAACACATTAATACATCCTCAGATATTTATATGATTGATTCTTTTGCATCATTTCAGTCTCAGTTTAAAAGTTGATATATATAAAAAATAGACAAGTGGGACCTAATCAAACTTATAAGCTTTTGCATAGCAAGGCAAATTATTAAAAACAAACAAACAAAAAACCTCAAAAAGACAACATAAAGAATAAGAGAAAATACTCGGAAATGATGCAACTGATCAGTGCTTAATTTCTAAAATATACACACAGGGCATACAAGCCAATATCAAAGAAACAAACAACAATCAAAAAATGGGCAGAAGACCTAAAGAGACATTTCTCCAAAGAGGGCATACAAATGGCCAACACACACATGTAAAGATGCTCAAAATCGCCAGTTATCAGAGAAATGCAAATCAAAACTACAATGAGGTATTACCTCACACTGGTCAGAATAGTCATCATCAAACAGTCTCAAATAGTAAATGCAAGAGAGGGTGTGGAGAAAAAAGGAACTTCCTACACTGTTGGCAGAAATGTAAACTGGTGTCGTAGTATGGAAGAGTATGAAGGTTCCTTAAAAGACTAAAAATAGAGTTACCATATGATCCAACAATCCTACTCCTGGGTATATATACTGAAAAGATGAAATCTCTAATTTGAAAAGATACATGTACCCCAACATCCATAGCAGCCTTAATGACAGTAGCCAAGACACAGAAGCAACCTAAATGCCTGTCAACTGATGAATGGATAAAGAAGGTACACATACACACACACAAAATGGAATATTAGTCATAAAAAGATAATAAAATAATGACATTTTAGTAGAGTGGATGAACCTAGAGACGATCATACTAAGTGAAGCAAGTCAAAGACAAATATTATTTGATATCTGTAATATGTGAAATCTAAAAACTAATAAAAGAAAATAAAAAAATAATATGAATTTATGAAATAGAAACAGACATAGAAAATAAACTTATGGTTACCAAAGGGGAAAGGTGGAAGAGGTATAAATTAGGAGGGATTAACAGATATACACTCCTGCATGTGACACAGATGAACAACAAGGACTTACTGTGCAGCACAAGAAACTATATTCCATATCTTATAAAAACTTATAATGGAAGAGAATCTGGAAAAGAATGTATGAATACCTATCTCTATATATGAATCATACTATACGGCTGAACTTGACATAATACTGTGAATCAACTATAACTCAAAAAAAGTTTCTTTCTTTGACCACCAATGTAAATATTCTCCCAGTTACTATTTTATTTTCATTTTAGCACATGTATTAGTTTGCTGGGGTTGCCATAATAAACACAACAGATCAGGTGGCTTAAGTAACAGAAATTTATTTTCTTACAGTTCTGGAGGCCGCAAGTCCAAACATGGTTGGTTTTCTCCAGGGCCTCTGTCTTTGACTTGCAGATGGTTGGTTTTCTCCAGGGCCTCTGTCTTTGACTTGCAGATGGTTGGTTTTCTCCAGAGCCTCTGTCTTTGACTTGCAGATGGCCACCCTCTCGCTGCCTCCTCACATAGTCACCCTTCACGCACACGCAGGAGCATGCTGTTGCTCTGCACGTCCTCATCGCCTCTTCTTATGAGGATACCAATCAGACTGGATTAGGGTCCACTCTAAGGGCCTCATTTTAATGTAACTACCTCTTTAAAGGCTCAGTCTCCAAATACAATCACATTCTGAGGTACTGCAGTTAGCGATTCAACACGTGAATTTTGGGGGGATAGAATTCAGCTCATAAGATCACTTAAAATATATGAAATTATAATGTTTATATATATATATTTACTTGTTTATTATCTTTTTTCTCTTATTAGAATGTATTCACCATAACATACCTCAACTGTATTGCTAATTTTTATGTTCTCAGCACTTAGAACACAGTCTGGTACTTTCGGTATATATTTGTAGAATGAAAAAACAGATAAATGAATGACTAAATGACTTAATTATCATCTTTCATATTTATACTACCATTACAATTTTAATAATTTGATTTAGGAGTCATGAAAAGGGAGCATTTAGTTTTTTTTAATCTTAAGAATTCTATGTAAATATTATTTTTCACACATACCCAAGACTCAATTTATAATTAAAAGATATCTTATGTTTACTGATTATATCTCAGAATCAGAAAGCAGTGAGATTCTATGCCCTACCTTCAAAACAGATAAGGTGGCAAAGATTTCAATCTGCTCAAAAGGAATGAGTATCTTGGGAAGGTTAAGGCAGAAAAAAAGCAAACATTCTTTTTCTCTATGTATAGTGATTGCCACCTCTATGAGCTAAGAAAGTAAAATCATGACTGTGACGGACACCATGTTTTAGGTGAGTACGTTGGTCAGTCATCTAAGTGACTACATTTATTAGCTTCATTTGCTGCTACATGTATAGTCATTTGATTTAGTTCTGGTAGAGATATATGGGCTTCCCTGGTGGCTTAGTGGTAAAGAATCTGCCTGCCAATGCCGGAGATACAGGTTAGATCCCTGGGTTGGGAAGATACCCTGGAGGAGGAAATGGCAAACTACTTTAGTATTCTTGCCTGGGAAATCCCATGGACAAAGGAGCCTGGACATGTGAAAGTGAAAGTCACTCAGTCGTGTCCGACTCTTTGTGACCCCATGGACTATACAGTCCATAGAATCCTCCAGTGCCGGGGTCCAGCCCCGGTGGATCCAGGGAATTCGAAGCGGGGACGGCGTCGGCGAGGAAATGATTAAAAACAGGTAAAAAAGTGAGTATATATTTCTCCATAAAGATATACAAACTCCCAAGAGGTACATTAAAAAATGCTTATCATCACTGTCATCAGGACAAGGTAAACCAAAACCGTAATGAGATATCTCACATCTATGAGGATGGCTATCATCAAAAATCAAAAGATAGATGCTGGTAACAATGTGAAGAAAGGAAACCCTGCAACCATACTGGAAAATATAATGGAATGTTGCCCAAAATTTAAAAATGGAACTGTCATACGACCCAGCAATACTATTTCTGGGTGGTGGTGGTTTAGTTGCTAAGTCGTATCTGACTCTTTACAACACTATGGACTGTGTAGACCACCAAGCTCCTCTGTCCATGGGATTCTCCAGGCAAGAACACTGGAGTGGGTTGCCATTTCCTTCTCCATATAAGGATATAAAGAGTAATAGAATAAGGATAGCTCAGTGAGGAAATTCAGTGGAGAAAAGAGGCTGAATAATTCAGCCAGAAGACCAGAGAAAGAACGACATGGTGAGACCAAGTTTCAGTGAACAAGGCCCACACTTTATTTTCCAAAGTAGTTTTTATACCTTAAGTTATGCATAGAGGATAATGGGGGAAGGGGTAGAGTCATGCAGTAAGCCAGGCTTTCTTCCTGCAAACTTATCATATGCAAAAATTTAGGTGATTTGCATCATCTTCTGGCCCAGAGGCCTGTTAACATTTTAAGAAACTTATTTTTCTCTAAAGGTGATTATTCTAAAGTCAGGCGCCAGCCTCCAAAAAGCATTAGATAAAGTTGCATTCCTACAGAGCAAAGGTGTGGTGGGCTATAACAAGAAAAAGAATTAACTCAAGGGTCCCAGGTTACAAACATTAAAGCTACTACTTACACCAATTATATTAATCAATACACTGCCAGGGACACAGCAGGTAAGGGATATGGAAACTTAGCAGCAAACATTGGCCCAACAAGTGAAAATCCCTTCACCAACACAATTTCTAATTAATCTTTTAACTACTCAAAAGAATCTGTGTTTAGACAGTTTAGAACATCTCCTGCCTCTCACAGTTGGGAGGCTCTGAACAATCACATATGGCCAGAAAAACCTATTCAGGCAGGCTAGAGGATTTCCAAAGGAGTTTGTAGGTTGAAACACTGTCACATCCAGGAATTATTAACTGAAGCTGTAAGCTAACTCTTTTTTCAGAGAGGTAGTGGGGGACAGCCCCCCGTAAAGTCAGAGGTGTAGGTGAAAGCACAAAGCAGAAAGTAGGCAGACTCTGGTTTTGGGGGTAGATGGGGGACTCCTGAGGCTCGATTCCGCCTTTGCGTATGCCGAGCCTCCTTCCTCATGACCTTTGTCATGAGTGGAGCTCCTCACGCTGGCTCCAGCAGTGATAGAATTCCAGTTGAGCTATTCCAGATCCTGAAAGATGATGCTGTGGAAAGTGCTGCACTCAATATGCAATATGCACTCAATATGCAATGTGCCGGCTCCTGGCACTCCAGGCCAGACTACAGGAGTGGGTAGCCATTCCCTTCTCCAGGAGATCTTCCCAACCCAGGGATCGAACCCAGGTGTCCCCCATTGCAGGCAGATTCTTTACCAGCTGAGCCACAAGCCTGGACATGGGGCTCCTGGGAAATCCCATGGACTTGCCGGCTGCAGTCCACACAGTTGCAAAGCATATGACACAATTTAGTGACTAAAAATAACAACAACAAACAAGTAATATGTATATATGTGAAAGTGTTCAGGGGTACATCAGGAGGGTCTCCTTAAAGACAAAAGCGGGTTGAGTCTTTTTTCCTTTCTTCCTTTTTTTTTTCTTGCCTGGAAGATAGATATGAAAGCTAGATTTTAACAGCGATCTTAGACTATGAGATTAATGACCACATCCTAGGAGTGGTGAAGTATTTGTGCTGGAAGGAAGGAGCTTGCTTCTTTTATGATTTTATGGAACTGCTAAAGCAGCACTGGACTCCTTTCAGTCAGTCAGTTCAGTGGCTTAGTTGTGTCCAACTCTTTGAGACCCCATGGACTACAGCACACCAGGCTTCCCTGTCCATCATCAACTGCCACAGCTTACTCAAACTCATGTCCAATGAATCAGTGATGCCATCCAACCATCTCATCCTCTGTCAATCCCTTCTCCTCCTGCCTTCAATCTTTCCCAGCATTAGGGTCTTTTCAAGTGAGTCAGTTCTTCACATCAAAGTACTGGAGTTTCAGCTTCAGCGTCAGTTCTTCCAATGAATACTCAGGACTGATTTCCTTTAGGATGGACCGGCTGGATCTCCTTGCAGTCCAAGAGACTCTCAAGAGTCTTCTCCAACATCACAGTTCAAAAGCATCAATTCTTCGGTGCTCAGCTTTCTTTATAGTCCAACTCTCACATCCATACCTGACTACTGTAAAATACATAGCTTTAACTAGATGGACCTTTGTTGGCAAAGTAATGTCTCTGCTTTTTAATATACTGTCTAGGTTGGTCATAGCTTTTCTTCCAAAGAGCAAGTGTTCTTTAATTTACTGGCCTCAGTCACCATCTGCAGTGATTTTGGAGCCCCCCAAAATAAAGTCCGTCACTGTTTCCACTGTTTCCCCATCTATTTGCCATGAAGTGATGGGACCAGATGCCATGATCTTAGTTTCCTGAATGTTGTTTTAAGCCAACTTTTTCACTCTCCTCTTTAACGTTCATCAAGAGTCTCTTTAGGTGTTCTTTGCTCTCTGCCATAAGGGTGGTGTCATTTGGGTATCTGAGGTTACTGATATTTCTCCCAGCAATCTTGATTCCAGCTTGTGCTTCATCCAGCTGGGCGTTTTGTGTGATGTACTCTGCATATAAATTAAATAAGTAGGGTGACAGTGTACATCCTTGACATGCTGCTCTAATCTTAAATGAATGTGAGAGAAAAATTGTTTAAACTGCTTTTATTTAAGGGTTTTCTGTGACTTTAACATAATGATCATCATTTCTTTCTATAATATTCATTAAAGCCTATATAGTCTACAACTGGGAGGTGCCTATGATCCTTGCAATCTTTGCCTTGCCTGAAGGTTTTTTCTTAAAGTCACACCTTTAATGACTGACACTGAAGCATTGACTTCCCTAGAATTCCCACTTTACTATGCTGTACAAAACTGCTTATGTTTAGAGTTTAACTATTTTTTCCATCACTGAGGGCTGTCTTAGGCACTCCCACAGCGACATGAATTAACCCTTCAGTTCAGTTCAGTCGCTCAGTCGTGTCCGACTCTTTGCGACCCCATGAATTGCAGCACTCCAGGCCTCCCTGTCCATCACCAACTCCCAGAGTTCACTCAGACTCAAGTCCATTGAGTCAGTGATGCCATCCAGCCATCTCATCCTCTGTCGTCCCCTTCTCCTCCTGCCATCAGAGTCTTTTCCAATGAGTCAACTCTTCGCATGAGGTGGCCAAAGTACTGGAGTTTCAGCTTTAGCATCATTCCTTCCAGAGAAATCCCAGGGCTGATCTCCTTCAGAATGGACTGGTTGGAGCTCTTGCAGTCCAAGGGACTCTCAAGAGTCTTCTCCAGCACCACAGTTCAAAAGCATCAATTCTTTGGCACTCAGCCTTCTTCACAGTCCAACTCTCACATCCATACATGACCACTGGAAAAACCATAGCCTTGGATAGACGGACCTTTGTTGGCAAAGTAATGTCTCTGCTTTTGAACATGCTATCTAGGTTGGTCATAACTTTCCTTCCAAGGAGTAAGTGTCTTTTATCACTAAGTCTTATAATTGGCATTTTACTTTTGTGCCTTTCTCACTATACTGTATACTCCTGGGCATAGGAGCCTGGCTTACTGTTGTATTCCTAGCATTTAGTGCAGATCCTGGCTACGAAGTAAATGCTCATTTAATCACTAAATGGGTTTTCTAATATTTTATCTATCTATTCATCTATTTTCCTCATATTCCAGGAAAGGAATGAAATGTATGAAAGGCAGGTTTTATTACAGTTCCAACAGACTGGGTTAAACTTTATTCATGATATTGTAGTCCTATTTAAACTTTTTATAGAATTTGTTGTGCATCAGCAGTGGTTCTCACAGTGAGCTCCTATACCAACAGCAGCAGCATTATAGCTCTAATGAGACTGTTTAAGAGGCTAGATATAAAGATAATGATAAACAATGTCACACAGTCAGGGAGAGGCAGTATGGCATAGCATTTAAAGAACACAAACTTTGGCTTGAGAACTAAGATCAAAATTCCAATTTTACTTATTTCAGAGAAGTAATAATTCTTTTCTATAGGGGTGTTATCAGAATTAAATGATTTAATAATGAAATCACAAATGTGTATTTTAAAGTGCCAAGTTCTTAATACAGCATATGGCACATAGAAAATGCCCAATAATTATTAGGCATATTGAACATAGTTTGCTATTAGGAGTTTAGCACAGAACTCAATGTCACCTTGCTTTCATCCTTCCATCTAGTACAGGATTCTTTCTTGATTTATTGTATCAATTCTTTATCAACAGTACATTTTGTGATGTACTGATTAAAGCAGTAAATTTGGCAACAACTTTGGCTTCCAATTTACTGATAAAAGTTAAAGACCAACTGTAGGGTTTCCCTTGTAAAATAGAACTATATTGACTTTGCCAAGCAGCCTTTTTCTTTTTATGCCTAACTTCTGCTTGCAGAAAACATAATTATACAGGAACTTTCTATTTCATTTCAGACCTTAAATTTTGAAGATGTGTTTATCTATTAACTGTAAATTTTATATTTTTTAAAAAAGATTTTTTTCTGGAAATTAGGAATTCATTTTCACCATGAAAATAGAAACTGTCCTCAATAAATTCAAGTCTGCAAGAGTTTTCCCTTTTAATCCCTCAAAGACCAAGAAAAATAGCTGTCAGTAAAATCTCATCTCAAACATTGTACTGAGTGAGAATATCAGTCATTTAGTAACCTCTTTAATATAATTCCCTTAGTGAGAGCAAAAATGGGAAATTAGAAGAAAACTTCTAAATTTGGCCTGACATGGGAATAAATATTTTTCATCCAATTTGTAATTGTTTTTTGCATTCACTGTTCTATTCTGTAATCCTATATTTTAGGAATTCAGTCACTATGATGAAGCACCCAAAATTCATTTCTACAACTTTAAACTAAAATTAGTAAATAAATATAAAGTGGAATGACATAATTTTTCAGTTATGATCATAATTACAAGGGAATTAAATTTGTTAAAAAAATGTGGATTGAACTTTGTTCTAATTGGTTTACATTTAAAGATTCTTTGATCTGTGATAACAGTAATATATATTAACATGTTGCATTTTAAAGTGACACTGCCTTTCATTAATCAAGTGTCTGTATGGTTGATTAATTTGTACAAGATTTAAATTGCTATGAAAATTTATCATTCATAGCCATGATCTCCATTTACATATATGTTAATTATGGTAAATGTAATCTTTTTCTGAATCCTCTGGGCTGCATACTAAAAAGACAAAGTGATCAGAGTGACTACTTTTCCTATTACAAAGTGAACTCTTACTGTTCCTCAAAACTGTTGTACTTGTCAAAGCTAGGTTAAAAACATAATATTTTCTGCTGAAGGCAAGTTCAAATTCCATAGATGATGTTTCCTATTCAAGTGATTTCTTTATTAGGCAGCCACAGCATTACTATGTTTATTTACTATGGTATTTAGTACTGTCTCTTCATGCTGCCAAAATTTTCTTTTGCTTTGAAGCATTCTCTGGTATTAACTTTAATATTAATGAGCACAAAATAAGTTTATAATATATCTGTAAAGTAGAATAACTTGAAGTTAGTTGGAAAAGTCTTTGTAATAATTTAAAATTGTTAGAAATAGAAACCTAAAAAAAAAAAAAGGAAGAAAAAGAAAGAAAAAAAAGAAACACAGCATTTTAAGACTACTTGGAAAGATTTTGTTCCAAAAAGTTAACATAGGAAAGTACTTCTGAAGTTTCTCTAAGAAATTAGATTGATCTTTGTTTTTTGCAGAAAAATATTTTGTACTTAAGAAAAATGAGTTGTTGATAGTTTTTATCATTTTATAGGCAAGGATCTAAATAGGATACATGTAAATGTTGTCATCTATGAGACTAAATTCCTACTATACATTTTTTTACAGGAGTATTGTGTGAAACTGGAAACACAGTTTGGAAGTGTGGGTCTGGCCTTACACAGCCCACTATTGGTTTTTTCCTTAGGAATGTTTTTTGTATGTTTTATCCAAATCCAAGGCATGCTAACCAACAATTACCTTATTATTTTTATTTTTAAAGATATGCATTCCATTTGTTCCCCAACTGTGACCTTCTCACTTAACAAATATTGGTCTGGAGAGAATTCTAATATATGTGAAAAATGATATGGTAACTAATGTTTTAGAGTGACTATGATAGGCCTTGCTAGGCAAATGTTGGAAAATTTAATTATTCCTATTAAATGTCTATAATTTTATGCTTAAATTGTTAGTATTTACATAATATATTCACTTCAAGAGAAGCCTCATTTCTTAGTCACAACTTAATAGAATTAAAATATCTATCTTGGAAACCTTTGCAAGCATAGCACCTCTGACTACCTGACGAGGCTATTTTTAAAGACACTTATTTGGCAATTTTCTTATACTCAGCCTAATCACAAGAGAAACAAACTAATATGGCACCTGTTCTGATAGATGGATGTTGTACCTTCATTCTCTGATCTCAGACCTTGTAAGACATATTTCAAAGAAGCATCACTTCCCTCACCACAGAAATGCATCCACCTCTAAACTGGAAATAGCAAAAGCATAGGGCAGAAGATGGGGAATATATTATCCAACTAAAATTACAGAGAAATTTTAAGTAGGCAGAATATAATTGCCCAATTTGGAAATTAGCCAGGACACAGGGTTTAACATCATCTTTACTCTTTTGAAAAGTGCCATGGGATTTTTAATAACTGCTGGTGGTCAAGACCTTGGTTTTACCCTCATCCATTAGACGACACCTCCAGCAGTGCAGTGCCCCCTCATACCATGCTGGGGCATCAGTTCAGTACTGACTCAGTGAAAATTGTGCCACCTACTGAATCATCCACAGCTCATCTTAGAGTGCCCCGGCTTTTAGGCTTTTCTCTGGAGAGCTGTTATGAAGGATGGGACCAGGCTCAATGATGCTTAATTTATGAGATTTCAAAGTTTTAAATGGTTAAGATCTCAGACCTGAGTTTTACTTTCAATCTAATGCGAAAGATTTTCCATGATTTTTCCATACTTATGGGCTATAATAATGATCTGGATCATTAAAATATACATGATACGTATCTCTCTTTGAAAATAAGGGAATAAAGATAATAACACATATAGCTACATAAATATGTATTTATGTACATTGACACATGCAATAGAAAACAGATTCCCTCATTTGCAATATATTTTATTTTTTTAAAATGGAAATAGTACCACCCTTTCACTAAAAAAAAAAAAAAAAGTAAACTATACTCCTCAACAAGTTTATTTTCCTTTCTAGATTTTTTAAGAATATAGGAACAAATATTTTAAAAAGTAAAAGCAAACCTTGGAAGGAGTAGACTTCACTGGCCAAGTAAATAAAGTGAATTTTTGTTAAAGAAAACATTTATTCTAGCTTTCCAAATAAAACCTTGCCATCTACAAAAGAATCTCAATATATCTTAACTATTCCAAAAATAACTGAAAGAAAAATCAAGTTTTTCAGATAAAATTCAGATACATGCAAACATAAATGGTGAAGCATTGAATATTTCTAGCCTTTATGCTTGATTTTTACCATTTTTTTTCATCTGTGTTAATGTGTGTACAATGTATACAATTTGTTTTGGGGGGAAAAGGGTTCATGCTATTTTCATGGTCTTTGAAATGATTATCAAAAATTCTTTTCTGGCTGCTAAAAGTATCAGTATCCTGGAATTGAGAAACTGTTTCTGAAAGTGTTTTTTGAGGTGTTACTTTTGGAAATGACATTGAGTAAATCCTGGTGCTGTGTGAGAAAAAGAGAGAGCTGGAAATGGTTATAAGGAATAGACTGAAACAATATAGCAGAGACTGCAAAATAGATTCCAACATATCACTGTGTTTTCACTCACTCCTGTGTCAAAGATTCTCAAGTTAACACAGACAGACAGACACACACTCTACATACACATCATTATACATAATCTTCTATTTTCCTTTTTTGCTCTCATCAGTTTCTAACATTCTTTATCATCTGTTTCTCCTTTTAAAAGCAATCTGGAATGAGGAATCCTTGTTAAATGGAAAATCTTTCTCAACTCAATCCATTTCCCAGAATTCCCTTACACAGTTCAGCTGTGATTTGATCATTCCTTGCCAGTATATTAATAACTCAAATATTGGAGGGTTGGAGATCAGGGAAAGAAAAACTAGTTGAGACAACTTAAGTCTGATTTGGTGAATTGCTACTGCTGTGATAGAGTTAATATGCCTCCCTAAGTGCCTGGTTTGCTACCAGATGGAAAAATTAACATTTTTTTTTCATTATAAACACAAAAATCATGGATGACAGATAGTCTTCCATTTTAAAAATGAAAATCCGAGACATAAAAACTCTACGGCTAGGTCAAATAGCTCCCAGCCAATCCATGAAAAGGTTTGTGTAAACTATGGACAATGGCTTTGATACAATGTTTCATGTTGAGATGATCATAATTTCCTATAGAGTTTAGTTAAAAATACAAATTATCTTTTATTTCCTAATCAAACAAAACAGTGCATTAGATTTTGAATTTTTTCCATTTAAGTACTATTTTCCAGTATTTTTACATATTTTTATACATTTTTCATGTATAATATAGCTGTTTTGAAGTCCATTACACTTTTGTTTCTAATGCTATTTTCCTTTTCTCAAAATGTCATTCTCTAAACCATAGTTTCCTTACCTAATATTCTTTCTTCACTCTAGTTCCTAACTTCCAAGTACACTTCCAAAAGAAGATAATATTCATTAAATATAATTTAAAAAAAAAATAAAGAAAAAATGTAATTTTAGAAACAATCAACTCAGCTGTAATCTGTGAATATTTCAGTTAAAAAACACAAGAGTCTATTTCTATATGACTCATAATGATTATATATATGTGCACAAGAAAAAACATATTTATTTGTCTTTCTAATCTTTTATAAGTAAGGCTATCTGTAAGTATAAGAAATTCAAAAAATAACCATACTGGATGCTCAATTTGCTAATTTCCCCAATTATTGTTAACTGTAATGTATATGTCTCTCTAAAGTATCTTTTCTCCTATCAAACCATTAATTATTTTTCAATACTTCAAATAAATGATTGTAACATATGGCTGATTTTGATAGTCATTACCTCAGCCTCTTCCTCTAAGATTATGAAAATGAGCCTATGATAATGAAAAAGGGTATATAATTTCCTACACACAGTGTGAACCAAATATTTTCCTCAGCAAAATTCTTACAATCCTAGAACCAGGTCATCAAAATTTTATAAAAAGTCTTAATCATAAATCTGATAGATTAAATACTATTTTAAAGCTAAATGTTGAGTATATATACATATTAATCATTCAAGTTGTATTAAGCACCATGAATAATTTGTTTTTGAAAGGAAAACATATGAAAAATATAAAATAGCAAATGAATAAGTTCCCATATATATTGGATTAAATGAAGATACCCCAAAAGACATGTCCACATCGAATTCCTAGAAACTGTAAATGCTATTATACTTGGAAAAAAGATATTTTACAAATGTAATTAAATTAAGGTTCTCGAAGACAACATCTAGATTAGCTAGTCAGTTCAGTCTCTCAGTCGTGTCTGACTCTGCGACCCCATGGACTGCAGTATGCCAGTCTTCCCTGTCCATCACCAACTTTCAGAGCTTGCTCAAACTCATGTGCATCAAGTTGGTGATGCCATCCAACAATCGCATCCTCTGTCGTCCCTTTCTCCTGTCTTCAGTCTTTCCTAGCATCAGGGTCTTTTCAAATGAGTCAACTCTTCACATGAGATCGCCAAAGTACTGGAGTTTCAGCTTCAGCATCAGTCCTTCCAATGAATATTCAGGACTGATTTCCTTTAGGTTGACTGGTTGGATCCCCTTGCAGTCCAAGAGACTCTCAAGAGTCTTCTCCAACACCACATTTCAAAAGCATCAATTCTTTGGTGCTCAGCTTTCTTTATAGTTCGACTCTCACATCTGTACACGACTACTGGAAAAACCATAGCTATGAATAGATGGACCTTTGTTGGCAATGTCTCTGCTTTTTAATATGCTGTCTAGGTTGGTCACAGCTCTTCTTCCAAGAAGCAAACATCTTTTAATTTCATGGCTACAATAACCATCTGCAGTGATTTTGGAGCCCAAGAAAATAAAGTGTGTCACTGTTTCCACTGTTTCCCCATCTATTTACCATGAAGTGCTGGGACTGTTTGCCATGATCTTAGTTTTCTGAATGTTGAGTTTAAACAAGCTTTTTCACTCTCCTCTTTCACCTCCTCAAGAAGCCCTTTAGTTCCTCTTTGCTTTCTACCATTAAAGTGGTATCATATGCATTATTTGAGATTATTGATATTTCTCCCTGCAATGTTGATTCCAGCTTATGCTTCATCGAGTCCAGCATTTCGCATATTTAACTTCAGGTAAGTTAAATACGCAAGGTGACACTATACAGCCTTGATGTACTCCTTTTCCAATTTGGAATTAGTCTGTTGTTCCATGTCTGGTTCTGATTGTTGCTTCTTGACCTGCATACAACTTTCTCAGGAGGCAGGTCATGTGGTCTGGTATTCCCGTCTCTTTTAGAATTTTTCACAGTTTGTTGTGATCCACACAGTCAATTTTGCATAGTCAATGAAGCAGAAGTAGAAGTTTTTTCTGGAATTCTCTTGCTTTTTCTATGATCCAGTGGATATTGGCAATTTGATCTCTGGTTCCTCTGTCTCTTCTAGATCCAGCTTGAACATCTGGAAGTTCTCGGTTCACGTAGTGTTGAAGACTAGATTGGAGAATTTTGAGCATTACTTTGCTTGCATGAGAAATGAGTACAATTGTACAGTAGTTTGAGCATTCTTTGGCATTGCCTTTCTTTAGGATTGCCTTTCTTTGGGATTACCTAGGTTGGTCCTAAATCCATAATATGTCCTTAAAAGAAACACTCAGAGGAGAAGAAACAGGGCAGAAGAGGAGAAGGCAAAAATAAATAAGCAAAGGTTAGAGAGGTATGGCTACCAATCAAGGAATGCCAAGGGTTGCTGCTGCTGCTAAGTCACTTCAGTCTCGTGTCTGACTCTGTGCGACCCCATAGATGGCAGCCCACCAGGCTCCCCTGTCCCTGAGATTCTCCAGGCAAGAACACTGGAGTGGGTTGCCATTTCCTTCTCCAGTGAAAGTAACCACAAAAAGTTAGGTGGGAAGTATGGAATGGATTCTCTCCCAAAGCCTATAGAGAAGCATGGCTGACCTTGATTTCAGGCTTCTGAACGCTGAGAGGATAAATTTCTGTTGTTTTAAGCCACCTGGTTTGTGGCAATTTGTCAAAACAGTCTCAGGAAATGAATACTACATAATCTAGAGAGTACACAGAAATGATCTGAATTTATAGAGCATGACCATTCTCCTTTTTTCACTGAAAGGAAGTCAGTTCCTTATAATTACAAAGTTACAGAACTCACAGAAAGAACTGTTATATTGGGATTTCATTTATATTTAGATAAAACAATTTTTCACAATTGTATAACTACATTGAAATACACAATTGTGGTAACGATAGTGGCATAAAAAAATTAGTAAATCTATCAAACAAATGAGTGACAGTATGAAGAGTTTATTTTATATATTTATTACAAAGTTATCAGAGTCTAGTGGATTAAGAGATCAAAATTTCCTATCAGAGGTAACATTCAACCATAAAAGCTAATAACTTGCTTCTACTGTCCTCACAGTAAGTTCAGCGGTGAACCACATAATAAAATTTTACAAACTTGAACCACGAGCATCCCAAAGGCCCTGAGGAGAAAAAGAGCTGACATGTTTCAACAACTGAGAGCAAATAACAAAACCCCCAAAACTCATGTGTTGAGAATGTCATGTGAGCAAAATGGGCACATACAAAGAAGTCTAAGTGTTCAGCAAGATCCAAAGCATGCAGGCCCAGGTTTCTGAAGAGATAACAGTGGCCTATGCTAAGTTAGGCAAGTAGGAAGCTATCTTGGGACTCAGTCCCTACTTTACTCATTTTTTGTCCTTAAACCCTAACAGTGTTCTTGGGACACAGTGAACATTGTTATACAGTCTTTTTTTTTTTTTTTTCCATATTCAGATACTTAGTGACTTTATTAGGAGGAAGAAAAGTGAAAAAGATGATCGTTGTTTGGAAGCATTATTGCGCTTCTTAATTTTTTTCCCATTTCAAGTTGAGGAAAGGAGAAAGGGAAGCAGAAAAGGAACCAAAGAAGGAAGGAGAGAAGGAGAGAGGAGGGGAAATGAAGGTTCCAGGAAAGACTCTAGCCCTCTGGGGTCTTAAACTGCCTTAAATTAGAAGTCAGGGAGGAATTCCCAGTTCACTTTTCTGAGAAGCAGAATCCGAGAGGATGTCCAGGGGCAAGTTGTGGGGACAGTTTTCTGAGCAGGAAAGTAAGTGGTGGTAGAGGGAGGTGTGCAGGCTGGTGGGAACACTCGAACTGCACCCTGCAGAGGAGAGGGCACCCGCACAGCTCCTTGTTATACAGTCTTAATGAAAAAAATTAACTTTTCAAATAAGACTTCAATGTCTACTTGAAGATAATCTATTTTGATCAAAACATGTTACTGTTAGTTCCTTCTACCACATGGTAAGTTACTTAAGATCCTTTCACTATTATATCCTAGCAAGTAGTAGTAATGCTCAGGAAATAATGTTGAATGAATAAATGAAACATACAATTATTTTTCAGTGAAATAGTTCATGCCCTTTTGGTAGTGACTAGGAGATTAGGGCCAGATGAGTGTCTGAATTAACTTGGGTTATTTCATGTGCAACTGGTAATGTTAGTACTGGTCTTAGTGACATTGTTTGCATTGTATGTGAAATATCTTGTTGTTTATAAAGTGTCTTTTGGTTCTAAGTGTGCTTTTCCTTGGCCTGCTCTTCTTTCCAGACCTAACACCTCTACCAAGCCCAGGCTATCTGATGCTTCTTTCCATAGCCACTACACTAAATTTCTTATATAGTGTTAGTCACTCAGTCGTGTCCAACTCTTTGCAACCCCATGGACTGTAGTATTTAAGTATTCCTTTCAGCATCTGTTTGGTTGTGCATGTATGTTTGTACATCCCTTCCTATTGTATTACATACCTTTTTATTTTTGCAATTTTTTGAACTAAACGGACTATAATGTAAAAGGCTCCTCTGTCCACAGAATTCTCCAGGCAAGTATACTAGAATGGGTAGCCATTCCCTTCTCCATGGGATCTGCCCAACCCAGAGACTGAACCCAAGTCTCCTGCATTGCAGGTGGATTCTTTACCTTTTGAGCCACTAGGGAAGCCTCACACTTCTTATAATTGACAAACTAATTACAAATGCTCCTTCAAGCCTTTTTTTTTTTATACTAGTCAATAGTTTATTAGTCTAATTCTGGCAACCATACACACATCAACGAAATAAACTTGCATTTTAATGTAGCATTTTATTTATACTTTTCACTAATTAAAACTGTCTTTCAATTTGTTAAATTAAATGTTTATAATAATACCATTACACAGAGAAAATCAGAACTTCTAGAGCATGACCATAATTTCTCCTTTTCTTGGTGAAAGGAAATCCGTTCCTTATAATTACAAAGTTATAGAATTCACAGAAAGAACTGTTATATTTGAAATTCAGTAATATTTACACAATAATTTTTTTTATTTGTATAGGTTGTTGAGGATCATTTCAGTTACAAGCTGATTCAAGCTTTTACATTATAGTCCCTTTAGTGCAAAAAATTACAAAAATAAAAAGGTATGTATACAATAGGAAGGGATGAACAGACGTACATGCACAGCCAAACATGCTGAAAGAAATATTTAAAATACTCACAGAACTTTTTTCAACATTATGACATTAAACAATCCTTTGTCAACCCCCAGAAAATCCTATGCTTTTGGAGACAAAAATACTTATTAGAATTAAAAATTTTCATTCAAGAGTATGGTATTTATTTCTGTATATCTGAAGAGTTATATTCAGGCTTAAGCTTAAGCTTTAAGATAACAATAGTGTAAGCTCTAGGGTGGAACAAAAGAAGGGGGAAAATCCCAGAAGTTCTCAGAGGTAGGGGGAAAAAAAAGGAAAGATAGGAGAAATGAGGGAATCAAAGAAAAAAGAATGAAGATTCAGGGATGGGTAAATCTCCTCTTTACTTAGCTTTTCAAAAGGTTTGTGATAACCAGCTTTTGTGTAAATGGATTTGATGGCTCTGGGCTGAAGGTGACTGACAGCTGAATCTAGGCCCCTGGAGAAGTGTCACTCTGGGGACTGCCATTGTTGCAGATTGTTTCTTCTGACTGACCCAGAAGAATCATTATCTCAAGGGGACTCTAAAAACAACCGTCCCCACCCCAAGCAGCCCAAGAGCTACAAGCAAGCAACTTAGCTTCTCTTGAGCAGTAATTACAAAAGCTAACAAGGGGTGTAACTGAGTTAAGTCTTTCTCCAATCCACGATTAAAAAAAAAGATTAAAGTAGTCAAGTAGACAAAGATTTTTCCCTAGCAAAAATGTCTGATGCGTTGTTGCTGGAAAAATAAATAGACTTCCACGTCCTCCTCGGAAGCGCTTAACTGAAGAGGGTATTTGTAGGTAAACGTTTCAGTCTTTTTTATTAAAGTGAATGTGTTTACTTTGGGACTACTTAAGCTACTTTGTTGCTAGTGAGCTAAAATCTGGCCTTATTGCTTTAATATCATATAAAACAAATTTCTTCCAAACCTTGCTGTCACAATGGCAATAGGGTATCTCACTCATCCAGCTCCGACAGAATTCTGCCCCCAAACCCTGACTTTTCCGTGCCACCAGCAAGCTCCACAGGGCTGGACAATTTATGGTGGTGGCCTGCCAAGGCAGTAGTCATTTCTTCTTCCTTTAAACCACTAAAAAGGCTCCACATGCACGTACCATCAGGATAATAAAGTCGTTAGCATAAACAGAGTAGTTAATTGAAAATCCCAAAACTGATAAACCTGGCATTAGGCTATAACCACAATTAGGCCATCCTTAACAAATCACAAGCCTCAGGCAGAGAGCGGGACTTCCTGTCTGGGGAAGGAACCAATCAGAGAAAAGAATGGAAGCTAGTAAGGGGCTTCTAAGGGCCTGGGCTTTTCTCGCGATGTTCCCGTTGGGCTGAAGACTTCTCTAAGGTAAAGAAACAGATATAACAGTCTTTTCCGAAACTAAACCTTATTCTTCCTTAGTGAAAATCAGCAAGTTTCAATTGTCTGTGACTTAAAATAATTTGGAAGTGTTTTGTAAAACAGCCTGATGGAGTTTGTTTTGCTGCCCCATTTGGTTCTTCATCCCTACTTTAACTGAAAGTGTTTGTAGTTAACTTTTCTTTACTCTTTTCTTTTTCTTGTTTGTATCCCCTTATTTCTGAATCCCCTTCTTCTGTATCAAAATACTCTAGAAAGTAAGCTCCATGAGGCTAGGATTTAGCATAATGCTAACATAGTTAGAGGCAATGGCACCCCAGTCCAGTACTCTTGCCTGGAAAATCCCATGGACGGAGGAGCCTGGTAGGCTGCAGTCCTTGGGGTCACAAAGAGTCGGACACGACTGAGCGACTTCACTTTCACTTTTCACTTTCATGCATTGGAGAAGGAAATGGCAACCCACTCCCGTGTTCTTGCCTGGAGAATCCCAGGGACGGCGGAGCCTGGTGGACTGCCCTCTATGGGGTCGCACAGAGTCGGACACGACTGAAACGACTTAGCAGAGATAAATATACATTTGCTAAATTTTGATTCCTGCTTTAAAATGAATTTTTCTTAATCATTTCTCATTTTTTCTAGTAACTTATTACTTTAAAAATTAAGCTATTAGAGCCTTCAGATTTAAGAAATTAAAAGTCTACTGGAAAAAAATTGTCATTTTATTTTTTCCCTTAAAAATAAATTGTTGTTAAGTTGTCTTGGGATATATTAGCTTTTGTGGGTTATTATATTTGATTGTTTGCAGAAATGTTTTTCTTTACAACTTGTAGTGGAACAAAGTGGAACAAGGTAGTGAAAGATAGATTCTTAAACCTGGGACTAGGACCTTGATTCATTTGTAATCAAGTCTGGCAAATTACTTAACATCTCTGAACTTCAGTGGACTCACCAATAATCATTTTTTAGCAGGGAGGTGTGTGAGGGTTTAGTGAGATAACATGTAAAATTCCCTGGTTCATTGTAGATATTCAATAAACAATGCTTTGGGTAGGATAAAACATTTGTGATAGTAAAATAATCTCAAAGTAACCTAGAAGCTTAAGAACCTAACTGGAAAGCAAAAACAAAACAAAACAAAACAAAACACAAAAAAACAACTTTCAGATTCAGTAATACCAGCGGTTGGGATATGGCTCCAGGAATATTAACCTCTGTGTCTATTATTGCTGCTGCTGCTAAGTCGCTTCAGTTGTGTCGGACTCTGTGCGACCCCATAGACGGCAGCCCACCAGGCTCCCCCGTCCCTGGGATTCTCCAGGCAAGAACACTGGAGTGGGTTGCCATTTCCTTCTCCAATGCATGAAAGTGAAAAGTGAAAGTGAAGTTGCTCAGTCGTGTCGGACTCTTTGGGACCCCATGGACTGCAGCCTACCAGGCTGCTCCGACCATGGGATTTTCCAGGCAAGAGTACTGCAGTGGGGTGCCATCGCCTTCTCTGGTGTCTATTAGTATTTGTAAAAATGGTGTAATAAATTTCACCCACCTGGCAAAGGCCCTGTGTACTATTTAAAATAAGACAACAAGCCCCAGATGGAGTCACTTGTTCTAAGCCTTACCTCATCAAGCTGAGACTTACAGTTTTGACTCTCCCAGAAAGGAATCCTAAATCAGTCAATCAGGAATCACATGTGACCACTAGTTAGGTAATCTGCCTGATAGATCCTGTCATCCCTGAAGGAAAGTAACCTTGCAATAAACAACCTGGCTTTTTGGCCGAGTATAACTTCCTCGTTCTTGCTCCAATCTGCCTATAAAAGTTTTTCATTTTGTTCAGCTCCTCAGAGTTCTTTTCTGCATCCTAGACTGGATGCTGCCTGATGAGTATCAATTTTTGCTTCAAATAACTCTTAAAATTTTTAATGTGCCTGTTTATTTTTTAACAGTACAGTAGATACACCGTAGTGATTACAAATATTATGAAGTCAAATATTATTCTATTTTGTGTGATAAAATGCTGTTTTAAACAGTAGAATAAATTGATGTGCAAAAGATTGTGTTAATTAAACATAGGATTGTGTTAAATCATTAGATTCGTTTTCTCTGAACATTCTGTAGTCTTTATATTAGAGTTACTATTAACTAACACAGCTTGACAAATACTTCTTTTACTTGATTTGTATGTGGTGCTATTTTTAGTGAAAAATTATTCGAAATACACTGGTTAATAGAAATGGTATTCAGGAGCTTTTAATGTGGCTTTAGACAGATCAGACCTGCTTTTGAATGTTCCTCTGAAGTCTGAAATAATGACCATGTTGAATTCTCGGTCTAGCACAAAATATCTGGGCCAGGCAACCCCAAGAAGGTTGAGAATTCCAACTCAGTAGGAGACTGACCTATTCCTCAGAAAGTTCATACTCCTGCTGAAGTCCTGTTCCCCACAAAACACATGACTGAGCTGCAGATAAAAGTTGGGGTACCATTGTTGGAGGTTGAGGAATGAAGAAGAATTGGTAGAACAGGGAAAGCTGGTCTAGTAACAATGGCCGAATGAGGGGTAAAAACAATATAGCAATTAAATCATATGTTCTATAGATTTGCCTTATTAATTGTTAACTTGGTTTAGCTGTTGCCTCTATGACCTTAGAAAGCTGTTCGTTCTGTCGTGTTTGTTTACTTACCTGAAATAAGGGTGTAAGGCGAGTACTCTTCAATTAAAATATACCTTTTAAACACCTCATGTGTGTATAATATATGAATTAAAATTCTTCACACTATAATATATGAAGAATTTAAATTCTTAATACCTCTCTCTCAGCTTTTATGCTCACTAAAGGATTGGGAGACTGGATTAGGCAAAAAAAAAAAAAAAAGAGAGAGAGAGTGTAAGCAGAATCAGTGTCCTCTTGAAATATATCTGTTCCGAATGATTACTCCCTCCTCTTCCTCCTCTCATATTTATTTGCTGATTTACTATTTGGGGAGCAAGGTTAACAGAAATCTCCCTAGTGACTCTTATCTTCACTGAGGTGCTCGCCAAGGTAGAGTTTTAGAAGATAATTCTTGAGGAAAACTCAGAATGAGTACAGGGGTCTCTTCTCTCTCCATTTTTAGGGAAGAAGAGAGCTAAATATATAATACTTATAAAAATTGAGCTTAAGTTTATGAGCAGTTTAAAGTGCCAAGTAGAGCTAGAATGATATAGAAATAAGGTCTCTGGACATGGAATTGGAAGGCGTTGGTGTAAGGCTTGGCTGTATCTCTTAACTAGTGTGTGACCTTTCCCATCTTTGTATTTCCTATTTCTTTGTATTTATTGTGGGGTAACATCTATTTCTTGTACCTCACCAGATTGTTATTGAAATAAAATATTATGTGTAGAACAACGCACACACCATATATATGTGTGTGTGTCTAGGCTGTGTGTCTGGAAAATCTAACAGGTGGTTTTTGCAGTGTCTCAGTAGGAATTCAAGAAACTCTGGCGGAGTTTTTGGAGGCAGCCCCATAGGCAGCTCTATGTTTCTTCTTCCCTTGGACACAGCTCTACTTTTTATCTATAAGTAGATAAGCTGATGACACAACTTTCTTTTGTTGATTGTTAAAGGCTCTGCTGCTAGGAACAGAGTTTGGAATGTACATGTAACAAGTATGTTCACTCTTTAATCATAATAATAGCAACTGCAGTGTGTTTAACACTATGTAGAAAGCATTGCAATATCAAAGATACAGGCAAGGATGTTACTGTGAGGTAGGTCAGGTGACCATATTTAATGCCTTTCAAACTTTTGGTCTCCAGACTACTATATACAAAATTATTAATGACCCCAAGGAGTTTACCTAGAAAATCCCCTTAAATAGAAGAGTACCCATGCGTGCATATTCCATTAACCACCAGGGTGATGATGTCATCACATGTCATGTAGCCTCTGAAAAGTCCACTTGAACTCTCATGGGACAATGAAAGTGAAAAAAGCAATGTCTTAGTATTATTACGAAAACAAGTTTGACCTTGTAAGGCCCATGAAAGAGTCTTAGGGATCCCCAGGGGACCCAAGACCACACTTTGAGAACCACTGACACAGTATTTTGAAGGAAACACCAAGGTGCTGAATTATACATTAAGTCGGGTGTGTATTTTTTCCATCTCTGCTTGAGGCTCCATTGAAATTGGAATGATGATTGAGAGTCACTTTGAGGAGATTTTATGTTTTCGGTAGTATCATCACTCTTTACACCTGTGTTTTTAAATCTTTATAAAGTTATGTTAGGCTCTTTCACTGAAGCATAGCAGCCACTTTTCTCTCCAAAGAAGCAAAAATCAACCACCAATATCAGTTAAAATAGCATTTGGACCTCTCATTTAGCCATTGAAAAAACATCTTCATTTGATTGCTTATTTCTTTTATAGGTTTGTGTATTCCAAAAAGTCTTTTGTCACTCAATAAAGCGACCTTTCAGAAAGTTAGAGATACAGAGCAGCAGCAACACAGATACACACACTTTCTTTTAACAGAGTGGCTTTTATTTTAGGACATCCTTGAGAAAAGCAATGTAGTACTCATTTCTTTGAGCAATTCATTATAGTGCTTGCTTAATATTTCAATAATACATTTTAATTGGACACAATTTGTTCCTTTTGTCTAATTTTTTTTACAAAGTTATCTGCCCATTTATAAGCAAAGACAAAGGCATGTTGGTTCCCAAAAGTACTTTTTCTGCTTCACTTTGAGGACATCTGTAGCCTGAATAGTTTTTAGTCCCTCCCAATAGGTCTCCTCTCAGCTGCTCTGTGTTTTTACATCTCTCAAGAGGGGTTAATTCTTTACAGCTGTATCCTGCCTTCCAAGAATCTAACATGTGCAAATTATTAATCTTTTTCTATTGCTACAGTAACTCCCCAGGCCATAAACACCCACTACCTAAAACTGGCCCTTTTCCAAGAAAAACTTTGGTATTCTTTCCCTGGAAAGATAATTTGGTCTCCTTTGGCTTACATTGTTATTTAGAACAATTGATAAAATACAGAAATTTACTTCCAAACAATTACTTGCAAATAGAAATTTAATCTTCATTTTTCAATCTGTCCACTGTTGTATACTTTGTGTCTGAATTTTGCATTTCATTTATTAGAGAAATCAGCCTGCTTATATTTTCAAGAGTATACTTTTCAAGTTTTTTTTTTTTTCTAAGTATTTTTCTAATTATATAAGGTAGGACTTTTTTATTAGGAGAAGGCAATGGCGACCCACTCCAGTATTCTTGCCTGGCAAATCCCATGGACGGAGGAGCCTGGTAGGCTGCAGTCCATGGGGTCGCAAAGAGTCAGACACAACTCAGCGACTTCCCTTTCACTTTTCCCTTTCATGCGTTGGAGAAGGCAATGGCAACTCACTCCAGTGTTCTTGCCTGGAGAATCCCAGGGACAGGGAGCCTGGTGGGCTGCCGTTTATGGGGTCCCACAGAGTCGGACACGACTGAAGCGACTTAGCAGCAGCAGCAGCAGCAGCAGCAGTAGGAAAAAATAGTGTGTATCTTTTCCTTCAATGTAAGTAAATTACACTTTTTCAAGTATGACTTTCATGTACTTATACTTGCAATCTATATCATGCTTTTGTATATAAATATATTAATATTTATTTGTTAGGATGAAAACAAACTTAGAATATTATGGCAAGACAATTTATATTAATATACAAATGTTGACTATTCATAGTCCAGCTTCTCAATTTACATCTAAAATATACTTTATTCTAGATTTATATATCCTTTTGGACTTACTGAAAGATGGTCACTGCTTGGCCATTTCTCTCTGCCTCTATGACCTAAGTTTTGTTCATTTCTCAGCTAGTGGTTGAATACTCTTATGACACTTCTAACCTTCAAAATAGATCATTTATTTTAAAAGTTAAATATGTCTTTATAAAATATTAAGAAATTCTAGGAATTGCATTTTTCAGTGATTACATGCCTCTAGTGGTGTTCTGAGGCACAAGGCAGAGGGGCCAGTGATTTTTACCACCTGACAAGTGCAATAATCCCCTAGAACTGCAAGGCCTGAAGCATCTTATTGCTGTTATGAAACAGAATTTATAAATAAAAATAAGGAAAACAGCCAGAGCCATGCACTTCCTGGCTCCACTGACATTGATATGACAGCCAATCAGAAATTTCCATTTATGCCAAGATTGCCAAACCAATAATTTTAGCAATAAAGCCTGCTCCAAGAAGTATTAAAATGGTTTGCCTCTAATACATGTTTAAACACAAAGGAAGTTTAAAGGTAGGTTTGTTATAATTCAGACATACAATCATTTTAATATATACAGAAAACCTCCCTGTAGACCAATTAAAAGGAGCTTCCAAACAATGCTGACTCTTAATTCACATAATATTATAACTCAAGCAAGTTACATTTCAACATTTTTAGATAAGCTATATAAGAGTGGGAAAAAAGGATTAGGACAATAGTGAGATTTGAATTTCATTTTGTATTATTTCAACTGCATTTTAACAGTCTTTATGACCAAAAGAGGGAATAAGAATGCAGAAGGGACAAACTTGTATAGATTATTTTTTCATTACATGCATTATTCCAGTTTAAAAATGTTAGTCGCTTGTCGTGTTAACTAAGAATGCATTCACTAGTGTACATATCTAAAGCTGGAGTTAAACTGAGAATTTTGCAAGGGACAGATACAAAGAAGTGATTTTTTCCTTCTCTCTGTATATAAAAATAGAACTTTCAGAAATGTCATGGCTGACACATTTAGCTGCTGGACATTGAAAAACCTCTTTCTGACTCACAACCTGTGACTGGAACTCTGTCAGAGTAATCAAGAGATGTTATACTATAGAGCACAAGCAGTAGAAGAGGCTTTGCTATTTGGCCTTGTTTTTAAAGCAAAAGTGATTTAAATTTGGATCATAAATAAATGTTTCTTATACTCCTCATCTTTAAAATGCAGAAAAAAATTCATTGTGTAAGATCTTTGTACAGCTGTCTAATTCAGTGAGTATTTTTTAGGAGTATATGGACTACTGAAACAGCATAACATGATAAGAAAGAAACATGACTGAATAAATATGAAGAATTACTTTTCTGAAATCTTATTGCAATTAGTGATGACCATACCAAGGCTTCCCTGATAGCTCAGTTGGTAAAGAATCTGCCTGCAATGCAGGAGACCCCAGTTTGATTCCTGGATTGGGAAGGTCCACTGGAGAAAGGAAAAGCTACCCACTCCAGTATTCTTGGGCTTCCCTTGTGGCTCAGCTGGTAGAGAATCTGCCTGCAATGCGGGAAACCTGGGTTCAATGCTTGGGTTTGGGAACATCCCCTGGAGGAGGGAAAGGCTACCCACTTCAGTATTCTGGCCTGGAGAATTCCATGGACTGTATAGTTCATGGGGTTGCAAAGAGTCGCACATGACTGAGCAACTTTCACTTTCACTATAAAGGAATACAATGAACTTTAAAGGAACACAACCATATTTCAAAAATTGAAAGGCAGTTTTTGTATAATATTTGTCTTTCTTTGATCTCATATGTAATTAGAGTTCCTCTTTTTTCAAGAGAGATCAAGGGACCTATGGCACACAGTATAACATATATTGCCCCCAGTACTCTATGAAATTCAGAAAAGCTGAGTATTCACATTTTATTATGTCTAATGAAAATTTTCACCAGTTCATACTTTAATAAAACCTTGTCATAATGTCAATTTTGTGAAAACAGAATATGACTAAATAGGCATTCACATGAACATCCATGAAATGATTGAAATAAGACTAGATGAGTTCTTAGTAAGTATTCACAAAATTCTTCCTGATATTTTAAAATTGCCAAATATTTACTTTCAGAAATAGTAACATCTAAATTTTTCAAGGTGAATGAATGACCTTAAGATATTTTCGGCTCAATGATATAGTTGATTATGTGATACTATTATAATTTAGGGGAAGGTATTCCAATTTTCAGTTGTTAATTGACTTCAGTTCAGTCGCTCAGTCGTGTCTGACTCTCTGCGATCCCATGGACTGCAGCACGGCAGGCTTCCCTGTCCATCACCAACTCCCGGAGATTGCTCAGACTCATGTCCACTGAGATGGTGATGCCATCCAACCATCTCATCTTTCTGTTGTCCCCTTCTCTTCCTGCCTTCAATCTTCCCCAACATTAGGGTCTTTTCCAATGAGTCTGTTCTTCGCATCAGGTGGTCAAAGAATTGGAGCTTCAGCTTCAGCATCAGTCCTTCCAAAGAATATTCAGGACTGATTTCTTTTAGGATTGACTGGTTTTATCTTTATGCAGTCTAAAGGACTCTCAAAGAGTCTTCTCCAGCACCACAGTTCAAAAGAATCAATTTTTTGAAGTTCAGCTTTCTTTATAGTCCAACTGTCACATCCATACATGACTACTGTATAAACTATAGATTTGACTATACGGACCTTTGTCAGCAGAGTAATGTTCTGGCAGCCTCTTAGCCTGGTCAGTTAGATATGCCTTTTGCTCTTCTTGATATGCTTTTGTTTTTGTGCTTTTGCATTTGTTTTATTTCGGAGAAGGCAATGGCACCCCACTCCAGTACTCTTCCCTGGAAAATCCCATGGACGGAGGAGCCTGGTGGGCTGCAGTCCATGGGGTCGTGAGGAGTCAGACACGACTGAGTGACTTCACTTTCACTTTTCTCTTTCATGCATTGGAGAAGGAAATGGCAACCCACTCCAGTACTCTTGCCTGGAGAATCCCACGGACAGAGGAGCCTGGTGGGCTGCTGTCTATGGGGTTGCACAGAGTTGGACACGACTGAAGTAACTTAGCATTAGCATTTGCTCTTCTTGATGTGCTTTTGTTTTTGTGCTTTTGCATTTGTTTTATTTATTTTAAAAAATTTGTGGAAAACTTGGTGACAAGGTAATTGATTTAGGGTCCAAGTTTTACATATTTATACTTCTTGGACAGGGCGTCTTTAATAAAACTGCAGAACTTGGTCATATTCTTGCAAATCGAACAAGGTATGTTCATTCTCCCCATGTCTGGTGATGTGTGGCTCTAGAGTTAGATTCAAATTCTGCCTCTGACAGTTACTAGTTGTGTGCCCTCGGGCAAGTTACTTAATCTTTATGAACCTACATTTTCTCATCCTTACAATAGGGAAGATACCTAGCAGCTCATGAGGTTTAACAAATCAAGTAATAATTTGAGACTAGCACCTTGTCTGGCTTCAAAAGGGCATTTGTTAAAACAAAGGATTATTTTCTTCCTTGATTCCATTTCTAAAATTATTTTTGCATTTTTTTGTCCAAGCTGTGACATTTTCCCTATGTCCACATTTCCCAGGGAAATCGTGTTTTGCTCTGATGGTCTAAGTCTACTATCCAAATGAGTAATACTCCATCCTTCTGTTTTCCTTGAATGTATCTGTTCCCTAGAGTGCAACCATTCTCTTATCCACTCTCTCTGGTTTTATCTAAGTAGAAACTTAACCATTCTAGGAAATTACAGGCTAAAGTATTTTTATTAATAAGAAGAGTCACAAAATCTTAGAGCTTGAAGGGACCTAATGAATTAGAGATCACAATCTCAAATGCCTACAAGGCTAAGCAGATATAGTAAATAAGTAAAATGTTCTGGGTGAGTGCAGATGACTGTTCAAGGCTAAAGAGTAGAGGTAGGTGGGTGGAATGGTGAAAGGGATCAATTATTATGGTGACATGTGGTATCTAGACTTATTGTGGCGTTCACTTTGTAGTATATACAAAGATTGAATTATAATGTTGAACAGAAGAAACTGATTAGTGTTCTGTAACAACTTTACCTTGATAAAAATAATAAATTAATAAATAATAATAAATTAAAAGAAAATATAAATAATTTTTATAAGATTTATAAGAAGATAAAAAATAATAAAAGAAAAAAAAAAAAGAACCTGAAGAGAAGAACTGAAACCAGCTAAAGGGAGCTTACATCTGTAGAGGGCAGTCACTTTACAGCTCAAGCAAAGTGTTGCCATATGGTGATTTCAACACTGTCTTGGGAAAGATTTTTGAGTTAAAAGAAGAAAAAAGTTTTATGTGAAAACTTTTAGTTGAAAATCCTGTTGTTGTATAAAAACACCAATATGAACCAAATATATCTACTGGCCAGATCCGCATAACAGGTTGCCATTTTGGAACCTCTGTTAGATCATCTGATACTGATAATCTTGTGTTCAGATGAAGACATTGAAACACAGTCAAATTAACTTTCCCAAAGTTAGATGTGGCAAAACAAGTGTAACTCAGATCTCTAGCCCCATGGTGTAAGGGTACCTGCCACATTTGGCCATTTTGCTTCTTCATTCCTTTCAACATATATGTGATGTTTTGGAAATATATTCTTTTCTTTAGCTTACAGGTATGATATATGATGATATTCTTTCCTTACACTAAAGAATCATCTAGTTCATTCTTAAGTGAAGTGTGTCTATAGTGGATTTGATCAAGAAACTGTTACCTTAACATTCAAAAGCAGTTTGTGTATCTTCTCCAAATATATGAATTTATCTTCCCATGAACCTTTGTCATGCTCTAGAATTATCTGAAATTATTTGTCTTGCTGCTGCTGCTGCTAAGTTGCTTTAGTCTTGTCTGACTCTGTGTGACCCCATAGACGGCAGCCCACCAGGCTCCACCGTCCCTGGGATTCTCCAGGCAAGAACACTGGAGTGGGTTGCCATTTTCTTCTCCAATGCATGAAAGTGAAAAGTGAAAATGAAGTCGCTCAGTCATGTCTGACTCTTCATGACCCCATGGACTGCAGCCTACCAGGCTTCTCCGCCAATGGGAATTTCCAGGCAAGAGTACTGGAGTGGGGTGCCATTGCCTTCTCCAATTTGCCTTGAGTTTATTGTTGTTATTATGACATTTTAATATACTAGGACAATTTAATATTTCACCGGACTCAAATACATAATTTAACTCTTTGGGATTAACTCAATGTTTCAGATTAGGTTATGTATCTGTATATTTCACTAGGTCAAGTTTAGACTTCTAGAAATCAGAGATTAGTAAGTGAGAGTATCTTGCTATGGAGAATATCAGCATGTTTTTCTGTAATATAAAAATGAAAGAAAAACCCTTTGTTGATTTGTGCATGGAGGTTTTTATATTGAGGGTGTCCTTAACCTTTAAAATCTAAAAGCTGATTGGCAGTTTGTAGACAAACTTGAGATAATTTTGGCATTTTACCTTAGAGTAAATCATAACTCAAGTTTAAATTCTTTAGGCAAATTTCTTATATTATTATTCATAGCTTGGTGCTAGATGTTAAGAAAAATTCTAAATTCCCTTGAGACTTCTTATTTGATTATTTGAATGTTAATGTGGCGTGCCCAAATTTTCAATACTAAATTCAAAGCCATCCTGGCCATGTGCTAATTGAATAGAACTGTCCATTCTAATTGTGGATAATAGGGATTAGGATGCCAAAAATATAGTGCCTTGATTAGATCACATGGCATCATTTTAGGGCTGTGAAAAATTCTTCTCTCTGGTTTTGCCCTTCCTTTGAGTTGCCCAGTCTTCTACGTGACCCCAACTTGCTTCAGGATTTTTAACTGTGCTGCTAACTAAGGCGGATGCATTTTCTGACCTTACTGGTGAGAACAGAAGTTTCTCAAGTGCTGTAGGAACTAATTAATATGCATGTTATTCCAGTAAAAATCATTATTTCATGTGTATCTTTGTGAGAGAGTATGGCTGTCATGATGGTTACTTACTCGGGCCAAACCCATTGCTAAAACAGAGATTCTTTAATGATGATATTTTAATTCTATAAAGCTCTTAACATAAATTTGTAAATGTGTATGTGGCTGGATGGCATCACCGACTCGATGGCCATGAGTTTGAGTGAACTCTGCGAGTTGGTGATGGACAGGGAGGCCTGGTATGCTGTGATTCATGGGGTCACAAAGAGTTGGACATGACTGAGTGACTGAACTGAACTGAACTGATGTGTGCATATATGAAGTTTTTAATACCACTCTTAAATTGCCTTTCTCTGATGATAAGTAGCATATAAAAAATAAGCTCAGAAATTACAAAACATCCTTAAGATTTGGGAAATTAAAAAATTTACATGGGGTTAAGGAGATAATTAGGGAAAACAATTGTAGTGATTTTGTTTAATGTAATGCCACACTTATTAGGTGATTGTAAAAAGCAAAACACCACACTGTAACAGGCATAAGAAAAACCATGATAAATAAATTATTATCTTTCTGAAATTTCCTCTTTCTTGGCCTTATTCACCTAGGGTGGAAGGTTAGTTGCTTATGACACAGGCTAAACCATAACGTGATATGCATAAGAGAGAAAACCCAGTATCAGAAGAGATTACTCATGGCTAGTAGGTGGTTATCTAGGTAAAGTATCCAGTGTCAGGGTGCAGTGGGGAATGAATACAAGGTTAGATAATAAGTTCAAGAATAGGACTAGCCCTTAGACTTTAATATGTAGCAGAATTTGAAACAGGAAAACTAGAATTGAGCAACAGAAAAAAGACTGAGTTTCTAGACTGAGGATATAGAATGTAAATGTGACCCAGAGATAAGTCAAACACCTGGTTCCTTTACCTGAAAACTAGCTCAACTTGACCCTTTACCAACACACAAGGGGAAAGCTGTATTGATCTGAGGAGTTTGAACACCTCTGTCTAGTCATTGGATGACTACTACACAGATATACATGGGGTGACCCACTGGACTTCAGGTTTAAAAATTAAGATTAGTATAAAATATACTGAACAAAGACATTGGTAGCCACACACTATGAGGGAAACAGCTCCCACAGATTAATTCCTGACTAGATACTAAAATAAACATACAAAAATGAAAAAAAAAATATTCAGAACAATAGTTCTCAGGGGAAATATATCATCCAGGGTTGCTACAATATGTAATCTAACATATCTACCTTTTAATAAACATAAATAAATAAAGAACCATGCAGAGAAAAGTGTGACCCACACTGAGGGACAATAACAACAAAAAGTCAATAGACTGTCTCTGAGGACCTAGATCTTTAACAAAGATTTCAAAGCAACAATTGTAAATATTTCAAATAATTAAAGGAAATCATGTTTAAGTAATTGAAGGATAATATGAGAAAGATTCATAATATAGGAAATCTTAATACAGAAATAGAAAAAAACATAAACAAGTTCTAAAGTTGAAAAGTACAGTAATGGAAGGGGAAAATCGACGAGATAAAATCAATGGCAGATATAAGATGGCAGAAGAAAGAACCAGAGAACTTGAAGATAGATCAGTAGATGATGGATAGATCAGTATAAATAATCCAGTTAAAATATAGAAAAAGGTTAAAGAAAAATGATTAGCACCTTAGAGATCTGTAGGATAACATCAAATATGCCAACATATGCATAACTGAGTCCCACCTCCCATAAGAGAGGAAAAAGAAATATAGGAAACCTATCTGAAGAATAATGGTCAAATATCTTCTCAAATTTGTTGTTTAACCACATACAGGATCAAGAATCCCAGTGGATTCCAAATGAGATAAAGACAAAGAGAATCATGGCCTGTCAAGTACTGAAACCCAATGCCAAAGAGAAAATCTTGAAAGCCTGTAAGAGAACATGGTCAGATAATGGCTGATTTCTCATCTAAACAACTGGAAGCAAAAAGGTGGTGTAGTGACAGGTCTAAGGTGTTGAAAGGAAAAATGAGTTTGTTGCCAGTAGGCCTGCCTTAGAGATTTACTGTTGTTACTCAGTCACCAGGTTGTGTCCAGCTGTTTGTAGTCCCATGGACTGTAGCCCGCCAGGCTCCTCTGTCCATGGGATTCTCTGGCAAGAATACTGGAGTGCGTTGCCATTTCCTCATCCAGGAGACCTTTCCAACCCAGGGATCAAACTCATGTCTCCTACATTGGCTGGTGAATTCTTTAAGGAATTTCTTCAGGTGAAGAGAATTATAAAACCAGAGAGTAACTTGTATCTACATGAAAAAATAAATAGTGCTGGAAAGTATACATGTAAATGTTTTAAAAAAAAGCAATATATTTTTTCTCTTCTTGTTTTATCTAAAAATATATGGTTTTTGAAACAATACTTATAACACTCTGTTGGTTTGTAACATATCTACATGTGATAAAAATAGCACATAAAAAGGTAGGCAGAAATGGAACCATACAGGAACATGTTGCTATATTTTACTAGAATTAAGCCAATGTTAAAATAGATTTTGATAAATTAAGATGCATGTTGCAATTCCTAGAGCAACACTGAGAAAATATCATTAAAAATTTAGTAGAGGAATTAAAATCATAATAGTATATTTAACACAAGGAAGCAGAAAAGAATGAAGTCATTGCATTATTAAAAAACTAATAGTGAAGTGACAAATATAAATCCTACTATATCAGTAATTAAATAGTAACAGGTTAAACATTCCAATCAGAGTACGAGATTGTCAGACTAAATAATAATGCAAGAATCAACTATATGCTGTATAAGAGACTCAAGTTACAGAGATATAAATATGTTGATAGTAAGATATGGGAAAAGATATATTATACAAACAGTAATCATAACAGATGGAGTAGCTATATTAACATCAAACAAAAATAGAATTTAAGTGAAGAAATATGAGAAGGACATTTCATGGTAATAAGAGGGCCAATATCAGAAACATACAAATAACCATTATAACTATAAACACACCTATCAACAGAAGCCCAAAATACATTAAGCCAAATCTGACAAAATTGAAGAAAAAATAAAACAATTAACAAATTATGGTTGGAAATTTCAACCTGGTGTTTAATTCCCCAGCTACTCTAAAAAACTGTAGAACAACTAGACAGGTTATCAGCAAGGATATAGAAAACTTTGAACTCAGCAAGGATATAGAAGTCATGAACACTTCTATATACTTAACTGACCTGATAAATTTTGAACATATCTTTAAATATAGCAGAATACATATTTCCAAGGGCACACAGGACTTTTTTTCCAGGATAGACCATATACTCGACCACAAAAATCTTTTTCAGTATATTTTAAAAGATAGACTTCATTCAAAGTATGTTATATGACCATAATGGAATTAAATTTAAGAAGTCATCAAGAAAAATAATTTTTAGGAAAATTCCAAGTATTTGCAAAGTAAGTGACACAGTTCTAAATAACCTATAGGCCAAAGAAGAAATCAGAAGAAAATTTAGAAAACATGTTGAATAAAAATAGAAACAGCATATCACAGTGTAGGAAACAGGTAAAACAGTGCCTAGAGAAAAATTATAGTTTTAAATGTCTATATTGTTAACAAAGGCCTCAAATCAATAACCTAAACTTCCACCTTAGGAAACAGAAAAGGAGGGTAAAATGAACAGAAGGTAATTATTAGGAAAAATATAATAAAGATCAGAGTGAAAATCAATAATATTTTTTTATTATCTATTATTTTATAGAGAAAATGAGTGAAATTAAAAGTTGATTCTTTGGGTAGTTAAGACTTCAGGCTGCCCCTGCAGGGGGCACAGGTTCAATCCCTGGCAGGAAAATGAAATCTGTTATGCAGTGTGGTGTGGTCCAAAAAAAACAAGTTGGTTATTTGAAAAGTTCAGCAAAGTTGATATACCTTTAGGTAGACTGACAACAAAGGTCCATCTAGTCAAAGCTATGGTTTTTCCAGTGGTCATGTATGGATGTGAGAGTTGGACTATAAAGAAAGCTGAGCACCGAAGAACTGATGCTTTTGAACTGTGGTGTTGGAGAAGACTCTTGAGAGTCCCTTGGACAGCAAGGAGATCCAACCAGTCCATCCTAAAGGAAATCAGTCCCGAATGTTCATTGGAAGGACTGATGCTGAAGCTGAAACTCCGATACTTTGGTCATCTGATACGAAGAACTGACTCATTTGAAAAGACCCTGATGCTGGGAAAGATTGAAGGCAGGATGAGAAGGGGATGACAGAGGATGAGATGGTTGGATGGCATCACTGAATCGATAGACATGAGTTTAGGTAAGCTCTGGGAGTTGATCGACAGAGAGCCTGGCGTGTTGCAGTCCATGGGGTCCCAAAGAGTTGGACACAACTGAGCAACTGAACTGGGACTGACAAAGCAAAAAAAAGACTCTAACTAAATCAGAAAATAAAGAGGGACTATATTCACCAACCCAAGCATTAGACAAATTGAACAGATTTGTCATTTTTAGAAGCTGACAAGCTGATTCTGAAATTTATGTGGAAATTCAGAGGACCTAGGATAGCCAAAACAATTTTGAGAAAGACAAGTTGGAAGCCTTGTATGTTATCTAATTTCTGCTGCTGCTGCTAAGTCACTTCAGTTGTGTCCAAATCTGTGTGATCCCAGAGATGGTAGCCCACCAGGCTCCTCTGTCCCTTGGGTTCTCCAGGCAAGAATACTGGAGTGGGTTGCCATGTTCTTCTCCAATGCATGCAGGCTAAGTTGCTTCAGTAGTGTCTGACTCTGTGCAACCCTATGGACAGCAGCCCACCAGGCTCCTCTGTCCACGGGATTCTCTGGGCAAGAATATTGGAGTGGGTTGCCATTTCCTTTTCCATCTAATTTCTAACTTTATTCTAAATTATAGTATCGAGGAAATATCATCTTGCTATGAGATCAATGAGACAATGAAACAGAATTGAAAGGTCAGAGATAAAGCTTTTTGTTTATGGTCAATTGATTGTCTATAGTGTTGACAATACAATTTAATAGGAAAATTAAGTTTTATTCAAGACATGGTTCTAGGGAAATTTAATAGCCATATGTAAAATGAACTTGGACCATTACCTCACCCTGTATGTATGATATGCTTGTGTATAGGAGTTCAAAGGGAAAAGCAGTTCTAACATTGCAGAAAGATGCAAGGCTGTGGAATAAAACATACTGACATGATTAGGAGCCTAGTATCTGTAAATGGAGGTATGCAGTGTTAAGAGAAGACTTGGCATGATAAACTAGGTCTGACATTATCCTAAATTCCATTGGGAAGAACTAACCAAATAATCTCTAGTTCTGATCTCTCCTTCACTCTAAGGAGACTAAAAAGTTGAAGGGTGGGCTAGGGAGGGGATGCAAGGGAGGTTCATGAGGGAGGGGACATGGGTGTACCTATGGCTGATTCTTGTTGATGTATGACAGAAAACCACAAAATTCTGTAAAGCAAATATCCTTCAATTAAAAAAAAAAAAAGAAAAAAAAAAACAGTCTATTTGCAAGACATGCCCACTTGGGATGTCCCCACACATCTTAAATTAAGCATGGTCCAATTTGTTCCTAACTTCTTTCCTTGTTCTCTTTCTCAGTTGGTGACCATGCCTTTTATCCAAGTTGTTCATACAGAAACAGCTATGCTTAATGCTTCTGTGTTTGCTTCTCTATATCAAATCACTCAGCAAGTTTTATTACATTATATATACTTCTATATTTTTCTCTAATCTTTCTCTCTTTTTTTTTTTAAAGTGTACCCCCACTGTCTTGATTCAGACGCTCATCTTTTCCCTGGACTACTGAAATGATCTTTAAGTTACTGTTTTTAGTCTTGCCTCATTTGTTATATTTACAACATTGCTTTCAGTGATTCATCTGAAATTCAGACCTGATTGTGTCATTCCTTGCTTACATTCTTTCAGCTGCTGAATGGTAATAGTTCAAGAGATTCATGCAGACTTTCCATTTCTGACCCAGGCCTACCAACATTTATCCCTTAGTACTTTTTCAGGCAGTATTACCCGTCCATACTGTTTTCTTACCCTATTTTTCCTTTATGCCGTTCTCAGTTTTCCTACACCCACTGAATTTATCTCCACTCATAAGGCTCCCCTTGTGGCTCAGCTAATAAAGAACCCACCTACCAATTCAGGAGATGCAAGAGATGCAGGTTAGATCCCTGGGTCAGGAAGATCCCCAGGAGAAGGAAATGGCAACCCACTCCAGTATTCTTGCCTGGAAAATTCCATGAACAGAGGAGCCTGG
This sequence comes from Bos indicus x Bos taurus, assembly GCF_003369695.1. Lineage (NCBI taxonomy): Eukaryota > Metazoa > Chordata > Mammalia > Artiodactyla > Bovidae > Bos > Bos indicus x Bos taurus. The sequence continues at coordinate 32,695,350 of NC_040077.1, forward strand.
CAGGCTTCAGTCCATGGGATTGCAAAGAGTCTGATACAACTGAGCATGCGCATGCACACTTGCACACCCATCCACACACAAACTGTGTCTCCAAGAAGCTCTTTGTGAACTCTTATCTCCTTTGTGCCTGATTAGATGGTCTGGTTATCAAGAGTGAAAGAAAATCATCCCTTATTCCATGCTCCATTGTAATGAAGTTTATGTGTGTCTGTCCTTCTAGGTTGTGAATCCCCTGAAAATAGAGCTCACACACAAAATGTGTTTATTGAATGGAATGGATGATGAGTGAAAGCAGATAATTGCTGGTGATGGAGAGGACGGACCGGAGAGGGAGACAGCCTGAGGAAGTGGCACCTGGTGAAGTTTGGTGAGTCTCCATTTAAAACATTTCAGCAGACAAAACATGTTTTGTGAAACTTTAAAAATGATTAGTTTTTAGTACTTTTGAACTTGACAAGAGAAGACTTAGTGCGCAATGCAAAGCAAGTTTAATAGCATGCCATAGCAAACATGATGGGCGTGAATCTGAAGCATGTCACTGTGCTTTGTTCTGAGCTCGGGATGTCAAATTATTGCCATGTCAAGTGCTAAATATCATTGATTAGTGGCTACTAAGAGTGCTGTGTTTAGGACTTTAAAACCAGGCCCAAGTTCTGTAGAGAAGATTGCTACAGTAAATAATTAATGTCTGTTGTGGCTACAGGACAGTAGTGTGACTTAATGAGGTTAAAGGATTTCCCAAACCTGTCAATGACCTTTGTCTTACTCAACACTATAAGAATGACTACAAGACACAAATGGTATGCTTATCACAATTGTAGATATTGCAAAACTAGGAAGAATACAAATATTTTGGGCAGCAGTCACATCAAAATGAATTTATGGCTGGCAACATTGCTCTAATAAATTAAATGTAGCTGGAATTAATGTAGAATCCTACACTTGCATCAAAAAACCTACTGTACAATTTCTGGATGTTGAAATAAAAAGTACTTAAGAAATTAATTTAACAACAGGCATGAAGTGAAAGTGAAAGTTGCTCAGTCGTGTCTGACTCTTTGCCAATTCTCTAGGCCAGAATACTGGAGTGGGTAGCCTTTCCTTTCTCCAGGGGATCTTCCCAACCCAGGGATCTAACCCAGGTCTCCCACATTGCAGGCAGATTCTTTACCAGCTGAACCACAAGAGAAGCTCAACAACAGGCATGATAGGAGTAAATAGCATAATAAGACCAGACCACAATATCTTGATTATATTCTGGTTCATTCTGTGATGACCCGACTTGACAGGGCATTTATCCTTAAATTTTGGCATTCCCTTTAAAAGGAACTTTAAGAGGAAACATAAAACCATATTAAATTGGAAAAGTTGAATGAACCTGAGGAAAAAATGGAGCATTATCGTGTGGAACATAGATTTGACTTTTCCTAGATCTGAATTCTAGAGCAACACTGGCCACATGGCAAGCAAAGGAAAAGGAGACTCGGGTTTAGTCCCAAGGATTGGAGGAGTCTGAAAATAGAATTGGCCACCTTGAACATTTCAGGGCATCATTGGAGGTGCTCATGACAAACTAGAGAGACAGTTTCCAGGAATCCACTATATTAATATTAATAGTTTCTGTCCATACCTAATGCCGAGGTGTATAACATCAAATGATTGCATTTTTCATGAATACAACTATAGGTTTTCTTGCAATGAGATGCTGGAGATTTAGTGCTGGTCCTGGCCTCGCCACTGAAAAACAGTAATAAGAGTAATCTTTATAAATACAAATTATATTATACCATTTATCTGTTCATAGCTCTCCAGTGCTTCTCATTGCATCAGAGAAAAATCTGAATCCTTTCTTACCTTCAAGGCTCTATAGCTTCTAATCTTCTTTCTCTCTCTCTTCTTCTTCTTCTCCCTGCTTCATCTCCTGTTTGTCTCATGTGAATTACCCACAGACTTCTAGGCTATTCCTCAAATATCCTATACATACTCAGACCAGAACTTTTGTTCTACCTGAGTATTGGTTAAAATTTTTCATTATTTGATAGCATTTTAGGATACATTTTTTACTTGAAATTTTAGACGTGTGGCCTCCTTTGAAATATTAGGAAATTTGACGCTGATGGACTCACATTTCCAGATAACAGCATCAGCCAAAGCTGCATGGTAGCTGTTTCCTTTAAATGGGACCTGCGCTTTCCAGTTAGTTCAAACCAGGCTGAGTCACTATTTATTACTGGCTTTGCCTCTATAAGCATTTGAGTTTGAGATCCCTGTGCTATTATACGTGATGCTGGTGCACTAACAGTGCTTCTTGAATTTTAGTGTGTGTAAGAATCATCTGGAGAACTCAGAGTTAAAATCACTGGGCCAACCTAGATAATTTTGATTAAGAAGGTCTGGGCTGGTGGCCCCAGATCTCTCAGAGGGTGCTGATGCTCTGCTCTGAGGACCAAACTGGCAGTGGTTTATGTTTTCATTCATAGTGGTTTTTCCCACAGAAATATTCACTTTTAAAATTAATAATCAGAAACTGGTAGTTTAAAAAATACGTATTGTTGGGAAATTCCCTGATGTTCCAGTGGTTAGGGCTCTGAACTCTCACTCCTGAGGACCTGAGTTGGACCCCTGGTTGGGGAACTTAAATGCCACGAGCTGTGTGGCATGGCAAAAAAAAAAAAAAAAGAAGAAAGAAAAACATATTGTTGTCATTGTGCTTTCTAGTATATAAATGGTAACAGTTAAGCTGCTCAGTCCCTTATATATTAGGCCATGAGATTTTTGTTCTTCACCTTCCCCAGGGTACTTCAGCTATCTTCTGATTTTACCCTGAATTGTGAATTGGTCCTCTGGAATAAGCTAGGTAATCATTAGCATTTCAATAGCAGTTTCTATCCAAGTTATTTTGAAAATACCATCTGGTAGCAAATATTAACAACTTCATAGTAACAGAGAAACCATGACTGGAAGGTGATAATCACCATCAAATGAATACTTATGGAGCACAGGAGGCCCATCTCTCAGACAAAGCAAGGGCATTTACTGTCACTATAAACAAGAAACAGAGCTGGTGACAGAACTGAAGTATGAGGGGGCTGGGTGACTTGACCAAGATCACATAGGTGTCAGATACCCGATTGCTTATCCAACAGTCCTGTTCTGCTTTCCACTGAAAACTATAAATCATTTAATTAACAGAATAATGGATGAAAGAAAATTAGAGATAGAACTCCACTGCCTCTAATCTGCAGAAGTGGAATCGTTTCTTCAGTTGTAGGTTTCATACCACTTGCCTGGCCCTCAGCAGGGAAGCTACCAAGCTTACTGTGCTGCTCCGGGATCCTCACAGGCTGGTGTGGAACATCTAGCAGAGATGCTGGGGAGGTGAGTGTCTTCAGGAGCTGTGTCCTGCAGTGTTGGTAGCTGCCTACAGGAGAGACCTTGAAAAACCTAAGGATCACTTCATATTTTAGTGGGTTGTTTAGGGTCATCTCTGATATCTCATTCCCAAGTTTCAAGAGTCAGAGAATTCACATGGCATTCAGGAACAGTGGTTGCTGACCCAGGCTGCAATCTGAGGAACTGTTTGGAGACCTGTGGTGGGACTGGGAATGGCTCCATAAATAAGACTACTTCTTCTGAGAGGACTTCTCTCCCATGAAATGGTGACACAGGCCTAATTCTATCAAGATCTAGAGGCAAAACTCAATAAATTGATTCTCAGGGGCTGATACTTCTTAGAAACTATTACTTAGGAAAATAGAGCAGTCACTGACTTTTACTCAATCTGTGCTAGTTGTGAGAAAGAATCCTGACCTTTGATACCAGAGGAATACGAAGTATACATTCTTTACTGGAAGGCAAGGCAAGTAGCAGTCTCTCGTCTCGGTGTTCCTTCTGTCAGTGTTTCTCTAGAGTCTGATACCTCTTTTTCTGGAATCGTCTGTCCAAGAGTCAATAAACAGTTACCTGCTGAGTGCCTTCTGTGTGTCAGACACTGATCTAGGCACAGAAAATTCAGCAGAGAACAATGTTCATGCCCCTGTTTTAAAGGAACATATTAATATATTCTAACAGAGGAGATAATAAACACATCAATGAATAATGAAGCCAAGTCTGTTTGCTGAAAGTGCCTCCAATCAGATAAAATGGTGTAAAGTGATGGAGAATGACAGAAGTGAAGGGGTGCTTTCCCTGAGGTAGCAGAGAAGGTCTCTTTAAGGAGGGCAGTTCCTTTGAGTAGGGGAATAGCAAGTAAAAAGGCACTGAGAGAAGAACACTTTTGGACTTCTCAAGAGAGCAGAAGGACTTGGAAAGTATAGGGAGATAGGATTGGAGAAGTGAGTGGGACCAAGATCATCATGACCTCATAGACAGTGTCATGTTTTTGTTGTATTGTAAACATGATGGGAATTCATGAGAGGTATCTAAGCATAAGACTAATATAATTTATAATTTAGAAAGTGCTGTGGAGGAAGTGAATTGTAGGGTACAAGGTATGGGGACCCATTAAGAATTAATTCAGGCTATTGATGATATTGGCTTGGAATTTAGTTTTAGCAGCTGCATTGGTAAGAAATGGTAGGTGACAATAGGACATATTGATGGATTGGATACAGGATGGTAGGAAAAGAGAGACATCAAAATGGCAGGTACTTAGCTGGAGACCTTGTATGGAATCAGGAGTTCTTTATTGGCCATACTGTGTTGAGATGCCTAGTGCATGTCCAAATGGAGATAGTGCGGAGGTAGTGAAGACTATAATTCTGGAACTCAGAACAGGCTGAAGTGAAGTATAAATGTGACTCATCAGCATGCAGGTTGTATTTAAAGGGATATATCTGTTATATGTCCCACTGGATTAAAGAACCCTGATAGAATGACCCTTCCAGACTCAAGGCACCTTGCTAAGGTTAATGCAGAAATGACTTTGGATACAAGAGTTAAGATGAGGGAGCAGATATCAGGAACTGGGTCTTACAACTCCAGGAAACTATCAAAATCCTTTTTAGGTAGCAGGCCTTTGAACTGCCGATGGACATCTAGACAGGCTGAAGTTTTGAGTGTTCTTTGGTAAGGGGGGTTACATGCTTGGATATATAGGAAGAGTTAAACTTGGAGATAGTGAAGGACAGGGAAGCCTGGCATCCATGGGGTTGCAAAGAGTCAGACACAACTTAGCGACTGAACAACAATGACAGACATGTTTGACTTAGTTGTTGAGGGTAAATATCTGCTAGTATTTAACTTCTAAACTTCCATGGGCTTAGAAATAAAGATGGTGTAATATTATACCCTGGGCTTCCCTGATGGCTCAGACAGTAAAGAATCTACTTGCAATGCAGGAGATCTGGGTCAGGAAGATATCCTGGAGAAGGAAATGGCAACCCACTCCAGTATTCTTACCTCGAGAATTCCACGAACACAGGAGTTTGGTGAGCTACAGTCCACGGGGTCTCAAAGAGCCGGACACAACTGAGTGACTAATAATTTATTACACCTTGGTGCAGTGGTAAACACTGGGCAGAGGAGACAGACCTAGATTCTTGTTCTCCCATTTACTAGCAGGCACATAATTTGGCCAGTTTCCTCATCTGTAAAATGGGGCTCCTTTATTTGTGTTAGGAAGGTTAAAGTATATAGTCTGGCACCTAAAAGTCTCCCAATATCTACTTTGATCTCATTTTAAAAAATGAGATGTGGACATTAGAGCTTGGATCAATTTTTAGAAAGAACAGGTTTTGTTTTAGAGACAATGTTAGTTATTAATCTACTGCTTCTATTAATAACTAACATCATAATACATAATTTTTTTCATCATGTAATTTTGAGCTGATTCTGTGACATCTGTCAACTGCTACTCAGCTAAGGATTGCAAAGCATTACTATTTGGCAGCCTGAATCAGACCCAAAGAAGTGAACACAGCCCTTCAAAAAGTCAAGAGAAGCCAGAGAAGACATGTGATAGAGTTAGTCACATGTCTTTGGCGTAGTGTCTTAGCTTCATAAAAAGTTCTGCCTCTCTTCCCTTCTATTTCAAGAATTTGAGTTCATGGACAACAGCTATTCATGATAAAATACTAGCAAGATCTTCAGCCTTTCACATGGGCCCCACACCATGAATGCTTCAGGTCCTTTGCTGGCATCTGTTCTTATGAAAAGACCTAGAAACACTGATGTGGGCTCTTTCCTTGCTCAGAGTCTGTCTTAGTTGAGCCTTTGCTGCATTCCTGGTGCAGCTCAGAACCAAATGAATAATTAAACTCTTAGGCTGAGTAAGTGATTTTCAGCATGTGAAATTCTCCTATGAACTATGAAAGGATTTAGTTGAAATGGGTACTGCATGCAAATCTATTATTTTGTGGATCCTAGAGGTTCCTACAAACCCTGCAAGTCTTCCTTTTTGAGTGAGCAGTATATTCTAGTACATCGAGGGTCACCTTAATAGCCCGAGTAGTGTGACCTCCAGAAGGGTCTCAGGAGCCCACTCAGCCTCAAAACCCCTAAGCTCCTGAGGGGTTCCTTAGGCAGAAGGATGTATCTGTATGTCTAGATACACAGTGCCCGTTGACTGCTAGGTAAGCTGTTGTATAAAGGGAAAGGGGGATGACAGTTGCTACATGGCCTGATTTTTTTCTTTTTTGAAGGCTACTAGAAAGAACCCTGCTTGCAAGTATCATTCCAACTGCATTGTGTGAAATTTCCTATTAAAATTTATTTGTTCTTTTTTTTTTTTTTTAAATCATTACTCTTTTAGAAATCCCCAGTTAAAATTTAGATTTTCCTCTAGTAGCTAACACATTAACTTGTGATCAGTCATTAACATCTTAGAGGAGACCGATATAGGTGGGAAGAAGATAAAAACTAAAATTTATTTTATGAGGCAGAGAATCTAGACTGTGCTCTCTAAGAAAAGCCTAGTTTCCACATATGAGAGAGCAAGTGTAAAGATGCTGACGTGCTAGGTTGCTTCAGTCCTATCTGACTCTTTGTGACCCCTGGACTGTAGCCCACCAGGCTCCTCTGTCCATGGGGTTCTCTAGGCAAGAATACTGGAGTGGGTTGGCATGCCTTCCTCTAGGGGATATTCCTGACGTATGGATCAAACTCCCGTCTCCTAAGTCTCCTGCATTGGTAGGCAGGTTCTTTACCACTAGTGCCACCCGGGAAGCTCAAAGGATGCTGAGATGGTGCCAAATACCAGTTTTCCTGCTTTATGTTTCGGTCTTTGGACAGCTGTGGTGCAGAATAACAGTAGCATCCTGACTGAGCCAGTGTAGATAAACAGAATAGAGTGGCTTAGCTTGTGTCGGAGGACTTCAAACCCTGTGAAGAGAATAGAAAATCATCCAATAAAGTTTGTATGTGATCACTGTCCTTCTGCCTCCCTATAGTTGAGAGGTAAACAATGATAGTTTAAGACCTTCAAAGGGGGCCATAGAAGAAGACTCATGGGTAGGAGTAGCTGCTTCATTTGGGGGGCACTCGACTTGAAGTAAGGAGAATATTAAGTAGTTACTCTGAGTTCATATGTGCTCAGTCGCTTAACTGTGTCTGACTCTTTGTGACCCCATGGATAGTAGCTGCCAGGCTCCTCTGGCCATGGAATTTCCCAGATAAGAATACTGGAGCAGGTTGCCATTTCCTCCTCCAGTGGATCTTCCTGATCCAGGAATAGAACCCATTCTCTTGTGTCTACTGCATTGGCAGGCAGATTCTTTACCTCTGAGCCACCTGGGAAGCTGAATAGCAATAGCTGATCTCTGTATTCAATCATTAAATATTTATTGAACACCAAATACAATATTCCCATGTTGTTGGGAATACATTGGTGAACAAAAAGGGGAAAAAACCCCTCAAAAATCGTTGTCCTTATTCAACTTACATTTTACTGATGGAGAAATAAATAATAGGTAAGTTAATGAATGTTATGAAAAAAGAATTATAGCAGAATAGAAGAGATAATGAGTCATCTGGTAAAAGTGAATATGAAGTTTAAATACCATAGTTCTCACTGAGATAGTGACATTTGAGCTGAGATTTGTAGATTATCTGAGAGGGTATCTGAGCAAAGAGGGTTTAGAGGGACAGTAATACAAAGTTCTTGATTTGGGTGCCTGTTTTGTATATATGAAGAGCTATGATGAGACCAGGAATGTAAGATTGAAAGGGAGAGACAGTAGAGGAAATCGGAGAGGTAACGGCAGAGGGAAGAAGTGCAGAGGTAGAAACTCTGTAGAAAGCCGAGGGCCATTACCCTTTTAAAGATAAATGATTATAGCCCATTGATTACATTCCCAATATTATCTGAGCTCCTCTCTGTGGAGAGTCTAACCTCTGGGGATTGTTCCAGGTATCTATTTTGGTACAACAGACCACTTCAAAAGTTAGTGTCGAAAAGAATAGTAATCATTTGTTGTGCCTTTGAATCTAAAATTTTGGCAAGGCTCAGCAGGGACAACTAGGGAAGCTTGAAAGAGGTTAGGGACCTGCTTCTAAGATGGTTTGTTAACATGGCTGCCAAGCTGATTCTGGCTTTTGGTTCCTCTGCCTGTTGACCTCTCCATGAGACACCTGGGCTTCCCCACAGCATGTTGGGTGGGTGTCAAGAACAAGTGTCCCAAGAAAATTGGAAAATGAAACCTGCTGGTGACATTTACACCAGGCTCCATGGATCAAATATTTATAGAGTCCAAGAGGAGGGAATGTAGACTACGTTTATCAATAAGTGGCATCTCAAAGAATCTGGGGAGCAAGTTTCCATAGGAGTTGAAGCAAATATAAAATTTAGGAAGTATGAGTCATGAATTTGGTGGCTTGGATGATGACATAGAATTTAATAGAGATACCTGAGGCCTAGAACTGCAGTGATACGGAGTTTGTCCTGATGCACAAAGAGGATCGATTCATGCACTGTTTTGAAGCTACCAGACACATCCATTTGTTCAGTGATCATGTAAAGAAATGCATGTGATTTTTTCCTGTTAATTGAAAAAGGTCCTGACCATTCGATGCATTCAAGAAAAAATTTTCAAGTTTTAGGTTTTTGGTTGAAGCGATTAAACAGACCCAATTCTGGGGAAAGGGAATGTAAAACCCCACAGTTGTAAGGGGACCTTACACATATATGCCTTGTATTCACAGCAGCAAAATTGTGCCATAACAATACGGCTGATTGCTCACTCAGAATGACCAGAGGCTGTAGAATGATTAAATAGATAAGCTTCTGTTTTTAAAATGCTTTAAAATGCTTCCAATTTATGGAATTGGTCAAATTTGCTTAATCTACACATGGACAAAAACACAGACAATTAAGCTTTGATAGTCATAGTTCTGATATTGGGGCGGCTTATAAAAATTGTAGGATATCTTCAGGAATAGAACTGATTGTGAGTAATACTGAAGTCTGTTTGATCTTTAGTTCATATTACCAGGAGAAAGGAAAGAAAAGGGAGGGAATTACCTTTCCCTGAGTGCCAGGCACTGGATTGAGTGCTTTTGATCTGTGATCTCATTTATCCTTCAAACAACTCTCTGTGGCAGTTATTATCAACCCTCTTTTTACAACTGAAGAAAGTGAGGCTCAGATCCTAAGTAACTTGCCCCAAGTGACACAAAGTAGTTTTCACAGATAGGATTTGAACTCATGGCTGTTTGATTACAAAGCCCTTGTACTTTCCAGTGTATTAAACTGCCTCTGGAATCAGAAGGCTGTCCACAGAAAAAACTTGAGAACTTGGTTGGTGTTCACCTTGGTATTAAAGGAAGAGTTGTGGGATTGTAGAGTGTTAAAAATGTTGCCCATTTTTTAACTTATCATTGAATTGATAAGTGTAGCCCGTTGAAGCTAATATATAATTTTACATTGCATGCCTTTTAGGATCATAAACAGTACTTCTACAAGAAAGCATACAAACATGAGTCGACAAACTGTCATTTTCACATTATCTTTGGGAGAAGCATAAAATCATGCTTTGAATGGACTTGCTTTACCTGAAACAGGCTTGATCATCAGGTTTGTTGGAATCTCCACTGCAAAAATAGGCCAGTGGGGAGGAAAAGGAAGCTGGGAGAGAAAACGACAAAGATCAAGGGCTGGGTGAAATGATCTGATTTTAGTGGCAGCTCCAGAGAAAGGAAACAACAGTCTAGTATTACAATTTCCAGAGAAACCTGGTGAACCTGAGATAGTGTAGGCTCAACTCATTCATTATCCAGTTGGAAAGAAATTAAGGTAATGGCCATGCAGCCAGTTTGGGAGAAGCATTGTGTTTGGGCATTGTCAGTCATCAGGAGAGGGAACCAAGCCATTGGATGGAGGCAAGGGACAGAGTCCAGCCTTTCCTACTCTGACAGAAGATAGGAAGGCAACCAAAGACTCGAGTACGTGGGCTGACGTTAAGGCCTGAACTTTAATTCTGGAAGATAATTGGAGCTCTGAATAGTAAACTTAAGGCCGATGCCTAGGCACACAGACTAGGGAACGTGACGGCCTTAGAGAAAAGCTGTATATAATATGACAAATACATGAGTGCTTAGTATGTAATGCAGGCTCATCACATACCATAAAATTAATTCCAGCTTCTAATGGCTGATGAATCTGAGCTCACGTAATATTCTGCCTCCCTTGCTCTGGATTAATTTAAGAATTTAATACTTAAGGTTATAGTACAGATTGGGCTGGAAAAGGTAGCAACTGAATAGACAGAGTAGTAAATATTAACTTTCATCTAATCATTGCTTCATTCTTCATTCACTAAGCAATATTTATTCCAGGCTTTTAAAGTGTACAGTGAATTCCATTATTATATAACATTTAAAAAGTAATTGCTATTATTCAGTCACTAAGTCACATCTAACTCTTCATGATCCCATGAACTGCAGCACGCCAGGCTTTCCTGTCCTTCACTATCTTCTAGAGTTGGCTCAAATTCATGTGCATTGAGTCAGTGATGCCATCCATCTCATCTTCTGTCGCCCCCTTCTCCTCCTGCCTTCAATCTTTCCCAGCATCATAGTCTTTTCCAATGAGTTGGCTCTTCACATCAGGTGGCCAAAGTATTGGAACTTCAACTTCAGTCCTTCCAATAAATATTCAGGGTTGATTTCTTTTAGGATTGACTGGTTTGCTCTCCTTGCTGTCCAAGGGACTTTCAAGAGTCTTCATAATCCAGCATCACAATTCAAAAGCATCAATTCTTTGGCATTCAACCTTCTTTATGGTCCAATTCTCACATATGTACATGACTGCTGGAAAAACCATCGTTTTGACTATATGGACCTTTGTCAGCAAAGTGATGTCTGTGCTTTTTAATATGCTGTTTAGGTTGGTCATAGCTTTTCTTCCAAGGAGCTAGCATCTTTCAATTCCATGGCTGCATTGACCATCTGCAGTGATTTTGGACCCCAAGAAAATAAAGTTGTCCATGTTTCCACTTTTTCCCCATCTTTTTGCCATGAAATGATGGGACAAGATGCCATGATCTTAGTGTTTTGAATATTTAGTTTTAAGCGAGCTTTTTCACTCTCCTCTTTGACCCTCATCAAGAGGCTCTTTAAAAAATTAGACTAGTAAATATTACAATATTGCTTATGTAAACCATACATATGAGCTTCTCAGGTGGCACTAGCGGTAAAGAATCCCCCTGACAATGCAGGAGACGCAAGAGAAGTGGGTTTGATTCTTGGGTCTGGAAAAATCCCTGGAGTAGGAAATGGTGCCCAACTCTAGTATTCTTGCCTGGAAAATTCCACGGGCAGAGGAGTTCAGCAGGCTATATATGGGGCTGCAAAGAGTCAGACACAACCGAACAAGCACACACCCAAGCCATACATAATTACTTTATTTGATTTAATACTTATTTCTAATCATTCAGCAAGAATATAGTCAGTAAGTGCCTATTATGCACTAATTCTTGTACTTAACTAAGAAATCTTATCCTTTCTGATAGCTTTTTCCATCAGTAATTCCTTATCTGTCTTGTATATTCAGTTTCCCTTAAAATTCTCTTTTCTTCCCTCAGCATGAAAATATGTTCAATTGTCTGTGAAACAAAAGAATCCTCTTTTAATCCTTATCAAACATTAAAATAATGCCCAGTATGTGCTGGACACAGTTCTAAATCTTTTATATAAGTAACACATAACAGCCTTATGGAGTAGGTATTATTTCTGTGTTTTATGGATAGAGACCCTGAGGCAGAGAAAAGTCAAATGAATTGTTAAAGATTACACAGATAGTGAGAAGTTGAGCAAGAATTTAAACCCAAGCTATCTGGCTATACTCTGTGCTTTTCCTGCTAAGTCAAACTCCTCTGCTGGACTCCTCTTTACCTTTTACCCGACTCTTCTCACTTTTCCTGAAGGAGCTGTCTGCGCTATCAGATTTCACTTTCTACCTGTATTCCACTCACTTTCTGTACCTCTCCAGATTGGTTTGGGCCTGCTGCCTCCTAGGTTCTTGGCTGCTTGCTCAGTGAATAACTTCTGTATCCTAAGTTGCCTCCTCACCTACTATCTGTCGGGAATCCCTGAGAATGGGAGCTCGGCACTACTGGCATGGCCTGGATCATAGGAAAGAGTCCCAGTTGTTCCAGTGCCAAGATCTAAGCTGACTAGCTCCACAATGCTCTGGTTTCTTCTACAACTTAAGACTCAGATGCAGAGCCGAGCGGCAGTGACTGCCCTGAAGGGCTGTGTAGCAGGAGATGGAGCGTGGGATAGGAGAAGATCCAGAAGATGAATTTCTCTTTTTTTCCCCCCTTCCATTAGATTATCCCACACTATGGGTGGTTCCATATGGCTTATCCAGACACCAAGCAGCTGGCCAGCTGGATTTCTCAAAAATCTGTAGACTGTTTATAATGCACTCTGTATTTGCTTTCTTTCTTGCCTGCTTCGTATCCTTTTTTTCCCTCAGTCTTGCTGCCTTGGGATTGTACCTCCCAATGATGCAATTAAGTTTGGGCTCTAATTTCTATCAATCGCCAGGACACTAGACTTCTTCTACTGCAGAGGCTTATATCCTCACTTCTCCAGTGAAACTGTCTTCACTGAGGTTACCAGTGATCTCATTACTAAATTGCATGAGCATTTTGCAGTTCTTATTTTATCTGAACTCTGCACTGCATTTACCCATTTTGACCATTTCTTCCCAGTACTTCATGATAATTTGATCCCCTGGTTCTCTTTTCACCTAGTCAGTGTTGCCTTTTGTATTATTTGTGCACCGTTTCCTTGTTAGAGTTATTCAGGATTCTTCCTTTGGCTCTTATTTTTTTACCCTTCATTAGTTAGTACATCTACTCTCATGGTTTCAACTACCTGTAGTTTATTAGGTCTAAATCCATTTGTTTAGCACAAATCTTCCTCCTGAACTCCAGACCCTGACTTTCTATCCCCATCTGAATATCCTATAAACATATGCCTCTTGTCATGTGCAAAACTAAACTCATACCCTCAAGCCTATGTCTGTGTTGGCTATCTTTCCTTTATATTTCAAGATCTACTTTCCTCCCATAAGCACCTGCTTTGTGCTCTGGAAGGTGGACCTACTTGGACAGCCACAATTGCTTTCTTGCTCTCCAGCTTCTGGTTGAGCTGCCACTTGACAAGCACAAGTAGGGCATGAGAGAGAAGGAGACAAAAATCTGGCTACTTACGGCTTCAGCATCCTCCCTGAGGGATCAACACGAGCTGGCTGCATCCGTTGATATAGGGTCACAGTTCTTGTCAGGCAGCCCTCTGCACAGTTCCTTTAATTTCTCTTTATTAATACATTATAGGTTCTATCACATTACATTGTAGTTATTACCTTCTCTGTCTCTCCCATAAAAAAATAAAATTTTGCCCTATGACCAAATTGACAGTTCTTTTGGATAACTAAGACTAGTATGTGGAAACAATTAATTATTAGGAATTAATAAAATAATAGATTTGTCAACAGTTCAAGAAATTGACCTTGTAGTATATGGAATTTTCTATGCTATCAGAGGTCAGCAGGATTTTATAAACTCAAAAATAGTATTACTGGGACGACCCAGAGGGATGGTATGGGGAGGGAGGAGGGAGGAGGGTTTAGGATGGGGAGCACATGTATACCTGTGATGGATTCATTTTGATATTTGGCAAAACTTAAGTTTAAAAACAAAATAAAATTAAAAAAAAATAGTATTATGTTTTTGAGTCTTTAACCTCCATTTAGCAGCTTGTAAATAAATCCCACACAATCAAAACTCAAAACAAAACTCCTAAAAAGAAATAGCAATAGCAGCAAAAAACAAAAACACAACATCATCAACCTTTTCTTTTTCCAGTGCCTGCACTGTTACTTAAAAATAAGTGAAATTGACATTCTTGGTATTCATTCTAAGCAAAGAGATGACTGGCTATTTCCAAGGTTGACTTAAATGTCATTCAGAGTTCTCTCTGCAGGTATTGAACTAACCTGACCTATGGCTTTGGTTTTAAAAGATTATGGAAATTGGGGATGTTAGGGTATGTATTTGTGTGTGTGTATGGGGTTGGGGGCGGGGGAGTGGGTAAAAAGGGAGAAGCCACAGACTCTGTTCTAGAACCATCAAGATTAGAAGTAAAAATTCCACTAAGGCAGAGAGTTTTTGTGTTACAGTATGTTGCAAACCACCTTACCATTTAAAAGCCAATTAACATTAGCCCTGCAGTATAGCTTAACTTCTGCACATACTGTTTTCTACAAAGTACCAAAGAATTTTTCCTGTCCATATAGTAGGAGTGAGCTGGTTTTAGGAAACAATCACTCCTCTTCAGAATTGTCACTGATATACTCATTATGATAAGTGAGTATGACACACACATATTATCTTTCTATTTTAATTGTACAATTCTGTGCCTCTGCACTTACCAGTGTTGCCTACTAAGACCTGATGTTTGTGATAGCTCATCAATGAAGTGAAATATTTAAACATGTTGAAAATAAATGAAGTGATACTTATTAATCTTTGGTGCAGCATGGAATACAATGTGAAGAAACATCAGTGAAGGATAATAGCTGACTTTTTAAATAGAATATTTGTATTAATATCTCTGAACTGTCAGCCATGTTCTTCCGACTGTTTGCTTTAAAGTTCTTCCAGGTTTTTTAATTGTGGACTCCTTAAGCCTGTATCTGGTTCACTTGAATGGTTTCTACATGCCAATGATATATTCTGACCATATTACCTGCCACATACATACTACCTTTATCCTGGATAATTCACAAATGTAATTTCCAAAAGCCCCAAGTCCCTCATTTAGATCTTATGTCATACTGACAGAGGCCATTTGTATGAGTACCAGCCTTATGAACTTTATGATCATCAGGATTAAAGACAGAAACTGAGATGGAGTAATTATTAGCAGTTGGGCATAGTGAATCAGTGTAGAGTTGTGAACATGCTTTTCAAGTTATTTTAAATGAGTAAAAAATAGAGTGAATATATAATTAGAAAGTAAGAGTTACTCATTTATTTATTGAACTAATGCATGGAGTGTACCTCTTATGACAGATGTAAGTCCTGTATTGGGAAGCGATAATGAAAAATTTCAACAATTGGAGAATTTAGTGTGGAATAGATCAAACTGGTGCTGGAAATGATCAAAATCTGAAGACTTACAGCACTTGGGCATTTGTGAATGATCAAAAAGAAATCTCTAATTGATGGTATGAGTCAGTCATCTTAACATACGGTGAGAGATAGCCAGTTGGTATAGTGATTTCGTGTGTGTGTGTGAGATAGAGGATAAAGGAGGAACTGGTACAGTGAAATAGTTGAAGTGGATTGAGTTCAAGTAGGAATGACTGTGCAGAGAAGGCAATGGCGCCCCACTCCAGTACTCTTGCCTGGGAAATCCCGTGGATGGAGGATCCTGGTAGGCTGCAGTCCATGGGGCCCCTAAGAGTCAGACACAACTGAGCGACTTCACTTTCACTTTTCACTTTCATGCATTGGAGAAGGAAATGGCAACCCACTCCAGTGTTCTTGCCTGGAGAATCCCAGGGACGGGGGAGCCTGGTGGGCTGCCGTCTATGGGGTCGCACAGAGTAGGACACGACTGATGCAACTTAGCAGCAGCAGCAGGAATGACTGTGAGTTCTACTGCAGAGCCCAATATAGAGCCTCTCTGGACCCATTAATTTTATGAGACAGCCTTAAGTTGGTGGAAGATAGATTAAAGCCAGAAGTCTAACTTGTTTAATTGCAAATGAAAATATGGAGTTTGTTTTTATTCATTCGAGGAGCAAACCATTTGAAAAAGTATTTTTTTCAATGCCTATTATTTAGATTTCTGAATTTTGTTTCTTATATTTTTCTTTATACTTGCTAGTGATTTTCCTCAAACTAATCATGATTTGGTCAAATATGATGACACACATTGCTAATTTTTATCACAGAGGATGACACTGACAAGTGATTGAGAACAGAAATCTTGCAGAAGGGGTCACAACAGATCTTGAGACCTGGACTGCCTTCAGAAATTTTCACTCATAACTACAGAGCCTTTCTGCAGATATACTCACTCTGTGTTCTTTTTTCCATGTTGACTTCAAAGTTTGGTGTGGTAAGATTCATATTATAAAGGCCTAGGTATCCAGGCTGTCCTCCTAGATGTTATTTTCCAGGTAACTCTTAGAGTGTTTCTTTTACCTTTTTTGCTCAGCCTCACGAGTATACAACAGCTCTTTATAGTGTCTTGTTGTGTCTGTTTTCTACACATATCCATCTTGATAGAACTGTGTTGTGATAAGTGGTACTTCAGTCTGGTAGACCGACTACATTCCAGTGATTCAATCTTGCCCTTCACTGTGAAGAATGTAACACCTCTCCTTCAAACACATTGCAGATTCAAGAGCACCAAGGTTGGGATACCAGAATTCCAACTGTAGAGCATCATTTTGGCGTGTGTATGTCATGTGTATGTGTGTGTGTTTTTGTGGGTAAGAGAGAGAAAGAGAAGGAGCCAGAGACCGAAAACTAGAGAGGGCAGTGTCCCTAATATCTTTTGTAAGACAGAATAGAAATAATTTTAAAAATATACTCAGAATATATTCGATGACTAATGACATATTTTCTCATCAAATTGCAGATCCATATTTCACTTGCAGGAATAGACACACTATTTCCTTTTGGCATAGACAAAGGCTCTTTCAGGTAGGACATTATTTTACCTTGCAATCATACAACGTCAAGCAGGAGTCATTGTTTTAAAGGAACTGAACCTTCTGCCACTTCAACAACCCTTAAGTGCTGGCCGTTAACTCATTTTTCTTTTCCTTTGATATGACTGTGACAAGAAGCAAATTCATAGAAGTGGAATTATCTGTGATGGTGGGTCATTGGATAGCTGACCCTGGAAAAATTAATGCAATAAGTGAGTGGTAGTAGTCACTACAATCAGACCTGTGCCAGAGTTGCAATTAGGAACATAGATTTTTGTCTGAAACTAATTTGTATATTCCAGATACAGAGGTTGTTTTAAAGATTATTTGTTAGATTTGTTGTTGTTGTCACTGTTTGTTGTTTGTTTATACTGAAATTTATGGTTTCAGAACTTTCAAGAATGAAATTCTAGTTTAGGCAACCAAGAGACAAGGACTGTGTGTGTGTGTGTGTGTACACATGTGTGCTTGCATGCATGTTTTCATGTGTGTGTGTCTTTAATGCAATAATGATTTCAGTAAGGCTCAAAGTGGAGGGGTTCCTTTCTAGGGACAAGTACTTGGCTACCTCAGCATTTATTTTGCATGGTGTTGGAATGCTTGGTGTAATTTCTCCAAGATAGTGTATTTATTTTTCTAATGCTATTCTTATGAAAGAGAGTGAGTTTCTACTTTCAGACCCTTTGCCTCCTCCACTTTGGATTTTTTGCCTAAACCCGTTTTGTTCATACTCTGCAACCTCCCTGCTCCCACCGATGTAAAAATATGCTGTGTACCCCTTTCTTCAGCTTCTGTATACTTATGTTTGCTCTACTTAAGACTGAAATTCTTCACTTTACTTTCTCAACTGACTTTGTGTTTCTTTTCCTTAAATGCTAGTGGGTCTCGAATATTCTGAACCACAAGAATGAACCTATAAGAATTTAGTCAGTCAGTGGGCCAATTCAGTCAAATATTTGTTCGATTTGCTTATTATCTCCACTTAATTGATGAGTTGGCTAAATCTACTTGATTGATAATTTTGCTGAAGATCTTATGTATATATAATATCTTATGTCTTATACCATGTATATGTGTGTGTGTGTGTATACATAAATATGTATATCTAATATATGTTTGTATTTATTGGTTTTCACTTACACATTCAGCCTGTCATTCAATCCACATTCACTAGTGCATCAAAAACACAAAACTAGTTAAGACATGATCTTGCTATTGAACAACTTAAACTCTTAACGGCAAGTTGGTTTTCCTGACAAGCTCCTATTGGCTAATAATAGTAGTTATAATAGCTAATATTTCCTGACCATTATTTATGTGCCTGGCATTGTACTAAGTGTTTTATATGCATTATCTCATTTGATATTTATGGCATGCTCATAAGACATGAATTACTTGGCTTTATTTTAAGATCATGGAGCTGAGGTCCAGAGAAATTGAGTAATCCATACTAAGTCAAGTAGCTACTGAGCGGTAGGGCCAGGAGTTGAACTAAGGCAGCCTAAGCCCTGGCAGCTAACCCTTAGTCACTATATCCACATTCCTTAGGAGGACAGGCCAGGGTGGCATGTGTGTAATTCTTTGCCATAGCACCTGGCCATTTAGAGCCTTTGACATGCATGTTGATCCTGACAAAAGAGAAATAGGTGCATAGGGTACTGAGTGTCAGGGATAAATAGGCTACTTGAGATTAAATATTTTCTAAATGACATTTCTAGTATGCAGATAATTAATAATATATTCTTTCAAATTTTACATACTTCTAATTTTTTTACTTTATTATTTTACAGATGTGAAGTTTCTATCCACTATGAAACACAAATATTTAATCCTGATATATACAGAAACCAAGCAAGAATAAAACTTTAATTTCTAAGAGTATGAAATGGTTTGTAGAAATATTTCCTAACTGTATTTTAACACTTGAGATTTCATTCCCACAGTTTTCCTTTCCCCTTAGGAATTTTATCTTCAAATTCATATAATGTTATTGTAACGTTCCAATGGCATCTGATGTTTTTGTTCCCTACAATATGTATGTGAATATGTGAAAATATACATATAGTAAAAAGTATCATTAAAGGATAATGAGCCATATTTCAAATTTGCCTTTCTCTTGTTTATCTTAAATGAGGTTTTTTTGTTTTGTTTTCTTTAAAGAAAGGACAGAATCTGAGTCCAGATTATTCATAGCAATCTGAAGGCAACATTTTGCCTTTGGTGATTGCCTGGTTTTCTTTTTTTTGTTATTATTATTTAAAATTTTTTTTATTACTATTTTTTTAAATTTTTTAATTTTATTTTTAAACTTTATAATATTGTATTAGTTTTGCCAAATATCAAAATGAATCCACCACAAGTATACATGTGTTCCCCATCCTGAACTCTCCTCCCTCCCTATACCATCCCTCTGGGTCGTCCCAATGCACCCGCCCCAAGCATCCAGTATCGTGCATCGAACCTGGACTGGCAACTCGTTTCATATATGATATTATACATGTTTCAATGCCATTCTCCAAAATCTTCCCACCCTCTCCCTCTCCAACAGAGTCCATAAGACTGTTCTATACATCAGTGTCTCTTTTGCTGTCTCGTACACAGGGTTATTGTTACCATCTTTCTAAATTCCATATATATGCGTTAGTATACTGTATTGGTGTTTTTCTTTCTGGTTTACTTCACTCTGTATAATAGGCTCCAGTTTTATCCATCTCATTAGAACTGATTGAAATGTATTCTTTTTAATGGCTGAGTAATACTCCATTGTGTATATGTACCACAGCTTTCTTATCCATTCATCTGCTGATGGACATCTAGGTTGCTTCCATGTCCTGGCAATTATAAACAGTGCTGCGATGAACATTGGGGTACACGTGTCTCTTTCCCTTCTGGTTTCCTCAGTGTGTATGCCCAACAGTGGGATTGCTGGATCATAAGGCAGTTCTATTTCGTTTTTTAAGGAATCTCCACACTGTTCTCCATAGTGGTTGTACTAGTTTGCATTCCCACCAACAGTGTAAGAGGGTTCCCTTTTCTCCACACCCTCTCCAGCATTTATTGCTTGTAGACTTTTGGATTGCAGCCATTCTGACTGGTGTGAAATGGTACCTCATAGTGGTTTTGATTTGCATTTCTCTGATAATGAATGATGTTGAGCATCTTTTCATGTGTTTGTTAGCTATCTGTATGTCTTCTTTGGAGAAATGTCTATTTAGTTCTTTGGCCCATTTTTTTGATTGGGTCATTTATTTTTCTGGAGTTGAGCTGTAGGAGTTGCTTGTATATTTTTGAGATTAGTTGTTTGTCAGTTGCTTCATTTGCTATTATTTTCTCTCATTCTGAAGGCTGCCTTTTCACCTTGCTAATAGTTTCCTTTGATGTGCAGAAGCTTTTAAGTTTAATTAGGTCCCATTTGTTTATTTTTGCTTTTATTTCCTGTATTCTGGGAGGTGGGTCATGGAGGATCCTGCTGTGATGTATGTCGGAGAGTGTTTTGCCTATGTTCTCCTCTAGGAGTTTTATAGTTTCTGTTGTTACATTTAGATCTTTAATCCATTTTGAGTTTATTTTTGTGTATGGTGTTAGAAAGTGTTCTAGTTTCATTCTTTTACAAGTGGTTGACCAGATTTCCCAGCACCACTTGTTAAAGAGATTGTCTTTAATCTATTGTATATTCTTGCCTCCTTTGTCAAAGATAAGGTGTCCATATGTGCGTGGATTTATCTCTGGGCTTTCTATTTTGTTCCATTGATCTATATTTCTGTCTTTGTGCCAGTACCATACTGTCTTGATAACTGTGGCTTTGTAGTAGAGCCTGAAGTCAGGTAGGTTGATTCCTTCAGTTCCATTCTTCTTTGTCAAGATAGCTTTGGCTATTCGAGGTTTTTTGTATTTCCATACAAATTGTGAAAAATTGAAAGCATTTCCTCTAAAGTCAGGAACAAGACAAGGGTGCCCACTTTCTCCATTACTATTCAACATAGTTTTGGAAGTTTTGGCCACAGCAATCAGAGCAGAAAAAGAAATAAAAGGAATCCAAATTGGAAAAGAAGAAGTAAAACTCTCACTATTTGCAGATGACATGATCCTCTACTTAGAAAACCCTAAAGACTCCACCAGAAAATTTCTAGAACTAATCAATGATTATAGTAAAGTTGCAGGATATAAAATCAACACACAGAAATCCCTTGCATTCCTATACACTAATAATGAGAAAACAGAAAGAGAAATTAAGGAAACAATTCCATTCACCATTGCAACGGAAAGAATAAAATACCTAGGAATATATCTACCTAAAGAAACTAAAGACCTATATATAGAAAACTATAAAACACTGGTGAAAGAAATCAAAGAGGACACTAATAGATGGAGAAATATACCATGTTCATGGATTGGAAGAATCAATATAGTGAAAATGAGTATACTACCCAAAGCAGTTTATAGATTCAATGCAACCCCTATCAAGCTACCAACGGTATTCTTCACAGAGCTAGAACAAATAATTTCACAATTTGTATGGGAATACAAAAAACCTCGAATAGCCAAAGCTATCTTGAGAAAGAAGAATGGTTTTCTTTAAGATAGTGCACATACATACTCTTGGCTTCCCAGGTGCTGCTAGTGGTAAAGAACCCACCTGCCAATGCAGGAGAGGGAAGAGGCATGAATTCGATCCCTGGGTCCAGAAAACCCCCTGGAGATGGGCATGGCAATCCATTGCAGTATTCTTGCCTAGAGAATTCCATGGACAGAGGAACCTGGCAGGCTATGGTCGAGTTCTTCAGTTCAGTCACTCAGTTGTGTCCAACTCTTTGCAACCCCATGGACTACAGCATGCCAGGCCTCCCTGTCCAACACCAACTCCCGGAGTTTAATCAAACTCATGTCCATTGAGTCAGTAATGCCATCCAACCATCTCATCCTCTGTTATCCCCTTCTCCTCCCACCTTCAATCTTTTCCAGCATCAGGGTCTCTTCAAATGAGTCAGCTCTTTGCAACAGGTGGCCAAAGTATTGGAGTTTCAGCATCAGCATCAGTCCTTCCAATGAATATTCAGGGTTGATTTCCTTTAGGATGGATTGGTTGGATCTCTTTGCTGTCCAAGGGACTCTCAAGAGTCTTCTCCAGCACCACAGTTCAAAAGCATCAATTCTTCAGTGCTCAGCTTTCTTTATAGTCCAACTCTCACATCCATAAATGACTACTGGAAAAACCATAGCTTTGATAAGATGGACCTTTGTTGGCAATGTCTCTGCTTTTTAATAAGCTGTTTAGGTTGGTCATAACTTTTCTTCCAAGAAGCAACTGTCTTTTAATTTCATGTCCGCAGTCACCATCTGCAGTGATTTTTGGAGCCCCCCAAAATAAGGCTTGTTACTGTTTCCACTGTTTCCCCATCTATTTGCCATGAAGTGATGGGGAAAGATGCCATAATCTTAGTTTTCTGAATGTTGAGTTTTAAACCAACTTTTTCACTCCCCTCTTTCACTTTCACCAAGAGGCTCTTTAGTTCTTTTGCACTTTCGGCCAAAAGTGTGGTGTCATCTGCATATCTGAGGTTATTGATATTTCTTCTGGCAATCTTGATTCCAGCTTGTGCTTTATCCAGCTCAGCATTTCTCATGATGTACTCTGCATATAAGTTAAAGTAGCAGGGTGACAATATACAACCTCAGTGTACTCCTTTCCCGATTTGAAACCAGTCTGTTGTTCCATGTCCAATTCTAACTGTTGCTTCTTGACCCTCATACAGATTTCTCAGGAGGCAGGTCAGTTGGTCTGGTATTCCCATCTTTTTCAGAATTTTCCACAGTTTATTGTGATCCACACAGTCAAAGGCTTTGACGTAATCAATAAAGCAGAAGTAGATGTTTTTCTGGAACTCTCTTGCTTTTTCAGTGATCCAGCAGATGTTGGCAATTTGATCTCTGGTTCCTCTGCCTTTTTAAAATACAGCTTGAACAGGCTATGGTCCATAGAATCACAAAGAGTTGGACATGACTGCAGTGACATAACAGGCACACACACACACATACTCTTAAGTTGCTATTTTAATTGAAATGCATGTTGCTTGAAAAGTTGAGAATATTTTGAGATTTTTTTTGGTTTTTAAGATAAGGTGTCTGTGAATTTGACCTCTTAAATTTGCAAAATTCTAAAATGAACTTACAGTTGTATATTTCTATAGCTTTATCATAGTGGAAAGAAGCTAGGATTTGTTAATATTTTGCTTTTTGAGCTTTTTATCTGTTTCATTTTCCTTCAGCCTTATGAGAGTCCTAATTAGACCATTAAATGATTTTAATACCCTTTTTAATAATACAGAAAAGCACTCCAACTGTGATATCTATTTTTTTAAAATTAGATTTTTCACTAAGATTTGAATTGAACTCACATTCTGCAATGAATCAATAAACATTTTA
The DNA here is from genome assembly GCF_003369695.1 of Bos indicus x Bos taurus. NCBI lineage: Eukaryota > Metazoa > Chordata > Mammalia > Artiodactyla > Bovidae > Bos > Bos indicus x Bos taurus. Next base: position 32,718,943 of record NC_040077.1, read on the forward strand.
GTGAATATACTGTATGCCCAGCAAGTCATAGATTGAAAAAGAGTTTAAAAAGTAATGCCCAAATTCTCAGAGAACTAGGGCATCATTGTGGTTGTGGGGATGAGATTTATAAACTGAGAATGATTAGGAAGCAATCTGTCTCTGAAATCTTTGGGTTAGTAACCCAATCTCCTAAGGCTTCAGTTTTCTCACTGATGGTATAAGTGAGGTATAGGATAATAATTTTACCTTACTGACATGCCATGAAGATTTAATGAGATAATATGTAAAACATTTCTTCTGAGTTAACCAGATGCATAGTTTCCTCTCTTTTACTCCATAAGGTGGAATACTGTCTCATGTGTTGTCCTCTTAATAGTCTTGGCGCCTAACACAAATTTTGTTTAGGCCAGGCACTAAACATGTGTTTAGTGAATAATGCATTTTCCTGGAGGATGCAGTGCAGACCACGGTAGCTTTAGGATTTTTTTTTTTAAAGCCTGAAACAGAGCAAGATTTGTGGTTAAATTTAACTTTTAGTTGGCACTAGAGGAAATGTAGTGTTTTTATAGGAGAAGATGAAAAGGAAAGAAATTCCAGGATGAAGGTATATCATAAACAAAGGTACAAAAATGAGAGGAAAATAAGTATAGATTAATAAAATGCCTTGCATTCATATACAAGAAAATATTTATTGATAAAATAGCAAATTTTAAAATTAGCCCTAATTTTTTAAATTGTATGAGCCAAGAGAAATTTCTAAAGCTTAGAGCTTCAGGTTTCCTGCTGGCCTGTAACTGCAGATAAGAAACTTAATATATTTTAGGATAGCATTTTTGTCTTTAAAAGAGAAATGAGAAAAGTTATCCAAACTGATATTCTTTATTTTTCTATTTGAAAAATTATTTGCTACTTACAGTGATTGTTGTTCAGAAGTGGAAAATTGATTGGCAAACCCTTTTTCAGTTTCCTCCTTTTGCATCACATTAACTCCTTGCATAATTTTAGTTCTAAGTTGAATATCTATGCCTCTGACCAAGTTCAAAGTGATGGATGTTGTTCAGTCACTCAGTTGTGTCTGGCTCTTTGTGATCCCATGGACTGCAGCATGTGAGGCTTCCCTGTCCTTCACTGTCTTCTGGAATTTGCTCAGATTCCTGTCTGTCGAGTTGGTGATGCCATCCAACCATCTTATCATCTTCTTTTGTCCCCTTCTCCTCCTGCCCTCAGTCTTTCCCAGCATCAGGGTCTTTTCCAGCATCAGGGTCTTTTCCAGTGAGTCAGCTCTTTGCATCAGGTGGCCAAATTACTGGAGCTTCACCTTCAGCATCAGTCCTTTCAATGAATATTCAGGTTTGATTTCCTTTAGGATTGACTTGTTTGATCTCCCTGTTGTCCAAGGGACTCTCAACAGTCTTCTCCAGCACCATAATTTAAAAGTATCGATTCTTCAGTGCTCAGCCTTCTTTATGGTCCAAGTCTCACATCCATGCATGACTACTGGAAAAGCCATAGTTTTGACTATATGGACCTTTGTCAGCAAAGTGATGTCTCTGCTTTTTAATATGCTGTCTAGGTTTGTCATAGTTTTTCTTCCATGGAGTGAGTGTCTTTTAGCCTTTTAGATTTGTAAACTGAAATGGAGGACCACAGCCTTGATTTTATTAATACCATATAGATTCCACTTTCCTTTTACATGCAAATCTACAATTATATAGTTAAAATCTCTTTGTTTCTGATTACTTTATAAATTAGCAATTGTCAACACATGATTTTGGAGCAAGAGAATAGGAATAGCCATCTAAAATATGTTGAGGACCAATGAATGGATTAATGGTCAAAGTAAAATCAGTAATGAGCTTGAAGTAGGACCAGAGATTGCTCTTCTTAGGCCCTGATTGAGAAAGCTTTTGGTTTTTAGCTTTAGGTGACTTTATGGTCACTTGCTTTCTGATCCTGCTTTGTGTGAGTCTGACACAAACATTTTGCATGTCAAAAGTTGACTGACACTTTCTCTATATACATTTTAGTGTCAAGGCTAAACCCATCAATGAAGAGAAAGTCTTTCTCAAATAACAGTGTGTTTGTTTACTGCTTTCTGCTGTCTACTTTGAGAATGTTAGATTATCAAAAAGATATTAGAAACCTAACTTTAGTCATAGGAATAAAATAAAACCATGATTTATTATTTTATAAGGTTCAATCAATATGATGTTGGTAGTGACAATTGAATAAATTGTTAGAGAACTAAAGTATCAAACTTGCCATGATATATTAATGATGACTGTTGATGGACATTCATTAGTCTTATCTGCATATAAAATTTTATGCAAGGTGTGAAATCATTGTTATCAGAAATCTAATGTGTCTTGCATAAATTTTCTTTTAATTCTTAGTAGAATCCATTGTAAGATATTCAGGAATGTCTTTTTGACAAATACAAAAGGCGTAGAAAGATCACATCATATTGCTTCATCATTATAATACCATATTCTTTATGCATGTCATAGCTTTCAAAGCATTTTTACTACATTATCTCATGGAGGAGAAGAAAGATCACTGGACAAGAAATTGAGAACAATGATTTAATCTCGGTTCTGCTATTAAGTTGACTGACCTGGAGTAAGTCTCTTAAGTTTTCTGGGCCTTTATTTTCTCATTAATGAAATGGAAGAGTTTGACTAGATCATACCTCAGGTTTTTCATATTGCAAAATAGTTGACTTTTAAAAATCACTCCTAAGGTAACCTTTTGCAACAAGGTGAAGTAGATATTTTTGTCCTACTTTGAAAACAAGAAACCTGAGGTTTGGAGTTTGCCGAATAGTCAGAAAATTTTGGAGGCTGGCTTCAATACTAGAAATCTGAGTATTTTACTACTATAGAGGGTCTTTAATAAAATTTGTGTACTTAAATGTGATTTGGCTCATCTGCTAAGTTATTGCTCTGAACACTTTAATATTTACACCTTAAATGCCATCAACAGTTTTCAACAAAATAATTGGAAAGCTATTAATATATGTGTACTTATGTAACCTTTTAGTTGCCTCTATAATTTACAAGGAGTAGTCATATATGGAGAAGATTTTGGACTTTGTCATGGAAAACTAGTCATGTTGAGGCATTGATAGCTAAAGCATAATTATAAGTCAACGGGAGTAAAGTTGAAAACTTACTCTTTGCCCCAAAGAAGTATTACTCTCTTTTACTCTACCCCATCAAGCGAAGTGAGAGGAAACAAATATATTAGTATTGATAATTGGGTGCATACATGCTAAGTCATTTCAGTTGTGTCCAGCTCTTTGCAAACCTATGGACTATAGCCTGCCAGGTTCCTTTGTCCGTGAGATTCTTCAGACAAGAATACTGGAGTGGGTTGCCATGCTCTCCTCCAGGGGATCTTCCTGACCTAGGGATCTAACTCATGGCTAATTTGTCTCCTGCATTGGCAGGCAGGTTCCTTACCACTAGCGCCCCCTGGGAAGTCTTAACTGAAAATTAGTTAGGCTAAATTAATCTAGGAATGATGAAATTTATTTGTTTCCCAGTGTACATATGCCTAACACCTAACACTCTGAGGCTTCCCAGGTGGCTCAATAAAAAAGAATCTGCCAAGCAGGAGATACAGGTTTGATCCATGAGTTGGGAAGATCCCCTGAAGAAGGAAATGGCAACCAACTTCAGTATTCTTGCTTGGGAAATCCCACGGACAGAAGAGCTTGGTGGGCTATAGTCCATGGGGTTGCAAAGAGTCGGACATGGCTTAGCAACTAAACAACACCTCTGAAGATAGTGGGAGATCTTGATTTTTATCTTCCCTGAGGTTTGTTTTGATCCTGTTCTTAACCTTTGAAAATGTTCTTTAACAATTAACTTCTCACAATCCCTTTTATTAGTAATTAACATTATAATGTGAGCTTTATGAGGACAGAGATTTTGTCTTTTGTTGTTGTTCTTATATTCCCAGTGCCTAAACCGTGTCCGGCATGTAGTAGGTGCTCAATAAGTATTTGTTGAATAAATACATAAAAATCACCTCCAAATTAGCTCTTATTATGAAAAGAAAAAAGAGACCGCTAGTGTCTTTTACAACCTAGAGAACTGCAAAAACATTTGTGAGTAGAAGTAATTTAAATCTGAGAGGTTTCTTTTCTTTGTTTTAACTGAGTTTTTTCCTCCCTAACAAGTTGATGTGCAATATTTGAAGCTGAACTTTTTGTTGTTATTTCAACATATCACTTGGAAGTTAAAGTATTTAAAATAAGAAACACATTTAATTTAGGTAATCATAATTTTGTTCTCTAGAAAGTTTGTGTCTCTTCCTTCATTATTTATATGGCTTTCCCATTGTTACACTGTTTGCAGAGAAGGCAAATTTAGAAATGACATTTTTTTCCTATCTTTTATAACTTCTCAGGTGTACTAATTAATCTTTTTTCTCTCTTCCTTCACCCCAACTCCCACTTGTACTTCCTTTTTTTCTGATTGTGTGCTTTCCCCTCCATACAATCAAAATGAAATTGACGTGAATGATGAAAAATATAACTAAAGGGGTGAGGGAAGGTCAGGTACCTGGGGACTTGAACCCAGGTCACCATCTTTACACTGCAGTCTGCGTTTCTGGATTTACACAGGTGAAGTGTTGACCTAGAAGTACAGTATATGGAACAAACTACTACAGCTTTAAGCTGTAGAGGTTTATCAAAAAAGAACAGGAACAAAGGCAAGCAGATGGCTAAAGATGAAGGTCACATCAGATTGAGAAGTTTGTCAAAATGTGATGACATAGGTAATCTGTAAACTGTTATTGCGCTTAGCTGGAGGTGCTGAAAAACATTTTGAAATTACAAAAAACACTGGAGTCGCCAGCATAGAGGCAGGAATGATAGCCTGGAGTGGTTCTGGTCTATGGATGAATGCCAGATGTGGAAAGCGACATATCTGGAATTAATGATATTAAACATGCTTTTCTTTTATGCTCAATAATAACTCTATTATGATTGATACAAACCGCAGACACTTTATCTAGTACAAATGGAATCGTCTGTCATTGACTATATTAAATCATCAATTTCTGCATGATGAGGATCGTTTAGGGTAACTAATCATCTGTCTCGTTCTGAAGTCTTTAAGGCTGATCAGATAACGTTTGAATACTGCCTGAGCAACCATGACAATCTAACCCTTCCATGTAAGGATTGAGAGGGGCCCATTATGCCGTCAAAGCCTGTGGAAATATCACAGCTCTTTCTCTACATAATACCCTGCTGTAAATAAATCACTCTCCACCGCAAACTTTATTGATCACAGGCACTTCCATGCTTGTGTCTAGTGAAGTCTCTACAGAATAAAATGCTGCTTTATATTTTGTCTTGTCAAAATATTAAACGGCTCTGTCAAGCGGAGTCAGGCTAGCAGTGATGGTGTAATTCTGCTGTAGCCCTTCTCATTCCCTCCTTCTATCTCAGCTGCCAAGCTTACAAAGCAGGATTTTTTTTTTTTTATAAACTTTCCAATTATAGTCGTGTAAGATTATGAAGCCTTAAGATAAAGTGTCCTAATTTAGAGTGGTGTGGTACTGAACTGCTAGGAGAGCAGCTGTTAGATAAAACAGCATTTCTCACAAGGAAAAAGATAACCTGGCTTATTTATATACACAACTTTAATAGGTAGTTGAGATTAGGCTAAAAAAAATTCTCTTTAATTTCACTGTCCAAAATGGAGGCATCTAAATTAATTTGCACCAAAGCACTTATTGCTTATACTTAAAAATGATGTGCTATGATTTAAACCAGCTTGAGGGGTTAACATGGAAGTCCATCATTAATACAACACGTTTTCCAAAAGACATGGATAGGTTATCCAGCCCCTAAGCGGTATTACATACTGCAGTATGTTTGTGGCAACACCCAGGAACAACAAACTGATTAAAAGTGTAATTTACTGCCTGCTAATGTTGAATTTCCTGGGCAGCATATGGTTTTAATGCAATGTAAAGTAGTTTCATCCTTTATCCTTTTTAAAGAGGTAGGATTTTAGTCTCAATAGGGAAAAAGAAAGAGACTGAAGTCACTTAGAGAAGAGTAAAAGATTTAGTGTACTGGGCCATTAGTGCCGCTTGGAGGACACCGAGTTTGATCTTTATTCCCTTTTGGAAGATCATTAACTCTTTTAGACGTTTAGCAAATAACCTCTTCAAGGCTTGGAGGAGTTTATATACCACCATAAGAGAACATTTTGCTCCTGTCTTGCCTGTTTCCAAGCCAGATATTTATTGAAGCTTCTGTGTGGCCATTTTTAAAAAGAAGTTAAGCTGTAAAATGAATTGATAATCTGAGACAGTAAATTTATTTTGGAGCCATAAAAATTGGGTGCCACCAAAAATGAGTGCGAGTCTAACCATGGACCTCTGTGTACACCTCTGTTCCTGCCTAGAAGAGATTCTCATGAAGAGAGAAGAGAGCTTAGCTTTTAAGCACAGGGTTAAACCCACTGGCATATTTCAAAAACGCAAGTAAACAGGTTTTTTGATGGTAATAAATTTGAACCATCAACAACCTTAGCTTAATTCAAGTTCTAATTCATCTCTGTCCCCTAACCGGTATTTTTTCAAGTACTATACAACAGGCAGTAAACATCAAAGATATTGGTATCCATCAGTACTTTTTTTTTTTTTTTTTTTTTAACAATAGGAAGCCCATTAAATCCTACTGAATTCTGTAGTCGTCTTCTAAGTAACTATTGCTGCCTAATTCTTGGGAGTAAAATGAAACGTGCAAGTATTTGTAAATGTATTATTGAAAGTCGTTTGAAGTTGGAGCCACTTTTCCCATATTCAGCAGACATCTACCAAATCTCTCCTCTTACTAGATACTCCTTGCCTCACTAGAAACAACTTCTGACCTTGAGAGGCTCAGGGTTTATTGAGAGAGAGACACTTGTAAACAAGCAACAACAATACAGGATGAGAAAACGATGATGTGGGTGCCGATGCTGTTAGTGTCCATTTTGTATTTAACCCTAAGATGCGTGGTAGTTGTCCATAGCGGGTTAAATAGATGTCTGTAGTTTTTGCCTACTCATTTTCTTATAACAGCTGCTTGATTTTTTTTTTTTTCTCTTTACTTATCTCAGACTAGAAGGAATGGATCTCACTTCTACTGTGCCTGCCCAGGGCTGGGGACATAATGCAGGCAGTGTACAGTCTTCTGGCTGCAGTTACTCATTCAGGGATTGACAAAAGTCACACAGTCAAGAAGGGGCAGAGCTGGGGTTTTAATCACCTGTAAAGACCTTGAGCACATGCTCTTAGCCACTATGCTTTACTCCTTTCTGTCTATCCAATGTAGAAGACGAACTGGGCGAAATATTGAAGGTAAAAAGACTCTAGCCAGTTGACAGATTCATTGCTGGGACTCTTACTAAACCATTGTTTTTTGCTTATTTGCTAAGCTGATATGCCTGGGGCTATAAAAGGGCCACCTTTATGAAGAAAGAATCTACCAGAGAATGAAGCCAAATACAGAAGAAAGGGGAGCTCAGAGGTGAAGAAGCGAAGTAAGAGTGGAGAAATTGAAATGAGCTGGCTGGTATTTGATCCCCTGACTCCATTCTAACATCTATCCCTGAATTTTTTAGTTAGGAGAGCCAACAACAGTCAGCTGCTTGTGCTGAAGCTACTTTGAGTTGGGTTTCTCTACTAATTAATAATGTGGTTAAAAAGATGAATATATATCTACTTTTAAGGTTCAATTGAGAAAAAAGTAAAGAAATACCTTTAAAAGATTTCAGAAGACCCTTTGGTGGTGGTGGCAGAGACTGATAGGGAGGATACTTTCATGGGGAAGTTATTATTTATGATCTTCAAAATAGGACTTTAATTTTGTGCTGACTTTAGTATTGGATCAGAGACTTTTATGTAATGAAGCTCTAACTGATAAATGTTCGCTGTAATTTCTGTTAGAAGACTTAAAAAATCTATTATCTAAATATTTGCCTTCCTTCTATTTAGTGAATAGTTTCTCCTAGTTTCAGAGTTCCCCTGGTTTGCACAGCAGACACTTTAGTATATGAAGGTATCTTTTAATATCCTGGGAGGTAGCTCATTTTAGTCACCAGAAAACCAGTTATCATACCATACCTGAAAGTGTTAATGCAGTCTCCTCAAGTACCTCGCATACTCCTGGGGAGTAGCTTACACTGTGGGAGAATCTAGGTCAATGTGTATGACTGAAAATAGCTTAACAGTGGATCCAATATGAATTGAAAAAATAATGAGATGAGATCCTAGCCAGGAGATACCCTGACTTGACTGATATTGGGTCTAAAAATCAAGCATTGTAGGTATTGGAACAGGAGGACTGGTCAGCCCAATTGTCTTTTCTGGCCTTACTGAACTATTTTAAAAGAGCACTGGATGCTTAGATTCAAATTTGGTCAAAGATGTTGCCAAAAAGACAAAAATCCTGCTCCATACAGAGGCAGGTTGCAGTTTGGAAAGGGGGAAGTAAAAACTTCTAGTTAAGTGACACTACATCTCTAGGCGATTTCAAGTTTTTGTTCAGAATCCCATTACTATCGCCTGAAGATATTACATTTCCTCAGGTTAATAATTTCACTGTAAAGAAAAAAATTCAAACCTCTCACTGTTCTGAAATTTGGCAAACAGAGATTATGTAGGCGTGAACAAAGCATTCTTTTTTATTTTGAAAAAAAGAAGGCTTAAGAATGCTTTGTCAACCTTTATAATACAAAATGCTTGAATGATGGTTATCATATCCCTAGTTTTTATTATTGGGAAATAGTTTACTGATAAATTATCTTACATTATGTATATTTATCTTATCTTAAAATAGAAATATATACACACAGAAATATTAAAATAGAAAGTATGTATATATTACTATATAATATATATATTATATACTTATAATTTATATAATTATATAAATTATATTATGTATATTTAGCTTATTTATATACACAAATATAGCACCTTCCCTAGTGGCTCAGTTAGTAATGAATCCACCTGCAATGCAGGAGACCCAGGTTCAATTCCTGGATGGGGAAGATCCCCCTGGAGAATGAAATGACAACCCACTCCAGTATTCTTGCCTGGAAAATCCCATGGACAGATGGGTTTGGTGGGCTACAGTCCATGAGGTCTCAAAGAATAGAGCACGACTTAGCAACTAAACCATCACACAAATAGACATATAAATATATACATGTATTTTTAATATACGTAGATATGTATTTTTGCCTTTGGCCATGCTGTATTGTATGCAGGATCTTAGTTCTTCAACCAGGGATCAAACTCGCACCCCCTGCAGTAGAAGCATGGACTAACCACTGGACTGCCAAGGAATTTCCAATAATAGTTTATATCAACAAAATGTTTACAATAGTGTTTTTTCACCAATACATGATTAAATAGTTGGCAATAATATCAGTAATAAATGCTGGTCTATCATTATGCTGTCTAGGTAGTGTCTCTGAAAAGGGAAAGTGTCTTATTTTTGTCAAATCTAACTACTCAATTCCTTTTCAGTTAAACTCAGCAGATAGCTGTTGAGTATCTGCTTTTCTCTGGTAAACTTGCCAGATAGCACTACCAATATTGTATGATACACAAAGCTGCTTAAGATGTGGTTGCTATGTCATAGAGCTTTCAGGCTTATTGTATCATTAGGGGTGGTTGGTAAGGGGGTGAGGTAAGGAAGCAGAAAGGACTGAAATGAATATAATGTAAAGCAAACCAAAATAAGTGCTAAATAGAGGCACAAGTGCTAGGGGAGACACAATAAAAAGTAATTAATTCTGACTAAGAGAGACATTGCGTTGCTGACAAAAGTCTGTCCAGTCACAGCTGTGGCTTTTCCAGTAGTCATGTGTGGGTGTGAGAGTTGGACCATACAGAAAGCTGAGTGCCAAAGAACTGATGCTTTGGAACTGTGGTGTTGGAGAAGACTCTTGAGAGTTGTTTGGACTGGAAGGAGATCAAACCAGTTAATCCTAAAGGAAATCAGTCCTGAATATTCATTGTAAGGACTGATGTTGAAGCTGTGGCAACCTGATGCGAAGAACTGACTTATTTGAAAAGACCCTGATGCTGGGAAAGATTGAAGGCAGGAAGAGAAGGGGACAACAGAGGATGAGATGGTTGGATGGTATCACCAACTTGATGGACATAAGTTTGAACAAGCTCTGGGAGTTGGTGATGAACAGGGAAGCATGGCGTGCTGCAGTCCATTGGGTCGCAAACAGTCAGACATGACTGAGCAACTGAACTGAAGAGACACAGGGATACCCTCACAGAAATAGTCTTGACATTGAATGTGTAAGTCTTTAAGATGTGGAATAGGCCTCCCAAGTTGAAAATATAATAATCCAAGGCATGGAAACATAAAAGTAAATGTTGTAATTAGGGACACTGAATTAATATGGTAGTTTTGGAATTTATGAATTGAGAAAAATTGAACTAGGTAGTGGTAAACATAGGTTGAGTTCAAACTGTTGAATGTCTTAAATAGAAAGGAGTTCAAGTATTGTTCTGTTGGCACTGGGGAGGCATGGATGGGGAGTGACATGATTTAGTCTGAATTTTTAGAATATTAGTCTTAACAGTAAGATAGCACTCCAGTGTTCTCGCCTGGAGAATCCCAGGGACGGAGGAGCCTGGTGGGCTGCCGTCTGTGGGGTCGCACAGAGTCGGACATGACAGAAGCGACTTAGCAGCAGCAGCAGCTAGCATTTATGGAGTGCTTAGTAAGTATTGAGAAGGCAATGGCACCCCACTCCAGTACCCTTGCCTGGAAAATCCCATGGACGAAAGAGCCTCGAAGGCTGCAGTCCATGGGGTCGCTGAGGGTCGGACATGACTGAGTGACTTCACTTTCATGCATTGGAGAAGGAAATGGCAACCCACTCCAGTGTTTTTCCTGGAGAATCCCAGGGATGGGGGAGCCTGGTGGGCTGCTTTCTATGGGGTCGCTTAGAGTCAGACACAACTGAAGTGACTTCGCAGTAGCAGTAGTAAGTGTCAGGTATTGTTGGGCATGTGTTAGTTCAGTCAAATTTGGAAAACTCAGCAGTGGCCACAGGACTGGAAAAGGTCAGTTTTCATTCCAATCCCAAAGAAAGGCAATGCCAAAGAATGCTCAAACTACCACACAATTGCACTCATCTCACACGCTAGTAAAGTAATGCTCAAAATTCTCCGAGCCAGGCTTCAGCAATATGTGAACCGTGAACTTCCAGATGTTCAAGCTGGTTTTAGAAAAACCAGAGGAACCAGAAAAAGCAGAGGAACCAGAGATCAAATTGCCAACATCCACTGGATCATCGAAAAAGCACGAGTGTTCCAGAAAAACATCTATTTCTGCTTTATTGACTATGCCAAAGCCTTTGACTGTGTGGATCACAAGAAACTGGAAAATTCTGAAAGAGATGGGAATACCAGACCACCTGACCTCCCTCTTGAGAAACCTGTATGTAGGTCAGGAAGCAACAGTTAGAACTAGACATGGAACAACGGACTGGTTCCAAATCAGAAAAGAAGTATGTCAAGGCTGTATATTGTCACCCTGCTTATTTAACTTATATGCAGAGTACATCATGAGACATGCTGGGCTGGAGGAAGCACAAGCTGGAATCAAGATTGAGCATGTGTAATGTATGTTAACTCAATTAACCCTCACCATAGTTCCTTATGCAGTTAATATTATTAGCTGCCTTTTACAATGAGACACAGGAAGGTTAAGCAATTTGATAATGGTAGAGTTAGGGAAAAACAGAGCCAGATTTTTGTCCAGGCATAATGTCTTCAGAATCTGTGTTCCTTAACCATTATGCTATCTCAGTCTTTCCAATGTAGAAAGTGAAGTGACTAAATGAAATACTGGAAGCAGAAAGGCCATTCAGTGAGTCTAAGAGAATGATGGTAAAGGCCTGAATGGAAAGTTAGCAGTAGAAATGAAACTAGAAGGAGAAATCTGAGAAATGCCACAGAGGAAGAAGTGACCAACTTGGGCAATTAAATGGCTATCAAGAGGGAAAGAGAGGAAATAAAAATGACTTGCAGATTTCAAAATGGAAGAAGGTGATGAACGCCAATAACAAAGATAGGGAATGCAGGGAGCAGGTTGAGAGGGGACAGATGATATGTTTGTTTGCTAACTTGCTAAGATAAGGTGTTTTTATTTCTGTGGATATGTCAAGTAGGCATTTGGAAATGAAGATTTGATTTTCAGAAGTGGGATTAAGGCTAGACAGAGATTCTAGACATTTGAATAGTCATTCAATCAAAACATACATTGAGTACCCACTATCTGCCTAATTCTGCATTACAGAAATGGTGGTAAACAAGTAGACATGGTCTCTGTCTCCATGGATCTTACCATGGAAGACAGATATTGTACAAATTGACATATAATTTCAATGGTTGCTAGTTCTATGAAGAAAAAGTTAATGATAGAATTAGGCATTATAGCAGAGATCTGACTTTAATTATGGGAAATTGAAAGATTTTTCTGAAGATGTTTATATAGAAACCTGAAGAAAAAGAGATTTACCTGGGCTAAGGATGCTGGATATATAGTTCAGGCAGAAGGAACAGCATGTATGGAAATGCTGAGCTAAGAGAAAATTGTAAGTATTCATGGAACTCAGAGAATCTGAGAGGAGCTGAAGGTTAGAGAATAAAAGGGAGATAAACTCTGAGATGAAATTGTAAAGGGAGTGAAAGACTAGATCATACAAGGCTTTTTAGACTGTGCTAAGGATTTTAGGATTTAAGATAGTGGCAAATTATAGATGACTTTTAAGATTTGTATTGTGTGTGTGTGTGTGTGTGTGTGCTTTCTCAAAGGTGAGGTGGATAATGGAGATCAAAAAAGGAGATGGTTTAATTAAGAGGTTATATCAGTAATACCAATGAGAGGAAATTCTCTGGTATTCCAGTTGTTAGGACTCTGCGTTGTTACTGCGGAGGGCCCAGGTTCAATTCCTGGTTGATGACTAAGATCCCACAAGCTGTGGTGGCATCACCAAAAACTATATAAAAAAAAATAATACCAGTGAGAGATGACAGGGATTGGATTGGCATGGTAGTAGTGTAAAGGGGAAGTAGAGGCAGAGTTGGGAGACTTGGTGATGAATCATAGATAGAAAGTAAGAGAGAAGGAGGTATGAAAGTGGATTTCTTTCGAGAATAATTGAGTAGATGGGAATGCCATCATCCTAGGCTGGAAAAACTTAAAAATAGAGCCCAGTTTTTGAAAATGTAAGTTAACGTACCTATAATAATTCTAACTGGAGATAATGTGTAGATGGCTTATGAAGTTTTTTGAGCTCAGAATACAAGGTGTGGGCAGTTACAGAGATATAGAAATATCTAGCACACAGAAGGTATTTAAAGACATACCAGTTGATGATGTTGCTTGGACAAGGTAGAAGAGTGAGGAGACAGATCTGAGCCAGGATTTGAGGCACATCACCATTTACAGATAGGGTAGAAGGTAAGGTGACACTAATCAAAGTGGAGTTAAAATTATGTAGAAGAGTCTGAGATGAGCCAAGAGAGTCCAGTGTCGTAGAAACAAGCTATGTAGGCCAGTATTTTACTTATGTTTCTAATAAGTCAGGAAAGATAAGTGCAGACCAGTGTCCATTAGATAGCATCATGGGTATCACAGGTGACCTAAATGAAGTTTGTTTTGGTCTATGGGATCCAAAGTCAGGCTGGATTGAGCTGAAGAGTGAATAGGAGATGAGGAAGTGGAGGAAACGCAAACAGGCAATGCCTTCCAGAAGCTTAATTTTAAAAGAGAAAAAAAAAAAAAAAAAAAAACACACCATATATATATATATATATATATATATATATATATATATATAAAGCATGTGCTGGAAGGAGATGTAGAGAAAAGGGAAGCTGCTTCTTGTATTTTGTTTTAAATGGAAGAACCATAAAACATATTTCAATGCCTAGGGAAAAAATTTGGTAGAAAGGGAAAGATTAAATAGAACAGGAGATGAAAACAGATGTACAAAGCCCTGGAGAAGGCTGAAACTGATGAGATCTGTAAAGGTGGAGGAATGGGTCTTTGTTTTTTTATAGGAAAGATACATACCTACGTTGTACAGGAGTGTTAAAATAAGGACAGGGCGGATGCAGGTGGGCTTAGAGATTGATAGGGGGAGGGTGGTGGTGGTGGTGTTCATTCACTAAGTTGTGTCTGACTCTTTGTGAGCCCATAGACTGTAACCTGCCAGGCTTCCCTGTCCTTTTCTATCTCCCAGAGTTTGCTCAAATTCATGTCCATTGAGTCCGTGATGCTATCTCACCATCTCATCCTCTGCTACCCTCTTCTCCCTTTGCCTTCCGATACTCTGACCACCTGATGTGAAGAGCTGACTCATTAAAAAAGACCCTGATCCTGGGAAAGACTGAAAGCAAAAGATGGAGGTATTTCTGACTTAAAGCTTTTTATTCCCTCTGAGATATATGAAGCCGGATTATACATGATGATATAGAAATGCAGCCTTTAAGAGTGCAAGAAGTGATCTAAATCTAGAAGGTATTGAGGGGAAAAAAATGTTTTGAGATCAGAAATTTAGAGAATCTCCACATTTAAAGGATCAAGGGGAGAAAGAGAAATGTGTGCAGAAGAATCAGATTGGATGGACACAGAAACAGAAGGAGAGAAAAAAGCCTAGGTTGTAACTGAAAAAGTTCCAGAAGTCTCCAGAAGGAGAGTCAATATTAAATGGCCTGACACAAATTATTGGGATGATAGTAGTTTTTTTAAAGTTTCTGTCATACAACCAGAACCGTATTAAGTGTTTCACATTAGTCCATGTCAAAGGCTATGGAGAATGTAATATTACCTGTGGATGTACCAAGTGACTTGTCTAAGCGCAAACAGCAAAGTGTTATAGTGGAGCTTTTAATGTGAGGATGATAGAATCTGAAGCCTCTGAACTTACCATTCTGGATACTGTCTCAAAAGGCTAATTAATATATATTGGGACCTCGCTATTAGATATCTTACTAAACATTTTATTTCTGGAAGGGTTTATAACCCTGTAGATAAATAAATAGAGCTGTACAGTATAGGAACTTACATAAGGTAGAAGAATATGATATACTTCAAAATGATAGTAAGGTGTCTTACTAAACCCATAAACAAACAATATGATTAAGTGCTTATTCTTTACATTCAGAATTGAAAGGTGGGATGGGGGTCAATTAGGGTGAGACTAACATATTCTCTTACCTGTAAGAGTTTACAAGCAAAGACTGACTCCATACAACTAAAGAACAATGGAACAATCATTAAAAATAAATATATGAATAAAATATTGATACTAAGTAAATGCAAAGGTAGTGCTTAGCAAATAGTACAGTTTAGGAGTTGTTGTTCAGGTAGGATCAAGATTAGCATACCTCTGCCCTGAAGTAGGGCCACTTGATGGAATTCCTGGAGCACTGAGATATTTTTGCCTTGTCTTCCTCCCTCCCCACATCCCCCTGGGCCCTATACCCGAACCTGTACCCCCACCATCATCTTAGGGCAATTGCTTATTATCCTCCAGGGAGATCTGATTCTAAACAAGGCCAGATTAGAATGAGAATATATGATATTGCTGATGCCTTATAAGGCAAGCCAGGGTGGGTGGTTCAAAGATGAGTATGAAATACTGGTGTTGAGGGCTGAGGTTAAGAACATTCTCACTTGCTGGTTCCAGATTCAAATATAGGACCTTTATGTGCTAATGGCACATGAGAGTAAAATGTGAGGAATATTTATCACTTTATATCTACTTTTTTCTATATCTTAATCAATATCTACTTAGTATCTTTATCAATCTATCTTCTGCCTATGATTTTTCGATCTACCTGAAATCAACTTATAAAAAAAATCCCTTTATAGATATATCATCAATGCCTTATAAGAACTGCAGGCAATATGTTGCAGTTTCTGTTAGAAAATTATCTCCCTGTTAAGTACGTGGATCATGTTCACAAAGCTTGGTTGATTTGACTGAGGCAGATAGTCTATATTAAGAGTCTAGGACAATCTGCTAAGTTGCCATCCATTTGACATTTCTCTCTATGAAGGAAAAGAAATCCAAGTTAATGCTGTTTGAAGAAATATTCTTATTTGTTAATCATTGTAAAGTAGAAATTTCAAGTCAGTAGTAACTCTAGAGTGAGATCCTTCACATTTTTGATTAGTAATTGCTTTTTATAATTAAACAATTTAAATGCCTTCTGCTTTTCTCTCTAATAAGATTCAGGCACTGAGGGAAAGTGAAAATATATTGTGTATTTGTGGGGTAAACATAGGCTTTCATGTAGGGAAAAAAAATCTGTCTTATTTAGAAGACTTTTCTTATCCATTGCTAGCCTTTTTTTTTTTTTTTCTTTTGTGAAAAAAACAATTTCTAGAAATCCACAGTGGAAGGTGTTGTGAGCTGCAGTGCAGTGGATTTACCTGCCATAAGAAGCACTCTGGGGATAGAAGGATTCTGATTTAAAATGAAGACAGCACTCTGGAAGTGAGTGGAGTTCCAGGTAGACCATCTGCCCCTGACACATGGAAATATCTCTTCCTATGACCCTTGGTTCTCCTGCTGAGACCTTCTTGAATTTAAGGCTGTGGTTTCTGATGGCTGGGAATGGCTAGCAAAGGGATCCTAGGTGATTTTCCTGTCCTTTCAAAATATTCTTTAGAGTCTGGACATGTCAGGCCACTGCTAAATCTGGCTGGCATGCATTCCTGACAGGCAAAATTACTGTCTTGGAGTTTGTCTTCACTAGGGCTTCTGTTTGAACTCCCTAGAAGCTGACATCCCCATAGAGTATGAAATCCACCACACGGGCTGTCAACAAGCTGGCAGCTTACTGACTGTGTATTACCTGCTGGGCTGTTCTTCCATAGTAAAGACTCCTGTCGGATGATTTATCCCAGCAAAGAGTCTTGCAGATTAACTGGGAATGAGCAAACGAGAATGATTCTAGCTCACCTACTTGTTCATCTCCTATTTTTCAGTGTCTTTAGGACAAAAACCTAACGGGCTACCTTCTAGCAACACATCATTTTCATTGTCTTACAGCCAAACTGAAGGTCCCAAAGCAAAATAGATCATCTGGGTCTACTGTGTGAAGTGGCAATAGTGGCAGTATTGCCAAGAGCAGCAAATCAATAACTATTTATAAGTAGATTTATCTGATTCATTTATCATCTAGAGTATGTGACCCTATTTATGTATGTATACTTAGCTAGTTGTGGATGAAATGCTGAAATATGATTTAAAAAATAAACTCAAATGCTCTCCATGAGAAGTCACTTATAATTTATAAATGCATAGCCAGTTGGAAGGTAGGTAGGTAGGTAAATAGGTATCTATCTACATTAATACATGAAAAGAGATTGACACTGAACGGAAACTTGACTAAGGGCTTTGGAGAAGTACACGTTTGTCTATTATAAACAAGATTTTAGTGCTTCCTTTTCCCCCAGCCATGTCCATTTCTTCCCTTTCTCTTTTCTTTTTCCCCTGCATGGCTCCCTTTCCTGGTTCTCTGTAATACTTGCTCAGCCCCTAGGAGACTGCCGAGTGACAGGGCTGGCAGCAGGGAGCAGATTAGCAGCAATGTCTGAGAGACAGACTCCGGCTGCTTTCCTTCATCACTTTGCTCTCACTTCCAACTTCATCCTTTCCCCAATCACCTGAAAGGCGATCAGAGATTAAGTGAAAGAGAAAAATATATCAACATTTTTTTCTTTGAAAAGAGGAGTCTATTTATCTTACAGCTTGATAAAATGCCCTAATAGGTCATGTTTATTTAAGTTTTTTTTTTTTTTTTTTAAACTTGTGATTGCTAGTCCTTTGCTTCTGAAGCTCTTCACACAGACCCCACAAACTCTGGCTGCAACCACTCCCAACAGTTATCTAGGATACAGCATGACTACAGTCTAGAGAGTTTTACCCTCCTCTGGTTATCCCCAGCTAGTTCATAGTAGGTGGCTTTGTGTAACAACATTGATTTTTAGGGAGAAACAGGGATGGAAGCAATATTTCTCTCTTATGTCCTACACTTAATGCAAAAAAGAACCAGTTTTAAAATATTCAGTTTCATTGTCACCTTAGTACTCACACAGATTGGAACATGTAACTTGGCTTTTTAGGTATCCAGTATAATTTTCTTTCTTTCTGGTGATGCTTCTAGCTATAGAAAATTTCTGTTATAATCTAAGAGTTAGGTAGCTTTGAGCAAATACTGAGCCTCTCAGAACCTTGGTATTTTGGTCTGTAAGTTGGGGTTGATGGTACTAGTTTGGGATAAGTGCCATCTATAAGTTAACTGAAAATGAAAGTGAAGTTGCTCAGTCGTGTCCCACTCTTTGTGACCCCATGGACTTTAACCTACGCCAGGCTCCTCCGTATATGGGATTTTCCAGGCAAGAATACTGGAGTGGGCTGCCATTTCCTTCTCCAGGGTGTAAGTTAACTGGCCTCCCATAAAACCCAGTACATAGGATGTGTTCAGCCAGCATTAGTTTAATCAGATGGCATCATTCCTACAGATTCTAATGAATTACCCCATTGATACTAACCAAATGAAGAGTTACTACTATCAAGCACATTTATGCACAGAATAGCCTTTTTACTGGGTCAAATGCTTTAATCCTAAATCTTGATATTAATTGTAATAATAAGCAATCTTTATATACATAGTTCTTTATGGATATCAAAGATGTGTAGTATCTATTATCTCACTTTACTCTTCCAGTGATCCCCAAAACTATGTAAACATGATTTACTGAAACTCCTGGAGCTTGAAAAACTCATTAGATATGTACATTATGTGATAGAAGAGGGTCTGGAACTCAGTCCAGAACCCATTTAAACTGAATCATGTCTATTGATTATAATAGGGGTCAAGGAAGGTAGGAAATAAAATATGTTTACAGCAATCAAATCAG
The DNA here is from genome assembly GCF_003369695.1 of Bos indicus x Bos taurus. Taxonomy (NCBI): domain Eukaryota; kingdom Metazoa; phylum Chordata; class Mammalia; order Artiodactyla; family Bovidae; genus Bos; species Bos indicus x Bos taurus. Next base: position 32,737,916 of record NC_040077.1, read on the forward strand.
GTAGATGTCTGTCTTCTCTAGCTTTAGCAGCAGCCATGTTCTTTTGGGTCTACTAGAGCTAACATTCTCTGGGCTAAGGTGGTTTTCAAGTAAGCGAATGTCCATTCGTATATATTGTGGCTTTTAATTTCATCTCATGATTTAGTTCACATTCAACTATCTAGTTGAATTGATAGCATTTTTCTCTGTGAATTTTGGACTCTACATTTTCTCCTTGATCATTTTTTAAAAAACAGCATAATGATGACATGTTTAGATAATAAATAGTATTTTCAAAAGACTGACTCATTGGGTAAGAAAACTATGTTTCAGTGTTAATGTGTGGCTGGCCTATATGAACACTTCACCAAAAATATAAGGTTTATCATTGTTTTTACCTAGCATCAACCTCTGAGAAACTAGGGTTTTCCTATTAGGGATGTAAGTGGAGCCCCATCCAGCACTCTGTTTGCATTATCCATCTCTTAGAGTTTACAGTGGTAGAAAGAAAGTGGTGTTAGAAAAAGGGAAACTATGAAATACATTTTATAATTTATCAATATCTGCATATCAGCATCTAATTTTTGACAAAGCTCCATTTTGAATGATTAAACTTTGTCCGTTTTGTAGGATCAATAAATTAGTTAAGACTTGTTGTCATATAGTGTCAATTCTGAACTTACTCAGAGAGAAATGTCTCAGTAGGACATTTATTCAATATGGCTTATCCCAGGAATACATTTATAATGTTTATTAGGATTTGTAGTTTTTGAAAAGAAAAGAAAATCATCATTTTATAATAATCTGTGTTAGTGTGAGAGGAAAAAACCTAGTATGTAATTACATTGTCAAATTCCAACAATGCTCAAATTAATCTTCCTATTTGGTTTTGCATTAATCATATTTTTAGTAAAGATCAACTGACCCATTGCAGAAATTTCAGTACTCTGGTCTGATACCTTGTCTGAAAATGAACTTTGTATAGTGAGCCACATACTTGATTATTCTCACATCAATGTAGCATGCATTGACAATCCTTTTAGAAAAAGATCTCAAAAAAGAAAGTGGTTTGGGGTTGATTGTTTGCTTTTGCTAAATAAATAAATAAAGGTGTGGTTAACATGAATATCAACTCTAAAAATCTTGAACAGTTGTGAATACTGCAAGACTAGAAGATTTCATCAAATGTCAGTCACTTCATATCGCTGGCCTTACTATAGCCCTTTGGAGTGTTATAAGACTTTTCTTATTTTTTTCATGGAACTACACCAGGAATTACACTAGGAATTATGTCAGCCCTGCAGCAATTTTCAAGAAGCCACAAGTCCATGATCCTGAAACTTTGACTGCTGACAAGAAGTTGCTTAGAGCAGCAGTGTTATTAACAAGCCACCTTTCCCACACCCCATCTGCACTGGAAGCCATCCCCAGCTCATCACCTCCATCTGTCTCTCTGTACGATGGGGCGTGCACACCAGCAGGCTCTGCCACAAGGTTCAGTTTGCTGCTGAGTTACTCATCAAACAGCGTGCGCTGCATGGACTCCTCGTTCTCAGGATTGCAGGCTGCAGGCAGCCAGTCTGTGAGTCTGACAGAAGTATACTTGCTTACTTTCTTTTATAATGAAGGCTCTTTAGGCAGGAATGTTGATGCCTTTAGGAATGAAGGTATTTTATGTATGTGCCCTGAGAGGTCCATTTGGTGCTGCGGGCATCTCCTGAGACTTATTACCACCTCTTAGCAGGCTGGGATCCCTTGATTTGATGCCTTCCAGGACTTTGTTCTCTGCACAGTGTCCTCTGAAGACTACCAGCCCTGGATTCTTCTTCCACCTTTTAAAAGGCCTCTGAGAACTCATAAGTTCAGTGCTTCTGGATTAAAGCATAGGATATACATGTGCCTACTATTTAGTTACCCTCTGGTCTTTTCCTGGAAAAAGACTCTGCTTTCACTCTTGCTGCTGGTTATCAAGTGATGAGCAAATGACTTACTACCCAGTAGGCTTTTCTTTTTTTCAAATTAGTACTGTAACTGTTGTTGTTTAGTACTGAGTTGTGTCCAACTCTTGGGACTCCATGGACTGTAGCCTGCCAGGCTTCTCTGTCTATGGGATTTCCTAGGCAAGAATACTGAAGTGGGTTGCCATTTTCTTCTCCAGGGGATCTTCCTGACCCAGGGATTGAACCTATATCTCTTGTGTCTCCTGCATTGGCAGATGGATTCGTTACTGCTGAACCACCAAGGAAGTCCTAACTGCTACTTTGCTCCAAAATTGTGAATTATCAGAGTTACTCTTGAGAAAGTTAATTTTCATGTTTTTGTTGTTGTTTGTTTGTTTAGCTTTAGTCTTTCTGTTTGGGTAGAAGTGGAATGGATGAGGGGCGTTTCTTCTTGTGTTATTTGTTATTTCAGATCATTGTGTAGTACTTTGACAATGCAGAGAAATCTCAGTGACTGTTGTCAAAACTCAATAGCTCCTGGAAGTTATTTTTTTCTTTTGACCCAATGTAGGAGAGAACACATGGACAATAGAAGGGAAAGCATTATAATGTAATGGGTAAGAACAAGTTAAGAACATTGTGGTAAGAAACGAATTCAAAACCCCGCTTTGCCAATTATCAGTTGCATGACCTTCAGTAAGTTAAATGATCCAGGCCTCTGTTTTGTCATTTGTGAAATGGGGGAAATGACAAGTCTCCAATTCTTTGATTACTTTGGGGTGTGGTAGTAATGAAAGTAGGTAGTGCATAAACCGGGCTAAACACAGAACATGGTATATAGTGAATACATCAATGTTACATTATGCTACTGTTATGACTGAGAACACAATGTTCTACAGTGAAAGTAAAAGTAGCTCAGTCATATCCGACTCTTTGCAACCCCGTGGACTGTAGCCGGCCTGGCTCCTCTGTTCATGGAATTCTCTAGGCCAGAATACTAGAGTGGGTAGCCATTCCCTTCTTCAGGAGATCTTCCCAACCCAGGGATCGAACCCAGGTCTCCTGCATTGCAGGTGGATTCTTTACCATTCTACCAGGGAAGCCCAAAATACTCTAAAAGCAGAGGGAAAAACTGAATGATTTTTTTTTCAATTTTACTGTGTCAGTACTTTCTGCTTTATTACACTGCACAGTTTTTAACTCACAAGTAGAGAAACAGTTCAGTTCAGTTCAGTCACTCAGTTGTATCCGACTCTTTGCAACTCCGTGGACTGCAGCACGCCAGGCCTCCCTGTCCATCACCAACTCCCAGAGTTTACCCAAATTCATGTCCATTGAGTCGGTGATGCCATCCAACCATCTCATCCTTTGTCGTCCCCTTCTCCTCCCACCTTCAATCTTTCCCAGCATCAGGGTCTTTTCGAATGAATCAGTTCTTCACATCAGGTGGCCAAAGTATTGGAATTTCGGCTAAAACATCAGTCCTTCCAGTTAACACCCAGGACTGATCTCCTCCTTTAGGATGGACTGGTTGGATCTCCTTGCAGTCCAAGGGACTCTCAAGAGTCTTCTCCAACACCACAGTTCAAAAGCATCAATTCTTTGATGCTCAGCTTTCTTTATAGTCCAACTCTCACATCCATACATGACTACTGGAAAAAGCATAGGGTTGACTAGACGGACCTTTGTTGGCAAAGTAATGTCTCTGCCTTTTAATATGCTGTCTAGTTGGTCATAACTTTCCTTCCTAGGAGTAAGTGTCTTTTAATTTCATGGCTGCAGTCACCATCTGCAGTGATTTTGGAGCCTCCCAAAATAACAGTGAGCCTCCCTCACTGTTTCCCCATCTATTTGCCATGAAGTGATGGCACTGGATGCCATGATCTTAGTTTTCTGAATGTTGAACTTTAAGCCAACTTTTTCACTCTCCCCTTTCACTTTCATCAAGAGGTTCTTTAGTTCTTCTTTGCTTTCTGCCATGTGGGTGGTGTCGTCTGCATATCTGAGGTTATTGATATTTCTCCCGGCAATCTTGATTCCACCTTGTGCTTCATCCAGCCCAGTGTTTCTCATGATGTACTCTGCATATAAATTAAATAAGTAGGGTGACAATATACAGCCTTGACGTACTCCTTTCTCGATTTGGAACTAGTCTGTTGTTCCATGTCCAGTTCTAAGTGTTGCTTCCTGACCTGCATACAGGTTTCTCAAGAGGCAGGTCAGGTGGTCTGGTATGCCCATCTCCTTCAAAATTTTCCACAGTTTGTTGTGATCCACACAGTCAAAGGCTTTGGCATAGTCAATAAAGCAGAAATAGATGTTTTTCTGGAACTCTCTTGCTTTTTCAATGATCCAGAGGATGTTGGCAATTTGATCTATGGTTCCTCTGCCTTTTCTAAAACCAGCTTGAACATCTGGAAGTTCATGGTTCACGTATTGCTGAAGCCTGGCTCGGAGAATTTTGAGCATTACTTTACTAGCGTGTGAGATGAGTGCAAGTGTGCGGTAGTTTGAGCATTCTTTGGCATTGCCTTTCTTTGGGATTGGAATGAAAACTGAGCTTTTCCAGTCCTAAGGCCACTGCTGAGTTTTCCAAATTTGCTGGCATATTGAGTGCAGAACTTTCACAGCATCATCTTTTAGGATATGAAGTAGCTCAACTGGAATTCCATCACTTCCACTAGCTTTGTTCATAGTGATGCTTCCTAAGGCCCACTTGACTTCACATTCCAGGATGTCTGGCTCTAGGTGAGTGATCACACCATCGTGCTTATCTGGGTCATGAAGATCTTTTTTGAACAATTCTTCTGTGTATTCTTGCCACCTCTTCTTAATATCTTCTGCTTCTCTTAGGTCCATACCATTTCTGTCCTTTATCAAGCCCATCTTTGCATGAAATGTCCCCTTGGTATCTGTAGTTTTCTTGAAGAGTTCTCTAGTTTTTCCCATTCTATTATTTTCCTCTATTTCTTTGCATTGATCACTGAGGAAGGCTTTATCTCTCCTTGCTATTTTTTGGAATTCTGCATTCAGATGGGTACATCTTTCCTTCTCTCCTTTACTTTTTGCTTCTCTTCTTTTCACAGCTATTGGTAAGGCCTCCTCAGACAGCCATTTTGCTTTTTTTGCATTTCTTTTTTTGGGGATGGTCTTGATCTCTGTCTCTTGTACAGTGTCACAAACCTCTGCCCATAGTTCATCAGACACTTTATCAGATCTAGTCCCTTAAATCTATTTGCTACTTCCACTGTATAATCATAAGGGATTTGATTTAGGTCATACCTGAATGGGCTTGTGGTTTTCCCTACTTTCTTCAATTTAAGTCTGCATTTGGCAATAAGGAGTTCATGATCTGAGCCATAGTCAGCTCCCAGTATTGTTTTTGCTGACTGTATAGAGCTTCTCTGTCTTTGGCCGCAAAGAATATAGTCACTCTGATTTCGGTATTGGCCATCTGGTGATGTCCATGTGTAGAATGTTCTCTTGTGTTGTTGGAAGAGGGTGTCTCCTATGACCAGTGCATTCTCTTGGCAAAACTCTATTAGCCTTTGCCCTCTTCATTCTGTACTTTAAGGCCAAATTTGCCTGTTATTCCAGGTGTTTCTTGACTTCTTACTTTTGCATTTCAGTCCCCTATATTGAAAACGGAGAGAATATTAGAGTTGCCATTTGGGGATTATATTCAGGAGGTTTCCAATAGGATTCAGCCACGAATTCAGGACTTTGGGCCCTCCACTTTTGTCTCTAACTGTAAAACTCTTTCCTTTCACTCATATAGAACTATATACCCAAAGGGCACTCAGTAAAATAATGACAAGTCAACCCTTTAGGAGTGAGCCTAAAGATTATTTTAGTTTTCTTCAAAGCACCCGGTTTTGGGGGGAAACGTAAGCCATGTTATTTGCAAGCTTTTATGTCTTCTTGTTTAACATTTGTCTTGGACTATGCTACCATCACTGTTATGCAGCAAATCTGTTCTTAAAGTTAAATTTGATCAGACATAATAGCTAACTAAAGAACCAAGGGAGATGGTTAACTTTAAATTCAGGCACCAAATGGCACCCACCCATCACATACTTTAACAAAGTTTAATAAAAAGAATTTTTATGTTGGAATATTGAAATCTTTAAAATATAAAGTGACATATAAATGAGTGTAAGTTAAACTGGAGAAGTCTGGACAGGACTGGTGGATTGTATCAATGTTAATTTCCTGATGGTGGTTTTGTACTATAGTTTTGCAAGATGTTGCCAGTGAGGAAAACTGGGCAAAGTATGTGTCTATGCTATTTCTTATAACTGCATGTGAATCTACAATTATCTAATCTAAAATTAGCAAAATTTTTAATTAAAAATATGAAAGATAGGCATCGTCTTAATGGCCTCATATTTATAAAGACTTTTCCAACACACCTTCAGCTGCTCATTACTGAGATGTTTCATTGGTGGTATTTTCTATAATCATAACTTTTAGTTGGTCCATGGCCTTTAAATTTCATAGCAACATGACATTTAGTGACTGAGCTACTATAGCTTATTCTTTCTTTCGTAAGAACTTAGGAAATTGGGACAGTCCTTACTTTTGGACTTAAAAAGAATTGGCCAGAAGATAAATAGAATCCACAAAGAAATTTGTGTATAAAGCAGCACAGAAATGTCTTCGAAAGAAGAGCATCTTCCACTGGTCTATTTTTTAAAATAGAATGGTATATTGTGACAAACTCTGAAACTTTAGAACAGCTTCCATCTTTCAGTTCTGCAGTGTATTTATATAACTATTAGCTTATAGCCCTGCTGGGAGCTTAAAAATAGTTGTTTTCTGATTGTCCTTTGGGATATTTAATACCTGATGGTTCTAGGGTATTATACCTTTGTTTTTTCATGTCAGATTTTCTTAATAGCCTTGCTAAAGTCCTAGGGTACAGATTCATATTTCTCATGGTAACAGATGATTTTGATCCACTCATGTCATCATCAAGGATTGTTATCAATATCTAAAGATCAGAATGATGCTGGATCAGTAATGGTGGTACACTTGAATGTTCGCATGGCAGGAGCCAGCGACAATATGTCTTTGTCTTTTAGACCTCATTAAAGCCTTGCTGATTTTAGCCATGGGAAAAATTGTGAAAATGGAGGAACTATGACTTTCGTGTTTCTGTAACTCAGATTTATAACTGAAATAACTAATTCTCTTGCCTTTTTTGTTTGTTTTAATGAAAATAATAACAGTACATAATGTACAAGACCAGGTTTGATCATGGTGGAGTGTTAGGTATGTTTGCTTTGACCTATTTTGTAAGAAAAGGAGGTGAGGGGGAATGCTTTATTTTGGTTACCTAGCAGTTATTTGTAGATCTACTTCCCATTATCTCATGTGCCCAAATAGACTCTAGAGATCAGGGCAGATAGTAAACTTTACATTTTCAGTACTTCCAAGCCCCACTCAGTCTTAAAAAAAAAAAAAAAAACAACAACTGAAAATCACATTCTGAAACTCTGAAGCATCTCTGTCTGTTAACTTAGGTTGTTAAATAATGAGTTAGAGAGAAGTGATGGGACACACATCTTTTTCTCCAATTGTAGCTCAGTGCCTGTGGATATGATTGCACAGAACTTTAATAAAATTCATAGAGTCTTCACCTACTTTCCCTCCAATCTGAATGTTGGTTTTTTCATCATTTACTCTCAGATTCAGTTGGAAATCTCCCAAAGTGTAGTTCATGTAACTCTTCTTGAAAGGCAGCTGCCCAATCAACTGTACTCGACTTCAAGGAAGTTTTGAGGAAACTAATCAGAGTCATGATAATCCCCAAACTCTTAGGTTAAGTAGGAAACCTGTGGAACTGTGTGGTTGTACTGACAGCTTATTTATGGAATACGGTCTTTATTTTGGCGTTTTTTTAATGGTTTCACTCTACACCTTTAAGAGGCATGAGTATGCATTTGCTGCTCATTACATGCTGTTGTTCACAGGCAAAGCTGGGTACAAAGAGTCTCTGCAGGACAAACCCGACCATTCTCTGTACACGTGTACCATGCTGACTGCTGTGTGTGGTAGAAAGAGGCTTTGCAGATTCTCCAATTGGAAGAAATAATGAGCTTAAAGCAACAGCTCCTCTGAAAACAGTTGGCAGTTAGATAATGATGTATGTGTTACAAATTCTAGAGATATCAGCCAAGAAAGACAAAGAATGGCACATTAAAGAAAGGAAGGTGAAAATCTACTACCTTTCTTTTAAAGATAAACATATAAGATGCTTTTCAATATGATGACAACATTACCTGAGCTATATCTTGCTGCATAATAAATGACACCCATCACAAAACCTAATTCCTTTTGAAGAAGGTTAATAAGAAAGAAATTACACATGATGGGAAGAGCTGCAAAATGGAAGTTAAAATTCTGGCCTGATGTTGAGGTTTTCATTTTTGCTCTTCACAAATAGCAACTTGGTTCCTCTTTCATACAGTGAACATGGGCTGTTTTGTGGACATCAATACCATTGATTACAAAGTAAAAGTTCTGTCAAACAGCAGTTTGATCTTCATGACAGCAAACAGCCTGTTTGATGTTTTTATTGAATTGATTGATTTTTTTTCCCGCTGAATTGATTGGTTGTTTCACTGTCATGTGGACACTTTCTAAATCAACATGTGCCTCTATAGAAGTGCTTTATTGAAAAGTTTGAATTCATGGATGTTTCTAGAATGTCAGGCTAACAGAATCTTAACCTCAGATTGCATGAGTACTGAGAAAAAGTAATAAATGACATCCATCCTGAGAAAAAGTCTTTTTTTTTTTTTACTTTCTTGAAATTAGATTTGAATTTCAGAATTCAAGTAACTCAGTGTTAAGACTGATAAAAAAGGTCATTTTTAACCTCTTATCTTGTTCAAGTATGTACTTTGGATGTTGACCAAGTTGTTAGATAATACTTTATCAATAAAGGGAAGTTGATTTGTCATAGATTTTTGAGGGTAAAAGAAAAAGGCAGCAGGATCCCACCCCCTCTCTTCCTTATTCTGCCTCATCTCTTTGAATAGCTAGGTTGATATATTAGCCAGGTTTCCCTGTCCTTTCAAAGGGGGTTGTCAAATCTATTGATTCAAGGCAAGCTTTGTTTTTAATGTCCACAATGTGAATCCTGCAAAACTTCTTTTCTTCTTTGATAAGTTTAGATTTACCTGTGGGCTTCTGTTTTAAATGATGGAGTTTAGGCATCAGGACAAAATCTGCTATATTCTGCCTATGAGAGCAATGTACTGGCCATTTATTCTGTTTATGGTGGGCAGAGAATGTGGCTACAAACAATTTTATCTGTCTTGGTTTCAATGCAACTGCATTTCAATGCAGTATTAAGCACTGCATCTCCCAGAGGCCAGATTAATGCTATTTGTGCAGTCAGAGTGTCTCTCTTCAACTAGGGCTGCAACAGGATGCATTTTCCAAGGTGGACTGTGATAGCCCTAGAAAGGTTGGCTTGTAACACCTCTGACCTGTCAACTTTGAACACACATAGAGTTGTTCAGGACTCAAGTTCACTTAATAATGAGATTTTATTTGGTGAATCCTGTTCCTTCTGACACTAACCCAAAGTGTGTGTCTAGATTTTCTCCCATGTCATTTATTTATTCATCCATAGTTGTTGGGCCACCAGATTTATTTCAAGACATCTTATTTACAGCAAATACTTTTGTCTTTTGCTTGACTGATCAAAGGTATCTGACACATCTTTCCTATTTTCTGTCTCACTCAAACTTATATCTCTGTATAGAGATATCACAAATACCTCTATACTTGTGTCCTTCATACCGCTTCAGTAAGTCTATATAATTTTAGCTCTCTTTCCTTTTTTTCTTTTTCTTTTTTTTTTTACCATTTAAGTAAAGTTTTACCAGGGAGAGATTTCCTTTTCCTTCTGCATAACTGCATTTTGTAATTATGCCCTTAATTTTCTGAATGAATATTGATTTCTAGTGGCTCTGTCATCACTGTTGACAAATATTTTCGCATCTTCCCTAACGAAACAAAAAGGTGTCTCCAGCTTGTGGTACTCTGGAGTTACTACTTTACTGCCAAGTTTCTCCGAAAGGAAATTTACTATTGCAGCCATCATTCCCTCACCACCCCACCTCCCTGACAGTTTGGCGTCTGGCCTCATCACTTTACAGGAATTCCTTTTCCCAAGGTCACCAGTGTCTTCCTAATTGCCAAACCCAACAGTGTGTTATCAGTCCTAATTCCTGAAATCACTGTAGCATTAAACACTACTTGACTTCTTTGACTCTTGCCTCTTTTTTTTTTTTTGGTCCCTCAGAGAACTTGTGAATTCTCATTTCTTCAATTTTGAGTGGCAGGGTTGGGTGGAAAGAGCTTTGATATGAGGCAGATAACAATTCTGATTCTAGGGGAACTCCATTTTGAGGTTATATGAACTTGGACACATTTCTTCACTTCTTGTAACCTCAGTTCTTGCATCTCAAAAGTAGGAATGACAGTACCTTCTTCATAGGATAAACAGGATTAAGTGAGAAGGAGGAGCACAGTGATGCTCAATAAATATTAATTTCTTTGACCCTTCTAAATAATTTCTCGAATTTCTAAGTTTGGGTCATACTTATTTTCTTGGCTGGTCATTTCTTCTGGAAGCTCCCACTCCTACCTCAATTATGAATATTAAAGCACACACCATGTTTTCTCTCCCCATGACCACCACCCCAAAATGTCTCTTCTAAAATTCTCTTTTTGTTTCAGAGTCATCAGGGCCTTCACAGAGGCCAGAGACAGCTTCCAGGTCTTTGGAAGTTCTTGGTCTGCTGCCTCTCAAGGGTCACAGAAAAGATTTTCTGAGGGAATCTGTATATGTGGGGCTGCTGTTACCTCTCCTGACACCACTCTAGCTCTGTTTTAAGCATTCTTCTTTTTCTTGCTTGATGAGTTAGCTTGTCCTCAGCTTCTACCCTTGACTTTCTTCTGGACCCAATAGAAATTCTTGGTCTTGGTTAGGGTTCATTATTGGCTCTCACATCAGCATTAATTAGCTTTGCTGCTTCCCCTAGGGGTTATCAAACCAAATTCATGGTCTTCCAGGCCTCCGGAGTTGCCTGTCTGGATGGCTCTCTGTTGCCCTCATCTGACACAAATCCACAGTTATCAAAGTCACTTCATTAGAACCTGCTTCTGAGATTCGCCCCTTCAGGGTGAGACAAGTAATGTCATCACTTTCAGTCTCTCAGATTGGAGCCTTGAATTAGCTTTTCATATTTATTTCCCTCCTGTTTCTCTAAGACAGCCCCCCAATCCATTCAATCCTCAGTTACTTTAACTTTGCAGTGCTCCAGACATGAGTGTTTTTTTAATCAATATTACTCCTTTATTTATTCCCTCCTGGAGTATGCATACACTTTAGTCATGTCCTTTTTCCAGCCTTATAGAGTATAGCTCTCCACACTCCTCTGTCCATGTGATTCTCCAGGCAAGCGTATTGGAATGGGTTGCCATGGCCTCTTCCAGTGGATCTTCCCGACCCAGGGATCGAACTCATGTCTCTTATGTCTCCTGCATTGGCTGGTGGGTTCTTTACCACTAGTGCCACCTGGGAAACCCTTAATATTATTTATACCAATAGAATAACAAGGCCACTAATAATAATAACATGAAAACAATAATAACAATACTGATAGCTAACATTTGTTGAGAGACTATTATGTGCTAGGCATTCTGAAGGACTCCATAAGCCTTAAATATTATAGAAGAGAAAATTGAGGTCTAATGAGTTTAAATACCTTACTCAAGGTCATAGTGAGGATGGGGGCTAGGGATTTAAGCCCAGGTTTAACAGCTCTTAATCATTGTTCTGTATTCTTTGAAATGACCTTGTTCCCTTGATGGAAGCATTTATGTGTTTTTCATAATTGTTTCTCAAGTTGAATGGCTTTCAGTCATACTCCAATATAAAATAAAATGTCAAGTGACAGATTTTATGCACTGATTGAGTGATTTCATGGATTTGGAAATAAATGGTAAATGAATTTTATTTTAGTAAAGGTTTGCCCAGTTTGGTCAAAAATAAGGAGAATCCCAAAGAGAGAGGGTCATTGTGTGATATGAAGAAAGCAAGTGGGTGGAAATTTGATCTCTGATTCATCACCTTAAGTGGAGACACTCTCTGGCCAGGAAGACTTCAAAGGGGGTGTCCTTGGAAAGAGTAAAAATGGAAGCAGAGCTAATGGTTTCAGGCAACAGGAAGGGGAGGGAGAAGAGCAGCGGTGAGCTTGAAAGGACAGCTTACTGCTAAAACACTCTCCTTAGCTTTAAGCCCTCGAACATGCGCACTGTAGTGTCAGAACGGTTGTATGGAAATTCTAGTGCTCGTTGTGCTCAGTCTTACACAGAGTACTGGACTCGGTATCTAAACCCTGAATTCTCTTCTTAGGTCTATCACTGCTGCTGCTGCTGCTGCGTCGCTTCAGTCATGTCTGACCCTGTGCGACCCCATAGACAGCAGCCCACCAGGCTCCCCACCGCTGTTTAACCTTAGACAAGTCTTCCAACCTTCTTGGTCCTAAGTTTTGTCATCTTGAAATCCCTGGGAGTGGGATTGGATGAGCTCTGTGCTCTTCTCTGCTCTAGCATTCTGGTATTCTGTATGTTCGAAACGCGGCAATGCTTTATGGCTTAGTTTTGTGGCCTGGGCCCATGCTACTCACTTGCTAACATCACATATGGATGTCGTGGGTTGCACCGGTCACTCAGAATGTGGAGAAAATTTAAAATCATGATGAGAGAGTCCCCAGATGGGGGATAAGCACATGACATCAGAGGTTACGCACCTCTTGTAAAGTAGCAGAATCTGCTCTGCCACCAAGGTCCCTTTCTGATTCTTGAGTCAAGCCCTCTTCTGCCCCTTGGTGCATGTATTTCATCACAGCTGCTGAATACAGCTTTGATTAGTATGTGCATGGGAAGTCTGTGCATGAACATGTGAAAACTAAACATGTGAAACCACTGTTACAACCGAACAAGGGAGACATTTAATTTGGTCGGTAAGTTGGTATCCCAAGATCTAAGGAACGATCACCTTTGGCTAGACTAGTAGACCCAAATCACCCTTTTTATTGCTTCACTAAAACACACCACTGTGCCCAATTCATTTATTGACTTTTTCATCTCAAACACAAATTCTTACCTAGGTAGAAGTTAAAGGTCCACAGCACACTAATTGTAAAAGCAAAAGTGTCAATTCAACAGAATTCCAAAACCACAGGAAATGCCTCTGAACTTGAGAACTCTAGTGTAAATTAAATCTTAAAATAGTTCCTTTTTTTAAAAAAGGCTTTGGATGTGTCTTTGGACAACTCTCCCTCCCTGGTACAGGAGTGTGTTTATCTACTGGAAAAGAGAACTTAGCATCAGTTGCAGAAATGAGTAGGAAATGCCGTTGTTTGTTGGACACCAACCAAAAGTTAGTAGCTAGGGTTTGATTTAAATCTCACCGCAAAGACATCCCCCCAGCTTCCAGAAATATCCATCATACATCATTTGTATAAATAATCTAACTTTTCTCCCCCGTTAGTCAGCAGAAAGCAAGCAAGAGTTAAAACACAATAGCAAATTTTAGAGGAAACCTCATGACTAGCAATCAGTGCTAATAAGATTCTTTTCCTCTTGCAAGATTCACAGAAAGGCCTCGATCCATGCCGAGCACATTCAAAGGCAAGGGACTAAGAGCTCCCCTTGCAGGTTCATTAGCATTCTCAGGTTATCCCAAGCCAAGTGAATCAGGAAAGCAAATGAATTAGTAAGAATTAAGAAGCCTCTATGGTCTGAACCCACTCCAAATCTCAGCAAAGATGAAAGGTAGGCGCTGATGTCTTATGTCCCAAGGTTCTCAGCATTGGAGCCCCAGTGCCAAGATGTTCCTCGAGAGCCTCGCAGAAACGTGCAGGCAGTTAATGTTGCCTAACGTCTTCTGACCGTGGATTCAGCCATGTGGGAAAAGTTTTATGAGGCTGCAAAACCAAACCCCCTTTCACTCACAATTAACTACAGAAGACTTAGTATAGCACCTAGCTGTCAATGGGTCTAGCATGGGCACTTTTATTCTTATTTTGGTCACTTACTAATAAAGATACCAGAGTAATGCTTCATTATATGAAGATATCAAATGGGATTTTTGGACAAGAAATTGATGAAATATTTGAACTGCTAAGTGTTAAGCTTCTTTGGAAGAAATGCCTTGAGTGGAGCAGAAAGATTTAATGTGAATTAAAGTCCTTGGAATTACAGAAGTTTTGGTGGTTGTTTTTACTGTTGTTTTAAACGCCACTGGCGAATAGGGATGGGTAGAGTGGGGGGGAGGGGCTTGCTTTTGTACTTGTGATGAAAACAGTGATCCTTGGAGCATCTGTGGAATTTACACAAAACATATAGTAAAGGTTTGGAAGGAGCAGTTTGTTTTCATTAAATACTTGTTACTGCTAATTATATTTGATCACTATAAAGAATACCATTTAATTAAAGAAACACGGTGGTTAGGAAAATATTTGATTTCCAAAGAAGAACAATTTATCTTTGCATTAGTAAGTAGAGAAAAAAAAATTAATTGTGACTGTATGTTATTTTTCAGTATGTTATTGTTTTTCATGGAGAAGTTTTATTTATTCATGAGGGAAAAAGTCTTATTTTTGTTCCTGAAGTTGCAGTAAAGTGCTAATTTCATATCATGCTGCTTGCATGCATGCTTCAATTTATTTAACATAAGTAATTGCTTTAAAAATGAAACAACATTTGGCAAATGACATTAAACAACATATTCGAACATCAATCTGAGTCAACATATCTTCTTTCTCTTTGGAGATAGTTTCAGTGTTAACTCTTTCTGTGAATGTTGAAATATGCTCTGACATTGTTTTCCCTGATCAGCATATGGTTTCCATTTTAATTTTGCAAGGTAATATTTCAGCAGTGGTCTGGAGGAAATTAATGCAAAATGAAATCAGATAACTATCCCTGTAACTAAAAGTTAGTTTTGATGTTGTTGTGTATCATTGTATATAATTGTTCTTTTAAGCAATTGGACTAAGAACTTTGATTTTTAAAAATGCATCCTCTCTACATCAAATTGGTTTGGGTAAACTCCCTGAGTTCTACACATTTAATGAACAGTGGTGTATCTTAGTATAGCTGGTATTATCTTAACAAAAAGCACAAATCTAGTATTGTGTTTATGGTATGTAAAGTTCAGGGATGACTATAACTTAGGAGAAATTCCTTTCTTTGGAATCTTATCATCAAAAATTGTATTTAAAAAAAATAAGTATCTTAATAGTTTAAAATCATATTTAAAAATAATTTTTATCTTTCTCTTTTAACTTTATTCCTATAAATTTTGGAGAATATTTTGTTTGTAAAGTCTTTAGACTTTTTGCTGATTTTAGCCATTATTCTTGTAACCCTCAAACACTGCATAATTTACTTATTATGTAGTTTATTCTTATAACCTCAGTACTATATAAATATATATATATTTATATATTATTGTATTTGGATAATTGTATTTTTAAACAATTTTTCTTACCTCATTGAGAAAAGTGAGCCTAAAATTCCATGCTTAAAATATAGCTTAGATATACATGAAGATTTATAGCTTGTTTTCTTATTACATTGCAATTTAAATGTTTAATTTCCCTTTAATTTTAATATATAAAAATTAGATCAACCCCCCTAAAATAAATTCCCAATTATATCCAGGTAGAAAAGAGACATACTCTTGTTTTCGTGTTACATTATGTTTGTTATTATTTCCCATTATCATCCCTTAAATATCCTCTAATAAGTTTTTTATTTTCTTTTTGGTAAAACTAAAATAATTTGACACTTTTAGATGGAGGAGGGAAACAAACTTCCAGCTTTTTGTTAAATTATATTAATGTGTATGAATACCTGCATGTTCCAAAGTGCTGTCTGTAAGCAATTTTGCCTTGAAATCAGCTTTTACCAGATTTCTGACTAAAGCACAGGAAAACAATTAGAGCAGTTTATGATATACAGTAGACAGCCTAGAGAGCAGCTTTCTGCATGCTTCCATCAAAGAAGAAGCACACCCTTGCTAATAGAAATATTATTCAAAATGCTCTGAATCGGCAGCAGCTTGCAGCAGTGGCAGCAACCAGCAGTCCTGTGTTAGCACAGAGGCCTTCCCTGCCCTTGTGTTGCCCACAAATGACCAGGGAAATCCCGGAGGTACTCTTGGATTTCTGTATTCTCATTTTTAAGTCTGTAAAATATCTGTCACTCACATCCCACACTGGCCAAAGTGACACCTGCCAGTCTAAAGAACAAGGACAAATTATTGTCCATCTGCCAACCACATCTCAGCAATGAGAGCAGAGCAGTGGCAGGGATGTGCATGTGATGGTGTGTGGTTAAACTCAAATTTGTTTTTCAAACGTTTCTTTCAAGGAGGCTAATTTTCAGCATATTGTTTTTTATTCAGAAACTGCTTTTGTGGTCCATTGTATATCTTAATGACACATTTAAAAACCTTTCCAAACACGTGGCAACATAGACATTGAATAAGCTTAGGCGTCGCTGTGCAGGGCACCATGATATTATTGTCATGAAAGACCCATGGCTTTGGTCATCATCAGAAAGCCTCTCGGATCCTTTTAGGGCCAAATTCAAATGTATGCCCTCAGACAGAGCTTCTAAAAGTTTTGTGGTGTGTGTGTGTGTAGTGTGAGAGAGAGAGGAAGAGCGAGAGAATCTGTCATCATGTCACATGAAGTTATGCAACATTCTATCCGTTGTTGACGAAACGCAACGTGTCAGAATGTAATGTAACGTAACGTATCAAAAAATGTAAATAATATACTTTGCGGGATTAGATATCTGCTGTCAATTCCTATCCTAGGGGTCTGAACAGAACCTACCCAGGCGGACAGAAGCTCAGTGAACGCCAAACTGGCCGTGGTGTTGGAGGACTGGCACACACCACAGTTCACTGATTCCCAATTACTTTGGGGTAGTTTGGCATGTATAGAAATGTTCAACAAAAGTTCTCTTGTTGGGCACTTCTGGGAAGTAATTTGATTGTTAATTACAAACGCTCAGGGTGATTGCTCTGCATAATTGTTTTACTCCTTCAGTACTCTGTTAGAAGCCTCTCTGCCAAAGGTTTATTTTTAGATCTCTGAATTTTTAACATCTTCCTTATGTCACACTGATGCAATACAAGTGACCCCTCCAGATAAAACCTTTTTAACCAGTCAGGGTAATCTAGTGCCTCTGGTGAGAGGTAGAAGAAGGGATAGTATGACTATGTATATTTTATCTCCAACAGCATCTGTAATCAAGCAACATACATTTCCAAATTCTATGCTTTTTGAGAAATAACTTCAGTTATATGCTCTACGTTGCTTGGAAATTGTTAAGAGCAAAAGGCATATCTCAGAATTAAACCAAATGCATTCCAGATACTATTTCTTTTTATTACCAAGCTTCAGTCTCTGGCTCTTAACAATAGCACAAAACAAGTCCACATTGCCTTAAAGGTAAGTGGGCAGAAGCTCATTTGATACTGCATTCCTGAGAACGGAACCTTTTATTTGCTGTCATAGTGATGACTTTTAATTGTCCTAATAAATAAGCTTTTTAAAAGCTTCTAAAATGTTCTCTAATAACACACTTTGGTCTTTAGCCATAGAAATGCAGAAATAATTAGAAGTGGCATTGTGTACACTGCCTTCTGGACTGGGCTGAAGGTGAAGGAGAAAGTCTCATGCTATCCTTGTCAGCTGCAAGGGTAATTACTGCTGGCTGAAATTACTCAACATTTGTTTATAAGCTCCCCAGAGCATGCTGTAAATAGATTGTCTGTTATAGTCCAATCACATTAAAACGCTGCTCCTTGCAAACTGCTACCTCCTGTTTTCTGTAAGCTAGACAGAGAAAGCCTGCTGCTCACTTACTGAGCACTGAGCAGGGAAGAGCTATGTTTAATGTGATTGTTTTCATTAGATTCTTCTCTGGCCAAGATCACATTTGTTGTTCTCAGGGTCTGTATGCTGGTGGGGTACATTACTTTCATTAGGACATTTTCACTTGTGTTGTGGAGGATGCATTTCTTTATTATTAGACTGTGCATGTCACAGCTTGGAAAGAAATGTAAGACAATACAGAGGAGTGACCATATACCTTCCCTTCCTCTTGGGGGATTTGTTTATTTACATTGAGTTTTAGAGTTCATAGCATTTACTGCTTATATCAGTTTTATTTCATTTAGCAAATATTTATGGAGTCCCCACAATACACCTAATATTGGACTCAGTACTATAATGACAAATATTTATTGCTTTTAGGGAGACTAAAATCTAGCTAGGGGAAAATGACTTGGATATGTGATAAGGTTAAAGACATAAGATAGGTGATGAAGTGCAAATTTGAAATATAATGCGTACCAAATGGATATGCAAGGTATGCCTATGGATAATCAGCAACCTTTTGTATTTGGAGAGTGAGTAGAATTTACTGTTTTCAAAAGGTAATAACAGTTTATGAATAAGGTTATTTGTGTCTGCTTCAAAAGGGACCAGAGTCGCTCAGAAAGTAGTTAGCTCATCTTTTTGGTGAACCTTGGTTTTGGTTCACCATTTTCCATGGAAGAGATCTTATTGACCCTTTCGGTTGGCTTTCCTGAAAGGTTTTGAATATAGAAGAGAACAGGAAATCAAAGGTAGCCCAACAGAAAGAACCAGGACATTCAATAACCAAGTCCTATGACAGTCCAAGTTTAATCCCTAAGTAGTAAATAAACAAGTTTAGCTTTTTTTTTTTTTTCCTTCATACTGGGAAAAGAACTGGGAATAATTTCTGAGTTGTTCCCATTTGTAATTGACCAAGATTTCCAAAATCTGGGTGTTTGTATCCTTATAGCAGCCTCAAATAAAAAATTGCAGTTGACTTCATCAAGAGAATGAACTACTCTATAAATCCATCTTGAAAAGGGACAGACATTGGAAGAAAAATATGGCTGAGAAGGGATATTACTCTGGATGGGAGGCATAGTAACAAGAAATACAAATAGTGAAGGTTCAGATCTGAGAGACAAAAGGACTAGTTGTGAAGTGGAGAAAAGTAGGTACATGGTTTTACTGTCCAGGAACTATTTAGCCTTTCCCTTCCTTTACACCATTCCAAATGTTTCTCAGAGAAATTTCTTCCTTTTTATCTAATCTGGAATAGATGTGGGGTTTTGGAAATTTCCCATTTCCTATTATGTATACTGATGTCACTGGCAAGCGGTACAAGAGAGAAAGGACGATTCAATTACATTTTGCAATAATTCCTGAAAGTACCGTATTCTAGGCTTTAGTACAGAAAGGAGCATCAAAGGCAGATCAGCTTTTGAGTAGGCATGCATATTGCCACGGAAAGCAAGAGATATTTAACATAGAAGGCTAAATGAACATGCAAATGCCAGTGGTGTGTTCATTTCAGTGTTTGGCTAAATTTATTTTGAAGATAAAAGTAAATCTAAACAAAATCATTCTTTAGGACTAGCACACATTGCCTTAAAATAGACCGAATCCATTTGTAATCTAGGTAACATTTTTATATGCTTTCCATTACTCACTTTATGCCATTAGGGAAGCACTGAATCTTTAAAGAGAAACTTCCTACAGCTAAAAAAGACATTAAGGGGGGAAAATGCTGGGAGCCATAGTGACAGGTACAACTAAGCTTGTATCCTTCGGTTCCCTGGAAACCAGTCAAACACTATCTCATCTTGCAATGGTTGTGTCTGATCCTCTGCTTCAGACATCTTCTTAATAATGGCAACTGCAGAGGTGACTCTCTGCAAATAAGGGCTTGCAGCCACTGGGCATCCATCACATTTCTCCAGAGCAACATTAGACCACCCTAATGGGTACTCCCGTCTTCATTATGATATTAATTCTCTAAATTTCCGAAGTGATTTCATTTGTAATATGACAAAGGCTGGCTGCTCAGGAGACAAACTGTTTTCATCCCCCTCCTGCATGCTCACAGAGGCTTGCTCTCTCTAGTCTTTGGGGGAAAAGGAATTTGATAGCATCAGATCTCCTGTGATACACAAGGCTGGCTAACAGCTACACCACCTGCCAGCACTTCAAGCCTGGCCATCCAGCCTGAAGCTTTCTAAAGCGGTGGTTGATGAGTGGAACATGGATGGTGGTTTGGAAAGAAGCTATGTAGAGAGAAAACAGCAGCAGAATAAAAAACTCGGCATGGAAGCTGAGTGGGATTTGAGGGTAACAGTGGGGTCAGAGAGAAGCTAGAAACGGAATCAATTGCAATAGGGCCGGTTTGGTAGATGCTATCTAACGTTGTTCCTTTTCTTCCTCGTACATTTGTGGTCTTTGTTGTGGCTACAAATTCCAGGGCTGCCAACTGTATACAACTCCAAAATATGGTATTTCATTTTCCTTTCAATTGCTAGCCTCTGTGGACTTAAGTCAATCTACCCGTATAAGAATTAGCTTCTTTTCTACAATGTTTACTAGATACATAAAAAAATACTGTCTTGAATATTGAGGCTTTTCTTCTCACAGATCATTGTTGTTTCTAACTGGATTTAGCATCATGGATTGAATGTCTAAATTGAGTGACAAAATGCTGAATTATTGAGATATCCAGAATTAGTCAAAATATTGAAGCAGATTAAATGTTTCTCTCCTCTTCCTGCCTTTTTCTGGCAGTTTCTTGTTCTTAACTGCAGATACCCATTTTACTTAAAACATTCTTTTTGGAAAAGTCTAAGTAAATGTTCTCATTAAGGTACAGGCTAATCAGTAGTTCACTATTATTTAAAAACTCAGTACACTAATTAGAGGTAGCACAGTTTATCGGTAAGCATCAGCAAAAGCTGGGTTCTCTTCTGCTAGTAAACTATGCAGTCTTGTGAAAGTGAGTGAAAGAAATTACCTGGCTTTCTGTTTCTTCACTTTTAAAGTAAAAGAGCTGGACTGTATACTCTCAGAAGTTTTAGTATTTTATATCACTTCATATTACATTTGAGTTAATATTTTAAATATATATCTGAATTTTTGTCTGTGTTCAAACATCTGGTGTCCTTGCAGGATACATTTACGCCATGTCTCATTATTAAAATTTTAATTGAATAATCATATCACTGACCTAAAATTTCAGGTTATTTGCTACAACTCAGACTCCATAAGCCATTATTATATTTAGAAAAATTATATAGGTTTTTTGCTTGAGTATATTTCTTTTTGATTTTATTATTTAGAAATATCAAAATAAAGATATATAGATTTTTAACAAAGTAAAGCAATTATTTGGCAGTGATAAATTATATACTCTTCCCCAGACCACAAATTCTTTAAAAGAAAGTTCTTTAGGACAAAAAAACACTAGTGGATATTTCATCTCTCCATCCAGTATTTCAGTTTAAAGACTATCCTATCTTAAAGTTTTTTTTTTCTTTTTCCTTTTTAAAAATATATTCAACACTAAGCTGTTTATTTAATCTAAAACTTCGGTATATGTTGCAATGCTTTCCTTCAGAAATTGAGAAAGAGATGATTGTTTTTTCTATTTAGTTTCTAGAATAAATCAAGTTGCCGTGTTTTGCTTCTCCAGTATTTACAGAGGATAAAGGGTATGCACTAAAACTTAATATGAACCCATGTGAATATTTGCATAATATGTATTCAGACCATTCCCGAATTAACAATGTCTGATTTCAAATGGCTCATATATACAATTGCCAAACACTTTTGATTTCACTGCTGCTAGAAACTTCCCTGAATCCTGTTACTTTTCTCATCTCTTCTGTAGCACTGGATTTTTGGAATCCCTGTTATGTCAGAGGGGTACACCATGGAGATTCTTGATATTCTGAAAGGGTTTCACTGTAAGAGATGTCTTCCTTGGTTACCAAGTTGGAACAGAAGAACTGAGTTGCTGGTCAATCAGGATTTTACTGAAAGCCTATTATGTGTAAGCCAAAACTTCCTCTCCATGTGTTCTCTTCAGAATATAGCATGTCCCACTTTCTTCAAATGAATGGGATTATACAAGTCCATGCTGCTGCTGCTGCTAAGTCGCTTCAGTCATGTCCAACTCTGTGCGACCCCATAGACGGCAGCCCACCAGGCTCCCCCATCCCTGGGATTCTCCAGGCAAGAACACTGGAGTGGGTTGCCATTTCCCTCTCCAATGCATGAAAGTGAAAAGTTAAAGTGAAGTCACTCAGTCATGTCCGACTCGTAGCAACCCCATGGACTGCAGCCTACCAGGCTCCTCCGTCCATGGGATTTTCCAGGCAAGAGTACTGGAGTGGGGTGCCATCGCCTTCTCCGATACAGGTCCATAGCATATACCTAAAGCATAAGGCCTGTGCTGTTGGATTAGTTTTGGGTGGGAGATTCACTATAATCTAAATAAAATATAAACAAATAAAAAATTATCAGGCCTCTGACATCTAACTGAAACGCTAAGTCAAATCTAACTTCTTTGAGTTCAGGGATCATTTCTATATTTTTATTATAATATAGATAATATTAGATATATATTATATATATATGTGTATATATATATACATGACATATATACATATATATATAGACATACATATGTAGATATACATGTATATCTATTTTATATTAGATACAATATAGATATATAATATATATCTATTATTATATATATACACATATATATATGTGTGTGTGTGTGTATATATATATATATATATAAAGTGAAGTCGCTCAGTCATGTCCGACGGTTTAGGTTAATCTTGAAAATCAAATTAACTTAAGGAACTCTTTAAAATTATTATATATTGATGTTTTGTAACAGTTTTCAACTAATTTATTTATAAGATATTTCATAGATATGTTTTTTTCACTTAAAAGTAAGATTATGAGCAAAGAAATAATGAATGACTATTTCTGCAGTAAACTGACATATTAAACATACACAAGATGGAGATCAGAGTGGACTTAGCAACCAGTGATTCTGCATAAACTGAGCCAGCTAACTTGGGTTCCTCTTCCCCATGATCACCATCTGCAAAGACCCAGAACAGGATTTAGACTCTATTGAGTGTTGTTAGTTAGACATCTGTTTTTTCTGATCCAAGAGGCTGCACTAATGCCTTTCTAAAGCATCTGTGAACTCCTAAACTAATCTTGCCCTTCATAACCAGAAACTGGGGCTTGGGGTGTTTGATATAGAGAGGTACAAATTAGCCTTCCTGATAGAACATGCTTTCACAGTCCTGTAGTCAAGGAGTGGAGGGCATAGTGGATACACTGAGAAAATATCAAACTCATTGCAGTCATTGTGTGTTAGCTCACAACATAGAAGACAACAAATCTTAATAGTAGTTTTTGATTTTCTAACTTCATTATTGGAATGGAATATATACAGTTGTAATAGTATCAGTCTAAAAATTAGGAACCTTGGGTTCAGATTCTAGCTTGACCAATAAATGATTCTTTGTCCTTGGACAAGCCACTTAATCCCTCAGAGCTTTAGTTTTCTTATTGTTCAAAAGTAAGAATTGTTATAAATGATTTTTCAGATCTGTTAGAAATTTTTGCTATCTTAAAACACAAAGATTATGCCTTCCTTAATTACTCATTTACAGCCACTACTTACTCTTTCTTTAAAAAGGTAGAGTGTTCATTTCTTTCTATTATTTAAAAGGTACTCACCAAAGGAATATGATTCTTTTTGCATAATTATGCCATTGTTTGTTAGTCATTAATGCTGCTGTTTGAAGTAACCTTGCAATTTTTAGTGAGAGAGTTTTCTAAAATCAGTTTTTTCAATAGACACTTTCCTTTAGTAAGGTTCTATTATTCTTGTTTCAGTGATAACAGAAGCATCAAGTCAAGTTGTAATAGTGAAGGAAGAGTTTGAAAATTACTGATTTATTTTTCACTTCATTAAAAAAAAACTAAATGTAAAAAATACAGAATTAAGTGAAAAACCACTGGTGATTTTCTTCTATAATCAACTGAGGAAACCAAGAGTTATTCTAGAGTTAGCACTCTTACCTCTAAGAAGGCAACACTCCCTCTAAGAGGAGACCTCTGCTTGGGAAGTTCTTCCCACAGATCTGCCTGTGGTTCATCCTATAACTTTATTCAGGTGTGTGCTAAGATGTCACCTTGTCAGAGAGAATGTTCCTAACACCTGGTTGAAAATAGCATCCCCTGTCATTCTCAGTCTTCTTCCTCTGCTTCATTTTTCTTTACATGATATTTCTCATCACCTAAAAGTATTTATTTTTTGTCCGTATGCACTCTCATCCCCATCAAGAATGAAAGCTCTGTGAGTGTGGGCATGGAGCATCACCAGTAGACACTGTTGTCACAGTGCCCAGGTTAGTCCTGGACATCTAGAAGAAGCTCAACAAACATGAATGAATGTTTGTGAAATTTTAGTGCTAAATCAAATCAGTCGAGTGAAATATGAGAACAATGTGGAGAGGAACAGCATGGAATAAAGACTATTTCTTGCATCAGGGAAAGCGTAGACTCCAGCTAGCTAGGCTAGGGCTTTCCAACCAAGTGTCTTTAGAGACTAAGAAGTTAATTGTAGATATGTGGGTAAAAGCATTAGGGAGTGGTGAGAACTCTTGCAAACAGGAAAACATATCCATATCTAAAGAAATCTATGAAACATCTGGAAGCCAAAACAAACACAGCCATACGCTATATTCGGCTCGTGGGCCACGTGCTTCTAATGTGTGCTGGGTAACCTTTGTGGAACAATGCAGGTGGGAATGACCTTGTGCTCTATTATGAGGGGAAAAAAATGTAAACCAAAATAAATAAAACCTGAAATGGAAGCCACCTGAACATTTGAATAGCTATTGATGTAGAAGGTCACCAAAAAAACCAGGCTTGTGAGCCCTGGGTATTGAACCTGATTGTGACATCGGGGTGTTTATCAATAATTAACTAGGTATTTATAGCAGAACAATGGTTAATGTGATTCTAAGTATTCACTTTAAATCAGTGTTTCTCAAGCTATACATCCCTAGCTTCTACGAAAGCTTCTCTGTCTGCAATCGGATTCCTTTCAGAAAATGAGATCATTACGGAAACCATATTTCTGATGTTTCTTTTTAAAGCAAAAATAACACACTTGGACATTCTAATTGCCATCTAGTCTTTCATTGTATAGCATTATTTAAGCCTTCTTATGCCTTTCAGAACTCTTTCCAGAGTACTATATTAAAAATAAAACATGCAAATATCCAGAATATAAGTTACAGAAAAGTTTCTGCTCACAGATGTGCTGCATTCCAGAAAGCTGTGCTGACCACAGGGTACTAACTACACAATTTCAAACTACACTTAAAGGCAATTTAAAACCTGGATTTTCTTCTGCTTGTTTATAATTACTCCACCTTTCTCTCACCAAGTAATAATTGTTCAGATACCTGATTGCCCCCATATCTAGCTTAGCTTTGAGATAAATCCAATATACAAATATAGTATACAGAAAGTTCATCTTGGGTACAAGGAGTTCCTCTGCCTAGCTCTGCTGACACTTTGTGCTTCTTGGATCTTCTTAATGTCTGCCATAGTGGTTAATATGAAAAATGACCCTAAAGGTCAAAATAGGGGTAGCCTGCTCCTAAAAAGCTGCCTACTTATAGGAACCTGGAGGATTCAAACTCAAGGGCATGGAATTGTTTATAGAATTCTCTTACCTCACTAATGATTTTTCTTCCCTGATGCTCATCTACTTCTTGGGCTGGAAAGGCAAATCTTCTTAGATATTCCCAAGTGAAAATAATAAACAAGGGGAGTCAGACTCCCAATATTTAAAGAAGCTGCTGATGTTGCCAATGAATTCTGTAGACATTTATAGAAAACCTCCCATGTTCTGGATGCTGTATGTGATTTCAGCTGCCAAGGTGTTTACAGTCTGGAGAGGGGATGAAAGCCCCTCAGAGCACATTATATGTATAGTGGTAAAAGGACCCCACCCAGGCCTGCCAATGGAAACATTGCATTTGGCCTTCTGAAGGCATTCTTTTTTCCTTGAATGTGTAAGCTGGTGTATCATCATATTATATTTTTTGTTTTTTGGTTTTAAGAATTCCAGACTTTTGGCAACATACCCATCCTAAATCCCAATTTAAATATTGACAAAAAGGAAAGGAGTTATCAAAGATACTAGAGTTTCTAGCTGGATGTGCTAATCAGAAAGGATGGGTTTTGTGGTGTTCCTCAAGCTTTATTCATCTGTGATGAAAATTCCAGAGGTAGCCTAGTTCCCCAGAGTTCAAACCTGGAGACTATTGACAGAAGTGCTGATCTCAGCCATCTTGAGGGTGTTAGGAGGAAAGGGTGCATCCCTGGCACTAAATATAGATTTACAGAGTTCCCATCAAATGGTGACATTCTGCAGGAATGAAGACAGGCAGCAGATATCTGGGGAAAGAAAATGAAGTTTGAAGAAAGCCAATGTGGATGCTGCAAAACAGGCACCATTATCCATTATACACAACTGTGCACATACATGTACTTTGTAGCCGGAATGCAAAATGCATGAGTACCAAACTGGGCACACTCTTCCCTCTCAATACAGTGGAGGCAGAGCTTCTAATGCGTCCATGATTGTGGGTCAGTTGATATATACCTGGAGTCCTGTCAGTAAGAAATAGGAAAGTGCATAAAGCTCCTGAATTCAGTGCTGGAGGTGGGTAGAATGAGCCACTCATCTGCTCTTTTCCCCTCCTTCTTGCTTCTCCATTTCTCTTTTTTCTCCCTCCGCTTGCAAGAATTTATGATTCAGATATTATTCAAGCTGACTTCAAGCTCTGTCATTTCTTCATGGATGTTTTATGCCTGTTTTTGGATGTTCCTCTTATTGCTGGGTCCAGAAGCAGTGGTATATGATTACATTAAAATGGCATGCTGTGCTGAATCTGTTGGCTTGGATAACTGCAATGTGGCAAAGCCAAACCAAAATTTTGAAATGACACATTGGATCTTTTCTTCAAATATGAAATGGAGAAAAATAGTTTCATCAGTGGAGCGAATGTTACATTAAAAATAGAGATACATTTATCTCTTTAATTATGACTTTGTTTATATTGCTAACATATTAGTTTTGGAGGTGCTTCTTCAGGAAGTTGATGTAAATGGAGATTAAATGCTGTTTGATTAATGTTTTTTATCTTGTCTTTTTCGTGGTCAGATACCCCATTCATTCTGTTCTCCCAATTAATGACTACACTTGCTGTATGTGATTTTATACACACACACACATAAAGTTATTTAGTCTTTGCGATGTAATCTTCAGAACCAGGTAATAGGAGTGCAGTTATCTCATCTTAAATAGTCTTAGAAAACCTTGAATATACATTCACTTTTTTCCTTTCCCTCCACCCCAAGTTTGCATATGCTTGTCTTGAGATAACTGTCTCTTCTCAGTGAGAACAAGATGATAACTAACTAGCTGGGCTACTATATATGTTTAGCTGCTTGTCTTTAGCACTGAATGAAAGGGTTTCCTGTAGTAGTTTGCTAAAGTAGTTTATGCAATGCAGATAGCGATTAGGATTGCTACTTTAGTACATGTCATCAACACCCTGCCACTTGAGTACATTCTAGGACATCTGTAGGAGTACATGGAGAAGGCAATGGCAACCCATTCCAGAACTCTCGCCTGGAAAATCCATGGACGGAGGAGCCTGGTAGGCTGCAGTCCATAGGGTTGCAAAGAGTCAGACACGACAGAGCGACTTCCCTTTCACTTTTCACTTTCCTGCATTGGAGAAGGAAATGGCAACCCACTCCAGTGTTCTTGCCTGGAGAATCCCAGGGACAGCGGAGCCTAGTGGGCTGCCGTCCATGGGGTCACATAGAGTTGGACACGACTGAAGCGACATAGCAGCAGCAGTAGGAGTACATAATATAAGTCTGAATTCTGAGCAAAACTGTATGATAGGTTCATTTTCAAACTCTATTATATATAAAATTAAAACCCTCAAGGTTTAAAATGACAGGTTCATTGTCAAGTATGCTGGACTTTTTATTCTGAAGGGACAAAAGACTTTGTGTCTATTTAAGTCTTCATGAAAACTCTACCTGTGGTCCTCAGAGCAGCACTGTGCTGGTGACACCTCTGCTGCCTCAGATTGTTCTGTGGTCTTCTCCATCTGGATGGAATAGGAAAAAGCTTGGTGAAAGAAGGAACAAAAAAATTTTGTTTAAGTCACCAGAGTCTTAGTTCTCTGTGTGTGTTTAATTTTATAACTTCATTGTGGTTGGTCTTTTGCAATCATACCTGAGAACTCACATGGTGAAAAATAAATCACACAAGTGATGTCTAGAGAATCATTTCCTGGTTAAATGGCCACTTGTGACAACTCTGAATTTGCTCCCTGTATGTGGAAAGATGCTATTGCTCACCTGGGAGCTTTACTATTGGCAGGTCTCTAGCGAGTCTTTCCATGGAAAGGTGTCATGGTAATTTGAATGGAGAGGCCTGCATTTCCCAGATTTACCTTCTAAGATTACATGAGTTTTGGGGCCTCCAAGAGTGAAGGTTATACAGTGTGTCCTGGAGGTGGGCAGCTTCAGAGAGGAAAGAACATATCAATATTCTTAAATACCCCTACTGAACACAGAATCTCTTAATGTAAATTACAACAAAGTTAAGTATTTATAATAAACTCTAAATTAATCTGTAATTAATGCAGGGATATTAATACTTAATTATCTGTATTAATGCAGGGATATACATCTCTTAAGAACCATTTATATTAAATTTTGTCCATTGGCAATGGGTGGGTTGCATCAGATTTGTTATTTAAATTATGTTGCTCCTATGCTAATATTCGGAGAAGGCAATGGCACCCCACTCCAGTACTCTTGCCTGGAAAATCCCATGGACGGAGGGTCTGGTGGGCTGTAGTCCATGGGGTCACTAAGAGTCAGACACTACTGAGCGACTTCACTTTCACTTTTCACTTTCATGCATTGGAGAAGGAAATGGCAACCCACTCCAGTGTTCTTGCCTGGAGAATCCCAGGGATGGGGGAGCCTGGTAGGGTGCCGTCTATGGGGTTGCACAGAGTCAGACATGACTGAAGTGACCTAGCAGCTGCAGCAGCAGCATGCTAATATTAGAATCTTTGTGGTCTGCATTTCCTGTGCAGGCAGTAATCAGGGGAGAAGGTGCAGAGCTGTATTTATGGCACTGGCAGATGGAAACCACTCTGATAGCAGTCATTTCTAACAGATAAGCCACAAGCAGGTAATTTACATGCAGGTGATCTGTAGATTACTAGAAAGGACTGTAGGTGTATATGCTTAGCATTCATGCTTACCTGTACATTACCATCAGGTTGATTCCTGAAAGGAATGTCAACAGATGAATGATGTTAAGGTAAGAGCGTATCACCTAGAGCTAAAGGACCTAGATTTGAATCCATTTCTTATCTTACTAGTTTTTCATTGTGACTAAACCCTCAACCTCTCTGAGGGTCAGTTTCTCTATCTATACCTGCCTATCTTATCTAATGTGTTTTGTATCCTGAAGTTAGGTAAGTAAATTACAAAGATGGGTAAGACACAGTCTTGTCCCACAAGGATATCAGGGGATAGGCAGGGAGCAGACGAGTAAACTGGAAACTTCACTAGTGCAGGATGAGTTCTAAGGGAGGTTGTGTTGACTAGTTCCATAGCTTGCCTTGTAATAATACATATATTGTATATTTTGACTATGAGCTGTATCTCATGGGACAATAAAATCCTTAAATTTCATGAGTCTTGTATAATTCACTTTTGAGTCATCAGAAACTAGTTCAAGCTTAGGCAATAATCGGCATAAACACAGTACTTTTGTGAAATGATTCTTAAATTTCTCAGCTTAGGCAAAGCTTATCATCTAGTTAGAACCAAATATTGTCTGTATTCTGCTAGGTGTGCATCAACCTTACAAGTAGGCAGAGGAAGTTGTTTAATGAGGTCCTTTTCCATATATACCTAGTGTAGTATCTGGGATGGAGCTCACTAAATAAAACTATTATGTGTACTTTGAGGTAGGGAGTGGAAGTCACTGAAATATCACTCCTGGCATCCTGTGTTATTGGTTGGTTGAAATTCCTACTATTAGACATTCACTCTGACAACTAGGAAATTGCATTCCTGGAAGTCTTCCTTGAAATGTTCATGGCCCTGGGGAAAGATAAAACTTTTAAACTATAGTGAATTCCTAACACTGTAGTATGAATTAGTTTTTGATGTCAACAAACCTAATATCAGAACCTAAATGGTGTATAAGATATAGTAGGAAAGCTTGATAAGAAAGGAAGAAAGGGGAAAGGTCTGTGGTCTGGGGCCTGGTTAGTGAGAGCTTGGGCATTAAGGTGAATCCTGGAGTGGTGTGAATTTTTCTCTTCGGACAAGCTCGATGTGATTCTGTTGACTCCTCTGAGCTCAGTACTTGGGAAGGGTTCTGCTCTGTCATGGTGAGAGGAATCTGACTGCTATTCAATTGTGTGACCCTGGCTGTTTCTGTGAATCTGCCCACAAGATAGAGAGAGAAGGTGAAGGAACTTGACATGAAAACTTCCTCCTTCCACCATAAGAAGTGAGAAATGATCTTAAGAATTCATCAGAGTGGGGACTTCCCTGGTGGTCCAATGGGTAAGACTCTGTGCTTCCATTGCAGGGGTTCCAGGTTCGCCAGGTGGCACTGCCAAAAAAAAAAAAAATACATCAGAGTGGGAGTTTTGATACAAGGTAATATGGCCACATCTGTAAATTTCCTTTGCTGTTCCTAAGTTACCAGGAGAAGACACTAATTACTGAATTGGAAGAGTTGGTGTGGGGTAGGAAGTAAATAAAAAGGAGGTCCGTAGATACTTTGATTACCCACTTCCGCAAGTTGGGTGTCAATCATTTAAGCATTTTTGTAGAGAAAGAGCTATCAGGCTAAGTCTTCCAAGGAAAATGCTAAAAAAAAAAAAAAAAAAAAAATCAGTATGCACTTTAAATATTGAATGGAAGTCAAATACTGGTCATAAAGATTTTTAAGCAAGACTAAGGAACAAAACTCCAAAGGCTGTAGGTAGAGATATCCTGTACTTTTCTGGGTTTAGCAGTTTGTGATTTTTCTCTATGCTAGAAAATAATTTATTTTATTAGAGTGTTTGCAGCAGATACATGAATGTCATAAATTACATATTACAATTTGCCATGGAGATCTTACTGTCTCAATTAAGTGTCAGTTAGCACATTCTGCAGTGAGCTGTCCTTCTAGGGTCTGGTGGTATTTCATGGTACGTCAGTCAATAACCCGTGTCCCCAGCCTAATTGCCAAGGGTCTATATCCTGACTCCTAGCTAGGGGTTGGCCTTGGAAAGTATAAAGTTATGTTTGTTAAATGCAAGCCTCATGATCTCTGGAAAGCGTTAGCAATAATCTTCCTGCCCATTGCACAAATTCCTTCCTGTAAATGCCAGTGATCATGGTGTAGACAAGCATGGGCTCCAATCCCATGATTTTACTAGAAAACTAAACTTCCTGTCAGCATCTTAAGCCTTGATCGCTCCTATAATGTTAGCATTTTATTAAAGTAAATGGAATTAGAAGTAGAAATAAATGAGTTTAATCACACATGAAGCACGATTTTTCATGAGCACTTCAATCATTTTTACTTGAAACAATGGAAAAATGAATGTGTTAATTTGCAGCCAGATTGAAAAATTCTGAAAAATATTTAATTTTAATTCTGAATACTTGTCTAGTTATTTAGAAGTAAGTCCTTTTTAGATTACTCAACTCAGAGTCTGGATTTGAATAATAAATTTTCTCTAACATTACTTATTCTAAAGAGAAATAAATTACTGTTGTGCATATGTATGCATATACATAAATACATGTTTTGTAGCTTTTGAAATTCAATCATAAATGTATCTAATTCATCTCTCAGTACAGTCTGTCAGTGTAAGACAGGTAAGGGTTTCCATGAGTAAATTACTTTTTATTGAGAGATAATAATCAAAATAGTCACTAAGGGTAAGTCTCCCAATATTTATCAGAGTTTCAATTTCATGAGCACTTATGTGATTTTTATAAAAATACAGCCTGAGTGAGAGTAAAGATCCCCCTAACTACTGAATGAAATAAAGAACCTACTCTTGAGTTATTCTGAAATTCTCATTGGATTTACTATTATTTTGAAAAGTGAATCCAGATAAATCATATTTATTTACCCAATTTACTATCTTATCTGAAGATGGTAAATGTACTCTATTAGAAACAACATGAACCCGTTGAAGAAAAGCTTTACATGTAATTTAATTCTTTGCTCAGCCCCCCAAAAGATGATTCAGTGCTGCGGAAGATTGTGCATTTGTATACTGCATGAAAATGACTGAAGGTCTGGGCGGAACTGTGAATCCAGCCTTTTCTAAACTGAACAAGTCATTGCTTTGGGGGATGCATCCTCCACCTTCTATAATACCCACAGAGATGTCTTATGGACACTGCGTAGTTTTAATTCAAGTTTAACTTTCAATTATAAAGGAAGCCTTCTGAGACTATATCTTCGTGGGACAGTTAGGTCAAAGTTTGAAAAAAGTAAGCAGTAGAATGAAACTGATAAATTGACTGATTTCCTCCATCTGCCTCCATTTTGTTGACTTAAATTATATCTTTGTCATAAAGTCACAACTTCAGAAAAATCAGCCAGGATTAAGTTTTAATTTTTTTCTTTCACATATTACCCCCTCCCCTGCTGCCACCAAAGGTGAATAATTTCATTTGGAGAAACTTTGGCCTATCTGTAATATCGGTTTATAACAGACATTTATAATAAATCCTTAGTATAACTCATATAAATTAATAGTTAAAAAAGCAGTAGCTATATATTTTTAACCTGAATATATGCTACAAAATTATCTATTAACCTTCTACCATTGTTTTTTTTACTAACTTTCTGAAAAAATAAATATTAGATGAATAATATTATGAGTTATGGCTGAGTTGAGGTCTGAGGCTTGACTAACATTTCATTTATGTTTATTTTAAAAATAGGTACCCCTTTAAATTATGATGAATAAAATATAGTATCTGCACTGACAGAAGTTAAGAATATAGCCATTTACCCTAATGATACAAGAAGTGGAATGAGACGTCAGGGCATAGAGTAGTCACTTTCACATTCCATCCAGCAGTGTGTTAAGCAGAGACTTGTTGAAAGGCCATTTTAAAATGACAAAATGTCAGGGTTAGAAGGAACCACATTTACCATATAGTGTCATCCAGTATTGAATTCCGGAATATTTTCTATTGTAACTGTGACTAACTATGAATACTAAGAAAGTGCAGTAGGTTCATAAGAGTGATAATTCTAGTACTGATTGGCTATAATGTTTATATAATTCTGTGGCAGAAACTTTTAACTTCTCCCTTCTTTGTGTTTATTCTCCACTTCTCTCTTTAATTAATGATCACACCTCACTCCCAGCCCAACAGATTGACTTTTGGCTGTTTTATGCTGATGAATGTGGAGACCACATTTCTCAACTTCTCTAACAGTGAGATCAGTTCAGTTCAGTCACTCAGTCATGTCTGACTCTGCAACCCCATGGACTTCAGCACGCCAGGCCTCCCTGTCTATCACCAACTCCCAGAGCTTGCTCAAAGTCATGTCCATTGAGTCGATTATGCCATCCAACCATCTCATCCTCTGTCGTCCCCTTCTCCTCCTGCCTTCATTCTTTCCCAGCATCAGGGTCTTTTCAAATGAGTCAGCTCTTTGCATCAGATGGTTAAAGTATTGGAGTTTCAGGTTCAGCATCAGTCCTTCCAATGAATATTCAGGACTGATTTCCTTTAGAATGGACTGGTTGGCTCTCCTTGCACCCCAAGAGACTCTCAAGAGTCTTCTCCAACACCACAGTTCAAAAGCATCTGTTCTTCAGTGCTCAGTTTTCTTAATTGTCCAACTCTCACATCCATACATGACTACTGGAAAAACCATAGCTTTGATGAAACGGACCTTTGTTGGCAAAGTAATGTCTCTGCTTTTTAATAAGCTGTCTAGGTTGGTCATAGCTTTTCTTCCAAGGAGCAGCATCTTTTAATTTCATGGCTGCAGTCACCATCTGCAGTGATTTTGGAGTCCAAGAAAAGAAAGTCTGTCACTGTTTCCATTGTTACCCCATCTATTTGGCATGATGATGGCATCGGATGCCATGATCTTAGTTTTCTGAATGTTGAGTTTTAAACCAGCTATTTCACTCTCCTCTTTCATTTTCATCAAGAGGCTCTTTAGTTCCTCTTCACTTTCTGCCATAAGGGTGGTGTCATCTGCATATCTGAGGTTATTGATATTTCTCTTAGCAATCTTGATTCTACCTTATGGTTCGTCCAGTCCAGCGTTTCTCATGATGTACTCTGCATAAAAGTTCCATAAGCAGGGTGACAATATACAGCCTTGACGTACT
Source organism: Bos indicus x Bos taurus (assembly GCF_003369695.1). Taxonomy (NCBI): domain Eukaryota; kingdom Metazoa; phylum Chordata; class Mammalia; order Artiodactyla; family Bovidae; genus Bos; species Bos indicus x Bos taurus. Next base: position 32,772,338 of record NC_040077.1, read on the forward strand.
CCTTCCCAATTTGGAACCAGTCTGTTGTTCCATGTCCAGTTCTAACTGTTGCTTCTTGACCTGCATGCAGATTTCTCAGGAAGCAGATCAGGTGGTCTGGTATTCCCATCTCTTTAAGAATATTCTACAGTTTGTTGTGATCCACACAGTCAAAGGCTTTGGTGTAGTCAATAAAGCAGAAGTGGATGGTTTTCTGGAACTTACTTGCTTTTTTGATGATCCAGTGAATGTTGGCTATTTGATCTCTGGTTCCTATGCCTTTTCTAAATCCAGCTTGAACATCTGGAAGTTCACGGTTTACATACTGTTGAAGCCTAGCTTGGAGAATTTTGAGAATTACTTTGCTAGCGTGTGAGATTAGTGCTATTGTGTGGTAATTCGAGCATTCTTTGGCATTGCCTTTCTTTGGGATTTGAATGACAACTGACCTTTTCCAGTCCTGTGGCCACTGCTGCGTTTTCCTAATTTGCTGGCATTATTGAGTGTAGCATTTTGACAGCATCATCTTTTAGGATTTTAAATAGCTCAACTGGAATTCCATCATCTCCATTAGCTTTGTTCATAGTGATGACCTCACATTCTGGGATATCTGGCTCTAGGTGAGTGGTCACATCATCTGTGGTTATCTGGGTCATGAAGGTCTTTTTTGTATAGTTCTTCTGTGTATTCTTGTCACCTCTTCTTAATACATTCTGCTTCTGTTAGGTCCATACCATTTCTGTCTTTTATTGTGCCTATCTTTGTATGAAATATCCCCTTGATGTCTCTAGTTTTTTTGAAGAGATCTCTAGTCTTTCCCATTCTTTTATTTCATCTATTTCTTTGCATTGATTGCTGAGGAAGGCTTTCTTATCTCTCCTTGCTATTCTTTGGAACTCTGCATTCAAATGGGTATATCTTTCCTTTTCTCCTTTGCCTTTAGCTTCTCTTCTTTTCACAACTATTTGTAAGGCCTCCTCAGACATCCTTTTGCCTTTTTGCATTTCTTTTTCTTGGGGATGGTCTTGATCACTACCTCTTGTACAATGTCACGAACCTCTGTCCATAGTTCTTCAGGCACTCTATCAGATCTAATCCCTTGAATCTATTTGTCACTTTCTCTGTGTAATTGTAAGGAATTTGATTTAAATGTGGCCATGCAACTAAGTTTTTTGCTGGTAGGATGTGAGCTAAAGTAATTTGTGGCACTTCCAGGTCATCTGTTTGTAAACAAGACTACTTGTCCTGAATTTCTTGGTAGTTGGGATGTGGCAACAACTGCAGAGGCAGCTTTAGACTTAAGAATGGAGCCATATGTTGGAGATGACTGGTTGATTTTCCAGTTTAAATACCTGGATAAATCATAGAATAGATTGTTTTTCTACCTGTCTAGATCACCTTCCTAGCATGGACCATTCCATCTCCTTCCATCACCACTGTATTTTGAAGTTTCTTTGTTGAAGCAGTTTAGTCTAAACCTTGACTAATAAATTTACATGTGGTAATATCTGCCTCCTCTTCATTCTTTTGATTCAAGTTATGGCCTCTAGAAAGGTACAGAATTAGTAGACTACCTCTTGAATATGATACTGTTTTGACTATAGACAGATAATAACTAAGTGTTGCACATTTATTATTTCTTTTCTTCTTTCCTGCCTACATCTTCCTCAGACTTCATTCATTCCTTAGTGGTTACGATGTTAATCTCCTTAATCTGGATGCTGTATCTTCATTAATACATCTATGTTTACTGCCTTATCCTATTGCCATCTTCTTCTCACGTGAAGAGAAGTCTCAAGTCTCACCTGTAATAATCTCCTGTTTAGTACTTACATTTATCTCTGATAAATTTCATCCTCTTGATTTTATTCCCCCCATTTCAGCAAGTCGAGATAATTTTGAGCAAGTGAAGACTTTCCTAAGGCCATTTGTAAATGCAAACAAGTGATGTGACTGCTTTTCCCAGTAAATTGAAGGACTGTTCTACCCATATTTTTGTATCCAAGATGAAATGCTGCATATTTTAAAATGTTTAATATTACTGCTACCATTCTTCCTAATCAATACCCATTGCCAGATACTGTAAGTCTTTCATAAGTATTAGGTCACAACAGACCTATTATTATTCCCATTCTGTTGATGAGGAAATGTGTCTTTAAGGGAAAGGATGACTTGTCTACACAGGTAGGAAATATAGCCAAATTCAAACCCAAGCTGGCATGACATCCAGCTTAATATTCCATTAGACTGCTGTCATTTGGTATGCTTCACTTTCTGCGAAGTATAGGTTCCTGCCCTTTAAGAAGTTCTGTGTCTGGAAAGGATCAGACATATATTTAGCTGTGGTCACAAATGCATATGCTCTTCCATGTTCTCCTTTGGTCATGTTCTTAAAAGTAAGAGAATGAAAAAATTCAAATGATTTAGATAATCAGACTTATCTACACCATGAGGGCTGCTTCATACAGGCATGATTTTTGCATCTTCACCAAAAACAGGATGTTTTCTCCTCCTAGTCTTGTTGCAATATACTTTTCACAACTAAGTTCTTTTTCTAATTTAATTCAATTTAAAAAAACAACTATTGGGGCATAACTGATTTACAATATTGTGTTAGTTTCAGGTATACAGCAAAGTGAACCTGTTATACAAATACATAAATCCACTCTTCTTAAGATTCTCTTCCCAAATAGGCTGCTACTTAGTACTGAGTAGAGTTCCCTATGCTGTATGGTGAAGAAGTGAAGTGAAGTGAAGTGAAGTCGTTCAGTCGTGTCTGACTCTTTGCAACCCCATGGACTGTAGCCTACCAGGCTCCTCCCTCCATGGGATTCTCCAGGCAAGAGTACTGGAGTGGGTTACCAGTTCCTTCTCCAGGGGATCTTCCTGACCCAGGGATCGAACCTGGGTCTCTCCCATTCCAGGCAGACACTTTAACCTCTGAGTCACCAGGGAAGCCTGGTCCTTATTAGTTACCTATTTATACAGAGTACTGTATATGTGTCAGTCCCAATCTTCTGAGTTATCATTCCCCTCTTATCCCCTGCTAACTATAAGTTTCTTTTCTATATCTGTAACTCTATTTTGGTTTTGTAGATAAGTTCATTTGTAGCCTTTTTAAAGATTCCACATGTAAGTGATATCATATGGTATTTGTCTTTCTCTCTCTGACTTACTTCACTCAGTATGGGAATCTCTAGGTCCAGCCAGGTTACTTCAAATGGCATTGTTTTGTTCTTTTTTATGGATGAGTAATATTCCATTGTATATACTTCACAACTGAGTTTGATCCTGAAAAAGGTCTTGGTTCCTTCTTCTGTTGGTTTCAATGTGTTGGTCCAGCCAGAAAGACATTATTGTGATTCTCAGAATCACAGTGGGTTATCTTATTTTTTTTAATTTTATCTATTTATTCATTTTATACTTTATTTTTTATTATTTTTTTAAATTTTATTATTTTCTTAAATTTTATTTTATTTTTAAACTTTACATAATTGTATTAGTTTTGCCAAATATATAGTTGATTAACAGGGTTGTGTTAGTTTCAGCCTTACAACAAAGTGATTAAGTTATATGTGTATATGTATCCTTCTTCAAATTCTTTTCTTATTTAGATTATTACATAATATTGAGCAGAATTCCTTGTGCCATACAGTAGGCCCTTTTTGGTTATCTGTTTGAAATATAGCAGTGTGTACATATCAATTCCAAACTCCCTAACTATCCCTCCCCTGCACTCTTCCCCGCTGATAATTATAAGTTCATTCTCTAAGTCTGTGAGTCTATTTCTGCTTTGTAAATGGGTTCCTTTGTATCCTTTTTATTAGGTTTCACATGTAAGTGATATCATATAATATTTCTCTTTCTTTCTCTGACTAATTTAATTTAATATGACAATCTCTAGGTCCATCCATGTTGCTGCAAATGACATTATTTCATTCTTTTTAATGGCTGAGTAGTATTCCGTGGTGTATATTGCACCACATCTTCTTTATCCATCCCTCTGTCAGTGGACATTTAGGTTGTATCCATGTCTTGGCTACTGTGAACAGTGCTGCAGTGAACACTGGGGTGCATGTGTCCTCTAGGACCTCATTTTTCTCTGGATATATGCCCAAGAGTGGGATTTCAAGATCATAGAAAACTTGTTTTTTGCTTGATGTCTTTTTTCTTTGATAAGTTGGCTCGGAGATTTCTACATACCCTCAAATGCTTGTCAGTCCTTGGAGTTGATGTGATGTGTGTGTAGTTTTTGTTTAGGGACCCTCATCTCCACATTAAAATAATGTTCCCTGTGTTCTGTAAACCTGATCATTTTCTTTTTATGTAACCCCTGTTGTTATTCAGTCATTAATTCATGTTAGACTCTCTGTGACCTCATGGGCTATAGCACCAGGCTTCCCAATCCTTTGCTATCTCCTGAAGTTTGCTCAAGTTCATGTCTATTGAGTTGGTGTTTCTCTCTAACCATCTCACACTCTGCCACCTGATGCTGGGAAAGATTGGAGGCAAAAGGAGAAGAGGGTGGCAGAGGAAATATGCCCTACTATTACTCTTATATTCTTCTCTGCTAAAGCTCAAGAAAGAAAAGTGCAAGCTAAGGAATAGATGCCATATTTCAGACATTTATATATAAGGATTTTAAAACTTTCCTTTATCTTTAAAAATGTAAGTTGTTACTGAATAATAACAAAGAATAACAATGAGATAAGAAAGAGTTTAAAAATCATCTTCTTCAATCTCTTCATTTTATAGGAGAGGAAATGGAGTCCCAGAAAGCTTAAATGAATTGCTGACATGAATTGCTGATAGAGAGGCAAATGTGAATAAGAAAACTTTGGTTATACCCTTAAAATTATATCCAGTGGCTCAGTGGGTAAAGAATCTGTCTGCAGTGTAGGAGACACAGGTTTGATCCCTGGTTGGGAAGAACCCCTAGAGAAGGAAATGGCAACCCACTCCAGTATTCTTGCCTGGAAAATCCCATAGACAGAGGATCCTGGTGGGCTACTGTTTATGGGGTCACAGAGAGGAGTTCCTTCTTTCTTGCTTAGAAACACATATATCTGTTATTTGGCCCTATATAACCTATGCTTTTATTTGCAAACCAAAGTGTCTAATGATAGATATGAATTATTTAAACTTTACCTGTGCTTCTGTCTTCTGTTTCTTGTAGATGATGATGTAATTAATAATGGTAACAATAGTAATACTTAATATCATAGAGAGTATTTATTGAGTACTTAATATAAACTAGGCACTATTATAAGTGGTTCATACTACCAAAGTATTTGATTCTCAAAAATCTTTATGAAACTGGTAAAACTTGTCATTGATAAATGAGGAGATGGAAATCTACTAGCTGTGTCTGAAGTCACACAGCTGGAACAATGGCAGAGCCAAGAACTTTGGTTTGGAATCTGGCTTTAGGATCTGTGCTCTAAACAACTGCAGCCTGTTGCCTCTGTTTCAATAATGAGTTAACAGATGTGCGTGTCTGTGTTTGTGTACCTGGTATCCACCTGCCAATACAGGAGATGCAAGAGACGTAGGTTTGATCCCTGGGTCGGGAAGACCCCCTGGAGTAAGAAATGCATCCCATTTCAGTGTTCTTGCTTGGAGCATCCCCTGGGCAGAGGAACCTGGCGGGCTACAGTCCATTGAGCCACCCTGAGTCGAACAAGACCAAGTGACTGAGCACACTCGCACATATATGTATATTATTTGTTATATATACCATATTGTATTAATATTTCAGTCTAGTCTTTTTATATGTGTGCAAGAGTTTTCAGAAAAAAATTATGTTTATTTGTATTAATATTTACTTCAGTATTATCTTCACAGGCTCAGAATTTGTTCAGAAAACAGTAAAACAGCAGAAGGATAGATTTTTGTTTAAATGATTTAATGACTACACTTAAATAAATTATTAGACTTGCGTAACCACTGTTTAAAAAGAACTATCCTATGTGTTTTAACAGTATTTGCTTATCAGAACTGTCAATCCATAAACCAAATGGATAGCAGGCAAGAAAACCTAAGACAGAAAGAAGAGATGAAAATCAGTGTATTCTTTCCATCTCCCTAAGCCCACCACATACTATTTTGGAAAGAAAAAAAGTGATACAGATGACGCTTTTGGTCAAGAATGTAAGGAGGTATTTTTGTCATTTTCACCCCTAAACCACCAATATTCTCAGAGGTCACCAGCCTCCTATCTCCTGGACCCCCTTATAAATATGTAATTTATTCTTCCTTTCAAAATGAAATCACAAAATTATGAAAGGAAAAGGGATTTTAGCAGTGTTCCCTCTTGCTTCTAAGAACAACAAATCTAAGTCTGGATGTTGGAACCTCCAGTTAGTTTTAATAGTACAGCCAAGAAGTTGTGTGCAGGAAATCTATTCTGAATTTTATAATTGACCATTTTGTAAACTGCATAACAAATAGGCCATAAACATGGCCTATTTGGCCTGTTTGTTATTTATGGCCTATTTGTTATTAAATAAGACTCTATGTCTTGTTTTCCAAGCATTTATACTGCTAATTTTAAGAACATGATTGCATGTCTAACATATTAGAAAATAAATACCTAATACAACATAAGCCTTGTCATATTTAGGGTGTTACCAAGTATCCAGAATGGAAATATTGTTCTTTTGTTGACATCCTGTGATTCAGTCTAACCAGCAAGCTTTTATATGATTAATGTTTATAGTCAAAGCTGTGTAGATTCTATATATTCCCTAAAAACAGAAGCATCCATTGTCATTGGTGAATCAGGAGAGAGAAATGGGTTTTAGAAGAAAAATTAACAACTAACACTAGTTGTTTATTTTAGCTTAGGACTTTTTTTTTTTTATTAAAAAATTCAAAATATGACACTGCATTCAGAAATATCAAATAAAGTTCAAACTGTTTAAACTTAATTTGTGTCACATTATATCAGATCAAATTTCTAGTTATTTCTTCAGTCAACATTTATAATATGCCTGTACTCTAATAAAGATCTAAGAAATAGAGTGAAGGTTTGATTTTACTACAAATGCATTGTCTGTAGTTATTATAGATATTAGCCTAGCAGACGTTAGCATAGATTCATGTTAGTCAAACCAATGTCACTGTATTGATACTCTTTTTCTAATTGGGAAATGGAACTGAGGTGACATTTTTATTATGACATCCTTTATAACTGACACATGTCTGTGCTGAAATACATTTGTGTGCAAATTCATAGTGTAAACAGGATAATTTGCCTTCAGATAAAGCCCTCTTTTAGAAGACTTAAAAATTCAAGAGAGGCAAAGGGATATTTGACAACATCCTCTTTGAAAATGGAAAAGGCAATAAAATACTAAATTATTAGAAGTTACAGTTTAGAAATATGTATCTGCTTTGTTTATTATGATTGGAGAAGAATGGATTGAATTCATTTTTGAAGCAGAATTGTAGCAAAATATCTGTGTCGAACATTAACTGCGTTAAAAGAACCTATTATTTGTCTTTTGTTCTCTGTCCTTTTAGAAAAGATAAATGCCTCTTTATTATATTTCATTATCAAAGTTTTGTTTAGAGTTCAATATTTGCAAATTTGACAGGTTAAAAAATAAACTAGTCTACAGATGACATATTTGAGAACTTATGAATTTATGTCTCTCTAATCTAGATTTTATGGCATTCTCTAGATGATTTCTTTAACAAACAAAGGTTCTTTCAAGTCCAAACACTTATAAAATTGCAAAATTAATGTTCAGTTTGATTCTTCTTATTGTTAATATTCTTCCTATTATTCTATTTGTAATCTTTTTTTATTCACCTCATTGAAAAAAAGAAAAGCAATGACTTAAATCTACAAGGTAAATGAGCGCTATTGTTGAATCTTTAACCTTTAAACTGACTATAGAAAAAACAATCTGATAACCTGAATGCCTTCCATATTTCTAGAGATTAATAAGGATAGTTGTATTGTTACTCATTTTAAACCAGTGCTTGTTGTAGAAATGCCTTCTCCAGTGTGTGTTTTGCAAGCATAAAATTAAAAAAAATCAAAGTGGTCAAATTTTTGAAACCAAGTCATAATAAAAATGAAAAAGAAGTTGCTCCCCTTTCCTCCACTGGTTTGCAATTGAGCCTCAATTTCCTAAAGTCCATGAAACCAACGGGCAGAAGTAAGAAGGGAAAAAGGACAAGGAGAGAAAGAAACACAGCTATACATATAAAAACATATACAAAACAAACAAGAGAGAAAATGAAAGCAAAAATTAGTCCTATAAAGATGGATAGACTGAGCTGTAGAAACTGGTCACATAAATAGTCATGAAATGAAAAGTTTCAGATTTGTATTGAAGTTAAAAAAAAAAAAAAAACTACTTAGAGAAAGGCCAACAGGCCAGACTAAATAATCCTCGACTTACCGTCCAATTCTGAATCCCATATTAGCTGCAGAGATTTTAATGTAAATATGCCATTACACTGTCATTACAGTGATCAGGCTTCATGGCTCACAGGTCACATCTCAGCCACTGTTAATTTTGCAGGCAAAAGCTTTTTTTCTCTTGAAATGTTAATAACTTTCTATTAGTTAATGTAGCGTGACTAAAATTCAGATTAGATATAATTCATTTTAATATCTGTGACTGGCTATCCTGATCATTTAGCAATGGTTTCCAGCTGAATACAAGATGCTAAATTGGACTCATTTGCATAGCTGTGTTAAAGCAATGCCATTCTAGAAATGTAGGCATCTTCAAATTAATTTAAAATATTTTTTTCCTCCTGGTTTCGCTACTAGGATAAAATCTTTGGTTGGCAACTAATTGAAGTTACCAAGGGCTGAATATACCTTCTTTTCTCTGTCCACCCTCCCGTTTCCCAAGGGGAAAGAAAAACAAAACACTAGCCAGGAGTATTAATTGATGAGTGCAGAAGATACTCAGTGCCTCGGAACCTGGAGGGCGCAATTTAGTAAGTCTAATGTTGTTACACAAATCTGAACTATTGACAAGGTCTCTAACAACCAGGTCTTGGAGATTTAGTTCCACCTTTGCAATTTTTTTTTTTTTTAACTCTCTCTTTTATGTAGATACACTATATCTCTACCTGTCCAGGGGAAGGAGTTCAGTTTGTTGAACTGGATGATAAAATATGCTTTCCTAGGAAGCTTACACCAGAGTGGGAAGCATTGTTGTTATTAATCATAGATGGAGTCTGTTCTTCTCTTCCTTTGCATATGTAACACCCATTAATGCTAATGGAAAACACAGACAATACATTCATGCAACAGGGGCAACCAGACCCTTGTATTATCAATGCCAGTGAGTAGATGTTCACACAAACAGCACCTGTGGAAGGGATGAGGGATTCTTTGATTGTAACTTGATCTAATTTTTTTAACCTTACCACATTTGATGGTTTCTTTTCCTTTCAATTAAAATGCAAACAATTTATCACTTTAATATCTTCCCCTTTCTTTACAGGTATCACAAACTTTCTGTAAAATATATGTAAATAATCTTTTACAGTTAGGTAAAAAGTTTGATTCAGGAATACTAGAAGATTCCTAAAAAGTTGAAAGCTGAAACAAATTTTAAATATTTTTTTCTTAATTTTCACTAACTTAAGTATTCAAAATTTTCATTTTCAGGATTTAATCATTATACACTTACATAAAATATTTGTCTTTAGGTACTCACGTTTCTCTTTGAAATATAAGTTTCAGGATAGTTATTTTTATCCCAAAGCAAACAGTATGTCTCAGATAAAGAGAATGTTTATCAAGTTTCTTTTTATTAATTTAATTATTTCTGGAACACTAGAGAAAATACATGAGTTGGAAAAAAAAAAAAAAGTATCTTTATCATTCTACTCTCCTGTCCCTTTCCTTCTTTCTTTTCCTCTTCTTTCTTTTCCCCTTCCCCTGGGGTAAAATGTTAGATTCTCCTGCTGCTGTTCATAATCTGAGAAACTGAACAACCATCTTGTCATCCGTACTACCTCCCTCAACTGTTGCTGCTGCTGCTGCTAAGTCGCTTCAGTCATGTCTGACTCTGCGACTCCATAGCAGGCAGCCCAACAGGCTCCTCCGTCCCTGGGATTCTCCAGGCAAGAACACTGGAGTGGGTTGCCATTTCCTTCTTCAATGCATGAAAGTGAAAAGTGAAAGTGAAGACGCTCAGTTGTGTCCGACTCTGTGCGACCCCATAGACGGCAGCCCACCAGGCTCCACCGCAGTCCCTGGGATTCCCCAGGCAAGAACACTGGAGTGGGTTGCCATTTCCAGCCTCAACTGTTACCCCTTGGTAATTTAATGAGAAGTGTATCATTTGGCCCCTGTATCTGTGGAAGAGATGGAGAAACTTCTAAGAAAAATGAATTCTAGTGGAGATTTTGAATAGACATAGAATCAATAAGATTATTCTCTTCTAAAATTTATAAATCATAATTTGAGTTGTATGGTTCTTGTGGTAAATAAATGACTAGGAGATATTTGTAAGATGGCAGCCAAATATTAAACTTGGGTAGTGACTGGCAGTTGGGCAGTTGAGTAGCTATAATGTCAGCTCCTGAAAATATTTGTAATTTTGTTTCATTCCCTCAAAAGAAAATAGTAATTATGAGCTATAAGTTTTGTTGGCAGCTTTCAATTCAGCCTATAAACATTGTCAAATAGTGGATGTCCCTTTCTATATGCTATCTCTCTAGGAGCTTATCTACCTCTTTCCCTTCACAGCTAAACTTCTTGGTGGTGGTGTTATTGTTCATTCACTAAGTCACTTTGTGACTCCTTAGACTACAGCATGCCAGACTCCTCTGTCTTTCACTATCTCCCGGAGCTTGCTCAAATTCATGTCCAATGAGTCAGTGATGCTATCTAACCATCTAATCTTCTGTCGCCTCCTTCTCCTCCTGCCCTCAATCTTTCCCAGCATCAGGGTCTTTTCCAAGGAGTTGGCTGTTTGTATAGGATAGCCAAAGTATTGGAGCTTCAGCTTCAGCATCAGTCCTTCCAATGAATATTTAAAGTTGATTTCCTTTAGGATGGACTGGTTTGATCTCCTTGCAGTCCAAGGGACTCTCTAGAGTCTTCTCCAGCGTTACAATTAAAAAGCATCAAGTTTTCAACACTCAGCGTTCTTTATGGACCAATCCTCACATCCATACATGACTACTGGGGGTGATACCCATTCTTGAAAGAATGATTATTTCTATTTTAGTTTTTCTGCTCACTCCTTAGTGCACTTCCTACCTTCACCTTCCTTCTAATGTTCTACAGTCGCATCTCACCACCGAACCTTCTCATGATCTACTACTGATTGAATCAAATTCATGTCAGTGTCTCCATCTATAGTCTAGTCAGTCTGTCCAGCATTTGATCAGCTGCTCAAACGATCGGTTTCATCCTAAAATACCCATTCTCTTCAAGGTTCTAGGATAGGTACTGTAGGATAGGGTATAAAAACCTGGATATGTAGTAGATTTTGAAAAATTATACCTATTAGTTTTGAAAAGACACCTATATTTTTGTCACAGTTCCTTAGACATGTTAGCTACTTCTAAGGTGTTAAATGCCAGCTCTGTTGGTGTCACTCAAATCTATAGCTTGAACTCGGGCTTCTTTCTTGCTAGTCTAAGTTAAATATCTAATAATCTACTGGCTATTTTCAATAGACTGTAAAATATATCAAGAGAACAGTGTGAAAACTAGTTCCTTGTCCTTTATCTACCATAACCTGGTTCAGAATAGTAACCTTTACCTTAGTATCCAACTCAGAAATGTGGGAGTTCATACTAGAGTTACTAACTCTATATATCCAGTTGGTCCCTCCGTGTGTGTGTGTTAAGATGCTTCAGTAGTGTCCAACTCTTTGTGACCCTGTGGAATTCTGTTCATGGAATTCTCCAGGCAAAAATACTGGAGTTGCTGTACTCTCTTCCAGGGGATCTTCTCGATCCAGGTATCGAACCCACATCTCCTACTTTGCAGGCAGATTCTTTACCACTGAGCCACCTGGGAAGCTCCTAGTTGGTCAGTAAGTTGTAATATGTTTCCTTAATAAATCTCTTTTTTGGGCTTCCCTGATAACTCAGTTGGTTAGGAATCTACCTGCAATGCAGGAGACCCTGGTTCAATTCCTGGGTCAGGAAGATCAGCTGGAGAAGGCTATCCACTCCAATACTCTTGGGCTTCCCTGTGGCTCACTTGGTAAAGAATCCACCTGCAATGTGGGAGACTTAGGTTCAATCCCTGGATTGGGAAGATCCCCTGGAGAAGGGAAAGGCTACCCACTCCAGTATTCTGGCCTGGAGAATTCCATGAACCATACAGTCCATGGCCTCACAAAGAGTCAGACACAACTGAGTGACTTTCACATTAAATCTCTATTTTGAATCTATCTTCTTCTTTATTTACCATATCAGGCCAGGTTTTTATTAATATAATTTTGACTGGGACTATTTTTACTACTGTTAGCTGCTTTCATTGGTCACCTCCAGTCCAATTTATCTTCATAGCCAGAGTTGCAGTCTCACAGTACAAATCTCATTGCTCACTCTGTTAAAAGCCTTTACAAGCCTCTTTGTCACTCTTAGGGTCAGAAGTCTCTGTATGGCAAATGTTTCCCTTGATGGTTGGCCCCAGACCAGCCATCCAACCCTACTCCCTGCATTGTCCACACTGTACTCTGTGCCTCTATCTGGATTAGTTACTCCCATTCCTGGAAAGGAACCATGGGATTGCTTGCTTCTCTGCCTTTGATCATACTGTTTCTCTTTTCTGAACACTCTCCTCTCACCTCTTGTCCACCTGGGAAATTGTTTCTTATTCTTCACTACTCAGCTCAATTGTTATCTTCTCTAGCAAGTCTCCTTTCAGTCCTATCCTGTGTCTTCAGTTCAGTTCAGTTCAGTTCAGTCGCTCAGTCGTGTCCAACTCTTTGCGACCCCATGAATTGCAGCACGCCAGGCCTCCCTGTCCATCACCAACTCCTGGAGTTCACTCAGACTCACATCCATCGAGTCAGTGATGCCATCCAGCCATCTCATCCTGTGCCTTCAGATAGCATTAAATACTCAGCCCTCTGTACCCCGTGGTATCTGGCTCATACCTTGAATGTACTAAAGTGAGAAATATATACATTATATATGTACATACATACGGTATTTGTATAGTGAGTTCCTAGAGAATAGAGGCAGGTATTGGCCCAGAGTAGACCCTTTGTAAAATTTTTTTTTAATTAATAAATGAATGGTAAGTGTATCCTTCCAGCAACAACTATCTAGCTTTTGTAAAATTGATTCTAAATTTATCTTGTCTCCCTGAAGTTTTGTTTCACCAAAAGCATCCCTATCTGATCTTTGAGCATAAAATCTCTGAGGATGCTCAGGAGAAAATTCACTTTGAATAGGTGACATTTCAGACTGTTACTGAGATTCTTTAGTTGCTTCTAGACTTTTCCTAAAATCACCTGGAATTTCCAGGGTTTTTGTGCTGTAGTTTTATTTATTAGAAATTTCAAAACTCTTTATGGATTTAGAGGATATTTCCCTGAAAAATGATGTTGGATATTGTCTCTTAGAATAAAATTACTTGATAATTAGCCTGAAACAAAGCTCCCCTTAATATAATTTTATTTATAAAAGCTTCAAAGGAAAAGCTTAGTTTGATTTCAAAATCACAGTTCTATGTAGGTTTTGTTATTCAAAGAATTATTTTAAGACACTGGATAGTTTGCATTAGATTTTATTTATTTATTTTTGTTTTTGCATTAGATTTTAGAACCTCAAAACCTACCAGAGTCCCTTGGGAGAGTGTCCTTGATAGAAAATTCGTCATTTACTACTCTGAACCCTTCTTCAAGTTTGGAGAAATACAAATCTCTTCCTTCTTTTATTATTTTAGGATTTTGTATCTGCAATATACAAATGCAATAGTGTATATATACTGCACTAACATGAAACAATTTTAAAAATGAGACCTTAACATAAAAAGTCAGCCACAAATTAACAAAACAGTTCCATTAAAAAAGAATCTGCATTTTCCTCTTCTTGTTATATAAGTCCACTGACACCACACTTAGACACCAAGCATGGATTAAAAATAAGAAAAGGGTGGTTAAATGATGATTGACTGTTTTAATAAGGCAAAGTTTCTAATTTCAGAGAAAGAAATAACTTCCTAAGAGTGAGATTAAAATCATATGGTCACTTCATTATAGTTATCTTATTAGTTCACCTATTTATTTTTTACTTTTCTTCTAGATTTTCCATGACCTAAATATTAAAGCATGACTATAAACATCAGTACTTGTATTAAAATATTTTTCTGTTTGTCACTGTTTCAAATTGCCTAATATGATGAAAGCTATTTGACTATATCTTGTGCAAATTTCATTTGTATACTTTCAATCTACTGACCTCTTTTCTTTATTCTAAGATATGAATAACATCTCTAAGCACTTGTACAATTACATGAGATTATAATAACATCAGTGTAAGGATCACAAGAAATAAGCATTGGTTTCAAAATGCTATTGTGATCAAATTTTGTTGGGACAAACGTTTCAGAAAATGAATGGTGATAGGATTAAACATCCATTTAATTAGTGGTTATCTAGAAACTGAATGAGAAGGAAGTGGATATTGTGAAGGTGGTGAGGGCTGGGGAATGGATTCAAAGTAATGAACTCTGAACAGCCAACTTACATGAAATAATTAGAGCAAAATTCAGTTAACTCCATAGAAGAAATCAATGCACAGGACAGAGATATCAAAAAAGGTTTTCTGGAGATAATTATACATGATGTGGTCCTTGAAGATGGATAAAGAAAGATAAAAGATACTCAGGAAGGTGGAAAAACATAAGCAAAGGGAACACTGGTTCAAGCAATTAAGTTCAGAGAAACTTTGATTGTTTAGGGGTCTACATTAGAAGGGATGAAATCAGATAATAAAAAGGCCTGGAATGTAAGCAGAAAAATCTGGACTCAAACATAACAAGACAACAAGCATATATAAAATGGAGATTATAGTCATTATCTATTGCTGTGTAATAACCCCCCCCTCCAAACTTAGCAGCTTAGAATATTAAATATTTATTATTTTACAGTTTTATAAGACCAGACATTTGGGAGTATTTTAGCTTGAGGGTTCAGGCTCAAGTTATCTCACAAAATGTCAAGATAGGTCTGCAGGTCTGCTGGGGCTTAAAAGTCTACTTCTAAGTTTTGTCATGTAGCTATTGGCAGGCTTTAGTTTCTCATTGCTGCTGCTCCTAAGTCGCTTCAGTCGTGTCCGACTCTGTGTGACCCCATAGACGGCAGCCCACCAGGCTTCTCCATCCCTGGGATTTTCCAGGCAAGAACACTGGAGTGGATTGCCATTTCCCTCCCCAGTGCAGGAAAGTGAAAAGGGAGAGTGAAGTCGCTCAGCTGTGCCCGACTCATAGCGACCCCATGGACTGCAGCCCACCAGGCTCCTCCGTCTATGGAATTTTCAAGGCAAGAGTACTGGAGTAGGGTGCCATTGCCTTCTCCTAGTTTCTCATTAGCTGTTGGTTAAAGACCTCCATTACTTAACACAGACTTCTATACATGCTTCCTGAGTGTTCTTACAGCCTAGCAGATGGTTTCCATCAAAATGAGTGATTCTAGAATAAGAGAGAAAATAAGAGAGAGAAAGTAGAGTGTGCTCAAGAAGGAAGCTGCAGTCTTTTTATAATGTAATATGGAAAGTTACATACTTTCTTTTCTTCCTTATTGTATTGGTCTTAAGACCAACTTTGATAATATGTTGAAGGAATTACACGAAGGTGTGAATATCAGCTGAAGATCACTGGGGGGCCAACTTGAAGGCTAAAATCAGGACAGCAGCCATGGTATTGGATCATTGAGTAAGAACATGATGGCATGGCGATGAGGACTGAGAGAAAAAGATAAAACTATGAGATATTTACAATAAAAAAAATTTAATAGTGAATTTGACAACATTAAGATATCAAGGGCTAAAAGAGGACTTCAGGATTTTAAACTTGGATGTTTATAAGAGTGACCTGGCTACTAACTGATTATTGGGTAGAAGTGGTAGTTGTTAAATATGAAATTGGAGACTTGTTGAGTTTGAGGTGGCATTTGTCTGCTTAAATGAAGATAGCCTATATATACAGACAGGATTTGGAATAGTACAGTGAAACATGAGTGACATAGACACAGAGAAAGTTTAAAATATTTATAATACAGCTAGATATTGAATTGAATTTGGCCAATAAGAAGCCAGGACAATCAGAAAACAGTGATATGCATAGTGTTTTGTATATTATTCACATAGTATATGTTTGATATAAGTTTAATTCTTGGTCTTCCCTTGTGGCTCAGCTGGTAAAGTGCCTGCAATATGGGAGACCTGGGTTCGATTCCTGGGTTGGGAAGATCACCTGGAGAGGGGAAAGGCTGCCCACTGCAGTATTCTGGCCTGGAGAATTCCATGGACTCTGTAAGAGTGGAACACGACTGAGTGAATTTCACAATAAATCACTATTTTGAATCTATCTCCTTCTTTATTTACCATAGCAGCCCAGGTTTTTATTAATATGTTTTCTGACTGGGACTACTTTTTACTACTCTTAGCTGCTTTCATTGGTCACCTCCAGTCCAATTTATCTTCATAGCCAGAGTTGCATTTTCACAGTACAAATCTCATTGCTCACTCTGTTAAAAGCCTTTACAGGTCTCTTCATCACTATTAGGGTCAGAATAAGTTTAATTGACCTGTAAGTTTAATTGACCTATCCTCCAAGAAAAAAATACAGTTCTCACTCCCCCTCTTTCCTAATTTTCCTCACTCCCTTTCTTCCTTTCCTTCTTTCTTCCTCCCTTTCTCCTTCCCTTCTTCCTATCTTCTTTCTTTCTCTCTTTCTCTCTGCTTCCTTCACTTATTCTCCCCCCTTCCTCATCCTTCTCATTAAATATGTTTACTTTCTAGTTTTCTATACAGAGAAAATAACCCTGATAATTCAGAACAAAAGTAGGGAAATTCCATTGTAGAGTATCTTTGAACACTGTTCATTTTTATAAATTGTAATTTTAATTCCCAATGCTAAAGCATAGAATGTCTGACAAAGAAAATCCTATAAGAAAAAAGAATTATAAGATGGCTTTAAGATATAAATATAGAAATTCAAATTACTGTATCACAATACCCAGTATTTTAGTTTTGATGTGATAACAAATAATCTGGAAAAAATGAGTTACCTATAAATTTATGTAGACTGAGATTTTCTTCACATTATTTACAAGGTCCACATAGTATGGGCATCCTCAACAGAGTTAAAAGGAGATAAGGTCTGTTAACTCCAGAAAGAATGAAGAGATGGAGCCAAAGCAAAAACAACACTCAGTTGTGGATGTGACTGGTGATGGAAGCAAGATCTGATTCTGTAAAGAGCAATATTGCATAGGAACCTGGAATGTTAGGTCCATGAATCAAGGCAAATTGGAAGTGGTCAAACAGGAGATAGCAAGAGTGAGCATTTACATTTTAGGAATCAGTGAACTAAAATGGACTGAAATGGGTGAATTTAACTCAGATGACCATTATATCTACTACTGTGGGCAAGAAACCCTTGGAAGAAATGGAGTAGCCATCATAGTCAACTAAAGAGTCCGAGATGCAGTCCTTGGATGCAGTCTCAAAAATGACAGAATGATCTCTGTTCGTTTACAAGGCAAACCATTCAATATGATCATCCATCTATGCCTGACAAGTAATGCTGGAGAAGCTGAAGTTGAAAGGTTCTTTGAAGACCTACGAGACCTTCTAGAACTATCACCAAAAAAAGAAGTCCTTTTCATTATAGGGGACTGAAATGCAAAAGTAGGAAGTCAAGAAACACCTGGAGTAGCAGTCAAATTTGGTCTTGGAGTACAGAATGAAGCAGGGCAAAGGCTAACAGTTTTACCATGAGAATGCACTGGTCTTAGCAAACACCCTATTCCAACAACACAAGAGAAGACTCTACACATGGACATCATCAGATGGTCAACACCAAAATCAGATTGACTATATTCGTTGTAGCCAAAATGGAGAAGCTCTATACAGTCAGCAAAAACAAGACCAGGAGCTGACTGTGTCTCAGATCATGAACTCCTTACGGCCAAATTCAGACTTAAGTTGAAGAAATTAGGGAAAACCACTAGACCATTCAGGTATGACCTAAATCAAATCCCTAATGAATATACAATGGAAGTAAGATCATCCCCAAGGAAAAGAAATGCAAAAAACAAAAATGGCTGTCTGAGGAGGCCTTAAAAATAGCTGTGAAAAGAAGAGAAATGAAAGGCAAAGGAGAAAAGGAAAGATATACCCATTTGAATGCAGAGTTCCAAAGAATAGCAAGGAGAGATAAGAAAGCCTTCCTCAGCAATCAGTGCAAAGATATAGAGGAAAACAACAGAGTGGGAAAGACTAGAGATTTCTTCAAAAAAAATTAGAGATACCAAGGTAACATTTCATGCAAAGATGGGCTCAATAAAGGACAGAAATGGTATGGACCTAACAGAAGCAGATGATACTAAGAAGAGGTGGCAAGAATACACAGAAAAACTGTACAAAAAAGATCTTCATGACCAAGATAATCACGATGGTGTGATCACTCACCTAGAGCCAGACATCCTGGAATGTGAAGTCAAGTGGGCCATAGGAAGCATCACTATGAACAAAGCTAGTGGAGGTGATGGAATTCCAGTTGAGCTATTTCAAACCCTAAAAGATGATCCTGCAAAATGCTGCACTCAATATGCCAGCAAATTTGGAAAACTCAGCAGTGGCCACAGGATTGGAAAAGGTCAGATTTCGTTCCAATTCCAAAGAAAGGTAATGCCAAAGAATGTTCAAAAACTGCACAATTGTACTCATCTCACACACTAATAAAGTAATGCTCAAAATTCTCCAAGCCAGGCTTCAACAATACATGAACTGTGAACTTCCAGATGTTCAAGCTGGATTTAGAAAAGGCAGAAGAACCAGAGATCAAATTGCCAACATCCGTTGGATCATCAAAAAAGCAAGAGAGTTCCAGAAAAACATCTATTTCTGCCTTATTGACTATACCAAAGCCTTTGACTGTGTGGATCACAACAAACTGTAGAAAATTCTGAAAGAGATAGGAATACCAGACCACTGGACCTGCCTCCTGAGAAATCTGTGTGCTTGTTAGGAAGCAACAGTTAGAACTGGACATGGAACAACAGACTGGTTCCAAATCGGGAAGGGAGTACATCAAGGCTGTATATTGTCACCGTGCTTATGTAACTTATATGCAGAGTACATCATGAGACATGCTGGGCAGGAGGAAGCACAAGCTGGAATCAAGATTGCTGGGAGAAATATCAATAACCTCAGATATGCAGATGACACCACCCTTATGGCAGAAAGTGAAGAAGAACTAAAGAGCCTGTTGATAAAAGTGAAAGAGGAGAGTGAAAAAGTTGGTTTAAAGCTCAGCATTCAGAAAACAAACATCATGATATCCGGTCCCATCATTTCATGGCAAATAGACGGAGAAATAGTGGAAACAATGGCTGACTTTATTTTGGGGGGCTCCAAAATCACTGCAGATTGTGATTGCAGCCATGAAATTAAAAGACACTTACTCCTAGGAAGGAAAGTTATGACCAACCTAGACAGCATATTCAAAAGCAGAGACATTACTTTGTCAACAAAGGTCCGTGTAGTCAAGGCTATGGTTTTTCCAGTGGTCATGTCTGGATGTGAGAGTTGGACTGTGAAGAAAGCTGAGCGCCGAAGAATTGATGCTTTTGAACTGTGGTGTTGGAGAGAGTCCCTTGGGCTGCAATGAGATCCAACCAGTCCATCCTAAAGGAGATAAGTCCTGGGTGTTCTTTGGAAGGACTGTTGTTGAAGCTGAAACTCCAATACTTGGGCTATCTGATGCGAAGAGCTGACTCATTTGAAAAGACCCTGATGCTGGGAAAGATTGAAGGCAGGAGGAGAAGGGGACGACAGAGAATGAGATGGTTGGATGGCATCACCAACTCAATGGACATGAGTTTGAGTAAACTAAGGAGTTGGTGATGGACACGGAGGCCTGGTGTGCTGCAGTCCATGGGGT
This sequence comes from Bos indicus x Bos taurus, assembly GCF_003369695.1. Lineage (NCBI taxonomy): Eukaryota > Metazoa > Chordata > Mammalia > Artiodactyla > Bovidae > Bos > Bos indicus x Bos taurus. The sequence continues at coordinate 32,792,439 of NC_040077.1, forward strand.
CGCAAAGAGTCAGACACGACTGAGTGACTGAACTGAACTGAACTGAAGGTCTGTTAATTCATTACCCCCATCTTTTTTTTTTTTTTTTTTCAGAAATACAAAAACAAATAGGAGTAATGATAGAATTTATTTTTTTCCTTTATATTTTGATGAGAAAACTCTGTCTTCCTATTGGCAAATGAGATCAAATATATTCAGTTTACACATTTGTGATTCTTGAAAATCAAAACCTTACTAATTCAAGATATAATGGATAGCTCCACTGAGAATCTCCAACTTTTTGGATTTTTAAAGTTTAAACGTTGAGAGTAAATTGAGATTTATCACTAATATATTGTCGGTAGGAACTGATAGACCCAGTTTCTTTGCTCTGGGAAAAATAAATTCAATATGATAACACACAATTAAAGAAAAACAAATATTCACCAGGAATGTTTTTTGTGAAGTCATTTCCCCTAGACAAATGTGACCTTAAAATTCTTAGGCTGGATAATCCTGCATTAGTCATCAACCTGTACTAAAAGTGATTTTCCCCATTTTTTTTCTCATTTCATCTATTTTTCATCAAGTGTCTAGTATGATAAAAACAAACCAGTAACACAGCAGTGAGTGATCAGTGAATTTTGCACTTTTTATTATTCTTTCTTGGAATTTACAAATGTTACTATTTTTTTAAAATAGCAAATCTCTGGCTTTATTGAATTTGCTATTGCACACTTTTCTGTTTAGTATTTACTAGTTTTATTATTATTATTTGCTTTGTGTTTATGGTGTTAGTTGCTCAGTTGTGCCTGACTCTTTGCAGCCCCATGGACTGCAACCTGCCAGGCTTCTCTGTCCTTGGGATTTTCCAGGCCAAGATATTGGACTTGGTTGCCATTTCCTTCTCCAGGGGATCTTCCTGACCCAGGGATCAAACCCAGTCTTCTGCACTGAAGGCAGATTCTTTACCAACTGAGCTACCAGGAAAGCCCACTTACTTTTTGTTTACTTAACTGCTTTTCCCTGGCTTATTGAGAGTCATTTTCAGATCATTTATTTTGTACCTTTCTTCTTTTACAATATCTATTTAAGATGATAGATTTTATGTAAGTAAAATTATATCTATATCCCACACATTTTGAGAATTCAGCTTTCTAATATATGTCATTAGATATATATCTATAAAGAAAGCTGAGTACCGAAGAATTGATGCTTTCAAACTGGTGTTGGAGAAGATTCTTGAGAGTCCCTTGGACTGCAAGGAGATCAAACTAGTCAGTCCTAAAGGAAATCAGTCCTGAATATTCATTGGAAGGACTGATGCTGGAAGCTGAAACCAATACCTTACCACCTGATGCGAAGAACTGACTCATTGGAAAAGACCCTGATGCTGGGAAAGCTTGAAGGCAAGAGGAGAAGGGACAACAGAGGAGATGATTGGATGGCATTACCGACTCAGTGGATGAGTTAAGCAAGCTCTGGGAACTGGTGATGGACAGGGAAGCCTGGTGTGCTGCATTCCATGGGGTCACAAAGAATTGGACCCAACTGAGTGACTGAACTGAACTGAATATCTAACTCAATTAGTAGAAATAAATAAATATAAATATATATATTTAATTTCCATAGCGATTTCTTTGACTCATGAGTTATTTACTATTTTGCTTCCTAATTACTTAATTTGGGGGGGTTTCTTAGTAGTGTGTTATAATTTATATCAAGCTTTATTTCATTATCCTCAGAGTAAAATTGTTTACAATTGTTACAATTGTTTTATGTTCCATAACAATGTCAATTTGTTAAATGTTTTAAGTAAGCATGGAAAAAAATTGTATTTCTGTCATTTTGGAAAGCTTCTATGTGTTAATTTTTTGTTTGCTTGTTCTATACAGAGAATAAATCTTTAACTTAAACTTCAGAGATTTTTCTTCCTTTAAGCTGTGTACAGTTTTGCTTTATGTATATCGAGCCTTTTATGTTAATGCTTGCAAAATTAAGATTGTTATATCTTTACATTGAACTGACCCTGTTATGAAATTTTTCTTAGTCTCTAGTTATACTGGTTGACTATAAATCTACTTTGCTAATATATGTGTACCAGCATTTATTCTTTTTTTACTTTCAGCCTATTTCCTTATGTGAAAAAGATGTCAGCAACATACAGTTGTCTTCAATATCATGTTTAGTCTCATATCTTGGATTTTAATGTATGTATATATTGTCCATTTTAATTCAAAGTAATTATGGATGTTGAGAAGCTTAAATCTACCACTGAAGTATTATTTGCTATTTATCCTATTTTTTCTTTTTTCTTTACATTTCCCTGCTCTGTTACCTTTTTATTTATGCATTAATATATTGATATTTTAGTAGTTATTTAAGAGGTTATAATGTACACACTTAACTTACTAGCTGCTGCTGCTAAGTCACTTCAGTTGTGTCTGACTCTGTGTGACCCCATAGATGGACTCTACTTTAAATCATTACTTTTTCCACTTGTTAGAAAATACAAGGGCTTTAAGGACTTCCCTTGTGGCTCAGCTGGTAAAGAATCCACCTGCAGTGCGGGAGACCTGGGTTTGATCTCTGGGTTGGGAAGATCCCCTGGAGAAGGGAAAGGCTACCCACTCCAGTGTTCTGGCCTGGAGAATTCCTTGGGATAGCAAAGAATCAGACAAAACTGAGCTACTTTCACGTTAAGACATTTAACTCCATTTATCTGTCTTATTTCTGAATATATTTTAAAGCTCCAACATCTTTTATCATTATTTAAGGTAGGAGTTGGAAACTATGCCTCATGGGCAAAATTCTGCCCAATGTCTGATTTTTTTTTTTTTTCTTAATGACTTGTGGGCTTCCCAGGTGGCTCAGTGGGTAAAGAATCCACCTGCAATTCAGGAGACACAGGCAGATGTGAGTTCAGTCCCCAGGTCAGGAAAATCCTTTGGAGGAGGACATGTCAATGCCCTCCAGTATTTTTGCCTGGAAAATCCCATGGATTGAGGAGCCTGGTGGGCTATAGTCCACAGAGTCGCATAGAGTTGGACTCAACTGGAGCAACTTAGCATGCAGGTACAGGCTCAGATTGGTTTTTACACTTGTAAATGGTTTTTAAAAAATCAAAAGAAGTAGCATTTAGATATGTGAAAACTATGTAAAATTTAAAATTTATGCTCATAAAGTTTTATTGAAAAGTAGTCACACTCATTCATTGTGTGTTTTCTCTGGCTGCTTTCGCAGCAAACAGCAGTTAGGCAGTCACTGTGACAGAGATTGTATATGCTGCTCTCATCTCTCTGCATTGCTGCTAAGTGCACGGCACATTGTAGTTTTAACTCATCTGAGTTCTGGGAGCCATACACTTTGCTGAACTGCAACACTTTGTCTTCTTACACTAATGGAGAGCCACTATGGCAAAAGAAAATGTGACCTCTGAATGTCATGCATAAAGGCACAGTGGAGTGTGAATTATTTTGTTATCAAAGTATATGACACAGCATTGTGTTTTTTAGCAATAACACTATAGCTGTGCTAAAATAATACAATATACATTAGTATCATCAGATTAAGCACTCATTACAATATTCACAACTCATAGGAAAGCAAAAAGTAAGAAAAATTAGAAAATTTGATATGAAATATTTCATCAAAAGAGAATGTTTTCATACCTATAAAAATGAAAATGATTCTGCAACCAGAGTGAGACTTTTAGAGATTCATTTGATGTTGATTTTTAAAAAATTTAATGTTTTAAATAAGTCATTTCTTTTTTGATGCGTTTCCTTGTTTATGTTGAAAGTGGAATATTTTTCTTACTATTCCTTTGCGAGTACTGTCATTTTTATAAACCTACTTTTACGAACTTCTCTTTGTCCTTAATTGTTTTAAGTTTTAATGTGATGTTTATATGCACACACACATGTATATACATACATATATATGGCAGTTATTCCTCTTAAAATTAGTAGACCTTCTTGTTTCTGTTTAGAAAACTCTTACCCCATGTCTCTTGAAATATTGCTTCGATGCCTTCATTGCTTTTTTCTTTCTAAGACTCCAGCTACACCTATGTTAAAGTTTTCTCCATGACCCAATACCACTTATATTATTTACATATATTTCACCCATTTTTTTCCTTTACTTTTTCATTCTGGATTTTCTACCCATCTCTATTGCTATTAAATGCATACATTGATTTCTCAATTTTAGTTCTATTTTTTTTTTTAGAATATCTGTTTGAATCCTTAATATAGATGTACTTTCTATGGTGAAATTCTCCATCATTTTATCATATTATATTTTGAATATATCAGTAATAGTATCATTGGCCTCTGTTCTCCTTGTTGTGAGTTGGCAAATTTTTCAAGAAGAAAATACAGTGTTAAATGTTAGAGTCACCTCAGTGATTGTCCATTTTGTTACGAAATATGCTTCTCAAGTTATAGTTGCCTTGACTGTCTTCCGTAGCCAAATAGTGCTTTCTTTCTCTGTCACTCTCTGTCACACGCGTGCATGCGTGTGTGTATTTTGCCTAGCTTTTATAGTTTTACTCAGGAAGATAAATAATCTGCATCAAAAATGTAGCCCAATTCTAGGCCCACGGGTAGCTAAATATTTAGCAAATATTTTTGAGTGAGGTAATTAACTAAATTCTGAGTTTGTGCTGAGCATCTCATAATGGATATTTTAGTTATAATAGAGCTCCAGAGGATGTAGAGGAGCATCAGACACTTTTCCTATTTGACATTAGTTCAAGGACTTTTACTCATGAAAAAGCTTAAGGTGAGCAGAAACAGAGAGGTGCAAAAGAGATAGAAAACTTTATTTTTATTTTTGACCTTGCAAATTTGACCAAAACAGAGTCTGTTAGTAAATTAAATCTTTTCTCAAAACCCATTTCCAAAATTCTGGCCAAAATTTTTATGAGAAATTATTATGATTCCCTTGAAGGTGTTGATTAAAAGGAAAGAAACTAATGTATTCTAACTCCTTGTTTCATTGTGGTAGGGATATATTGTGCTCTAAAACTTACTGTCATCGGTACTATCAATAGCATGTGGCTTCTAATCCTTCATGCTCTTCAAAGCTCAAACTGATCTGTTGGGAAACTTCATACCAACTTTGTGAGCGGGGCTGAGACTTGAGTGAAGTTAATGAGGCAACAAGGGCATAAAATTTAAGGAGGTACTCTTAAGGGGGCTTCCCAGGTGGCACAGTGGTAAAGAATCTACCTGACAATGCAGGAGAGGTCGGTTTGATTCCTGGGTCAGGAAGATCCCTTGGAGAAGGAAATGGCAACCCACTTCAGCATTCTTGCCTGTACAGTCTCATGGGCAGAGGAGCCTGGCAGGCCTGAGTCCATAGGGTCACAAGGAATCGGACATGACTGAGTGTGTACTTGTTCATGAGAGTTTCAACCCTGCAATTGAATGTCCCTACATTTGCATGATCCTGGGAGTGAGTGCCTCCTTAAATTTTGTGCCTTTGGTTCCTCACTTGTCTCACCCTGCCATCAATTCTACCTGGGGTGGGTAGACCAAAATTTATTCCCTTGACTTTGTAGTCATGGAAACAGGCATAGAAAGATAATGTGATTTCCCTAAGGCCATATTGGAACCTGGAAGACTGATCAAGGGAAATAGAAAATAAGTTTGGTAAATATGAGAAGGATACACAATTTTTTGTACAGTATCTGAAAACCAAGTGCAGTGCTTGTCAAACTTAGATCAAAGCCATGTGAATACTTTAGAGCAGTGGTAGTAAATGTAAATTTCATTGTATTAGTTCCCATATATCCCACATGCTTCACAACCTGAATAATTTGAATCCTTGGTTGTACACATTGACTTTATTACTTCTTGTTTTTGTTGATCTCTACCACATCAATCAGGCTTAAAACTGAATTAACAGATGACAGTTAAATTTTGGCAAGCCTTAGCTATGAAATCGAACTATGATTGTGTACTCATTTTTGTTTTTTACCTTAGCCAGTGCAGCATTAATCTTTACAAGCATGGTAATGAAGACACTTGTAGTCAGCATCTATAGAAAAGATCCAGCAAGAGATACATTTTACCTGCCAAGAGTGGGCTGTCTCTGTTAGAGAATGAGGAATGATTTACAGGTGTTAATGGGCCTGCGTTATTGTTGAAAGCTGCTCAAGTAAGGCGTCTGTGGAACTAGAGAAAGGGCTGTGTTGAAAATGAGTGCACCTGTTTGCAACCTGCTAAAAGATGCGTTGAGGATAAGATATAGTTATCCAAAACAAACAACAACAACAACAAAGAGCAGGGATTATAAAGCCTTGTCTCTTTTTAGTCTTCTTTTTTCCTCTACTCAAGCTTCTTTCTCAGCTGTGAACTGAAAGTTTCATTTTGGATCCGAATCATTTCACTTAGGAGCTAAGGTTGAGTTTAAAGTACTGTCTTTTAAGTGAAGGTCAGTGATTTATCCACTATAGCACCCAACTCCAAATACTTCTGGTAATTAATTATACCTATATCTGTTTTTATAGAGTGAAAGAATAAAGAAATGACAGTCAGCAGTTTTAGGAAATACAAGTTAAAGGTGTCCTATCCTTAAAAATGATATATTGTTTTGGAAAGAAAATTTTAAAGTTGGTAAATGCAATCTAAAATTAAATACAGATTTTGAATTTCAGTCTGTGAAGCTGAAAAGATCAAAGGAAAGTCTTTACAGTACTTTGGAATTTGGTCTAATACTTCCTGGGAGGTCATTTACTCCCATAATTTAGTCGGACTTATTTTGGCTTCAGGTCTATTAAAAATGTGCAGCAAAAAAGGAGGCCTCTTTTTACTTTAATTTTTAACCACAACTTGTCAGTAGAAAAGAAAGGTGTCTGAAAGAGGATCATCTATCATAGTCCTAATATCATAGCTATTAGCTTTCAAATCTTCTGACTTTTTAAGTCTGAGAGAGAAACTCACCTTGAAATGTCTGCATTTTAACTCTTTCCAGATCTGTGGAAAGGCAGATGTGCTGCAATGCAGTCACCACCCACTATGACATCCATGGTTATCACACCTTAGCTAAGAAAATTTAGGTATCAAGAGGATTGGATTTGTTATTAGATACAGTTTCTTTTGGGCTTCCTGCCCTGAAGAAGGAAGTAACAACCCATTCCAGATTTCCCAAATCTCATGGACAAAGGAGCCTGGTGGGCTATAGTCCATGGGGTTGCAAGACAGTCAGACACCACTGAGTGACTAAACAACAACAACACAGTTTCTGTCTGCTGTTTTCAGATAATTGAACCCTACTGATGTGATTTCAACTCATCAGTGGGTAGTTAAGTACCTCGAACAAAGTCCTATCCTTTTTCGTTTTCCCCGTTTCTTCCTGTATCTCTTTCTCCCCTTTCCTCTCTCTCTCTCTCTTTCCTCTCATCCTTCTCAGTCTCTGGCTTTTCACTCACAATACACTGGGAAGGAGAAATTATCTATCTATCTATATATTAAGTCAGAGGCTATGTTATGTAAAAACTCAAGTGCTTGGCTGGAAGGAATCTTGTGTTCTACCTTTCTTGCCTGTGGGTTTCATTGTACAAGTCATTTCATTTCTGTAGTCTTCAGTTTTCTTATTTGGAAAATAGAGGGGATTGAGTTTGATGAGATTTGAAGTCTTTCCTATTCCTGAACCTGTTCTGAGCATGCTTCCCCTGGAATACTAGTAATTACTATTTGACAATGACACATCCTACAGAGAAGTGCTTGTCTCCTCTGAATCTGGGCCCAGAAAACTGACAAAGGATTACCTTAATTGTGTCAATATAGTTCAACTAAGCTTTCTAAATAATTTCTTATCACAGCAGATTTCCAGCCACTGTGAGGATGGTAAACGACATTCAGCTCATGCTGAGTGGCTGCCTGGAGTCTTGTGCTGAGGATTGTGAAGCAGGTTCCAGGGAGTGCAATGAACTCTGAACACTGGCTTTCACTGGTGAGCACGGGCTAAGTGGGGCTCACCTACCACTTGTTTGTCATCCTTAACCTCCCACGGTGTCAATTTGTGGAAAATGCACTAGTGCAAAGACCTTACCATAAATTCCAACTTGAATGAAATAAAATACAAGGCATAAACAAGGCTTTTGTAACCAGCTTTACATGGAGCTGCCAACTGCAGTTGCAACCTCTACAAACTTATAGATTTCTAATACTTGTCAATCTTGAAATTGTTATTTATGACTTCAAGAAATGCATTTGTTTAATTTTGACCCCCCTAAAACACACTCACAGAATGGAAGTTTATTTTATTTAAAAATCTAGGAATTTCAGGGTATTTATACTCTGCTTTTTAAACATATTTTAGAGAGTTGTCTTACTAACTTGTCTACTGAAATCCTTAAACAATTCTTTGTTGACTTGGTTTAGATATGTCAAAGGGCCATTTCTTTGCCCACTTTTTGACGCAAATAAAATAAATTCCACAATACCTGCAACATAAAGAGATTATTTGCATCTTATGTGCTTCTTAACTTTTGCAGTTAAAAGGTTCTTACTCCCATAATGCAGCCTATGCTAAGTCGCTTCAGTCGTGTCCAACTCTGTGCGACCCCAGAGACGGCAGCCCACCAGGCTCCCCCGTCCCTGGGATTCTCCAGGCAAGAACACTGGAGTGGGTGCCATTTCCTTCTCCAATGCATGAAAGTGAAAAGTGAAAGTGAAGTCGCTCAGTCGTGTCCGACTCTTTGCAACCCCCATGGACTGCAGCCCACCAGGCTCCTCTGTCCATGGGGTTTTCCAGGCAAGAGTACTGGAGTGGGGTGCCATTGCCTTCTCCAAATGCAGCCTATACTGTGTTATAATAAATATTTAGCCTTAATTTTAAATTTGGTAGCTAAGTGCACATGTAGGAGTCTTTAAGAAGGAATAGTTTTCCACACTATTTTGCTAACCATTGTAATTTACATTTAAGATTTTCAGTTAATTTAGTGACAATAGTAATTTCAAATTCAACCATAGATGTTTTGCTTTCCCATGTCTTCATACCTCTTCCATGTGCTTTGGAAATACTTATCATTTATCTGTGTTGAGATATGTTGCTAAACAACTTTATTTTGGATCTACACATTACATTTTCACTCTGACCATTGTTGACATCAATGAGATAACTATTATCTTCTGATAAGTATGCACCTGGTTTCATAGTTTCCTGTGATAGTGGGAAACAACAAAAGCAAAAGGTTCCTATGGTAGTGTGAAACAACAAAAAGCAAAAATTGAAAGTCTGCAATCTTCTGTAAAATTTACTGGGAACTTATTTCAGTTTTATATGAATGTCTACCGGTTATCATGAGGCTGAGCATCATCTGTCAGAAACAAACACATCGAAAATACCGAGCTTGTTCATTGCTCACAGATTTTCTTTTATTATAGTATTAAGCACAGGATCTGAGGTACTAAATGTGTAGTACATCAGAAAAATATTATCTTCTATAAATACAATGATGTGGATTTGTTCCTATTCAGAAGACATGCTGAAAATGCTGTTAGGATATTGTATACTGATTTCTTTCAGGCTGTAATAGCTAATCCCCCTTTTGGATTGGTGCAAGCAGTCAAATCACTCCCAAATCTTCAGGAAATGAAAGGCAAGATCACTAATCACTGCATGCATACTTCACTTTAATATTTCATTCAGCATTGATAGAAGATCATAATGGAAGATATTTTGAAAGGGCACAGCACAATTGTACTCAGTGGGCCATGTGTAATATTTGAAAGTGTAACATCTCTGTGGGTACTTTGTAAGCTGCAGCGGTTAGGTGAAGAATAAATGTTAAACCAGATTTTCCCAGTCATCCAATCAAAAACATTTGTTATGTGCCCTCTGTGTGTAAAGAATTGTATTAAGTGTATAGTTTTGTCTCTGCTCTTTTTTAAAACTATGCTCCTGGTGTGTTTTAAGCGGAGGTAGGTGGGTCTTGTCACTAAAATAAAATAAAGGCATTTTTTTCCCAGTTTCTAGAAAGTATTAGTTAGCTTAGTGCTTAGAGTTTTATCAATTTTAGTTTTTCCCCTGCTAGTTTTCTCAAATGTTTGATACTTGGTATTGCTTGTTTATGTTTTAGCTTATTTTAGACAGTTTTAGAATTATGACTTTTTAAGTTTAGTATGTTTTTTATGTTCTGGAAACAACGTCATGATCACCAGGTATTCTTTCTGTCCTGTAAGCAAATTTGAATACCAATATGACTTAAATTGTCTTGAAACAACTAATTAATTTGATTCAAGTTGCTAAAAATTAGTATATTCAGACAGTTGACAAAATACAAATTTCTAAAGTATAATCATGTACTTTGAAAGAATTAGTGCGTTGCTTTATGAAGTTGAAGAGTTGAAGTAGGTTTGATCCCAGGAGGGTTTGGTTCATGTTGTTTTAACTTACACGATTTTCTAGGGAGTGAAATTAAATCATGTCTATTATTTTTTTATGCCATTCATCTCCTACAATTACATCAGACCATCTGTAAATTTAGACTTCATGGAATATATAATAAACTTGTTTTTGTCAAATTGCATTAGCTTATTATTTAATAATAACAGCAAATTCTTACTGAGCACATACTTTGTGTCGGTAGCACATACTATATTCTACAAGCATTGATTCTTTTAAACCTCATAATCACCTTATATTACCTCCTTTATTCAGATGAGGAAACTGATCCAAAAAGGTAAAGTAAACTAAACTTAGACAACCAGCGTGTCACAGACCAGAGGTTTGAAGCCTGGCAGTTGGGCTACAAGAGTCTGTGTCCCTGACAGTTGACCTGAACTAACCCCACTTTTTTTCCTTAATTCAAGAATAGTATATTATTTAGGATGCCTTTAGTTGCAAGTATCACCCTAACCTAAACTGCTGGCAAGAGTAAAAATAATTTACTGGTTCACATAACTAAAAAAACTAGAAATAGCAGTTTTGCTTCAGGCAAGGCTTGATTTATTGATTCTATGATGTCACTAAGAACTCAGTTTCCTTCAGTCTCAAGACTCTGTTTTCCCAAGATGGATGCTAGTCACATAAAAGGAAAATGCTTCCTTACTCACATTCAGCAAGGAAAAGAGTGTGTTGGTCTCAGTATTTCTTTTTTTTTTTTTAAATATAAATTTATTTATTTTTTTAAATTTTATTTTATTTTTAAACTTTACAAATTGTATTAGTTTTGCCAAATATCAAAATGAATCCACCACAGGTATACCTGTGTTCCCCATCCTGAACTCTCCTCCCTCCTCCCTCCCCTACCCTCCCTCTGGGTCATCCCAGTGCACCAGCCCCAAGCATCCAGTGTCGTGCATTGAACCTGGACTGGCAACTCGTTTCATACATGATATTATACATGTTTCAATGCCATTCTCCCAAATCTTCCCACCCTCTCCCTCTGCAACAGAGTCCATAAGACTGTTCTATACATCAGTGTCTCTTTTGCTGTCTCGTACACAGGGTTATTGTTAGCATCTTTCTAAATTCCATATATATGCGTTAGTATACTGTATTGCTGCTTTTCTGTCTGGCTTACTTCAAATTGGAGGTTAATTACTTTACAATATTGTATTGGTTTTGCCATACATCAACATGAATCTGCCACGGTGTACACGTGTTCCCCATCCTGAACCACCCTCCCACCTCCCTCCCCATACCATCCCTCTGGATCATCCCAGTGCACCAGCCCCAAGCATCCAGTATCATGCATCAAACTTGGACTGGTGATTTGTTTCATATATGATATTATACATATTTCAATGCCATTCTCCCAAATCATCCCACCCTCTCCCTCTCCCACAGGGTCCAAAAGACTGTTCTATACATCTGTGTCTCTTTTGCTGTCTCACATACAGGGTTATCGTTACCATCTTTCTAAATTCCATATATATGCATTAGTATACTGTATTGGTGTTTTTCTTTCTGTCTTACTTCACTCTGTATAATAGGCTTCAGTTTCATTCACCTCATTAGAACTGATTCAAGTGTATTCTTTTTAAAGGCTGAGTAATACTCCTTGGAAGGAAAGTTATGACCAACCTAGATAGCATATTCAAAAGCAGAGACATTACTTTGCCAACAAAGATCTGTCTAGTCAAGGCTATGGTTTTTCCTGTGGTCATGTATGGATGTGAGAATTGGACTGTGAAGAAGGCTGAGCACCAAAGAATTGATGCTTTTAAACTGTGGTGTTGGAGAAGACTCTTGAGAGTCCCTTGGACTGCAAGGAGATCAGCCCTGGGATTTCTTTGGAGGGAATGATGCTGAAGCTGAAACTCCAGTACTTTGGCCACCTCATGCGAAGAGTTGACTCATTGGAAAAGACTCTGATGCTGGGAGGGATTGGGGGCAGGAGGCGAAGGGGACGACAGAGGATGAGATGGCTGGATGGCATCACTGACTCGATGGACATGAGTCTGAGTGAACTCTGGGAGTTGGTGATGGACAGAGAGGCCTGGCGTGCTGCGATTCATGGGGTCGCGAAGAGTCAGACACGACTGAGCAACTGAACTGAACTGAATACTCCATTGTGTATATGTACCACAGCTTTCTTATCTATTCATCTGCTGATGGACATCTAGGTTGCTTCCATGTCCTGGCTATTATAAACAGTGCTGCGATGAACATTGGGGTACATGTGTCTCTTTCAATTCTGGTTTCCTCTGTGTGTATGCCCAGCAGTGGGATTGCTGGGTCATAGGCAGTATTTCTTAGAGAAGTCCTGACTGTCTTCATGAATGAGCCAGTTTAAGTTGCTGACTGCCCCAAGTCAGTGAATGTGGTCACAGAGATATAATGCTGTGCTTGGCTTAAGTTAGATTGCCTATGTGTCCTTGAAACCACAGAGACCCTAAACGGGCTTTTGATGAAGCAGAATATAGATATTCCAAAAGAAGTAAAAGTGTTCGTCTCTCTGTCGTGCCTGACTCTGCGCAAACACCATGGACTGTAGCCCACCAGGCTCCTCTGTCCATGGAATTCTCCAGGCAAGTGTACTGGAGCAGATTGCCATTCCCTGCTCCAGGGTATCTTCCCAACCCAGGGATTGAACCTGGGTGTCCCGCTTTGCAAGCAGATTCTTTACCACCTGAGTTACCAGGGAGGCCCAGATATTCTGAAAGTAAGCTACAAATGTATGCAGAATATACTATTTCTGTATTCAAGTGTTTGTGTTATATGTGTAATATATACGTGTTGAAGCTGAAACTCCAATACTTTGGCCACATGATGTGAATAACTGATTTATTTGAAAAGACCCTGATGCTGGGAAAGATTGAATGCAGGAGAAGAAGGGGACAACAGAGGATGAGATGGTTGGATGGCATCACCGACTCAATGGGCGTGAGTTTGACTAAACTAAGGAGTTGATGATGGACCGGGAGGCCTGGTGTGCTGCGGTCCATGGGGTCACAAAGAGTAAGACACAACTGAGTGACTGAACTGAATCTTTTATCATCTATCTATCCATCCATCCATTATCTATCTTTGCCTGATACCTTTCCTTAGAGATCAGTCCTTGAACTGAGAAAGATGCCATGCAAAAATAATCATTTTGTCAGGCTACCATAAAAGTAGTAATGGCTACTGAAAACAAGATTTATTCTGATTTAATTTTTTGGACATTTGGTACACTCAGTAAAACAGAGAAAAATAACATTGCATTGAAAATGATTTTTTTTTTAAATCTCACTAACTGACATAGTTAGCTATAGTTGTTATAGGAATAATTTTTTCTTTCTTTAGTACTGTTTTTTCTTTTTATTCACATTCTTTTAGACACTAGGTACTTCTCTGTGGTATGGAACACACAGAGACTATAGTCTGACAAGTTTCAATGCCAAGGTTGTATTGGCAGCTTGTGATCTGGAGTTATGAAATTCTTGTCCAAAGCGGACACACATGCTTCACACCTGATGCTTAGAGACACCATTAAAAAAAAACAACCCTCTGGGTTCTCATGTTAAGGCTGCTGCTGCTGCTGCTGCTATGTTGCTTCAGTCGTGTCTGACTCTGTGCGACCCCATAGATGGCAGCCCACCAGGCTCCCCCGGACTGGGATTCTCCAGGCAAGGACACTGGAGTGGGTTGCCGTTTCCTTCTCCAATGCATGAAAAGTGAAAGTGAAGTTGCTCAGTCGTGTCTGACTCCTAGCGACCCCATGGACCACAGCCTACCAGGCTCCTCCGTCCATGGGAGTTTCCAGGCAAGAGTCTTGGACATGTCAAGGCTAAACCATTTAAAAAGTACAATAATAAACATGCAAGTGGGAGAAAAGACAAAAAAAGATAAGTGACTTTGGTGTTTCTTCAGTTTCTGGCATCCTAAACAGAAATCCTCACTTACGCATCTCAATGTTACGATGTATGACATACACAGTGTAGTTGAACCTAGAAATTGTGAATGAGAAAGTGACCTTTCTGTAATTGTATGGAAATATTATCTTTTTTTAAGTCTTATGTTCTTGTTTCAAATCAGCTGTGGTGATCTACTTGAATTGACTATCCTGTTTTATAGATTTATACAGCAAGGAATAAAAATATTTTATTAAATATGCATGTGAATTGTAGAATTTTGGGAATTTTCTCCACCTTTCAAAAAATTGTAAAGATATACGGTCATAAAATCTGATATATCCAAGTAGAATATACCTCTCAAAATAACAATGGAGAAAAGTGAAAAGTAAAACATCTTAATTAAAATGTTATTACACTTATATTTTAAAAAGTAAAACTTTATATTAAGATGGTTTTAGATTTACAGAAAAGTTACAAGATGATGCAGAAAGTTCCTGTGTGACCTACATGTTGTTTCCTATGTTATCAACATCTTATATTAGTAAACCAATATAATAAACCAATACTGATATATTATTATTAACCAAAGTCCATACTTTCTACAGAGATTCTTAGTTTGGAGGGTTCAGGATAGGGAATACATGTATACCTGTGGCAGATTCATTTCAATATTTGGCAAAACTAACACAATATTGTAAAGTTTAAAATTAAAATAAAATTTAAAAAATAAAATAAAATTTTACTTTGGAACAGTTTAATATATACACAATTATTGTGAAGGAGTACAGAGAGTTCTTATCGACCCCACACTGCATTTTCCCTATTATTGACATCTTACGTAAATATGGTACATTTGTCACGGTGAATGAGCCAATACTGATGCTCAGTGTTTTCAGCATTTGAAAAGTTCACACTGCATTCAGATTTCCTAAGTTTCCCCTTAGTGTCCTTTTTCTCTTTCACGATCCCATGTAGGACACCACACTACATTTAGTCCTCACATCTCTATAGGCTCCCCTGGGTTGTGACGGTCTCTCAGACATTCCTTGTTTTTATTGACCCTGCCAGTGTTGAGGATTATTGATCAGGTAGTTTTGTAGAATGCCCCTCAGTTGAGATTTTTCTGATATTTTCATCATGATTAGACTGGATCTGTGAGATTTGGGGGAGAAGACCACTGAGATAAAGTAAAATTATCTTCACATATATCAAAAGTATATGTGAGCTCCCAGCATTGATGTTACCCTTGGTCACCTGGCTGAGGTAGTATATGTCAGGTTTCTTCACGGTAAACCTACTTTTTTCCCCTTCATTCTCACACTGTTCTCTTTGGAAAATTACTTTGTACAGCCTGCACTTATTGAGAGAAGCAATTATGTTCTATCTTCTAAGGACAGAGTGTCTAACCCAATTATTTGCAGTTCTATACAGAATTTATTCTTTATTTTTTCACAAAATTATTTACTTACATTGGTATTTTAGAAATACAATTGAACCAATAGCATAGCTCTTACTTAAATATTTATTAGAAAGAGTTGACCACATGGTCTACTAGACCAGCGTTCTATGCTTGTTGTTCAGTTGCTAAGTCATGTCCAGCTCTCTGCGACCCCATGGACTGCCAGGCTTCCCTGTCCTTCATTATCTCCCGGAGTTTGTTCAAATTCATGTCCTTGAGTTGGTGATGCCATCTAACCACCTCATTCTCTGCTATTCCCTTCTTGTTGGTATTAATTGGAAATGCCCAGTATTCCGGGGAGGGCATGACATCCTCCCTGGGTGTACACTTAACTTCATCTCTGGATTATGATGTCTGTCACATCTCTTCTAAAATCTTTCTGTTTCCTTTGTTTAATACCACATCTTAGTGATAATGGATTACAGTAGTCTATAATCTTCTGGGTAAAGTCGGAAATATTTGGATTTCTTCTAATTGCATCTCCCTGAACACTTATTAGCAACAAACACAGCAGCAGCAACAACAGTAATTAGTTGAATGATTTGTTGAATGAACCCCATTATGCTAAGTGTTATATACTGAAATTTCAGCCTAACATTTGTATAAATTATAATTTATTTTCCTAATTTTAAAGAATAGGTAACCTTCAGTGTATTAAATAATTTGACCAAGGTCACACAACTGGCAAATGACAAAATTGAAATTTAAAGTAAGAAATATAAGAATTTTCAAAATTGTAAGTTATCGACTACCTTTTAAGCTCTCAACTTACTGTATCACTCATGGTATTAAAGACTTCAAGGATTTCCCCTCTCTGGTTGACTGACTTTTTGAGTCAGCTGTTACATTTGCACCATTCCTGCACTTTGATAGCTTAAGTTTTTTTCTGTAATAATAATATCATGTGTGAATCTAATAATATCATGTGTGAAATGCAAATATAGGAATTTTTTAGTGATTTGTTGCATATGCATTTGTGTTTTATTGTTGGGATTAACATCATGTCTGCTGGTTGTTATTCTGTTCTTCCAATAGATTCCTTGATGCCTATAATTTTATTAACATTTTGACAAGAGTATCCATTAATCCATACCCTCAACTAATTGCCACTGACCACCTAAATATATTATGGGGGGATACAAGCTGAAAAAGATTAACGTTGTCTTAAGTAAAACTATAGGTGGATGGAAATAATGTATATATCAATACATTGCAAGGACAGAAAGTGGTAAAAATTATGAAAATTAGTATAAAGAGTTCAGGAAAAAGATTAATTATGAAGAGGAATATCAGAAGGAGGTAACATTTTCCTTAGGTCTTAAACAACTGGCAAGATTTGCAAACATGTATGGATGTGAATGGGACTTACCCAACAGCTCAGAGGTAAAGAATCCGCCTGCAGTGCTGGAGCCGCAGGAGATACAGGTTCGATCCTTGGGTTGGGAAGATCCCCTGGAACTCCAGTATTCCTGGAGAGTACTGGAAACCCAGAGAATTCCATGGACAGAGGAGCCTAGTGGGCTACAGCCCGTAGAGTCACAGAGTCGGACATGACTAAAGCAACTTAGCATGCAGACACTCATGAACATGGATGGGCACAGTATAAAGTAGAATTGATCACCAAGACTCTCTTTTCTTCTCCTCCTTTTAGTCTCTCAGACTCCTTTAGGTGTTCATTATCTTCTCCCTGCCATTTAAATATAAAATACTTGACTTCTGTCTGCAATTCTCTTCTCTGTTTTTTGTATATACACTCTGTAGCTTCAACTATCAGTCACATGCTGAGAACTCCAGACTTTTCTAGTCACCTGCCTACAAAATATCTCAACAGGCATCTCAAACCAGTGTGTCAAAAATAACCCCTGCTCATTTTCTTTGATATATAATAATACCTAGAATAACTTACTTTTGAGTCAAGCTTTTCTGGGTTCGAGTATAGCTTCTATCACATACTATCTGAGAGATTCTGGGCAAGTTAGTAAACCAGTCTAAGCCTCATGGTTTTGTTTTGTTTTTTTACACTAAGACAAATAGCAATTGTGCCTGCTTTATTTAGATATTATAAAAATCAAAGAGATGTGAATGTCTAAGCTCTCAGGGTTAGTTGTTATTACCATTATTCACACAATTGTAGTAAAGAATGCCACCACCCACTTGATCACCCAAACTCCAAACAGTGGCCACCACCAGTGAAATTCTTTGGTGTCAGCTTCCACTGGTGCAGTCAGTTCTATGTCAGCAGAATGTCTTTTCTCTATATGTCTCTTTTCTACCTTCTTCTCTGTCCCTACTTTCTACTTACTTAGTCCAGGCCTTAGTCCTATAATTATGATGAATGGCAGCTGAATTATTGCTATTGATTATATTTTGCTTTAATTCTTTGCGTTGTTGCTAAACTAATGTTTCTAATATGCAAATCTGATTTTTCTTCTCTGCTTTCATCAGTGACTCCATATTCTCTTTAGCGTGATCTGGTCTCTGCAAGACCTCCTGAATTATCTCTAGTAAACTCATAATCGTAAATATCATAGTTTCCAAATCTCCACCCCCGCCCTCATGCTACTTCTCTTTTCCCCCAACTTTTTATACTGTTTTACATGTCTACTGCTTGGAACCTTCCAGCAATGTCTTCTCTACCCAAGCTGCAATACATGTCCTGAACTCTGAACAATCTCTTCTACAATGCCTTTAAGAGAGAAACAGCTACTTTGAATCTCTATAGTAAATTTTAATGCTGTTTCTGTAATACTTTAATCTTCTGTTGCATTTATTCATTTACAAGCCTTTCTGTCCCACCAGACTATGCATTGCTTGAGGGCAGGAATTTCACATCTAATTTTGCATTCATTCTCAGATCCAAGTAAAGTGCTTGGTGAATAATAGGTATTTGATAAAATCTTGTATAAATTGTTTAATAAGTTGGATCCAAATAATCAAAGTTTATTCATATCCTCACATTTCTGTCCATTCATATTAATTTAAAGAACATATGTATTTTTGAAACTTCATACTTTGCTAGAAAGAGAAGTTTGCATTGGAAACTCAAGGATTCTGGATTACTTACCCACTATAATTTTGTACTGATTAAATATCTACCATAATTTAACATTTCCACTAGTATCAGACTGAGCTCTAAATATATCTTTCTTCATTTATCTTATCCCATTGTTTGTTGTTTCTAAACTAGATCCTACCTATGTCAAGATAACTCCTGCTGATGGCATAGGGGCCCCGTTTTTCAGACATATTTTTGGAAAGAATACTTACTTAGGGTTTTCCTTCATCTGATATAGAATTCAAAAATAAATTTATGTTTGATGGACAGAGCTAGCAAAGATGCCTGGTATCTACTTAATTTATCCTGTCTCCAGGTACATGCAATTACCCATTTATTAAGAAATAAAATGTAAGACTAAAAGCATTTAATTTTAATTGCCTCTGATGTGCACCATATTGTCACTTTTACTGGCTCACTATGGCTGCCCAGCTAGAATTTCTCTTTCATGCAAACAACAGGACTAAATTGAATTACATAAAAGAAGCTACACACTGACTCCCAGCAGTATGTTTTGACAAAACATTTTGTCTCCTTAAATGATTTCAGATGCTGCAGTCAAAAGCCTTGACTGCAAGTAATGGGTTCATAAAACCTATTTTAAAAAAAAATTTTACCTGACAGTAATGCTGTGCAAATATCTGCACTTCTAGTTCACCTGCTCCACTTGTTTACATCAAGATTTTAATAGAATGACTGTCACAGAGCAACCACTAAAGGCCACTGTTTGATAAGTTGCTGTAAAAACACACTTTAAAATGGGAATTTCCTTCCTAAATTCAGTCATCATGAAGGGTGATGGTTAAAAAAATATTGAAGAAACATGTTTTCATGGAAGACCTCAATAAAATTCTGAGTTAAGTGACATTCTAAATAGCAGTGACTTTCAGAGCCTAAAGTTTGAGTTGTTAAAGCAGCATCTGGCAAGAAATACTGCACATAGTAGTTTCTCAATAAATGTATTCCTTCAGTAATTATGACACCTGTTCTTTAAAACATTGCTTCAGAGTCTGAATTGTACTCTATGATATTTAACTCTATCAAATAAAATATAAATAATTTCCATAATAAAATGGCATTTGTATTTTAAAGATTTAAATATACACTGCTTTACATGTTTTGCTTATTTACTCTTAAATCCATGCTGTGATGAAACAAATAAGATCTTAATAATGAATTTAAGGTTTATTTAGTGCCTAACTATATGCCTTGCAAGGTGTTAAACACTTTGTATAAATTTTCTTTTTAACCTTATCAATCTGATGAGATAGGTACTGTTTATGAAGAATCTATAAGAAGCTGTTTTATTTCTTAGAATTAATTTTTTCCATTAACTAAAAATGTTATCTAATTATAATACCACAATAGCAGAGTAATATATGGGAAACATTCAGTATCTTCACAGAATTACTTTTTTCTTTTTTTACTTCTCAACATGTTTGGACTATGACCTTATTTCTCATTGGGACATATTTCAACGCCTGATTTTTTTTATTTTTAATAAACTTTGCAATTTCTTTTAATATCTCAAATTCAGCTTTAGTCTTAACAAGGTGAATTCCACACCTGTTTTAGTTTGGCTTTTCAGTTCTGTGAAATAAACAGCAAAAGTGTTAGTTAGCATTATCTACTTTTTAAGAACTTAAAATTATCATTTTAAATATCAAGCACCATAGTTACTATCACCGTATGAATTTGAAAATGCAAAAAATTAATTGTAGACTCTCATATATTTTGTCAAGATTGGATACTTCTGTTTTATTTTCTACCTTCAAAATTGTGCTAAATCCTATTCATTTAAATCTGTGTTCTTCAGTCCAACCTTTTTTCCCAAAGGCATTTGTTTCTTTGCAGGAATTCCCAGAATGGTGTAAAATACGAATTGGTTCTAAATGCCATTCTCTTTCCTAGCAGACTACTTCCACACTGTTAAAGAACATTTGTAGTGTAAAATTATTGATACTATTTTAGTTCTCTTCTATTCTAAGTAAAATATCTCATGTACTCTCTTGCTCATTTTATTTCATCAGTGTCTATAATTTGAAAATAGGAAGGAAATTAGATTTAGGCCTACAATGAGATGGTATTTGGGGGAATTATAACATCCCTTGTGATATTAAAGATTTACCGGTTTACTCTATTGAAGAAGGGATGGCAGTCCATTTTTTATCTGTCTTATTCTATAATATTGCCATTAGTATGTATTCCAAATCTATGCTACTTCGACAAAGTCTCTAGCAAGGGCCTCTATGAATCAGCATGTGTAAATCCTTGAACCTTGAGATTGAGACAGCATTGAAGATGTGCATCCCTGAAACGATTTTGCTACTCACAGCACATCATTTCTTCACCACAGGGAGAAACTTCAGAAAATATTGAATCCAACACTCTCATAGCAGTATTTGTTTACTCTCTTGCTCAGGAAAAATGTTTTAGCATCTCTCACACTTATGACATTTCTAAGAATTGAAGAACCATAGTGTTAGAACTGAAGTGTATTTTAAATATGGTTTAGTTATTCAGAAGGACAAAATTGTGACTCTAATGTTCATCCACTTGGCAAACTCAGGAGGCAAATAAATAGAAGGACCCAGAAGGAGGCTCCTGTCCCTACCTGGTCATCTTTACCTCTGGACTCTAGATGCGATTAGTGCAAAAGCATCCCTCTCCCCTTCCCCCAGTCTCTTACCAGGACTAGGAACTCTTATCTTTTGCAATACTTCACTTCCCTATTTACTCCAGGTCAAGTGCTCTCATAGAAAGGAAGTCTGTGAGGATCAAGGGATTGAACATTAAGCAAAGACAATTGTATTGTGTTGACATGCTTGGGACTTTGTAACCTTGAGTAAATTATATAGTTGCTTTAAACCACAGTTTGGCCATCTCTAAAATTAAGATAATTATATTTATTCATAGCATAGTTTGAGGAATTTCTGTGCTAATTCATGGGATGCATTTATCCCAGCATATAGAAACCTTCAACAAATATTAAACACTGCTTCTGTTAGGGGAAGCACACTGACTGAAACCACCCACCCTGGCCAGACACCATAGTAACCATTTGCATGAGCTGTTTTATGACAGGAGATCCTGGTAAGGAACACAGAACTAATAAGCTACCACCAACAGGAAGAGTTCAGGAAAGGTCAAAAGGAGACACCACATGCCCAACCACCTCCCAGAATCCTCCTCTCTGGCATCCATCTTGGCTGAACAAGGCGTGCACCACCAGGAAGGACTCTGAGTCAGAATGACTGGCTAAAGACAACCCGGAAACTAACCCCATCACCATAAAACCTGAGACTGCGAGCCACATGGCAGAGCCATTCTCCTGGGTTCCCTTACCCTACTGCTCTCCACCCGGGTGCCCTTTCCCGATAAAATCTCTTGCTTTGTCAGCACATGTGTCTCCTCAGACAATTCATTTCCAAGTGTTAGACAAGAGCCCAGTTTTGGGCCCTGGAAAGGGGTCTTCCTTCCTGCAACACTTCTAGATTTGTTTATCTGTGTATGGTCAGTTGGTATGGGCAGAAGTAAAGATGAGTGGTTTCTTGATATGTAATTTATTGTGTCTCAAAAATCAGTAATTGATAGATCTCTATTTAAAATTCTTATTTTTAAAGTAAACATTTAATTATAGTATTACTGCAAAAGGGTAAATTGTATGTTTTGCATACAATTTTTCATAAAAATATCTTGTAACTACCATATATCAAGAAATAGGACATAAGTGAGTTCCCGAAGGCTTTTTTCTTTACTATTCTCCTAATTACCATTGACTAGTTTGCCTGTTTTAAAATTTTCTGTGAATGCAATTTCTGTGAATGGAATTTGTGTCTGGTTTGTGTTTATAAGATTAACTTATGTTGCTAAGTGCATCAGTATATGTTTATTCTCATGACATGGAAATATCACAAATTATACATTCACTCTAAAGGTGATGTACGGTTGTTATTATGACTAATAATGTCTGCTATTGTTATCTTCTAGTGTATTTTTCATTTCAGTTGTTATATTCATCAATTGTGTTTGTTTGTTTTCCATAGTTTCTAATTCTTTGTTAAAAAATTATAATTTCTTGCCCCGTGCCTCCATTCTTATCCCAAGTTCTTTGATCATCTTTTTGATCATTACTCTAAACTCTTTCTCAGGTAGATTTCTTGTCTCCTATTGCCAGTTCTTCTGGGGTTTTATCTTGTTCTTTCTTGTGTAATATATTCCTCTGTCATCTTGTTTTGTCTAAATTGCTATTTTTAGGTATGTGGTAGATTAGTTACGTTTTCTCACCCTGGAGAAGTAGCCCTCTGTAAGAGATGTCCTATATATTCCAACAGTGCACTCTTTTATTTTCATCCAAGTGCCAAGGCCAGCTGGTCCCAGAGTAGTATCTAACCTGCATTTGTGAATTCTGTATATAGGTTGTGGGAACACTGTTTTCTTGCCTCTGGTGTCTGTGCTGTCTTGGACAAAGTTGGTCTAGAGGTTTCTGCAGGCTTTCTGGCAGAAGGGGCTGGTGCCTGCCCACTAGTGGATGAAGATAGGTCTCGGCCCTCTGGCAGACAGGGCCATTTCTAGGGATGTATCTAGTGGCACCTGTGGGATAAGGAAATTGTTGGGCAGTCTATCTGCTGATAGGTCTGCATGTGTTCCCACTCAGTTCTTTAGCCTGAGGCATTCCAGCACTGGAGCCTAGAGGCTGTTAGATGGGGCCAAGTCTTGGGGCTAATGACCCAAGCATGATATCAGCCCCCACGAGAGATGCAGATGAATACTCCCAGATGTGTTCACCACCAGCATCTTTGTCCCCAGAGAGAGCCACAGCTGCTCCCTGCCTCCCCAAGAGACCTTCCAAGATGAGCAGGAAGGTCTGGCCTAGTCTGTTATGAAATTACTGCTTTTCCTCTTTGTCCTGGGGCTTCCCAGGTGGCTTAGCTTCCCTTGTAGTTCAGTTGGTAAAGAATCTGCCCATAATGCAGGAGACCTGGGTTCAATCCCTGGGTTGGGAAGATTCCCTGGAGAAGGAAATCACAACCCACTCCAATATTCTTGCCTGGAAAATCCCATGGACAGAGAAACCTGCAGGCTACCGTCCATGAGGTCGTAAGAGTCGGACACGACTTAGCAACTAAAACACCACCCTTGGTTCTGGTGTGAATAAGATTTTGCATGTGCCCTTGAGGGCAATCTCTATTTCCCCCAGTCCTGTGGGGCTCCTGCAGTTAGGCCCCACTGGCCTTCAAAGTGAAATGGTCTGGGGGCTCCTATTCCCAGTGCTGGACCTGCAGACTGGGGTCCTGACATGGGGCTCAACGTTCTCACTGTGGTGGGAGAACCTCTGTAATATAATTATTCTCCAATTTGTGGATTGTGCATCTGAGGATTATGGGATCTGACTATATGGTGAGTCCACTCCTCCTACCAGTTTTGTTTTCATTTCTTCCTTATGTCTTTAGTTGTAGATCTTCTCTGATAGGTTTCAGACTTTTTCAATGATGGTTGTTTTGCAGATTGTTGTGATTTCTTTGTGCTCATGAGCTGAGGGTCTTTCTTCTCCACCATCTTGACTGTTTTACCTTACGCTATTCATTTACTTAGTGTAGTACATTTTATTTTTTATATCCCTGACTAAATCTAATTGGTTGTGATACATTATGTTCTTATGTATCACTGGATTTGATTTAGGATTTTTTATTTAGGATTTTTGCCTCTATGTTATAAGAAAGTTGGATTGTGATTTTCATTTCTTATTGTATATATTCATTTCTATCACTATTCACTTGACAAGAATATATACTCTGTTGGATTCAGTGATCTATACATGTAAATTAGATTAAAGTTATTAATCATGTTTTTCAGATCCAGATTTTTATAGATTTTATAGATCTATATTTTTATAGGTAAATTTTGGGGTGCTTATTTTGCCATTGTAAATATGGTTATCTTTTGCTATAACTGTGGATTTTTCTATTAAGTTTTGTCAATTTCTTTATAAATTGTGAGATGAGATGTTATTGGAGGCATATAAATTCAGAATAGTTATATATTCCTGGGTGATTAGCTCCTTTACCTTTATTAAAAATTTCTCCCTAGTTCTGCTAATACTTATTTTCTTAAAATTTCTTCTGTATGATATTAATGTATCATCAATAACTTGCTTTCAGTCAGTTTGCACATGATAAATCTTTTTTCCATCATTTTACATTAATTTTCCTATATCCTTATTAAAGTTGAGTTTTCTTTCTGTGTTCTTACTAAAGTTGAGTAAGGACTCTGAGTTTAACTTTTTAATTTGTCAAACAATATTAGTATTTTAATTGAAGTAGTTTGTTTACACTTAAGGGTTTATATCTATTGTGTTCTATTTCCCACTGTTCTTTATTCTTTTTTTCTCACTTTTATTTTTCTGACTAATCATGCATTGTTATTTTATCCCAACCCATCAATTTATCATGTTTACCCTTTTATTAACATTAGAGTAATTACTTAAAAATTGAGACACATATATTTGCCTTTTTAGCCTCTAACATAAATTAGTATCTTTACCACTTTATAGTTACTGTGATGACCTTAAAATTCTTGAACTTCTTTTACTCTTGCATAGGGTAAGTCAGTTATTAACAAAAAAATCTCAATTAACACAGAATCTCAGTAGCATACAAAATAACAACTGCTTTTTTTTCTCATCCATCTTCAGGATCTCAGGGGGGCTTGCTCAGATTTCTGGTGGTTGACTAGGGCCTGGCTGAGCTAGACTGTGCTGGGCTAAAAGACTTCAAGTGTACTTACCTGGCTTCAGTATGCATAGGCTCCATGTGTCTTCTTTCTGAAATCCACGCTGAGAGGGCAGCATCTGGACAGGGGAAGCACAAGCCCCTTTTAGATGACTTCTTGCCTTGCTTCTGCTAGTATTCCAAAGGTGAAGTAAGTTATATAGCTGAGCCAAACGTCAAGAGTATAGGAAATCCACTATGTCTGTGTATGCAAGACAGAAACTAAAAGTTATATGGTTAGAATGCGAAATCTGCGAGTGGTAGAAACATGGGCAAGTAATTCAACCTGCCACAATCCCTCTCCCTAAAGATTCCTTTCGAAAAACACATTTGTTTTTTTCCAGACTCCTAAGAAAACAAATGTATATATGGACCTCAGTATAAGAAACAATAACATAACTGACTTTCTCTTTTCTCACAGATGGATTATGGTAGATATGGGAGGTTTGTGGTGGCAAGATGGCAGAATTTAGTTCAAGAATATTTTTAACTAGATTTCTTTTGTTTTAGATTCCTGTGGAAAGTGAGAATATAGTATTGTACATTTTCCCTATTTAAACCTAAGTGGTGAAATCCTTAAATCTGAATAATGTTCCAAATCTGTCTTTATGGATTGCTTTCTGAGTCTTCAGAGAATGATTATTTTAATGTGCTATATTAAAAGAGAGAGGAATTTGGAAGTAATAGAAAAGGCCTTGGTGTATTTAGGGGATTTAGGGTTTGGAGAAGAGGAGAGAACAGGGTTTAGGGGAACATAAGAGTGAAGGCTAGAACTGGGTGAATTATTCTCAGAGATGCAAAAGAAACACAATAAGCAATTTTGCCTGATAAAAGTGTAGCTTCCTTAGAGTCATCTTGACCATATTTTTGAGTGATATTAAATTGTCCACTAGCAAATCTTTATACTTGAAATGTTGCAAGATTCTTTATGTATCTGTTTTAAAAATGTATGAGAAATCAGATTTTGAAAATCAATTTTCCGTTGACTATAATTAAAGTATTAGAATTTCCTTTTCTATTTCTGTTGATATTTCATTGGCATTAATTCCCATCACTTTAGTTTTAAAGTTTCTCTTAAACTCCCCTTCTCTGTTAAATAAGTTAACAATATACAAACCAACACTTTTGAAACAACTTACAAAGAGGGGTTGTTTTTTAAGGAGGGATAAGAACCTTTTTATTTTTTCCCTTATCAAAAGCTACTGGCCGTTGGGACTACTACATATGAAAAGCAACTATTTACATTTTAAAAATGCATTAAATAAAAAAATGAAATTCAATTTCTTAATGTTACAATCAAGATATGTTATTAATTTTAGTTTACCTTATACAACCCCTGTGTATCAATGTAAATTAGAGACAGATAAAGCAGTAAAAACCCAGAGAAAGATGAGGAAGGAAAGATAGAAGCCCTATCAAGAAAAGACAAGGAAGCAGATATAGAAACAATGAAATTAAGGTATACTAAAATTGAGGTATACTAGCATGAAGGAGTGGAGAAGGAAATGGCAACCCACTCCAGTATTCTTGCCTAGAGAATCCCAGGGATGGCGGAGCCTGGTGGGCTGCCGTCTATGGGGTCGCACGGAGTTGGAAACGACTGAAGCGACTTAGCAGCAGCAGCAGCATGAAGGAGAAATCAAAAATTTGACCAGTGTGAGAGATAAGAGAACTCATAAAGAATTTAAAAAGCAAAAAGGATTGAAAAGGAAAATGATAGATATAAGGACACAGAGTGTTGGTAATTCATAAGTAGGGGTTCCGGTGAGAAAATGCCTTTTTTAGTTGTGAGCTAAAGAGTAAGACCACCTCTCATTTAGAGATTATTAAAATTTGATTAGTGATTTAACCATTGGTCACAGATTTTCTCCTACTTAAACCTGTTCAACATTGTTCAAGATAAACTGCAACCAGAATGTGACTGGGGTAGGAATTATTCTTTGGATGGCAGCTGAGGTCAGTAAAATACTTGAAGACTGTTCAGAATTCTACTCACCTAGAGTTTGTAGTGACGGTAATAAAGATCTCCTGTAAGTAATTTTTGTCATGTTTTTTAGACTTGATACTGTTTTCCATTAGTGGTGTCTGAAAGAGATGGGAATACCAGACCACCTGACCTGCCTCTAGAGAAACCTATATGCAGGTCAGGAAGCAACAGTTAGAACTGGACATGGAATAACAGGCTGGTTCCAAATAGGAAAAGGAGTACATCAAGGCTGTATATTGTCACCCTGCTTATTTAACTTATATGCAGAGTACATCATGAGAAACGCTGGGCTGGAGGAAGCACAAGCTGGCATCAAGATTGCCGGGAGAAATCTCAGTAACCTCAGATATGCAGATGACACCACCCTTATGGCAGAAAGTGAAGAGGAACTGAAAAGCCTCTTGATGAAAGTGAAAGAGGAGACTGAAAAAGTTGGCTTAAAGCTCAACATTCAGAAAACGAAGATCATGGCATGTGGTCCCATCAGTTCATGGGAAATAGATGGGGAAACAGTGGAAACAGTGTCAGACTTTATTTTTGTGGGGCTCCAAAATCACTGCTGATGGTGACTGCAGCCATGAAATTAAAAGACACTTACTCCTTGGAAGGAAAGTTATGACCAACCTAGATAGCATATTGAAAAGCAGAGACATTACTTTGACAACAAAGTTCTGTCTAGTCAAGGCTATGGTTTTTCCAGTGGTCTTGTATGGATCTGAGAGTTGGACTGTGAAGAAAGCTGAGCATCAAAGAATTGATGCTTTTGAAGTGTGGTGTTGGAGAAGACTCTTGAGAGTCCCTTGGACTGCAAGGAGATCCAACCAGTCCATTCTGAAGGAGATCAGTCCTGGGTGTTCATTGAAAGGACTGATGCTAAAGCTGAAACTCCAGTACTTTGGCCACCTCATGCAAAGAGTTGACTCATTGGAAAAGACCCTGATGCTGGGAGGGATTGTGGGCAGGAGGAGAAGGGGATGACAGGGGATGAGATGGCTGGATGGCATCACTGACTCGATGGACATGAGTCTGAGTGAACTCCGGGAGTTGGTGATGGACAGAGAGGCCTGGCGTGCTGCGATTCATGGGGTTACAAAGAGTCAGACACGACTGAGCGACTGAAATGAACCATGTCCTTATAAAATGTTATCTCAAATCTTATGCAGTTATAACAAATAAAAGTGACCCAATGTATAGGAGCTAAATATTGCCCTTCCTATTAGGCTATTATTTTCCAATGTGAAAAATCAATTTTATGAGTTTTTACCAGAAAAAAATTAAAAATATGTAGATTATAAAGCATCAGAGTACATCCCACAGAGTAATGGCAAACACTGTTTTGTGAAAGCTTTACATTCTATATAGGTGTGGCTGTTGTGGCTTTCAGTGCCTTTCTGATTATGGGTTGTAAAATTTTGTGAGAGCTGCCATAACAAAGTACCACTAACTAGATGACTTAAGCAACAGCAATGTATTGTCTTACAGTTCTGAGGCTAGAAATCTTAGATGGAGATTTCAGCAGGCTTGGTTTCTTCTGAGGGTTGTGAGGGAGAATCTATTCCATGCCTCTCTCCTATTTACTATTGGTTTCCTGGCAGCCTTTAGTGTTCCTCAGCTTATAGACACAGCACCCAGATCTCTGCCTTCATATTTGTACAGCATTCTCTATATGTGGATTTCTCTTTCTGTGTGCAGATTTCTCCTTTTCATAATGACATAGTCATGTTGTTCAGGCCCACTCTAACGACTTCTTAACTCATCTGCGGAGACCTTATTTCCAAATAAATCCACATTCAGGAACACTTGGGAACTAGGAGTTTAATGTCTGTTTGGGCCCCAGTTCAACCCAGAAGATAGATCATGATCAAAAGTTTGAAAGTCTCTGCATAGGCATTCCTTGTCCACATTTAGCCCATAAAACCAAGCTATTCAAAAAGAGCGAAATTGTGTATTGATTTAAGGATGCAGTATGGTATAAAGTGTACTGATTTGGGGTGGTCCTCTCTGACCCTAATAACCACAGGCAAATAATTTGTATGATTCTAATTATACTTCTTTCTATTTGAGCAGCTGACACACATCTTTCAAGGTGTTTAGAAAGTTAATAAGAAAGCTGAATAATGATTTTAAGGTCATATTTATGTCTACCTAAACTAAAATTTTTATTGGACCTTTAAAGCATAGCCAATATTTATGTAACACTTTAGTCATTATTAAAATATATTATCAAAATATGTTTCTATTAATCAAATAAAATTCTTAAGATTGAGTTCTTTAGGGGATGTATGTAGATGCTAGTTATTCACAACTAGCTGCATATATTTATTCCCTAATTCTTAATCACACTACTGTATGCAGTCATCAATTTTCTGACAGCCATCTGCTTAGATGTCACTCATTCCTTCCACCCCATCTAGTTGAAATTAAAATATTGACAGAAATAATTTTTGCACGGAAAGTGGAAAAGCTAATAGGGTTGGTAAAACTAGATTGGTTTTTGCATGCTTTGCCCCTGACAATATTCTGACAATTTTTAGCTTCTTCAAGTCATGCAGTACTATAGGAAAATAAAATATAAAGCAAAAATTTGAGAACAGCGTAAGGCTGATTTCTTCTGATGGTCTTAAAATATTCCTGAAACGTTAAAAAGAAAGGAAGAAAAAGGACTGCAAAGCTGTAACTATCATATCTTATGGTGACTATATGTAGTTAGACGAGTAGCAATAGTAGACATAAAGTGTTATTCTGCCCTTCTACAAATACATAATGACAATAACAGCAATAAAACATAAGTAATGAATGGAGAAAACAGTTCAAAAAGCTTTACAGTATACCAATTACAAATTTACTTTGAAATTCTTTATGCCCCTAGTATATACCTTATTAAAAATACTTAATATTTAAATTATCCAATCTGAAATTCTTTTTGACCTTAGCAAAGACTACTCAGCCACTGAAAAAGTCTAAGCTTAGATTTTAGAATTTCCCTAGCTCGTACATTATTAAACTAAAAACTTGATTTCCTACTCTTGAAGACCTCACAAGGTAATAAATTAATGTGTCAATGAATGGTTTGGGTTTATCCTCCTCAAAACATAAAGTAGTATCTCCCAGGGGAGTGGAAGACATAAATAGTCACAATTTATTTGATTTAAAACTTTCATTCATGTAGGCAATAGATGATGACTACATGACTAATAGTGAAGTCAAGTGAATAGGATTAGGTTAAAAGGATGCATTGATAAGGACAGGGATTAAGAGCAGAGGGAATGGCTGTTTGAAGGAATCAGGTTTAGTCACAAGATCCATAAAAAAAACAGAAGCAAGAAAAGTGGTAAAGTTGTTTCCTTTGTGCTCTTTTCTAATGCGTTGAGGGATTTTTTCATTCTTGAATCACAAATTCCTAGCATAGAGCAAATCTTTTGTCAATGATTCCTGGGTGTCTCAGAGACCTTCCCAACATCATTCCACAACCCCCTTTTTCTAAATCGCATCTCTGGCCATCTCTCTTACTATACCTTAGGATGTGTACTTGTATATCTCCCTGTGTTGATTTTATTTTCTTCTTGTCAGATCTCACTCTACTTTCCTTCTCTTCCTCCAAATATGTTTGTAGTTATTTATACAGATGAGTAAGTGGTTTATGGGTAAATTCCCCAAGCCAGATTAAGGAGTCCTCAGAGACAAGGACAGCAAATGTGTCTTAAAACTATTTTTGTTCCTAGAGCTAAGAACATATAAGTCCATAATAAAACTGACTTTGTGAGTATTTTGCACCAGAGAAACTGCAACAACATACCCTAGTAAAAATTTTGCAGAGGTCATGAGAGCTGTATGCTGACTTATTTTGCACTCCAGTTTAGGCCATAATGTTCAGCTTTCAAAAGGCTTTGGGAAAGTAGTAACAACAACAACCCCATCACCACCACCACCACTAAATAAACTTTTCCTCTTATTCTCTTATTCCTAGCTCTGTGTCTACTGACAGCACAGCTTTCTTTCAGAGCTATTACAGCTGTCTTCTGCTGCTAAGGACTTTAGGTCATCTTACACTTTGTAGTTGTTTTATTGCTGTTGTTGCTCTTGGTCAGGCGAGTTGTGTGTTGGCTTTAGGGTGGATTCATACTAAGGAAGGAGCTTCCCTGGTGGCTCAGATGGCAAAGAATCTGCCTACAGTGCTGGAGACTTGGGTTTGATCCGTGGGTTGGGAAGATTCCCTGGAGAGGGAAAGGCTACCCACTCCAGTATTCTTGTCTGGAGATTCCCATGGACAGAGGAGCCTGGCAGGCTACAGTCCATGGGGTCCCAAAGAGTTGGATATGACTAAGTGACTAACGCTTTCACTTTCTTTATTCAAAGAAAGAGTCACTGGTCTTAAAAGAAAGTCAAAGTAATTTTATCTTGCAGCTCTAACAGTAGAAATGTGTTTTATTTTTTCATAATTTCTTCATTAAAATGTTTGATGACTCAAAGCACAGATTTTTATTCTGTGTTTTTTCTTGAGGTCTAAGGGGACACAGTAATTGCCCTCTGCTCTTCCCCAGTAGCATATTGGACACCTTCTGATCAAGGCAGCTCATCTTTTAGCATCATATCTTTTAGCATTTTCATAATGTCCATGGCGTTTTCCAAGCAAGAATACTGGAGTTAGTTATCATTTCCTGTTCCAGTAGACCACATTTTATCAGAACTCTTCACCTTGACCTCTCTGTCTTGGTGGTCCTGAATGGCATGGCTCATGGCTTCATTGAGTTATACAAGCTCCTTTGCCACAGAAGCAGAAGAGATTAAGAAGAGGTGGCAAGAATACACAGAACTATACAAAAATAGTCTTAATGATCAGGATAACTACGATGGTGTGCTCACTCACCTAGAGCCAGACATCCTTGAGGGTGAAGTCAAGTGGGTCTTAGGAAGTAACTCTATGATCAAAGCTAGTGGACGTGATGGAATTCCAACTAAACTACTTAAAATACTAAATCACGATGCTGTTAAAGTGCTGCACTCAATATGTCAGCAAATTTGGAAAACCTAGCAGTGGCCCAGGACTGGAGGATGTCAGTTTAGAAGGAGAATGCCAAAGAATGTTCAAACTATTGAACAGTTGTGCTCATTTCACATACTAACAAGGTTATGCTCAAAATCCTTTAAGCTAGGCTTCTGCAGTATGTTAACTGTGAAATTTCAGATGTACAAGCTTCATTTTGAAGAGGCAGAGGAACCAGAGATCAAATTGCTAGCATCTGTTGGATCATGGAGAAAGCAAGGGAATTCCAGAAAAACGTTTACCTCTGCTTCATCGACTATGCTAAAGCCTTTGACTCTGTGGATCCACAAACTGTGGAAAATTCTTAAAGAGATGGAATACCAGACCACCTTACCTGCCTCCTGAGAAACGTGTATGCAGGTCAAGAAGCAACAGTTAGAACCGAACATGGAACAACAGAATGGTTTCAAATTGGGAAAGGAGTACGTCAAGGCTACATATTGTCACCCTGCTTATTTAATTCAAGTGCAGAGTTGTTGTTTAGTCATTAAGTCATGTCCAACTCTTTTGAGACCCCATGGGCTGTACCCCACCTGGGTCTTCTGTCCGTGGGATTTCCCAGGCAAGAATACTGGAGTAAGTTGCCATTTCCTTCTCCGGGGGATCTTCCTGACCCAGGATCGAGCGTGAGTCTCCTTCATTGGCAGGGGAATTCTTTACCACTGAGCCACCAGGGAAGCATATGCAGAGTACATCATGTGAAATGTCAGACTGGACGAATCTCAAGCAGGTATCAAGAATCCTGGGAGGAATATCAACAACCTCAGATATGCAGATGATACCACTCTAATGGCTGAAAGTGAAGAGGAACTAAATAAATAGCTTCTTGATGAGGGTGAAAGAGGTGAGTGAAAAAGCTGGCTTAAAACTCAATGTTCAAAAAACTAAGATCATGGCATCTGGGCCCATCACTTCATGGCATATAGAAGGGGAAAAAGTGGGAGCTGTGATAGAATTTATTTTCTTAGGCTCCAAAATCACGGTGGACAGTGACTGCAGCCATGAAATTGAAAGACACTTGCTCCTTGGGAGGAAAGCTATGACAAACCTCGACAGCATATTAAAAAGCAGAGACATCACTTTGCCAACAAAGATCTTTAGAGCCAAAGCTATGTTTTTTCCAGTAGTCATGTATAGATGTGATAGTTGGAACATAAAGAAGGCTGAGTGCCAAAGAATTGATGTTTTTGAATTCTGTTGTTGGAGAAGACTCATGAGAGTCCCTTGGACTTCAGGGAGATAAAAACCAATCAATCCTAAAGGAAATCAACCCTGAATATTCTTTGTAAGGACTGATGCTGGAGCTGTAACTCCACTACTTTGGCTACCTGATGGGAAGAACTGACTCTTTTGAAAAGACCCTGATGCTGGGAAAGATTGAAGGCAGAAGAAGGGGACGACAGAGGATGAGATGGTTGGATGGCATCACCGACTCGAGGGACAAGAATATGAGCAAGCTCTGGGAGTTGGTGATGGACAAGGAGGCCTGGCATGCTGCAGCCCATGGGGTCCACAGAGTCGGACACGACTGAGCGACTGAAATGGACTGCGATAGGTAAAGGGAGAAACTCAACGTAATATAGTCATAGTAAAGGCGGGAGGAGCAGAGAAAAAAGTGGGAGTGCAAGAAAAAGTTTCACATAAGAATTAATATTTCAGTGAGGTTTTGAAGATAAAGGAGAAATTGGAAAACTCAAACATAAAGATTTTGGGCAGAGGGAATAGTGTTTTCAAAACTACAGAGTTGTGAAAAGGCTTAGCTTATTAGGGAAATAATACAGTGTGATCAGATGAGATATAGAAGCTGTTTCTCTAGAGAATAGCCATCAAATAATGATACGTTAGTGTTTGTCCATCCTTTCTAGGTCAGGAAGGAATCCTGATTCACATTTAAATTTCAGCTCACAGACACCACCCCATCAGCCACAGAGTTTTGAGAGGTCAGGTAGAAAATCCTGTTTAAGCTGAGAAGACATCAGTGCACATTTCGCAGGGCAGGTTCCCTCCTCTCTCATTGACTATAACTCATGAGGATGCAGAGTGGTTTATAGGCCACGTTAAAGTATGGACTTTAGGATTTGGCACACATGATCAGGTCAGTACTTCACCAGTGGATTTTACTGTCAAGAGGACTGTGCCTACGTTAAAGATGGAGCGGGAACTGAAAGGCCATGAATTATAGCTTTGTCCTATTGAAGACTGAAAAAGTGCTGAAGTTAGGAAAATTAAGTGACTTGTCCAAGGTCAAATAATTTATCAGTGAAAAGCTGGTCCTGGAACAAGGGTTTCTGGCTCCCAGATCAGTATCACATCCATTGTATCATGTGCTGGTCTCATCAGATGGAGGTATTTGCTGATATATGAGAGGACTAAGAAGTTTAATACATGAAAGAAATGTTAAGTTCCCTGAGGAGCTTTGAAGTTAATAGACTTCTAATCAATTTTTTTTTTTTCTGAGCAATCTTGCCTTAAATTTCTCCGTAATTCTGGGTTTCCAATAACACAAATGTTACTGAATTTTCAGAAAAAAATAAAGTCATTCTTTTCTGGTTATTTAGATACCATCTAGATAGCACTAGTTTGAACCTGGTTGAGCCCACCTGATATTATCTGTATAATCCAGGTTTAGGGCAGTATCAGCCTGTGTCCCAGTAAGCAAAGGAGAGAACACTTATAAAGGGCAATAGAAGAGACTTCAGCAAAGGCACTATTTTCAAAGAAGTAGGTAATATTAAGGGAGACTAGGGGAGAGTGAATCACCCTGGGACTAGCAATGGTAGGAGAAATGTTAACAAACGAAAGCCTAAAGAGGGAAGGAGAAAAAAACTGTTTCTAGAAATATTTGTAGATGTAAGAGATGGCCTTCAGAAATAAACTGTGGCTGTCAGTGCAGGAATATACTCTTTGCGAATCTGAGGCACAGCAGGGAGAAAACCAGTAATTATAAATACTCTAGCTCCAGTTTCTTCTTGCCCTCTGATCTCCTTAGTGCCTCAGTTTGATCAAACCCGACAGAAAATCAGAGAACAAGGCCATACAAGTTAGCCTCCAAGGGCACAAAGAAGAATGCATAAAGGTAGGAGTGGATATGGAAGAGAAAATGGAGAATATTCCAGGACAGAGCAAATAAAAAATATCCATGCCCTGGCACAGGATCTCTTCAGTCCTCCCGTCCACAACCCTTCCTGGATATACAACTCTCCAAACTGCTCTGATTTCAAAAAGTTTACCTGATACTACAGGGAGCATTATGTAAATATGAATAGTTTGGCTGAGCAGTGACTAAGGAGAGAGGGAAACATGACCTCCATCTGCAAGCAGTGGTGGGAATGGAAATGATTTCCTGTGGGAACTCGGCTGGTATTATTGTTAAATCATTTGTATACTGTTAAATGAGTTACGGGCTGGTGGGGCAAAGAGGTCCTGGAACTGTGTTTGCTGGCATTCTCCCTACCTCCATCATTGTCTACAAGCTTTTGAAAGGTTGGAAAAACAGCAAGAAAAGGGTCTGATTCAAGGTGATAGAACCAAAAATAGTAAAGTAAAATTAGGAGAACGATATTGTAAGTTAAAAAACACAAAAGTGCTCATAGCAGAAGTTAATCTTTTATTGAAAAATCGTAAGGGAATAAAATATGGGAAAGCTCTTATTTGCATATTTAATCTCAGAATGAACAGAGCTCTAAAAACTCACAATTGAAGATAATCTTTGTGGAACAAAAAATGATACAGTTTATTTTTTGTTTGCATATCTAACAACTACACTTAGCAACATTAACAAGCTTTAGGAAGTTTCACATTTTCAATATGGCTAATTGATATTTACTTTTATTATCTGAAATATGATTTATAATATTAAACATTTTTAAATCTCTAAAGATAAAAATTATTTTTCCCTCCGGGTAAAATGCTGAGTGTATAGTTTAAAAACAAGGAAAACTTAATAAAATTTTTATGAAAAGGGGTTTTGGTATGAAGCTTGTTTTCAAAGAACATATTTAAAACATAGTGTATGCCTTTCTTTAACATTTTCAGTTAAATTAAGCATATATCATGAACCTACTAAAACTAATATTTTTTCCAGCTTAAGATTTTTTTACTCGACCTGACAAATTCTAATGGACAAAACTCTTTTTGTTGTTATTGATTCTCCTACATAACCAGTATAGTCCCTTGAGCATAAATTATAGTATAAAATTTGATTACACAATGATGTGCAATCACAACAAAAATTAACATGACTGATCATACTGTGTCAGATGCTGTTCTAAGAGCATATATATTAATCCATTTAAACCTCTTAAAAACTTTATGAGACATTTCCATTTTTGCATATGAGGCTTGAATAAGCTGTATAACTTGCTCAAGATCATGCACACAGTGCTGGCAGAGCCAGGATTAAAATCTGAGAAATCAGTTCCCAGTCTTGGAGTTTTTAACCATGATACCATACTATCTTAAAGACTGAGATAAAGTGGGGCCAGAACATAAGCAGCCTTAGATGCTAGGAAAGAGGTTGTCAAATGAGAACTCTTGTAGGTTTTTATATAACAAAATATCATGGTTAATTTTATTTTTTAAGCAGCTGAATGTGATATCTTTTCCTCCCCTGATGAATTATACCAAACATTTATTTTTATTTTATTATTTTTAAATATTTTGTTTTCCAGTTTTATTGAGATATAATTGACATACAGCATTGTATAAGTTTAAGGTGTAGAGCATAATGGTTTGATTTACAGGTCTTTTTAAAGATTCAGTTAGGTCAGGCACGGAACTGAACAGGCACCCGGAAGCCTGGCATGCTGCAGTCCGTGGGGTCGCAGTCAGACATGACTGAGCGTCTGAACTGAACTGAGCTAAGTTAGACAGAAAAACTCTGCCTTAAACTTTTTACCTCAATTCACTGTTTACTTAACATTTATCCAGTATCTAAAATAAGCTATGAAAATAAAGAAAATATGAGTTCATTCCACAATCCAATGGTTTTTAAGCCATTAAAAAGTCTTTGATATGGACACTTAATAAGAAAAATATATTAAAGGGTTTAAATAATTTCTTCTTGTGATTCTGGGAGGAAAGTTTTCAGAGAGAAATGCTGCAGGGGAAACTGGAAGCAACTAACCCATTTCTCAGTGGTTGTTTCCTGTTGTCTTCCATCTTCTTCAGAGATGTCTGACTGACAGGGACTTTACTCACCAGGGCAGGCTAATTTCTGTAACAAGCAATTACAAAATGTAAGTGTACTTAACAAGTCAAAGACTTTTTTCTCCTTTCTCACGCTATGGTTCAGTGCAGGTTAGAGATGGTAGCTTGCTCCATGTAGCTATTTAGAGAGCCTAGCTGATAGTTGTTCCACCATCTCCAATGCATGAAATTCAACATCCAACCCCCAATCAGGAAGACAGAAAGAATGGCTAAGGCACAGCCGTTGTTAACTTAATCATCCTGGAAGAGACAAGTCTCTGCAGCTCCTAGTTCATTAGTGAGATCCAATTCATGGCTTCACCTTGGTACAAAGGGCTGGGGACTATAATTAAGCTGTGTGCCCAGGAAGAGGCAATATGTCGAGTGTGTATCTCTATCACAGGGACTGCATTCAAATTAACACCTCTTTTGAGAAAAGCACTCAACATGAGTCACACATGGTCCTTGCTTTCAATGAGCTTTCTGTCTAGAAGCTGAATTTAGTTAAATAACTAAAGATAAACTAATAATAATATCTAAACTTACCAGAGGTTTACAAGGAAAAGTTCTAAATGCTTTAAAAGTATCAATTCCTTTAATCAATGAGATACTATTAACCTATTTCATAAATGAGGAAATTAAAGCAAAGAGTAAATTGTTTAATGAAGCATGGCTATTAAGATGCAGAGTCCTGATAGGACTTCATCTCAGACTCTGTAACTTCAGCCTCCACACTTCTTAGAACAGTAAGCATTCCAAGTGGAATATAGTCACGGTACGTACGCAGCCTGTGAGGAGGAGTTGTGACAGTTATAGGTGGCCATCAATCTCTGTTCCTCACTTGGGAGCCCAGGTCGACTGTTCAATAAATGTCAGTTATTTTTATTATGATAGTAGGTTTCCAATGAAAGCTAACATTTTGGAAATGATTTTAAAGAAGATGGACCATTTGACAAATGAGAAATTAATGTGAATGGGACTTCTTCCAAAGTCATAAGAAGGCATTTTTTTTTAAAAAAAGGAACAAAGACTAGAAAAACAAATGCAAGGAGACTGAGAGAGGTCCACGTGAGGAAAGTCGGGAAGATGGATTTCTGTGCAGACGCACTTGCTCCTTCTTACTTTCCTGCAGGCTTCTTCCTTGTCCTTCTCTAACTTCAGCTTCCATCAACATGTCCTTCCATTTGCCTTCCTCCAGTAGAATCCAGATCCAGTAGCTTCGCAGTGTTCTGAGGAAACTTCAAATAGGAATCAGGAAACCAGGTTCCTCTGGCTCAGACTCTAATTTTTTTTTGATCTGGGGCAAAATACTTAGACCCTTGGAGCTCAGATTCCTTATCTTTAAGAGGAAAACATATGAATTACATCCTTTCCATAGCTCTTTCTAATGTTACAGTTTTTAAAAATGTCTCCAATTCTAGAATCTTAGTATCAATACTTAGTAATTTTTAAAAAAATGCTCCTTTTGCTGTCTCATTTTGGGCAAAGTCATGCTATGTGCAGGATTAATTTTAAGATATAATTGTTAATGTTTTTATTTTGTATAGAATGAAATGAAGTCATTCAGTTGTGTCTGACTCTTTGCACCTCATGGACTGCCACATGGACTGTCGCTTACCAGGCTGTTCTGTCCATGGGATTTTCCAGGCAAGAGTACTGGAGTGGGTTGCCATTTCCTTCTCCAAGGGATCTTCCCAACCCAGGGATTGAACCTGGGTCTCCGCATTGTAGGCAGATGCTTTACTATCTGAGCCACCAGGGAATTCCCAGTCTGAGTTTAAATATTTTGTTACAAACTGATCTTGTTATACCACTAACCTTTTCCTTTACACATTTAACTGACTTTATGTTTTGTTTATAGGGCAGGGTTTTCACAGTACAATTTGGCTATGGAATCATGGAAAATTTTAGGATATTAAGACACCCAGAGGAACTATGAGTGGGAGTGTGTTTTCCTGAAGTTAATAGAAACAGTTTAAAAATCAGTTATAATAATGTTAAGAAATGGCACACTTTATTGATGAAAGATTCTGTGAATGTTTTAGTGGAAGATGAAAATTAGGAATATAATTATTTAGACCTGGGCTGTGAAAAGCAAACATTATTTCATCTGTTTTCTGTATTTAAGAAATAGAACTGTTTTATCTATTAAATTAAGCTAGAGCTTGCCATCATCATGCTACCACACAAAAGAAGTCTATAAAAACTTCAGTCATTTTCATCTCAGCATGATGATACCCCCTATGTGGTTTTATAATTCTCAATTAAAATGAGTAATTCCAGTGAAAGAACAAGTCCCATGAGGGGAGAGGCCAAGAAGGAATTCTAATGTTAAAGAAATATTTTGCCATGGTAAGGCTGGTATGGTTGGTGATGTTTCAAACACATCTATGCCCATAGTCTTTAATTTTCATCTTAACACAGAAGTACTGTGAGTAAATTCAAAGACAAATTAAAAAAGTCACTACCCTTGTGTTATTGATTGCATTTTTCTATTAAAATTACCCAATCTGATGAACTCATCTTTGGCTTATTTGTATGCTAGTAGTATATGTAGTACCAGATCCATAAAGCTATGAATTTTTCAGCTTCCAATTTTACACATTGTATTTGTGTGCATGCTATTTTTCTGCCATTTTGCCTTAAATGTCTAATTTATTCTTCAAAATAATCCTATATTGTTCAAGTAAGTGAGGTGACATGGCTAAAGTAACACAGGTTATAAGTGTTCAGGATCTGAGCTGAAATTTTTTTTGTCTCTTTCTATATAGTCTGATATTGACTTCTTCATTTTCTTATATCTTGAGCCAATGATTTTGTACAACCTCCACATTTTTCGAGTGCATAGACCCTGGATCAAATTTAAAGACTGTATAAAGTATACCATTGAAGTTACAAAGAAGAGCTGGAGGGACCAGCTCTGCCCTTAAGTAGGTAGACTTCCTGTCATAGTCTCCTGTGACTCTAGAAACAAGTCCGAGCCATCAGTTAAAATGTGAAAATGCTTTCTAGAAAGACAAACACATTATGATCTTAACCATTAATATTTAGTCTGAATTATTTTTCAGATTTTATTTCCAAATAGAGCCCGAAAGGCATGGGACATAGGTCAGGGAAGTTGCAACAGTGAGTTCAAAGATTCAAATTCTTGGGGGATGTTTGAAATTGAACAACTAAGAGGCTGTCAAACTGAGCTTCCCTCGTGGTCACTGCTAGCACATATAGCACCTTTTTGTGAATTTATAAAAGCTACCCTCTTTGAGGATAAATTTACAAAAAGGCGCTCATCCTAGGTGGTTGAAATACTAAAAGACCTTTCTTCCCAAGTGATGTAGTCTCAAGCCAGGGCACAAAGGTTTTTGGGTTGGTCTG
Organism: Bos indicus x Bos taurus; assembly: GCF_003369695.1. NCBI lineage: Eukaryota > Metazoa > Chordata > Mammalia > Artiodactyla > Bovidae > Bos > Bos indicus x Bos taurus. The sequence goes on from NC_040077.1 coordinate 32,833,589, forward strand.
AGCTGGACTCCAGTTCTATGTATTCCTCCTTGCCTCAGGACTTGCGTGCACAACTTGCACAACCTTACTTGGCAGCCCCAGCTTTCCCCAGTGGAGATCATAGGCCCCTGGTAAAGTGAAGGAAGATATGCTTATTAGCAGGCTTCCCTGGTGGCTCAGATGGTAAAGAATCTGCCTGCAATGCAAGCGACCTGGGTTTGATCCCTGGGTCGAGAAGATCCCTGGAGAAGGGAAAATGGCAACCCACTCCAGTATTCTTGCCTGGAGAATTCCACTGGACAGAGGCATGCTACAGTCCCTGAGGTTGCAAATAGTGGGACACAACTGGGCGACTAATACTAAACTATGCTTATTGTAAACTTGAGAACCAATTATTTAAGCCTGAAACTTCCACTTGTCTTTGGTGCAACCTGGCAGCAAGAAGTGCTAGCTGCTTCACACAGCTATGGATTCACTGACATTCCACCCTATAGAGTAGAAGCTGGAATTAATGTGGAAAATATGAGATTTCGCTCAGGAAGAATCATAGTTATTTGAAGATGATGTCAGAGTGACCTCCCTCTAATACTGAGCCTAGAAAACGATCTAGATGTATTTAGCTTTTTGCTGAAGGATTATCAATTATCATGGCATTTTAACTGGTCTATAGGATGAACTATTATAGCAGACTATGAAGATGTCAAAACTTTTTTTTAAAGAAGGCATTATTTTAATTTCCAAGTAAGGGGCTCCAGGTTTCTCTTTCAGCACTGGGCTTGGATATTTCTTGAACCTGTTTCTTAGTTATATACAACAATGTTGTAGTTATATACAGCAATGTCATATATTGATATATCCTTTTACTGTGTTTATACTGCTAGCAGTAATAGTCATTGTGGGAGTAATTTATCTTGTCGTATAAAATTTTTAAAATATAAAAATATTGAGAATGAAATAGAAATTAATTTACAATCCCATTAAGAGATACAAGTCTTATCCCAAACTTGTCTGTTTCTTTTTCTTTCCTATATAGTTAAAATAAGAAGATGCTGTTCATTTGTCTTCAAGACTAGAGTGTCTACTGCAGACCAGATATCTAGGCCAATCTAATCTGCGTGTCTTTGACCCATTCCCTATTTCTTCTTTTATCAGCTTCAGATTACTTGACCATTGTCATCCATGCATTCTGTTCAATCTTTTAAAGTTTTGTTTTTTTTTCTGATAACCAGTTTTGTTGATAATAGCGTGGTTCTCACTATACCTTCTGGGAAAATAACTAGAGCCAAACAAATTCTATGAATTAATTTTGATCTTTCTAAAGAATCTTCAATGATAGCCTCCCTCCATGGTTGGGAACAAAGCAGTTAGGCTGTTAGCATGGATGAAGCTTCATTTATTTTGAGTAATTCATTTCAGTCTGCAAATCAAGCAGATATTGACGGAGGGTGCCTGCCTGAGGAGCTTTGCCACCATCAATGTGAACAAATTTGGAGTTGTGTGAGAAGGTGTGAGGGCCACGTCTGAGTAGTTATGTATAGAGTGTGTGTGTGGGATGGCCGTGGAGGTTGGGAGCAAGAGGTGTGTAGGAGGGTGGTATATTTAGACTAACTAGGCTTGGAGGAAGAGTGAGAACATTTACAATTCTCTGTTTATTGTTCTCTGCCATGAGAACCGTATGCAGATAAAAGGCCAAAATAAGCATGAGTTTTGTTTTAATTAACTCTCTAAGATTCGTCTACCATTTAGTTGCCCCCTCCCACCCTCATCTGTTATTTTATTCATTTTAGGGCCATAAATATTATTAATCCACAGAGATTTCTTTCTGCTTCCTTTAGTTAATTAAAGATACTCCAGAATTTATCTTATGCTCCCACCAGGAGGGCACAAAAAGTGAAATATTATATTGCTAGATAGTTCATTCATTAGCATAAAATAATCAGTGCAGTTGTATATTGGAGTTTCAAATACCTCTGCCAGATTTTCTTTTAGGGGACAAATGTAGTCAGCAGGGGAAAACAGAGAGGGAATGAGAGGAGAAAAGAGTTAAAAATTAAGGAGATAGGCAACAGCAAGCATACAGATTAGTGTTTTTAAAGAGATAGTCTCACTAGACTCTAGTCTGGGAATAAACTGCAATAATTCCCTGCCCAGATATCATTAGTAATAGGCACAATGGTCAAATCTTCCTTTATCTGTTTTCAAGCTGTGCTGCTCAGCTGGGAGAAAAAGGGACACATCAGGGCAGCTGTCAAAAAAAAAAAAAAAAAAAAAAACCCTGCTAAAATGATATTCTTATATTTTACTTGCTTTATTTTATATTAATGGTTTTATTACAAAAAGAAACTATGATGTAAACTTCATGTATCATTCACTTACAACATTTTAGACCAAACCAAGCAGAACCCAACACTCGACAGCTCCACTATTTATATTCCTCTAAGGGTAGCTCATCCTGCCCTCTTTTTCCACCCTCAGTGTTTTTCTTCCTTCAGGGAGAGATTCTGCATCAGTGTTTCATTTCTCCTCTGGGTGGGCTTAAAGGCCAGACACATTGATTATTAATCATTATATTGGGGTTTCTCTCCTTTCTTGACCAATGACACAATCTGCAGAGCATGATAGGTATACTGTCACTGACATCTGTACTGGAAAAAAATCAGGTTATGGCATATATATCTGCACTAATAAAAAAAGCCATTTTTCAAATCCTCCTTTTGAAAGTCTTACTAAAAGACCACTGTGTTACAAATGCACAGGCACTGAGCCATAAATCCAGTAACGGAGACATATCTGAAAGCCCATTTTGGGATATCCTTTACTTGGACTCCTGGGACACTCCAGTCTTAACAAGAGTCACTTATTCTTTCTCTAGGTTGTGCTGCTGAGGAATACCAGGGAGAAAACTTGAAACATATGGAATTTTCTGGCACTATTAGCTGGCTGTGCTATCTTACTTCATCTATATGGATGTATATTTTTCTTTGTGTGAATTTCTCAGCCTGAAATTATTTTGCCACTCATGCTTTATACAACTATTTGGCTTTCTGATGTCAGGGCACATATGAGATGTATTTTGTTGATGTTCAGTCAATAAGTTGTGTCCGACTCTTTGCAACCCCACGGACTGCAGCATGCCAGGCTTCCCTGTCCTTCACTGTCTCCTGGAGTTTGCTCAAATTCATGTTAGATGCTATCTAAGCATCTCATCCTCTGCCACCCCCTTCTCATTTGCCTTCTGTCTTTCCCAGCATCAGAGTCTTTTCCAATATAAGATGTATGTGTGTCTGTCATTTTACAGTTTTCTATAACATGGCATGAATTTTCATGAATTGAAGAGCAACAGGAATCTACTGTAATGAATAAGAGCATTATTTTTTTTTCAGGGTGGCAAAAGTCTAAATCATGACACTCAACCTAAATGGGTGACTTTGGGCAAGTTACTTGACCTCTCAGAAGTTCAGTTTTCTTAAAATGTGAATTGGAGATAACAGTAATACATGCCCCAAGCTCAGGGCCTGCCTTATAGTAAGTCCTCAATAAGTGGGATGATTATTACTATTATTAATAGGATGGCCAAATCAGGATAATTTGGAGATAAACAGGATCACTGTATATATGTTTTTAATAATTACAGTGAAACAACAGGCATAAGCCAGTGCTATCCTGAGTTTAGTGGGTCATATAGTCAATCTGATTATTGTAGGCTATAGACAACCTAAGTATGAGCATGGGGAAATTAGAAGTTGAATTTCTCATTTTGTCCCAACGTTGAGAGGTACATAGGGCCACCAGGGTAACAAACCAGGGGATAGGTTTTATAGTTTTGCTTGTTTACTTTTTTTTTTTTGCAAACCTTGCTTTCAGTATACAAAGGGACAGTTTGTAGTCACGCCTTTTAGTTTTGCGCATGCGTACATTCATCCGAGGGTAGTCGTTCCTCTAGTTAGAGCACTTTGACTGTAAAGGACAATAAGGATTTATGCTTAGTGACCTCTTGCAAGTTTTCTTTCTTTGTTGCAAAATTATGGGGAACAACAACTTGATTTATTCCATGAGTTTTGTACTACACTGCCAATAAGTAAATTGGTTCATGGTAATCACAGCATTCACTTCGATTAAATGATCATCAATTGAGTTATTTGCCTTTTTGCATGTAATTTATTATGGTCTACTTTTCTCTTTCAATTAGGAAGTTGGAATATATGATTTACTTGATTCTAGGGATTACAAGGGAACTAGAATTCTAAAATGATTATCTTCAATATTTAACAATTAGAAATGTTTATGTTTCCTTATATTTTACTGACAGTACATAAGTAGGAAATTATTTTGTTGTATGCAATCAAAAACAATTATTTCCTTATGCAAAATCTACATCAGAAAAGGGAAAGATAAAGCATATGAGGAAACACATCTTGCCTAATGATTTTCTCTCAGGAAAAATATTGCTATCGTGATCCTTTTTAATTAAATAAGAATTTAGCACTTTTCATGTGTGTTCTTAATGTCAGACTCTTTGGTTATCACACTTACACCTCTGTTATTAATGTTAGCCGTGGTTTGCAGATGAGGAAAAGCTAGTTATCAATGAATAATTCAGATTCCGTAACTGTCAGACCTCATTATTTTAAATAGGGGATGGTAGTTTCAGTTGTAACCAGCTAATTGCCTCCTTTAAACTTAAACTGTTAGACTATTGCACATAATTCTAATTTTAAAAAAAAACACACTTTAAATACATTTAAAATTGCTGTAGCACATAAAGCAATTTGCTTTAAATCAGTCTAGAAGAATAAAAGGCAATATGCTGTGATCTATCTTCAAAAAAGAATTAAAATTTATTTTAATTCAATCTACTAGCTCTTGTGAAATGCTTACTTAACATAAAATGAACCAAATGTTTTTAATTTATGAAACATAAGACTGAGATTGAATAATTCAGTTTAAAATTTGGTACCTTTTTGTTTAAACATGTTGCCAAATAAATGTTGAAAACAAAAGTGAATGTGATGGAAGGGTTAACCAGTGGTTATTGCTTTCACTTCCTCAATCCCTGGCATTTTAAAATTAAAATACTTATAACTTTACTGATGACTGTGATCTATTAAGTCCCTGTGGAGAGAGTGCAGGTGAACTGGCTCAGATCTTCCCTCAGGAGAAGCTGCTGCTAGGGACATAGTTGGTAGACATTTTCCAGTGGTCACACCTTCTGATCTACCTAAATGTTCAGATTAAAGCTGCATTCTTCCTGGGCTTCTCCCAGCCAGTGAGGGGAGTACTAGCAGCAGGCTGTCCAGGAAATGAGGCACTCCTATGAAGGCAGTCCTTTTTCTGGGACTCTAAGCCTGGCCCAAACTTTCTCAGAACTGTGCTTTTCCTATTCAGTTCTGCTTTCTTCCCTCTGTCCTTTTCCAGCTCTCAGACCTGCATCACGCCCTGCGAGTTTACCATACCTACTCCTGCTTGGGCTTCTCCTTATCTTTCGTATGTTTTTCCCAATAAATCTCTTGAACATCTAATTTTGTCATGTTGTTTGTTCCTTGGAGGATGTGGACTAATATGGCAGGAATTCTGCAATCTCTTCGTGGTCTCATTAAACAATTCTATTAACAAATCTAATCTCTTTTATTTGTCTTTGATCTTCTTTAGAGCTTTAAAAAGGTATGTTCTCTAAATAATGAAGATCTCCATGTAGTTGCTGAGGCCCATGTAGAATCATATTTTATTCCTTTTTCAGGTCAAATAACCCTACCTCTTGTAATTCTCTTGTAGCTCCAATATGTGGTTTCTTTTTTCCCTTCTATAATCTTCTCCAGGTTCTCAGTATATCTCAACATGAATAGATAAAGCCTGAATGTGTATCTGGTATTTTTACATAAACACATTAAGTCTACTTCAGTCCTATTTTCAATGAGGTCACTGCCTTTTGGAAAAATAAATTCCATATATCCCAGGTCTACAAAACATGTTCCTTTGGTGTGAATTCTACCTTCATTTTGTAAATTTTGATTAGGAACAATGTTGTTCCTTATCACTGAAAATAATTATGCTATGTGTGTGTGTGAGTTGCTCAGTCATGTCTGACTCTTTGTGACCCCATGAACTGTAGCCTGTCAGGCTCCTCTGTCCATGGGATTCTCCAGGCAAGAATACTGGAGTGGAACTAGGGGGACATCTCACAATTTTTAAAAATCAGCAAAGCTTTATTGTGATTATTTCAGCTGTTCAGTAAGTATGATTTCAGATTTTGGGAAAATATTTGTTAAAGATTTATGCCTATGTTGTGTAAATGTAGAAACAACAAAACTTTCATAATGAGGAGGAAGGAACACAATTCTGCCTTACTGTCTGCTGATGGATATAGTGTCTGTGTTCTCCAACATCTAAAGTTTATTGTGCTGTTCCAAAGATAAGAAAAGGGCAACTGTGGGAAGTTATATGAACATTTTGAAAGAATGTACTGATTTTACAGTGAAGTTTAAAATATGTTTTCAGAGTTTAATATCAAGATATCAGCAACAGTGTGTTGTACTCATTAAAAGAGGAAACTCTGGGGATACACACATTGTCATATTTCAATTTTAATACCACCTTTGCACTAGCTTTAAGACCTTGGCTTAGTCCAGGGTGCTCTCTGGGCCTCCATTGTCCCACCTATGAAGCCAGTAGTTAATTGAAGCAGGGGATGAGACTAGACAAATTCTAAGGCCACTTCTAATCCCTTAAGTCTCTGAGTTTGGTAAGTGCAGTATATCCACACTTCTTTAAAGGAAATGTTCTCTGCATATTTGAAGAGAGCAAGGCTTTGTTTACTTTTTCTAATATTAATCTATACTGGCTGAAACACTACACAGGGTTGCCCAAATTTAATATCCATTTCTGGGAAGAGGTTAAAGTAAACTTATTTTCCTCTGATTCAGATGTAGGGCATTTTTTATTTATTTATTTTTTTCTAACAGATAAGTCTTCTACCCTAGTCCTCCTTACTATAGTTAACAGTATACTAAGGTTTGAGAAAGTGAAACTCAGATTACTTTTTTTTTTTAATTGGAGGATAATTCAGATTACTTTTCTTTTGTCAATTTACATGCAGCAAACAACCTCTGAAATATTAGCACTTCTGAAAGGTTTGTTCCCCTTTGTTACTCTGTGATCTCTGGACAATGACTCGTTTTTGTCTGCTTTGTAACATTCTGAAAGTATAATAGGCTACTGAAGAATAATACAGTAAATATTTCCTCTTCATGAATTCTTATATTCTGACAGGTTTTTTCCCCCCAGTGAAGATGAAATACAGACACATACAATTAATGTCAGTCACAGTTCATAGAAGCATTACTTTTCTTCCATTGCAGTAACTGAACATTGAGAAACTGAAGGGTGTACCCTCTGTGAGCTATGTGTCAGCTTAGCTGACTCAGATCAAGCTTTGTGTTTTAAATAATGTGCTCAGAGAGAAGCCCACCTAGGTCTCTGAATGTCATGCCTGTGATCACACCAGATACTGTGGTCAGAATGGAGGGCTTGCTTACTGGTCTTAAAACTCTTCATTGGCTTTTCTCCTTTCCCATGATGTATATCTTTAATGAATTTAACCATTTTGCTTGGTAACTGGCTGGATTCTACCAAAAAAAATTATTCAGCATTAATGTTCTAGATTTTATATTTTCAGGTAATTACATAAATAAAACAATAAAGGTTGCAAAGTGTACTCAGAATTTATGCCCCTGACACTATGGCTTGGAATTCTGCTGTAACACTTTCTTGTCATGTGCATTAATCCAGTTAATTTTGTTGCAGAATAATGAAAATAGATTGCTTTTGGTTTTCTTTATTTTTTTTGAATTTTAGCTTTTAGACTTTAAACCTGCAAAACTTGTTCTAGTAGAAATAGAAGATAGATTTTCAAGAAATACAGGAAAGAAATAAATGGGGTTATTAAGTCACTCCATTGAAGTAGAGAAATATTTTGGATTGTATACATTTTGACCACTCTTTGGCATTGAGAAGACTTTGATAACCTAAGACAAGTTTCTGAGAATTGAGTGGTCTTTATGCACATAAATTTTACTTAAGTCACAGATTTACTTGAAGTCGTTTGAGCCTGGGAAAAGTGAGAATCCTAAGGAACACTTCACTTTCTGATATGTAAGAAAATTGAAATATTCTCAAAGACAAAGAGTGAAATGTTACAGAATGACTTCTTATGGTGACTATTATCCCCTGTTCTATAGAGGACAAATTCCTTTCTTTGATTGTGATATTCTGATAAACAGAAAGTTCCAAGAAAAAAGTAACTATGGTTCCCTAAGGGTTTAGTCAGACTTTTAAGGTATATTAAGTGATTCTAACATATGGTACAGATGGATTGCAAGATACACCTGAGAAATTGACTAGTCCTAGCATTTGGTGTTTATGTTTTGACTTTAAAATAGCCGTTCATTAGCTGTGTGTGTATGTGTGTGTGTGTTTAAAGGAAGTTAAGAAAACCGTTACTTTTATTGTTTCCCAGAACATGGAAGGGACTACTTTACTGTAGAAGATTTAAGAGCACTCTTCACTGCTGTTAGTTAAGCAGCAACTCTTAACATGAGGAATGGATAGCTCATCTTTTTTCCTTTTCAGTGTTCTAAAATGTAGAAACTCTACATTAGCTTTTTTTAAGAATAATTATTTTAATTCCCCAAACCTTCTAGTAGCAATAACAATGCACTCACAAGTACCTGCTGAGTTCTAACAGAGAGGAAAAATTTTTGACAGTTAGCCAAACCCGGCATTTGTGATCTTGACCACCTTGACATTTAAAACTCTAAATTTCAGTTCTGAAATGTTTTTCCATTGGGAACAGATTGAGCTTTGTAAGTATAAAAATTAATACAGAAAAAAAAATACAGCAATTATTAATATGTAAAGTAGTACATATTAAAAAATCATATGATTACATTCAGATCTGTTTTTCTGAGTTTTCTTTAGATTCCACATGTTAGTGAGAACATATGTAATTTGTCTTTCTTTGACTTATTTCTCTTAGCATAATATCCTCAAGGTCCATCCATGTTATTACAATTGGCAGATTTTCCTTTGTGTCTTTTTTAATGGCTGAAGAATATTCCATTGTGTGTGTATGTGTGTGTATCCACACATATGTGTGTGTGTGTGTGTGTGTGTGTGTGTGTGTGTATATATATATATGTATTTTGCATTTTCTTTATCCATTTATCCATATGTGGATACTTAGATTTTTTCCCAGGTTTTAAATATTGTAAATAACGCCACAGTGAACATGTGGGTGCAGATATGTTTTCGGGACAGTGATTTCATTTCCTTCAGATATATACCAAGAAGTGGAATTGTTGGATCACATGGTAGCTCTATTTTTAATATTTTGAGGCACCTCCATATTAGTTTCCATAATGACTGGACCAATTTACCTCCCCACCAACAGTGCACAAGGGTTCCCTTTTGCCCACATCCTCACCAGCATTTGTTATCTCTTATCTTTTTGGTGATAGCCATTCTAAAAGGTGTGAAGTTTTATTCCAAGAACTATGTACTCTCTCTTACCAACCTGGGGAGTTCATCTTTCAGTGTCCTATCTTTATGCCTTTTCATACTGTTCAAGGGGTTCTCAAGGCAAGAATACTGAAGTGGTTTGCCATTCCCTTCTCCAGTGGACCACATTCTGTCAGACCTCTCCACCATAACCCGTCAGTCTTGGGTGGCCCCACAGGGCATGGCTTAGTTTCATTGAGTTAGACAAGGCTGTGGTCCGTGTGATCAGATTGGCTAGTTGTCTGTGATTGTGGTTTCAGTCTGTCTGCCCTCTGATGCCCTCTCTCAGTGCCTACCGTCTTACTTGGGTTTCTCTTACCTTGGACGTGGGGTATCTCTTCACGGCTGCTCCAGCAAAGCACAGCCACTGCTCCTTATCCTGGACGTGGGGTAGCTCCTCTTGGCTGCTGCCCCTGACCTTGGGTGTGGGGTAGCTCTTCTTGGCTGCTCCTGTGCTGTGGCAACCGCCACTCCTGCCAGGTTGATAGGTGCCCAATATGCTACTGGAGATCAGTGGAGAAAGAATGAAAGGATGGAGCCAAAGCAAAAACAACACACAGTTGTGGATGGGACTGGTGATAGAAGCAAGGTTTGATGCTGTAACGAGCAATATTGCATAGGAACCTGGAATGTTAGGTCCATGAATCAAGGCAAATTGGAAGTGGCCAAACAGGAGATGGCAAGAGTGAACGTCAACATTCTAGGAATCAGCGAATTAAGATGGACTGGAATGCGTGAATTTAACTCAGATGACCATTATATCTACTACTGAGGGCAGGAATCCCTTAGAAGAAATGGAGTAGCCATCATGGTCAACAAAAGAGTCTGAAATGCAGTACTTGGATGCAATCTCAAAAACAACAGAATGATCTCTGTTTTTTTCCAAGGCAAACCATTCAATATCATGGTAATCCAAGTCTATGCCCCGACCAGAAGCACTGAAGAAGCTGAAGTTGAATGGTTCTATGAAGACCTACAAGACCTTCTAGAACTAACACACACAAAAAGATGTCCTTTTTATTATAGGTGACTAGAATGCAAAAGTAGGAAGTCAAGAAACACCTGGACTAACAGGCATATTTGGCTTTGGAGTACAGAATGAAGCAGTGCAAAGGCTAATAGAGTTCTGCCAAGAGAAACAACTGGTCATAGCAAACACCTTCTTCCAACAACACAAGAGAAGACTCTACACATGGACATCACCAGATGGTCAACACTGAAATGAGATTGATTATATTCTTTGCAGCCAAAGATGGAGAAGCTCTATACAGTCAGCAGAAACAAGACCAGGAGCTGACTGCAGCTCAGATCATGAACTCCTTATTGCTAAATTCAGACTTAAATTGAAGAAAGTGGGCAAAACCACTAGACCATTCATGTATGACCTAAATAAAATCCCTTATGACTATACAGTGTAAGTGAGAAATAGATTTAAGGGACTAGATCTGATAGACAGAGGGCCTTGATGAACTATAGTCAGAGATTCGTGACATTGTACAGGAGACATCCAAGAAGAAGAAATACAAAAAAGCAAAATGGCTGTCTGGGGAGGCCTTACAAATAGCTGTGAAAAGAAGAGAAGTGAAAAGCAAAGGAGAAAAGGAAAGATATACCCATTTGAATGCAGAGTTCCGAAGAATAGCAAGGAGAGATAAGAAAGGTTTCCTAGTGATCAGTGCAAAGAAATAGAGGAAAACAACAGAATGGGAAAGACTAAAGATTTCTTCAAGAAAATTAGAGATACCAAGGTAACATTTCATGCAAAGATGGGCTCACTAAAGGACAGAAATGGTATGGACCTAACAGAAGCAGACGATATTAAGAAGAGATGGCAAGAATACACAGAAGAACTGTACATAAAAGATCTTCACTACCCAGATAATCACCATGGAATGATTACTCACTCTCACCTAGAGCTAGACATCCTGGATGCGAACCAAGGTGGGTCTTAGGAAGCATCACTACGAACAAAGCTAGTGAAGGTGATGGAATTCCAGTTGAGCTATTTCAAATCCTGAAAGATGATGCTGTAAAAGTGCTGTACTCAATATGTCAGCAAATTTGGAAAACTCAGCAGTGGCCACAGACTAAGAAAGGTCAGTTTTCATTCCAGTCCCAAAGAAAGGCAATGCCGAAGGATGCTCAAACTACCACATAATTGCACTCATCTCACACACTAGTAAAGTAATGCTCAAAATTCTCCAAGCCAGACTTCAGCAATACATGAACTGTGAGCTTCCAGATGTTCAAACTGATTTTAGAAAAGGCAGAGGAACCAGAGATCAAATTGCCAACATCTGCTGGATCATCGAAAAAGCAAGGGAGTTCCAGAAAAACATCTATTTCTGCTTTATTGACTATGCCAAAGCCTTTGACTGTGTGGATCACAATAAACTGTGGAAAATTCTGAAAGAGATGGGAATACCTGACCACCTGATCGGCCTCTTGAGAAACCTGCATACAGGTCAGGAAGCAACAGTTAGAACTGGACATGGAACAACAGACTGGTTCCAAATTGGGAAAGGAGTACGTCAAGGCTGTATATTGTCACTGTGCTTATTTAACTTATATGCAGAGTACATCATGAGAAACGCTGGGCTGTAAGAAGCACAAGTGGGAATCAAGATTTCTGGGAGAAATATAAATAACCTCAGATATGCAGATGACACCACCCTTATGGCAGTAAGTGAAGACGAACTAAAGAGCCTCTTGATGAAAGTGAAAGAGGAGAGTGAAAAAGTTGACTTAAAGCTCAACATTCAGAAAACTAAGATCATGGCATCCTGTCCCATCACTTCATTGCAAATAGATGGGGAAACAGTGGAAAAAGTGACTAACTTTATGTTTTGGTCTCCAAAATCACTGCAGATGGTGATTGCAGCCATGAAATTAAAAGATGTTTACTCCTTGGAAGGAAAGTTATGACTGATCTGGACAGCATATTAAACAGCAGAAATACTACTTTGCCAGCAAAGGTCCATCTAGTCAAGGCTATGGTTTTTCCAGTGGTCATATATGGATGTGAGATTTGGACTAAAAAGAAAGCTGAGTGCCGAAGAATTGATGCTTTTGAACTGTGGTGTTGGAGAAGACTCTTGAGAGTCCCTTGGACTGCAAGGAGATCCAACCAGTCCATCCTAAAGGAGATCAGTCCTGGGTGTTCATTGGAAGGACTGATGTTGAAGCTGAAACTCCAATACTTTGGCCACGTGATGCAAAGAGCTGACCTATTTGAAAAGGCCCTGATGCCTGGAAAGATTGAGGGCAGGAGGAGAAGGGACAACAGGGGGTGAGATGGTTGGATGGTATAACCGACTCAATGGACATGGGTTTGGGTAGGCTCTGGCAGTTGGTGGTGGACAGTGAAGCCTGACGTGCTGCAGTTCATGGGGTCGCAAACAGTCAGACATGATTGTGCGACTGAACTGACCTGAACTGAACTGATGTAGTCTCTCATCTTTGGAAAATGTATTTGTTACTTTGTGTCGTCATAAGAGATTTGTAGTATCTTGTGTTACTCTATATTTAGGAACACATCCAGTAATTGAGAATTCAATCCTATGTATATTCTTCTAATTATATTATTGAGAGCATTATATGTATGTATATACACATAATATAACTGTTCATTGATTCTAGTTATACTTGCTGCATGGGGTAAAATTCTCACTTTCTGCTGTTGTCATTGGAATATATTGAAGAAAGCTCCGAGCATCATATTGTTTCATCCATAAATATTGCAGTCTGTATCCTTAAAATGTAAGAACGCTTTTATATAAGATAGAGCATTATCATATCTAAAATAGTTAAAATAATTCTTAGCATACATAAATATATAGTGTATAAATTTCCCTTATTGTCATATATATACACATATATATATATATATATATAACATTTTGTTTGTTCAGCTCAGAACCCAAACACGTTTCCAGTATTGCATTTGTTTCTTGAAATGGCAACCCACTCCAGTATTCTTGCCCAGAAAATTCCATGAACAAAGGAGCCTGGTAGGCTACAGTTCATGGGGCTGCCAAGAGTCAGACACAACTGAATGATGAACACAAGATATTTCAAATGAAATATCCTCTCACTCTATTGCTATTTATTTATGAAAGAATTTCCTATGTGCTGGATTTTGCTGATTGCATTTCTGTGGTGGTGTTTAACATGATCTGTTATCCCATTTTGACCAGACTCAGGATTGAATTTTTGCAAGGAAGCTATAAAAGTGGTGTTTATTTTCCATGGTAACGCACCAGGAATCATATGACATCTATTATGTCTCTTTTTGGAATATTTAGATTGTTCATTGGATTTACATACATATTATTAGTGTTATCTGTCCATTGTAAAGTTCTTGCTTAGCTTTTCAGTCAAAGATTTTCATAGCCATTATTGATCATAATAGTAGTTTATTTAAGAGATCATGTCTATTTTTGCTGTTTAAAAAGCACTGTTTCAGTTCAAACAGTATATTTGTTGTAGAGATGTGAGGACAATGACAGTTTCTAATATTTTGCTTCTCCTAGGGGTGAGAGAAAATGGAAGAATTTCATTAACACGTTTTTTTTTTTTTTTTTTTGCTGTGTTATTTCAATTAGTCAATGCTATAAATGTAGCTATTTTCTAATAGCTAAAGTCAACTTTCTCAAAAATACTATGACATGATTCTAGCTACTGTGAAGAAAATGGTTTGCTTTAATTGCAAAGAATGATTCCTAGTCTAGGGCTAAATAGAGATAATGATTCGTTGGGGCATTCAGCATGATTTCTTATCCAGTATATCATCCAATTCTCACAGTGACTGTATGTGATTAACAAGGAAAGAATGATTTTCTCTGTTTTACAAGTATGGAAACTGAGGCTCAGAGAGCTGAATCAGTTTCCATTGTCATCCACCGATTCAGTAGGGAAATTGGGATCAGATCTCAGATTCTTGTCTCCAAATCCAGGGTCCTTTTGGTTGTGCAATAGTTATCTTCAGATTCAGGCTTCCTGGCTATTTGTTAAATTCAATAATAAATACTGATAAGCCAATAAATCAGTATAAAACTGTCAGTATGCTCTATATGAAGAAATATAATTAAAGTTGTGCTTAAAATTAAAAGTTGCTTATAATTATTTTCATGGAACCGTTAAAGGGTATCAGCTACCTACCAATTTTCATTTTTTTATTGCTATTTTTGTTATATTAGCACATTCTCAGAGTGTCTTGTAAATCTCAAATATTTGACAGATTCAGGGAATAATATTTTCTCTCCACAGGAGGACTTGATAACATGGTGCAAGGAAAGAAGATAAACCAGTAAAATTATAGCATAGATTAATAAGATGATGGGTTTTAGGCTTCAACAATTGTCAATTTTGACTTGACCCTAAATTCTGTCTCTCTTATTACTGTCAGTATATCAAGTGACCAAGTGTAACTTGTTCAAAACACATAAGATACATTTTATAAATATATCTAGTCTCTTCTGTATAAATAATTCTATTTCTTTTTAAGGGTCAGGCATGGATAATCACACCTCTGAAATTTTCTTCATATTTTCCACCTGAAGAAATGATCTTCTGTAGTTGGTTTCCAAAGGTTGACTCTAAAGTGGCTGCTGTGTCTAAGGATGGCCTTAACATTGGCCCTAGTGACAGAAACCCAGTGTAGCCTACCTAAGGAGATCCAGATGTCAAAGTTGGCACAAATCTGGCTTTCCACAGGCCCAAGTTGTCTGTTTATTCCTGGCCCTAAAAGAATCTGGGCCATATTTCAAATCTAGTAGATTTTAATATTTGTTACTAGAGCCCAATTTCTACAGCATCTCTGATGATATTTGATTCCCAAAGTCAAGGATAAAAGCACAATTCTTAAGGAGTTTCTCAGATGCTGAAGATTTATTTGAATGACTTGAGTGACATGTTTTCTTAAAAAAAGCTATTTTCTTAAAAAAATCCTCTTGGAGGAAACTCCTTTTTTTTTTTTTTTGCTTAGAAACCAATAACAGATAAGAATAAACAATACCATGAAAAAAAATGTGACTAACCTAATGCCCACATTGATAAGATGAAGGTTTTGGCTTTAGCAATGCTCTTAAGCAGATTGGAAGACCATCTATAAGGTATGTTATTTTTCTTGGTGTCTTTATGTTGTGTTTTACATCAGCAGAAATTTTAATCAGATGGAAAACTCAAGACTTTCCAGTCTGTATATCATGGCAAGTCTTAGAGAAGTGTCTGTATCTCCAAAGTGTCTTGTCTTTGCTAGCATAATATGTGATGTCCTTCAGGATACAGTTATTAGCCATTTTATTCCCACTTTCCTGATGAGGAAACCAAAGCTCAGAAGCTAAATACTTTGGAAATCTGAGTAGGAATTAAGAATTTGGTCTTCCTGACTCAAAAGCCAAAACTTTTAATTTGTTTCTCAAGTTCAAGGGGCTAATGTTACACTCGGATACTTTTTAACTTTATGCATGAAAGAAAAATACCAAGATTATGCCAATTTTATGAATTTAAGATTTGAGATTAAAGGTAAAATTTGAAAAGGCATAATGAGTTTATTGGGAGATATTTTTAGCAATAAAGTACATTGTTGTGGCTAGCTTTTCCTAGATTTATAACTGCTTCTGTAGAAGGGACATTAGGAACCATCCAGTGGTACAAACTCCCTACTAATGCAAGATTTCTTTTCATACCATCCTCGAGAGTACAGTTCTTCCTGAAGCATACCAGTGAGGGGAGAATGTGCTTGGAGAAGCAATTTGGTCTTCATTATCTTGAACTATTGTAAGGTCCTTTCCTCTCTCCAACTGAAATCTGCCTTCTGTTAAATCCACTGCTTTGCCTTGGTCTGACTTGTACTGTAATATACAAAACATACATTCTTTCATTTACACAGTGGCCCTTCTCACCTCTTGGTTATACACTTCCAGTATTATTCATTGTCCCTGAAACTCAAGGTTAAGTATGCTAACAAGGCCAACAATGTTAAAAAGAAACTGAGGTCAAGAAGGGGAATGACGCATTGAGGAATCACAGAACTAATGGCCAGTTCTTCAAAATGATGCAGGCAGCATTCCTGATCATCGAATAAGAATCTCCAGTATTTTTAAAACTACCCATATTGTTGACTTCATAGACCATTATCAACAAATAATATTTATTAAGAGCGCTTGGGAAAATGACACAGTGTTAACTGAAGGCATGGCCTATTTTCAATGGCTTGTTTCCATGTGGGAATCTCTTCTTGCCAAATGATTAGAGAGCTCTTAAATATTTGCATTAACATCATTATTTGTCTAAAAATTTAATAAGAAAGCTGAGCTCCTTTTAAAAAGAGATGATCTCATGTTGGAAAAAATATTTTTTTCCCATCAGATTGATACAGTTTACTTAACTGTGTATTTTTTCTTAAGCACTAGTCTGCAAAATGAAATTATCATAGGCTTAAAATACCCTCAAGATTGTCTATAATATAATCTTTAGTCATAAATCATTATGCAGGAGTAGCTGAACACATTTTTAGAAAATATTATTAGAAAATTTTCAGTAATTTCCAGGTAGATACTAGAAAGGTCCAATCTACTTCTCAGAGCTACACAGTTTAACCACAGGCTGATTGTATTTTTAAGTTATAAAACATTATTGAGAAATCCTGTATCATCTAAAATGGTGAAGTTCTGAAAGCTTCACCATCTACCAAATCCTACTGATTTTAAAATAATATTTGAAAGGTTAATCATGAATAATAAATCTCCCAGTATAGCTAATCCTCATTACAGTGTCATTATAAAACTATATAAAATCATCAGATACAATAAGGAAAACATAGATATGAGTTTTACAATCTCTTCTCTCTCCAAATCTTTTACAATAGTTTCTAATAAATAGAAAAGTATATAAATGTTTACAAATTATACATTTATAATGCTGAAAATACAATTGCTTTTTAATTTTTCAGGCCTTGGCCTGCATGCATGCTCAGTTGTGTCCTATTCTTTGTGATCCCATAGACTGTAGCCCACTGGGCTCCTCTGTCCGTGGAATTTTCCAGGCAAGAATACTGGAGTGGGTAGTCATTCCCTTCTCCAGGGGCTCTTTCAGACCCAGGAATTGAACCTGAATCTCCTGAGACTCTTGCATTGGCAGGCAGATTCTTTACTATCGTACCACCTGAGAAGCCTCAGTCAACCCCAAAATGAGTCATCCAGAACAGGCATACTTCTGAGGACAAGGAGAAGTGAAGAGAATTGATTGTGGCAAAAGTGGTAGTAAATGAGTTCCTGCCTTTAAAAAGGGTTTAAAATATGATGGCAACTCAGACTGCATGCACACAAAAATCACTGAAGTCTGAGGCAGAACGCATAAAGCAACGTGAGTGAAGTCGCTCAGTCGTGTCCGACTCTTTGTGACCCCATGGACTGTAGCCTAACCAGGTTCCTCCGTCCATGGGATTTTCCAGGCAAGAATACTGCAGTGGGTTGCCATTTCCTTCTCCAGGAGATCTTCCAGACTCAGGGATTGAACCCAGGTCTCCTGCATTGTAAGCAGATGCTTTACCGTCTGAGCCACCAGGGAAGATTATATAAAGCAGTGTACATTGTATAAAGCAATGTACATACATTCAAAAAATGCATTGTGATGAATAATAATAAATGCTTAGAATCAGGAAGTGTATTCTTTAAAGAATTTGGGGGTGGGGCTACATTTTCAAAAATTAAATGGGTAGAAAGATTATATCTATGTGTTTGTATATGTATAGAGTTTCAGTGTTAAGGAGAAATATTCAAAGTAATAGGACTATGGCACAAATGGAGACTAAGAATTAAGATAAATCAGAGGTAACTGAACAGCTAAAAAGAAACTTTATAAAGGCAGATAGTACCCTCTAACCCTCTAGTTATGTTGAACCATATGCAACTGTTGATATTAAACTATTTTGACCTACAGATACAGCTGTTTCCTATAGTTGATTGTAAGTTCTCTTATTTGAGCTATAAGGGCTGCCCTTATCTGGAAGGAAGACTGGTGGATATCCAGGCAAAACTACTAAAGAAGAGGAAAGTTTGATGACGGTAGGAATTCACATCTGAATTAAGGTCTTTAGGTTATTTTCACATATGCCACAGTTTTGTAACTATCACTTGGCCACAGTCTTCACTGAAGGAATAGTTCTTGTAGTTCTTTTTGGGCTTTATCCCATTGGCCTGGTAACATGGATAACTGGGCGAGTAGATTCCTAACCCTAAGTATCTGTGTTTTGTCCTTGAATGTAAATTCTGCCCAGAAATGTAAAATGGCCATCAACCAGCCCAGTTTTCTCTTTTTCTAAAATCTTAGCCAAATATAGGAAATAATCAACTGGTAGTGGGTGTATTTGTAAACATAATGGAGGCATATACAAGGCATATTTTCAGAGTGTTAAAGTAAGAATCAAGAGTACCTGTTTCTCAGGAATACTTGTACATTTTTGGAATAATTATACACGTTGGAATTATATTCTTGGAATTTACCATCCCACTAAAGCTATGTTTGGACCCCGAAGATAGTCCTGTCTTCTTAAAGCCTGGCAACATGGTGGAACTTCTTGATATTACTTTGTGTATCATTAAAACAAGTTCCTAATGTATTTAAGTGACTAGAATGAGCTCTGTTCATCTCAACTGAAAGGGCACTCAGACATCAATATGAAGTCCAAACCAGGATTTTAAAGACTAGTGAAATGCTTTCATTTTAGAATTTAGAAAGGAGAGAAGCCAAGACACTGGGTATTTGACTGTATAATCAGCCCTGAGTAACTGAGTTTGATATACCTTCTAAAATAGGGCTAAATAATGTTAACTTTCATCCTTTGCCTCCTCTCTGCCAATCTAAAACCTCTAGAAAGATGTCCTGTCATCCTGCTTGTTAATTTAAAATTAGTCCACACAGCCCCAACTTCCCTTGAACTTGGGAGCAAAATCTCCAGTAATGAGGCCACAATTTTGAGTGACATTCTTTGCCCATTGCTTTAAATGGTCAGAATTACTGTGATTAGGATTCCAGTTTTCTTTGGTAGCAAGCGCAGGGTTTAAGCAATAGGTAATATGCACAATAGTGACAGTGTCCTATATTAGAGGACACATTGATAACATGTTAATGATTTTTGCCTGTAAAAAAAGGTACTGCGGGAATATGCAGTGCATAATATCACAAACATGCATATGCAATATTTCTGGAGAATGAAAATGTTTTGCTTATTTTATTTCATGGCTTTTAAAGACCAAAATCCCCTTGCATTTTTCCCATATGACACCTTAGTTTAATTTTCATGAGTTAGTCCAGAATTCTACTATGTACAATAACATCTGCTTTCCTTGATGTTCTAAGCCTCTGATACCTTCCGTAAAAATCTTAAGATTCTGAGCTTTAAAAATTATACTATTCTGTTGTTTGTGAGTTTTAAAAGCTTCAGAGGGATAAAAACCTATGATCACTCAGAAAATCTTGCAGAAACCAGGCTCTTCTCTCTATTTCTGCTGCCACCCCGTAATCTAAAGCATAACAACTCTTTACACCTAGAACTGCTTAAATGATTCCTCTGCTTTCATTTTTGTTCACCATAAAACATTTTCTACAAAGCAACCAGTGAGTTTTTAGAACTCTAAAGCTGGTTTTTGTCACACACACACACCCTCATATCCCCATCCCCACACCCTTCACATACTCAGATTTATTCAGTGGCAATCTGCAGCTTTTAGAATAAAATCCAAATATCTCTCTATGATCCCATCTCTAATTTCATCTCATGCAACTCACCCCATACTCACTGGACTTTCGCTTTTTTCTCAGCTCCAGAACTTTGTACTTGTTTGCTTTGTTTTTGTCCTGGAACAGACAGAACTTGACTCGGGTGATAGAGGACTTAGCTCAGTGTCGCTTCCTCAGAGAGGCCTTCTCTGATTAACCTGTCTAAAGTGGCTTTCCTTAGCTACTCTCTTTTTCATCAGACTGTTTCTTCCTAAGACTTAGCAAACTTTGTTGTCCTTCTTCAGGCCCAGCTGCTGAGTGCATCCTTCTGATTTATGCTCTAATCTCTCTTCTCAGTGGGTGGTCCCGGGTAGCATGTCTGCTTTTCCTCAGTGCATGTAAGAGTCACAGCAACTTCCTGCAGAAAGCATCACTTCCTCACTTTCTCCAGAGGGGTGATGGGCTTGGCAGGGTCCCTATACAAGTATTTGCTATGGCATGGTTTTGAGGAAGAAGTTAAAAATTCTTATGGGACATATTTTAACATATAGACCTACCTGAATAAGTCAGTGTCATATTTGTATTGCAAAAGGCAATTTGTATTCTTTAAATAGATATTCCCAAGTAGGAATTTATCTGGAGGAAATACTTAGACAAATGTATAAATATACATGAATATAAGATTCAGTGGGGGAGCGTGCTTAAAGGTTTTTATGTAATCATCAGCTATGTAAATTATGAAATATATAAAAAGATATACATTGATATGGTAAAACCTTTACAAAATCTTGTTGAGAGAAGTGGGTTGCCAAGGAGCATATATAGAAGGAATTTGTTTACTTGAATTATGTACTTCCTATATGTTGATAAGTATATTTTTGTACTGAATCATATACTGTTATAGTTATTCAGCAAAATTCTATTTGTGGTTACCTGTGTTCATATTGTGGAATTTGAAGGGATTTTTCCTTTCTTTTTTATACCTTTCTCTATTTATTGATTACAAAACTGGTATACACTTTGGGGCAAATGGAAAAAGTGAAATGAAAAAATTGTAGCAGAACAAATACTTTTATAAACTGTATAGCCAAACAGTGAAGTAGGTAAGTAAATAAGTAAAGGAAAAATGAAAGATTTCACCATCATACAATGATTATGATTATGCCAACATACACAAGTGTTAAAAACCTGAAAAACTGATAACAAAAGTGACAGTTGTGTGGAGTCAATAGGATTAAGAGCATATACTATTTTAAAATATTCAGTCAGTCATGTCTGCTCAATTGTGCCCAACTCTTTGCAGCGCCATCGACTGTAGTTGCTTGGCTCCTCTGTCCATGGGAGTTCTCCAGGCAAGGATACTGGTTGCCGTTCCCTTCTCCGGGGGATCATCCTGACCCAGGGATCAAACCCACATCTCCTGCATTGGCAGGTGATTCTTTACCACCTGTACACTGGCTGTATTATTTTCTGTAATTGAAAATATTTAAAAAGATGGATATGCATGTAGATATTGCTTATTTAGCAGAATTTGGCAGTTTGCACAGGAGTTATAGGTTGTTACTTTGGATAAAAAAAGATTGGAATAGCAAATAGGCTATTATGTACATATTCCATGTTTAAATGCATTATTACACACACATACGTGTGAATATACATGCATTATCATGAACTGAAATACAATAAAGTCTGTAGAGAAGTAAAGTTAGTCTTAAATTCTACTCTAGTATGTCTTCAGAGTCTTATCTTAAGGACTTCTTTATAATTGGTAGAGTGAAGAATTTCAGAATTTTATAATATAGACTTCTAAGTTTCAGTTCATGTTACATTGGCAGAAGCACTTCCTCTCTTGGTTCACGACTTTGAACTGTTAGTAACTCATCTAGTCGTCTTGCAGGATCTAATGGGGGCGTATATGCCACAGATAATTCTTGGTACTTTAGAAGAACTTTCATCTTGTACTCTCTTTTTCAGTGACTAAAAGAACCTTAAGAATGAACCTAGTAGAAAAGTTGCTGTGCTGAACAATTCTTTCAAAAAATACTATAGGTGACAATCATGTGTATTTTTTCTTCTGGTTTCAATGTACTAGTGATTCCAATTGTTTTGCTTGATGTATGTTCTATATCTGCTAGTTTACCAGTGTTATTTACATTTTACCAGTATTATTTACATATGTAATTACTTGTATGTAATCATAGCTATATAATATACCAATAATCTGAGGTTGACATCAATAGTTGATACTGTTTTAAAAATAGAATGTAAGCATATAAACCCATTTAGTTAAACATTTTTGGAATTGAACTCAGATCTCACTCAATTGCTTTATAAATTGGTGAGCATTTGTTTATATTTCTTATAAAATGAATAAATGAAACTAGAAAGTATAATACAGGACAACTAGCAAAGCACCCATAGTTTTATGTATCTTTTAATAAGCCATTATGTTTTGAACATGAACTAGTTTTTTCTTCCTTCATTATTCCTGTTATCACTTAGTGTATATAGTATCATAGTTTTGGAACACACTGAATAAATAATACAGTTCATACAAGGCAATCATTTTTCTTACAAGCAGAACTAGCAAGAGAAAAAGTTGAAACAAATGTTTACTTAGCTCCTACTTTGTACTAAGCATAACACATGGCAATGAAGATTTCAAGATAATGAGACAGAATACTGTCCTCATGGCCTACTAGGGAACAACAAAAGCTCTCCTTTTCTGCAGACACGCGACATGGTGGGAAGCTTCCGAAACATGGGAAGCTGTTGATATGTGTGGGTGGCAGGATATAATTTAATGTAGAAAATGCTGTAAACTAAGGTTTGTGTAATGTATTGTCTGAATACAAAAGAGGAAGCAATTAATTTCATCTGGATAACTGTGAGAAAACTGGTCCTCAAAGAAAGCTGAAAGAAGAGAAGACATTGGAGCAGGACCTTGAACAACGAGTTTGATCTTTCCTAGAAGGCACACATCAGGATGGGAAGAGAAGAACTGACTCTGCCATGTCATGGAATATTCCATGTGATGGAATAAAACTGCCAGCATTCTTGCTGATACTAATGCAGTGTGTTCTTAAATTATTAAATGACTTCAATGCTTTCATTAGCATATCATTTTACATCTCTCCTCTTTTTCTAAATTCTACACTAGCAGAATCCAGTGGGGTTCTTTACTTATCATGAATTTGGTGCATTGATAGCAGAGGTGGCTGGCCACAGATGAAACACTTTGAAGAATGATATATTCTGGTGATGACTGCTGAGGTGAATGGCACCTCTGCATACTGGTTCTTGCCTTTTTCCTGCTGGCACAGTCAGTGACTAGAGTCTGAAATGAAGAGAAAGGATTGTAATCACTCAACACAGAGGTATAAAAAACTCCCTAAGAAAATGATTTTCTCAGTTGATTTTTCAGCTTTCTTCTGATCTCAGTGGCATCGTCAGTTCAGTTCAGTTCAGTCACTCAGTCGTGTTCGACTCTTTGTGACCCCATGAACCGCAGCACGCCAGGCCTCCCTGTCCATCACCAACTCCCGGAATTTACCCAAACTCACGTCCATTGAGTTGATGATACCATATAAACATCGCATCCTCTGTCGTCCCCTTCTCCTTCTGCCTTCAATCTTTCCCAACATCAGGGTCTTTTCAAATGAGTCAGCTCTTCACATCAGGTGGCCGAAATATTGGAGTTTCAGTTTCAACATCAGTCCTTCCAATGAACACCCAGGACTGATCTCCTTTAGGATGGACTGGTTGGATCTCCTTGCAGTCCAAGGGAGTCTCAAGAGTCTTCTCCAACACCACAATTCAAAAGCATCCATTCTTCTGTGCTCAGTTCTTTATAGTCCAGCTCTTATATCCATACATGACTACTGGAAAAACCATAGTATTGACTAGATGGACCTTTGTTGGCAAAGTAATGTCTCTGCTTTTGAATATGCTGTCTAGGTTGGTCATAACTTTCCTTCCAAGGAGTAAGCGTCTTTTAATTTCATGGCTGCAGTCACCATCTGCAGTGATTTTGGAGCCCAGAAAAATAAAGTCCGTCACTGTTTCCACTGTTTCCCCATCTATTTGCCATGAAGTGATGGGGCCGGATGCCATGATCTTAGTTTTCTGAATGTTGAACTTTAAGCCAACTTTTTCACTGTCCTCTTTCACTTTCATCAAGAGGCTCTTTAGTTCTTCTTCACTTTCTACCATAAGGGTGGTGTCATCTGCATATCTGAGGTTATTGATATTTCTCCTGGCAATCCTGAATCCAGCTTGTGCTTCATCCAGCCCAGCATTTCTCATGATGTACTCTGCATATAAGTTGAATAAGCAGGGGACAATATACAGCTTTGATATACTCCTTTTCCTATTTGGAACCGTACTATGCTATAATAAATCATAGTATTATTTGGTTTCTTCTAAAATCTGGGAAGTGTGCAAGTGCTAATAGATTATATATATTTTGAGTCATGGTCCTAAATCATAAGGTAATGCAAAATGTTAAATGGACCTTGAGAACACTGCATTGGGGTAAAAAGACAAGTAGAATAAATTTGATATTGATGTCAGAATTAAGCTTATGTTACAAACTCATGAGGTACAAAAAGGAGCAATTTTATTTAGTAAGGAAATTGTGTGTGTGTGTGTGTGTGTATAGAGTAAATATAGTTTTACCTTTAGGTTATTCAGCTATAATTGGCTCAGGGGTATTTCATAGTCTTAATTTACAACTGGCAAGACAAAAGAAATATCTGCTTTGGATACTTGTATTTGATCATTGCCAGGAGGGAGATACAGAAATGTCAGTTTAGTCTGTCTGAAACAACAATAGCAGCTGCAGCAGCAACGGGTCCAGGAAAATAGCTAGAAATGTGACACTGTAGTTGATAGAAACTCATGTTCATTTTATATATCAAAAGTTCTTTTTGTTATTCAGTCACTCAGTAGTGTCCGACTCTTTGTGATCCCATGGACTGCAGCATGCCAGACTTCCTGTCCCTCACCATCTTCCAGAATTTGCTCAAATTCATGTCCATTGAGTCGATAATGCCATCCAACCATCTCATCCTCTGTTGCTCCCCTTCTCCTGCCCTCAATATTTCCCAGCATCAGGCTCTTTTGCAATGAGTTGGCTCTTCACATAAGTGGACAAAGTATTGGAGCTTCAGCTTCAGCATCATTCCTTCTGATTCAGTCCCAATGAATATTCAGGGTTGATTTATTTTAGGATTGACTGCTTTGATCTCCTTGCAGTCCAAGGGACTCTCAAGCATCTTCTCCGATACCCCAGTTCTAAAGTGTTAAATCTTTGGCTCTCAGCCTTCTTTATGGTCCAACTCTCACATCTGTATGTGACTACTGGAGAAAGCATAGGTGTGACTATATGGACCTTTGTCAGCAAAGTGATGTCTGCTTTTCAGTAGGCTATTTAGTTTTGTCATAGCTTTTCTTCTAAGGAGCAAGCATCTTATAATTTCATGGCTGCAGTCACAATCTGCAGTGATTTTGAAGCCCAAGAAAATAAAGTCTGTCACTGTTTCATTATTTTCTCATCTATTTGCTATGAAGTGATGGGACCAGATGCCATGATCTTAGTTTTCTGAATGTTGAGTTTTAAGCCAGTTTTTTCACTCTCATTCACCTTCATCAAGAGACGCTTTAGTTCCTCTTCACTTTCTGCCATAAGGGTGGTGTCATCTGCATATCTGAAGTTTCTGATATTCCTCCCATCAATCTTGATTCAAGCTTGAGGTTCATTCAGTCCAGCATTTTGCATGATGTACTCTGCATATAAGTTAAATAAGTAGGGTGACAATATACAGCCTTGATGTACTGCTTTTCCAATTTTGAGCTAGTCCATCGTTCTATGTCTGGTTCTAACTGTTGATTCTTGACCTGCATACAGATTTCTCAGGAGGCAGATAAAGTGGTCTGTTATTCCCATCTCTTCAAGAATGGTCCACAGTTTGTTGTGATCCATATGGTCAGAGGCTTCCACACGTCAAAAGTACTATGGCCTTATTTCTACAGAAAACTATACAACATTGATGTTGTCCTTGGAGTTTTTGGGAGAGCATAAAGGCTTGTTAAAACTTCATTCACTAAATAAAATTTGAGCATTAGCTCTGAAATTGTTAAGGGAGCCTAGAGTTGATTTTAGGTAGTGAAGGATTCCTGTAGCTATTCAGGATTCTGTAAAAGGCTGCCATTCTTTGGAGGAGCTGTGAAATCACAGGGAGCTGTTGGTGTGTGTGGCTAGCAGGAGCAAGTGCTAAAGGCTGAGAGTGCCACTGAAACACGTAGGATCCAGGAGACCTTGTCGTTCAGCAATACTCACCTAACCATTCACCCTGGGGGTTTTCTTATATAATTTTCACAGATGGAGGGGAAACAGTAACATCCCGCCGGGAAAACAGACTAAGCTTTGGGCTTAGGAACCATGGATGAAGATTGAAAGCAAGACTGGAGTGTAGAGAGAGAAAATTGGCCTTCTGATTCTCGGCTGGAAATATACAGCTTGTGAAAACAGTTAGAGCTGAAAATATTTAACTTCTAAGCATTCTTTTGTTTTATTTTTTTCAAGTGTGTATAGGTACATGGCAACTGTCTATTTACCACAATTAGAACCAAGAAACAAATCTATTGCCATAGATTTTAAGAGACTAAGCTAATGTTATTCTAAGCTAATGTTATTATTAAAATTTCTCTTTAAGTTTATTTTTTGTTTATTTTAGGCCCATGTCTATGAAGAGACATAAAACAAATTTCTTTGAAATTATCTGATCTTCATCAAGTTGGCCTCAAATTTGCCAGTTTTCTTTCTGTGTACTGTGTAGAAGGGCAAACCACATTGTCTTCAAAACAGAGTGAAGATAGTTTGGTTTAGAATAATTTCTGTTTAAGGAAGGGTTAAGAAAGAGCATGTGTTCACAAGTGACAACAAGACCTTAGCTGCTACTAAATTCTTACAAAAATCTTATGAAATTGATTATTCTTTACGTGATCATGCTCCCAAATGATGATCAACAGAACTACTCTCTAAATACAACTGTTCTCAGAATGTTAATCTTGAAGGAGGAGAAAAGTAAGAGTGCAAATAGCTGCTTGTCTATAAAGTGGACTCAGGACGATTTGGAAAAGATAATTTTGTTTGTTTATTTTACAAAAACTTTCCTGTGGCCTAGTTCTATGTGGAAATGGGACTATCTGATTAGATTAAGGTCGTGTTTAGACTTATGAATTGTTATGAGAGGATGGAAACTTTATTTTCAGCTTATTTCATTATTAAAGCTTATGTATCTGCTCTTGATCAGTAACACAAAATTTCAAGATTTCATCTCAGATTTGCTACAGTGAGTGCTGTGCAAAGAATATGTGGTCTGAACTCATCAAAATCAGTGTTTCCCAACCTTTTTAAACCTATGCTCCTGCTTCATAAACATAAAAGTCTCATACTTTCCTTGAATCTTAAAGGCTTATCTATTGAATATAATTATTTTCTGTATATTTCTGCCAGTCAATAATTTGTACTTTACTTTGGTGATATTGCATTCTAATAATAATATTATTTAATACTGTGAATGTTAAATAATAATTTTGAATATGCCTCATAATTCATGCTTCCCTCCTGAGATACTTGTACCTTGTAGGGGGCAAGCAGATGATGAAGCAGACAAGTGATGTAGTCTGTCACCAGTTGAGAACCATCCACTGAGATATCCTAAATACTCTCAATGTTAACTTTGTATCTAGCAGACCATCAGAGAGCTGCCCAACTGGCTTGCATTCCTTTCCTACTTCTTCCATAACCTGAAATCCAATTAAAGAAATCTATTTTGGATTTTTGCATCGACTTGTATTGAGAGACTCGATGAACAAAAACTACACAAAACTTGGTATTATATTTATTATAGGATATCATTAAGGATAGAATCCACTACATTTTACATATCCTTTTCCTAAGAATAAGTTTTATTTGTTTCATCTGAACATCTTGTAATGTGGTTTATTGTTTTCTTTGGCCACTGGGACTCTGATTCCAAACATAAACTCCTTTTAATTGTATGAGACTTTATGATGTACACTTTATGGAAGTTAACGTCTATGTGGTTAACAGTATCAACTTTGGAGTCAGCCAACCAGGGACTGGAATCCCAGCTTTTGATAATCATTAGCACTGTGAACTTAAGACAAGTAACTCAAATTCTCTAAGGCTTCATTTCATTATCTAAAAATAAGAAACTTAAAATACCTTCCTCACAGAATTCATATGAAGATTCAATAATATAATTTATAGTATTTAACAGTTTGTGGCATATGTAACACTTGTCATTAGATTAATTATGATTTGAATGGTTTCCCTTTAGCCCCGAATCCTTTATCTTTGTGCGTTTGTGTGTTTACTTGTTTGTTTTGTGCCTTGTTTCATTTTCTGTCTTGGTGTTATAGTGTTTCTTTGTGCTAAGTCACTTCAGTTGTGTCTGACTTTTTGCGACCCTATGGACCATAGCCCGACAGGCTCCTCTGTCCATGGGATTCTCCAGGCAAGAATACTGGAGTGAAGAGCCATTTCCTTCTCCAGGGGAACTTCCCTACCCAGGGATAGAACCGGGGTCTCCTGCATTGGCCGACAGATTCTTTATTGTCTCAGCCACGAGGGAAGCCCCTTTGAGGGGATCAGTCACATGCAATTTTGAAAAGTATGTAATATTTAAAAAATTAATTAGTATCCTTAATTTGTTCTCTTTAATATCTCCTTTCAGTTTTTTATTTTTTGCTACTTTGTCCTGCCAACCCTCAACAGTTTCTCTCCCCTGCCTTTAAGAATCCATGTCCTCCTTTTGATCTCTTTGCCAAAGTGTCTGAAGCTATTTAAAGTATTGGGTAGGATGTCAGATGGCGTAAGTTTGGGTTGAGAGTACCATCCATCCCTAAGGGAGCTAACTTTTGAAAACTGGCAAAGAACTGCCTCATATCCATCCCATAGGCCATCTGTGATGGCCTGATGACCCATGAGTATTTAGGACCACTTCTGAAGAACAGAGTTTACATTCTCCAGCTACACAACGTTCTCCTAGTATCAAAGCCGATCCATAGGTAAGGCTCGGAACTGAAATAGAGTTTCAGCATGTCTTAACTAGGAGAGTTAAGTGCTTCAAGCTTTGTGC
Source organism: Bos indicus x Bos taurus (assembly GCF_003369695.1). Taxonomy (NCBI): domain Eukaryota; kingdom Metazoa; phylum Chordata; class Mammalia; order Artiodactyla; family Bovidae; genus Bos; species Bos indicus x Bos taurus. The sequence continues at coordinate 32,863,012 of NC_040077.1, forward strand.
TTGGGCAAAGTCAAATGTATATACATTTTTAATTTTATAATAATAATATCAAGATCTTGTGAGTAAAGTTGCAGTGAATCACTAACCATGAGGGCATAAATTTAGATAGATTTTCTTTTTATATGCTTCTATCAAGAGGTAAATGAAGTTGTATATAGAGCCATTATTCAGTTTAAACATACGTTTTCTGGATATAGCTGAAATAGGAATAAACAAAATAGAATAAAAGAGCCACCACATACGGTCAGTCACAGACAATAGAAAAACAGTAAAAAAAAAAATTATGGATGTGACTGTCTTTGACAGAAATGATGCAGTTCTTAACATATTATATTAAACCTGGTCCAAACAAGATTTCATTCCTGTCACTTCACAAAACTGCCCTTATCTCAGTTACCTATGATCTCCATGTTACTAAATGTCATGATCAATTCTTGATTTTCATCTTGATTATCAACATTGTGTAATACAATGCTTCTATTTTCGTGTACTTATCTTATTCAAATTCAAAAACATTTTTTTCCTACCTCATAGACTGTTTTTCCTACCTCACAGACTATTTTTCCTGCTCACTGATCACTCTTTTCTTATTCCTCCTCTTCTACTCAAATCTTAACATTGGAGGATCCTAAAGCTCTGTCCTTCTATCTCTTTCCTCTTCATTTATATTTACTTTCCTAGTGATTTCATCCAGAGTCATTATTTTGTATATTATCTATATGCTAATAAATCTCCCATTTTTTTGAGGACTCCCTAATTTGTATCTCCTTGCAGTCCAAGGGACTCTCGAGAGTCTTTTCAAACATTACAGTTCAAAAGCATACATTCTTCGGCGCTCAGCTTTCTTCACAGTCCAACTCTCACATCCATACATGACCATAGGAAAAACCATAGCCTTGACTAGACGGACCTTTGTTGGCAAAGTAATGTCTCTACTTTTGAATATACTACCTAGGTTGGTCATAACTTTCCTTCCAAGGAGTAAGCGTCTTTTAATTTCATGGCTGCAGTCACCATCTGCAGTGATTTTGGAGCTCCCCAAAAATAAAGTCTGACAGTGTTTCCACTGTTTCCCCATCTATTTCCCATGAAGTAATGGGGCCACATGCTATGATCTTAGTTTTCTGAATGTTGAGCTTTAAGCCAACTTTTTCACTGTCCTCTTTCACTTTCATCAAGAGGCTTTTTAGTTCCTCTTCACTTTCTGCCATAAGGGTGGTGTCATCTGCATCTGCATATCTGAGGTTATTGATATTTCTCCCAGTAATCTGGATTCCAGCTTGTGCTTCTTCCAGTGTTTCTCACAATATACTCTGCATATAAATTATTTAACTTATATATATATATAAGCAGGGTGACCATATACAGCCTTGACGTACTCCTTTTCCTATTTGGAACCAGTCTGTTGTTCCATGTCCAGTTCTAACTGTTACTTCCTGAGCTGCATATAGGTTTCTCAAGAGGCAGGTCAGGCGGTCTGGTATTCCCTTGGACTGCAAGGAGATCCAACCAGTCCATTCTAAAGGAGATCAGCCCTGGGGTTTCTTTGGAAGGAATGATGCTACAGCTGAAACTCCAGTACTTTGACCACCTCATGCGAAGAGTTGACTCATTGGAAAAGACCCTGATGCTGGGAGGGATTGGGGGCAGGAGGAGAAGGGGACGACAGAGGATGAGATGGCTGGATGGTATCACCGACTTCATGGATGTGACTTTGAGTAAACTCCCGGAGATGGTGATGGACAGAGAGGCCTGGCGTGCTGCGATTCATGGGGTCACAAAGAGTTGGACACAACTGAGTGACTGAACTGAACTGAACTAATTTGTATCTCTGATCTTGGCCTCTGCTCTGGACTCTGGACTCATACATCTAACCACCTATTCAACATCTCTCTGTCCATGTCTAATTCTTAAGTCTATTCTTAAAATGGAATTCCTGATCTCTCTTTCTCAACCCTACTTCTTCTGCCTTTGCAAGCTCAGTTGACCTCAAATCTGCCCTCTAGTTACTCAGGCCAAAAAACTTGGAATCATCTATTACTCTTCCCTTTCCTTACTTCCACATACAGTTTGTTAGGAAATCCTATTGATTTCTTCTTCAAAATATTCTTATAATATGATCACTTCTCATTTTGATAACATCTTGGTCAAGTCACCAGTTTCTCCTATCTGTACGACCATAATGATTTCTTTAATAAGCCTCTCTGCTGCTGTTCTGGCAGTCAGTATTTTTTTTTTTTTTAATCAAGCCTACAGCTAAACTGATACCATAAAAACATGTCAGGCCAAGTCATTTCTCTGCCCAAAACCTGTGTCTGGGGCTCACATGCCACCCCAAGTAAATCTAAGTCATTGCAGTGGCTCACAAGGACCCATGCTCTGGCTGTCTTCTGCCTCCCCACCCTCATGTACCACTTCTCTCTCCCTTGCTCATCCTACTTGGACCATTCTGGTATGTGTGTTGTTCCCTAAACAGGACAGGGCATGTTTTTAACCTTAGGGCCTTTAGCCTGTAATTCTCTTTGCATGAGTATTTATGAGACTTTCATACATCCTTCTCACTTTGCTCAAATATCTGATTATAAGTGAGGAATAACTCTGACTACTCTATTTAATACTGCTGCTGCTAAGTCACTTCAGTCGTGTCCAACTCTGTGTGACCCCATAGACGGCAGCCCACCAGGCTCCCCTGTCCCTGGGATTCTCCAGGCAAGAACACTGGAGTGGGTTGCCATTGCCTTCTCCAAGGCATGCAAGTGAAAAGTGAAAGGGAAGTCACTCAGTCGCGTGCGACTCTTCGAGACCCCATCAACTGCAGCCCACCAGGCTCCTCCGTCCATGGGATTTTCCGGGCAAGAGTACTGGAGTGGGGAGCCATTGCCTTCTCCGCTATTTAATACTACTTAACTAGTATTCTTAAGTACTCCGATTCCCTGTTATACTGCTTGACTTTCTCTTTGTTTACCACTTATCACCATCTAACATACTACATAAGTAATTTACAGTTCACATTATTATTTATTGTTTTTCTCACCCAAATAGATGTAAGCTCTCTGGGAACTAGAGTTGGGCATTTAGTGTTTCTTTTACTTATTAATTGATTGATTGCAATTTTATGGTTTACTAACATAAACACCTTTGTCCATAAATCTTCATCTAGTTAAAAGGATTATTTTCCTAAAATAGATTCCCAGTGATAGGGTTACTGAGAATAGGACTCCTTGATAAATATCATCCAGGTGTATTGTACCAATTTACATTCTCACCAACAATGTAAAAATGCTTATTAAATATTCATCATTATTGAGCATTCCATTTTTGACAGTTTGTTTGTCAAAAATATTATATGTTGGTTATTTTACTGCAATTCTTATGGCATTAAAAATGTCTCATTTGTTACTTTCATAAGTTGCCTTTGTTATAATACTTTTATAAGTTGCCTGTGCTCTTTTCACCTTTATAAATCACCTATAATAATTCTTTGTCCAATTACCTATTAGCATTTTGTGTTATCTCTGTCTTGTCAGTTTATCTATTTTTAGCTTAATATATCTTAAAATTGGTATTTACTTTATATGGTAATTGTACCATAGCTATAATACATAAGTATAATCTTGTGTATATATCGTCATCTAAAAAATTGGTTTTAAGCAATATAAACTTTGAGCAGCTCTATTCAGAGGTGTTACAGACAGAAAAAGATCTCCATGGAAACTTTCAAACGTTTGTAAAAGTTTTTGCCATCTCACAGTACATGAAGCTCAATGCATATCACCAAATGAAATCTTACAGAAATGGTCTGAAGTATTTGTAGGAAAGGTTACTCTTGAGCAATGTCTAATGTCCCTACAAAAATGTGGCAAGAGTGCAAAGTAGAGGGAGCAGGGAAATAAACAGAGGTTTGGTGCATAGATGAGCACGACTTAGAAATGCACTGCCATTGATAAACTGTCAGCATCAATTGTACTTTTAAATTTTCCTCTTAGAATTTATTCTCTGGTACAAATTTCTAGCCAAGGAGAATGACACTGATTGTAGATAATTGAGAATGAACTTTTGGGGTGATATTAAAGGTGACTTTAAATCTCTTCATATTTTGCTTGTTGGTATTTTAAAGATCTAATGATAATGATCTTACATTTGCAGCTAGGGCACGCTAAAAAAAAATGTCTCCCATTACTGCAGAGACCCTGTCAGAGACATTTCATTCTATTGGATATTTTTGTGTTGTATCTTTAGTTAAGGATGTCATATGACTAATTTTGCTTTATTACATTATATGTTCTAAAACCTTTACCCCAAAAGTGAATTTATACTGATACTGTGCAGAAGGATCATATTTTCACCACAGAGACTCTGCCATTCCCAGGGTTAAATGTGGACTTGATTTAGCTATATGCCAGCATCATCACACAACAGTGTGAGGTGAGAATGAAGGATCACTTTGGACCCAGAGAGAATTTAAGTAGGCAGGATGTAATTACCCAAGCTGGACTTAAGCCAGAATGACGGGGTTAACATCTTCACTAACATCCATCCTAATTGAAGAAAATTGAAACTAACAACAGCTACTTTCCCAAAATGTGAGTCACACACCTTTTCCTAGTGTCTTTCATTTTCTCTTTATTGATAGAGTCTCTCAGGCAAGGACTGGATTTTATCTAAGTCAGTTGTCTGTTACCAGCAAAATTGTTGTTGTTCTTTAAGGATATGACAGTACAATCTAGTCACTACTCAAAAAATTTATGAAATGTGAGAACTATAATTTCTCTTTTGGTTTCTAGGCTAAAAACAAAATAAAACACTATACATGGCATGAAGCCCAGGTTTGTAGAGTTTGAGATTATTTTATTTTGTTCCAATGTTAAATAAAATAATACTTGGCTAAATCTATGGAAACATTAAAATAAATATAAGACTCTGAATAATCTTAGCTTTAAAAAGTGTTTCACACATTCTATAAAAGATAGTAGTATATCTTTAAATGTAATATGTTTGAGTCATTTGCTTCCATTTCTGTCCTCCTACAGTAAAATATGAACTCTTGAGTTTACGGACTATTTTTCCTTCATCTGAACAGTACCATCACATAGCACATACTCCTGGCACAAAGTAGATGCTCAATATGAATACTGACTACTACTGATTTACCTTATTTACTTGCATCATAACTAATTAGCCAGCTTACATGAAAGTCATAATGTACAATCTCTCTTCTTTTAGAAATTTAGGTGTTCTTAGATTCATTTATCCCTATTTCCTCCATTTGTTAAAGTGGTCCCAACTCCTGTTTCTCTTAATATTCAAGTATTTTCTTATTTTTTAGTGGGAGAAATCACTCTCTTATTATTAAATGCATTTAATTAACAATGGGAGTTTTAAATTCTTATTCCCTTGGAAATTGCTTTTAATTTTAATCCCAGTTGAATGTGCCGAATGCAAGAAAGACTTTGTTAACACAGGGGTATGTTAATTTGTAGCCCAAACTCACTTTCCACTATTTGTCATTCTTCAAATGGCTCCTTAGCCGAATATCCTAGAGCTATGCTATAACAGGGGCTGGGAGTAGAAAGAGGGCACCTGAAGAACTTTTGAAGGTGAACATCAAGGCAACAGATATCAGCTCCTGTGCTTTTTTTTTTTGTATGAATATTACCTTTCCCAGGATGCTTGGCAGTTTTGAAACTCTGTTATAATATGGTCTGTAGCACATAGTAGAAAGAGACAGAGATGTAAGTGTGATATTGTATACAAGCTCAGAGATAAAAGGAACATCTGCAAATTGAAGTGACAAGGTTACATGGATAACTTATTTATTTAAGGTTTTTAAAATAGGTTGTTATGCTGTGATAAAGGTTGAACAATTTGGCTTGAATAAGGGAATTTTTGAACTTTAAGCTCTTGTGTTTTTTTCTAATTTTTCAAAGTTCAAAAAGTTTGGTAATTTTTTTGATGTTGCTTATTTCATGAAGCTATGCATGCATGGCCTGGATTAAGATAGGCATCAGTCAGAAATTTGGCAGTACTGTAAAAAATGCTGTTTCTGCAAAATTTCCAATCCAATTTAAACATATATGTTCTTGATATCTTATAAGAAATATTTAGTATCATGGGATTTACAGCCCAATTTTCTGACTGAACAGGTTCAGATAATTTTTAAAAAGCTTAGGATAAGCAACTTTCAAGTTGTGCCAAAATCTCTCACTAAATTTAGGTGTCCTTCCAAACCACAGCAAACTACTTTAGTAAATACTCCTTAATCCTTGATTAACCAGTATTTGACTATGTCTATGTAGACAGTTAATGACACCCCGTAGGCCTCTGAACTATCTTCCCCTACTGGTCAATAGAATGGGCTCAAGGAATTACTAGTTTTCTTTTGTTTCTTACTAAGTGTAAGTATCATCAGGGGCTAAGTTTGCTATACAAACCACACAGTGCCTTCCAAAGTCAAATGTAAATGGCATTCATAATATTGGCAAATAATTCACCTCTTACACCCTAGAGAGGAAGGCAAGTGACCTGTGTGTGTCTTGTCAGGCACTCCTACCCAAGTTTAAATATTAGGTACCTGAAACAAAGGTAATAAGTCCTACTGAAGTTGTTTTCATAGCAAAACCAGTGGTGTTGAGGATTTATGGTTTGATCCCTTGAGCGTTCTTCGGTATCCTTAGGTGACGTCTTAAACAGATGGAGAGGATTTTGGCTATTCTTTAGTCTCTTGGAGTCTTGCCAGGCCTGTGTTCCAGCCTTTCTGATTCTCATTTATGCTAATTCACACCCTTCTAATAAATTCCTTTTCAGTTTAAGTTAACATGAGAAAATTTCTGCTGTTTGCAACTAAAAAGCCTGGCCAAAATGTAAAGAAAGATGATGCCATGGTGATATGACTTTGGCATTATAAAACTATAAATATCAATCTAAATCATCTACAATTACCCAATAAATATGAAGACATCTAGGTGAAATTAATATAGATGAAAACTCAGTAGCACATATTTTGCCTATTTCTATCTTTATGAAAATAACAGCAGATTTAAGAAATTTATTTTAGAAGCCAGTTTTGACATCTGGTTTGGTCCTAGCTTGAGGGAGTGTGGAAGTTGTCCCTCTGCCCTACCAACAATGAAAAAGCTGAACAAATTGAAAAATCAACAACTCTTTCTAGATTTGACAGAAAAATGAGGTCACAAGGAAAACCACTACCCCTAAAAACAAATGAACACAGAGAGTCACAGCATATCCCTTGGCAGAAACCTCTCTGGGAAGCAGCATCAGGGTAGGAGAACTTGAAGAACCCATTGAAGAACTGCCAGCAGTTTCAAACGGATAAGTCTCAAAGTTAAAAATTCTGGTCCTGGGAGGAGTCCCAAAACTTTTGGGAGTTTTACTTGCGCAATCTTGATCAGGCTCTTCTGGTGAATACTAGAGAAAAATTCCCTCTAGAGGGAATTTTGATATTGAAATACATCTGAGCATTCTGTTCTTAGCAAGACCTGACCTCAAGAGAAAATATTTTACCAGAGCCTAAACTATTAGGCTTCTGTCAGAACCTAACTGACTCGAGGGCAAGAAATACTGAATCCCAGTTGGCTTTAGCCATCTGTGTAGGAGAAGGAAATATGCAGTTCCAACCCCCACTATGCTTTTAGATAGGAAAAGGGAAATACCCAACCCCAGTCCACTCTAGCCATCTTGTCCCACCTAGGGAGTTGGGGGGAGGGGAGGACTGAGAAACCCTTGTTCACAGTCCAGAGTCACAGGATCACTAAAAGACTGAGACCTAATTATAACATCACAGAATGCTTGCCCTGCCCCTCATATCTTACCACCACATTACTAAAGGCCTGTGTACCTCAGTGCCTTTCTTAGTCAAGTCATCAAAAAAAGTTACAAGGCATAAGAAAAGGCAAAATGCACACTGTTTAAAGAAATAGAGCAAGAGTCAGAACAGACTCAGGTTACCAGAGATGTTATTATCAAGGGGGAAATTTAGAACAATGGTGATTAATATGCAAAGGACTCTACTGGATAAAGTAATGCAAGAACAGATGGGCAGTGTAAGCAGAGGTATGAAAATTCTAAGAAAGAATCAAGAAGGAATACTAGAGATCAAAAACAGTATTACAGAAATAAAGAAATGCCTTTGCTGGACTCATTAGTAGACTGGACACACTGAGAAATGAGTCTCTGAGCTTGAGGATGTATTAGTAGAAGCTTCTAAAATGAAAGAACAAAAGGAAAAAAAACTGAAAAAAATGAAAATATCCAAGAGCTGTGGGACAACTACAAAAGATGAAATATACATGCAGTGGGAATATCAGAAGGAGAAGAAAGAAAGGAACAGAAGTAATAAATGAAGCAATAAGGACTGAAAATTTCCCCAAAGTTAATGTCAGACACAAAACCAGACATGCAGGAAGCTCAAAGAGCTCCAAGCAAGATAAATGCCCAAAGAACCTGCAAAGGAGGCATGTAATGTTCAGACTTCAGAAAATCACAGCTAAAAGAAAAATCTTGAAAGAAATCAGAAGGAAAAACACCTGACTTTTAGAGGAGCAAAGAAAAGAATTACATTCAACTTCTCAGAAAGCATGCAAGCAAGAAAAAGTGGACTGAAATATTTAGGCTATTAAGGGGAAAAAATGTCAGCTGGCATTCTGTATCCTATGAAATTATCCTTTAAAAACAAAGCAAAATAAAGACTTCCTCAGGCAAACAAAAGTTGAAGGAATGTGTTGCTAGTAGACCTTACTATCAATAAATATTAAAAGCCTTTCAGAGAGAAGGAAGATGATACAGGTTAGAAACTTAGATCTACATAAAGAAAGGAAAAGTACTAGAGAAGGAAAAAGTGAAGGTGAAATAAAAGTTTACATTTTTTATACTTAGTTTAACAGGTGATATGTTTTTTTCAAAGTAATAATAGCAGTAGTGCATTCAATTATGTATTCTTACATGTATGTATACTTTTATTATGTATGTTTATTTATATACGTATGTACATATATATTTATGATGGGTGTATACTTTAAATATGTATTGTTGTTGTTCAGTCACTGAGTCGTGTCTGACTCTTTGCGACCCCATGGGGTGCAGCGTGCCAGGCCTCCAGGTCTCCCAGAGCTTGCTGAAACTCATGTCCATTGAGTTGGTGATGCCATGCAACCATCTTGTCCTCTGTTGTCCCCTTCTCCTCCTGCTTTCAATCTTTCCCAGCATCAGAGCCTTTTCCAATGAGTTAGCTCTTCGCATCAGTTGACCAAAGATTGGAGTTTCAGCTTCAGCATCAGTTCTTCCAGTAAGTATTCAGGGTTGATTTCCTTTAGGAAAATCAACCTCCTTTAGGAGGTTAAAAATGCTTTAACCTCCTTGCTGCCCAAGGGACTCTCAAGAGTGTTCTCCAACACTACAGTTTGAAAACATCAATTTGGCATTCAGTGTTCTTTTTGGTCCAACTCTTACATCCACATGTGACTACTGGAAAAACCATAGCTTTGACTAGACAGACCTTTGTTGGCAAAGTAATGTCTCTGCTTTTTAATAAGCTCTCCAGGTGTATCATAGCTTTTCTTTCAAGGAGCAAGTATATTTTAATTTCCTGGCTGCAGCCACCATCCTCAGTGATTTTGGAGCCCAAAATATGAAGTCTGTTACTGTTTCCATTGTTTCCCCATCTATTTGTCATGAAGTGATGGGACCACATGCCATGATCTTAGTTTTTCGAATGTTGAGTTTTAAGCCAACTTTTTCACTCTCCTCTTTCACCTTCATCAAGAGGCCCTTTAGTTCCTCGTCACTTTCTGCCATTAAGGTGGTATCATCTGCATATCTGAGGTTATTGATATTTCTCCCAGCATTCTGGATTCCAGCTTGTGCTTCATCCAGCCTGGCATTTTGCATGATGTACTTTGCATATAAGTTAAATAAGCAGGGTGACAATTATGTATAGACAATTAAGTCTCAATTATGTCTATATATGTATACATCCACTGGATTATCGAAAAAGCAAGAGAGTTCCAGAAAAACATCTATTTCTGCTTTATTGACTATGCCAAAGTCTTTGATTGTGTGGATCACAATAAACCGTGAAGAATTCTGAAAGAGATGGGAATACCAGACCACCTGATCTGCCTCTTGAGAAACCTGTATGCAGGTCAGGAGGCAACAGTTAGAAATGAACATGGAATAACAGACTGGTTCCAAATAGGAAAAGGAGTATGTCAAAGCTGTATATTGTCACCCTGCTTATTTAACTTATATGCAGAGTACATCATGAGAAACGCCGGGCTGGAAGAAGCACAAGCTGGAATCAAGATTGCCGGGAGAAATATCAGTAACCTCAGATATGCAGATGACACCACCCTTATGGCAGAAAGTGAAGAAGAACTAAAAAGCCTCTTGATAAAAGTGAAAGAGGAGAGTGAAAAAGTTGGCTTAAAGCTCAGTATTCAGAAAATGAAGATCATGGCATCTGGTCCCATCAGTTCATGGGAAATAGATGGGGAAACAGTGGAAACAGTGTCAGACTTTATTTTGGGGGGGCTCCAAAATCACTGCAGATGGTGACTGCAGCCATGAAATTAAAAGACACTTACTCCTTGGAAGGAAAGTTATGACCAACCTAGATAGCATATTGAAAAGTAGAGACATTACTTTGCCAACAAAGGTCCATCTAGTCAAGGCTATGGTTTTTCCAGTGGTCATGTATAGATGTGAGAGTTGGATTTGAAGAAAGCTGAGTGCTGAAGAATTGATGCTTTTGAAGTGTGGTGTTGGAGAAGACTCTTGAGAGTCCCTTGGACTGCAAGGAGATCCAACCAGTCCATTCTAAAGGAGATCAGTCATGGGTGTTCTTTGGAAGGGATGATGCTAAAGCTGAAACTCCAGTACTTTGGCCACCTCATGTGAAGAGTTGACTCATTGGAGAAGATACTGATGCTGGGAGGGATTGGGGGCAGGAGGAAAAGGGGACGACAGAGGATGAGATGGCTGTATGGCATCACCGACTCCATGGACGTGAGTTTGAGTGAACTCTGGGAGATGGTGATAGACAGGGAGGCCTGGCGTGCTGAGATTCATGGGGTCACAAAGAGTCGGACACGACTGAGTGGCCGAATTGAACTGATGCATGCATATATATGTATATATGTGTGTGTAAGTGAAATGAATGACAGTATGGATACAAGGACAGGGTAGAAATTAGATTGTTTTTTATTGTAAGGTACTTGTAGAATGTATGAAGTTGTATAGTGTTTGAAAGTATACTTGGATTAGTGAAAAAGATACATTGCAAACTCTAGGGCAGTCACTAGTAGTAGTGTTAGTCATTCAGTCATGTCCAACTCTTTGCGATCCCATGGACTGTGGCCCGCCAGTCTCCTCTCCATGGGATTCTCTAGGCAAGAATGCTGGAGTGGATTGCCATTCCCTCCTCCAGTGATATTTCTGACCCAGGGATCAAACCAGGGTCTTCTTCATTGCAGGCAGATTCTTTACCGTCTGAGCTACAGGGGAGTCACTAGAAAGCTTCAAAAAAGTTGCATATCTCATATGCTAAGAAAGGAGAGAATTCTGACTCCAGAATTCCACCCCACTACTTGTGATTTATATGTAACTTTTAGTTCAGTTCAGTTCAGTCGCTCAACTATGTCCGACTCTTTGTGACCCCATGAATCACAGCACACCAGTACTCCCCGTCCATCACCAACTCCCGGAGTGCACTCAAACTCATGTCCATCGAGTCGGTGATGCCATCCAGCCATCTCATCCTCTGTCATCCCCTTTTCCTCCTGCCCCCAATCCCTCCCAGCATCAGGGTCTTTTCCAATGAGTCAACTCTTCACATGAGGTGGCCAAAGTATTGGAGTTTCAGCTTTAACATCAGTCCTTCCAGTGAACACCCAGGACTGATCTCCTTTAGAATGGACTGGTTGGATCTCCTTGCAAGGGACTCTTAAGAGTCTTCAAGTTATTTAATGTCTCTAAGCTTCAGATCTCTCACCAATAATAATTTTTTGTACCTCATGGACTATTTTAGAATATAAATGCAATTATTACTTCTTTTCCTCGGGGATCTTCCCAACCCAGGGATCAAACCCATGTCTCTTGAGTCTGCTGCATTGGCAGGCAGATTCTTTACCACTAGCATTCCTGGCAAATCCCAATACATGTAAAATGCTCAGCACTCTGATTATTGTTGTTATTGCCTTGCTTTCACACAGTAATTTCATCATTATTGTCTAATTAAGGTGTCACAGATTTTTGGAAAGCAAGTTTTATTCTTGGGTTATCATCTTCTCTATCTTCAGTTTCTTCTTATTAAGTTGCACCATGTTCCTTTTGGACATGTCAAACAAACTTTCTCCTGTCATGACTGAACTTTGTGAAAGTTTCCTACTGCCTGCCACGTTTTTCCATTGACACTCAACCGATCCCAATTTGGTCCCTCTTTCTCATTGTATTAAAGTCAATCTCATCAAGGTTGCCACTAAGCTCTCAATTTTCAATGTATATTTTAAACTATGGCTGATTCTTGTTGATGTATGACAGAAAAATCACAAAATTCTGAAAAGCAATTATCCTTCAATTAAATAATTTTTAAAAACCTTAAATACTAAATTAATGTTCCTATAATGATTGAGTATAGAAATCAAGCATTCCAATGCTTTCTCCATTGACTTCAGCAACATAATGTTTTGCTGTTTCTCATATTTATGACTCATTATTATTGGAGCTCTCAAGGATTTTGATTCACATTCCGCATCTTCTTCCTGGTGATATTATTAGTTTTTTCAGCCTCACTTGTGTTCTGTTCATTTAAAGTAGATTCCCAGTTCCCGGAACCAGTTGGGTATTGTTGTTCAGTCACCAAGTTGTATCTAACTCTTTGTGACCCAGTGGACTGCAGCATCCAGGCTCCCCTGTCCTCTGCTGTCTCCTGGAGTTTGCTCAAAAGTTGGGTCTTGCCACCTCCAATATTTCCCCCACAGGTTCTCTCTACTTCTACCCTCATTAAATAAGAAAGTCTTTCATCATTCTAAGATACTCTCTAAGTGTCTATCATGACTTAGATGCCCCCTCTGTAACTCCTCTGTGACAGTCTTGATTTATTACATGCTATTTCTTGCTTATTATTATAGCAGTCTTCAATATCAGAGCACTGACAGTATCCAGTTAACTTTGGCCAAACTTACAATTTTGTTATAACAAATTAACCCACATTCAGTTGCTTAAAACAGGAATAATTTATTCTTAACGGATCAATGGGTCAGATCTTTATGTTAGACGGAGCTCAGGGGTTTTGATCTCGGCTGGCTTATTTTTCCATCTGGTTGTTGGTTGATGTAGACTGAGATAAGCTTTGGGGCAGTTTGACTCTCTTCCACCTGTCTTTCTTCCTCTTCCTAGGACAAGAATATAGCCTAGGCATGGGAATTGTAATGTCACATGAGTGAAAGCAAAGACTCTGATCGCTTCTTGTGTTCTAGGTTGGGAATTAGCCCACCACTTATAGTTTATTTAATTGCGAAAGCAAGTCGTGTTGACTTGTACTCAAAGTCATGGAGTGGGGAAACATACTCTGCTTCTTTTGTCCTATGACAAAGGTAGTGGATACAGAGGAGAATGAAGAATTGGAACCAATGATACAAGCTACCACACTGAGTAGCTTCTTCCCAACCCAATCTGTTTTCCTTATTACCACTAATTCTTATAAATGTGAACTGTATCATGTTAATTCCTAGCCTAAAATCTGTTGGTTGCATTTTAGATAAAATACAAACTTCTTCCCTGGGCTCGTCAGACCCTTTATCTGACCTAAACTTCTTTGCCAACTGGAGTATCTATCTGTTCTTTTATGTGCCCCACACTTCCATTTCCCCTTAGGGAACCAGTCACCTCTCCATCATTCCACAGTGTCTGTGTGAGGCACAGAGATGGACATGGGCTGAAGGTTGAACGAACCCTATTGCCCATTCTCTTGCGACAGGAATTCTTCCATTCACGGGAAATATTAGAGTATGGGAGAAACAAGTTTCTCTTTTTACTGAAGTTATTGCAGTCATTTTACTCCCTCATGAAGAGAGCCTGTCAGCAGAATAAAGGCAACATATAATGGAAAGCGGAGATAAGAAATGGAGAATAATAGAGCAAACTCTAAAAAATATTTTCTGATCCTGGATGCAGCCATGTTTGCACTCCTTTTTATTTTTATTTAAAATATAAATTTATTTATTTTAATTGGAGGTTAATTACTTTACAGTATTGTATTGGTTTTGCCATACATCAACATGAATCCGCCACAAGTATACACATGTTCCCCATCCTGAACCCCCCTCCCTGTACTCCTTTTTAAATAAAGTCATTTGAATTTAGTTCTGTATTATATAACCAAAAGTTCCTGGCCCAGTTCCACCCACGTGCACATGCTTCTTTGCCCTTCTCCTCTCCAGCCGTGGATGGATACTCTCACATGTTTTGTAAGTGTAGTATATTCCAACCCCCCACTGACACTGACTTTGTCAAAGTTTTCCTTGATTTACTAATTGCAAAACCCTGTAATATTTTTTCCTTCTCTCAGCCAGAAATTTTAGTCATTCTTTAAGAACAAACTCAGTGTTAAATGCCATTTTTCCTGTGCAGTCTTTCCTAATCTCTCAGACAAAATTAATCTGTGGTATATGCATGTTTAGAGGTTGTGAGAAGAGAGAAAAAAGAGACCCAGACTACTGTTGCATATTTTGTAATATGATAAATGTGATATTAGAGTTACTCCTCCTATCCATCAGTAAATGAAGTCAGCTCTACCTTCAAAACATACCCAAAATCAGATAACTTCTTTTTAAAAAGCCTATTTATTTTTAAATTCATCTCGGTTGCACCTGGTTGTGGCACACAGCATCTTCAGTCTTCACTGTGGCGAGCAGGATTTTTAGTTGCAGAATCTTTAGCTGCAGTAGTGGCATGTGGGATCTAGTTCCCTGACCAGAGATCAAACCAGGACCCCCGCATTGGAAGCATGGAGTCTTAGCCACAGGACCACTGGGGAAGTCATAACTTCTTATAACTTCCAATATCACATCACTCATTGCCTGTTACAAGAGTGCCTACTGCATCTCCCTGATTCAGCACATTCTGTCCCTGTAATATCAAGTGACATCTGTTCACAAGCTTGTCTCTAGGGCCCTGAACAATCTTGCCTCTCTTCCATCTCCTTGATTTCATCCCCTTGCTCACTCTGCTCTGGGTATAAGAACTTTCTACTGCTTCCCACATTCATCACACATGTTTTTGACCCAAGGACTTAGTAGTTGCTGTTCTTTCCATGAATTCTCTTCCTCTAAATATCTGCCTGAGTTTTCTCTCACCTTCTTCAGATCTTTGCTGGAATGTCATCTTAGTGAGGTCTCATGAGATAAATGTATTTAAGGCTCGGGCCTCCATCATCCTTCCTTGCACTATATTCTGTGTAGAACTTATATAACATGGCTTCCCTGGTGGCTCAGACTTTAAATAGTTTGTCTGCAATGCAGGAGACCTGGGTTCGATCCCTGGGTTGGAAAGATCCCCTGGAGGAGAGCATGGCAACCCACTCCAGCATTCTTGCCTGGAGGACATATATATATATATATATATATATATATATATATATATATATAAAACGTATCATATATCATACTTATATATTTTGGTTTTTGTCTATTTCTACTCACTGGGATATAAGCTCAATGAGGTGAGATCTTAATTTTTGTTTGTCTATTTATTTAGCTATTCAGTGTTCTTGCCCCACTGCCTAGAATAGTGTCTGATACACAGGAGGCTCTTAAATTTGCATAAAATAAATAAGTGAAGGAACACACTTACCTTTGTATGTGTCTCACCACTGTACTAGGCTGTGACAGTCAGGGACTACATGAAATTTATCCTTTTCTCTGCCTTCTACCCCCAGTGGACATCAGAGCCCTTAATAGGTATTCAGTGAATGGATTTGTGTGTGTTTAGTTTTTTTATTGTTGTTGTTTTTGTTTTAGGTACCTACAACTAGTGAGTGTTAGACCTGAAAATAAAACCTACATATTTTAAAACCAAGTCTCTTGATGGCTGTTTTCTTCATATGACAATGAATCTAGGCCTCAGAAAAATCTGGCTGAGGATATCTGAGTGTGATCCTTTGATTTTTCAGAAACAATATCAAATGGTGATTTCCTGACTTTATCAAAAACAGGTTTTAGGTTTGAATCATATGTGAGAATTTAAGAAAATTATAAAAATCAAAGGGTGAAGAAATACTTGGTTGTCCCTTAAGAGAATGAAGAAAGCAATCATAATATAGAGTTTTCAAGATAACTCAGCATTCTTTTCCAGAATCCTAGTCTTACTGTAAGGAGACTAATATCCTACTATGATTATTACTCTTTCCTCTGCTACCGTTAGTTACCATTATTGAGCTGTCTTACTTGCATATCTTATTTAATTCGCAAAACTTTCCTGTGTGGTGATTACTATTTATTAAGCACATTTTATGGAATAAGAAATTGAGACTCAGAGTAGCTATACAGTGTTCTCGAGGTTGCAGAACTAGTAAAAGTTGACATTAGGATTTGAGCACAGACTCATCTTTTTGTTTTAATGTATGATATGAAACCTATGACATTGCTCTAAAGTCTTAACCTAAATAATTGAGTTCTTCCAGGGTATAATGTAGCATTCTACTGAAGAAATTTCAATACAGCTCAATTAATTGATTCAGTATGTTATGTCAGCATTTTTTTCTTATATTATAATATTTTAGAAAATTAAAAAAGAGAAAACTATAACAAGATTATCAGAGACAATAGGATTCTATGTGTGTGTGTTTTTTTTAATTTATTTATTTGGCTGCACCTGATAACATGTGGGATTTTAGTTTCCAGACCAGGGATCAAACCCACATCCCCTGAAGCAGAAGCACAGAGTCTTACCACTGGACTTCCAGAAAGTACCTTATATGTTTTTAAATTGTAATGATAAGTGAAGATAATTCAGTGAATTTTCTAAGGATAAAGTAACACAAAGATTCATTTTGAAATCTGGTCTACTATAAGATACTATATGAACTACTAGGCTTAAAAATTAATAAACATAACTCTGTTTCCAGGAAAAATTAATGTTGTACTAGTTTAAAGTAGAAATCCTCCTTGAATTGCTTTTGAAGGTGATTAAATGGGGAAAAATAAAATTTTGTAATGGCAGGCATACATCTTATTATATACCTGATTTTCTCACAAAAGCCCTTTAAACTGGGCATTTGATTCTATTTTGAAAGATAAAGAAGCTGATGCTCAGAGGGATAAAATAATTTGCTGAAGGTTTCCAAACCAGGTAATTATAGAACCTGGATATAGTCCCCAAATTACCGTGGCATTGGTCAACTCGATTTTCTTGTTCTGTGCTTCTAAATGTTGAATCTGTGGTGAACTGGAAAAAGAATGGTGGGGGATGAAATCACATGAAATCAGTAGCTGGGTCAAGTAGGTCCTTGTAGCCCATTAAGAGTTGGACTTGAGTTTGAATGAAATGGAAAATCACTAGAGGCTTCTGAGTAGAGACACAACTCAATCTGACTTAGGGGTAACACTGTTACTCTTAGTGTTCTCTTAAAAATAGACTCTAGGATAATAAAGATGAGATAGGGAGACTAAATAGGGACTGTTGCAGTAATTTATGTGAAGAATCTAATTTAAATCATATTTTTATGATAGAACCAATGGGATTTATTAATAGACTGGGTATTCATAGTATCATGCTGTATGTAATATCTATCTTCCCTGCTTTCTCTACTCTACATAAACACGTTATACTTTTGTCATAGTCAGATTTGTATTTTGGAAAGGAAAATGGGGAGAAAGTATTAGATGAAAATATATATAACTAGAAGTAAGGAGACCAATAAGGAGGAACAGATTAAGTCTGTTGCAATAATCATAATGATAGATCATGGTGACTTGAACCAAGAGAATGGTGATGGATCTGGAGGGAAATCCATTCATTTAGGATAGGAATTAATGACTGATTTGTAATAAAGCATACAAGAGAAGAATGATTCATAGCTTTCTGACTTAAGTACTGGTTTGGGTGATAATGCTTTTCTAAACTGAGCATACAGGAGACAGACATAGGTTAAATATGGAAGATGGGGGAGGACAATATGAATTCAGCTTTGGAAACAGTGAATTCAGGATTCTTATCGGGGATCTAGGTGGTTTTCAATGAAAGAGTGAGTTCATGAGGTTGGTCTCAGAGGAGAAATCAGGGCTGGGGTAGCCTCATCGTAATACAGATAATTAAAGTCAAGAGAACAGATGATACCATCCAAGTAGAACGTTTAGAATAGTCAGAACAAAGGTTTGGAGACAGAGTTAATGGGAATACTTCCATTTTAGGAGTGGGCGAAGACAAAGGATTCTAAGAAGCAGGGTGAAAGAGAGTGGCTAGAGGGGTCTGGGGTAAAATTATGAAGATTGAGTATGGGAAAGACAAGGGAATGAGAGTGTGTCTGGTTAACAGTGTCAAATACAAATGTCCGATGTAAAAGAGTAACAGTAAATCAAGGATTGAAAGTAAATCTAGAGGATTTAGCAAATGGAATTAGCCATGACCTTGCTAATTTCAGTGGTGAGGAGGGAGCATACTATAGTTGGCCTGTCTACTTGAGAAGGAGCTCCTGTAGCATGGTGCTGAGTTCTTGAATTTTTGTTCAAATCCTGTCTCCTTTTCTCATCTCATGGTATATCAAACGATAGAGATTTGAGATTTGACTGTCCATCTGAAGTGGTGACTTAAACTGCAACAGTAAATCATGGACTCCTCGTTGTATGTGCTCTACCCCTTATGCCTCTTAAAAAATATTATCCTCAATTAATTTTCACTGAGAGACTAAGACAACTGGAATATATAGTATCTTGAATTGCATTTGTCATTTCCTGCTTAATCATAGATGTCTCATCTTATTTTTAGTGCCACTAAGAATTACTATCTTTGGAAGCTAATCACTGCAGAGTCACCGAGTGTCAGTTATTTGTGACTTGTACAATCTATTTTGATGACCGTACAACTTACATCCAAGGAATGCCACATTCCAGTGTGCTCTGTTGGATGACAAGATCATTTTACACTGAATTCCAAGTCTCTACAGTCTACCACTAATATAACTGGATGTGAATACCCTAATTTGTGAGCTACATAACTCCTTTGTTCCCTTGCAATAGATGTTGTATTAAACTGTCCTTCATCCCCCAAAGACAGTGTTCCTTCCCTATAAAACACCCCATTATACCCGAGTGCAGTGTAGGGCTTTTGTAGTCTCACTCAGACCTCCATTCATGTCCTCTCTAATAAAGACCTCTTTGTAACACAGACATTAGTAGAATTCCTTAAAATCTCAGGTTCTCTGGAAGAATTCTAAAGAGAAGAGGGGGAAACATTAGGATTTATATTTGGTACAAATAAAAGACTGATCAGTTCAAGATATTGTACCCTGTACAGTAAGGCCAATGAGATGAAAAATCTGTGTGCCTGTTTTTTTCATTACATTGTTCTGATGATAGTGTCTCTCCTCTTTGCCTGCATTAACGGTGTTTACCTACTTATTTTTTTTATACCTTCCACCTTTGGCCTTATTTTTTTTCAAGAAACTTATGCACACCCAGAGACCAAACATTTCCATAAGCTAGCTACTTTTTATCAAATAAAACATTTGTAGAAATAAAAGAATTTCTGGATTTTAGAGTTAAGATTCCTACCCCTACCTACATAACATTTCAAAGGAGATTAATTTTGACTTTGAAAGCAAACATATCTTTTCCGTGATTTTGTCTAATACCTAATTTGACTTTTTCTCATTTTTTTTTCTGTTTGTTAAAAAAAACTGAAGAAAGGAAGAAAAAGAGAAAGAAAGAAGGGAAGGATGGTAGGCAAAAGAAAGGAAGGAAAGAAATCAGAGTGAAGAAAAGTCAGGCCAGAGATTACATTAGGCTGAGGCAAATGGTATTCACCTTTTATAGTCCCTATGTTTTATAATGAAGATACTTCATTGAAACAATGATGCATACTTCAAGGGTTCCCTGGAGAGCCGTGAATCCTGTTTGGAGAGATTCATGAATATGTGCATTAGCACAATCCAACTGGAACTTGCCCTTAAAAAACGAACCACAAGAGAAGCTGATCAGTTTCCGCTTATGTATATAATCAGAAGGTTATCATATTATCTCCCTCTCCACGGGAAAAGCAGATGCGTACTTTTCGACCACCTTAAGAGAAGAAATGCCAAAGGGAACAGCAATTTTTTCCTCCTCTGTGATGTTCATTATGTGAAACCCACACAGAAACCTTTTAAAACTAGTCTTTGGCAAAAAGAGTGGAAAATGAACATAGGCTTGATTTTGCAAAATGAATTTTTTTTTTTTTTTGCTTAAGATGAATCATAGCACAAACCTTCAAAACATATTTCTGCCCTAATTTGCTGAAGGTCATTAATAAAACTGCATTGAGTTCACAGAGTGCTAGAGACTGCATATGAGCCAGATATTTCAGAGTCAAAGCTCACAGAAAGTACATGAGATTCTGTGCCTTAAAGATGAATGAGGGACACATGGAAGATCTTGAAGTAGTAGTTTATTTAAAGTACAGCAAATTCCATGAAAAGATTTCTAACCAGCAGTTGGTGCCCAAGTTTCAATATAAATGGCAGACCACCACTAAGCTAGTGACAATGATAAAGAGTATCCAGGTTTATCTGCAGATTTATCTTTATCCATGAATTCCAAACAAAATGGAGAGTTTAAAAAGAAGGAAACCCCCCCAAACTTCAATCATCACATAAAAACAGCAGAGAAAAATTTGTTACCTATAGACTGATGTTTTTAAATGATCATCTATGCTGTACTAAGCAGAGATAGTATTAGCAAATGTGAAAAATTATTATGGAAAATTTGAGCTTTATATACCGATTTGAGAAAAATGGTGCTGAGTTACTTAGTAAAGACCTTAAGTAGTTTTGTATGCATTGTTGTTATTGTATGTTCTGGGTTGTGGGTTCAAGCCTGTGAGTGTTTACAGCATGTTGTGGAAACACAAAGGAGCAAAATAATTGTTTCAAAAAGAAGAGTATAATTATTTTAATGTTAAAAACTAAATTGCTGTCAGGCAGTTTCTTTAACTTGTCACTTAGTCACTACTTAGGCACCTGGTAATGAGTCACCGGAAGCTGTTTCGATTTATCATTTCTAGTCCCCACATTTGAGGAGAAAACAGTGTTTAAACTTGTCCCTTATATTCTCAAACCTCTAGATGCGAAGGCTTCCTGGACATTTCAGGCCCTCCTAATGTAATGTGAGTCTGTATACTCAGGATGTAGGGAAGGGCTAAGGGAACATTGTTAATTTGAGAGGGTACGATGGTGTAGTCCTGCATTTAAATTATTTCTAACTTTCCACCAGAAGTTGTATTCATGTTTTGGAAAATTAGTACTTAGCCAAGCTCCGAGGAAGAAAGCATTTTATTTAGTAATAGTTCAAATAATGCAGTAAAAATGTCTCTCTGTGCATTTGAACTGGCCCTGGTGGCCTGATTCAGTATTTTGCCCATTTTCTTGGCTTTTCAAGCTTCACACACACAAAAAGAAATTGTACAAAACACTTAGCACTATTTTTTCCATAGCTGGTAATGGGGCTTTCACAGCACAAAGGCAAGGAAAAATTATCTGGAAAGGTGAACAGGTTTTAAGAAAAACTAGAAAATTCTCCTCATACATTTTAGACTCAGCTTTCTGCCCCTTTCCTGTGATTTAAATCTAGTCACTAGAACGCCTGCAAGAAATTCTGAATATAATCATACAAACTGACCCACAAAAACAAGTTCCATAGAGAATGGTGTTAAAAGAAAGACAGCTATTACTGACAGGGTTTTATGTGTGTGTGTACTTCTGTATATAATCTCTCTCTCTCTCTCTCTATCACCCAAACTATCTCAGCATTCACATACGCACCAGAGAAAATGCAGCTTTGAACTCCTTTTGCAAGTAAGTCCCATCCTAGGATCTTAGAAGTTTTATCTTGTGCAAAACGGGAGTTTTCAACAGTGACACAGTCATCTGTTTGGTGAAAACAGGGCTAGATAGTGAATTGCAGCTTCTGTGTGTGACTGTGTGTGTGCACGCATGTAGGCGAGGTGGTGGTGAGAGAGGGAAGGTCAAAGGGTAAATTCCAATTGCTGCCACATATTTTTATGAGCTGAGTTATACCCAGCTTCTAGCCTGGAAAGGGGAAGAGGATCTTAGAAAGGGAAGTAACCTGAGTGGGCAGGTCAGGAAAATCCTGAAAAAGAGCTCTTTTAAATTCCCAGTTAATTGCTCCCCAACCTGCCATATTCATCCATTTTAATTTTTATTTTATTGTTCTAGGACTTGAAAAGATCCGTTTGCTCTTACAGGAATCCCAGTAAAATCTGGATTGCCAACGATGAAGTTCTCTTGGAGGATTCACTTCCCTTTTCTCCCTTTGGTATTTTTTCCCCTTGTTGGAGAGGTGAGGGATGGAGCATCATGGAAAGTCAGAGAGGAGGTGGAGACTACGCGGGGAGTTAGTTCCCAGACCAAGGCTGACAAAGCATTGATACTGCGGGAAAGAAAATGCTAAACAGAGCCGGGGAGAAAAAGACAGGAGGGGCCCCAGGAACCCAGCTTTGTCAGAAGCTTTCCGTACCCAACCCGCTCTCTGGCAAACGTAGAGGCTATTTTCTGCCTTTTACAAGAGGTACTGCCAGGAGGTGGGGGGCGGGAGAAGAAAAGAAAAGCTGATGCCGAAATCAAGGAAGAAACAGCAGAAGGGTCAGGGGCAACAGTCAAGGCAGAAGCAGCTGCCGCGGCCGGCCCAACACCGGCATAAACCCGTCCTGGTGGCGCAGGCAGCGGCCGCCGAGGTGACAGCCCGAGTGGCAACAGCTGTGAGGAGGCCCGGCTTCTCCTCGGGGCCGCAGCGCCGGGGGTCAGAGTGGGGAGTCCCTATCGCTTCCATCTTCTGAGCAAGCACATTCTTCTCATTCCTTCACTCTCGCCTTCTCAACGTCAGCTGACCGGCTGCTGCCTCTCCCTCGCCTTGGGGATTGGCAAAGCCGCCTTTCTTTTTTCCGCGGAGCACGCCGGTGACACCCGGATTTGTTCTAGTCGGTGTCCCTGCGGCCTCAGGCGTGAGCTGCCTGAGCCAGTTAGACCTGGGCCTCTCTCGCGTCTGTCTGCGGGGTGGCCCATCAAACCCCAAAGCATTTGGTGGGTGAAATCGCCGGGGACTAAACAAGACCTTAATTTTCAAAGTTGATGGGGATAAACCTAGGCATCACTTGAGAGGGTGACCAGCTCCAAGCCACCGAAAGATGAACAAATGAGGCAATTTCAGTATTATCAGACACAACATTATGACCTTTTTTGTTGTAAAAGGAACTCAAATGTAGCTACAGATTGAATGAAGTGATAGGCCGTTAAAGGGCAAGAGGGAAGAGGGAAGGGATAATAGGCACCGTCCATTTGAGCCTGTTACACTTACTGTTTCAAATCTATTCAGACCGTGTTAGTGGCAAATACACAGTTTACCGGCAATAATAAATGAGGGAAGGAGTAAAGATAAATCTTAGGGAGTGCGGTGATACATTCAGAGTAGTGACAATTGTTGTTTATTTGCCTTTTTTCATGAAAATTAGGGCAAGCCTATATGAGACATATCTTTATATATATATATATTTTTTTTTTTCTCATGTTTTTGGAAGTCAGGGTGAGTGGAGGCATTCAACTTTATTTTCCTTAATTAGGTAAACAAAAAAATCAATAAGCCTTTTTAGTATGGATTTCTCTTCCTTAGTAAATATTCAAGCAAAACGAACTGTACATTTTCGGTATTTATAATCAACCTGTTTGCCTTCATTAAGCCTATCCCATATGACTTTTAAATTCTACTCTACAAGTTTACAGTATTTCATATATATGAACTTTAACCCTTCTGTACAGTTACAATGTCTTTATACACTTGGTCACGTAACAATTGAAGAAGTTAGGCAAGTTGTTCACTTGCTGGAGATTTAAATTAATTGTTTTTAAAGTATAAGTGCCTGTACAGCAAAACTGGGGATTTCCCCATAGTTTGGAAGCTACCAGCCTCACAATTAGCCATAAGTAGGTGCATTTTTGAGTGGGAAGGACAAATAAGCCAAACTTCAAAATTTCAACCTGTGCACATAAGATAATTGGTTTCAATTAAATGAAGAAATTAAAATATTTTAAGTGGGAAAGAAGTTGGTGCTTTAAATTAGAAGAGGTAATTATTTTATGTGACTAAAGTATACAGAAGAAGTAATTGTCTATTTTGAAGTTTTAAAATGCATTACATTTTATTATTTGGTTATTTGAAATGGAGTAAAATAATTACAAGTAACATTGCATTTGTCACAGAAGTGAATGTGATCAAGATACTCATTTGTATTAGAAAAACAATTATACTACATTTAGGTAAATTATTTTATGTAGTTCAACAACATGATGTTGTTTTAGAAAATTCTAAAAAGAATTCTCTTAAGGGCAATTAATTAATAGACTATTAGATCATTTAAATACTTTTTTCAATGTGAAATTGAAGGAATTTTTATAAAATGATATGTTAGATTATATGAAAACATATTTTGTTAAGAATATTATTTAAGTAGCTATAAAAAGAGGAAGAAGGAGAAAGTCTTTATATTTCTGTGGTGAGCTGAGTAAATAGAATTGTTGTGTATCCAATTTCATTTAGACACTATATTTTTGCAGTGTAATTTTAGGATTTAGATGTAGTTTATGATGTGTCACTTAATTTGGACGTGGAGTTTTGTTCTTCATTGGCTCTTTTGGCTAGAAGAAAATCAAAGATTTATTCATTCATGGATTGATCCTAATTTGTGTGTTATTTTATTGTTACAGATCTTTTCTAGACACAGTGATATTTTTGTGAAATTCATATTACAGTATTTTTATAAAATAATATATATTGAGAGACTGATTTCACATGACAGAAACAAACTTTAGCATCACATAGTTTAAAAATGTGTCATTTTAAATGTACACTAAAATTGCATTTTATTTCTTTCTAGTCAAACAAAAGCTCTCTGAATGAAGATTCAGAGATTTCGTGGGCTTTGTCTAAATTCAAAGTGCCCTCTACTGTCAAAAATGTGTACTACTGAGAAAGAGAAAATTTGACAAGTCTGAAATAAAAATCTAGACAGTGAGAGACAGATGGAAGAAAACCAGGAAAGGTAATGGCACTCAGCCCTGGGGCAATTCAGTTTGGAATGTTCCGTCAGTAAATAGTTATGCTCCCATTTCAAGTTAAAAGTTACTTAAAATTATTCGTATTTTGTGACTGCTGCCTCATATTTCTTTGCTTTTAGTTTTGATTTCAAAAGTGCAATTTCACTTTGGTGTCACTGTATGTTTTAGTCTGATGATCCAAACAGTGTATGTTATAAATGCCAGGATAAATGTAAAAACTACCTATACCCTGTTACATTTATACTCTTGAGGAATATTGTTCAGAGGTTCTTTCTGTACTTTTAAATATTAGAACACTTTTAACTATTGATTGTATGTACTTAAAATGAAAAACATTCATCATTACTGTGATAAAATAAAGCTAAGTGGTAAGTTGATCCATTGTGGGGAAAAAAGTCAGCCAGACTTTAAAAAATATCGTGCAAACAAATAAAATGGTCATCTATTTTGTTTACTCTTAAGATATTTAAACATTATGAAAATAATTGTAAGCATATTCTATGTGTTTAAGTGTAAGCTTGTTACAATCTTTTAATTAAATTCAGTGACGCAAAGAAAATTTTGCCATAAGAAATTCAGATTATTCCATATTGTTGTTTTATAATATAATATTTTAATATTTTACAGTGTACCACAGAGCTGTGAAACTTCAAGTTTGAGATAGATATACAATTTTAAAAATGGTTACTGACTTGTTTTTTATTTATTATATTGAAAAGAACATTTTGATGGAATTTTTAGCTTTTTATAATAAAATCAATAATTTGAAGTGAAATTAAAGAGGCACCGACATAACTGAGGGAAGGAAAAACTCACAGTTTATCATGTCCAACATGCATAACAGTTTTTGGCTAACTAGCTCTATGAAATATTTGGTCTATATTTCAAGCAAAAACAAGCTAGAAATATAGATAATTGGGAGTGGGGATTTGATACAAAAATCAAGGCTTTAAAAAAAAATCAGGGCTTTAGCTGTTATGTAAAATGCATATAGATTTGGTTTTTCAGTTTCATCAGCCACTAGGGATTTTAGGTGTGATTGTTGGGTGGAGAAACCCAGAGAGTGAGTTTCAGTAGAGTAGACCTCAGGTAGCCTCCCTGTTTGCAGAGCTTGCCTTCTCTTTGCCTCTTAAGTGCCTCTGGTAGGTTTCTAACACACATCCCAGATGTCCAAGCTGCCTTTTATGAAGAACAAAGGCACTCAGATAGTACTTATTATTAATGTTTTCTTGATATAAAGGGTTGTATCTAGTAGGGGGCTTGTATGCCAAAAACAAATGAATGGACAAGGAAACAAACGGACACATGAATGAAAGAGAGAGGCAAAATGGTGGTTCTCTGGTCACAGAATTTACAGGTGATTTGAAAGAGAATCTTGTCGAGTAAAACAGCATTTTATGCCATCAAATTTAAAAAGTTTCCTCTGTTTGAAGAAAACAGCACACCATTCTTCTCAATTGTTTGAAAAATGCAGGAGATACAATATATCTAAATGTTTCCTCTGGCTATTTTCAGTGCTTGAAAGCAAATCTATTAACCCAAGTATCTACTTGAGCCTAATTTCTATGGAATCACCATTTCTCTTATAAGTGGTCAGTTATTTTCTACTCTTTGGAAATTAATTTCATTTGTAATATTAATCCTAGGCTCCATAAAAGATGTATTCACATTATAAAAAGTCTAATACAATGATAATACTAAAAGACTAACTAAATGTTTGATGCTTCTCCTTCTGTTGCTTTTTAGAATCAACTCTTCACTTCTGAATTCACTTTGCTTGTCTAAGTTGCTTCTGTCATGTTTAATTCTTTGCAACCCTATGGACTGTAACCTACCAGGCTCCTCTGTCCATGGGACTCTCCAGGCAAGAGTACTGGAGTGGGTTGCTGAGCCCTCTTCCAGGGGATCTTCCCAACCCAGAACTTGCATCTCTTATATCTCTTGCATTGGCAGGCAGGTTCTTTACCACTAGTGCCACCTGGGAAGCACTGAATATACCTTGAGATAGTCTAATTTCTAGTCAATCTAATCTTATCTAATGTAATTAATAACAGATCCTTGCTCTTCAAAATAAATACTCTTCATCATTATGAGTCCGCTTAGGAAAACTTTAAATAAGGGGGTTCAATGCCCTCTAGCCTATATCCTCAGGTGGGCCCATGGAACTCTTTCTTCTTCTAACAGGAGAAAATGTTGCAAAGATAGGAAAAACAAAAACAAAACAAAAAAACCCAAAAACTGGCTCCTTGAAGAAGTTGCTCTTTATTTCTTATGGAACCTGGGAGCTACTCTCTCTCTTGTTCTTTTTAGGGCCTATTGTCCAACTGTATAGTTTCTGTGGAGTGCACAGTATCTTTCTGATAAATTCCATTCCTCTATAAGCTAGCCAATCAATTGCCTTTGTTGGTAACCAAATAAATCTAACTGTCACAATCTATGCCTTTCTCAGTGAGCAACTCATAGATTCATAGGTGATGTTTACAGAAAGTTCATAGACTTTCATTTCATGATAGAGAAGCTTGATTGAGTAGGGAACTTGGCCAAAGCCACATAACATCAAGCATGCTACGATGAACTCAGACCTTGCCTCCTAATGGCCAGAGAATTGTACCAAAGCATGAATTAATGACCTGCATTCCCATGAGCTGCTGGGTTTTGTGTCTAGTTTCATTGACATAAATTCCTGCTTTTCTCTTCCTCACAAACTAATATTGAGAACATTTTTGGATACATAGAAATGAAAATTATGTAATAGAGATCAAACCATTTTAGGAAATGAAATATTATGATAAACTGATTTATTTGTAGTATATGTAGGACTCTAATGTTACAAAGTTTAGTGCAAGAAATTTCTTTCCTCAAGGAAGCAAAATCCAGTGTATTTAAATAGGGGAGAGGCCGTGCTTGGATTGTGTATGTTTAGGTATCTGGAGAAATAACAACTATCTGTTAACAACTTGATAGATATACAATGAAATCTTTCTCTTTCTTAACAAAAGTTGTTGTAGATAGAAGTAAGAATTGTGGAAAATTACCTTTTTTTTTAATACATCAATAGTAACAAAGCATGTCACAAGCATTTAATAAAGGGATTATCATAGACTTTATACATACCTAGGAACCAACAGAAAAATCTCAAGGGACAAATCATTAAACCCTATTCTTCAGTATTAACCTGCACAACAGCTCAGGAAACATCTCTGAGAGTGCAAGGCATTTATTAGAAGCATGTTTAGGAATCTCTGACTGTTTTACAAAAACCTCTTCTTCAGAAAACAACAGGATAGTTACCAAGCATTTTTGGAAACTGTGTATAACTGAGGAGATTCAATTCATTAGAAACATGATAAATTATAAATGGTAAAGGCTGAAAAAGGGTAAATTGTGGGGGAAATGTAAATTAAATATCAAAAGTATAATGTAACCATTAGTGATCATTCAGTATGTATTACTTTACTTTGCTATATTCTTTATTATACTTTTTGAGATAAGGCAGTTTACCACAGTATTATTTTATGCCTCACTTACTTTATACAGGAAAAAGCAAAGAAAAAAATTCAAGCTAGATGTGCAAACAGTGTTTTTTCCTTACCGTTATTTTTCTTTTATTTAAATATGATGATATTCACAATATAGAGTATATTTATGGATCCTTAATTGACTGTAATTAATTCCCATTACTTTTCTATTTCTGAAAAGATTATGAAAACCATGATTTTTATCCCAAATCTTTATCTTTCCTTGACCCAGAACTTTACATTTTCCAGTGGATTCCAAATACTAAATAGAATATCTTTCATCCCTGTAGTGATTCACACTTAGTATTAACTTTCATCCTCAGAGTTTTATTTGCTTTTCCTAAGGGTTCTGTTCAATAGTTGACAGAGATTTTGATTGATAATTTATTTATTTGATTTTGTAAAAATCAAAACAGTTTTGTCTTGTTTGCCTCAGGGTGAAACAGGCAAGTTTATTAGGGCCCGTTGCTCCTCAGGCCTCAGGGGACAACTGTTTTATGACTAATTACTTTTAACTAATTTTCATGAAAGATAATATTACTCCTTTTTGTTTTACAAGAATCCTCTCCTGGACTCTCCACTTTGGAATTAATGTTCAGACGGTAAAGCATCTGCCCACAATGAGGGAGACCAGGTTCGATCCCCGGGTTGGGAAGATACCCTGGAGAAGGAAATGGCAACCCACTCCAGTATTCTTGCCTAGATAATCCCATGGATGGAGGAGCCTGGTGGGCTACAGTCCATGGGGTCACAAAGAGTCAGACATGACTGAGCAAGTTCATGGAGATCATGGATGGTTACATAACATCTAGGCCCACATTTGTTCCAATTACTCTTGGACATCCACACCCAGTGCTCAGGAGCCTGGACATGTGGACACTTACACTGTTGCCCTCCACCACCCCTGAAGTGACCACCACACCAACCAACCACAGGCTCTCTGGGAGGGGTGTTCTTTACGAGACCACATATAAATCTGTACTTCTGAACTCCAGGGAGTGTCAGCTTCTTTTCTTTTTTCCCTTTTCCCTTTCTCTTATTCACTCTGCCCGACCCCCGCCCTCGGCCCGACCCCCCAATCCCTTTCTGCTCCGTACTTTCCTGCTTCCATAGGTAGACTTTTTCACCCAATTGCCTTTTCATTTCCTTTTCTATAATCCCCCCTTCTACTCACCTCTGCCATTAGTTATATCACTTATATATGATGTTGAGCAAGTTGTTTAACCTCACTGAGTCAGATTTTGTTATCTGGATAGGTAGAAATAACTTACAGAGCTATGTTGATCATTAAATAATGCTTTTAGAAGTGCTGAACTCCACGCTTTTTATATGGTCATTATGATCAGTGAGTACCTTATGAACATTAGTCATCTTGGGATTTTGTGGGTAAAATATATAGACACTTTTTCCTTAAATTATTTATTTATTTATTTATTTTTGGCTATGCTGGGTCTTCATTGCTTTGTGAGGCTTTTTTTAGTTGTGATGAGCAGGGACTACTCTTTGTTTTGGTGTGTGGGCTTCTCATTGTGGTGGCTTCTCTTGTTGCAGAGCACAGGCTCTAGGCACACGGGCTTCAGTAGTTGTGTCTCACAGGCCCTGGAGCGTGGGCTTGGTTTTTGTGGTACACAGACCCAGTTGCTCTGAGACATGAGGAATCTTCCCAGACCAGGAGTAGAACCTGTGTCATTTGCATTGGCAGGCAAATTTCTATCCACTGCACTACCAGGGAAAAATCTGTAGACATACTGTGGGGTAACTTTTGAAGTTGTTATAATCAAGAGTTCACTCTATTCAGGCAATTTACTATGTTCTATTTTATTAGTATTTTATACTTAGATATCTATATAATATTTGTTACTGTGATTTTTTAATTGACCGCTTTCTAACATCTTGAAAACATTTGGTAACAAATAGAAAGTTTTTATTCCTCTAACCCAAATCACTTAATTAGAGGGCCTAAGCCTCAGTGTTCTCTTTTTGTAGTCATTGAATAGGAGACCTTACCATTTATTCTAAATTTTTTTTATATGGTGA
Source organism: Bos indicus x Bos taurus (assembly GCF_003369695.1). Classification (NCBI taxonomy): domain Eukaryota; kingdom Metazoa; phylum Chordata; class Mammalia; order Artiodactyla; family Bovidae; genus Bos; species Bos indicus x Bos taurus. Next base: position 32,893,897 of record NC_040077.1, read on the forward strand.
TAATTGTCAGATTTTTATCCCTGGCTTGATCTGGTCCTTAAACTCCAAACTCATGTATTCATCTGCCTAAGTGACATCTCCACTTGCATATCTACTGCGTATCTCAAACCTGTATGTCTAAATCTGAATTATTGATATTGATAAACTTCCCATAAATCTTTTCCCTCTAAGGTAGTTTTGGCCTAATTACTTAGACTAAACACTTTGGGCTTCCCCCCGACCCCATATCTCAGTCTAATCCTTAAATTCTGTCAAACTCAGTCTTCAAAATGTATCCCAAACTAATCATTCCAATGTTATAAGCATAGTCCAATTTGCCATGAACCTTACCTCAACATCTAAAACGCTCCTAGCTGGTATCTTTGCTTTCACTCTTGCCCCTTTGCAGTCTGTTCTTCATGTAGCAGCCAGAGGTATATATTAAATTATGTCCCTCCCCTACATAAAAGTTTTCAAAAGCTTATTTTTATATTTAAAATAAAATCCAAAGTTCTCATAATAGCTTAAATGGTTCTACCTATCAAACAGATAATCTGCATTAATGAGAAAAACTCCTGGCTACGTCTTATAATTTGTTTCTTACCACCTTTCCCACTTTTTCCCCTGGCTTCCTTTTAGTTTCTCAAAAACACTCCTAACTAGGTCCATTGCTCATATTATTCCCTCTGCCTAGAATGTGCTCCACTCAGCTGTCTCTAGGCTTCACACCTTTATTTCATTAAAGTTTCAGTTCAACTATCACTGGTTAAAGAAATATAGTTTGACTACCCTACATATTTCATTTAGCTAGATAATTCACCCTTTCTCTCTTTCTTCAATCTTCATATTGCAGGTTTCCCTCTCCTGTTATTTCCTTTCCACTTGGAGAACTTAGCATTCCTTTTAAAGCTTATCTGCTATTAACAAAGTGTCATAAGTTTTCCTCACCTAAAAATTCTTTTATTTTGTTTTTATTTCTGAAGGCTATTTTCATTGGGTATAGAACTCTGGATTGACAATTTCTTCCTCTCATCACTTTCTAAATATTGTTCCGTTGTCTCACAGCCTCCATGGTTCCTAATGAGATATCCATAGTCATTCCAATCATTATTCCTTTTCTCAGTAATGTATTCTTTTCTCTGACTGCTTTTAAGTTCTTTGTTTATTTATGTCTATCCGTTTCTGGCTTAGCGTTTGCAGAGTTTCTTGGGTCTGCTAAATTTGGAATCTGTCATTAAATTTGGGAAATTTTCAGCTACTCTTCTTCAAACGTTTTCTGTGCCAATCTATTTCTTCTTTCCTTCTGGGACTCTTATGATGTGAATGTTAGACATTTTGATATTTTCTTACAGGTAACTGAGGCTCTGTTCACTTTTAAAAGTTGTTATTTTCCTATACATTTCAATATGAATAATTTTATTGTTCTATCTTCAGGTTTACTAATTCTTTCAATTCTTTTATTGAGTTCCTCAGAGGATTGTTACTTTTTGTTGTAGTTAGACAGCAAGACAAAAGAGTTTGAGGGCCTCCAGAGTTGCCTTTGCTGCCACTGCTGCAACCGTAAGAGCTTAGTTGGGTAGTTGGCTCTTATTGAGGGATCTGAAAGAGAGCCAAGAGAGTCAAAAGAACTTCACCTTTCAGGTGCTGCTGCCACAGAGTGGAGTAGGGAGGTGTTGCCACCGCACCGCTGGCACTACCTGGAGTAGGACAGATAAAAGAAGTACGCTTCTGCTTCCCTAGTAGGAAGGGAAAGGGCACTTCTTTGTGTCATCACTCACCTACTATAGGGGTGGGGAAAGTCAAAGCAGATTGCCACTACTGTCACCACAACCACATGCCAGTGAGAATGTGGCAGGATGCATAAATGTCCCGTCTAATGCCTCTCTGCAGTTGTCTACTCTCAGCCTAGTCTCTAGTTCACAGCAGTTATTACTACCTGAAAAAAAGAATATGTTATAGGAACAACTAAATACTCGATGATAACAAGAGTACTCAAGGCCTGGTAAATAAGCGTGGGGATGGCACACTGGTTGGCTACTGCTCAAATAGCCATAGCTTGAGGAGAGTAAATTAAAAAAAAAAAAAAAAAAAAGGTGGGTACCAAAGGCCCATTTGTGTGTCCTGACAGGAGGTTTAGGAGAAACCACTTTCTAATTTTTTGTGTATGTGTTTGAAATTTTACTTGGGAGATACTTTATTTCTTTTGAAGTGCTGGGTAGTTCTTTGTCTTCCCATTGAGAATTTAGAGAAACTATTGAGAAGGAATTATGGATTTAGAGTCAAGAGATTCAGCACATAAGGTTTTGGATATACTAGTAAATCTATAAATAAACTATTTGGAAGATATAATTCTGAAAGAGTGGATTTTATAAATTAAAACAGTGCTTATAGTACTGAATAGTGCATGGTGTGTGTGCATGCTCAGTTGTATCCTACTCTTTTCAACCCCATGAACTGTAGCTGTCCAGGCTCCTCTGTTCATGGAATTTTCCAGGCAAGAATACTGGAACAGGTTGCCATTTCCTACTCCAGGGGATCTTCCCAGCCCAGGGATTGAATCTGGTGTCTCTTGCAGTGGCAGGCAGATGGTTTACCACTGTTACTGAATGGTGGCAAGTAAAAGAACATTGCTGAGAAGAGCCATAAGCAAAACTGCCACAACATATTTGTAGAAAACTAAGGGCTACTATAATTCACATTTGAGCAGTCAGTCAAGACTTTTCCACATCTTTCTTTTTTCCTGTGAAAATTAAACTGATAAAGTTAAATAAATATTCTCCCTTACAGGAGAATTTTTGAGGTGGTCTGCATATAATGGGCTTACATATCTAACTTTTAGCAATTAGATAATGACAAAACTGCACATTTTTTTAAGACATTACCCCTTTGTTTTCTTCCACTCTCTGTTGTCCATTTCTGAAGCTGTAGTGGTTTCCTAGAAGACTAGTAAGGAATGAACTTGATTAGATATATTGGCAGAAAGATTGATGGGCTACATTTTGAGAAATATATCAGTTCAGTTCAGTTCAGATGCTTAGTTGTGTCCGACTCTTTGCCACCCCATGAATCACAGCACACCAGGCCTCCCTGTCCATCACCAACTCCTGGAGTTCACTCAGACTCACGTCCATTGAGTCAGCGATGCCATCCAGCCATCTCTTCTTCTGTTGTCCCCTTCTCCTCCTGCCCCCAATCCCTCCCAGCATCAGAGTCTTTTCCAATGAGTCAACTGTTGCATGAGGTGGCCAAAGTACTGGAGTTTCAGCTTCAGCATCATTCCTTCCAAAGAAATCCCGGGGCTGATCTCCTTCAGAATGGACTGGTTGGATCTCCTTGCAGTCCAAGGGACTCTCAAGAGTCTTCTCCAACACCACAGTTCAAAAGCATCAATTCTTCGGCACTCAGCTTTCTTCAGTCCAAATCTCACATCCATACATGACCACAGGAAAAACCATAGCCTTGACTAGATGAACCTTTGTTGGCAAAGTAATGTCTCTGCTTTTGGATATGCTTTCCTTCCAAGGAGCAAGTGTCTTTTAATTTCATGGCTGCAGTCACCATCTGCAGTGATTTTGGAGCCCCAAAAATAAAGTCTGACACTATTTCCACTGTGTCCCCATCTATTTGCCATGAAGTAATGGGACCAGATGCCATGAACTTAGTTTTCTGAATGTTGACCTTTAAGCCAACTTTTTCACTCTCCACTTTCACTTTCATCAAGAGGCTTTTTAGTTCCTCTTCACTTTCTGCCATAAGGGTGGTGTCATCTGCATATCTGAGGTTATTGATATTTCTCCTGGCAATCTTGATGCCAGTTTGTGTTTCTTCCAGTCCAGCGTTTCTCATTATGTACTCTGCACATAAGTTAAATTAGCAGGGTGACAATATACAGCCTTGATGTACTTCTTTTCCTATTTGCAACCAGTCTGTTGTTCCATGTCCAGTTCTAACTGTTGCTTCCTGATCTGCATACAGGTATGCACAAAGAAGAAATGCTTGACACATGGAAGAATTTTTTTAGTTTTGGTATGAAAATCTTCCTTGATAAACTAAAATTAAAGATAGGACCAATGACTTAGTAGATCATCTTTTCAATCATCTTGCTATTTATGCCTTTAGATATTCTCCTCCTTGCCCAGTACTTTAATGTCTTTATTCTTTTAGCATAGTTTCCCAGCTAGGCTATTTTATTTACCAATGCTGTATATTTGCTACATATGCTACTTCTTTCTTTAACTAGTTAACTTGCAAGATTATCAGAGGGTGAGGAAGATGTACAAAAAAGGACTCCCTCAGTATCTCTCTGAGCTAGAAGGACACATGAAAGAATAAAAACAAACAAATAGACCTAACTCTAAATCCATGTTATACAGTGTTCTGCAAAACTATTAGCACTGGATTCAGTTTATTTACAGGGAAGTTGCATAAAGCAGAGGATAACTTCAAGAGATTCATATGTAAGATTCACATTTATTTAAAGTTCACAGATGGGACCAAATCTTCAGTTCTAGATGGGCCTTAATTTGAAAAAATATATGGAGAATTAGCTTTAATTTTGTAATTTTGTTTTAAGATTTTTGTACAGTATTTTTTACTGCTATCCCTGTCAACTCCATTCCAAAAACATACTGTACTGATAGTTAAAGCTTTGGGATATTTTGCTCTGATTTTCAACGTGATGAAAAAAAAGAATTATTTGGCTAAAATAAAGTTAAATTTTTATTTAAAATTTTATTAAAACTTAGTTAACTTTAAAAAGTTAAATTTTTTGTCATTCTTCTCCAGGGACTGTGTTATAAAAGAAGTTATGAAGAAAACAGTGAATGAGTTTGGCATATGAAGAGGTAATTAAAATATTAGAGAGTAAACATTGAAGGCAGGAGAAACGGGGACAATAGAGGACGAGATGGCTGGATGGCATCACCAACTCAACAGACGTGATTCTGAGCAAGCTTTGAGAGTTGATGATGGACAGGGAAGCCTGGCATGCTGCAGTCCATGGAGTTGCAAAGAGTTAGACACGACTGAACAAATGAACTGAACTGAACTTTACCACTTACTAGCCCTGGGATCTTTGCATGTTTTCAGGTCTCACTGACAAAGTAAATTTAGTAAAATGTGGCTAAAGAAAAAAAAAATCAAATTGGCACTGCTAGCATGCTCGTGGGTTATGCTCAAGATACATCTTGTCTTGTATCTTCTCCAAATGGTTTGGAGAAGATGATTCCTCCTGAAATGTATATGAATGATTTTTCAAGAGAAAAAAAGAGAGGGAACAGAAGTTTTAGTATTCAATTTAGTGTCCTCTGGGATGAACAAATGACTTAATTTTAAAGTAAAATTAGCCAAAAAATGGAATAAAATTTTATATTACACAATAAGATACTCTGCCATGAATAAAGAATTCAATGTATAATAATACTAAGAGAAAGCATTCAACCAGAAGAATGTTCAAGCAGAAAAACTTGGTAATGAGGTGAGCCAGAAAGAAGACCAATGAACAAGTTATGAAAGAGATACTGCTGGCAGGGTAAGAAGGCAAGCAAGATGTGGTCTGCTAAAAAATAAACTTTGAAAAACAAAGAAAAAATTGCAACAACTAGAAACAGAAATATCAGTCAATTTTTCAGAAATTCATCCACTGAGACTTGGTGGTAAAATAGTCTCAGTGAAGACTGGAAGAATCAAAAATTGGCTATTATCCCTGTTCCCCCAGACACAACAGCACTGCAAGCTATTTTACAGTTATCTTTAAAAAAAAGGCAGCAATGCAAGGTTAATCAGATTATTTACCTGTACCATCAGAGTAGGTAAGGATCAATGAGTTAATTATTGTGAAATATTAAAACACTTGGGATATCTGAATGAAAAATGAAAATAATTATTTATGGCTTTCATAGAATGTCTCAGTAATCATAGTTACTTTTTAGTACTCATATACATGTTATATAAAAGCAGTAAAAATTAAATTTTTGGCATAATTTGGCACCAGAACAGATATTTGATAGAACTAAACTACCTAGGTAAAATAATGCTAAAAATAACTTGCCTTTGATTTTTTTCCTGGTTAATGATTATTTTCTACTATTAACCTAGTAATTTCCTTGTCTATGACTATGTTTAGATGATGAGAAAGAGAGTATATAGACCAGAGGTTGCTTCTTAAAATGGAATACATTTATGGGCATTTGGTTATTTTCTCTTCTAGTTATGCTTGAAAACATTTTGAAACAATTTGATGGAAAAAAATAAATAATTGAATGAAAATGCGTAACAGTAAATTTACAAAAACGAAGTATGCTTGGCATTTGTTGAGTTGAATGCAATAGGAAAAGACAAGTTAAGCCTTCACAGATAAAAGGAGAAACAGCCATAGAATTTGAGAGTTGGAAAGGACTTGGAGAGGTCATGTAGGTTACCACCTTTCTGGCAGGACCACACTAAAAACTACTAAGCCTGTAAGAATTCTGTCTAATGTTGAAAACCAAGCAAAACAATGTTAGAAACTAAAATCCCATAGAATGGGAGATGGATTTGGATCTCTTGAATTCCTCTTTATTTTTGCCAGAAAAAAATTTTTTTTCATGTTATTTTGGGTTTCAGTGTTAATCCTTAAGAAGTATTGACCATCTTGCTACAAATGTACCAACTGTATCCTTCTATAACATTCATTACATTGGTTAAATAAAATAAAAACTTTGGGTTCAAAAGAACAGCCTTTATGTCTCTCTTGTTCACATTGGTTCTTTGATACTAAACTTTGGCAAATTCCAACAATTTTAAAAAATCACTTTATAATATTTTCTGGATGGGGAGGGATAGGTAGCCTTTGACACAGATGTGACTTAAAAGCAACTAAGGTTACGTTGCTAACAAACTGCTACTTATCCATGCTTCTTTTCTTCGTAGGGCACATTTCTTCTCATTTTTCTTGCAGTATCATCATTCTCTCAGCTCTACCTATGTCCCTCCTCCTCCTCCTCCTCTTATTTTCTTTCTTCCTCCTTCCCTCCCTCCCTTGCTTCCTTTCACAAACCTCACCTTGTCATTAGCAGGAATCTTGTTTGCACTTTAGATGAAAAATATCAGCATGCTGTAGTCTTGTGATTCAAACTGTACTTTGAGAACCAGTGATGTTGACATCATGTAGGAGCTTGTTAGAAATGCACAAACTTAGGCCCTACCACAGAGCTTCTAAATCAGGATCTGACTTTTAACAATATCCTCAAATGATTCACGGAATCATTTTCAAGTTTAAGAGGTGCTGATTTAGAGTACCTACATTCCAAGAGATGCTCTAAACTTCACACTGTTCTCCCTTAGGTAGACCTGTCCCTCTCCCTGCATGCTCTATCCAAATCAGAAGACAATATATTCATAGGGTAAGTCAAGTCAGAAAGCTAGGAAACCTTTCTCAATCCCTTTCTCTTACTTGCCACCTTTATACAATGTAACCAATCTTGTCATTTCTGTTTTCTGAATATTTCTTGAGTATTTCCTCAGTGTGTCCCCCAATTGCCACTTTGATAGAGCCCACATTTTTCATATGGACCTGAGTATAAACTTTTAACTAGTCTTACTGCTTCTAGCCTCATCTTTCTCTAGTACCATCTCCTTGATAATTCAAATTATTCTTTTAACAATTTAAATCTGATTATAGCCTTGACCTGCCTCTTGAGAAACCTGTATGCAGGTCAGGAAGCAACAGTTAGAACTAGACATGAAACAACAGACAGGTTCCAAATAGGAAAAGGAGTACGTCAAGGCTGTATATTGTCACCCTGCTTATTTAATTTATATGCAGAGTACATCATGAGAAATGCTGGGCTGGAGGAAGCACAAGCTGGAATCAAGATTGCCGGGAAAAATATCAATAACCTCAGACATGCAGATGACACCACCCTTATGGCAGAAAGTGAAGAACTAAAGAGCCTCTTGATGACAGTGAAAGAGGAGAGTGAAAAAAATTGGCTTAAAGCTCAACATTCAGAAAACGTAGATCATGGCATCTGGTCCCATAACTTCATGGCAATTAGATGGGGAAACAGTGGAAACAGTGTCAGACTTTATTTTTGGGGGCTCCAAAATCACTGCAGATGGTGATTTCAGCCATGAAATTAAAAGATGCTTACTCCTTGGAAGGAAAGTTATGACCAACCTAGACAGCATATTAAAAAGCAGAGACATTACTTTGTCCTTGAAGGTCCGTCTACTCAAGACTATGGTTTTTCCAGTAGTCATATATGGTTGTGAGAGTTGGACTATAAAGAAAGCTGAGTGCAAAAAAATTGATGCTTTTGAACTGTGGTGTTGGAGAAGACTCTTGAGAGTCCCTTGGGCTGCAAGGAGATCCAACCAGTCCATCCTAAAGGAGATCAATCCTAGGTGTTCATTGGAAGGACTGATGTTGAAGCTGAAACTCCAATACTTTGGCCAGCTGATGCGAACAATTGACTCATTTGAAAAGACCCTGATGCTGGGAAAGATTGAGGGAGGGGGAGAAGGGAATGACAGAGGATGAAATGGTTGAATGGCATCACCAACTCAATGGACTTGGGTTTGGGTAGACCCCGGCAGTTGGTGATGGACGGGGAAGCCTGGTGTGCTGTGGTTCATGGTGTCACAAAGAGTTGAACATGACTGAGCTACTGAACTGAACTAGGTTTGTCATAGCTTTCCTTCCAAGAAGCAAGTGTCTTTTAATTTTATGGCTGCAGCCATTCTCTGCAATTATGGCACCCAAGAATAGAAAATCTGTCACTCAGATCAGATCAGATCAGATCAGATCAGTCGCTCAGTCGTATCTGACTCTTTGCGACCCCATGAATCGCAGAGCGCCCCTGTACATCACCAACTCCCGGAGTTCACTGAGACTCACGTCCATCGAGTCAGTGATGCCATCCAGCCATCTCATCCTCTGTCGTCCCCTTCTCCTCCTGTCCCCAATCCCTCCCAGCATCAGAGTCTTTTCCAATGAGTCAATTCTTCGCATGAGGTAGCCAAAGTACTGGAGTTTCAGCTTTAGCATCATTCCTTCCAAAGAAATCCCAGGGCTGATCTCCTTCAGAATGGACTGGTTGGATCTCCTTGCAGTCCAAGGGACTCTCAAGAGTCTTCTCCAACACCACAGTTCAAAAGCATCAATTCTTCAGCACTCAGCCTTCTTCACAGTCCAACTCTCACATCCATATATGACCACAGGAAAAACCATAGCCTTGACTAGACAAACCTTTGTTGGCAAAGTAATGTCTCTGCTTTTGAATATGCTATCTAGGTTGTCACTACTTCCACTTTTATCCCCTTCTATTTGCCATGACATGATGGAACTGGATGCCATGATCTTAGTTTTTTGAATGTTGAGTTTTAAGTCAATTTTTTCACTCTCCTCTTTCACATAAAACATTTAAATATCTTAATTTCTCTTTAATCATCTAATTAATCTTTTTAAGCTCTTTTGTAAAATGATCATTTTAATAAATTTATTTTAGTGGATATATTAGAATCAACTTTTAAAATACATTTGAGAATTCTCTGATGGTCCAGTGGTTAAGACTCCCTGCTCCCAGTGCAGGGGGCACAGGTTTGATCCCTTTTGGGGAACTAAGATCCCACATGCTACATGGTATGACCAAAAATAAATAAATGAAATTTTAAAAATATATTAAATTTCTGGTTATAATAAAGTTATGATGTACATTTGAAGTTTTGGGAAATTTGAAATCATTTCCCCACTCACTGGGACCAAAGTCTCTCAGATATATTCCTTCCTTTTGATCGCCATAGCTGTTGCCCCAGTCCTAACCATCATCATATTACAAAATAGCATCTTAGCTGTTCATTTTCCTTCTGATCTCTCTTTTTCAATCCATCCTTCCCAAAGATGCTCAAAAACCCAGTTTTAATGACTTCATATTATTTTAAAATAATTGTGATTACAGGATCCTGATAATATAAAAAAATATGCAAACTAAGGCTAAGAAGAAAGCATATTCATCATTTGTCAGTTATAGAATTTATACCATGAAAACTTAAAATGAATAGCTAAAAAAGAAAAAAAAAGGAAGATGCCATGCGAAATAGTCTATCAACATCAACGTGCCGGAGCAGAGAATGGAAGACTGAAACATTTCCTTAATTCTGTGCCTCAGTTCAAATCTTGTACTTTGAAGAAATTCTGTGTGTTTGCAGGCTCAGTGCCTCCAGTCATATCCAACAACTCTGCAACCCTATGGACTGTAGTCCACCAGGCTCCCCTGTCCATAGGATTCTGCAACCAAGAATACTGGATTGGATTGCCATGCGCTCTTCTAGAAGTTCTACTTCTGTTTAAAGTCTCACAAATGTTCTTTTGATGACAGATCCATCGGCTTCTGGCCCTTACTCTCTTAAATCTTATTCAATAATATGACATCTCAACACTGTAATGCCTCCTAGGTAAGAAATTTCTTTTAAAGTTTCCTTGGTCTCACATATAGAGAATATGTATATTCTTGCATCTGAAGGACTTCTAGTTTCCATTTTGGTAGGAGGTCTTTGGTTTTTATTTGTTTATCTAAAAGGACCATTTTAGTGTGGTTTTCTCAGAAGAAATCTGTTCAGAATTCTCCATCTCTTGTCAGATAAGAAACTTTTGCAACTTTAAAGTGGTATTTCTAGTTGGTTCCCCCCCCCCCCCCCACCGCCCCCAACCGCCTAAGTTTCTACCTACCAAGGTTCTCGAAATCATAGGCTTCTAGCTTCAGTCCGGGCATCACAGATATTGTGTGGGACTCAGTGTAATTCTTGAATTAAATGTTTCACTTGCCTTATGACAGAAAGCAGTGCTGGGGACAGGCATGAGTTCCTTCTAATCAGTATTGCCTGTAAAATTGATTCTAAAGGATAGGGTCTGAATGGGGATGTCAACCTAAGAAACTAGAAAGGAGATTGTTTCTTCATAGTCTAGTTGAGGCAGTAGGACATAATGGAAAAAAACAGGAGTTTAAAGCAGCCATATCCAACCTCCAGGATCTAATGATGATGATCTGAGGTGGAATAATAATAGACATAAAGTTCAAAATAAATGTAATTGTTTTGAAAGGTGAAAGAAAGTGAAATCGCTCAGTTGTGTCTGACCCTTTGCAACCCACGGACTATAGCCTACCACACTCCTTCGTCCATGGGATTTTCCAGGCATGAGTACTGGAATGGGTTGCTACTTCCTTCTCCAGAGGATCTTCCCCACCCAGGGATCAAACCCGGCTTCTGTGTTGTAGGCAGACACTTGACTGTCTGAGCCCAAACCATTCTCCCTCCCTCCACCCACCCCAAACCCCCCACCCCAGTCTCTGGAAAAATTGCCTTCAATGAAATTGGTCCCTGGTGCCACAAAAGTTGGAAACTGCTGGTTTTAAACCATTTGACTTTAAGTCAAATGGACCTAACTTTGCATTCCAGCTCAACTACTTGTGATCTGTGTGGCCCTATTTAACCTTCCTGAATCTCAATTTTTTTCATTCATAAAATAGGAATAATAGCCCTATCTACCTCATATTTACTCTGAGGATTAAGTGAGGCATATGTTGGAAAAAACCCTGATGCTGGGAAAGATTGAAGGCCAGAGGAGAAAGGGGCGGCAGATGATGAGATGGTTGGATAGTGTCATCCAACTCAGTGGACATGAATTTGACCAAACTCTGGGAGACAGTGAAGGACAGGGAAACCCAGCATGCTTACTTACAGCATGGAGTCACAAAGAGCTGGACATGACTTAGCGACTGAACAATATAAAGCATGTTGCCGGTAGTGTCTATGCTATGCTATGCTAAGTCACTTCAGTCGTATCCAACTCTGTGCGACCCCATAGACGGCAGCCCACCAGGCTCCCCCGTCCCTGGGATTCTCCAGGCAAGAACACTGGAGTGGGTTGCCATTTCCTTCTCCAATGCATGAAAGTGAAAAGTGAAAGTGAAGTCGCTCAGTCGTGTCCGACTCTTAGAGACCCCATGGACTGCAGCCTACCAGATTCCTCAGACCATGGGATTTTCCAAGCAAGAGTACTGGAGTGGGGTGCCATTGCCTTCTCCGCCGGTAGTGTCTGGCATGTACTAAATTCGAGGTAGCCCTACTTTTAGTTACATCTTGAAATCAGAGCTGGTATGTCAAGAGAACATTTTTAGCAATTTTGGCAATTAAAAATTTTAACATCAAAAGGAAGAGTTTCAGATATTAAGTAGAAGGCTTGAAGGAGTGACCAGAAATGATGCTTCCTCTTCCAAACAAACAAAGAAAGGAAGGCAATGTGTTAGTGGCTGATTCACAAAGAATTCCATTAACTCCAGTAACTTTAATTTAGTTTGGTAAACTGGACTGCCTCTGGGACTCATTTATAAGGCATTAGCATTATACTGGGAGAAGGCAATGGCACCCCACTCCAGTACTCTTGCCTGGAAAATCCCATGGATGGAGGAGCCTGGTAGGCTGCGGTCCATGGGGTCACTAAGAGTCGGGCTCGACTGAGCGACTTCACTTTCACGTTTCACTTTCATGCATTGGAAAAGGAAATGGCAACCCACTCCAGTGTTTTTGCCTGGAGAATCCCAGGGACGGGGGAGCCTGGTGGGCTGCCGTCTCTGGGGTTGCACAGAGTTGGACATGACTGAAGCGACTTAGCAGCGGCAGCATTATACTAAACACAGGTAACAGATACATGAGGTGATAGATGTTATAGACAAATAAACGTGAGTTTTCTATATTTCAAGTATGTTAGTTTGAATTTTGATGTCAGTTCCTTGAGATTCAGAACCTGGTCTTTTACAGTCAACTTTGAACTTTCCAAAGTGCTGATGCATTGGGTGCTCTATTTGAACACCTATGTTATCTGTGACTATCTATAACAATGATATCTTTCTCCAGCTAGGTTACAGAAGAGGAGAACAATGCTCTAAAGAGGGTTTAGGTAACCGTTTGGAGAATGCACCCACCCAATGATTATCCAGTTACCTATTTTCTTAAAATAAGAGCTGTTTACTTTAGGAACAAGCCCTTTAATTCTCTTTCATTATAATCTCACAATTTATTGCCAAATGCTTTAGAGATCTAACATTACTGTATTCATTCCATTATCCTAGACTTTAATTTTTAGTTCATCTTATGCCAAGACATTGCTATTAGTTTGATGTTTCAATGGAAAAACTCTAAAGAGGTCCTATTTTGTGAATTATAGATTCTGTATTTTGATTCATTTTGTATATAATGTTCTGACAATCAATACATACAATTAGGCCCATAAAAATTTAGAGCAGCTACTGTTGTAAACAGCAAATGTATTATTAAAACATGACTATAATAAAAAACTATCAAACTGTTGAAAAAAGTACTCATAGTAAACTTTATGTTTTTAGTATATCATATTTTATAGATGATAAATCAGTACTTTCCCATGTATTTAATATTGAGGACATGAATATTTATTAATAGTCAAAGTAACAGTTATGCATATCACGGATTTTGGATTTCCAATTTTTAATAGCTCTACTATAAAGATACTTAACACTGAATTCATAGCAATTCTAGTTCATTTGTTTTTTTCCCTCAGAAACCCAAAAATCTATAATAATTATAGTTGTCCTGATAAGTCTCAATTACCAATATATACTACTCAGCAAACCATTTTGGTCACTTGAACTTTATGAGTTTTGAATGAATTTGAATTTGAAATTTGGGTTAAGGAAGATTTACATGTAAAAAACTAAAAATTATGTTGATACCTTTTATACATTCTTTCATCAATAAAGCTGAAGACTGGAAAAAAACAAATTTTGAGTCAGATAGATTGGAAATCAAATCTCAGCTTTTCAATTTATCAGTCACATGGCATTGAAAAAGTCACTGGACCAACTGAACTACAAATTTCTCATGTCTAAAATGAGAATAATTTGATTCTGTGATATGTGAAAGCTTAGAAATAATGCATGTAGAACCCCTGGCACAAGACTTGATTTACAGTAGATATTCAAAAGTGGGTGCTACTGATATTAAAAACTAATATCATAGTAAAGAAATAATGCAACATAACAATACTAAAATTGTTAATTTAACTAATCATAATATGTCAAGATATAATTTCAGTGTTGAAATTGTTGGATAGCATCACCGACCCAATGGACATGAGTGTGAGCAAACTCCAGGAGATAGTGACGGACATGAGATAGCTTGGCATAATGTAGTTCATAGCGTTGCAAAGAGTTAGATGTGACTTAGTGCCTGAACAACAGCAACAAGGCAAAAACTAGCTCTAGAACAATACGCAGCTTTAATAGGAAAAATGAACTGTTTTTTTGTAAACCATAAAAATGTTTTTATTGAATCAAAATTCCCATATTTTAACAACAAAGTTCTCATTTATCCATTCATTCACTTATTCATCTTGAAATCCATAGCCCTTCATAATTGATGTTTCTCTACTTCTCTGAATTTGATTTTCCTCTTCAAAGGGACTACAAGGGTTGCTTGTGAGCTTCTTTCTTAGTATATGCTTACTATTTCTGTTATATATTTGGAAAATATCCAGTTAAAATAAACAGGCTTAAGATATGATAGATTTCCAGTAAGACAGAGGAAAAAATAATTGTAATTTTAGAGTAGCCTATTGAAGAGAATATTTATATAGATATATCCAGAGAGATTGATTACATTTTAATTGATTATCCTCATTAAAAAAATGGAGATTAAAATACCAATCTTGGAAGGTTATTCAGAGAATTAAATGTCTGAACAATGTAGGCAATGTTTAGTTCCTGGCAGGTAGAAAGCATTCATTAATTATTAGTGATCATGATAATTATAGAGTGATGATGATGATGTAAAGAAGTACCAGGAGAGTTTTGAAATAAGAGGTTGATTTGACATGATACATTTAGGGCTTTGTTAAAGTTTTCCTGAATAAACGGTGTCATGTTCTGGTATTCCTGCATAGAATGGATGTCCACGACAAACATCCTGCCCCTGGATAATACATATTTTAACATCTAATTATTTAGATGTGCCACATAATTAGAAAGCAGGAAAAATAGATCTGTAAGCGTGTAAAAAATATAAGGGAAATTATCCATCTGAGATGCAGCACATATAACACACATACAATTGAAGCAGCACAAAGTATGATGTAAATCATTTTACTAAGTCAGATTAAAGGTGCTATTACTCATGGTTATGTAATACTATCTGTAATTTCTGTGTTAAACTTGACATTATAAATCCTTTAATCTGCGTATTTAAAAGCTGTTCTATGGCTCATTTTTCAAACAGATTCCCGTTAACACATTTACTGCTAATGAACCACTAACGTGTTCTCTCTTTCTTAGATAAACGCTGTTGACCAACATTATTATTTGCTCCTCATATAATTATTTTTTTGGCTTTTTAATTTAATTGCTTCAATAAAAAATACACCAATAATGCATTTTTAATTACACTTCCCAGGTGACCTATGTAAAAAGAGGTTTTATAATGAAGCCACAATAATTAGCCTGTCACAGTCCAGTTTGGGGCTATTGTCTAGTTGTCCTTTCCATGGCTTGTTGTGGCATGACTAGAATTCTAAAGACCTTGTATATTATCTCCCATAATACTTAGGAAGGTATTAAAAATGTGTGCAATACTGGCAGAAGCAGGCTTTCTAATTATTGTCAGCTATTTCTAGTGTGACGTGGTAAATTCCCTTGAGAACATCAACAACAGCCCACTCCAGGGTTTGTAATAGGCCCTAGAGCCTAAGTAGTTGTAGACAGAGCAGTTTCCCTCCGGAGAGATAATTGGTTTACAGAGCAGCTCAACATCTGAACCAAATCCATTTTTTTTTCCTATTGTGATTTCACTGTTTACTCTAATATACATAGACTATTTTGTTATATTAAATAACATATGACTCATTCTTTAAGAGCTGAGTAAATTCGCATGTTCTGCCTCACCTGGAATACTAATGACAATTATGTCTGCCCATTTCTCATGCATGAAATATTAAATATTTGGTTAGTTAAACACACATGCTTACTGTAAATAATGTGTTCTGGAAACTTATTAAATACGATTATCCTTTAGGTCTTTTTTTTTTTTTTTTTTATGGATGAAATCTGGCTTTAACTTAAGGAGAAATGCAGACAATTTCCCAGAAATGTAAAGGATTGTTGTCCTTATTAGCACAGAGCAATCAATTACTGAGAAATATTTGTTAATGTTTGCAGTCTACTATTAATAGTAATATAGTGATACTTTATTTTGCAAACAGTATATCAGGTATGCAGATACTTTGCTTTAAAGCAATAAATAAATGTATTTTGGCACACTGAAGTTTCAGCTAGACTTGGTGTTAATATCTCTGGTCTTTAACAGATACACTGATGTTGCTGTGTATTATAAGCAAATCCTACTGTAAATGCTTTTCCTTTTAAATTATATCAGATCTTCAAGTCACCACTCTTGTCCTCAATCCCAAAGCAAGTAAATATAAAGGCATTATACATATTAGAAGGCCAGGCTTCTTCAGTAGAATCTGGAAACACCTTCTACTGTCTTACACTCCTTTTCACCAGTCCACTTTCTTTTTCCTCCAGTTGAACAGTATAATAATCATTTCTGTTTCTAGTCTAAATAAGTCTTTCCATGTGTGGAATCTTGTATAAGGCATTTGTTACTACTCAATAGGATAGATCCATAACCATCAGTATTTCCTTCTCTATTACTAAAGAGGCTTTGTTAGATAATTTTGGAGAATTGGAACGATAGGATTATTTACCCATATTGTATTTAGTGTCACATGAATGGGCACAAAGATTAAATCCTATGACTTTCTGGTTTTTATTTTCATAGAAATAAGCAAGTTATCTTGCATGAAAAAGAATCTGAAGTGGGAACTAAAACACTATGTTGTTTCACAACAAACTGATTGTTTTTCTTTGTTTTGCCATCATGTCTAATAGAAACAGAATCCTTCTCCAGCTCACAGTAAATGGTACAAGTAAGGGGCACCATGATTTAAGGCAAAATCTTTAATCTGTCTAAATCTCAACTCTCTTACATGTAAAAGAACATCAATTTCATAAGGGGGTGACAAGAGCTTCTTTAAAGTGCACAAAACATTGTACTTGAAACAGGATAAGCACTCAATAAATGTTAGTTCCTTTTCCTTCAGTTAATATTTTTTACATTCAATTCTTTTTTAATGAGGTTAAGACAAAAATGTTCTATAAATAGACATATGATTATAATTCTAATTAGAGATGCAGACTTTGCCCTTTGAAAAATAATCTTCCAATTACTTGTATGCATTTGATGTTATAATGAAATGTACATACCTGTATGCCATTTTGATTTTTTAAATACCTGTGTTTGTATTTTAATGAAGATTCAATGAGGATTGATCCAAAAATATTTAAGCAGATGATAAATAACTAGAAAATGGCAAAACAGAGTAAGATTAGAAGACTTCGCTTCATTAAAAAATAATTTCTTAGAGCAGAAAAACAAAATAAAAAAAATTAGTCATGTGAGTGGTCAAATATCACCTTTTGGCATTCTAATAAACTATTGCTTAGATAGAAATATAAAGCTATTACTAATGGCTATTAATGTGTACATGCTTCATGTAATTTTATAGTATCTTATTTTAATATCTGTAATTTTAATGAATTGCAATTTAGGAAAGAAACAATTTTCATTTACTTTATATAACATAATTATGGATCAAATTAACCCCGCACTAGTCTTAATTACATTTAGTTTCATTTGGCTGATCAAGCAATTAACATGCCAGTGTATTCTGGAAGTAAAAACCAAGTTGTTATAGTTGTTCTTCCAAAAAACATGTACTTGTTCATCTAAAGTGTAGCCACTGTGTAAAATTATTTCTTGAAGTATTTTTTTTTCTGGTTTACTGTACATTCAGTGTATTGCTGTTCAAGAATAGGTATAATGAGAAAGTACTGCACCTGGGGGCCTGTTATATGCTACTGCTTAATAATCTCTCATGCCAACCTTTATCTGCTATGTTCGGATTGGTTTTCATGCATTTCTCTTCTAATTGGAACTAATTTTAGGTTTGCCATCACTTGTGATTAAACAGCCTCTTTACCACACATATATTTTCTTCCGTTTATGTATTGTTACCTTCACAGTTTTCGTGATAAGAGAATGATTTGTCAGGAAGAGACCATCTTTTTACTCCATTAGCTAAGTTACATCTGTAAGAAGCATAATTTTAAGAGCAATAAAAAATATTGGGTTTAATAATAATAGCATTCAGGACCATATGAATATCACTGCAACTAATCCTTTTCAACTAATTGAAAATGAAAATGGCCCTTTGCAATATGTATGTGTATTGTGAATAATCCTAATTAGGATAATGCAAGGTTATTTTAGCACAGTTCAGAGGCAGGGTACAGTCTCAGAAAAACAGCTCAGCTGAAGTGAAGTTCATTTAGAATTACCTTGGAACCTATGAGAAAGCACAAACTTTGAATTATGAACACCACAGATGAGAGGTCCTTTAGAAATCATGGCTTCCTAGTTGTATTTAAACAGGCTTAAAAACAGAAAAGGGCTTCAGGTTGTGATATTTCTGATACTTTCTGGTGGAAAAAATAATTTCTAAAATCTGTGATATCAGCCTAATATCCATTATAGTATATGTCTCAAAAGGGCTAAATATAAGACATTTGAACAAACTCTATGCTGATATATTATTTTCTCATATTCTAAAACCTTTGTTTTTATATTTCATAAGTATTTTTTTTCCTTTTCAGTTTGGATAAAGACAGTAGTTTTCCCTTATTTCCTGTGACATTTCATATTGTGACTGGATTTGTCAGATTGCATCAGTCACATCTGATTACATTATATCATGTCAAAAACAATGAAAAATAAGGTATTGTTCTACTTTTTACTGAAAAAAACAGGATTTATAGTCTACCATATTTCTTATGTAAATATTCCTTTTCATATATAATGATAGAAACAAAAATATGTTAAGTAAAAAATGAAGGAAACCATTGACTGGTAATTTAAATAACCCATGCTTATTGTAACTAATTATATCTCACTTGTATGACAAAAAATTATAACTCTATATAGGTTTAAATCTATTACTTATTTATTGCTTTCTCAAAATATGGTTGAAGTTTGAGTGTTTGCAACTGGTAGTGACTAAAGATCAATGTATTTATTATTAATTTGAACAAGCATTTTAAGAAGTTATGTCATAATCTTAATAAGATACTCACAATAAGAAGTGAATACTGTTATGTTGTATTCACAATAATAAGTTATATCTTATTCACAATAACATTTTTCACTCTTTCCACTATTCTCACTTTGCTTTCACAGTGAATTAATCATCCAAGTAGATACTTTGTCAATAAATAAGGTATTTGACTAATAAGTGCATATTGGCTAATTTGAATTTGCACATTTGACTAATAAGTGCATATTGACTATTTTAAATCAAGTTCAAAAAAACAATGCACAGTCTTCATTAACTTTAATTTCTCATTTAAAATGAAACAAAATGGATAAAATAGAGAAATAAAATCTGGGAATTCTCTTTTTTCTCAATGATTCCCAGGCAACACACTTGTACTTTATGTTGTGAATATTACCTGTTGTAACAAAAGAGAAATTGGGTATGTGTTGGGGGTGTTGATAACCCTCGTATGGCAGGCTGCCTTTCTTCTAGCTCTTCCCTTTGGGGTTGTGGTGATAGACTCAGCATTAGAGCTTAAGGGTTTCCATGCTACACATAAAACCAAATACACATGTCATGAATTTTCTTAGATATAAATGAAAAGAAATGAACTTTATGGAGACAGATTAACATTGACAATTTTGAAGCAAATGTATAACCCATGCAGTAGAAATATAGTCAATAGAAAATTTAGATATAGATGAAACAACACTACTGATTTTACGAAAGAATGAAACCCATAGTCAACTGAATATTGTCATTTAAATAATATTATTTTAAAGCAATAGTCTAGAAAGTGGGCTTTACTGGAAACTTGTTAGGTTTGAAGCTTATGTCTTGAGAGTTTGTTAAATTTTGAAGAGTGTGTCTTGGAGAGAATTGCACTATTGGTGATACATGAGTTAAAGGCACAGTTCGCATATATGTTCCAAAGATTGGTCCTAGAGATCTTTTGACTCTTAGTTCCAGGTTGTTTATTTATATCATGCTGAGAAGAAAATTGGTAGGAATCCTCCATTATTAGTACTTACTTGTATGACAGAAGAGCTTAAATAGTTGGACATATGAATATTGCTGTTGTTCAGTCGCTGAGTTCCATCTGACTCTTTGCGACCCCATGGACTGCAATATGCCAGGCTCCCCTGACATATGTATGTACGTAAGCTATCTTTTAAAGCCTTATTATGTAACTAAATGAAATAATACATCAGGATGATAAAAATTATATAGGATTTAAGGAATAAATGAATGTCAACCCATGATTCTGGAGTGAGGGACATTGTGGGAGACTGAGAGACCTAGGAGCCTGAATCTTCCTCAAATAGATAGGGTATTTGTAAGGAATAAACACAATTCTTCAAAGAGTAAAGGCTTCATTAATTTGGAGGAGATAAAGTAATAATTCCTCCCACTCATGCTATAGGCTTAGCAATGGAGAGAAACATTGTCCTGCAGTGACAGCAGTCACATAACACTGAACTTGTTTTCCTTGTCAGCTCTTGGGCTGAGTGTGTGGGCTGTTGAATCCTTTAACGTTAGGACCTGGCCATGATAGTGCTAGATGAAGTTGTTTTACCAGCTATTTAAAAAACATAACATTTTCACAAGTTCACATGGATAATTTATAAATATTTAAAAAATAAATTGCAAATATTTATTTGCTGCATTCCTAGCTCCCACATTATGAGAGTCACAAAATCATTTGGGGAGAAGAAACAAAATAATCAATTTTGACCCTCTTTAAAGGGTCTCTAAGAGGAAAATGTACTGCCAATTGTAGGTTAGTAATATTGTTCAGAAACAGATTACTGTAAGTGAGTTTCCCTGATGGCTCTGATTGTAAAGAATCTGCCTGCAATGCAGGAGACCTGGGTTTTATCCCTGGGTCAGGAAGATCCCCTGGAGAAGGGAATGGCTATCCACTCCAGTATTCTTTCCTGGAGAATTCCATGGGCAGAGGAGCCTGGCAGGCTACAGTCCATGGGGTCGCAAAGAGTCTGACACTACTGACTAACACTTTTCAAATTTCTATAAACTACAATCTTGGAACCATAGACTGTCAAGTTTGGAAGGGTTCTTTAGAGTATCTTACCCAACCAAACAAAATCCCATTGTTCCTCAACTTGCTTTAAGAGAGTCATTCAATTTGTATTTCATATCTACAGTGACAGAAGTTTCATCACCTTTTGAGATAGTCTACACTGTAACCACAATTGTTGTGACCAGTTTGACCTCATGAGGTTAGAATAAAGTTAAACCCATCTATGCCATATCACATCATGTTGGTGTTAGTATTTCCATGTAAAATGCTCATTTTTCTATTAATTGTTTCTCTTGGACTGGTTTCAAGTTCCTTTCCCTTTCTAGCCAATTATTTCAGAATTAGAAGAGCTACTCCAGTACTCTTGCCTGGAAAATCCCATGGTCAGAGGAGCTTGATAGGCTGCAGTCCATGGGGTCGCTGAGTCAGACACAACTGAGCGACTTCACTTTCACTTTTCGCTTTCATGCATTGGAGAAGGAAATGGCAACCCACTCCAGTGTTCTTGCCTGGAGAATCCCAGGGACGGGGGAGCCTGGTGGGCTGCCATCTATGGGGTCGCATAGAGTTGGACACAATTGAAGGGACTTAGCAGCAATAGCAGCAGCAGCAGCAAACTCTTCATTTACCCACCCGTTTGCCTGCCTCTTTCACGTGAAGATGCACGCAGCAGTAATTTTGTAGTTGTATATTTCAGTGTTTCCCAAAATGGATTCTGTCAAGCATTATTCTCATAAACATACTGTATGAAAAAATTTTCACAGGACAGATATATTAAAGAAATGTTGCATATCTGTATGTTTCCTGTGATTCACAGTGAATATTTATCATACTAAAAGTTCTAAGATTTTGAGGAAAAAAAAACATGTTTAACTTTCTGCAGTCTAGTATTCCCCAGACTTTTTTGATCTTTAAACACTTTTTCAACCTGCTAACATTTCTTTCAACCATTTGTTAAAAATGTATGTTGATTCTCTATATCTGCATCTCTATTCCTGCCCTGCAAATAGGTTCATCTGTATCATTTTTCTCGGAGAAGGAAATGGAAACCCACTCCAGTACTCTTGCCTAGAAAATCCCATGGATGGAGGAGCCTGGTAGGCTACAGTCCATGGGGTCGTAAAGAGTCAGACACGATTAAGTGACTTCACTTTCTCTTTTCACTTTCATGCATTGGAGAAGGAAGTGGCAACCCACTCCAGTGCTCTTGCCTGGAGAATCCCAGAGATGGAGGAGCCTGGTGGGATTCCGTCTATGAGGTCGTGCAGAGTCAGACATGACTGAAGGGACTTAGCAGCAGCAGTGCCATTTTCTAGATTCTGCGTATATGAATTAATGTATGACATTTGTTTTTCTCTTTCTGACTTACTTCCCTCAGTATGACAGACTCTAGATCCATCCATGTCTCTGTGAATAGCTAAATTTTGTTCCTTTTTATGGCTGAATAATATTCCATTGTATATATGTACCACATCCTTTTTATCCATTCATTTGTTGATGGACACTTAGGTTGCTTCCATGTCCTAGGGACATGTAGACATGGTGGTTGGGGGAAGGGGAGGGTAGGACAAATCGAGAGAGTAGCATTGACATATATACACTACCATGTATAAAATAGATACCTAGTGGGAAGCTGTTGAATGGCCCAGGGAGCTCAGCTTGATGCTCTGTGATCACTTAAATGAGTGGGATGGGAGAGAGGTCCAAGAAGGAGGGGATGTATGGATAAATATAGTTGATTCACTTCATTGTACAGTAGAAACTAACGCAACAGTGTAAAGCAATTATACTCCAATAAAAATGTTGTATGTTGAGAAATGCTAGCCATAAATCTATTGAGATGTCAAATTAAAGGAGGAAAATGGAACAAATATTTGGTTGAGTAAGTTTTTAGTAATGAGAGATGTCATGTAATAATAAAAAGTATCACCACAGAGCATTGCTTTTTAGCTTTGCTTGCTTGGTTTTGCCCAACCTCTCCCCTGTGACTCACTGTTTCACTAGTTTGACCCTGGTTGTCTTGATCTACATGAGTGTTATAGCCTTACGTAGAACTACAAGTCAGAGAACATTTCTAAGAGCTCTATGGAACCTTAAAACATCATAAAAAAGATCAAAACTGTACTATCATTTTTAAAAGGAAATGGATTGGGAAGAATTAGAGCAAGTATTAAAAACTATCATCCTCCTTCATTATATTTTAGCGACAAATGGTTGTGTGTTAGTTATTCAGTCGTGTCTGACTCTTTGCGACCCCATGGACTGTAGCCTCTGCCAGGCTCCTCTGTCCATGGAATTCTCCAGGTAAGACTACTGGAGTGGGTTGCCATTTTCTTCTCCAAGGGATTTTCCTAACCCAGGGATCAAACCCCGGTCTCCCACATTGCAGGCAGATTCCTTACCATCTGAGCCACAAAATGTTATATGGCACCAACTCCTTGCCAGACGAAATTAATATAACCCAAACCCTCTGTTAATATTTAATAATTGAAGATAGTTTATTGTCAAGTGGAATTTAATAAAGAAGTTTCTAGGAACAGTTCCTTTCATTTGGATGGCAAGCAATGGGAACAAGGCAAAATCTTAAGCCACTACAAGAAGAAAAAGAATCCTGTTATTTAAACTTTATTTTGTAAGTAAATGCTAGAAATTGTGGCTTTTAGTTGATATTTCCTTGCTATAATTTGGCGGTATTTGCAACAAGGGTTTAATACTTTTGACCTGTGTTTTATTGCTTAGTAGTAGTTTTATAACTAACAACTAAACCAAATCAGAATGAGCACACATGGTAGAATTTAGAGCAAATACAGTTCGTTTACTTCTGACAAGGCAATATAAAATTGCTCTGTTGCTATAAATGGTTACACTCAAATCAAGGTTTTTCTGCATTGTTTGATTAGACAATATTTTAAGAATTAAGAGAAAACGTTCCTATAATAATGTGATGGTTTGATAGACTAGGAAATGAGGTTTCCTTTTCTAAATCTTTTTTTAGAACATTAGGCAATACTCTCCATAATGATAATTACTATATTTCTAAATTGAGGAAACTGGTAGAAAATAAAATCTCCTTTGTTGGCAGTCAGTAAATGTTGGGGGAAAAAAACAAACCTGAAAACAGAATCAGCAGGATTCCTCAGAGTGTGGAACTGAGAAAAGGGGATTGACTAAGATGTTGCCCAACAATAATAATTTATGAAGTGCAGTGTAATGTGTACATATTATTCTTTCTCTCTCTCTCTCACACACACAGGCATGCACACCATCTCTGAAAATATATGTTGAAATTTGATAGGAGAAAAAAGTGAATGCAGCCTTCCCTTATTTTATGGTCTCTAAAATTGGAATTTATAAGAAATAATTTCACATAAAATACTAAGAAAGAGTTGAGAATGTCTCTGCTTTATTTCAGTGTTATGACTGAAACTAGAAGAAATAGACTGGGAGATGTTATTATACTGAGAGATGTTCAATACATCATGTGAAATGTGTTGGTATTTTTAGATTGAGGACTATTATATGAAATTTTCCTAAACATAAACCTCTACTTAGAGCTACTAGCTTCCTGTCTTAGGGAGACATAGTGTGGGAGTTTGAATCCCAGTTCTCCCACTTATTAGTTATGTGATTATAGGCAAGTTAGTTATATACACTTCTGAACCTCAACCACTGGTTATTTGTATATAAAAGAGGTGTTACTATGCCATCTGCACTGTGCTGATATCAGGGTTTATACAAGATTCCAGAGTGTCTTCCCTATTGTAAATATGATTAAATTCTATGCTCCTTCCTCTCCACCTTGTCCTCTTCCCCCTCCTTCTTGTCTTCCTCTTGCCTTTGATTTTTCCTTCTTCATCATCTTATTATTTTCAAATTCCCTGCCACTGCCTCCCCGTTTAGAATTGCCATGTGATTTCAGCTGTCTCTTGACTCAGCCTTCACTCGATAAAAGGCAACTGTGACACAACTGCAGTGGTCAGAAATAGAATTCTCTTGCTACGTGAATGGAAAAGAAGCACAGGAGACAGAACTGGTGCCTCAGTTTCTCAGCCTTTCTCCTTTCATTAACTCCACCATTAACATAAGTCTAATGATGCAGTGAAATGATTCTGGAGGAGCCTCTCAGAGAAGCTGGCTGGAGGACAGTGATGGGAATTGGGTCTCAGGCTGACTGGCCTTGCTACCAGCAGAACCCTATATGTGGTACTCTCCAGTGGGGGTGGTAACGGGGTGTAGGGAAAGAGTTAAGAATTCAGTAGCAAAAGTTGAAGAAATTATGAGGATTCTGACATTTAAGAATTTCTTTTTGCAGTGCCTTATAATTTTTAAATGTCAGAGAGAACTGGAGTGGCTATTAAGTCTGAGATCTTAGTACAGAGTTAAGTCAGTTTTATTTTTTAGAAATGGCTTATTTATTTCTAGGAAGTAAGCATCACACTCCAAAGTGACCATTGTTTCCCCTCATCTATAACTACTCTATCATTGGTTTTAATACCAAGGGCAGTAATTTCAAAGACAAAGCAAGAAGAACAAAAGCAGATTCACTTTATTGGCTATAGGGGTTTTTGTCTATTAGGGCAATAAAACAAGAAAGAAACTCACGTGTTTGATGTCTTTCACATCCAAATAGCTTTATTATTGAGAGTGTTATCAATAAGTAGCATTAGTGCACCTATTCAGAGACCCCCAGGTCACCTTTGGAGTAATATTGATATTTAGGTTTTCTATAGTAGTCAGCTAGGTTGTAATATGGTGTTTTTTTTTTAAATGTAAATCCAAGGGAGAAAAATCCAGTAAATTTTCACTTAATTTGCTATCAATACAAGGCAAGAACTTTCTAAAATTTGAAATAAACAGCAACTTACTTAGTATGTGACTTGCTGGTAGAAGGAAGAAATTCTGATACTGCTCTTGAATTCTTTTCTGTGATCTTTGTAGACAAAGAATTTTGGAATGGTT
This sequence comes from Bos indicus x Bos taurus, assembly GCF_003369695.1. NCBI lineage: Eukaryota > Metazoa > Chordata > Mammalia > Artiodactyla > Bovidae > Bos > Bos indicus x Bos taurus. The sequence goes on from NC_040077.1 coordinate 32,920,095, forward strand.
GTTCCCCATATTTAAGGCTTCGTTCAAAGGTCATATTGTTAATGAAGTTTTCCAGGACTCCCTCAGGTGGGAGCACTATCATCTCCCAACTCTGAATTTCTAATGTTTCATCTATAATTCTCATGTATTTCTTATTAAGTTCTACCTTATGCTATCATTTTTTCCATACAATTTTTATCTTTCCTATTGAAATGTTAGTTCAGGTAAAGAGGATATTTGTGTTTTTCACTTTTACATTCACCATACTGCTTTACCAAAAATAAATACTAAGATTATTAAAATGTGTGAATGAGTCAGTGCCTCCCTACTTGAGGTTTGTCGCTTGGGGATTAACTGCTAAAGTGTCCTTCAGGAAGTTCAGTCACTCAGGAGTGTCCAACGCTTTGTGACCCCATGGACTGCAGCATGCCAGGCCTCCATGTCCATCACCAACACCCAGAGCCTACTCAAACTCATGTCCATTGAGTCAGTGACACCATCCAACCATCTCATCCTTTGTAGTCCCCTCCTCCTCCTGCATGCAATCTTTCCCAGCACCAGGATCTTTTCCAAGGAGATAGTTTTTCACATCGGGTGGCCAAAGTATTGCAGCTTCAGCTTCACCATCAGTCCTTCCAGTGAATATTCAGGACTGATTTCCTTTAGGGTTGACTGGTTTGACCTCCTTGCTGTCCAAGGGACTCTCAAGAATCTTCTCCAACACCACAGTTCAAAAGCATCAATTCTTTGGAGCTCAGCTTTCTTTATAGTCCAACTGTCACATCCATACATGACCAATGGAAAAACCATAGCTTTGACTAGATGGATCTTTGTTGGCAAAGTAATGTCTCTGCTTTTTAATATGCTGTCTAGGTTGGTTCGGAGAAGGCAATGGCACCCCACTCCAGTACTTTTGCCTGGAAAATTCCATGGACGGAGGAGCCTGGTAGGCTGCAGTCCATGGGGTCGCTAGAGTCAGACAGGACTGAGCGGCTTCACTTTCACTTTTCACTTTCATGCATTGGAGAAGGAAATGGCAACCCACTCCAGTGTTCTTGCCTGGAGAATCCCAGGGACGGGAAGCCTGGTGGGCTGCCATCTATGGGGTCGCACAGAGTCGGACGTGACTGAAGTGACTTAGCAGTAGCAGCAGCTAGGTTGGTTATAACTTTTCTTCAAAGGAGCAAGTGTCTTTTAATTTCATGGCTTCAGTCACCATCTGCAATGGTTTGGATTCCAAGAAAATAAAGTCTCTCACTGTTTCCATTGTTTCCCCATCTATTTGCCATGAAGTGATGGTACCACAATCCATGAGCTTAGTTTTCTGAACGTTGAGCTTTAAGCCAACTTTTTCACTCTCCTCTTTCACATTCGTCAAGAGGCTCTTTGGTTCTTCTTCGCTTTCTGACATAAGGGTGGTGTCATCTGCATATCTGAGGTTATTGATATTTCTCCCAGCAATCTTGATTCCAGCTTGTGCTTCTGTCAGCCCAGTGTTTCTCATGATGTACTTGCATATAAGTTAAATAAGCAGGGTGACAATATACAGCCTTGATGTACTCCTTTCCCGATTTGGAACCAGTCTGTTGTTCCATGTCTAGTTCTAACTGTTGCTTCTTGACCTGCCTGCAGATTTCTCAAGAGGCAGGTCAGGTGGTCTGCTATTCCCATCTCTTAAAGAATTTTCCACAGTTTGTTGTGATGCACATGGTCAAATGCTTTGGCATAATCAATAAAGCAGAAGTAGATGTTTTTCTAAAACTCTTTTGCTTTTTTGATGCCAAAGTGAGACACATACATACACCTACATCCACACATTTGACACAGTTTTTCCATAAAGTTTTTAAATGTCAGAGTCAAGAGTGATCCCAGAGGTTATCCTTTTCCACTATTTGTCCATATATTGCTAATTAAGATGCTGAAGCTCAGAGAAACTGAATATTAAAAGCAGGATAAACAAGGTCAAAAAACATATAGTGAAAGTGCTTCTGAACTGGAAGAAAGCTTAACTATTACATTGTTTGATACCTTCACTATTTTCTGAACTACTTATGTATGTGTGGATGGATGGATGTCTGTATATATGCATGTGTCTATTATTTTTAATCAAATGACAAGCCCAGAGAAGAAAATGACTAGTAAAGGTCATATCAGGAATTATTGGCAGAGCCTGGACGAGAATACCACTCTCCCACTCACATATTATACATCCTGGAAAAAATATTGTTTCTCTCATGCATGGACCTAGTAGTTACTTCTCCATCTGGCACAAACAAATGAGCTCACAGGTGTTATATGGGAACTGGAACTGTATGAGAATGCCCAATATAAATAGGTCTCTAAGACTTAGGTGAGATAACACATCTCCAAGATGGCAAAACAATTTAAAACTTATGCCCTGTTTTCTACCTTAATGTTAAAATCTCACTTTCCTCTTTTTTCAAAGAAACTTTCTAGATGTCATTGCATCTGATCCTCACAACTGTGAAGAAGACATGCATTCTCACATTCACTTCTCATTTTTGAGGAGACACAGAGAGGTATTTCAGGTTATAAACTGAATCGGAGATCAAACCAGAATTTGAACCTAAATGTTTAAAGTTATAGCCTGTTGTCCTTTTCATTTTCAGTTGTTGTCTCCGCATTTATGTGAATGTACATAAATAATGAGGAATGATTTTGTTTCTAGAGACATGCTAACAATTATCCTAATGAAATACTTTTTAATTGAGAAAATCAAAATAATTTGTGAACTTGCAACATGATGATCCAGTGGCCATAAAGTTAGAGAAGGCCCATATTGTGTTTTTTATTCAAGAAGAGGTTCAAGCCTAAACCTTCAGCCTATATCTGTTTAGTGATCATGTTTTATGTTGTTTATTGGCTATCTTAGTAGCTTTTTATGTAACTAACAGTAACAACAAAATCAGACACAGAGAGGTATCAACAGTATGTGGAGACCTGGATACACAAGGCTGAGAGTCTGTGCTATCTTCCCAAATTCTTTGACACATATATAAATACATATCTAAACATATCCTCTAGGGATATTTAAAAATTTAACCATATGTGTATCATTCTATAATTGGCTTTTTAACTTCGTGGTATGGTTTCTATAGTACATTTAACCACACTTCTATTAATGGATATTTAGTTTTGGTTTTTTTTTTTCCTTTTATAGACTAATATGTAATGGACATTTTGCCCCTTATACCTTTATAAACCTGTGTCTGTTTCCATATGATGAAATCTTACCTGTAGAATTGCTGGGTGCTGCATGTTGGGTCTCCCAATAGCACTCTTTGGATAAGATTGCATTTAGGAGGTATATCAAGAAGTGCTTCTGGGGCAACGCCTGTGGATTGGGAGGGAAGGAAGCAGAACTGATGAGGAGTTAGCTGCCATGCAGTCTCAAGGAAACCTCGGTGGACCTCCCAGGAAAATTTTAAACTGGGATGGCCCTGGGATGGCTTGAGTTTTCTTGTGCTGGAGTGAGGTAGATGATGGATGCAGGCTGCCCAGGGAAGGAGGCTGGCCCTTGAGCAAGGTGGTTCTCTTCAGACACCCAAAGACTGTTGACAGCTGAAGGCTTTCTGCCAGCAGCACTCCTAGCAGCTGGGGCAATGAGTTCCTGAAAGGGGGTCTGTGTGCCCATCACTGCACTGAGCATAGGCAGTACATATCATATAACTTGATACATATATAAATTGATAAATTGTACCAGATCCAGATTATCATCCCCAAATTCGCTAAAATATACTAATTCCATCAGCGGTGTGTAGAATGCTTGTTGCCCCAGATCTTTAACAACATGAAGAACTATCAATCTTTGTAATGTTTGCCAACCTGATAGACAACATCCTCACTGTTGTTTTAATTTGCATTCATTTATTAATGAGATTAATACCTTTTCATGTATTTAAAGGCCATGCGTATTTCTTTTTTAGTGACTTGCCAGTTTATGCCCCTTTTGTCATTTTGTATTATGCTAATCTTTATACAATAAGGGTATTAACCATTTCTTTGTCACATATGTTGCATGTGTTTTTCAGAGTTTGTAATTTCTTTTTAATATTCTTTATGTCTCCTTCAGTGTAGTCTTTTATATAGTCAAATCTATAGGTCTTTTCTACCCTTTAAGGTGTGCACGTGTGTGCATACTCAGTTGCTCAGTCATGTCTGTTTTTTTGTGATTACATGGACTATAGCCCTCTAGGCTCCTCTGTCTGTGGAATTTTTCAGCAAGAATCCTGGAGTAGGTAACCATTCCCTTTTCCAGGGGATTTTCCTGACCGGGGATCAAACCCACGCCTCTTACGTGTCCTGTATTGATAGGCAGATTCTTTACCATGAGGGTCCTTTCTTATTCAAGATTATAAATATATCTTCATATATACTTCTTATTCTTCATGGTATATTAAATCCATTTTGAATTTATTTTTATAAATATGTGTAAGAACATCCTACAATTGGAAGTTATGTTAAGGTGTGAAGATACAATAGATACCTTATGCTAAAGTATCTAGAGGGACCAGAACATGATACAGCCACTAAAATTTTATATTCTAATGATTTCAGGACTCTTCAACTTCTCGACTGCATCAAGGATAGAATAAAGGTCAAACGTTGCTGATTAAAGGAATGGATATTCTTGAGACAAAGCTCCTAGTGTACCATGCATCTTACTATCATGCATCTTACTATCAAGGGGAGGGATGATGTAGGTGGGTCTCCCTTTACTGTAAGCAGACTATTTAGCAAGTTCAGTTTGTCTTACAAAATTTAAGGACATGATGGATAATAATTGTCTGATGCATGGTGGAGAACTTAAGGGACAGGTGACTAGTTTAATAGATTCTTTGATGTTAGACTGAAGGCAAATTGCTGCCAATTGGCTGATTTGCATTCCAGAGCAGAGACAGTTTCTCAGAGCAGAGATTCCTGAGTGTTTCCTATGATCAAAAGTTTCTTCACCATGTAGGTGGGGTCAGCTTTGGTCTTGTCCCTAAGAGTCATCAATTTGGGCAGACAGGTATCAACAGACCTCAGATCGCGTTTAAAGGAAAAAGGAGAAAAGACAAAGTTAGTTTATAATTGTAACCCATGAGTCCTGTTTTTTGGCATATTAGTAGTAGAGTGATGTGAAACAAGGATCTAACTCTTTTTCTCAAATTTTGCCAATTTTTCAATATTATTTATAAATTATGTGCCCTTTCATTCACAGATTTGAAATGCTACCATTTTTAATATAATAAATTTAAGTTCCCATAGTCTACATTGTTCCAAGGATATAATCATTATTTGGCATTGTCATATTCTTTTAATAAAATGAGTTTATAAAATATTTCAATATCCAGTTAGAGAAATCTATTATCATTTTGCTCCAAACATTTTTTGTCTATACTGTAGCATTTCTTTTGTTTCACAAATGAACTAAATAAACTTCAACTTGATCAACTTCCCAAATTGTAGATATTTTATTGGAATTACAGTAATTTACAGAATAGTTTTTGGGGAGATTTGACAACTTTTCTAAAATTTAGACTTCCTACCTACTTTATATGTCTTCCATTATATTCCTCAATGACTTTTTATAGCTTCATAGAAAGAAAGAAATTCTTACTATACTCAAACCTAAGCATCTTGTATTTTAATTGTTATGATGAATTAAATTATTCATTCTCAAACTTGAAAACTCCATTTTATAATTATTATAATTATGGATACTGGCAAATATTTAACAGGTAAATCTCTGGAAGAATTTTAAAAATTCCTGATTTTAGAATTTGCTGATTTTCATGGTGTAAATATTTCTGCCATGGCGAATTTCAGTCTTTAAGCATCCATACCACCAGATGTGGAATTAGGAAAGCATGCTGAATTTATTCTTGTGAACTGTTATAAACTGATTCCAGTACATCACTGTTGCTTAGATCTTTTCTAGTCAAATAATTTTTAAAATGATTACAATCAAGTATTTGTAAGTTTAAAGTGAACTTTATGAATAATAATTTAGAACCTAAGAATTAGAGTCTAAGAACTTAAGAATTAGATTTTAGAAAAAATCAAAATATACTTAAATATTTCTTTGAATTTATTACTCACCACTATTTCTGGTATACATTAGTTAGGGAAATATTTAAAATAATGTGTCTTGGTCTCCCTCTTGGGGGCTCCTGATTTTGTGGTTTTCCTTTTCCTTTTGGGGCTTAGTCTCCAGTTGGACTTGCAGATGAGTGAAGTTACTGCATTCAGCGTGGGAGTCCACCAGACTCAACATGCTGAACATCTCCACTGAAATGTTCAGGTTCTCTACGCCAAATAGACTTTTTTGGTCTATTTTGGTCTATACAATTAAGGTATAGAGTTCTTGTAAAATTCTCAAAGCTTCTTGATGTGTTCTCTGTTGGGGCTGCTCCCCTGCATTCCCACCAGCTCCTTCTGGTTGGATTTTGTAGGTGTCTGCATCAGGTGACAGTGGAAACTCACACCAGGGATGCTATGGAAGTTAGGTGGAGTTCTGAACATTTTGGTTTTCTGTAGTCAATGGCACCCCACTCCAGTACTCTCGCTTGGAAAATCCCATGGACGGAGGAGCCTGTTAGGCTGCAGTCCATGGGGTCGCTAGGAGTCGGACACGACTGAGCGACTTCACTTTCACTTTTCACTTTCATGCATTGGAGAAGGAAATGGCAACCCACTCCAGTGTTCTTGCCTGGAGAATCCCAAGGACAGGGGAGCCTAGTAGGCTGCCGTCTATGGGGTCGCACAGAGTTGGACACGACTGAAGTGACTTAGCATAGCATAGCATAGTCATTTTTTATGATAACCCAAATTTACCTATTATGCTGCTAGCCTCATTCTCTCATCTCTTTGTGTCTCAATCAGAAGTCATTGGTGTTCACTTACATTAAGTGACATATTAAGGACAAATGCTGCATCCACTTGTCTAGGGCTCAACTATTAACATTTGATTCCTCTATCATTTTTCTCTGCTACCTTTTTTTTTACCACCCCAAACTTAGTTTATAGCATCTTTTCAAATATGACTTCATGCTTGAGAGTTTTCCAGACTTTTCTTTGAAAAATGCTTCCAATTACTTTTGAGGTAAGCCCTTACTTTGCCAGGCTTATGAGTTTGCTTTGACTGTTGTAAGAAACTACCAGAGACTGGTTTGCTTAAACAATATAAATTTATTTCCTCATAGTTTTGGAGACTAAGAGTCCAAATCAAGGTATCTGCAGGGTTGGTTTCTTTTGAGATCTCCCTCTTTGGCTTGTAGATGGCCATCTTCTCCCTGGGTCTTTAAGTAGTCTTTCCTCCTTCTATATCTGTGTCTTCATTTCCTGTTCTTTGGATTAGGATTCACCCTAAATATCCTGTTTTCACTTAATTACCTCTTTAAAGACCCTGTTTCTAAATAATTGTCACTTTCTGAAGTACTAAGGGTTAGACTTAAATACGTTTTGAGAACCAACTATTCAACCCTTAACACCAAGGTTGAAATTAAAACTATTATCTATTAGTTGGTACTTTAATTAATCTGCCTGCTTGATAAGATGTAAACTGGTTACCATCCTTAATTCTGTATTTCTTATTTCTATATTTCGTTAGACTTTTCAATAGTATTTGAGGAAAGGAGGAAGTTAAACATATAAACTTGGATTGAGACCTTTATACTGAAGCCTTCTGATGTTTTTCAGTGCCTGTGAGGACACAGAGAGGAGAAGACATCTCCCTAGCTCTTACTGTAGTGTGCTCACCTACCCCAACCCTGAGGGCACGGGTTGTCATGTTCATGTGCGTGAATCCTCAGTGAAGAATAAAACTGAAATTCTACCACATTTGGTACTCATTTGAATTGCTCCCAAATGTTTATAACCTACCTTTTAAATTAATTAAATTTAAACATAATGAAATAGCAATACTTTTTTCAAGTTAACTATGAAATATAAAAGGAATATTTATGAATTTTCTGAGATTACTGACAGTATATCACTATATTACTTTTTCTTACAATTTACATATAAATTTAAGATATTTCTGCCTACTTGTATCTAATTGTTATCTTGTTTTCTAGTCATATCAAGACATAAATCTTTATAAAGTGCACAAGCACTATTAACAAAAATGGTTAAAAATGGGTCTTAAGGTTTCATATTGTAAGAACATCTTTGATGAATGTATTCTATTCTTCCCTCTTGATGCCTCAGCCCACACAAATAATACAACTGCTTCCTTTAATTAAAATAAGAAAATATATTACTTATAAAGCTTAGTCTTAAGCAGAGCCACATACAAAATCTATAGTTCCCATAATGGGAGACACACTGTAAAATGAAATAAAATGATAAATTGATAAATACAAGGTATTGTTATTTGTTCTCTTGTTGCTAACTATCTTTATCACAGTGGCAGGAAAATATAAAAGAATTATAAAGTCTCAGTTTAATAAAAGGAAAACTGTGAATCATGTAACTTATGAGATCTTATGGTTTAAAAAGTTCTTGAAATTAAAAATCTCTGTAGATGTTTTCACCCCTGACATAATTTTTTTCTTCTCTTTATAATAATTAACAAAATCCTTTTGGATAGTTTCTCCAGTTATTTGTTTCAGAAGAGCCAAATTATTGAAGGTAAAAATAATTTTTTAATGACATATACTTTATTTTACATTTGTCCATGGATGTTTTGGTCATACCTTGGAAAAAATGAGAACAAATACATTATGAGATAAACTTTAGATACCAAATAAGTATTCCCTGGAGGGGAAGAAAAAGAAATATGAGCTGCTTACTCTGGGAGGTTTTCAAATCCTCTAATCTGTTTGAAATTACATTGATGCTGTTATTTAAAGATTAGAGTTTTGTTATTGCTGCAATCAAGCCACAGTCTGTTTTCCCTACCTGTACTATGTTAACAGTTGTTAAAACTCTGGAATCAAGGTTTCCTTTCATTCTGCCTGAAGTACAGTTGAGTATTTCTACATACCACTGCATTTTGCCTCAATTGAAAATTTCACATTTCTACTTATAAATTATATGTTTCCTTGGGGGTGTGGAGGGAGAAAGGCATGTGGAGGTATCAACTTAATTGGGCTACTGTGCTCACATGTATTTGACCATATGAATGGGTGAAAATCCTCTTTGCCTCTGTAGCTTTGTGTAGAGGTTTCATATTAAATTAAAAAGACAGTAGTGTAGAGAGCTCTATTTAGAAAGCTATTCACACTCAAAGCATTTTCAAGATGTTTCTGCCACAATATAAAAACAGAAAAAGTGCTCTATTGTTTATCGTGTTTATTGATCCAACAGGCTAATGTGTAGGAATATAAAACCTAATGGCTGCTCCTTAGGGAAGCAGGGGATCTAATATGTATTTCATTTTAACTGTTTAAAATAATACACCAGGTGCTGTTCAAACTTTAGGAGACTCTTGGCATAAGCCCCACTTATTAAGGCAATTTTAAAAATTCAGCGTCACCAAGCTTGGTCCTGAGGGCCATATAAGACTAGGTTGAACCCATTCTAATTCTTTGTGTGATGGAAAGCCAAATAAACAAAATAGCACTTGCCTACTAAATGTCAGATACATTTCTCCATTTCTTACAACCATCAGCTTCTCTGTTAAAGTAGGATATTTCAGCCTCTTTTATAAAGGGAAAAAATGGACTCAGAGAATAATGGAGGTGCCAGGATTTGACCACAGGACTGACTGTTTTACTCAAAAGCTTTACTGCTGATTCCAACTCATGTAGTTATCTCTGAAATATCAAAAAAGCCTGTACTGTTTCCATAGCTGTAGTGACTGTGGTGCATGTGAAGTCACAGAATGGGGGTGAAGTACTGCTGAGGTGAATTACAATTCTCAGCTTCCCTTTGGCTCCTCCAAAGAGATTCAACCAAGTAGTTGTAACCAACGTAAGTGCAAACATCTATATATAAATTCTACAACCCATCACCCAGTGACTTCCCATCCACGGGAAATGGAAAAGTCCACGCATTTCCACGGTGCCCTGGAAATACCTCAGATGAATAGCAAACACACTGAAATTCATAGATACTAAATATCTGAGTAAATTCTTAAAGTAGTGTGAATACACCCTGGCCCAAGATGCTTATTTATCCTCCTCCCAGCCACCTCACTATGCTTTTAAGCATAGGACAGTGGTGGTTTAGTTGCTAAGTTGAGTTTGACTATTGCGACCCCACGGACCAGGCTCCTCTGTCCTTAGGATTTCCAGGCAGAATACTAGAGTGGGTTGCAGTTTCCTGCTCCAGGAGGATTTTTCCCACCCCTGGATTGAATCTGTGTCTCCTGCATTGCAGGCAAATTCTTTACTGACTTAACTACCAGGGAAGCTCTGTAGGCACAAGAATCCTCTACGTTTCAGGAACATCCTTTGCCTGACTCATCCGGTTCTGTCTTCTGCTTCTCTTCATTTGGCATAGCAATATTCTGGCACTAACATTTCCAGGATACATCACGTGCTTCCAAACAGCTGTGTCTCTCATCAAGATGACTTCTCTGTTTGAGACACTAACACTACTAACACATTCTTGCTAAACTTAGCTTGTCTGCTTGGTCCAGATCAAAGACAATCATCTCTGTGGCTCCTTCTGAAAGTCTTAAGATAGACCAAATCAATCCTCCTAGGTTCCCGCACACTATGTATTCATCTTCATTATGAAAATAATTTTCCAAAACAATGGCTTATTTTGATTTTTCATGACTATTTTCTCATTTTATCCTAAAATTCATTCTGTCAGAAAAGTACTCTCCCTGCTTAAGTTGGTGACTAGATCAAAGTAGACCCTCACTAAGATTTATTTAATTAATTGTTGTGGTCAAGTTGCTCAGTTGTGTCCAACTCTTTGTGACCCCATGGACTTCGGCTCACCAGACTTGTATGTCCTTCACCGTCTCCTGGAGTTTGCTCAAACTACTGTCCATTAGTCAGTGATGCCATACAACCATCTTATCCTCTGTCATACCTTTAACCTCCTGTTTCCAATCTTTCCCAGCAATGAGTCTGCTTTTTCAACGAGTCTGCTCTTCACACCAGTTGGCCAAAGTACTGGAGCTTCAGCCTCAGTCCCTCCAATGAATATCCAGGATTTATTTCCTTTAGAATTGACTGATTTGATATCCTTGCAGTCCCAGGGACTCTCAAGAGTGTTCTCCAACACCACAGTTCAAAAGCATCCATTCTTTGGTGCTCAGCATTCTTTATGGTCCAACTCTCACATGCTTACACGACTACTGGAAAAACCATAGCTTTGATTATCCAGACATTTGTTGGCAAAGTAACGTCTCTGCTTTTTAATATGCTATCTAGGTTTCTCACAACTTTTTCTCCCAAGGAGCAAGTATCTTTTATTTTCATGGCTGCAGTCACCATCTGCAGTGATTTTGGAGACCCAAAAGTAAATTTGTCACTGTTTCCATTGTTTTCCCATCTGTTTGTCATGGAGTGATGGGACTGGATAATATGATCTTAATTTTTTGAATGTTGAGTTTTAAACCAGCTTTTTCACTCTCCTCTTTCACCTTCGTCAAGAGGCTCTTTCAGTTCAGTTCAGTTCAGTCACTCAGTGGTGTCCGACTCTTCGTGACCCCATGAATTGCAGCACACCAGGCCTCCCTGTCCATTACCAACTCCCAGAGTTCGCTAGGACTCACGTCCATCAAGTCAGTGATGCCATCCAGCCATCTCATCCTCTGTCGTGCCCTTCTCCTCCTGCCCCCAATCCCTCCCAGCATCAGAGTCTTTTCCAATGAGTCAACTCTTCGCATGAGGTGGAGTTCTTCACTTTCTGCCATAAGAGTGGTGTCATCTGCATATATGAGGTTATTGATATTTCTCCCAGAAATTTTGATCCTAGCTTGTGCTTCATCCAGCCTGGCATTTCATATGATATACTCTGCCTATAAGTCAAATAACCAGAATGACAACATACAGCCTTGACATACTTCTTCCCCAATTTGGAACCAGTCCATTGTTCCATGTCCAGTTCTAACAGTTGCTTCTTGACCTGCACACAGGTTTTGCAGGAGGCAGGTGAGGTGGTTTGGTATTCCCATCTTTTGAAGAATTTTCCATAGTGTGTTGTGATTCACACAGTCAAAGGCTTTAGCATAGTCAATGAAACAGAAGTAGACATTTTTCTGGAATTCTCTTGCTTTTTCTATGATCCAACAGATGTTGGCAATTTGATCTCTGGTTCCTCTGCCTTTTCTAAATCCAGCTTGAATATGTGGAAGTTCTTGGTTCACGTATTGTTGAAGCCTCACTCAGAGAATTTTGAGTGTTATTCTGCTAGCATGTGAGATGAGTGCAATTGTGTGGTAATTTGAACATTCTTTTTCATTGCCCTTCTTTGGTACTGGAATGAAAAATGACATTTTCCTGTCTTGTGGCCACTGCTGAGTTTTCCATATTTGCTGACACATTGAATGCAGCACTTTCATAGCATCATCTTTTAGGATTTGAAATAGCTCAGCCTGAATTCCATCACCTCCACTAGCTTTGTTTATAGTGATCCTTCCTAAGGCCCACTTGACGTCACACTCCAAGATGTCTGACTCTAGGTGAGTGATCACACCATCGTGGTTATCTGGGCCATTAGTTCTTTTTTGTATAGTTCTTCTGTGTATTCTTGCCACCTCTTCTTAATATCTTCTGTTTTGTTAGGCCCACCCTGTTTCTGTTCTTTTTTGTGCCTTTCTTTACATGAAATATTCCCTTGGTATCTCTGATTTTCTTGAAGAGATCTCTAGTCTCTCCCATTCTATTGTTTTCCTCTATTTTTTTTCACTTAGGAAGGCTTTCTTATCTCTCCTTGATATTCTTTGTAACTCTGCTTTCATATAGGTATATCTTTCCTTTTCTCCTATTTAATTAATAACAGAATAACTAAAATAGAAAATAAAGGTACAGTCTCCTCTTCCATTTGGTTTTTCTTTCACCAAAGAACCAGTATCTGTACCATCCATATATTTATTAATAATGAAAGTCCATTCCCAGTATTGTGCACTACTTTGTACATAAAAAGGGTATACCATAAGATTCCCTGGTGGCTCAGTTGGTCAAGAATCCACCTGTAATTCAGGAGACTGCCTGCAATGCAGGATATATGTTTTTGATCCCTGGGTAAGGCAGATTTCCTGGAGGAGGAAATGGCAACCCTCTCCAGTATTCTTGCCTGGAGAATCCCATTATCAGAGGCGCCTGGTGGACTATAGTTCATTAAATTGCAAAAAGTCAGACAAGATTTAATGAATAAAGCACCACCACCATAGTGGCAAGTTCCCATTTTACAAGAAAATTTAAAGAGACAAATACTACTTAAGAACTGTTCTGTTTTTCAAAAGTTTAAAAACAAGAAGAAATCATTCTGTATTTAAGCAAATTGTATTTGTTCTGTGATATTTCGTTTCAGTACTCTTTAAATTTAAGCATTTAGAATTAAGTGACAACATAACTATAAAAGTCAATGGACAGAATGTTTACTACTTTTCATTAAAAAGTAGAAACTACCAATTTTTTTTGTTGTTTAGCCACTCAGTCGTGTCTGTTTGTGGCCGCATGGACTATAGCCTGCCAGGTTCCTCTGTCCGTGGAATTTTCAAGGCCAGAATACTGGAGTGGGTTGCCATTTCCTCCTTCAGGGGATCTTCCTGACCCTGGATCTCCTACTTTGCAGGTAGATTCTTTACTACTTAGCCACTAGAGAAGTGTGATTATATTCTAAAATGTGCCTTAGCATTGACCGTAAGTCCATACTACTCTTTTCCAATCAAATGAGGTTTTCCAATCACACAAGGTTTTATGCTTAAAGATCTTTGAAGTTTCTTACAGCTAAAACATTTTCTGATTTTATGATCCTGCATTATAACATTATTGCTATCAGCATAAACCTTCACAAGTTACTAAATGCACTGAATGCTTATTCTGACTATACGTTCTTATGGAAGTTATATTTTTGGTCCCTTCAATGATGAGACCATAAAAACTTAAAGGCAGCCTGTGCTTCTCTTAAGGATTAGAAACAGTTCTGAAACATCTTGTCTTTTGACAGAATGGTGAGTGTCTTGCCATTGCTCCTCTAGACAGAAGCAGAAAAAAGTACCAACAGAATGCTGCTTAGTAAGCTCTTCAACCAGAAAAAGATTTTCTTCTGTGCTATCGTGTCAGTTCTGGTAGTCCTTTTAGATTTTTTTCTCATGATTTTTCTCCCTTTGATATTCACCTTACCTCTATTTGCTGTCATAATTATTTTACGTGAATCATAGACACCGGGAGTATGGGGAAAATGACAGGTCATTGTATTCAGACCTCTGTACCTAATGCATGCTATTGCCAGGCAGTTTTATTATTCCCTTTAGAAATATATTTAATCTCTTTCTGAATGTCTTATTGATGTTTCCTCAATGACCTCTTTGGGTGGCTATTCCATTGTTAAACTGCTCTTGCCTTTAGGACACTTTCTCTTATAAGTAATTTAAACATGTTCTTCTTATTTCCTGTAAAACATTCAAAGTCAGCCACAAATGAATTGTCCATCTACTGTACATTATTTTTTTCTTCTCTAGTAAAATATCACATGTCATGGGAGGCAAGCTCTCCATTCAACACGTAGGCCATTCATAGGAAACCTAACAGATTTATGTCATTCCTTTATCTGTAAAAGAAATAGCTAAATGTTCCTAAAATTCCTCCAAGCTCTAATATTCTGTGAACCTATGATTTCTACATTTGGTTGTGGTATTTCTAAATTAGTCTCTGTCCCATAGTTTGCTATGCCTTGGAACTTCTAAGTCTTGTGTTCTTAAATATATTGTTTTTAACCTTCAGCCATCTGAAACTGAATTTTATCTTATAGAATTAATAATACCTACTTTAGTGGGTACTTATTATGTACTGCTGCTGCTGCTGCTAAGTCGCTTCAGTCATGTCCGACTCTGTGTGACCCCATAGACGGCAGCCCACCAGGCTCCCCCGTCCCTGGGATTCTTCAGGCAAGAACACTGGAGTGGGTTGCCATTTCCTTCTCCAATGCATGAAAGTGAAAAGTGAAAGTGAAGTCACTCAGTCGTGTCTGACTCCTAGTGACCCCATGGACTGCAGCCCACCAGGCTCCTCCATCCATGGGATTTTCTAGGCAAGAGTACTGAAGTAGGGTGCCATTGCCTTCTCCTATCATGTACTATGGAGAAGGCGATGGCACCCCACTCCAGTACTCTTGCCTGGAAAATCCCATGGTCGGAGGAGCCTGGTAGGCTGCAGTCCATGGGGTCGCTAAGAGTCAGACACGACTGAGCGACTTCACTTTCACTTTTCACTTTCATGCATTGGAGGAGGAAATGACAACACACTCCAGTGTTCTTGCCTAGAGACTCCCAGGGACGGCGGGGCCTGGTGGGATGCTGTCTATGGGGTTGCACAGAGTCGGACACGACTGAAGCGACTTAGCAGCATTATGTACTACCTTATATTAATATTTATATATTTATAATTACTCTCCTAATGATATTTTCTAGAATTTTGTTGGAGTTAAATATATATACATACATATACACAAAATGTGGTCCACTGGAGAAGGGAATAACAATTCCTTCAGTATTCTTGCCTTGAGAACCCCATGAAAAATACACACATACACACAAACACAGAATATACATTTAATTTATTCCATTGGAACCACTACAACACATCCCTTTCAACACATCCCTTTTTCTTCTTTTGCCATCACATCATTTTTTTTTCTTTTTCTTTATCAAGAATTTATGAGGACATCTGTCCCACGAAAACACTTTACAGAACGCTTGTGCTATTCTCTGCAGCAGTATTTTCCAATACTTTTTACTTTTTTATGGCTACCAAGAATGCTGGTTTCCTTTCATATATTTCTGAGATGTCTAGAGCTAGCTGATGTTTTCAAAATAAGAAATATGTTTTACTCGTTTGGAAGTTTAACTTGGAAAGTGGACTATTTAATTGATAATCTCATATTGAATAGTTTCTTTGTTGTAGTTTTTGTTTTATTATAGATTAGGTGAAGCCATCTGTTAATAATAGTGAAGGGACTGGGTTCTCATACTGCCTACGTAAGGTAAGGTCTAGACTTAACATGAGATTTATTTATTTATTTTTTTGTTAATGAACTGAAAAACGTTTCTTGGTGTGCTCTTTAGGCAACATTTCCAGGTGTTTTACTGAACAAAGTAGGAAACTAGCAGGTTCTTAGGGCATCTGACATAAAAAAGCAGTTCAATACAGTCTCCAGCTTTATACTGGGTAAATCTGCAAACCCGGTTAGTTTGAAGTCTATGTGTGCCTTAGTGATTGGAGTTGCTACCTAAAAACCATACTTGTATCTTCCTTCTCATAGCCATCTCATCTCACTTTGTTTTGAGCGTTCAATTTTTGGAAAGAGTATTGAACAGTTAGTGTTTTCATGGCCTCGCCTCCTAGTCCTGTATCTTCTCATTAAACTCATCTTCCCACCTCACTACCCTACTCCAGATCTCCACTGTCTCAAACCATCCTCAGTAATGTGGTTTCTCTGTGTTTAAATCCAACGGATGCATCTCCACCCTTATCCTACATAACCTACCTGAGCACTATTGCCTCTATTGACCATTATCTTCTTCTTGAAACTTTTCCTTACACTGGTTCCTGTGACATGATTTCTCCCTGGTTTTCATCCTACTTAGGTGAAATAGTTGTTAATTGTTCTGACTCTAGAAACAGACTGCCTGTGTTCAAATTCTGGCTCCTTCTATTGTTGTGACTTCAAGAGTACCAATCAGTAACCCTGGTAGTTCAGTCAGTAAAGAATCTGCCTGCAGTGCAGAAGACCCAAGTTCAATCCCTGGGTTGGGAAGATTCCCTGGAGAAGGAAATGGCAACCCACTCCAGTATTCTTGCCTGGAAAATCCCATGGACAGAGAAGCCTGGCAGGCTATGGGTCAGAAGAGTCACACACAATTTAGCGACTAAACCACCAACAAAGATACCAATTAGATTTCCTGTGTAAAATAGTGAGGGTAACAATGGTATCTACTGTTGTGAAAATTGAAAGAGCTCATCTAGAGGCATTAAGAACATTGCTAGCTTCCCTGATAGCTCAGTTGGTAAAGAATCTGCCTGTGATGGAGGAGATCCCAGGTCGATCCCTGGGTTGGAAAGATCTGTTGGAGAAGGGATAAACTACCCACTCCAGTATTCTTGGGTTTCCCTTGTGGCTAAGCTGGTAAAGAATCTGCCTGCAATGTGGAAGACCTGGGTTTGAGCCCTGGGTTGGGAAGATCCCGTAGAAAAGGGAAAGGCTATCCACTCCAGTATCCTGGCCTGGAGAATTCCATTGACTGTACAGTCTATGGGGTTGCCGAGAGTCAGACACGACCAAGTGACTTTCATGTAGATTTGCATATTGATGCAAAATCTTCTACTCTCAATGAGTGTTGAGTAATGCCTCTGTATTTTACAGTACATGGGTATAGAGTGGCTAGAAGAAGATAGTAAAACACTACCTAACCATGCAGAAAGGGTGCAGAAAGCAGGAAGTGGAGGACAGGACTGAAATCTATTATCACATATCAAATAATAGTAACATATTTGAGAAGGTAAAACATAACAGTAACCAAGAAATATCTCTTAGTCATCCACTAGGAGGCCTGGATTCCTGTCACCGTCACCATCACTGCTGCTACTGCTGTTAAGTTGCTAAGTTGCATCTGACTCTTTTGTGACCCCATGGACTGTAGCCCAGCAGGCTCCTCCGTCCATGGGATTCCCCAGGCAAGAATACTGGAATGGGTTACCAATTCTTTCTTCAGGTTATCTTCCTGACCCAGGGATTGAACCCATGTCTCCTGCTTGGCAGGCATATTCTTTGCCACTGAGCCACCAGGGAAGCAAAAAATAATCACTGCCTAATCACTTATAAAGGACCAACTCTCTCTCCCTTTCCAGTCTCTGTGATCTGAGGGGCTTTCAGCTCCTGAAGTATAGGCTTGACACTGATCTTGATTTGAATACTCTTCTAATTACAATGACTATATTGAGAAGGATGAAGAAACCATAGCAGCTTCAAGTGTATGAGTTAAATGGAAAATAATCCTGGTGATCCAGGACAAAAAACTTGGCCAAGGTCTCTCCTTGCCAGATTTACGACTGTGTGTTTTCTTGGTTTTAATGTTAAGTCCATTGTGTAAGTGGAGAGAGCCTCTAGGCAATCTCAAAAACTTTTGCTTTGACTTGAATTCTCTATTACCTACTACTACTGTTTGAGAAGTCTGAATCCCTCCAAGTAACATATGTTCTGCCCCATGGCCAGAAAGATTATATGTTTGCCTGTGTAACTGCCAGGGTTCTCTCTCCTTAATTAATTATATGAGAAGAATGATTTCATGGGTGAATCAAAAAGCCATTGCATAGTCCCTTCCTGTCTTCTGGGTGTCATTGCTATTGCAGTCTGTCCTACTTTTATGGGTTTGTGACAACTGTCAACCTTTCCTAATATAATATTGGAGTTCTTAAGACAAATATTTAGGCGTTAAGAGTTATTTACATAAAGAATCAGTTTTGATGTACATAATCATCTTTTGTTGTTAATAAGATAAATATTAGGGTATAGCCAACAAATTACAAAAATTGGTTGTTAAACTAAGAAACATTTCTTAGTCATTGATAAAATGTTTGCAATGTTTAATAATTTTCAGAGTTTGTAGCTATTGGTGGTTGCTGCTGCTACTGCTAAGTCGCTTCAGTCATGTCCGACTCTGTGCGACCCCAGAGACAGCAGCCCACCAGGCTCCCCCGTCCCTGGGATTCTCCAGGCAAGAACACTGGAGTGGGTTGCCATTTCCTTCTCCAATGCATGAAAGTGAAAAGTGAAAGTGAAGTCACTTAGTCGTGTCCAACCCTTAGTGACTCCATGGTCTGCAGCGCACCAGGCTCCTCTGTCCATGGGATTTTCCAGGCAAGAGTACTGGAATGGGGTGCCATTGCCTTCTCTGTATTGGTGGTTAAGGGGAGGTAAAACCCAGTTGGATAATTCACCACAAGATGATTTTTATAACACCTGCAAAATACATCTGTGGGTTGTTTCTTTAGGTAACATATGTTTCTGTGTTTTTGAACTGATGACTTGCTTTGCACTTCTCAAATAGTAGCAAAACAAAATTCCCTCTGAATCGAATAAATTTTAAACATGTCAAATACTATGTGAAATTGAGAATTCTCTAAGGCAGAGGAATCCACTTTTTAAGAGGGTAGAGAAATAAGCAAAATGACCCAGACAGAAAACTTACCCTAAGAGAGAAAATAGCTGGGAGTGGAAAACCAATTCTTCAGAGGACAAAGATAGGGAGGATAATTGGTTCAGAAGAAAAACTTCTACCTGAAGTAGAGAGAAAGCAGGTTGATAACCCTTGTGGAACTGTGAAGGAAGAGAACCAGAGCTGTCTTCATAATCATGGAGAGTGGAATGGCCCCCAGTATTGAGACTCTATTGTGGAAGTTAAAGGATGGAAGAAAAGGAAATCATTGTTCACTGGGAAAGGAATGAAATGTTTTCAGGCCAAATAAAATTCAATACTTGGGTTGAAACTATTAGAAATAAAAAAGATACATGAAACACTAGATGGAAAACCAACAATTAATAACTTCTAGAGAGGTGACTGAAAGAAAGATAATGCATATCCCCCAAATTATTGAATTTATTCACATTTCTATCAGACCTAAGTGTATCATTTCAAGATAAATGAAGTCATTGATCATTTTTCTTTTTCCTACATATCAGTTTATAGGTATGCATTGAACGTTTATACATATCAAACATGATGCCTGCAGAGACTACACAATGTTATGTGAGATGGTTAAACAGTTAATCTTTGAGCTGCTACAATTGGAGAAGGGGATGTGCATATGTTTAAAAGGGTTATGCTGACAATGGAATGATATCTACATTTCTTTATAAACCTAGGAATTTTTTCTGTTTGGGCTACATCTGGAATTTTTTTTTTCTTTTCAAAAGCAAGAAGAATAAAACCTTAATACTGCAGATTATGAAATTATAGAAATAGAGACATAAATAAGAACATTTCAAATAGATAAGCAATTCTTAGAGAAAATAAATGCCTTTAAATATCATTTTAAAGCTTATGTATTAAAATTGGAGAGTGAAGGGTCTTAAACTAATTTTAGTGGCACTATGCAAAAGGAAAACCATCTCAATATTGGAGGACTTTGGACAAAGAAAGTGGACATTTAGAAGAGAATCATTAGAAACTGAATGATTCAAGGGGAAAATGCATATCTAACTCACTCTCTCATAATGTCATCTCCCAGCCATATCTGTGTAAAGACTTTCTTTAAAGGAAAATCAGTGCTTTGTGGGTGTGAATTTAAAACTAAATAAAATACAGTAATGCAGTTCAGGAGACATTGGGAGTTCCTCTGACCTTCAGAAATCTAGTGAACTTCTCTTTAAATTCCCATCCATTCCAGAGTGAATGGAAATCAAAACTCCACTGGAGTAAATAATGTTGGTGCCCTGCCTGCGCATATCGCCTCATTCAACTTCCAACTTCCAGCACCTGCATATTTACCTCTATCTCTTGGGGCAAAAGTGCCAATAAGTAGCCTCTGGGAGTAGTCCTTAACCAATGATTGACAGCAATGATACATAAGTACCCCAGTCCTTTGGGGAGAATAACTCTGGGGTGTGTGTTTCACACTGGCTCCCTTTTCCCCAACAGGATTAAGTCCAGTCACCCACAGTGGTAGATGGCTTAATAAGGAACATTTCTGGGCTGCCTTTCCTTCCTTGTCTCATTTTCTTGCTTCCTACATGGGGTTTCTTCTCCTCCCAAATAAACTATTTGCACTAGAACCCTTGTCTTAGCATCTGTCTCTGGGGGCACACAAACCATGCACCATCTCTGAGATTTATACATACTCCCACGGCCATTACATTTTTAGAGGCCCTGTGTCCTCATAAGCTAAATGGGTGGAACTCAACCTCTTCAGTTCCCAAAATAAATACTCACTCACAACTTTTACAAACTTGAAAGACTTTATTGAGAATTTAGAAGACTCCCTAGGAGGAGTCACTTTGTTCCAAGTGCAGCTTTTCTCTCTCTGCTTTCCTTTCCTCCACCTCCCTTGTACGGATTGCTTGGGGAACTTCAAATTCTTCTCCCTTTTGATTACATAGAGCAATTTTTTCTAATTTCTTCTTCCTTTCAAGGCTTAGTGCTGGCAACCAAGGGCTGGGAATCCTATCCACTATTTCAAGAAACTCTGCTGCTGCTGCTGCTGCTAAGTCGCTTCAGTCGTGTCCGATTCTATGCGACCCCATAGATGGCAGCCCATCAGGCTCCCTGGTCCCTGGGCTTCCCCAGGCAAGAACACTGGAGTGGGTTGCCATTTCCTTCTCCAATGCATGAAAGTGAAAAGTGAAAATGAAGTCACTCAGTCGTGTCCGACTCTTAGCAACCCCATGGACTGCAGCCCACCAGGCTCCTCCATCCATGGGATTTTCCAGGCAAGAGTAATGATAGCTTTTCCCCCTAAAGAGACTGTAGAGTCAGCAGTTAAAACGATAGCATTGCTGCACTTTGTTATGGTCACAGCCCTACTGTATAATCCTTGTACTTTTCTAGTTATTGTTATTCTTATATACAGTAAGAATAAAGGAGTTTTTCTTAAAGTTCTGAATAGTTATCTAAATCAGTCCACCCTACTTGACCAGGGGTGGAATTAGGTTCTATTGGGCTTGAAGTTGATACAGTTTGGGGTGTACTTTAAGAAGAAAAAAAAACAAAACAAAATACGTTGATAAGCCTTGGGAAGTCAGAAACAACTCAGGAGCAATGTTAAATACCTTCACAGTAGATCAGCCTTGGTACCTGGCTTTGTTACAAAGAATTGGCAAGCCAGGAATATAGCACCTCATAAAATCACCTCTTATAAAACAACCAGAACATTGAGTGCTTACGGTCTTCCAGGGATTGTTCTAAGCGGTTTACTAGGATTAATTTCTTTAATCTATTTTTATCCCAGATTTAAAGATGAGGAAACTTCTGAACAGATAGGTTACTTAACTTGACGGAGGCCATGCAACTAGTAAATGGCAAAGCTATAGTTTGGACTGTGATAGTATATCACAAACAGCAGTCCATATAGCCTCGATGCTATAGTACCCCTGAAAACCTCGTTCTTGGCCCCTAAATAACTCACCATCTGTGAAAAAAAGTATGCATCAAAGATAAATGCAACATAAACAATATACTCTACTTGCTTCCTTCATATTACCCTCAGAGATAATTGGGTCAGCCACGTACTCAGGCAGATGGTACTCAAGGGTCTACTTATCTCACAGTCTTCCTCACAGGGCAGTCACACCAAAAGGAAGCACACTACTCGGTTCCCTTCACAATACAATTAAAGTGTCCTGAAGCCAACAACAAGAAAATTAGAGATACCAAGGGAACATTTCATGCAAAGATGGGCTCAATAAAGGACAGAAATGGTATGGACCTAACATAAGCAGAAGATATTAAGAAGAGATGGCAAGAATACACAGAACTGTACAAAAAAGATCTTCATGACCCAGATAATCGTGATAGTGTGATCACTCACTTAGAGCCAGACATCCTGGAATGTGAAGTCAAGTGGGCCTTAGAAAGCATCACTACGAACAAAGCTAGTGGAGGTGATGGAATTCCAGTTGAACTATTTCAAATCCTAAAAGATGATGCTGTGAAAGTGCTGCACTCAATATGCCAGCAAATTTGGAAAACTCAGCAGTGGCCACAGGACTGGAAAAGCTCAGTTTTCATTCCAATCCCAAAGAAAGGCAAAGAATGCTCAAACTACAGCACAATTGCACTCATCTCACACGCTAGTAAAGTAATGCTCAAAATTCTCCAAGCCAGGCTTCAGCAATACGTGAACTGTAAAATTCCAGATGTTCAAGCTGGTTTTAGAAAAGGCAGAGGAACCAGAGATCAAATTGCCAACATCTGCTGGATCATCGAAAAAGCAAGAGAGTTCCAGAAAAACATCTATTTCTGCTTTATTGACTATGCCAAAGCCTTTGACTGTGTGGATCACAATAAACTGTGGAAACTTCTGAAAGAGATGGGAATATCAGACCACCTGACCTGCTTCTTGAGAAACCTGTATACAGGTCAGGAAGCAACAGTTAGAACTGGACATGGAACAACAGACTGGTTCCAAATAGGAAAAGAGTACGTCAAGGCTGTATATTGTCACCCTGCTTATTTAACTTCTATGCAGAGTACATCATGAGAAACCCTGGGCTGGAGGAAGCACAAGCTGGAATCAAGATTTCCGGGAGAAATATCAATAACCTCAGATATGCAGATGACACCACCCTTATGGCAGAAAGTGAAGAAGAACTAAAGAGCCTCTTCATGAAAGTGAAAGGGGAGCATGAAAAAGTTGGCTTAAAGCTCAACATTCAGAAAACTAATATCATGGCATCTGATCCCATCCCGTCATGACAAATAGATGGGGAAACAGTGGAAAATCACTGCAGATGCTGAAAAAGGAGAGGACAGAGGATGAGACGGTTGGATGGCATCATCAACTCAGTGGACGTGGGTTTGGGTAGACTCCAGCAGTTGATGGTGGACAGGGAGGCCTGGCATGCTGTGGTTCATAGAGTTGCAAGAGTCGGACATGACTGTGTGACTGAACTGACCTGAAGCCAACAACATGTACATTAGCATAGGTTAATGTCTGTTAATCTGTACAATGTTGTAATAATACAATCACTATAGGTCCAAATATGGACTCCTTGAGACAACCCAAATTCCCAGGTTTAGTAAGTTGGCCCAGAGTTAGTAATAAACCCCCACTGAGATTGTAATAAATACCCCCTGCAGTATTATTCCAACTTATACATAGCCACTATTGCAATTGCCTTTGTCAGCTATACTTGATTACATAATCAATCTTCCTATTCCTGTTGAGCCAAAAGAGAACTCTTCAACCTGAGAAGAAAAAATATTTTTCTTCCCAGGGATCTCATAATTGATTTTAGTATATCCCTGCTGAGTTAGGAGCAACTGTGAACTTACAAGTATGGGGTGCCACTCTTCATGCACCACCCACTGCATGGTGGTGACTGAGAGGCAGAGAAAACCCATTCACAGAGAGAGAAACTACCAATGAAATGTCTTTTTCATAATGTTCCGCTGCATATTTTCTCCTTTGGGGTTATAATGTACTCCTGATTTATTTATAATGTTGGGATTTATATCTTAAACTAACTTGAGTTCATTTCTATTAATTGCATTTTACAGTCCTAATTAATAGAGATACAACCCGAAATAAACTTAGGTTTACTTATGTTTTTAAAAAACCTTTTCAATAAGTTTGTCAATGTTAGGAATGGAATTGTAACTAAAAGGTGCTACAACACTTTTTAGAATATTGTTAACAAAAGCCAGAATGTCCAGATTAATCTATGACCAGGGATATGTCTCACAGTGATGTGGCCAGGATGGTAATTTCTGATGGTAATTTCTGAAGGCCATGTAATTTCTCAAGTTAAATTGTATTAAATGTGTCTTCACTAGATTCTATAATTCCATGTTCCCCTTTTAAAGACTGAGGTCATCTTATTTTTAGTCCCTTCAAGTCATTAATATTTTTCTGTTTCCTTTTCACAGAAACTTTTGATAATGAATCCTTGCTTTATTAGAGCTTGGAGCTTTTTAAAAGTTCAATTTCACTGTGAAGTCAAAGTCTTAAAATTTTCTTATGACTAAGTGATTTTTTGCTTTATTTTAATCTCATTTATTAGATAAGTTTAGCCTTACAATGGCACCCCACTCCAGTACTCTTGCCTGGAAAATCCCATGGACAGAGGAGCCTGGTGGGCTGCAGTCCATGGGGTTGCTAAGAGTCGGACATGACTGAGCGACTTCACTTTCACTTTTCACTTTCACGCATTGGAGAAGGAAATGGCAACCCACTCCAGTGTTCTTGCCTGGAGAATCCCACGGACAGGGGAGTCTGGTAGGCTGCCGTCTATGGGGTCGCACAGAGTTGGACACGACGGAAGCGACTTAGCAGCAGCAGCAGCAAACTTTGACTTGATATTTCACATGTATATGCCTATGAATGTGTGCATTTCTGCATCGATTTATGCATGTAATAGTAACTGTCTAAAATAAATGATCATATTGAAAATAGAAGCAGGTGAAGATCATTAACTTATTAAGTAAAAATAATTTTTAATCAGGTGTAATCCATATATGAATATTGTTTTGAAGTCCAAAGCAAGTTTTTTTCTGGGGTACAGAATTTTTCCTTACTAATGATGTCTATTTTGGTTGTCTACCTGACTTTTGTTAGATTTTCTGCTGGTAAGAAATTATGCAGTTTTAGAAGAAATGGAAAAAAATATTTAAGACAAATAATGTCACTTGTTAATTTATCCAAGCAGATGGTGATATATTTTAGTCATAAAAATTGAAAAATGGGTTTGTATTCTCTTCAAATTTTATGTTTCCTGAATAGTTTGAAAGGTTTATTATCCTTATACCTTTTAAAGGACAGTAAAACAAAACTACAAAGAAAAAAAACAAAACAAAACATAGATTTGACTCTTCCAGGAAGAGCTAAGAGTATCTGTATATCACTATGGTCTTCATTGTTATTTCTCTCTTTAAGCACATATTTAAATTTGGAGCTGTATTTACTATTTAAAGTAACAGTGTAACAGAAACTGTAGGAACCCTCAAGCCATGTCATTTTACAAATCCAAACATAAAAATTGTGTTCTTGCTTGACACTAATAAGACTCGCTGGGGAAAATGCAATTTTGAATTAACTGATTGTAATTTTCTTGTACCAAGCTGAGCAAACCATATATAAAAAGTAGAACTACAGTTAAAGCTTAAAGAGCATGCAAGTCAGAACAACCATTATGCGATAAATATTTTACTTGTGGAGCATGTTTTTTCATTGATTTTGACTGCTCTGTGTAAAACATATCATGCGTGAAATATGTATAATGTATGGGAACAATTCAATTCTCTTATTATGGTTTTATCACGTAAGTAGTTACCCTGGTTTTAATTTTTTAATTTACTTTTTATGAGTTTTGAATTTTATGCACATTAAATCATACTGTCTGTATCTTTTAATGAATTGCTGTTTTCCATTCAACTTTATGAATTTTAAAAAAATGTGTTAATTTGTAGATCATTTATTTTTGCTGCCAGCGATAGTATAATTTTTAAGATACATTGTTTCAAATATACTGTTAAATCCATTATACTCTTGGTAAATACTGTTTAGATTGTTTTGAAGTTTTAAATTTTATTTTTAGCATTAATGTGTTTCTGTGAACATCTTGTATATATCTCTGAGTTCTACATCTGGAATTGAAATTTCTGAATCAAAGAATATGCGTACTTTTAAATTTATTACATAGTGTAAATCATTTTGCAAAATTATGCTACTCACAGTTTCATTCATATATGAGAGTTTCACTATTCTAAATCATCGTCAAGATTTAGGATTACCAATATTTTAATTATAATCTGATTGATATCAATCAAATTGATAACTGCACTGTGAAATACAGTACATATTTATAAGTTTAATTTTCTCTGATTACTACGGAAGTTGAATAACTTTTAATATGTTTGTATGTCATTTGTTTTTTATTTTCTTTGAAATACTTATATCATTTGTTCTTTTATCTTATTGAGCTTTTGACCTTTTTATTGATTTGTGGGAGTTCTTTATATATTATAAATGCTAATTATTTGTCTTGTGTGTTTCATAATTATCTTCTTTCAGTTCTAGTTTATATTTGTATAGTTTGTATTGTTCTTTATCTCATCTTCTCATTTAATGAATATAAAGTTTCCATTTTAGTAAGGTCCAATTTATTTTTCCTTTATGTTTTGTGCTGCCTAAAAGATGATAGTTTTTTCTAAAATATAAAAAAAAATTGCTTTGGTGTTATGTTTCTAATCTTCCTGTGTGTTTTAATGTAGCATTTATTTTTTGCTTTCATTTATTTCTGAAGGATAACAATAACCAAACCATTTACTGAATAGTTAATTCTTTCTCTACTGATCTGAATATCTAGCTTTCTCATCCCTTAAATCTACATGTTTTCCTGAATTCTACATGTTTGCTCTCAAACTGTTGCATTGGTCTGTTCATCTATTCCTACACGAAAATGGCACTGCTTTAAATGTTAGCTTTGTAATTAATATTGGTATCTAATAGGAAGCCCTCTAACTTGTTCTTTTAGGAGAATATTGGATATTTGCTATCTTTAATCTTCCAAATGTATCATAGAATTAGGTCATCATCCTTAATTAAAAAAAAAAAACTGTTGTGATTTTGACTGAAATTGCATTGTATCTATGGATCAAGTTAGATAGAATTCATATTTTTACAGAATTGATTCTTTCTACACGTGCACATGCCATGCTTCTTTATTTAGTTAGGTTCTTAAATGTGTTTCAGTAACATTTTATGGAATTTCCTGATAGCTCAGTTGGTAAAGAATGCACCTTCTATGCAGGAGACCGTGGTTTGATTCCTGGGTTGGGCAGATCCCCTGGAGAAGGGAAAGGCTACTCACTTCAGTACTCTTGGGCTTCCCTTGTGGCTCAGCTGGTAAAGAACCTGCCTGCAATGTGGGAGACCTGGGTTTGATCCCTGGCTTGGGAAGATCCCCTGGAGAAGGGAAAGGCTACCCACTGCAGTATTCTGGCCTGGAAAATTCCATGGACTATATAGTTTTCTACACAGAAACATTTCTACATAAAACATTTTATTGTTTTCTACATAAAGTTCTTACACATAATTTTTATTAGATTTATTTATGGTACTTTACTTTCTAATGGTTTTGTAAATTTATACTATGTCATTTTGTTGCATTGATTTGTACTTTTACACCTTTGTATATTGAATTTAAAATATTTTTTAACCTAAATTTTTTTTCTTAAATTCCAACAATTGGCCAGTAATATGTAAAAATTTTCTTTGAAAGAAAGAAATAGTAAGTCTAATATTTTGCAAATAGTAAGTCTAATATTTTCTCTACTCATTGGGGAGTTATATGTTATAATCTCATTAATTTGGAAATTTTTACTTATATATATAATTTAATAAAACCTATATTTAGTAAAAATTTTTTCCCTTCTCTCAAATAATGCTAGAATTTAGAATGTTTAGACTGATTACCTACTTCCTACAATGTTATTGTTGTACAAAATTTTTATTCTGTCTTGATTTTATGCCAACCCCACAAAGTAGTTATTATTACAGTCTTATAGAACAAGTATATCTGTTTTAACATTTTCCTTCATGCAATTGCATTTTTCATCTCAGATCTTTCTTCTTCTTGAAAAAAGTACATACATCAAGATTTCCTTAGCTTTTTTTTTTTTGCAATTAAGAAATATTTATTTTTTAATTGAAGGATAATTGCTTTGCAGAATTTTGTTGTTTTCTGCCAAACATCAACATTCAGTCAGCCATGAGTATACGTATGTCCCCTCCCTCTTGAACCTCTAGGAGGGCGTTCCTTAGCTTTTGACTCTCAGTTTTCTTTCTTCTTCTCCCTTCTCCTCCACCCCCTCCCCTTCCTCTCTTTTTCTAAAACCGGAATTAAATGAGGGACCAAGTCAAGCAATTAACTGGAGGAAACATATTCTGGGAAAAGAGAATAATAGTTCAAAAGTCCTGAAATGGGAGCTTCTTGACAAACACTGGAAACAATATAACACTTACAGGGGAAAAGAAGGAAAAGGGAAAACTTTTCTAGCAACTGGATCTATAGGACAGATGTGTTACTAACACTCTTTCTCAGTTGACACCAGAATGTGTTTTTTTTCTTCCAGTTTTATTTATACACAATTGACCTATAGCACTGTAAAAGTTTAAGGTACACAGCATAATGTTTGACTTATGTCCATCATGAAATGATTACCATAGTAAGTTTAATGAACATACATCATCTCATGGATATAAAGTTGAAAAAATATACCTTCTTTCCTTGTGATAAGAATGTTTAGGATTAATTTTTTCAGTCTTCTTACTGTAAAAAAAAAAACTACTTTTTTCTTCTTTGAAGAAATTACATGTCTTTGCTGGATATTTAATTCCTTATGTACAGTTATATTGTTATTTAAATAAATCTTTTAACCTCGTTTATATATGTTTTTCTTAATAAGAAATCAGTTCAGTTATCTGTGCAATTATTGCTTTTTGGTAGTCTATTTTATACCTGGCTGCTTTAAAAATCTTTCAATTTAATTATTTCCCTTTCAACCTTGTCTTTTTTTGTTGTTGTTGTTATTTCATGAACTTCTACATGTATTTACTGTGTATTATCTTTTCTAGAGGGTTTCCCAGGTGGCGCAGTGGTAAAGAATCCGCCTGCGAAGCAAGAGATGCGGATTCAATCCCTGGTTCAGGAAGATCCCCTGGAGAAGGAAATGGCAACCCATTCCAGTATTCTTGCCTGGGAAATCTCATGGACAGAGGAGCTTGGTGGGCTCTAGTCCATAGGGTTGCAAAAGAGTCAAACACGACTTAGTGACTAAAAACAACAATCTTTTCTAGAAATTCTTTTCACACTTCTGCAAATCTTTACTCTCTAATTCTTCATCACATGAATAATTCTATTTTTAAAAAATATGCTAAACATTCTTATTTATATTCTATTTTATGGTTTATATTTATTCAAACATCTGCAGTCTTTGTGAGTTTGATTTTGAGGTTTATTATTTCTGCTTACTGATGCTACTGCTAAGTTGTTTTAGTCATGTCCGACTCTGTGAGACCCCATTGATGGCAGCCCACCAGGCTCCCCTGTCCCTGGAATTATCCAGGCAAGAACGCTGGAGTGGGTTGCCATTTCCTTCTCCAGTGCATGAAAGTGAAAAGTGAAAGTGAAGTTGCTCGGTCGTGTCCAACTGTTAGCGACCCCATGGACTGCAGCCTGCCAGGCTCCTCCGTCCATGGGATTTTCCAGGCAGGAGTATTGTTTCTGCTTATACTCATTTATAATGTGTTTTTTTTTTTTTTAACCTCAGTGTGTTTTATTGCAGTGATCAGCAATACTAAAAAATGTACTAGGCAATCTGGAGGAATCCTGATACAGGCTTCCAAAGTGTTTCCTTTTAGGAGAGATCATGCTGAACCCACTCCTCCAGTAGTGAGATGCAGCAATACGTGTGCAGTTTTGGCCCAGAGAGCTTGCTTGAGACTCAGGAGTCCAGAGTTTCTATTTGGGGCCAGTCTTATAGAGTTTTTTTTTTTAATTGATTTTTTATTGGGGGGAAATTGCGTTACAATGTTGTGTTGGTTTCTGCCATACAACAGTGCATATCAGCCATAATTATTCCCTCTATAATATGTTCTTTGTACCTGTTTTAGTGATTTTTTAAAATTTATGAGACTGTCTATACATGCTATCTATGGGAATACTTTGAGGACTGGGTTAAAGATGAACCTTTCATAGAAGATTTGTATATGCTTCTACTTAGAGCCTGGAGGATTATTAACTGAGTAACATTTTAAACTTAACATTTATCTTGAGATTTTGGGGAATCCAAATTGGAATGAATTCCAGTTCCCAAACCATATGAGTATAGAGTGATAAGTAGAAATTTTCCAAGGGAAACTTTTCCCCCCAATTTCTCTGACTTCAGTCAGAAGCAAAATAAAAACTGGTAAGTGTTCTTTAAGTAATAGATTGTTTTTTAAGTCACTTGCAAGAGGCTCTATACTTCTGGGGCATCTAGCTTCTTGAGGGTAATATCTGACTGCTGCTTAACTTTGGTCCTGCTTTCCCAGGTGGTGTCAGGAAGATCAGCAAACAGCCTGAAAACAAAGACATCAAGACTTCCTTACTACTTCTTTCCTTAGGAAACCTCTTATTTTCCTACTCTCTTAGATACCCTTGTTTGTTTTTTAATATTTTATCAAAGATTTTTTTTTGTTTTTCTCTGCTGCAGAATCTTTCTTTTTTTAAAAAATTTATTTATTTTAATTGGAGGCTAATTACTTTACAATATTGTATTGGTTTTGCCATACATCAACATGAATCCGCCACGGGTGTACACGTGTTCCCTATCCTGAACCCCCCTCCCACCTCCCTCCCCATACCATCCCTCTGGGTCATCCCAGTATACCAGCCCCAGGCATCCTGTATCCTGCATCGAACCTGGACTGGTGATTCCTTTGCCTGCTTAAGCTCTATATTATGAGAAGTTAAAATGCATAGTTGTTCCTTCTCTTTCTACAAAATTGAGGCCATTTATTTGCATAGAAGTTTACAAGTTTAAGCAGAAGCATGGTTCTGGTGCCATCCTGGTTTGGTTCAAACTTGTGCTTTGGGTATTCATTAGTAGTATGATCTTAGGAAAGTTATTGAAACTACTTTTACCTTAGTTTCCTTGTAGGGATAATAATCATACCAATCTATAAGATTATTAAATTAAATGAATTTAATAATTAGAGTGGTAACTTACACATAGTATGTACTCAGTAAATAAAATAGTATCATTGTTATTTCTGATAAAGTGGAAAAAAATAATGTTATTTTCTTGCTAGATTTGTTTGCATAGTTTGGGCTGGTTAAGATAGGGAAAATTAATAAAATTTGACTTGTAGAATGAGTTAAAGATGAGGGTCTTATATTTAGAAAATAGTAATAAAGGGTATACCTTGGGAAAGGATTCCTGTCTCAAACTAGTTCTCAGCTTCCTTCCCTGATGGATCAGATGGTCAAGGATCCAACTGCAATGTAGAACACGTGGGTTCTATTCCTGGATCAGGAAGATCCCCTGGAGAAGGAATGGCCACCCACTCCAGTATTCTGGCCTGGAGAATTCCATGGACAGAGGAGCCTGGTGGGCTACAATAATGGGGCCACAAAAAGTCAGAAAAAGCCAAGTGACTAACACTTTTACTTTTTACTCCCCTTAAGGGCCAAACCATTGATGTTCATGGCAGTAGGCTCACAGTGCAAAGTTACGAAAACTTCTTGATAAAAATAATTTGCATCTTTGTTTAAAATGTTTATTTTCAGAACTCTTCTTTAGATATTAAACGTAGAAGCAATCTCAAAGAGGGAATTCTTAACAGTCCTCGTTTTTCAGAAATTTCTACTTCTAGTCAGATAACAGAGGTTCTGAGAAGGCTATTCCTGTATCTGTTAAATCTCAAATGTCTTCAGCCTCTAATCATCTTTATACCAACTCTGGAGTTACAAGTGACTCCTCACAGGCCGTAGGAAAAACCGATGGCATTAGATACTAAAATAAAATGCAGCTTGTAATCTAGTTTTGATTTCAGTAAGATAAAATTCTCAAAAGCATTTTGAGATTAAATAACAAATCCAATTGCAGCTAAATAATATTCTAAGGTATAATTTTGACTCTCCTTTTGGTATTTACATTTTAGTTGCATGCATACATGCTAAGTCACCTCAGTTGTGTCCACCTCTTTTGCAACCCCTTGGCCTGTAGCCTGCCTCTGTCCATGGGATTCTCCATGCAGGAATACTGGAGTGGGTTGCCATGCCCCTCCTCCAGGAGATCTTCCGGACCCAGGGATCGAAGCCATGTCTCTTATATCTCTTGCATTGGCAGACAGGTTCTTTACCACTAGCGCCACTTATGTCCTCTAAATGCATCTAGCAAGATCAATAATGCTTTCTTAAACCCTCTTGTACCATAGCACAATTTTCTCTTCTGTAATTTCCCTCATATTGACCTCATTTTACCTCCTTATGGATATGTTAAAAGTAAACATCTTTAGTGACTTTACTTGGAAGTCGTGTGCCATACAGCTCACAAATACAGAATAGCCAGGCTAGCTCCTACCATGTCACAGGGTGGTTGAATCCAGTGTGAATAACAAAGCTTGTCTTCTTTCACATTGTGGACAGCTTTGTGAAGAGATAAATTGTACTAGATTTCCACAACTCATAATTGCAGCAATGTCTCATGTATATAAGAAAAACAGCTCTACTCTCTGACATAAAGATAAACCTTCTGGTTTCTTGTTCAGTTGCTAAGTTGTATCTGACTCTGCAACCCAATGGACTGCAGCACGCCAGGCTTCCCAGTCCTTCACCATCTCCTGGAGTTTGCTCAAACTCATGTTCATTGGCTGGGTGATGCCATCCAGCCACCTCATCCTTTGTCACGCCCTTCTCCTCCTGCCCTCAATCTTTCCAGGCATCAGGGTCTTTTCCAGTGAGTCAGCTCTTCACATCAGGTGGCCAAAGTATTGCAGCTTCAGTTTCAGCATCAGTCCTTCCAATGTATATTCAGGGTTGGATTCTATCTAATACATGTTCCTGATTGTACTTCACCAACTGCTTATGAGTTGAAGTTTTCACCATGGCTCTGTCACTTTATTTAAAAATTTAGGTCTATAAGGCACCAGGTACAGATATATTAAAACACTCAGTTGAAAATATGTTCCCAAACCAATAAGAAAGAATACACTTTAGATATTTTCAGCCTATTTACTGATTCCCTAGTGGCTCAGTTGGTTAAGAATCCTCTTGCAATGCAAGAAACCGCCTGCCAATGTAGGATATCCGGGTTCGATCCCTGGGTGAGGAAGAACCCTTGGAGAAGGAAATGGCAAACCACTCCAGTATTCTTGTCTGGATAATTCTGTGGACAGAGGAGCCTAGTGGGCTACAGTGGGCTACCCTAGTGGGCTACACGGGATTGCAAAGAGTCAGACATGACTTAAAGACTAAACTACAACCAACACCATGTATATTAATTGAAAAATGGATAAGATGATGTGGTTCCTGCCCTTCTCATTAATGTAATCCTGCTTCCTGGGTCCATACCCCCAATCAACACTAACAGAAAATAAAAAAATAGAAATGACTTTTAATAGAAAGTACCTTATTTTCTTCATACATTGAGTCAATTCTGACTATTGAGTGTATCCCTATGGCTCTTTCATATCTAGCATTGTGAGTTCTGAGTAATGAGCAATTAGACTTCAACAATGGGATTCCAGAACATAATGGACAATATGCCAGGTATTTAGTTTCAGTATCTTCATTTCTATTCACATCTCTATGTACTGTGTGATTTTTGCCTTAATTTAATTTTAGTACCATTATTGTGTCTTCTGTTTAATTTTTTTATAGCTTGCTATAATTAAGCTTTTATTTGGAAGTCATTTTAAAACCACTGCATCGTTGTCATGGAATTGTTGGTAATATGTGATTACATTATGTTGTCTTTTGCCAGGACACTCTTGTAAATGAAGCATTATCCTCAGAGATTTTCTTGGCTGAAAATGTAAGTAATTAAAAATGTAAACAAATATTATCTGTTACATATGCTGCAATAATAAATACTTCAGTATAATACAAGTTAATGTCTCTTTTGGGATACAATTTAATCCTCCTACAACATGTTTTATAAATGGACAAATAAACAGTTAAGTACTTAATACCTTATCTACTATGGTATGCAGATACCCAGGGCTTTTATATGCTTCTCTCTTTGCGTATTTATGCATTTCTTAAGAGGCATTATCAAGAATCTTTTAGCATTATTGTTATTTTATAGCAATGCCAGCTGTGAAGATGTGAAAATTCAATCGAAACCTCCCAATTAACATCTAGTATAAATGATAGCCTAAGAAAATGGGCACTTTTTGTCTATATATTTTAGGACAAAAGTTACTACATCCTGTAAAAAAGGTGTACAACTTTTACTCATTAACTTATTTCTTAGAAATTATCCTAAAATAGTTGAAGTGCATGCAAAAGAGAGTGTACATAATTTTCATCATTTTATTATTGTCAAAATATTATAAATAACCTATATATATCTGCAGAGAATTGGTTTAGAAGAATATAATAAATTCATTGAATGGAATGCTATGCAACCATTAGAAATCAAATTGAAGGACTTCCCTGGTGGTCCAGTGGCGAGGGCTCCATGCTCCCAGGGCAGGGGGCCCAGATTTGATCCCTGGTCAAGGAACTGTATCCCACACTGCAACTAAGACCTGGCACAGTCAAATAAATAAATAGAAATAAATATTATTTTTAAAAAATCAAATTGATTGAAAAAAATAAAATCAAAAAGCAAGTGACATGATAACATAAGTTTATGTTTATGGATAAATAATAGCAATTAAAGATAGACTTAACCAAAAACAGCATTCCAATGATTATTTATATTTGTTAAAAAAGAACTCATGTTGGAGTTCTTATAAGCAGTATCTATTGTATATTACTGATTATGTACTTTCTAAAGGAAACCATCTAAAGAAAATTATTAGATTAGCTAGTTGAATAGACTGATTTTTTAAAAAACAAATTGATTGAAATATTTGGTATAGATAAATAGCTTGAACTTTTTCAGAACCTGTTCCCAGCCTTTAAATAATATACATGAAACAATATATTGTACTAAAAATCTAGGCAACTGAATTAAAATCAGATTTTTTTAAAGGAGGTACAATATCAAAGAAATTCCTGTGGCATGTCTAGAAACTGTATGTACCTGCCTTTTATATATAAGGATAACTTTACCTAAGTTTGGTTAAAATAGAACATGGTTTTTAACTTTGCCCAGGTGAGGATATTATCAAATATTATCAACTTTTTTCTTCAAATAACCATAAAACTAGATAAAAAACAACTATTTCAGCACACAGAAAATTGACAATTGCCATAAAACAATGAGAAGAATTTATGCTTAAAAATGTGCTGAGTTTTGGGCAGTATTATTTTGAATCTATAGCATTCTGGCTGAGGTACTTTCCTGTCTTTCCCCACCCCCACCAGTTACCCTCGCTGGGATAAGATGTTTTTGGCAGATTCTTTGTAGTACACTAAATTTAGCGTGGCGGGTGGTACCTACCCCCAGCAGCACTGTTCGTAGACATGACTTCACTGAAGACAGGTGAAGAGGGGAGGGTCAGTGATTCAGTGCACTTAGCCTATGTTTGCCAGTCAAGCACAGTTTAATTCTGTTGACTTTTATACATGCTCTATGGA
This sequence comes from Bos indicus x Bos taurus, assembly GCF_003369695.1. Lineage (NCBI taxonomy): Eukaryota > Metazoa > Chordata > Mammalia > Artiodactyla > Bovidae > Bos > Bos indicus x Bos taurus. The sequence continues at coordinate 32,956,155 of NC_040077.1, forward strand.
GACTGGAGAAGCTCCAAGATATTCATACACTTCTGGCCAACCCAGAGGCTGTGCACACGCACATAGGAGACCTCAACGAGCCCACGTAGAAGGTAAAACCTGGAAAGTGAAGTGGAGTCGCTTAGTCACGTCAGACTCTTTGCGACCCCATAGACTAGCCTACCAGGCTCCTCCGTCCATGGGATTTTCCAGGTGATAGTACTGGAGTGAATTGCCATTTCCTTCTAGGGGATCGTCCCAACCCAGGGCTCGAACCCGGGTGTCCTGCATTGTAGACAGACGCTTTACTGTCTGAGCCACCAGGGAAGTTGAAGTAGATTGTAAATATTCTCACAAAAAAAAAGAAAGAAAGAAAGAAAAGAAATGATAATTATGTGATGTGATGGAGATGTTAGCTAATGCTATAGCAGTAATCATTTTGCGGTGTAAATACATGTATCAAATTAAGGTGCTATATGCCTTAAACTTACACTGTGTTATATGTCAATTATATCTCAATAAAGCCGGAAAAAAAAAGTCCTGAAATCTGGAAATGACACAGACATATCAGTAAAAAATGATAGCCATACTAGCTAATCACTTATGGATCAGATTGGGATTCTCAATAAGTAGATATATATGTACACACACAGGTATATATTAAATAGATGTATATATGTACATAACTAATATGTGTGTATTATGTATACCTATATAATACACATACACATATTTTAGAAATTCTGGAGTTGAGTATCGTAATTGAAATGAAAAACTCAGTAAACAGTTCAACAGCAGACTCATGATGGCAGAAAAAAAAATAAGTGAATCAAGGTAAATCAAGGAAATTATACAATCTGAAAAGGAAAATAAAAAAGAATGAACAGTTTTAAAGACCTCTGGGTCAACATAAGGTGTACAATGTATATATATTCAAAGCCATCAAAATCCTAGAAGGACAGAAGAGAGAGAAAGGGCAAAAAAAATAATTGAAGAAATAATCAAATTTGATGAAAAACATGATCTATACACCCAAGAAGATCAACAAAGCCCAAGAAGGATGAGTAAAACAGGTAGTTTTAGAAGATGTGACATATATACCCATCATAAATTTTTGAAAGATAAAAGAGAAAGCAACTGAAGAAAGAGACAACAACATATCACATATATGGGAGAATAATGACCATTAACAGCTAACTTCTCATCAGAAACAGTGGAGGCCCAAAGTATGGAATAACGCATACAAAATGCTGAAAGAAAAAGCAAGGAAACAAAAACAAATGTAAATCTGTCAACCAAAAATTCAATATCCAGCAAAAACAGTATTCAAAATAAAAGCATGGGGAGGGTATAGTAGACATACTCCCTCTCCATACTGCTGAAAATCTAGAAATCATGTATAAAATAAACATTAAAAGAATTTGAAAACTGTAAACAACAAGGCACCTGCTTGGAGATTTTATGCCCTAAGGAGTAGTGTCCCATGTGATTGCTTTATATCTCTCAGGATGAGTGACAAAGAAGGTGACAAGGAATGACATTAGTCTCAATAGAAAACTTCTCTTTCCAGACAAAAAACCAAGAAGGGGGAAATCTGGTAAGACACAAATACTTTTACACTGCAACCACACCACTCCAAACACTATTCCCATCACAGCCAGTAGAAGTCAAGTGAAGAATCCAGACTTTCCCCGTTGCCAGCATGTAATGAGGTACCCAACATTTCCCCTTGCTTTGAGGTGGTATCAGAGAAACACTGTTAGGGAGCTGGGACTTTCATCCCCATGGGATGATAAGGAGGCCCTTCACCTCAGTGAAGGTGAAAGACAGCATAGGGAGCAATAACAAGGTGCCCTTTCCCCTTCCCAATATGGTGTATCAGTGCAGGTCCAGTTAGAAGCCTGAATTCATACTTGTGCCCAGTGGTAATAAAGAGCCCTCCCTTTCAAGAATCACTGGAGTCAGAGTGGAGAAGAAGTACTTGGGCCTGTAGGAAGAAGGTGGTGCCTTTTCCCCTGTCAAATCATTGTAGGAGGTCTGCTAAAACACAGATTTAAATAAGACCAAAAGTATTATATAATAATTCACAAAATGTTTAGGTTTAGACTGTAAGTTACTTATACAAATAAAAAGGTAGATGTCAACCTGAATAAGAAAAGATGATCTTAATTGATGATAACACCAAGATGACACAGATGTGAGCAGTGTCTGAATAATTTTTAAAAAGTTAACCAAAAATACTTCAATTAGCAATTATGAACTTGCTTGAGACAAATTTAAAAATGGGAAACCTCATCAAAGATATAGACTCAGAAAACAAATATAAGAACCAAACAGAAATTTTAAATCATTTAGGACATTTTACAACATTGTACAAAAAAAAAAAAATCACTATAACTAAAATGAAAATTCAATAAATGAGCTCAACAGTAGGAAGGAGAAAACAGAAGAATCGGCTTGAGGACAGCAAAACAGAAACTATTGAATCTGAACAATAAAGAAAATAGACTGAAAAAAATGAACAGAATCTTAAAAAAATTTACTATAACAAAAGATCTAACATTTGCATCATTGTAGCCTGAGAGTGAGGAGATAAATTAATGTATCTGAAAAAGCATTTAAAAAATAATAGCTTAAAATTTCCCACATTTTGTAAGGGACAAACTACAGATTCAAGAGCTGAGCAAACTGCAAACAAGATAAACTCAAGTAAATCAATGGAAAGACACACCTTTGTCAAATTTCTGAAATCTGAAAGAAAAAATTCTTGAATGCAGCCAGAGAGAAATCATACAATTCCTAGAGGGAAGAAACAAACCAAATGATAGTGACTTTCGCAAAAGAAACCATGGAAGTCAGAGGAAGAGTACAATATTTTTCAAAGAGCTGAAGGAATAGACCTGTCGACTCAAAATTTTGTATTCAGTTACAATTTTTCCTTTACAAATAAAGGGTAAATTTAAAAATTCTGAGATTCTGAGAAAACCCTATCCTAAATGAATAGTTAAAAGAAGTTCTCTAAGCGGAAAGAAAGTGATAAAAGAAAGAACCTTGGAACATTAAGAAAGAAGAAAAGACAACAGATGAAACAAAATTAGTAACAAATTTTCCTAATTGAATTTTCTAAATTATGTTAGATGATTTAGGGAAAATTTATAATTCTATCTAATATAATTGCATTAAATAAAAATCACCAAATGCAACAATTAAAAGATAGATTGGTAGAGTGGATAAAAGAAACATAATCAAATTATATGCTATCTACAATAATCTCATTTTCAATATATTCATATAGTTGAGATAAAATAAAAGAATGGAAACAGATAAATCATGCAAACAGTAGTCAAAGGAAAGCAAGAATAGGTAATATCAAGTAAAGTGGATTTCAGAACAAAGCAAATGGCCTGGAAGAGATAAAAATATTAATGATAAAAGGGTAATCCCAACAAGAAAAATATTATTCCTAAGTATGAATAGATCAAACACAAAAAATTATGTGTGAAATAAAAAGTAATAAAACTGAAAGGAGAAATATCCAAATTTAGAATTATACTTGGAGATTTTAACTCTCTCAACAAACAATAAAAAGACTAAAGATAAACATAAGCTATAAAAGAGTTCAAAAACATGATCAACCAATAGGATCTAGTTGATATTTATAGAATGCTGCACCCAACAACTAATATACCTTCAGGTGTCCTCAAAACATATACCAAGATAGACTATATCCTTCAGAACATATACCAAGATGGACCATATCCTGGGCAATAAATAAATCTATTTCAACAATTTAAAATAATTGAAATCACACAGAGATTTTGACCACAGTGTTAGATGTAAGTAATGGAAGGATAACAGGAATATTGCCAAACACTTGAAAAATAAAACTCACACTTCAAAAAAATGTATAGTTCAAACAGGAATTTTCAATATAAATATAAAATAGTCCATTAAATTGAATGAAAATGAAAACACAGAATATCAAATTTTGAGGCAGCAACTAAAGCAGTGCTGAGAGGGAAATTTTTGCTTACATTAGAAAAGAAGAAATTTACGACCTAAGTTCTCCCATAGAGAAACTAGGAAAAAATATATAATCTAAGCTCTTCTATTAAAAAACTAGAAAACTAGCAGCAAAATAGTCTCAAAGCAAGCAGAAAGAAAGGAAATAATAAAGAGCATGTATCAATGAAATGGAAAAAATAAAATCAATAAAACAAATAATGCTTCTTTGAAAAAACCAATATATTTGACCAACCTTTTGCTGGACTGACAAAAAAAAAAAAAAAAGAACTAAAATTGTTAATATTAGGAATGAAATCAGGCATGTTATTACAGGCCTTTCAAATAGCAAAAGCATAATAAGAGAGTACTATAAGATATTAAGAAGAGGTGGCAAGAATACACAGAAGAACTATACAAAAAAGAGCTTCATGACCCAAATATTTATAATGGTGTGATCACTCACTTAGAGCCAGACATCCTGGAATGTGAAGTCAAGTGGGCCTTAGAAAGCATCACTAGGAACAAAGCTAGTGGAGGTGATGGAATTCCAGTTGACCTATTTCAAATACTGAAAGATGATGCTATGAAAGTGCTGCACTCAGTATACAAGCAAATTTGGAAAACTCGGCAGTGGCCACAGGACTGGAAAAGCTCAGTTTTCATTCCAATCCCAAAGGAAGGCAATGCCAAAGAATGCTCAAAATACTGCACAATTGCACTCATCTCACACGCTAGTAAAGTAATGCTCAAAATTCTCCAAGCCAGGCTTCAGCAGTACGTGAACTGTGAACTCCCTGATGTTCAAGCTGGTTTTAGAAAAGGCAGAGGAACCAGAGATCAAATTGCCAACATCTGCTGGATCATGGAAAAAGCAAGAGAGTTCCAGAAAAACATCTATTTCTGCTTTATTGACTATGCCAAAGCCTTTGACTGTGTGGATCACAATAAAGTGTGGAAAATTCTTCAAGAGATGGGAATACCAGACTACCTGACCTGCCTCTTGAGAAACCTGTATGGAGGTCAGGAAGCAACAGTTAGAACTAGCCATGGAACAAGAGACTGGTTCCAAATAGGAAAGGGAGTTCGTCAAGGCTGTATATTGTCACCCTGCTTATTTAACTTCTATGCAGAGTACATCATGAGAAATGCTGGGCTGGAGGAAGCACAGGCTGGCATCAAGATTGCTGGGAGAAATCTCAGTAACCTCAGATATGCAGATGACACCTCCCTTATGGTGGAAAGTGAAGAGGAACTAAAAAGCCTGTTGATAAAAGTGAAAGAGGAGAGTGAAAAAGTTAGTTTAAAGCTCAACATTCAGAAAACTGAAATCATGGCAACTGGTCCCATCACTCCATGGCGAATAGATGGGGAAACAGTGGAAACAGTGTCAGACTTTATTTTTGGGGGCTCCAAAATCACTGCAGATGGTGATTGCAGCCATGGAATTAAAAGACGCTTACTCCTTGGAAGGAAAGTTATGACCAACCTAAATAGCATATTGAAAAGCTGAGATATTACTTTGCCAACAAAGGTCTGTCTAGTCAAGGCTATGGTTTTTCCAGTGGTCATGTATGGATATGAGAGTTGGACTGTAAAGAAAGCTGACCACCAAAGAATTTATGCTTTTGAACTGTGGTGTTGGAGAAGACTCTTGAGAGTCCCTTGGACTGCAAGGAGATCCAACCAGTCCATTCTAAAGGAGATCACTCCTGGGTGTTCTTTGGAGGGACTGATGCTAAAGCTGAAACTCCAATATTTTGGCCACCTCATTTGGAAAGTTGACTCATTGGAAAAGACCCTGATGCTGGGAGGGATTGGGGGCAGGAGGAGAAGGGGACGACAGAGGATGAGATGGCTGGATGGCATCACCAACTCGATGGGTATGAGTTTGGATAAAATCCGGGAGTTGGTGATGGACAGGGAGGCCTGGTTTGCTGTGATTTTGGGGGTTGCAAAGAGTCGGACACAACTGAATGACTGAACTGACCTGAACTGCATTGATGTATATCTCTACAAATATAAAACTGATTCATTTAGGTGAAATAGACTAATTCCTCAGAAAATATAAACTGCCGTTACTAGTATAAAACAGATCATTTCAATAGTTCTATAACTATTAAGGAAGCTGAATTTACAATTAAACTTCCTGAAAAAGAACTCTCTATTTTTACTGGTTTCACTGGAGAATTCTACTAAATATTTAAAAGGACTTGTCAACAATTTCACACAATAAATGCTAGAAAATATAAGAAGAAGGAACTTATATCAATTCATTTTATGAAGCTCATAATACCCTGATAGCAAAATCAGATAAAGATAGTACAAAAAAGAAAACTAGAGACCAATATCTTTTATGAACTTTGACTTAAAATCTTCATAAAATATTAGCCAATTGACCTATCAATGTGTAAAAGAATAAATGTGTAAAACAGAACAAGATTAAGTGGTGTTATAAAAGTATGCACCACCGATTCAACACTCAAAAAAGTCAGTGTAATCCACCATGTCAATAAATTAAAAAGAAAAATATTACTACCTCAATTGATGCAGAAAAAGTATTAAACAAAAATTCATTAGTTAACATAAAACCTCTCAGCAAAAGAAGAGTAGAGGTAACGTCTTCAATCTAATAAAGAATATTTACAAAATAATATAGCAAACGTTTTCAATTATGATGAAAAGCTGCCTATTTAACCCTTAACATCAACAAAGCAAGGGTATCTATCTAGTTTTATCACTTTTATTCCACATAATGGTAAAATATCTAGGTACTACAATAAGACAACACAAAGAAATAAAAGGTGCACATCTGACCTTATTTGCAGATGACATAATAGTTTGCAGAGAAGATCCCAAGGAATCTACAAAACAAAAGCCTGTGAATAATAAGTGAGTTCAGCAAGGTTGGGGAATACAAGATCAACATTCAAACATCAAGTAAATTGTTTATAATACTAACAATGAATATGAGGAAACTGAAATTTAAAACATAATACCATTTACAATTCCTCATAAAGAAAATGAAATGTGTAAATGAAATGTTTGTATATAAATGTGTATATCTAACACATGTATCTGGAAGAGGACACACATCCCACTCCAGTTATATTCTTGCCTGGAGAATCCCCATGGACAGAGGTGCCTGGCAAGTTGCAGTCCATGGGGTTGCAAAGAGTCGGACACAATGGAGCGACTAAGCACAACACATGTATAAGATTTGTATAATGATGATTCAGAGCTCATGAAAAAAATCAAGAGCTAAATAAATGGAGAGACATAGATGTTTATGGATTGATGACTCAATGTAATTCGGATGTCAGTACTCCCCAGATTGCTCCATGTGGCCAGTGTGATTCCTATTAAAATCCCAGCAATAGCTTTTGTGTATACAGATAAGTTAATATCCAAATTTATATAAAAAGGCATGTTGTTGTTCAGTTGCTCAATTGTGTCTGATCTTTTGTGACCTAATGAAGTGCAGCATGCCAGGCTTCCCTGTCCTTTGTCATCTCCAAAAATTTGCTTAAACTCATGTCCATGGAGTTGGTTATGCCATCCTACCATCTCATACTTTGTCACCCCCTTCTCCTCCTGCCTTCAATCTTTCCCAGCACTAGGGTCTTTTCTAATGAGTTAGGTGACCAAAGTATTGGAGCTTCAGCTTCAGCACCAGTCCTTCCAATGAATATTCAGGGTTGATTTCGTTTAGGATTGACTGGTTGGATCTCCTTGCAGTCCAAGGGGCTCTCAAGAGTCTTCTCCAACACCACAGTTCAAAAGCATCAGTTCTCCAATGCTCAGCTTTCTTTATGGTCCAACTCTTACATCCGTACATGACTACTAGAAAAACCATAGCTTTGAGTATATGGACCTTATCTATCTATCTATATATAGAGAGAGTGCCAAAACAATATTAAAAAGTAAAGATGAAGTGGATGAGTCATGAACCTTAAGTGATATTAAGGTTACATAAATATCAATATATAACTATAGTTGTCATGACAGTATGGAATTAGTGGTTGGATAGATACATAGAACAATTGAACAGAATGGAGAACCAGGGAAAAAGTCCCACAAACATGTTCAACTGATTTAACAAAGGTACAAAAACAATGTAATTCAACAGAGAATGGTACATATTTCAATAATGATGATAGAACAGTTGCAAAAAAAAAAAAACCCTAAGCTTTTACTCCTTTTACAAAAGATAGCCCAAAATATATTATAGAATGCAAAATGAAAAACTATGAAACTTTAACAAAAAAAAAGAGAAAATCTCATTCAGATCAGATCAGATCAGATCAGTCGCTCAGTCGTGTCTGACTCTTTGTGACCCCATGAATCGCAGCACGCCAGGCCTCCATGTCCATCACCAACTCCCAGAGTTCACTCAAACTCACGTCCATTGAGTCAGCGATGCCATCCAGCCATCTCATCCTCTGTCGTCCCCTTCTCCTCCTGCCCCCAATCCTTCCCAGCATCAGAGTCTTTCCCAATGAGTCAACTCTTCTCATGAGGTGGCCAAAGTACTGGAGTTTCAGCTTTAGCATCATTCCTTCCAAAGAAATCCCAGGGCTGATCTCCTTCAGAATGGACTGGTTGGATCTCCTCGCAGTCCAAGGGACTCTCAAGAGTCTTCTCCAACACCACAGTTCAAAAGCATCTTATCTAGAGCTAAATAAAGAGCTGCTAGACTTGACATCAAAAGCACTATCCATAAAAAGAAAGATTGATATTTTAGATTTCATCAGAATTGCTTTCTGAAAGACTAAATCAAGAGAACAAGAAGATAGCTTCAGACTGGATGAAAATATTTGCAAAGCATTCCAGTTAACAGTTTCACAACTTCTTATAAAATTAAATGTACATTTACCTTGAGATTGGAAGAATTACACTTTGGGGCGTTAATCCAGAGGAATAAAAGCCTATGTTCATACAAATACCTGTATATGAAAGTTCATAGCAAGTTTATTAATAAAATCTCCCAGCTGAAAACAATCCAGGAGTCCTTCAATAGGTAAATAACTAAACAAGCTAAGGTATGTAAAGACCATGGAATTCTACTTAACAATAAAAAAAAATGAAATATAGATACTCACAACAACATGTTGCAATTTCTAAGAACTTATACTGACTAAAAAAACCAATCCAGAAAGTTACATATTGTATTATTCCATTTATATACATTTTGAAAAGACCAAATTTCAGTAATGGAAAACAGATTCATGGTTTCCAGGTGTTAGGGCATGATGGGAGGAAGGAGGAAATTGGATGTAGTTATAAAGTCGCTAAGAGTCGGACATGACTGAGTGACTTCACTTTCACTTTTCACTTTCATGCATTGGAGAAGGAAATGGCAACCCACTCCAGTGTTCTTGCCTGGTGGGCTGGTCTCCCCAGGGACGGGGGAGCCTGGTGGGCTGTCGTCTATGGGGTCGCACAGAGTCGGACACGACTGAAGTGACTTAGCATAGCATATAAAATGGTAACACATGTGATCCTTGTTGTGATGAAACTATTCTATAACTTAACTGTGATGCTTGACACACAACTGATGTATGAAATATACACACACACACATACAACACAAATGAGTGTAACTAAAATAGGGACATCAGAATAAGATAGGTGGATTGTATCAATGTCAACACTCTAGTTGTTATACTGTAATATAGTTTTGTAAGACATTATCAGTAGAAATTGCACAAAGGGTATGAGCATCTTTTTGTATTATTTTGTAGAAATGCTTGTGAATCTACAATGATGTCAGTATAACATCAACAAGTTATACCACAATCAAGTGGAGTTTACTCCAGTGATGCAAAGCTGGTTTAATATTCAAACTATCAGTGGAATCTACCATATTAGCAGGCTAAAACAGTAAAATCACATAATCACATCAATGAAGACAAGCCACAGACAGAAAGAAAATTAGGCAAGTTATATGTATCTAGGAAGTCAGGGGAAAATATGTTTTCATTTATACTACTCTGGAAGGATATTTAAAAAGGAACATGATGTCACTTCCATGTCAGTAAAGCAAAGATATTTCATAAAACATAGCTGTACTCCTTTTTACCATCAGGACCAGATTATTGCCCCTTACAGATTGAATTTTTTTTCTTTCTTTTTTCATTTTTTAATTTCTTAGCACAAGTTTCAGAGAGAAATGCTGAAATGATTTCTTCATTAAAGAGAATCATGGCCTTTTTAGAATATCTTTAAGAAGATTCCCAGGATAAAAATAAACTAATCCAATCTTAGTTTCCTGATTAAAAAAAAAAAAGTTATATGTATCTGACAAGGGCTTCCCTGGTCCTTACCTGGTAAAGATGTAGGAGACCCCAGTTCAATGCTTGGGTTGGGAAGATCCCCTGGAGAAGGGATAGGCTACCCACTCCAGTATTCTTGGGCTTTCCTGGTGGCTCAGACAGCAAAGAATCTGCCTGCAATGCAGGAGACCTGGGTTCGATCCCTGGGTTGGAAATAGCCCCTGAAGGAGGGCATGGCAACCTATTCCGGTGTTTTTCCCTGGAGAAGAGGAGCCTGGTGGGTTACAGTCTATAGGGCTGGACACGACTTCACAACTAAGCACACATACATATACCTGATAAAGGAATTGTATCTGGAATATAGAAGAATATTAACAACTCAAGAGAAGATATACAATTCAACTTTTAAAAAAGAAATCACTTTTTTTTTTTAAAAAAAGAAAAAAATATATGAATGGCTTATAATAGATAAGATACTCAACATTATTAGTCATTATAGAAATGTGAAGGAAAATCATGAGAGACCACTACAAATCCATTTAAATGGCTGTAATCAAAGAAATAGACTAAAACCAAGTGATGGTAAAGATGTGATGAAAATGTAATTTTCATGCTTTTCTGATGGGAATTTAAAATGTTACCAGCATTTTGGAAAATATTTTGGTAGTTTCTTAGAAAATTAAATAACAATTTACCATATAAACCAAAAATTTCTCTTCTAGGAATCTAAAACAAATGAAAATACATTGTAACACAAAGACATGTCCACAAATATAGCAACATTATAATCAAAATAAAGTGTAGAAAAAATTCAGTTCATTAGCTAATAAACTGATATATTGTGGTATATCCATACAATGCAATATTGAGCTATTAATACTTTGGACTGCAAGGAGATGCAACCAGTCCATTCTCAAGGAGATCAGTCCTTGGTGTTCATTGGAAGGACTGATGCTGAAGCTGAAACTCCAATACTTTGGTCACCTCATGCGAAGAGTTGACTCATTGGAAAAGACTCTGATGCTGGGAGGGATTAGGGCAGGAGGAGAAGGGGACGACAGAGGATGAGATGGCTGGTTGGCATCACCGACTCAATGGACATGAGTTTGGGTGAACTCTGGGAGTTGGTGATGGACGGGGAGGCCTGGCATGCTATGATTCATGGGGTCGCAAAGAGTCGGACATGACTGAGCAACTGAACTGAACTGAACTGAATGCTTGCTTGTCAAAAACATTATGCTCAGGAAAGGAGCCAGAGGTCAAAGATTGCATATTATGATTTCAGTCACTTGAAATGTCTAGAAAAGGCCCATTATAGAAGTAGAAAACACATCAGTGATTGCCTAAGACTTGAGAGTAAGAACATGAGTTAACTATGAAAAGGCACAGGAAACTTTTGGGATTGATGAAAATGCTCTAAAACTAGACCATGGTAATATTTTCACATCCTTATAAATAATCTACCAGTAACATTGAATTGTGTATTTATAATGGGAGGCTATTAACATATGGCAATTATTTATCTCAATAAACCTGCTCAAAAATAAACATTGGTATATTAGTTCATGTAGCAAGTATTTTGGGGCTTTCCTGGTGGCTCAGATGGTAAAGAATCTGCCTGCAGTGCGGGAGACCTGGGTTTGATTCCTGGGTCTGGGAGATCCCCTGGAGAAGGGCATGGCAACCCACTACAGTATTCTTGCCTGGAGAGCTCCATGGATAGAGGAGCCTGGCAGGCTCCAGTCCATGGGGTCACAAAGAATCAGACACAACTGAGTGACTAACACATAAGCAACCATTTTATTTGAGCAAATGTAAAATAGACTATTAAAAAGCCTAAGTCCTTCAGTTAACACATGTATAATACAGAGTTATGATGACTACTCTTTCATTTTGTTTCTTATATTTTGTGATGCAAATTGTTACTATTTTCAAGACAACAGATTCACTTGAGAAGTGCATAATACATTCATAAAATTTAGTTTAAGAAAACTTACACTTTATATTCTCTTGTCAAGCTGTGTTCTTAAAGATCCCATTGATTCCATCATTTTTAGAAACAGTTCACACTCTAGTGTTTCCTGATGCTTTGGTAGTTCTTCGAGCAGGTGAACACACAGATGTATAGCTATCTATATCAGGAAACATTTGTTTAACGTCCACCTGTGCACATGCATATTAAATATTCAGTTTATTCATTTTATATTTTGTATCCTTATAGGGTAAAATGCTGTAACAGTACTTTCTCATGTGAGATTCTAAAATTGTAAATTAAAGGGAGTCTCACTCATCAGTGTAGTGTCAGATGCAGAGATTAAACAGTAAAAGCTAGAGAAAGGCTTGCAATCAAAGATACGTTGCATATCTTAAGTGTGACTAGAATCAAATAATTTCTTCTGGCCCTTAATATCTAGCTCTAATTTGTTTTTTTTCTCTCTGACAATGCACACACTTTTAGTATCAGATCATCACAAAAAAGAACTCTTTATGTATCTTACCTATACCTAATGGCATGTAGAACTGGTTAAACATATGTGGTCTTTGACCTTAAAGCAAATAGTTTAGAACAAGTAACATATAAGAAAGGCATATGAACAACTAAATACATATGATTCTAATATTATGCCATAGTCTTTAAAAACATGCTTGCTTGTTATTAATATTTTGTTAAAATGATAATGGGCATTCATACAAGTTTGAATCATTTATGTTACATTAATCTTCACTCACTTTTATAACTTCATCTGAGGATTTCTCAGGCTGTATTTTAAAGGGGTATAAAGAAAAGTAAGGGCTGTCACAAGTAATTTATATAAGAAGTTTAACAGTTAGGCTTCCTTTTTTGGATTGTTGTTAATTTTAAAGACTTTTTTTCCCCCCAAATCTTTGAGAATAAAGCTAACTAGATTTAATGGCCCCAATAAATATCCAGGTGTGTCCACTAGTTGAGAGGCTTATGTCTTTGAGTATGTGGGAGTTTGCTGACCAAGCAGTGACTCATGCAAAGGAACAGAAGAAAAAGAAAACCTAGTGGGTCATTGGAGTTAAGTGCTCATTTTGTGAGCACTTAAATATCTCCACTGCAGAAAAAAAATGGAAAATGCTGCCATTAATTAAATCCCTGTATTATGAAGGCAAAATGTCTTCAAATAAAGCTTAACAGAAGTAGAATTTCAGTGAAAGAAACATATGTTCAACATATAGATAGTTCTACCTCCACTTCTGCAGTTTTAAAAGAGTTACAGGAATCTCAGCTGTCATCTGAGAGAAAGAAAAGCATTATTAATCAGAGAAAGTTCTTAATCACTTTTTTAAACAAAGGAAAATAGTGAAATATATCAATAGAATTCACAATGGCATTTGTATTATGTTCTTTCAATATCACAAACAGTTAGATTAAGTTAGGAGAAAGGGGCTAAACCTCAATAATAGGTATCTTTCATTTGTATGCCACTTCCCAATACAGGGTAGGTCCCTGATAAAAATGGCACCTATTTTGCTTCTTCTTTTCATGATTAAAAAAAAAAGTGTTATTTTTGGAATATAATTGTTTTGTAATATTGTGTTAGTTTCTGCTGTACAACAAAGGTATATATCTATATATTCATACACTCCCTCTTGAACTTCCCTCCCACCCGATCCCCATCCCACCTTTCTAGGTCATCACAGTGCACAGAGCTGATGTCCCTGGAATGAACTGGGAGAGCAGCATTGAAATAGGTATCTGTTTCCTAAATCAGCAGGAAGGATTTCTGGAGGAGATATGCTTTCAGTCCTCATTAATTGGAAATTGCTATTTTTTCAAGAACAGACCATGCATCAGACTTTAGTCCTCCTATACTCTCTATTTCCTTCCCCTTCATCTTCTTTGCTCTGTGGATGATAAGGGATACCAAATCAATAGCTGAGTAGAAGAAGCAGATATAACATTCCCAGAGACACTGGAGACAGGAAATAGAAGCAACAATTCATTTTTCTGTCTCAGTTTAGATTGTATTTATACCACCTGCTATGCCTGTGGGAATAGAGTCTATAGTGGTGTCTTTAGACACAAACTTTCTTTTAGTGACTTTCCTTTTTCTATTCAGTGTGATAAGATTTTTTTCTGGTAGAAGTAGCCTATGGCACTTGGCTGAAGAGATGAGCCTTCAATGAGATATAGGAGACAAAGAATGACGAATTAAAATGACAAGGTTGTCTTATAAGATTGTGATCCAGTGAAATGAAGTATTTCTGGCCCAGTCAATGTAGACAGCATTATGCTATGTGGTAATAGATTGCAAGACCCGGGCAGCCTGTGTATGTCTTTGAGATAACTGAATTTGTCACTATCAACACTCTCCCAAATTGTGTCTTTCCTGACTTTGGAGAATAGGAGGATGGGCAAAGCTATACATATAAGTCAAGTAGTTAGGGATATTTTATTTTTCCTAAAAAAATACCTTAAAATTGTAATAATATATTAGTCATTGGCATGAAATTAATCCAAGACAAGCCTTAAATAGATGATTAATAACTCCAAAAGTGATGTGACCTTTGGCATTCTGTCTATTGAATGTCTTGTTACATCTGTTCCCTCATAATTCTGCCTGGTAGTCAACCACATATTCTCTCCTGAGCTTCCATCCTGCCTGCTGAACATCTTTACCGGGTGTTAAAAACTTCCATCCAAATTGAATACACATTCAGTTAAATTTAGACTTGCTTATATAAAAACTGGAAACACAACTGCAGATTATCAGGTGAAAGTTTGTTTAATCTATATTTAGCTGTTTGGTGCTAAATGAGGAAGGGGCAAAGAATAGCGATATAAGCATATTTGTGTGGGATAAACTTTGGGGTCATCTCTAATATGCCATTCTCTGTCTTCTTTTACAAAATGTCACATAGTTGTTTCTTCTTTGTTTGTTACAAACATCTTTCCCTGTTCTAATCATTCTCTTCCTAACCAGATCCTCATTTCTTTTCAAAGTGAGAAATACAATTTATTTATGGTTTCTAACCATATTATAAAATACTTTCTGTGGAATACTGATAATATATAAGTGACTAATATTTTAGCTTGTATCAAAGTTCTTCTTGATTGTGGCCAAGTATGTTAACAAATTGGGGCTAACCACTGTAGGTTGTATTTGTTGTATATTTTGGAAATAGGCTAAGATTTCTTGAGGATTGAAGGCAAGAAAATGTTACCCCCTCATTAAACAGTTGATGTCTTCATTTGCGGATGGCCACATGTTTCATCTTTTGGCTGGTTGAAGATTCGGGGTTCTAGTTTATTGATGCAATGATTACAAAAAACTAGAAAAGGGTCTGCTTTTTTCAGACCTATGTGACACTTGTAGGATGGCAAGATTGTCATAATTGTGTCTATTTAAATGTCATGCCCATTGCCCACAGTTAGATTATATTTCCTTTTTTATTTATATACTATGAGAAATATTTTAGATGATTTATATTTTCCAAAACCAATTTCCAGAACCTTAAATAATTAGTAAAAAAAAAAAAAAAAGTTGAATGAATGATGTCAAACCTGATTGTTGCATAAATCTTAAACTCCCTAAAGTTCAGGGATCTGGGTGCAATTCTTTCATACCCAACTGTAGGGAGTGGATATTACAGTAGCCCTCTGGATGCAAAAAGGTTTGAGTGGAGTAGCATCTTGTAATTCAGAAACACAAAGGAAAGTTAAGATACAGCTATCGTTCCGTATAGTCAATAGAATGGGAAAGAGTAGAGATCTCTTCAATAAAATTAGAAATATCAAGAGAAATTTCATGCAAAGATGGACACAATAAATGATAGAAACAAATGGACCTAACAGAAGCAGAAGATATTAAGAAGAGGCGGCAAGAATTTACAGAAGAACTGTACAAAAAAGATCTTCATGACCCCGATAATCATGATGGTGTGATCACTCACCTAGAGCCAGATATCCTGGAGTATAAAGTCAAGTGGGCCTTAGGAAGCATCACTATGAACAAAGCTAGTGGAGATGATGGAATTCCAGCTGAACTATTTCAAATTCTAAAAATGATGCTGTTAAAGTGCTGCACTTAATATGCCAGCAAATTTGGAAAACTCAACAGTGGCCACCGGATGGGAAAAGGTGTTTTGATCCAATCCCAAAGAAAGGGAGTGCCAAAGAAAATTCAAATTACTGCACAATTTCACTCATTTCACATGCTCACAAACTAGTGCTTAAAATTCTCCAAACTAGCCTTTAGCAGTACATGAACCAAGAACTTCCAGATGTTCAAGATGGATTTAGAAGAGGCAGAGGAACCAGAGATCAAATTCTCAACATCCATTGGATCATAGAAAAAGCAAGAGAATTCCAGAAAAACATCTACTTCAACTTCATTAGCTATGCTAAAGCCTTTGTGTGGATCACAACAAACTGGAAAATTCTTAAAGAGATGGGAATACCAGACCACCCTACTTGCTTCCTGAGAACCTGTATGCCGGTCAAGAAGCAACAATTAGAACTGCACATCGAACAACACACTGGTTCCAAATTGGGAAAGGAATGCATCAAGGCTGTATATTGTCACCCTGCTTATTTAACTTCTATGCAGAGTACATCATGTGAAATGCTGGCCTGGAAGAAGCACAAGCTGGAATCAAGATTGCCAGGAGAAATGTCAATAATGTCAGATATGCAGATGATACACCCTTATGGCAGAAAGCGAAGAGGAACTAAAGAGCCTCTGATGAAAGTGAAAGAGGAGAGTGAAAAAGCTGGCTTAAAACTCAACATTCAAAAACCAAGATCATGGCATCTGGTCCCATCACTACATGGCAAATAGATGAGGAAAAAATGGAAACAGTGACAGACTATTTTCTTGGGCTCCAAAATCACTGAAGATGGTGACTGCAGCCATGAAATTAAAAGACACTTGCTCCTTGGAAAAAATGCTATGACAAACTTATACAGCATATTAAAAACCAGAGACATTATTTGCCAATAAAAATCCTCTAGTTAAAGCTATGGTTTTTCCAGTAGTCATGTATGGATGTGAGAGTTGGACCATAAAGAAGGCTGAGCTTCGAAGAACTGATGGTTTTGAACTGTGGTGTTGGAGAAGACTCTTGACAGTCCCTTGGACTGCAAGGGAGATCAAACCAGTCAATCCTAAAGGAAATAAGTCCTGAATAGTCATTGAAGGACTGATGCAGAAGCTGAAGCTCCAATACTTTGGCCTCCTGAGGCAAAGAGTTGACTCATTAGAAAAGACCCTGATGCTGGGATTTTATGTAGGAGGAGAAGAGGACAACAAAGGACAAGATGGTTGGATGGCATTACTGATTCCATGGACATTAGTTTGAGTAAGCTTCGGGAGATGGTGAAGGACAGGGAAGCCTGGTGTGCTGCAGTCTGTGGGGTCACAAAGAGTCAGACACAATTGAGTCAACAATCACTCTTGGGATAAAAAAGTCCCTTATGCTGAATCAGGAAATCATATATACATATTCCCAGCTGTGGATGTGACTGGTCATAGAAGCAAGGTCCAATGCTGTAAAGAGCAATATTGCATAGGAACCTGGATGTCAGGTCCATGAATCAAGGCAAATTGGAATTGGTCAAACAAGAGATGGCAAGAGTGAATGTTGATATTCTAGGAATCAGCAAACTAAAATGGACTGGAATGGGTGAATTTAACTCAGATGACAATTATATCTACTACTGCAGGCAGGAATCCTTCAGAGAAATGAGTAGCCATCATGGTCAACAAAAGAGTCCAAAATGCAGTACTTGGATGCAATCTCAAAAACGACAGAATGATCTCTGTTCGTTTCCAAGGCAAACCATTCAATATTACAGTAATCCAAGTCTATGCCCCAACCAGTAATGCTGAAGAAGCTGAAGTTGAATGGTTCTATGAAGACCTACAAGACCTTTTAGATCTAACACCCAAAAAAGATGTCCTTTTCATTATAGGGAACTGGAATGCAAAAGTAGGAAGTCAAGAAACACCTGGAGTAACAGGCAAATTTGGCCTTGGAATACGGAATGAAGCAGGACAAAGACTAATAGAATTTTGCCAAGAAAATGCACTGGTCATAGCAAACACCCTCTTCCAATAACACAAGAGAAGACTCTACACATGGACATCACCAGATGGTCAACACTGAAATCAAATTGATTAATTTCTTTGCAGCCAAAGATGGAGAAGCTCTATACAGCCAACAAAAACAAGACCAGGAGCTGACTGTGGCTCAGATCATGAACTCCTTATTGCCAAATTCAGACTGAAATTGAAGAAAGTAGGGAAAACCACTAGACCATTCAGGTATGACCTAAATCAAATCCCTTCTGATTATACAGTGGAAGTGAGAAATAGATTTAAGGGACTAAATGTCATAGAGTGCCTGATGAACTATGGACAGAGATTCGTGACATTGTACAGGAGACAGGGATCAAGACCATCCATCTCCATGGAAAAGAAATGCAAAAAAGCAAAATGGCCGTCTGGGGAGGCCTTACAAATAGCTGTGAAAAGAAGAGAAGCGAAAAGCAAAGGAGAAAAGGAAAGATATAAGCATCTGAATGCAGAGTTCCAAAGAATAGCAAGAAGAGATAAGAAAGCCTTCCTCAGCGATCAATGCAAAGAAACAGAGGAAAACAACAAAATGGGAAAGACTAGAGATCTCTTCAAGAAAATTAGAGATACCAAGGGAACATTTCATGCAAAGATGGGCTCAATAAAGGACAGAAATGGTATGGACCTAACAGAAGAAGATATTAAGAAGAGGTGGCAAGAATACACAGAAGAACTGTACAAAAAAGATCTTCACGACCCAGATAATCACGATGGTGTGATCACTCACCTAGAACCAGACATCCTGGAATGTGAAGTCAAGTGGGCCTTAGAAAGCATCACTACGAACAAAGCTAGTGGAGGTGAAGGAATTCCAGTTGACCTATTTCAAATACTGAAAGATGATGCTGTGAAAGTGCTACACTCAATATGCCAGCAAATTTGGAAAACTCAGCAGTGGCCACAGGTCTGGATAAGGTCAGTTTTCATTCCAATCCCAAAGAAAGGCAATGCCAAAGAATGCTCAAACTACCACACAATTGCACTCATCTCACATGCTAGTAAAGTAATGCTCAAAATTCTCCAAGCCAGGCTTCAGCAGTATGTGAACCGTGAACTCCCTGATGTTCAAGCTGGTTTTAGAAAAGGCAGTGGAACCAGAGATCAAATTGCCAACATCCACTGGATCATGGAAAAAGCAAGAGAGTTCCAGAAATACATCTATTTCTGCTTTATTGACTATGCCAAAGCCTTTGACTGTGTGGATCACAATAAACTGTGGAAAATTCTGAAAGAGATGAGAATACCAGGCCACCTGACCTGCTTCTTGAGAAATCTGTATGCAGGTCAGGAAGCAACAGTTAGAACTGGACATGGAACAACAGACTGGCTCCAAATAGGAAAAGGAGTTCGTCAAGGCTATATATTGTCACCCTGCTTATTTAACTTATATGCAGAGTACATCATGAGAAATGCTGGGCCGGAAGAAGCACAAGCTGGAATCAAGATTGCCGGGAGAAATATCAATAACCTCAGATATGCAGATGACACCACCCTTATGGCAGAAAGTGAAGAGGAACTAAAAAGCCTGTTGATGAAAGTGAAAGTGGAGGGTGAAAAAGTTGGCTTAAAGCTCAACATTCAGAAAACGAAGATCATGGCATCCGGTCCCATCACATCATGGGAAATAGATGGGGAAACAGTGGAAACAGTGTCAGACTTTATTTTTTGGGGCTTCAAAATCACTGCAGATGGTGACTGCAGCCATGAAATTAAAAGACGCTTACTCCTTGGAAGGAAAGTTATGACCAACCTAGACAGCATATTAAAAAGCAGAGACATTACTTTGCCAACAAAGGTTCGTCTAGTCAAGGCTATGGTTTTTCCTGTGGTTGTGTATGGATGTGAGAGTTGGACTGTGAAGAAGGCTGAGTGCCGAAGAATTGATGCTTTTGAACTGTGGTGTTGGAGAAGACTCTTGAGAGTCCCTTGGACTGCAAGGAGATCCAACCAGTCCATTCTGAAGGAGATCAGCCCTGGGATTTCTTTGGAAGGAATGATGCTAAAGCTGAAACTCCAGTACTTTGGCCACCTCATGAGAAGAGTTGACTCATTGGGAAAGACTCTGATGCTGGGAAGGATTGGGGGCAGGAGGAGAAGGGGACAACTGAGGATGAGATGGCTGGATGGCATCACTGACTCGATGGACGTGAGTCTGAGTGAACTCCGGGAGTTTGTGATGGACAGGGAGGCCTGGCGTGCTGCGATTCATGGGGTCGCGAAGAGTCGGACACGACTGAGCGACTGAACTGAACTGATAACATGAGAAAATAGAAAGTACCTCTTAAAGTCCCTATGTTTACCCCATTGTCTTATTTTTGAAAAAAAAAAAAAAAACTAAAATTTATTCAGTTCCCATTTTTGGATTTTTCCAATGTGTTAAGTAGAGGAAAATAAAATGAAAATAATAAAATTTCAAAATGAAATTTAAAATACTCAAATGAAGCTCAAGACCTGAATGTGGCTTACTCTTTAGATCCATGCAGATAAGAATCAACAAACATAATCTGTCCTATAAAGTTAGGCTTTTAAATTATGTAGTGCTCAATATACTATTTTACCTCTAGGGCTAATGGTAAGAAAATAGGTGACTTCAACATCCAAGATAATAGTATATGAATGAGCTCAGTGATGGCCATAGCAGACACAATATGATTTAAGATGAATAAGCAATTTCAATACATTGAAATAATTAGATTGGACTTAAGCTTGCAAGCAGTCTGTTTTCTCAAATCATTATAATAAGTTGTTCAAAAACTGCTGGTGTATAATTGCCTGAAGTCAGAGAATAGAAAAGAGAAAAAGCTGAAAATCCATTATGTCCGTGTTAACAGTCTAACTAAACTAATTAACTGCTATCTGAGTTTTCACACCTCTATTTCATGATCTTTCTTGCCTCAAGCCTCCAAGCTTCAAAAGCATCAAACAAACAAAAAAATCATTTGAAAGAAACAATACTAAATATAATACAAAATATTACATTTTGAAAATCAGTTGCTCTTATTTCCTCCACCTTCATATGTTTACACTGCTTGACAAACAAACTTGTCATATATTGTCTCTATATAAACTTATGTCTAATCACTTATGTGCACACAAATAAAAGAATAAAATATTTTCTATACAGCTAGCATCATAACCATGTTATATGTATAGCCACTTTAAAATTTAATACCAAGAATGAGAATTCCTAATAGTCTAGAAAAGCTTGGAAGTTCTGCAAATTCAAACTTTTAAAATAATAAAATAAAAATTCAAATGAAATACCAGTGCCCAGCTCTTCATATTTGTTATGCAAAAATATTGAAAATGTTTCCTTTAGTTGCTACCTGGATTTAAATATATTAAACACTGAGTTATAGTTAGAATCAATTTATCCACATACCCTTCCTTCACTGGGATCTGCTCTGCTGTGTATGTATGTGTCTGTATATATATACATTTTCCCCAAAGCTCTACCTCCAAATACCTTCACATTAGGCATTTAGGATTTTTTAAAGGTCCTTCTTAAAAAACTGAGGTATAGTTGATGTACAATATTATATGTTTCAGGTGTACAACATAATAGTTCACAATTTTTAAAGGTTATATTCCATTTATAGGTATTATAAAATGTTGGCTAAATTCACTGTGTTGTAAAATTTATCATTATAGCTTATTTATTTTATACATAATAGTTTGTACTTCTTAATCCCCTATTCCCTACCCCTATCTTGCCTCTCCATTTTCCTCCTATTTTATATTTAATTTTTAAAGAGAGAGACATGAAAAAGAAACACTTTTTTTTAATTAAGAAGTTATGCTTATATAATAGGAAAGTGACCAACAGCCAACTAAGATCAAAGACAAATTATACTGAACTGTAATTTGATTATTTTTGTCTTACATAAATAGTTATTTAATACAGTTCCATCAGATTTTATTTGGATTTAAATCAGAATTCCTCATTTTTTATACATTCCAATTGATAAAGCTGTATAAGATCTTCCAAAAGCCTGACAGTTTTCAGTCCTATTTAATATCAGTTTTACCCCTGAAAATTTGAAAAACATATTCTTAATATATCCTGATCTCTAATTAGCAGTTTTCTAAGTCACTATAATAAGATGTATTTTATTGAAGGTATAATTATTTACATAATATATTATCTTATTCTCTTATAGAAGATATTCTGATTTTGCTCAACAGTTGGTTTTACAGATATGTATTTTATTGTGATTTACTTTGTATAATGTAATTTAATTCTATTCCATTTATAAGAGGAGATGATAGTGATAGTCTTTCTATTCCAAAAAATTTATTTGTCTTATAGTATTTGATATTATCTAATATAGCATGTGTAAAATGTTATAATCATAATATTCTTACATTGGTTATTTCTTTATATTTTGATACTCTATATTTAATTTACTCAGTTAAAAACAAAACTACACATGAACAATTTCCTATTCTTGTTAATAAAAAATTCTTTCTTGATGAATTTTCATTCATGATTCATGAATAACACTGAATCTGGAATTACATGATCAATTTAAATAAATTAATGATTCACAAACCACAAATCATGTTATATTTTATAAGCTGTATCTGCTACTAGTCAGTGTCAAATTCATAAACTGAAACCTTAGAGAATAATCAGATCTTAATTTCTTGTATTGCTATCCCTCTTTCACGCTCTCTTGTGTATAGATTGTCTGGTTAATTTCTACAGTTGAGTTCTGATGGCAAAGTAGCATTGAAATTCAGCAGGACACATTTCTTGTATGTATCCATGCTTGGTTGTGCAGTTGGTGAGAACACCTGGCTAATGAATCCAAGGTCATGAATCTACTAGTCTGTGCACCCATTTGCTTAGTTGTATACAAAGATTATGGATTGTACCCTTTATCACAGGTAACTTATGCATATATGTTGTCACTAGAGATGTCTATCTGATTGTGTTTGGAAGGATCAAAGGAAATCCATGTGCATGGTTGGGAAAAGCATTCGAAGTGCATGTTTGCTTAAGACTGAGTCAGCGTCTTCTTCACCCAGGATTCCTACTGTTCTGTTTGTAGGTTCACATGCCTTGACATTCTTCTCCATATCTCACACAGGGTAATGTTGGGACTCCTCAGGTTTATGGGAGAGAACCCCTTACTAATCATGTTCTGCTACCCTGCTACATCCATGATGACGAAAAGTGAATCTAACACTCAGAGTTACTGTAACAAATCATATTCTTCTAGCCTTTTATGTATGGATTTTAAGTTTTAATTAAGATCATTAAAAACATAAAATTTTTTTATCAAGAATCATAATGAGGTGGATGAAACTGGAGCCTATTATACAGAGTGAAGTAAGCCAGAAGGAAAAACACCAATACAGTATAATAACGCATATATATGGAATTTAGAAAGATGGTAACAATAACCCTGTGTACGAGACAGCAAAAGAGACACTAATGTATAGAACAGTCTTATGGTCTCAATGGGAGAGGGAGTGGGTGGGAAGATTTGGGAGAATGGCATTGAAACATGTAAAATATCATGTATGAAACGAGATGCCAGTCCAGGTTCGATGCACGATACTGGATGCCTGGGGCTAGTGCACTGGGATGACCCAGAGGGATGGTATGGGGAGGGAGGAGGGAGGAGGTTTCAGGATGGGGAACACATGTATACCTGTGGCAGATTCATTTTGATATTTGGCAAAACTAATACAATTATGTAAAGTTTAAAAATAAAATAAAATTAAAAAAAAGAATCATAAATTCGACTTACCTATGAAATTCATATATATTATGAAAAAGTTATAAATCAAAAATAAATTTTTTATTTCTAGTTATTTATAAAATCATTTTATAAGACTATACTTATCACCATCTAGTCCCTCCTAGCCTTTAAGGTATAATAGCTGTTTTTTATATCTGTATACAAATATATGGCTTAGAAAATATATATATTTATTTTAATGTAAACAGGAAAGTAACCAACAACATAAAGGAAGATACAGAGTTTAGAGCTAATATCTACTCCATTAGATTTCATTTTCTAATGAATTAATCCTTTGCCTGTAAGTATTTATGTTGTTCAGGTGTCAATAAAAATTTAAAAAGCAGTCACCAGTTAGTGCTAGAATGGAGGCCTTCGAGTTTTAAGACTTAAAATAACTGCTGGCCCAAATAATAAAATATAAATAAGGCAGAGAATATTTAAAAATACATTTCCAAGGTCTAAAAGTAAAAGTATTAAAACATTATCAACCAAGCATGTAAATCTTGAAACTTCTGTGTAAATGTCAAAAGCTATATAATGATCATGTCGGATAAAATCCTTGTACTATTGAAGTACAGATGGATTTCTTGTACACACTCCCAAAATACAAAACTGCATTGTAGTTTGTACCAGTTAAAGAACTGTAAAAGAAAAAGACAAGAAACTATGAAACAAGAAACTAGAAAAATGGTTCAGTAGAGCATTTCTACTGGTAAAAAGAGAAATGCAAGTTAAAATAAGAGAGTCTACTTGCAGTAACATTTGACAGTCCTCAGTGGAATTTTATGTGCAGGTATCTCTGCCGTATGACTCTACTGTTTCATCCCTAAGTGCGTATGTCATTCAGAGAAATGCTTGCTTAGATGCATAAGGGCTTACTTCAAAGTTGTATGTGTGTGTGTATGAGAGAAAATTGGAAAGAATCTAAGGGTCTATCAATAAGGAGACGGGTAGGCAAATGTGTGGCTGTGCATAGTGAAATAGTTTGCAGCAGTAGGGGGCAACAAGCTAGAAATACACAGAGGAAGAGGAAATCTTAAAACTTACTGCTGAGTAAAAAGAAACAAAAGCAGAAAAGTGAAAAAAAAGAGTAAAAGGAACTATATCATAATAAATATTATGTAAAAGTAAAAATCCCAATATACACAAAACAATCTTTTAAGGATTCTTACATATTGTACAAATTTACTTTCATATTAGAGTGAAATATGAACTTCCCAATAAGTTCTATTGGGAAGAGGCAAAAGGGAAGAAAGATGAGGACAATGGAGAAAGAAAGAAAAGCAAAACCACCACTGATGATTGTTTCAAGATGGACAACAACAAGGTGTCATGATTTAAAATTTTAACTTATTCCTTTACATCTAAGGTTATACAGGAGAAAGAAAATGGAAGATGAAAGAAGCGACAGAATAAAGAAAGAGAGAGTCTAATTCTAAATTGTTAAGGATGTTATTTTAGGTAAGTTTTTAATTTGAAGTAAAAGTAAAGTCAGTTGTTCTCAAAACATCTTGACACCAGTACATTCAGCAGATAGAAGCGACTAGTTTATCTTAGACTTTCAGCAAAGGCACTGCTGGTTCTCATTCATCACTTGCTTCTTACATTCTGGCCATGATACTCTCAGATTTTATTAATAAGGGAATTGTTTTTCTAATAAGGCTATTCATGTGATGACATGCCCATGTGACTTCAGACATATTTGGTGAACTATTACAATCTTAAAGGAATACATTGGGTATATTGAGCTTGATTAGAAAAAGTGCCACTGATTGCCCTACAGCTAAACTCTTTATTAATTTGTGCCATGCAATTTCTAGTTTGAAATTCATAGGCATTTAGAAAATTAATCCTTCACAGAGAGAGGATAATTCAGGTGGTGAACTTAGTAGAAGGAAGGCCTTTTGGGTATTTACTTTGGACACATTATCCCCAGCAGACCTAAATGAAGAGCACTCTCTGATCCATTTGCTGCAAAAATCCTTTCAACAACACAAGTTCAGATGTTGGCCTTCATCGTCTTATGGTGCATGAATAACTGTTGCATTTACAATAGCCCTTTGCAATTCAGACGTAAAATGCTTTACATAGTACTACTATGTAAATCAGTACTATTGATTTAAGTAGGTGTAAATAGAAAATGTAGGGGGCTAGACATAATACGGGAGAAGTCAATGGCATCCCACTCCAGTACTCTTGCCTGGAAAATCCCATGGATGGAGGAGCCTGGTAGGCTGTAGTCAATGGGGTCACTAAAAGTCGGACACGATTGAGTGACTTCCCTTTCACTTTTCACTTTCATGCACTGGAGAAGGAAATGGCAACCCACTCTAGTACTCTTTCCTGGAAAATCCCAGGGATGGGAGAGCCTGGTGGGCTTCCGTCTGTAGGGTTGCACAGAGTCGGATACGACTGAAGCTACTTAGCAGCAGCAGCAGCAGCAGCAGACATAAAACAATTCATACTATTAACTTCACACACACACACACACACACACACAAACAAAAAGCCACCCTTCTTCCTCAATCATAGAAATCAGTGTTCACAGGAAGATCTTTCACTGAGAAGCCAACTATGATATCACTGATGCTACTGCTGCTGCTAAGTCACTGCAGTCGTGTCTGACTCTGTGCGATCCCAAAGACGGCAGCCCACCAGGCTCCCCCGTCCCTGGGATTCTCCAGGCAAGAACACTGGAGTGGGCTGCCATTTCCTTCTCCAATGCATGAGAGTGAAAAGTGAAAGTGAAGTCGCTCAGTCGTATCCAACTCTTAGCGACTCCATGGACTGCAGCCTACCAGACTCCTCCATCCATGGGATTTTCCAGGCAAGAGTACTGGAGTGGGGTGCCATCGCGTTCTCCGTGTGATATCACAAGTATAAGATTATAAGTACATTTTCTGCCAGCCAGCTATGTGGAAACTTTAAGCTAAATTCTATTCCTGGTAATTTCAGTTCAGTCTTCAAAATTTTGTGGCATACGTATCAAAGTGCAGAATCAACACCGGAGCATAAATACATGAAATAAAAGCTGGTTTCCATAGAAAAGGCAGTGAGATGATTCAATTAAAATAACATTATTTAATAATTTCATATTTCTGTCACATAACTCACAGGACCAAAATAAATTCATATAGCATTATAAATAAGTATATATATAGATGGAAACATTGTTCAAAGGGTGATTATCTCGAAAAAAATCTTTTCAAAGTGATATGAACAAGTTAACACTTTGGAACTCAGCGTTAAAAAGTATAATAATAATACAATAACAGAGATGCATGTAGTCCATACATATTCATATGTACATGTGTGTATACACATACACACAGCAGGTATAACTTCCTGTAGGATGAAAGCATACATGTAAATGAAACTTGAATTTAACAAACACGTACATATCTTCCACTTTGGAAAGTATCTGTCCTTGGTTGTCTAGAAAAAAGTAAAATGTATGTGTCAGGTACATTTTTTAAAATAAAGTTTTATATATTACCATTGCTCATGCTGACAAAAGTTCTTAGGAAAATTAATGGATGATACTTTAAAACATTTCAAGTCTGTTGTTTCTCCTTTCTCTATCAGTATGTTCTAATATTGTGACTAAAGCTAATCGTGAAGACTGTTTTGGTTGCTGATTATGGTACCCACAAAGTGGTTGGCAAATCAGAACTGTCTCCTGAGCTGGGAAAGTGACCAACTATGTCTCTTTCCTTTTTATTGTTGCTGTTTAAAGAAAAATAATTGGATCTCAACAATGACAATCCCTAATGAGAACTTACACTGGAGACTGTGTCCGTGCAGGTATAAACTAATATTTTGAGCAAAGTTCGGCAGTTGATTGATGTTAGCTGGGATGTATAACATTCAAAGGGTGTCTTTGCACATTTTGGCTATTTATCAGTAGTTTCTGGACTACATATAATCTCCTAGCCTTCAGCTGAGTTTATATCTGTTAATATCTGCATATAGGACAGAGGGCCCTGATTCCTTTCTGATAATAATGTTAAGAACTGCAAGTTCACCCTCTGCCACTCTTCATGCCTAACACTTGATTTTTGATATTTTCTTAATCTTAATTTAAATAACCTAATATGGCCTACTAATAATATGGTCTGTGATTTTCATACACAAGTATCTTTGGGAAGGGGTCAGTTTTAGAAATATAATGAGGAGGTACCCACTCCAGTATTCTTGCCTAGAGAATCCCATGGATAGAGGAGCCTGATGGGCTGCTGTCCATAGGGTTGCACAGAGTCGGACATGACTGAAGCTACTTAGCATGCATGTATGCATTGGAGAAAGAAATGGCAACCCACTCCAGTATTCTTGCCTGGAGAATCCCAGGGACGGAGGAACCTGGTGGGCTGCCATCTATGGGGTTGCACAGAGTCGGACACAACTGAAGCGAATTAGCAGCAGCAGCAGAAGAGATACACATGGGTTTTGAGGCCATCGCACATCTGTGGCCAATTCTGAACAGATTTTCACCACCTTTCAGCCACAGCCACGATTCTCTGCTGGCCGGTTTGTAAACATCTTTAAAAAAACGAAGTGGGTGAGAGAGGTTAGGAATAGTGATATAGTAGCAACCAGATTGACAAACATACCACATTGTTATCTTTTATTCCTGATTAAAAAAAAAATACAGGTTATTAATTTTCATAGCATATATACAGGAACAAAAGAAATGACTTAAATGTCTATTACCACCTATAATCTGGGACTACATTAAAAAGGTACTGGTCAACTTGGCTTCATTTGTCTTCCAGACTCTGCAGAGATGTGAGGCCAGGCCAATTGGGGTTAAAGCAGACAGGGAACTGATACAGCTGGGGATCATTAAGACTGATCGAGGGCCAGCCCAAAGGAAAAGTCAGCAGAAAACAGGGCTGAGAGCTCTTTACAAGCAGAACGGCAGGGTCATGTATATTCAGGAAACAGCCTAACAACATCCAGAGAATCTTGTTGATTTAATTAGATTTCGTTTAAAATTCCAGAGTAGGAGCAGCTTGGTCAACTTTGATTCTAAATATGTCAGGGGAAAAGAATTGTTCATTTTCAAAAGTAATATTATTGAAGCATTTATGAAATAGTAAAAATCTTGGTCATGGTAAAACTATATATATATATATGAATATATATATATATATATATATGAATATAGGGCATAGATGTTTCCTTGCTAACAACATGTTATCATCTTTATCTTGACCATTTAATACATAGATTGTGGGTTTTAGTGGGAACCTGTTCATTCATGTACTAGTTCAGTTCAGTCGCTCAGTCATGTCCAACTCTTTGTGACCCCATGAACCACAGCACACCAGGGCTCCCGGTCCATCACCAACTCCTGGAGTTCATTCAAACCCATGTCCATTGAGTCGGTGATGCCATCCAACCATCTCATCCTCTGTTGTTCCCTTCTCCTCCTGCCCTCAATCTTTCCCAGCATCATGATCTTTTCAAATGAGTCAGCACTTCGCATCAGGTGGCCAAAGTACTGGAGTTTCAGCTTCAGCATCAGTCCTTCCAATGAATATTCAGAACTGATCTCCTTTAGAATGGACCAGTTGGATCTCCTTGCAGTCCAAGGGGCTCTCAAAAGTCTTCTCCAACACCACAGTTCAAAAGCATCAGTTCTTTGGCGCTCAGCTTTCTTTATAGTCCAACTCTCACATCCATACATGACTACTGGAAAAACCATAGCCTTGACTAGAGGGACCTTTGTTGACAAAGTAATGTCTCTGCTTTTGAATATGCTATCTAGGTTGGTCATAACTTTCCTTCCAAGGAGTAAGCGTCTTTTAATTTTATGGCTGAAATGATCATCTGCAGTGATTTTGGAGCCCCCAAAAATAAAGTCAGCCACTATTTCCCCATCTATTTGCCATGAAGTGATGGGACCGGATGCCATGATCTTAGATTTCTGAATGTTTAGCTTTAAGCCAACTTTTTCATTCCTCTCTTTCACCTTCATCAAGAAGCTCTTTAGTTCTTCTTCACTTTCTGCCATAAGGGTGGTGTCATCTGCACATCTGAGGTTATTGATATTTCTCCCGGCAGTCTTGATTCCAGCTTGTGCTTCTTCCAGCCCAGCGTTTTTCATGATGTACTCTGCATATAAGTTAAATAAGCAGGGTGACAGTATACAGCCTTGACATACTCCTTTTCCTATTTGGAACCAGTCTGTTGTTCCATGTCCAGTCCTAACTGTTGCTTCCTGACCTGCATACAGGTTTCTCAAGAAGCAGGTCAGGTGGTCTGATATTCCATCTCTTTTAGAATTTTCCACAGTTGATTGTGATCCACACAGTCAAAGGCTTTGTACTTTTAGGTTATTAGTTTTTCTGTTTCTGGCTCAGATTTTCATTCTCTCACAGTATTTTCTGGATGACTTTCCAAATAAATTATTTGAACTCAAATCCTTGTCTCAGAGTCTATTTGGGGGAACTAAACTAACACATACAAATCCTAGTAATTACTTAAATTTGATCCTTGCCTCACAGACATGTTTTGAAGATCATGTTTGATAATACATGCAAAATTAGTTTTTAATAGTAAAGTGATACAAGTGGAAGTTATTAAATTTCTTCCACCAAAACTATGAATTTTAAAGACCAAAATTTTTTATCTTTCTACCCTTTGTAATTTGCAGAATTAACAAAATAGAGGAGGAATTTAATAAATATCCATGAAAAAAATGCTAGAACTCTGAGCTTACTTGGTCACCAAAAATATTTTGAAAACTAATAAAGGATTTGGTATTCTCATGGGCACATATTTATGAGAGATGCTGCTGCTGTGTTCTACCTTCTGCTGTGCTTCTGTGAGAGTGAAGGCATCACACAGATCTAGGGAAGGGAGACAGTGAAATGGGAATATAGTACAGATATCAGTCTTCCCTCAGTATCCTTGGGAGATTAATTTCAGGATCCCTACAGAAAGGAAATTGGGATTCTCAAGTCCCCTATATAAAAATGCATGGTACATGCATATCACCTATGTACTTATCCCTATATACTTTAAATCATTTCTAGATTACTTATAATATCTAATACAATGTAAATGTAAATAGTTATACATATAATTTAAATGTTGTGTAAATAGTTGCCAGTGTGTGACAAATTCAACTTTTTCTTTTTGGAACTTTCCGAAATTTTTAAAAATTATTTTTGATTCAGTTAGTTGAATCCTTGGTTGGAGAACTCAGGGACATGAAGTCCTGACTGTATTAGCTAAAACTAGATCCATACCTATACTGTTCTATACATGGGAGCAGGAGGGCCTAGAGGCGCTACCCCATGTTGAAGGTCAGGAAGGGCGGCAGTGAGGAGATACCCCTCATCCAAGGTAAGGAGCAGCGGCTGCACTTTGATGGAGCAGCCATGAAGAGATACCCCACATCCAAGGTAAGAGAAACCCAAGTAAGATGGTACGTGTTGCAAGAGGGCATCAGAGGGCAGACACACTGAAACCGTACTCATAGAAAACTAGTCAATCTAATCACACTAGGACCACAGCCTTGTCTAACTCAATGAAACTAAGCCATGCCCGTGGGGCAACCCAAGACGGGTGGGTCATGGTGGAGAGATCTGACAGAATGTGGTCCACTGGAGAAGGGAATGGCAAACCACTTCAGTATTCTTGCCTTGAGAACGCCATGAACAGTATGAAAAGGCAAAATGATAGGATACTGAAAGAGGAACTCCCCAAGTCAGTAGGTGCCCAATATGCTATTGGAGATCAGTGGAGAAATAATTCCAGAAAGAATGAAGGGATGGGGCCAAAGCAAAAACAATACCCAGCTTTGGATGTGACTGGTGATAGAAGCTAGGTCTGATGCTGTAAAGACCAATACTGCATAGGAACCTGGAATGTCAGGTCCATGAATCAAGGCAAATTGGAAGTGGTCAAACAAGAGATGGCAAGAGTGAATGTCGACATTCCAGGAATCAGTGAACTAAAATGGACCAGAATGGGTGAATTTAACTCAGATGACAATTATATCTACTACTGTGGGCAGGAATCCCTCAGAGGAAATGGAGTAGCCATCATGGTCAACAAAAGAGTCCTAAATGCAGTACTTGGATGCAATCTCAAAAATGACAGAATGATCTCTGTTCGTTTCCAAGGCAAACCATTCAATATCACAGTAATCCAAGTCTATGCCCCAACCAGTAATGCTGAAAAAGCTGAAGTTGACCGGTTCTATGAAGACCTACAAGACCTTTAAAACTAACACCCAAAAAAGATGTCCTTTTCATTATAGAGGACTGGAATGCAAAAGTAGGAAGTCAAGAAACACCTGGAGTAACAGGCAAATTTGGCCTTGGAATACGGAATGAAAAAGGACAAAGACTAATAGAGTTTTGCCAAGAAAATGCACTGGTCATAGCAAACACTCTCTTCCAACAATGCAAGAGAAGACTCTACACATGGACATCACCTGATGGTCAACACCAAAATCAGATTGATTATATTCTTTGCAGCCAAAGATGGAGAAGCTCTATACAGTCAACAAAAACAGGACCAGGAGCCGACTGTGTCTCAGATCATGAACTCCTTATTGCTAAATTCAGACTGAAATTGAAGAAAGTAGGGAAAACCACTAGACCATTCAGGTATGACCTTAATCAAATCCCTTCTGAGTATACAGTGGAAGTGAGAAACAGGTTTAAGGGACTAGATCTGATAGAGTGCCTGATGAACTATGGAATGAGTTTCGTGACATTGTATAGGAGACAGGGATCAAGACCATCCATCTCCATGGAAAAGAAATGCAAAAAAGCAAAATGGCTGTCTGGGGAGGCCTTACAAATAGCTGTGAAAAGAAGAGAAGCAAAAAGCAAAGGAGAAAAGGAAAGATATAAGCATCTGAATGCAGAGTTCCAAAGAATAGCAAGAAGAGATAAGAAAGCCTTCTTCAGTGATCAATGCAAAGAAACAGAGGAAAACAACAGAATGGGAAAGACTAGAGATCTCTTCAAGAAAATTAGAGATACCAAGGGAAAATTTCATGCAAAGATGGGCTCGATAAAGGACAGAAATGGTATGGACCTAACAGAAGCAGAAGATATTAAGAAGAGGTGGCAAGAATACACAGAAGAACTGTACAAAAAAGATCTTCACGACCCAGATAATCACGATGGTGTGATCACTCACCTAGAACCAGACATCCTGGAATGTGAAGTCAAGTGGGCCTTAGGAAGCATCACTACAAACAAAGCTAATGGAGGTGATGGAATTCCAGTTGAGCTATTCAAATCCTGAAAGATGATGCTGTGAAAGTGCTGCACTCAATATGCCAGCAAATTTGGAAAACTCAGCAGTGGCCACAGGACTGGAAAAGGTCAGTTTCATTCCAATCCCAAAGAAAGGCAATGCCAAAGAATGCTCAAACTACCACACAATTGCACTCATCTCACATGCTAGTAAAGTAATGCTCAAAATTCTCCAAGCCAGGCTTAAGTAATGAAGCCTGTGAACCATGAACAGCAATGAAGTGAACCATGAACTTCCTGATGTTCAAGCTGGTTTTAGAAAAGGCAGAGGAACCAGAGATCAAATTGCCAACATCCACTGGATCATGGAAAAAGCAAGAGAGTTCCAGAAATACATCTATTTCTGCTTTATTGACTATGCCAAAGCCTTTGACTGTGTGGATCACAAGAAACTGTGGACAATTCTGAAAGAGATGGGAATACCAGACCACCTGATCTGCCTTTTGAGAAATCTGTATGCAGGTCAGGAAGCAACAGTTAGAACTGGACATGGAACAACAGACTGGTTCCAAATAGGAAAAGGAGTTC
The DNA here is from genome assembly GCF_003369695.1 of Bos indicus x Bos taurus. Lineage (NCBI taxonomy): Eukaryota > Metazoa > Chordata > Mammalia > Artiodactyla > Bovidae > Bos > Bos indicus x Bos taurus. The sequence goes on from NC_040077.1 coordinate 32,990,081, forward strand.
GTCAAGGCTGTATACTGTCACCCTGCTTATTTAACTTATATGCAGAATACATCATGAGAAATGCTGGACTGGAAGAAACACAAGCTGGAATCAAGATTTCTGGGAGAAATATCAATAACCTCAGATATGCAGATGACACCACCCTTATGGCAGAAAGTGAAGAGGAACTAAAAACCCTCTTGATGAAAGTGAAAGTGGAGGGTGAAAAAGTTGGCTTAAAGCTCAACATTCAGAAAACGAAGATCATGGCATCCAGTCCTATCACTTCATGGTAAATAGATGGGGAAACAGTGGAAACAGTGTCAGACTTTATTTTTGTGGGGCTCCAAAATCACTGCAGATGGTGACTGCAGCCATGAAATTAAAAGACGCTTACTCCTTGGAAGGCAAGTTATGACCAACCTAGATAGCATATTGAAAAGCAGAGACATTACTTTACCAACAAAGTCTGTCTAGTCAAGGCTATGATTTTTCCTGTTGTCATGTATGGATGTGAGAGTTGGACTGTGAAGAAAGCTGAACGCCGAAGATGATGCTTTTGAACTGTGGTGTTGGAGAAGGCTCTTGAGAGTCCCTTGGACTGTAAGGAGATCCAACCAGTCCATTCTTTAGGAAATCAGCCGTGGGATTTCTTTGGAGGGAATGATGTTGAAGCTGAAACTCCAGTACTTTGGCCACCTCAGAGAAGAGTTGACTCATTGGAAAAGACTCTGTTGCTGGGAGGGATGGGTGGCAGGAGGAGAAGGGGACGACAGAGGATGAGATGGCTGGATGGCATCACTGACTCGATGGATGCGAGTCTGAGTGAACTCCGGGAGTTTGTGATGGACAGGGAGGCCTGGCGTGTTGCGATTCATGGGGTCGCAAAGAGTCGGACACGACTGAGCGACTGAACTGAATTGACTGAGATCCATACCTATACTATTCCTTGCCTACAAAAGCATAGGAAGACAAAAAATTCTGAGTCCTGCATTCCAGTTATTTTCTAAGGGTTGGTTAAAACTAAGAAAGATGATAAAGGAGGAGATGGACTCAGTTCATTCCCAGTATTTTTGTCAATTTTCCATGGAGCCCTGGAAGTTCTATCGCTTCTAGAATTTGCCAATTTAGGCATGGCTTACACAAGTGGTTCTCAAAGTGTGGTCCTCAACCACACACATTAACATTATCTGAGAGCTTCTTAGAAGTGAAAATTCTTGTTCTTATTTTGATATGTGTATATATTACAGAATAATGACCACCGTAACTCCAGTTAACATCCATTACCGTACATATAGTGACAAATTTTTTTCTTGTGATGAGAATTTTCAAGATCCATTCCTAATTTATTTTGACATATGCAGTACAGTATTATTAACTATCGTTGTCAACCTGTACATTATATTCCCATTATTTATATATTTTACAACTGAAAATTTGCACCTTTTGACTCCCTTCAACCCATTTCATCCACCTGCCACCTCTTGCTTCATACAATCACTGATCTGTTCTTTATATCCATGAGCTGTTTTTTCTTTTGTTTCTTTTGTTTTTAGATTCCACATATAAGTGAAATCATATGATATTTATCTCTCTCTGATTTATTTCACTTAGCATAATACCTTCAAGGTTCATCCATATTATTTTAATAGGCAAGATTTCATTTTTGTTTTTGGGGATATATAGATAAATATCTCAGATATTCTTTATCCATACACCACCAATGCACATTCAGTTTGTTTGAATGTCTTAGTCATAAGACAAACAATTTAGTCTCTTAAAATTTTATTAGACCAAAATTTGCCTGTTTCTCTTTTAGAGCATCTGAAACTGATGATCTGAGTTACATTATTTGAGCTTTCGCATGCCAGAGCAATAGGAAGGAGCATTCAGGATTTCTAGGAATAAGACATTGGAAAGCAGGTCCTATAAAACTCGATGAGGGTAAGGGAGAGCAGAACCCTGTGTGCATTTCCCAAGGAAGACAAAGCTAAGTTAGTCTTAAGAATGGATGTTTCTCTCCCAAATGGCTGACCTCTGCAAAGATCAGGAAATGATGCTTTTCTAGGCTGTCTAGACAGAGAGAGAAAAAGGTCTTGTACAGCTTATTTCACCAAATCCATCTCAATGATACTCAAATGTATCATTTTCTTGGGAAGCAATACCACTTATTCTTGATCTTGTTTATGTTGCTTGATAAAAGGACTGGTGTGATCTCTTTGTTTCATGACCTCCAACATTCTTAATAAATACTGGCTCTTAAGTAGTACTTTCTATTTTATTTGTAAAATTCATGGAAATAGGATGTAATGGCAGTTTATTTATATTTAGTTTTATATTTTAATGACTACTAATATGTTCAAACTCAGTATTTCCATGACCAATTTGATACTTGTACCTTGGTATTCATCTTGGGACTGTCTCAGTGTTTGGGATCCTCACATTAAGCTAAATGTCAAAAATCAAAGACAATATGAAGGAAAAAAGAGGAAATAACCAGAAGATTTGAAAGTGAGGAAGGTTAAGGGAATTCAGATTAAATGATTTAGAAAAGGGAAGGCTGAGAGACATCCTATCACTCTATCTCAAGTTTATGGACAGTAGTCATTGGTCATTCATCCTTTCAATGACAAGAATAAAAAGATGAGCTTAAATTGCAGTAGGTTGGATATAGATTAACTGGAATGACCTTGGAATTAGGGTTAACTGGAATCTCTCATTATCGATGAAACTGGATTTTTTTCAGTGGCAAATTGAGCCGTGACTTGAAGAGAAGGAAGCCTAAGCATTTTCATTTCTAGTCAAAGTTTGGGAATGTATTGTGGATTCCCGCTATAAAAATTCAATAAATTGCAAGGTATTTTGGGAGGTGACCAGTTCTACTTCATTAATGACTTCACCGCGGTTATTCATGGATGTTAAAAGGATATTTATAATCTATATCTTAGGAAATCTTTGAGTTAGTGACCTACCATTTAGCTGAAGCTTTATATTTTTTTCTAAATTTAACCATTATACTTTCCATCGTTTCCAAATGTTGGCTATGCTCCTTTTGGAAAATATTCCATTATAAAACAAACTACTGAGTTTTGTAAGAAATTGTTAAAACTGCAAAAAAAAATACTGATGAGGTTCCAAATGCTCCTTTATCAAAAGAAATGTTCTTTTCATGATAGAAAGATTGGGATTCATTTCTGAGAGAAGTGACATTCAAATACATATAACTTTTAAGCTCAATAAAAAAGTTGAAATGTATTTAAATTTCAATTTTTTTTATAATAAAGGAGTTGAGTTTACTCACTAATGAATTTGTTTCAGTAAGAGAAAAGTTTGGTATTTATTGTATTTTTAAGTGAAAAAAATTAATATTTGATTTTTTTTAGCAGTTTCAGGGGAATTAAAATTTTATGTGTGCCTGTATAGGTGGGAGAGTAGCTAGATATATGCTTATGTGTGTGTATATATGAATACACAGATGCGCACTCATATTTTGATTTCTAAATTATTACAACAGAATCTCTCAAGAAGAATCACTCCAGAACATGATTGATATAGATGAAATCTTTAGACTTGGTAAATGATGAAACATCAAAGAAATTTTGGCTCAAGTTTACATTATTAAATCTTTGATTTTTAAATTGAGAACAGTCAGTGTTATATAACTAACCTCAAAAGTATAGACTCTAAACCTACAATGTGCTTCATCCTTAAAAGTAATTGTATTTCAAGCTGATAGACATATAAACATGTATTCTGTAGTTTTAAGAGTTAACATAGAAGTATTGCATGTCAGTTTAGATAGTAATGATTTGAATATGCTTATAATTATCATTGCATTATTTTATTAATCTTTGCACATCTGTTAAATAACATTTACAACACAACTATATAAATCCATTAAATAGATAAATGTTTTGATTATCTTTTATTGTTTATTTTTCATCTTCAGGGATTCATTAAATTGACTATACCTTTCAAAACATAATCTACAGCTTAATTAAGCCTTACAGTTATAAATTTTGAGCCAGCATATTAAGAGAGAAGTTATTGCTTTGGGGGTACAATATTACTAATGAATGTTTTGCTCTGAAACACCACTCCTGGTATAAAATTCTAAGTCTATCCAAAAGAAGCTGTCCTTGATTTCACTATTCAGAAATTCATAAGTCAACTTTTTATGTTTTATAAGCTTCTTAGGAACAAGATCCAAACCCACTGATGGCTGAGCAAATTTCACAGCTTGTAGAAAAGACACATATCATTGTAATGTGTGAAATTTTAATCAAAAATGTTATGAAGGAGAAAGGTAAACTGACTGCTATAATTAATGTGTTCTGACACAGAGATTTAGCTGGCACATTTGTGGACTGTGCTGTGCCATGTTAACTGTTCCATTGCTAAAGGACTGTCAGCTTGAGGTGTTCCTGTGCTATGGTTTTAGCACTTGACACAGTTTCCTAGAGCATCAGCTTTGTCATGAATTGAAATGTTAAGTCATTTCTTCCTTGGCTTTTCTATTAATATTTAGTTAGGTGTCATGTGTGTCTGGTGATAGGGTATGTTATCTTCCTTTAAAAAGCGGCTTCATTTAAAATTAAACTATATAAGCATTGCTGTTAAAATTAATCACCTTGCGTTTTGTTTCTCTTCTATTTAAACATTATCCAATGCCTTAAAGGTGAGAGGATTGAGTAAAACTAATTGAGGTAATGAAGAAATTAGGAACTGTACCCACATGGAACATATCAAAATAAAATATTTTTATTTTATATATTATACAACATATATTTCATAATTAATTCTTGCTTGACCTCACAAAGTGAACAAAATATTCTCTATATAAGAAATAAACTCTGATTCTAAAAGGACACTTGCTATGTATTTATATTTTGGAAGTAGGATCAAATTCATGAACTATTTGTAAAATATTGCTAAAATATTCTTTCATGCCAGACCCTGGGTAAATAGTAAGTTTCATGCCAGACATTGGGTTAGATGGTGGCTCTATATTTCAGAGAGATTCTTCTGAAAATTATAGATTGGGTTCTTGGCTCTGCTGTGTCAATCTCCTTGCAGAGATCTACGGCAGGCTCTCTCAGAGCACTGCCAGTGTGGTTGTGCAGTAGACAAAAGACATACCTGAAAGGGGAAGACAGAATGCCACTTAAATTAAATAGGAAATGAATTGGCCAGCAAGTTGGCATGTCTGCTGAGACAAATCATGGACAACATGTCTCTCAACAACAAAACTTATTTGTTTTCTCTTGCCAACAGATTCATCACTGCCCAGGCAAAACAGGCAAAATACATTAGTGTCATGGTAAACTGATAAAGAGAAGTGCCTCAATCTAGCATCCTCAATGGCGAAAGTCTTAGGGCAGTATTGATCTGTGTTATATAAATCTTGTTTTCTGTCTGCAGAAGTGAATCAGGAATGACCCGTAAGGTTAACAAACATTGTAATGTCTTTCAACTGGGGCGGATGCCTGTGAGTTCCACACATTGTGTTTGGTCAAGTTCCATCTTGTCATTTTTACCTCCAAGAAGCTTAACTAATTGCTGGCAATCATAAGAATGTTTGACGGAAGGAGAGAATTCCTACAATTTTTAACCCCTCTCCCATCCCCTCTTTTTTTTTTTTTCCTGAAGTCTTAACAAGCAGTCAAAGCCAAGTAGCGGAAAACAATCAACACTGAATTAGTCAGCAGGAGTCTTCACTTAGTTGAAAGTTTATGTAATTGGCATGTCATGTTCCTGCATTGCCAAGAACAGACCTGATTAAGCTGATGCACTTCAGTAAAGTATGACAAAGGGAGCTTCTCATCCTTTTGAGTTACATGTCAGGGTATGTGCTTAACATGATTTTCTTCTGTTGAGAAGGGACCCAAGGCTAACTGTATACGTTGTGAACTGATGAAATAAAAATTCTCACCAAACTAAGACTTGACAAGTAAATGTTTTGGGGACAAAACAAGAGCAGATATCAGTAGTGAAAGATAATTATCAAAGAAAATTTATTAGCAAAAGTTCAATTACCCATAATAACCTGCTTTATTTTACAGACAGTGGACTCTTAAAAGAATGACAAATTCAATTATGCTATAGTGGGGGCTCACCTGACCACAGATGCTTTCTCCACATGAAGTGTTTTATGCTTTTACTTATTAAAAAATTGTCTCTGTAGCCTTAACAAATTTTTACCATAGAATTTCTCTTTAGAGATTAATCAGACATTTGAATTTTGTCTGCTAACTTTTACAATGCTTTATTAGGCTGTGAATGATGGATTTTGCCCTTATTTGGAAAGTCAGCCTTTATGGTGAAAAAAACAAATGCCTAGCATTAGAAGAGACTCTATAAAGCTTATGATATTTCATTTTTATTTGCTCACACTAGTGTTCCTCTTGTCATAACCTTAAATCAAATGATAGATTTGAACTTAGCTTAGATTATTAAAGCTAAAAGAGAGCAGTTGCTGAGGGAGCAGTCCACGCATCTCTTACGTCATAGTTGACAGTATAAGGACAACATTCAGGGAACTAATGGAGTTTCTTTTTCTTCTCCCTTTTTGTCATAGAAAGGTCAAACTAGTTTTCAACATTTTTATGTATGTCATTCTCAATATAGCAACAGAATCTCTTATGGAAAACAATGTAAGTAAATGTCTCCACGATGCTACTAGTCACCTGATCAAAAGCCAATGTTGAAAAACACTTCTAATGACTGTCTCTTATGCATCAGTGCACCTACTAATGAGCTGCCAGAAAAGGCTTTGTAAAGCTTTACTAAGATAGAGCAGGAATGTGAGAAGCCTGAGATATAACTTCCCTGCTGTGATCCCTGCCTTTCTACTAACAGGGAGCCTAGACTTGGAGCTGCTAATGAGCGTGCTGGAAAGAGTGTCCAAACCAATGCAGGCTGGAGACAATTCACCTGTCTGCTTTCAGATCTGGGGTATGATGCATGACAGTAAGACACTTGGTAGTAGCTTTTCTTTAAATAATTTAGATATTTATTGATTTTTCCCTCTCTATCCCCATATTTTAGTCTCTTCATTTTACTTTCGGTGATTTCTAGCACCAGAGGAAAAGGATTATTCTCTCCATTGCCTTACTTCCCCACCCACACAGATAAGAAATTAATGTCATTATGTCATATAATAGTAAAATGGAATACTAAATTAGTTCTTTGCAGGGAAAAGAAGTATATGCTTTTCAGAGATCATATTTATAAAATGAGTCAGTTGACATTAATACTTTTTAAAAGCCAAAAATGGCTTATTTGAATTAAAGGAGTTCAAAATATATTTTGACACTTAAAACAGTGCAGAGCTTAAGTTAAAGACCTTTCTCCCTCTAGCAAAACCTGGTTCAGCATCTTTATCCATGGCTAAATCCCGGCAAGATCTTTATAAAGAATGCTTACTTAACTTGGTTGGTAGAAATTCCTGGTCTATGAAATGAAATAGTTAACTTCAGGCTACCTTTCAAGTTCAATGCTAAGCTGTTCACATTACACATTTTGTTGCTATGCTTCCTTTGAGTTTTCCTAGAGGCTGTTTTATTAGTTAATTTTTTTAGTCAAACAAAATTACAGAATACAAACTGTGTAATTTCACCGATTTGCAATGCCACAGTTATCCCAGAAAGAGAATCAACATCCCCATCCATTAATTACAATCCTGACTATCTTTTAGAGTCCCAGGAGGCAGCCTGTGCGGTTCACATGGGCCCGTGCTATCTGTCCCTTCCAGTTGCCAATGTTCCTATTTTCCACAGCTCACCCTTGCTTTTTCTCAGGTTGATGCAACATGCCATGGGAAATCGCAGGCTCCGTGGCAACTGGGGAGATAAGAATGCTGTGTGCCTCGGCAGCCCCTTTTATCCAAGGATCTCCAAAGAGCTTTATAAAAATCTATTTTTTAATCCTCCAGATACGCCCATGAAATAGGTATTAGCCCGACTACACAGCTAGCAGAGTGGAAATCAGGGAGCATCTACCTGCATCTCAGCCTTGAACCCTTCTCACTATTGGATCTAGTATAAGGAGAGAGCTTGAATTCTGAACCCAATTCTGACAATGTGTGGAGAGGACTGGAATATATATCTTTCCTGCTAGGAAATTTATGAGACCCCAAAGAAATTGAGCTGCACATAAGTACATTTTTAAAGTGTATGAAACTGAAATACAAATTATATCATAAATATTTGAGGTAACAACTGTATGACAGTTGGCCTGATTTGGAACTTTGTTACCAAGGAATCCTTCCTTTCTCAAACTTAATACTCTAATGTACCCTATTTTAATTCTTTATTTTGTAAACAACTTGCCAAAAGGGTAGGGGGAAGAGAGGTTACCCAATAAAGATTTTGGAGCAAATTTCAGTTCTGCACAGCTTATAAAAATTAGCTTCTTGCTCTCAGGAGACATAATCTAAGGGGAAAGGGAAGAAATTGTTAAGCTTATAGACATAAATGATATGCATATCACGAATATTACCTGCTACTGATAGAAAGTTACATTTTGAGAATTTCACTATTTGTTTTTATAAAATACTGAGAAAAATATCTCTTTTTCTGATGTTTCCTGTGGAATTCTTTCATTGCATATCCACCCCTATTAGAAAAATAAATTCTTCATTAATGTAGTATTTTCTAATTAAGTGATCTTGAAATATCATGGAATGTTCTGTTAAAGCCTGCCAAGCTGCCCTAAGGAGCAAGAGGGTAGCTTGACTTTCATCATCCTTCAAAATTTTACATACACAAAATTTTATTTTAGCATAAAGTTTTATCTTTTAATCTCAGCTATCTTTCAAAATATATATAAAATTACAATATATAATTTTCTTTTTTTTTCTTTTTTTTTTTTTTAAATTTTATTTTATTTTTAAACTTTACAATATTGTATTAATTTTGCCAAATATCAAAATGAATCTGCCACAGGTATACCTGTGTTCCCCATCCTGAACCCCCCTCCCTCCTCCCTCCTCATATCCTCCCTCTGGGTCATCCCAATGCACCAGCCCCAAGCATCCAGTATCGTGCATCAAACCTGGACTGGCAACTCGTTTCATACATGATATTATACATGTTTCAATGCTATTCTCCCAAATCTCCCCACCCTCTCCCTCTCCCACAGAGTCCATAAGACTGATCTATACATCAGTGTCTCTTTTGCTGTCTCGTACACAGGGTTATTGTTACCATCTTTCTAAATTCCATATATATGCATTAGTATACTGTATTGGTGTTTTTCATTCTGGCTTACTTCACTCTGTATAATAGGTTCCAGTTTCATCCATCTCATTAGAACTGATTCAAATGTATTCTTTTTAATGGCTGAGTAATACTCCATTGTGTATATATACCACAGCTTTCTTATCCATTCATCTGCTGATGGGCATCTAGGTTGCTTCCATGTCCTGGCTATTATAAACAGTGCTGCAATGAACAAAAACTGGAAATAGAACTGCCTTATGATCCAGCAATCCCACTGCTGGGCATACACACTGAGGAAACCAGAAAGGAAAGAGACACGTGTACAATATATAATTTTCTTTGTTTTCTGATCTAAATATTCTTTACCACTCAGTGACCAAATATTCAGAAACTAGATAAATATCTAAAAAATAATTTATCAAACCAAAACTATAATAAAACCTGCTTTCCTTACTCTTTATTTTCTTTAGCATCTGTGTTGGTAGAGAAATACATATAAAGCACAATATTATCTTAGCCTACCAATAGATCAGCAATATACTTCTCTAAGCAAGTGAGTTTACTGATAGTAAGTTAGACCCTTGGAAAGAGATGTTCATGTTTTGAGCCACTGGAATCCTGTTATAGGACTCTGAGTGGTGGCTTATGCTCAGTTTCAATTTTTGTATAAATTATATTTCTGCTACTATATTCAATATATATTCTAAAATACACATAAAGAAAATATTAAGAAGGATGACAAAAAAGAAAATATACATTTCATTTATTAGTTGGGTAAAATATGCTTTGTTTCTAGTAATGATATTAATTATATAATATTTTAGTAAATGATATATAATTGGATAAAATTCCTTATTTTTATTTTTGGAATTCATAGTTAAATTCTTGGTGGTATAGCAGTTTCTAAAGACTGGCTCTAGGTTCAGTTTATTTTGATGCTCAGTTTTAGTTGTTAACAGAGCTGGAAACAATACCTTACAGAGTTATTATGAACAAAATGAATTTATGAAATCATTACAGTGATTTTTAAATTCCACTCCCTCCCCAAAATAAGCAAAAACTTTCATTAGAATCTTGATAGTAAATTTCCATCTGTCTGATGACAATTACTTTTGCATTTAATTGGATTGAGTGTCACTTTAATGTTTTAATGAATAGCTTCAACATTGATAGAATTCTTCATTTGGGAGATTACAAAGCATGTTAGAAAATTCTTTCCAAGATTTTTTTTCTTTTTAAGTAGACAAGTCACCTTGGCCAAAAAAATCTAGAATGACAAATCATTTCTAAATATCTATTTTTATAATTTTTTCATTATATTCATGTTTGTTTCAAAATAAAGTTTCTCAACCATTGATATAAAACAATTTTATTTAAAGAGATATAATATGTTTATATATATTATTTCTTATATATTATTATATCTTATATATTTTTATATATTATAAAACATAATATATAATATGTTTTTTTTTAAACAAAGCAGCTAGTTGTCATACTGCTCGAGTCGTTTGTCGTCATTAAAGACTTGCCTTTTTAAAAGTAAAAATACATCTCTTCTAAGAACTTTCTTGTAAGATAACTAGTGAAGATTTTCATGGTATTCTTTATTCATTCAAGATTGATTTAAAGATTCTACTTTTTAAATGGGTTGCTTTTTATGAAATAAACCCTACTCTTTTTGTTTTTCAGTAAAAAAATGCAATTTGTTGCAATATGTTGAAGGCAGATAACTGTGTAAGGCCATCTCTTTCAACCACATTAAAGAATCTCATTCATTCCTCAGGTTGGAATACATAGCAATGAGCCTCTTTCCTTTGGACCACTGCTGATATCTAGCAAAACACAAATTTTTTCTGTTCTCTAGATTATAAAACTCTCTTACTGGGGCTTGCTTCCCTGGTGGCTCAGTGATAAAGAATCTGCCTGACAATGGCAGGAGATACAGGTTCGATTCCAAGTCTGAGAAGATCCCACTTGCCATGGAGCAACTAAACTCATGCACCGCAACTACTGAGTCTGTGCTCTAGAGACCAGGAGCTGCAACTACGGAGCCCCCCTGCCACAGCTACTGAAGCCTGTGCACCCTACACCCCATGCTCTGCAACAAGAAGCCCTCACATGGCAATTAGAGAACAGAAAAAAATTTCTACTACAATTGATTTTTTCTTTATATCCTGATTGCATGATGTGTGTACTTTGGAGACCATCATACCAGACAGTCACAGGATGGGGTGAAGATGATTAGAAAGCCTAGGAATCTGAATCGAATATTATTTGGGGCTAAAGCACTATCCAAAAGGTCAGTTTTCATTCCAGTCCTAAAGAAAGGCATGCCAAAGATGTTCAAACTACTGCACAGTTGCATTCATCTCACCTGCTAGCAAAGCAATACTCAAAATTCACCAAGCGAGGCTCCAACAGTACATGAATGGAGAACTTCCAGATTTTCAAGCTATATTTAGAAAAAGCAGAGGAACCAGAGATCAAATTGCCAACAATCATTGGAACATAGAAAAAGCAAGAGAATTCCAGAAAAACATGTATTTCTGCTTTATTGACTATGCCAAAGCCTTTTACTGAGTGGATCACAACAACCTGTGGAAATTCTTCAAGAGATGGGAATACCAGACTACCTTACCTGCCTCCTGAGAAATCTGTATGCAGATCAAGAAGCAAGAGTTCAAATGGGACACTGAACAACACACTGGTTCTAAATTGGGAAAAGAGTATGTCAAGACTGTATATTGTCACCCTGTTTATTTAACTTACATGCAGAGTACATCATGCAAAATGCTGGACTGGATGAAGCACAAGCTGGAATCAAGATTGCCAGGAGAAATATCAATAACCTCAGATGTACAGATGACCCCACCCTTATGGCTGAAAGTGAAGAGGAACTAAAGAGTCTCTTGATGAGAGTGAAAGAGGAATGAAAAAAGCTGGCTTATAACTCATCATGCAAAAAATGAAGATCTGGTCCCATCACTTCATGGCAAATAGATGGGGAAACAATGGAAACAGTGACAGACTTTAATTTCTTGGGCTCCAAAATCACTGCAGATGGTGACTGCAGCCAAGAAATTAAAAGACACTTTCTTCTTGGATGAAAAGCTATGACCAGCCTAGACAGCATATTAAAAAGCAGAGACGTTACTTTGCCAACAAAGGTCTGTCTAGTCAAAGCTATGGTTTTCCAGTAGCCATGTATGGATGTATGGATAAAGAAAGTTGAGCGCCGAAGAATTGATGCTTTTGAACTGTGGTGTTGGAGAAGACTTTTGAGAATCCCTTGGACAGAAAGGAGATCAAACCAGTCAATCCTAAAGGAAATCAGTCCTGAATATTCATTGGAAGGACCTTTGCAGAAGCTGAAGCTCCAATACTTTGGCCACCTGATGCAAAGAACTGACTCATTGGAAAAGACCCTGATGCTGGGAAAGATTGAAGGTGGGAAGAAAAGGGGACAACAGAGGATGAGATGGTTGGATGGCATCACCGACTCTGTGGACTTGAATTTGAGCAAGCTCGAGGAGTTAGTCATGCATGGACAGGGAAGCCTGGTGTGCTGTAGTCGATAGGGTCACAAAGAGTCTGACATGACTGAGCAACTGAACCAGACTGAGTGCACTATCCAAACATAAAAAGAATATAGGTTATTGGAACATTTTAGAGACATTAGGAGAATACAGAAGTCAACAAATTTCTCACATACTGAGAATATATCGGGTTAGAAAATTGAGTGACTTAAGCTGTCACTTTCAGTATTAACTCAGAAATATAACACCAAAAAAGTAAACCAAAGAGAAACACTCAAAATCTATAGAAATAGATGTGTAGCATGTTCTGAAGGACATAGAGAAAAGACTTTAAAGTGTAAAGAGCTCTTGGTTCTTAGAATGAAATGCAGATACGTGGTGGTATGGAAATAGTGGTTACATCTAGCAGCAGGAACACAGTCACAGGTGGGACAGTTACTTTATAATATATATCTTTCTGGTTGTTTAAACTTTTTATCCATGGGCAATTACTATTTTCAAATAAGTATTACAATAACTTGTACTTGTGATATGCTTATTATATATGGCAGGCAGTGTTGTGAGTACTTTACAAGTATCAATTCATTTAAACCTCACTACAACCTCTTGAGTTGAATATCATCATTCTTATTTTACAAAGATTAGGAAACTGAGGCACAAGTAGGTTTTAGTCATAGGTCACACAGTGGGTGGCACAGCCTATTCAAGTTGTCTGGTAAATTAAGTCCTAACATTTACTTCCTCTCCAGAATAAAAAATTATTTGTTCCCAAATTTGAGGTGATTTTAATAATTCAAAATAATCAAAGAAATGTATACTTATGAACATATAGTTTAGTTGTGCTAAATACTGAAGAAACTCTATTTATACTGCAGTATATCCCATGTAATCACAAACCCTTCCACAGACCAACAAGCAAAAAACCAAAGATCATGAGAATCCATGTAGTCTCAGTCAGCATGCAGAAGATGTCTTCTATTTAATAAGAAAAAATGAGAACATTGTTACAAACTTTGTCTTTAAAATGGTTTACTATTTTCTAACATAGAACCCTTCAATCACATATACTTGCTCCTATCTTGAGGGCTTTTCTCTGAGTCAAAGCTCACCCCTCCCCCCAACACCCTCATAACTAATTTTGCTCATCTTTGAAGTATCTTCCAAAAATCTTACCAGATTAACACATTTTATAGTTATTTTTCTCTAATGTAAATTTCTTATTGGCCACTTGCATGGCCATTCTTGCTCAGATGTTTCTCTTACAAATATTTTCATTTATATTATTTCTCTTTTTTAAATTTTGATCAAATTCTTGATAAATGGCTTAATTTTCTATTAAGTTTTCTGTATTGCCTTTAAGTATGGAATTCAGTAAATAATAAATATTTATAATTTCTGCTAGACGGTGAGATTAAGGAAATGAATCAGATATTATACTTGCTGTCTGAGTATTTAAAATTTTGTAGAGAAGATGTTTGAAAGTTAAACATTATATTGCAAGTTAAACATAACAGTAAGTGACTGAGAAAAAACTAAATATCAGTATATACAGTCAGTTCAAAACTATCTTCCTTAGATTGTTTTCTGGACTCCTGATAATATATATTTACATATATATTTCTAGCATTTTCCATAAGATTTAAAAATTCCTCCAAAACAGCATGATATGTAATGTTTAAGTTTAAAAATATGTCAGTCTTATATAATGTGCATTTGTTTCACAATGTTCATTCTTAAATATTTTCTTGAGGTTAAATATTCAACTTACATTTTTTTCAACTCCTTTTTGTCTGTTAGGATCCCAAATACTTATGTTTTGTTTTTTCTTTTAAGTCATGTAGCATAAGCTCCACATGGCTAAATAACAAAGCAACATGTATCAAAATAAAACTCGGCTTACTTAGTTTTTTCTTTTCTTCCTGGGTGTAATTTCATGGTGCAATAGTTAGATAAGGTTATCATTTTAAGGAAACACAATATATGTGTGTTAAACTTCTAAGATAACATGAAGTAGGATGCTTGTGGTTTAGAAATATTGTATGCAATGATAAGTAATGGAGAAATCACATATTTGATCCATATTTACTATGTACATTATACTGTATATGCTTCCCTGGTGGCTCAGAGGGTAAAGCATCTGCCTGCAATGCCGGAGACCCTGGTTCAATCCCTGGGTCGGGAAGATCCCCTGGAGAAGGAACTGGCAACCCAATCCAGTATTCTTGCCTGGAGAATCCCATTGATGGAGGAGCCTGTTAGGCTACAGTCCATGGGGTCGCAAAGAGACAGACACGACTGAGCGACTTCACTCACTTCACTTCACTTCACTTATACTGTATACAGGGCTTCTGTTGTGGCTCAGCTGGTAAAGAATCTGCCTGCAATGCGGGAGACCTGGGTTCAATCCCTGGGTTGGGAAGATCCCCTGGAGAAGGGAAAAGCTACCCATTCCAGTATTCTGGCATGGAGAATTCCATGGACTGTATAGTCCATTGGGTCGCAAAGAGTCGGACAGGACGGAGCAACTTTCACTTTCACTGTATACTGTATACAAGTGATCTTTGAAGATATGGAACATTTTGAGGGGCCTTCACCAAGCTACATCATGCAAACAACAAAATGTATATGCTGAAATTGACAATAATTTGCAAATAAACGGTGAAGTGTCAATATATGATCCTACTGCTAAGGAGCACAGGGCTCCACAAGACTGGCTGCCATTTTCTCCACGTAGCTTTCTTCCTTGGCTTGGAAATTTGTCTCCTACATTTGTAACCATACTTTGAAAAGAAATACTAGAGTACAGAAAGACATATAATTAAAAGTAAGTTTTCCTATCAACTCTTTTCTCTCCTTTCCTCCCATAACACTAAATACTAAGCTCTCAATTCTACTAATTCTACTACCATTTATGTCAACCATAAATGGTTTCTATTGGTTTCTCATTAAGAAAGACAAAGAATTGATCTCACTAATATTGTCTCCTTCTTAAACTACTTCAAATTCCTTAATTATATTTTTACCTTTAGTTACATGGGTTACCTCTAAATCTAATTACTAATGTTTTATTTCTTGACCATAATTTTTCACTGTTATATATAACACTTCATCTACATGTGAGAAGACATTGATGCTCTTTTTTTCCATCCCGCTTTCTTGTACCACTCCCAAATTTTATTAGCTGTGTCATTAATTTGTATTTTTCTTTCTCTTTCTTTCTCTCCCTTTCTTCCTTCCTTCCTTTCTCTTTTTCTTTTTCCTTCCTTCCTACCTTCTTTCCTTTCCTTTCTTTCCTTTTCTTTTCTTTTTCTTCCTCTTACTCCCTCCTTTCTTATTTCTTTTCTTTTATATAATTTTATACTATGTAATAATAGTATATATTATATAATGATAGCACAAAATAAAAAATATATATATTTGTACATAATAATTTCATTTTCTATACTTTGTACCTATATTAATTCTAAAAGTTTCCATGATTAGTATTTGAAATATTATTATTATTATAAAGATAATGAGTTCTATAGAGCATAGAATGTAGTATGTAATCATTCAGTCACTAAGTGATGTCCAACTTTTTGCCATCCTGTGAACTGCAGTGCACCAGGCTTCCCTGTCCTTTACTGTCTCCCAGAGTTTGCTGAAACTCATGTTCGTTTGTGTCAGTGATACCATCCAACCATCTCATCCTCTGTT
Organism: Bos indicus x Bos taurus; assembly: GCF_003369695.1. NCBI lineage: Eukaryota > Metazoa > Chordata > Mammalia > Artiodactyla > Bovidae > Bos > Bos indicus x Bos taurus. Next base: position 33,006,516 of record NC_040077.1, read on the forward strand.
GCCTTGCCCCTTTCTCCTCCTGCCCTCAATCTTTCCCAGCATCAGGGTCTTTTCCAATGAGTCAGCTCTTTGCTTCAGGTGTCCACAGTATTGGAGCTTCAGCTTCCGCATCAGTACTTCCAATGAATATTCTGGGTTCGTTTCCTTTAGTATTGACTGGTTTGGCCCCCTTGCTGTCCAAGGGATTCTTAGTCTTCTCCAGCACCACAATTTGAAAGCATCAATTCTTTGGTGCTCAGCCTTCTTTATGGTTCAGCTCTCACATCCACATTGGTTCTGTTAGAAAAGCAAAATTTTTTGAATTAAACATATAATCTAAATATCAAGGTCAATATCTTTTATTTTCTTACAATCAATTAATGCTCCCAAATTTGGAGCTATGACTTTCTTGAACAGGTGAACAGGTAGAGTTTCTAATTGTATAGGTTTCTCATTATAAAAGAGAACTATATACTCTTTATACTACTGGAAGCATCATGAAATTTGGACTGTTTTTCACTTCAAGGAAATAGATATCCAATAAGATATTAAGTATTTGTGAAGAATAGAATTTGCATTATCCAATTTGCAACTAATAATATTATATGTATATTCTGGGATACAGCTGTAAGTGAAAATTTTCTAGACAGCATCTTATGATCTCAAATTTAATATCTTTTTAGAAAAATGGGGATGTAGGAGAAGAGTTTGGCATGTGTGAGTTTCACACTTAAAGGAAACCACCTATTTCATATCAAAGTCTTATGTAATTGGTTCATTTAGACCGATGGCATTGGGCTCTCAAATGGAAAAATGTGTCAGTTAGTAATAGAAAATCAAATATGCTTTCTTTGGAAATGTTTTACACTGTGATGGATATTTAAATGAGTTATAGCAAGAGAAAACTTAACTAAAACTTCCAAGTTATATTTGGTTGCCTATTGTGCTTTGACACAAGTAGGGGTTATTGGCTGTTAAGATTCTTTATTGGCCCTGCTTCTAGAGTTCCTTGAACTTTTAATAAATATCCTTAGCTTGAATTTAACTACGACAAATGACCGTTGGTATATCTGTTCGTTTCCAGTAATTGAGCGGGCAGTCTATAACTCCACATACTATAGATTTGTTGTGTTATAAAAATCTAATTATATTAATGTTATTCATTTACAATGCTATGTTCTGATAGTGATGTCTCCTTGACTTCTGGAAAAGATGAAAATCGATCACTTAATCCAAGCAGCACATACACATGGTCTTCTGGATTGCTACCATAATCAACATATCCAGAAAATAAAGACTTTAAATATCTATCTCTAAAAGATCTGAATCTCTAAAGTTTTGGTTCAAGGAAAGTATTTCAAGGATTATATTACTAGATTGATCAATCTGGGCTATTTACCATTTTGTAGGTTCACTGATTTTTCACCTATAAAACAAGTTAATTTACTAATTATTATTTCATATATCTTCTAGATTTAAATTTTCTATGATTGTGAGATTCAAAGCTAACCACAATACAATAATAATATATATTAACATATAATGTATAAACTTAAGAAGGATATTTAAATTTAGATGTATTGCATCTTATATGTTTAAAATTATGAGGACAACCCTGCATTAATGCTAAAGGTTTACATTTGAAAACTCTTGAAATTATACTAATGTAAAGTTTTCTTGAAACTCTCATCAATTTTGGCAAAAAATTTAATTATTTTTCAGTATAATACTAAAGAACATATTATATGGCTGAAAATGATTAATAAAAGTTGAAATCAGTAATTTCATTAAATAAAATGGGAAATCAGTGTCACAAAAGGTGAAAAGTAAATGCCTCTTCCAGGTCCTCATTTAACTCATAAATAATGCAATTAGAATTTTGCCTTAAATGTTTATTTAGACTATGTTCTCTTGGAGAACTTTTAGACTTTTCTCTCCTTGTGCTTAAATGTTCAATTTCATTAATATACACTTGACATGAGTAATAAAGTATAATATTTTACAGAATCAAAGTTCTAAGAAGGGACTACAAAACAGTTGGTATGTTTCTTAAAGAAGTTCCCTCCAAATTAATTTAAATTGGCTCTGGAATAAACACTGAAAATTTGCTTAAGGACCATAAGATAAAGGTAATTATAAATGGCAGAGCATCTGACTTAGGGGAGCTGTCTGGTGGGGTGTTTGGTGTTCATCCAAGTTTTTGCTAACAACTTTATTAATTATCTGGAAGAGGAAATAAACAGCATGTTAATTAAATTTTCAGCTGATAATAATTGCAAAATGTTGCCAACTCCAATGTAAGAAAAGAAAAAGAAACAAAAAGGAAAACATAATGGGTTGATACATGATCCGAACTGATATATGATAAGGAAACAAGAAATGACAAATATGATAGAGGAAAATAAAACAATATAATGATGAATATCAACCATAAATTGATGAAAAGAATACATTATTAAATACTTTTAAGGATTCCTATAGCTATAACTAATTATATTATGCTACTCCTTTCTCTGGAGATCTTCCTGACCCAGGGATCAAACCCAGGTCTCCTGTATTTCAGGCAAATTCTTCACCATCTGAGCTACCAGGGAAGCCCAATATAACTAATAAATATTATAAACTTAAATGTGATAGAATATGTACATGACCATCTGTAATACTTTCATATCTTGAATATAGGCATCATCAATGATCAATTCAAGAGGAAGCCTTAATAGAAAGATGCATGAAATCTTGGTGGTTGAGATTTGGCAAGATCAATGTGATAGCCAAGGTAAGAGTATTGTTTATCAAATTGAGTCATATTTAGACTTTATTCTATTTAATCTTCATTTGAACACTGTATCCATCAGTGTTTACACAGTATTTATTCTTGAAGGCTAGCTATCGGGATTTTTTAAAAAATCCTGGGTTTCTTGCTTTTTGAATGACAGCTGTATTATGTGCCATATGCCATGCATACTGTCAGGGGTTTTGCTCACAAAGAATAGATTCTGTCAAAGAGTCAAGCCTAGCTAGCCATAAAATAGAAAAAAGACAAGGAAAAATAGGAAGTAAATAAAAACCTTTAAAGACAAGTTTAAATAAAGATGAAGTTTTTTATTTCTTTGCTCTCCATAATGTATTCTCTCATGATATCCACATTACAGGAAGACTTCATAGATTAAATTCTCACAGTATCTTAAAATAGATCCTTTACATTACGAATCACATTATATATTTACCTGTCTTCCTTCACTATATGGGATTCTTGAGGACAGAATCCTTATCTTAAACATCTTTGTAATTTTCAGCATCTAGAGCCATGTCTGGTTTCTAATAAATGCTCAGATGAAGTTTACTGATTGAATATATGCTGCATTGTATTTTGGAAATCTTCCTTGACTACATTAGCTCTGTAATATTGAAAATATTTTTACCTCTGAGTCTCATTCTTCTTATTCCTGAAAGTGGAGAAAATATCTTGTTTTACATGAATTTGGATAAATCCTGTGTGTAAGATATAGTGCTAGTGTCTCGTCCATAAAACAACTTCAGCTTCCCTCCCTTTTTTCCTTTGTTTTTTTTTATTTTCTTTCAAGGATCTTACCAAGACCAACCTGGGTAGAGATTATTCCTCTAAAATAATTTAGTTAATTAAAAAATGATTTAGAATATTTATGAATATCAGTATTTTAATGAATAGATGCTTCCAAGAGAATTAGGCTTAACCATTATAAAACTGCTATAATTGTCATAGATGTTTAACACTTTTTTATTGAAATTTGTAGTTTTCTTTTTAGATTTCATCCAAATTATATGTTCAACACTATATGCTTTGTTAAGTAGGTGTTAAGTGACTTACCTTGACTTCTCATAATGATAATATGTGAAAAGATCTAATGATTTATGTATTTGGGAATTTTAAGACAATTAGTTAGAACACTATATGACCACTCCATAAAAAATACACATCACCATAAAATAACTGCATATGGAGTATTTAATCCTGAACTTCTAAAGATGAAAAGTGAAAGTAGTTACAATAATCATTATTTTCAATTTTATGTAGTTAAGTGGTTTTACACAAGAAATTAGCCTTCCAAATGACATAGTTATAATGTGTTAATGGCAGCATAATGTGTTATTACATTATGCAACATAATTTCATGGATATTATGTATGGCATTTTAGAAACTCATGTACTTATAGTTATTAGAAGATACTCAATTTTTTAGACCACTTTCTTAACCCTATTACTTAATGTAATCCTTGAGTGGTTTCTCTGCCTTTTGATGAGGCCTTTGTATAGATTGTATAACCTATTTTCTAAGTTTAACTTACTGCTCCCCTGTTGCTTTATTATCAACATTTTGTCTTTTTCTCTTTACAATTGAATATTTAGAATATTGTCTTAAAAGGATCTCAAAGTCAAGATGTAGTAATGATCTAATGTATACAGTTTAAAATGTTTTGGTTTTGAAAGTTGGCTAGTTTATATAGTAAATCTTAATTTATTTAGATGGAATTGAATATTTATTTTATCCTCATTAACACTAAAGTAATGCTTTATTCCTCAGAATTTATTCAATTCTTTTAATAGCAAATTATCATTTATTAAAAGCTCAACATTCAGTTAAATTCACTACTTGCTGAGTACCTGCTTTTTGTGAGACCATGCACATAGTTAAAAACAGACCTTCCTTTAATACACAGTGGGATTGAAATCCCAGATTTGACACAATTCCTGTGTGAATTTAGGCAAATTAATCTCTTCCTAGACTCATTTTTTAATATGTAAAAGAAATTTAGTCACCATCACTCCAAACATTTTTTAAAGGTATATTGAAATAAGATAGCTAAAATGTTTAGCATATGGTACTTGTTCACTTGTTCACATGATAACAGATATTGTTATTCTAATTAATAACTAAATGTATCAAGTGGTCGTATTACAAAAGTAAATGAAGAGTTCATAGTTTTCTGGATTTAGAAGCTGAAAAGATTATATAATCAAGTAAGATTAAAGTCTCTGCACTCAAGAAATCCCATGAAGGTTTTGTGGACTAAAGTTAAAAACTGAGTACAAACATTTGTACAGCATTAACTTCAGAGGAAGTCAGTATAATAATTTCTGTACTCAATTATAAGAAAGTACTATGGATATTCAGGAGAAGGGAATTGAATGTTATGGCTGAGGTAGATGAGAAAAAGTTTAGAGGATTGCGTTTGAAAGATATGTGGAAATCAAACTTTTGAAGAAGGCTGGAAGGGTTTTTGAAGCCAATAAAGAACTGTGGACAAAGTCATGAAAACATTAAGTTATCGAGTGTTTATATTCTATGAATGAGAGGTTCAGAGTTCAGGAAATTGAACAAACTGGTGGAGAATTATGCTGAGTGACATCAATGAATGTGGCAATATATATGATTTTTTTCCTGCAGAAAATGGGGAAATATTCGATGTCAGAATCATCTCCCTGACTTAAAAGGTGTATTTCTGTATTTGCTTGTGTATGTGGAATATTTGTCTGTGAGAATTACGGCAGTGTTTTAGGTTCTATTCACAACAGCCCAGAACCTACCCTCTAGCTTCTTACAATCTATTCAGATTGTCCATTGCAATACACAAATGAAGGACATACAGAAGGTGATCTGACAATGATCAACATGTTTGAGATGGTAAGTCAGACAGAAGAAGATAATTCTGATGAGTGTTTGGATGCAGTAAGGCAACATTTACAGTCTGAGAAGACCCAACAAAGAAGAGTGGGCAAGTGCTAAGCAAAAGATTTATTTCTCGAAACAGAGGTGATGACAGCACTGTTCTTGGCTTATTTCCTCTATTAGCTGCTAGTCCTTAATACAATCATGATGTTTTTACCCCAAGTTTGTTCTCTTAATTCTCTCCTTCAGGCCACTCTTTAATAAGTTTTCCTTTACTTCTTTCCTCTCCTGCTTTTCCTTGGGTATGGTCAAAAAATGTCTCTGGCAAGAAACCTGAAATGAAGGGAATGTCAACTAATAATATAATCTATATAGTGTATTGAGTCAGTATGGTCTTTGAACCATGGTTCTCAGCTGTTCTGAACTGCATCATCTCTACAATGGGGTTATTAATAATACCTCCTTTACAGTGTTCCTCTGGGGATTAACTTCAATAATGCATGCAAAGAACCTAGCACAGTTCCTAGCATGGATATGTGCTCAATACAATTTAATGTTTATTGTTGTCTTAATGGTGAAGGTGCTAGACTAATGCTTTTGGAAATTCTGGTTTCTTCTGTCTTTTCTACTTATGGACTGACTAAATTAGAGCACATCATTTAACATTTCTGACACTGAGATCTAAGTTGGTTAACATCTCACCCAGATGTAAAGAGCAAATAGAACAATGTGTAAGATATTGCTATTTGGATCATGGAAAGTTTTGCAAAGGTAAGACACTATCTTTATCAGTGTGGTTATTAATAATAGTAAAACATGGAGGTGGTCCTAAGATGGCAGAGGAATAGGATGGGGAGACCATTTTCTCTCCCACAAATTTATCAAAAGATCATTTGAATGCAGAGCAACTTTCACAAAATAACTGAATGCTGGTAGAGAGCACCAGGCACCCAGAAAGGCAGCCCATTCTCTTTTAAAGGAGGTAGGACAAAATATAAAAGACAAAAAGAGAGATAAAAGAGTTAGGGACAGAGACCTTTCCTGGGGAGGGAGTCGTAAAGGAGGAAAAGTTTCCAAACACCTGGAAATTCTCTCACCAGCAGGTCTGTGGTGGGGTTTTGGAATCTCAGAGGGCAACATAACTTGGAGGTGGGGGAAAAAAACACAGAATATACACCTAACCACAACTCACAGTGGAGAAGTAGCCTAGATGCTCGCGTCCGCCAACATGGAGTTGGGGCTGAAAGGGAGGCGTGGGTTGCCTGCTTAGGGTAAGGACTGGGCCTGAATGCCCTGAGGCCAATCTGAGGGAGCTAACATGAGATAGCAACCCAAACTGTGGGATAGCCAGAGAGAGAAAAAAAAAAATAAGAGAGAGAGAGAGAACTTTCCACAAAAAGCTCTAACCTAAGGCACAGCCTGGCCAACTCACAGAACAAAGGATTGAGTGAATACCAGAGGAGAGCTAGCCAGCTGCAGACCAGCCCATTCCCCCGCTGGAGGCAGAGAGACAGGTAGGTGATAGCCAAAGCTGGAAGGCAAGGGTCAATCTCAGCCCTAGAGACGGCATCATCCACCAAATTGTGAGCAGGCTCCCCTTTGCTAACTAAGTCTTCCTGGGATCCTGGACATTGACATCTGCCAGAAGGACTGCAGCCTAAGATCAGCTCCCCAGAGGAGACACATGGCACACCCGAGACGGCACTTTTGTGGTGCATCCAGGAAACCAAGCAGCTGGGACCAGGATGGTGATTAAGATGAACAGACCACCTAGGACAGTGAGCTCACCAAGTACCTGGTTGCCTGAGCTTCTCAGACCTGGGAAGAGCACAAAACACAGGCTCAACCAAATCTGTGCCTTTGTGGAGTACCCGAGAACCTGAACCTGAGCAGCTCAGACCTGGGAAGTGTGCAAAATCCAGGGCCTGCTTTGGACAGTTCCCATGCAGAGTAACTTTGAGCCTGAGCAGTGTAGACCAGGAAAGCACACACATCGTGAGCTGGGGCAAACCCAGTGTGGTCCATATACTGTGAGCAGTCCCCACACACACCAGTGATATTTGTTTGCATTGTTCCTCCCTCCCCACAGCACAACTGAACAAGTAAGCCTAAATAAGTGACCATCTTCGCCCCCTTGTGTCAGGGTGGAAATTAGACACTGATGAAACTTGCAAACAGAAGAAGCCAAAGTAAACGAAGAAGAGGGAACCACTTTGAAAGTGACAGGTGCAAGATTTTAAGATTAAAACCATGTAGTTAGCATTGACTACTGGAAAAGGTCAGTTTTCATTCCAATCCCAAAGAAAGGCAATGCCAAAGAATGCTCAAACTATTGCACAATTGCACTCATCTCACACGCTAGTAAAGTAATGCTCAAAATTCTCCAAGCCAGGCTTCAGCAATATGTGAACGGTGAACTTCCAGATGTTCAAGCTGGTTTTAGAAAAGGCAGAGGAACCAGAGATCAAATTGCCAACATCTGCTGGATCATGGAAAAAGCAAGAGAGTTACAGAAAAACATTTATTTATGCTTTATTGACTGTGTCAAAGCCTTTGACTGTGTGGATCACAAGAAACTGTGGAAAATTCTGAAAGAGATGGAAATACCAGACCACCTGACTTGCCTTTTGAGAAACCTACATGCAGGTCAGGAAGCAACAGTTAGAACTGGACATGGAACAACAGACTGGTTCCAAATAGGAAAAGGAGTACATCAAGGCTGTATATTGTCACCCTGCTTATTGAACTTATATGCAGAGTACATCATGAGAAACTCAGGGCTGGATGAAGCACAAGCTGGAATCAAGATTGACGGGAGAAATATCAATAATCTCAGATATGCAGATGACACCACCCTTATGGCAGAAAATGAAGAGGAACTAAAAAGCCTTTTGATAAAAGTGAAAGAGGACAGTGAAAAAGTTGGCTTAAAGCTCATCATTCAGAAAACTAAGATCATGGCATCTGGTCCCATCACTTCATAGGAAATAGATGGGGAAACAGTGTCAGACTTTTTTGGGGGGGCTCCAAAATCACTGCAGATGGTGATTGCAGCCATGAAATTAAAAGACGCTTACTCCTTGGAAGGAAAGTTATGACCAACCTAGATAGCATATTCAAAAGCAGAGACATTACCTTGCCAGCAAAGGTCCATCTAGTCAAGGCTATGGTTTTTCCAGTAGTCATGTATGGATGTGAGAGTTGGACTGTGAAGAAAGCTGAGTGCTGAGGAATTGATGCTTTTGAACTGTGGTGTTGGAAAAGACTCTTGAGACTCCCTGGGACTGCAAGGAGATCCAACCAGTCCATTCTAAAGGAGATCAGTCCTGGGTGTTCATTGGAAGGACTGATGCTAAAGCTGAAACTCTAATACTTTGTCCACCTCATGTGAAGAGGTGACTCATTGGAAAAGACTCTGATGCTGGGAGGGATTGGGGGCAGGAGTAGAAGGGGACGACAGAGGATGAGATGGCTGGATGGCATCACTGACTTGATGGACATGCGTTTAAGTGAACTCCAGGAGTTGGTGATGGACAGGGAGGCCTAGCATGCTGCAACTCATGGGGTCGCAAAGTGTCAGACATGACTGAGCGACTGAACTGAACTGAAAGCATCAGAAGGGGTCTATAGACCTAGAGAAAAAGTATAAGATGGAACAAGGAACTAACTGAAACTGGACTGACCCCACACTGCCCTCAAGAGCTCCATAGAAATTCCTAGATATATTTTATTATTATCATTTTTTAATTTTTTTAATTTTTAAGTTCTTTATTACTCCTTTAATTTTCATTATTATAACCTACTATTGCCTTGCAAAAAAGACTCTATTTTTAAAGCAAATTTCATGTATATATATATATTTTTTATAATTTTTGTGATTTTGTTTTGTATTTTTAATATTATATTTTGGGGAGTCTAACCTCTACTGTAGATTTTTAATCTTTGCTTTTTGGTATTTGTTATCAATTTTTTACCTTGAAGAATCTAATTTTCAGTACCCATTTTTATTGAGGGGTGTGATTATTGGCTTGATTGCTCTCCCCCCTTTTGACTCTACTTTTTCTTCCCCAGGTCACCCCTATCTCCTCCCTCCCCCTTCTCTTCTCTACTTAACTCTATGAATCTCTCTGGGTGTTCTGGGCTGTAGAAAACACCTAGGAAACTGATTACTGGCTAGATTGGTCTCTCTCCTTTGACTCCCCCTCTTCTCCTCCTGGTCACCTCTATCTCCTTCCTCCCTCTTCTCTTCTCTATGTAACTCTGTGAACCTCTCTGGGTGTTCCAGGCTGTGGTAAGCACATAGGGAATTGATTGCTGGATAGATTGATCTCGCCCCTTTCGATTCCCCCTCTTCTCCTCCTGGTCACCTCTGTCTCCCTCCTCCCTCTTCTCTCCTCCATGTAACTCTGTGAACCTTTCCAGGTGTTCCTCACTGTAGAGAATCTTTTCACCATTAACCTAGATGTTTTATCATTTGTGCTGTATGGATACAGATGTCTTGAGGCCACTGTAAGAATAAGACTGAAAGACAGAGGCAGGAAGCTTAAATCCAAAACTTGAGAACACCAGAAAACTCCTGACTCCAGGGAACATTAATTGACAAGAACTCATCCAAAAGCCTCCATACCTACACTGAAACCAAGATCCACCCAAGAACCAACAAGTTTCAAAGTAAGACATACCATGTTAATTCTACAGCAATGCAGGAACATAACCCTGAGCATTAATATACAGGTGGCCAAAAGTCACACCAAACCCAGAGACACCTCAAAACTCACTACTGGACACTTCATTGCACTTCAGAGGGAGGAGATCCAGCTCCACCCATCAGAACACCAATGCAAGCTTCCCTAACTAGGAAACCTTGACAAGCCACTCATCCAACCCTACCCACAGGGAGGAACCTCCACAATAAAGAGGAACCACAAAATTCCAGCATACAGAAAGGCCACTCCAAACACAACAATCTAAACAAAATGAAAGGGCAGAGATATATTCAGCAAGTAAAGGAACTTGATAAATGCGCACCAAACCAAACCAAAGAGGAGATAGGGAGTCTACCTGAAAAAGAACTCAGTATAATGATAGTAAAGATGATCCAAAATCTTGAAAACAAAATGGAGTTACAGATAAATAGACTGGATAGAAGGATTGAGAAGATGCAAGAAATGTTTAACAAGGACCTAGAAGAAATAAAAAAGAGTCAATCAATGAATAATACAATAACAGATCAGAAGCACTCTGGAGGGAACCAACAGTAGAATAACTGAGGCAGAAGATAGGATAAGTGAGGTGGAAGATAGAATGGTGGAAATAAATGAAGCAGAGAGGAAAAAAGAATGAAAGAAATGAGGACAACCTCAGAGACCTCTGGGACAATGTTAAATGCCCCAACATTTGAATCATAGGCGTCCCAGAAGAAGACGACAGAAAGAAAGGCCATGAGAAAATATTTGAGGAGATAATAGTTGAAAAATTCCCTACATTGGGGAAGGAAATAGCCATCCAAGTCCAAGAAACACAGAGAGTCCTAAACAGGATAAACCCAAGGTGAAACACCCCAAGACACATATTAATCAAATTAATGAATATCAAACACAAAGATCAAATATTAAAAGCAGCAACAGAAAAGCAACAAATCACATACAAGGGGATTCCCATAAGGATAACAGCTGAGCTTTCAATAGAAACTCTTCAGGCCAGAAGGGAATGGCAGGACATACTTAAAGTGATGAAAGAGAAAAACCTACAACTCAGATACTATACTCAGCAAGGATCTCATTCAAATATGAAGGAAAAATCAAAAGCTTTACAGACAAGCAAAAGCTGAAAGAATTCAGCACCACCAAACCAGCTCTGCAACAAATGCTAAAAGATCTTCTTTAGACAGGAAACACATAAAAGGTTTATAAACTTGAACCCAAAACAACAAAGTAAATGGCATCGGGATCATACTTATCAATAATTACCTTAAATGTAAATAGGTTGAATCCCCCAACCAAAAGATGAAGACTGGCTGAATGGATATAAAAACAAGACCCATATGTGGTCTACAAAAGACCCACCTCAAAACATGGGACACATACAGACTGAAAGTGAAGGGCTAGAAAAAGATACTTCACGCAAATGGAGACCAAAAGAAAGCAGCAGTAGCAATACTCATATCAGATAAAATAGACTTTGAAATAAAGGCCATGAAAAGAGACAAAGAAGGACACTACATAATGATCAAAGGATTAATCCAAGAAGAAGATATAACAGTTATAAATATATATGCACCCAACTACCACACAATTGCACTTATCTCTCACACTAGTAAAGTAATGCTCAAAATTCTCCAAGCCAGGCTTCAGCAATACATGAACCATGAACTTCCAGATGTTCAAGGTGGTTTTAGAAAAGGCAGAGGAACCAGATATCAAATTGCCAGCATCTGCTGGATCATGGAAAAAGCAAGAAAGTTCCAGAAAAACATCTATTTCTGCTTTATTGACTATGCCAAAGTTTTTGACGGTGTGGATCACAATACACTGTGGGAAACTTTGTGGAAAATTCTTCAAGAGATAGGAATATCAGACCACCTGACCTGCCTCTTGAGAAACCTGTATGCAGGTCAGGAAGCAACAGTTAGAACTGGACATGGAACAACAGACTGGTTCCAAATAGGGAAAGGAGTACTCCAAGGCTGTATATTGTCACCCTGCTTATTTAACTTATATGCAGAGTACATCATGAGAAGCGCTGGGCTGGATGAAGCACAAGCTGGAATCAAGATTGTCCGGAGAAATATCAATAACCTCAGATATGCAGATGACACCACCCTTATGGCAGAAAGTGAAGAGGAACTAAAAAGCCTCTTGATGAAAGTGAAAGAGGAGAGTGAAAAATTTGGCTTAAAGCTCAACATTCAGAAAACGAAGATAATGGCATCCGGTCCCATCACTTCATGGGAAATAGATGGGGAAACAGTGGAAACAGTGGCAGACTTTATTTTTGGGGGCTCCAAAACCACTGCAGATGGTGACTGCAGCCACGAACTTAAAAGATGCTTACTCCTTGGAAGGAAAGTTGTGACCAACCTAGATAGCATATTAAAAAGCAGAGACATTATTTTGTCAACAAAGTTCCATCTAGTCAAGGCTGTGGTTTTTCCAGTAGTCATGTATGGATGTGAGAGTTGGACTATAAAGAAAGCTGAGCGCTGAAGAATTGATGCTTTTGAACTGTGGTGCTGGAGAAGATTCTTTAGAGTCTCTTGGACTGCAAGGAGATCCAACCAGTCCATCCTAAAGGAAATCAATCCTGGGTGTTCATTGGAAGGTGTGATGTTGAAGCTGAAAGTCCAATACTTTGACCACCTGATGCAAAGATCTGACTCATTTGAAAAGACCCTGATGCTGGGAAAGATTGAGGGCAGGAGGAGAAGGGGACTACAGAGGAAGAGATGGTTGGGTAGCATCACCTATTCAATGGACATGAGATTGGGTAGGCTCTGGGAGTTGGTGTTGAACAGGGAGGTGTGGTGTGCTGCAGCAAAGAGTTGAACACAACTGAGCAACTGAACTGAATGAACTGATGTACGCAACATAGGAGCACCACAATATGTAAGGCAAATGCTTGGACTGCAAGGAGATCCAACCAGTCCATTCTGAAGGAGATCAGCCCTGGGATTTCTTTGGAAGGAATGATGCTAAAGCTGAAACTCCAGTACTTTGGTCACCTCATGTGAAGAGTTGACTCATTGGAAAAGACTCTGATGCTGGGAAGGATTGGGGGCAAGAGGAGAAGGGGACGACAGAGGATGAGATGGCTGGATGGCATCACTGACTCGATGGACGTGAGTCTTAGTGAACTCTGGGAGTTGGTGATGGACAGGGAGGCCTGGCGTGCTGCGATTCATGGGGTCGCAAAGAGTCAGACACGACTGAGTGACTGATCTGATCTGATTGGATCTGAACATATATGAAAGGGAAAATTAACAGTAACACAATAATTGTGGGAGCCTTTAATACCCAACTCACACTTATGGATACATCAACTAAACAGAAAATTAGCAAGGAAACACAAATTTTAAAAGATGCAATGGACCAATTAGACCTAATTGATATCTATAGGACGTTTAACCCCAAAACAATGAATTTCACCTTTTTCTCAAGTGTACATGGAACATTCTCCAGGATAGATCACATCCTGGGCCGTAAATCTAGGCTTGGTAAATTAAAAAATTTGAAATCTTTTCAAGCATCTTTTCTGATCACAATGCAGTAAGATTAGATGTCAACTACAAGGAAAAAAATACACACATATGGAGACTAAACAACACGCTTTTGAATAACCAACAAATCACAGAAGAAATAAAAAAGAAATCAAAATATGCATAAAAACAAATGACAATGAAAACACGACAACCCAAAACCTATGGGATTCAGTAAAAGTAGTGCTAAGGGGAAGGTTCATAGCAATACAAGCTTACCTCAGGAAATAAGAGAAAAATCAAATAAATAACCTAACTTTACACTAAAGCAAGTAGAAAAAGAAGAAGTACCAAAGGGTTAGTAGAAGGAAAGAAATCATAAAAATTAGGGCAGAAATAAATGAAAGAGAAACAAAGGAGACTATAGCAAAAATCAAAAAAACCAAAAGCTGGTTCTTTGAGAAGATAAATAAACAAACCATTAGCCAGACTCATCAAGAATAAAAGGGAGAAGAATTGAATCAACAGATTAGAAATGAAAATGGAGAAATCACAGCAGACAACACAGAAATGCAAAGGATCATGAGACTACTATCAGCAACTATATGCCAATAAAATGGACAAATTGGAAGAAATGGATGAATTCTTAGAAAAGTATAAATTTCCAAAACTGAACCAGGAAGAAATAGTAAATCTTAACAGACCCATCACAAGCACAGAAATCAAAACTGTTATCAAAAATTTCCAACGAACAAAAGCCCAGGACCAGATGGCTTCACAGGTGAATTCTACCAAAGATTTAGAGAAGAGCTAACACCTATCCTATTCAAACTCTTCCAGAAAATTGAAGAGGAAGATAAACTTCCAAACTCATTCTATGAGGCCAACATCACCCTAACGCCAAAACCAGACAATGATGCCACATAAAAAGAAAACTACAGGCCAATATCACTGATGAACACAGAACAAAATTTCTCAACAAAATTCTAGCAAACAGAATCCAACAACATATTAAAAAGATCATACATCATGACCACGTGGGCTTTATCCCAGGGATGCAAGGATTCTTTAGTATTCGCAAATCAGTCAATGTGATACACCATATTAACAAATTGAAAGTTAAAAACCATTTGATTATCTTAATAGATGCAGAGAAAGCCTTTGACAAAATTCAACATCTATTTATGATAAAAATCCTCCAGAAAGCAGGCATAGAAGGAAAATACCTCAGCATAATAAAAGCCATATATGATAAACCCACAGCAAATATTATCCTCAATGATGAAAAATTCAAAGCATTTCCCCTAAAGTCAGGAAAAAGACAAAGGTGCCCACTCTCACCACTGCTATTCAACATAGATTTGGAAGCTTTAGCCACAGCAGTCAGAGAAGAAAAAGGAATAAAAGGAATCCAGATTGGAAAAGAAGAAGTAAAACTCTCTCACTGTTTTCAGATGACATGATCCCCTATATGGAAAACCCTAAAGATACCACCAGAAGATTACTAGAGCTAATCAACGAATATAGTAAGGTTGCAGGATATCAAATTAACACACAGAAATCCCTTGCATTCCTATACACTAACAAACAATGAGAAAGCAGAAAGAGAAATTAAGGAAACAATTCCATTATCCAGAAAAGTGATTTATCCTAAAACATAAGGATAATTAATGAGGTTTTTCCATAGGCATAATACTAGTCTCCATGAAAATAAAATATCATTGCTTTTATTCTAGTCTAACCATCATATCTGCCTTATCAGTAAACCTATATTGGTATAATAAGTATTTTAGATAGTGGAAAGTTAAAATTTTCAATCAAAACGTTCTTTTTATGTCACTCTCTTATAAGTAAATTTCTTAGAATCTCATCAGTTAGTAAAGAGGCTTCATTGACCTGAAAGATTGAGAAAAGATCAGAATGTATCGCCCTTGATACTACCACTTTGAGAGGCTCTGCTTCTACTGAGAATTCCTATTTGAGTAGCTGTTTAGCCACTGTTTTTTTAATTTTTTGGCTGTCTTTTTCTTAAAAATTTCATTTATATATTTTTGAGTTTTCAGAACAATGTTTTCATTTTCCCCCTTAATTCTTAAATAAAAAGGATAGGAATATACTGACTAAATACAAGTGCTTTGTTTGGTCTGAAATCTTGAAAACATTCCTCTAACTACTAACCTGAGGTAGCTTTAGGTTGGAACTGTTTCAAGAGAACCTCCGTCCATTCCAGGAGTTACCTTCTAGTTTTGGTTACAGGCTCCCAATTGATCTTTCCAACCTTGACTTATTCTATAAACAATACCAAAACCTTTTTCTCCCCAGGGTTAAAAGCCCTCAGACCAATTTAATATCTCCAAAGTTCTCTATTGGAGGGATCATTTATTTTTAATTAGAGGGTAATTGCTTTACAGTGTTATGTTGGTTTCTGCCATTTATCAATATGAATCAGCCCTAAGTATACATATGTCCCCTCCCTCTTGAACCTCACTCCCACCTCCCATTCCATCCCACTCCTCTAAGTTGTCACAGAGCTCTGGGTTGAGCTCCCTGTGTCATAGAGCAAATTCCCACTGGCTGTCTGTTTTACATATGGTAATATATATATTTGGGCTTCCCAGGTGGCTCTAGTGGTAAAGAACCTGCCTGCCAATGCAGAAGACGTGAAACTCAGGTTTAATCCCGGGTTGGGAAGATCCCCTGGAGGAGAGTATGGCAACGCATTCCAGTATACATGCCTGGAGAATCCCATGAACAGAGGAACCTAGCAGGCTACAGTCCATAGGGCCACAAAGAGTCAAACATTACTGAAACGACTTAGCATGCTTGCAATGTGTATGTTCCAATGCTACTCTCTCAATTCGTCCCACCCTCTCCTCCTGCTATGTCCACAAGTCTGGTCTCTATGTTTGCATCTCTACTGCTGCCTTACAAATTAGTTCATCAGTGCCATTTTTCAAGACTCCATATATCTGAATTAATATATACTTTTTTTCTCTCTCTGACTTACTTCCTTCTGTACAACAGTCTCTAGGTTCATCCACTTCACTAGAACTGACTCAAAATTCATTCCTTTTTGTGGCTGAGTAATATTTCATCATATGTATGTACCACAACTTCTTTATCCGTTCATCTGCTGATGGGCATCTATGTTGCTTCCATGTCCTGGCTATGTAAACAGTGCTGCAGTGAACATTGGGGTACATGTATCTTTTCAGATTGTGGTTTTCTTGGGGTATATTTCCAGTAGTGGGATTGCTGGGTCGTATGGTTGTTTTATTCCTAGTTTTTAAAAGAAATCTCCATACTGTTCTCCATAGTGCCTGTATTAATTTACATTCCCACCAACAGTGCAAGAGAGTTCCTTTTCCCCCACATTCTCTCCAGCATTTATATATTATTTGTAGATTTTTGATGACGGTCATTCTGACCAGTGGGAGGTGATATCTCATTGTAGTTTTATTTTGTGTTTCTCTAATAATAAGTGATGTTGAACAGTTTTTCACGTGTTTTTATTAGCCATCTCTATGTCAGAAAAATATCTACTTCTGCTTTATTGACTATGCCAAAGCTTTTGATTCTTGGACCACAAAAAACTCTGGAAAATTTTTAAAGAGATGGGAATACCAGACCACCTGACCTGCCTCTTGAGAAACCTACATGCAGGTCAGGAAGCAACAGTTAGAACAGGACATGGAACAACATACTGGTTCCAAATAGGGAAAGGAGTATGTCAAGGCTGTATATTGTCACCCTGTTTGTTCAGCTTATATGCAGAGTACATCATGAGGAACGCTGGGTGGGATGAAGCAAAAGCTGGAATCAAGATTGCCAGGAGAAATATCAATAACCTCAGATATCCAGATGACACCATCCTTATGGCAGACAGAGAAGAGCCTCTTGATGAAAGTGAAAGAGGAGATTGAAAAAGTTGGCTTAAAACTCAACATTCAGAAAACTAAGATAATAGCATCTGGTCCTATCACTTCATGAAAAATAAATGGGGAAACAGTGGAAACAGTGACAGTCTTTGTTTTTTGGGGCTCCAAAATCACTGCAGATGGTAACTACAGCCATGAAATTAAAAGATGCTTGCTCCTTGGAAGAATAGTTATGACCAACCTAGACAGCGTATTAAAAAGCAGAGACATTACTTTGCCAACAAAGGTTCATGTAGTCAAAGCTATAGTCTTTCCAATAGTCATGTATGGATGTGAGAGTTGGACTATGAAGAAAGCTGGGCACTGAAGAATTTATGCTTTTGAACTGTGGTGTTGGAGAAGACTCTTGAGTGTCCCTTGGACTGCAAGGAGATCCAACCAATCCATTCTAAAGGAGATCAGTCCTGGGTGTTCATTGGAAGGACTGATGTTGAAGCTGAAACTCCAATACTTTGGCCACTTATGCGAAGAGCTGACTCTTTTGAAAAGACCCCGATGCTGGGAAAGACTGAAGGCGGGAGGAGAAGGGGACGACAGAGGATGAGACAGCTGGATGGCATCACCAACTCAATGGACATGAGTTTGAGTAAACTCTGGGATTTGGCGATAGACAGGGAAGCCTGGTGTCCTGCAGTCCATGGGGTCGCATAGAGTCGGACACAAATGAATGACTGAACTGAGCTGAATGATGTCTTCTTTGGAGAAATGTCTGTTTAGGTCTTCTGCCCATTTTTTATTGGGTTGTTTGTTTTTCCGATATTGAGCTGCCTGAGTTGCTTGGATATTTTGGAGATTAATCCTTTATGATTTGTTTTATTTGCAATTATTTTTTCCCATTCTGAGGGTTGTCTTTTCATCTTGTTTATGGTTTCTTTAGCTGTGCAAAAGCTTTTCCTTAGGTCCCACTTGTTTATTTTTGTTGTTATTTCCATTACTTTAGGAGGTGGGTCATAAAGGATCTTCCTGTGATTTGTGTCAAAAGTGTTTTGTTTATGCTTTCCTCTAAGAGTTTATATTTTCTGGTCTTAAATTTAGGTCTTTAATCCATTTTGAGTTTATCTTTGTGTGTGTGTGTGTGGTGTTAGGAAGTGTTCTCATTTCATTCTTATTTATGATGCTCTTCAGTTTTCCCAGCACCACTTATTGAAGAGACTATCTTTTCTCCATTGTATATTCTTGCCTCCTTTGTCAAAGATAAGGTGCCCATAGGTGCATGGGTTTATCTCTGGGCTTTCTATCTTGTTCCATTGGTCTATATTTCCGGGTTTTTTTTTTTTTTTTTAACCTGTACTATACTGACTTGATGACTGTAGCTTTGTAGTATAGCCTGAAGTCAGGCAGATTGATCCTTCCAGCTCCATTCTTCTTTCTCAAGATTGCTGTGGCTATCTGGGTCTTTTTTTTTTGTCTCACAAATTGTGAAATTTTTCTACTAGTTCTATGAAAAGTGCTATTTTTAAGTTGATAGAGATGGCATTGAATCTGTAGATTGCTTTGGGTAGTATAGTCATTTTCATAATATTGATTCTTCCAATCCAGGAAATTGTATGTGTCTCCATCTGTTTATGATGTTTTTGATTGCTTTCATCAGTGTCTTGTAGTTTTCTGTATACAGCTCTTTTGTCTCCTTAGGTAAGTTTATCCCTAGGTATTTTTTTTTTTTTTTGCAATGGTGAATGGGATTGATTCCTTAACTTCTCTCTCTCTGATTCTTAATTGTTAATGTATAAGAATGCAAGGAATTTCTGTGTATTCATTTTGTACCCAGCAACTTTATCAAACTCACTAATTACGTCTAGTCATTTTCTCATAGCATCTTTCAGGTTTTCTATGTATAGTACCATATCATCTGCAAACACTGAGAATTCTACTTATTCTTTTCCAATCTGGATTCCTTTCATTTCTTTTTCTTCTCTGATTGCCAAGGCTAGGACTTCTAAAACTATATTGAATAATAGTGGCAAGAGTGGGCATCCTTATCTTCTTCCTGATCTTAGAGGAAATACTTTTAGTTTTTTGCCATTGAGAATAGTGTTTGCTGTGACTTTATTTTATATGGTCTTAATTACATTGAGTTAGTTTTTTTCTATGCCCATTTTCTGCAGAATATTTTTTATCATAAATGGATACTGAATTTTGCTGAAAGCTTTTCCTGCATCTTTTGAGATTATCATATGATTTTTATTTTTTAATTTGTTAATATGATGTATCACATTGATTAATTTGCATATATTGAAGAATACTTGCATCCCTTGGATAAACCCAACTTGGGCTTTCCCGGTTGCTCAAACAGTAATGAATACATCTGCAATGACCTGGGTTTGAACCCTGAGTTGAGAAGATCATCTGTAGGAAGGTATGGCAACCCACTCTAGTATTCTTGCCTCAAGAATCCCCATGGACAAAGGAGCCTGGCAGGCTACAGTTCATGGGTTGGAAAAAGTTGGAAGCAACTGAATGACTCAGTACATAGCACATGATCCTTTTAATGTGTTGTTGAATTTCATTTCTTAGAATTTTGTTGAAGATTTTGCATCTATGTTTATCTGTGATATTGACCTGTAATTTTCTTTTTTTGTCTTTGTCTGTTTTGCTATCAGGGCGATGGTGGCCTCGTAGAATGGGTTTGGAAGTGTCCTTCCTCTGCAATATTTTGGAACAGTTTGAGAAGGATAGGAGTTAGCTCATATTTAAATGTTTGATAGAACTTACCAGTGAAGCCAACTGGACCTGGGCTTTTGTTTTTTTAGGAGATTTGTTTATCACAGTTTTGATTTCAGTGCTTGTGACTGGCTTGTTCATAATTTCTATTTCTTCCTGGTTCAGTCTTGGAAGGTTGGACTTTTCTAAGAATATGTCCATTTCTTCCAGGTTGTCCCACTAAAATGTTTCAAAATTCTTCAAACAAAATTATTTCAGAAAATAATGTTAAATCCTTAACTATTATGTAAAACTATTCTGTGACACTATTTACATGAAAAAAATGATACTTTGTTATGCTTTGAAGTTTTTACCACTTTTATTTAGATAACTTATGTTTTTCTTTTTTAAAATTTTATTTTATTTTTAAACTTTACAATATTGTATTAGTTTTGCCAAATATCGAAATGAATCCACCACAGGTATACCTGTGTTCCTCATCCTGAACCCTCCTCCCTTCTCCCTCCCCATACCCTCCCTCTCGGTCGTCCCAGTGCACCAGCCCCAAGCATCCAGTATCGTACATCGAACTTCTCCTTAAAAGATATCAGTCAGGTATAAAGTTATTCTCTTTGCAGTTTCCCATTTGTGATGAGAAAATTATCAACCACAGAATTAAATAAATTATTTGAAACATTTTAGGCATTGCATATTTTTGCTCACCAAATACCTAAAAAGATGAAATCAAGTGAAACAGCAAGTAATTTGTTCTCACCATCTGTTCTATTTATTTCAACAACTGTGCACCCTCATCATGCCTTAATTTCAACTTTTGTTATGTGTCTTGTGAATAAATAAGCTATAGAACAGCTCATACTCCCTATGTACAACTGTGTCAAATGGGTAACCTAGTAAGGTGCATTGACAGATTAAGGAGAAAGAATAAAGATCTTTAGATAAAAGCAAGGAAAATCCAATTTATTTTAAATAAACCTCATTTAAACCTATAATTCATTAGACACTGCAACTTAAAATAGATGATTCTAAATCACCTGTCACCTTCTGCCAGAAATATGCTGCAGACAATTCTTGAAATGTGAAGAATGGCCTAATGAAAATGTATTAATAAAATCAATTAGTTGATGCTCTGCCTTTCTTTCCTCCACTCAGAGGATTAAATTGTCTACCTCTCACAAGGGGTAATCATATGAAAGCTTCTATAGATGACTTGTTTACTGTTTCCCTAACTCCTTTCTCAACTCCCTTCTCCCTGTTCTATGCCTCACTACAGAGACTGAAAGGTCTAGCTAGTTTCTTTCCCAATCTCTTGTAGACTAGAAATAGTCATATGATCAGTTCTGGCCATTAAGCTATTCAAGGACTTGTGCTCTAAACCTTCTGAAATGAGTTTTCTTCCTTGATGAAAAAAGAGAGGCCCTCCTGTAAAGGTCTCATGTATGTCACTCTACTTCCCACTTTTGGATGTGGTTGTATGATAATAATTAGAGCTGTAGTTATTTAAAAAAAGGAATACATAAAAAATCGAGTGTATTAAAGATGGATATAAAGTTTCTGGGTTTTTGATGATAACATTGAGCTCATTTTCTTTTTTTTAATTTTATTTTTAAACTTTACATAATTGTATTAGTTTGAGCTCATTAAGTAACCCTGGTATAGCCTGACTCCAGACTGATCATCCAGTCAACAATAAACACCAAATTTCTGTATACAACAGTTCGGAAACTCTTGCTGCTAAAGTGTAGTCATCATCAACATCATCTAGGAATATGTAAAATGTAGACTATCCATAACCTCCCCAGACCTACTGAATCAGAAAAACAGTTTAATAAGATATCCAGGTGATTTGTATGCACATTCAAGTTTAAAAAGCTCTGATGTAAGCCCCTGAAATGTGGCCATGATAGAGAATCTGGCTGTAATGTGAGAGACCTGGGTTTGATCCCTGGTTCAGGAAAATCCCCTGGAGAAGGAACTGGCAACTCACTCCAGTATTCTTGCCTGGAAAATCCTATGGAAAGAGGAGCCTGGTGGGCTGTAGTCCATGATGTCACAAAGAGTCGGACACGACTGATCTAACACACACACACACACACACACACACACACGAAGTGTCCATGATGTTACTTGCAGTTGTAAGTTACTTTAAGTGACAGAACTGCTGAATTGCCAAGGTCCTGTGGTCCTCTTTACTTAGTATATGTATGTGTGCACTTAGTCGCTCAGTTGTCTGACTCTTTGTAACCTCATGTGCTGTAGCCCTCCAGGATCCCATCCATGGCGATTCTCTAGGCAAGAATACAAGAGTGGGTTGCCATACTCTCCTCCAGGGAATTGTCCCAACCCAGGGATTGAACCCAGATTTCCTGCATTGCAAGCAGATTCTTTACTGTCTGAGCCACCAGCAAAGCCCATTTAGTATAGGGTACACCACATTTTGGACATCCCTGGTGGCTCAAACTGTAAAAAACCTGCCTGCAATACATAGAACCTGGGTTCCACACAACACTTTAACACTTCTATTTTCCCATGTTAGAATCAAAGAAATAGTATACTTTTGTGGTTCTCAGTTTTTCACAGTAAAGGATACATATAATTTTAGCTTTTCTTTCTTCTCTATTTTCTTTTGCTTCTTCCTGCTTACTAGAAGAAAAAAGCTTTCACTCCATCTTTCTTTCAGTTCAGTTCAGTCACTCAGTCGTGTCTGACTCTTTGTGACCCAATGGACCAAGCACGCCAGGCTTCCCTGTCTATCCTAATTCCTGAAATTTGCTCAAACTCATGTTCATCAAGTCAGTGATGCCATCCAACCATCTCATCCTCTGCCATCCCCTTTTCCTCTCACCTTCAATCTTTCCCAGCATCAAGGTCTTTTCAAATGAGTCAGTTTTTCACATCAGGTGACCACAGTATTAGAGTTTCAGCTTCAGCATCAGTCCTTCCAATGAATATTCAGGACTGATTTCTTATAGGATTGACTGGTTGGATCTGCTTGCAGTCCAAGGGACTCTAAAGAGTCTTCTCCAACACCACAGTTCAAAAGCATCAATTCTTCAGTGCTCAGTCTTCTTTATGGTCCAACTTTCACATCCATATGTGACTACTGGAAAAATGATAGCTTTGACCAGACGGATCTTTGTTGACAAAATAATGTCTCTGCTTTTTAATATGCTGTCTAGGCTGGTCATATGGAGAAGGCAATGGCACCCCACTCCAGTACTCTTGCCTGGAAAATCCCATGGATTTTCCCCATGCAGCCCATGGGGTCGCTGAGGGTTGGACACAACTGAGTGACTTCACTTTCACTTTTCATTTTCATGCATTGGAGAAGGAAATGGCAACCCACTCCAATGTTCTTGCCTGGAGAATTCCAGGGATGGGGGAGCCTGGTGGGCTGCCATCTATGGGGTCACACAGAGTCAGACATGACTAAAGTGACTTAACAGCAGCAGCAGGGTGGTCATAACTTTTTTTCCAATGAACAAGTGTCTTTTAATTTCATGACTGCAATCACCATCTGCAGTGGTTTTGGAGCCCAAATAAAGTCTGTCACTGTTTCCATTGTTTCCACATCTATTTGCCATAAAGTGATGGGACCAGAGGTCATGATCTTAGTTTTTTGAATGTTGAGTTTTAAGCCAACTTTTTCAATCTCTTCTTTCACTTTCATCAAGAGGATCTTTAGTTCTTCTTTGCTTTCTGCCATAAGGGTGGTGTCATCTGCGTGTCTGAGGTTATTGATATTTCTCCTGGCAATCTTGATTCCAGCTTGTGCTTCATCCAGCCCAGCATTTTGCATGATGTATTCTGCATATAAGTTAAATAAGCAGGGTGGCAGTATACAGCCTTGACGTACTCCTTTTCCAATTTGGAACCAGTCCATTTTTCCATTTCTGGTTATAACTGTTGCTTCTTGACCTGCATACAGATTTCTCAGGAGACAAGGAAGGTAGTCTGGTATTCCCATCTCTTGAAGACCTTTCCTCAGTTTATTGTGATCCACACAATCAAAGGCTTTAGTGTATTCAATAAAGCAGAAGTAGATGTTTTTCTGGAACTCTCTTGCTTTTTGATCATCCAACAGATATTGGCAATTTGACCTCTGGTTCCTCTGCTTTTTCTAAATCCTGTTTGAACATCTGGAACTTCACAGTTCAAGTACTGTTGAAGCGTGGCTTGAAGAATTTTAAGCGTTACTTTGCCAGCATGTGAGATGACTGCAATTATGTGGTAGTTTGAACATTCTTTAGCATTGCCTTTCTTTGGGATTGGAATGAAAATTGACGTTTTCCAGTCCTGTGGCCACTGCTGAGTTTTCCAAATTTGCTAGCATATTGAGTGCAGCACTTTCACAGCATCATCTTTTAGGATTTGAAATAGCTCAACTGGAATTCCATCACTCCACTATCTTTGTTCATACTGATGCTTCCTAAGGCCCACTTGACTTCACATTCCAGGATGTCTTTCTCTAGGTAAGTGATCATACCATCGTGGTTATCTGGGTCATGAAGATCTTTTTTACATTGTTTTCTGTGTATTCTTGCCACCTCTTCTTAATATTTTCTACTTCTCTGAGGTCCATACCATTTCTGTCCTTTAGTAGGCCCATTTTTGCATAAAATGTTCCTTTGGTATCTTTAATTTTCTTGAAGAGATTTCTAGTTTTTCCCATTCTATTGTTTTCCTCTATTTCTCTGTATTGATCACTGAGGAAGGCTTTCTTATCTCTCCTTGCTATTCTTTGGAACTCTACATTCAAATGGGTATATCTTTTCTTTTCTCCTTTGCATTTAGTTTCTCTTCTTTTTTCAGCTGTTTTTCAGCTAAGGCCTCCTCAGACAGCCATTTCGCCTTTTTGCATTTCTTTTTCTTGGGGATGGTCTTGATCCCTGCCTCCTGTACAGTGTCATGAATCTCCATCCATAGTTCTTCAGGCACTCTGTCTATCAGATCTAATCCCTTGAATTTATTTGTCACTTCCACTGTATAATCGTAAGGGATTTGATTTAGGTCATACATGAATGGTCTAGTGGTTTTTCTCTACTTTCTTCAATTTAAGTCTGAATTTTGCCCTAAGGATCATGATCTGATCCACAGTCAGCTCCTGGTCTTGTTTTTGCTGATTGTATATAGCTTCTCCATCTTTGGCTGCAAAGAGTATGATCAATCTGATTTCAGTATTGACCATCTGGTGGTTTCAATATTGACCATCTGATGATTTTCCTTTCTTTGCATCTTTCTTTGCCTTCCTCATTCTTTAAATAATTTTCATTATTTGTGGCTCATATACACATGTGTTATATATATACACATACACACACATATATATAATATAAATACATATATTATAAACTATGTTCATATAAGAATATATTATATATGTAATGGATTATATATTTATTTGGGTTTCCCCAGTGGATCAGTGGTAAAGAATCTGTTGGCAATGTAGGTTGGAAAGATCCCCTGGAAAACCAAATGGCAACCCACTCTAGTATTTTTGCCTGGGAAATACTATGGACAGAGGAGCCTAGTGGGCTGCAGTCATGGGGTAGCAGAAGAATTGGATATGACTTGGTGACTAAACAACTATATATTTTTGTATAATATAAAACCTACAAATGTATGCTAGCACTGCCATTAAAAATTAAATAAGACGTGGATCTTACTTGTAATCAAGATGCTAGTCTTCCCTTATGTTATTAAACAACTCATCTCTTTTTTGAGGAAACCCAAATATAAATTTTGATAAAAGGAAAAGAAATACATGAAACTAGGAAAATAATGTGTCACAGTGAAATAGAAATAAAGCAGTCCACCACCAAATCCTTAAATGTATTCCATGTAAAATTTTCACAAGAGATTTCATTTCCTGGTCAGTTATTTTTAATTAATCTTGCTGTTTTACTCAAGAATCAAAATTAAAGAGACTTAGTACTAAAAGCAAAATTTATTTTTTTGATGATATCTAAAAGATACTATATTTTTAAGAGGGATTTACTTTTATCCCTGAAAGATTGCAC
This sequence comes from Bos indicus x Bos taurus, assembly GCF_003369695.1. Taxonomy (NCBI): domain Eukaryota; kingdom Metazoa; phylum Chordata; class Mammalia; order Artiodactyla; family Bovidae; genus Bos; species Bos indicus x Bos taurus. The sequence continues at coordinate 33,032,953 of NC_040077.1, forward strand.
TATTTTAAATTCATAAAAGCTAATGATTTTGTGGGTTGACCTGGAACCTTCATCACTACTAATATATCTTTGAAAGAATCCATTCCAACTGACTGACTCATAAATAAGTTTGGGGAGTTTATTTCTTTGGTAGCAAGATTGACTCTATCACCTAGAATTTTGGTATTTGCCAGTTTAATACCATTTAAGTCAGATTGATGGGAACTTATTATTTACTATTCAGAGTAAAGAAAATTACCACTTAGGGAGGGTTAATTTTGTTCGAACTTCAATTCAACACACTCTGCATGTATTCTGTATGTTATTCTTCACAATATCACTATATTAGGAACTAGTGTCAAAGATGATGCAAAGCTGGATAACAAATGATTACATGACAAAAGAGACTTATTCATTTCCATTATGAATATGAATTTCAAGAACCAAAGATATTTATTTTTAAAGTGAACACTTTTGTTAGGTAAGCAATTGTATTTATTTATTTATTTTTGGTGTTCAGGAAAGCTTACTTTGATTGAAACTGATAATGCTATGTGACTTCTGGCAAAATAATTAGTTTGTGTCTTGTGGAGCTTTATGGGCTTCCTTGGCTTGTCCCTTGAGACAGAGTTGGGAGGTAGGCAGAGCTATTCCAAAAAGCCTGCAGAATCAGACCCGCCATGGCTGGTGCCCTTTCTCCCTGCTGTTCTGGACACCAGATGCTTCTCTCTGCTGTTGTGACAGTTGGGAAAGCACTGTGTCTTGATTCTTTTCATCATCCTGCTGAGCCTGTTCCTGAACTTTTGACAGTAGCTGCTGCTTAATGACAGTAAGGCTGTTGGTGAAATGGCTGTTGCTTGTGTTAAATGATCTATGAATCTATGATCAAACACTGTGGTCTGGAGAAAGTGGGTGTAGAGCTAAATGTGGCCTGACCATTTAGTAAGATGAATTGGGACAATGTTGTAAGGGAAACCAAATACAAACAAGGCTTAACAGGATGGTCATCAGAATATAAAGACTTCCTTATTACAGCATGGGGATGACCTAGCTGATGTTTTCAAGTTCAGCAGTGAGTCACATTTTTGATTGAGTCTCAGGAGTCAGAGGGACTTCCCAATGAGCCCACTTTTTAGTGACCAAATGCTACCTACACACCTCTTCTCTGCATGCCACGGGTCCCTATGATTATATTGGGCAAAAGAAAGAAAGAAAGTGAAGTCTCTCAGTCATGTCCAACTCTTTGCGACCCTGTGGACTATAGCCCGCCAGGCTCCTCTGTCCATGAGATTTTCCAGGCCAGAATACTGGAGTGGGTTGCCATTTCCTTCTCCAGGGGATCTTCCCAACCCAGGGATTAAACTCGGGTCTCCCGCATTGCAGATAGACTTTACTATCTGAGCCACAGGGAAGCCCAATGTTGGGCAAAGCAGAGATTATTCTATACTTCATAAAAATTCATTATTAAGAAGTTTTTATGTTTTACCATTTTAAAGATTTCAAAAAGGCCATTGCAAAGAGCTGTGTGAATATGGAAACTGTAAAAATTGAGGAGAAAATCACTGTTATTATTAAGCTATAAAATCAATGTTGGGATTGGTACACTGCAGAGATTTAAATGAACCTCAAAACTTTTCCCCTCTGCTTTCAATTAAAACTAGATGTTTTAAAGCCAGATAAAGTCTAAGATAAACAGAAATAAGGGCTTCCCAGGTAAAGCTAGTGGTAAAGAACTCACCTGCCAATGCAAGAGACATAAGAGACTCGGGTTCAATCCCTGGGTTGGGAAGATCACCTGAGAAGGAAATGACAACCTACGCCAGTATTCTTGCCTGGAGAAGCCCACTGACAGAGAAACCTTGTGGGCTATGGTTCATAGGTTTGCAGTTGGACACAAATGAAGCTACTTAGCACACAAACAGAAATAAATTCATGCTTTGTAAATCTTGACCAGACCTTTGGTGCACAACCAGTGACTGCTGGTTAGGACCTGCAGCACCCAATAGACTGAGTTCTTAATACTGCCTATGGACAGAGAATGGCAATGTGACCTTCAATGTCAAACTGCCTACAAGTTGACTTGAGTCATATTACACCACACCTACTCTAACAGATGTCAGTTGACCTGCAAGAGAAATGTATTGGCTTGAAGAAGTTACATTAGTCTGAAAATAATTTTTGTTTTGTGTTGTTTGGTTAGAGGAGTGTTAGAGGCTAGATTTTAGACAGTGTCAGAGAGCCAGAGAAAATGAGAGGCTAGGAAATAAGTTTCTCCTAATCGATTCCATAGCCAGTTGCTGGACAAGCAAGACCATTTCCATAAAATTTAAATGAGACATTTAAATTGGCTCGCTGTATAAATTACGTAGATATTCTCTTATCTGACATACATGTTGATTTAGATCAGTCTTGCTGCTACACGGAGTGTAGTTTATGTAAAATGGGTAAGGATTTAAAAAAAAAAAAACTTAGGTTGGCCCAGTGAGCAGGTTAAACTAGAATAAGAGGAGAGAATATTTCTCCCAAAGCTTACATTGCTCATAAAATTAGATGCAAAAATCTTACATTAATGAAAAATTAAGTTTGAGCTCTTCATTACAGAGATATAAGGAATTTACAAGTTACAGTAGGATGATTCCATAATAGGAAAAAACTCTGGGTTCCAAGAGTCTATAGTGCCTCATTTGAGGGAAAAGAAAAAAAATCATCAGCAACTAAGGACAAATGCAACCTAAGTTTGGAAATTGAATTTCATGACTCTCCTGAGCCCCATAGGTTTCCTCTGCTGAGAAGTGGAACATTCTCCAAAGAGCAAGGTGTGAACAGTGAGGAGAGTAGACTCACCCAATCTGTCATACCCTTCCTTTGGCTTCCTGCCTTCCCCAAACACACTGAGGCTGATTTTCCTCTTCCCTTCCTGCCTCACCTTTGTTGCAGAAGTAGCACAATAGCTTGGCATCTGAAACTTCAACTTAATTAAAAATAAAAATGTCTGCCCTGAGGTTAATGTTAAAAAAAATGGCATGAGTTCTTCCAAATAAACACTTGGTCCCTACATAATTTCATCATTAACATGAAAATACTGTAAAAACAGAGGTGTTTTTAATTACTCTATGTTTGTTGCTTTTTAAAATATAAGTTCTTTTTTTATTGAAATACAGAAAACAAGTCTCATAATTATGTTGATTCTTTGAAGAATTATTCTCATATATTTGATTCTCCAAAATATTAGAATATTAGAATACACATTCCTCACAATTTACATTTTGCATCTTTAGGTACTTTAAATTTATATTTGGAAAAGTATTTAGAAATTCATGTAGTAATCTTTTTTAATTTTTTATTTTCTATTGGGGTATAATATGTAATAATATTAATGAACTATATTATATTCTCCAACTGAATGATATATATACTGATAGAATACCAAGGAATTAGTGAATTTTGAAGGATATAAACACTGTGATGATTACAAGTCAGATAGTTTAATGATATCTGAGGAAATCTGTAACTCAAGATGCTTGAAGGTCATATAGACTCCAGGAGTTTCATATGTCTCCTCTTAGGGACTGAACTGTGTCTTTCCTAAATCCCTATGCTGAAGTCCTACCTCCACCCCTGACTACCTCAGAATGTGACTGGATTTGGAGACAAGGTCTTAAAAAGGTAATTAGTTTAAAATGTGGTTATTAGAATGGACCTTAATCCAATCTAACTGGTGTCCTTATGAGAAGAGGAAATTTAAACACAGACACATACAGAGGGAAGACCATGTGAAAACCCAGGGAGAAGACAGTCATCTACAAGCAAAGGGTAGAAGCTTCAGAAGAAACCAGCCTTGACAATACCTTGATTCCATAATTTATAACCTCTATAACTGTGAGAAAATAAATTTCTATTTTTTAAACCACTCATTCTGTAGTGCTTTGTTATGGGAGCCTTAGCAAACTAACAAAGTACTCCAGGGATTAGAAAGAGGTAATGTCTTCCCCCAGTTGCCTTGCATATTCCCCCCAAAATAAATAATAATAATAATAGACAATCTAGTTGTTTAACTCCCCCAATAATTCACTAATTAATTCATACTTTCAACAAATAAACACTAATTGATTATATTCTATCCACCGGTCACTTGCTAAATTCTGGAATAAGGATAGCTTCTCAAGTAATTCAGAGCCAGCAAAAGACACAGACATGCAGAAGTAATTGCTGTCAATGTGGGAGATGTCAAAGAGAATGTATTTATCTGTTTGTACATTCACTCATTTTCCAATTCCAATGCACACTTGTTGAGATTTTACCATGTCCCAGCATTGAGCTGGAGGAAAATTGAACTCTTGTTGAGAGATATTTCAATAAAGTTCTCTCTAGTAATGTGTTCATTCTCTAATGAAGAAGGAAGGTTTTATTCAAAGTATTGTAGTGGCTGTCATCTGGTTATCCCACCAGTATCGCGTGCTGAAACCTCTGTAACAGTGCTATTATCTTCCCCCAACTGAGTCTGTTCTTCTTGCTGATTCTCTCATCATGGTCCGTGGCTCATGCATCCAGTCACTCAAGTCAAAACCTGAGCTTAACCTTGAGACATGTTTTTACTTTAGCCCCATATCTATTAGATCATCAAATCTGAGGACATTCCTCAAATATCTCTAAACACTTCCTTACCATACCTGATTCTCCATTGCAAGGCTTCATCATCTCTTGCTTCAATTAGGTTAGACTTAATTATTATAAATCTTAAATCTATGATTTAGATTATTATCTTCTTTAGTAGGAGGACTTCTACTTCCTTTTGCCTCTCATGCTAATCAACCTTTCATGTTGACTCCAGAATTATATTTCCAAAGCAAAAATATAGGTATGTAACTTCCTTTCATAATATTTTCATGAATGCTGATGAAATGTAATAAGAATTCCTTAATCCAAAATACTATATTACTATATACGATATCAGCCATTCTTTCTATCACTTACCAGATTTTGAGATTTAAATATAAACTATAAGCCTAAATAGAAATGGGGGGAAAGGAGGATTTTTTTTCAGTAATAATCACACTAAGGAAAGGATGACTGTCTTAGATCATAATATTTGTGTGCCTTTTTAATATATATGATCCATTGTTTATTAAATTACATGTTCTTGTTTAGGCCTTACTTATAATTTTTATCATCATCATTCTCCCTGCAATATGCATATAAGACTTTGATGAATAGAGTAAATTAGTTCAACATGTTTTCCTCAATTTTATTTGACTTTCTGGGAGAAATCTGACTATGTAAAGTCATATAATGGACCCATTAAAAATGTTTAATCAAATTAAAAAATCTCCATATTCTTTTCTCACATGATAAGGAGTTTTCAGTAAAGAATATTTTAAAGGAAAATTAAATCATTCAAACTTTTAACTTGATGAAAGCAATAGCAAAAATTGTAGTAGTGTTTTCATGAAGAGAAATATATGTATTACTTTTCATATGGGCTTCCCTAGTGGTTCAGAGGTAAAGAATCTGCCTGCCAATGCAGGAGATGCAGGGTCCATCCTTAGGTCTGGAAGATCCCCTAGAGGAGGAAATGGCAACCATTCCAGTATTCTTGCCTGGGAAATCCCATGGACAGAGGAACTTGATGGGCTACAGATGGGGTCACATGAGTCAGACATGACCTAGGGACTAAACAACAACAATATATGTATTATGTCTTATGATCTCCAAATTTTATGTGCTGTATATAACTCCAGAAGGAGAATCAAGGAGTTACTGAATATAGCTAATAATGTTTTCCCCTTACATTAATTAGTTTGCAGTTTGCTAAAATATAATTCAGGAGCCATTTCTTCAGAATAATAAATATTCAGAAAAAAATGACATATTTTAAGTCTACCAAAGAATAATTTTCTCAATTATTGATAGCAAAAACTGACGATCTGAGTCTTTAGACATTGCATTCTTGTTTTTGTTTTTTTTTTTTTCCCATCAAAAATCAAATTACTGATGTTTCTAGCTTCCCATTTTGGCATTGTTAGAAATCAGTAAATATTAAGAAATTCTTTTCAAAAGACCAATAGTTTCTGGCCATCCAGCCATGAACATTGTCTTCAGACTTTCAAGCCTTCAAGAGCCGCCATGGACTTCATGTGTGTTCTGGGAGGGAACCATCGAAAGACTGTAAGGATGTCTGAGGATAAAGGTCCTGAATATTATGCTAAGAAGCACTGATCATCAAAGAGAGAAAAAGAACCCAGCTTGATTTTAATGAAATCTTTTTAAAGTGTAGGAGAGGTGAGGAAATGTGGAAAACATCGGTGATTTGGGCAGCAGATTGGAGGAGACCTCTATTTTATTCAGAAGACTACTTGGTACCAGAAAATAATTAGATAGTCTCTTGGAAATGACTTAATGGATGACCTTTGTTCTGGACTTATATACTCCTGTCCAAACCCGAAGTTATTACCCAAACTGAATCTGTTAAAACCCTCTTTCCTACACTAGCTGGGATTGGAGATAGAAGTCTCTCATTGCCATTCCCAAGGGCTTCTTTTAAAAAGGCTTTTCCTGCTCTACAGGTTTTGAGGCTAAATGAAAGTTTCCAGCCTCCAGGGCTGCTAATTTAGCAGCTTTTGTAAGTATTAGAGTTCAAGGAAAATAATCCTTTTTAAAAAACTGTACATTAAGTGATTTCTCACTAAATTATGAGAAAGGCCTTGTCTACCAATTACTAAGTATTAAAAAGTTACCAATTATTAGGGGCTTTCCTGACAAGGTCATTTATAAAAGAATCATTCAATCTAGCTAGAGAAACCACTGCTGAGAACATAACTAAAAACAATTCTTCAGCTAAATTCTAAGGAAATTAATGTATCTGTTATCTATATTTATATTTGGAGAAGGAGCAGTGAGAATGTTTCATCCTTGAACTGAGAGACTACCTCTGAGCTCTTTGCAGAGAAAAAGAAAGTTTGCAACGGCAAGCTAGAACACTTTGGATGTGCAGGGTATTGATTTCTCTCCTGTATTTATTCTATTCTTGTGTTAGGAAACGTTAAGTATCTGGAGAGAGATGGCAAAGTGGACATGTTAAAAACAGTTTGACATGATTGAGTCTTCATATTTGTCAAGGTGTTTACCAGCTCTATAAAATTGTTTTGTTTCACATTTTTGTTCTCAATAGATGTCATATCCTTGAAATGTGGCAGATTCATGTATCTGAAGTATCAGTTTTTCAGTTTAACACCAGATGCAGTCAGTTCTGTATTAGGAAGCAGTGGTATGCTGATATACCCACAAGTTTTTGCTCCTTTTTTTCTAATAAAACAGTTGGTAAGTGTAAGGAATTGTCTATATTGTACTGTTAAGCACAAGGATCAAACACCATTCTTAGCACTGTATTCTACCAGCCATGGCCATTCTTTAGTCATGTCTCAAAAGGTACCACAGTTCCCAAGTTGGTTTCTCTGGGAACTGTAGAGACAGTTGAATTACAATTCATAATTGACCAGTCACTAGCCCTAGGGATTTTTCTTCATCCGCCAAGTTTCCCTGAGTCCTGTGGAGTGTGGAAAGTGGTGGCCCCTCCCAGTTTCCTGAGTCCTTTGAGACAGAGCCAGTGAACCACAACCCTCAGTGTTCTGATCACTGGAAGGGTTTTTTTTCTTTTCTTTTCTTTTCTTTACAATTCATCAGAACTGCTTTGATTTCCATAAAAGACTGTTATCCCAAAGAACAATGCTGCTTGTTTTGGATTGTTTTGTGTTCTTCATACCTGTTGAGCTCAAATTATGCTAAAGCTGCCAACTCATTTTATAAAGAGTCATCTGGAAAACAATTTGAAAATGTCAACTTTTTGCTTCCTTTACAAACTTCACTCCAATATGACTCCAATATAACCCAATATGAATGATAACTTGTTAGGCTCCTAAAATGTCTCCTAGTCATGCCTCATGTGAAAGCTGTTTCAGATAAACTGTTTTGAGTTCAAGAAATTACCAGACCATGTCTTAAATAAATTTATGGAGAACTCCTTCTCAGCTCTTGAAAGAATATTTTGTATATTTCTTTCTAGGTTTATGTATAAGAACTGTTGGCATCTGAAAATGTGCTAGTTAATTTAGGCACTGAAAGTCTGTTAAATTTGTCACAAATATAGACTAATTCCAAATAAGCCTGATAACCAGAAGCATTATGTATTTTGGGATATATCCAAGTACATTCGTCCATTGGTTGTTATATAAATAAATTACCAAATTTAGATAACTAGGGTTGTTGCATTTGGAATTATAATTACTCAGAGTTGCATTAACATTTTTTTTCCACGAATATCAATTTCATCTGATTTGATGACAATGGTAGACTGATATGACTACTTACCATTTTAAATTCACATCAGGGTCTGTACAGTGCCTGGACTATGTTCAGGTCAGAGGGAGTGTGGAATTGCCATTCTTCAGAGAAACAGAGCCAGTAAGCACCAATGTCACAGAGGCAACTCTAATGCCACTAGGAGAGAAACACTTCTTTTGCTTACCATCGTCAGTCACCTTATTGATCACTGGTACCCTGAGAGGAAATGTTACTATCAGTGGTACAAATTAAGCTAGAGAAGTAACTCAATTAACATGATTTCAATGCCACAACCACTTTTTCAAGACATGGTCTTGCTCACTCAGTGACTTTCCTGTTTCATTGATTCTGGGCACTTGGTTTCCTTAAGAATATATATGACCAAGGGCTCTTTCTTTCGCTCCTGTAGTTTACCATAGTACAAATAGCTGCAGATGTGAGTGTTCTTATTGGCTTACATGGAAGAATGACTGTACTCTTTAGTGCTCTTATAAAAGCACAGTTTAAACCAGCCTTTCAGTTTTTGTGTGACAGAAGAAGAAGGGGATAATCTTATGGGTCTTGACCTCTCTTGAGCATTCAAATTATTGATGACAGAGCACAAGGCTCTTTACATTCCCTGCTTGTCATTTTCTTGGCCTTAGATGTCTCCCAACCCATTTCAGTGCACATGGCTTATTGATGCCCTGCGTTGGCGGGCCATGCCTCTTCTCAGCCTCAACATCTCTGGTCTACTCTTCCATAAGGATTATGGAAAGAAGCAATCTTCCTGAGACCCAGCTTTCTACATCTCCAGTTCACAACAGTCAAAATACTACTAGTGGTATAACATCTCCTCCCTTATTAATAAGAATACCTCATCAATGCATTATTTCAAGCAACTAGTTGACCATCCAATTTCATCACTCACATTTGTTCACTAAACTGGATCTTCCTTGGAGACAGTTTTAATTTCTTTCATCACAGATGTCTCAAATCAGTTTTACATTTATTTTTTCCTGAAGTTTCAATGAGGATTCCAGCTCCTATGCTTATTCTTCCCTTATTAATTATCAATACTCTATACAGATATAAGCAGGAACATTTTCTAATGCCTCATAAGGATGCACAAATGAAAACTATAAACTTCTTGGGATATACTAAAGGCAATAAAAAGAGGTTGTAAACAATACTCAAAGGGGACACCCTAAGCCATCTGTCAGTTTCATGGTTTTCCTTGGGGATTCCAAGGTCCCTGCTACTCCTGCATTCCTTCAGAGGGGTTCCTTCTGCAGGTGACATCACCGCTTTTACCATATACAATTAGCCCCAGAGTGTGTACTGGACACAAAGACACCCACATAGAGTCTGGTCAGCAGAGTGTACGTTGTCCTGGCGAGAGCATTTTTACCAACTGGGTTGCCTTAAAATGGATGAGACTGACAGACCCAATCAGATTTTCATCTCTTTTGTGAAGTTTGAATGGGACATTCAAAGAAAGGCTGAAGACAATAGGGGGGTAAAGTTGCTGAGAGATACACAGAAAGGAAGCAGTAAGCAGAAACTATGGGGATGTAGGACTCAGGGTTAAGAAAATGCCTCAATAGAGAAAAGAATAATGAGGGTCAGCTTGCAAGTGACAGCAGGGGCTGTAGATGCAGAGAGAGAATGAGTGAGTTGGTATCATGTGCAACAGTGAAACCGGGAGGAGAGGTGACTTGTGCTGAGGAGAAAGCTTGCTTCTCTAGAGCTAGTTTTACTCTAAATGATCGTCCAGTTCTCCATGGGACCCGGCTGTGTGGTTGTGGTATATTCTGACAGTTGTGTCTGCCACCATCAACCAAGTTAGGCATCTATATTGCTCTTCCACGTTTCCCAATTTATCTTCTCAAAAAGAAAAAAAAAGCAAAAACAAAAAATGGTCAGAGGGTATGAATATTCTTAGGAGACTGGAAAAACTAGCATATAGTCATAGTCACTTTTGCTGTGAGGGAAGGAGTGTAGATGATCCCTAGCTTAGATTACTTGCAGTCATATTATTGAGGAAAGTTACAGATCTGGCCAAAAAATTGTTTACATTAAAAGTGGTAGTAAAAGAATTGTCAGGTATGTATTTCCCAACTGTTTCCTGAGGGACATGTATTGAGGCAATTCTTAATAATGAGAGTTTAGAATGAGGGTAGTCTGTTAAGTTTGGAAAAGATTTAGCATGTATATTAGCTTACTAAAAGCTCTGTAAAGTCTTGCAATGAAGAACGAATATCACTTCTGTTTAACCTAGGTTAAACTTCTGTTTAACCTACCTTTTCATAGAGCAACAGATAGTATCTCACCAAATTATTTTTTCTGTGGTATGCAGTTTTTAAAACTTCAGTTTATATAAATGATCTTAATATATTACATCTTATAAAAAGATAGCTGTCTTTGAGATTGAACTTAGCTGTGAATTATTCTAAACTTTGAAATTTTTATTGCTTCTGATGTCATGCAAGAGGTCTTAGAAATAATACTAAAGGTATATTGGTTATTGAAATTTCTATAAATACCAGTGTGAAAAATTTCTTTCTGTCTCTTCCAACCCACCCTCTGGTTTTATGTAGTAGAAGGAGATTTCCTTTGTGGATTGTTAGTGCAATTTAAAGGTTTTGTAGGTAAACTTTCTAACCTGAGAAAATTGGAAGAGCAGTAAGAACAAGATGTGAATATAGTCTTCTTAAGCTCTTTGAAACAACGTGATAAAGACTAAAGGGAAAAATAGGGATTAGATAAACACATATTTCATAGCCCTTATGTGGCTATTATTGGATTTAAATACTACTTGTCACAAGATATTAAAATACTGGGTATTCTGAGGTATGCAATTTGACACAAAAGGTAAAATATCCAAATTTAACATTTCAGTAAAGAAGATGGTAATTAACACTATTTTAATCAGTCTAATTAAGGGGAAAAAAAGGAAGAGAAAAGAATTTTAATTATAAAAGCAGTTATTGGTTTAATATAAATAATATTTTTAGTAATGTGAAAGTAGAAAATCAGTTATAAAACTTTGTGATATCTCTTTAATAACTCTAAAAATAGAATGGTCAGTAAAATATAGTTACAGGCAATTTTTATATAATCCAGTAGCTTTTAAATCTAATAATATTTACATGTAGAGTTGTGTCAGGGAAGGCAAGAATATTAAATTTTTCTGACTGTTGAAATAACAAATGTACATTTTGAAAATTTGGAGCAGCATAAAAAAGAATTTGCCACTCATAATTATAGTGTTTAGCATTATTGATTCTTTTCTATTTGGCAAGTATTTTCTTCTAGTCTTTTTTCATGAATGTAACCTTTTACAAACTTGAGATGTTGACTACATAATTTTCCAGTTTTGCCTGTGCTATTATTTTATCAATATTTCCACATTTTTATACAACTTAACCAAATAAAGATTATCAAAAACTCTCCAATCCTCATCTTAAGAGTTACATAATAGTACACTGTAATTTATTTAACGTTTATCTAGCATTGGTTGCTCCTGCTGCTAAGTCGCTTCAGTCATGTCCGACTCTGTGCGACCCCATAGACCGTAGCCCACCAGGCTCCCCCGTCCCTGGGATTCTCCAGGCAAGAACACTGGAGTGGGTTGCCATTTCCTTCTCCAATGCATGAAAGTGAAAAGTGAAAGTGAAGTCGCTCAGTCATGTCTGACTCTAGTGACCCCATGGACTACAGCCTACCAGACTCCTCCGTCCATAGGATTTTCTAGGCGAGAGTACTGGAGTGGGGTGCCATTGCACTAGCATTGGTTAATTCAGGTTGATTTCTGTCTGAATAATTTAAAATATGTTTTACCAATAATACTGTGAACTGTGTAAATCTTTTTTTCCTTAAAAAATACTTACTTTGGGGTAGATTCCATCAAAGAGATTAATGGGTCAAATGTTTCAATGTTTCAAAAACTTGAAATATATATTTCAAATGTTTTGTTATAACTCTTGTAAAATTTAACATTCTTTTCTATAACATATTAGGACCTTTACATTTACTCTTTGTGAATTTCTTATTCACATCCTTTCTCCACCCACCTATTGGCTTTGCATTTTTCTTGTTGGTTTTATATGAAGTTTTTTCATACAACTCTTATTTTGCATATTAAATAAAAGTATTGCTAAATATTTTCTTAGATTATTTGCTTTTATGTTACTTTAATATATATAATATTGGTGATTATGTTTTAAAAGCTATTGATATTTCTATGTTTTATTTCCTTATAAGCTTAGTATATCTAATTGTCCTAGAACTTATGCAAATTAGGGATGAATCCTCTCTTTAGGCTCTTATACTTGCTGCAAGAGAGAATTTTCTGAATACATACAGAGAGACTAATAAATAGGTCTTATTGCTTATTTCTTAGAACTTTTTTTTTTGGAGATGGGGAAGAGGTTTTCTGAACTTAATGCTCTATGGTAACATCTCATGAAGATTCTCAACTTTTCAGTGCAACCGAAGTTTTCTCTAGCCTTTCACAGAATCCAAGAGAGTAACCTGCAGTACATGTAAACAAAGAAGATTTGAACATTAGATTAGATAGAGGTTGTTCTCTCTCCCATAAATGCAGTCTACTACTTAGAAAAGCAGCATCTAAATCTTGGGCAAACTTGTTTATGAAAAGTGGATGATAGTCACAGATTGTTTATTTCATCTGATTCATAATACTGTCTCTTACATTAGCTCCTTTGCAGGGTCTGTTTCTAGACTATTTTATTCTATCTTATTAACCTGAGATTTATTCTAATATTATTATCACATTTTTTATTGTATAATTTTATAGTTAAGTTTAAAAATCTTCTATGGTAAATTCACTACCATTATTTTCTTTTTACCATTTTCCTAACTATTCATGTTTATTTAATCTTTCTAATAAAATATATCAGTCTCTAAAATCATCCCTTTGGGATTTTTGTTGGATTTTTATTAAATATATACATTGATTTTAGAAGGATATTATAATAATATCTTTTAATAGTTAACAGAATTTACAAAAGCCAGAATTTGTGATTCTGTAAAGTATAATATATAGAGGATTGAAGTTTATTGTAGTTGAAAGAATAGTGGGTTAGGCATAGGAGATCTTGTTCCTGGGATTTTCTGCCTTTGTGAACCTGGGAAAATTAATAGACTGCTCTATGGCTCAGTTTCTTTATTGGAATACTGAAGAGGTTGTACAACACATGGCATTAGAATGGTCAATGAGTTCCATTCCAAACTGTGAATATAATGAACATTGATATTATTAAAAATAGTTGTCTTCTGCCCACTGGCTTCTTCGGAATACCATCTTAGTTCAACAACCACTCCTTCTCCAATTTTAACACTTCTCTTCTAGGTAAAGATATATTCCATAGAAATGGATAGAAATTACTATGTATTAGAAAATTATGCTTGCTATACAAATAGATTACCTAATTTCAAGCAGAATGGCTATGCATATTATACATATCAAACAAGCATCCTGATTTTGACTGGCTTGGTTTATAATAACATAACCCCACTGTTCCTATGATATCTTATACAGAATTCCAGTATATAGAAATTAATCTGATGGAAGGAAGTCATAAGTAACCAAAAAAAGAGTTGCAAAATAAACATAGGTAGTAAGAGGCTACAAAATGTATTTTATGTAAAACAAAATGTGGTTAAAATGGTTAAACATGGTTAAAATCCAATATTTAAAGCACATTTATAATTTTAAAGACATCAACCTAACATATAAAAATAATGCTTTATAAATACTAAAGCAAGGTGTCCAAGCCATTGTAACAAAAGAAACCAGGTTTTCAGTGTCTTAATACAGTTAAAATTTACTGCTCTCTATGTCATCATTCAATGTGGAGTTGTTCCTTGCTGTCATTGAGAGACTCAGGGTCCTTACGTCCTATATATCCAACATCTTCTAGGTCTTCATTTTTCTCTGCATTTAATAGTATGGATGAGAAAAAGATGTAGGAGAAGGCGTACCCACTCTTTTCCACCTAAACCTGGGGATGACATATTACTTCTCATCTTTCTTTTCTTTTCCTTTCAACTTTTCCTCAGTTTTATGGTACTATGTAACTGCAAGGGAATCTGGAAAATAGATACTAATGAGGGGCCAAGTGAACAAACACATTTAATGGTAAGAACTAGCCACCCATGCCATAGTCAGCCATTATGACCATGAAATATTATCTCTTTTTCTCAACATGATGAGCACATTCCAATACTAAACACTGAATCCAGTCTTTGTCCCCATTGCAAAGCCTAAGCCATCTATAGGATGGGCAGCACTCTGTATCAGTCCAATTATGGCTCTAAACCTATGCACTAAACAGATAAGTTTCCTACTCTTTCCATACCCAATGGGCAGGCGTGCTTAATGTTACCTACCCTAGTAATCAAGATGTTAGTGCTTTAGTTAGGCTCATGCTACTCTCTGGAAGGGACTCACTCACCCAATACTATTGGTCTCCCTTCTCCTTTACTTCTGAAAGTTTTTTCTTCATCAGTTATTCTCCATACCACATCTGAGGTGGACATTTGGGAGTGTGTCCACCTTGGAGACTGTGCAGTATTTTTTCCAATTATTTTTAGTGGAGTGAGCTTGGGTGCCCAAAATTTGTTTGACAGTTTGAACAATCCAAGGCTCTGTTTAGCCTGGGCTCATGGTTTTATTGTTACTGTTAGAGAGTTTTGACGAAATTGGCTTCTAATATGATCCATGTTCCAGTAACTATATTCCTTCCTAGACAGTTCTTCAGCTTGATTTATTTCTTGCCTTTTTCCCCCCTCTCCTTCTTCTGTGCCTCAACAATGCTAACTTGAGATCATCTAAAATCAAACTCTCATCTTTGCCACATTGCTGAATGACTGCCTTCAACTGCTAATACTTCTAAATCTTCATTATTCAGTCTTTCCCCATATTATCTCTTGTTATTGGCTGCCTAGAATCCAGTTCCAAAACTTCTGATCTTCTCAGCTCCATTTCATTTCTGTCAATTAATTATTTCTATAGCTCATCAATTTCATTTACTACCTGGCCAAAGTCACCAATAACCATCTAATAAACACTAATACAGTGCTTCTTTCCAATTTTTCCCAGAGCTGTCTGTTCAATGGCGCAAGACCTACCTTCCAGAGTATTATTCAGGCAGTTTTACCAAATATTTTGCCAAAGAATAGCAAAGCTTTGCAGCCTATTGGCCTCCAATAGTGATTGGTTCTTCATTACACATGGCACACTCACTAAGCCTATTGCTGAATATTTTTGGAGATTTTATATTAACATCCTTCTTTTCCTATTATCTTCTCTCTTGGTCAGCATATGTTAATGGCAATAACAACTCCAAATTTTTACTATCTTAAATCAATAAAGCTTTATTTTTCAAATATCAAAATCCAATATGGTTGGCACTAGAGCTCTGCTTCACAAAAATAGAAGGCTTATGTGGCTCAACCATTTTCTAGGACGTTGTTCTTTTCTGTGCTGAATAGATGGATGGGGAAATAGAGTGAACAGAAAGTACACATATTTTTAATTGCCTTGATCCCCAAAATGATACCTATCACCTCTATTCACAGCCCATTGACTAGAAACCCACTGCACCACTGGGATAACTGCAGTAGACTCTGGGGAATGTATCCTAGATGTATTCCCAGGGAGAAGAAGAACCCAGAAACTCTGTCACAAGCCTACAAATTACTTAATGAAAAGGATAAAAATGTAGTGTTTGTTAAAATTGTCTGTTACTATCACCTCTTCCTTAGCTCAGCTCATTTCTAATATTAGAACAGAAAAGTGTACAGCAGTAATATAGTTCCATCTCTCCACTTTCGTATGACTTCCTTTCACATTTCATTGTTCAAATATCACAGTCCTGGAACCTGGGAACCTCTAGCTATCTCTTGCTTGCCACAACCCCTGCTCCATTCTCAAAGAGAATTGTTGGTAAAGGCAGGTGGCACTTTACTTGGCAGATGCAGGGAAAAGAATAAATGATGGCTGTTTTAGGCCACTGAATTATAGGATGTTTTCTCAAGCAGGAATAGTTGATTGATACATCACTAAACAGGTAACAAAATGGACTCTCATAAAAGTTACTTGCCAAAATCAAGAGCCGGGGTATATAATAGGATGATTTTATTTCCAGGTAGGTAAGCTTTAGAACATTACCTTCAGTTCAAACTTAGTTTCTATGGGAAAATACCCTATGCCATGGCTTAAGTTCCAAATGGCAAAGTTTATATACTCTCAATGCAAGCAGAATTAAAATGGTATTAGAGAATGAAGCTTTGTTTATGCTTTTTGTTACGGTTTTCTAGAGTGTACTTTAAGCATTGGCTACAAGCCACATTGGGACATTAAGTAATCACAATACTAACACGTTTCAACATTCAGCTGGCAACAAGGCCTACAATTATAGTTAAGCTTTTATTCTCTGTGTCTGCAATTACCTAACCAGTGAAAGGAGATTTTCATGATTGCCATTAAGGGTTTAATTATGATGAGTCAGACACGAGAACGGTTCTTAGCTAGACAACCAGGCATCGCTGTGGGGAAATTGGTCCATCTGAGGACATGCCTGGAAGGATAGACCAAAACAGTGAAGGCAGCCAATTTGCCCTACTGTGAACTCAGGACACGTTGCCGCGGCTCTAGTTCTCTTTCAGCAGCTTCATAGGGTACAGGCCATCAGTGGCCTTAGTGCCTTTAAAAGGCCAGTTGACCTCAGGTGAAAAATACTCTTGTCTGATGCAGTTCTCTTGCTCTAGGAGTCTGGCTACTTACCCCATAACAAAGGGTAAAATAAAAGAAAATTCTTAGCATCTAACTAGTAAGAAACAAAGTAAACACTTTGAGTTACTTGAAAAAGAACTGTAAGACTGGATATCACTAATTCACTGGTTTTGTTTATTGAATGTTCCTGTCACTTTAATAGCCCATTTACAAATGTAATCCAACATTGAATATTTAGTGGCTTTGTTATAAATCATATCAAACTATTTAAATCTAAGCATGTCAGAGAAGAATGTCATTGGTTTCCTTTAGTTGTTTGACAGCCGTGTTTGTTGTTAGATAATAAATCAAAAGTGCCATTGTTTTTTTAAAATCTATGGAATCCAGACAACACTATGAACAAAGGAACAACTAGGAAACAGCTGGGAGAGAGTTATTATGGAAGCTTTTCAGAAGCTAGTTAGAAAGTATGCTATATCGTAATGAAACTAAGCAAAGGTGGTCTTTTTTATCTGAGTATCTAAAGTACATATTGTTCTGATTAGATGTTTGTAAACAGGACAGTAGTAATTACAATATAGATACACAAAAAATCCCTTCAAGTTTTTGTTACGTCAAGAGAAGAACCATTATTCATTGTCCATATGCTGAATTTATTTTAACAAGGACCTGTAGAACCACTTTTATAGCTCCAGGATATTTTTTCTTTAGCTCAAACCTGTTCTACCATTTCAACTATTTCAAAAACAAGTTTGATGAGTTTTAGAATATACTAGAGTATAAAGGATTCTCAGTGGGAATTTCATGCGGAGATATATTTTTAGAAAATTTTTAAAGTTACCTTAAGCCTGGGAAACATGAATTTAATATTTCATATTTAAAATTTTCCTTAATTAATGAATTTTCCTTAACATTAACTTAAAGCACAATTTTAAAATATTTTGTCAGTGATCAAGTTGAATCAGAATTATGCTTTAAATAAATTTTAAAACGTTTAAATTAATATTTACCAAGTTCTTAAAAGAGAGCATGCCTCTGTGGCCAGTATTTCAAGAAAATTGCATATTAAATTTAAAGTGAAAATTTTGCAACTCTATATTAATCGTAGAAATAGGAAAAGATAAAATGCCCCAAATAGCAAAGTCAACATAAAGTCACATTAGAAAGATGGTCACGTGACTAAAAAAAGCGCAAAAGTCTTAGAAATTAAAACACAAAAAGAGAGCAACATCTACATTACACAGTGATAAGATACAAAGTATATGAGAGTAAAGAGGCCACTCTCCAGAAGTCTCCAAAATAGACATCTTTTCTACTATACAGAATTTAAAAAGAAAGCATGATTGCATTGCTCATCTAATTATTCTTTTTTTGTTTTGTTTTCAGCACACACTTTTGAAGCCCTCACTATAAACAGGTTATAGCCACTAGCTAAGTATTTTATGGCATCAATTTTTGTAACCTTCTAAGTAACTCTTCTTCAGCGTTACTGGTTGGGGTGTAGACTTGGATTACCGTGATATTAAATGGTTTGTCATGGAAACGAACAGAGATCATTCTGTTGTTTTTGAGATTACATCCAAGTACTGCATTTTGGATCCTTTTGTTGACCATGATGGCTACTCCATTTCTTCTAAGGGATTCCTGCCCACAGTAGTAGATATAATGGTCATCTGAGTTAAATTCACCCATTCCAGTCCATCTTAGTTCGCTGATTCCTAGAATGTTGATGTTCACTCTTGCCATCTCTTGTTTGACCACTTGCAATTTGCCTTGATTCATGGACCTAACATTCCAGGTTCCTATGCAATATTGCTCTTTACAGCATCGGACCTTGTTTCTATCACCAGTCACATCCACAACTGGGTATTGTTTTTGCTTTGGCTCTATCCCTTCATTCTTTCTGAAGTTATTTCTCCACTGATCTCTAGTCTCATATTGGGCACCTACTGACCTGGGGAGTTCATCTTTCAGTGTCCTATCTTTTTGCCTTTTCATGCCGTTCATGGCTTTCTCAAGGCAAGAATACTGAAGTGGTTTGCCATTCTTCTGTCAGACATCTCCACCATGACCCGTCCATCTTGGGTGGCCCCACACAGCATGGCATAGTTTCATTGAGTTAGACAAGCTGTGGTCTGTGTAATCAGATTGGCTAGTTGTCTGTGATTGTGGTTTCAGTCTGTCTGCCTTCTGATGCTCTCTCTTAATGCCTACTGTCTTAATTGTGTTTCTCTTACCTTGGATGTGGGGTATCTCTCCATGGCTGATCCAGTAAAGCGCAGCTCCTCTAGGCCGCCAAGCCTGACCTTGGACGTGGGGTAGCTCCTGACCTTTTCATTATAGGGGTATGGAATGAAAAAGTAGGAAGTCAAGAAACACTTGGAGTAACAGGCAAATTTGGCCTTGGAGTACAGAATGAAGCAGGGCAAAGGCTAATAGAGTTTTGCCAAGAGAACACACTGGTCATAGCAAACACCCTCTTCCAACAAGAGAAGACTCTACACATGGACATCACCAGATGGTCAACACCGAAATCAGACTGATTATATTCTTTGCAGCCAAAGATGGAGAAGCTCTAAATAGTCAGCAAAAACAAGACCAGGAGCTGGCTTTGGCTCAGATCATGAACTCCTTGTTGCCAAATTCAGACTTAAATTGAAGAAAGTGGAGAAAACCACTAGACCATTCGGGTATGACCTAAATCAAATCCCTTATGATTATAGAGTGGAAGTGAGAAATACATTTAAGGGACTAGATCTGAAGACAGAGTGCCTGATGACCTATGGATGGAGGTTTGTGACATTGTACAGGAGACAGGGAGCAAGACCATCCCCAAGAAAAATAAATTCAAATAAGCAAAATGGCTCTCTGGGGAGGCCTTACAAATAGCTCTGAAAAGAAGAGAAGCAAAAAGCAAAGGAGAAAAGGAAATATATACTCATTTGAATGCAGAGTTCCAAAGAATAGCAAGGGGAGATAGGAAAGCCTTCCTCAGTGATCAATGCAAACAAATAGAGGAAAACAATAGAATGGGAAAGACTAGAGATCTCTTCAAGAAAATTAGAGATACCAAGGGAATATTTCACACAAAGAAGGGCTCAATAAAGGACAGAAATGGTATGGACCTAACAAAAGCAGAAGATATTAATAAGTGGTGGCAAGAATACAAAGAAGAACTGTACAAAAAGATCTTCACAACCCAGATAATCATGATGGTGTGATCACTCACCTAGAGCCAGACATCCTGGAATGTGAAGTCAAGTGGGACTTAGAAAGCATCACTACGGACAAAGCTAGTGGAGGTGATGGAATTCCAGTTGAGCTATTCAAATCCTGAAAGATGATGCTATGAAAGTGCTGCACTCAATATGCTAGCAAATTTGGAAAACTCAGCAGTGGCCACAGGACTGGAAAAGGTCAATTTGCATTCCAATCCCAAAGAAAGGCAATGCCAAAGAATGTTCAAACTACTGCACAATTGCAATCATCTCACATGCTAGTAAAGTAATGCTCAAAATTCACCAAGCCAGGCTTCAGCAATACGTGAACCGTGAACTCCCTGATGTTCAAGCTGGTTTTAGAAAAAGCAGAGGAACCAGAGATCAAATTGCCGACATCTGTTGGATCATGGAAAAAGCAAGAGAGTTCCAGAAAAACATCTATTTCTGCCTTATTAACTATGCCAAAGCCTTTGACTGTGTGGATCATGATAAACTGTGGAAAATTCTGAAAGAGATGGGCATATCAGACCACCTGACCTGCCTCTTGAGAAACCTATATGCAGGTCAGGAAGCAACAGTTAGAACTGGACACGGAACAACAGACATGGTTCCAACAACAACAACAACAACAACATGGTTCCAAAAAGGAAAAGGAGTACGCCAAGGCTGTATATTGTCACTCTGCTTATTTATGCTTTTGAACTGTGGTGTTGGAGAAGACTCTTGAGAGTCCCTTGGACTGCAAGGAGATCCAACCAGTCCATTCTGAAGAAGATCAGCCCTGGGATTTCTTTGGAAGGAATGATGCTAAAGCTGAAACTCCAGTACTTTGGCCACCTCATGAGAAGAGTTGACTCATTGGAAAAGACCCTGATGCTGGGAGGGATTGGGGGCAGGAGGAGAAGGGGACGACAGAGGATGAGATGGCTGGATGACATCACTGATGGACGTGATCATCATCATGTCCATCATTGATGGACATGAGTCAGTGAACTACGGGAGTTGGTGATAGACAGGGTGGCCTGGCATCCTGTGATTCATGTGGTTGCAAAGAGTCAGACACGACTGACCGACTGAACTGAACTGAACTGATGTATAATATTAAACTGAACTTCTCAGTCAAAATAAGTTTCATGCTATTTGTTTTGGAATGTTGAAAAGTAAAAGTGAAAGTTGCTCAGTCATGTCCAACTCTGTGTGATCCAATGGACTATACAGTCCATGGAATTCCCCCGGCCAGAATACAGGAGTGGGTAGCCTTTCCCTTCTCCAGGGGGTCTTCCCAATCCAGGGATTGAACCCAGGTCCCCGACATTGCAGGTAGATTCTTTACCAGCTAAGCCACAAGGGAAGCCTGAGAATACTGGAGTGGGTAGTCTTCAGTGGATCTTCCCGACCGAGAAATTGAACCAGGTTACCTGAATATAATTGAGAAATTGTCGTTCCACTTGTTGAATAAGATCATGTGTGTCCCAAAGCAAAAATATTTTTCCTCCATTTTTTACCTTTAGAAGAGAGAGCATACCTTATAATTGAGTTCCTTCATTATCAGTGTTAGTTTTGGATAATTACAGAGCTTACCTATAATCTCTAGACTTTTTCAAGGAGTTAAATACAAGTTTACTTATTATCCTTGGGACTAAAATCTCCCAATTTTTTTAGATTCCATTTTATATAAATATTTTACAGCTCACTTTCAAAATCAAGATAGTGCCTGACTGTGTTACAGAGATCCAGTACTATAAAAATCCATTACTGAAAAAAAAATGTAACATAATGACAGCAACACAGAAATCAGAAACTTTCCAAATGTTATACAAATAGGAAGTTATAACAGGATGAAAGCTCCAAAGACAGCATCACACATTGATTCAAAACTCTCTACATCATATAAACTACCTAAACAAAAAGATAGAACATTCTAGGAGATCTTTACAGGTGACAAAGATCCAACTCAACTGGCAACAAAGTAATCGATCTTGAAGATGCACAAGATGCATAAGAAAATTGTTTTGTGGAATGTTAGAGTGGAAGATGTTTCTAAGTTAAAATATTGTTTTCAGCATGTGGAATTAAATCATATCCATAATTAAATATTTTTTAAAAAGACTGCAAATAGACATCTGACTTTCTATTGTAATCTTAAAAGCTTATATCCAAAATTTTTTCTTCTTATATGTGTTTATTATATAGTTTATGATATGTAGAATTGTGTGTATGATCTTAAATATTTAACACTTAGAAGTTATTATCTTTAGCTGCTGCTCTCATTGTTTGAACAGTAGAAATGAAATTAGGAAATTTGCTCCACTATATTTTTATCTCATTCTCTGTTCCACTGAGTACTGCTCATATTTTAAGAACCTTAATAAATAATAAGTGATAATATTGACTCCTGTACTCTACCTTTAAATATACTTTTGAAACTTGCATTAAATGAGTATATATTTATTTATATTAATGTATACTTATTTCACAATTAAGATTTTTCATATGTGTGTGCATATATATATATAATATATGTTTGTAGTTGTGTGTGTATATTCTTCAGTATTCCCAGTTTTAAGCTCTTAGAAGAATTGGCCTCACACATTTGTTCTCTGAACTTGTGTCAAATAATAAACGTGTTACACCATAGGCTTGAAATGTTTGGAAAGCACTAAATAATAAAGCTCTAATATTCTTATAAAATGAAAAACAGGTCCCTCAGCAACTGTAGACCATGCTTTGTAAATAACAACCTTATCATTAGATATTTTACAAATATTTTGTGTAAAACTAGTGTTTATGAATGTGCCACAAAATACAGACTTATGTGATGGAAGAACATAGATTTAGACTCATTCAAGAGGATAATTCCTGGGAAAGAATTTAAAGATATTGATTAACACCCATGAACAATTGTTCTCGAGGGGCAGATATTACAAGTATTAAGAAAAGGGGCTTGCAAGTAACAGGAATTCCCATAATGTCTTTAAATGATAAATAAAGGCACTTGTTTGGGTGGAGAGAAAAGAAGTCACTGTGCGTGTGTGTGTACATATGCCAGTGTCTTGAAATTAAGATGGGGATGGATTTGAATATCAAATTAAGATTTATATTTAATACATAATGGGATGTCCATGGAAAATGTTGATTGATAGAAAATACTTTACAGAAATGGTGATGACATGAAAATGGCCTTAAGTAAAATGATTCCTTTGACTGGGTGTATATGAACTAAAATAGGAAGAAATCAGATCCTTGGTGAAACAGTATAGGGAGATGGTCATATCAGTATAATGCAGTCCATTCACGAGATGAT
Organism: Bos indicus x Bos taurus; assembly: GCF_003369695.1. Lineage (NCBI taxonomy): Eukaryota > Metazoa > Chordata > Mammalia > Artiodactyla > Bovidae > Bos > Bos indicus x Bos taurus. The sequence goes on from NC_040077.1 coordinate 33,056,537, forward strand.
AAGAGGAATAGGTGTAGGGTGTCCATCTTGGACAAAAGTGTATATGTTGTCAGGACAATAGGGATAGCTTAGAGGTTTAATTTATAATAACTAATTAGATACAAATATCCATTGAGAGAGGAGCTTGGCGGCCTACACTCCATGGGGTCACAAAAGAGTCGGACACGACTTAGCGACTAAACAACAACCATTAGTCAGTAGGCTCCAAATTTGCATTTTCTTCAAATTAAGGAAGCGTTATTCCATACTTAATTACCAGATTGTAAGAAAAAAATTAGATACAAAATTTTTATAAGAAGGTGAATTATATAAATCAATCTTGAAGAACTAAGAGAGAAAAATACTTAAACACAAACACCCCGAAGAGGCTGGCCCACAGCGCCACCTTGTGTTGATAACCTGTTTGGTTTTTTTTGTATTTGTTTTTAAAGACTTCTTGGTGCTAAACCACATACAGAAGTTAATATGGGTGATTTTGCCCTAATTTCAGATTAGCAAATTACTGAAATATGTAGCAAATACATACTTAAAAATAATTCTTGTCTACTAGTCAACTTCTCTGCCTGCACTGTCACAAATTATTGCTTTGTTTTGTTTTTTTTTAACTAAAATGTGGTCAATCCACTGGGGTCTTAGAAAGGAGTATTGGGAACAGATGGATTCTGTACAGAATCTAAGAGCAGAACTAATCAAAGTGTGTTGTTTTAAAGAATTTGCAACCAAAGAAGGTACATGATGAGGGTATGCACATCTAACAAAACACTGTAATTAATTTTCATTGGGTAGTTTCTATTTTTTTAACTCTTTTTTTAATGGTTACAGGCTACTGATAACTGTAATTAAAAAAACTTTGAATTCACTGTTTTGGAAATAATTGAAATAGCGACTGATCAAATCTGTCTTTAGCAAGTCTCATTTCATCTCAGCCTTCATTATTTGAACCAACGGTTGAGTACTATTTTTTAATCGCTGTCCAAATGAGAGATCTTCCATGAATTTCTGGGGACCTAGTATATAAAACACTTGAGGAAGATTATGAACAATAAACTGCAAGCCCTGTTTCTAAAGCTACTCTCCAGAATTGTCTCATGGCCTACAAGTCTGGGGATGCCTTCCATTGAACACTTTTTCTTCCTAGAATAGCATAGCAATTGTTTCTTTCCTATCTTCCCTGTCACAATGACTGATTCATTTAAGGGAAAATAAGCTTGAATTGGCTTTTTGTACTTTCTTTTTCCTCTTGTGGGGTGACCTTTATGTCCTTAAACAAAGCCTGTTATTAAATTAGGAAATAAAGGTAGCATATGTAATTTATTTAGAATGTAATCTATCAAAATACAAGACCTGTCCCTGAAAAAAAAAAAGTAGACTCCTCAGATTCTAACTTAATTCACTTAAACCACTTAATTACAAACTTAGACACAATCAACATGACTCTGGAGTCTTTATTTTTTATAGAGAAACAAAAGGGTTAATGTCATGTATACACACACACATACATACACATATGTGTGTGGTATTGTGTGTGTACCTAGCCGTTCAGTCTTTTCCAACTCTTTGTGACCTTATGAACTGGGCACCAGACTCCTTCATTCATGGGATTCTCCAGGCAAGAATACTGGAGTGGGTAGCCATTACCTTCTCCAGGGGATCTTCTCAACCCAGGGATCGAACCCTGGTCTCCTGTATTGCAAGTAGATTCTTTACTGTCAGAACCACCAGAGAAGCCAATAATACACACAAAAGTGGCTCAGTGATTAAAAAAAAATCTGCCTGACAATGCAGGAGACGTGGGTTCGATCCCTGGGTCAGGAAAATCCCCTGGAGGGGGAAATGGCAACCCATTCTAATATTCTTGCTGGGAAATCCCACAGACTGAAGAGCCTGGCAGGCTACAGTCCATAAGGTCACAAAGAGTCGGACACGACTGAGCACAAAGTACATGTACACGATATATATTACAATGTTTAATGACATGTAAACTTAAAATGTTAGGTTTTACTGTATGTATAAAGAATATATAGACATGTATATAACATATGTATATAATTCTACTGAAAATTTTGTACTTCTGTGGTTTCAGGATGTATAGATAATCATATTATACATTCTATATCTTCAGCAGTATGGATAGTGACATTTTTATAGTGTCCACTAGGAAATAACTAAAGCATATTATCTATCTAATAAGGATAATTTTTGATTCTATGTAAGTTTTACTATAGGCAACATTCTTCCCTCTAGCACTCATCAAAAATGTTCTATTTTTAGTGAGTTGGAGTGTATTAATTAAAAAATCATTACTCTTATGACCAATTCAACAATACACTTAATTATTGTCAACGAGTCTTAGCTCTTTATAAAAGTACATTTTTTAAATGACAAACAAGGCATTTGTCACTAACAATTATTCAGGGTGTCACGTCTTTCCTTTTCATCATAAACATTTCTGTCATTCCTTTGCAGAATACATATTATTGTCTGTTTGAAATACATTATTTTTAGGAGGAAAGCTGCTCAACAGATTAGGGAATTTGAACTAGCCAGTGGAGAACTTAACTACATAAGCCCACTACACCTAATTATAAAAGATGAAGGTTTTAAAATTTGCATAATTGCAACTATTGGTAGGGGTCGGTAACATATTTGCATTATCTACTTATGTTCCACACCAACACTTTTAAGCACCACTTTAAAAAGTCTGCTAAGTCAGATGCTTGTAGATGTCAGAACATTATAACCTAAAATGCAGGCGATGCCTTTCTCTACCTACACCCCTGGGTTCTAACAGCTTTCTAAATCTAGGTTTTGGTACTATTTCATCTTCCAAATTTTGAAACATTCTTTCTCTCTATTGTGGCATACAGCAAGAGAAGTGCCTGTGCCTCTAAACCACATCCTAGTACTCATTTATTCCTTTTGAAAATAATCATTTTGTTTGCTATAATTCGTACTAACTAATACTTACAGAAATGGCATTCACACAATAGAAGTGCAGAGATAGTCAAGAGAAGTGGTTGGTTATAGAAATTTCCCTTGTCTATCTAGTAACATGAGAACATTTAGCTCTTATTAGGAAATGTTTGTTTCATACCTCTTGAATGTAATATTTAGATTTGATATTTGTATTTATGCATATAAAATAAAAAATTTCTACATACCATTAGAATACTCCAAAGAAGGAAAAGTGATGGCATCTTAATTTACAAAAATAGAAAAAGCTACAAAAATATGATTTTTAGTTTTTATATTTTCCCATCAGTTTTCATGGAAAGCAATTAGCAATAACTATAAAAATATTTTTGATGAAAGAGGTTAGTTAACATTGCAGCTAGGTATATGCTAGCCATCTAATTATTGCTCCAATTGTGGTTTTAGTTTGTCTATTGTGTTTTTGGTAGTCTCTTCCTAACATTTTCTTCTCAAAGTACTGTATCTCAGAGCATAGTTTGTACTATTTAATTGAAAGTGAGTAATTTAGTTTATTTTAGTCAATCCATGTTAGTAATTTACCCATCCTCAGAACCCTGCTGTTTATCTTTTGTATTGAGGCATTTTCCCCTAAATTCCTATTTTGATTTTTTGTTTGCTCATTTTTATGAAATTCCATATAACCTCCTACCTATTATTTATAACTGCTGTAATAATGTTTAGTTTTTATTGCAATACTCCAGGCTCTGCTCACTTCCTATTTGATATTCCCACTATGGCTATAGTAGCATATTGCACAGAGCAGGTAGTCACTATTAGTTGAATAAGTGAAGAAATAAATGAAATGCACTTGCTATTATTTTGAAGGCAGCTAATCTGTACTAGTAAAAAAAAATTGAAGTGATGATCTATCATATTAACATTAGATTATTAAGGTTCTGCCACAAAGGTATTATTCATAAAATATAGTTGTAATTTTGTGTGGAGAAGGAAATGTGGAATAATAGAAAAACCATGGATAGACTCCAGAATCAGAAAAAAGCAGATTTAAATCCAGGTTTAATTTCTATCAACTCTGTAAACTTGGGCAAGTTATTGAATTTCTCTGAGTTTCAGGTTTGCCTTTTATAAAATGGGCAAAATTTATGTCTTATTGGGTTTCAATGAGGATAGAAATAATATTGCTAAATATTATTAAATATTTCTAAAATATTTCTGAAGAGTCTAGATCCTGCATATGCTCATGCTCAGTTACTTCTGTCATGTCCGACTCTCTGCGACCCTGTGGACCATGGCCCGCCAGGTTCCTCTGTCCATGGGATTCTCCAGGCAAAAATACTGGAGTGGGTTGCCATTTCCTTCTCCAGTGATAAAGTATGCAGTGAGTGGAAGTGAGTGAAGTGAAGTTGCTCAGTCGTGTCCAACTCTTTGCAACCCCGTGGACTGTAGCCTACCAGGCTCCTCCATCCATGGGATTTTCCAAGCAAAAGTATTGGAGTGGGTTGCCATTTCCTTCTCTGGAGATCCTGCATATAGAAGCTATTAAATGGCAGCTATGATCATCATATTTTTTACTATCATCATAGCAAATACTCAAAGCCAATTTATCAATCCCCCATTTCCATTTTCTAATTCAGTTATTCCAAATATTATTTAGCTCTTTAAACAATAGCAGCTACAAATAGATGTTTACTTTCCTAAGGTACAAGGATTCTTTTAGCCTCCAAATATAAAGGCTCTTATGATGAATGCACAGACTTCCTGGGATACCATTAGTATTTCTGGTCTCCATACACTTAAGGATTTTCATGCAGATGGAAGAGAACTGGCTGAAGACTGCACCAGGCATTTTTCTGAATGTCTCTGCCTATGATGGGAAATTTCCTCTCTCTTCTATTCTCTTTCCCATTGAAATTTATGACAGGCTTCTCTTACACTAGGAAAATGTTATGATGGGATGGGGAGAAGGAATGGTATACAACATAAAGGTGATTTCTACCAAATATAAAAGTCCAAGTATTTAATTCAAAGTGTGTGATATCCAGGGCACCAATGCAATCACAAACTTCCATTTTCTAACACACGGAATCACAGGAGACAGATTACTTTGGCATGATTTTTGAAATTTTTCTTAATATAAATTTAAACTTTTGAAATTATCATCGACATGCAAAGAAATAGAGGAGAACTAAAACCATTGACTATTAAATCTAAAAATGACCATTGTTAGAAATCATTTCATAGTTGAGATAATAATTTTCAAGGGATGGGGTGATTTCCTTCAGCTGATTTGCGAAATGAAAATGGTGAGGATTGGAATATAGGTCTTCCTTTATACTGCACTAGGTGTCTTCAGCTGGGCTATATTTAAGCACATAACTGTGAAGCAAATAAAACTCATTGTCCTCCAGGATTAGTGTGACTTGAGAGAGCAAGTAACTCAGGGAAAGTTCAACTCAGATATGGGCATCTCCAAAATCTCTCTTGGCGTCTGTGTGACCGGGCTTGCTGCTTCTGTTCTGTCTCCCAACAGATTCACATAAGCCATTATTGATGCAACACTGTGTGTGTTTTAAAGTTGTGTGCCTCTTTGATATTAGAATATTTCTAAGAGGAAACATTTTAATTCTAGTTTATATTTTTTAAAAATGTGTCATTCTTGGCCAGCACAACATTTAATCAGATGTAAAGACTTAGAGAAACAATTTAGGAAAAGGAGACTGTAGGGGGGGAAAAGCAAAAGGCATTTTATTTCCACAGTGAGTCATACTTTGTAGAGTAAGAGTGTGGAGAGTCAAACGGTCATTTTTTTTGTTTTTACAATACAAATGTAGCTGGAAGATAAGTTATTCAGTCATAATGCTATATTCATAAAAAAGCCAAACAATGTTTGCTTACAAATAAAATATGACAAGAAGATACACTTAACCAAAGTAAAATTGCTTGTGGTATGCTGGCAATTCCCAATAATCAAAATTTCACAGGAAGTAAGGTCGTTTGAGCTAGCTTTTGGTGAATGAATACATTTACTTCACACTTACAGTAAATATTGAGCTTTTTTACTTGTACTACCCAAGTTCCCTTCAGTTTCTGCTCTCCTGAGGTAACTCCCAAGCCTGACAGTTTCTGTAACTTGACTCCTCAACACTTTCCAGGAAAGAAGGCTATCAATGGGCCTCTGGTTTTATTGTTAACTCCTTCATAATAGGATAAAGTCTTTTCATCATTTTCAGCTTCTTCAGTCATAGAAATAAAAAGAAAATATCTGGCCACATTTTCTTTTTTACATAAGGTTAGACTATCTCCCCTCAGTATAATAAAATCTGTACTCAGATTTCTCAGAGTGAGCATCAAATATAAGTCTATGTGTGTGCATGTGTATGGGCCATGTACTTCCTATCACAACGTCACCTTGATGATAACGATACTGTATGGCTCCACATGAGTGTTTTTCTCACTGCAGATCTTTATTTTCTGGTTTCTGAACTCTTGACAAATTTGGTGACACTGTGGCTGATCCACTTTATCCCTGCTTTGTTTGGGGATGGTCTTGCTCTCTGAGGCTTCACTTCCCCCATTTTCATTGACTTGAGGAAAAGGTTCATTAAGCCTGATCTCTCTCAGTCTTTTTTCTTCCTCCCCTTTCTTCTCTCTTCTCCACACTGGACTCTGGGGCTCTTTATTCCTCAGGTCCCCTATAGGTTAAGCCTAAGCTCTTATCCTCTCTTCTCTTTAACTCACAGTCAGCACAGGCATCTGTATTCCATAACCCTCCATATGAATAAATAAAAGCAGGTACCAGCCTCCCAAATCTCCAGGTTTGGCCAGACAAACAGCCTGAGTCACAGCTCCTGTCAAAGTTTCGTATCCCCTTAAAGCAAAAACTCCCCAATGCCACTGAGACTCTTCACTTCAATTCCCTGATGTTTAAATTTGCCAGACTCCTACAGAACCTCAAATAATTAACATCAAAAGAAAGACAAATTATGGACATAAATGAAGCACACTAAGGCAGAAGGAATGGATGCATTCATTTCTGGGATTAAATAATGACTTCTTTGGAGCTTCTTATGCTCTTCAGACCATCTGATCTGTAAGAAGGCAACTAGGGTCCCAGCCAGTTTGAAAAGTTGGAGAGGTAGTTTGAACTTGCCAAGATTTTCCACTCTTTGTTCTGTGTATCTATGCTTCTTGTTCTCATAGAAATGTTGTATTTGTAAAATAGTATGCTACTGTTAGGTAATTAGAACAGGAAAAAGGAGTCCAGAATGGCGGTGGCTAAAAGACAAGGAAGGGGAAAGCCCGTGAAAATAAGACAAAGGAAGGTTCGAGGACCAGAGTGAGGACCTCAGGTAGAACAAACAGCACTCCTGGCTAGCCCAATTTACATAGGGCCGGCCCAGGGGGGAGGAGGAAAAACATAAAAAGAGGAGCCAAAGGGCCGGGTATGTCTCTCTCTTCTCTTCGCGTCTGTATGCCCTCACACCTTGAGGATGTATTTTCCTTTATTTTCTAAATAAAACTGAGCTGTAACACGGAGCTGTAATGCTGATCTGTCTGAGAGCTGTGACATGGTCTGTCCGAGAGCTGAGACACAGTTTGTCCGAGAGCCATGACACGCTGAGGGCTTTAACGTCAGTTGTTTAAAATTTTTGTTGTGACGAGACAGAATTGAGGAAATTACACACTCCCCTGACACTACTTTGAAATTATTCCAAAATAATTGTTGTCTGAAGAAGAAACTGGTGGGTGTGGGGAGGGTTAGTATTCCAGATCTTAGAAAGTTTTCCTTTTGTTTCTGTTTTTAAACTTGAGATTTAAACAAAGCTGAGCCATTCATATTACCAGTTCACAAAACATTATCATCCTGTGTGTAAACAAATCCCCTATCTTGGTAAATTCGTTGGTTGTTGATTTGTTGATTTTTAAAAAATTTCTTTTTTTTAATCCCTTAATCACTCCCATCACTCCCTGAATGGGCAACCATATGGATGTGTAACTTTTTATTATATTGTGTTCTTGCAAACTGTGTATTCTGTTATGTGCATGTATTTTAATATAACTGATACCACTACATAACTCTGTTTTCTACTTGAATCTTCTATGTTTCTAGCATCAATCCTTTTTTTTTTTTTTTAGGTATAGCACCTGCTCATTATTTTTAACTGTTCCAAAATGCTCTTGATGTATACCTACCACATTTGCCTATTTATTAGAGGTCTGAGTTTCACTTCTGAGTAAAGAAAAATAAATACCCTAAAGTTTCTTTCTTCTTTTTCTGTTTGCTCTTGGAGATGTTTTTCTGTGTCTGTGCTGGATAAAGGGAATATGATGACCTAATTTAAGGATAAAAACAAAAGGAGAAAGGGTGTGATCAGAATTCTAAGTCATTTGCAATAAACAAGATTAAAACTAAAGTCTTTTAGATTCAATACTGTATAGTAATGATATTGGTCCACAGGCTTTCATCTCTCTGGACCTGCTGAGTGCTATGCGAGTGTTTGCTCAGATGCTCAGTCATGTGTGACTCTGTGTGACCCCATGGTCTGTAGCCTGCCAGGCTTCTCTGCCTATGGGATTCTCCAGGCAAGAATACTGGAGTGGGGTGCCATTACCTGCTCCAAGAGATCTTCCTGACTCAGGAGGGATCGAATCCTTGTGTCTTGTGATTTCTGCATTGGCAGTCAGATTCTTTGCCTGGGAAGCCCCCTGCTGAGCGCTAATCTTGGCTAATCCACTCACTATCTCTAAATTTAGGAAAGTTATTTCACCTTGTGAGCATTGGTTACTTCATCTGTAATATGAATACACACAAAATACCTTTCTTTTACTAATCCAGAGAGGTTATACTGAGTTGCTATCACAAATCAACCGCAAATCTTGAGAGATTAAAACTATTGAAGAGATCTTTTGTTCAAGCTAATGTTTCTCAGTTCAGCTGCGAGCTTTGCTCCATGTTGCTTTCATCTGCACTGCATGGCCTAGGTTGATAAACTGACCACTGACCACCATATAGATTCCTGACTGCTGAGATGGAGAGCTCTGGAGTCTTACACATGGGATTCAACACTAAGCCCACAAGTAACAACTATAATTCTGCATAAAAGTTCTTGGCCGTAACTGGTCTTATGACCCTACTTGACCCCAGGAGATAATAAAAGAAAACCTTACCCTGTGTCCAGAAGTTGGGGAATCTGAAATATTCAGTGAAGCATCCTAATGATTACCATATGCCTCATGTGGTCATTGTAAGTATTAATGAAGTTATTTCTTATCAAGTGGTTGTACAATACATTGGGCACAGTAGACACTGAGTGAATATTATCTATTATTTTATAATCCTAGGAAGGTATCTAAGGCCCTCTCCAAACTTAAACACTGCATTTTATTACTTACAAATCTTTCTTTTTTCTCTGTATATCATTAGAAAAATATGCCAACACTTCCTTCATGTTTCAGGTGAGTGGTTATTTTCAGTACCTTGATCCTTATTCCATTTCTTTTGGCTTTCCTAGCCACTGGTTCTTTGCCAATTCTGTCATTATAATGGTGTCATACCTCTTGAATCTACCTGTCCTACCAGCCTTGATGACAATTGGTGACAATCACAGCTGCCTTTGCTATGGCTTTATTTGTATATTTTGTCATACAAGTAAAGGTATTATAAAAATGAGCACTTTTTTAAAAGTGAAAGGGGGGCATAAAGTCTCAGGGAAACTAATGGATAGTCAGTCTATTTATCTCAGCAATAAACTAGTGAGCTGCTTTCATAGCTTCTTATGGTCCCCTTACTTATATGGTCCCCTTATATGGTGCCAGCTCACTAGGCTTATCCTAATTTTGAGGATTTGCTTCATTTTTCAAGATATCTTAAGCATCACTTTTCCTGGTATCTTTTCCTAGTTGCCTCATTCCTCCAAAGTTAGTACGTTCTTCCTTTGTGTTCTCAAAGAAACAGGAGTCTACTTCATGTGGTATGAAAATTATTTATTTAAATGTCTATCTCATAAAGCTGTGGGGTCCTTGAATACAGGGATCTCATTTCATTTGTCTTTGTATTCCCAGGAACCTGCAGAGTCCTGACACACAGTCAGCAATCAATGTTTGTTGCACGGATGAATGCAGTCCTAGAAATGTAATACCTTAATTAAGAAACCAAATCTTTAATGGGGTGGGAAGTGGGTATTTCAGGCATTGTGGAAGGACAGCTGGATAGGTTTTGAGGAAGAGAGGTATTTCACTTTTTCCCTAAGAATTGGCATCAGTCAACTTTGTTGACTGCATTTGGATGCTGGCTGTAATTGATTCGTAGCATTTGGTGCCACTTTATTAGAATCACAGTGCTCTAATACTATCTCTATAGGACAGTTTTAGATGTTCTAAAACTGCAGATATTTCATTAATAAAACAGTAGCAATAATAATCACATATGTCTTTAGAGGATTTAAGCCCTTTAAATACCTAGACTTTTTTAATTAAAAAAAGTCCCCAGTTCCATCTCTCTCTTTAGCAAGCTTACTGAAAACTCCCTCCCAAAATGACTGGTGACAAAAGTTTTAAAAATTTGCACAATGGTTCCATAGCCTCCATAACTCTTATTGGGATACACTTTCTCTATATTCCCTTTTTTCCCACCCAGGACATTCATTATTGTAATAATGACTTCCCTAACTCTGATCTCTCACGCCTCCAAATGTGTGCATGTACAGTCATATGGCCAGAGACTGCAAAATAGTAATTAGATCATATGATTCCCTCTATTAAAAATTGTTAATAAGGTAGATCCCTATGATTTGAAAATTAAAGACCAGTATGTCCTTTTAAAATCATCAATGAGACCTAGGTTACCTTCCCAGACTCAGGACCTACTACTGCCCAGCACACTTCCTACTCTTCAGTCATACAGTTGCCTGCTTGAACGTAATGTGAACTTGCACAACAGTATCTTTTTTAATGTTCTTTTTCTTCCTTACCTTGTTTTTCTTAAAAAAAAAAAAAAAACTCCAATTTTTCATTATCTAGCTTGTAAAAGCTCTTATGATGGATGCACAGACTTAAATGATGCACCTTCCTTCCATTTTCATATACTTAAAAGTTTACCTTAGTTTAGCTTTTGTGTCTCCAGTAGATTTTCAACTCAATAGAGTCTTTCATGTCCTGTTCATATTTATTCATTTTAGCAAACACTTACACTCCTGCAAATTATGACCAATTTTAAAATTGTAATTGAATTAATCATTGTAAAATAACACTGCATTAGAGCTCCAGTTCTGAAATAAGACATAGTTTTTTTTTAAGTTATCAGTTTGGGGGGATAGAATGGACTTTCACAGGAGTTTTATCTGTCTCAAATGATTTTACACAGATTCATATGTATATAGACTGAGGGCAATCTTTTTTATTTTGTGATTTCAGTTTCTATATATCAAGAGTTATAAAGCAATAATGTAATGTACTTTATAAAAATAGGAGAATATTTTGCAAAATATACTCAATGATCATGAACACAAAATTGTTAGTATTATTTGAAGCTAATCTTACTATAAGCTGATGCATAATGCCTATAAGAGTGACATCTGGTGGCTTATAGGGAATGTTACAGTTCAGTTCAGTTCAGTCACTCAGTCATGTCCAACTCTTTGCGACCCCATGGACTGCAGCACACCAGGCTTCCTTGTCCATCACCAACTCCCTGAGCTTGCTCAAACTCATATCCATCGAGTCGGTGATGCCATCCAACCATCTTGTCCTCTGTCGTCCCCTTATCCTCCTACCTTCAGTTTTCCCCAACATCAGGGTCTTTTCCAATGAGGCAGTTCTTGGCATCAGGTGGCCCAAGTATGTTACAGTAATCTACCAGTTTTAACCTCTAAATATATTTGTATTATAGTAACACTGTTGCCTCTGTACTAGTAAATTAGTCCTAATTATTTTCAATATTTGCTCATATATTCAAATAATGCCTTATGGAGAAAACTAATATGTTATATGTTTTATTGCCTAACATATACAAGTTTTAAGTTCATATTTTCAGTTAGTAAAAGTTGGCTAAGTTGCAAACCTGGGTTCTTCTTATGCCTGAAAGGGGTGGAAGGCAGAAGAAAGCATTAAAGCACCTGTCATGCACACCACTGTAACTGAACTCAATCCTCCCTAAACAACCCTGGTCCTCCCTAGAACATACATGTCATCATTTATCCTATGTACCCAGTGTATACTGTGGTGTAACAAATAACAAAAGACTGGAAGCTTGGAGTTCTAGACCAGCCGTACCACTATGGAATTGTGTGACCCTGAATCAGTTCTTTAATTCCTTGGGCCTTAATTTCCTCACTTGAAAAACTGAGACTAGATCTCCTCCATCTTGAAAATTCTTAATGACAGGGACTTAATAGACAGTGGTGGTTAATTACAATGATATGCCTCTCCTCTGATATTTGTCTTTAAGTGCATAGAGGATAGGTATTTTTAAAAATGATAATAAAGGTTTTTTAAATTTATATTTAGTATTCATATAACATCCATTATCAGAGTACCCAATGGGATAACTCAAGATTCCCAGGGCCACTGGCAAGGAGCCAAAGCTATTACAGTCACATTTGTGAATAAATTAGAAACAGCTTAGGCTCAGTTTCTCACACTCAAGAACTGACTAAATGTACCTGCTGTTTTACCCTATTCAGTAATTTCCAAAGTGTCAGGAAATAGACTCATTAGAATCATCTGGACACTTGTTAAATTATGTCTTTCTCATACTCCCCACTAAATCTACTGAAGGGAAAGACTGGAATCCACATTTTTAACAAGCTCTCCTGGTGGTAATGATATTTATCTTGGTTTAGAAACTGCTTACTATCATGACTCAGAAATTATATAGATTCACACAGAAAGGGATATTGGTACAATCTAGTTGATGAAAAATAAAGTCTTTCACATCAGGACTGGTAAACTCAAGTGTCTATAGGGCACACACAAGTAACGTAAATTTTAAAAATTGGCCAAATAGGAATTAAGAGGAACTCTAGCAAACACACCCCATCGTAAAATGTGTTTATTTTTGTTTTAGTTGCTAAGTCATGTCCAACTCTTTTGAGACCCCATGGACTATAGCCCCCTAGAGTTCTCTGTCCATGGGATTTTCCAGGAAGAATACTGGAGTGGGTTGCCATTTCCTTCTCCAGAGGATCTTTGAGACCCAAGATAAACCTGTCACTTCTGCATTGGCAGGTAGATTCTTTACCACTGAGTCACCAGGGAAGCCCCCCCCACCCGCCCCCACCTCTGCCCATGTGAAATAGATAGCCTTTAATTAGCTGTAGTTGTCAGGAGGGAAGCTTCCCAGGCTGCCCTGCTGCTGCTGCTGCTGCTAAATCACTTCAGTCGTGTCCGACTCTGTGCGACCCCATAGACCGCAGCCCACCAGGCTCCACCGTCCCTGGGATTCTCCAGGCAAGAACACTGGAGTGGGTTGCCATTTCCTTCTCCAATGCATGAAAGTGAAAAGTGAAAGTGAAGTCGTTCAGTCGTGTCCGACTCTTCGCGACCCCATGGACTGCAGCCCACCAGGCTCCTCCGTCCGTGAGATTTTCTACGCAAGAGTACTGGAGTCGGGTGCCATCGCCTTCTCTGCCCAGGCTGCCCAGTGCTTTGTAAAAAGAAGATGAAAATAGGGTTCATATGTGAAATCTCCAGTTTGTAGGGCTTGGAGCTAATGCACTGTGAGCCTAATGAAACACCAGTGGCTTCAGGTTTATATCGTCTATTTTATATATGGTTCTCATGTGTGCCCTCTGTCTCATGCTTCTGTTTGTCAGCTCCAGTGCGGCTTTCCATCTGACTCATTTAAAAGGTCAGATGAACCTACAGAAAACCCTATATAACTGTCATTTTATATTTTCTGTTGTCATATCCTTATAAAATTTGTCAAATTCTTATAAAATTTGTCAAAATCTTGTCTCTCTCGTAAAGCATTTGAGAATTTTATTCTCCAAATGTCTGAAAATGTACTCTTTTCAGGTACTTCTCCCAAACAGCTTCCCATCTCCATATATTTAACACATTACTAAAGACATTTTTCATGTTCTTAACATATTTCTATTAAGGCTTTAGCTTAAGTAAATGAAGATAACACTTTCAATAATAATTTTGTTTATCACTAAGTGTATTATATACAATTAGCCTTCATATCAGAGAAGGCAATGGCACCCCACTCCAGTACTCTTGCCTGGAAAATCCCATGGACAGAGGAGCCTGGTAGGCTGCAGTCCATGGGGTCTCTAGGAGTTGGACACGACTGAGAAACTTCACTTTCACTTTTCACTTTCATGCCCTGGAAAAGGAAATGGCAACCCACTCCAGTGTTCTTGCCTGGAGAATCCCAGGGACCGGGGAGCCTGGTGGGCTGCCGTCTATGGGGTCACACAGAGTCGGACACGACTGAAGTGACTTAGCATAGCATAGCATAGCATAGCCTTCATATATAAATTGAAATATTTAAACCTTATTATTTATTCATTATTGAGTGCCTATTGCTTAACATTACTGTTATCAAAAGCAAGTACTGTGTGCATCTCTCTTAATTCTAGAGCCGTAGTCAGAATGTTTAAAGTAAGTGAATAAAAAAAGGAACTTTGCCAATGATAAAATTAAAACAAAACCTTATGATGAGGTGTTCTCATGAATCTGGATCTTAAGACAGCTTGAGAGAAAGCCCCTGGGACAAGTGGCAGAGCAAAGAACTTAAAGAGAAACCCAGCAGAAACTTTTCATAAAATAAATACTACATTTTATATGAGTAAGGAATTTCAGTAGTTGGCGAGAGGTAGTCAAGTTTTTTGTTTTTTGCTTAGGTGTTTTTGGTCATGATGAGTGGTGAAGTGAAGCTTCTATGTGACAGGGAAACACTTGAAGTCTCATGAAGAGAAAGGAAGGAAAATTAAAGCACATAACTCTTAAAGAAAATCCATAACAGATGTATGAGGACTCTAAGACACACCAAAGTACTATTAATTATCTCCACATATTTGAATTGGTCATCTAAAGGAACTTAGGGATTTATTGTAACCTGGAACACATCCAAAAGCCACTATTTCTGAATATATGACATATCACCAAGACTCATATCATTGTAAAATGATATGACTAAATTAATTTGAATGAAGATAAAAGAGGTCTAAATTTTATGTCCTATAATAAGCATCACTTATATGACACATTAGTGGAATTTATAGAGGGTGATGATTTATTGAATGTTAGTTATCATCATGGCCTCAGATGAGATGATGGAGAAAGAATAAAAATAAACACAAGTGATTATCTCCACTCTGCAGTAGCTTCAGTTCTATTTAAAGAATACAAATAAAGTACAGGCATTAAAGATGCTTCAGAACCAGGTAAAACTCTGAATGCACAGTGTATTTTAATGTGAACTTGGTGCAATGAGTTTTAAGGAAGTAATGATTCAGAGTACAGTGGTGATAGCTAGGGAAATTAAATAAGCTATTTTTAATTTGTCAACATAGCTAACTCACTTTGAGTTTTTTAATTTAATTCATTCAACCATTTATTCATTCAACAAGAATTTGTTAAGTTCTTCTCTGTATTTTTATTAAAAGGTAATATATTCACATGGCTCAAAAATAAGTTATTCTCACTACTGTGCCATCCCTATCTACTCCCTTAAATGATTGATTTTATTAGTTTCTTATCCTTCTCATTTATGCAAATGCAAGAAAATATTAATGTGATTTAAGAGTTTAACCCTTTTAGTATATAAAAAGTCACAGCCCTTTTAGTATATATAAAGTCACATATTATATATACCAGTCTTTACCTTAATTCCATATTATGAGAATTCCATTTAAAATTGAATAGTATTCCAGTCTATGCCATTGTTTAACCCATCTCATATAGATGGATACAGGTTATATCCAATGTATCACTAATATGAACAGTACTAGCATTGCTGCCATAATAATCTTGTAGATGATATTGTGTTCATATTGCTTGTCTTTTCTCACCAAACTTTCTTGATAGACTCTAAACCTAATAATATGTAAATCATTTTTGGTTCAAGAGAAAAGACAATTGTGATCTATTTATTCACCTATAATTTTATATATGGTTATATAAAATATTATACATTGTTATGAATTATGATTATGATTATATAAAACATCTATATATAGTTATATGGAGAAGGCAATGGTGCCCCACTCCAGTACTCTTGCCTAGAAAATCCCATGGATGGAGTGGCCTGGTGGGCTGCAGTCCATGCGGTCGTGAAGAGTCGGACACGACTGAGCAACTTCACTTTCACTTTTCACTTTCATGCATTGGAGAAGGAAATGGCAACCCACTCCAGTGTTCTTGCCTGGAGAATCCCAGGGACGGGGGAGCCTGGTGGGCTGCCATCTATGGGGTCGAGCAGAGTCGGACACGACTGAAGCGACTTAGCAACAGCATAGTTATATAGATGTAACTATATATATATATATCTGTTATATGTTATGTAATGTATAATTTTAATTTTATGTGCACTATTAGTGTTGGTAACACTCCCTAATATGAGTCACAGAATAGATTATCGTCCGTTTCCTCTGAAGCAATTTTAAGATACCCTAAGGCAAATAAAGAGAGGTGCCATTCTTTGGCTATCCATACCTCACACTGTAATATTTTTCCTAGTAATAATCATTTTTTCTATTTTAATTTCTTATTAGTATTAAGTTGTAGATTATAACCCAGTCAAAACATTAACTGAATCATGTCATGTCCCATGGAGTTTTATCATGTTTAAATTTTCAAAAGTTGACTACATATAGGAAAATGAAAGGTGTTTAAAAAAACTAGAGCTCAGGTTCTTTCCCAAACTCCGACAGCTTGAAAGGAACTCCAACAGAGAAACAGAAGTAAAACGAAAACTCCTGGAGCCTTGGCCCACTGGTACAAGACTCTAATTGGCAGCCTTCACAGGGAATTTGTCAGTCATTCAAGTTCTATATACTGCGTTCCTGATTAAATTTGAAAATAAGGACACCAGTCTAATACTATAAGCTATCTCAAAATTAAAGTAGCAAGTTTCATATTTTACAAAAGTTTGAATTTAATATGCACATTTCTTTTAAAACATATTCGTATTTATTACCTTTTAATATAACTGTTGCTTAAATATCTTCAAACCCTAGCCCTTGTACAAATTAGATCATGTTCATGATATTTTAATTCATGGCTCATTTAGTAAATTTATATTTTAAAAATTCCTCTGTCTAAATGTAAAATATTTCAAAGCCCTTCATTGCAATGTGGGTACATAATAGAACACACTTGACATATACTTTTGAAAACTTTTAATATCCTTTGCTAATTGAAAAAATAATAATGCTGCTGCTTCAGAAGCTCTCAAAGAATTTTAAAATTATCTGGTTTTAAAATCCTGTACGCTGGTGTGGGATCAATATTATTTTGAAGAATATGTGACTTATGAAAGCTCAGAGTTAGTGATGGAGCTCAAAATAGAACCAATGAATCTTGACTCTCAATTTGTGGCTCTAGCTAACCACATTAACTGGACAATTTTCTTTCATCTGTGTATTATTAATAACATAATATCCTGTGACACAACAGAATAATAGCCTCTTTGTAGAATTACCTTAGAGTTATGTGGCACATGTTTTTAAAGAACATGTTATGTGCAGATATATATAGCTTACAGACTGTCACATAATTAAATAATTGCTGGCTATTTAGATAAGGATTTTATCTTCCAATAGTCTTAGTCTTATAGATATGGGCCATTTAGAAAAATGACACATCTTAAATTTACAAAGAAGCTTTTTTAAGGAGACTTCAGTTTTCTCTTACCCAGATACCTCATGAAAAGGGAGGTAGTTATAACTTTTACATCCCATCTTGATTTTAGATCTGGGGTTAGGTCTGAACTGAATTAACTATCGCTTCTGGACCCAAAGGAAATTCATATTGGACAGTACTTTTTATCCCAGCTACTCAGCTTCAAATCAAAACCAATGGATTTTCCAACATACATGGTTTTTGGTTAATGTTATTACTATTAACCATTCAAATATCACAGTAACTTTGCTATATTTCCCTACATTTTATCTCTTCCCTCCCTTAGTGGCAATGATAGTGTGCTGTTAGGGTTTGCATTTTATTACTCTATTTCTAACTCCTTATATACCTTAAATGAAGGTTTTCCTCAATGGTCTCCTCTTGAACTTCTTCCTTTCTTTCTGTCATAAACGTCCATGGCTTCAGTTATTGATTATATGAAGCTCATTCCTATATACATAACAATAGCTTAACCTTACTCCTGAGGTTTACCTTCTAGTAATTTCTTCCTGGATTTTCATTAGCAGCTCAAATTCAACTATTTTAAGCTTTCCTTAATTTCTTTACCATTGAAGGTATCAACCTCATACACCATATTATCCTAAATACCCCAGAGTCTGTTTCTTTTTCATATTGTCTTATCAGTTCAGTTCGGTTCAGTCATTCAGTCATGTCTGACTCTTTCTGACCCCGTGGACTGCAGCATGCCAGGCTTCCCTGTCCATCACCAACCCCGAAGCTTGCTCAAACTCATGTCAATTGGTTTGGTGATGAGATCCAATCATCTCATCCTCTCTTGTCCCCTTCTCCTCCTGCCTTCAATCTTTCACAGCATCAGGGTCTTTTCCAATGAGTCAGTTCTTCGCATCAGGTGGCCAAAGTATTGGAGTTTCAGCTTCAGCATCAGTCCTTCCAATGAATATTCAGGACTGATTTCCTTTAGGATGGACTGGTTGGATCTCCTTGCAGTCCAAGGGACTCTCAAGAGTCTTCTCCAACACCATAGTTCAAAAACATCAGTTCTTTGGTGCTCAGCTTTCTTTATGGTCTAACTCTCACATCCATACAAGACTACTGGAAAAACCATAAGTTTGACTGATGGAGCTTTGTCAGCAAAGTGTCTTATAATTATACCTTTATAGGTCTTTTATTCCAGCTAAATTTCAAGCTTCTCATGAACAGGGCCTTATTCATCTTTGTGGTCCTGGTACTTAGCACTATATAGCACCTGGTAAGAATGCATGAATACATTACCATTGTGTAAAGATCTGGAAAACTTTCAGGATATTTGAGATAAAAGAGATCTGTTTCATGCGAGAAAAACAATATACACTTTGTTTCATAAAATATTTCCAATGAATAAATTATTAAAATCTACTGTATTAATATACTGCAATAACATTGCAATATATATTATTATTATTTAGTTTGGGGATATAAACAATAATATTACATTTTTTGATGGAGCAGCTTCAAAAATAGTCTTATAAACTTTATGCTCTGTTAATGTTTATGTTACTAAAGTGTTAGGTATTTATAATTATGAAGGAAATACAGTTAAGACCAAAGCATTTATAATCGAATAGGATTTGATTATCCATTAATACTAAATGGGAGGTTCATGACCTGAGCCTAATGGGCCCTCTACAAGTTGTAGTGGACAATTAAACGACTCAGCAGTGAAACTGACATTGAGGAGCAGATTTTGCCTGCCAGCCACTCTCAGGGTTTGAATTTCACTGGATCATGTTCCAAAAGGTCAGCACTGGCCAGATGACCAGTCCAGAACTGCAGATGGTAATGTGGTCACCTGACCACTCTGGGGCTCCCCAACCTGCTGCACAGGCTCAAGTTCACTGAAAGGTCTCGGCAAGCTCTGTGCCACTACTCTGGAATACCATAATTCCCAGGTACTCTCTCTTCTACATTATGTAGAATAAATTACTTTTGGTCTTCCAGCCAGAGGATAAAATCATGACACTGTTGTCACATTTGAAAGTTAGCAACTTAGCTATAGAAAGCAGCTCAATGCGAGACAGCTTTTTCAGAAGAATGTTTATCTTCTTTAAATGAAACAGCATTTACATACTCACCAGATCTTGGGAGACATTCAAGACACCAGCGTTCAAGTCTGACCATGCCAGTTACTAGCTACATGTCCTTGTGCCTGTCATGTCATCTCCTTGAACCTCTGTTTTATTTCCTGCTATAAGCTGGAGAACACAGTGCTATACCTATTCTATCCTGCCAACTTCAGAGAGTTGAGAAACATAGCATGTAAGTCATTGGCAAACTATCTGGTGATACACAGACATGCTATCCATTTTCTTTCTGCTTGAATGAGAGTCTTTTTGTGAATCTCCAAAGAAAAATGTGGAAAAAATATTTGTTCTTAGTTTTGGACCACATGAATTAGACTTAGTGATTAGATTAAAAAAAAAAAAATTATTGCCCTTAAACTTTTTTTTAAAGAGGCCCCAAAGGAAGAGACGATCTAAAAACATCTCTTGCCAATGATTCTCTTGCCCAAATTTTGCCCAATCTAGCAGGAAAATGAGACTAGCTTTAATTTGAAATATTTTTATACTCTTGCTAGGGCTTCCCAGGTGGCGCTACTGGTAAAGAACCTGCCTGCCAATGCAGGAGACACAAGACACGTGGGTTCAGTTCCTTGGTCAGGAAGATCCCCTGGAGGAGGGCATGGGAACCCACTCCAGTATCCATCCCTGGAGAATCCCATGGACAGGGGAGCCTGATGGTCCATGGTCCATAGGGTCGCAAAGAGTCAGACATGACTGAAGCAACTTAGCACACACACACACATACCTTTTCAGAGTCAGAATTGAGGAATGTACGTTTGAACATGACTTGATACTATTGTATTACTTACGCTCAAGTAGCATTTCAAACGGAGAAGGCAATGGCAACCCACTCCAGTACTCTTGCCTGGAAAATCCCATGGACTGAGGAGCCTGGTGGGCTGCAGTCTATGGGGTTGCTAAGAGTCGGACACGACTGAAGCAACTTAGCAGCAGCAGCTGCAGCATTTCAAAAAATCTTACAGGATACAGTCTTTTCCCAGTGTTTTTATTCTTTGACAGCACAGGTTGATTGGACTGTAACTCTCACTGTTTCAATGGGGTGTTTCATTTGCCCAGAGATCCAACCTCTTGGACATTACACACTCAAGGTAAATGGGGCAAGATTAGGTCCATAATATAAAGTACTCATCTACACACAATAGAGAGACCAAAACAAAACAAAACAAAACTGGGCTCACAAGTGATGCTGAAATCTCAAATGATGAGCTTATTTTTTTCTGAAAAGCCTCCTATGAATACTCAGAAATGGATAGTATATATGAAAAGAACTCCTACAGTACTTGCATAAGCCCTTAGCATGGCTTCTACAGAGTTTGTGCACAAATGTCATTACAAATGTCATTAGGAGACAAATGGTGTCTCTTGGAGGTAAGATTTTAACCTTGCTTCAAATTGTAACATCCTAAAGAAGGGGTTGGACTTCCCTGGTGGCTCAGTGGTAAAGAATCTGCCTGCCAATGCAGGAGACCTGGATTCAATCTCTGGGTCAGGAAGATCCTGTGGAGTAGGCAATGGCAACCCACTCCAGTATTCTTGCCTGGGAAATCCCATGGACCAAGGAGTCTGGTGGGCTACAGTCCATATATGCGTGTTCAGTCACTAAGTCATGTCTGACTCCTTGCGACTTCATGGACTGTAGCCTACCAGGCTCCTCTATCCATGGGATTTTCCAGGCAAGAATACTGGGGTGGGTCGCCATTTCCTTCTGTAGGGGATCTTCCCACCTAGAGATCAAACTTACATCTCCTGAATCTCCTGCATTGGCAGTCATATTCTTTACCACTGAGCCACTTGGGAAGCCTGGGCTACAGTCCATGGGGTCACAGAAGATTTGGACATGACTTAGTGACTAAGGCTTCCCTGGTGGCTCAGATGGTAAAGAATCTGCCTGCAATGTGGGAGACCCGGGTTCAATCCCTTGGGTCAGGAAGATACGCTGGAGATGGGAATGGCCACCCACTCCAGAATTCTTACCTGGAGAATCCCATGGAAAGAGGAGCCTGGTGGGCTACAGTTCACAGGGTCACAAAAGAGTTGGACATGACTGAGTGACTAACACTTCCACTTAGTGACTAAACAACAACAAACAAGGGCTTAAAATGTTTGAATTTAGAACAAATGCGAAAAACAAAATTTTTGTTTAGTTGGTTTGAGAATATTTTCACCAGATGAAAATCAAATGTGCCTGGTGTTTCCTTATTTTGCCCAGTTTTATTTCTCTGCATGCAACAGCTAAGAGAACAGAGGCATGTGTCTGCATCTAACAGCCTTATCTCAAAGTTCTCAGGAAAAACAACCAAGAGCACAATGGGAAAAGAGGCAGATGTACAGTCCTCCAGCCTCCCGTTGGCTTGGCTTTGTTTCAGGCCCTGAGAAATTGAGAGAATGCTGATTTGCATGGTTGATGCAGATCAAAGGGAAAGCAGAGTGGCTCGTTGTTTGTGCACTTTGGATTCCTTGGAGCGAAAGCAAGGGGACAATAGATAAGTTATCTCCTAGAAACTATAATGCTAGTATTCCTACCTTGTTTTTGTGAAAATCTGAAAACAGGGTGAGTTTTGTAGCATTCAGAAAAGGAATACAGTCATGTTAGAATACAGTAGAGGTAGAAAGAGACAGTTGTGGCTATTTCTTTAAGTGTTCCCTTGCAGCGTGGGCACTCAGCTTTCAGAGTAGCTTATGTTTGTGTTGCACCTGTTGGTTTCTAAAAACCATCTACACATTTGTGGCTAAAACTTTCCTCTCTTGAGTATCTCCTGAAGATTTAGAATCCAGGAACCTGGATTCCTGTTTGTTCACCCAGCCACCATCCCCAATATGGTACCCACACCTGGGACTCATCACTCTCCTACTGTCTTCATATCTGGCCCCAATACATCAGTCACCACCAGTTTTTGCCACCCTGATTTATTTGCCCTGAGGGAACTATTGGAGCAGCTGGTGGGGACAAACTGTACTCTCTAACTTTTTCTTTAGTTTGCACCTTAGGATGCTTTGGCCTTCCCTAGTGGCTCAGCTGGTAAAGAATCTGCCTGCAGTGTGGGAGATGTGGGTTCATTCCTGGTTGGGAAGATTCCCTGGAGAAGGGAATGGCAACCCACTCCAGTATTCTTGCCTGGAGAATCCCACGGAGAGAGGAGCCTGGCCGTCTACAGTCCAAGAGATCTCAAAGAGTGGGACAACTGAGTGAATAACACTGTGACTTTCACTTAGTACACATTGGTTAGAAGAGGTATGCTCCGTATGCCTAAGAGTGTTCTCTGGAGGCTGCTCTAGAAGCATTTGAACTATATGCAAATCTGTCCCCACCTTCATTTCTAAAGCTGACCCCCCCCCACCCACCCCACCCTTTCTTTCCAGCCTAGGTGCCTGTATGGCCCCACACAACCCAAGTCTGGCTTGCAGGGTCAAGCTGTCCTTTCACAGTGGGAAAAAGCTGATGAAAATCCTTCACACTGAGGTGTTAAAAGCTTAATGATGAACACTCCCTTGAGTATCTTCATTTTGAAAGAGATTGCCTGGAGGGGTTATTGATTTACACAGAGAAATGGATTTCTAATCCTGGAATTTCTTTAGGAAGAGGGAAAGAGATTTACTTGGGTGGGGATAGAGATCATTTTTTTTGGTGGGGGGAGGGGGGTAACTCCAGAAATTAAATAGAAACAGCTACCTGATTTGTCCTCTGATGAGATGGCCTGCAGTGTGGGAGATGTGCCTTTGACCCAAATATAGTGATAAGCTTTGATAGGAAAAAAAGAGGAGAAGAGAAGCAGGACAGGAAGAAAGATAGGAGAGAGGGGAGAAGAAAAACTGGAGATGCACAATCACTTTACAATAATAGAAAAAGGACAGAGATTTCCATAATGCCCACTTCTGTGAGGAAATGTGTTTCTAGAAAAATATTAAAATATTTAGATTAATTTGGCATAGTACAGGAATAATGGGCTTTCGCAAATGAACTATATTAAAATGCATATGTATTAGCAGCATAAAGTACAAATAAAGTACTGTCTAAAAATACAGAATAAATCTAATCAAGTGTAGCATCATTTTCTTGCATGTGCTTCCATAAGATTTTTAAAAGTTTCAGTTGCTAGAGATTATGACTCCAGAAGAAACAAAGAAAAAGAAAAAAGAAAAAGCAAACACACTAGGACAAAATGAGATCGTTGCTATTGGATATCAAAGATGAGTTTTAAGAATAGCCACTTCATATCCAGATAGAAGCAGTATGAGTTAGCCAGCAGTAATATTGATAAAAAATATTTAAGATAATGATAATGTTAAGGATGATCACATGGCATTGTTCTAAATCTTTACCAAACTAGATCGTCAACAACAATTCTATGGACTACTTTCAATATTAACATTTTAATCAGGAGGAAAAGGAAGCACAAAATGTTGATGTGATTAAAATTAATAAGTAGCAGAACTCAGAAGTAAACCAAGTACAGAGTTCTAAAGTTTTTCTTTAGTGTATTCTGAGGCTACATATTAGCATTTCAATGAAGTTTGTCAAAAACTTTTGCTATGCTTTTGAATTGTCCTAATCCGCTCCTTTGTTTCAATGCTGTGGTAGTTTCTGATGACCGAGTCCAAACAATGACACATCTTTACAACATTTAAAATCCTGCAAATCAATACTTCAAAGGGAGTAGGAACCAGTTGCTTTGGGATTTAGACAAATGGAGGACAGTGGCTTAAATCAATCTTTCAATTGCCATAATTTCATTACATTAAATAACAGCCTTAACAATACCATTTAAAATTCTAGGTTTGGAAGAGACACTAGAGAAAATTTTATCCCTCAACCTCACTTTATGGATGAGGAAATGGAGTCCTAAAAAGAACATTAACTAAACTGATCAAGGAACATAAAACTGAAAAGGACTGATTTTCCAAAACGTAGCTTTAAGTGACATTAACCATTTGTGCTGTGGGGTGATTTGTGATACAGTTGACTTAGTCTAGGATACTGAGATGGCTGACATAAAATAAGCACTTTGTCACTGTTTGTTAACCTTTATACTTTTAATCAACTTTGACTTTTGCCCAGAGGCTCTAGAATCCTCACTTTTGTTATAGCAGAGTAAAAGATGGACTTTGAGATAGCTCTTCCTCCATTCCTGTTTCCCCTCCCACATTCATTGTTATCCTCCACTGAGGGATGAAAGGCTTTTACAAGATTATTTCTTAGGGAGGAATCATTCTTTTCTTTACATCCTTTACTTTGTTTTTTAAAAGTGTTTCATGTCTAGAACCAAGACAGAAATTCTGGGTTAACATGCTTAGTTGATAATTTGTACTTCTTTTTCTACAAATCACTCCCTGGTTCTAGAATTATTAACTTACATATTAAATTTTGTTTTCCAGTATGTGTGTGTATGTGTTTATACATGTGAATATATGTATATGTATACATTTTCTATGTGTGTATATGTGTATGTGCAGTAGTACTGGTAATGAAAGCTGCTCAGTCTTGTCTGACTGTTTACAAGCCCATGAACTATACAGTCCATGGGATTCTCCAGGCCAAAATACTGGAGTGGGTAGCCTTTCCCTTCTCCAGGGGATCTTCCCAACCCAGGGATCGAACCCAGGTCTCCCGCATTGCAGGCAGAGCCACAAGGGAGGCATGTGTATGTGTCAGTCAGTCAGTTCAGTCACTCAGTTGTGTCCAACTCTTTGTGACCCCATTAATCACAGCACTCCAGGCCTCCCTGTCCATCACCATCTCCCGGAGTTCACTCAAACTCACGTCCATCAAGTCAGTGATGCCATCCAGCCATCTCATCCTCTTTTGTCCCCTTCTCCTCCTGCCTCCAATCCCTCCCAGCATCAGAGTCTTTCCCAATGAGTCAACTCTTTGCATGAGGTGGCCAAAGTACTGGAGTTTCAGCTTTAGCATCATTCCTTCCAAAGAAATCCCAGGGCTGATCTCCTTCAGAATGGACTGGTTGGATCTCCTTGCAGTCCAAGGGACTCTCAAGAGTCTTCTCCAACACCACAGTTCAAAAGCATCAGTTCTTTGGCGCTCAGCTTTCTTCACAGTCCAACTTTCACATCCATACATGACCACTGGAAAAACCATAGCCTTGACCAGACAGACCTTTGTTGGCAAAGTAATGTCTCTGCTTTTCAATATGCTATCTAGGTTGGTCATAACTTTTCTTCCAAGGAGTAAGTGTCTTTTAATTTCATGGCTGCAATCACCTTCTGCAGTGATTTTGGAGCCCCCAAAAATAAAGTCTGACACTGTTTCCACTCTTTCCCCATCTGTTTGCCATGAAATGATGGGACCAGATGCCATGATCTTCGTTTTCTGAATGTTGAGCTTTAAGCCAACTTTTTCACTCTCCTCTTTCACTTTCATCCAGAGGCTTTTTAGTTCCTCTTCACTTTCTGCCATAAGGGTGGTGTCATCTGCATATCTGAGGTTATTGATATTTCTCCCGGCAATCTTGATTCCAGCTTGTGCTTCTTCCAGCCCAGCGTTTAATATATACCCACTGCCCCACATTTCTTGAAAGCCTAGTGCCATCCTAGATTTTGGATTAAAATGTTAGCTCCAGCCGTTAGTGGCTACCTAACTTTACACAATTTACTTGCCTTCTTAACTCTCTTTTTTCTCCCAGTTTAATACTCTCTATATAATAATACTAATAATAATAGTATTATTTTTCAGAGCAGCTTTAAGGATAACAGATATATGTGACTGTGTAAAGATCTAGCACAACATCTGGCATATAGTATGTGCTCAATAAATGTTACTTATTATTATTTTTGCCTGCCCTATAGTAGGTATTCAGTAAATACTGCATGCATACTCAGTTGTGTCCAACTCTTTGCAAACCCACTAGGAGGTAGCCCGCCAGGCTTCCTCTGTCCATGAGATTATCTCTGCAAGAATACTGGAGTGGGTTGCTATTTCCTCCTCCAGAGGATCTTCCCACCTCAGGGTTTGAATCCATGTCTCCCAGGCCTCTTCCATTGCAGGTAGACTCTTTACTGCTAAGCCACGGCCTGTTCAATAAATATTACTAGTGCTTCTATTGGGGCTTCCTGGTTGGCGCTAGTGGTAAATAACCTGCCTGCCAATGCAGGAGACATGGATCCAATCCCTGGGTTGAGAAGATCCCCAGGAGGAGGGCATGGCAACTCACTCCAGTATTCTTGCCTAGAGAATCCCAGGGACAAAGGAGTCTGGTGGGCTACAGTCCATGGGTTCACAAAGAGTTGGACACGACTGAAGTGACTTAGCATGTACACACAATGCCAGTATCATTATTATTATTCTGTTTCTCTGAACGTTCGTAATTTCTCTCACTACCATAGCAACAATGCTTTGTAACTACCACCACATAACTTCATTCTTAAAGTAGAAAAATAGGAGCATGAAATATAAAGATTATCCATATACAGCAATCATATAAAGTGTTTCATAATGGTAGATGTTTTTATGGTGTTGTTTGCCAACATCATTGTTGTACAAGGCTTGCTGTGCACATCTTCCTTCCTATCTGTTCTAGCTTCTTAATAAAGCTAGTCAGCTTAGCTCTTCAATTGTCAGACAAATAGGAAAGCACTAATGAGACAGAAATCTTAGTTCTGGCAGTATTCTCCATTGTGGCTTTGGCCAAGTTGTTTGTCATCTTTAACATTAGTTTCTCAATCCTAGGATGAAGTGTCTAAATGAGATCTTCAACATATCTTCCACAATTTCACGTAGAAATCATTCTCTTAAATCTATAACATGAATGAAAGCTATAGGACACTCACCAGTCACTGAAAATGACATGACCAGCACTTTGCTTTCAGAATCTTATTTTGAAATAATCCAGTGAGATTATAAAAGAGGCACGTGCCCATTGGAAGTCAAATACTGAGCATCCCTGTTTTAAATAGTTTTTTAACTTCCTTTATTTCTTTACTCTAATTTGGCTGCCTTGTACAGTATCAGGATAAAAGGCAGTGTATAAGTTACTTAGACAGCGAGGATTGCCACGTTAGTCATTTGTTTTGTTAATGTCATTGCAAATTTTCTACAACATCAGCTTAGACCTTATTATCTGTGGAACCACAGAGTGTCATATCTGATGAGCCATAATGCAACATACTTTTGTCAAAAAATCTATTTGTTGAGTAAAAGGCATTTAAGGGCTCTCATTTAAAATATATGGTGTATGCTGACATCTATCGGAGATTGTGTGTAATGAATGATATATAGCTAAAATCAAGATTCTCTGGGTGTGGTAAGCTTTTAGTTTGAGGAAAATGTATTAAAATAACAGGAAACAGGAAAATAGAAATTCACTATTAACACATAAGGTGTATTTTTCTTTGAAGTATTGAAGATGCTCAGTATATATCCCATAAAATAAATTGCTTCAAATGACTGGAAAAATTGAAGGGGAAGAGAGCAATTTCCATGGTAACCATATAAAGGGGAATTTCTCAAAGGAAGAGTAAGGTGAAGAACAGAAATATTTTTAAAAGGTTGGACAAAAAAGGAGAATATACTTGCCAATCAAAGAAGTAAGTTTAGAAGTGGTTCTTTAGTTAAAATATCTTCATAAAATACTGTTTACTATTTAATTCTCTAAAACAATAATACTAATAAAACAACTGTGGATATACAGTTATGTCATGTACTATACCAAATAAATTTTATTCCCCCCTAAAAATTATATTTCCAGTTAAAGTGATGTGTCACAGATACATCTGAGGAAGTCGGGGCAACACAGCATGGATGGAAGAGGGAACGGGTGGTCACAGGTGTGGTTCCAGATCCCAGGTCAGCTGAAAATTGAAAATGAAAGTCGCTTCAGTCCTGTCCAGCTCTTTGCAACACTATAGACTGTACCCACCAGGCTCCTCTGTCCCTGGGGATTCTCCAGGCCAGGCAAGAACACTGGAGTGGATAGCCATGACCTCCTCCAGGGGATCTTCCCAACCCAGGGATCACACACAGGTCTCCCGCATTGCAGGCGGATTCTTTGCTATCTGAGCCACCTCCCTGGAATCCCTGAACCTTAGTTATTTTACCTATAAAATGAGAAGAGATGACAAGACAATTTCCAAGACTAAATCCAGGTTTCAATTTTCTAAGTATGATTTTTAAAATAGTGGTGACTTTTCTTTTCTAATGATTCTATTAGTGGTTAATGATATGCAACCTTGCAAGAAGCACTAACCTCTCTGTACCACCGTTTCCTCACTTACCATCACAGGTGTTGGGACTAGGTGATGTTTAAATTGAAATCTCTGAAAAGTTATTATCGTCAAACACTTTACCATATTCCCTAATCCATCTGGGGCTTAATGAATTCAATCTACCTTAAGGTAGAGTTAAGAAAATCAATGAAACCTGATGCATATATAAAAAAAGATAATTTATATTGAACATGGACTGCTGCCTCTAAAACGGCAGAGTAGAAGGATGTGCAACAGAGGATGAGATGGCTGAATGGCATCACTGACTCAATGGACATGAGTTTGAGCAAGCTCCAGGAGATGGTGAAGGACAGGGAAGCCTGGTGGGCTGCAGTCCATGGGGTCGCAAAGAGTCAGACACAACTTAGTGATTGAACAATATTGAACATGAATATATCTCCATATATTTAAATAAACTTGAAGATAATATTTTGATTTTTAAATGTCTATACACCCACACCACTTCTGTTTTTTGTCCATACTGTGGACAGTAACAAAAAAGTTAATGTCTCTCTGCTGGTTTTGTCTCCTTTTCAACTCTATTCCTAACCATGCTTCACATTTGGACCAGTGGCACTAAAGAGAAAAACAGGGCTAAATTTCTGAGTTCAATTCCCCAGATCCTCCCAAAGCCTTTATAGCTTAAGCTGAGATTCATCGAGGGACTTTCTGAGTTTTGGAAACACAACTAAATGTGCATTTCCTATACCTGAAAAGAGACACTTTACCATGACTAATTATACTGTCTATATTCAAACATTACTCATTCTGGAGAAAGCTACATGTTATTAGAATTCTTCATATTCAACAAAAGAAAAACCTTTTTCTGATGTTTGGATTTAAAGCCATGCTTAGAATACACTCAATAGTAAATTAAAGATCAATTTTATTGGGTACGTATAATGTGCCAAAACTGATGTTAAAACTTCAGGCATAGTGTCTCATTCAATCTTTATAATTAATTGAAGTTTTTATAACATTTTAATAAATGAAAACAATAAAACTTTAAAAGTTTGACATGTTAAGCTTAACATATTATAAATTCACAATCATTATGCTTCAGTCTTACACATATATATTTTGTGTCACACAGGCACATACACAGATTCACTTTAATGGTTTCCTACCATCATTATAACAGGTTTAGTATTTTCAAATTTATATTATGAGATAGTAGTCAGTGGAATGGGGGGAGTTCAGGATGGGGAACACATGTACACCTGTGGCAGATTCATGTTGATGTATGGCAAAACCAATACAATATTGTAAAGTGAAAAAAAAAAAAAGAAAGAAAGAAACTTTCTTAATCTAATAAGGGTGTATTTTTAAAAAGACACAGCATATATCATAATTACTATTGAATTATTTAAAGGTATTTTTGCTGGAAATCAAGGACAGGACACAGATGCATGCTATCACTGCTTGTAGAAAGCATAATATCAGAATCTTAGTAATATAAAATATCAAGGACAAAAAACATTAGTTTGCAAAGCAAGAAATTAAGCTATCAGTGGCATGATTGTGTACACTGAAAATACCGATTCTTAACAAGGTAGCTAGATGTAGCAGTTTTTGTTTGTTTTTTCATCACTAAGTTGTGTCCACCTCTTGTGACCCAGAGCCTGCCAGTCTCCACTGTCCATGGAATTTCTCAACAAGAATACTGGAGTGGGTTGCCATTTCCTTCTCCAGGTGATCTTCCTGACCCAGGGATGGAACCCACGTCTCCTGCATTCTTTACCACTAAGTCACCAGGGAAGATTCTTTACCACTGAGTCACCAGGGAAGCCATGATGTAGTACAGTAGCTGAATACAAAACAAATATAAAACAGTAGATTATGTTTCTAAATAACAGAAATAAGCAGATGGAAACTGAAAAAAAAAATTAAATAACATCAAAATACAAAGTACTGTGGGAAATTTTGATTAAATAATGCAAGACCTCTACATTCAAAGCAACAATTACAATTAAAAGAAATTAAAGAAGGGCTATACAAGGAGAGAGGAACAATGTCCATGGATTGAAACTCTCTATATTACAAGGATATCAATTCTGGATGACAGGCATTTCTAATAAAAAACACAAACTAATGACATAGAATTTATATCTGGTTGTATATTCATTTGGAATAACACCAATTTTGACAAAAATAGATTTACACAAAATATTACATTTGAGAGAGCATCATAAAGGTTCACAAATACAAAACAAAGGGAAGTCTGACAATTTCAGCTAGTACAGATACAATGAGTCACTTTTAGATGGAGGGAATTTATTAATTACATGGACAGCATGAAAAAAAATGAGCCAAAGGTGCCAGCTCCCTGACTCCCTGAGCAACACATTGAAAAGAATAACACTGAAACAAAAAGAGGTGAATGACTGTAATACAAGTTGTAGAATAATATGTTGCCACAGAACAAAATCTAGATTGCAGCTATGAGATTTTCTATTCTGTAGCTGTTCAAGGGTTCTCAAGGCAAGAATACTGAAGTGGTTTGCCATTCCCTTCTCCAGTGGACCACATTCTGTCAGACCTCTCCACCATAACCTGTCCATCTTGGGTGGCCCCACACAGCATGGCTTAGTTTCATTGAGTTAGACAAGGCTGTGGTCCATGTGATCAGATTGGCTAGTTGTCTGTGATTGTGGTTTCAGTGTGTCTGCCCTCTGACGCCCTCTCACAACACCTACCATCTTACTTGGGTTTCTCTTATCTTGGACATGGGGTATCTATTCACGGCTGCTCCAGCAAAGTGCAGCCACTGCTCCTTACCTTGGACGAGGGGTATCTCCTCACAGCCACCCCTCCTGACCTTGAATGTGGAGTAGCTCCTCTCAGCCCTCCTGCGCCTGTGCAACCGCTGCTCCTTGGACCTGGGGTAGCTCCTCTTGGCTGCCGCCCCTGACCTCAGGCGTGGTATGAACAGTATGAAAAGGGAAAATGATAGGATACTGAAAGAGGAACTCCCCGGGTCGGTAGGTGCCCAATATGCTACTGGAGATCAGTGGAGAAATAACTCCAGAAAGAATGAAGGGATGGAGCCAAAGCGTAAACAATACCCAGTTGTGAATGTGACTGGTGATAGAAGCAAGGTCCTATGCTATAAAGAACAATGTTGCATAGGAACCTGGAATGTTAGGTCCATGAATCAAGGCAAATTGAAAGTGGTCAAAAAAGAGATGGGAAGAGTGAATGTCAACATTCTAGGAATCAGCTAACTAAAATGGACTGGAATGGGTGAATTTAACTCAGATGACCATTATATCTACTACTGCAGGCAGGAATCCCTTACAAGAAATGGAGTAGCCATCATGGTCAACAAAAGAGTCTAAAATGCAGAACTTGGATGCAATCTCAAATCAACAGAATGATCTCTGTTCGTTTCCAAGGCAAACCATTCAATATCACAGTGATCCAAATCTATGCCCTGACCCATAACGCCAAAGAAGTTGAACGGTTCTATGAAGACCTACAAGACCTTTTAGAACTAACACCCAAAAAAGATGTCCTTTTCATTATAGGGGACTGGAATGCAAAAGTAGGAAGTCAAGAAACACCTGGGGTAACAGGCAAATTTGGCCTTGGAATACGGAATGAAGCAGGGCAAAGGCTAATAGAGTTTTGCCAAGAGAACGCACCTGTCATAGCAAACACCCTCTTCCAACAAAGCAAGAGAAGACTGTACACATGAACATCACCAGATGGTCAACACTGAAATCAGACTGATTATATTTTTTGCAGCCAAAGATGGAGAAACTCTATACAGTCCAAAAAAAAAAAAAAACCA
Organism: Bos indicus x Bos taurus; assembly: GCF_003369695.1. NCBI lineage: Eukaryota > Metazoa > Chordata > Mammalia > Artiodactyla > Bovidae > Bos > Bos indicus x Bos taurus. The sequence continues at coordinate 33,089,426 of NC_040077.1, forward strand.
GGAGCTGACTGTGGCTCAGACCATGAACTCCTTATTGCCAAATTCAGACTGAAATTGAAGAAAGTAGGGAAAACCACTAGACCATTCAGGAATGACTTAAATCAAATCCCTTATGATTATACAGTGGAAGTGAGAAATAGATTTAAGGGACTAAATGTCATAGACTGCCTGATGAACTATGGACAGAGGTTCATGACATTGTACAGGAGACAGGGATCAAGACCATCCCCATGGAAAAGAAATGCAAAAAAAGCAAAATGGCTGTCTGGGGAGACCTGTATTTGTAAAATAGCTGTGAAAAGAAGAGAAGCGAAAAGCAAAGGAGAAAAGGAAAGATATAAGCAGCTGAATGGAGAGTTCCAAAGGAAAGCAGGGAGAGATAAGAAAGCCTTTCTCAGTGATCAATGCAAAGAAATAGGGGAAAAACAACAGAATGGGAAAGACTAGAGATCTCTTCAAGAAAATTAGAGATACCAAGGGAACATTTCATGCAAAGATGGGCTCGATAAAGGACAGAAATGGTATGGACCTAACAGAAGCAGAAGATATTAAGAAGAGATGGCAAGAATACACAGAAGAACTGTACAAAAAAGATCTTCACAACCCAGATAATCACAGTGGTGTGATCACTCACCTAGAGCTAGACATCCTGGAATGTGAAGTCAAGTGGGCCTTAGAAAGCATCACTACGAACAAAGCTAGTGGAGGTGATGGAATTCCAGGGGAGCTATTTCAAATCTTGAAAGATGATGCTGTTAAAGTGCTGCACTTAATATGCCTGCAAATTTGGAAAACTCAGCAGTGGCCACAGGACTGGAAAAGGTCAGTTTTCATTCCAATCTCAAAGAAAGGCAATGCCAAAGAATGCTCAAACTACCACACAATTGCACTCATCTCACACGCTAATAAAGTAATGCTCAAAATTCTCCAAGCCAGGCTTCAGCAATACATGAACCGTGAACTTCCAGATGTTCAAGCTGGTTTTAGAAAAGGCAGAGGAACCAGAGATCAAATTACTAACATCTGCTGGATCATGGAAAAAGCAAGAGAGTTCCAGAAAAACATCTATTTCTGCTTTATTGACTGTGCCAAAGCCTTTGATGTGTGGATCACAATAAACTGTGGAAAATTCTGAAAGAGATGGGCATATCAGACCACCTGACCTGCCTCTTGAGAAACCTACATGCAGGTCAGGAAGCAACAGTTAGAACTGGACATGGAACATGATTCCAAACAGGAAAAGGAATACATCAAGGCTGTATATTGTCACCCTGCTTATTTAACTTATATGCAGAGTACATCATGAGAAACACTGGGCTGGAAGAAGCACAAGCTGGAATCAAGATTGCCGGGAGAAATATCAATAACCTCAGATATGCAGATGACACCACCCTTATGGCAGAAAGTGAAGAGGAACTAAAAAGCCTCTTGATGAAAGTGAAAGAGGAGAGTGAAAAAGTTGGCTTAAAGCTCAACATTCAGAAAACGAAGATCATGGCATCTGGTCCCATCAATTCATGGGAAATAGATGGGGAAACAGTGTCAGACTTTATTTTGGGGGGCTCCAAAATCACTGCAGATGGTGATTGCAGCCATGAAGTTAAAAGACACTCCTTGGAAGGAAAGTTATGACCAACCTAGATAGCATATTGAAAAGCAGAGACATTACTTTGCCAACAAAGGTCCGTCTAGTCAAGGCTATGGTTTTTCCAGTGGTCATGTATGGATGTGAGAGTTGGACTGTGAAGAAAGCTTAGCGCTGAAGAATTGATGCTTTTGAACTGTGGTGTTGGAGAAGACTCTTGAGAGTCCCTTGGACTGCAAGGAGATCCAACCAGTCCATTCTAAAGGAAATCAGTCCTGGGTGTTTACAGGAAGGACTGATGCCGAGGCTGAAACTCCAATACTTTGGCCACCTCATGCGAAGGGTTGATTCATTGGAACAGACTCTGATGCTGGGAGGGATTGGGGGCAGGAGGAGAAGGGAACAACAGAGGATGAGATGGCTGGATGGCATCACCGACTCAATGGACATGAGTTTGAGTAAACTCCGGGAGTTGATGATGGACAGGGAGGCCTGGCGTGCTGCGATTCATGGGGTCGCAGAGTTGGACACGACTGAGCGAATGAATTGAACTGAACTGAATTCTGGAATCCTAGGTACATTCTAGCTATGTACCTAGGGGGATGGGGCAGAAAGCCCCATAACTCATCCAACAAAGGAGGGGATGAACAAACAGATTCATAACAACCTTCCTTTCATTACAAACTACTATACCTTAATGATGGAGAGGATGTTTCATAAAATAAGGGAAAGCATCAATTCAAGTTTTGGCAAAAGGATCATAGGCCTCTGATTTCCATACCCTTCTAGTTTTTTCTAAGATAATTATATTCTAGAAAAGATAAAATGTTGGGGATGGAAAATGATTCAGTGATTTTACCCTAGCTATCTACCCTAAAAAAACACTCAGGACATTATTATAATAAAGTGACAATTAAAACAGAGATTTCACAGTAAGTGGTGACCAATAGTAGGACAATTTTATTGACATTGAATCTCTCTATCTACCTACTTATCTATCTAAAATGAATATACTTTTGAAATAGGAGGTTAAAGGACTCTTTAAATATTTAAGAAACACTATGAGGAAAAATATGAAGAAGACTGTAATTGAATATGAAGTTTTCTTAAGAAAACATAGCAGGTAAAAAAGAGACGAATTGAAGTGACCTTGTAGGAGCTCCTGAAAGTCCTCCCATACTTTCTTGTCCACATGTGATCATGAGGTGTACTCTCCAAACTTAAATAAGCTGCAGCTCAAGGCTTTGCATATATGAATATATGCAAGGGTCACCAAGGTGATGTGGAGAGCCATTCTTCTTTGTTAAAAAATACAGTAAACAAAAAAGATACACAGACAACAAATAACTATATTAAAAGATGGCTTACATCATATGTCATCAGGGAAAAGCAAATTAAAACACAATAAGATATCACTACATATCTATTACATTGTGAAAATTCAGAATACTGTTCAAACATTAAATGCTAGCAAGGATGGGAAGCAACAGGAGCTCTTATTTTTTGCAACTAGGAACAAAAATTGCTACAGTAGCTTTAGAAGAAAATATGGAGGGTATTTTTGTTGTTGTTGTTTTAAACAAAAATAACCATACTTTTATCTAACAATCTTATTTCTTGGTATTTATCCAAAGGAATTGAAAAAGTATCCACACAAAAATCTACACACAGATGTTTAGAGCAGCTTTATTCATAATTGCTAAATTCTAAAGGCAACCTTTGAACTTTGTGGAAAATTCTTAAAGAGATGGGCATATCAGACCACCTTACCTGCTTCCTGAGAAATCTGTATGCAGGTCAGGAAGCAACAGTTAGAACTGGACATGGAACAACAGACTGGTTCCAAATAGGGAAAGGAGTACGTCAAGGCTGTATACTGTAACCCTGCTTATTTAACTTATATGCAGAGTACATCACGAGAAACGCTGGGCTGGAAGAAGCACAAGCTGGAATCAAGATTGCCGGGAGAAATATCAATAACCTCAGATGTGCAGATGACACCCCCCTAATTGCAGAAATTGAAGAGGATCTAAAGAGTCTCTTGATGAAAGTGAAAGAGTAGAGTGAAAAATTTGGCTTAAAACTCAACATACAGAAAACTAAGATCATGGCATCCAGTCCCATCACTTTATGGCAAGTAATGGGGAAACAATGGAAACAGTGAGAGATTTATTTTCTTGGGCTTCAAAATCACTGCAAATGGTGACTGCAGCCATGAAATTAGAAAACACTTGCTCCTTGGAAGAATAGTTATGACCAACCTCAGTTCAGTTCAGTTCAGTCACTCAGTCATGTCTGACTCTTTGCCACCCCATGAATCGCAGCATGCCAGGCCTCCCTGTCCATCACAAACTCCTGAAGTTTACCCAAACTCATGTCCATTGAGTTGGTGATGCCATCCAGCCACCTTATCCTCTGTCATCCCCTTCTCCTCCTAGACAGCATATTAAAAAGCAGAGACATTATTTTGTCAACAAAGGTCCATCTAGTCAAAGCTATTATTTTTCCAGTAGTCATGTATGGATGTGAGTTGGACTATAAAGAAAGCTGAGCCCCAAAGAATTGATGCTTTTGAACTGGGGTAAGTTGAAGAAGACTCTTGAGAGTCCCTTGGACTGCAAGGAGATCAAACCAGTCAATCCTAAGTCCTGAATATTCATTGGAAGGACTGATGCTGAAGCTGAAACTCCAATACTTTGGCTACCTGATGTGAACTGACTCTTTGGAAAAGACCCCGATGCTGTGGAAGATTAAAGGAAGGAGGAGAAGGGGAAAACAGAGGATGAGATGGTTGGATGGCATCACTGACTTGAGGGATATGAGTTTGAGCAAGCTCTGGGAGTTGGTGATAGACAGGGAAGCCTGGCATGCTGCTGTCTGTGTGGTAGTAAAGAATCAGACATGACTAAGGGACTGAACTCAGCTAAAAAGCAGCCTAGATATCGTTTAGTAGGTGAATGGATTAACATGGATTAATGTAAGTTTTGGTACATCCAGACAATGGAATGTTATTCAGTGCTAAAAAGAAATGAGCTACCAAGCCACTAAAAGACATGTAGGACGCTAATTGTATATCACTGGGGGAAAGAAGCCAATCTGAAAAGGTGATATACTATATAATTCCAACTATAAGAAATGGCAAAAATTATAAAGATAATAAAAAGGCCAGTCTTGCCAGCGAGAGGGGAGAATAGTCAGAGCACAGAGAATGTTTATGACAGTGAAAATACTCTGTGTAGTATTACAATGATGAATATATGTCAGCGTACTTTGTCCAAAATCATAGACTGTACAATACCAAGAGCGAGCCTGAAAGCAGACTATGAACTGTGTATGATTATGATGGGCCAGGGTTGGTTCGTCCAGAGTGTACTGTTGTGGTGAGTGATGCTGATAATGGAGAACAGTGTGCATATGCAGGGCAGGGGTGAGTGGAAAATCTTTGAACCACCCTTTCAATTTTGTTGCAACTCTAAAACTGCCCTAAAATAAAGTACAATAAATAATGAGTTAAATAGTAAAAAATCAAAATCAATCCAAAATATGTTTTTAGTAATTAAAAAAAATTAAGTCTATTCTTGGGATAGGAAAGAAGTCATAAAGGAAATAATTACTTACATTTCAATGCAGGATTCCTATGTCATTGTTAAAGTAGTATTTTTAAAAATTGAAGTTCTAGTTCTAAATATATACACACACATGTTATATAAATATATCTGAAAGCAAGAAAAAATAGACATGACCTTAGCATTTAAATCAGAAAAATAAGGAGGAAGAAAATAGGTTCAAAGTAATGAAAAAAGAATTTTTAGATCTAAACATCAGTATCCACATTAAGTTAAATATTGATTCTTCCTGATATATCCAGCACGATTTTATTACCATGTGAATCAATCCCCTCGTTTATCTATGAGAAACCTAATTCCTGCATTCATATCTCATTTATTGAATAGTTTGATCTTATTATCTTTGTATACCAGTAGAATTATAAACCTGCAGCACTGTAAGAAACAGTGTTATCAACTAGGTTCAATACTGATGTGCGTTCATTGGGCCTTTAGTCTTACAGGCTCCATTCCTATCTATAATGGAACTTCTCTGTGGCTCAGGGGTAAAGAAGCCACGTGCAAGGCAGGCGCTGCAGGAGATGTAGGTTCGATCCCTGGGTCGGGTAGATCCCCTGGAGAAGGAAGTGGCAATCCACTTCAGTTCTCTTGCCTGAAACCCCACGGACAGAGGAGCCTGGAAGGCTACAATCAATGGTGCTGCAAAGAGTTGGCGAAGACTGGAGCAATTTAGCATGCATATATATAATGTATGCGTGCATGCTAAGTCTCTTGAGTCACATCTTAAAACCATTCAACCTGAAAACCATAATCTCAAGCTAACCATGAGAAAAACATCAGACAAATTCCAACAATACTCCGCAAAACTTTCGGGTCATAAAAACAAGGAAATTCAAAGAAACTGTCACAGTCAAGAGGAACCTAAGAAGACATGGCAAGTAAATATAATGTGGCAAAAAATAAGATATTAGATAAAAAATAACTGTGAACTTTAGTTAATAATTTTTAAAAGGAACGGCATGACGAGAAAAGAACAAAACGTGAAAAAGAAAACTCATGTGATTAGTTCATGCTCACCTGGTGGCTCAGTAGCAAAGAATCTGCTTGCCAATGCAAGAGATGCGGATTCAATCCCTGGGTCAGGAAAATGCCCTGGAGAGGGAAATGGTAACCCACTCCAGTATTCTTGCCTGGAAAATCCTACGGACAGGGGAGCCTGGCATGCTATAGTGTATGGGGCTGAAAAGAGTCGAATGTGACTGAAGCAACAGTACCACCCAGGTAATTCAGGATAATCTCAAGCCTGTAATTTCAATCTCATTCAAATTCCCTTTGCCATATAATGCAACAGATGTACATGTTCCAGAGATTGGGATATGGATATGAATATGGTTGAGGTGGCAACATTTTTCTGACTACCAAACAAATGTAAAAGTAACCTTGAATAAAAACAGAAATACATTATTTTTAACAGAATTAATACTTTTAGTCAATCTGTATAAATACAAGGCAATTTCAACACACCTTCTGGTGGATATTGAAAGAACTCCATAAACTTATTCTAAAGTATAGGTTTATATAGAAATGTAAATGACCAAGAGTAGCTAAAAATCGCTTTTGAAAAGCAAAAGCAAATTGAAAGGAATTGTACTTCATATTGAATGTATCTAAAGCTTACAATATGCAATGATGTACTTGGGAAAGACCTGGTAAACAGACCAGTGGAAAGAAATCCCATGAGTAGACCTTTACAGATATTGAAAATCGGCATATGAGAGATATGCCATAACAAATTAGTGAAGAAAGGCTATATTTTCTTACAGGTAATGATGGAAGACTTTCTTACTTCATGGAGAAAATTAGTTTGGGATGTCTAATTTACATCATTTAAAATTTCCAAATGGATTAAAGACCTAAATTTAAAAGTAAACTTTAAAGCTGTTAAAATCATATTTGGAACAGCTTTCTAATGCTATGTGGATTAAGATGTCTTATACAGTACCTGAAAACAGAAAATATAATGGGAAAATTTGTGGATATGATGACATTAAAAACAATGATTTCCTTTCACTATAAACACACATAGATTGAGAGAAGATATTTGCAATGATTCAAATCAGAGGAGTATTAATAGTTGGGATAAACATATTCTCAAGTCAACTAGAAAAATATAGGAAACTCATTAGAAAAAAATGGGCAAGAAATAGAGATAGTAACTGCAGAAATTATACCTGGGTAGTTAGTAGGTGTTTGAAGTGATGCACTGGCTCATTAGCAATCAGAGGAAAAGAGAATATTACTTTCATACTGTCAAAAAAATTAGAATTTATTTTCCAAGTTTTGAGAAGCACAATAGCTGATGGGTATGTAAACTGATGTGGCCATTATATATAACATTTTGACAGTTTTCCTCTTTCTCTCTGTCTCGCCAACAAGCAAACAAATGATCCTATATTAGATATGTACTATGTATCAGGATACAATTGCAGTCCTCATGGTACCTATATTCTGGTGGTGGTGGTGGTGGTTTAGTCGGTAAGTTGTGTCCAGCTCTTCTGACCCCATGGACTATAGCCTGCCAGTCTCCTACGTCCATGGGAATTCCCAGGCAGGAATACTTGAGTGGGTTGCCATTTCCTTCTCCAGGGGATCTTCCTGACCCACAGATTGAACATGGGTCTCCTGCTTTGCAAGCAGTCTCATGCATTGCAGGTGGATTCTTTACCAACTGAGCCACCAGGTGGAGATACACAGATCTATAAGTTCATATACTAAACATGTTGGAGTTTGGGGTTGGATAGGGATAAAGATGGAGAAGGAAATGGCAACCCACTCCACTGTTCTTGCCTGGAGAATCCCAGGGACGGGGGAGCCTGGTGGGCTGCCGTCTATGGGGTTGCACAGAGTAGGACACGACTGAAGCGACTTGGCAGGGATAAAGAGAACAACTAGTCAAATTAGATGAAATGTGACAAGGGCCTTGCACAGACTCAAATGATAGTGTTCCATGAATTACCCCTTAAAATTTAATGCATTTACCGTAGTGAGTCTGGGTTTGGAATTTATAATGCGTCATGAGATAAAATTTTAAGACATATTCAGAAATAACACCCTAGAAACATTTGTTTTTAGTCAGTACACTGAGGCAAAATGTATTAACAGAGAAAAAGCTAGTCTGGTTGTAGCAAAGCAACAGAAATTTGGAAGAGATAGTCACGGATAGATAATTCTATATGCCAGGCAAAAAAACATGGATAAAATATACTAGAATTGCCAAATACACCCTTAACCCATCAGATATGGTGTGGGGATTGGGTGTTCATGGAGTGACTTCTGCAAGACTGGCTGTGAGGGAGGATCTTTGCAAAGGTGATGTGGTTGTCAGTTCAGTTCAGTCGTTCAGTCAGGTCTGACTCTTGGCAACCCCATGGACTGCAGCACACCAGGCTTCCCTGTCCATCACCAGCTCCTGGAGCTTGCTCAGACTCATGTCCATTGAGTTGGTGATGCCATCCAACCATCTCATACTCTGTCATCCCCTTTTCCTCCAGCCTTCAATCTTTCCGAGCATCAAGGTCTTTTCTAATGAGTCAGTTCTTCACATTAGGTAGCTGAAGTATTGGAGTTTCAGCTTGAACATCAGTCCTTTCAATGAATATTCAGAACTGATCTCCTTTAGGATGGACTGGTTTGATCACCTTGAAGTCCAAGGGAGTCTCAAGAGTCTTCTCCAACACCACAGTTCAAAAGCATCAATTCTTTGGAGCTCAGCTTTCTTCATAGTCCAACTCTCACATCCATATATGACTACTGGAAAAACCATAGCTTTGACTAGGCAGACTTTGTTGGCAAAGTAATGTCTCTGCTTCTTTTTTTTTTTTTTTCCTGCTTCTTAATATGCTGTCAGTTGGTCATAACTTTTCTTCCAAGGAGCAAGTGTCTTTTAATTTCATGACTGCAGCCACCACCTGCAGTGATTTTGGAGCCCCCCCAAAAATCTGTCACTGTTTCCATTGTTTCACTGTCTATTTGCCGTGAAGTGATGAGACCGGATGCCATGATCTTAGTTTTCTGAATTTTGAGCTTTAAGCCAACTTTTTCACTCTCCTCTTTCACTTTCTTCAAGAGGCTTTTTAGTTGCTCTTCACTTTCTGCCATAAGGGTGGTGTCATCTGCATATCTGAGGTTATTGATATTTCTCCCAGCAATCTTGATGCCAGCTTGTACTTCATCCAGCCTGGCATTTCACATGATGTACTCTCCGTATAAGTTAAATAAGCAGGGTGACAGTATACAGTCTTGACATATTCCTTTTCCAATTTGGAACCAGTCTGTTGTTCCATGTCCAGTTCTAACTGTTGCTTCTTGATCTGCATACAGATTTCTCAGAAGACAGTTAAGGTGGACTGGTATTCCCATCTCTTGAAGTTGTTTCCACAGTTTGTTTTGAGCCACACAGTCAAAAGCTTTGGCATAGTCAATAAAGCAGATGTTTTTTCTGGAACTCTTGCCTTTTTGATGATCCAACGGATGTTGGCAATTTTATCTCTGGTTCCTTTGCCTTTTCTAAATCCAGCTTCAACATCTGGAAGTTCATGATTCACGTACTGTTGAAGCCTGTCTTGAGAATTTTGAGCATTATTTTACTAGCGTGTGAGATGAGTGCAACTGTGAGGTAGTCTGAGCATTCTTTGGCATTGCCTTCCTTTGGGATTGGAATGAAAACTGACCTTTTCCAGTCCTGTGGCCACTGCTGAGTTTTCCAAATTTGCTGGCATAGTGAGTGCAGCACTTTCACAGCATCATCTTTCAGGATCTGAAATAGCTCAACTGGAATTCCATCACCTTCACTAGCTTAGTTCGCAGAGATGCTTCTTAAGGCCCACTTGACTTTGCATTCCAGGATGTCTGGCTCTAGGAAGAAGGTATAGGAAGAATGTGTTCCTGAATACTATGGTCAGAATCTCCTTATCTGCTTTCTTTCAAATTTATACTGCTCTGAATAACTTTATTTTCTGTTCAAATTAATTAACTTTCTTTTCCCTCCCTGACCCCTTCTCAATTCTATTTGTTATGCTGTGTTATGTCTAACATTTTTACAAATACAGAAAGTTTAAAAATCATATATTCTGCAAATGTGTAAGAGAGCCCAAGTTAAATAATTTTACTCTTTTCATAAAGACAACTAATGAAATGAATAATCAATAGTCACTTAATATCTATTCCCTGGATAAGATGGCCACAAACTTCAATTTGCATTTTAGAAAGGGTCTTTTTTTTGCACACCACATGAGATACTTTTGAATAAACGTGACATGAAGGTGACTCTGCCTTTGAAATACTTTTGGGAAAACATTTACAATAGTTGCAGGATTTATCAATTAAAGATATGCTGTTGATTGGAACAGTAGAGAATAAAGACTAGGATTTGAGTCCCAGAGTAAGGAGTTGGGAGAGAAACATATTTGTTTCAAATATTTTTCTCTTCCTTGATCTTTCTTCTCCTTCTGGTATTCCCATTTCATGTATATTACATCTTTTGTAGTTGTCCCACATTTTTTGGATATTCTGTTCCGACTTTTTCTTTTCTTCTCTTTGCTTTTCAGTTTGGGGATTCTTTGACATATTCTCAAGCTCAGAGATTCTTTCCTCAGCCGTGTCCAGTCTACTAATGAGTCAATCAAAGGCCTTCTTCATTTCTTTCTGTTACAGTGTTTTTGATCTCTTTTTCCCTTTCTAAAAATTTCCAGCTCTCTGCTTCCATTACTCATCTGTTTTTGCCTGTTGACTGCTTATTCCATTAGAGATCTTAGCACATTAATCATGCTTGTTTTAAATTCTGGTAATTCCAACATCCCTGCCATGTCTGGTTCTGAGGCTTGTTCCTCTTTGAACTGTGTTTTGCCTTTCGGTACATCTTTATAATTTTTTGTTGAAAGGCAGACATATGGAATCAGGTAAGTAGAACTATGGCAAATAGGCTTTTACTGGTGTAAGCTGTAGGAGGAGGGGAAGCATTCTCTGGTCCTGTGATGAGATCTCAGTCTTTAGTAAGCCTGTGCTCCTGGGCTGTGAACTTCACAAGTGCTTCTCATTTTATTTGTCTCATTTCAGTTCAGTTCAGTCGCTCAGTTGCGTCTGACTCTTTGCGACCCCATGAATCGCAGCACGCCAGGCCTCCCTGTCCATCACCATCTCCCGGAGTTCACTGAGACTCACGTCCATCGAGTCAGTGATGCCATCCAGCCAATCTCATCCTCTGTCGTCCCCTTCTCCTCCTGCCCCCAATCCCTCCCAGCATCAGAGTTTTTTCCAATGAGTCAACTCTTCGCATGAGGTGGCCAAGGTACTGGAGTTTCAGTTTTAGTATCATTCCTTCCAAAGAAATCCCAGGGCTGATTTCCTTTAGAATGGACTGGTTGGATCTCCTTGCAGTCCAAGGGACTCTCAAGAGTCTTCTCCAACACCACAGTTCAAAAGCATCAATTCTTCGGTGCTCAGCTTTCTTCACAGACCAACTTTCACATCCATACATGACCACTGGAAAAACCATAGCCTTGACTAGATGGACCTTTATTGGCAAAGTAATGTCTCTGCTTTTGAATATGCTATCTAGGTTGGTCATAACTTTTCTTCCAAGGAGTTAGTGTCTTTTAATTTCATGGATGCAGTCACCATCTGCAGTGATTTTGGAGCCCAAAAAATAAAGTCTGACACTGTTTTCACTCTTTCCCCATCTATTTCCCATGAAGTGATAGGACCAGATGCCATGATCTTCATTTTCTGAATGTTGAGCTTTAAGCCAACTTTTTCACTCTCCCCTTTCACTTTCATCAAGAGGCTTTTTAGTTCCTCTTCACTTTCCGCCATACGAGTGGTGTCATCTGCATATCTGAGGTTATTGATATTTGTCTCATCTTAGTACAGAATGACCAGAGGGTACTGGAGTTCTATTTTCTTTCCTTCAGGTAGTTTAGTCTGGTAAAACCTAAACAGGTAAAGGTTTCTCCTGAGGGTAAGCCTGGTTAAGGATAGATCCCTCTCCTATATTTCCCAAGTGATTATTTCTCTGCTCCTCTTGCTGGAAACCCCAAAAGGTTTTTCTCTGATCTCACAGGTTCTCACAATGAACCAGTTACAGCTTCATGAGTTAAAACTCATAAAAATGTGGCTGAGTCCCTCTGACTGGGTCCCCTGGAGTTTTTGTCTCTTAGACTTGTCTACACTGAACTTTTAGCAATTTGTTCAGGCTTCCCAGGGAAGTTTCTGATAGTGGATTTCTACTCCAGGAAATTGTGATTCTCTGTCTCTCTAATTTGGGGGGTAGTGGTTTGTCCTGTGGCCTCACTTCTCTAATGAATCTAACAGGTGTTGATGTTTTTACTAGTTCAATTTTTCACTTGTTAGGATGAAGTGGTGACTTATAAACTCTTTACATGCCTGACTAGAAATCAGGAGTCCTAAGTCTATAAACTCTTTTCTTTTCTTATACTTAATTATGTAATAGGATTTTTCTAGTCTCATAAAATTAGTTCAGTTTAGTCACTCAGTCATGTCTGACTCTTTGAGACCACATGGACTGCAGTACGCCAGGCTTCCCTATCACCAATTCCTGCAGCTTACTCAAACTCATGCCCGTCAAGTAGGTGATGCCATCCAACCATCTCATACTCTGTTGTCCCCTTCTCCTCCCACCTTCAATCTTTCCTAACATCAGGGTCTTTTCCAAGAGTCAGCTCTTCGCATCAAGTGTCCAAAGTATTGAAGTTTCAGCTTCAGCATCAGTCCTTCCAATGAATATTCAGGACTGATTTCTTTCAGGATTGACTGGTTGGATCTCCTTGCAGTCCAAGGGACTCTCAGGAGTCTTCTTCAACACCACAGTTCAAAGCATCAATTCTTCGGCCCTCAGCTTTTTTATACTCCAACTCTCACATCTGTACGTGACCACTGGATAAACCATAACTTTGACTAGATGGACCTTTGTTGACAAAGTAATGTCTCTGCTTTTTAATATGCTATCTAGGTTGGTCATAACTTTTCTTCCAAGGAGCAAGCATCTTTTACTTTCATGGCAGCAATCACCATCTGCAGTGATTTTGGAGCCCAAAATAAGTAAGTTAACTAAAATGAGTTAGCTATTCTATTATCTTTCCTCCCCCATCCCTCTTCCATTTGAAGGAAGAATTATTTACTCCTTCAATGTTTGGTAAAAGTCACCTGCAAAACAATATGGGCCTGGGAGGTGAGTGTATTATGATTCTTTAAAATATTTCTTCAGGTTATATTTCTATATAACTTAAATTATTTGGTTTCTTAGGTCTCTGAATTCAACCAAAGTACAAAAAAAAAAAAAAAAAAAGGTATCTCAGAAACATTGAGTTTTGCACATGCTATTTATTTTTTTGGAATGCTTTATTTTCACTTATTTTGCCAGCTAACTTTGATCATTCTTTAGTTTGCTTACAACGTATCAGATGGTGATAACTTTATGTTATATAGAACCATGTCTTTAAGAATGCCTTCTTTCATCTTAGGTTACATGTCCATGTTATCTGAGCACATGAAATCCAGTGCTTATGTTTTATATTCCTGAATAGATAGTATTGTCATTCCCTTGTGAATACATCAGTATGTCCCACAAGTTCATAATCTCCTTGAAGGCAAGAATTGCATTACTTCTTGATTCCTCAAAATCAACATTTGTTGTCTTAAAATATTTATTAGATAAAATAATTATTTTATAACACTATAACTAGGTTATGGTTTTAAAGAGGAAGCAAATAACATTCTCCATACCTTTATTTTGATATTGCCATTTCTGAAAATAATTTAATTGGGCAATGTGCACTTTAAAACGGATAACCTCTGCCATCTGGTGGCAGTAACATGAATTACAGCCCACAGCCTCAAAGTGACTGTAAGTGGGTGTATTCTTTTATGCCAGAAGTTCTCACTTAAGGGATTGGAAAATCATATTGGGAGGAAGGTGAGTAGCGAACACTGATTCTCAAAATATTTAAAATTTCAAAATTAACACATTATTTTTAAAACATAATGGATATGCTGCTGCTGCTAAGTCGCTTCAGTTGTGTCCGACTCTGTGCGACCCCATAGACGGCAGCCCACCAGGCTCCCCTGTCCCTGGGATCCTCCAGGCAAGAACACTGGAGTGGGTTGCTATTTCCTTCTCCAATGCATGAAAATCAAAAGTGAAAGTCGTGTCTGACTCTTAGCGACCCCATGAAATGCAGCCTACCAGGCTCCTCCGTCCATGGATTTTCCAGGCAAGAGTACTGGAGTGGGGTGCCATTTTCAGTGGTAAATCTGTATCTGCACATTTTGCTCATATTCCCAAAGCTCAAATATTCTTTGAAGATATTTTGTTAGCTGAATATATATGCATTATTGTTACATTTCCTCACTGAGTTAACTTTTTCATCATTATGAAATGTTCTTTGTTTCTGACAACTCTCCTTGCCTTATGTTCTTCACTGATATTAAATATAGTGATACCACTTCCTTTTATTATTTTCTGGCCAGTCTTTTTCTATCCTTTCACTCTCAGCTGATCTGCTGCTGCTACTACTAAGTCGCTTCAGTTGTGTCCAACTCTGTGCGACCCCATAGACGGCAGCCCACCAGGCTCCTCCGTCCCTGGGATTCTCCAGGCAAGAACACTGAAGTGGGTTGCCATTTCCTTCTCCAATGCATGAAAGTGAGAAGTGAAAGTGAAGTTGCTCAGTCGTGTCAGACTCCTAGTGACCCCGTGGACTGCAGCCTACCAGGCTCCTCCGTCCATGGGATTTTCCAGGCAAGAGTACTGGAGTGGGTTGCCATTGCCTTCTGATTTGTATCCTCATATTTAAAGTCTGTGACAGTCTCTCCACCCGTTAGAATGGCTCTGGCTTACATGTTGGGTAGCCCTCTGGAGGCACCGCACCTATCTTTTCTAGGGGCTTTCAAAGCAATTACTTCATGTTTTGCATTCAACAGTTGGTGACACTATGCTGTCCTGGTTTGGCCCTAAGCTATACCAGAAAAGGATAGCTATTCCTTGCGCAAATAGAATGCTCTTTTTGGTCTGCCTATATGTCTTTGCCTGTCACCTGCTTATGACCATATGGGGAAAGCACTGAACAAAATCACATTTTAGGAATGAAGTGATTATAACCTATACAGAGAGAATATAGGTGGAAGATGTGTAATTTATGTTATAAAATACCAAATGGGAAATTTAACATGAACAAAAATTATCTTTCACATTTTCCTGCATACCCTGGAAAATTATCAATGATGCTCAGTTAACTAAATACTAAAAGCTAGCATACAAGGTCAACAGGCTTCCCTGGTAGCTCAGATCATAAAGAATCTGCTGGCAATGTGGGAGACCTGGATTTGATCCCTGGGTTCAGAAGATCCTCTGGAGGAGGGCATGGCAACCTACTCCAGTATTTTTGCCTGTCCAAAGAGTCAGACAGAACTGTGCAACTAAGCACAGCATTCAGGGTCAGCATAATGGATGATGCAGCATCCTAAGTAACAATGTAAACAATATTAAATCAATGGTATTAAGTAAATTAATGGTACAGAGTATTGAAGCTCCAATACTTTGGCTACCTGATGTGAAGAACTGACTCATTTGAAAGGACCCTAATGCTGGGAAAGATGAAAGGCAAGAGGAGAAGGGGATGACAGAGGATGAGATGGTTAGATGGTGGCACCAACTCGATGGACATGTTTAAGCAAGCTCTGGGAGCTGGTGATGAACAGGGAAGCCTGGCATGCTGCAGTTCATGGAGTTGCAAAGAGTTGGACACAACTGAGTGAACGAACTGAACGGAACTTAAGATACTGAAGAGGCAAGATCTATACTGTTTCCATATAAACAAGTTGCAAAGAGCCACAGCACTGTAATTAATAACAATAAAAAATAACAATGGTGCTTCCTTTTTCTTAACATTGGAAAAATGAAGCTAGCCAGGAACATCCATTTGACAATACAGAAGACCAAAAAAAAAAAAAAAAAATCATGAACCTAAACAGAAAGAAATTATGCTGGTACAGTGCTGGTACACTGTAAAAGATGTGTGCAGTATATAAATACATAAATGCATTGTCTCCATACACTGTTAAAAAAAAGTTTCATTAAGAGCACTGTACTTTAATGATGGAAATGATGTTCCATAAATTAAGGGCAGGCATCAGTTCAAGTTTTGGCAAAAAGATGGCTTGATCACAGGCCTCTGATTTCCATACCCTTCTGAGTTTTCTCAGGATAATGATATTCTAGAAAAGGTAAAATGATGGAGATGGAAACTGATTCAGTCATTTTACACTATCTGATCTACCTTATCTGAAAAAGTACTCAGGAGATTATTATAATTAAATGACAATTAAAACAGATTTCAAAGTAAATGGTGACCAATAGGAGAGGACAATTTTGTTGACATTAAATCTCTCTCTTTATCTACCTTTCTAAAAGGACTGTGCTTTTGAAATAAGAACTTAAAGGACTCTTTAAATATTTGATAAACATTCTAAACAAAAATATCAATAAAAGCCTGGAATTGAAATACAAAATTGTCTTAAGAATGCCTAGCAGGATTGATTTGTGTGTATTGAAATTTATATCATTCATATTATATAATGTTATGAATCACTTTTTTTTTTAAGGGATAAAATCTCTTTTTGTTACTGTGAAGGGAAGATAGAATATTTTTTAAGTATGAAAGAAAGTGAAGATAAAATGATCCACTTTTGCAAAACCAAGCAAACCAAAGCTCTGTATATGTGTATATCAGTTAAGTTCAGCTGCTCAGTTGTGCCCAACTCTTTGTGACCCCATGGACTAAAGCACACCAGCCTTCCTTGTCCATCACCAACTCCCAGAGCTTGCTCGAACTCATGTCCATCAAGTCGGTGATGCCATCCAACCATCTCATCTTCTGTAGTCCCCTTCTCCTCCCACCTTCAATCTTTCCCATCATCAGGGTCTTTTCCAACAAGTTGGTTCTTCGCATCAGGTAGCCAAAGTATTGAAGCTTCAGCTTCAGTATCAGTCCTTCCAGTGAATAGTCAGGATTGATTTTCTTTAGGATTAACTGGTTGTATCTCCTTGCAGTCCAAGGGACTCTCAAGAGTCTTCTCCAATATCACAGTTCAGAAGCATCAATTCTTTGGCACTCAGCCTTCTTTATGGTCCAACTCTCACATCCATACATGACTACTAGAAAAACCATAGCTTTGACTAGATGAGCCTTTGTCGGCAAAGTAATGTCTCTGCTTTTTAATATGCTAAGTTGGTCATGGCTTTTCTTCCAAGGAGCAAGCATCTTTTAATTTCATGGCTTCAGTCACCATCTGCACTGATATTGGAAACCAAGAAAATAAAGTCTCTCACTGTTTCCATTGTTTCCAACTCATAGCAAACTAGGGCTAGAAAGTTATTTCTTTAAAAAGAATACCTATGAAAACCTATGGTAATATTGTTTAAGAAAAAAATATTTATTAGTGAAAAAGTAATTCATCCTTGGAGTAAAGTTAAGACATATATAGATGATGGCAGAAGGAATTATAGCTGGGATCATCAGAAAAGGCTGAAATTAGAAAAATGAATTGTAGATTCAATTGTAGATTGATCAAGTATGAATTTTAGATAACAGAACAGCATGAGCAAAACCATGGAGGTGAGAGGGGACAAGGAATGTGGACTAGCAACTGTTTAGTTATCTGTGGTTGCGTACAGGTTCCAAGAAAGATGAAAGTGGATAAACAGGTGGAGTTTAGCATGAGGAAAGTACACTATTGTATGAAAATCAGTCTTTCTTTTTTATCAATTCAGGACCCAAATCTCAGGGAAGAATTTAAAACAGAAATACGTTTTACCTGCATTAGCATCTATTTTCGCTAATCAAAAGAAACCTGAAGAGGATTTTCATTTTTACAAAAAAGACAAAAAGTGGAAACAGCATTCAGCTATTTGCTGTGTTTTGCAGCAAGCCATTATACAGGCAGCATGGAGTCAAGCAGCAAAAGTTATACCACCAAGCTCTTGCCTCCGAAATGACATTTAACATCTCAGCATCAACCTTCATAGCTTTGAACTCTTGATATCAGCATCTGGGCTTTATCTCCATTTATTTTGTGTGTCTCAGCAAGATGTGTACTAAGTTGATAACTTCTTTGCTTTACATCATTAAGAATGCTGTACTTTTGGATAGCAGGAGAAGCCTGCTTAGACATCTCATGCATGTGTGCATACAAAGTTGCTTCAGTCATGTCTGACTCTATGTGACCCTGTGGACTGTGTGGCCCACCAGGCTCCTCTATCCATGGGATTCTCCAGGCAAGAATGTTGGAGTAGGTTGCTGTGCCCTCCTCCAGGGGATCTTCCCAACAAAGGGATCAATTCTGTGTCTGTTACATCTACCTGCATTGGCAGGCAGGTTCTTTATCACTAATGCCACTTAGGAAGCGTGCATAGACAACTCACTTCTCACTACTTCTGTGCAATATTTCCTTAACTGGCCTATTAATTTATATAACACCTGTAAATGTATATATATATGAATGGTGAGCCTCAGTTTTCTTACTAAACTCTAATAATAAGGAGCTTATCCTGGAGTCACAATGTGACAAAGTCCCACTTTCTGGAAAATAGATGTAAACAAAGAAGAATGAAAAGGATCTCTGAGGTGCTTGCATTTTTTCAAAGTGAGGCCGTGTGGACCAGTGGCTGGAGCTTTGAACCCCATCAACCTTGTTCAGTCTCATCATCTCTATCTGTTCCCCAGTTGGAAAAAAAATAAAGGAATACATGTGATATACATGTATAAAAGACATTAGAAATGTGATTCCACAAGATTTGAAATTTGAGGTAGAAAACGGGTGTCAAAGTTATTCTGAGATTTTTCACCCCATTGGTTAGTAACTAACAAAAGTGGTGATTATGAAAAAGACAATATCCTGGGAAGCCCTTAAGGTAGCAGCCTCTGGTTGACTGAAAGATTTATATTTTGGAGTTTGTTACAAGTACTCAAAATTTTGTGTTCTTACATATAGAAGAGATGGCTGAAACAATGGAATTATTCCATTGTCTGGATGTACCATAGTTTATTTATCCATTCACCTACAGAAAGATATCATGATTGCTCCTGGAATTTGGCAATTATAAATAAAGCTGCTATAAACATTGGTGTGTAGGCTTTTGAATGGACAAATGTCTTCAACTCTGATTCTAAGGAAGGAAATGCAGCGATACAGAGAGATGAGAGAACAAGAGAGAGGGGAATACTGAATTCAATATATTGAGAAATATAGACAGTAAAAATCTAAACATCACATCATATGGCATCAGTAAAGTGCAAATTAAAACATGATACCACTGTGGTTGAAATCCAGTACACTCACGCACCAAATGCTTTGAGGACATGAGATAAAAGGAACTTTCTGGGTCAGGAGATTCCCCTGGAGAGGGAAATGGCAACCCACTCCAGTATTCTTGGCTGGAGAATCCCATGGACAGAGGAGCCTGGCAAGCTACAGTTAATTCGTGGAATCTCAAAAGTCGGACATGACTTAGCACTGTCTGTCTTTCTCATTCATTGCAGCTGGGAGTCAGGAGAGTACAACTATGGAAGACAGTTTGGTGGTTTTTTACAAAACTAAACATACTTTTATACATGATCCAGTAATCACCTTCTTTGGTATTTATCCAAAGGAGTTGAAGACATCTGTCCATACAAAAGCCTACATACCAATGTTTATAGCAGCTTTATTCATAATTGCCAAATTCCAGAAGCAATCATGATATCTTTCTGTAGGTGAATGGATAAATAAACTATGGTACATACAGACAATGAAACTGTTCAGTCACTCAGTCGTGTCCGACTCTTTGCGATCCCATGAATCACAGCATGCCAGGCCTCTCTGTCCATCACCATCTCCCGGAGTTCACTGAGACTCACGTCCATCGAGTCAGTGATGCCATCCAGCCATCTCACCCTCTGTCGTCCCCTTCTCCTCCTGCCCCCAATCTCTCCCAGCATCAGAGTCTTTTCCAATGAGTCAACTCTTCGCATGAGGTGGCCAAAGTACTGGAGTTTCAGCTTTAGCATCATTCCTTCCAAAGAAATCCCAGGGCTGATCTCCTTTAGAATGGACGGTTGGATCTCCTTGCAGTCCAAGAGACTCTCAAGAGTCTTCTCCAACACCACAGTTCAAAAGCATCAATTCTTCAGCACTCAGCTTTCTTCACAGTCCAACTCTAACATCCATACATGACCACAGGAAAAACCATAGCCTTGACTAGACGGACCTTTGTTGGCAAAGTAATGTCTCTGCTTTTGAATATGCTATTACTCAGTGCTAAAAAGAATTGAGCTATCAAGCTATGAAAAGACATGGAGGGAACTTAAATGCATATCACTAAGTGAAAGAGACCAATCTGAAGAGGTTTTAATAGATTTGATTTCAAGTATATGACATTCTGGAAAAAGCTAAAACTGTGGAGACAGTAAAAAAAAAAAAAGAAAAAAATCAGTCACTGACAAGGGTTGGAGGAGTGGAGGAAGAATGAACAAGTGCAGCAGAGAGGTTTCTATGGCAGTGAAAATACACTGTGTGATGCAGTAACGATGGAGACATGCCATTATACATAGATAAATGTCTAAACCCATAGAGGTACAGTACCAAGAGTTAATAGTAATGCCGACTGTGGATTTTTAATGATTATGGTGTTTTAATACAGGTTTATCAATTGTAACACGTGTGCCTCTCTAGTGAGGAATGTTGATAATGGGGGGGTGCTATGCATCTGTGGATAGCATTAAAATATATAAATATAGACTTAAAATATCTAAAGAAAGAGGATATATATCAGACTTCTATATCTTAGACATCTTGGTATTCTGTTAATGCATTAGTGCACTGCACTACAAAGAAATTCTGCTTAACAAGTATTTATTAAATTTATGTAAAATATAAGTAGATTTATCCTAATTTCTCAATCAATTGCAGGATAACATAATTCATTAGAGAACAAAGGTGAGAGCTTGAGAAAAGTTATAATCAATAACAAAAGTAACAAGAAATAGAACATGAAAAACAGCAATAATATTTTTAAAATCAAGCTATTATATGTTCTTAAGTATAGAGAGCAAATAGTCATCCCAGCAAGCTAACAGCTCATCAAGGGTTTACTGGATTCCAGTTTGGAACATTGTTGATGGTGACAGTTGTGCCCAGGAATCATTAAGAAATTGAAGTTCTTGCCTTTGATTTGTATTTTTGTAAAGTCATTTCATAAGAGAATACATTACAAATATGTCCAATAAAGTCATCAGTGTTTATTCAGATTGAGGTGGAAGTAGAATGGGATGAGGGTTGAAAAATATAACTGATTAGAATTTATATACATGTTTATAATGCATTAATATATGTGTATAATAAATATATGCTCATTAGTTATCATGCCTATTTCTGAAAACTTCCTTTATGAGAACTTTTATCATTCTTACAAAAAGAGTCAGCTGAAAGTTAATTGTACTTTAAAAAAATAAATAAATCAGCTAACAACGGGGGACGGGCTTTGGGAATAATTTTTCCTCATGAGCATATTTTTATTGACTCTCTAAGTTCTAGCAGGGGCAGCAAACACTAACAGCTTTAGACCAAAGTAAGAATATGTGTAACATATTTGTAATGTCCCCACTGGGTACACATACACATTCACATCATTCTGGCAGAAAGCAAACCGGATTTTAACTATTAAGTTCATTTATGGAGAATATGACACTTTCCAACAATAGTAAAAAAAGTAAGTTCTTACTGTATATATCATCAGCTGTTCAAGTAACAAACTATTGAAATGCATTCATCAAATTTATACTTTAAAACTGCATGGTTTTTTCTTAAAACTTGGAGAATATTTATTTATTTAAACATTATCTTTCTACTCCCAAAGAGTCACATAATGATAAGCTTGAAACTTATCCATCGTTTTAGAAATTTTCCCCTAATTTATTATTCTATTCTTCACATTTTAACAAAAGCTCAATTTATCCCTTCCATCATCTCATTCTCTTCCTGCACCACAACTTCTTTATTTTAAAGAGAGGTAAGATGTAAGTGGAATTATTTTGAAATGATTCATGATTATTAAAAGACTGTGAAGTCATAGTTTCAGTTATATGAAGTTCTCAGATTTCTCTGAGAACCAAATCTGTGACCTAGATTGAAAGTTTGCTTTATAAAGAAGTGTGCCCACATTCTCGAGCTCTGTTAATATTACGTTGCTATAAAAAGTCAGACTAACAAAATCCCAGTGGAATATGTACATTGCAGCCGTTGCTAAGGTAACCCCTTTAGTCTCTAAATAGAAAAAATTTAAAAATACGTTCTTTGAGGGCAGATAAGTAAAGGCTGTCCCAAGGCTTCCTAAGACTATTTTTGTGGCAGCAGTAAGTGACTAAGGAAAATAAGTAGGACCTAAACTGAGACCTAGTCACAAGCAAATAATAAATTGGCCAGTATAAATGAAATTAAAACAGCATAGGATAAAGCCCTTCTGAAATTCCCTTTAGGTCCCCACAGGGAAGAGTAGCCTCAAGCCTTTAGGTCTCAAGGAGACCTAAAAATGAGGAAATTAAACTGCATTGTCATATTCATCCCTTAGAGTGCATTCACTATTAAGACAGAAAGAATCTGAGAATATTAATAATTTGCTCACTATGCAGTATTCCTATTGAAACTTTATCTTTCCTCTGGGGTAAATATTGAAAGTATAGATTTATTATATAAGAGCCTAGAAATACCCAGAGTACAAGTTTCAGAACAAGATTAAACTACCCTCTCTCAAAAAGTATAAAATAGCTAAATATATATTAGTTAAAGACACAGCCACTGGATGTCATTGTAATGCTATGAAAATAAAAGTTTCATAAATTTTTCCTACAGAAATGCTATCAAATGCTACAGAAATTTAATTTAGCATTAAGCACAGTTCAGTCTATGTCACCTAAAACATCATCAAAGATAGGCTTTCCAGATTTATTTTATGTGGTGGTGACAGTGATATTTATTAAAAGATTTAAATGCATTATTTTTAATATAAATTTATTTATTTTAATTGGAGGCTAAGTACTTTACAATATTGTATTGATTTTGTTAAATGCATTATTTATTTTTCGTTTTTCTGTTTTATTTGACAACTGATAGTAAACTGAAAATGTCTTATGATTTTCCTGTTATCATACTTTGGGTATTTAAGTCAAATTGGTTTATATTGTTAACTAATGAACAAACGTTTTATTAACTAAGACATTATTATGGTTCAATAGAACCAGAAAGTGAAAGAAAGTATTAATGGCTCAGTCGTGTCCGACTCTTAGCGACCCCAAGTAACATATAATATTGCATATATGTATTGGTCACTCAATCATGTCCAACTCTTTGTCACTCCATGGACTGTAACTCACCAGGCTCCTCTGTCCATGGAATTCTCTAGGAAAGAATACTGGAGTTGGGTAGCCATTCCCTTCTCCAGGGGATTTTCCCCACCAAGGGATCGAGCCTAGGTCTCCTGCATGGCAGGCAGATTCTTTACTATCTGAGCCACCAGGGAAGTTCCAAATATTATATGTACATATAATGTAATTTTTAAATGCTCATTTATTTACATTCAGATGAAAATATTATGTTTGTGTCTATATTAAAAGAACAAAAGAAAACTGAAGAATCATTGCATAGACTATACATAAAATGAAAAGAGACATAAACTTAGAGTTTAGTTACAGAAAGAATTGTAGAGATAATCTGGAGCTCTCTTGTACAGCAGAGAAATTTCAAATCCCAAGAGAGCAAATGAATTTTCCTAAAGCCAGTGATCATGGATTATAAAATCATAAAGATAGTTAGTGACAAAGTCAGGACTAGAACTTTTCTACCAAAGGACTTTTTTATTTTATTTTATTTTTAAACTTTACAATATTGTGTTAGTTTTGCCAAATATCGAAATGAATCCGCCACAGGTATACATGTGTTCCCCATCCTGAACCCTCCTCCCTCCTCCCTCCCCCTACCCTCCCTCTGGGTCGTCCCAGTGCACCAGTCCCAAGCATCCAGTATCGTGCATCGAACCTGGACTGGCGACTCGTTTCATACATGATATTTTACATGTTTCAATGCCATTCTCCCAAATCTCCCCACCCTCTCCCTCTCCCACAGAGTCCATAAGACTGTTCTATACATCAGTGTCTCTTTTGCTGTCTCGTACACAGGGTTATTGTTACCATCTTTCTAAATTCCATATATATGCGTTAGTATGCTGTATTGGTGTTTTTCTTTCTGGCTTACTTCACTCTGTATAATAGGCTCCAGTTTCATCCACTTCATTAGAACTGGTTTTCTACTAAATATTCCAAAGGGATGTTCAGTTAAGATGATAGAGTAGGTATCAGTAGCATTTGCTTCTCAGGTGACTACCAACTAAATATTAATACATTCTTCCCCCCGAGCCTTTCCTCTATAGCTCCCTTTCCTTCTTTTTCCTTCTGCATAATACCCTCTCTATGAATTACCTCCTTTTTCCTCTTCACAGTCTGCATCCCTCATGGTAGAAGAGATAATTTCCTGAGCAAGGAATGGTCAGATGGGAAGTAGTAATGCTTGTGGAATGGGTGATGGAGGAGCCAGTGCATTTGGGGAGTTGGGGTAGGAGCACAGTCAAGAGAATGGAATTTGATACTGCTGAATTCAAACGTTCAAACTTATTCATCAAAGTCAGCAATCATTTCCTCCCCTCAAGGAGGCATCTCCAAACACTTTGTATTTTAGCATCTTATCCATCATGTCATTGTGTGTGTGTGTGTGTGTATGTTTGTGTGTGTGTGTGATAGAAACAGATAAAGAGAAAAGGGAAAGAGAGAGAACTTTGTTTTTCTTCAACTTGTAAAATCATGAATTCCCTAGCATGTAAAAGGACTTGGGATCACATAGCACAGTACTGAACACAATTACCTGTTGTCGTCATTTACCTATAGTTATCAATTACCTGTTGATTAATAATTTTATGTATATATTTTATGTTCTCAGATTTGGAATTATAAATTTATCCAGTTATTTATTGTTTGAAGGAGAAACAATTCACTCATTATTTCATTTATTCAAAAAACATTAATTGAATGCTTATTATTGGGTTGGCCAAAAAGTTCATTCCTCTTTTTCCATAACATCTTACAAGAATACCCAACTACACTTTTTGGCCAATTCATTCGGTGTGTGCCAGGCAGATATTGTGCTGTTACTTCCTCTTTCACATCCTCCATCACCACGACTAACGAAGACGACACAGTAGTTGGTGATGCTGCTGATAATAAAGATGAAGATAATGATTTGCTAACATGTGTTGAGTGCTTACTGTTTTCCAGGCATTGCCCTAAATGTTTTACTCATTTACTCTTTAGAGCAAATGCAGGAAGTATCTACCATTATCTTCATTTCATAGTTAAGAAAACCAGAGCAACTGGTACAGTGACACAGCCCAGATAGATGATGCATCTGGGGTTAGGTGACACATCTGGGGGTGTGGACCCCAAGTGGAGCCACTCCAGAGACATTATGTGGGAAAAAGGGGCTCTGCCTTCAGGAGTTAGCAGTCTGAGGCAGGGGCAGGATATATGTGTGGACCTGAGAAGGGCCAATTATGATTTGCAAATTAAGCGCAAGTCAGTAATGCATAGGCAGGCATGCTGAACCCTCCCTAAAGAGTTGTGGAGGCTTCATAGAACAGAAAGTAGTAGGTCGGTCTAACAGGAGTTAGCATACTTTTCATTCAGACCACCTTGGCAGTTCAGTGAATTTTTCACAGATTAATATTTTTAAATGCAAAAGGAGAAAAAAAAATAGAAAGGCAGTGGAAACTAACTGTATGGGAATAAAGAGTTCTAAAATACATTTGCATAAAATAACAGTATATATTGCTGGTCCTAATATTATAATTACCCTAATTTAAATAGTTGGAAAACTAAATGTTATTTGAGACACCTGCAAAAACTGTAACCTGCTATGAAAATAGTTTCTGTTGATGATAAAGTCACAGGTTCTGCTAATAACACTAAAGTTTGTAGACTACACTTACTTTTGAAAGATATGAGAAATTTCAGTTAGAAGTTAGCAAAAGTAAAGGTATAATTTTTATCCATCCACATTCATACATACATTGAATTCTATCCATGGTCTATCTGGGGTCCATAGACTCCAAGTTAAGAAGCCTTGAAAGAATAAAGAAGCATTTTTTTTTTTTTATGTGGACAAGTTGGCACAACCTGCTATGCTGTGATTTGGGGAATGTCCTGTTGAGGGCTATCTTGAGTTTATAGTCATAATCAAAAGTCCTTCCCCAAAGTATAAGCAGCAGATTATTACTTTAACACCGTGGACTGCAAGATGGCCTGCTGAGAAGCACCGTTAATTAAGATTGAACAGTCAGCAGTGTACTCCCTATAAATTTAGTTCCTCTTTCACTACAACCAACTTAGATTTTACAGGCTCTTGCCAGCCCTATCCTGTGGATTTCGGTGTCTTAGTAGCCTGATTAAAAAGTGAACATTTGATCCTGAGCAGTCTGCTGCTGCTGTTGTTAAGTCGCTTCAGTCATGTCCAACTCTGTGCGACCTCATAGACAGCAGTTCACCAGGCTCCTCCGTCCCTGGGATTCTCCAGAATACTGGAGTGGATTGCCATTTCCTTCTCCAATGCATGAAAGTGAAAGTGAGGTTGCTCTGTCATGTCAGACTCTTAGCGACCCTATGGACTGCAGCCTACCAGGCTCCTCCGTCCACAGGATTTTCCAGGCAAGAGTACTGCAATGGGGTGCCATTGCCTTTTCCCCCCTAGCCATCTAGGGGAAAAAAGAAAGATCCAGAATGTGATAATAGAGTCCCCAGTCATGCTGGGACCAGTGTTTTGGCAACCAACTTAATGAAAGAATTTAGTGAATGTCTAATTTGGGACCCAGGTTGCATCTTGGAAGGATGGAGGGAAGATAAGAAAAAAGAGGGAAAGGGAATCTTGCTTACTCTTTGAAAGCGAAGTCACCATTAAAATGTTATGGACATGACTGAAACTCAATGCTCAAATGTTTACCACCTAGTCCTTGCTGCCAGGTTTTGGTGTGTGCTGAGAAGTGTCCCACAGCACATGCAAAGGCTCCACGTAGTTCATTAAGGCTTCTCACCTCTTTCTTGCTCACCCTCATCTTTGGAGGTGTAAATTAGAGAGGCAGATGTACAATCTGGGAAGTTTTCCAGCTATATATTTAGAACTTGGAGTGTTCAGCACTGTGGGCGCTGAGCAGCTTTTTCAGTCCGTCACACATCCAGCCTGGGTGCCAAGAAAACCCCTCAAATGGCCCCTGAATGCTTTGTTCTAGAAGAAAATAGCAACCTTTACCAGGGCAAGCCACAGTTTGCTTTTTAATTTTTATTGTATAATGAATTTCTATTGGACACAGTGGAAGAAAAAGAGGACTGTGATGAAGTCCTGGAAGCCCTGAGTTTCCTGGCTAAATGATATTTGTTCGGAGAGAGCCTTAAAGGGTCCCTTTCTTGAAATTTGCAGAAAATAATTGTGCATCAAGGAGAACATTAGATACTAAAAGCCTGAAATGGTATGAGAGCATACTTAAATTTGAAAAGTACTTTTCAATTGAAGAGTGCTTTCATAAATTTTTATCTGATTTTATCCTTACTAAAACCTCATATCTAAAGGACAGATGTTATTTTTCCATAATTTGATAGGGAACCAGACTTAGGTTAAGTCTCCAGTTAAGTAACCAATGTTGTGAAGATAAGTTATAGTGGAATTAAGTGTTAATCTCTTCATTCGTGAAACTATTCAGTAGTTACCATTTGTCAGGAGATCATGGAGGGAAACAAAATAATACAGAACCCTATGCTATGCTATGCTATGCTAAGTCGCTTCAGTTGTGTCCGACTCTGTGCGACCCCATAGATGGCAGCCCACCAGGGTCTGTCGTCCCTGGGATTCTCCAGGCAAGATTACTGGATTGGGTTGCCATTTCCTTCTCCAATGCATGAAAGTGAAAAGTGAAAGTGAAGTCGCTCAGTCATGTCCGACTCTTAGCGACCCCATGGACTGCAGCCTACCAGGTTTCTCCATCCATGGGATTTTCCAGGCAAGAGTACTGGAGTGGGGTGCCATTACAGAACCCTATTGTCATCTAATTCCTCCACTATCTTCTAAGTAACCTAATATGGAGAAGAGTTATCCAAGAAATAGAAATGGGTAAGTGTTGGGGGCTGGCGTGAGGCACTCCGCCCATGACAAAGGTCATGAGGAAGGAGGCTCGACATACGCAAAGGCGGGATCCAGTCTCAGGAGTCCCCCTGGAAATCCTCAAGCATCTACCCCCATAACCAGAGCCTGCCTACTTTACTACTTTGTGCTCTCACCTACACCTCTGACTTTACGGGGGGCTGTCCCCCGCCACCTCTTTTGGAGAAGGAGTTAACTTAGAGCTCCAGTTAATAATAATTCCTGGGCATGACAGGAGAGTTTCAACTTACAAACTCCTCTGAAGGTTCTCTAGCCTGCCTGACAGGCTTGTCCGGCCACATGTAATTGCTCCCAGCCTCCCAACCGTGAGAGGCACGAGATGCTTTAAACCTTCTAAAACAGTTTCCTTAGAAAAGTTAGAAAACCATTAGTATAAGTATAGTGGGCTGATTAGAAATTGTACTGGTGAAGGGTTTTTCATTTGTTGAGCCAATGTTTGTTGCTAAGACTCCACATCCCCTGCCCTTACACACATTAATGAATATATAGAAGAAATAAGTATTAACCTTTGATATATATCACATTAGACCTTAGGCTAAGTAAATTCTTTCCTTAACTAAAACCCACTACACCCTCACCCTATAGGAATGTAACTTTATTTGGGTGGCGTCTGTTTTAAGAATAATCACCCTTGGAGAAAAAAGTGTTCTGGTTGACTGACCACTGTCACAAGGAGAGGGTCATAAATTGTCAGCAGCCCCCCTGGCCAGAAGATGATGTAACACCCCTAAGACCTCTGTATACATTTGTATGAAGCACCTGACTTTTATAATAAAAGTCAGGACTGCTGTCCCCATGTGACTTTTGTATAACATCTCAGTGTATAAAAACAGACTCTGGAAAATAAAGAATGGGGATCAGTTCCTCAAAATACTGGTCTCCCCATGTCGCTCTCTCTCTCACTCTGGCTGAGTCTCCATCTGGAATGCGCAACCTGCCATGCTTACTAATTATGCCTGGGCTTCTAAGATCCAACTGGGGAGGCCTCAGTGTCTCCTCTCCCTCGGGAGAACGGAAGGATGCCTGCGGCCTACGTAAGTGGTGCCAGCTTCTTGTCTTGAAGTTTTATTGGTCTCCCACGTAAACCAAGCTACTCAGCCTCTTTTCTCCACTGAATTTTCCTACTGAGCTATCCTCATTCTATTACTTTTTATATCTTTGATGAATATTTAAATAGTCGCCGAAGCCGTCTCCCCTTCGAATACCCTGGATCAGCCGGGGCTGGACCCCGGCAGGTTAAGTATGAATGAAAATTAAAGGCAGTCTCAGAACAAAGCACAGAAAGTTAGGAAAATTGTTCTAGTGTGTGCTTTTCATGCATAGAGATGTATCCATCTCACACTCATTTCACAGCGCAGTTGAGTCTGTGGTCTTCTCTGCTCTAAATTTCTCTTCTATTCTTTTAAGCTGTAAAGAGTCAGAGTCCACTGATGGTAAAAGTGCTCTCTTCTTTTGTCCTTTAGGTGGACAATTCTGAAACAGATTCCATAAAGATCTTCAGAGGCTCCCAGTAGGATTGAGGGCCAGTTGCTTACAGTGGTGACCATTTCAAGCTCACATGCTGGTAATGACTTTGTTGTTGTTGTTAAGTCACTCAGTCAAGTCCGACTCTGCAGCCCCATAGACAACAACATGCCAGGCTTCCCTGTCCTTCACTGTCTCCCAGAGTTTGCTCAAACTCATGTCCACTGAGTCAGTGATGCCATCCAATCATCTCATCCTCTCTCACTCCCTTCTCCTTCTACCTTCAATCTTTCCCAGCATCATGGTCTTTTCCAATGAGTTGGCTCTTCCCATCAGGTGGACAAAGTATTGGGGGCCTCAGCTTTAGCATCAGACCTTCCAGTGAATGGTCAGGGTTGATTTCCTTGGTCATGACTGTCCCTTCTTTTTTTTTTCTCTCTTTCTCTCCATGTTCTCCATTTTTGTTTCTTTTTAATTGAAGGATAAAAGCTTTTCAGAATTCTGTTTTTTTCTGTCAAACCCCAACATGAATCAGCCATAGGTATACATATAATCCCCTTGAACCTCCCTCCCATCTCCCTCCTCATCCCAGCCCGCTAGGTTGATACAGAGCCCCTGTTTGAGTTTCTTGAGCCATACAGCAAATTCAGGTTGGCTATCTATTTTACATATGGTAATATAAGTTTCCATGTTACTCTTTCCATACATCTCACCCTCTTCTCCCCTCTCCCCATGTTCATAAGTCTATTCTCTATGTCTTTTTCTCCATTATTGCCCTGTAAATAAATTCTTCAGTACCATTTTCCTAGATTCCATATATGTGAGTTAGGATACAATATTTACCTTTCTCTTTCTGACTCACTTCACTCTATAAGTTCCAAGTTCATCCATTTCATCAGAATTGATTCAAATGCATTCCTTTATATGGCTGAATTATATTCCGTTGTGTATATGTACCAAAACTTCTTTATCCATCCATCCGTCAGTGGACATCTAGGTTACCTCCATGCTCTAGCTATTGTAAATAGTGCTGCAGTGAACAATGGGATACATATGTCTTTTTCAGTTTTGATTTCCTCATGGCATATGCCTAGGAGTGGGATTGCTGGGTCATAAGGTGGTTTTATTCCTAGTTCTTTAAAAACTCTCCATACAGTCTTCCATATTGGCTGTATCAATTTATATTCCCACCAACAGTGCAAGAGTGTTCCTTTTTCTTCACACCCTCTCCAGCATTTATTGTTAGTAGACTTTTTGATGACGGCCATTCTGACCAGTGTGAGGTGATATCTCACTGTGGTTTTGATTTTCATTTCTCTAATAATGAGCGATGTTGAGCATCTTTTCATGTGTGTGTTAGCCATCTGTATGTCTTCCTTGGAGAAATGTCTGTGTAGGTCTTTCCCCCACTTTTTGATTGGGTTGTTTGTTTTTCTGGCATTGAGTTGTATGAGCTGCTTGTATATTTTGGAAATTAATCCTTTGTCAGTTGTTTCATTGGCCATTATTTTCTCCCATTCTGACGGTTGTCTTTTCACCTTGCTTATAGTTTCCTTTGCTGTGCAAAAGCTTTTAAGTTTAATCAGGTCCCACTTGTTTAGTTTTGTTTTCATTTCTGTTACTCTAGGAGGTGGGTCATAGGGGATCTTGCTTTGATTTATATCATTGAATATTCTGCCTATGTGTTCCTCTAAGAGTTTTATAGTTTCTAGTCTTACATTTAGATCTTAAATCATTTTGAGTTTATCTATATGCATGGTAGTAGAAGTGTTCTAATTTCATTCTTATACACGTAGCTGTCCAGTTTTACCAGTACCATTTATTGAAGAGG
The DNA here is from genome assembly GCF_003369695.1 of Bos indicus x Bos taurus. NCBI lineage: Eukaryota > Metazoa > Chordata > Mammalia > Artiodactyla > Bovidae > Bos > Bos indicus x Bos taurus. Next base: position 33,121,230 of record NC_040077.1, read on the forward strand.
CTGTCTTTGCCCCATTGTAGGTACCCATAGGGCATGGGTTTATTTCTGGGCTTTCTGTCTTGTTCCATTGGTCTATATTTCTGTTTTTGAGCCAGTACCATACTGTCTTGATGACTATAGCTTTGTAGTATAATCTGAAGTCAGGAAGGTTGATTCCTCCAGCTCCATTCTTCTTTCTCAAGACTGCTTTGACTATTTGGGATCTTTTGTGTTTCAATATGAATTGTGAAATTTTTTGTTCTGGTTCTGTGAAAAATGCCATTGGTAATTTGATAGGGATTGCACTGAATCTGTAGATGCATTTGGTATTATATTCATTTTCATAATATTGTTTCTTCCTACCCAGGAACATGGAATATCTCTCCATCTGTTTATGTCATCTTTGATTTCTCTCATCAGTGTCTTATGCTTTTCTGTGTACAGTTCTTTTGACTCCTTAGGTAAGTTTATTCCTAGATATTTAATTCTTCTTGTTGCAATGGTGAATGGGATTGGTTCCTTTATTTCTCTTTCTGATTTTTCATTGTTAGTATATAGAAATGCAAGTGATTTCTGTGTATTTATTTCATATCTTGCAACTTTGCTAAATTCATTGATTAGCCCTAGTAATTTTCTGATACTATCTTTAGGGTTTTCTATGTACAGTATCATGTCATCTGCAAACAGTGAGAGCTTGACTTCTTTTCTGATCTGTTTTCCTTTTATTTGTTTTTCTTCTCTGATTGCTTTACTAGGACTTCCAGAACTATGTTGAATAATAGTGGGGAAAGTGGACACCCTTCTCTTGTTCCTGATTTTAGGGGGAATGCTTTCAGTTTTTCACCATTAAGAATGTTTGTTGTAGGCTTATCATATATGGCCTTTACTATGTTGAGGTACGTTCCTTCTATGCCCATTTTTTGAAGAGTTTTAATCATAAATGGGTGCTGAATTTTGTCAAAGGCTTTTTTATGCATCTATTGAGATTATCATATGGTTTTGTCTTTCAATTTGTTAATATGATGTATCACACTGATTAATTTGTGTATATTGAAGAATGTTTGCATTCCTGGAATAAACCCAACTTGACCATGGTGTATGAGCTTTTTGATGTGTTGCTGAATTCTGTTTGCTAAAATTTTGTTGAAGATTTTTATATCTATGTTTACCAGTCATGTTGGCCTGTAGTTTTCTTTTTCTGTGTAGTCTTTGTCTGGTTTTGATATCAGGTTGACGGTGGCCTCATAGAATGAGTTTGGAAGTGTTCCTTCCTCTGCAATTTTTTGACAGAGTTTTAGAAGGATAAGCATTAGCTCTTCTCTAAATGTTTGATAGAATTCTCCTGTGAAGCCATCTGGTCCTGGGCTTTTGTTTTTTGGGACATTTTTGATCACAGTTTCAATTTCAGTGCTTATAATTGGGTTGCTCATAATTTATATTTCTTCCTGGTTCAATCTTGGAGATTGACCTTTTCTAAGAATCTGTCCATTTCTTCCAGGTTATCCATTTTAATCCAAAATATTTGTTCATAATAGTCTCATAATCCTTTGTATTTCTGCATTGTCTGTTGTAACCTATCCTTTTTCATTTCTGATATTGTTGATTTGATTCTTCTCTCTTTTTTCTTGATGAGTCTGTTTAAAGGTTTGTCAATTTTGTTTATCTTCTCAAAGAACCAGCTTTTAGTTTTATTAATCTTTACTATTGTTTCTTTCATTTCTTTTTCATTTATTTCTGCTTAGAACTTTATGATTTCTTTCCTTCTACTATTTTGGGATTTTTTTTATTGTTGTTCTTTTTCTAGTTGTTTTAGGTGTAAAGTTAGGTTGTCTATTTGATGTTTTTCTTGTTTCTTGAGGTAGGATTGTATTGCTATAAACTTCCCTCTTAGAACTGCTTTTGCTGCAACCCATAGGTTTTGCATTGTTGTGTTTTCATTGTCATTTGTTTCTAGAATTTTTTTGATTTCCCTTTTGATTTCTTCAGTAACCTGTTGGTTATTTAGAAATGTGTGGTTTAATCTCTGTGTGTTTGTGTTTCTTACAGTTTTCTCTTATAATTGATGTCTAGTCTCATAGCATTGTGAAGCATCAAGCAGATGCTTGATACAGTTTCAGCTTTCTTAAATTTCCTGAGGTTTGATTTGTGACCCAAGATGTGGTCTATCCTGAAGCATGTTCCATGTGCACTGGAAAAGAAGGTGTATTCTTCTGCATCTGGATGGAATGTCCTGAAGATATCCATGAGGTCTACCTCATCTAATGTATCATTTAAGACTTGAGTTTCCTTTTTAAATTTCTGTTTTGATGATCTGTCCATTGGTGGGAGTAGGGTGTTAAAGTCTCCAGCTATTATTGTGTTAGTGTCAATTTGTCCTATTATGTCTGTTAGTATTTGTCTTATGCATTGAGGTGCTCCTATGTAGGGTGCATCAGTTCAGTTCAGTTGAGTTGCTCAGTTGTATCCGACTCTATGCAACCCCATGAATCACAGCACGTCAGGCCTCCCTGTCCATCACCAACTCCTGGAGTTTACTCAAACTCATGTCCATCGAGTCAGTGATGCCATCCAGCCATCTATCCTCTGTCGTTCCCTTCTCCTCTTGCCTACAATCCCTCCCAGCATCAGAGTCTTTTCCAATGAGTCAACTCTTCGCATGAGGTGGCCAAAGTATTGGAGTTTCAGCTTCAATATCAGTCCTTCCAATGAACATCCAGGACCGATCTCCTTTAGAATGGACTGGTTGGATCTCCTTGCAGTCCAAGGGACTCTCAAGAGTCTTCTCCAACACCACACTTCAAAAGCATCAATTCTTCAGCGCTCAGCTTTCTTCACAGTCCAACTCTCACATCCATACATGACCACAGGAAAAACCATAGCCTTGACTAGATGAACCTTTGTGGCAAAGTAATGTCTCTGCTTTTTAATATGCTATCTAGGTTAGTCGTAACTTTTCTTCCGAGGAGTAAGCGTCTTTTAATTTCATGGCTGCAATCACCATCTGCAGTTATTTTGGAGCCCCCCAAAATAAAGTCTGACACTGTTTCCACTGTTTCCCTATCTATTTCCCATGAATTGATGGGACCAGATGCCATGATCTTCATTTTCTGAATATTGAGTGTTAAGCCAACTTTTTCACTCTCCTCTTTCACTTTCATCAAGAGGCTTTTTAGTTCCTCTTCACTTTCTGCCATAAGGGTGGTGTCATCTGCATATCTGAGGTTATTGATATTTCTCCCGGCAATCTTGATTCCAGCTTGTGCTTCTTCCAGCCCAGCGTTTCTCATGATGTACTCTGCCTATAAGTTAAATAAGCAGGGTGACAGTATACAGACTTGACGTATTCCTTTTCCTATTTGGAACCATGTCCAATTCTAACTGTTGCTTCCTGACCTGCATATAGGTTTCTCAAGAGGCAGATCAGGTGGTCTGGTATGCCCATCTCTTTCAGAATTTTCCACAGTTTATTGTGATCCACACAGTCAAAGGCTTTGGCATAGTCAATAAAGCAGAAATAGATGTTTTTGTGGAACTTGCTTGCTTTTTCCATGATCCAGCAGATGTTGGCAATTTGATCTCTGGTTCCTCTGCCTTTTCTAAATCCAGCTTGAACGTCTGGAAGTTCACGGTTCACATATTGCTGAAACCTGGCTTGGAGAATTTTGAGCATTAGTTTACTGGCATGTGAGATGAGTGCAATTTTGCGGTAGTTTGAGCATTCTTTGGCATTGCCTTTCTTTGGGATTGGAATGAAAAGAGACCTTTTCCAGTCCTGTGGCCACTGCTGAGTTTTCCAAATTTGCTGGCATATTAAGTGCAGCATTTTCACAGCATCATCTTCCAGGATTTGAAATAGCTCAACTGGAATTCCATCACCGCCACAAGCTTTGTTCATAGTGATGCTTTCTAAGGCCCACTTGACTTCACATTCCAGGATATCTGGCTCTAGGTGAGTGATCACATCATCGTGATTATTTGGGTTGTGAAGTTCTTTTTTGTAAAGTTCTTCTGTGTATTCTTGCCACCTCTTCTTAATAGCTTCTGCTTCTGTTAGGTCCATACCATTTCTGTCCTTTATCGAGTCCATCTTTGCATGAAATGTTCCCTTGGTATCTTTAGTTTTCTTGAAGAGATCTCTAGTCTTTCCTATTCTGCTCTTTTCCTCTATTTCTTTGCATTGATTGCTGAAGAAGTCTTTCTTATCTCTCCTTGCTATTCTTTGGAACTCTGCATTCAGATGCTTATATCTTTCCTTTTCTCCTTTGCTTTTCCCTTCTCTTCTTTTCACAGCTATTTGTAAGGTCTCCCCAGACAGCCATTTTGCTGTTTTGCATTTCTTTTCCATGGGGATGGTCTTGGTCCCTGTTTCCTATTCAATGTCATGAACCTCCATCCATAGTTCATCAGGCACTCTATCTATCAGATCTAGTCCCTTAAATCTATTTCTCACTTTCACTGTATAATCGTAAGGGATTTGATTTAGGTCATACCAGAATGGTCTAGTGGTTTTCCCTACTTTCTTCAATTTCAGTCTGAATTTGGCAATAAGGAGTTCATGATCTGAGCCATGATCAGCTCCCGGTCTTGTTTTTCCTAACTGTATAGAGCTTCTCCTACAATTGTTATGTCTTCCTCTTGGGTTGATGCCTGATCATTATATAGTGTCCTTATTTATTAATCTTCTTTATTTCAATGTCTTTTTTTTTCTGATATGAGGATGCTACTCCAGCTTTCTTTTGCTTCCCCTTTGCACAGAATATATTTTTTCTATCCTCTCATTTTCAGTCTGTATATGTCTTTAGGTTTGAAGTGGATTTTTTTTGTAGAAAGCATATATATGGGTCTTGTCTTTGTATTCATTCAGGCAGTCTGTGTCGTTTGGTTGGACATTTAATCCACTTACATTTAAAGTAATTATTGATATATATGTTCCTATCGCCATTTGTTTGGGGTTGCTTTTGTAGATCTGTTTTCTTCTCTTGTATTTCTTGACTATATAAGTTCCTTTAATATTTGTTGTAAAGCTGGTTTTGGTGGTACTGAATTCTCTTAACTTTTGTTTGTCTGATAATCTTTTTATTTCTCCATCAATTTTAAATGAGATCCTTTCTGGGTACAGTAATCTAGATTGTTGATTTTTCCCTTTCAGTACTTTAAATATATCCTGCTATTCCCTTCTGGCCACAAGAGTTTCTGATGAAAGATCAGCTGTTAAGTGTATGGGGTTTCCCTTGTATGTTACTTGTTGCTTCTCCCTTGCTGCTTTTAAAATTCTTTCTTTGTATTCAGTCTTTGTTAATTTGATTACTATGTGTCTTGCCATGATTATTTAAAACCCAAGTTTATTAAAACCCAAATTTATTTAAAACCCAAGTTTAAACTCCTTGGGTTTATCCTGTATGAGACTCTTTGTGCCTCTTGGACTTGATTGACTATTTCCTTTCCCATGTTGGGGAAATATTCAACTATAATCTCTTCATAAATTTTCTCATACCCTTTCTTTTTCTCTTCTTCTTCTGGGACACCTATAATTAAATGTTGGTGTGTTTGATATTGTCCCAGAGGTCTCTGAGACTATCCTCAGTTCTTTTCATTCTTTTTACTTTATTCTGCTCTTCAGAAGCTATTTTCACCTTTTTATCATCCAGCTCGCTGATTCATTCTTCTCTTTCAGATATTCTGCTATTGATTCCTTCTAGAGTATTTTTAATTTCAGTAATTGTGTTGTTTGTCTCTGTATGTTTATTCTTTAATTCTTTTAGGTCTTTGTTAATTGCTTCTTGTATTTTCTCCATTTTGTTTTTAAGGTTTTTGATCATCTTTACGATCATTATTCTGAATTCTTTTTCAGGTAGTTTGCCTATTTCCTCTTCATTTATTTGGACTACTGTGTTTCTAGTTTGTTTCTTCATTTATGTAGTATTTCTCTGCCTTTTCATTATTTTTTTAAACTTATTGTGTTTGAGGTCTCCTTTTCCCAGGCTTCAAGGTTGAATTCTTTCTTTCTTTTGGTTTCTGCCTTCCTAAGGTTGGTCCAGTGATTTGTGTGAGCTTCGAATAGGGTGAAATTTGTGCTGAGCTTTTATTTGTTTGTTTGTCTTTTCCTCTGGTGTGCAAGGCTGAGTGAGGTGGTAATCCTGTCTGCTGATGATTGGGTTTGTATTTTTGTTTTGCTTGTTGTTTAGATGAAGCATCATGCACAGGGTGCTCCTGGTGGTTGGGTGATGCTGGGTCTTGTATTCAAGTGGTTTCCTTTGTCTGATTTATCACTATTTGACACTCCCTAGGGTTAGTTCTCTAGTAGTCTAGGGTCTTCGAGTCAGTGCTCCCACTCCAAAGGCTCATGGCTTGATCTCTGGTCAGGAACAAAGATTCCACAAGTGGTTTATTATGACATTAAAGCAAATATCAAAAAATGAGAAATCAAAGATGAACCCCAGACCAATGCAGTTGCAAAATCAGGCAAATAATAATTAAAATAATGGAGTACACACAAATACATGTACACCCATGAACAAAGTCAAAACAGTCTAACAAAAATAAAGTACAGTAGATTGACCTGAGACACAAGGGAAATCAAAATTATATTTACCAGTTAAGAATAAAACTAACTAAAGCACAAACTGGAAAACAAAACTAAAGCAAGGTGCCAAGTGGGGAGTAAAGCAATGAAAACAAAACTAACAAATATGTAGAGAGGAAAAGAAAGAAAGAATAGATATGGAAAGTTAAATAGACGTAGATGAAGAAGATGTATATACAAGATTAACTGCAAGGGGAAAAGAACAGTAGGAAAGGCAAACAAAGGAATAAATGTAGAAAAATATAATAGGTTAAAAAAATTAAACGTTAAAATTATAAAGAAGAGAAAGAAAGAAAGAAAAAAAGAACGGAAGAAATAAAAAAGGGGAAAAAAAGAAGGAAAACTCCCCAGAACTGCAAAAGCCCAAGGTAGAGGCAGGAGTTTATAACAACAATAAAAAATGTGACTGAGGGGAAAAAAGAAAGGAAAAAAATGCTCAAAAGCTTAATTAGATTTCATAGTACAATAAAACTGACTATTACAACAGAGGGTGGGGGTGAGGGAAGAAGAAAGAAATCCAGAATAATCTACAACATAAATAAAAAACATGATAAAAACAATAAAAGCATAATAAAACATAATAAAAAACATAATAAATGTTTTTCTTGAGTTAGTGCTGTCAGAGTCCTTTCCCTTGCTTGGAGTCACAGTCCACCTTACCTCCCTAAAAATGTTTAGTCATTCAGTCATGTCCGACTCTTTGTGACCCCATGGACTGTCGACTACCAGACTCCTCCATCCATGGAATTTTCCAGACAAGAGTACTGGAGTGGGTTGCCATTTCCTTCTCCAGAGGATCTTCCCAACCCAGGGATCGAACTCGGGTCTCCCACATTGTAGGCAGATGCTTTACCATCTGAGCCACCATGGAATGATCTCTAGACCCATTGTGGGGGCAGCTCGGATTCTAATCTGGTCCTACCCCTCTGTGTTTTTGCCTCCAATGTCCACAGCTATAAGAACTAGTGCATCTTATTTTGGGGGAGCTCTCAATGACCTTTTACATATTCCATAGACACAGAGTCTGCCCAGTTGATCGTGTGGATTTAATCTGCAGCTTGTACAGCTGGTGGGAAAGTTTGGGGTCTTCTTCCTTGGTCACACTGCCCCTGGGTTTCAATTGTGGTTTTATTTCCACCTCCACATGTGGGTCGTCCAATGGGGTTTACTCCTGAGGCTGCCTTGGAGGAACTGGGTTTGCCCCTGTGAGGCCAGGGGTGGAGGTGGTGCAGCTGCTTGGGTTGTAGGGTTTCTGGCAGCACCAGATACTCAGGGGAGTTGGCAGCAAGGGAATCCCATGGACGGAGGAGCCTGTTAGGCTGCAATCCATGGGGTCGCTAAGAGTCGGACACGACTGAGTGACTTCACTTTCCCTTTTCACTTTCATGCATTGGAGAAGGAAACGGCAGCCCACTCCAGTGTTCTTGCCTGGAGAATCCCAGGGACGGTGAAGCCTGGTGGGCTGCCATCTATGGGGTCACACAGAGTTGGAAACTACTGAAGTGACTTAGCATAGCATAGCATAGAAGAATTATTGGCCAATATGCTCCAGTATTCTTGCCTGGAGAACCCCCTCCCCACTCCTAAACAGAGAAGCCTGGCAGGCCACAATCTATGGGATTGCAAAGAGTCGGACACTACTGAAGTGACTCTGCATGCATAGACACAAGACATTTTTTGCCTGTGGCAGCTCTGCCCCAGTTAGAGTTGAGCATGAAGGTGGCACAGCTGCTTGGGTTGCAGGGACCCAGACTGCCTCCACCACAGGAATTATGGCCCTATCAGAGTCTTTTTTTCCAGCCTCTGGTAGCTGGCAATCAGAAGACCTCTTTGGCTAGTCTTTCTACATAGCTCCAACCGTTCAGGCACTTAGAGGGCTCCCTTGCCTGGAATCCTTCTCTGTTGTTCAACATGTCAGGCACATAGAGGGGTCCCCTGGCTGGAGTCCTACTCTGTAGATCAGCATGTCAGGCACTTAAAGGGGCACCCTGGGTGGGGTCCTACTCTGTAGTTCAATGCATCAGGCATTTGATTGGCCAGCCTCTCTATTGTTCAGCTGCCAATGCTGGCATGTATGGGGAGAGAGGCTATGGTGATGGCTCCACCTCCTACACATGCCTCAGCAGTATCCCCTTGCTTCCATGGCTTCCCAGCTTTCCTCCACAGGCATTTCCCATCAAAATCTCCTCCCTCACATCTCCTGGATCTGTCTCTCCACAGTCATCAGCAGCCCTCACCCTGGGATTGCTCCACAATCTCTAAACTCCAGCTCCCAGCTGCGGCACCTTCCAAGGGATCTAAGTCCCTGTCTGGGGTATATATGGTTGCAGCAAGGATTGTCTGATTCTCATTCCATTTAGGCTACCACAGATCAACTGTTTCACCCTTAGCCTTAAATGTTTCTCCTCTGACTCTGACAATTGCCCCGATGTGGGGATCAGACCCCTGCTTCAGTTCCCCCACCCGCTGAGGGCAGGTCCAGTCCTACTAACACTCCTGTTTTTCCCCCTAGTTCCTTTGTCCTACCGAGTTTTGCGTGGTTCTATATATTCTTTTCCGCTGGTCAGTTACTCCTGTCCACTCTCAGCTGGTGTTCTGCATGCACTTCTGTGACTGAAAGTGTATTCCTGATGTATCCATGGAGAGAGATGTACTCCGTGTCCAGCTACTCCTCCGCCATCGTGTTCTCCCCCTTTTTGTTTTTATTCTTTCCAATCTCTTGCTCTTTTTCTGTGGAATCACTTCCAAAATAAGTCACTCATATAGAAGCTCTCATTAAAGCTCTGCCTTCTGGGAAAAGCCTAGGTGAACGCAGGGTAACTATAGGCCTTTGATTTTGTGTAACCTAAATTCCTTGATTGGCTGTATGTTAAAAAAAGAATTCTAGGTACTACCAACTCCAAAAATTAATAGTTGAACTGAAACACTTTAGGGAAGGAAGTGAATACCATGTGTTCCAATTTTGAAGGAAACTAGAATGAGTGGAGCCCAAGTTTCAACTGCTCACAACCCACACCCGAGTTGTAAGAACATCTTAGGATTATAATCTTTCCATCTCTCCTAATTAGAGCTCTGTGCAGAAAAAAAAAAGGGGGGATGGGGGGAAGAAAACACCTCTGCCCACATGTTTTACCAGCACAGACTCAGCCTTAAGGCAGATTCACATTTCAGTTATGTAGGCCCCCAAGTGAGGCTTCCATTCATGTGCTCTGTTCTAATTTCATCATGAAATTCAGTTTCCCTTTCTTAGTGTGATCCATTCCATGAGAACATGCTAGGAGTTTCCCATCCCTTTGACTTTTCTGTGGCATCAGGACACACATGGCCCGGTCGCTGACAGCCACATTGCCACTGGCATCTTCCTTGTACTGCACACTCTGCATGTGTCAAGAAGCCATGCCTCCTGTCTTCTTTGCCAGGATATTATGTATTGGCCTGCCCTGGTGGCTTAGTCAGTACAGAATCCTCCTGTAATGCAGGAGACCGGGTTTGATCCTTGGGTCAGGAAGATCCCCTGGAGAAGGGTATGGCAACCCACTCCAGTATTCTTGTCTGGAGAATCCCATGGACAGAGGAGCCTGGCAGGCTACAGGTCACAGAGAGTCAAACATGAATGAGCGACTAAGCATACCACAGCAAGCATTGGCTTTGGGAATGAGCCACAGTCTAACATCTGGACACTTCTGATTTACATTGCCCTAAGGGAAAAAAATATTTCCCCAAACCCTCATTCTTTATTTAAGTGATTAGCAGTTAGCTTATTTTTCAAAAATATAGGGATCAGCCATATGACTGTACTGCACTACGAAATTACTCACAAGAAGTTGGAGAGCTGGTCATTCAGTCTCTGTCTCCAATTATGTGCTTCAGAGGAAGTCTTCATGTGAAGGCTTTTGCTTTCAATATGATCCGAATTTTCAGAAAGAACTTAAAAATTTTGACTATTGTATCTTGTTGTCTGATGTTATTTAAAAAAATGGAGCTTCATTTAAACTTAATTTAGTGTAAGGTCATTCCCTCTTGAAGGTATGGTGGAGCTTAAGAACAAAATAAATATCAGACAAAAATGGGTGCAGCAACTGCAAAGTCACTGTATTTGATACCTTTTAAAATATTAGACAAGTGCTGTGCCATGCTAAGTTATTTCAGTCGTGTCCAACTCTGCGTGACCCTTTGGGCTGTAATCCGCCAGGCTCATCTATCTGTCCGTGACATTTTCCAGGCAAGAATACTAGAGTGGGTTGCCATAACCTCCTCCAGGGGATCTTACTGACCCAGAGATTGAACCCACATCTCCTGTGGCTCCCACATTTTATGTGGCTTCTTTACCCCTGAGCCACTGGGGAAGCCCATTAGACGGGTAGGAAATCACAGCTTTTAGTTTATGGCAGTTTATTTGTGGGTGTGTCAAGAGTGAACAAAAGCACTCTTCACCTGATTTTTGAACAAGTGAAATGACAGGTTTTGTGATTTATATTCAAGGCAAGTATAACCATATACACTGCTGCCGCCGCTAAGTCGTGTCAGTCGTATCCGATTCTGTGTGACCCCATAGACGGCAGCCCACCAGGCCCCGCCGTCCCTGGGATTCTCCAGGCAAGAACACTGGAGTGGGTTGCCATTTCCTTCTCCAATGCATGAAAGTGAACAGTGAGAGTGAAGTTGCTCAGTCGTGTCCAACTCTTAGCGACCCCATGCACTGCAGCCTATCAGTCTCCTCTGTCCATGGGATTCTCCAGGCGAGAGTACCGGAGTGGGGTGTCATCGCCTTCTCCAATCATATACACTATTCCTATGTAAATAAAAAATCGGGGGGAAAACTTTTGCTTTTTTTTGAAGCTACCACTAGATGGTATGCAAATACTCTTTCTTCAATGCTGGTTCTATTATTTTTCAGATTGTTAGAATATGGGAGGGACTTGTTTATGTGATGTTCCAATTTAATTTTATTCTTATCTTTGAGACTGAGCGTAGGCAGAGGGATGCTGCTGAAATCAGACATTTTTCATTAAATATTGTCAGCTCTATAGGGCCAGTTTTATTCCCCTAAATGTTAATCATGATACTTTGACTTTCTTAAGCTTTACATTTTCTCATACCATTTCTCCAGTGTACCTAAGAATCAACTTTTAAATAATAGAATTTAGGGATTTTCTGCAAGTAAACTTTACATATAAAACTTCTTTGGACTTGAAGAATTAAAGATATTTTACATTGTTGATTTTAAAAAGTTACTTGGAGGTTTAAAAAAAAACTACATAGTTACCAAATACAAATTTCACCTCATGCTAGGGGAAAAGAGAATGTGCTTTTCATATAAATTATCTAATACTTTAAATAGCTAAAATTAATTTCTAGTTTGGCCTATCTAAATATCTACATCTTTCAGTATATGTAAGAATACTAAATGTCCCTCTATCCAATTGAGATTCTGTTCTGTTTTCTTGTAACTTATAAACATTAGGCTGCAATTCCCAATGAGGTAATGACATTCATCATCATATAACAATTTTATGATGAGTCCAGGTCTTTCCAAAACAATTATTATTTGAAGCACCAATCAACTCTAGCTTATAGTATTAGATAGCATGTTCACTCTTCCAACTTCATTATTCCTGCTATAACTCAAAAGAACTTCTGAACAAAAGCCACCTACAAGATTTCCCAATCAATGGCTTCCAGATTGGTAGTCATGGCCTTCCTGCCATTCTTCAGGATGGGCGATTAATGAAAGACCAGTAAAGTGTAGGGAGGAAAATGAAGGTGAGGTGAGATGGCCATAAGCATCACTGACTCAGCTGTCAGTGTTTAAAATGAATCTTTTCTCAGAATATGTAGCACAGTCCTTTGCATTAGTTCCAGAGATTTCAGAGATAAAGTGCATCTGATCTCAGTATATTATTTAGTTTATATAACTACATATACCTACACAACTATACATTTCATAAATGTAAAAAGTCATCCACACACATAACCATGTAAATAGTAAGGAATTGCCTTTTATCTCAAATTATCCAAATTTTGCTGTTTGTTCATTTTCAGATAATTGAGATGACATCATCTGAACTTCATGTTCATCAATTTTATTCCACTTATTGCTCCATTTTTTCTAAACCTTTGTCCTTTGAGTCTCATACTTGCTTTCTCTGTTTTTGCTCTGAATCACAGAGTAATCCCAGAGGAAGACAGATAGCCGTGCAGATTTCATGTGGTACGGAGACCAGATCAGTAGGAGTCCTCCTGCTTGCTGGCTTACCACAGAAGACCTACTAGTAGTCATACCCTTCCTATAAGTTCCGAACCTCACTGATTTCACACATGCGCTATTTGCGGATGAACTAACCTCTAGCTTCATTGAAATGGAAACTTGTGGATCTATTCTCATTGACCTCTTTTCATATTTTCTGAAAGATAATTGCAGGAGAAGGTGTAGCAATCTTTGTAATCCATAATCATTTGCTCTTGATCTCGTTTCCTGACATCAGAAAGTTGTGATCATTTATCTGGTTCTGAACTGTTATTTCTCTTGAGCAATTCCTTCTTATTTAATACATAATATTTCTTCTCTTAAGACAACAAAGAAACAAAAACTAGTGAATCTTTCCTTTACCCCTCCACACTTATAACAAGTTACCAGTTTTTATCTTTTATTTCACTGAAAAATGTGTTAATATTCCAACATTTTAATTCTTATCTTTATCAGCTGTAACCTCTGCAATTTTATATCTGACCTTATTCTTCTGAAAAATGCTCACTTTCCAATATTCTATTTATTGCTACTCTAATGACATTTCTTATCTGCCTAGACCTGGAGACTCTATTTATTTTTTCAATGAAACTTTCCTTTTGTGAAACTCCCTTGTGCTATGAACTTAGTGATCACTACCTTGATGTGGCTTCCAGCATTCTGATAGCATATCCATTTATTCTAGGTCATCAGCATTTCTTTTTTCTTCTTAATTATAAACCTTTCTCAGGGCTCACTGCATCCTAATCCTTTACTCTTCTATTTATTTTCCACTTATTTACTTTTTTATTCACTCTTTCCTTTTTTACAGCTATCATACTAGTCTACTCATATATCATTACATATGGTATCATTACAGAAGAGCGAATTAGCAAACATAAAAAGAATGCTGGGGTTAGAGAATCATTTTGTAACCACATAAAGTTAAGTATATAAACCATGTAATCTTAGCAAAGATTTGTTCAGGCAAGAATCACCAATGGATGCTAAATCTAGAAGAAAATTTTGATGAGGTGTAAGATATTTACCTTATCGTATCTTTCCAAATATTGTTATTGATTATCTTAAGCTGTCCTTCCAAATTTTGATTAATAGCAGGAGCAAGTAAGCATCATATTAGATGAGTGATAACATTAACATCACAAAAGGTTAGGGTTACCAGATGTTATGCTCAGGTACAACATCATTTAAGCCATCGCTTCAGATTCCTTAGCAATGAATTGAAGACGTGCCTTCTGAATACAAGGACTCAATACCATGCCTGAATCCTTGTAAGCACTCAGTTCATTTCAGTTTAGTCGCTCAGTCGTGTCCGACTCTTTGCGACCCCATGAATCGCAGCACTCCAGGCCTCCCTGTCCATCACCAACTCCCAGAGTTCACTCAGACTCACGTCCATCAAGTCAGTGATACCATCCAGCCATCTCATCCTCTGTCGTCCCCTTCTCCTCCTGCCCCCAATCCCTCCCAGCATCAGAGTCTTTTCCAATGAGTCAACTCGTCGCATGAGGTGGCCAAAGTACTGGAGTTTCAGCTTTAGCATCATTCCTTCCAAAGAAATCCCAGGGCTGATCTCCTTCAGTAAGTGTTAATTTCTTCTTTCAAATTCTTCCATACTATGTCTTCATACAACATTGCTCTTTGTCTTATTGCTCTTCATTATGTCCTCTTCACTCCAGTCATATGTGTATCTTCTTTCTCCAGCTAGGTTGTCAGGTAGCATTTAGTATTGTGTCTCACATACAGTAGATACTAATACGTGTTTGTTGTTGCCATTGGTGGTTGATTACTGTATGCACTATTTTATTTGATAAACTGAACAAGAAAGGACTCTTCTAGGTTATACAGTCTGTTGCTATAGATACCACATTTTCCTCTAGATTTTCATTTTTTTTACTTCTCTACTCTCTGTGGTACCAGCAAATTATTTTCATCACATCTCTTTTTAACTTGATTTAGCTACACAAATAACAAACAAGAAATGCAATGATTTAATTTAAAATACAATCTAAATTCAATATTTATAAATGATTTCAAAATAAAGTTTATTTGTTAATAACCAAATATATCAGAAGACATATTTATTGATTATGCTGTGGTGTTTAGCATAAGGCTACACTAAATTTTAAAGGAGTTCTTTTCTAATAGTAGCTAAAGAAGAAAGTTAAGACTGCATACATGATATAGTCTATTTAAATATTTTAAAATCTCATCAATTACATTAAAATTGTATTGAAAAACTATGTTTATTGATTATACAGAGAAAACAAGGTAACTATAGATTTTAAATTAAAGTTATTTTCCAATTGGGTCTAAGAAATAATTAAGGAGTTAAGGTTTAATGCATGATTTATTTTCATTAAATCACATTAGAAGTTCATCCTTTACATTAAAATGTGTTTGTCAAATAGGGATCTTTGATTTAAAGACCAATAAGAAATATTGTTTTAGTTTTTATTATCTATTATAGTTAGCATAGAATTTGTGCTCTTTAAAACATATTATGATTTGTCTATATTATATCATGAAATAAGGAAAAGGAAAATTCATTCAATACAAATAAAATGGAATCAGATTCATTTAATATTGCACTAGAAAATACTGCACTAGAACTTGAATTCTCTGCATATACAGGTAAAAGCAACCACTTCATTTGGTTAAAAAATTAGAAAAAGAAATTAGCTTCATGACATCCCAATCCATAACATTTTATAGCTTGTTTTTAAATTCAGAGTAGTATTGAATTCTTGCAGTAAAAACCATTGAATAGCAAATAGAACAATTTTATTTTCTTTCTTTCATAGTATTTAAACACAATGGTATACAGAATAACTATGGAAACAACATAACACTATTCTTGTTAAACTTACCTGGAGCTTCCGTAGCTATCGGCAACCGAAAAATACTTAAAATGTATATAAATAATATATTCACCAAGTCTGGAGGGTAAAAGAAGTACTACTTACCATATTCTATATCAATAAATTAATAACATATAAATGGCACCTTACATACATCAATTTTCACTATTAACTATATTTGACAAGTAAGAAAATATACTTGTATTATCTTTATTTGACAAATGAGAAAGTAGAGACTTCCAGAGGTTAAGTAATTTGGCCAAGGTCATGAAGCAAGTACAAGCAGAACCAGAATTCACAAATAGATCTGTCTGGGTTTAAAGCCTGTAGTTTTATCTGGTATGCATATTGCCTTCATGGATGTGTTTATATTTCAAGTGTGAAGGTCAAGCAAGTATTTTGTTTCTGTTGTTCTCATTGTTGTTTAGTTGCTAAGTTGTGTCCAGCTCTTTGCGACCCCAAGGACTGTAGCCCACCAGGCTCCTCTGTCCACGGGATTCCTCAGGCAAGAATACTGGGTGGGTTGCTGTTTTCTTTCCCAGGGGATCTTTCCAACCCCAGGATCAAACCCAGGTCTCTTGCATTGGCAGGCACGTTCTTTACAACTAGTGCCACCTGGGAAGCCCTGTTTTCCTTTGAACATGGATATATTTTACTTTCTTCTCATCAGAATTGGTTAAGAAAAATATGAGAAGTTTCACATAATATATCATCTTTTAACCCTATATTTCATAGAAAGAAATCATGGATATATGTTAGTTGGGCTTCCCTGATGGCTCAGACATTAAAGAATCTGCCTGTAATGCAAGAGACTTGGGTTTGATCCCTGGGTTGGGAAGATCCCCTGGAGAAAGGAATGGCTACATATTGATACTAATTATTTCCATTTTAAAGTGAGGAAAATAATTGTTGTTGGTGTTCAGTCTCTCAGTTGTGTCTGACTCTTTGTGACCCCATGGACTGCAGCATACCAGGCTTCCCTGTCCTTCACCATCTCCTGGAGTTTGCTCAAACTCATGTCCACTGAGTCAGTGATACCATCCAACCATCCCATCCCCTGTTGTCTCCTTCTCCTCTGCCTTCAATCTTTCCCAGCATCAGGGTCTTTTCCAGGGAGTCAGCTCTTATCGGGTGGCCAAAGCATCAGTCCTTCCAATGAATATTCAGGGTTGATTTCCTTTAAGATTATTGGTTTGATCTCCTTACTATACAAAGGACTCTCAACACCACACTTCAAAGGCCCTCAAAAGTTGTTGTAAGTATTAAATGAGATAAGACATCAATGAAGTTATATGTAAGAAGTTACTCATGTGTTCTACAAATATGAGCATTACTTTTACATTTCTCTATGCTTTTTATGGGGAGAAGGCAATGGCACCCCACTCCAGTACTGTTGCCCGGAAAATCCCATGGACGGAGGAGCCTGGTGGGCTGCAGTCCATGGGGTCGCTAAGAGTTGGACACGACTGAGTGACTTCACTTTCACTTTTCACTTGCATGCATTGGAGAAGGAAATGGCAACCCACTCCAGTGTTCTTGCCTGGAGAATCCCAAGGACGGGGGAGCCTGGTGGGCTGCTGTCTATGGGGTTGCACAGAGTCAGACACGACTGAAGCCACTTAGCAGCAGCAGCAACATGCTTCTTATGAGTGTTCAGTTATGACCCGAAAAAGGAGCTTCAACTTTTGGATAAATAGTGCCACAAATTAATTCTTAAGTGTGGTACAGTAAAAAGTCTGCATTTTCCTTGCACTATAAGGCAGATATGAATAATTTTAAGGAATTCTAACTGGTATTCTGATACTCTGATACACTGACTGGTTTAGATCCTCTGGGAAACAACATTTAATGTAATAATTGATTAGCATTTAAGTTTGTGTGTGTGTGTGTGTGTGCCTTTGATTTGATAGTAGGTATATCTATATCTATCTATCCCTATATATGTTTTTTAATGATTATTATATGAGCCAGCTGCATACTCACCTACCATAATAAATAACTTGCAAGGTGACTGGTTCATACATCCTTTTTCTGATACTGTAGACTGCCAATGTATCCCTATGGAAGGGCCCTTCTGGGCAAGAAGACAAGTAATACTTTAAAAGTTTTTCAACAGAGTGCCAATTCTACCACCTGCACATCTGGTACCTAAAGCATAGATCTCTCTAATGAATTACACGAATATTATCCCTTTAGGCTTTTGTCACAGAATTCAATCATGAATTGATGGTGATTTAATACTTGCCAAATGTTCACTTGAGCTGGAATATTTTACAGGTGGTACAGGTATTCATTAAGTATCCATTCCTCTGAACTCCCTAAAGTTCTTCACTTTTCCCTGTATTATATTAAACCATCACAAAGTAATATTGGGTCTGTTTAAACATTTAAGCTTCTCATAAAAGACTTGAAATTGGGAATAGAGGCCCTACTCATATGGTTATAGAGTGCCACATACAGATTATTTTTCTTCCTTCATGAAAAATAACAGTTTTATACCCTAACGTGTAAAGAACTTGGAATCCTTACTCCCATTATCACAAGGAAAAAATATTAAAAATCAACACTTGGAGGCCCAGTTATAGGCCCTCCCACTTTCATTACTTTTAACTTCTGGAACTCTACCAGATTCTCACCGTGGATTGGAGAAAAGTCCTCCTGTGCTTACGGCTGGAGGAGAGGATAAGTAACAATTTTTGAGATCCACCTAGAACATTCTGATGTACCTGATGGACAAAGGTCCATCCTCAAGGGGAACTACCAGAGCCTTACCTGACCTGGGGGAAGGACAATAAGGTAACTCCAGCCCCCTCACGCCTTCCTGTCTCATATAAGTCAAGAAATAAAAAAGCTAAGAAACTACTCTGAAGGTCATAATCCAGGGATTCTGCCCTCCCCCTTCTTCCAGATGAAGATTTTATTTTAGGATTATAGAATGCCTCCCTTTCCCAATACTTCACATCATGTCATCAGGGTGCTTCTATTCTTGTAGAAGACTACAACTTAAGAGAGTTGTAAGACAGAGACTTCCTTTAAGAAGTTACTAGGGAAATCCAAACACAACAGAGTAAACACATATGAAGAACCTAGAGGAACTGAAAGCCCTGACACCTATGGCAAACATGAAATACAGCCTAACTCCTATACAGATAAACATAAACCATTAACTAAAGGCCTGCTTTACCTCAGTTCCTATTAAACAATCTGCTGTGTCCAATAGTCAATAGAAAATTACAAGTCATGCTACCAGGCAAGGAAATAGGCAGTCTGAAGAAACAAAGCAAACATCAGATCAGGCTCAGATATGGCAGATATTTGGGAATTATCAGAACAGGAATTTAAAGCAATTAATATGCTAAGGGATCTAATGGAAAAAATGGACAATATGCAAGAACAGATGGGTAATCTAAGCAGAGAGGTGCAAACTCCAATAATCAAAAGGAAATGCTAGAAATAAAACACACTGTAACAGAAATGAAGAATGCCTTTGATGAACTAATCAGTACAGTGGACTGGAAATAGATAAGTGAAAACTTAGTAAAGTTGGAAATAATGTCAATAAAAAAGTCTAAAATACGTCTGAAAGTTCAAACCGAAAAAATGAATTAAAATAAAAAGGAATAAAATATCCAAGAAAACTGGGGCAATTACAAAAGAGAATGGGCATGGGAGTACCAGTAGAAGAAGAAAGAGAAAGGAGCAAGAGAAATATCTGAAGGCATACTGGCTGAGAATTTTCCAAAATTAATGACATACGTTAAAACACAGTTCCAGGTACTCAGAGAACCCCAGCAGGATAAATACCAAAAATGTACACCTAGGTATATAATACTCAAACATCAGAAAGTTAACCACAAAGAGAAAATCTCAAAAGAAGATGGGGTAAGGGGAAAACATACCTATAGAGGAACAAGGATAAGAATTACATTGAACTTTTATTCAGAAACCATTCAAGGAAGAAGAGAGTGGAGTGAAATATTTAAAGGCTGGAAAGAAAAAAATAGCTCACCTATTCTGAATTCAGTATCCAGTGAAATTGTCCTTCAAAACTGAAGGAGAAATAAAGACTTCCTCAGACAAACAAAAACTATAGAATTTGTTGTCAGTAGACTTGCCCTACCAGGAGTGTTAAGAGAAATTCTTTTGGTGGTATAGACAGAGACTCAGATTTGCATGAAGGAAAGAAAAGCATTAGAGAAGGAATAAATGATGGTTAAAAAAAAAAACTTTTAAAAATTCTTAACTAATTTAAAAGATAACTTCAAAATTATATAGAAACAATGTAAAGGCTATGGTTTTTCCTGTGGTCATGTATGGATGTGAGAGTTGGACTGTGAAGAAAGCTGAGTGCCGAAGAACTGAGGCTTTTGAATTGTGGTGTTGGAGAAGACTCTTGAGAGTCCCTTGGACTGCAAGGAGATCCAACCAGTCCATTCTGAAGGAGATCAGCCCTGGGATTTCTTTGGAAGGAATGATGCTAAAGCTGAAACTCCAGTACTTTGGCCACCTCATGCGAAGAGTTGACTCATTGGAAAAGACTCTGATGCTGGGAGGGATTGGGGGCAGGAGGAGAAGGGGATGACAGAGGATGAGATGACTGGATGGCATCACTGACTCGATGGACGTGAGTCTGAATGAACTCTGGGAGTTGATGATGGACAGGGAGGCCTGGTGTGCTGTGATTCATGGGGTCACAAAGAGTCGGACACGACTGAGCAACTGAACTGAACTGAACTGAATGTATGGGATAATTGTATCTTATGAATAAGCAAGACGCATAACAGCAATGTTGCTACCCATGAAGTTGTATAGAGTTATTTGAAAGTGGACTTAGATAGTTGCAGAAGTAAACTACAAACCATAAGGCAGTCATACACAATACACACAAAAAATGAACATGAAAGGATAACATAAAAGTTTGTGAGATGCAGCAAAAGCAGTGCTTAGAGGAAATTTGAGCTCATATACTAGAATTGAAATAAGATAGAAAATCAATCATCTAAATTGCTGCCTTAAGAAACAAGAGAATGAAGACCAATGTAAACCTAAAAGAAGAAAAGAAAAATTAGAGCATAAACTAATGGAATTGAAACATGAATATTATAAATAAAACTAAAAGCTAGTTCTTTAGAGGTAACAGTAGAATTGATAAATCTCCACCCAGGCTAATTAAGAAAAATAGAAGACTAACTGCTGATATCAGAAATGTAGGAAGGCCCATCACTACTGATTCTGTGATATTAAAGTATAATAAAAATATAATGAGCAACTCTGTGCGCACAAATGTGATAGCTCAGATGAACCAGTTCTTTGAAAGACATCTACCAAAATTGCACAAATAGATAGACCATCCGAACAGGCCCATGTCTATGAAAGGAAGTGAATCAACAGCCAACAATCTTACAAAAAGGATAGTATAAGGCCTAGTTGGTGTCACTGATGAATTCTACCAAAGATTTTTTTCCTAAGAAAGGCAGACTGCAACACACAACACCTCATTCGAGTGTGTCTGAAGTCTTGTACGCTTGACTTCCCTGTGTTCTCCTACAAGTATATATTGAGAGCTTATTTGGTCTACCAAACATTTGAGAAAGAAATGACACCTATTATCTATAACATTTTCCAGAGAATTGAAGCAGAGTGTACACTACACAACTCATTCTATGAGGCAAACATTAGCATCCTAATGTCAAAACTAAAAAAAGACATTACAAGAAACTACAAATCAACATCTTACATGAACACAGATGCAAAGATCCTCAACAAAATATTAGTAAATATAATCCAACAATGCAAAAAACATTATGCAGGAGCACTAGGTTGGGATGAGATGGATGACAGAGGATGAGATGGTTGGATGGCATCACTGACTTGGTGGACATGAGTTTGAACAAGCTCTGGGAGTTGGTGATGAACAGGGAAGCCTTGCATATTGCAGTCCATGGGTTGCAAAGAGTTGAACATGAGTTTCTATTTTCCCCCTTTTTGCTCCACATGTTCCTTTCAGAGAAGTTAGAAAATATATATAAAAAAATTTTAATTACCCATATCACCATTTAAAAATAACCACTGTTAATATTTTTATGGCTGTACTTCCTGACTTTTTCTTATGTTCAAATCTTAGCTTCATCATTTAGTATGTGATCTTAGACAGGTAAGTCAACCTTTCTGAATAAGTTTTATCTTCAAAATGATGATAATAATTTTCTTCATTGAACTGCTGTGAAGTTTAAATGAAATAGTGCATTTTAAGTATTTAGAACAGTGCCTGGTACTAGCTTATAAACTTAAATGCACTCATAGCCTTTGATATGCTGATTATCCTTCTAGATATTTACTTATATCAGTTACGCCACCCTCCCCATAATGCACAAATATTGAAAACAATCTGGATATCCAGCAACAATAGAGTAAAAAAAAAATGTGATGAAGACCACCCAGCATGAAAAAGCACGAACTAGTGATAAGTTCAACAATATGGCTAATCTCTAAAGCATTTTTGCTAAGTGAAAGGAGTCAGAGGCAAAGGACTACATAATATGTAATCCCATTTCTATGAAGTTTAAGAAGGAGCAAAACTAAAATGGTGCAATCAGAAGAGCAGTTACATTTGGGGATGGAGTTAGACTAGAAATGGCATGAAGAAAATTACTGGGTTGTATCTCAGTTGGAGTGATAGTTATATAGATGTGTGTGTTTGACATAATTCTTCTAATTCCACTCCTAAAATTGGTTCTTCAGTTTTGTGTTAGAATTGTACCTCAATTTAAAAAAAGGTCTTCCTCCTCACATAATACTTGACTGTCCTGCTACCTCCAGCCATATGTCCGTCATTGCCATATCCAATTAATAGCTTGTGGAAATCACCCTGTTCTCTTCATCTGCACTGCCACCTCATGTATTCAGACTACTATTTTCTCTCATATAATTTATCCAACTATCTCTTAATTAAGATCATTGTCCTCAACTTAGCTGAATGGGTTGTTTTTTTTTTTAATACAAAACAAATCACATCACGTTATTACTTAAAAATCCTCCAAGGACTGTCAAATCTTGAGACAAGTTTCAGTCTCTTTCTGTGTCTTTTTGGGGACCATTTGACCTGGGCCCCCACATCCCACTTTACTCTTATCTTCTAGTATTTATCCACTAGAATGTTCAGTCCCAGATATTAGAAATGTTTTTTAGTTTAATTTCAAACTCCTTGTCCCCTCTTTTTTTTAAATGAGGAGCATCTGTAGGATAGGAAGCACAGTGTATACCTGGCTCTAAGGCAGAATGTGAAAAGAAATAACCAGGGTTAGCTGGAGTCAATCCCATTTCTTGATTCCAGTTCTTCCCCCATGCTTTTTCTTTGACATGGAGCAATTCTATTTTCCTCTTACTTGGCTAGTCCTACTAGATCATCTGGTTTAAACTTAATTCACTTTTTGATCTAGGAAGCTGTCACCAACCACATATTCTGTTCAGGACATAAATGCTACCATATTATCCTGTTCTTCTCATTGTGAACTTAATTACTTATTTGTCCATATCTATTTCTATACTCTTTAAATATATGATCTAAAGGATCATATCTGTCTTGTTTACACTAATATCCACGACATTTGCAACAATCCCTGGTCCATAGTTGGGTCTCAGTAAATACATAATTATTACTGTCATTAAATAATTGAATGAATAGATGAATGATGAGTAAAATAAAGAATGAGTGAATGTTATATCCTTGCCCTTTTTTAAAACAGAAACTATGAAATAGCCACTTAAAAATTAGATAGATAACATTTGTAAAACTATAGTAAAAAGTTTCACACACAGAAGTTTCATGGATGCTTAAGTTCTCCAACATTTGTGTCAGCTGTTAAGAAAAACCCCTGCCCAGTATAGGGCAAAATGAGTGAGTGAATAAAACTCAGTTGTGTCCAGCTCTTTGTGACCCCATGGACGTTAGCCCACCAGACTCCTCTGTCTATAGAATTCGCCAGGCAAGAATATTGAAGTGGCTTTCCAAGCCCTTCTCCAGGGAATTTTCCCAACCCAAGGATTAAACCTGGATCTCGTGCATTGCAAGCAGATTCTTTACTGTCTGAGCCACCAGGGAAACCCATAGGACAAAATAGTCACCACAATTTCTAATAATTTCTGATATATTAAATGTATTGTGAGAAGGTTAAAACTGGCCTGTTCCTATGTAAATAAGACATCAGTTCAGTTCAGTTCAGTCACTCAGTCGTGTCCAACTCTTTGCGACCCCATGAATCGCAGCACGCCAGGCCTCCCTGTCCATCACCAACTACCGGAGTTCACTCAGACTCACGTCCATCGAGTCAGTGATGCCATCCAGCCGTCTCATCCTCTGTCATCCCCTTCTCCTTCTGCCCCCAATCCCTCCCAGCATCAGAGTCTTTTCCAATGAGTCAACTCTTCGCAGGAGGTGGCCAAAGTACGGTTATCCTATTACTGCTGCTGCTGCTGCTAAGTCGCTTCAGTCATGTCCAACTCTGTGCGACCCCATAGACGGCAGCCCACCAGGCTCCTCTGTCCCTGGGATTCTCCAGGCAAGAACACTGGAGTGGGTTGCCATTTCCTTCTCCAATGCATGCAAGTGAAAAGTGAAAGTGAAGTCACTCAGTCGTGTCCGACTCTTTGCAATCCCATGGACTGCAGCCTACCAGGCTCCTCCATCCGTGGGATTCTCCAGGCAAGAGTACTGGAGTGGAGTGCCATTGCCTTCTCCATACCCTATTACAATAGGTGTTAAATAGTTTAAAAGGAAAATAAACAGTCTCTAAGTCAGTCTCCCAAAGGAAACTCAAAGGAAGCAACTTAGTGAATGTCCTCTTATAAACCATGTCAGTTTTTAATTAAAATAAAATTCCCAGTAGGTAATTTGGGATATAATTCATGGCACTTCTCAGGTAACACAAGGAATCACAAATATCTGATGATAACTATCTAAATTATTTTTTTTTAATTTATAGCCATCTTACGATTTCTCATTATTTGTTAAACCCTCACTATTGCCCTGGTTGAAGCCTGGAAAAACCATTAGGCATACAAACATTTGATAGATAAAGTTTTAAAACAGTTAAATATTTTTTTTTGTTATCTAAATACTTTCAAATCATTTTTATTGCAATAGGTTATAATGCTATTAGCCACCATTTACCACATGATTATATATCAGCTAATGTTCAGTTCCTGAGCACTGAGAGGTCTTGTTTCATCTTTATGAAAATGAATGCTAGAAATATGTCTATAATTTGTTATTGAAAAATGAACATATTATTCAAAAGGATACTGACTACATTTCTGATCATTTAAAATGATAGATATGCTGTGTACATGTAGGAAACCCTAGGCAGATTCCTCACCAAAATGTTGACAATGACTATGTATTACTTTAAAAACAATATTTGCAGGGTTATAAAAGGCATTTTATGACAATCACATATTACTTTATTCATCAGTAAAACCTCTTTTCTCTACACATATCTTCACTTTGAAGAGATATAATAGACTTTTATCATATTTATAATCTTTCCTCTATTTCCAGGTCCATAAAGAGAAGGCTCCTATTTTTCAAGCTTTAATGATTCAGAGGTGTTTTTTTTTTTTTTTCTTATAGTTTTATGTCTCAATCATGATATTTTACCAGAATCAGAAGGAGTGGGAATGACTCAATGATAGATAAATGAATCATTTTAAATGGAATAAATTGTAATTCTATTCTGACTCTAATCTCTTCTACTCATATAAACAAATTAGTTTAGTTTTAAAATATATTGGATCAAGATGTCCCAACATAGCCTAGGAATGTAATCATTAATTACATTTCTTTACTCTTAAAAGTTGGAATGTACTTGAGATTGTTTAAAAACAGTATTGTCACAGCAACTACACCAAAAACTGAGTGTTTTCAACATGAGAATTTCCCAGTTTTGAGACAGACAATACAAAATCACTCCATCCAAAGTCTACTCAACAATTTATGAAGCTGAAACTTGAGAGTACAGCTTGCAGATAACATATTCTGGTATGCTCAACAAAATCTGTGAACTTCAAGTCATCTAGAGATTTTCTTATTGCTTATACTTATGTTTAAAATTTTATAGCTTTCATGTTAATGCTTCTCCAGGTTTAAGGCAGATTTGGAGATCATTTTGAGAAGCTATTTGGAACTTATTCCTACAGTCTGTCTTCTCACAAGAGTACAATGGTACCATATGTTCAATGATGTATGTTGACACAATTACTTAATGAAATATTATCTAAAGCAAGTGAAGTCTCTGTTCAACCATTTAAATAATTTCCACACTTTAAATATTGACAAGAGAGCTTCATTCTTCTTTACTGACTCTTCCAATTCATGTCAAACAAATATTTGAAACAAGTGTTCCTTGAGAAAGAACAACCAGAAAACATGCTATTTCTACTATCAGTGACTAACTGTGCTCACTTTCTTATGAAAAGACCACTTGTACAAATAAATTTCTTGAAGGTAATTTCCTACTTCAGATGGGGAACCTTAGGGAACATGATCCAGTGAAAGACATGTCCCAGGTTCAGATGACAAGAGCAAGTGAAAACTTTTAAATCCACCATCATGATTATTTTCTTGATTCCTTAGACCTGTTATGCACTTTGATCCTGTGTTTTATATTAGCAACGATGCCAAGAACCATGAGGTGTGGTGTCTCATCTTCTATCTACTCAGTACACTCTGTCTTAAAACTAAAGATGGTATAAGAGAACATCTTGTCTTACAACTAAGGGTTATAAATGAAAGGAGGTGGTAGGGTGACACTATATTTGTATTTTTTATTTACAGTATTAAAACAATTAGGTTTTATTCTTTTTGAAAATTTGGAATTTACTTTTAATATTGGAACTTGATTGTCTTGAAAATTTGTACAAAATACTGTGTTCTAAAAGTCATTTTTTTTGATTCACCTTTTATTCTTTGGACCAGCACAGAGGGTTTCTTCAGAAATGTCTATTGACAGGAAGGAAAGTTTGTTTGACTTCTATCAAGGATCAACTGAGTAAAAAAACATTTTTCATCATATATAAATACTTATTTCTCCTTAAGTAAATTGTTCTTCCTAAAAGGAATAAGATAGAGAGGAATGATAAATTACTCCAACAATTTGGAAAATAAAATGTCTCCCTTGAAAATCTTTCTCCAAATTGGTCTAAGGATACAATTAACATTTTTTGATAATCACAGTATACCACAAAATAATATTATATCATTGTATATATAATTTAAAAGCCTTATTATAGTATAATTCCATTTATGTCTCTCCTATTTTTTGAGCTACATTGTCATTAGATTTACTTCTATATATGCTCCAAACACCACATACATTATTATTATTTGTGAAAATAATCAATTTACTTTTAAAACATTTTAAGAAAAGAAATAATATTCATCATTCCTTCCTATATATAAGGATTTCCATTCTGGAGTCATTTACCTTTAGCCAGAGAACTTTATTTAGCCATATTTTAGTGTGTATCTACTGTAGTGCTATCAACTTTTTTTTACCTGAAAATATCTCTTCATTTACCTTGAAATTTTAGATATTTTTCCTGGATATAGAATTTTTTCTTTCAGAATTACTGTTATTTCATTATCTTTTGATTTACACTACTTCTAAAAAGGATGCAGGCAATATTTTAATGTTCTTGTTCCACTGGACATAATTTTCTCTCATTATCAATAGTTTGACTATGATGTACCTAGATGTACTTTTTTAATGCTGTTTTGGGTTCACTGAGTGTCTTGTATTTTAGTTGCTCTTTTTGATCAAATTTGGAATAAGTACAGCCAGTATTTCTTTAAATATTCGTTTCTACAACCATTCTTCTTCTCCTGAGACTGATTACATGTATGTTATACCATTTGATGCTGTCATATTGGCCACTGAGGCTCTATTATATTTTTCAGTCAGCCTGCTCACTGTATTTTGGTTTGGATAATTTCTGTTGACTTCTATTTATGTAACCAACCATTTCTTTTCTTTTGTGCAACCTATTGTTAGTTGAATGCAATGAATTTTTGATCAGATATTGTTTTTTTTTTCAGTTTTACATTTTTCATTTGTTCTTTATTGTTCTGTATATTTTCTGAAATTTTCTATTGCCTCATCAGTTCTACCCACATTTTCCTCTAATTTCTTTAACATGTTTATCATAATTATATTACAGTCTTGACTGCTAACCCCAAATCTGGGTCACATGCAGTTTTATTTTTAGTGAATTATATTTCCTCTTTCTTCACATATCTGGGTTGTTTTTTTTTTAATAGTTGACATTAATTCACTGTAGAGAATGTGGAATCTGTTATTGTCTTCTGAAAAGTGCTATATTTTGTAAAAGCATGCAGTTAAACTACATGTCATTTACTTGATCTTTGAAAGAATTATTTGTAGGTTTTCTTAAAGTGGTCAATTTTTTTTTTTTTTTTTGAGTCTTCTAGTAAACTCCTTAGTCTTTGGATGAAGTCTTTTTTTTTTTTTAATTAGTTAATTTTTTATTGTGCTATGACATACCTAATCTAAAATTTATCATCTTAACCACTTTTTTTTCTCATTAGCTTTCCATTTCATACATAACAATGTATATATGTCAATCCTAATCTCCCAATTCATGGATACAGTTTTTACTCAGAAGGTGTTCCCCTTAGGTTGTTTCACTGGAGACTCTGAGATATTTACCAATCCCTTCAAAGTGTTGAGATTAACATGGCAAGCCTATCTCTCCAGCAGAGGCAGCTACTAATGTCAAACACAAGTCTTTCAGCCTTCCAGATGTTCTTTTCAGTAAAAGGGCCTATTGATATCTTATTGTGGACTTCCTCATAGCTCAGTTGGTAAAGAATCTGTCTGCAATGCAGGAGACCCGGGTTTGATTCCTGGGTTGGGAAGATCCCCTGGAGAAGGAAATGGCAACCCATTCCAGTGTTCTTGCCTGGAGAATCCCATGGGCAGAGGAGCCTGGCGGGCTATGGTCCATGGGGTCACAAGTGTCAGACACGACTTAGCAACCAAACCACCACTACCATAGTTTAGGGTTCAGGGATTTGAAAGGGGTTTATAAGCACAGTTTCTGTGATTCTTTCCTTTCTGGGATTCTTCCCTGACATTCTATTCACTCTTAGGTCATGAATCCTATTGTCTGACTCTTTAAACCAATAAAACAGTAGAGTTTTTCTTCTCACTTGAGTTCTGTCAAAGGCATATCATGTAGACTTAAGAGATCCCTCAGGGGAAAAATCACATAAATGGGGTTCTTACCCAGAATTTTTCTACTCTTCCAGGGTTAAACCTCCTCCAGTTTGCACTTGCTTCTGTTACTCTCTAGTTACTTTAAGTATATACATATTATATTTTGCTCATGGTTTGTAATCACTAGCAGCAGATGAGTTCATCCATTATATGTTTTTCTATCATTGCTAGAAGCCAGAAGCTTTCAATCACTTTTATTTCCTTTATTTTCAAATTATTAGTGAACTAAGACATTTAAAATATTTTACTAAAACTAAATTCATTTGCATGCAAATTACCTCTTAATTATGTGACTGTTGGTACAACAAATGAATAAGAGCTTCAGAAGTTAGGTATGCCATTATTTTAAAGAATATTAGTCATTATGCAATCAGATCAGATCAGTTGCTCAGTTGTGTCTGACTCTTTGCGACCCCATGAAACGCAAAATGCCAGGCCTCCCTGTCCATCACCAACTCCCGGAGTTCACTGAGACTCACGTCCATCAAGTCAGTGATGCCATCCAGCCATCTCATGGGTATTCTTTTTGCTTTGGCTCCATCCCTTCATTCTTTCTGGAGTTATTTCTCCACTGATCTCCAGTAGCAGATTGGGCACCTACTGAGCTGGGGAGTTTCTCTTTCAGTATCCTATCATTTTGCCTTTTCATACTGTTCATGGGGTTCTCAAGGCAAGAATACTGAAGTGGTTTGCCATTCCCTTCTCCAGTGGACCACATTCTGTCAGATCTCTCCACCATGACCCGCCCATCTTGGGTTGCCCCACAGGCATGGCTTAGTTTCATTGAGTTAGACAAGGCTGTGGTCCTAGTGTGATTAAAATTTACACAAACAGATACTTGAAAGATGGCAATCAAGAATCTCAAGTCATATTTATCCAAGTATTTAATGAAGTTGCTAACATTTTTCTGATGTCTCTTGGCACTACTCTTGAATTTTAACTCTATAATTGTTCAGGTTAATTTGACTATTTAAGCCAGCACTAAATGTCTTGGAAAAGGATCTATATACTTATTCAACATAAATGATTATCCCTAAGGATATCTCACATTCATAAAATATAGTTTGCAAATAAACTTCACATATGGCTACATGGTCTAATTCTCTTAACCATCCTCTTAGGTAGCATGCCAGTATCTCCATTTTATAGATTATAAAATTAGAATATTAAAGGGATTATGGTGACTTTCCAAAAAAGAAAAACCAAACCCACAGATGGCAGGTGATGGAGCCAAGTCTTGGACTCGGATATTCTGCCTTCCAATAAAACTTTGTTCCACTAATTCATCACAGTGTCCTTAATTGGATCCCCTCTAATTCTGCTTTGGATTTCAATGCCATTCTTTGTATAAATCAAATATAATATTTTGTGTAATCCTTTTATAATACAGAGTGATACAGGATATTTGATACTAGCTTTTAGTTTGAAACTAGTTACCTTGATGAGAAAATAAAATTCAGAAAAGATTCAGTTCAGTTCAGTTCAGTTCAGTCACTCAGTCATGTCTGACTCTTTGCGACCCCATGAATTGCAGCATGCCAGGCCTCCCTGTCCATCACCAACTCCCAGAGTTCACTCAGACTCATGACCATCAAGTCAGTGATGCCATCCAGCCATCTCATCCTCTGTCGTCCCGATTGACATAGCTCAGATTAGAATTTGGGAATCTTGATTACTAAATGTTCCATTGGTTCATGCTTGGCACAGTTAAAGAGATGCATTCTAGCTGATTATTTTCTATTACCCATGTTTATATTTTAAAATCTTGATCAACTTATATTTAAAATCTTAATACAAACAATTCATTTTCATTTGAGCAGGAAGTTTTTGTGTAGGAAAGAAGTCTATAACTGCAAACTTGGAAGTAAAAATGTTAGACAAAAATCTGTCTCTCAGCATCCAACGTTTTTTATCAGGCCTGAAACTGAGTTTAAAAATTACTTGTTAATAGCCTTTTATCTCTGAAGTCTAGAACTAGTCTCTTTTGTCCTGTGGGGAAAAAAAGATGAACATCAGTCAGTTTTTTATTTACAAGTCTCATTAATTTAACCACACATGGACATTAAACTATTTTTTAACTTCTAGCTCTGAAAATAAAACTTCAACCTCTCAAGCCCTGTGCAATGTGCAGCATTTTGATGATACTATTGATTATTATAGGCATCTCCTTCTAGGTAACTTATTTGAATTTTGCCACCTGAGAATCTATTTGGCTTAAGAAATTTGCTTCCTGAGGATCTATTTAGCTTTTCCGTTCTCTATACTATAATTACACCCTTACTTTGATTATTAGATACCCTGTGAAGAAAATGGAGCTGATTCTGAAAAGCTCTTACTTTGCTAATACACTGAAAGCTTGTGATTGTAGAGAGGGAGCTCTTTGAAAAACTATCATGTGACTCTTGTTACCAGGAAACCATATTCCTACATTAAATCTCTCATACAGCCATTGCTCAATATAGACATATATAAATATGCTATACATACATATGCATATGCATATCCCAATCTTTGGACATACATAAAAAACAAGTTAAAATAAGATCTAGCCTTACAGAGATATGGTTTTACAAATCTAGTTGGACTGAAAAGCAAGTCACTTTTGAGATTTAAAACAGTCAGATGATTCATGTTACATATTAGATTCTTGATCTTAGAAATATACAGAATGGAAATTAAAAGAATAAAACAACCTAAATTTGAAACCTTCCACTTTCTGTTTATTCTGTATTGAAAATATGTGTGGAGGGTAGTGAAGAGAGACATTTAGTTTAATTGTCAAAGCTGAATTTAGATATATTACAAGATTTACAAATTTATTTTCTTTTAAGAGAGTAAGAAAGACATATATATATATATATGACTACATTGAGATATATATATATATATATATATATATCTCAATGTAGTCAGTTTCCTGAAACTTAAAAAGTGTTATAGCCCATTCAGACAAATTTTCCTATTACTACCCTTTTTATAAAATTACATAAAGATGCCTTTTGCAAATTGATATAATAGTTAGGTGCATTAACTCAAGTACTGTTGTTCAGAAAACTTCCTTTTGTTGAGGACTTTTCCTAAAATTAAACCTGACATAGAATGATATTAAAATGGAGAATCATTTTGACCTAGTGGCCAGAAGGACCACTGAATTTCTTGGGACCAGAAGGAAAGCTCCTAGGAGCTATCTCAAAGAGCAAAATGGTTACTAGTTCAAATATACTTGAAGAAAGTGTGTTAGACGGGTGTAAATGTTGTTGTTCAGTCAGCCAGTTGTGTCTGACTCTTTGTGACTCCATGGACTTCAATACACCAGACTTCTTTGTCCTTCCCTATCTCCTGGAGTTTGTTCAAATTCATGTACTTTGAGTCGGTGATGCCATCCAATCATATTATCCTCTGTTGCTCCCTTCTCCTCCTGCCTTCAATCTTTCCCAGCATCAGGGTCTTTTCCAATGAGTCAGTTCTTCACATCATGTGCCCAAAATACTGAGCTTTAGTTTCAGCATCAGTCCTTCTAATGAATATTCAGGGTTGATTTCCTTCAGGAGTGACTGGTTTGATCTCCATGTTGTCAAAGGGACTCTGAAGAGTCTTCTCCAACACCACAATTCAAAAGCATCAATTCTTCGTCACTCAACCTTCTTTATGGTCCAGCTCTCATATTTGTACATGACTACTGGAAAAACCATAGCTTTGACTATATGGTCCTTTGTAGGCAAAGTGATATCTCTGCTTTTTAATGAGCTATCTACTGGTGGAATATAAAAACCTAAAACCATTGTGAAGAATTTATCAAAAGCGAAGAACTGACTCATTTGAAAAGACCCTGATGCTGGGAAAGATTGAAGGTGGAAGGAGAAGAGGATGACAGAGGATGAGACGGTTGGATGGCATCACCGACTCAGTGGACATAAGCTCTGGGAGTTGGTGATGGACAGGGAAGCCTGGCGTGATGTAGTCCATGGGGTTGCAAAGAGTCAGACACGACTGAGCAACTGAACTGAACTGATCACTAGCTGAAAAGTAATCAGCAATGAAATTGCTCTTTTACTTCATAATCTTATATCTAGAGATTTACCTTTAAAATACATTCAGGAAAACAAAACTAAGGAAATATTCACAGAGGTATTAATTGCAGCAATATTTCTAATAGCAAAATGTTTATTTCTCATTTATAAAACTTGGTTGAATAAAATATGTTAATTCTGCACAAATGGACAGTTGAGTAGATGTAGTAAAAATGAAAATGATCTCCATGAATCAATCATGTGTTATTTTCAGGATATATCATGAAGTGGAAAAAACAGATTTGGAAAATATATTAGTTGTAAGACATTTTTTTAAATGAAGGTAATAAAATATTTATAAATATAAAAGAAACAAATGCAGAAAGGAACAATCAGACAGTAAAGGAAATGGTTATACAGAGGGAGTAGTAATAATTAGGTGAAAACAAATGGGTTGGGAATGAAACTCTTCTAATCATATATTTTCACATTGAATTGAAAGTATTAGTCACTCAGTCATGTTTGACTCTGCAAATCCATGGACTATAACACACAATTCTCTGTCCATGGAATTCTCTATGCAAGAATACTGGAATGGGTTGCTATTCCCTTCTCCAGGGGATCTTCCTGACCCAAGGATTGAACCTGGGTCTCCTGCATTGTAGGCGGATTCTTTACCACTGAGCCACCACGGAAGCCCCATGTTTTCACAGTGGAACTATATAAATAATTTACTGTAAACTGTGTAAATAATTTAAATATTTAAAAATAAATTAAGTCAAAAAGAGTACAAAAGAAGCAAACACCTACATGAAAAACAAATAGAAACAAAAGAATGAAACATAATAATATTGGTAATTAAATGAAATATTTGATCCTTAATTGGATCATAGATTGAAAAGAAACAGAAAATAGGCATTATTGGAACGATAGGAAAAATTTGGATATGGACTTATTTTCAATTTCAGGAGAATGAGGCTTGCATAAATTGAAATTAATTTAAATGAATTATCTTTAATAAAAATTACTAAGGAATGGTGGGCTGATTTGGCATTATTGAAACAGAGCACATATTTTTTTACTTTTTATTTTATATAGGAGTATAGGTGATTATCAGAGAAGGCATTGGCACCCCATTCCAGTCCTCTTGCCTGGAAAATGCCATGGATGGAGGAGCCTGATAGGCTGTAGTCCATGGGGTCGCCAAGAGTCAGACACGACTGAGCGACTCCACTTTCACTTTTCACTTTCATGCACTGGAGAAGGAAATGGCAACCCACTCCAGTGTTCTTGCCTGGAGAATCCCAGGGATGGGGGAGCCTGGTGGGTTGCCGTCTATGGGTTCGCACAGAGTCAGACACGACTGAAGTGACTTAGCAGCAGTAGCATAGGTGATTATTGGCTTTCCTGGTGGCTCAGATGGTAAAGAATATGGCAGCAATGAAGGAAACCCAGGTTTGACCCCTGGATTGGGATGATCTCCTGGAGAAACGAAAGTCAACCCTGTCCAGTATTCTTGCATAGAGAATTCCATGGACAGAGGAGTCTGGCAGACTATAGTCCATGGAGTAGCAAAGAGTTGGACATGACTGAGCAACTAACACACACACACACACACACACACACACAGACATGCAAACTTACGGGCTTTCCAGCTGGCTCCATTGTAAAGAATCCACCTGCCAATGCAGGAGACTTGGTTCGATCCCTGAGTTGGGAAGATCCCCTGGAGAAGGAAGTGGCAACCCACTCCAGTATTCTTGCCTGGGGAATCCCATGGACAGAGGAACCTGGTGGGCTGTAGTCCATGGGGTTGCAAGGAGTCAAACACAATTTAGCGACTAAAACAATAACAACATGCAAACTTATACATTAAACAATCTAACCCCAGATCTGTAATTCACAAAAAGTTCTTAATTCTCTTTAAAATATTTCATAGAAATATTAAAGTAAGAACTTACCTTTATTTAACGTATTTACTTTGAAAATATTTGGCCATTAAGACCCGTTTCTTTCTGTATGTGTGTGAAAACAATATGCTCTCTGAATATTATAGGGAAAATTGAGCAGGCCTTTCTGTATTTAGGCAGCCAGTAAGACAGAATTCAGGCATTTATATGGTTTAATTTTTTTCATTTTAATTTAACTGTGAGAGAATAAAAAGGTAATTATTTTCCTGTTATTTTCCCCATGTGTTCCCC
This sequence comes from Bos indicus x Bos taurus, assembly GCF_003369695.1. Classification (NCBI taxonomy): domain Eukaryota; kingdom Metazoa; phylum Chordata; class Mammalia; order Artiodactyla; family Bovidae; genus Bos; species Bos indicus x Bos taurus. The sequence continues at coordinate 33,156,403 of NC_040077.1, forward strand.
ACACCCGTCCAGTGTAAGGAAAACCAGTTCTGCCCAGTAAAGTTGGTGGCATTAATTACTGCTGCTATAAGAAGCGCTATGCAGTGATGGCTGGCTGCCAGCCAAAGGGAAGTCTTCCCTCTCCTTGGCCTTTCTCATTCTTCTCTCATTAGCTGCAAATGAAATTGTCACATATATTTTTATACGGGGACTTTTTCATGAGAACCTAACTCATTCAATATTATATCTGGCCTGAAATTCTAGCATCACATGCTCCTAAGTATTTCAAGAAACTTTATTTTTAGCTTGTCTCTTTTTGTGCCCTGTCAGCACTTAGGGCTTTCCTCCCTCTGTAGCTAGGTGGTTAGGAAAGGCTAAAAAGACAGATCTATTCGGAAAGAAGAGTCTCATGAAACTTGAGATAACTATTTCTCTTGCTCTGCCAAATATTTATGTAGCAGCCTAAAAATGAGCACTGTTCAATTGGGGTTCTTTCTCTTTCCATTATCACCAAAGGTGAACACTTCCTTTTATGGATTTTGTTTGAATATATGTTTACACTCATGAAATCCAGATTTTTGTTTCTGTCCCTTCATCTTCCAAAATGCTCCAGCAACAACATAGTTCTGATACTCTGAATAAAAGTTCTGCTAGACTTCAGTGATAATGCTATCCTTGAAATTGGTAGGTTCTCTTGAGTAACACTGTGTCACTTTTATTTTTTGAAAAAATTTTGTCAAATTGATTGACATACCCTGGAAATATAAATTACTTGTAGGCTTGTTCTAGGGGGAGGGCATGGTAAGGAAAATAATTTACCAAGGTCAGTACAAAAAATAGTTTTCTTACTACTTTTGGAAATTGATTTGATTTGAGCCTCGTTTTTTAGTTTAAGGAAGAAGCTAGGTTCTCACACTCCACTTTCTCTGTACCTTCCTTGGTCTGAAGGACAAACCCCAGAGTCCCTGATTAGCAACTTTGAAGTGAGAAGATTTGGGATATTCACTGGCAGTGCTCCTTGGTGAAAATACTTAAGAGGAATGGAAAGAATATTGAAGATCACATTGTTTATTTTTCAGTTCGAGCCAAAGAATTAATGGAAGTAAACATTAGAAATATGAATTACCATCCTAAATCCATCATAGATTCATGATTGCTCATGTTCGTGTTTATGTTCATGTTTATGAACAATGAGCAATATGTCTCTTTCCCCAAAAATATTTTTTCTGTAGTGAAAATTATTTTACTGGCTTCTCAGATCTAGATTCTGAGGCACTTTAATATGCTTCAAAAATTCAAGTTTGACCACCACTATGAATTATGTGAAGGACAGTTTAAATAGCTCATTTTATATTTGTTAGTTTATTTTGTATTGGTATACATTTAACACTTTTCATTACTTGCAATTATTTGCTTTTACTAGAGAAAGAGAGTGCCAAGCTTAAAGCCTAACTAGGTAGTGACCAGTAGTACAGTACCTAGTTAGGTTTTGAAAACATTATTTTTGTGTTATTGTATTTATTTTAAAATTATCTTCCATTTATGGAAATTTTACTATCCTCTTTTTATAGTAGTGATATACATTTTCCTTATGTATTTAAGTTTAGAAAGTGAGTCATTTTAAAGAAAATAGTGATAATAATGTATATGAGGTATGAACATCATGAGACTTTAAAGGTAATATTTGGGAAACAGGGATCATAAACCTAGATTAAACATGTGGTCTGAGCTACTAGTCCATCAGTAACCATAAATTTACCTCAATCTTAATCAGACTTTTTAGTTTGTTTTTTATGGCAATACACAGCTTCTTGCCCTGGTGAGAAAATTGGTGGACAGAATATGATTATAGAATAGTGCTCTAATTGTAACCTATGCCTTGGTAGTGAGATGATCTAGCTGGGCAAGGTAAATAATCTGATTATGATTAGTTGGTGACCCACATGGTTTAAAGAAATTAAACCACCCTCAAACTTGTAAAAATCAAATGAAAAGTTGGCCAAGGAAAAGATTAGAAAAAATTGCATAATCTAGAGAAGCGATTGTGATTAAATCTAAAGAATCACCCGAAAAACTTGTTTGAAATTTCATGCCTATGGCCTACTCTGAATAATGAGTTAGAATTAGTAGTCGTGGGTCCTCTAAAAATGAGTTGGAAGCAAATTGCTACAGACATATGATCTTGACAATATGTTCCTGAAATATATTGGGATTAATGCAATCTATAATTTATTCCAGAGAAAAAAGGCTTGTTTTAGATCAAAAGAACGAAAAAGAACATAGGAATTAGATGATCAAGAAATGAATCTTAGCTATAAACACATATAAATATCTAAGTTATAAGATATTTATATTTCTTTTATTGTTTAGTATTGTTAAAACACTATATTGATAAGAAGTAGAACTATTTGGTTTTGCCTTTTTTGTTGTGTTACTCTATCTGTTGATGAAAGAACAACATTTAAAAATTCTGAACAAGACAGTAATTTATTCTATTTCCTTTGCAAAAGTTCAGTCATATGGAATATTTCTAGTCATCATAACTATTTAAATGAAATATTTACTGAAAATACTTTTCTGAATGATTGGAAGAGTGGAATGAAAACAGGTTACCATTAGTAAGAGTAGACCATCTCCATGCTAATGATTTGAATAAAAAGTTTAATTCATTGTCAAATATAAAAGAATATAAGACATGAGATCCCCATCCACCTAGCCAAAATGCCATGCAAAACTCTTGTTTTCTAATCATAAAATACATGCATGTTTGTGCTGTGTTCAGTCACTCAGTCATGTCTGACTCTGTGACCCCATATACTGTAAACCGCCAGGCTCCTCTGTTCATGAGATTTGCCAGGCAAGAATACTGGAGTGGATAGCCATTCCCTTCTCCAGGGAATCTTTCCGACCCAGAGACTGAACGTGTCTCCTACATTGCAGGCAGATTCTTTACCACCTGAGCCACCAGGAAAGCCCCACATAAATTTACACATACATATTAAAATATTTTAAAATACAGCTTTGTTGTTGTTGTTTAGTTGGTAAGTCCTGTCTGACTCTGCAACCGTACAGACTGTAGCCCGTCAAGCTCCTCTATCCTTGGGACTTTCTAAGCAAGACTACTGGAATGAATTGCCATTTTCTTCTTGAGTCTCTGGTGTCTCCTGCATTAGCAGGTGGATTCTTTACCACTGAGCCAACAGGGAAGCCCAAAAGACAACTTACACACTCACATAAAAGAGAAGGTTGTTTAGAATCAAAACAATTTTAAGAGAAAAACAGAATAGAGGATTTGCTCAGAAATTAGATTGGTGAAGGGAAATTGTGAGTATGTTACTAGTGCTGTCTGTCTACTAAAGAAAGAGAAAACTTGGCATAATATAACGATCTCATTAATAGAATCCTTGAACTTGATTTAATGACTTCCTCCATCTCATTTCTCATAAGAGAAAAAAATAGAAAGAAATTAGCCTTTTACACAATTAGACCTCATGATGTCATGACTGCACATCTATTACAGATATGCATATGAAATAAGATCTTCAGGAATCTTATGATTATAAAATAGAGTATAATACAGTCATTCCACCATAAGTCAGCCTTATAATATATCTAGATTTTTTTAACTTCCTCCTTTATAAGAAGCAGCAATGGAGAAATAGATCTTAGACAAATAACATGAAAGCAAACTTTACTACTATAGATTTTTTGTTTATTGTTTATTCATTTATTTTTGTTCTTGGATGCTGGAAAGCACATCTGAAAAGGCAGTGGTTACTTGTCCTGTCATGAAATTTTGGAAGTGGTAGAAAGTATAAATTCTCTAATATTGTTTGAGTGCTGCAATAACTGTATCTTTAAAGCCCTATGTGTAGACACACACTCTGAAATAGTGTAGACTATTTCACTATTTAAACTCTTAAATAGTGTAACACTATAAAAATAGATATTTTAGTAGTGTTTTCAGAAAATATCTTTATTTCTTTCAATTAGTTGCAGGAAGGTCCAAGCTCTTATGTGTGTACTTTATATTTGTAAAACAGAAATAAATTCAGTGGCTTTTAGTTCAGATCTACCAAATTCAAGTTTTTTTTTTTTTTTTTAACCTTTAATACTTTTTGAAGTTAATTGAGTACCAGGGAATAAAATGAAACAGAAAGTCCTTATATTCTACCTTAAATCACCCTTGATATTAAACTAGGGTTTAAGAACCCTTACCGGTTATTTTCACTCTTTACTGTACTGACTGTGCTTTTTAAGGAACAGAGAGTACTCATCTAACTTTAAGGCATTCAGTTCAGTTTAGTTCAGTTCGTCGCTCAGTCGTGTCTGACTCTTTGCAACCCCATGAACTGCAGGACGCCAGGCCTCCCTGTCCATCACCAACTCCCGGAGTTCACTCAGACTCACGTCCATCGAGTTGGTGATGCCATCCAGCCATCTATCCTCTGTCGTCCCCTTTTCCTCCTGCCCCCAATCCCTCCCAGCATCAGAGTCTTTTCCAATGAGTCAACTCTTTGCATGAAGTGGCCAAAGTATTGGAGTTTCAGCTTTAGCATCATTCCTACCAAAGAACACCCAGGGCTGATCTCCTTCAGAATGGACTGGTTGAATCTTCTTGCAGTCCAAGGGACTCTCAAGAGTCTTCTCCAACACCACAGTTCAAAAGCATCAATTCTTCGGCGCTCAGCCTTCTTCACAGTCCAACTCTCACATCCATACATGACCACAGGAAAAACCATAGCCTTGACTAGATGGACCCTTGTTGGCAAAGTAATTACAGACTAATTAAAGAAGGGAGATTTACAACAGTGAACTAAGTCAAGAACTTTAAAAGATACATGCCTCAGTGTTAGCTCGTGCAGTATGTGCACAGGAGGTGTAAGAAAAGGAAAATGATTTTTGTGAATTAGAAAAGGTAAAATGTGAGTTCTATTGTGATGGAGCAGATACAATGTTAATTGAAGAGCAGGTGGGAAAACTGTATAGTCAAAGGGAATGGAAATACTAAACAAACTGTACAAACGAAAAGGAGATCAGCTTTATTGGTAACTACTGCTGTTCCTCTTTAAAAGTTGAGAAAATTGAAGCATAAAAATTTAGAAAATTTGTCAAGATCACACATCTTGACACAGTAAGTGGCGCTACATGAATTTCAAACTGTCAACAGGACTTAGCCAATACGGAGCCCAAGGTTTGCCCAGAGGAGCAGCGAGAGACAGTAATAGGAATAGAAAGGGTTAGGTCTCTTCTAAAACTCTATTCCTCCTACTCACTTCTACTTCTCAGTTCTGGTTTCCTTTATTTCCACTTCAATATTCTCTCCTTTGAAATTTATTTTTCATTCTAGAATTTTCTCAAAAGAGAATTCTTATCTTTAACTGGATTTCAAAATTCTCCAGTCACTGCCTGAGAAACATCAAAAAATATTTTTTCTCCTACTGAACTTTTTTGTTTCTGCCTCATTCAGAGAGTTTCTCTGAGAATTAAGGACAAAGAGCAAGTGAAGAGCTGCAGATACAGCTGGACTGGCTAATTATCATTTCAAAGGAATTCAGTGGGAGGATTTTTGTCCCCCAAGTTCAGAGCTCAACTGTTTCACAGCTATAACCATAGTAGTTTACACACGGAACCATAGAAATTGCTCACTATAGATGTCTACCTTTCTGTCACATTTTGTTCTGTCCTCCTTCTATGCACCTCTCCCTTGCGTTTTCATTGTAGTCTTTAAATGTTCTTTCTCTCAATCTCTCATCTTGTTATATTTGTTTTCCCTCTTTACATTATATCATTTCCTTTCTTTCTCCCTCAAAAATATCTAATGTATAGTTGAAAAATATTTCTTGTATTTATTAAAATGCAAATTATTTTAATTATTTATTAAAAATGATCTCTAAAAATTTAAACATGGCTTAAAATTTTATCTCTCAGAAAGAATTTATCTACAAGGATTTATCTTGGAACTCCATCCTGATAAACTGAACTATATTAAAATTTTGAATTTATTTGAACAAAAATCAATTTGAATCAAGCAGCATCCAATATAGCAGACCAAAAGGAGCTCCTAAGAGCTATACCAAACGAAGAACTTTTATAGGCAGAAGGGAGCAGGAACAAGAAATTTACAGGAGACAAAAAAGCAGATTGGTTGTTGAAGGTTACTTTCCTTTAGGGGACGGCAGAGATCTGTCAGGCAGATTGCCTAACTAGTGCTGCCAGGCCATTCCTCATTGATTGATTTAAGATGTCATTTTTGGGAGAGCCAAAACTGTGATTAAGTCTCAGCTTGGTGACAAGGCACTTAGCAGAAATGACTACATTTGGGGCTTATTGTCTTTTTTTCTTTTTTTTCTTTAATAATCTCCAACACCCTTTTTTCTTCAGCATTTCAATCCCCTACCCCCACCCCCCCCAAAAAAATCTTACTTTTCCTTCTTTATGAGTAATGTTTGGAACTTTTAAAAAAATTCATTTATTTTTTTAGTTGAAGGATAAATGCTTTACAGAATTTTGTTGGTTTCTGCCAAACTTCAACATGAATCAGCCTGCCTGGGTGCAAAAGCCCTCTTTGCCCTGTAAAATCTCTCTGTGCTGTGCTTAGTCACTCTACGACTTTTTGTGATCCCAAGGACGTAGCCCACCAGGCTCCTCTGTCCATGGGATTCTCCAGGCAAGAATACTGGAGTGGGTTGCCATGCTCTCCTCCAGAGGATCTTCCCAACCCAGGGATCAAACCCAGGTCCCCCACATTGCAGGTGGATTCTTTACTGTCTGAGCCACCAGGGAAGCCCTCAACTCCTATTTAAAAGTTTCAAAAACACTAATATATTTACATTCGTTCTATCATTTAAATAACTATTTGGCCTTCAGTGTTTTTCCGTAGCATGGAACTTTCATTTCATGTTACACTACATTTGCATACTCACAAAGCAATCCTACAATTGTGAAATAATCAGTGATGAATGCAACAGATGATTTGCTGCAAGATTTCTCAAAGCTTTTAATGTAGTAATCTGCATTGTGAATTCTCTTTAATTATTATTAAAAAATTAAATTAAAATTTTTTTCTTCCAATTTTATTGAGATATAATTGATATACAAGTCTTTCTACTGTGGTGCAGTGGTAAAGGATCTGATTCCCAATACAAAAGAGAGATGAGGGTTCGTTTTCTGGGTCAGGAAGATCCCTTGGAGGAGGAAATGGCAACTCAGTTCAATATTCTTGCCTGGAAAAATTCCAAGGGCTGAGAAGACTGGAGGGCTACTGTCCACAAAATCCCAAAGGGTAGGATAGAACTGAGTGACTGAGCACACACGGGTACACAAGATCGACTATAGCACTGTGTCTGTATAAATTTAAGGTGTACAGATTCACGAATTGACTGACATACAACATGAAATGATTATCATAGAATGTTTAGGGAGCATTCATCATCTCATATAGGGTATATATTTACAATGCTGTACATTACATCTCTAATACTTATTTATCTTACAACTGGGAAGCTTGTCCTTTTTAACTGCCTTCATCTAGTTCACTCTCGCCCTAGCCTGTACCTCTGGTAACCTCAAATCTTATTTCTTTTTCTTTGAGTTTGTTTGTTTTTGAATTATAATTTACTTACAACACTCTGTTTGTTTCTATTATATAATATATAATACAATATATATACAATATATAGATTTGGTATTTTTGCTCATATCAAAATGATCACCAGGATAATTCTAGTTATGGCAGCATACAAGCATATTATGTAATTATTGACTGTATACCACACACTGTACATTTCAAACACATGACTCTTTTATTTGCACCTAAAAGTTCATATTCCTTAATTTCTTTCATCTATTTATTTCTTCTCCTTACTCCTGTTCCCTCTGGCAACCACCTATCTGCTCTCATATCTATAGCTCTGCTACTGTTTTATTACATTTTTTCATTTATTTTGTTTTTTAGATTCCATATATGAATGGAATCATACAGTGTTTGTCTTTCTCTCTCTGACTTTTTAAGCTTAGCGTAATACTGTTTCAGTTCAGTTCAGTAGCTCAATCATGTCCAATTCTTTGCAACCCCATGGACTGCAGCACACCAAGCTTCCCTGTCCATCACCAACTCCCAGAACTTACTCAAACTCATGTCCATCAAGTCGGTGATGCCACCAAACTGTCTCATCCTCTGTCGTCCCCTTCTCCTCCTGCCTTCAATCTTTCCCAGCATCAGAATCTTCTCCAAGGAGTCAGTTATTTGTATCAGGTGGCCAAAGTATTGGAGCTTCAGCTTCATCATCAGTCCTTCCAGTGAATATTCAGGACTGATTTCCTTTAGGATGGACTGGTTGGATCTCCTTGCAGTCCAAGGGACTCTCAACAGTCTTCTCCAACACCACAGTTCAAAAGCATCAATTCTTTTGCACTCAGCTTTCTTTATAGTCCAACTCACATCCATACATGACTATGGAAAAACCATATCTTTGACTAGATGGACCTCTGTTGGCAAAGTAATGTCTCTGCTTTTTAATATGCTGTCTAGGTTGGTCGTAACTTTCCTTCCAAGGAGCAAGCATCTTTTAATTTCATGGCTGCAGTCACCATCCGCAGTGATTTTGGAGCCCAGAAAAATAAAGTCAGCCACTGTTTCCACCATTTCCCCATCTATTTGACATGAAGTGATGGGACCAGATGCCATGATCTTAGTTTTCTGTATGTTGAGCTTCAAGCCAACTTTTTCACTCTGCTCTTTCATTTTCATCAAGAGGCTCTTTAGTTCTTTGCTTTCTGCCATTAGGGTGGTATCATCTGCATATCTGAGATTATTGATATTTCTCCCAGCAATCTTGATTCCAGCTTGTGCTTCCTCCAGCCCAACATTTCACAAGATGTACTCTACATATAAATTAAATAAGCAGGGTGACAATATACAGCCTTGATGTACTCCTTTGCCATTTAGACTCATCCAATATTGTTGAAAATGACAAGATTTCATTTTCTTTATAGCTGAGTAATATTCCATTGTATACATATATGCCACATCTTTTTTAACATGTGTCTATTAATGGTTACTTAGGTTGTTTCCATATCTTGGCTATTGTAAATAATGATGCAATAAACATGGGGGTTTGAATACAGATTTTCTGATTAACATTTTTGTTTCCTTTGGATAAATATCTAGGTGTGAAATGTCTGGATCATATGGTAGTTCTACTTTTAATTATTTGAAGACTCTCCATAATTTTTCCATGCACCAATTTATATTCCCACCAATAATTGAGAGGATTCCTTTTTCTCCACATTCGGCTAACACTTGCTATTTTTTGTCTTTTTGATAATAGCCGTTCTGACAATTGGGAGGTGATATCTTACTGTGGTTTTGATTTATGTTTGATGATTAATGATGTTGAGCATCTTTTCATGTGCCTGTTGACCATCTGTATGTCTTTTTTAGAAAAATATCAATTCAAATATTTAAAAATCAGGTGGTTTTTTGATGTTGAGTTTTGTTAGTTACCTGTATATTTTGAATGTTAATTCCTTATCAGATATATGCAAATATTTTCTCCCATTCAGTAGGGCTTTTCATTTTGTTGATAATTTCCATCATTGTACAAAACTCTTTAATTCTTTATTTTCTTTTTCATGACAGAACTGGTATTCCACACACATAGTGTTGCAAATATCATTGCATTTCCATATGTGTGTGTATTTATGTAGTCAAAACAAAAATCTCTATAAACAGTATTTGCTTTTTTTGCATAATAAAGCAAAAAAGTGTGAGTGAGTGATAGTTGCTCAGGCATGCCTGACTCTTTGCAACCCCATGGACTGTAGCCTGCCAGACTCCTCTGTTCATGGAAATCTCTCGGCAAGATTACTGGAGTGGGTTACCATTTCCATTAACTCTCTATCAGAAAAAATGTTGAATCTAAAATAAGAAGAGTATATTGATATTCTTTGGTGGGCTAGAAGTACCTAAGAGAATCTATTCTAGGTTTCATGCTCATTGGTTTTTACATTAAGAGTTAAAATATAGATTTGGGTTATAGACAGAGCTGACACGCTAATAAAAATAGAATGTTCCATGTCTATTTTTCCAAGATACCTTGAAAGGAAATTTCACATGGTAAAAATGTTGAGATATAATTTAGAGAGTGTAAAGAGTAACATTGATCTATTAATAATTGGTACATCTGACTCTTAAAGTTTGGCAGTTATCTTTGTGCCACCTGATGTCTTTTTTCCAAAATGGAATTAAAATCTGACAACCATGTGTTCTCAGTATAAACACAGATATATACAGGAATACACAAGGATTATAACAAGATTGCTTTATTGCCTTCTGCTAGGTCTGCATCAACTGAAAATTAAATTTTTTGAAGTTGGCAATTTAAATGGAAAAGCCATAAAAATTGTGTTGAAAATAATATTTCTCTAATCTATGAGTCACTGATGATAAGACATTATTTCTTTTAGGCACTCTGATAGTGGTTATTTAGATTTTCTCATTCTTGAAAAGAAATTATGTTTCTCTAATTATCAATTTGGTTGTGTGTTTGCTGAGGTTTAAACAGATTGTTAATAAATGTGCTGTATTCAAAATTTATCATCTTTCAGATAAATTTAAGCTTCCCCTTGAAAGTGGGGGTCTGCTCATACCTTTCCACTTTGGATTGTCAATCTACATTTAAACTGACCTTTGCCAAAACTAGTTAAGGTATTTTAATCTTCAGAAATAAACATTAAGCATAGTATATGTTGGGATGCTGACTTAATTTTTGAAACTTCAACAACACCAGTAACATCTTTGCAATTAATACAGCATCAAGCTTCCTTCAAAGGGCTTCAAATGGGCAGGATGGGAAAGTTTGCAAAGACCTTCCAAGGTGGAAATTAGAAAATTAATAGAGGTGACCATGGGTTCAAGAGACTATATTTCTGTTTTCTTTATTTGCTTCTCTCCTAGCTCCTACTGGGAAATCCCACACAGAGACGTTAATCAAAATTCCACCAGAAATTGCCTCAATCTTTTTATGACAACTCATCAACGAAAAGTCTAATGTCTGGAATGAAGTTTGAGAACGTGAGTTAAATTGAGAAAGTCCATCTCAGAGCTGAGAAAGGGGTAGAAATTTTCCTTAACATTTGATACTAACACTCTAGATTCACATCAGCGATTTATATCTTATGGAACCCAATATATTTTGAAAGCTTTAACTCCCTTTCCCCCTCCTTCACAGAATCATTTCAACAGGGGCATGAAGTATCATTTCTATTGTAAGAGAGGTCACATCGCACCAGGGAGTTTTTAGAGAAGCTGGCCTGTGTCATTCTAAATTTAGTAAGAAAATCCCACTCTGCACAAACATTTGGTCTACATAATTGCCGAGTCTCAGGCTTTGTTACAGAAGCTTATGAAAACAAATGTAACTCTCTGCCTCAGCAATGGCCAAGTACCCTTGAGCATCTCTAGACCTTGTTTAATTGACGCTTTTCCCAGCAAAGCACCTGCTCCTTAAACATGCAAAATTCCAGCCATATCCACACATAATAATCAGGCTGCAAAAGAGGGAAAGAGTAGAGAGAGACCCAAGGCAGCATGAGTTCTGTACAGAAGCTAAAATCTGGCATTTCTGCCAGAACCAGAAATAAAGGATTCCTTTGACAATAATAATTGGGACTAGCTGCTGAACTGTGTTCCCTTGAAAATGTTTCAAAGTTGCCTTCAATGGGAAGAAATGCATGATGTTAGTAAGCTTCAAATGATAATGAGACAGTATTTTGTAGAGAATAATGTAAGAACTGTACCATAAAAAACAGATAGCAATTATGAATCAGGAGACTACATAATGAATCACATGAAAAAAATTGTTTTGTTCTTCCTGCTTGCTTTGTTTTTATTTAAGTTTGTTTCTGCCATGTAAGAATTTGGAGGGTTTCACTCAGTTTCTGCCATCTCCTAAAAGTTGGAAGATCTGAACAACCTAAGTGTTCATCAGTGGGTAAATGGATAAATAATTTGTGATAACCACAAAACAAGAATGTTATTCATTCATCAGAAAGATGGAAATCTTGTCATCTGTGACAAAATGGATGGATCTTGAGGATACTGTGCTAAGTGAAATAAGCCAAACAGAGAAAGACAAATGCTGTGTGATCTCGCATATGAAATCTAAAGACAATGAATTTATAGAAACACAGAGTGGAATGGTGGTTGCCAGTGATTGAGGGGTGGAGAAAATGGGAAATGTTGGTCATCTTCTAGTTATGAGATGAATAATTATAACATTGTTAGTATAGTTAGGCTCCCCTGGTGGCTCAGAGGTTAAAGCGTGTGCCCGCAATGCAGGAGACCTGGGTTCAATCCCTGGATCAGGAAGATCCCCTGGAGAAGGAAATGGCAACCCACTCCAGTATTCTTTCCTGGAGAATCCCATGGACGGAGGAGCCTGGTGGGCTACAGTCCACAGGGTCGTAACAATACTGTATTGTATACTTTAATAGAGTACTTACAATATAAGTAGAACTGTAATGTTCTCACCATAACAATAACAATAAAACGGTAATTGAGGGGAAGAACCAACCTTACCAACCTTACTGTGGTAAACACTTTGCAATATATATGCATGTATCAAATCATCAAATTGTACACCTTAAACTTACACAAAGCTGTCAATTTTATCTCAATAAAGCTGAAAAATACATGTACTTTTTAAAATTGGAGGACCTGATGATAGTGAGCCAAACATTTCTTAGTGTCAACAAAGAACTGAGGCTTGCATCACCCAAATCCTTGTCCTTGGTCTGTTTTGAATGTCACTTGGCATCAAAGTTTGCAAATCCTGCTCTAAAGGAAGTTTGAGATATAAAAACTGCCATTGGTTTTCAGGCATCAAAGGGTGTATAAAGAGACCTCTAGGAGAGGAATCAAGAAACATCAGTTTTTAGGTCATTGTAATTTATCACTACTTTTGCATATAATGAGCTCAGAAATATGTGCTATACAACTAATGGGAGTATATAAACATTAGAAGGCTACTAGGAATGACACAGGTAGCTATGAATCCATGAATTGAATCCTCACTGTGAATTTCCACCTACATTCATCTACTCTAATTCAAGGAAAAGCCTTGGGACTTTGGGAAGGCTCCTGGGTTTGGCATACAGTATAATGATCTGTCTGTGTTATAGTTTGTCTCTTGAAACAAGCAGACATTTCTCTTCACTGAGATCTTATGTCAAAAGATTTTAAGCCAATAATTACTGTCAGTGATATAGAAGCACTTAATATGTGAAAATTATATACAATAAGCTTTCATAACATTTTACAACCTGGTAGCTCAGATGGTAAAGGATCCATCTGCAATGGAGGAAACCTGGCTGGGTTCGATCCCTGGGTTGGGAGGATCCCTTGGAGGAGGGCATGGCAATCCACCCCAGTATTCTTGCCTGGAGAATCCTCATGAATAGAGGAGCCTGGCGGGCAACACTCCATGGGGTTGCAAAGAGTTGTATATTACTGAACGACTAAGCACATATAAACATTAACTCCTTCCTTTTTAAAAACAACTCTAAAAACAGTAGCCAATTCTTATAGGTCTTTGTTAATAGATTTTTGCATTTTCTCCATTTTGTTTTCAAGGTTTTTGATCATCTTTACTATCATTATTCTGATTTCCTTCTCAGGGAATTTTCCTCTTTCTTCATTTATTTGGACTTCTGTGTTTCTAGTTTGTTGCTTCATTTGTGCAGTATTTTTCTGCCTTTTCATTTTTTTTTAAGTTATTGTGTTTTAGGTTTCCTTTTCCCAGGATTCAAGGAAAGTTGAATTCTTTCCTTGAAGAAGGTTGAATTCTTTCTTCCTTTTGGTTTCTGCCCTCCTAAGGTTGGTCAAGTGGTTTGTGTGAGCTTCAAATAGTGTGAGATTTATGCTGAGTTTTTATTTGTTTGTTTGGTTTTCCTCTTACGGGCAAGGTTGAGTGAGGTGGTACTCCTGTCTGCTGATGATTTGGTTTGTATTTTTGTTTTATTTATTGTTTAGATGAATCATTCTGCATGGGGTGCTACTGGTGGTTGGTGATGCTGGGTCTTGTATTCAGGTGGTTTCCTTTGTGTGAGTTCTTACTATTTGATACTCCCTAGGGTTGGTTCTCTGGTGGTCTAGGGTCTTGGAGTCAGTGTTCCCACTCCAAAAGCTCAGGGTTTGATCTCTGGTCAGGGGCAAATATGCCACAAATGGTTTGTTATGGCATTAAGGGAGAGTAAAACAAATATCCAAAAACAAGAAACCAAAGTTGAACACCAGACCAATGGCAGTTACAAAACCAAGTAACTAATAATTGAAATAATGGAATATACACATATACATATACACCCATGAACAAAGTGAAAAAGGTCCAATAAAAATAAAGTACAGTAGATTGACCCAGTGAACAAAGGAAATCAAAAATTATATTTACCAGTTCAGGACAAAATTAACTTAAGCACAAACTGGAAAAAAAACTAAAGCAAGGTGCCAAGTGAGGAATAAAGCAATGAAAACAAAACTAACAAATATGTTGATAGGAAATGAAAGAAAGGGAAGAAAGAAAGAATACATATGCAAAGTTAAATAGAGGTAGATGAAGAAGATATACATACATTAAAGATTAACTGCAAAGAGAAAAGAACAGTAGGAAGGGCAAACAAAAGAATAAATGTAAAAAAAATTTAATAGGTTTAAAAAATTAAAATTATAAAAAAGAGAAAAGAGAAAAAATGGAAGAAGAATGAAAAATGGGGGGCGGGGGAGGGGAGGAAAACGTCCACATTCCTGGACAGGAAGAATCAAAATTGTGAAAATGACTATAGCACCAAATGGAATCTACAGATTCATTTGATCCCTATTAAATTACCAGTGGCATTTTTCACAGAACTGGAACAAAAAAGTTCACAATTCATATGGAAACACAAAGGATCCTGACTAGCCAAAACAGTCTTGAGACAGAAGAATGGAGCTGGAGGAATCAAACTTCCTGACTTCAGGTTAATCCTACAAAGCTACAGTCATCAAGATGGTATGGTACTGACATAAAAGTAGACCAATGGAATAAGATAGAAAGCCCAGAAATAAACCCATGCACTTATGGGTACCTTATTTTTGAAAAAGGGGGCAAGAATATACAATGGGGCAAAGACAGCCTCTTCAATAAATGGCGTTGCGGAAGTTGGACAGCTACATGTAAAAGAATGAAATTAGAATACTTCCTAACACCACACACAAAGAAATTCAAAATGGATTAAAGACCTAAATGTAAGACCAGAAACTATAAAACTCTTAGAGGAAAACATAGGCAGAACACTCAATGACATAAATCAAAGCAAGATCCCCTATCACGCACCTCCTAGACATGGAAATAAAAACAAAAGTAAACAAGTGGGACCTTTTAAGTTTGATTAAACTTAAAAGAAACTATAAGCAAGGTGAAAAGACAACCCTCAGAGTGGGAGAAAATAATAGTGAATGAAACAACTGACAAAGGATTAATTTCCAAAATATACAAGCAGCTCATACAACTCAATGCCAGAAAAACAAACAACCCAATCAAAAAGTAGGGGAAAGACCTAAACAGACATTTCTCCAAGGAAGACATACAGATGGCTAACACACACATGAAAAGATGCTCAACATCACTCATTATTAGAGAAATGAAAATCAAAACCACAATGAGATATTACCTCACACTGGTCAGAATGGCCGTCATCAAAAAGTCTACAAACAATAAATGCTGGAAAGGGTGTGGAGAAAAGGGAACACTCTTGCACTGTTGGTGGGAATGTAAATTGAAACAGCCCCTATGGAAGATGGTATGGAGATCTCTTAAAGAACTGGGAATAAAACCACCATATGACCCAGAAATCCCTCTCCTAGGCATATGTCATGAGGAAACCAAAATTGAAAGAGACACATGTATCCCGTTGTTCATTGCATCACTATTTGCAATAGCTAGAACGTGGAAGCAACCTAGATATCCATCGACAGATGAGTGGATAAAGAAGTTGTGGTATATATACACAGTGGAACATTACTCAGCCATAAATAAGGAACACATTTGAGTCAGGTCTAATGAAGTGGATGAATCTAGAACCTATTATACAGAGTGAAGTGAGTCAGAAAGAGAAAGAGAAATACTGTATTCTAACACATATATACAGAATCTAGAAAAATGGTACTGAAGAATTTATTTACAGGGCAACAGTGGAAAAACAGACATAGTAAATAGACTTACGGTCATGGGGAGAGGGAAGAAGAGAGTGAGAGTGAGATGTATGAAAAGAGTAACATGGAAACTTACATTACCGTATGTAAAATAGAAAGCCAACGGGAATTTGCTGTATGGCTCAGAAAACTCAAACAGGGGCTCTGTATCAACCTAGAGGGGTGGAATGGGGAGGGAGATGGCAGGGAGTTTCAAAAGGGAGGGGATATATGTATACCTATGGCTAATTCATGTTGATATTTGACAGAAAACAGCGAAATTCTGTAAAGAAATTATCCTTCAATAAAAAATGAATTAAAAAAAAAACAATAGGCAAAGCAGATATTTGCTGCTTTTAATAGTCTCTGACAGTAAAAATGACTTTTGTCCAAGAATAAAAAAATTGAAAAACCATGAACAGAGCTCTGATCTGTTTTCTACCAATAATAAAATTTTGAAGTGTGTTCTTTAAATACCTAAATTATCAGCAATTGAGTAAATATTATACAAAAGTGTAGTTGTTAAGAAGGAAAGTTCTGGAATTAATAGAGCTGGGTTACTACTCTGGGTGTGATGCTTAATACCTCTGAGACCTTGGTCAATTTAATAATATGTTTTATTTTTTCTCATCTGTAAAATATACATGATTGCAGTTACCTTACAGAATTATTGTGAAAATAAATGAAGCAATGCCTATTAAGTACTTGTAACAGTGGCTAGTACATAATAGAAATTCAATGCTTAATACTTAAAAGAATTATATTAAGATTTATAACAAAATACAGAATTTAAATATACATGACTGAAAAAGTGATTTAGGTTATACTAATATAACTTTCTCTTTATGAATTCAGTGCATGTATGGAAAGAAAAAGTCAATGGGGTATTTAACTTAGGTAACTGAATATATGTGTACAAAAACTCCTATAAAGATGTCAGAATGGTATTTGGGGGAAAATTGCCATTGGAGGCTATTGATATTATTCATTTTTTGTGCTACAAATTTTTTTGAAAATAATTTTGTTTATTTATTGTCAGGATATTTTTATTGGAGTATAATTGCTTTGCAATTTTGTATTTCTACTGCTGATTGACTTCCTTGACAGAATATTTTTTTTCTTTTAAATTTTATTTTATTTTTAAACTTTACATAATTGTATTAGTTTTGCCAAATATCAAAATGAATCCGCCACAGGTATACATGTGTTCCCCATCCTGAACCCTCCTCCCTCCTCCCTCCCCACACCATCCCTCTGGGTCGTCCCAGTGCACCAGCCCCAAGCATCCAGTATCGCGCATCGAACCTGGACTGGCAACTCGTTTCTTACATGATATTCTACATGTTTCAATGTCACTCTCCCAAATCTTCCCACCCTCTCCCTCTCCCACAGAGTCCATAAGACTGTTCTATACATCAGTGTCTCTTTTGCTATCTCGTACACCAGGTTATTGTTACCATCTTTCTAAATTTCATATATATGCGTTAGTATACTGTATTTATGTTTTTCCTTCTGGCTTACTTCACTCTGTATAATAGGCTCCAGTTTCATCCACCTCATTAGAACTGATTCAAATGTATTCTTTTTAATGGCTGAGTTGACAGAATATTTTTAATACTTGAAACATTTTCAAGCATAATGCTTTTAAAAG
This sequence comes from Bos indicus x Bos taurus, assembly GCF_003369695.1. Lineage (NCBI taxonomy): Eukaryota > Metazoa > Chordata > Mammalia > Artiodactyla > Bovidae > Bos > Bos indicus x Bos taurus. The sequence continues at coordinate 33,174,264 of NC_040077.1, forward strand.
TTCATTTCACATTTGCATTGGCAAATGGAAACATTCTAAACTGATGCTTTCTCCATTACAAATGTAAAATTTTTGTAAAGCTCTTGGAGAGTTGCAATCTGCTTTTTGGTTTACAGGAAACTTGACTTTTTGTTTTCGTTTCTGTCTTTCAGAGTTGCTATCATTCTTACTGGGTAATGAGAAACAGGTGCACAAGAGTCAAAGCTCATTAAGATTAAAACCAACTGAGGTTCGTATTTCTCTGTAACAGATGCAGGGCTCTCATGTTTAAATAAGTATCACTCTTAATTTGTTGCATGATTGTTATTAATTAGAAATGAATCCTGATAACAAAATTGTAATACTATTGACTTTTAGTCTATGAACTGTATCCTTACCAAACACAACTAAACTGCATATTCTTTATACTGCACTGCTCACATACTTCCCCAGTTCCAGTGGCAACAATACAAGCCCCTCTAACTTGCTTTCATGCTGCTGCTGCTAAGTCACTTCAGTCATGTCCGACTCTGTGAGGCCCCATAGACAGCAGCCCACTAGGCTTCTCTGTCCCTGGGATTCTCCAGGCAAGAATACTGGAGTGGGTTGCCATTTCCTTCTCCAATGCATGAAAGTGAAAAGTGAAAGTGAAGTCACTCAGTCGTGCCCGACTCTTAGAGACCCCATGGATTGCAGCCTACCAGGCTCCTCCATCCACGGGATTTTCCAGGCAAGAGTGCTGGAGTGGGGTGCCATTGCCTTCATAGTATTCATCAAATATCATGTCTATTTAAATACCTTTAATATTGTAGGATTTCATGCAAAATTCCACTGTTCTATATTCAATTATTTGAAACATCTAAGTCAAATTGATAATTATTTGGGGTCTCAGCTTAACTAAAGCACTGAAAGTTTAGGTAAACTCATTAGTTTTTGAGGTTTCTATTTCTTAGTTTGCTTATAATTTATTTGTGTACATTTTCCCAAAAACAAAATTTAATACCTCTCAAAACTTGGTAGTGTGTAATGGGGGCCTGGGAGGGAATGTTTGTATACATACTGCAGATTTACTTTGTTACCCAGCAGAAACTAATATATTGTTAAGCAATTATTCTCCAATAATAAACAAAAACATCAAAAAAAAAAAAAAAAAACAAATCATCATGCTGTACATCTTAAACTTATATAGTCCTGCAAGTCAATATATCTCAGTAAAACTGGAAGAAAATCTTTTTAAAAACTTGGTAGTTTTAAGAATTATTTATAAGGCCAATGTGTTCTTTCCCTTTAAAAACAGTCTTTTCTTTTTTTTTTATTTTTTGACTTTACAATATTGTATTGGTTTTGCCATATATCAAAATGAATCTGCCACAGGTATACATGTGTTCCCCATCCTGAACCCTCCTCCCTCCTCCCTCCCCATACCATCCCTCTGGGTTGTCCCAGTGCACCAGCCCCAAGCATCCAGTATCGTACATCGAACCTGGACTGGCGACTCGTTTCATATATGATATTATACATGTTTCAGTGCTATTCTCCCAAATCATCCCACCCTCTCCCTCTCCCACAGAATATTTAAGGATGAAATAATTTTTTGTTTCAGTCTACAGCTCTCTCAGATTCAGAAACTTTTGTAATCACACAGCAAAAAGGAAAGGATAAAATCCTCTTTCAGAGAGACACGTGTACCCCAATGTGCATAGCAGCACTGTTTAGAATAGCTAGGACATGGAAGCGACCTATATGTCCATCAGCAGATGAATGGATAAGAAAATTGTGGTACATATACAAAATGGAATATTACTCAGTTATTAAAAAGGACTCATTTGAATCAGTTTTAATGAGGTGCATGAAACTGGAACCTATTATATAGAATGAAGTAAGTCAGAAAGACAAACAGCAATGCAGTATATTAATGAATATATATGCAGTTTAGAAAGATGGTAATGATGACCCTATATGCGAGGCAACAAAAGAGACACAGATATAAAGAACAGACTTTTGGACTCTGTGGGAGAAGGCAAAGGTGGGATGATTTCAGAGAATAGCACTGAAACATGTCTATTACCATACGTGAAATAGATCACCAGTCCAGGTTCGATGCATGAAACAGGGTGCTCAGGGCTGGTGCACTGGGATAACAACCCAGAGGGATGGGATGGGAAGGGAGGTGGGAGGGGGTTTCAGGATGAGGGATACATGTACACCCATGGATGATTCATGCCAATGTATGGCAAAAACCACCACAATATTGTAAAGTAATTAGCCTCCAATTAAATAAATTAATTTTAAAAATCCTCTTTCAGTGGTAGTACCAGAAATTTTTAATTGCCCTTTAATTAGCTTAATAGCTTACACTTGATTGCATGCTCCTGCTCAGTCACTCAGTCATGCCCAACTTTTTGCGACCCTTTGGACTGTAGCCCACCAGGCTCCCCTGTCCATGGAATTTCCCAGGTAAGAATACTATGATGGGTTGCCATTTCCTCCTTCAGGGGATCTTCCCAAACCAAGGATGAAACTCACGTCTCCTTTGTGTCCTGTATGGCAAGTGGATTCTTTGCCACTGAGCCATCAGGGAAGCCCTACTTCATTGTATATATTTTTTCATCTGGCAAATTTTATATAAAACCCCAGTGTTATTTTTACAGATTTTATTGACTATCAAATTGTTCATCAGTTACTAACATAGGCAAATTATTTGAATATATACATGTTCATATCTTGGTCTTCATATGTATGTTTGTATGTGGTGTGATCTTTCCAATAGTTTTTATTAAATCTGTGTCCATAATTAACATATTTTCTGTATGAAGAATAGCAAATAATCAAATTCTTAAAATATGTAGTATTGCTTAGCAGTTTTTTATAAGCTACAGGGCTTTTATGCATTTACAATGGAAGAAATTGTATTGTATAAAGATCTGCCCAATGAAACAGCATTAAATTATTACTTATTCTGATTCATTGCAGTGTTTGTTTATAAATTTTCTAACTGCACAGCTAATATAATGGGACTGCTGCTGCTGCTACTAAGTCGCTTCAGTCATGTCCAACTTTGTGTAACCCCATAGACGGCAGCCCCCCCAGGCTCCCCCGTCACTGGGATTCTCCAGGCAAGAACACTGGAGTGGGTTGCCATTTCCTTCTCCAATGCATGAAAGTGAAAGTGAAGTCACTCAGTCATATCCGACTCCTAGCAACCCCATGGACTGCAGCCTACCAGGCTCCTCCGTCCATGGGATTTTCCAGGGAAGAGTCCTGGAATGGGTTGCCATTGCCTTCTCCAATAATGGGACTAGAAAAGCTAAAAGTAATGTGAGGAAAACTAGTAGCCAAATATGAAAATTAGCCAGGTTTGAAAGAAATAAGCAACAGATCCTTATTAATTGACTCCTTGTATAATGCCAGTTGTTGGAGGAAAACAGACTCTTTCCATTGTTTGCACATACTCTCTAAGAAATATGTTTAATGAACTACATTAGAGTTACTAATACTTCACTATTTGTGATCGAAAGTACCAGTAAAAAACAACTGAAATGCAAGTAACAAATATTATAAATTGGCATTATTGGTTATTCTTACATGGTGATTTGTTTTTCTAGAAGCTGCTCTATAAAACTACAAAAGAAAGCGTGCCCAGTTCTTTGTCAAATGTTAAAAAAGTCGCCTACGCCCACTACTGACAAAGGACCCATGCATGCCTGAGTGCTTAGTTGCTCCATTGTGTCCAACACTTTTGCAGCCCACCAGGTTCCTCTGTTTTGGGGATTCTCCAGGCAAGAATACTGGAGTGGGTAGCCATTCCCTTCTGCACGGGAATCTTCCTAACCCATGGATCAAACCTGAGTCCTTCAATGCAGGCAGTTTCTTTACTGTCTGAGCCACAAGGGAAGCCCCAAACTACCCATGAAGAGTTCCCTCTCCTCTTCAAAGGGCCTTCAGGACAGTAAAAATTGTTTTTTAACTAGTCCTCTCTTAAATATATATTTTTCCTAGTTCTAAATTTTAATTAGAGAAAATTTTGTATATATACTCTAAAAAGAAAGTTGTAATATACTTTCTAACTTATCCCAAAAACAAACTGTAAATGAATTTATTTTCTAATTATTCATTGCCTATTCCCTTTTAAAATTTCTATTCAAAAAGAGAAAATGAAATTTATTGAATAAATCAGGAAGTCTTATATTTTCCCTGAATTTCATAAAATAATTTGGATCACAGAATTTCACCACTGTAATATTTTAAACTATACTGGTAAGATTAATATATTGTTGGCATTTGTGCACTGGAACAAGATAACTATTTCAGATAAATGTATAATCATTACTAACTCTATCATTATGACAGCTAATATTTATAAAGAATGTTATCTATGTCAACCCTCTTCCAACAACACAAGAGAAGACTCTACACATGGACATCACCAGATGGTTGACACTGAAATCAGATTGATTATATTCTTTGCAGCCAAAGATGGAGGAGCTCTATACAGTCTGCAAAAACAAGACCAGGAGCTGACTGTGGCTTGGATCATGAATTCCTTATTGCCAAATTCAAACTGAAATTCAAGAAAGTGGAGAAAACCACTACAGCATTCAAGTATGACCTAAGTCAAATCCCTTATGACTACACAGTGGAAGTAAGAAACAGATTTAAAGGCCTAGATCTGATAGACAGAGTGCCTGATTGAACTATGGATGGAGGTTCCTGACATTGTACAGGAGACGGGAATCAAGACCATCCCCAAGAAAAAGAAATGCAAAAAAATAAAATAGCTGTCTGAGGAGTCCTTACATATAGCTGTGAAAAGAAGAGAAGCGAAAAGCAAAGGAGAAAAGGAAAAATACAGCCATTTGAATGCAGAGTTCCAAAGAATAGCAAGGAGAGATAAGAAAGCCTTCCTCAGCCATCAACACAAAGAGATAGAGGAAAACAATAGATTGGGAAACACTAGAGATCTCTTCAAGAAAATTAGAGTTACCAAGGGAACATTTCATGCAAAGATGGGCTCAATAATGAACAGAAATGGTATGGACCTAACAGCAGCAGAAGGTATTAAAAAGAGGTGGCAAGAATACACAGAAGAACTGTACAAAAAAGATCTTCATGACCCAGATAATCACGATGGTGTGATCACTGACCTAGAGCCAGACATCCTGGAATGTGAAGTCAAGTGGGCCTTAGGAAGTGTAACTATAAACAAAGCTAGTGGAGGTAATGGAATTCCAGTTGAGCTATTTCAAATCCTGAAAGATGATGCTGTGAAAGTGCTGCACTCAATATGCCAGCAAATTTGGAAAACTCAGCAGTGGCCACAGGACTGGAAAAGCTCAGTTTTCATTCCAATCCCAAAGAAAGGCAATGTCAGAGAAGGCTCAAACTACCACACAGTTGAACTCATCTCACACGCTAGTAAAGTAATGCTCAAGATTCTCCAAGCCAGGCTTCAGCAATACGTGACCATGAACTTCCAGATGTTCAAGCTTCTTTTAGAAAAGGCAGAGGAACCAGAGATCAAATTGCCAACATCCGATGGGTCACCAAAAAAGCAAGAGAGTTCCAGAAAAACATCTATTTCTGCTTTATTGACTGTGCCAAAGCCTTTGACTGTGTGGATCACAATAAACTATGGAAAATTATGAAAGAGTTGGGAATACCAGACCACCTGATCTGCCTCTTGAGAAACCTGTATGCAGGTCAGGAAGCAACAGTTAGAACTGGACATGGAACAAAAGACTGGTTCCAAATAGGAAAAGGAATATGTCAAGGCTGTATATTGTCACCCTGCTTGTTTAACTTATATGCAGAGTACATCATGAGAAACGCTGGGCTGGAGAAAGCACAGGCTGGAATCAAGATTGCCGGGAGAAATATCAATAACCTCAGATATGCAGATGATACCACCCTTATGGCAGAAAAGTGAAGAGGAACTAAAAAGCCTCTTGATGAAAGTGAAAGAGGAGAGTGAAAAAGTTGGATGAAAGCTCAATATTCAGAAAACTGAGATCATGGCATCTGGTCCCATCACTTCGAGGCAGATAGATGTGGAAACAGTGGCTGACTTTATTTTTCTGGGCTCCAATATCACTGCAGATGGTAATTGCAGCCATGAAATTAAAAGATGCTTACTCCTTTGAAAGTAAGTTATGACCAATCTAGACAGCATATTCAAAAGCAGAGACATTACTTTGCCAACAAAAGCCCATCTAGTCAAGGCTATGGTTTTTCCAGTGATCACGTGTGGATGTGAGAGTTGGACTATAAAGAAAGCTGAGCACCGAAGAATTGATGCTTTTGAACTGTGGTGTTGGAGAAGACTCTTGAGAGTCCCTTGGACTGCAAGGAGATCCAACCAGTCCATCCTAAAGGAGATCAGTCCTGGGTATTCATTGGAAGGACTGATGCTAAAGCTGAAACTCCAATACTTGACCACCTGATGTGAAGAGCTGAGTCATTGGAAAAAACTCTGATGCTGGGAAATATTGAGGGCAGGAGGAGAAGGGGATGACAGAGGATGGGACGGTTGGATGGCATCACTGACTCAATGGACATGGGTTTGGGTGGACTCCGGGAGTTGGTGATGGACAGGGATGCCTAGCATGCTGTGATTCATGAGGTCACAAAGAGTTGGACACGACTGAGTGACTGAGCTGAACTTAATACAAATACTCTAAAGAAAGAAGGATGCTTTCATAATTAGTATTTTATAACACACATACACATATGAACACATCTTAGCATTTATGAAATGAATTGCAGCACTTTGGTCTAGTGTCCTTTCCAATTACCTGACAATTGATGACTCCATAATTACACCATAGGCATCTGTTGTTTTGCTGCCCATTTTCTTGGTCGTCTGTTAACGGCACCTTCAGGAAGATCGCCTGGAGAAGGAAGTGGCAACCCACTCCAGTGTTCTTGCCTGGAAAATCCCATGGACAGAGAGCCTGGTAGGCTACAATCCCTGGAGTAGCAAAAGAATGAGGTATGACTTAGCGACCAAATAACAACAGCAAATTTGCTTTGGGAGATCTGAGAGTGATGATTACAGGCACTCTCCTTGGATTTGGAAGCATATATGTGCTAGGTCACTTCAGTTGTGTCCGACTGTTTGTGACCCTATGGACTGTAGCCTGCCAGACTCCTCTGTCCATTGGATTCTCCAGGTAAGAATATTAGAGTAGGTTGCTATGTATCCAGGGGATCTTCCCTACCCAGTGATCAAACCTGCATTCTTACATTTTCTACATTGTCAGGCGAGTTCTTTACCACTAACATGACCTAGGAAGTATGAACAACATCAAAAACACCAACCCTGATACATAGCATCCTGAAAAAAAATGTCGGCTTCTTTCAGATTTTGAAACTGCCTTGGACCTGGCACGTCTAAGCCCAGTGATTTTATGAATTTTTTTTTTCTTTCTTAAAATCTGTAGAGCTGCCTTACTTCTTTCCAACCTATTTTTCTCATTTCACTTACTCGCAGCTAATGGACCCTGAGTTAAAAAACCTATCAAGACAGTCAAGTGATCTTTGATACATGATTCCATGGTCATTTAGATATTACAAACAATCCAACGCAAATAGAAGATTTAATTTATATGCATACCTATAGATATATATCTTTCAGTTTGTTTTCCTTTTAATGAATTCATTTATTAATTGATTAATTAATGTTTTAATTTTAGAGTATTTTGTTGCTTTTAGGAGTTCTTAGCAAAGACATCATCTGAGAACTTACTAGAAATGGATTCTCAGGCTTCACCCCAGATACATTGAATTAGAATCTACATTCTTATAAGGGTGCCATTCTCAAATGTTAAAGTTTTAGAAAAGCACTGTTTTAAGTCATTCTGAGTCAAATTCATGAAATAGAACTCCGTCTTCTAAAGCAAATAGAGGTCACTTTCAAAACTATTAAATCCATTAAACTGAGAGGCATCCATGATTATTGCTAAGTGCTCTTGGAAAACCTACAACTTTTGCAAGTGGCTAATAGAAGAGGGCATGACAACCCACTCCAGCATTTTTGCCTGGAGAATCCCCATGGACAGAGGAGCCTGGCAAGCTGCAGTCTATTGGGTCACAAAGAGTCGGACATGAATGAGCTTACACAGCACAATATTCAGTTAAAACAGTGTTTTCTGTTTTCTATTTTTTAATCACAAAATGTACAGATTCTTAAACTCAGAGAGCAGCACATTGTTGTTCAGTCGATAAGTTGTGTCCCACTCTTTGCAACCCCATGGACTGCAGCACACCAGGCTTCCCTGTCCTTCACTATCACCAGGAGTTTACTCAAACTCATATCCATTGAGCAGTGATGCTATCCAAATCTCATCCCCTTCTCCTCCTGCCCTTAATCTTTCCCAGCATCAGGGTCTTTTCTAATGAGTTGGCTCTTTGCACCAGGTGGCCAAAGTATTGTAGCTTCAGCTTCAGCATCAGTCCTTCCAATGAATACTCATGGTTGATTTTCTTTCGGATTGACTGGTTTGATCTTCTTGCTGTCCAAGGGACTCTCAATAGTCTTCTCAAGCACCACAGTTTGAAAGCATCAATTCCTCTGCATTCAGCCTCCTTTACGATCAAAATCTCACATCCATACATGACTACTGGAAAAACCATAGCTTTGACTATACTGGCCTTTGTTGGCAAAGCGATGTCTCTGCTTTTTAATACACTATCTAGGTTTGTCATAGCTTTCCTTCAAAGGAGAAAGCATCTTTTAATTTTGTGGCTGCAGTCACTGTCTGTAGTGATTCTGGGGCCTAAGAAAATAAAATCTGCTGCTGTTTACATTTTTCCCCATCTCTTTGCAATGAAGTGACGGGCCCAGATGCCATGATCTTAGTTCTTTGAATGTTGAGTTTTAAGCTAGCTTTTTCACTTTCCTCTTTCTCTTTCGTCAGGAGGCTCTTTAGTTCCACTTTGTGTCATTATATTACATTGCATTCTTCCATTACAACACATTATGCAACTATAAGTTTGAGATATTAACTACTTTAAATTTTTTAAACAAATCAAGAATAAATATTCTGTCTTATAAAATATCACAATGATAAAAACAAATTAGCGAAATACTGGAGATTCTTTGCACATTGCTTACCTCAACAATTCCTTATCTCCCTTTATAGTTAGTAATTAGTTACATGCCCTTTCAGATATTTTTCTGTTTCTATGTGTGTAGCTTTTAAAGAGTTATATATGTAGATCCTGGAGGAGAAATGGAACTCATTCCAACATTCTTGCCTGGGAAATCCCATGGACCAAGGTGCCTGGTAGGCTACAGTCCATGGAGTTGCAAAAGTGTCAGACATGAATTCGTAACTAAACAACAATGAGATGTAAGATAGATGAATGTTCTATATGCAAATTTAGATATACAGATAGAAACTAATATATGAATTTTCAAAATGTCTCCAAAACCTTGTTGTGGAGAAAAAAATGCTTTGTTTACTTTTTTTATACCTGAACTTTAGATGTATCCCCATTTTTCCCCAGTAAAGGAAAATTTATTTTTCGAGTTCATGGAAAATGCAGTCAATTCAGACATTTCTCAGTTGGTTCAGAGATAACTTACATAAAATCATGATATCAGTAGAAGACTAGTGCTTGGTCACTTCTCCATCTGCTCGGATATTAGGTCATATTCAGAACTGATGGCTTCTTTGCTGTTTGCAGCCATATGGGCACATGCTTGTTTTCATGTACTTCTCCCACAGAGGTCTTTGGGGACTCTGAGATTGGAACAGGTCCATTTGCCTAGGCACCCCCGGGTAGCCATTTCTACTCTATTCTCCTGTGACATGGTAGCATGGAGAACTTCAAGAATTACCTAGCTTTTAGGTCTCTAGGCAGGAGATAGAATAAAGGTCTTTCCCACTATCTGGTCTCTGAACGTACCTAGCAGTTCTGGTGTTCACCTCTGATCAACATAAGGGTAGGTATAGAATCCTTTCTCAGCACATCTTGCCAGTGTCAACATTCTTACTCCTTTCTCTATGGAAGTAAATTTTACCATTTGGAGAGTGGGAAAGTCTGTCATCATGGTCTCTTCTCAGTTCTAACAATTATCTCTTTATCTCTTTTCTTTTTTAAAAAGGAAATTAGCTGGAACCTCTCATATCTGTTGAATACAGTGCTGATAGTGTGCAATTTTGCTTTTACTATTTAGTGCCTGGGCTCCTCTGTCTTTCGAGAAAATGTCACTTTATCAATTTAAGAAAGTTTCCTTCTGTTTCTGATTTACCATTAAAAAAAAATCTGTCAAATCCCTCATGCTGGTTTTTCTTCTTGTAACTCTTAATTTCCCTATAGATTCACTAGTGTTGAGTTATTCTTACATTCTTAGGACAGATGCTACTTGGTTTCAATATCAAATCTGTTAGTGCACTGTTCAACTGAGTAATATTTTATCTAGAATCTTACATCTGTGCTCATAAATAAGATTGTTCTACTATTCTCTCTTTTAATAATTTTATATTTTATTTTAGTGTTGTCTAGCACTGTTATCAATATCCTTTGTATAAGAATATTATATGTGTCTCTACTGAAGGACTAATGAACAGTGCTTTATAGGGTTTTTTGAGTAACCAAATTTTATAATATATATGTATATAATATATAGGTCATATATATTATGTTATATATATTCACATATATGTATATGTAGAAATATAAACCATATAAACTACTTATGAACCACATATATGTGTATAATATATTCACTAAGTAGTGTCCAACTCTTTCTGTGACCCCATGGACTGTATCCTGCCAGGCTCCTCTATCCATGGGGATTTCTCAGGCAAGAATACCGGAGTCGGTTGCCATTTCCTTCTCCAGGGGAACTTCCCAACCCAGGGATCAAACCCAGGTCTCCTGCATCGCAGACAGATTCTTTATCCCTGAGCCACTGGGGAAACCACATATATATTTAAAAGTATTAATCTTTGGGAGGAGGAGGGAGTGTCCAGTCACCAAATCCCCATGGTTTTCCTTTGTTTTGCTTTCTATTAAAATTAACTGAGTCTGGTACATTGTCACCTTGCACTTGAACTCTATTATTTATTGTACTAATTCTATTCACTGCTTTCTAAAATATTTTTCATATACCATCATTAAAGTAATCTTCCCAATGGAACAAACTACAAATTCGCTGTTTCATGTATTAAGGAATTATCTTTTTAACTCTTGAAGTTTACTTAGGGATAGATCTTAAATCAAAGAATTTGACATCAGTTGCTACATTTATTTAGGTGAGGAGCTGAAGTTTGAACTAACCAAGCTTGAAGGCCTTGGTATCTGAAAGACCTATACAATTTTGAAACAATCATTCAAATTCTTACGGCCTTTAAGAAAGCTTCTAACATCAGCATGGGTTAGTCTTGGCTAATTTGACTACAGTTGATCCTTAGACAACAGGGGTTTGGACTGTGTGTGTCCACTTCTACTCAGATATTGTTTCCAATACATACATTGTACAGTATGACTAACACATACACACACACACACACACACACGGAGTCCATGATTGTTTGAATCCACATATGCAGAACTGCAGATTTTAAGGTCCAACTGTAAAGTTTTACTTGGATTTTCGACAGGGTAGAGAGGTCAACATCTCTAGGGCCAACTAACTGTATATCATTTGGTCCTCACAAAATAAATTTGAGGTATACAGGAAAAAAAGTAATCTTCCCAATCTTTGCATTGCCATGTTTTATTCCCTTTTCAGAATGCCTCTCCAATACTCATTCAGTTGTGAATATTGTACTTTATTCAGGATAGAGACTGGATAAATTTATTTCCTTATATTGATTACTACAATAAAAACACACAGATATTAAATAAATAATATAAATTATTAATATTTAATTCTGAATGTATTTTAGAATGTATTAGAACTGAATTAAGAAACTTCATCAAATAGTTTATCTTTGTATGGTGCTATAAAATGGGGGTGAGGTATCTTATGTTTTGGGATCCTAGATAAACTAGTTTTTTCTCTCAAAATTCCAGGCAAAAATTTGACAAATATGTATAAAGCAACAATAATATATTTTTCACTCTATATGAACATATGTGGTATTTGCATTTAAGAGTTTAAAGAAGCAAATATTGTTAGTTGTAATGTATAAAGAAAATGTGTATATTTGTCATTCATCAAAAATTTGGAGTGTTTTAGTGTGTGTCATCTTGAGAGAATTAAATGAATCTTAGCTAAATATAGAGTTCAAGTTTCTTTGAGTTTACTGAGTCTCATCTGTCTTTGCAGAATGTACAGCTTTCATTCATCTTGGGAAAATATGCCTGTATATGTGCATATGTGTATATATATGTATATATGTATATATACACACACACATACATTAGCTTCCCTGGTGGCTCAGAAGCTAAAGTATCCGCCTGCAGTGTGAGAGACCTGGGTTTGATCCCTGAGTTGGGAAGATCCCCTGGAGAGGGCACAGCTACCTACTCCAGTATTCTTGCCTGGAGAATCCCCATGGACAGAGGAGCCTGGCAGGCTACAGTCTATGGGGTCGCAAGAGTTGGACATGACTGAGTGCCTTTCCCTTTCACATACACATACACACTGTGTATAGATATACACACTGACTAACATGACAAATAATTAAATGCATTTGGCTAAAGTGAGGGAACAGCACGCATGAAAATGCAAGGAGTAGTGGAAACACAGAGGCAACTGGAATTTCTGAAATATATACTGGAAAATGTAACTTGATCTAAAGGAGCTCTTAATTCCAGCATCAGAAATATATACACAAGCCTCCCTGGTTGGATCTATTTTAGTCTATAGCCTGCATTTTTATTTATATACCAATGTAGCTAAGTTTAGTAATTCTCTCTTCTCTGTTACCAGTTGTAAAACAACACTCCAGGAATAAAAATATGCTTTTCACTGTGACCTGTTTAATATTCATTTTTTAAAGTTTAGCTTTATCATATGATTCAAATATAAATGGATACAAATTGATTTCTTTTATGCAATAACTGGTTACCCAACCTCACCCCCTTTCTTACACATTTGCACTGTATATTAACTCTACACGCTGATATAGAACCCCATGTTATAGACACAGGACACAGAAGAACTACTGAAATTAAATTTCCGTACAATTTGTTAGAACACCAGCAGAAATAAAAATTAAGTACAATTATAGAAACAAAATGTAGTTCTTACAGGTCTGAAATTCATACCCCATGGAACCTTACAGTTGGTTGTTGTTTTGAGAAGGGAAATGTCAAAGAAAGGCCATTCCAGCAAGAATAACACCTATGGAAAGGCAAAAATATAAACTTGAATATTTCATATTGTGCCCAGACACTGCATGGCTCCAAAGCAAAGTAGCTGCAAAGTAAATATTTACTGAATGTGCCGAACTTGGCATTGACACAAATAGCTTATAAAACATTTTGCTTTTCTCTATGAAAACCCTATATCGCTAAGTCCAGTGTACATTTAAGAGAACTACCTGTTGACTTTTCAAATGATTTGCATACATTCTCACTTTTATTTCCTACCCTTTACTTAAAACCGAAAGTCCCAAATGAAATGGTTTACTCTTACATCACCTAATCCAAAATGATTTTAATTTCTCATTCCTTCTGTCTGCATCTCTTCAACTATAGGACACTATACGTCCAATACCCAGGTTGACATGTATCTGCAACCTCTTGGGTCTCTTAATACAAGTGTCTCTATTTCCACAGCCACGTACCAAGGATAAAGCCTTTATTAGCTCATAGTCAGATGTGTATGATTCCACTCAGTTGATTTTTATGTGTTTAGGCTCTCTTCTATCTGGTGTATCTGCAGTATTTCTGCTATGAAAGTGTCGCTCAGCTGGTCCGACTTTGCAGCCCTATGGACTATAGCCTGCCACACACTGTCTGTGGAATTCTCCAGGCAAGAATACTGAAGTGGGTAGCTATTTCCTTCTCCAGGGGATTTTCCCAACCCAGAGATCAAATGCGGTTCTCCTGCTTTGCAGGCAGATTCTTTACCGTCTGAGCCACCAGGGAAGCCCAGTGTATATATTTCTCAAGAATCTTGTCAGTAATTTAAATCTTTTCAAGCTTTAATAAATTTAATATCATACAGTCTTCAATATCTTGTATTCTGTATAATTTTAGTTTTACGAGGTTTTCTATCATGTAGCCTTTAAACTGGTCTTTTCCCATATTTTCTACATATAGAACTAAACACTACTTCTTTGCCTTTTTGAAAACAGTTGAGATTTCTACTTCTATATTTGAGTTTTATTGACCTTTCCATAAATTATTATTTTTGTATTTATTTCTCAAATCTAGCTAGTTCTATGACTTCATAACACTCCTTATAAAAGCAAATAACTTTTCAACATGTGATTATGTGTCCTAATTAATTAACTCAGTAATTATTTTTATGGTAGTTGGGATAACTTTGACCTTTACACTTCAGTTTTTATTACTAGAACTTTTTTATATTCTGTATCTTGAGATTTTTATTTAAAATACAAATAAAATAAATTTGCTATTAAAAAGTGATCACATTCTGTCACTATAGTTTGGAAGGCTGGGTTCAAAAGATATTGTTATTCCAGTGTGATAACCAGCAGGAAAGATGTGTGCAGGGAAATCCACAAATTCAAGGATGGATGCGTGAAAGAGAACTTTAAAAAATTTTTTGGAGTATAATTCGTTTACAATGCTGTGTTAGTTACAGGTATACAACAAAGTGCATGTACATATATTCATTCTTTTCCAGATTCTTTTCCTATATAGATTTTAGAGAAGATTGAATAGTGTTCCCTGTGCTAAATAGTAAATCCTTTTTGACTATCTATTTTTATGTACATAGTAGTGTGTATATGCTAATCGAAAACTCCTAATTTATATCCCCCCAACCATATTTCCTCTTGATAACCATAAGTTTGTTTTTGAAATCTGTGAGTCTGTTTTTGTTTTGTAAAGAAGTTCATTTAGATCATTAAAAAAAATTAGATTCCACACATGAGTGATATGTGATATTACTAGGACTTTAAACAAAATATTTTAATGAGAGTTCAAATGTATAGTAGATACATTTTGAATTCTTATTGCAATATGTTAAGGAAATAATGTGAGAACTATCTCCATCTAAAATGAAAGAAAATGAAGCTTAGCAAAGTTGGGCAATTTATCAAAAGCTACTTAGCTGATGGCATATTCGAAAAGAATATACAGTTTATGCTGAACATTTGTGGTCCAAACTTCCGTTTCTCTACAGCAATATCACACCACATGAGTAGAACATTAATCAAAAATTCAGATTGAATGGATTTACAACTTAAAAATAGATCATGTGAAATTCTACTTAAGTAGCATCTGTTCCCACCCACTACCTCTTCTGATTCTCTTTCCCCAAAGTGCAAGGAAGTGATGATTGAGGACATTCAGCAGTTTTCATGTGATTTACCACCAAATTCGAGGTTTAAATTGAACTTGTCATGTGAGCTACATTGTCTGATAAGGAATCAACTATATAGTCTATAGTAAAAATTCCTTAAAGCAAAATATATTTCATTCTAAGTTTTTAAAATTAGAATTTGTTATTCAGCTAATAATTTCTTATGGCAACATTATACTGAGATTTTACTGAACATGCAACTATATATATATTTTTTATTTTTGTCACAAATATAGTTTGTTTACCAAATATATGATCTGCTCATTTTTGTTTTCCATTGCAAGATTTTCTTTTATTTGCATTTTGCACAAGGTAATGATCTAAAGACCCACTCTAGATGTTTAGCACTCTATCACTCTACAAAGCCTTTAGCTTATAATATCAGACATGATCCCCAGCTTCTTCTTAATATGTATTACCATTTATCACTAAGTCATTAAGATCTACAGAATTGTCATAGATGTTAGGAAGCACCTAGAAATGTGTACGCCACTGGCAGGGCTGCAACTAATAAAAATGGGCCCCTATGTATAGTTTCCTGTGCTTCTCTCTCTCCAGTTCAGCTCCCTACTTTCTCCTGCAAGCAGGCAAAACAGATTTGGATATTTATGGATAAGTTTCTCGGGACTCCCTGGAGGTAGAAGGTGATATCCTTCTTATTTCTCCATTAGTAAGCACAAATTTACCAAGAAAACAAGGTCTAGAATTGAGTGCCAAAAATAATATTCCTAGTCCTTGGTGCTCCTTTGAGGATTTACTTCTGTAAACCAAAGAATAGGGTATTTCTTCTCAGTAGTCAGCATCAAGTAGGAGCTAATATGATAGGTGTTTCTCTAATTGGAACATATTGAAGTTAAACTTGGACCAACAGGCTTTCATGTTGGACAAAGATTTCTGAGGTCTCTCAGAACTCAGAGTTTCTAAATTTGTCCACAGATTTTATTTTCTTTGGTTGTATCAGTTTCTATTCTACTCAATAACTGTTAATAGGCATTTAACTGTTAACAGACACTTCCAAGCATTTTATACTTACCAATTTTTTAGTCTTCACAGTGACTCAAGGAGGTTATTTTAATTCTCCAAATAGTCATATAGGGGACAGTTTATATTAATTACAGTTTATTCCAAATCACCTTACTTTTTCAGTAAAAAAAACTCCATCATGTCTTGTCTTTAAGTGCTATAGTAATTAAATTATAAACAAACAATAAAATAATTCAACTAAATTAAACCAAATTAATTAACTCAAAACCAAAAATAATCTGTTAAAAATGAAAATATCAAATGAAAATTGGGCATGATGAATCAAGAGATGATGATGTTATTATAATCATTTTTAATAGCTCTTCCTTTAGAGTTTTCCTGAAAGTCAATGACCAGTGGATTGCATTGGTAGGAAGTGATCTTAACTCATGAATTGATTATTTTGCTATTGATGAAGAGAAAATTTAGTCCACAGATAACTATATTTTAAAAAGAGAAAGTTTATTTAAGAGATTGAGCATTAGTCTTTATTGTTTTGATTGCAGTTTGAATCCATCCTCACTTCTAAACTCAACTGCCACTTTCTTACTGAGTCAGTTCACCGACCAGAACAATTATTGCCAATCCCCAGTTCTATTCTTTCAATTCTACAATAGTACCTCCATTCAGCTTCTAAAACTGCCATTTTCTTGCTTACATCCATGCCTAGGTAAGTTTCCAGCTAGTATGTAATAGTAACCACATAAATCTGAATCTCTCCATACACCTTCCAAAAACCACAAGATCAAAAATGACAAGGAAAACAACACAAACAAAGAACAGAAAATTTAGTTCAGTTCAGTTTATTTTACTCAGTCGTGTCTGAGTCTTTGCGACTCCATGGACTCCAGCATGCCAGGCTTCCCTGTCCATCATCAACTCCAGGAGCTTACTCAAACTCATGTCCATCACTTTGGTGATGCCATCCAACCATCTCATCATCTGTCGTCCCCTTCTCATCCCGCCTTCAATCATTCCCAGCATCAGGGTATTTTCCAATGAGTTGGTTCTTCACATCAGGTGGCCAAAGTATTGGAGTTTCGGCTTCAACATCAGTCCTTCCAATGAATATTCAGGACTGATTTCCTTTAGGATGGATTGGTTAGATCTCCTTGCAGTCCAAGGGACTCTCAAGAGTCTTCTCCAACACCACAGTTCAAAAGCATCAATTCATTGGCAATCAGCTTTCTTTATAGTCCAACACTCACATCCATACATGACCAGTGGAGAAACCATAGCTTTGACCAGATAGACCTTTGTTGACCTTTGTCTCTGCTTTTTAATATGCTGTCTAGTTTGGTAATAGCTTTTCATCCAAGAAGAAAGTGTCTTTTAATTTCTTGGCTAAGTAACCATCTGCAGTGATTTTGGAGCCCAAGAAAATAAAGTCTCTCACTGTTTCCATTGTTTCCCCATCTGTTTGCCATGAAGTGATGGGACCGGATGCCATGATCTTAGTTTTCTGAATGTTGAGTTGTAAGCCAACATTTTGCTCTCCTCTTTCACTTTCATCAAGAGGTACTTTAGTTCTTCTTTGCTTTCTGCCATTACAGTGGTATATCATCTGCATATCTGAGGTTATTGAGATTTCTCCCAGCAATCTTGATTCCAGCTTGTGCTTCATCCAGCCCAGCATTTTGTATGATGTACTCTGCATATAAGTTAAATAAGCAGGGTGACAATATACAGACTTGATATACTCCTTTCCCAATTTGGAACCAGTCTTTTGTTCCTTGTCCAGTTCTAACTGTTGCTTCTTGACACGAATAAGGCAACAGGAGAAGCTAAATACAAAGGAGAAAAGGAAAGATATACCCATTTGAATCCAGAGTTCCAAAGAATAGCAAGGAGAGATAAGAAAGCCTTCCCCAGTGATCAATGCAAAGAAACAGAGAATGGCAAAGACTAGAGACCTCCTCAAGAAAATTGGAGACACCAGGGGAACATTTCATGCAAAGGTGGGCACAATAAAGGGCAGAAATGGTATGGATCTAACAGAAGCAGAAGATATTAAGAAGAGGTGGCAAGAATACACAGAAGAACTATACCAGAAACATCTTCATGACCCAGATAACCACTATGGTGAGATCACTCACCTAGAATCAGACATCCTGGAATGCAAAGTCAAGTGGGTCTTAGGAAGTGTAACTATGAACAAAGCTAGTGGAGGTGATGGAATTCCAGTTGAGCTATTTCAAATCCTAAAAGATGATGCTTTTAAAGTGCCGTACCCAATATGCCAGCAAATTTGGAAAACTCAGCCATGGCCACAGGGCTAGAAAAGATCTGTTTTCATTCCAATCCCAAAGAAAGGCAATGCCAAAGAATGTTCTAGCTACCACAAAATTGCACTCATGTCACATGCTATCAAAGTAATGCTCAAAATTCTCCAAGCCAGGCTTCAACAGTACTTGAACTGTGAACTTCCAGATATTCAAGCTGGATTTAGAAAAGGCAGAGAAACCAGAGATCAAATTGCCAACATCCATTGGACCATTGAAAAAGCAAGAGAGTTCCAGAAAATCATCTACTTCTGCTTTATTGACTATGCGAAAGCCTTTGACTGTGGATCACAACAAACTGTGGAAACTTCTTAAAGAGATGGGAATATCAGATCACCTGACCTGCCTCCTGAGAACAGAAAATTACTACTGGCCATTCTTCAGATATGCTAGGGGACAGTGAATACCACAAACTTTTAATTACTTACAAGAAGACAAATGTAAAACAAATTCCAACAAGGTTTCATGACTGGCGAAAGTCTGTAAGTATGAAGAGTGAGGGAAGGCAATCCTAAGTGATTCTGTGGAAAAGAAGAGTGGAACAGGAGATGCAGACAAACAAAATCCCTTCCAGGAAGTGAAATTCAGTAAGCATGAAATTGCTATACGAAATTTGAAGAATCAAATTATAAGTTATAATTTCAGTTATAAGATCAGTTATAAGAATCGGACTTGCAAGTAAGAGGAATTAGGTATTAGTCCTTGGGAAACATTACCTTTGGGGGAAGAATTTGCCTGATAGAGAAGGGGTATCAGTGAAAAGAAACAAGTGACCAAGAAAAAAGGAAAGAAGAGAATGTTAAGGATCCCACAGAAACCAAAGACAAATATGACAAAGCCTCTCTCTGCTCTTCCTGTCACCATCTGTTTCATCACCAACATAATCACATTTTTAAAATACATTTTAAAATATTGGTATTAATAGAAGAGGACACTCTTGAGCCAAGAAAGTTATTAACGGAAAGCCTAGAATTAAAAAAAGAAAAGTTAATGCAGTATAAAGTACTACAAAAAGTAAATAGAAAACTCCAATTAAAATATTTCCTGTGATGGATATTCTTTCCGAAAATCAATAAGGGAGCAGAAGAACATGGTAACAAACTTCTAAATTGAATTAAATATTCTTAAACATGCCATTAGTTTTAAAACAACAATTTTAAAAAGGCACTGAAACAAATTTTAAAAACTAATGACCAAAAGAAGAGAAAACACAAATAAAAATGCAATGACAGTCATCAAGCTCAGAGAAGGAATTGAAGAAAAAGTTAACCAGAAAATGCAAAACAAATTAGACCGTGCCCAAGAGAGTACAGATTGGAATACAATTTTAATAAGGAACTTTGAGGAAAGCAGGAAAACACGCAAGAGAGTACATTTGCAATTTTAAGAGCTGAATGAAAAAGTTTAAGGAGAAAATGGAGGAAATGCCGGGCAGGCAAGAAAAAATTTTTGCTCTTTTTATAATTAGAATTACTTGGAAAGAAAAAAGAAACACAACAGAAATAAATATTTAAGTCTATAAGACAACAAAACTATTTGGAAATAAAAATTAGCTTAAATTTACATGTGGAGATGGCCTACCTTGTACCTGGGAACATTATTCAAAACAAATGACTTTGAGAAATATGCTACTAAGATGATTTGATTTTAAGTGGGAAAAAAGTCATCAGGTCCTCCAAACAAACAATAAAATTATAATGAGAAGAATGTTAGTCTAGCACTAGCCTCTCAAGATGGAGAAGGCAATGGTAACCCACTCCAGTACTCTTGCTTGGAAAATCCCATGGACGGAGGAGCCTGGTAGGCTGCAGTCCATGGGGTTGTGAAGAGTCGGACACGACTGAGCGACTTCACTTTGACTTTTCACTTTCATGCACTGGAGGAGAAAATGGCAACCCACTCCAGTGTTCTTGCTTGGAGAATCCCAGGGATGGGGGAGCCTGGTGGGCTGCTGTCTATGGGGTCTCGAAGAATCGGACACGACTGAAGCGACTTAGCAGCTGCAGCAGCAACAGCCTCTCAAGAGTATAATATAATGCAAAGTAACAGTGGAGCAACATTTTCAAAATATTCCATAGAAGAAAAGTTAACCAGGTTATATTCAGCCAAACTGTCTTTAATTTATCAAGTCTATAGGTGAATAGTTTTGCCTGGCAATAAAGCAGAGACTATTTTATAGGCGAGTCATTCATGAGGAATGTACTATAGAATGAGTTCATGTAAACAGCACATACTGAGGAAACCTTGGTAATTAAATTGCTGGTGGTTATTCCATTAAAACTGGGAGGAGAGGGAAAGTGGTGAAATTTGACAAAGGTAACTATTGTATATATGAGTGTCAATGAGTTCCATTTAAAGCTGACAGACTAGATAGTTTAAAAAAAATTTTTTAAGAAAAAATGAAGGGGTCTGCAACTGGTACACATATAAAGATTACTAGAACAAAACAGAATCTTTCTGAAAAACCAAATTAAATAATAAAAGAAAATTTTGCTATATTTATTTTAAATAAAACATGTCAGTTATAGCATAAAATAATGTTAAATTGAAGTAAAATGTACTTATAACATTAAAAGCGCCTGGCAAGAATGTCTTCATTCAACACTTTTTTTGACATTAAATTGGAAGTCCCAACTAATGCAAAGAAAAATAAACAAAAGATTTACAAAATGGATAGGAAGAAATAAAATTGTTTATATTTGCAGATACAGTAATGGTCTAAGTAGAAAATGCCAAAGAATCTTTAAAATAACCTCAAGAGCTAAAGAGCAATTTTAGTGAGCTGAAGGATACAAAGTCAATATATAAAAGTCAGTTGCTTTCCTAAGTACCAGTAATGAAAAACTGAAATTAAAAAAAATACTATTTACAAAAGTATAAAAAAGTCAAAAACTTAGGCACAAATTTAACAACATGTATACAGAATCTATACGTGAAAAACTGTAAAACATTGCTGAAAGAAATTAAAGATGAGGTAAATGAATGGATAGATATTTATGTTCATGGACTGGAAGACTCAGTATAGCCAAGACGTACATCTAGATCTATAGGTTCAATCATCTTGATCTATAGGTTCAATACAAAAAAGAAGTGAAGTCGCTCAGTCGTGTCCGACTCTTTGCGACCCCATGGACTGTAGCCTGACAGGCTCCTCTGTCTATGGGATTTTCCAGGTAAGAACACTGGAATGGGTTGCCATTTCCTTCTCCAGGGGATCTTCACAACCCAGGGATCAAACCCAGGTCTCCCGCATTGTAGGCAGATGCTTTTATCGTCTGAGCCACCAGGGAAGTCCCAGGTTGAATACAATCCCAATCTAAATACCAGGGATCTACTTTGTTAGTGTTGATAAACTGACTCAAGTTTACATGGAAAGGCAAAAGACATGCAATCCTGTTTAATGTAATATTCTTTCTACATCAGTTACCATGTTTCCTTTTAAAAAGATTGTTTTTAATCTTAATTCCAGACTTCCATTTTAGTAAAAACATATCAATAAATATCTCTGCAAAGGTAAACTGACAATTAGAAAATTACCTTGGAAACCAGACTCAAGTGTATCATCATAGGATACATGTTTGCCATTCTTGAGGAAATTGGAAAATAATCAATTAGTTGTTGATTTTTGTTGCTCTGGGATTCCATTGTAAACTTTCCACCACTGTATACTCTAAAGCATTACACATGCCTGATGGTAAGTGTGCTGAGTATGTACAATTTGCTTTACTTAATTACTCAAATATTCAGTGCACATCTTGGGAATATATAAACTGAAATTCACAATTTGTTTTTTATTGAACATTAGGGACTTATCAATACTAATTTTTCTTTTCATTCAGGCTTCTGGTCCTGGTGCAATTTTTGAGACAGCTGACCAATGAATGGGTCAAATAGATTTCAAAATCTATTTGAAAATCTATTTGATCTATTCAAATAGATTTGAAAATCTATTTTGATCCCCCAGGAAGGCATAGTGTTGGTGTTCTTTTTATAGCACAGGAAACTTCTGAAAAGCCTGCAACTACTCCCTTTGATTTCTTGACTGAGGATGGTCTATTTAGAAAATATGAATTACAAACCTAGAGAGATAGAAAGAAAAGAAAGGAATAGGTTCCTTCTATTATGAAAATTACCAAAGTCATTATAGATCTACTTAATAAATTTAGAAAGCTAAATATTATGATAGAACTAAACAATCTGGTGAAAATTTATTAAATAAAAACAAAAGTCAAAACAGCTCAGTAATTCAGTCTGGTAATAGAGTCAGTAAAATCAGATTGAAATTCTATCTTTACCTAATCCTGCACATGAGCTGATAAGCTAAAATTTATGAAATTTTCTATAACTGATCATTATACTTACCCAACAAAGCAGCTAAGTTTTGATTTGTATCATAGCCACCTGGAGAACTTGTTAAACTAATAAATGCCCGCTCCCCAAATTACCATATAAAATCTCCTGGGCATTGGTCTTTTCTCTTCTTAACTAGCTCCCCAGGTAATTTTGATGCACATCAATATCATGAATCACTGTCTCAGCACATAGTAGGCCCTCTAATATGGTGCATAAAGAGAATTCACTATGATTGCTCATTATCTGTATCTAGTATATAGAGGACCTTTTCTTTTGGTGCAACTACACTTCTTTGTCATTTTCTCGGGATTTCACTTCACATTAATATGTCTATCCTATAGCGGTAAGAGAAGAGAAAGAAAGGTAAGACAAAAATTTTCCAATTTTTCTTTTCAAGGATTTTGGTAAAGATTGAGTGAGAAATAGATTAAAGTCAATATTAAGAATTGTCTCAGGATGTTGTTGTCTATCCTTTCCATGTTTTTGGTTATCATAGATTAATAGAGGTGATTATATTACCTTTGGGCTCCCCTAGAGGCTCATTTGGTAAAGAATCTGCTTGCAATGCAGGAGATGCAGGTTTGATCCCCGGGTTGGAACTGGGCAAGCTACAGTCCATGCAATCGCAAAGAGTGGTACATGACTGTGCAACTAACTGGAGAACAAAAGTGAAGAATGTGTTTTAAATTGCTTCAGAAAGAGTTGGCCCTAACCTCTACCTGCAGGCTCACTGATCTAAGCACTCTGTCATGCCCCAGTCTCTTTGCACATTCTATTTCTTTTACTTGGAATTCTCTTCTCCTGCTCTTGACTTCCTTGATTTCACCTACCATGCAGTTTTCCTACTCTTGACACCTGAAAGTGAAAAGTGAAGTAAAGTCTCTCAGTCACGTCCAACTCTTTGCAACCCCATGGACTGTAGCCTACCAGGCTCATTTGCCCATGGGATTTTCCAGGCAAGAATACTGGAGTGGGTTGCCATTTCTTTCTCCACGGGATCTTCCCGACCCAGAGATCAAACCCGGGTCTCCCTCATTGTAGGCAGACACTTACAGTCTGAGCTACCAGGGAAGTCTCTTGACTTCTAATAGAGTGTAATTTAATTGTTCCTATGCTTGACTGCTACATTTCCTCCCAGGCAGAGATCATATTCAACCCATCTTTAACTCACCATTTCTTATTACCACGCCTTGCCTATACTAGTACTTGATGTTTGCTGAATGAATGAACAGTTAAATGGAAAAAAAAATACAAAACTCAGAAACTTCTTGACTAAAGAGTTGTAGGTTAACAAAAACAAGTCACTGGTGAAAAAATAAAACTGTCTTCTTTCTCCAGAATTGTCTAGAAGGTAAATATGTGAAGCCTCTGTTGCTTTCTTCTTACCTATTCTCACTTCCAAGGATACGGGAGAGGCAACGAGCATAGCTGTGGTGGCCTCTGAGAAGCTGCTGTTTTGGTTGGATCTATCACTTTCTGAGTCTGAGCACAGAATCTGGAGGCCGACTGTTTGGAGTGATACTTTACGTTGCAGAAGTGAATGGCATGGGCTGTAATTTGCAACCTCTTGTATCAGAGTAGCACCTTCATAGCCTGGAACCACACAGCCTGAAAGCATAAAAGCTGGCCTCTAACCAGGGAAAAATCAACTCCCATCACAATAGACAGAATAAAATACAATGCACTTTGTTTTAACCAGAGCTTCCGCAAGTTTAAAGCGTGGAGGGAGCTTGTAAACCCACATTCCTATAAGTAATTGATTATGGAGGTGTAGGAAACTGCCCAAGAATCTGCCAGTGCCTGGTAATTCTAATGCAGTTAGCCTTTTGAAAATTAATGCTATAAAGCCTTGTTGTTGTTTAGTCACTAAGTCGTGTCCGACTCTTTGCAATCTCATGGACTATAGACTACCAGGCTCCTCTGTCCATGGGATTTCCCAGATAAGAATACTGGAGTGGGGTTCCATTTCTTTCTCCAGGGGATCTTCCTGACCCAGGGATCGAACTTGTGTCTCTGCATTGCAGGCAAATTCTTTACCACTGAGCCACCAGGGAAGCCCATAGAGGATTGACTACAAGGGAAAAATATCTGCTAATTACATGTCACAATTCTAAAAATTTACCCAAATAAATAAAAATGATTAAGAACTTCAGCTTCTATGGAATTCATCAAATAATGGAGGAATTTTATTTAATGGAGGAATTTTTATTTAATTCCCATTCTTTTCCAGATAGAGGCAGTAGTTAGTAGAGGTAGTAGAGGTAGTTCAGAGACTATCCTCTGGCTTCTTCCTGTGCCTTGAATTACAAGGAATTTTGTGGAAAGATGCTTAAATATTTTGCATCTTTATTTCCTCCTTTTTAAAGAATGGGAATAATAAAAACACTTTCAGACTGCTGTAAGGATAAAATCAGTTCATATGAAGTGCTTAGTATCTGGGCTTCCCAGATGGCTCAGGTGGTAAAGAACCTGCCTGAAATGTGGGAGACCTAGGTTCAATCCCTTGGTCAGGAAGATCCTCTGGAGAAAGAAATGGCAACCCACTCCAGTATTCTTGCCTGGAGAAGCTCATGGATAGAGGAGCATGGCAGGCTATAATTCATGGGGTCACAAAGAGTTGGACTCGACTGAGTGACTAACACTTTCACTTTCTTTAGCACTAAGTACTGGTTCTAGGAAAGGTTAAAGTTATCAGTTCTGATGCTGTTATAATGTACAGTTTCAAAGAGTAGATAATATTTGGACAGTAATGACTATAATACAAATGGGATTGGGAAAAGGTAAAATATTCAAAATATCTCTATTAGATAAGAGCAATTTACACGCGGTATAAAACAGTCAATTCCATGACACAAGTAAAGATAGAGTTCTGTGGAGGTCCAGAAGAGAAATAGTGTATTCTCGTCTATCTAGTGTTAGTTGTTCAGTTGTGTCCAACTCTTTGTTACTCCCTGGACTATAGCACATCAGACTCCTCTCTGTCCATGGGATTCTCCAGACAAGAATACTGGAGTGGGTTGCCATGCCCTTCTCCAGGGGATCTTCCTGACCCAGGGACTGAAACTGGGTCTTCTGTATTGCAGGCAGATTCTTTACCACTGAGCCACCAGGGAAGCCCATAGAGTATGGACTACAAGGGAAAATTTTCTGCTAATTACATGGCAAAATTCTAAAAATTTACCCAAATAAATAAAAATGATTAAGAACTTCAGCTTCTATGGAATTCATCAAATAATGGAGGAACTTTATTTAATTCCCATTTTTTTTTCAGATAGAGGCACATGGTATTAATAGTTCAGAGACTATGCTCTGGCTTCTTCCTGTGCCTTGAATTACAAGGAATTTTGTGGAAAGGTGCTTAAATATTTTGCATCTTTATTTCCTCCTTTTTAAAGAATGGGAATAATAGAACACTTTCAGACTGCTGTAAGGATAAAATCAGTTATATGAAGTGCTTAGTATCTGGGCTTCTCAGATGGCTCAGATGGTAAAGAACCTGCCTGAAATGTGGGAGACCTAGGTTCAATCCCTTGGTTGGGAAGATCCTCTGGAGAAAGAAATGGCAACCCACTCCAGTATTCTTGCCTGGAGAATCTCATGGATAGAGGAGCATAACAGGCTATAATTCACGGGGTTACAAAGAGTTGGACTCAACTGAGTGACTAATACTTTCACTTTCTTCAGTACTAAGTACTGCTTCTAGGAAAAGTGAAAGTTATCAGTTCTGATGCTGTTATAATGTACAGTTTCAAAGAGTAGATAATATTTGGACAGTAATGACTATAATACAAATGGGATTGGGAAAAGGCAAAATAATTCTAAATATCTCTATTAGACAAGAGCAATGGATTACACAAGGTATAAAACAGTCAATTCCATGACACAAGTAAAGATAGAGTTCTGTGGAGGTCCAGAAGAGAAAGAGTGTATTCTCGTCTATCTAGTGTTAGTTGTTCAGTTGTGTCCAACTCTTTGTTACCCTGTGGACTATAGCCCACCAGACTCCTCTGTCCGTGGGATTTTCCAGGCAAGAATACTGGAGTGGGTTGCCATGCACTTCTCCAGGGGATCTTCCTGACCCAGGGACTGAACCTGGGTCTTCTGTATTGCAGGCAGATTCTTTCCTGTCTGAGCCACCAGGGAAGTCCAGTGTTTTCTTCTATGGAACAAAAAACAGAGAAGGCATTGCAGATGGAACAACATTTGATTTGGGCCTTGAAAGATCAGTAACCTGTGAACATATGGACAAAAACATCTCTGCCAGAGGAAATCTTGAGCAAGTTTTAGAAGCATTGAAACACACAGGGTGTGTATGAGTGAGAGAGTGCCTGTTTTGATTTATCAGTGTAGTACTGAGAAATACGATAGAAACGTTTCGAGTCTGAAAAATATAGAAATGAAAGCCTTGGCTTATTTGATGTTTTTTTCCACACAGGTGCATCTAACATGAACAGAGCAGCAGACACTTTTATTTTCAGCTTGAGAAGCAATTCCAGAGGTGGTAACTGGAATGTCAATATCATGGCCTTTTCAAAATGCAGTGAGTCAGTTGGAGTCTAGAGAAGAGGTCTTTATTAGTCATAGATAAATATTCAACTGAGACTGTCACATGAACCTAACAACAGGGGAGGTGCCGAGAGTATTGAACAGATGCAGGCTTTTCACACTACGGTCTCCAGCTTTTTTCTAAAGGGAATATTAAGACAATGACAGCATTTATAGCCAGAGAAGACTAACACCACAGCCTTTGGTAATGAGCACCATAACATAAGGCCAACAAGATCTAATCCTGGCTCTAGCACTGACCCCTCCTATGCTCTGGGGGAGATTTTAAAGTATTAAGGCCATGCTCCTTCCAGGGGGGTGACTCCAAACCAAGTTGAAACAAAAATCATTATAATAAAAATTTCAAAACCTTGCTTTAGGTAGCAAAGTTGATGCTGCCGATGCTGCTGCTGCTAAGTCGCTTCAGTTGTGTCCGACTCTGTGCGACCCCAGAGACTGCAGCCCACCAGGCTCCCCTGTCCCTGGGATTCTCCAGGCAGGAACACTGGAGTGGGTTGCCATTTCCTTCTCCAATGCATGAAAGTGAAAGGTGAAAGTGAAGTCGCTCAGTCATGCCTGACTCTTAGCGACCCCATGGACTGCAGCCTACCAGGCTCCTCTGTCCATGGGATTTTCCAGGCAAGAGTACTGGAGTGGGGTGCCATTGCATTCTCTGAAGTTGATGCTATTAACAAAGAAATATTAAATGAGTGCTATGTTTTTGGACTTAAGGTAAAACTATGAATATATTAGCCAAGCAAACCTCTTATGAATATCAAGTTACTAGAAGGTAGTTATAGCCACGATGTGTTTATTCTTTTCCTTCAGGAAAATTAGATAACAGAAAAAAGTATGGAGCCAAGTTCAGATGTTCTAAATTTATCAGAGACTCTTGTTTATGTTTCTCTATATATTAAAAACTCATGTGCTTGAAATTTATGTATGCATATGTTTAAAAAATATATGCTCAAAACATATATACACATGTATGCACAATGTGTTTAAAACAATAACACAAATGTTTGTAGGATTCCCCAAGAGGATGTTCATTCGCATATGTTCAGTTCAGTTCAGTCGCTCAGTCATGTCTGACTCTTTGCGACCCCATGAATTGCAGCACGCCAGGCCTCCCTGTCCACCACCAACTCCCGGAGTTCACCCAAACTCATGTCCATTGAGTCAGTGATGCCATCCAGCCATCTCATCCTCTGTCGTCCCTTTCTCCTCCTGCCCCCAATCCCTCCTAGCATCAGAGTCTTTTCCAATGAGTCAACTCTTTGCATGAGGTGGCCAAAGTACTGGAATTTCAGCTTTAGCATCAGTCCCTCCAAAGAACACCCAGGACTGATCTCCTTCAGGATGGACTGGTTGGATCTCCTTGCAGCCCAAGGAACTCTCAAGAGTCTTCTCCAACACCACAGTTCAAAAGCACCAATTCTTCGGCGCTGGGTTTTCTTCACAGTCCAACTGTCACATCCATACGTGACCACTGGAAAAACCATAGACTTGATTAGATGGACGTTTGTTGGCAAAGTAATGTCTCTGCTTTTGAATATGCTATCTAGTACTGACCCCATTAATAATCCAGAATTGTGCATGGTGTTTACATACTGAAAAGGAAGTTATTGAGGATGCCTCACTGAATAGACAAACCTTGATGATTATTTCTACCTTATGATAGTAGTGAGCCAGCCTCACATAAAGGGTAGACCAAGTTGTTGATCCTGAAGATAATATTAACATGTCAGATGTAAGGACATGGTTTGTTGAATGACAGCTGGAATTCAACACGGCAACCTTTAGCTCTGACACTTTTGCTGACTAATATACTTGGTAGCATTATTGACTTTTCGAATGACACATCTTTTAAACTTCCAAAATGAACACACACATTGGGCCCACATCAGTTATTGACATCATCAGAATGACAATATACCAATACAGTATCACCATAGAGGTGCCACATAAAAAAGATACCCAACCTACTTATTCCAAAATTATCACTAGAATAAACATGTCTTCATTCAAGTACGAAGAATAATAGTAAGGTGAACCTAGAGTCAAGTGGAGGAGTCATTTCTGTAAACATCTGACTTAATCTTTAGTATAAAAGAATGAAGGGAGCAGCTGCGTAGGTCAGAAAGGGAAAACACCAAACAAGCTTTGATTTAAATTATTTAATGAATTCTATAATTTCATTATTGCTAATGTTTTTATAGAGAGAACAGGCCTTGTGGTATTAAGTAGTTGGGCAGCCCACATCCTAGTAATATTTTAAAATCACCATTTATATTCTGGAATATTAATGAGTGAATATTTTATTTGAGAACATTTTATGTGCAGAAGTAATTCCAAATTTTCTTAATTGATAAAATATACTGCCTATAGAAACATGTATCCTTTAAAATAAGCTTAAGAAAATCCCAACTTTACTTTTTTTAAGTAATGTCTACTTCTGGTCTGAGAGCAGGGCATCATGAATTTGGCTAGTTTTCCCAATAAATAAATTATGTCCCGAGGCAAATTTGCATGCTTTGGGACTTTGACTCAACAAAATTGTGTTATGTGTCTCTTTATTCCTCCTAAAATTCAATCCTCAGAGCTTGTAAGCAGAACTAAAATGGCTATTTAGTAACCATGTACCACCTTTTGGCTTTTTATTGTTTTATTCTGTATGAGTATGTGCTCTATTTATCAAAAATATATAGAATATGGGGGGGGGGGGATAATTTACCATGGCCTAAAGAAATCTAGTTTGACAAAGATTTGCTATATACCAACTGTGAATCAAGAAATGTTACTTGAATTTTTGTTGATATATAGTATTCAAGAGTCTCAGGCAGAGAAATTAGTCTGGATGCTCTGTGATCTGTGGATTTGAAGCAATCACCTCATCAGGAAGATGATGCTATGGCCCAGGTTAGAAACGTCCAAACTTTACTCAGGCTGTGAGAAAAATGATGGAGAAAGAATCAGAGAAAAATTCAAGAAATACTAAAGATGTAAACTGGCTCCTTCTGATGATTAGTTGTATACAGAGACAACTGAGGAAATGAAAAGAGTTGAGGATGTTTCTAAGATTTTTTTGCATAGGTTGGAATTGTTAATGATATCACTAGGCGCAATACAGAAGGTATTGCTTAAAGACAAAGGAATATAATGAGTTGATCTTTGGGGTATTTTAATTTGAAGGTTCTTCAAGACATGCAGGTAGGGCTTTCCACCTGAGGTGAAATTCCAGAGCTCAAAGAAATCTCAGGGATAGATATAGACATTTAGTCAGGATCAGTAAATGGTAGTAGAGCAGATGAAATCACTTCTGGGGGGAATGGAGAGGAAGAATAAAAATAGTTTGATGGCAAAACCCTGTAAAGAGTATTGATGTTCAAGACATGGATAGAATAAATGGTACTAGAAAGGAAAAAAATAGAAAGATTGGAAAGGTAGAATAAGAACCAACAATACGGATTCAATGAAGCAAAGTGGTTTCGTGAATAAACCACATTGAGTGTTCACTTAAAATATCAGCTCCTTTGGAGCAAGGTACTTGCCTGACTTCTCTCTGCTGCATCCCCAGCACCAGGACCAATGTCTTAACCTAAATGGACACTCAAGAAATGTTAAAGGAGTGAGTCAACCAGCAGTATAATGTGCACTATAGAGGTTTATTCAAATAACCACTAAAAAACCCCCATCGATGAGGTGATTGAGGACATTGGCAAAAGTGATTTTAATGAAATGGTGGCAGCAGAGGTCAAACTCTCAGGCAAGGTAAGTAATACAAACACTGAGGGATGACTTCTTTTCAAAACTGTTGTATATAAAGGAAAAGTAAGAGGAAGACATTTCTTAAGATAATAAAAACGAAGCTTGGGAGACAGAAGATTATCAAAAGAAGAAAGTTCTCGAATGTCAGCACACAAAGCATTGGGGTCAAGTCATTCTAAATGGAGTATAGAAAGGACAATCTCAGCACCATATTGTAATTTCTTGATAACATGGACAGTATCTCACTGAAATACATGTGGGTTCTGACATAAACCAGGTACTCATATTGGGTGCTTTTGCTGAATCAACTCTATCAAAACTGTATAACTGTATGCCAAGATGAAAACCTATATTAATCTGTACTTATCAGTCTAGTCCTTTCTCTCTCCCCTCTGCCAGCTTGGCAACATAGAGATCTCAGGAGCTGGGCCCACACTTAAAGGAAAATGATTGAAATGGGCAGAGAGGATGTTAGCACAGTCCACAGAAGGGGCTTAATTATGCTGTATTCCTGGGAGCTCTGAGGAAATCAGATGAAACCACTGCTCTTCATTATGAACATAATTCTCACTCATCTAGAGACCAGATGTGTTATGTGGCACTTGAAATTTTTCATATGATTCAAGGGTTTGAATCAGATGTTAAAACTATTTGATATTGACAAAATACATGTTTTAGTGCTGTCTGTTGGCTCAAAAGTTTGTTTCTGTGGATATACTTAAATTGCTTTCACATGTTTGCCTGTATATTGAAAAATAGTATTACTTTAAAACCACAATTTGTCTTTGTTTCCTTTCCTCCCTCCCTCCCATTCGTTCATCCATTCACCCATCCATTCATTATGGTTTTAAAATAATACTATTTTTCAATATACAGGCAAATATGTGAAAGTAATTTAATTATATCCACAGGAACAACCATCTTTATCTTAGGATGCTATGCTATGCTATGCTATGCTATGCTATGCTAAGTCACTTCAGTCGTGTCCGACTCTGTGTGATCTCATAGACGGTAGCCTACCAAGCTCCCCCGTCCCTGGGATTCTCCAGGCAAGAACACTGGAGTGGGTTGCCATTTCCTTCTCCAATGCATGAAAGTGAAAAGTGAAAGTGAAGTCGCTCAGTCGCGTCCGACTCTTAGCGACCCCGTGGACTGCAGCCTACCAGGCTCCTCCATCCATGGGGTTTTCCAGGCAAGAGTACTGGAGTGGGGTGCCATTGCCTTCTCTGTATCTTAGGATAGATATACATATGAAGAGGGTATGGCAACCCACTTCAGTATTCTTGCCTGGAGAATCCCCATGGACATAGTAGCCTGGTGGGCTACAGTGCATAGTGTCGAAAAGAGTCAGACACCACTGAGTGACTAAGCACAGTACAGCACAGATATACATATAAGCTGGATGCTTTCATTTGGGTGATTATATTCCTATTTTGTTTCATGTTTCTCTCTTGCCTTTACACAGCTAGTTTACAGTGTTTGGGTACATTCTTCGTATCTGTATTTTGTTATATAAGTTACTGTTGCCCTGAAGACCGTGAGCATTTGGAGCTTTGTCATTGACAGTTGCAGATATTGGGAGCTGTTTGATATAGGTTTGCAGGATGTCTCAGCAGATCTTTAATCCGATGTGATTGTGCCAAAATAACCTGGCACCATGCATGTACAATATGTCTGTGCTAAAAATTTCCACAAGAATTTTGGATGAGTAACCTCAC
Source organism: Bos indicus x Bos taurus (assembly GCF_003369695.1). Classification (NCBI taxonomy): domain Eukaryota; kingdom Metazoa; phylum Chordata; class Mammalia; order Artiodactyla; family Bovidae; genus Bos; species Bos indicus x Bos taurus. Next base: position 33,207,386 of record NC_040077.1, read on the forward strand.
AAAGTAACTGGGATCTGCTATTTTAAAAAAAGAACTAATGCAATTGTGTTTTTTGTTTTCAAATCACACAAGGTATGTTATCACCATATATGCTCCTTTGCTTAATATATTCCCCATAAATATGTGTTATTCGTGGTCTACCTTAAAAATGTCAATTTAACATATTGGTGCTTATTTATTTTTTCTCCGTAGTCATGACAGTAAAGCCCCCATTGCCTATTTAAATGTTCATTTTTGGTGGAAAACTACTTAGACTATCTCCTAAGACTCTTTTTGATCACCTCAGAAAACTCTGATATAATCAGCTTTAGAATCAACTATAAAGATCAATGGGCTTCCCTAGTAGCTCAGCTGGTAATGAATCCGCCTGCAATGCAGGAGATCTGGCTTTGATCCCTGGATTGGGAAGATCCACTGGAGAAGGGAAAGGCTACCCACTCCAGTATTCTTTCCTGGAAAATTCCACAGACAGAGGAGCCTGGCAGGCTACAGTCTGTGGGGTCGCAGAGAATTGGACACAACTGAGTGACTTTCACTCTCATAAAGATCAAAGGGCTTCCCAGGTGGTGCTAGTGGTAAAGAACCCACCTGCCAATGCAGGAGATGGAAGAAACATGGGTTCTATACCTGGGTCAGGAAGATCCTGTGGAGAAGGAAATCGCAACCCACTCCAGTATTCTTGCCTGGAGAATCCTAAAGACAGAGGAGCCTGGTGGGCTACAGTCCATGGGGTCGCAAAGAATCAGACAGGACTGAAGCGACTTAACATGCACTCACATAAAGATCAAATAATTAGCTAGAAAGGGGAGGAAAAGCATTGACTTGATATGTGTTAATGTTTCTCAAACTTTCATGGGCCTAAAAGTCACTTTGGAGGCTAAGTAAAATTGTAGTTTGATGAGCTATATCTCATGCCTACTGGATAGGAATCTATAGGTATGGAGGCTGGACCAGGAAATCGCATAACTGCCTTTGGTGAATTTTATGTCAGTAGTCCGGGACACAAACTATGTCCATGCAAAGTTTTAAAACTTTCTGGGATTCAATGCTAGCTTTTTTTAATCTTAGTTTCTTTTACTTTCTATTCACATAAGAAGGTATTGTGGGATTATCAATAGACCATCACAAGTCTGTCAGCTGAGAGTGAGTGAAGTTCAAGAGAAGAGAAAAAGGTTCCTCCCTTTTCTCTTTGGACAGGAGATGGTGATAAGCTATCCATACTTAAGCAAACTGACCAGGGAAGTGAAAGGAATTAGATAATTTCCTGAGCAGGTAAATTTGCTATTTGAATTATCTAGGGAATTGACCTGATTTTTTTTTCTTGTTAGTGGAGTGTTGGTCTAAATTTGTCCTCATTGCTAATGCACACCAAACATAATAAGTAGTCAGATAAATCCATTGGTCCAGAGAGCTTTTAAAACATTTGCGTTAGTCTTTCATTAGCAACAAAGTTGAATTCTATTATTAAGTTGAATTTTAGATATTGTGGAGACTTTTCATGGAAGTTGTATCATTTAAGCCTTAGTATTAAGTTCAGTACAAGATTTCTGTTCCGTGTTCATGCATAAAAGATTAAAAGCGCCCCTCCCCCCCAAAAAAAAGCTAACAGCTTGGCTACCTGGAAATCAAGGACTAAAACCCAGGTTCCCTGACATATTGTTTAGTGTTATAGATTTGTGCTTGATTTATTTTTTCTTTAAAAAATAATTTTAAAATATTGATATGTATTAATATGAGTCTATTAGAATATTTTAAGTTGCAAGTTATAGAAAGTCTCAATCTGGCCTAAACAATAAAGGCGATTTATTGAGTCTTCAAAGCAAATGATAGTACAACTACTATTGCTTCAAAGAAGCTTGATCCTGGAACTCAAATAAGAACTTAGTATTAATATTATCCTCTATTTCCTCACCCAGCTTACCACTGTCAACTCAATGTTGATGTCTTGCAGCATCATCTTTCTTTGTGGCCATAAAACAATGGCCAGGAACACCCAATTCAAAACTTTTCTTATCCAGTAGGAAAGAAAAAGCATTTTGCTTTTTTGGGGGGCCCATGGCAGGATTAAAATTTCGCTGGTCTGATTTGGGTCATCTATCCAGTTCCAAGGGCAGAATAGATGGTATGATGGTTTGAGTCAAGCATAGTTTACACTGGAAGGTAGTTCTCATAAGCCCATTGTTAAAAGAAAAGGATATTGTGGATATCAAAAGAATTTTGCTTATCAGTATTCTGTTTTCAAAGTCCCAATATATTTTACTGTTGATTTTTAAAATATTTGCCTGGTGAGCTGGAGGCTTGTGATAATGAAGTCAAGAGACTGAGTAACAAACTGATTAGTTTTATTGAGGAAAAACTCCATGATTCTCATAATTTTGGCCAGCATTCTGACAAAGATTTACCTTTGATAATAAAATGAACCGGGATGGAGATTGTGCACGATGCATAATAATCTTTCTTTTCTATTAACATGTAAGATGATATGGATATATAAAATATATAATAATAAAATAGGGTATATTCTGTACCACTGATCTCTTAAGGACTTGGTGGGCCATTTCTTTGGCTTTATTCCAGTCCTGCTCTCCAGAGACTTACTAGGATGAGGAAAGTTAGTTTCTTTGAAGTAGCCTTGGCACTAATTACTAGGTACACAAAAAGAATGTATCAGTGGAATAAAAATATGGAAGCAAAAGACAAATGAGGAGAATAATTTTTGTGGATCTCCTTTAGAATTCTCCTATGCCAAAAGAAAAACTCTGAAGTTAGGAAGATTTGGTTATCTTGAGAGAAATCATTCCAATTTCAGAAGCAACAGTTTACACAGAAAAAGTAAGCATTAAAGTGTTCAATGAACAAATATTTCCTAAGCAATGACTCTGTGCAAAGGATTTATTTAAGCATCCTGTTAAATTACTGCAGAGGATAGATTGAGTCTGTTGCTTTTCTTTTATGTTTGATTATTTATGGATTGAGTAGCCTCTAATCCCAAACTTGCTTTAGGAGGATATTGATTTGCTTTTTGAAAATCATAACTTCTTAACTCTCAGTTCAAGTGGTTGCCATGTATTAACCATACCTCAGTACTAGCAATGAGCCATGATCAACTCACCTGGCCAAGAACAGAATTTCTGTTTCCCTGTGCGCACTTACTGGTTCAGAGATTTACCCATACCAGATCAACAGCAATCATTTCAGGACATTTTGCTGAAGCTATTAAGAAAGGGAAACTGGTATTACTTTTTACATAAGCTACTAAGATACAGGGGCTTCTCTGATGGCTCAGTGGTAAAGAATCTGCCGGCAATGTAGGAGACATATTTTTTCCCAGGTTGAGAAGATCCCCCAGAGAACGAAATGGCAACCCACTCCAGTATTCTTGCCTGGGAAATCCCGTGGACAGAGGAGCCTGGTGGGTTACAGTCCATGAGGTTGCAAAAGAGTCAGACAGGACAGTGACAAAACACACACACACACACACACACACACACTGAGATACAGGCATCAAGCTTCTGGGGGCCACCACTGGGAACTGGCTGAGAAGTAAGCAACATGGAAAAGAGAAGAGCTGAGAGATACAAATGAAGATCTAGTTCTGATGATAACATTTGAGTGTCTGTTACCAGTGTCTGAAATGTTACTATATACTTTTCAGTTGGGCAACCTTATACATTCTCTCTTCTGTTTAAACTAGGTTGATCGTGTTTCTTACACAATTAAATAATAGATTAACATAGTTTCCAGGTTTCTAAGTATAAACCCTTGCTTGTTAAACAAATCACTGAAAGAAACTACATATAATATAAAGAGAATGCAGCAAATTATAGTGGACATTGTGTTAAACGAAATAGAAACAGTTTCTATAAGTGATTGAAATTTTCTAAGGGGTAAACTCAGTTTAACTGCAGAATTTCCCAGTAGAAAACATACACCCCTCCTATATCAAAAGGAGTCTGAGATTTCATCCCCTTCATGGAAAGACTAATGCAGAAACAACACCTCTATATACTTCTGTTGTTTTTCAATAAAATGTGTCTATTTCACATAGGATGCTAGTCCAGGGTCAGGAAATTTTATAGAGGTGACCTCAGCATTTGCTTTTACCTTAGCGCTTCCCTGGTAGCTCAGTAGTAAAGTCTGCCAATGCAGGTGACACATGTTTGATCCCTGATCCTGGATGATCCTGCATGCTTTGGAGTGACTGAGCCCAAGTACCACAACCACTGAGCTGGTGCTCTAGAGTCCAGGAGCCACAAATACTGAGCCCGTGTGCCCAGAGCCTGTGCTCAGCAACGAGAAACCAGCGCAATGGCAACACAGGGCACTGCAACCAGAAAGTAGCCTCCGCTTACTACAACTAGAGTCAAGCCTGTGTAGCAAGGAAGACCTGGCACAGCCAAAATTAAATACATTCTCATGATTTCACCTTAAAGAGGTTAAACAGGGAATGTGAAAGCTGTAGATTTTTGGTCTAGCATGTTCGTCTAAGTGACTTTCTGTTTGTGACGTTTGGAAAGTGCAAACCGTGAGACAGCTGAGTGTTTTGATAACTCCTAAAATAAATGGTCAGAAACCATAAGAGGGTCCCAAACTGTGCTCTTTTAATTTAGGTTCTAATAGGGAAAACCATTCTTTCTTCTTGAGGTAAAATGCGCGTACAACAACAAAAAACCCTTCATAGTGTATAGGTTGAGAGCTGTGATAAATGTATATACTAAATACATCATCATAACCATCACACCAGTAAAGATACAAAAAATTTTCAGTCACACCAGAACATACTCTGATAAAGAGTTCTAGTCAAACAACATCCCTTTAAACAGTCACTGTCTGATTTTTCATTTTTTCTTTATTCAATTAAAAAAATTTTTATCTTTAGTTTTTAAATCTCTGTAGAATATTTGCCTTTTCTTGAACACCATATACATGGAATAATAAGAGTATTTACTCTTTTGTGTCTTATTTTATTGCTTAACATAATGTTATAGAAATTTACTGGTAGTTTGAGTGTATTAGAAGTTCATTTTAAAATCAAGTTTATTGGGTTATGACTTACCTAAAATAACATTTCAGATTTTAATGTATAATTCAGTGAGTTTTAACAGACTTACATGGTCGTGTAACCAGCACACAAACAGTGATATAGACTATGTCCATCACCACAAACATTTCCCACATACATTTTTATTGTCAACACCTTCCCCTACCCTGAATTCCTGCCAAACACTGATCGCTTTCTGTCACTATAGCTTTGCCTTTTTTAGAATTTTATAAAAATAGATCTACAGATTGTGTAATGTTTTGTGTCTGATTTCTTTAGCTTAAAATAATGCTTTTACAATTCACTCATTTTGAAATGTAGTAATTTCTCTTTTCTGCTGCTAGATGTTATATTATTGTATCTTATTATATGACTATATACCATGATTTTTTTTTTTACTATGGGCCAGTTGACAGATATTTTAGGCTTCTTCCAGTTTGAAACTATTAAGAATAAAGCTTCTATGAAAATTAAAGTGCAAATATTTTACAGATTTTTAGTTTCATTTTTTTTTTCTATTTACACAACTGACTAGTTGTATAATGTACGGTAAATTTATATTTAACTTTATAAGAAATAAACAGGTCACTTTCCAATTTAGCTCCACGACTTTGTATTCCTGTTGGAGGAGGTCACGGAAGGGACATGACAGCTGATTGCCCTGCAAGCTGGACTCCAGCAGTTTGAGGCTTCTCACCCCCTCCCCTGTCCTTGGAATGTATCAATACATTCCACCCCCCATTTCCCACACTAGACACTGTCCCAAGAGCGCAGCCTTGAGAAAGCAAGGTGTTGTTGAGACCATCTGGACTGAATCTGCTGACTGAACCCCAGTAAAGCCTCTGTATAAACTTTCAGGGTTGGTGGTCTGGTGCGGAGATCTCTGCTTTGGGTTGCTAAAGGCAAGCCTCCTATGTAAATTCCCTTGCTTATTAAACGTGCCACCTAATGATCTGGAGTGGCCTGGCTTTCTTTGGCCTCAGATCCCTGCCCTCTGGACTATGGGGCCGAGTTTGCAGACCAGCAGTTCTCACTAGCCACGTGTAAGAATTCCAGTTTTTCTACCTGGTCACTAATAATACTTGGTACTGTCAGTTTGATGTGTGCCTGTGTGTGAACGTTTGGTTCATTTTAGCCATTATAAGAACTGCGGCATAGCTATCTGAAAGTGAAAGTGAAGTTGCTCAGTCGTGTCCAACTCTTTGCGACCCCGTGGGCTGTAGCCTACCAGGCTCCTCTGTCCACGGGATTTTCCAGGCAATAGTACTGGAGTGGATTGCCATTTCCTTCTCCAGGGGATCTTCCCAACCCAGGGATTGAACCTGGATCTCCCGCATTGTAGACAGACGCTTTACCATCTGAGCCACTGTTTTTAATTTGTATTTCTTCAATAACATGATGTTGAACATTTTTCCATGTGATTATTTGCTATGTATACTACTTTGATAAAGTATCTGATAAGAGATTTTGTCTATTTATATATTTTTAAGTTGTTTGTGTTTTTAAAATGCATATGTGTGTTAATCGCTCAGTCCTGACTGACTCACAGTCAGCCCACCAGGCTCCTCTCTCCAAGGGGTTCTCCAGGCAAGAATACTGGAGTGGGTTGACATTCCCTTCTCCAGGGGATCTTCCTGACCCAGGGATTGAACCTGGCTCTGCTGCATTGTAGGCCGATTCTTTACTGTCTGAGCTACCAGGGAAACCCCAGGGAAAGTGTTTATGTAAATCCAAGTTATTTATGATTTGTTTTGCAAATATCATGCTGTTTCTTTTTTTAAATAGTATATTTTAATGAGCAAAACATTTTAATTTTGATGAAGTCCTATCTATTTATTTAGTTCATGATTTGTATCCTAAGAAATATTTGCCTAATCCAGTTTTCTCCTACGGCATTTTTTCCAGAGTATATCTTTAGCTATTAAATTTAGGTTTATTGTTCATTCTTATTCTAAATTCATAGTGGTGTAGGTAAGGCATGAGGTTCATTTTTGCGTATGGTTATCCAATTTTGTTTCAGCACCATTTGTTCAAAATGCTATTGTATTTGCTTTCTATTAGTGCTGTAACAAATTACAAGAATTTTACTAGCTTAAAATAGCACAAATTTATTATCTTATAGTTGTGGAGGTAAGAAGTCCAAAATCAGTGTTACTGAGCTAAAGGTTTTGGCAATGTTGGTTTCTTCTGGAACTTCTACTACGGGAGAATCCTTTCCTTATCTTTGTCAGATTCTAGAGGTTGCCTCGGAGAAGGCATTGGCACCCCACTCCAGTACTCTTGCCTGGAAAATTCCATGGATGGAGGAGCCTGGTAGGCTGTAGTCCATGGGGTCGCACAGAGTCGGACACGACTGAAGCGACTTAGCAGCAGCAGCAGAGGTTGCCAAGGCCCCTCTAGCTACTTCCTGCATCTTCAGAACCAGCAGTGTAGCACTGTCAAATCTACTTTACTGAGTCAGCTTCTGTCATCATGTTGCCTTCTTTCACTCTGAATCTTCTGTCTCCCTCTTGTAAGGACCCTTGTAATTACATTATACCCACCAGCATAAAATCACTGTGCATGTTCAGTTGCTCAGTCGTGTCTTGACTCTTTGCAATTCCGTGGACTATAGCCTGCAGACTCCTCTTGTCCATGGAATTTTCCAATCAAGGATATGGGAGTGGGTTGCCATTTCCTGCTCCAGGGTATCTTCCTGACCCAGGGATTGAAACTTTGCCTCCTTAATCTTCTGCATTGGCAGGCAAATTCTTTACCATTGCATCACCTGGGAAGCAAAAAAAAAAAAAAAAAATTGTGCCCACTCAGAACAACCCAGAAAATTAAGATCTTTTTAAATGTAAGTTTTATTTATTTTTAGATTTTTGGCTGAGTGGGGTCTTTGTTGTTTTGCATAGGCTTTCTCTAGACGTGGCAAATGGGGACTACTCTTTGTTGAAGTATGCAGGCTTCTCACTGTGGTGGCATCTTGTTGTGGAGCAGACAGGCCCTAGGCACACAGGCTTCAGTAGTTCTGCTGCGTGGGCTAGTCATTTCTTGGCATGTGAAATCCTCCTGGGCCAGGGATCAAACCAGTGTCCCCTGCATTGGCAGGCAGATTCTTATCCACCACTGCTGCTACTGCTAAGTCACTTCAATCGCGTCCGACTCTGTGTGACCCCATAGACTGCAGCCCACGAAGCTCCCCTGTCTGGGATTCTCCAGGCAAGAACAATGGAATGGGTTGCCGTTTCCTTCTCCAATGCATGAAAGTGAAAAGTGAAAGTGAAGTCGCTCAGTCCTGTTGGACTCTTCGTGATCCCATGGACTGCAGCCTACCAGGCTCCTCCACCCATGGGATTTTCCAGTCAAGAGTACTGGAGTGGGTTGCCATTGCCTTCAGTCATGTCAAACTCTGTGCGACCCCATAGACTGCAGCCCACCAGGCTCCCCCGTCCCTGGGATTCTCCAGGCAAGAACACTGGAGTGGGTTGCCATTTCCTTCTCCAATACATGAAAGTGAAAAGTGAAAGTGAAGTCGCTTAGTTGCGTCAGACCCTTAGCGATCCCATGGACTGCAGCCTACCAGGCTCCTCCATCCATGGGAGTTTCCAGGCAAGAGTACTGGAGTGGGTTTAACAACATTAGCAAAGTCCTTTTTGCCATATAAGGTTATATTTCATAGGTTTAGAGGATTAAGACACGTTCATCTTTGGGAGGAGACATTATTCAGCCTACCGTATCTATCATTTCATTCATTGAATTACTTCTGTTGTAAATCAATTGACCATATTTGTATGAGTCTGTATCTGGACTCTGTTCTCATCCAATGATCTATATATCTACCCTAATATCAATGCCACACAGTCTTAATTACTGCAGCCTGAAAGTGACTAATGAATTCCTGTACTGTGACCCCTCCAACTCTATTCTACTTTGTTGCATGTTTTGCTATTCTAGATCGCCTATGTTTATAAATGAATTTTTGAAGTGGCTTTTTAATGTCTACATTAAAGCCTATATATCGTTTGGAAGAGCATTAACAGCTTAGTAATATTAGATTTTCTGATCAGTGAACATATTGTGTAAGTCTTCTATAGTTCCCTGATCAGGTATTTTATAGACTTCAGACTATAGATATCAATATTAGATCTAGGGGCCTTTCCAGTGGTTCAGTGGTAAAGAATCTGTCTGCAATGTACGAGATGTGGGTTCAATCCCTGGGGCAGGAAAATACCCTGGAGGAGGAAATGGCACCCCACTCCAGTATTCTTCCCTGGGAAATTCCATGGACAGAGAAGCCTGCTGGGACACAGTCCAATGGTGTTGAAAAGAGTCAGACACGACTGAGCGACTGAGCATACACAAATAGATCTAACCATATTTTGTTAAGTTTATGTCTATGTATGTCATATGTTTATGATGTTAAAACAGTATTTGTTTTTACATTTAATTTCACATTGTTTGTGGCAAGCATATAGAAATACAATTGAATTTTCTACCTTTATTTTATATCTTTTAATTTTGATATAAATACATTTATTAAGTTGAGTAGGTTTTGTATATTATTTAGAATTTTCTATATTCATAATCAAATTATCTTGAATAATGACAATTAGATTGTAATTACATTCATCAATGTATTCTTTTCAATCTGAATGCTTATTACTCTTTTCTTTGATTTATCGCTCTATTTAGAAGTTCCAGCATTATGCCAAATCAAAATTGTGAGAGTTGGACATCCTTTCTTTGTTCCCAATCTTAGAGGATTTCATTATAAAGTATGATGCAAATGAAATCATGCAGGTTACTCTCTTGATTCAAGATGTTCCTTTGTATTTTTTATTTACTGAGAGTTTTAAGTTATGAATTTATGTTGAATTTTTTATATACCTTTTTTTGCATCAATTAATAGGATATTGCTTTTTTGTCTCTTGAGGTAAAATACAGGGTCTGGTTTTCATCTTTAAACCCCCAAATTTTGAAATTCAGCTTGCATTCCTAGGATGAACTCACTGAGTCATGATGTATTATTGTCCCTTTTATACTATTTTTTTTACTGTATGATCTTTCTTATATTTAAAATCTAAAAAACAAAATCTCACAGATATAGAGAACAGATTGGTGGTTGCCAGAGGTAGGGGCTGGAGAGAGGGGAGCAAAATGAGTGAAAGGGGTTAAAAATAACAAACGTACAGCTATAAAATAAGTCCCGGGGATGTAATATATAGCATGGTGACTGTAATTAATAATGTAATATGTACTTATAAGTTGCTAAGAGTAAATCTTAAAAGTTCTCATTGTAAGAAAAAAATTTACAACTATGTATGATGATGTTACTAGACTTACTTGTATGTTGAGAAATGATCACAGTATCAAATTGTGATGTACCCCAATACTGTTATATCTGTTACGTGTCAATTATGTCTCAATTAAAAAAACTACTTTGCATTATGATTGGCACAGAAAGCTTGCACATATTTAGTGTAAACTATGTGATGAGTTTGCCTGATTTTAAATTTTTGTACTTACTAAATTTATAAAGCTGTGCCTTGGAAGAGATCTGATATTTTCCTACTTGTTCTGTGTTTCACTGGCAATTTCCCACACTCCTGTCATCCTAAGTCTGTGGTTTTCCTCCCTTCACTGAAGGTATAAGTAACACACTGGGAGGAAAAGAGGAGTTGGCAAGTTTGTAACAATTGTATGGATGGGCTTGAGCAAGAAGCTCCAGTAAAAATCTAGAGAGGCACTACTTTGTCAACAAAGGTCTGTCTAGTCAAGGCTATGGTTTTTCCAGTGGTCATGTATGGATGTGAGAGTTGGACTATAAAGAAAGCTGAGTGCTGAAGAATTGATGCTTTTGAACTGTGGTGTTGGAGATGACTCTTGAGAGTCCCTTGGATTGCAAGGAGATCCAACCAGTCCATCCTAAAGGAGATCAGTCCTGGGTGTTCATTGGAAGGACTGATGCTGAAGCTGAAACTCCAATACTTTGACCACCTGATGCGAAGAGCTGGCTCATTTGAAAAGACCCTGATGCTGGGAAAGATTGAGGGCAGGAGGAGAAGAGGAAGACAGAGGATGGGATGGTTGGATGGCATCACCGACTCAATGGACATGGGTTTGGGTACACTCCTGGAGTTGGTGATGGACAGAGAGGCCTGGCGTGCTGCGGTTCATGGGCTCTCAAAGAGTCAGACACGACTGAGTGACTAAACTGAACTGAGGAGAGGAAGTGGGTTGGGAGCAAGGTGTTTCCCTGGTCTCTATTTCTCCCTACTGACTGCTCACTAGTGGTCAGAATTTCAGTGAAATAAACACATTCCTAGTATTCAGAAGGCAGAGAGGAGAGACAGAGACCTACCTTGTATCTACTCAAGACTTTGCATCATGATGGCCTAAATATGCAACATCCAGACATGGCCCCCTGTATGATAAGCCCTACCTGTAGGGCTGTAAGGGTCTGAAGCTCTGCAGTGGGACTTGCGTTCTGCTGTTACACTGCATATAGGGCATATAGGGGTAACCAGTAGTATCTTAAGTTGAAACTTAAATCACTGCTTTAAAACTTTTCTTCTTTCCTAAAATGATCACTTAATTTAATACTATAAAATTCCCTGAAAGTAACGCTTTAACTCTGTGCCTCATATTTTTGTATGTGATATTTTTCTTTTCATTCAATTCCAGTTATTTTATGTCTTGCCTTGTGATATCACTTTTGACTATGAGTTTTTTCAAAGTGTGTTATTTAGTTTTCAAATATTTGAAAAGTATCCAGATATCTTTTTAATTTTGTTTTGTTTAGAGAACACACTTTGTAAGCATTCAGTCCTCTTAAATTTCTTTTGATCTTTTATGGGCCAGAATATGAACTGATTTGATGAATATTCTGTATACACTTTAAAAGAATGCTTATTCACCTAACATGGAACAGAATGTTCTATAAATGCCAGTTCTATAAATGCCACAAAGTTGAGGATGATATTCAATTCATATGTACGTTTATACGTGTTCTATCAATTTTTGAGATATTGGCATTGGAATATACAATTTAGCTGATTTCACATTGATCAGCTTAACTGTTTAATTGTCAACAGGACTCACAGGTCTCAAACCATTTTTACTCACAAAACAACTTTTAATGAAGACCTCAAACCATCCTAAGCTTGCCTATAAGCAAAGCACCTTTGTACTGGGAAGCCCAAGGTCTATCATGGTGAAGGTTTTTTGAAGTAGGCTGATTTTGTAGGCATATACTAGTTATGTGACCAGCCCCTATTACCACCATTTCCTGAAACCAGGTACAAATTATAAATCCAATTAGTATTTCTAAACAGCATTGTCAAGCTGTTAAATCCTGTTCTGAAACAATTCACAGACCCATGGTTGCAGAATATTATCTTTACAATAGATTTCATAACATTGCCCAAGGGTCAGTAACTCTGGAGATAGGCATGGTATTAATTCAGCCCAGCTGAAATAAATCCACACAGTACTAGTTAAGTGTGCTGCTGCTGCTGCTAAGTTGCTTCAGTCGTGCCGGTTAAGTGTAAGTATCAATTTAAGAAGACAAACTAATACAATTTCTGTGAAAACTTTTACCATATTTTTGCACCAACTTAACTATTCTTACAGTCTTTGCCTACTGTAATTTGAACTTTGTTATAAGCTTATGCTTATAGATTATAATGAATACTGCTGCTGCTGCTGCTGCTAAGTCACTTCAGTTGTGTCCGACTCTGTGAGACCCCATAGACAGCAGCCCACCAGGCTCCCCTGTCCCTGGGATTCTCCAGGCAAGAACACTGGAGTGGGTTGCCATTTCCTTCTCCAATGCATGAAAGTGAAAAGTGAAAGGGAAATCGCTCAGCTGTGTCCGACTCCTCGAGACCACATGGACTGCAGCCCACCAGGCTCCTCCGTCCATGGGATTCTCCAGGCAAGAGTGCTGGAGTTGGGTGCCGTTGCCTTCTCCGGATGTGGACCTGAAGAGGACTTCTATGTTATTCATAATGAATAGAAGTCCTCTTCAGGTCCACATCTTCCATTGAGACTGCATCCTAAGCAGATTTTAACTCAGTTTCCTTGTGCATTTGATCAACTATGTCTGTATTACCACGTCTTATTTTCACCTTTCAAATTGATAGGTAATAGTTGATTAACCAGTTGACCAATGACCTCAGTATTGTACTAAATTGCAGTATCACTATAGACGTTAAAAATATAGTTTAAAAAAATCAGAAATTTTATGACTGTAGTGTTTGTTACTTCCCAACTGAAATAACTATTTCCTATGTGCCAAATATTATTACGTACACACATATTATCAAAGACGATGTTTTTGTAAAATGTGGAGTTCTTAAGTGTTCTGAATGAAGATACCTTCCGTCCATCACAAAGGATCAGACCAAAATGGGTTTCAAATGAAAGGAATCTTTTAAGAAAGCCCCTTAACTGTCTCTTTGTAGTATTCATGTAAGTTGAAATGTTTTCTATGCTCACAAGTTGTATAATTGGAGTATCTTATTCCAGTCTATTGATGTTTCTGGAGCTGTTAAGAAGACTGATGTAAAATATATTCCCCTTTTGCAAACTGTGTTAGTGAGGGGATCCATATAGTTCCATGAATGAACTACCTGTATTTTGTCAGTTGTATGCCAGGCCAATGGGATTGCCTTTTTTTGCCTCTATTTGACATAATATATCTAAAACTCTTGCTTGTGTCATAGTGCAAAGCTTTTTTCACTGTTGGTCGAGCCTGTTGTCTTAACCTTGTTCCATTTGTAAAAACTATTTAGTTGAAACTGCATGATTAAACTAAACAGCTTGATGTCTACTTCATAAAATTTGAAAACTCCCCAAGCCACCTTCTTTTTTTGCAAGATTTTTCTTTTCTTCTTTGAAAACTCTCTTAATTAAAGCAAATTTTGTTCATCTGAACATGCCTAAGCTTAGGCTTTCTCTTATTCCCCCTAAAGTACTCCCTGGTCTGGTGGTAAATGTTTTATGCATCGTGCTTGTTGTTCCTACTGTGTGCTAACTGCCCATGTGTAATGGGGAAGCATATCTCGCAACCAAATATGCCCTATTTCCCAGGATAAAGTCATATGGAAAGTTAGTACTCCTATATATACCTTTGTGGATACCAGAATGTCTGTCATAGGTAGTCTGTCTAAACTGCAGATACTGTATCTCTGGTACACAAACCGCTAGGTTAGCAGTATGGATTGGTCAACCTCAATAACACTAATGTTCTTTTTTCTTTTAGTTTTTCCTTAAAGGTATTGATGTATAACACTATGACATACTAGGCAAATAACGCCTTTCATTATAATCATAACATTTCATAATATGATATACTCATAATCTTAACATTTCATTAAAATTTATGGGTATACAATGATCTTCAGTTCGAACATAAAACAGAATAAATGATGTTTGACCAAGGGAAAGAAATTCCCATAGAAATGATCTCATTTGGGGTCCTAATAGTAAATAACTATAAAATGAGAGCCAAAGACATACCATGTTAGGATTTTTCTGTTTAGACATCAGGAAAACTTCTGTTATTGTATTGAAGCATCTGACATTGCCATTTCAATAACGATGTTGTTTAATGCTATCTCCCAGGTCATGGCATTTTGTTCTAGTAAGGATGGAACATCTGAGATATCCTTACAAACATCTGAATCAAAGCTAAGAAAGAAAATAATTTTTTGGCTTTGTCTTTCTCAAGATAACAAAATAATGTTTATCCATTTATGAATAATTCCTTTGTTAATTCTTTTACCCTCAGTGATTATTTTAGATCTTTCAGTTTACTATAATCCAAACTTTTTCTCCCAAAGTATGCACTTAGTTTCGGCTCCTGAGTGCATAGAAAGAAATATATGCCTCCCTCTTAAATTATTGCCATTTGTTTGAGCAAGGAAAAGAAAAATGTAGGCTCACAGACTATCCACCAGGTAACAGGGCACTTGATCTTACTGAAGCCAGTTTGATTTTATATATTTTGAAGATTAGGCATATATATATTCAGTATTTTGTGTCTTTTGATGAATTGTGCCATTTTTTCAGTTTTATTGAAAGAATTGATATACAGCACTAAATAAGTTTAAGATCAGCAAAGTGAGTTGACTCGTGAAATGATTACCACAATACATTTAGCTAACATCTATCATTTTATATAGATACAAAAAAAGTTTTATTTTTCTTGTGATAGGAACTTTTAAGATCTGTTCTCTTAGCAACTTGCAAATATATCATACAGCAGTCTGAACTCTATTCATCGTATTGTACTTCACATCCCCAGTGTGTTTACTTATTATCTTATAACTAGAAGTTTTAAGATGGTCTTTTGACCATCTTAACTCAGTTATGAATTGACCCTATAACGTTTTAAGACATACAGTTTATCCTTCATAATATTCCTTGGTCTAAAATGAAACTTTATCTAATTATTTTTATAGCCATTCCAACTTTGTTTAACTTGTGCTTACATGGTATATCACTTTTTATCCTTTTACTTTTAACATATCTTTGTCTTTATAGTAGATTTCTTGTAGACTACGTGTAGTTGAGTCTTATTCTTCTCTGTTTTACAATTGTAGCACTTGGATCATACACATTTGATGTAGCTATCAATATACCTGATTTACATCTATAATCTTCCTCTCTGTTTTCTGTTTTTTTGTCATGTGTTTTTTTCCCTATAGTTGGCAAAACATTTGGTTATTTAAATTTTCCTAAAATATAAAAACAGAATGGTTTCCTGAAATACAGTTTTTGGCAGTGAGTAAAGGTTACAATAAAAAAAATTAAACCCCAAGTTTCCATAGCAGTTTTTATTTATCTCTAAAAATAAAGTTCATTTTCCTACAGAGATATTCATTTAGAAGTATATTCTAATACACATGAGTTTTTTTCCTAAAGTGCCAAAACTCAATTTCCATTATTTCAGAGGAGAATCATAAGTCAAAGAATGCATCAGCTTCAATATTCAAAGTCATCTTAAATCCTTAGGAGTGCCTGGATGCTGTGATAGGAAATTATTTTGATAGAAAATAGTTGGGCTAAAATTCAAGCAATATGTACTAAATCTACATCTCCTGATTCTTAATTTTTTTAAAATATGGTAACAGATTGCTTCCATATCTAATTATGTGGTAAAAAGACCTGAGAGTGTTTTGTAAAGATTTGTTTTTAAAAATTCCTACTTAAACTTTGCCAAAATTTTATTCTACTATCTATATTTTTCTTTGTTTTGTATGTCTTTTTTTCTTTCCACCAATTCCCAAGGGCAATTCTTTAAAAAAAAAAAAAAAAGCCTATTTGTCCTATTGTTTAGGGGGAGGTAAGCTTACTCCCATAATCATAAGGTCTGTGGCTGTCTAGAGTGTAAATTTGGTCAGCCAAATGGTCTCCAGTGGTCAGAGCAGTTCTATGTGGAGTGGTCTGGTCACTGCTCACTCCCACCAGGCTCAGCACCTCCAGCATCATGACACTGAAGCCACTGAACCACTGCTTGGCATTTCCACTGAGCCACAGTGCAGGGAACCTAAGACAACCAGAACAACATCTTTCTTTCCAAAGGACATTGTTCAGTCACTAAGTTGTGTCTGACTCTTTGTGACCCCGTGGACTACAGTACGCCAAGCTTCCCTGTCCTTCACCATCTTCCGGAGTTTGCTCAAACTCATGTCCATTGAGTCAGTGATGCCATCCATCCATCTCATTCTCAGTTGTCTCCTGCCTTCAGTCTTTCCCAGCATCAGGATTTTTTCCCAGTAAGTTGGTTCCTCACAGCAGGTGGCTAAAGTATTGGACATGGGCGTGGATTGTATCAAATATGTGTCCATATAAATCTAGAAGAATAAAAATGCAAATAAACAGATGAATCACAGGAGCCTTTGAAAGCACACCATCCAAATAATGTTCCTCAATTAAATGTCAACCCTGAGCTAATTAAGGCCAGTATGTAATTCTTTATAAGCAGGTGGATAATGACAAGAAGTAAGAAAGCTTCTCCCAGAGCTACGCATGTTATTGCAATCCTGGTCCCATATGTCATTAACAGTCTGACCTGCTCCATGTATCAGAAGAGCTCCAGTGTCACAGAGTTATACTATGTATGAATCTGGAAAACAACCTTGTTCAAAGGCCAAGTCAATGCTCCAGGTACACTGCAGACACATCTGTCAGGTTCCAATGGATTTGGTCAACCACACAAGGAGCATGTAGGGCTTTAGGGTGTGGGACACCAAATCCACGATCTCCAGTGCTACAGGGTAGTGGCTTATGAGCCTGATGGCCACCAGTTCCCCTGTGACATGGGCACCAAGATGCTGGAGCAGCCCTAGGAGTCAGGCAGCTATGCCTGCCTCACACCCGAAAGTCCCAAATGAGCCTAGGAGGCATGGTCCCCTTGTCATGGGTTCTTTGTGCTCTTTTTTTTTTTTTTTTTTCCTTCATGCCCTGACTTCTTTTGGTTAGTTAATACTTCTTTTGATTTTATAATGTCATCCTCGCTTATCTTATTAGATCTGTCTCTGTATGTGTGAGAATTCTCTGGGAAAGCAAAACCAACAGGCTATATTCAGAGACTGGTTTTGAGAAATTCGCTTGTGTGATTGTGAGGGTTGACTAATAGTAAATCTGGATGCTCCCACAGGAGTTGATGTTGTCTTGAATCTGAAATCTGTAGAACAGGCCAAGAAGTTGGAAATTCAAGTTGGATTTTTGTTACAGTTTTGAGGCAGGATTCCGTCTTCTCCAGGAAACCTCGATTTTTGTCTGAAGACCATCAACTGATATAGATCGTGCTTATCATCACAAGAATTCCTCATGTTGCCACTATAGCCATACCCACTTCTCTCCTATCCCTGGTCTCTGCTTAACCAGTGTCAACCACAAACATGTTCTCTATTTCTATATCTTTTCAAGAATGTTATATGAATGAGATGGTACATTGTACTTTTACAGATTTTTTTTTCCACTCGCATATTATTATTTATTCAGGTTTCCTATGTCAGGTAATTCTAACATTTCTATCATTTTGGTCTTGACATCTAATATTTGTATTTTTGACAATTCAGTCTGGAATCTTCCTTGTTCTTGGTGTGAGGCATGATTGTGTTCAGTTGAAATCTGGACATTTTTTGTATGGTCTCAGACTTTAGATCTTATTTAAAGTTTGTGTTTTCTGTTTCATCAGAGAAAGAAGGGGAGTGTTGCCTCATTACTTCCAGATGGAGATAGGAGTGCAGGTTCAGCACTTGGTCTTTATTGACAACCAAAGAGCAAAGTTCCTTGTTACAATTTGGACATGCAAGTCTGAGCTCCCCGTGTGAAGTTCACTGGTCTTGTAGTGGGATGGCCTCATCACTGCTGTGTGAGAGTCCTGAGTCTATGCAGGGTCTGTTACGACACTCATGGGGAAGGGTGCCTCGTTACTGCTGGGTGGGTATGCAAGTCCAAGCTGTGGTCTCCGTTAACTCTGGGGGGCTCACTACCAGATAATGGAAATGAAGATTTTACCTCCTTACTTGACCATCTCTGACACCACCTCAGAGGAATTGTTAGAGCATTTCATTGTAGCCTCCCAAGAATGCAAGCCTAGTTTTCCCACTCAGCCTTTTCTGGTGTGGATGGGGTATGGCCATAGATGTTGTTGTTGTTGTTGTTGTTGTTTTTCTCCTTCATTTTTGATTGAAGTAGATTACTTATTATCTAACAATTTTCTTTTTCTAGATTGCCCTTTCCTGGCACCTTTGCTAGAGAAAAGAGGCTCTTAGGGCATTTTTTTTTTTTTTTGTCTGCACTGTTTCATTTTTTAGGCTACCAGCTTCTTCAACTCCAAGTCTAAGATATGAGCCAAAAGAAACCCTGGAGAACTTACCATCCTGTTATCCCTCTGGTCCTGAAGTCCCGGCTGCTCTCCTTTCTTGCTACCTTTCAGAGTCTTCTTAGAGTTTCTCAATCTCTCTCTTACATACACACAATCTATCTGATCTACCTATCTTACCTATCTATCTTTTTATCTACTGCCTATCTTAGTTTTCTAGAACTGTCTTAACCAATACCATATACTGGCTGGCTTAAACAACAAATATATTCTTTCACAGTTCTATAGGGTAGAAGTCCATGATCAGGGTGTTAGCAGATTTGGCTTCTCAGGCTTCTCTCCTTGGCTAATAGGTGGTTGTGTGTGTGTGTGTGTATGTACACACACACATTTATCCAGGAATTTAGTTGTAGTTAGATGAGGAAATAAGGAAAAGTATATACACTCTATCTTCCCAGAAATGGAAGTCTTTATTGTTATTTGTCTTAATGTCATTACATTAAAGATGTCATTATATTCTGGTCTCTTGTATTTAGTGAAATGTCATTCAACATTTGTAAAGTTGTATCTCTCTTTGTATTATAATATAATATATATATTTTTTTTTCTTCTAGTTTTCAGCAGTTTGACTGTATGTCTAGATATGGTCTAATTTGTGTTATACTATTTTGTATTTGCTAAGCTCATGTACTTTATGTTCTTTACCAAATTTTTTTTTAAAAGTTAAAAGTTCTTAAATCTTCAGGCATTTTTTTCTGTCCCATTTTCTCTCTCCAGTCCTTTTGGAACTCCAATTACACATAACAGGTTACTTGATTTTGTGTCGCAGATCACTGAGGCACTTCTGTTTGCTTGTCATTTTCCTGTCTGAATTGTCAGATAATTTCTGTTGAACATTTTCTACATATATTGATCCCTTTCTTTGGCCATCTCCAACCATCTGTGGATCAGTTTCAGTGAACTTTTTATTTTCAGAATGTGTGCTTCAAAATTCTAAAATTTCTATTTTTTAAAATATATTTCCCATTTCTCAACTGAGATTGAGGCAGGAGTTAGATGAACCCTCCCCCCAGGGTAAAGCCATTGGAAATTCATTCCCTGTGGATTGAAACTCTTAAGACATGGGTGTGTGCTAAATTGCTTCAGTTGTGTCTGACTCTGACTCTTTGCAACCCTATGGACTGTCGCCCAACAGGTTCCTCTGTCTGTGGGATTCTCCAGGTAAGAATACTGGAATGGGTGGCTATGCCCTCCCCCAGGGGATCTTTCCAACCCAGGAATCAAACCTGTGTGTCTTATGTCTTTTGCATTGTCAGGCAGGTTCTTTACCACTATCACTATCTGGGAAGCCCAAGACAAGAACAGCAGGACGATTAAGGGAGGAGGCTGGGCCCACCCCAGACCACATATTTCTTGTTCTCAAAGTCATACCTCCTAAGCTACACTTGTGCCCAAAAGCTTCTTGGAGTTCAAAAGGGAGTGATGCTAATACGGGGCTAGCCACAGGCCTCTTTGGCAGAATCCAGTTTGGCTAAGAGATTCGTGCACACACACTGGAGGACTGGAGGATCCTGAGATATACCAAACATGGACTGTGATCCAGGAAAATCAAAATGATTGGCCAAAGGAAACGCAGAAGAAATACCCCATAAAACTAATTCAAACTGCCACAAATGTGGGACTCAGGGACTCTCCCTCTGAGTCTGTCCATGTGTCTTTCCACATGTACTGTGCTGTTTCTCCTCTTACTAAATACTTGTTTTACTACTTTCCATCATCGTGGGAGTTTTTTCCGCATAGTTGAAGGGCCAGGGCCCTTGTCACTGACCACTGGTCTAGCAGCTTGGATCTGGTGCTTTTACCACCGCAACCCAGCTCAGTCACTGGCTGGGAACCCAATCCCTGCTTCAATCTGTTGCAGGCCAAGCCCACCCGAGACCAAGATCTTTCTTATATGCACTCATTTTGATAAGAGTTCCCATTTGATTTTTTAACAGGTTTTACATAACTGCTATAAAGTTCTAGAAATTCCAGCTTCCGGGTTATCTTGAAATCTGTTTTTATTGACTTAAAAAAAATATGGGCCACATGTCCCTGCCTTTTAAAGTACATCTCGATATTGTAGATAATACTTGATAAAATTTTGGATTCCATTAACTTCCTCCAAAGAATGTTGATTTTTATTTTTCAGATGGTAAATTATTGGCTGTTAAGTTGACTCATTGGAAAAGACTCTGATGCTGGGAGGGGTTGGGGGCAGGAGGAGAAGGGGACAACAGAGGATGAGATGGCTGGATGGCATCACCAACTCGATGGACATGAGTTTGAGTGAACTCCAGGAGTTGGTGATGGACAGGGAGGCCTGGCATTCTGTGATTCATGGGGTCGCAAAGAGTTGGACACGACTGAGCAACTGAACTAAACTGAATCTTGAATTTTGGAGGCTTGGTTTTATGCTTTATTAAAAGAGATCATTTTTTGTTTTATCTTTGTTCAATATAGATATTTTAGTCTACTACATCATCTATAGCCTTAAGGCATGATCTTATTGTATTTTGCTGAAAAGAACTCAAATTCAAAATTTTATTTTTCTTCTGTGGGAAGAAACTGAGATATGTGTTCAGTTATTTCAGGCTTACACTTGATGACTTCCACTGTTATCATTGAAGCCTTCTTCATATATGCACAGTTTAGGGAACAATGTTATGAGGAAGGTTATATGCAGATCTGGGGCCTATACTCACAGTGCCCTCTTTTTATCCAGGATTTTTACGCTCAATTTCCAGCAACTCTGGCTTCTGTGACCTTAAACCACTGAGACAGCAGTTTTCTGCTTGAGTTCTAGTCACTTCATGCCGTATGGACTAAAGCATGTTATAGTTAAAGGTAGAATTCACTGTTAAAATATAACCCCTCTTAAATTTCAAGTCTTGATTTGATTGCCCATTCCTTCAATTAGTTACTTAAAAGGTATTTTGGTAGAGTTTATAATTAAGAATTGATGCTTTTGAACTGTGGTGTTGGAGAAGACTCTTGAGAGTCCCTTGGACTGCAAGGAGATCCAACCAGTCCATTCTGAAGGAGATCAGCCCAGGGATTCCTTTGGAAGGAATGATACTAAAGCTGAAACTCCAATACTTTGGCCACCTCATGCGAAGAGTTGACTCATTGGAAAAGACTCTGATGCTGGGAGGGATTGGGGGCAGGAGGAGAAGGAGACGACAGAGGATGAGATGGCTGGATGGACGTGAGTCTGAGTGAACTCCAGGAGCTGGTGATGGACAGGGAGGCCTGGCTTGCTGAGATTCATGGGGTTCGCAAAGAGTCAGACATGGCTGAGCGACTGAACTGAACTGAACTGATAATTGTTATCTGGGAGATCATGAAGTTATATCAATAAAAGCTATTCCCACACACCAAAACCAAAACTTGTCTTAGTTTATATTTGTAATTAAAAGAAAATAACCAATTAAAAAAATGAAGATAGAAGGAAGCATAAATTATAACAATTTACTGATTATTAGAATGGTATATTTAAACTTGGAGAAGGGAATGGCACCCCACTCCGGTATTCTTGTCTGGAAAATCCCATGGACAGTGGATCCTGACAGGCTGCAGTCCATGGGGTTGCAGAGTCAGACATGACTGAGCGACTAACACAACACAATATTTAAAGTGCCTCCCTAGTTGGGTTTTTAGTTTTAGCTATTTGGTTTTGTTTTTATTTGAATAAATATTAAGAATTTCAAGTAGTTCAATCAGACTATGAAAAAAGTCAACAAAAACAGAAAAAAGTCAGAGAAATATGGAATTTTACTTTAATGCTATATGCTGAAATTGGATTTTTAGATTGAGTCTCACACCAACTTTTCTACTTCTAAGGCTACATAGAACAATTTCAGTTACTATATCTGAAACTTCAAAGGAAAAAAAAAGATGGACATTTAACATTTTTTATCAGGTTCTCTGAAAATCAAGATTTCTCTTATGACTACAGAATTATACTATCAATAATAAAATGTCAGGCAGTGATCAGTGTGTGCAACTGCATTTGCTAAACATAAAAATTACATCTTTAGGGGATATTCATAAGGAACAATTAGTGTCTACAGATGAAATTTTATATTCTTTTTCAAAATCCTTGTATTCTTCAAATTACTTGCAAACAGCTTTCACTGCCAGAGAGTAGAGTAATCAGCTAGTTCACCTTGAGTGGGAAAGGAGGCTCAGTTTCATAAAGCCAAATTTCTACTCTCGTGATTTCAGGGCAATTTTCTTTTGCTTCCATACATAATTTCAGGAATCAAAACTAATTCCTCCTTATAACTATTCCTATAAAATCCATTTTAGTAAATAGAATTACATAGAAAAACAATTCTGTTCAAAAAGTAAAATAATAATTCTCTCAGCCTAAACTAAATTTCCTAACTATGCCAATGTTGTAAAAAAAATGAAAATCTTTTCTGTTATTTAAGCTTGGTCCTTTTTTCTTAAGCTCTCTTCTTATTTGGCTTGCAAATATACAGAAAGCCTCCCTCTAGGAGGATTAAAAAGTAATTTTCTGGGAAAATACTTTTACACAATTAAGTGCTTCTTTTAAAGATAAATAATGAGAATTATGTGCATAATTATAGTCCTTTAAGCTAAGCTACTATACCCTATTGGATAAATCTGTATTCATACTTTATTTTTTCAATGCATTATTTTTTATAAAATAGACCAGAAATATTATGCAATTTAAGTTTCAAATATATGTTATCTATAAGAAAAAAATCAATATCATTAAGTTGGCTCTTCATAAAATAGTGTTTTTTTTTTTTAATTTGTATATGTATTTTATTCCTAACAGTTTCATTTTGGGAGGATTTCTATGCAAAATAGAGTTCAAATAGCAACTCTGACTCAACATGGTGCCGCTAAGAACTTTTCAGTATTGGTCAAATAGATCAGATATTTCGGCACTGTCTCTCCATGTGGCTCCATTATAGCATTTCTCTCCATGAAGACTGGAATGAGTATTTTGATATTTATCTTACACATAGTATATATACATGTGTGTGTCTCTTTCTCTTATCCTAATCATACGCCTCTGGCTCTCCCTCTCTTTCCAGTTCCCCCTTCTACCTCAGTCTATCATTTCAATTTCATAAGTGTTGATTTTGCTAGTGACCTTCTTTCTGATTCATCACATTCTCTGGGTAGACACTCATCCCTTCACTAAATGCAGTCTTCTTTTAAATCTTATTTACTGTCAAACATTTCCACACAGAGACACCCCTACCCTCACCCCCCCTCCCACTGCCACCCCAGTTATCAATCAAGTAGAGCAATAACAGACTTTACAATATTTCTTTTACACCTACTGGTTCAACAAAGAAAGAAAGTATGCATGGGTGAAGAAAAATGTACAACTGGGCTCTTTTGGGAAAATTGTCATGTCAGGTCCTTATCTTTCTTAACATTTATTGTGCTTGTCGCTGTTTCTGCTAAAGTACATCTACAGTTTTCAGGAATTTATACCTTGTTGAACCTTTATTGCAGTGTATATGACACAAAGGATTGTGGTTGTATTTTGACTCTTAAATCCTACTATCTGCTCCTACACATATTAGCGACTGTTCTGTTTTATATTTTGGAATATTTTAACACATATTTTATCTAAGATACCTAAAAGAATTGTGGTATTTATATAATAACAATCGCACTAAGAAACTTAAGCAACAGCAGACTTTGAATATGTCTTGTCACCTGTCCATCCCATAATATTTGCCCAGCTTAGCATTGCATTTATATAATGTAACTGAATAGTTTTCATTCAAATGCTACATGCAACATGGCATTTTGTTACTTGTAGCTTCCTCAGATTTAAGAGGATCGTTTATTTAATTCATAATTATCAGACATCCAAAGGGACTTGCCATTTATTGTAATTTATTTACCACTGTGCTTGCCTGCCAGAACTAGAGTCACATTCATCGTGTTTAAATCCTCTACATTTGCTGAAATATTTAAGAGGCAATGTCAACAATGATTTAATTAAAAAATTACACCAAGAGATATTTGGCACGGTGTACAATCTAGGTTGTGATTAGGTTTTGTCTCTTGATTATGGGATAAAGTAATTCCACCAGCATTGCTTTTGTACTGTCCCATGTTGAGTAGGATGTCAAGGGCCTGCTCTTTCTTGAAAAGAAATAGTAATGGGTTAATAGTCAAGGGCAGCCCTTGAAGAAGGCAGCCCTTTTGCTTTTCACTTTCAAACATTAGTGTGTACCAAAGCTCTATTGATTTATACAATGTGTTCTCTTTCCTAACAATATGAGACTATGAGCTCATGACTGTAGTTACACCTTAAATTATTCACAGACATTATAAACAGCTTACTAAGGAGAGTTTAAAATAGCAAGGTAGAAACTATTAAATAGTGCTAAATAAAGTTCTTAGTGTATACATTAAGATAGTGTATATGTGAGTTAGTAAGACTAACATATATAATAAGAAAGGGTTTTCCATAGTTCAAGTTATCAAAGGAAAAAAATTCTAAAAAAATTCACTTGACAGATGTGAAATATTATTTAGTATTCCTAAACAAAGAGGAATGAAGAAATGATGAAATATCCATAAATTCAAAATTTAAAAATAAGAGAGATATAAAGAGGTTAGTGTTGAACATGGAGTTGTATATCTTCATTGTATGTGTATTAGTTGCTCAGTCATGTCCAACTCTGCAATCCCAAGGACTATAGCCCTACTGGCTCCTCTGTCCATGGAATTCTCCAGGCAAGAATACTGGAGTGGGTTGCCATTCCCTTCTCTAGGGGATCTTCCTGACCCAGGGATCAAACCCAGGTCTCCTGGATTGCAGGCAGATTCTTTACTGCTTGAGCCACCAGGGAAGCCCATATATCATCAGCATGCCTACCAAATTATCAGTCACTCAGCTTCTTTTAACTTCCCTCATAATTCAGTTGGTAAAGAATCCACCTGCAATGCAGGAGACCCCAGTTCGATCCCTGGGTTGGGAAGATCTCCTGGAGAAGGGATAGGCTACCCACTCCAGTATTCTTGGGCTTCCCTTGTGGCTCAGCTGGTAAAGAATCTGCCTTCAGTGTGGGAGACCTTGGTTCAACCCCTGGGTTGGGAAGATCCCCTGGAGAAAGGAAAGGCTACCCACTCCATTATTCTGGCCTGGAGAATTCTGTGGACTATATAATCCATCGGGTCCCAAAGAGTCAGACATGACTGAGCAATTTTCACCTTCAGCTTCTGCTTGGACTCTGGGAATGATGAGAAACTCATTACGTCATGAGCAAGCCTACACCCTCATTAGACAAATTTAACTGTCATTTAAAAAATAGTTAGCCGACATTTATTTTTCTAGAATTTCTGCTTGGTGCTAGACATATGAGAATTAAAATGAAATGACAAGCCAGAACTATCATTCTTTACCATAATATATATTTTATTGTCTGACTTTTTAAGAGTAAAATTCTGCTTTATTTCTAACTACATGAGGATACTGACGTTGCAGTGAAAAGGAAAGAGAGGAATGAGTTCTTTTTTCTTTCCCTTTCCTGAGAACAAAGAAGATAAAGAGAGCAGTGAGCAGGCCTGAACATTCCTGGTTATTTCACTTTTAACTGCTTGCAACTCTGCATGTCTTAACTGTTTGCTTTTCTGTCCCCTAATTCAGCAGGAGCTATACTTTGCACCTATTTTCCTTGACTCTATGCTAAATACATCCTATATCTGGTGTTTACCCTTTTAACACCTTTCCCCTTGAAGTTACACATCAGAAAGGAGGTCACAGAGTCATCAAACTGCCAGACTCAATTACTCCATTACTGACTGTCTTTGAAACAATGCAAGAGGAAGAAATCACGATCCTAACACCTTTGTAAAAGGCAATGGCACCCCACTCCAGTACTCTTGCCTGGAAAATCCGATGGGTGGAGGAGCCTGGTGGGCTGCAGTCCATGGGGTCGCTAAGAGTCAGACCCGACTGAGCGACTTCACTTTCACTTTTCACTTTCATGCCTTGGAGAAGGAAATGGCAGCCCACTTCAGTGTTCTTGCCTGGAGAATCCCAGGAACGGGAAGCCTGGTGGGCTGCCGTCTATGGGGTCGAAAGAGTTGGACACGACTGAGCGATTTAGCAGCAGCAGCAGCAACACCCTTGTTCCTCACCACGACTCCTGACTGAGCACCCTTAGCTTATATAAACCCCTAGACTCCTCATTGGGGTGGGTGGCAGTTCTTGAGGCGTGAGCCAGCTGTGTTCCCCTCTCTGCCAGCTGAGAATTAAAGCCACATTTCTATTGCTTCCAAACTCTGGCTCCACATTTTTTATTCAGCTTCAGTGGGCAGAGAAAGCCAAAATTTTGGCCAGCAACAACATGAAAACAAACAGGAAAAGGAATGAGTGATCTAAGACTATGACTTTTCGGATTCATCCAGGTTGGGCTTGGTTTAAGTTTGAGATGAAGTTATGTATAGTCCTTTTATTGTAACCCATCTTCAGTTCAGTTCGGTCACTCAGTCATGTCTGACTCTTTTCGACCCCATGGACTGCAGAACACCAGGCCTCCCTGTCCATTACCAACTCCCAGAGCTTGTTCAAACTCATGTCCGTGGAGTCAGTGATGCCATCCAACCATGTTATCTTCTGCCGTCTCCTGCTTCCTCCTGCCTTCTTATTTAAGTGACCCATCTTACTGATCAAGAATTTTTCATCCCTTTACTAAATAAGTATAGGGATTGTGGTTTAGTAGCTCAGTTGTGTCCAATTCTTTGCAACCCTATGGACTGTTGCCTGACAAGCTCCTCTGTCCATGGAATTTTCTAGGCAAGAATACTAGAGTGGGTTGCCATTTCCTTCTCCAAAGGAACTTCCCAACCCAGGGATGCAAATCCAGACTCCTGTATTGCAGGCAGTCTCCCGCATTGCAGGCAGATTCTTTACTAACTGAGCCACCAGGGAAGCCCAACTCTTCTTGCTACATGAGTTGTAAGATATAATCATAGGTCTGTTGCAGCAAGTTGGACACATTCCAGGACCCAAGATTGGACTCTTATCTAATACTTGGGAATGAGTCGTCTAGTATTGAGAAGGGACGTCCAAGCCAAGATCAGCAAGGTAAGGGAACTACCCTGCCACATGGCTTGCTTCTCAGGTTTAATGGTACTAGGGTTAGCTTTCAGGTTGTCTCTGACCAATCATCTTGCTTGTTCCATATCTGGTCTGATGCAGGGTCCTTCCTGGTGGCATGCACATCTCCAGGTCAAGTTGAATTCCAGCATGAGGGTTTCTAGGAAGTTGGCAGGACATACCTTCTCTGCCCTCTTCCTTTTGTACCCTTTCAAGTTCTCCCCTTTGGAGACAACTCAGACAAATGGTTATTATCATGTTTGGCTGAGGCAAATGGTTTTGGTCAATGGTTCCCTAAGAAGTCTATTATCAATCTTGAAATGTACCTTGAGGCCTTATTTGTTGGGATGTGTGTAGCTAATTTAACTTAGTAAACAGTCTTTCCTGGCTATTCTAAGCCTTTACCTTTTTTAACTGATAATAAAATGACTTCCTAAGTGGCACTAAGTGGTAAAAATCTGCCTACCAATGCAAGAGACTTGAGAGACTTGGGTTCAGTCCCTGGGTCGGGAAGATCCCCTGGAGGAGGGCATAGCAACCCACTCCAATATTCTTGCCTGGACAATCCCATGGACAGAGTAGCCTGGCGAGCTACAGTCCATAGGGTCACAAAGAGTCTGACATGACTGAAGTGACTTAGCACACATTCAATAAATCGACTTTGTGATGGTGGCTCAAGTAGTGTGCAGGCGTGGATTATATTGCCCTTCCCCTCTTTCCTCATCACCTGCTTCCGTCCATTAGTCTCTATCTGGTATTCCTTAGAAGATCCCAGAGACATTCTTGTTGTGATTTCCAAAAGATCCTTTTATATAGCATCATTATTTCCTATCGAGTTCTGAATAATTTGAGAAATAGAAAAAGAATGATAACATGAGAGCCAAAATATCACCTTTGTTACTGATAATGAACAGATTAGGATAGTAGATTCTGTTCAATTCAAAAATAAATGTTCCCATCACCCTGCAGGTGCTGGCAACACTGGATAATTGGAAGAAACCACCATCCCAAAGAGACAACAGCCCTGGGGCAGCAGTGGAAGGATTGTTTCTGCAGCAGACAGCTTCCACCTGAGAGGAAGGGAGGAGGATTGAGTTAAGTGCCTGGTGAATTGGCTCAGATTTACACATCAAATAATCATTTCACTTTTCTACTGACAAAAATAGGTGAACAGTTCTTCCTCACATCAGATAACAATAGTGGTGAGGGAAGTGTTCTCACTTAACACACTCATGGAGAAGAAATAGTGATGGATGAGTCTTTGCATGCTGGTCACTGAAGCTTCAGAAAACCAATTACCTTCAAAATGATTCTCTTCCAAAGGAATATCAGGTGAGGTTAAAAATACTAGTTGGCACTATTTTTTTTTTACACTATTTTGACTAGACTTTCTTCTAGCTTATACATTTTATTCTTCTAATACATCATGAAAAATGTTGGGCTGGATGAAGCACAAGCTGGAATCAAGATTGCTGGGAGAAATATCAATAACCTCAGATATGCACATGACATCACCCTTATGGCAGAAAGTGAAGAAGAACTAAAGGGCCTCTTGATGAAAATGAAAGAGGAGAGTGAAAAAGTTGGCTTAAAACTCAACATTCAGAAAACTAAGTTCATGGCATCTGGTTCAATCACTTCATGGCAAACAGATGGGGAAACAATAGAAACAGTGACAGACTTTATTTCCTTGGGCTTCAAAATCACTGCAGATGGTCACTGCAGCCATGAAATTAAAAGATGCTTGCTCCCTGAAAGAAAAGCTATGACCAACCTAGACAGCATATTAAAAGGCAGAGACATTACTATACAAAGATCCATCTAGTAAAAGCTATGGTGTTTCCAGTAGTCATATATGGATGTGAGTTCTGGACTATAAAGAAAGCTGAGCACCAAAGAATTGATGCTTTTGAACTGTAGTGTTGGAGAAGATTGTTGAAAGTCTCTTGGACTGCAAGGAGATCCAACCAATCAGTCCTAAAGGAAATTCAATCCTGAATATTCATTGGAAGGACTGATGGTGAAGCTGAAACTCCATTACTTTGGCCACTTGATGTGAATAACTGATACCTTGGAAAAGATCCTGATGCTGGGAAAGATTGAAGGTGGGAGGAGAAGGGGACGATAGAGGATGAGAAGGTTGGATGGCATCACCGACTTGATTGACATGAATTTGAGTAGGCTCTGGGAGTTGGTGATAGACAGGGAAGCCTGGCGTCCTGCAGTCCATGGAGTTGCAGAGTAGAACATGACTGAGCGACTGAACTGAACTGAACTGAATGACAGTCACAGGCACCCAAACTCCTGAGCAAGCGCCAGGCATTGCCACTGTGTTCCAACACTTAAGCTTTTGTAGCCATTTATTAATGGTTACTTACTTCCTTTATTGTTTTGTATTCAGATCATGTTGATGTATGGCAAAACCAATACAAAATTGTAAAGTAATTAGCCTCTAATTAAAATAAATAAATTTAAATTAAAAAAATTTTTAGCTATTTATAATGAAGTTTTTAAATATGACTTCCTTGGAGCAAGAGAAATTCTTAATAATATTCTTTGTTTTGCTAAGTTTATAATATTTATTTCTACCCTTATGGCAGAAAGTGAAGAGGAACTCAAAAGCCTCTTGATGAAAGTGAAAATGGAGAGTGAAAAAGTTGGCTTAAAGCTCAACATTCAGAAAACGAAGATCATGGCATCTGGTCCCATCACTTCATGGGAAATAGATGGGGAAACAGTGGAAACAGTGTCAGACTTTATTTTTCTGGGCTCCAAAATCACTACAGATGGTGACTGAAGCCATGAAATTAAAAGACACGTACTCCTTGGAAGGAAAGTTATAACCAACCTAGATAGCATATTCAAAAGCAGAGACATTACTTTGCCAACAAAGGTTCGTCTAGTCAAGGCTATGGTTTTTCCTGTGGTCATGTATGGATGTGAGAGTTGGACTGTGAAGAAGGCTGAGTGCCGAAGAATTGATGCTTTTGAACTGTGGTGTTGGAGAAGACTCTTAAGAGTGCCTTGGACTGCAAGGAGATCCAACCAGTCCATTCTGAAGGAGATCAGCCCTGGGATTTCTTTGGAAGGAATGATGCTAAAGCTGAAACTCCAGTACTTTGGCCACCTCATGTGAAGAGTTGATTCATTGGAAAAGACCCTGATGCTGGGAGGGATTGGGGGCAAGAGGAGAAGGGGATGACAGAGGATGAGATGGCTGGATGGCATCACTGACTCAATGGACGTGAGTCTCAGTGAACTCGGAGTTGGTGAAGGACAGGGAGACCTGGCGTGCTGCGATTCATGGGGTTGCAAAGAGTTGGACACAACTGAGCGACTGATATGATCTGATATGCAGTATAAAAACATATTACAAAACATACTTTAAAAATTCAAAACTATATTTTAAATTAGAAACTGAAGTCAAGAGACACAGACTTATATGAGGTCTCAAAATTAAGGTAAATGGATTTTTGAAAGAAAACAACCACTTCCTGATTATAAAATGTGTTAAGTAACTAACATAAACTAACATATATATATTTTAGAATACACAGAATGCATTTATTTTACTCAGTTGATATAACTCTTTAAGTGTGTAATATCATTGTCCCAACTTTCTAGATAAGGAACTGAGGTTCAAAGGAATTATGCTGGGGTTAGAATAGTTGTTTGGATTTGTAATATAAGAAAGGAGAGGTGGAATATATAATTTTCTCAAACTAGTGTTCAACTAATTTTTCATTTTGCTAATGTATTTTTAGACTTTCTAGGACTGGTTAACACAAATTCCATTTCTCTCAGCTTCCTATACATTAGGTTTTGAGACTTGAGCTTTCTTACGGTAGCCAATTAATTACCCCTGTTTCAACTGCTTTCGAGCATCCAAAATTTGGTTGCTGTTTTCTACTCTACTGTTCTTTGACTTTTTAATTTAACTTTCTTTACTTGTAATTTAGTGAGATTTTAGTAGGGAGCAGAAGGAGGGAGGTGGGTTCAATCTGTCATCTTTAACCAGAAACTATATTTGGTGAAGATTTTGGTTTTGATTAAACTAAGCCAATAAACTAAACTCAAGAATTCTTCAACATAAGTTATTTTTCATATGTTCCTTGTATTTTGTCTCTAGGTATTTAAATACTTTTTCATTTTATACCTATTGTATATTCTAAAAAGGCATTGTTAGAATAACAAAAGTTAATAATTTTCTGGTATTTTTGTGCCCAGACAATTAGAGAATTCTTTTACTAACTTTAAACTGTTTAGTTTTCTTGGATAGGTAATAAACGCTTTGTTAAGATGCTTTACTTTTGAAGTGTACTTTTATCTGATATTAAATTAGATATAAACATTTGAGTTATGAGATAAATACCTTTCACATATTTATTTTACTTAAATTATGCAACTTGGCATTAGTTAAGCCTTTAAAGTTTGAATATGTTATTTATAAAATTGTCAAACTCTGGAGAGTATTCTTGAATTGATATCTGATGTTAAAAAATTCTGCCATTTTATTATTATTTCTTTCTCTCACTCTCTCTGTATAAATAATACAAATATATTTATATAATATATATAATGTATTTGATATATTTCACATATAATATTGAAGTTTTAAAAATTTTACTCAAATTTTAAAATATTCCATGTATAATTATATGTAATATAAAGTATACTTTTATAATATCTTGCCTACACTTCTTGTTACATTACCTGTTGACTGTATTATCTGTTTCTCTCCTTAATTAGATTTTCCAGGTGACTGTAATTTTGGGGGGTGTAAAAGGTCTTATTTATCTATCCATTTACTGTTTTATAATGCATTTCTTCACATTTTGTTTTTACTATGTTCCCTTGTCATTTTCTTCATCATTTGTTACTTTAAGGAGTTGAATATTTATCTCACTCAATTATTCATTTTCACAATAATATAATTAAAAGTTAAGAATTGATAGATACAGCTTTGGGTACCATTCACATTTTTGTCAGAAAATATGGTTTTCTTCTGAATTATCTGGAATTGTATTGATGGTTTTGTTTTGGGTTGAATTGTGTTCTCCTCAAATTTTTATGTTGAAATCCTAATCCTCAGTACCGTGGAGTGTAATGTTATTTGGAAATAGGAGTATTGTGGATATAGTTAAGATGAGGTCATGCTGGAGTGAGGTAAGCCCCTAATCCAGTATGACTGGTGTCCTTCATAAGAGGAACCTCATATGCCTGGGGTATGTAGACGGGGAACACCACAGGAACATCATAACAGAGATCAGAGCAATGCATGTCTAATCAGGAAACAACAAAGATTGCAAGCAAATCACCAGAAACCAGGAGGGAGGGTGGAATAGAGTCTCCCTCACAGCCCTCAGTGGGAACCAATCCTGCTGACACCTTGGTCTCAGATTTCTAGCCTTTAGGACTAGGGAACAATGAAAGTAAAAGTGTTAGTCACTCAATCATGTCCAATTCTGTGACCCCATGGACTGTAGCATGCCAGGCTCCTCTGTCCATGGGAATCTCCAGGCAAGAATACTAGAGTGGCTTGCCATGCCCTTCTGCAGGGTATCTTCCCAAGCCAGGGATCAAACCCAGGTCTCCCACGCTGCAGCCAGATTTTTTACACTCTGAGCCACCGAGGAAGCCCAGTGTGTTGTATGAGACAATACATTTCTATTATTTAAGCCTCTCAGTTTGTAGTACTTTTTAGAGCAGCCTGGAAATCTAATACAATTACAATTTTCCATATATTGTTTAAGATTTTATACTGTAAAAAAATTTTTTTTCATTGCAAAAAGCAATTGCAAAATATTTTGAAGTTTCCTGTTTAGATTAGCCCTAAGTTCCCCTGAAGAAGAAAATGGCAACTCACTCCAGTATTCTCATCTAGAAAATTCCATGGACAGTGGAGCTGGGTGGGCTACAGTCCAAGGGGTCACAAAAGAGTTGAACATGATTAAACAACAACAAAATATCATTATGGTTGGAAATATCCCGAAGTCACTTGAAGTTTTATTCTTTCAAAATATAAAATGTAATATCAAATTCTTTATTCAATACATATTTATCTAGCTTATCATGTACCAAGCATTACTATGAGTGCTGGGAAAATGGTAGTGAACAAGTCATATAAGGCCTGTATTTATGTATGTAAGTAACAGAGGAAAACAGATAATAAACACATAAATATAAATAGTTTTTTTGGTTTGTGTTGCATCCTATAGAGGAAATATACAGAGTTGTATATTGTACAGCAAGAAGGGTAAGGCATGGAGAAGTTCTGTCTGAAGAGATGGCATTCAAACCAAGAATCAAAGATTGACAGGGAGCCAACTAACTGGAATAGTGAGTGCACATTCTGAGCTGAAGCATCAGAAGTGCAGTCCATAAGACCAGAATAAATATGACCTGTTCAGAAATGGAAAGGAGACTAGGTTGGCTGGAGCAATGCAGAGAGTAGTTAGAGAAGTAGACCAGAAACAAGTCATATACATCCAGGGAGTGGACTCTGCTGTGGTCTGGCATCTAGTGCACCATTTCTACTTTTCCTGGTAAGGAAACACATTTTTGTTCTAGGGGAATACTTTCTTCCCCCAGTCTCAGTCCTGAGCAGAATCTCAGTTTGGGTCTCTTCACCCAGCTTTCCCAGAGGTGGATACTTGACGTGGGTCTGGCCAAGAAGCTTTCATATTAGTTTGTCATGTTCAGTTCAGTTCAGTAATTTAGTCGTGTCTGACGCTTTGTGACCTCATGAACCACAGCATGCCAGGCTTCCCTGTCCAACACCGACTCCCGAAGCTGGCTCAAACTCATGTCTATCAAGTCGGTGATGCCATCCAACCATCTCATCCTCTGTAGTCCCCTTCTCCTCCTGCCTTCAATCTTTCCCCACATCAGGGTCTTTGCCATTCAGTCAGTTCTTCCCATCAGGTGGCCAAAGTATTGGAGTTTCAGCTTCACCATCAGTCCGTCCAATGAACACCCAGGACTGATCTCCTTTAGGATTGACTGGTTGGATCTCCTTGCAGTCCAAGGGATTCTCAAGAGTTTTCTCCAACTCTGTCATGTACTTGTGATTAAATCAGAGGAGAGACTCATGATGGTGAGACATGCTCTCTTCTGCAGCATGAGAACCAGGCATTTCATCATCATGTAGATACCAGTTATGATGCAGAGAATCAACCAAGAATCAATAGATTCTGGCATCACCTAAGTCCTTCATTCAGGGAACTCTGAAGCCGGATCCATCCTAATGCAACACCTATTTTTGAGTTGGGCTTTCTATTACAGTCATAATAGAAAAAAAAAGATTATATATATTGATCCTTAATTGTATTGTTTAAATCATTTTTTTTACTAATTCAGCTGTTGAGTGATATCAGTATTTTAAAATCTCTCCTGCAATTGTATTTGTCAGTGTCACATTGCATTTCAACAATTCAATATATATCTCTTTGTTACAACTTACACCATTCTTTATATAATATTACCTGCTTTGATTGGTTTGATTAATTTGCTCTGAGTTCTCTTTGCTAGTAGTAGAGGCCCAGCTTTGCTTTTGCTTTTTTTAAAAAAAAATTAGACCCTTACATATTCTTTTGTTTTTGTAATTTCTTTCTTTCATTCTTTTTGAAGTAATTATTGTGAATTGATAATTGTTAGTTTTTTGTTTTTTTTAAGCAATCTGAATTCCAACCCTGATGTGTCAGGCCTTACATGACCTGGTTCTTCTGGAACTTCTGACTTCATGGGCAGATATCCTCAAGCTCACTACTATAGCTATAGTTGCCTACTTCCCAGTCTTCAAATACCCCTGACATATTTTCTCTTTAACATGTGCCATTTTCCAGCATACTTTACCAAAATGAACATGCTTTGAGGGAAGAGATTTCTGTCTACTAATCACTTTATGGCCTCTCCTGGTGACTCAGTGGTAAAGAATCTGCCTGCCAAGGCAGGAGATGCAGATTTGATCCCTGGGTTGGGAAGAAGATCCCCTGGAGAAAGAAATGGCAACCCACTCCAGTATTCTTGTCTGGAGAACCCCATGGACAGAGAAGCCTTGTGGACTACAGTCCATGGGACAACAACAGTAATGATTACTCTATACATAGGGCCAGAAATATTGCCTAGTGTATCATACATACTTGTTGACTGAAGGAATTGGAGAAACTATTTGGTTTTTGAAGCTATAACATTTAATTTTGGCATGCATTTCATTTATTTTGTGCTTCCTACCTGTTTTTTTCCTCCTATGTTAAGTAGTCTTAATCCTATTTCCTTATTAACTTCTGGAATTATTTCAAAATTAATCTCATGGCTTTTAATTACATGAATGGATTTCCTTAAAACTTTTCTGTGAAATTTATAGATTAACATTATACTGTAGAATGTGGAGATTAAAGTTAAATCTTTACTTCAGTACCTCTCAAATCTGTGACTTAGGCAAGTTCTTTAACCTGTCTGTGACAGCTCAGCTCCACAACACAAGATAAAAAATGGTGGAAGAAAAACACAATACCTATAAGAATGGCACCTGCTTGAAAAAGAGAAAAATAGGAAATACAGAAGTCTCTTCTCCATAGTAAGTATTTCCTACTAAATAGAAATAGTTAAGAGTCACTGCCTGCCAGGGGAATAGGATCCTGCGCTGGTTCTGCTCTCAGGAAAGAGGGTCCTTTTCCATTGCCCTCTGTGATCACAACAGAGAGGTTCTTTCTCTGTCTATGCTGCTTCAGGAGCCCCCTTCCTGTTGTGGTGAGTCAGGGGCCCTAGGATTGAACATGTACACACTGTCAGGTCTTTAAATATCTTTCATCAATGGAATTCCCTCAAAAACTTAACAGTGTTCTATAACACTGATTTGTTGAGCTAGTAACTGCAACCAAGACCTTGACTACAATCTGTGTTATCCCCACAGCTAAGGTTTAGTTTAATGGCCTCTGCCTTGAGTCCAGGAACAAATAAGCAGAAATTGGATTTCTTCTTAATCAAGTTTGTTTGTTCTGCTGGTGAAGAATGCCCAGTGAAGGAACCTGGATTAGGTTTGGGTCTCACTGTCAATGACCATATTTGCTGCAGAATTGCTTACTTCCTGAAGGTATGAGTTTCCGCTCAAGGATAGAGAATTTAGTTTTAGAAGCCTCGAAAAGCACCAGATGAAGGCATTGAATCTACTTCGAAAGCCTGTAACAGACAGAAAGCATGTTCTTTCTCAAGGTTGTTTTCTTTCCTTTGTCCTTTAAGTTCAATCTTTCTTTCAGCTAAATTTCTCTCTGTTGTATTGTCCTTGCTGAAAGCCACAGTATGAACCCAACTCACCAAGCATTTTGAATTTTCATTTTATCTTTTTTCTACTTGTATATCTCTCTAGTAGGAGACCTGTTATGCTAGAAAATAAAGCAGAAGTGGTGGTGGGGAGGGTGTGAGAATAGGCAATGACTATTTTATTTTAATTTTATTTTTAAATTTTACAATATTGTATTGGTTCTGCCATATATCGAAATGAATCCGCCACAGACATACATGTGTTCCCCATCCTGAACCCTCCTCCCTCCGCATTCCCCATACCATCCCTCTGGGTCGTCCCAGTGCACCAGCCCCAAGCATCCAGTATCGTGCATCGAACCTGGACTGGCGACTTGTTTCATATATGATATTATACATATTTCAATGCCATTCTCCCAAATCATCTCACCCTCTCCCTCTCCCACAGAGTTCAAAAGACTTCTATACATCAGTGTCTCTTTTGCTGTCTCGTATACAGGGTTATTGTTACCATCTTTCTAAATTCCATATATATGCGTTAGTATACTGTATTGGTGTTTTTCTTTCTGGCTTACAATGGTCAGCAACGTCTGCTAGACTCAGGGCTTAGTAAATGTTTATTGAATCATTTTGCTTGTGTTCATAGTTGCTTCTGACAGCTCTTAATATTAAGACTGTTTTGTTACTTTAGAAATCTTTTCTTAACTCGTTTTCCCCGATGTTAATATGCCTGTATTAATTAGCATATCAGAGTGCTATATAAAATATCACAGGTTGAGCAGCTTAAAAAGGAGAAATTTATGTTCTCACACCTCTGACGGATAGAAATCCAGCATCGAGGTGCCAACAGGGTTGGTTTCTGATAAGACCTCGTCTGTCTGACGTACAGATAGCTGCCCTCTTCCTGTGTTTTCATGTGACCTTTTCTATACACAGGAGTTGGGGAGACAGCTCACTGGTGTCTTGTCCTTGCTCTTCTAGGGACACTAATCACTGGATGAGGGCCTGCCTTTTTAACTTCATTTAATTTTAATTACCTCCTTAAGGGGCCTATCACCAAACATGGGCACATTGAGGATTGAGGCTTCAACATGAATTTGGGAGAGAGATAGTTCTATCCATAACAACCTCATTTTAAAGCAGAATTTTAGTAATAAGTGAGTTTCTCTTGGGATATCTATTACTCCCACTGTGAATGACACCTTACCACATTTAGGACAGAGGAATTGCTGAGGAATTGCTTTAGGTCAGAGAAATTTAATTTAAACATTAAAATAGGGTTTGGCAAGATCCAGCCCATTGCTTATTTTTGTAAATAAGATTTCACTGGAGCAGCAGAAACATGTTTGCTCCTTTGAAACCCTTTTTATGACTATGGCAGGGTCTAGATGACCCTCAATACTAAAAGTATTTACTCTCTTGATCCTTTAAAAAGAAAAGATGATGATCTCTGATTAGGTGAATGCAGGAAGCACCATGCAGCTGTCTAAAGCAAAAAAAAAAAAAAAAAGAAAGAAAGAAAGAAAGAAAAAGCACGCGTGCACACACCTGGAACTTCCACTAGTACTATTGAGGAGATGGGGAATCTTTCACACTGACGCAGATTAAGAAAAATGAATATAGAATGTATTTAGTGAGAGGGTTAGAAAGGTATAATTGTGTGATTATTGTACTGGAAAATGTGAGTTGAGTTGCTAGAAGTACAATTTACCAAGTTAATAGAGGTAAAAGAGGTCTTAGTAAGATACAGGAAGACACAGGAGAGAGTGAGAAGAAACTGTGAGGATATCTGCATTCTTGTAACTGAAAATGGAGCATTCTGGGACATATCGTCTGACTAAGTAGGGTAAAGGTTTAAATTACGGGACCATGATGATTGCATTCCTGGTTTCCTTGGTTATCAGACCCCTTTGCCAAGGTAAGCCATTTGTTTTGAGTGCCTAGTGCATTCTAGGCACTGAGGCTTGTGCAGTGAATTAGATGCAGGTAATAACCATGACCCGTATCTCCTCAACCTCTGGCTGCAGAGGACAGTTCTTAGGCAGGCTGACAGCTTTTCCACTCCAATAACTTTGCTTCTCAGTCTAAACATTAGGCTCTCTCCAGAACTCAGGAAATTATTCACCCCACACAACTGACAGCCCAGGAGGACTGGGAATGGAACATTAGCAGGAGAAATCTTCTCAATGAGAAAATTCCTAGGTACCATCAGTTTGGTTGTAATGCTTGTTTTGAAAATGTGCATTTATTCCAACACAATCAACATGTTAAGGAATGATTTGAACAGACCTCAATCTTTTGTTTTGTTTATGCATGATTTCTTCCATGAGAAGCATTATATTAGGGATTGGCAAAATCCAGCCCATTGCTTATTTTTGTAAATAAGATTTCACTGGAGCAGTAGAAACATGTTTGTTACTTTGAAACCCTTTTTGTGACTATGGCAGGGTCTATGTGACCCTCAATACTGAAAGTGTTTATTCTATTGATCCTTTAAGAAAAAAAATATGATAATTTCTGATTAGGTGAATGCATGAAACAACATGCAGCTGACCAAAGCAAAAGAAAAGTACACGGGCACACACCTGGAACATCTACCAGTGGCCTCGTCACTGGATAAATTATAAACCACACTCAGGCACTCCAACGCCTTCCAACTTTTTGCCAGATTTCACATAATTCTTCTTGTATCACTTTGTAGTAACTCACAAACTGCAACCCTTTCAGCACGCACTACAACAAGCAAACCTCATGCCTTCGAAGTCAAATGCCGGATTTATTGTAGATTTTACTTATTTCTTAACTATTTAACATGTGTGACACTGTGTGACCATTTTTAAGGATTCTATCCTTCTTATGTGTGACTGTAGCTTTTGAGAATTGTGCTTCTAACTTCATTTTTCTCCATAAGCCCCGTGATTTTTATTGCACGATTTTGTATAGCAGAGCGATTTTTTTTTTTTTTTTTTTTTTAGGAACACATATGCCACATTCTGTCAGAACTCACTGTAGTTTCTACACTCTGTTTCTAAGTTTCCCAGAAGAGTGAATCCCAATTGGCCAATCAGTGACTTGCTTGCTAACAGACAGGTTAAATGGCTTTTCTTTCTTCCCTGCCTCACTTCTCTCACTCTTTTCCTTGTGCTTCCTCGGATCACTTTTCACATCAGCAACCTGCTCCCAAGTGCTTATCTCAGGCTCTAATTCTGGGAAACAAGTTTAGACAAACAGATTCCTGCCCTCAGGGAGCATAAATTTGGATATATTCAAATTTGGTAGAGAAACTATGATCAAGCAAATAAATGAACAAACAACAAGCAAACAAGATAAAGACAGATTGTGGTGTTTTAAGTAGGAAGAAACCAGGGTGATGAGAGAAATAAAAAAAAAAAATAGGGGAGGTACTTTAGGGAGGATTCAGGGCAGGTCTCTGAGAAGGAGACATCTGACTTGATCCATGAAGGATGAAAATGAGCCAAACTGGGTAAAATAATAATCATGTTACAATGCATTTTCAAAGAAAGAATCAACAAGTAGGATAAGAGATCAACAAGCATGATATAAAAATGCAACAGGTGGCACAGATAAAGCATCTAAAATGACCCTGGGAATCCTTAAGTCCCCAGTAGAGGCTCTCAGGGAATAATGATGGCTCTAACATTGCATTGACAGTTGTAACGGAGGGTGGTCACAATCATGGTGTTGATTGATTAACAACTCTTAGTGCAGAAAAAATGAAATATATTCTCAGCCTTAGGTTTCTTGCCAATTTAGAAGAGACACAAATTCAAATGTTCATTATAGACTGGCTCCTAAAACTTAAGGTATCTTATTCAAAAGAGAGAAACAGAGGGAAGAAAGGAGGGATCAAGAGAAATGACATTCTGAGTGTCCACGTGTCATCACTCTTCGGCACAGTTTACATCTTATACTACTCATGTCACAATAATCATATGTGATAGTCTATCCAATTTTTATATACAAGGAAACTGAATCTATAATTTGCCCAAGTTCACAGAGCTCATTCAAACCAAATTGACTCCATGCTAACAGAGAAAAAACAAGTCAACTAATATAGACTGAGTGGATGTGAGTAATTTTAAAGAAAAGAACAAACATGGAAAAACTGAGTGCCATCTTTAAGACTTTGTTTAGAAAATGTTGGAAAGCAGAGAAGACAGGAAAGGCTACAGTGGGACATGAGGTCATCTCACATGGATTCTATGGTTTTTAGCAGTGAGTTCATTCTTGTGGATCATCACCTTTACTAATATACAGTGTCAAGCTTATTGTCAGTAATTAAACATTTGTGCTGATTTTGAAGAATTTTATGGACACAGTAGGGAGGCCAAACTGACTTAACTGTTTTGCTAATTGCTAATTAGCTTCAGTATAATGGCAGGTGTTTGCATTTGTGTAGTTAGGAGGAGAGCCAGAATATCATTTGTAAGAAATCCTATACTAAAATTCGAAAAGTGAGAACTGTTATCAGTTGAGCAGGTTCTGGACAATAAAGCAGGTGCTATGGATTTTTTTGTTGTTGTTGTTATAAAATTACATTAAGATACAGTTTCTCTAGCTCTTCTTCTACCCTTTTTATGAGAGTAAACTGATATATATCTAAATCTTTCTACTTTTTTGCACATTTAGGAATGAGGCTGTTAGTAGACTAATGGGATTAGTTTATATGGAAAACTATGGAACTAAAACCCATCAGTAGCCGCAGCTCCTCCCCTGTTCTTCATCTCTTTTTCTTACTTTAAACTCTTCTTAAATTTATCACTGTAATTTTCAAATTTAACTTCATAAGTTTATCTTCATAAATTTAACTTTTTAAGACAATTTATCTTCATTCTTTTTAAAAGTGTCATTCTCATTTATATTATACTAACTTCTTTAGTGTAATATATGTTTAGTCTTCAAGTTAAATTTTCTGTAACAGTAGGGATTCTCTGTCCATAAATGTTGTTTGAAATTCTTTATTTTCTACTTGAAAAACAAAGCTCTGTTACTGATACAATGTGCCCTCGGTCGAATAGGTTAATCAAGATATCAAGAAATTGGGGAAATTGCTTCATACTTACACTACACTGTATTATTATTTTTTTCATAGCTTTATTTTACCAATATGAAAAAGATGAAGCAACTAACTATGTTGATCTTTATCTGCATCATTTACTTCCAGGAAACATCAGACAGTTAAGATTTCCTCTCACTGTTTTGTATCTCCTCATCATTTTATGTTTCAACAAACGGCTAACCTAACAACAAAGGACCTGCCCTCTCTCATACTTCAAAAAATGACTCACCTCCATCTCCATCTCTCCTCAGTGATCAGATTAGACCAACCACTGACCTTCTTCATAACTCCCATAAGACTCAGTAGTAATTTACTTGTTTACCTGCCTCTGAAAAACTTTTTTTTTTATTAATGGACATTCTCACTATTGTAAAAAGCCTTACTAGAATCACATCCTTAATTGTCCAATGCCTTTTATCTTCCAAAGAAGGTTGAATGACTTGGAGGAGATACTTGAATTTACACCTGGCAAAGGCTTTCAGCCCATCCATTCTTTGATCTTTAGGTACCCAGATGACTGAAGAACATAGCACATAGCAACTAGCTGGTTTAATTCACAGACTCTTGACACAAGTATGGTTCCTAAAGCAGATGAGATGGTATTGAAGTTCATCACCACCAAGTGATATGAGTTGAGTATCCTAGGATGACCTTCTATTCCAAATTGTCTTATCCCTACCTTACTGATACACCTTCACAGACCTAGCAAAGAAAATATGCAAAGGTTTTAGTTCAGTGACTAACACATAGTGAATGCTCTATTAATAGTGTGTGTGTGTGTGTGTGTGCGGGTTAGTCGCTCAGTCACGTACAACTTTTGTGACCCCATGGACTGTAGCCTGCTAGGCTCCTCTGTCCATGGAATTCTCCAGCAGGAATACTGGAGTGGGTTGCCATTTACTTCCCCAGGGGATCTTCCTGATGCAGAATTGAACCCAGGGCTCCTACATTGCAGGCAGATTCTTTATTGTCTGAGCCACCAGGGAAGCCCCTATTAATAGTACATTTTGCTATTATTGTTAATCAAGTATTCATGATTCTTCTGGTAAATTACACTTTCATTTCTTTGTTTGGAAGGCTTTCTACATCTGAGATGCTCATAGTAAATGCAGATCCTCTTCAGAAAATATACTTTGCTTACTTTCTATAGCGTATCTAACTTGCCTTAAAAATATCCCACCACCACATTACATATATATCCATTCGACTGGTATAAATAAATAAATTATATATATATATATATACACACACACACATATGTACACAATTTATATATATATATATATATTTAATATATAAAGATATATCTTTTCCACATGTATCTATTCTGGGGGTAGCAGGGGGACTAACTAGAGGTAATTCAGTCTGACAAACTCGATCCAATCTTATAATTTAGTCTCTATCTCTTTCAGGTCAAAACAAATTTTGAAGATACCTTCCTCCTCCTCCCTGCTCCTTTCCTAGATAGATTTCCCCAGGAGGCAAAATTGGCCCTGGTTGAGAGTAACTGGTCTACCATTGATCTATTTATAATTGAGAATTTTCACTGTTTAGTCCTTTGCAACCTTGGTTCTGGAGAAGGCAATGGCAACCCACTCCAGTATTCTGGCTTGGAAAATACATGGACAGAGAAACCTGGCGGGCTCTTGTTCATGGGGCCACAAAGAGTCAGATTCGACTGAGCAACTGAACACAACCTTGGTTTGGTCACTCTACTACTGTAACTCTTAGGTACTTACTTCATCTATAAAATG
Source organism: Bos indicus x Bos taurus (assembly GCF_003369695.1). NCBI lineage: Eukaryota > Metazoa > Chordata > Mammalia > Artiodactyla > Bovidae > Bos > Bos indicus x Bos taurus. The sequence continues at coordinate 33,251,495 of NC_040077.1, forward strand.
TATATAATAATAACTATTGCATAGGAGTGTTACAAAAACTAAGTGACCAAAATGGTTTGTGTGACATTGTATCTGAGGGGAGTGGGGAATGATGACTGGATCTTTGATTCACATGGTACCCTGTATGCTCCTGGGCAGATGCTATGGTCAGGCCTATCTAGGCTACCCTCTGAATCAGTAATTGCTGGTCCTGTCCAGCCATTAAAGCCATCTTGTCGCAGCCCCTTATCCTTAGTCAGAAGGTCCTCACACCTCACATGGGGTGGCTGCTCTGTTTGGATTCCAGGCCTTTGCAGATTTACCAAACTTAGCAGTTTCTCTGGGCTCTTCAACCAGAGCATACAGAACACCTGAACTCCCTGTGCTTCACACAGGGCTTGGAAACCCAAGCATTTCAAAGATTTTTCTAGACACTTCCTTTTGTTCGTGCTATACAACATTCCCACATCATGAGAGGTGTGACTGTGTTGTTTGTTACACATAGAGGTTTGTGTCCTTCCTTGAAAGATATGCCACTGGCCATTGCCAATGCTCACCAGCCCCCCATCCATGTCAGCATGTTTCTCCCATTCTACTTTCATATCCTTCATGTCCCACCTTGAAAGACAGAAAGCAACGACACACATGTCTGATTTTTCTACACTCTCAACATGTATGTCTACTCTTAGTTAGTTACCATAAACTGGGGTCGTAAAGGGTGAAATGTCTTTATTTTTACCAACCCCTTCAAGGCAGAAACCACCAAACATCGCATTTTCAACTGGGACAGTGGATTATAAAAACTCAAGAGACCCTTCTGGCTAGGACAAATGGGCATCTCCATGATAAGCAGCAGGAGAGAAAACCATATGGAATACTCTCAAATGCACTGCATGAGACTCTTGGTATTTAACATGGTTCTCTGGAGTAAAGGAAGCACTAGAAGTAATTGAGCTCTAATTTCCCAGCAGGCCAACCAGACAAGGGCTCTTTTTTGATCGCCATTGAATTTAATTAAATTAAAAGAAAATAGAGAATGAAGACATCTCTTGCAAAGCTTAATTTGTGGACAGCTCACTTCTGCCAAATAATGTCATTCCTCTCCACTATAAATTCAAATTTTCTAATGATCTTCCTAATGTTTATAAAGACTAATGATATAAATTTAGACATTTGTACTTTGAATTTAAAATAGATTTCTTCTTCCTCAAAGTGCAATTTTAATTGATGTACACCTTGCATGCTTTGCATAAACTCTTAATAGTTATTTATTCCTCTGAAGGAAATTGAACTTTTGCAATTTATTATACAAGAATATCCTTGAGTTTCCCCATCATCATATGGTATGATTAGTATATCAAATTTGCTGTATCTATATTTTTAACAGTTGTGGCTTTTAAGAATTTTTTAGAGACAAGATGTACTCGACTCACATATTAATTCTTTATGCTGTGCAAAATATCTAAATCAATAAATATTTCAGACGAAGAAAAATCAATACTGCCCAAACTCCAGGGAGTAGACTATGTCCTTGTGCTTTAGGTAAATGTTGATGATTTGTGGGGAGACCCATAATTGGGTTGATTTTGGTTTTGGCTTTGTGGTACATCTTGATTATGATACATATTATATTACCAGTGTCACTCTTTGCCATAAACTTATGCTTTCAGGATCAGAGTCCCGTTTTCATTGTATGTGTTTAGTGTGTGAGGGATATCTGGGGTCATCGGCTTAAAGATACAAGGAAGTGACTGTAAGAACAAATGTTAAAGGTGTTTTGTAAACTGCTTTATTTATATATTTTTATTTACTAGATCATGGTAATAGAAAAGTAATGCAGTTTACCCAATCCTGGAAAAAAAGAAGGAACATCAGAAGTAATTGACTTCTAATTCCTTCACAACAGACCAAATGAGGGTCCTCCATTGGCCTCTACTGAATTCAGTTTAATTAAAAGAAAATAAATAAATGATACATTTCCTGAAATCCTAAACTCAAAATGCTAAATGTGTTATAACTGGATAGATAAAGGAGTACAGCTATAATTCATTAGTCATTGTGTTGTTCAGTTGCTCAGTCATGTCTGACTCTTTGCAATCCCATGGACTGCAGCAGGCCAGGCTTCCTTGTCCTTCACCATCTCCCAGAGCTTGCTCAAACTCACGTCCACTGAGTCAGTGATGCCATCCAACCCTTTCATCCTCTGCCATCCCCTTCTCTTCATGTCTTCTATCTTTTCCAGCATCAGAGTCTTTTTAAATGAGTCAGTTCTTTGCATCAGGTGGCCAAAGTATTGGGGCTTTAGCTTTAGCCTCAGTCTTTCCAATGAATATTCAAGATTGATTTCCTTTGAGATTGACTAGTTTGATCTCCTTGCAGTCCAAGGGACTCTCAACAGTGTTCTCTAGTGCCATAGTTCAAAAACATCGATTCTTTGACACTCAGCCTTTATGGTCCAACTCTCACATCCATACATGACTACTGGAAAAATCATAGCTTTGGATATAGGGACTTTTGTTGGTAAAGTAATGTCTCAATAGGCATTAACTCCCCCAAATTTTTATGCAGGTGTTAATATATATATATATATATATATATATATATATATATTCCTATAGTTTTTAGTAAATTGTTGGCTTGAAACAATAAATGCTGGAGAGGGTGTGGAGAAAAGGGAACCCTCTTGCATTGGTGGTGGGAATATAAATTGATATAGCCACTACAGAAGGTGGTATGGAAATTCCTTAAAAATAAAGGAATAAAACCACCATATGACCCAGGGTACACATGTACCCTAATGTTCATTGCAGCACTATTTACAATAGGTAGAACATGGAAGCAACCTAGGTGTCCATTGACAATGAATGGATAAAGAAGCTGTGGTACATATATAAAATGGAATACTACTCAGCCATAACAAGGAACACACTTGAGTCAGTTCTAATGAGGTGGATGAACCTAGAGCCTATTATACAGAGTGAAGTAAGTCAGAAAGAGAAATATAAATATATACTGACACATATATACAGAATCTAGAAAGATGGCACTGATGAATTTATTTTTAGGGCAGAAAAGGAGAAACAGACAATGGAGAACAGACCTATGGGCACAGGGGGTGGGAGGAGGGAGAGGGTGAGATGTATGGAGAGAGTAACATGTAAATTTATATTACCATGTGTAAAATAGATAGCCAAATGTGAATTTGCTGTATGACTCAGGGAACTCAAACAGGGGCTCTGTGACAATATAGAAGTGTGTGATAGGGAGGGAGATGTAAGAGAGGTTTGGGAGGGAGGGGACATGGGTGTATGTATGGCTGATTCTTGTTGATGCATGACAGAAAACCACAAAATTCTGTAAAGCAAATATCCTTCAATTAAAAAAAAAAAGTAGAAAAAAAAACCAAAGAGTCAATTGTATGCCTGAAATGTTAGACATGCCTAACTTCTCTAGCCAGGGTTGCTGAATGTATTCTTTTCAGTTATAATTAGGTACAAAGGTGCACCAGGTGGATCAGTTGGGTTTCATTGCCTCTCCCCCAAAATTCATTTTTGAAACCCTAATCCCCAGTGTGACTATGTTTGGAGATGGGGCTTTTAGGAGACAATTAAGCTTAAATGAGGCCATAAGGTTGAGTCTCAATCTGGTAGGATTAGTGGCCTTAAAAATAAGAGGAAGAGAGACAGAAAGAGATCTCTGTCCATGTGCAAGTATCAGGGAAGAGCCATGCGAACACATTGAGATGGCAGCTATCTGTAAGCCAGGAAAATATCCCTCATGAAAATTCAACCATGTAGGCACTCTGCCAGCCTCTGGAAGTGTGAGAAATGAAATCCTCTTGTTCAGCCCTCCCAATCTATGATGTCTTGATGGTAGCCTGAGCTAAGACACCACCATTTTGTAAAAGCACCATTGTGCATGCGTATGTGCTCAGTTGTGTCCGACTCTCTGGGAGCCCATGGACTGTAGCCCAGCAGGCTCCTCTGTCCATGGGGTTTTCCAGGCAAGAATATTGGATCAGGATGCCATTTTCTACTCCAGGGGATCTTTCTGACCCAAGGATTGAATGTACATCTCTTGTGTATCCTGAGTTGGTAGGTGAATTCTTTACCACTGTACCACCTTGGAAGATCTCTTTCTAATCAGTGTCTACTGCCTCTGCTAACGTGATGATGACTCTTTTTGCCTGCTGGCCCTTGGTCACAAGGAATCCAACAGCCACGCTTGCAACTGTAGCTTGTAGTTCAGAGACCCTTTGCAGTGTTCCAAGACTGCACCTTTTTTAAGAGGCTATATCCTCCAATCCTATAGCAACCAGTGTTGCCAGGATAGAGAGCATGATTTTTAAGCAGGTATTTGGGAGTGACAGTAAGAGGGGCCAGTCCTCATAGCACCCCTCAGTTCTCAGATCTGTGCATTCTTATTGGGATCACAGTTCCATGTACATCTCTAATGTAGTATGTATTTGTGAGTCCTGAATGATGACACCAAATTCTTGCAGAGTATTCCTTCCAATCTAGCACTTTTAATAGTAAGCCATCCCTGTATGAGATGGGACTAGATGCTTCTGCATGTTGCAGTATGTGGTGTAACTAGTGGGTCACAACCTTATAGGCCCATTCTTGTAAAATGGGTCCTTTGGTTGAATACTGTATTATATACAATTTAATGCCTGAAGATCAGGCATTCCCTAAACCAGTGGATAGTGGTTTTGGCTAAAGATTTGTAGGCAAGAAGGGAAAAATCAATTTTTCAGAGAGGCATCCATCTCTATAAGAATAAACAACTGGCACATCCAGGACAGAAGGTCCAGTGCAGTTAACTTTGCATCAAGTGACCCCTTCATCACCTAGAGGAACTGTGCCATCTTATTGGCTCAGTGTTGGTCTTTCTTGCTAACATGTTAGACATTCAGGGGTAGCAGTAGCTAGACTGGCCTTGGCAAATACACCGTTAGAATTAGTGATATTTTAGGTACCTGCATGCTGGAATTTTATCAGTTTCTTTTTTTCAATTATTATCATATCTTTCAACCTTCATGTATTATATTTCCAATTTTTTTAATCTACCCTTTTAGCATGTAGGCTGGCAAAATAACTATCAAACTGGAGAGGTGCCATGCTAAAAAGATTCATAGGTTTGGCAGTAATATAAAGGTTTTGTGCTTCAAAGCAAGAAATGTCACCAACTGACTGGGTGTGCTTTGGCACCTTAATGTCTATGTTTTCCCACATCAAAAATATGTGTTCAGTTCAGTTCAATCACTCAGTCGTGTCCGACTCTTTACGAGCCCATGAACCACAGCACACCAGGCCTCCCTGTCCATCACCAGCTGCTGGAGTCTACCCAAACCCATGTCCATTGAGTCGGTGATGCCATCCAACCATCTCATCCTCTGTCATCCCCTCTCCTCCTGCCCTCAATCTTCCCCAGCATTAGGGTCTTTTCCAATGATTCAGCTCTTCGCATCAGGTGGCCAAAGTATTGGAGTTTCAGTTTCAACATCAGTCCTTCCAATGAACACCCAGGACTGATGTCCTTTAGGATTGAATTGTTGGACCTCCTTGCAGTCCAAGGGACTCTCAAGAGTTTTATCCAACACCACAGTTCAAAAGCATCAATTCTTCAGCACTCAGCTTTCTTTAGAGTCCAACTCTTACATCCATACATGACTACTGGAAAAACCATAGCCTAGACTAGACGGACCTTTGTTGACAAAGTAATGTCTCTGCTTTTGAATATGCTATCTAGATTGGTCATAACTTTCCTTCCAAGGAGTAAGCATCTTTTAATTTCATGGCGGCAATCACCAACTGCAGTGATTTTGAAGCCTCCCAAAATAAAATCTGCCACTGTTTCCTCATCTATTTGCCATGAAATGATGGGACCATATGTCATGATCTTAGTTTTCTGAATGTTGACGCATATTGAATCTTATTCTTGGAAGTTTTTATGAGAAATCTTACCTAATAGAAAATAAGACATACTTTTTCCTGTTAGTTTTTCAATGTGAATACATTTTACTCTTATGGCTTAACATATACATGTTATATGTTATATGTATATGTTATATACATGTTATAAAGGAAGTAATTCTTAAATTTGCCATTGTTTGCTTTGATGAAACAGTTTATATAGTTATTTTTTTGATTAAGGATTCTTTACCACTCTATATTCAAACTTGCTCCTTGGAAGAAAAGTTATGTCCAACCTAGACAGCATATTTAAAAGCAGAGACATTGCTTTGCCAACAAAGGTCTGTCTAGTCAAGGCTATGGTTTTTCAGTAGTCATGTATGGATGTGAGAGTTGGACTATAAAGAAAGCTGAGCATCGAAGAGTTGATGCTTTTGAACTGTGGTGTTGGAGAAGACTCTTGAGAGTCCCTTGGTCTGCAAGGAGATCCAATCAGTCCATCCTAAAGGAAATCAGTCCTTGAATATTCATTGGAAGGATTAATGCTCAAGCTGAAGCTCCAATACTTTGGCCACCTGATGGGAAGAACTGACTCACTGGAAAAGACTCTGATGCTGGGAAAGATTGAAGGTAGGAGGAGAAGGGGACAACTGAGGATGAGACGGTTGGATGTCATCACTGACTCAATGGACATGAGTTTGAGTAGACTCTGGGAGTTGGTGATGGACAGGGAGGCCAGGTGCTGCAGTCTGTGGGGTCGCAGAGTTGGACATGACTTGAGTGACTGAACTGAACTAATATTCAAACTACCTCTCACATCTAGTGGCTTTAAACTAATCTCAGCATCCTTCTACAAGGTTCTTCATTGTTTACTGTTTCCTCCATTTATAGTTTCATCCATCTGTGAAAATCCTGTTTTTCTTTTACTGCTTTATCTCCCCAAGATAAATTTTCTCCTTCTATTCGAGTAAACTTCATCGAAATAGATATTTCATTTAAAATATATGAGTGGTAATACTTTTCCAGCTTTCTTTTTTATTATACAAATTGACTTAGAAATACTAACATGTCTATTTTATTTATTATTTACAAATATATGTTTAACATGTTTTTACTATGACTTGCTCTGAAAATCTGTTTAAATTTTTAAAACTTTTTGTTGGCCAATGCAAGATACACTCTCTTAAGAGAGTACTTTGACTTCTTAGGAAATCTAGAAGTATTATGAAATTTAAATTTAAGTAACATGGCTATAAGCTAATTACTATATGTGTTAAAAGGAAATATTTTTTTATTTAAAACTGAGGAAAAATATATCTCTTGAGGAAAGAGTTGTTTATAAATAAAACCTCTACTTCTTCATCCCCCATTTATTCTTTATCTCAGCCCATTCTCAATTTTCCTCTAGCATTCAATTTAGTTACCTTTGTCAAGGTCACAAATGTTTTCCAAATCCAGGGAATATTTATTGGTTTTATTTAACTCAGTGGACTTAGGTTTTCACAGCTGAACTACTCTTTGTGAATCACATTTCTATCTTGGCTCTCATGATGCCATATTCCAAAGTTTGATTTTCTTTTCTCCTTTCTTACCTCCCCAGCTGCTATAATTTGATCTCCATTTCTGACTTATCAAAATGTGCTGTGATATTCTATGAAGTCTAATTTGGTCTCATATACCTTGCAATTATGTTGGTCAGCTATTTCTGTGTAACAAACAAGTTCCAAATTCCATTGGCATGCAATATTGAAATTTGTTTCATATGTGTCTGTGGATTGGCTGGAGTGGCTCTGTTGATCTTGGCTGGGCTTTTTCAGGCATCCATGGACTGGGGCTTGGATGGAGTAGGTAGATAGAATTAGCTTGCCAGCACTGATTCAAATTTAAGTTCTGCCAATAAGGCAGGTAGCCTTGTTTTCTGTGTTTCCCATCCTTCTAGACTAGTGGACTGGACAGAGCATGAAGACTGCAGGAGTATAAGGCGGAAAACTAGAGCATTTAGTGTTTGTAAGATTAGATTCAGAACTGGAACACTACCAAGTCCATTCAAATTCCACTGGCCAAAAAAAATCACATAATTGAATGTACAGGCAAGAAACATGAACATATACTCAGCCTTTAGTGCAAGGAAATGCATTATTATGTGACAGCAGATGTGGCTATAAGGATAAAAAATTGGAGCCAATAACTCAGTTTATTTAATACCATGTTTTAACTGAGGTTTTGGTAATCAATTCTATTAATGGATTAAATTTTCCCCATATCAGAATCTTTGCACATAATATTCCCACTCTGTGGGATGTCATTCCATCTGGTATTTGGGTGACTGTGTTTTGTGCAAGATTCATCTCTTCAGAAGTATCTTTTCTGACCCTTATGGGATAATCAGCAAGTTCCACTTACTTTTTCACAGTACCCTCTTGTTTCTGTACTGCAATTTTGTAGTATGCTGTATATTATTTTATTTGTGTTTTTGGATATTTCTTTCTCTAGAATTCAAGCTTCATCAAAGCAAAGAGTAGGTTTGTCATTTTTTCACTGTTTCTCAGCACCTAATGCAAGTTCTTGTGTATGGTATTTAATTAATAAATATTTGTTTAGTAAATAAAATAAAAAATATGATTGGGCTTTTTAAAAAAATTTTAAATTATAGAAAAGAGGTAGAATCAAAACATTATATCTAGATTTTTATGCCCCAGATATTTCTTTGCTGTGGTTGAAAGGGGGAGGCTGATAAGGTGGTTATTAAGCATAATGAAGAATATTTTTTCTTTTCTTTTCTTTCCTTTTAATGTCAGAAGCCCATTACTGTTAGAAAAATTTCATTCTTTAGCCTATAATGTAATAACATCACAAAATCAAAGAGACCAGGTAGAACATTATTGGAATGGTAGAGATGAGATAATGACTTGGAGTAGATTGGCAAAACAAGAGATTTGGGAGGAAGATGGGGAGTTCTACCTTGAACATGTAGACTTAAGGGGATTATAAAATATCTAGTAGATCATTGGAAATGTAAGCTAAAGAATAAATTTGTTAGAAGCTAAATAGATAGTAATTGTAGCCATGGCAATAACTAATATTATCTCTATGGAATAGAGAGAGAATGAAAGATGTTTTAGATTTTGGCCCTAAAATGCTCCAACATTTAAAGTTTAGTTAATGAAGATGAAAGAAGGAAAGAAAATGAGAATACACAGTTAGAAAGCTAGGAGGAGCACTATGCTATCACAAATCACAATGGAAGACATGTTTTCTGAAACAGAAATCGGTAAACTGGATGACTGCTATTGAAAGGTTAAATACAATGTGAGAAAGAGTATACACTGGATATGGGCATACTTTATGCTAACAAGAGCATAGCAGAGGAGTCCTGTGGGTGGAAGCTAGAATGGAGTGGTCGTGTGCGCTAAGTCGCTTCAGTTGTGTTTGACTCTTTGCGACCCTGTGGACTATAGCCTGCCAGGCTCTTCTGTTCATGAGATTCTGCAGGCAAGAATACTGGAGTGGGTTGCCATGTCCTCCTCCAGGGATCCTTCCAGACCCAGGGATCAAACCTGCATCTCTTATGTCTCCTGCATTGGAAGGCAGGTCCTTACCACTATTGCCACTTGGGAAGCCCCAGAATGGAGTAGACTGCACATTAAATGAGGGCCAGAAAGAAAGTCAGCAGGTGTAGATTTCTCTCTGAACAGTTTTCCCAGGAAGGGGAAGAAGTATGCATACAAAATTATCATTTCTCCATATGCCTTATATCGCTTCTGGACTATCTTTGTTTGTTTTTTCTTCTTTGTCACATGAAGTAGTCAAATATCTAGATATGGACTAGTTAACCCCTGGGCTTGAATCTTTGCCCGAGAAATTACCAGTTATTTTACTAAACCTCTAAACCTCATTTCTTCATATATAAAAATGGGGATAATAATACCAAATCTACTGATGTCCACAAGTGTCAAAGACATAATTAATGAGAAAATGACTGTAATAGAGAACATGGTTTGTAAAAATTTGATTTTAAAGTGGTAAATTTCAAATACTATAAAAACAGAGTACATGTTGTCAAGGGCTTCCCAGGTGGTGACAGTGGCATAGAAACTGCCTCCACATGAAGGTTCAGTCCCTAGGTTGGGAAGATCTGGAGAAGGGCATGGCAACTCGCTCCAGTGTTCTTGCCTGCAGAATCCCATGGACTGAGGACCCTGGTGGTCTACAGTCCACGGGGTCACAAAGAGTAGAACATGACCAGAGTAACTTCGCATGCAGGCACACTTTGTCAAAGAGAGGGCCTTTTAAGATATTGTTAAAATCAACATATTTTCTTGTCTTTAACTTTGGTACTTTGATTCTGTACTTTGTTTTACTTTTCTGTAATAGTATTTTCATTTCTCTTCACTTTCACTCTCTTCATTAGTATCTATTCCATCAAGATTTGGAAACATTTTATGCTCTTTGTTCTCCCTTTGACTTTCTGATTAGCTAAATTTTTATCCCTGGTACCTTCTCTTATCCTTACATATTAGTTGCAGTTATACAGTGATGTGGATGATTCTCCAAACTGCATTTCCTTCCCTTAATCCCAGTCTCTCTGGCTAGGTGTTTATGTAATTTGGTACTTAACTCTTGGGGGGCCTATTAATAGTAAATACTAGACAAAATGGTTTAGTAGCTTACTCTCACATAGCATATATTTTATGCTGGACACTTATTATTTGTCAATCAATGTCATGTATAACACCGTTTTTTCCTTATAATAACCCTATGAAGTATGTAATTAGTATAGTCATTTTGTTGATAAAGAAACTAAGGCATAGAGAGGTTGAGAAATTCGTCCAATTTACACAGTTACTAAGTATTGAAATTATGCTCTGTAGGTTCATAGACTCTTGTCACAACTCCTAAATTCAAAAGTTCTAACAACTATACATTTTAAGATTCACTTCTGGCAAAAAGAAAAAAAAATCTGACTTTAGCATGAGAGTCCAGGTGCTTAAGATGGCAGTACTATCAGGAAAAACTTGTCTGGATAAGGGGACCCAAACATATTTGCAGGTGGCAGAGAAGGTCCTCATGGAAGAAAAAGAAAATACATTATTTTGACACATGTATTCTTTTAAATTTATTTTTTTTAATTTAATTTAATTTTTTTTTATTTTTTAACTTTACAATATTGTATTGGTTTTGCCATATATCAAAATGAATCGGCCACAGATACACATGTGTTCCCCATCCTGACCCCTCCTCCCTCCTCCCTCCTCCCTCCTCCCTCCCCGTACCATCCCTCTGGGTCATCCCAGTGCACCAGCTCCAAGCATCCAGAATCGTGCATCGAACCTGGACTGGCGACTCGTTTCATATATGATATTATACATGTTTCAATGCCATTGGAGGATAATGCTTTATAATATTTTATATTGGTTTCTGTCCTATATCAGTGTGAATCAGGTATACATATGGCCCCTTTCTCTTGAACCTCCCTCTCACCTCTCACACCCCTCTAGGTTGTCACAGAGCATGGGGTTCGAGCTCCCTGTGTCACACAGCAAATTCCCACTGGCCATGTCTTTTACATATGGTAATGTATATGTTTCAGTGCTATTATCTCAATTCATCCCACCCTCTACTTCCCTAACTGTGACACATATATTTTTCACTGTATTTTTCCTACCTGAAACTGAATATACTGAAACTGAAACCTGAAATACTTCTGAGTATTCAGTGATGAACTCAATATAATCTCTGGCCTCATGGAGTCCATATTCTGTAGAGGATAGAAAGAGATTTCAAGGGAAGCAGGAGGAGATGGGATTTAAGCAGCATGATGCGAAGTATGGTCCACTGATGATAGCATCAGCACCACCTGGGAGCCTGGCAGAAATATAAATTCCAGGCCCACTGCATCAAAACCTCTACCAGTGAGACCGTGGAATTTGTGTATTAACATACTTTTTACCGGATTCCTATGCACATTGAAGTGTAAGAATCACCGGTCTTGAGCACACGTAGATGGATCAGCCTTATTAGGGAGGAAGAGACAAATGGGAAGAGACAGTGAAATTCTGAGGTGTGCTGAAATGAGACAAGGTAGATTACATCAGAAGATGTTCATTTTTCATTGAAGAAGGAGTGAGGTCATCTGCTGAACGTATTCTGCCTACCTTTCATCTCTCTGCAGGTCTGTCTCCCACTAAGTCCCTACATAATTTCCACTCTAGCCAGTGTTTCTTAAGCACAATAGCACCTTTCTGTCTTGTAGTCTTTCCCTTTTATCTTAAGAGCCTTCTTTTTCCTCTTAATTTATTAGGGTGTTCCCTTCCCTCTTGAGTCAGCGTGGCCTTCTCCTAGAAATGCCTTTCCTATAAATTCCTGCTGTAGCCTGTAGAATATAGGTTTCCTACAGCATAGACTCTGGAGCCAGTGAATGGGCTTATATCAACACTACAATTTAACATGTAATTTGGGAGAAAGTTAGCTAAGTTTTCTGAACTTCAGTTTCTTCATTGTAAATTAGAGATGATAATAGTATCCACCTCACAGGTGTACTTGGCACATGATAAGCAACCTTTAAATATTAGCGTTTATTTTTTATTACCTATTTTATATTTGCCCTCAGCATATGCTACCTGTACGGTTATTTTCTATATATCTATATGCAAACATATGTGTATCATATATATATATATATCACATAATATATATATATATATATGTCACATACATACATCCACACACAGATTCTCTTTCCACTGGAAAGCAAAGGCTGAATTTTCGTTGCACAACTCAATCTATCTCCAGATAACCATCTGGGGACTTCACAAATGGGTTGAATAAATGATGATGTACTTGTTTTCCATTTGCTGTTTTCTATTTTGAGTTCTGGGCCAGACCATCGCTGTTAATGTATCTAACACAGCATCTCAAAATTGTGTTCATATTGTTGCTTTTAATAGCTTCATTATTAGCTTCAGAGGAGAAAACAGTGATATGATAAGAACACAGCCTTGAATTTGGACACATCTATTTCAGGGTTTTTTAAGCTCAGCACTATTGGTGCTTTAAGGCGCCAATTGTATTGCCAGTCTTTAATTATACAGAAGACAATTATTTGTCCTCTATCTATCACAGGATGTTTGGCAGTATCCAGAGCCTCTATATCCTGGATGCTACTAGTTCCCCTGTTTCACTTGTGAAGACAATAAATGTGTCTAGACATTACCAAAGTCCCCTAAACGACAAAAATTGCCCCTGCTGCTGCTGCTGCTAAGTCACTTCAGTCGTGTCTGACTCTGTGCGACCACAGAGACGGCAGCCCACTGAGAACAAATGGTCTACCATTGATCTATTTCTATCTGAGCGTTGTCATTTTTTAGCTCTTCAAAATCTTAGTTAGGTCACTCCACTACTCTCAGCATCAGATCCCTCATCTATAATATGTGCAACATAACGTGTATAACATGTTTTTTCCTTATAACCCTATGAGGACTTATTGTATATTTATAGTTATATATTGCAAAGGAGTTTTGTGAGGACTAAATGAGATGCTATATTGTAGTGTCTCATACAGAAGTTATCAATAATACAATTTGTTAATCTTGATTTCAGATGCCTCTATTGTCTATTTAGGCAGAACAAGAGAAAATGCCAAAGACACCTGAAGGGTGGGAAAAGATCATGCCCATTTCTAACACTCTTACTTCTCTCCCACCTTGGCATCACTTTCCACTCGATTTGACCCGCCTTTGCTGTGGGAGCTGAAATTGGCACAGTATTAAGTAAACTTCACGCACCACCTGTCTCTTCTGGCAGTCTAAACTTAAAGAGAGACAGGTCAGAAGTGGAAGGAGAAAAACAAAAGACAACAACCAAAACACAGAAGCAGCCAGGAGTAGTGGGATTTTGTAGTTAGAGTGAATTCTTTGTCTTTAGGGAAAACATTTCTCTAGTGGCTTCAAAAGTTTCAAGTATCTAGACCAAATTTGAGGGATACTAGTTTTTATACTTGAAGAAAATAATATTCCTTAAATGGAGAACTTAATCATTATAGAAGGTAGAATATTAAATATTCCTTTATAGCTTAGTAGATTAATATAACTGCTAACCATGTAGAGTGAAATTTTTCTTAAGAAATTGCTTGATTCAGCAAACCAATTCTATCTTTTTATGGTATTGAAACTATAAATAAAATATTACAATTATTGAAATAATCATGAATGCCTTAGAAATATAGACTGAAATTAAATAAGTCGAAGGATATAGATATGGGGTCCTTTCCCAAAGGATGTGGTAGTTCTTAGATGTAATGGAAGACTTGATTGACCAAGTTGCTGAAGAATTGAGCTATACTGTTAAACTTGAAGAAGTTTAAACAATTTCCAAGTTTGGGTATATCTGTACATTTTCTTGATGTAAGAAAGAAAACACCCTGAGACTTTCCTTGCCAACACATGTTCTTGAAATGCTTCAGGGATCTGCAGTCTCATGAAGACTGAGTAATGAAGAGATAGAAAACATACCATCAAAAAAGAGCCAGAAAACTGTGTTTAAGGTTAAGTTCCAGAGACCCACTGATTTTCTTATATTTATTTCTGTTTGATAGAAGCCAAGCACAAAATTATCTAGATAATTTAGAGTTTATTAAAGTAAGATTGATTTTTTTAATTGTAAAATATAATTTAAGATCATTAGAGTTCTTTCTGTAATAATAAATTGCTGAGCTGGTATTAAAATATTTGTCTACTTAATACAGTTAGCCTAAATTCCTAAGGGAGCCTTGTAAACATGTGCATGAATATAGTGTTCTATAACTTCCCCTTTCCTTTCTCCCTCCATCCCTCCCTCTCTCCCTTTCTTCTATTCTTCAAGCCTATCTAGATTCCACAAATATTTATTGACTATATCAACCTGTTTCAGATAGTTTGACCACTGTTGATAAAAAGTGAGTTATTTCAACACTAAAACATAATGTCTTTGATACTAAATGTGCTATAGACACATTGCTGAGATACAAAATATGAATTTTCTAGTTACTCGATGTCTAGCTGTTTTCATTAATTTTAGAATAGAACTCAAACATAAACTGCCACCAAAATAATTTGAAGCTATTTTAATTTGTTTCAAAATAATAATTTGAAAGGCCTCATCTGTCTTTCTTGATTTCAAAAGGATTATAAGGAGAGAAAGGAAATATTAATAATCTCATGATTGATCATAAATGACAGGTAAAAGAGACTTCCCTGGAGGTCCAATGGGTAAGACTCTGTTTCTTGGCAGGGGACATAAATTCAATCCCTGGTTGGGGAACTAGGATCCTGTTGCACAGAGTGGCCAAAAAAAGGTAGATAAAGTGACAGTGTCAATTTATCTACCCTGGCCCTTACACATACACACATACATACACTGAAACATACCAACAAATATATAGAATCCTCTCTTCACTCCTGTTCTGGCTTATTATATAATGATTTTTAAGACTAGTTTATTGCTACAGTGGAAAACTTTACTTAAGAGAGAAAGCACAGGTTTGTCTGTGATGCAAAAAGAATCTTCGTCCTGTGGTTTAATTAATGATTTGCAGGTAATGTTCTCTCTGATTCCAACTACTCGTTTTTATAATTACTTCTCTATATTGCTCTGGGACTAGAATTTCTTGACCTTTCATATGAGAAACAAAAGTGAAGTATTTTGCACTTGACTTTCCTATTTTAGCTGTATTTTTCTGAAATTACTAAGAAAACTTGCTCAGATTGTATATCATAGACTTTATAGGAAAATAAATAGGAATGGCCTTGGCCTTTCCCATGATTGCTATATATTAAAAATATATTTAGTTCACTGTCATTTAATTAAAATGTTGTAAATATTTCCTACTTCAAATATCTCTCAGGCACACACACACACACACACACACACTCACACACAAAGGCATGATAAAAATTCTGACTTAAGAATTTATACTTGAAATTATTCTGACTATATGCAGTCATTCTGTATATATCTAAACATTTATAAACAAAAGTATTTAAGCATTAAAAAAATATATAAACATTTTGTATATATGCATATAATTATATATTTGCTGTTATCTATCATATATTTACAATTTTATGTATGTAATTTTATATATTTGCAATTATGATTATGCATAAATACATAATTATATATTTGCAATTATATATGTTTGCACATATATTTGCAAATTATAGTTGTTGCTACATTTTATACATTTGAAAGTATTTTTCATATAATTTAAATCTCAAAAATTTTTCTCCATGCTTGATAAAGAAGGAAACAAAGCATAATTTGGTTAAATAGTTTATTTAGGGTCACATAAGCAGACATGCTTAACCTGAGACTAGAATTTGAAGTTTCTGCTTCCTAGCTTCATGACATTTCTGCTACAAGTTCTTTTGCTGGTTGAGGATGTTATAATGCTTGTAAGGGCAGAACTCAGGAGACTGACTTGCGTCCAATTAGGTAAGCTGGATATAATCAATGTATAATGGATAGTATAACCTTGACAAAGAACACTATTAACTTAAATCACATTTTATGTATATCCTTCCAATCAACACAGGCAGGCAAATTTCCTTTCATTCTCTGAATGCCCTTTTTTGGATTTTAAATGTTTTGCCTCTCTATTCTCTTCATCTCCCCATACTGCATACCCCTCTGCCTGCCATACCTTGCCTTTTTCTGGGCAGTGTTCTCAGTTTAGAGTGTGTGTGTGTGTGTGTGTGCGTATCTGCACGTGTGTGCACTCAGAACTGTGTGTGTGCATGTGCTTTTTCTTGTTTATTGTGATGTACTGCATCCCAGATTCTGTTTTTGTTTGGAGTGCTTTATAGATTGTTATTAACATTCTCATTAAAGCTCTTTACAAATACAGTGCAAAATTCAAGCTTCCTACCTGCCATGAAGCAGGTAGACAGAGAGGCTAACTATTCATCTTTGCATTTCTAATCTTCCTCAAGGAAAAATAAAAGAGGTGTGAGTTTAGAAAACACAGACAAGGTGAATACAAAATGCTCGCTATTCTGAGACAGATGTCAGTGAATCAAGTCAATTGAAGAATAACTATGAAACAGTAAAAAAAAGCTATTGTGCTGGGAAAACAGAATCAACATGATCCTGCACAACAACTTTAAAAAAGCTGTTTCCTGTACTGATCTGCTATTGTTCCTTTATATGAGATGTAAGCTTGGGTAATTTGAAATGAGAGCCAGAAGCCTTCACTTGATCTTAAAAAAAGGGGAAAAAGAAAATGCTAAAATAATTTTTTTAATTTCACTTGGCAAGAACAAATTATGCAATTTTTATCACTTACTGAACAACTCTAAACTCGGTGCAAAATATCACTTAACCTCTCTAACTTGTTGAGTAACATTTGAAAACAGAGCTGCACCATCTTTGTGACTGGGCCGCCATAGGTGCCATAGATTGTGGCCGACCCATCTACGAGTTGGACTTTGGTCATAGAGCCATGCATTAGGGTTCAGAGAATTGTGGCTGTCATCCAGATTTCTCTGAGTCGTATTATTTCATAGAACTGTGTGTACACTGTGATATTAACATGCCAGGGGTTTTAGTTTAAATTGATAATCATAAGTAGATTAAGCTTTAGTGATACAGCTGATATTTTAATAAAAAAAATAAGGTCCTATAAAATATCTGGGGAAGATTTGGCTATATAAAAGAAAGTATAGTCAAGTTTTGTTATTAATAGCATTAATATGATAGATTTACACTGGTGATCTGATAAATCTTGCCTAATCTCTCAGTAAAACACATATAAACACCCTGTGAAAAATGCTATTTGACACTCCCAGCTGGAAATAGTTGGTATTTATGAAAGCTTTCCAAGATAGGTTTCTAACATTTTTTCCTTTGTTCTTATCTGATTCATATTTTAATAACTTGAATCAAGGAGGAAAATGAAAAACTGGCCACTAGAGGTGTCACAACTTACTCTGGAAATAAAACCAATATATCATCTAATTTCAAAGAATATTAAAAAAATTCTATTTCTGAACCTGAGTACTTTTAAGTATGAGCAAAGTAATGATCTTTTAGCAACAGTCATGAGATATAGACTGTGTAAAGCAAAAGAGAAGTAAAGAAATTTGACTGTAGTGCAATAAAGAAGCTCATTTGTTATTTTCAAGTTTCTTCTTATCTTAGTAACCATATCATCAAGGATTGTTCTAACCATGAGAGTCTAGTAGATTAGCATGATCTCACAGAGGTACTCCTTGTGAATAGCCTAAACTCTGATGAGTCAATTCAACAAAAATTAAAAGGACATCTCATTTATGTCAGGTCTTGTATGGGAACTCATGGTCAGAGCTGCTATTGTCCTAATGACAGTAGAAGGAGTAAAAGAGCATAGGAATTCTTTTATATGTAGTAGTTAGACTTTTGAGTATTGGCATGGCCTTCACCCAACCTAATACTGCAAATGGCAGTGACCTATCAGCAATTCTTATCTCCCAGGAGCCTCATTCTGCATCAGCTATGCTAACCACAAAACTTGGGAGAACTAGGGAACTCTAGTTCCTATGGGCGGTGGGTGGGGGCAGGCACTACATCTACTCGCACATTTGCATCCTTATCTCATATATTGTTTTCACTGTTTATAATCTGCTAGTAAACTGAGGCGAAATCAATGTGCAGCAGGTGAAAAGCATTTTAACCATATTCCGATTGAAATAGATCTTCATGGCTCACTTTGGCTCACATTTTTCTGGGTGCTCCTGAATATGCAAGAACATGAGTTCTAAATGGCAAATACTTAAGCTTTTGACATTTGCTGTTCAATTTACACCCAAAGATTTTATTTTGGTCAACAAAATGAAAGAAATCTGTCAAATAGTTGTGTTTTTTTTTTTTTTTTAATAGAAACTGACTCCAATTCATCATGTGATTAATTACACGTGAACACTTAATACAGGAGTTATGTACAGGGCTTCTCTGGTGACTCAGACAGTAAAGAATCTGCCTGCAAGGCAGGAGACCTGGTTTCAATCTCTGTGTTGGGAAGATCCCCTGGAGAAGGAAATGGCTACCTACCCTAGAATTCTACCCTGGAAAATTCCATGGACAAAGGAGCCTGGTTGGGCTACATACAGTCCATGGGGTCACAAGTAGTTGGACATGACTGAGTGACTAACACTTTAGATATATAGACCCCTCAGCTTTCTCTTTGATTCTGTATGACTCTTTTTTTAAGACCACAGTAAAATCAATTGTGAAATCATAAATAAGATTTTCTGGCTCACATTTTTTATATTTTAGATGGTATATTGTGTTCAACAAGTAAAAGTCTTTTCATCTGGACATAATTTTGAATCTAATTATAGTATATTTGATCTTTACATACAGACAAATTATTTAAAGAAAAAAAATAGAGTAAGTGTACTATACACTTAGCTGGTGAGTCCCAGTACCTTTTTCATCTGCTGTTCCTAATCTGGAACAGAAGAGTTAAATTATTTGCCCAAGATAGCAAAGAGGCCATCAATCTTGTCTAGATTATAACTGAAAATTCTCAAAAAGTACTCTTTTCTATTTATACTATGTGCTAAGTAGTATGAATATATTCACCATATTTGAAAAACTAGTTTATTGAAATACTAAAAGCCAAACTTGACAAAGGCAGGGAATGCCAATCCTGAAACATAATCATTATCAAAACTAATCATATCACTTTTATATAAAGATAAATTGTAGTTTACTAGATAGGTTTATTCATTAGAATAAATATTTTTATCTACTTATATGGTTACTTCCCATTATTCAAAGTAGTGGAATATCAAAAAGGATCAAACCTAGTCTTGGACACTGTATAAATTAAGTCGTTTCAGTCATGTCCAACTCTGTGCGACCCCATAGATAGCAGCCCACCAGGTTCCCCTGTCCCTGGGATTCTCCAGGCAAAAATACTGGAGTGGGTTGCCATTTCCTTCCCCAATGCATGAAAGTGAAAAGTGAAAGTGAAGTCGCTCAGTCGTGTCTGACTCTTGACCACCCCATGGACTGCAGCCTACAGGGCTCCTCCATCCATTGGATTTTCCAGGCAAGAGTACTACAGTGGGGTGCCATCACCTTCTCCGATAAATTCACCAAGCAAACTTAAAATTCTAAAACTAAACTGGAAAACTTTTCAACCCTGTGGACTGTAGCCCACCAGGCTCCTCTGTCCAGGGAATTCTCCAAGAAAGAACACTGGAGTGGGTTGCCATTTCCTTCTCCAGGGCATCTTCCTGACCCAGGGATCCAACCTGGGCCTCTTGCACTGCAGGCAGATTCTTTACCATCTCAGCTACAAGGAAGTCCAAAGTATAATTATATTATTTAAATTCTAGAGAAATATTTAAAGTTAACTTCAGTCAAATTCTGAAGACTCTCCCCCAAAGTCCTAGAGTCCTTTAGTGTAATTCTTTTATTTATGCAGATGTTTTATTTGTTAAACATCTGCCTTAAATTTATCCAAGGCCACTACTAGCCTGGCTTCCCAGGTGGCTAGGTGGTAAAGAATTCACCTGCCAAGCAGGAGACATAGGTTTGATCACTGGGTGTGGAAGATCCCCTGGAGAAGGAAATGGCAACCCAATCTAGTATTTTTGCCTGGGAACTCCCATGGACATTAAAGCCTGACGGGCTACCATCCATGGGATTGCCAAAGTGTCAGTCACAACTTAGTGATTAAACAACAACTACTTAACTTAGCATTCCATTGCTAGCCTATCTGGTATCTGTACAGATAGAAAAAGTACCCATTCTGGGTAATTAATTAGGAAAAAGCCTTCGTTTTGGTAGAAGCACTCCCATGGACACAGTGCTTGGTGAGATGAGCACTGGCTAAATTTGAGTCCCCACTCATAGCCCCAGCTGGTGCCTTTCTGCTGTATTTGGTATGCATAAGGGTCCTGAGTTCACCCTCTGCTATATGATCATTATCTGCATTCTCAATTTTTAAAAAAATTCTTGTCCTTTTGTAAGAAACACCGGATAACCGATGGATTCCTTACCCTTATTTTAAATCTCTGCAGCCAAGATTCTAGCTTTATACATGCTTGCATTTATCAAGAAAAGGACAGCAGCAAAAAGACAAAGCTAAACTCTTTAAGAGATAACTTTGCAAAATGTGGAAATTTAAAGAGAATAAAAAAGCAGAAATCACCACTGGGATCAAACAATGAAAACTTTTAAATATTTTAGCTTAAATTCAATCCCATGAAGGTACACATGAAATATTTATACTTTAATGTCCCCCAAATAGTTTAATCTCATCTGCCAAGCCACAGCCACAGCAGAGTACTATGTCCCAGGGTTGGGCAATGTGCTGAACTCAGCAGGTTGGGCTCAGTTTCCATAGACAAGAGGATATGCCCTACAGGCTTAGAGGAAAAGTGTATATATGAGCATCTCCCTCAGCCCTCACCTGCAGAGTTCTCTTAGAAATGTTAAAGAATTTTCTATTTAGATCTCTGCATTTATTATTCCTTCATTGATACTAGTGGGAGAGTCAGTATTCGTAGAATTACTACACAATTGCTATACAAACAAACTAATAATCAATTTTGAAGTACCATCTATAATTAAAGTTATAAAGTTGCTTCAAAATTTAACTGTTATTAATAACTAGCAATGAGAAGAGTTTTTAGAATGGAAGGATAGTAGAGTAAATCAATCTTAATTCATTTATCAGTTACTCAGAATAACACCATGATAAATAATTATCACCTAGAGGTGACTGGTTGTACCATTTCCTTTCAAGTGATATTTGTGACATATTATCAGCATACACAACTTAAAAGCTTACACATGTTTTTCTCATTTGTATAATCTAATCAAAGGTGCAAACCCTGGATCTACGCCAATGCAAACCTTCCCTTGTTACCGAGTTGCAGCCTGCACGGTCCATCTGGAGTTGCTGGTCTGCTTGATGTCAAACGACAGGTCCTACCGGCTCAGAAGATGAAAGGATGTTCAGGCCACGTGTCTGGGGATGACAGGTCTCTTTGTGATGAACCACAGAGTCACAGCTTGTTAAATAAGCCTGTGACAGTGATAAAAGACAAAGCCATCAGTTCATAGCAGAATATGGGCTATCTGCCCATGACAAACCATGCTATCTCTACTCACACAGGCTGACATTTCATAAAGCATTCCCACAAGTGGTAGCTAGAAATAGTCTCTGAAGACAGCCCCAAAAGAGAGTAATAGCTTGCCGCTTATCTTCGAGCAAATGAATGGAAAAAACCTGGAGTGCAAAATGTAGTTCTCTTAGCCTCAAAGATAAAGGTGACTTCCTACTTAGAACAATTTTTATGGTAGGCCTGTGTCACTTAGGCCTAAATGTCACATAACATTAAAAATTTGAGCAGTGTCATAAAGACGGCTATGAGGCCTTTGCTTTTAAATACATGTTGATTTTAAACTCCCCTTATATTCTCATAATTCCATAGGCCCACTTTACATGACTGCTTCTGTCTATTCAGAAATAATGCATCTATTAACCAAATAATATTAAAAGAACAATAATAAGACCTGTTACCTAGTCAGTGCTTACAATGTTCTAGACAGAGTGCTAGTCGCACAATAAACAGCTCAACGAATCCTAGAACCCATCTATCATCTACAAACAACTGGATGTACCATTTCCTTTCAAGTTAGAGCAGTATTGTACCTGTTTTGCAAATCAGGAAACTGAGACCCAAAGAAATAATTTACCCAGGTTAGTCCATGGATGATTCAAAGATTGGAATGTGAGACTCATAATTTATCATTTCTATCCCATGAGAATAGTAACAAATACTGGGGACCACATGATAAATACATGGATTAAAAAAATGTGAGGTCTAAAGCCTTGTACCTCATTTTTTATGAACTTAGTGTTGAAATTGTTAGGTCCAGGTATTTTAGGTAGGTTCAGATATATCAAAATAACTGACGTATCTAATTATGCCAGAGAAATATCTTCCAGATGTTTTGCAGATGGTTATTCAGAATAAGGAAACATTTAAATAATATTTAGGGACTTCCCTGGCAGCCCCATGGTTAAAACTTTGCCTTCCAGTGTAGGGTGTCTGGGTTCAATACCTAGTCAAGTCCCTAAGATCCCACATGCCTCTTGGCCAAAACCCCAAATGTAAGGCAGAAGCAATGCTGTAACAAGTTCAATAAAGACTTTATAAATGGTCCACATCAGAAAAGTAAATAAAGTAACATTCAACCATCCCTTTTCCTTGACTTCTTTTCCCTTCCTCCCATTTCCCTAGCTTCTTTCTAGCCATCTGACTTTCACCCCGTTGTTTTTCGCCTGATTCCCTCACACCTTAGGCTGTCCATGATGCCTTTGGCCCCTTGTCTTCCTGATCAGCCATTGTACACACACACACACAACTTAAAGGCAGGGTGGTAAGTTCTATTTAATCACAGGATGGTTTCACATTGTTCCATAATTGTTTTATATATGTAAATTTCACCTCTCTTCCCTACAAATTTCTTGAGAATGTAAATGGGTCAGACACTTCCTTTGTCCATGTATCAGACTTTGCAGAGCCTTGGACAACCAGAAGACACTCAGTGAATGGTTACCCAAGTGAAGTGCTTTTTTAGCAAGTGGATTCAAAGACCAAAGAGGAAACTGTACCCCTGATGTTAGGAAACAATAATACCTGACAAATATAAATTCTTAATAAGCTCTCAGTAGCAATAGAAGTTTGCTTTGGGAAAAAAATGACTTTATGGTACACTAAAATTGAAAAAAAATCATTTCAATCCAGTGGTTCCTACTGTTCTAAAGGGATTGCTGCTATATTGGTTTTGATAGCCACCTTAATTCAACATGCTAATGATAGGCTTGTAATAGAATTTACAGACATATTAGGATGCAAAGCTTAGTACCTAAGAATACTGTTTTAATTATAAAATGACAAAATAAGAAACTTTCAGGCTGGAATTGGACTTTCAGGTCTAAGTACTTAATCTTAACTGATTCCCATCTTCATATTTCAATCAATTCAATCAAGTCATACACACACACACACACACACACACACACATGCACGTGCATGAGAGAAGGGGTTCTCTGGAGGTTCAGTGGTAAAAAAGTCTGTCTGCCAATGCAGGAGATATGTGTTTGATCCTTGGGTTGGGAAGATCCCCCTGGAGAAGGGAATGGCTGCACACTCTGGTATTCTTGCTTGAAGAATCCCATGGACAGAAGAGCCTGGTGGGCTGCAGTCCATGGGATTGCAAAATGAGTTGGACATGACTTAGTGACTAAACAACAAGAAGAAGAATATTTATGATAGAGAGCAAGAGAAGGAGGGGGAGTGAGGTGGGACTTGAAATGCCAAGCATTTAAAAAAATATTTTCAGTTGATTTTGATGTGTATTCAGAGTCAGCAGTGATGTAGTTTAATCACAGATCGGTTCTAGAGTCGCTTGTATAACATGCCTTCCCAAGATCAAGCAACCTATTTTTTTTAACACCTTCAAACAACAGAGCGGTCAGTGTACATCATTACACTCCTGAACTAAAAACCTTGGTCACTTGTAAAATGTAGTATTTACAACCAGAAAATCACCTCTGATTAAAGCATACAAGGCTTTATATCTCAAAATTAGTGTATTTGAAACATTTACTTCATAATTTAAAAAATATACTAGATAATATAACTTTAAATCCAATTTCTTATTCTCAGTGAGAGAACTGGAGAAATCAAGTGGAAGATGGCTAAGAAAAGAGTCTCAAAAACAAAACAATAGGAAAAGGAGAACAAGAGATTAAGTTGGAAAAATAATCATTACCTAGCACATTATTCTGCATGTTTGATCATATCCTTTGCTTAATTTTCAACAGCCAGCTTTAAGTCACAGATAAAGAACACTAGAAATCTGAGTTGTTTAAGAATGCTGGCCTGCTTGATAAACTTACTTGCTAGTGAAATGAACTAATACTTCTTGAATATCTGCTATGTGAAAGACACTGTTAGAAAAATGACTTCCTGAAAGGTAGCAGGACTAGCCAGTATATGGAGGCCCTGACAAAATTAAAAAGGCTTGTTGAGGAGGACTAGTCTGGTTTGAAAGAGACCAGAGACAACCTATAGCTAGAGACAGAGACAGAAAAACATATCAATGTCTGAGGAGAATGGTAAAAGCAGTGAAAAATGATTCTAAGTGGGAAGGGAGCTTGGCCTCCTGTCATAGAAGAAGAATAAAGGTCATTAGAAAATATTAATAATTACCCACTTAGGAAGACAACCTTCTGAATGATTTGATAATATTGAACTAATGATTTCTATCTTTTCCTTGACCAAGAATCATATTATTATCCCCAAATTGGAGTTTACAGAAAGGATGGGAGGGATGATATTGCAAGTGGAAGATAATGTGAATTTCAGTTGTAGTTATTTAAAGTTCTCCTGGATAGGGCCCAAGAAGATCATCAGACACTGTGCTATATATAATCAAAGATATCAAAGGGATTAAGGTATCCTTTTCCAACAGACATGTTCATAAGGAGATAATAAGGAACAATAAAGTTCAACATCTCAGAAAAGTTGTCATGAGATTACAGAATATTAATTGCCTAAGAATTTGAGTTGTTCAGATAATATTGTCTCTGAGTCTCAAAGAGGTACAGATCCCTTCAATTGGAAAGGACAGAAATCTGAAGGCAAAAACCTCATATAACTCGAAGGCAACATTCCAAGGGAGAAGCATTTTGTCACTAAATGCTTAGAGGCAGAGTCCTAAAACAGTCATATTAAATGATTTATTTGTTAGGAATGGGATATTTGGAAAGGATAGCTAGGTTTAGGTACTAGAAAACATGCTGAATAGTTTGGGCTTTATTTTAGAAACAACGGGGACCCATGAAAATGAAAATGTTAGTCGCTCAATTGTGTCCGACTTTTTGTGATTCCATGGGCTGCAGCCCACCAGGCTCCTCTGTCCATGGAATTCTCCAGGCAAGAATATAGACCGTCCTTTTAGAGGAAAGTTACTTGTGATCCAAATAGTATTAGAGAAAATTGACTTAATTATTTATATAGGATTAATGGAAGGGGAGAGAAATCGGAGCACTGAAAATCAGTTGGGAAATTGTCACAAGAGACTAAACTTAAGGATCTGAATTTGGATCATGACAGTGAAATAGAAAGAAAAGGTCCCATGCAGGAGGTATTCAATGAGTGAATTGAGATGTTGCAAATACTTCTTATTAATTTTTGTACTTCTATCATTGAACTGTGATCAGAAGTCTCAAATAAGTTGATTTGGTGAAATATTAGCTCAGTTGAAATGTGTGACAATTTGTCACTTAAAAGGTCACACAAGTCAAACCTGAAAGGCTTTCTTATCTGGATATAATTATTCAAACACAATTTGGAAGCAGCATTTTCACTTAGATGCTGCCTAGCAAAATATAGCCAGCCCTCTTATTCAGGCCTTTTCACCCGTGGATCTCATCCAAGTCAATAATGTTCCTTGGCCTCTGATGTCCTTTCCAAATACTAGCTGACAAGGAGAGAACCCTCTGTCTGTACTGAAGAGAGAAAATAGCATTAAATTCTAAGGCAATACAGATTCATTATCATTTAAAATGATTTTGAAAACACAAAGGTTATGAATTTAAAAGCTCTACTTAGCTGGTTGGGTGCTTTAGGTGGTGGTGTCGAGAGGTCAGTTTTGTAGGTGGCAAGAGCAACGACAGTAATGAGAAAAAAAAATAAACTGTAAAAGTCCTTAAAACAAGATAAAAACTATTTAACTTTGGAATTTTTCCAATAATTGAATATTTTCCAGGTAAATTCTGTTTATAGGGAATAGTTGAAATTTTTATTACCTAAAATATATGAATTTTAGAAGAGTATATCCCCTAATTATTTTCCAAAGATCTATTGTTAGATGATATAGGTAGAATCTTCATTTTGGTTCTATTTGCCTTACCTTCCCTGAAAGTCCCCAGGTTCATAAGGTGTAACTTTCTCATTTGTCAGTGATCTACTCTGTAATTTGTTCTATGTAAAACATTCTGGGATTATACAGGTATCTTCAGAACATCCTCTTTTCTGCTTTATTGACTATGCCAAAGCCTTTGACTGTGTGGATCACAATAAACTGTGGAAAATTCTGAAAAGGACGGGAATACCAGACCACCTGACCTGCCTCTTGAGAAATCTGAATGCAGGTCAGGAAGCAACAGTTAGAACTGGACGTGGAACAACACACTGGTTCCAAATAGGAAAAGGAGTACGTCAAGGCTGTATATTGTCACCCTGCTTATTTAACTTATATGCAGAGTACATCATGGGAAACGCTGGGCTGGAAGAAGCACAAGCTGGAATCAAGATTGCCGAGAGAAATATCAATAACCTCAGATATGCAGATGATACCACCCTTATGGCAGAAAGTGAAGAGGAACTAAAAAGCCTCTTGATGAAGGTGAAAGAGGAGAGTGAAAAAGTTGGCTTAAAACTCAACATTCAGAAAACGAAGATCATGGCATCCAGTCCCATCACTTCATGGGAAATAGATGGGGAAACAGTGGAAACAGTGTCAGACTTTATTTTTCTGGGCTCCAAAATCACTACAGATGGTGACTGCAGCCATGAAATTAAAAGATGTTTACTCCTTGGAAGGAAAGTTATGACCAACCTAGATAGCATATTCAAAAGCAGAGACATTACTTTGCCAACAAAGGTCTGTCTAGTCAAGGCTATGGTTTTTCCTGTGGTCATGTATGGATTTGAGAGTTGGACTGTGAAGAAGGCTGAGCACCGAAGAATTGATGCTTTTGAACTGTGGTGTTGGAGAAGACTCTTGAGAGTCCCTTGGACTGCAAGAAGATCCAACCAGTCCATTCTGAAGGAGATCAGCTCTGGGATTCTTTGGAAGGAATGATGCTAAAGCTGAAACTCCAGTACTTTGGCCACTTCATGTGAAGAGTTGACTCATTGGAGAAGACCCTGATGCTGGGAGGGATTGGGGGCAGGAAGAGAAGGAGATGACAGAGGATGAGATGGCTGGATGGCATCACTGACTCGATGGACGTGAGTCTGAGTGAACTCTGGGAGCTGGTGATGGACAGGGAGGCCTGGCGTGCTGCGATTCATGGGGTCACAAAGAGTCAGACACTACCGAGCGACTGAACTGAACTGAACTCAGAACATCCTCAGAGATGATAATCCTTCATGGAAACATGACATCTTAAATTTGGAAAATCCTTTTGAAATTATATAGCTACCTCCCACTCAAAATGGAAATACCTTCTCTGACAAAGATATCCCTGACAGAAATTATCACCCAGACTGAATGCTTTGCAAGTATTCCATTCTATAGCAATCCACTCAAAAAAAGTCTTTCTTCTATAACCTATCTAAGGCATTTGTAAAATTGTTGAAAAAACAGAGCCAAATGCTGATTGCACAATACTGGAGACCTATTAGAAACATCACAATTCCATTATTTATTTATTTTTTCTTTTGTATTTGACCATATCTCATCACCTTGCCCACAATGACATAAGAGATTTTAAGACCTAAGTAATTAGATACTTTTGAAGTAAAAGCATTTCTAAACAGAAAAATCCAGGTGCTCCATCTAAGGAATTCTCATCTGCTGGAAGGCATTCTCATCTTATTTTCTATAGAAAACCATGAGGTTTTCCAGTCATACCATTTTATTTTCAAAGTGCAAACAACTGATTTATTTAATAATTTATTCTAGAATTTTTTCAAGGCTTCATATTAAATTCTGTAGATACATATTTATGCTATAATTTATTGATTCATTTGGTTAGATAAATATCATTAAGCATCTACTTTATACCAGCTACTCATCTAGGTTCTAGTGATGTGATGGTAAGTATATGCTCTACATTCTAGGAGCTTACAAGCTTACAAGCAAAATCAAAATTTAAATAGCCAATTTAAACACACTGGTAGAAAAGATAAGAAAGGAATAGTATGACTTTTGACAGCACATTGAAGGATCATTTATTGAGGCTAATAAATATGTTTTAGAGGATTTTAGATCTCAACTGAGATACAATCAATAGGTGGTAGTTAAGTAAAGACAAGTATAATCAATGTGGAGGAATCAGCATGTTTGGAGGTCCTAATGATAGATTTTCAGTTCAGTGGAGAAGGTCAGAGTATGTAGAGAGAGGGTGTTGGGCTAGATTGTGGGGAAGGTGGTAGGGAGGCTGTCAGAAGAAATGAGACAAAAGAGAAGAGTACACAGAGGAGCCATAACAGCCAGGGAACATACTGTGTGAATTTAAAAGATATTGAGATATAGAAATGAGAAAGGTTGAAGGAAAGCCAGGACAATGTGGTGGCATGAATGTCGAAGGAAGACCATTTGCAAGCAGGAGTCAATTATGCCTCAGATGTATTTTAAGATATTAATCAAGGGTTTGGGAAGGGTTTATTGGATCTGGCTACACACAGGCTCTTGGTAACTGGTGTGAACAATATCAGTGGAGGTAGATTTGCTAAATCCTAATTGTTATGGGTTGAGGAGAGACTGCAAGGGGAAACATGAGTATAAGTATAGAAAACCCTATGGATAACTTTACTGTGAACAGAGGATAGGATAATACAGTAGCTACAAAGAAATTTCAAGGGAGAATTTTTTTAAGCATAGAAATATTAAAGTTAGAAAATGTTTAAATCTTGATATAGAATTATACCAAGGAATAGAATTAGGTATAGAAAAAGGAACAAAAATAACTTATATAACAAAGATTTAAGAGAGAATAAGATCAAGATCAAGTAAAATCACGATAGCTAAGAAAAGATACACTTCATTTTAAAAGGAAGAAAGGTAAAAAAAGATGACTGTACATGCAGGGACGTTTTTAAGTTTGTTCATAGCTATAGGAAATCAGGAAATGCTAATCTGATGCTTTCTACTTTCTCAACCACTTAAATGGAGATATATCTTTAAATTCAATGTTTACAAGAGTGGAGAAGGCTTTGCAGTGAAGAGATCTGGAGGTTGGAATGGCTTGTTTTCTAATTCATTGGAAATCTTGAGAATATTAAAGCATTGACACATCATAAAAGTATCATCTAGTAGCACTGAAGTTTCATTTAGGGATGATAACCATCAAGTTATAACTTCCGCAGTTTTGTGAAACTTATCCATCAGGGTCATTGGAGAGATTGTGAGCTGTGAGAAAAAAGCAAATATTTAGATTAAAAATGTCTAAGAAACATTTGCTAAAGTAGAATAATGGTGAGAGTTATTGGAGTTAAGACCAAAATACTAAGAGACTGAGGTAGCTGAATGATTTGTCATTGTGGAGGCAGATGTCCCTCAGCACGATTGAAGAACTGGAGTGGAAAAGAAGACAGACACTAAAATCTCCAGTGAATGAGGAATACACACACACACACACACACACACACACACACACACATATGTATGCTGCTGGTGGTGCTAAGTTGCTTCAGTCGTATCTGACTCTGCAACTCCGTAGACGGCAGCCCACCAGGCTCCCCTGTCCCTGGGAATCTCCAGGCAAGAACACTGGAGTGGGTTGCCATTTCCTTCTATGTATATGTAAATACAGTTGGGTTGTGTATGACTGCAGTGAGGAGGACTAAGGCTTGTATTATTCACCTCCAAAGATGTGCTGTTACAAGGAAATAGAGAAACAATGTCTTGGAGTCAGTACTTGAAATCTTGACAGGAGCAGACTTTGAGATGTGGGTGAAATAGTCTCTTTTTGAGGAGTCTGCAGAAGGGCGGATGTGGGTGATAACATTTTACTTTATTTTAAAAAGTAGAAATTGGAGTTGCAGATCCAATCTCTGGTTCCTCTGGGTTTGATAAAAGATGGATGATAAGGCATTTGAAAGGTGACTGAGGTGTCCAGGATCCTCACAGTTGTGAGTGCTAGACCATTATAAGTGATTGCTTAGTGGCCACTAGCAGGTTTTGCCCCATCCCATATTAAAGAATGTTCTTACTGATATAAAGGACAAGCCAGACTAGAAAAATGTGATTCTGACTGAGAAATAATTCCTTCTCACTACTGGTTCTAATAGAACACCACGTTCCCTGCTGACTCACCAGGACTCTGTCATGCAACCTCACCAACACATGTGTCTTTACATGTGGCTTCTGGCTTGCATCATTTCCTTTTGTTGGTCTAGTTTAAACATTTGTGGAGTTCCCTGTTCTCAGCCACTGCACCAGTATTAAGTGCCATGCTAAGAAACAGAAATGTAAGATAACTTCACTGCCTTTCAAGGAAGTTAGAAACCTAAAAGATGACTAAGGAGATCTTTTCAAGGCTCTCTGATCTGGAATCTTATAAGCGGACAACTGAACTTAAAAAATAGATGGTAATTGCAATTTGTGTGGGTGTGCTCAGTTGTGTCCGACTCTTTGTGACTCAAGGGACTGTAGCCCTCCAGGCTCCTCTGTTCATGGGATTCTCCAGGCAAGAATACTGGAGTGGGTTGTCCATTTTCTTCTCCAGGGGATCTTCCCAACCCAGGCATTGAACCCACAGTCTGCTGCATCTCCTGCACTGGCAGACAGATTCTTTACCACTGTTCCACCTGGGATTTTTCTTTAAAACCCTGAATTTCCATGATTCTGTGATCCATTCTTCGGGTTACACTATCTTGTTCTCCAACATGCTCCAGACTTTTGTGATTTTTTTGAAAATTCTAATCCCTAGTATATAAGTGGGAATTAAACCTCTTGAGATTATGGGCCAGAATACCTATAACTCTTTGAAGCTGATTGTATTTTGCAAGCCTGCAGAGCTTGATAAGCAAGTAAGCATGGATGGAATATATTAATACAACAAATTTTCTCTGGACATGAAGTAAATATTTATATGCTCACAGAAAAAGAAATATTTCTACACTCTAAAATGACAACTTACTTAAACATTTTACTTCTTTCATTCATTCACCTTATAAGTATTTTTAAATGATTACTATTGGCAAGGAAGTTGGAAGGGTACAAAAAAGAACTCAAAAAAATCCAATTACAAAAGATGATTTCCCCCCATAGTGAAGAACAGATGTGAATGTGAATAATTATCATTTGTGAGAAATATTTTAAAGGCCTTAGGAATCTCAGCATAAATTTAGCCACAATATTTAATGCTGACTGTGGGGATTATAATTACTGTTCTCAATTTTTTATATACTGATGGATACAAGAAACTGGCAGCAATTTTTCTCAGTGATAGGCTGGTAGGGAAGAGTTGGAAGGAGAATAGAATATTTACCAAGATCTCTGTAGGTGGGAGGCATGCATGATTTTTTTAAAAACTTCCAAAGGATTAGTGTATAGTATCGCCCTCCCCCTGCCCAAAAATCCCATGGATAGAGGAGCCTGGCAGGCTACTGTACTAGGGTCTCAAAGAGTCAGACACAACTGAACGACTAAACTTCCACACCACCACAACCACCACACACATGAACAGGCACAAGTGTGCATCTTTTGAGGACTTCTGGGCAAAACAAACAAAAACTATACTGAGATAATTCTTTATTCATAATTTGGGAAGACTGACTGGTGGCTAAGAGATTATTGTTGGGTTTAGATTATTATTTAGATTATTATTAACCTAATTAATATTTAGATAATTATTGTTGGGTTTTAATTAAACTTAAGATTTAGAGTTCACTGCTTCTTATTAGAGAGTTTCCAAACTAGAAAATATATTTAGTTAAAATTTTTAATGATTAATGACAAAATACTTTTCTAATTATTATAAATATTTTAAAAATACAGATTGGATTCTGGGTAGAAGAGGGAAAGCGATGTGAATTTCAGGTTAAAACTGTATAATGAGTTTATGAAATACAAACTGAAGAAAAAGTTGAAACAGAAAACTAGACCTAAAAAAAAAAAAAAAAAGAAAAGAAAACTAGACCTAATTGGCTGAATATCTTTAATGTTATTAATCAAGAAGAAAATTCTTAAATACTTCAAGGTGCTCGTTGCCGTGGATTTAATAAGAGGAAAGGCTTATCTACCACATATAACACAGTAGTCAGTCATTTCGGTCAATTCAGTTTTTCAGTCGTGTCCAACTCTTTGCAACCCCATGGACTGCAGCATGCCAGGCTTCCCTGTCCAGTGCTAACTCCCTGAGCTTACTCAAACTCATGTTCATTGAGTTGTGATGTCATCCAACCATCTCATCCCCTGTCCTCCTTGTGTAGAGTCTTCTGTTGTGTTGTTGGAAGAGGGTGTTTGCTATGACCAGTGTGTTCTCTTGGCAAAACTCTGTTAGCCTTTGACCTGCTTTATTTTGTACTCCAAGGCCAAACTTGCCTGTTAACTCCAGGTATCTCTTGACTTCCTACTTTGGCGTTCCAGTCCCCTATAATGAAAAGGACATCTTTTTTAGGTGTTAGTTCTAGAAGGTCTTGTAGGTCTTCATAGAATCATTCAACTTCAGCTTCTTCTGTGTGACTGGTAGGGGCATCAGTCAGTCAGTTCAGTTGCTCAGTCATGTCCAACTCTTTGTGACCCCATGAACCACAGCCCACCAGGCCTCCCTGTTCATCAGCAACTCCAGGAGTCTACCCAAACTTGTGTCCATTGAGTCAGTGATGCCATTAAACCATCTCCTCCTCTGTCGTCCCCTTCTCCTGCCTTCAATCTTTCCCAACATCAGGGTCTTTTCAAATGATTCAGCTCTTTGCACCAGGTAGCCAAAATATTGGAGTTTCAGCTTCAACATCAGTCCTTCCAATGAACACCCAGGAATGACTTCCTTTAGGATGGACTGGTTGGATCTCCTTGCAGTCCAAGGGACTCTCAAGAGTTTTCTCCAACACCACAGTTCAAAAGCATCAATTCTTCGGTGCTCAGCTTTCTTTATAGTCCAACTCTCACATCCATACATGACTACTGGAAAAACCATAGCCTTGACTAGATGGACCTTTGTTGACAAAGTAATGCCTCTGCTTTTTAATATACTGTCTAGGTTGGTCATAACTTTCCTTCCAAGGAGTAAGTGTCTTTTAATTTCATGGCCGTAATCACCATCTGCAGTGATTTTGGAGCCCCCAAAATAAAGCCAGCCACTGTATAGACTTGGATTACTGTGATATTGAATGGTTTGCCTTGGAAATGAACAGAGATCATTCTGTCGGTTTTGAGATTGCATCCAAATACTGCATTTTGGACTCTTTTGTTGACTATGATGGCTACTCCATTTCTTCTAAGGGCTTCTTGCCCACAGTAATAGATATAATGGTCATCTGAGTTAAATTTGCCTATTTCAGTTCACTGATTCCTAAAATGTTGATGTTCACTCTTGCCATCTCCTGTTTGACCATTTCCAATTTGCCTTGATTCATGGACCTAATATTTCAGGTTTCTGTGCAATATTGCTCTTTACGGCATTGGACTATTACTTCCATCACCAGTCACATCCACAAACTGGGTGTTGTTTTTGCTTTGGCTCCATCTCTTCATTCTTTCTGAAATTATTTCTCCACTCATCTCCAGTAGTATATTGGGCACCTATCAACCCAGGGAATTCAACTTTCTGTGTCATCTTTTTGCCTTTTCATACTGTTCATGGGGTTCTCAAGGCAAGAATACTAAAGTGGTTTGCCATTCCCTTCTCCAGTGGTTTGCCATTCCCTTCTCCATTGGACTGCATAGAAGACAGTAGTAGAATCAGCTTTATTAGTCCACTTTTCCCAAGTGCAGAATAGGATGCTGATGAAATGCTCTGCTTGAGTAAAGGAGGAGCTGTTTAATGAGAAGTCTCATGCTGCAGGCACTGGAGGAGGGTGAGATAGGCAGGAGTTTTAGACTTGGAGCTCCAATGGTCAAGTATTAACGGAAGAGTCCTGTGTTCTATAAGGATGTTTATCTCTTGATAGTCATATTGCAAAAGCAGGCATGTAGGGTCAAATGGCAAGGATTTCTATACTTGCTATGATTGCATGTAAGAGTTAAAATGTACAGAAAGATTCTCCATGTCCATTCACCTCTGTGCGACAAGACAAAGCAAATCCACAATTTCCAATACAATTAACAAAAATGGCCTTGGCCTGCTTATGGACTTTTTTATCCTCTCTTTTTCTTTCCACCACTCTCTTTTGCTTTCTTTATTCTTTCCTTAGTCCAATACGCATATCTACCAGATCTACAGAGTTCATTTAGTTTATGCCATATAGTTTATGACAAAAAGCAAGTAAAAAGAAAAACTGGGTCCATGAAAATACGTACTGCTGCTGCTGCTGTCGCTTTAGTTGTGTCGGACTCTGTGCGACCCCAGAGAAGGCAGCCCACCAGGCTTCCCCATCCCTGGGATTCTCCAGGCAAGAACACTGGAGTGGGTTGCCATTTCCGTCTCCAAGGCATGAAAGTGAAAAGTGAAAGTGAAGTCACTCAGTTGTGTCCGACTCTTAGCGACCCCATGGACTGCAGCCTTCCAGGCTCCTCGGTCCATGGGATTTTCCAGGCAAGAGTACTGGAGTGTGTTGCCATTGCCCTCTCCGAAAATACGTACATATATATGTAAAACAAAGTAACAATGACAGAAATAGGATTCAAATGATGACTTATAAAGTTAAAAATATCAGTACTTACAAAATATAGTAAAATATATTTCATTTACAACAGTAACAAAATATAATTTAAGAATAAACGTATGAGTATTGTGGATTTATAATAAAATAAAACTAATAAATAAAAGAAAATACATTTTATTATGGCATATAAAATAAAATTTGAATACATGGAGGCTATTGAATTAGAAATTTCAAAGCTGTAAAGATGTTAATACATGATATATTGTTCTAGAAACCTAATAAATTATTAAATCCCAAAGTATTAATTGTGGTGTTTTTTTAATATCTAAAAGAAAAAATCTCCCATTCTATTTTTTCCCAAGTTTTCACAGATATTCTTATTTGTGCATTATATTAACTTATTTTTAGGATTATTACATCAAATCACTAAGTAAATGACCAATTTTTTGATAGAAGATTGTGCAAAGGTTTAAATGTAGAATGCAAAGAAAAAGAACATAAATAAAAATAGCCAAGGAATATTTGTAAGGTACATTTGTAACTTCCATCATATGAAATGCAAATAAGAACATG
Source organism: Bos indicus x Bos taurus (assembly GCF_003369695.1). Taxonomy (NCBI): domain Eukaryota; kingdom Metazoa; phylum Chordata; class Mammalia; order Artiodactyla; family Bovidae; genus Bos; species Bos indicus x Bos taurus. Next base: position 33,287,508 of record NC_040077.1, read on the forward strand.
CGTGACTTCTTTTCCACCCCAGAATGACATTTTAAAACATCATACTACTCTGTGTTAGTAAGGGTACGAGATAATGGTGTCCTCTACTGCTGGTATGAACATAAGGTTATAAAGAGCAAAATCCTTAATCTTTAATATAGTGACTCCCTGCCCCTTCCCCTATGCCCCAGAAATTCAACTTCCAGGAAATAATCTGAAAGAAATAATGGAATGAAAAAACAAAAGATATTTATGAACCTATTTAGAATACAATACTTCACAGAGAATAGGTCATCAATCAGCATTTTAATGGATTAGGGATAGTTGCTTAACTCCCCAGCTCTCTATTTTCCCACCTTTGAGATGGGATCAAAATCGCTATCATTCAGGATTGCTATGAGGACAACTATGATGATGTAGGTAAAACACAGAGCTTATTCTGCACAAGGAAAGTAGTGCTTGATAAGGGCATTTAAAGAAAAAGATACATAAATACATTGTTGTTATTGTTTAGTCACTAAGTTGTATCCAATTCTTTCAGGACCCCTGGACTGTACCTTACCAGGCTTCTCTGTCCATGGGATTTCCCAGGCAAGAATACTTGAGTGGATTCCCATTTCCCTCTCCAGGGGATCTTCCCAATCCACGGATCGAACCTGGGTCTCCTGCATTGCAGGCAGATTCTTTACCATCTGAGTGTTAATACTTGATATATGTTGATCTAGAAAGCGAATAAATTATTAAATCCTTCCTGCATTGGCAGGAGGATTCTTTACCATTGAGCTACCTGGGAACTCCATATAAATATATTATTTATGCATATATAAGATTAAACATTTTTGTATGTGCTTATAGACTGTTTCAACAGAATATTGCTTTATTTTCTATTCAAATATAGCTTTAAAATGTTTTTAACTAAAATGTTTTAAATCATTTATTTTTTCCCTACATAAATAGAGCTGCTGGAAATGTAGCTGTGTCCCAGCACATTTATCTTTTGCTGTGTAGGTGAAAACATCTTAGTAAATTATAATCTGGGGAAAAATGAAATTGTTAAATATTTAATTTCCCTACAGCCTCCCCAACCACTTGTTCTCAGAAAACACACACACACACACACACACACTCACTCACACATATTGTACTGAGGTATACAGTAGTATTTAGTCTCATGCTCTACAACCTATTATTTCTTATTTCATAAGCTTCCCTGAAATCATCTAATGTATCCTCATGATTGCATTTATGCCTAATATTGATATCTTTAGTGCATACACTGCCACCACTTTAGAGCAAAAGAAAAATATAGACTATGACTCGAGACTGACTGCTTCAAGGAAGGACAGGTGTATTGTTGGCTCTTCTGTTCCATTTCTTCGTGTTCTTGGCAGAGCTGTTTGCCCAATATAGCAGCCTGGGACTGTTTGATTGTTTACACAAAAACCTCATCTTAGTGTCTTACAAACTACACTGAAACCAAAGTCACACATAGCAATGACACAAGTTAATTACACCATTCTCAACAGTGTCAGAACACAGGGTAATGTGGGAGGAAGGCTACTTGAAGGAGAACTCTATTTAAACTTCTAAAGACAGCCAAAAGTAGGTTGCTTACTCCTATTATCACTAACCAAAGAAGGAGTCAACCTCTCTATAAACTCCACTATTTAAAAGTCTTTCTGCAGCTTGGTGTATTTTAACCTAGAAACAATGCAATCCAGGTGCAAGCACTGTGTCTCCTTTACATTTTTCTACAAATACACAATTTATGAATCATCTCTTAAGACACAAATTGAAAAAAGTAAATGATTTTGAGTTGACACAAAATGTTCCCAAATTTTTTACTGACCAGCCAAGATTATTTCTTAACAAATTTATTAGATTTAAAATTTCTAAAGCTGAACTTTCAGGTCACATTTTCTTGGATGAATTAATCCTTCCTAATTATCCTAGTCTCCTCCAGAGTGAAATGTAAGCACTGCACTGCTCTATTTCCAATGTGGAGGTAGAATTCCTTTGGGTTTTGGTTCTCTTAGCTAGAAAGTAAGCCACAGTAACCAGAAGTTCTTGCCCTGGCTTTTTTTGCCTGACTACATTGAAAACTCTCTAGACTACTGGAAGTTCAGAATATAAGGTTAATGATCCAAAGAACTAAACAGGCTTGGTAAGAAAAATCACAATAGGATATGCCAGAATGGGTTGTGCATTTTTGTAACCCTTGTGTTATGTGGAGTGCTGAGCAAAAGAGTCATTTTGCATTTTTTTTTTTTTTAATTTTATTTTATTTTTAAACTTTACATAATTGTATTAGTTTTGCCAAACATCAAAATGAATCCACCACAGGTATACATGTGTTCCCCATCCTGAATCCTCCTCCCTCCTCCCTCCCCATACCATCCCTCTGGGTCGTCCCAGTGCACTAGCCGCAAGCATCCAGTATCGTGCATCAAACCTGGACTGGCAACTCGTTTCTTACATGATATTTTACATGTTACAATGTCATTCTCCCAAATCTTCCCACCCTCTCCCTCTCCCACAGAGTCCATAAGACTGTTCTATACATCAGTGTCTCTTTTGCTGTCTCGTACACAGGGTTATTGTTACCATCTTTCTAAATTCCATATATATGCGTTAGAATACTGTATTTATGTTTTTCCTTCTGGCTTACTTCACTCTGTATAATAGGCTCCAGTTTCATCCACCTCATTAGAACTGATTCAAATGTATTCTTTTGAATGGCTGAGTAATACTCCATTGTGTATATGTACCACAGCTTTCTTATCCATTCATCTGCTGATGGACATCTAGGTTGCTTCCATGTCTTGGCTATTATAAACAGTGCTGCGATGAACATTGGGGTACACGTGTCTCTTTCCCTTCTGGTTTCCTCAGTGTGTATGCCCAGCAGTGGGGTTGCTGGATCATAAGGCAGTTCTATTTCCAGTTTTTTAAGGAATCTCCACACTGTTCTCCATAGTGGCTGTACTAGTTTGCATTCCCACCAACAGTGTAAGAGGGTTCCCTTTTCTCCACACCCTCTCCAGCATTTATTATTTGTAGACTTTTGGATCGCAGCCATTCTGACTGGTGTGAAATGGTACCTCATAGTGGTTTTGATTTGCATTTCTCTGATAATGAGTGATGTTGAGCATCTTTTCATGTGTTTGTTAGCCATCTGTATGTCTTTTTTGGAGAAATGTCTATTTAGTTCTTTGGCCCATTTTTTGATTGGGTCGTTTATTTTTCTGGAGTTGAGCTGTAGGAGTTGCTTGTATATTTTTGAGATTAGTTGTTTGTCGGTTGCTTCATTTGCTATTATTTTCTCCCATTCTGAAGGCTGTCTTTTCACCTTGCTAATAGTTTCCTTTGATGTGCAGAAGCTTTTAAGGTTAATTAGGTCCCATTTGTTTATTTTTGCTTTTATTTCCAATATTCTGGGAGGTGGGTCATAGAGGATCCTGCTGTGATGTATGTCAGAGAGTGTTTTGCCTATGTTCTCCTCTAGGAGTTTTATAGTTTCTGGTCTTACGTTTAGATCTTTAATCCATTTTGAGTTTATTTTTGTGTATGGTGTTAGAAAGTGGTCCAGTTTCATTCTTTTACAAGTGGTTGACCAGATTTCCCAGCACCACTTGTTAAAGAGATTGTCTTTAATCCATTGTATATTCTTGCCTCCTTTGTCGAAGATAAGGTGTCCATATGTGCGTGGATTTATCTCTGGGCTTTCTATTTTATTCCATTGATCAATATTTCTGTCTTTGTGCCAGTACCATACTGTCTTGATAACTGTGGCTTTGTAGTAGAGCCTGAAGTCAGGTAGGTTGATTCCTCCAGTTCCATTCTTCTTTCTCAAGATCGCTTTGGCTATTCGAGGTTTTTTGTATTTCCATACAAATTGTGAAATTATTTGTTCTAGCTCTGTGAAGAATACTGTTGGTAGCTTGATAGGGATTGCGTTGAATCTATAAATTGCTTTGGGTAGTATACTCATTTTCACTATATTGATTCTTCCAATCCATGAACATGGTATATTTCTCCATCTATTAGTGTCCTCTTTGATTTCTTTCACCAGTGTTTTATAGTTTTCTATATATAGGTCTTTAGTTTCTTTAGGTAGATATATTCCTAAGTATTTTATTCTTTCTGTTGCAATGGTGAATGGAATTGTTTCCTTAATTTCTCTTTCTGTTTTCTCATTATTAGTGTATAGGAATGCAAGGGATTTCTGTGTGTTGATTTTATATCCTGCAACTTTACTGTAGTCATTGATTATTTCTAGTAATTTTCTGGTGGAGTCTTTAGGGTTTTCTATGTAGAGGATCATGTCATCTGCAAATAGTGAGAGTTTTACTTCTTCTTTTCCAATTTGGATTCCTTTTATTTCTTTTTCTGCTCTGATTGCTGTGGCCAAAACTTCCAAAACTATGTTGAATAGTAATGGTGAAAGTGGGCACCCTTGTCTTGTTCCTGACTTTAGAGGAAATGCTTTCAATTTTTCACCATTGAGGATAATGTTTGCAGTGGGTTTGTCATATATAGCTTTTATTATGTTGAGGTATGTTCCTTCTATTCCTGCTTTCTGGAGAGTTTTTATCATAAATGGATGTTGAATTTTGTCAAAGGCTTTCTCTGCATCTATTGAGATAATCATATGGTTTTTATTTTTCAATTTGTTAATGTGGTGTATTACATTGATTGATTTGCGGATATTGAAGAATCCTTGCATCCCTGGGATAAAGCCCACTTGATCATGGTGTATGATCTTTTTAATGTGTTGTTGGATTCTGATTGCTAGAATTTTGTTAAGGATTTTTGCATCTATGTTCATCAGTGATATTGGCCTGTAGTTTTCTTTTTTTTGCATTTTAATAGTTAGCTTCTGAAAACAGTACATCATATCCAGCATTAAAGTGAGAATCAGAAGTCTCCAGTGATCTCCGGGAGATCAAGTGTCTCACTTAGATAAAATGAAACATTAGGATGCCATTACTTTAGCATTTCAGGTTTGGAAAATGACCTACTGTGTTTCCTATATTTCTTACTGTAATTCTGGAGTCCATTCACTTGAAATAAACTGATACACTGACAGATAAACTGGCACTGTGGAAAGGGCTATAGCAAAACTAGACCCTCTGGGGTCTAAACTGAAGATGTATGACAACTGAAGCATAATAAGAAGCAAATTGTTGATAGTAGGAACATTCACATTTAGGAAATACTGTAGACTGTTCCCTGAATTGCAGGAGATGTGGATCCATCTTGAAGATATTCATGACCTGGAATGATCACTCCAGCTCCCAAAATCATCCATATTGGAGTTTAAATATCTTGCTCATATTTTGGACAACATAAGTATCTTTGGAATTGTTACTGTGAATTGTCATGTCTTGATTGAGAGATGGAGAACACGAAACATGATAGGTAGCAGAGAATGACTGGATAGGATAAAAAATATTTGCTTAGTTTGTTCCCATACGGAATAATTCATGGATAACTAAAAAAGTTGAATTTTTAAATTATTCAGATGAAAGATAACATCTAAGTCTTTTATATTGCTATCACTAATATGATTATATCAGTTCTTATATTGCTATCACTAATATGATTACAGCAGTTCTAGATATGGGTAGTTAATTTACAGCTCAAATAGTCTAGCTTCCTATATGATATTTGAGGAAGTTAGGTGAAATAATTTGCACAACAATTTGCACAATCACATGCCCAGAATCAAGAATGGAATCCATATATATTCTTCTACTATAAAAGGTGGTCAAGAGACTTGATCAGGACTTAAGAGCCCTAAGTGAAATTTTACTAAAAATATAAATACATGCACAAACTGCTAGGCAGAATAATAGTTCCCTAAAGATATCCACATTCTAACCTCTAGAACTTGGAACCTGTGAATATATCACCTTACTTGGCAAATGGGATTTGCAGCTGTGATTAAGGATATAGACCTTGAGATGGGGAGATATCATGGATTATTCAGGCATTATTCAGTTGCTGGCTTTGAAAATGAAGGGAGACAGCCATTAATTCAGTTAAGTTGATCAGTTGTGTCGGACTCTTTGTAACCCCATGGACTGCAGCACACCAGTGTTCCCTGTCCATCACCAGCTCCCAAAGCTTACTCAAACTCATGTTCATCGAGTTGGTGATGCCAATCCAACTATCTCATCGTCTGTGGTACACTATTCCTCCCACCTTCAATCTTCCCCAGCATCAGGGTCTTTCCAATGAGTCAATTCTTCGCATCAGGTGGCCAAAATTTTGGAGTTTCAGCTTCAGATCAGGCTTTCCAATGAATATTCAGGACTGATTTCCTTTAGGATTGACTGGTTGGATCTCCTTACAGTCCAAGGGACTCAAGAGTCTTCTCCAACACCACAGTTCAAAAGCATCAATTCTTCGGTGCTCAGCTTTCTTTATAGTCCAACTCTCACAGTCATATAAGACTACTGGAAAAACCATAACTTTGACTAAACGGACCTTTGTTAGCAGAGTAGTGTCTCTTCTTTTTAATATGCTGTATAGGTTTGTCATAGCTTTTCTTTTCTTTTTTTTTCTTTTTTTTAAATTTTATTTTATTTTTAAACTTTACAATATGCTGTATAGGTTTGTCATAGCTTTTCTTACAAGGAACAAGTGTCTTTTAATTTCATGGCTGCAGTCACTATCCACAGTAATTTTGGAGCCCAAGAAAATAAAGTCTGTGACTGTTTCCATATTTCTCCATCTATTTGTTATGAAGTGATGAGATCAGATACCATGATCTTAGATTTTTGAATGTTGAGTTTTAAGCCAAATTTTCACTCTTCTCTTTCACCTTAATCAAGAGACTCTGTAGTTCCTCTTCTGTTTCTGCCATAAGTGTGGTGTATTTTGCATATCTCAGGTTATTGATATTTCTCCCAGCAATCTTGATTCCAGCTTGTGTTTCTTCCAGTCCAGCGTTTCTCATGATGTACTCTGCATATAAGTTAAATAAGCAGGGTGACAATATGCAGCCTTAATGTACTCCTTTCATGATTTGAAACCAGTCCATTGTCCCATGTCAATTATAACTCTTGCTTCATGACCTACATACAAGTTTCTCTTGAGGCAGGTAAGGTGGTCTGGTAGTCCCATCTCTTGAAGAATTTTCCACAGTTTGTTGTGATCCACACAGTCAAAGGCTTTGATGTAGTCAATGAAGCAGGAGTAGATTTTTTTTTTTTTTCCTGAAATTCCCTTGTTTTTTCTATGATCCAGTGGATGCTGGCAAGTTGATGTCTGGTTCCTCTGCCTTTTCTAAATCCAGCTTGTACATTGGGAATTTCTCAGTTTACCTACTGTTGAAGCCTAGCTTGAAGGATTTTAACCATGACCTTGCTAGCATGTGAAATGAGTGCAATTGTGTGGTAATTTGAACATTCTTTGGCATTGTTCTTCCTTGGGATTGGAATGAAAACTGACCTTTTCCTGTCCTGTGGTCAATGCTGAGTTTTCAAATCTGCTGGCAAGTAGAGTGAAGCACTTTAACTGTTTAAGATTGTATTTTATGTATTGTATTTTAAGACTGTATTTTATGATTCATCAATTCCTATCTTTTAATTTTTACCGTGTCTATGTGTTTATATTAAAAACATTTTTCTTCTTAGCAGAATAGTTATTCTTAATTTCAAACTGACAAGTGTAATACTTTAATTAAAATACCAATTCCATTTTCCTTTAATGTAATTATTGATAATTTTATTGTTGTTCTTTACTCACTAAGTCATGTCCTACTCTTTTATAACCCCAAGTGTGTAGCCTGCCAGCCTCCTCATCCATGGGATTTGCTTTCCCTGGCAAGACTCCTGGAGTGGTTTCCATATTCTTCTCCAGGGGATCTTCCTGACCCAGGGATTGAACCTGTGTCTCCTGCATTTGTAGGTGGATTCTTTACAAGTGAGCCACCAGGGAAGCCAATTATTGACATTTGTTGTTGTTGCTTAGTTGCTAAATTGTTTCCAATTCTTTGCGACTCCATGACTGTAGCCTGCCAGGCTCTTTTGGCCATGAGATTTCCCAGACAGGAATACTGGAGTTGAGATTTTCCCAACTGAGGGATCGAACCCATATCTCTTACATCTCTTGTATTCCATATCTCTTACATCTCCTGTATGTTCTTTATCATTATCCTTATGTTCTTTATCACTAGCGCCACATAGATTTAAACCTCGATTTTACTATTTTCTCTCCATTCTGTCTCATTTATCCTTTTGTTTCTCCATTTAATTTTTTTTTGATTTGCAGAATGTTTTTATTATTATATTTTCTGTCTCTAATATCTTGGAATTATACATGTTAAAAATTATTCTTTTAATGCTTACTGATTAAAGATTCATCATTGACTTATTGCCAATAAATACAGGTTTTTAATAGTTTCACTTCCCTGTAATGCTAACATCTTAGGACACTTTTAAGAATTCACCTCTCGTGTTTGGATCATTGTTGTAATGCATTCTAAGTTTGTATTTATGCTATAAACTTTATGACATTAAATTATTCTTTTATACAACCAGTATATATTTATACAAATACTTACCATTCCCAGTGCTCTTAACTCCTTTGTGTGTTCCATTTATTTGCCTGGAATTATTTAACTTCTGCTTAAGAACTTTTATATGTTTCCTAATGCCTTTTAATGACATTCTCTTAGTTTTTCCTTGCTGAGAACATCTTAATTTCATGTTTGCCTTTGAAGAATATTTTTCTAAGCATGTGTTTCTAAACTAACAATTATTTCAACACTTTAAAAATATCAACTACTTACTTTACAACTCCATTATTTCTGATGAGAAGTCATCTGTCACTTTTGTTTCTGTTCTTTTGGGAATAATATCTGTTTTATTAATTGCCACTTGTCAGACTTTCTCCTGATCTTTAGTAATCTGCAAATTGACTATAAAATTCATAGTAATATATCTTTAAATCTTGCTTGTGGTTTGCTAAGTTTTTATCTGTGTCGATGATGTTCAGCTGTTTTCTGAAATTCTCAGCTAACATTTCTTTAAATGTGTCTGTTCTGCCCCATTTACACATATATTGGACTTTTATAGAGTCCATTATGTCTATTATGCTCTTTTTTTGTTATTCTGTACTTCAGACTTGGTATTTCCTATTGACCTGTCTTCTACTGTCTAAACTTAGGTCAAAACTGTTCATTATTTTACTCATTTTCAAATGTTGTGTTTTTCCTTCCACAATATTCATTTTATTCTTGTAGTATATTGAATTTCTCCATGTTACCAATTTTCCATATTGCCCATAATTTCTTGATTAGTCACAGTCATTGACTTCTGATTTCAATATTAGGATCACCTGAAAGTCTGATTCTATTGTCTGTTTTTCTTCTTGGTTATTGATCATATGGTCTTATCTTCTTCCTTATTACATTAAAAAATGTAAAGGTTCATATTATAGATGCCATTTTTTTTCACCAGCGGTGTTCTAAGAAATGAAATAATCACTTTAATCCAATCAGAAATGGGGCCAGGTCAAAAGTGCACTTGATTATCAAGATTCACTTTTTTTCTACTTTGTCTTTATTCTTCGAGTACACCCACCAAGACCTTTTAATCAAGAGACTGGAAAGGATTTTTCTTCTCACCTCTGGGAGACTGTTGGAAATCTTGCTCTGTCTTTCAAAATTTTTCTTTTTCTTTTTAAAAAATTTGTAATATAAATTTATTTATTTTAATTGGAGGCTAATTACTTTACAATATTGTATTGGTTTTGCCATACATTGGCATGAATCAGCCATGGGGACACATGTGTTCCCCATCCTGAACCCCGCTCCCACCCCTCTCCATCCCATCCCTCTGGGTCATCCCAGTGCACTTAGTCTTGTCCTGTACAGCTTTTGAAAAGCAGTTATGAGAAATTCTGGCTATGTGTTTGATTGACAAAGTGCTTGTATGGTTTTTATTGTGTTTGTTTTGTTTTGTTTTAAGGCCACCCACATGGCATTTGGGATTTTAGTTCCCCAACCTGTGCCCCTGCAATGGAAGTTTGGAGTCTTAACAATTGGACTGCCAAGAAAGTCCTCTCCAGCTGTATTCAGAATAAGCAAACATTCCCAGAGAGAAAAGCTAATAGAATATCAGCGTCAGTTCACTGCTTTCTCCAGTACCTTTAAAAATTATTTTATGGACCTTTCCTCTAGCAGAGAGACTTCAGTAAATTTCATTAGTCAGTAAAAAATTAAATACAGTTTCCAACTTAGTTCTTTAAATACTCACCATACCCATCTATAAATTATGTTCTTTTTAGAGAAACTGACCATGTTTGAGACAATTTAAGTCTCCAGCCCTCCATGACTACTAAAAACCCTGTTGGTTTATGTATCCCTTCTCATTGGTTTTCTCCCTGAAGGAAGCCCAGATTCTCAAGCTCTAGATGACACTCAAAATTATCACATGCTGCCTTGAAAAGACAGCTGAAAAATCTGAGCTCATATCTGAATATTTTCCAAAATTTTCTCCAAATATTTGGTTCCTCTAATCTTCCTTGCATTCACAGCTCTCTGATGTCTTTAAAATATGATTTGTATAATTTATCTGATTTTCTTGGGTTCTCACATTAAGAATGTTAGCCTTCTGAAAATTATTTCATCTTACTTGGAAATGAAAGAATCCATAGATCTTCATTTTAATTTGAATACCAAAAAGAAGAGCAATTGTAGTTTTCCAAAGATTTGATGAACCTCTATTGTCTAAAATTCACAGCCTGATGCCTTGTAGAGGAAGTTTGTGACCACAATACTAAAAGACACTATACATTTTTTTGTCTCCTTTGCTGCACAGTTTGTATCCTTTTTTTTTTTCTTTTTTTTTTGAGGTTCACATCAAGCCAAACTCCCGTGGGACACCTTGTCTTACTGGCAAGAGATATCTAACTTTCAATAAATTCCTTGACACTATTCTTCTCTGCCATACTACTCAAAAATAAATATTTTCAAAGAGCTCATGTGTTCCAAAATATAAAAACATCCCTATTGTCTGAAATAGTTTAGATGTGAATAGAGGACCAGGGAAGAATGGAGTTTGACTCTTGCCAATTTCATCTCACTCTTATAATTTTGGTTTATAAGGTTTTACTAGCTGTAGATTTCATGGAAGATAAGCAAATAGGTTTTTGAAAGAAGCAGGTCTTAGAATACTTTGGAAAATGTATATTATAGGTCTCCTCAGTGCTATCCTGTTTCTGCAAACTGAAGACAATAAACAAAGAAAAAAAAAGTGCACCCAGGAATCAGTTGTCCCTAATAGAAATATCAAATTTATCCCACTGGATCTGTTAAGTTGTTCACTTGACTATTCTGCTTCTGGCTACACTTAAAATCCCTCAAGAACCAGAGTTAAGTGAAAGACCCATGATCCTATTAATAAATTTTCTCTTCCCAGTTTAGGTAACGGTATCCCTCTTGGCCTACAGGCAATCAACTAGTGCCCCAAAGCACGCAACTGAAGTATACAATTACTAATGTTAATAAAATGATGGCCCTTATTTTTAAAAATAGCTTATAGCAGTATTGATAATATTCCAGCAGCAGAATTTGGAAGTCCAGCCACAATATCTTAATATTATATCTGCATATTCAGTACTGTACATTTATCAATACATTGCCACATGATTTATTCATACCACTCACCCACTGTCCTCTAGCATTGATCTCAAGGCTGTGTTTTTTTTAGCTCTGTAATGAAAACTCTAGAGCTCAAAATCCTGATCAAATGTCATCACTATACCAAATCAGAAATAGGGCCTATAGGGGTTAAGGTAAGATAAATTATTTTGGGCTTTAATTATAAAATCTTACCCAGAGATAATATTGAAAAAGGGGGAAAAAATAACTCAGTGGGTCAGAAGATTTACTGTAATTTTCCCCTCATCAGGGTAGATTGGGTTTATCCTTCTGAACCACGTGCTCCAAATATATATATATATATGTGTATATATATATATATATATATATATGTATATTTAAAGTGCTGTTGAGAATGTGTTAAACCTTGATGAGAGTTTGGAAATGCATTTATGATGGAAAGTAAGAACAGCAAACAAATTTAAGGAACTAAAAAAAATATCATTTAAAATGAGGCTAATTTAAAAATAGAAACAACCTTGGAATGATAGTAGTGAGACCCTTACTAAATTGCTCCATTTTGTGTGTATTTGTTAAGTTGCTTCAGTCATATCCAACGCTATGAACTGTAACCCTCCAGGTTCCGCTGTCCATGAAATTCTCCAGGCAAGCATACTAGAGTGTGTTGCCATGCCCTCCTCCAGAGGTTTTTCCTGGCCCAGGGCTTGTACTTGTGTCTCTTAGTCTCCTTTATTGGCAGGCGGGATCTTTACCACTAGTGCCACTTGGGAAGCCCATATTGCTCCATTATCATTGTTAAATACTTGGAAAAGAGCTCTGGTTTGGATGAGTAATGGTCATCCAAATGTTACCATTTCTAATGCCATAGGCTCTGAGTCATGAAAATGACTGTTTCATAAGCAAAAAAAAAAAAAAAAAAAAATCCAAGGAGACCACTGAAGTATTTTTGGTCAAATTCTTCTTGGAGGGCACCTTATAAACAAAAGATCTCTGTCTATATGGTGGAGCTGGAGATGGTGGTCAGTTCAGTTCAGTCGCTCAGCTCTGTCTGACTCTTTGTGACCCCATGGACTGCAGCACGCCAGGCATCCCTGTCCTGGAGTTTACCAACTCCTGGACTTTACCTCAAACTCATGTCCATTGAGTTGGTGATTCCATCCAACCATCTCATCATCTGTTGTCCCCTTCTCCTCCCGCCTTCAATCTTTCCCAGCATCAGGGGCTTTTCCAGTCAGTTCTTCGCATCAGGTGGCCAAAGTATTGGAGTTTCAGCTTCAACATCAGTCCTTTCAATGAATATTCAGGACTGACTTCCTTTAGGATGGATTGGTTGGATCTCTCTGCAGTCTAAGGGACTCTCAAGAGTCTTCTCCAACACCACAGTTCAAAAGAATCAATTCTTCGGTGCTCCACTTTCTTTATAGTCCAACTCTCACATTCATACATGACTACTGGAAAAACCATAGCCTTGACTAGACAGACCTTTGTTGGCAAAGTAATGTCTCTGCTTTTTAATGTCTATGTCTAGGTTGGTCATAACTTTTCTTCCAAGGAGTAAGTGTCTTTTAATTTCATGGCTGCAGTCACCATCTGCAGTGATTTTGGAACCCCCAAAATTAAAATCTGCCACTGTTTCTAGAGATTGTGGTGGGGTGTGACAATTTGCTTTTAAAAGATAGCAGAGTATCTAGTTTCTATATTGCTTTATTCAAACAAAAATTTCCATCATATATATTTAAGAATTTGGGATGCTAATAAAGTCAGTCCTCTTTTTTTATATTTTTACACTTCTATATTAACAGTATACACAGATCTATATAAGAATCAAAAGTAATATATAAGAAAACAAGATCCCATATGCTTACAAATACTTATTGACCCAGGAAAAATCAGACTGTAGCTACAATAAATATTCACAAAACTGACAGGATACCTTCTAGCAATGAAACATAATCTCTAAGTTTAATTAATTTTTAAGATATAACAGTATTTTCCTGAAGGTTAGGAAACACAATTCAGTAATCTTAACATAAGTCATTGGTTAATGTTGTTTGGAATTATAATCCAGGTAACTGTATAAATCATGATTAAACAAGAGAAGCAGAATGCTTTCCTTTTATAAAGGAAATGTAAATTAAGAGATGTATTGTAGGGAACTGACTGACACCGTTTGGGGGACTGGCTACGCACGTCTGGAACTTGTATGGCAGGCTGTCAGGAAGGTCAGGCTGGAACACTCAGGCCCAGGATAAAAGCCTTGTCAGCATCGTTTCTTCTTATGGAAGCCTCAGCTCTGCCTTAAACCCCTTTCAGCTGATTGAATCAGGCCCTCCCAAACTATCTAAAATAAATTCTATTTTCAAAGTCAGCTGATTATAGATTTTAATCCCATCTACAAAAATCTTCACAGCAACCCCTAAAATAGTGTTTGAAAAAATAACTGGAGATTAGCCAATTTGGCACATCAAAAAGACTACTACAGTACTACATGTAAGTTTAAGTATTGGTTGATTTACTCAAATCTCTAAAAGCACTGAAGATTTCTTATTTGATATTCAAACTCTGCTGTCTTTAAGAAACCATCAAATGTGGTATGTATTATGTTCTCTGATCTTTCCTTCTTATCTGGCTTTCTTGAAAATAAAGTTAAGTTAAAGAAAGCTCAGATCTTTCTTACTATAAATTTTTGTCTCAGTTTTAATAAATATAATATGCAGAGGAGGTACTTCTGGATAAAGAATTTCCTATAACATGAAGCCATATGAAGGAAAGAATATGAATTTCCACTATTTCTCTTTTTAAAAATAAAAAATAGAAGGGATAATTCTGTTCACATATCTAGTGCAATTGTCGATAATGGATAGCATTAACTCTTATACATTGATATATTAACAGAGAATTAGAGAACTTGTTTTCATAACCCTTAATTAGTACTGTAGAAATCTTAATGTATAGGAAGATAGGGGAGATTTCAGTTATTGAGGAAGATACACCGTGGTCTGTCCCCAGCATTTTAGAATGAGTGATGCAAGTTTCATTGTTTGCTTTTGGTTTTGTGATTTTCACCATTTAAAACTGTGTGGTGCTCACTTTGACAGTACGTTTACTAAAATTGTATGAGCAATACAAGCAAAATCAGAAAACCTCCCTATAAACAAACGTCCAAGACCAGATAGCTTGACATATAAATTCTACAATACATTTAAAGAAGAGTTAACACTATCCTCTTAAAGTATTCCCAAAAATTGCAGAGGAAGAAATACTTCCAAACTCATTCTAAGAGACCAACATCACCCTGATGCTAAAACCAGACAAAGGCATCCCCCCCACCAAAAAAGAAAAGTACAGGCCAATGTCACTGATGACCATAGATGCAAAAATCCTCAACAAAATATTGGCAAGCTGAATTCAATAATATATTAAAATAATCATTCACTATGATCAAGTGGGATTTATTTCATGTATGCAAGAATGGCTCAATACTTGAAAATCAGTCAAGGTGATACATCACATTAACAAATTGAAGAATAAAAATTATATCAATATCTCAATAGATTTAGATAACATTTTAGGTAAAATTCAACATCCATTTATGATTTTAAATAAACTCCCAACAAAGTGGCTATAGAAGGCACATACTGCAATATAATTAAAGCCAGCTATGATAAACCTACAGGCAACATCATACTCAATAATGAAAAATGGAAGACTTCTTTTTTACATCTGCTTTATAATCTCTAATCCTTAATTAATGTCTGAACATTGCATTCCTAGGAAAACTCCACTTGATGGGGGTATTAGTCTTCTTCTCTACGACTTCACTGAGTTTTCACTTCACAGGATCCTCACTTCCCTGCCCTCTGGCTAGAAAGCCAGGGTTTTATTTCCCCCAGTCTGTGGCATACTGTTAATAATTGTGACTGCCTTTGAAACTGCTTCCCTGGTGGCTCAGAGGGTAAGCGTCTGCCTACAATGCAGGAGACCTGGGTTCAATCCCTGGGTAGGGAAGATCTCCTGGAGAAGGGAATGGCAACCCACTCCAGTACACTTGCCTGAAAAATCCCATGGACTGAGAAGCCTGGTAGGCTACAGTCCATGGGGTCGCAAAGAGTTGGACATGACTGAGTGACTTCACTTCACTTTGAGAGTAAGTGATGAGATAATGGAAAGAGCGAATAAAAAATGATAGACATCCTCTCCACATGTTGAGGAATACAGTTCCTCTAGACAGAGAGAAGGGTTCACATCTTTATAATTATAGAGTTTCTGGAGTCTGATCAAATATTGATTCCATTGCTGCTCCCACTGCCATAGGAATGCCTGGGGCTACAAAAGAGGAGAATGGATGGAACAAAAAATATAGGTGTTTTCCTTTACTCTCTCTGACTCATTAGAGCTTTCTTTCTCACTCCTCAGATCAGAGATGAGGCCTTCCCTTTCCCACTTTCTGTCTACATATAGGGCACTTCATTTAGAAGCAGTGAAATACATTCTTTTCAGGAAACATTATTTTCAAGTGAGCATGGGACATTCTCCAGTATGGTTCATGTACTAAGCCAATCTTAATAAATCTAAGAAGATGGAAACACTGTCAAGCATCTTCTTCAACATAGTGAGTAGTTACAGGGCTCAGATTTCCTTTGAGTCTTGCCTGGGAATCACTGGAAGAAAAATTAAATGGGAAACTCCCCTAGTTCAATGGTATTTCACTTGATCTTAGCCAAAAGGCCGAGAAGTGATTCAATGGTATTTCAAATTATGGTTTCTTTTTCCAGTCCACTCACTAATTATTTTTCAGAGCTCTTAGAGGGCTGCTGCCTGAAATGTATTCAGAGATTTTAGTTTCATTTAGTATGAGAGAGAGAGTAAAAATTTCTTACTCCATCTTACCTGGAACCAGCATTTACACAGTTTTTCTTTTTCTTTTTTTTTTTACTTAATAAATGAAGTACCTTTCATACCTCTGAGTAGAATTTGTTGTTGTTGTTGAGTCACTAAGTTGTGTCTGACTTTTGTGATCCCAGAGACTGTAGCAAGCCAGGCTCCTCTGTCCTCCACTATCTCCCACAGTTTGCTCAGATTTATGTCCATTGAGTCGGTGATGCTCATCTGCTGCCACTCCCTTCTCCTTTTGCCTTCAATCTTTCCCAGCATCAGTCTTTTTCCAATGAGCTGGCTTTAAGCATCAGGTGGCCAAACTATTGGAGCTTAAGCTTCAGCATCAGTCCTTCCAATGAATATTCAAGGCTAATATCCTTTAAGATTGACTGGTTTGATCCTCCTGAAGTACAAGGAACTCTCAAGAGTCTTCTCCAGCACCACAATTTGAAAGTATCAATTTGTTGGTGCTCAGCCTTCTTTATGATCCAACTCTAACATCTGTACATGACTGCTGGAAAAACCATCACTTTGACTATATAGACCTTTGTCAGCAAAGAGATATCTATACTTTTAAATACAGTGTCTAGATTTGTCATAGCTGTTCTTCCAAGGTGCAAGCATATTTTAATTTCATGGCTGCAGTCACCATCCACAGTGATTTTGGAGTCCAAGAAAATAAAGTCTGTCACCTGCGGGGAGCCGGCGTGAGGACCTCTACCCGTGGCAAAGGTCATAAGGAAGGAGGCTTGACATACGCAAAGGCGGGATCAAGCCTCAGGAGCCCCCTGGAAATTCTTGAGCATCTGCCCCCAAAACCAGAGTCTGTCTACTTTACTACTTTGTGCTCTCACCTACACCTCTGACTTTATGGGAGGCTGTCCCCCACCACCTCTTTCGGAGGAGTTCACTTAGAACTCTAGTTAATAATTTTTGGGTGTGACAGGAGTGTTCTAAACTTACAAACTCCTTTGAAGTTTCTCTAGCCTGCCTGACAGGCTTGTCCGGCCACATGTGATTGTTCACAGCCTCCCAACCGTGAGAGGCACAAGATGTTAAAAACAGGTTCCTTAGAGAAGTTAGAAAACTATTAGTATAAGTATAGTGGGCTGATTAGAAATTGTATTGGTGAAGGGTTTCTCATTTGTTGAGCCAATGTTTGCTGCTAAGTCTCCACATCCCCTGCTCTTACACACATTAATGAATATATAGAAGAAATAAGTATTAACCTTTGATATAAATCACGTTAGACCTTAGGCTAAGTAAATTCTTTTCTTAATTAAAACCCACTACACCCTCACCCTATAGGAATGTAACTTTATTTGGGTGGCATCTGTTTTAAGAATAATCACCCCTGGAGAAATAAGTGTTCTGGTTGACTGACTGCTGTCACAAGGAGAGGGTCATAAATTGTCAGCAGGCCCCCTGGCCAGAAGATGATGTAACCTCCCTAAGACCTCTGTATACATCTGTATGAAGCACCTGACTTTAATAAAAGTCAGGACTGCTGACCCTGCGTGACTTTTGTATAACATCTCAGTGTATAAAAACAGACCCCGGAAAATAAAAAATTGGGATCAGTTCCTCGAAAGACTGGTCTCCCCATGTCGTTCTCTCTCTCAAACTCTGGCTAAGTTTCCATCTGAAGTGCGGAGCCCACCAAGCTTATTAATTATGCCTGGGCTTCTAAGATCCGACTGGGAAGGCCTCAGTGTCTCCTCTCCTTTGGGAGAACGGAAGGACGCCTGCGGCCTACGTAAGTGGTGCAAACTTCTTGTCTTGAAGTTTTATTGGTTTCCCGCATAAACCAAGCTACTCAGCCTCTTTTCTCTACTGAATTTTCCTGCTGAGCTATCCTCATTCTATTACTTTTTATATCTCTAATTAATATCTAATTAAAGCCAGTGTATTCGCCAATGCCATCTCTCCTTCGAATTTCCCTGGATCCACCAGGGCTGGACCCCGACAAGTGGTGCCCAGATAGGCTGATTCAAAGGTAAGCCCCCCACAAGGTATCTGCAATCATCAGCCCTGAAACCCACCCCCCAGGACAATTAGGGTCATCAGCCCTATTGTTCCCCCTGTGTTGAGTTTAGGCTGCGCTTTTTCATCTTCTATTTGCCATGAAGTGATGTGACCAGATGTCTGATCTTAGTTTTTTTAATGTTGGGTTTCAAGCCAGCTTTTTCGCTCTCTTCTTTCACCCTCATCAAGAAGCTCTTTATATTTTACTTTAAAGTGCATTTTGATCTTCAAAAGAGGGTCATTCCTCTGTATAGTTGAACTGTACATATTTTTAATTTACAAACTTCAGTCTTTAGAAATTACAGCAGAAAAAGATGCATATCATAGATTTAAAATAACAAATCAGAGTCACAGATCAGACTACATATATAACAAAAATCTGATTTATTTTTAGTTTAGGAGTTAGAAAATAATTGCCTTTCCCTGAATTTTCCTTAATAAAAACCACTTATTATTGGGAACAGCTTGTGAGGCTATCATCAGATGCAGCTCATTATGTGGCCTTGCGTTGCTATTATCCACTTTGGCTTAGCATGACTTACTCTTAGCAGGGTGGCAGCTTCTGCACTGTCATCATCGAAGTGCTTTATGTGAGGTAGCAAGGTGATGGTGGAAAGAAACAATAGGTGTAGAGTGTGAGCGAACATTCAGACTTGAATTTTCCCCTTGAAGGTTCATGGAAACTGCAGGCTACCTGAAGAAGTATTTGGCATGCCTGGGTCCAAGTTGTCCAGGATCTCAGTTTAGTTCAGTCATCTTTCAGTGATGTCCAACTCTTTGCAACCCTTAGGACTGCAGCACACCAGGCTTTCCTGTCCACACCAACTCCCAGAGCCTACTCAAATTCATGTCTGTTGAGTCGGTGATGCCATCCAACCCTCTCATGCTCTGTCGTCCCCTTCTCCTCCTGCTTCGCATCAGGTGGCCAAAGTATTGGAGTTTCAGCTTCAGCATCAGTCCTTCCAATGAATATTCAGGACTGATTTCCTTTAGGATGGACTGGCTGGATCTCTTTGCTGTCCAAGAAACTCTCAAGAGTCTTCTCCAACACCACAGTTCAAAAGCATCAGTTCTTCAGTGCCCAGTTTTCTTTATGGTCCAACTCTCATATCCATACATGATTATAGGAAAAACCATAGCTTTGACTAGATGGACCTCTGTCAGCAAAGTAATGTCTCTGCTTTTTAATATGCTATCTAGGTTGGTCATAGGTTTTCTTCCACAGAGCAAGTGTCTTTTATTTTTTTTTTGCAAGTGTCTTTTAAATTCATGGCTGCAGTTGCCACCTGAAGTGATTTTGGAGCCCAAGAAAATAAAGTCTATCACTGTTTCCATTGTTTCCCTTTCTGTTTGCCATGAAGTGATGGGACCAGATGCCCTGATGTTAGTTTTTTGAATGTTGCATTTTAAGCCAACTTTTTCACTCTCCTCTTTCACTTTCATCAAGAGGCTCTTTAGTTCTTCTTTGCTTTCTACCATAAGGGTGGTGTCATCTGCATATCTGAGATTATTGATATTTCTCCTGGCAATCTTGAGTCCAGCTTATTGGATGGATGCTTCATCCAAGCTGGCATTTCACATTATGTACTGTGCATATAAAACTTCCCTGGTGGCTCAGACGGTAAAGCATCTGTCTATAATGTGGGAGACCCAGGTTCAATCCATGGGTCAGGAAGATCCCCTGGAGAAGGAAATGGCAATCCACTCCAGTACTATTGCCTGGAAAATCCCATGGACAGAGGAGCCTGGTAGGCTACAGTCCATGGGGTTGCAAAAAGTCAGACATGACTGAGCGATTTCACTTATCACTTACTGTGCATATAAGTTAAATAAGCAGGGTGACAATATTCAGCCTTGACATACTCCTTCACCAGGATCTATAAAATGACTATGAACAGAACTCCCTGTATCAGGCAGCATAGTGCTGGACAAAGAGAATGAGCTAGAATAACTGAATTCTAGACCTAGTTTTACCATAGAGCAATCAATGCCTTACCTTTCTATTGTGGGTTAGAATTTTAAAACACTCAAACTCCCACGGTCTCATTTGATCTTCCCAACCTTGTTTTCAGCCAAGAAGAACTCATATTGTTTTCTCAGTTCTCAGGATGAGAAGTAAAGACTCAATGCAGTTAGCATCTACTTTCTGTTAGTCTAAGATTCTTTCCACTTGAATGTCATTATTCATTTGTGTTTCTAGAAGACTCAGTTTGTGATCTATAAATGTAAAGATTTTCAGTGAATTTTTTTCCAGGTCTTTTCAGTTTTATCTAGTCATATTCTTACATTTTAGACACCTATCACCTCATAAATGGTTTATTAGGAAATTTTTCACAATTGCTCAACCTATAAGATGTCCCATATTCTGTCATTAAGATATAAAGCATTTCTTCTGATCATACTCCAGTGCGTAAGTACCAGCTGGGTATAAGAGAGCATATTTCTTAGTATATCATCTGATTTCTCACTGTGTGTGTTAAGTCATGTCCAGCACTTTGTGATAATAGGCGCTGTAGCCTGCCAGGCTCCTCTGTCCATGGGATTCTTGCCTGGGGCAAGAATACTGGAGTGGGTAGCCAGGCCTTTCTTCAGGGGTTCTTCCTGACCGGGGATGGAACCTGTGTCTCCTGTAGCTCTTGCCGTGCCACCGGGGAAGGGTCCAGTTTCTCATTGTGTTTATAGAATTATATAACTTGAGAATTGCAATCTATTTTACAGTCTATTAAATTTTGTTGACTTCAACCACTCACTCAAATTCTCTTGATTTAATTTGTCTCATTAATATAAACATCCAGTAGAAAGGCAGAAGATATAAATGGCCAATTCATTAAAGAAGAAAATAATTAGACCATATATAGATAGATAGGTACTCAGCCTCATTAATAGCCAACTAAGTGCAAATTTAACAATACGACACCATTTTGCACACATTAGGCTGGAAAAATTGTAAAAGATTAATAACGTACCATGATAGTATGCATATACAGAAATGAGAAAGCTCATATACTGTGTTACTTGAGTAACAGCTCATACACTGTTGAGCCTGGTGGCTCAGATGGTAAAGAATCTTCCTGGAATGTGGGAGACCCGGATTTGATCCCTGGGTTGGGAAGATCCCCTGGAGAAGAGAAAGGCTATGCAATACAGTATTTCTGGACAATTCCTGGACTATATATTCCATGGGACTGGGAAGAATCAGACACAACTGAGCGACTTTCACTTTCACAGCTTTCAAGCCCTTCATAGTGTCTGGCTTATAGCAAGCATTTAAAGCAAGCATTAAAAAAAAATTCAGTCAATAAAATAAACTGCTATTGCAAGTGTTAATTGTTTCAAATCTTTTGGAAAGTTATCTGGAAATACCTAGAATCACTAAAAATTCATTTAAACTTTGAGTGAGTACTGCTACTACTACTACTACTACTACTAAGTCACTTCAGTCGTGTCCGACTCTGTGTGACCCCATAGATGGCAGCCCACCAGGCCCCACCGTCCCTGGGATTCTCCAGGCAAGAACACTGGAGTGGGTTGCTATTTCCTCCTCCAATGCATGAAGTGAAAAGTGAAATTGAAGTCACTCAGTCGTATCCGACTCTTAGCGACCCCATGGACTGCAGCCTACCAGGCTCTTCCATCCATCGGATTTTCCAGGCAAGAGTACTGGAGTGGGTTGCCATTGATGCTTTTGGCAAATACCTCACAGAAATAAGGGCACCATTATTTAATAAAATATATGGAGAAGGATGTTTATTTCAGCAAAAAATGCTGAAAATAAAGTAATTTTTCATCAGCAAGGGAATGATTAAATAATTTTATCAGAGTCCCAAGAAAACAAATAAGTCATGGAAATTTGAGGGAAGTTTATTCACAAAAGGGGTATTTTAAAAGTATAATCAGTATGAAAGCAGTCATAGATTTTATTTTCTTGGGCTCCAAAATCACTGCAGACCATGATTGCAGATATGAAACTAAAAGACACTTGCTACTTGGCAGGAAAGCTATGACAAACCTAGACAGTGTATTAAAAAGGAGAGACATCACTTTGCCTGAATATTCATTGGAAGGACTTTTGCTGAAACTGAAGTTACAATACCTTGGCCACCTGATGCAAAATGCCGACTCACTGGAAAAGACCCTGATGCTGTGAAAGACAGAAGGAAAAAGGAGAAGAGGGCGGCAGAAGATGAGCTTGTTAGATAGCATCACCACCAACTCAATGGATGTGAATTTGAGTGAACTCTTGGAGATACTGGAAGACAGAGAAACTGGTATGTTACAATCCATGAAGTTGCAATGAGTCAGACACGGTTTATCTACTGAAAAATGACAACAAGGGAAAATCTATTTTAATAACCTAGTTTGAATAGGAAGAAGGCAATGGCAACCCACTCCAGTGCTCTTGCCTGGAGAATCCCAGGGACAGAGGAGCCTAGTGGGCTGCCGTCTATGGGGTCGCACAGAGTCGGACACGACTGAAGTGACTTAGCAGCAGCAGCAGCAGATCTATTATCTTCCTGGGCTCAAAGTGAGGAATCTGTGACCAGAGCACAGAAGGAAAGTGCAGTAGTGGAGAAGTTCTCCTCTTTGGGAGAAGTGGCCTTCAGCTGAGGGACACAGCCAGGCAGAGGCAAACTTGAATGGAGGGATCCAGGAATAAATACCCTGCCCTCAGCATTTTTTCTTTCATCTCTTGCCAAGGCTGCCTATTTGTTACCTCAATCAGAACCAACCAAGAGCAAGGGAAGCCATAAGAGTCTGCCTCCCAAAATGCAGAATAGAAACAGGGGGAGAGAGAATCTAGGTCATCAAGCAAAAGGCATCTAACACAATACTCATGTCACGTAGTGACTGTGGAATAATACAAAGCAATGGAAATATTATGAACTGATATGGATGGCCCATTTCATGGATCCATGTATGCTACATATTTGGGAAAAATGGAGTGTGAAGTTTTGAATATGATTTAAGTTTAAAAGCAATAATGGTATGTATGTAAATGTATATATGTACCTGCTAAGTCACTTCAGTCATCTCTGACTCTTTGCAGCCCCGCGGACTGTAGCCCACCAGACTCCTCTGTCCATAGAATTTTCCAAGCAAGAATAGAGGAGAGGGTTGCCATTTCCTCCTCTAGGGGATCTTCCCGACCCAGGGAGTGAACTCTCATCTCCTGCATCTCCTGCATTGGCAGGCAGATTCTTTACCACTACCGCCACCTGAGAAGCACATATGTATGTATACATGTATAAAAGTGTATATATATATAAACATGCATGTGAATATGTCAACTTTTTATATTAGTGTTTCTACAAAGTGCTTTGAAATCCATTAGAATGATAGGACGTCAGGAAGATTGTAATAGTGCTAAATGCACTTTGCATGCTCATGGCAGGTGATTAGTAACATGGATTGGTTGATGGAGATGGCTGAAATATTATTTGTAATTTGCATAAACTAAATTTTGCCTTGTAATAATGACTAGACTAAACAGTGTACAGATAAATGAACCTTCACACAAAAAAGATGCAAATTCTATGTTTTTCTCATATCCACATGGCTGGAGTTGCAATGGACCAAAGCATAATGGGATCTGACCTGCTTTTGAGTCAGGGAAATTTAACAATCATTTGTGTATGTGTGCTAAGTTGCTTCAGTCATGTCTGACTTTTTGTGAACCCATTGACTGTAGCCCACCAGGCTCCTCTATTCATGAGATTTCGGAAGCAAGGATTCCCTTCTCCAGGGGGTCTTCCCAACCCATGGATCAAACTTGAGTCTCCTAAATTGCAGACAGATTCTTTACCATCTGAGTCACCAGAGAAGCCCAACAATCACTTGTAGTCAACTCCGAAGTCAGGAATTCAATGAGGCCCTCAGCTCCATGGCAACTTATCTCAAAGTCAAATTTTTACCCTCAAATCTGGAACATTTTTTAGATGTTATCAGGTAACAATTCTGTTTTCTACTGTTCAGCTGAGGTTCTCTAAATATTCAGGAACTTTTTGTTGACAGAAAGATATTTTTATAAATATCCCCTCCCCCATTTTTAATGGATGCGTATGTTTACAACACATTTCTCATTTTTTAAAGTATTTTCAAACGTCACTAACTTTCAAATATTACTTTTTCACAAACCTACTTGCAGACCTTGCTGTTTTTAAAACACATGCCAGACTTGGACTTGCTACAGATAACACACCACACTTGCACAGCTGTTTCATCAGCCTTACCTGGGATCGTTTTCAAAATTCCAGGGCAGGACAGGAGTCCCACAGCATAGTGCCTGGAACACAGCCAGTCTCACAGCACTGAGTCAATATGACACACACTCAGTCAAAAGTACATTTGATTCTTGAGTCTAAAAGACACAAAACACCTGGTGTTGTCTTCTTTCTTTCTCTCTGTCTCTCTCTCTCTGTCTCTCAATCTCTGTCTCTTTGAGAGAAATATGGAAGCTCTGGAATTATGGGCAGAGAGTCTATTGGGAACAGTCCTAAGAGAGCCAAGGTTTATATGTGAGCGCCTGGGAAGGAACATGAGTCACACTTGGATCTTTTCAAGCCTGGCTGCAAACGTGCTGAGCCTTAGCCATTATTAGTGCTGGTTTCTGATGTGAGAAGCAGCAACTCCATAGCTGCTTTTTAAAAAGAAAAACTCAGGTTTGACAAAGAATTTGCTAAAAGGATATTAAAATAGAACTCTTACTTTTTAACCTGCAGGAGTAGAGCCTTACACCAAGGATATTTGTTGGTACTTAGTGATGAACTTTCAGATTTTCAAGCTGGTTTTAGAAAAGGCAGAGGAACCAGAGATAAAATTGCCAACATCAGCTGGATCATGGAAAAAGCAAGAGAGTTCCAGAAAAATATCTATTTCTGCTATATTGACTATGCCAAAGCCTTTGACTGTGTGGATCACAATAAACTGTGGAAACTTCTGAAAGAGATGGGAATACCAGAGCACCTGACCTGCCTCTTGAGAAACCTAGATGTAGGTCAGGAAGCAACAGTTAGAACTGGACATGGAACAACAGACTGGTTCCAAATAGGAAAAGGAGCACGTCAAGGCTGTATATTGTCACCCTGCTTATTTAACTTCTATGCAGAGTACACCATGAGAAACGCTGGACTGGAAGAAGCACAAGCTGGAATCAAGATTGCCGGGAGAAATATCAGTAACCTCAGATATGCAGATGACACCACCCTTATGGCAGAAAGTGAAGAGGAACTAAAAAGCCTCTTGATGAAAGTGAAAGAGAAGAGTGAAAAAGTTGGCTTAAATCTCAACATTCAGAAAACTAAGATCATGGCATCTGGTCCTATCACTTCATGGGAAATAGATGGGGAAACAGTGTTAGTCTTTATTTTCTTGGGCTCCAAAATCACTGCAGATGGTGATTGCAGCCTTGAAATTAAAAGATGCTTACTCCTTGGAGGGAAAGTTATGACCAACTTAGATAGCATATTGAAAAGCAGAGATATTACTTTGCCAACAAAGGTCCGTCTGGTCAAGGCTATGGTTTTTCCAGAGGTCATGTATGGATGTGAGAGTTGAACTGTGAAGAAAGCTGAGCGCTGAAAAATTGATGCTTTTGAACTGTGGTGTTGGAGAAGACTCTTGAGAGTCCCTTGGACTGCAAGGAGATCCAACCAGTCCATCCTAAAGAAAGTCATTCCTGGGTGTTCATTGGAAGGACTGATGCTGAGGAGCGAACTCCAATGCTTTGGCACCTCATGCAAAGAGTTATCTCATTGGAAAAGACCCTGATACTGGGAGGGATTGAGGGCAGGAGGAGAAGGGGATGACAGAGGATGAGATGGCTGGATGGCATCACCGAATCGATGCACATGAGTTTGGGTGAACTCCCGGAGTTGGCGATGAACAGGGAGGCCTGGCATGCTGCCATTCATGGGGTCGCAAAGAGTCGGACATGACTGAGTGACTGAACTGAACTGAACTGAGTGATCGATTTGTATCCCTTTGCCTGAGGAACAATTCCTTTAGTTCTAAATTTGATTACTTTACCTGAATGATCTACCAGATATAAATTATACCCTTGACACTATAAAATTATAACTCAAGCTAAGTATCTTATAATTAGTAAATTATGAATGTTGTATTAATAAAAAATTACATGTAGCAAGTTAGCAATATAGTGAATGAGATAGTCTAATAATTGCTTACCCTATTTTCATGATTCATCTTTGTAACTCTGGACGCTTGAAGGTGGTGGTATAGCTAGAATTTCATAAGGTGTCTGTAAGCTTTAATCACAAATAACAAGCTGGTAATTACTACTGAAAAACTTACACAAATCAGGTCAAAGTCTGAGAATATTAGCATTTTCCCATGTCTCCACTACCCACTACTTTAGAACATGGGAGGTTTCTACGCTGGTAGGAAATGGAGCAGAAAGCAAAACAGTAGCAAAATAGAGCAATAAAAAGTTAAGTGAATAGGTAACCTGTGGGGTAAATCAGAGACTGTGACTATTTTGTAATGTCGGGAAAGTTAGAACAAATGGCCACCATATGATATAATAAACTTCCTGTGAATTACAACCCAAAAGCAGAATGACAGATCAATACTAAAGGTAGGATGCTGGAAAAGGGGGGCTTTATCTGAATAAGAATCTTTCAACTGTTTTCTAAGTGCAGCATTGCACTCAATCCATTTTCTTCTTTACTCCTACAGAATTACTAGTAAAGGGATCTACCAGGAAGCAATTTTGACAGTGTCATGTAACAGTATGTTTGCAGATTGGAACCTACTGATAATCCTTACAGAGCTAATACTAAATATTTACTGGCAGCCCATGACTTAGTACTGATCCATAGATAAAAATGCCTGTAATTTTCCCTGCTGCCTCTCAACACCACTGATTTTCTCTGAGTGTTACCTGCCCTTTCCCTACTCCTCCCATAATGTGTTAGCTCTTAAGGAAAAGCTAAGAATTTGCTACCCAATTAGGGAGCCTGTGGATTCAGAGGTTTTCCTGGTGGCTCAGATGGTAAAGAATCTGCCTGCAGTGTGGGAGACCTGGGTTCAATCCCTGGGTCGGGAATCATTCCCTTCTCCCTCCTCCGGAGAAGGGAATGACAATCCACTCCAGTATTCTTGCCTAGAGAATTCCATAGACAGAAGAACCTGGTGGGCCACAGTCCATGGGGTCACAAAGAGTCAATCCTGCTGCTGCTGCTGCTGCTAAGTCGCTTCAGTCCTGTCCAACTCTGTGCGACCCCATAGACAGCAGGCCACCAGGCCCTGCCGTCCCTGTGATTCTCCAGGCAAGAACACTGGAGTGGGTTGCCATTTCCTTCTCCAAGACATGAAAGTGAAAAGTGGAAGTGAAGTCGCTCAGTCGTGCCCGACTCTTATCGACCCCATGGACTGCAGCCTACCAGGCTCCTCCATCCATGGGATTTTCCAGGCAAGAGTACCGGAGTGGGTTGCCATTGCCTTCTCCGAGTCAATCCTGAGTGACATTTTCAGAAGCAGAAGTTAAAAGGTGCGAAAGCAAAAAAAAAAAATAAAAGTGATCTTAGGGGAAGAAGTATTTCACACTCCTAGATCGGGCTGATATGTCTACTTGGTGATCCACTGCCAAAAATTCCTCTTGAGCTAGCTGAATTTTCCACTTAACATAATATTGGATCAAAAGCCAAAAGCCTCTTGTTGGGTTTCAAAAATTACCAAAAGTGTCCAATCACTGTTGAGAGACTGCTAAGTAACAAGCATTTTGATAGACATTTTATTCTTACAATCAGCCTGTGAGTTATGATACTATTAATCAAATTTAAGATGCAGGCAAACAAAAGCTCAGAAAAAGGTTAAGTGATTTATCAAAGCCAGGGTAATGGAGTCAGAATTCAAAGACAGGTGTCAAGCCCTAGAGAGTATCTCTGCTGCTGCTTCTGCATTCTACATTGTCTTCTTCATTGTTGGCAGTGTTTCATATTTTAGTTTGATTTAACTCAACCCTGATCCATGCATTTATCCAGCATTCAACAGGCATTTGTAGAGTGCTGTGTGGGCTACCCTGTTACTTCCCGAAGCTTCCTGAAATTAGGTGCACTGGGGAATTGTTTGATGTGGGGGTGGGTCAGGTGGCTACAAACTGATTATTTAGCTCAGGCATTTGATAGGCACTTCCTGGTTTGGACCCCCAGGGACTTTGTGGGCTGAAAATTGGAAAAGAACTAGGTAACGGGAAGTGAGAAGGTACTAGTGACTAGTTTTACATCTTTAATATAATCACTAGATTATATAGCCTTTAAATGTGTCAACTGTACTACATTTCCCATAATTCTCTGTGTGTTTCTGCTTAGGGTGGGGAAAAAAAATCTTTTCATGGGAGATTTGGAAGGCAAGAGTGAAGCAGCAGCCATTTTTGTCTTCATGCTCAGGTCAAGGCAGGTGGTTTTGTAGTTCATGCGTATTGTCACTTAGTTGATGGCTCACCTTGGGAGGAGTGAGTAGCCAGGCCCACAACTGCCTCACCTTCCCTTCATTCTCCTTCAGTGTTTCTGACTCCTGGGACAGAACTGTGCCTAGCTCCATGATAATTGGGTCCCAGGTCTGTCCTCATAGAGTTATAATTGGTGGGTGCTGATAGATGCCAGCTGGCTCTTGCACTTCTTACTTAGAGTCATCTTCTCTTCCAGACCATCTGCAACCTGTGTGTTTCAATCTCCAGGTTCCCAAAACAAAGGAAGTAGTCTTACTGAGACTGCTTTCACATTGTGTGAGATCAAATTTCTATATCAAAATCTGCTTCTCTGGTTCACCTCTCACCAATATACTAGGAAAGGAGGGGTCTAAATATTTTCCTCCCTCCCTTCTAGATTGCATAACCTGACTGCATCTGATACTCTTGGAAACTCAACTGTTTAGCTGCCTCAGGGATTGCATGTCTGTGAGCCAGGAAGCAGGTTCTCACCAGACACCAAATCTCCCAACATCCTGATCTTAAACTTCTCAGCCTCGGGAACTGTGAGAAGTAAATTTCTGGTGTTTATTAGTCACACTGTGATTTCAAGTGCCCATTCTAAGGCCCTGTGAGCTAACAAGTATCCCTCTCTATCGGGAGGCCAAATTTCTCTTCTGCACTTCAAACTTGTATATTGGGTTGTCTACTGAGAAAGCCCAATGAGATGTACTATATACAAAGTGAAGTGAAAGTTTCTCAGTCCTGCCTAACTCTTTGCGACCCCATGAACTACACAGTCCATGGAATTCTCCAGGCTAGAATACTGGAGTGGATAGCCTTTCCCTTATCCAGGGGATCTTCCCAACCCAGGGATTGAACCCAGGTCTCCCCATTGGAGGCAGATTCTTTACCAGCTGAGCCACAAGGGAGCCCAAGAATACTGGAGTGGGTAGCCTATCCCTTCTCCAGCAGATATTCCTGAACCAGGAATTGACCCAGGTTCTGCAGCATTGCAGGCAGATTCTTTGTACTAAATACAAACTAGCATTTAATTTCTTCAATATCAAACTGATGATTGCTCATCCCATACTCTGAAAATGCAAACTAATAGACAAATACCCCAAATATTCTCTCAATGTTTTTTTTCTTTAGCTACTGGAACAACTGTCAATCCAGTGCTCAAGTCAGAATACTAGCAGTTCTTTTTTATTCCTTGGTATTCTCTTTTTCTTTACATTCAGTCACTCAGCTATAAAATTTCAAAACATTTATCAAATCCATTCATTTCTCTCCACAGCCACTATTTCAGCTCAAGACACCCATTCTCCAAGAATTATTAATAAGTGTGTGTATCATAAGATATAATGCAATATATGCTTTTGCTACATGTACATTATATATTCAGTTCAGTTCAGTTCAGTCGCTCAGTCGTGTCTGACTCTTTGCGACCCCATGAATCACAGCACGCCAGGCCTCCCTGTCCATCACCAGCTCCCGGAGCTTACTCAGATTCAAGTCCATCGAGTCAGTGATGCCATCCAGCCATCTCATCCTCTGTCATCCCCTTCTCCTCCTGCCCCCAATCCCTCCCAGCATCAAAGTCTTTTCCAATGAATCAACTCTTCACATGAGGTGGCCAAAGTACTGGAGTTTCAGCTTCAGCATCATTCCCTCCAAAGAAATCCCAGAGCTGATCTCCTTCAGAATGGACTGGTTGGGTCTCCTTGCAGTCCAAGGGACTCTCAAGAGTCTTCTCAAACACCACAGTTCAAAAGCATCAATTCTTCAGCGCTCAGCCTTCTTCACAGTCCAACTCTCACATCCATACATGACCACAGGAAAAACCATAGCCTTGACTATCTGGACCTTTGTTGGCCAAGTAATGTCTCTGCTTTGAATATGCTATCTAGGTTGGTCATAACTTTCCTTCCAAGGAGTAAGCATCTTTTAATTTCATGGCTGCAGTCACCATCTGCAGTCATTTTGGAGCCCCAAAAAATAAAGTCTGACACTGTGTCCACTGTTTCCCCATCTATTTCCCATGAAGTGATGGGACTGGATGCCATGATCTTTGTTTTCTGAATGTTGAGTTTTAAGCCAACTTTTTCACTCTCCTCTTTCACTTTCATCAAGAGGCTTTTTAGTTCCTCTTCACTTTCTGCCATAAGGGTGGTGTCATCTGCATATCTGAGGTTATTGATAGTTCTCCCGGCAATCTTGATTCCAGCTTGTGTTTGTTCCAGTCCAGCGTTTCTCATGATGTACTCTGCATAGAAGTTAAATAAGCAGGGTGACAATATACAGCCTTGACGTACTCCTTTTCCTATTTGGAACCAGTCTGTTGTTTCATGTCCAGTTCTAACTGTTGCTTCCTGACCTGCATACAGATTTCTCAAGGGGCAGGTCAGGTGGTCTGGTGTTCCCATCTCTTTCAGAATTTTCCACAGTTTATTGTGATCCACACAGTCAAAGGCTTTGGCATAGTCAATAAAACAGAAATAGATGTTTTTCCAGAACTCTCTTGCTTTTTCCATGATCCAGCAGATGTTGGCAATTTTATCTCTGGTTCCTCTGCCTTTTCTAAAACCAGCTTGAACATCAGGAAGTTCACGGTTCACGTATTGCTGAAGCCTGGCTTGGAGAATTTTGAGCATTACTTTACTAGTGTGTGAGATGAGTGCAATTGTGCAGTAGTTTGAGCATTCTTTGGCATTGCCCTTCTTTGGGATTGGAATGAAAATGGAGCTTTTCCAGTCCTATGGCCACTGCTGAGTTTTCCAAGTTTGCTGGCATATTGAGTGCAGCACTTTCACAGCATCATCTTTCAGGATTTGAAATAGCTCAACTGGAATTCCATCACCTCCACTAGCTTGGTTCATAGTGATGCTTTCTAATGCCCACTTGACTTCACATTCCAGGATGTCTGGCTCTAGGTAAGTGATCACACCATCATGAGTATCTTGGTCGTGAAGATCTTTTTTGTACAGTTCTTCTGTGTATTCTTGCCACCTCTTCTTAATATCTTCTGCTTCTGTTGGCAATATATACTTTATGTATATTTGCGTGTATGATATCATGTTATACATACTTTTCTGAAACTTACTTTTTACTTAATATCTTATAAACCACTCTTTATCTAGTGCAAATATGTGTTATGGGTGTACCATTAGTTGTTTAAATTATACAAGTAATAGATGCATATAGTCAAGAATGCATGCAGAAAGCTATGAAATATAGAATAAAGTATTCCTTTTCCCATGACCCCATTTTCATTCTGCTATTGCAATCACTGCTAAAAGTTTATTGCATTAGTCACACCAAATTTAATATTTCACTTTAAATCCTGTGCTATACCTCTGTTTTTTCATCTGTCAACATTAAAGATTAACTTATTTACTCCCTTAAATAAAAGATGAGAATTCACTGCATTTATATCATCTTCCATTTCTTTGCCACAAACTAGGCAACATTTTCTGATTTAGCTTTAGTTTTTCATGTATTAATTTTAACTTTAAACTATATTCTTAAGCTTTTATTTCTTCCTTTATCAACTTTCGGCAATATCTACTGATTCCACTTTATGAAAAATGAGAAAATTAATTAACCTGCTGGTCTTTTCCTAGATCTTATTTTTCTCCATATCATATCTCAGTTTCTGTTGATTAAATCATTTTTTCCAACATCAAGATTAATAATATTGCTTAGTATGTTGAGTTACATCATTATAGTTAAAAAGCTCTTTTTATTTCTAGGTTTCTTCTCAAAGATAAAAAACAATAAATAATGTGGGTTTTACCCACATCTAAATATACCTATTTACTATACAACAAAATAAAATATTTGGACCATAAAAGGAGCAATAAAATGGTGTGACTGGAGACTCCAAAAGACAAGCCTCATGGCTTCTCTTTTATTTTCATGTTGAGTATCCATTTCTTCTGGATATTTTTCAAATACCTCTGTTTTTTAAATCCTGTTAATACTTCCTTAGATCAACAGGAACACATCCAACTGCTGAACATGTTGGGTTTATTACCTGTTGCAGTAGGGAAGACACAGATCAATGGGAATTGCTGGATATCTCAGTGAGAGGGCATTAAAATGAACTATCGGAAATTTTCTGAGTTCTTTAATATACCCTAAGGTTTATTTTCTTCTCAGTTGATTAATGATTTGACTAGCTATAGAACTGTAGGCTTAGAATTTAAAGTAGTCAATTATCTTCTATAATTCAATTTCATATAGCTGATGAAAAGTCTGAGGTAAATGTGGTTTTTATTTCTTGATATATGTTTTTTACTCTCCCTGTTTCTCTTAAATCTTTAAGGATTTATCTAGGTATGGGTTTATTTATATTTTTTCCATTAATTTCATGGGTATTTTCAATGTAAATATTTATGCTATCCTTCAGTTTAGAAACTTTTCTTTTAGTTTTAAATGTTTTCTCTCCTCCATTAACCCTGTTTTCTATGCTCTATGCCTTTGGAATCTATCCTCCATATATTGTTAACTTTTCTTGGATACTTTCCTACACTTTATCTTTTATTGTATATTCTAGGAAACTTCTTTAATTTGGATCACATATTTCATCTTCGGTGATTTTATTAACCAGAAAATTCACTATTTTTTTTGAAAATAAGAACTTCCAAGAACTTTACGTTTTCCTTTGATTTTCTTTTCTTTATCATGTCATCCTGATTTATTTTAAAAGTGCAGTACCATTTGAAAAGCTATGAAATTATTCATTGTATATTTTAATTACCTTTTTTTCTTTCAGTGATTTGTTTCCTAGGCAGTTTTATTATTGCTGTCACTCAGGATGTTGATTGTCCTCTGCTCTCTGCTTAATCTTGATTGCTCACTTATAATTAATTGAATGAATAAATTGATTGATATAGTCAGGGAGCCTGGAGACTTAACCAATTGCCGAAAGGAGGGCTTGACTTCTCTAGAGATGGAGCAAGATAAGTTACTTCCCTCAACAACAGATTGGATTTTTCAGTTCCTATTATCTGGGCTTCCCTGGTGGCTCGGACTGTAAAGACTCTGCCCATAATGTGGGAGGCCCTGGTTCAGTCCCTGGGTCAGGAAGATCACCTGAAGAAAGGAATGGCTACCCACTTGCCAGGAGAATTCCCTGGACAGAGGAGCCTTGATGGCCACAGTCCATGGGATTGCAAAGAGTTGGGCACGACTGAGTGACAAACACTTTCAAACTTTCATACCTTATCTGATATGGCAGTCAGGCGTGCTCAAACCTCCAGTGTGCCTCTCTCCTAGGACCTTAAACCCTCCACAGACAGATTACAAACTTTCTTTAGTTTGTGTCAGGATTTTATCCAGATGGCAAAGTACTTTGTGTTAAGTCACTCCTCTTTATTTTTTTCAGTACAAGAGAGGAAGGATTTACTCAGCGTTTTTGTTATCAGTTATGTAATGACTTTTCCTGATGGCTCCAAGGCCCACTTTCTGTTCTTAGGATTTGTTGGCTTTAATTTAGCACTCCTTTAGGAATCACTTGGGAAAAATAGTACTCAAGGATTGTAGGCTTCTCTGTCTAGGGCCTCTCTGCAGGTTTGTGTAGGATGAACTGGGCACTTATCTGTGTGAATGGAGACCCCCAGAATTGCACAGTGCACAGCTTGAAAACTGAGGCTTGCTATTTCATCTCTACCTAGCTCCTGAAATGTCTCCAAATTCTTATCTTCATGGATTCCCAGTGATATTCTTTTGTGTCTTAAAAAATATTTTAAGTACTTTAACGTGACTTTGGAAGTACAGGAAAAAACAAATATTCTTAGATGAATGACTTGAATCAGAAACCATGTATTAGTTTTATTATTTCTTCTAGATATTATCTGTACTTAGATTAATACCCTAAATATTATCACCCTAAAACTGATGGAATGGGGAAAATAATCATGCTTCTCACAACATTTATGTATAAAAATTTCAATTCTTTTTGAAAAACTATGATTGCCTCAGGTTATTTTAGGGTGAGAAATTTAGGGGGAACTATCTTTATCAGATACTGATCATTTAAACATAGAAATACATTAAATAAAGGTTTATGTATATAAATGAGAGAGAGTCATGAGGATGAAAATTATTTTAAAAAATAAATGATAATATTTATGCTTGAGAAATTCCTCTACTTACAAATTTCAGGTAAGGTAACTAAATTTGATTTAAGGGCAAAAGGATTAGAAACTTGTAGTTAAGAAAGAAGAAATTAAGAGATAGAAAGCAATAAAGACCTGATTATTGACTGTCTCTTTCTTTCCTATCGCAGCCAATGTGAAACATTCAATGGTGTCCTTGGCTTACTATTTGTCAGCCAAAGAAGGATAAGGTATGTGTCTCACTGGTTGGGTTACCTGAGAAGCGGACTCTGCAATGATCAGCAGGATATTTATCAGAGTGCTCTTAGGATCAATACATATGGAAAGGAAACAGGAGGACATAGTTGAACTAGTTTATAAGCCCCAGACCTCAGCCCACCCCAGATATAGCTTTGGAACTCATCTGCTCTTTCAGAGATGTCTTGAATTCGGGGGCTGTGTATCCTGGGAATGATCATCCACTGGATGTGGGCACACCTGAAAAGAGGTGTGACTTGACAAGTAGCTTTCTTCTCCTGTGGCTAGGCTCCCAAAACACCAATAGTTGACTACTATCCTCTAACATCACACCCATCAGCCAGGGAAGTATTTAATATTATAATAAATCCTTTATTTCTGAGAGAAGCTCAAGGCATCTTATATCAACCATAATCTACCCTTGCTACCACTTGGAATCATTTCTTACAGGTTCTGGGAGCATCTTCCTTCTCTTAGTGAAAGGGAAAATAAAGTAGAAAGATTAGTGGGAAAAACCAGCCCCAGCTATTAGCCTCAGGTCCCAACAGCACACCAGGAAATATTTCTCAAAAGCCATAAATCTCAACTGTAAATGCAATGGCCTTGCTCCAAAACCCTAGAAGGCTGCATGATATTCTCCTGCTAGGGCTTATCATAAAATCAGTATGGGTAACCCTTCCCACCACTAATATCTCTATCTAGCACCACAGGGTCTACTGAGTCGTATGTCCACCATCCAAGCGGCTGAATTACTTGTACTTAAGCCTGGAATTGCCGCAGAGCCCTTCCATGATCTGGGATCCACTCATAGCTGCCAGCCTTTCAGACACTAGCTATATCCCCAGGTGGAAAATATGCTACCTCTGGGTCTGTCAGCCACTGTGTTTCTTCATGGTGCGAGGCACAAGATGCAATAGTTTGTCCTTTACTTTGGAGAGAATGTCCTCACACACGGAGACCACAGACATTTTTATTAACTTGGTGGGCCTTGGAATCTTTCTATGATTTGTTTTGTGCTTTCTGGAGGACGTATGGCTTACAAGACTTTAATCATGCTGGCTACTTCTTGCTCATGCAGTCCAATTAGAATAATGTCATTTATATGATCGTGAAACAAAATGATATTCAGACATCCTGGAAACTATGTTATGACAAAGGACAGACTAGCTACCAGAGTCCTAGCACAAAACTGTAAATATATTCTGTTATTTGGGTCTTTCTTCTGACAAAGATACAAAAGAAAACATTCTCCAGATCAAATCAATGACCACTTACCAAGTTCCTGAGGACATGCTAATTCGTTCTAACAAACATTTCACATCTGGCTCCACAGCAGTATTTGGAGCTACTATTTTCTTGAGTTTACAGTAATTCACTTTACTCTTCAATATTTGTTGGCTTTGGTTTTGCTCTTTGTTGTAGGAACATGACGTGTATGAAACAGAGATAGGAGGATAGCTGTTACTTGTGCACCTTTTACGTATTTAAGGGTGATGCTAATTTCTGTTCTTCCCCTGCCATGGGAGATGTGATTTATTTGCTCTCCTAGCAAGGTGTGTAGGTGGCGCAGTTCAGAGACACCGTCTTGGCCTTCATAGCGCTTACACTATAGGCCAAGAACCCATTATATGGGTTGCTGAAAGTGAAAGTGTTAGTCGCAGCAAATATAACCATTATACATTTAGGGACTCTAGAAACTACCATTGGGTGAGTCTGCAAATCCAGTCAACCCACTGTGAACTATGACTGGGCTAGAACCCTGTTTATTAGCTATCCTCATATGATCCCTCTAGAGCAGAGAGTGTGTGTGATAAGTCGCTTCAGTCATGTCTGACTCTTTGCAACTCTATGGACTATAGCCTGCCAAACTCTTCTGTCCATGGGGATTCTCCAGGCAAGAATACCGGAGTGGGTTGCCATGCCCTCCACGGGAATCTTCCCAACCCAGAGATTATACTCATGTCTCTTATGTCTCCTGCATTGGCAGGTAGGTTCTTTACCACTAGTGCCACTTGGAACTATAATAGAGTTCAGATCAATTCAGTTCAGTCTCTCAGTTATGTATAACTCTTTGTGACCCCATGGACCAGCATGCCAGACCTCCCTGTCCATCAGCAACTCCCAGAGCCTACTCAAATTCATGTCCATTAAGTCGGTGATGCCATCCAACCTTTTCATCCTCTATTGTCCCCTTCTCCTCCTGCCTTCAGTCTTTCCCAGCATCAGGGTCTTTTCCAATGAGTCAGTTCTTTGCATCAGGTGACCAAAGTATTAGAGTTTCAGCTTCAGCATCAGTCCTTCCAATGAATATTGAGGACTGATTTCCTTTAGGATGAACTGGTTGGATCTCCTTGCAGTCCAAGGTACTCTCAAGAGTCTTCTCCAACACCATAGTTCAAAAGCATCAATTCTTCAGCACTGAGCTTTCTTTATAGTCCAACTCTCACATCTGTACATGACATGTTAGACATGTTCGTGTCCAACTCTTTGCCACTCCATGGACCATCCATGAAATTCTCCAGGCTAGAATACTGAATTGGGTAGCCTATCCCTTCTCCAGGGGATCTTCCTGACACACGAATCTAACTGGGGTGTCTTGCATTGCAGGCGGATTCCTTACCAACTGAGCTATGAGGGAAACCCTTAGTAAATTCTTATGGGTCCCTTTGAGACAAAACTTTGGAATTACAGTAATGTACAGTTGCTGGGGCTTGGCAGGGCTCCTTCTCCTGGTGACCTAGTCTCTTTTTCAGTCATTAGGTTTTAGATTCCAAAGCTGGCTTGGGGTGAAAACTGGTTAAGACATTATGAATTTTATCAGTATTTCTAGCCTTACTCTCAGTTTACTGATTTTTTTTTATTATTGAATTTATAGATTGAGTAATATAGTACTTTACTTTTTGGTTACATATTATTTCCCTTGAGATGCTATATTCTATTAACCATCACTGTAATTCTCTGTGACTTGATTTTCTTGGCCCTTTGACTTGACTCCAATCTTTTTTTAATCAAAGTGGAGTTGATTTACAATGTTGTGTTAGTTTCTTGTATATAGCAAAATGATTCAGTTATATATATTTTTAAAATGTTATGTTACTTTCTGGTGTACAGTAAAGTGATTCAGATATATATATATACACACACATATATAAAAGATTATATATATGCATAATATTTTATATTATTTTCCATTATGCTTTATTACAAGATATTGAATGTAATTTCCTGTTCATTAATATACAGTGGTAGGAACTTGTTCATTTATTTTATATATAATAGTATGTATCTGCTAATTCCAAGCTCCTAATTTATCCTCCCCTTTCCCCTTGCTAACCATAAGTTTGTTTTTTCTTTCTTTGAGAACTTGACTCCAATCTTAATGCTCTTTACAGCAAACACACTCATCTGCCTATTG
This sequence comes from Bos indicus x Bos taurus, assembly GCF_003369695.1. Classification (NCBI taxonomy): domain Eukaryota; kingdom Metazoa; phylum Chordata; class Mammalia; order Artiodactyla; family Bovidae; genus Bos; species Bos indicus x Bos taurus. Next base: position 33,326,228 of record NC_040077.1, read on the forward strand.
ATGCTTATGTGCTGCCACCTGGACTCTACTGTGCTGGGTCTTATGATGCCCCTTCAGTTCTATGATGGTATTTTCCACTCACCTGGCCTAGAGAATAAAGCAATAGATGAACTTCTCAGTGAGGTTGGGACCAGTCTCACTGGCATATTCATTAAATGTTTCAAAAACTGGCCCTCCCGTGGAACAGAAGAGTCTAATGGGATTTCTCTATAATATATCCCCTCTAACATAACCATATCTCTAAGACTTTTGCCTCTTAGTCCATCATTTGCCATGACAATTCTGACATTTCCACCTCACCTAGATTAGCCATCTAACTGGCATGTTAGTAATGTCATCTTAGCTGTGTGTTCGCATCATCTCCCAGAGACCTTACCATGGTGATAAATTCTATACTATTTTCCTGACCCAGGGATCAAACCTGTGCCTCTTCCATCTCCTGAATTGCAGACATTCTTTTCCACTGAGCCATCTGGGAAGCCTGAAGAGTACTAACCAAATTTATTTTCTACCCTCCCCTTGGTTCAGCATGCTCAGAATCCAGTCTCAAGCATGTCCTTCCACCTCATCTTAGTATATGTTGTTCAGATCCAAGTGTTCCTTTGAGGCTTAATCTCTTTTTTCTCCCTAGCAAGGCTAGCACTTCCCTGCCTGGATTGTTGTAAATTTTTGCCTCAATTATTTTCCTGGTGGCCAAAAGGTGGAAAGAATGTAGATCTGGAAGACGTGTTGCTTTTTAGGGAAGGTGCCTCTGCCTTTTGTTTAGACAAAGGGAATTTCTAACTTTAATAAAGTTAGCTGGGCCATTTCTATGAGTTTGGAAGGTTCAGAGGGATCTGGAGATTAAAGATCTATTACCTCAGGTATCTCCATTCCAGGTGTCAGTGCATTGTTCTTCCCCAACAAAGACTCTGATTTTGGCATGGCACATCTCCTTTGACTGGGAATTTAGCCTTATTTTGGAGCTTGGTATGCTAACCAGTTCAGTGCTGGGCCTGGCCCTCAGCTTTCTCTTCCCTTTTGCTCTAGGAGATGAGAGCCTCTTTATACCAAGCAAGCTTTCTGGCTTTGATATTTAGCTGTTAATTGCTTATTAATCACTCTTAATTTGTTATATTTTTTCCAGAAGATTGACAGAGCTTAGCGAGAATGATCCAATTCTAATGTCCTGGGGTTACCATTTCCCACATATTTCCAAGTGTCTAATGCATCACCCAAGCTAATGCAGTTTCTTCACAGTATGACATCCCAGTTTGCTGCTGATGAAAATTTTGATAATTGAATTGCTAACTTGTGCTCAAGGGCTATCCATGTTCAATTACTACTAAAGATGGACTCCTTATTCCCTACACCAGACAGGGACAGGTGATCCAGTTTTCAAATGCCTGTCAGTGTCTGGTTCTCTGACCAATACCATTGTAGCAAAGTTGGTTGACCTGGGAAGCTGGCTCTGAGATCGAGATTAATGCGCAGGAGCAGCTTTATAAGGAGTACATTTGGGATCAACATTTGTGGAGGGAAATTCAGGAAATAAAGTGTGATTAGGCAGTGGGCAGGCTTTCCTGGTTGCTCAGATGGAAAAGAATCTGCCTGCAATGCAGGAGACCTGGGTTTGATCCCTGGGTTGGGAAGATCCCCTGGAGGAGTCCATGTTAGCACACTCCAGTATTCTTACCTGGAGAATCCCAATGGACAGAGGAGCCTGGCAGGCAACAGTCTATGGAGCAGCAAAGAGTCAGATATACCTGAGCAACTAAGACCAGCACAGGCAGAGGGAGAAGAGAGACTGGGATGAAGTTCCAACAGAAGCCTAAGCTGACAAAATGGGGAGTTCTGGACATGCAATGGCCCATCAGAGTTGTCCCAACTTGGGACAAGGGGGCTTTTTGCTCCTTATTTATAAGTCTTTGAATATAAGCTTTTCCTGGAAGAAACTATGAAGTTAAATGAAGCAATTTTCCTTAACTAAAGGTAATTCTAAAGAGAACTGAATTTGAAGACACATTCCAACAGCTAGGGAAAAAATCCTTCACTCAAAAATGTGATCTAGATGACGCATCATAGCATCTATTTCATGATGCGATCCATTATAGCTGAAAGAACATTTTTCAAACTGAGGATGGAAAAAAAAATTTATGGCAAAATAATGTTAACAGTTCCTATTCTAGTTGTTTTCAAGATGTGACTAGAATAAAATTATTTAAATAAGAAAGACACTCATCTGTTATTTTCTGACTTGCTTAAAAAATCACCTATTGAGTAAAAATGTCTCATTTTAGACTCTGTTGAATTCAAATGTAAATATAAGTCCTACTTTCAAGATTATATTTTATGAGTGGGTACAAATATTAAATACATATGTAAATAAATATATGGGATAATTTCAGAAATTTAATAATAATGATATGTTATCAAGATAATTTAGTATATTTTATTGGGCAACAGTTCTATGCATATGTTAAGTACTGAGTGGAATACAGAAAAAAATACATTCTGTTTGTATCCTCTGCTAAATTAACTAAACATAGAGGTCATTAGACTGATGTTATTCTGATGTCCTGATCATAAACAAACTGAAATTTAAGCCTGTAAATGCCTCAGACCCACCTCCCAGAATATTGGAAATAAAAGCAAAAATAAACAAATGGGACCTAATTAAACTTAAAAGCTTCTGCACAACAAAGGAAACTATAAGCAAGGTGAAAAGACAGCCTTCAGAATGGGAGAAAATAATAGCAAATGAAGTAACTGACAAACAACTAATCTCAAAAATATAAGCAACTCCTACAGCTCAATTCCAGAAAAATAAATGACCCAATCAAAAAATGGGCCAAAGGACTAAATAGACATTTCTCCAAAGAAGACATACAGATGGCCAACAAATACATGAAAAGATGCTCAACATCACTCATTATCAGAGAAATGCAAATCAAAACCACTATAAGGTACCATTTCACGCCAGTCAGAATGGCTGCGATCCAAAAGTCTACAAGCAATAAATGCTGGAGAGGATGTGGAGAAAAGGGAACCCTCTTATACTGTTGGTGGGAATGCAAACTAGTACAGCCACTATGGAGAACAGTGTGGAGATTCCTTAAAAAACTGGAAATAGAACTGCCTTATGATCCAGCAATCCCACTGCTGGGCATACACACTGAAGAAACCAGAAGGGAAAAAGACACGTGTACCCCAATGTTCATCACAGCACTGTTTATAATAGCCAGGACATGGAAGCAACCTAGATGTCCATCAGCAGATGAATGGATAAGAAAGCAGTGGTACATATACACAATGGAGTATTACTCAGCCATTAAAAAGAATACATTTGAATCAGTTCTAATGCAGTGGATGAAACTGGAGCCTATTATACAGAGTGAAGTAAGCCATAAAGAAAAACACCAATACAGTATACTAACACATATATATGGAATTTAGAAAAACGGTAACGATAACCCTGTATGCGAGACAGCAAAAGAGATCCAGATGTATAGAACAGTCTTTGGACTCTGTGGGAGAGGGAGAGGGTGGGATGATTTGGGAGAATGGCACCGCAACATGTATAATATCATATATGAAACAAATCGCCAGTCCAAGTTCGATGCAGGATACAGGATGCTTGGGGCTGGTGCACTGGGATGGTACGGGGAGGGAGATGGGAGGGGGGTTCAGGATGGAGAGCACGTGTACACCCGAGGCAGATTCATGTTGATGTATGGCAAAACCAATACAATATTGTAAAGTAATTAACCTCCAATTAAAATAAATAAGTTTATGTTTAAAAAAAATGGTAGGGATGCACAGAAAAGAATAACATAATGTCATTTGCAGAAATATGGATGGACTTAGAGATTATCCTTATAAGTGAAGTAAGTCAAATGCAAATATCACATGATATCACTTATATGTAGAATATAAAAAATGATACAAATGAGTCTATTTATAATACAGAAATAGACTTTCAGACATAAAAAACAAACCTATGGGTGTGTGCTTAGTTGCTCAGTTGTGTCTGACTCTTTGTGACCCCAGGAACTGTAGCCCACTGGGCTCCTCTGTCCATGAGGATTCTCCAGGCAAGAATACTGGAGTGATTCCCATGCCCTCCTCCGGGGGATTTTTCCGATCCAGGGATCGAACCCAGGTCTCCCACATTGCAGGTGGATTCTTTATCACCTGAAGAGAGGGATAAATTAGGATTTGAGGATTAATGGATACACAGTACTATATATAAAATAGATAAACAAAAAGGACCTACTGTATAGCACAGGGAACTATATTCTTTATCTTGTAAGAATCTATAATGGAAAAGAATCTGAAAAAGAATGTGTGTGTGTGTGTGTGTAACTGAATCACTTTGCTGTATATCTGAAATATTGTAAATCAACTATGCTTCGATTTTTTTTAAAGATACCGGATAAATAAAACATGGCTTCTTCTTTTAAAAAAACCAAGGACAATCAGTCACAACCAACCAACCAGACTTTAAGTTATAACAAATCAAGTGATTTCCTCTCTTTACTTCCACAATTTCCTGTCTGTCTCCTGTCCCTGGAGGCTTCTAACCACATCCTGTTTGGTTCTATCCCATGTGAATAGACTTGTGCTCAAATAAAATGGTAAAAATTTTAATATGCTTCAGTTTATCCTGAATACTTAATTGAATTTACAATCTTACTGGAGAAATCAGAGACAAATACAGACATATCTCAGAGATACTGGGAGTTCAGTTCCAGACTGCCACAATAAGGTGAATATTTCAATAAAGAAAGGAACATTAATATTTTGGATTGCTAGTGTTTAAAATATTATGTTTACACATAGTATTCTATTAAGTGTGTAATATCAGTAGGTCTAAAAAATGTACATACCTTAATCTTAAAAAGCTTTATTTCTTCAATTAAATAAAAAAGATAATTGCATCTAAGGGCCTGTGAACTTAAATATAAAATGTGCTGTAGTGGGATTAATCTTTTAGGGAAAATAGAGGGGTGACTGTAAAAATGATTTTTGAACATACCCCCACACAAATACTTTATTACTAAAGCATGCTAACCATTATCTGAGACCTCAGTGAATTGAACTCTTTTTGCTAATGGAGGGTCTTGCCTCAATGTTGATGGCTGCTCGCTGATCAGGGTGTGGTTGCTGAAGTTTAGCGAGGCTATGGCAATTTCTTTTTTTTTTTCCATTCATGGATGGGTTTTTTAAACCCACTTTTATTCATTAATTGTAAGTAATACAAATATTTCAAAAATATAAACAGACACTTAATGGCATCCTACATTTCAAGTTTTTGAATACAACAAATTTATCAAATTATGGACTTGTAAGCAAGGTGGTCAGAACCCCAGAGCCCAGTCACAGTGGGAGGCAGATCTCCCTGACCCTCCAGATGGCGTCTTGAAGGGGGTTGAGCGGCACAACAGAGACAGGTCAAATCTGAGATAACTACAAGCAAAGAAGCTCAGGGCCCCAAAGATGAGAGTCTGCTCCAGGGGCATGCCCCACAGCATTAAGAGAATGTGGCAGGGGGCCAGACCTCTGCCTCCCCTCTTGCTTTCATTTGAATGCTTGGAAGCCATTGTTCAGTTCAGTTCAGTCGCTCAGTCGTATCCGACTCTGCGACCCCATGAATCGCAGCACGCCAGGCCTCCCTGTCCATCTCCAACTCCCGGAGTTCACTCATACTCATGTCCATCAAGTCAGTGATGCCATCCAGCCATCTCATCCTCTGTCGTCATTGTAGGATTATTATTAATTTTTTGTTGTATAGTTGACTTATTACATTAGTTTCAGGTGTATAGAGTGGTAATTTGATATTTATATAGGTTATACTCCATATACCACTCCAGTACTCTTGCCTGGAAAATCCCATGGATGGAGGAGCCTGGTAGGCTGAAGTCCCGAGGTCGCTAAGAGTTGGACATGACTGAGCGACTTCACTTTCACTTTCATGCATTGGAGAAGGAAATGGCAACCCACTCCAGTGTTCTTGCCTGGAGAATCCCAGGGATGGGGAAGCATGGTGGGCTGCCATCTATGGGGTCGCACAGAGTTGGACACAACTGAAGCGACTTAGCAGCAGCATACTCCATATAAAGTTATTATAAAATATTGACTATATTCCACATGCTATAATTACATTCTTGTAACTTATGAGTTTACACTTAGTATTTTGTACCTCTTAATCCTCCTCATCTCTTTTATACCTCTCCTCAGCCTGTCCCTTTTAGTTACTAGTTTGTTTTCTGCATCTGTGAGTCTGTTTCTATTTTGTTATATGTTTGCTTTATTTTTAGATTTCCCATATAAATGAAAATATACATTATTTGTCTTTCCCTGACTTATTTCACTAACCATAATACCCTCTAGATCTATCCATGCTGTTGCAAATATTTGCTGGCTTAATTTCAATACTGTGTCTTAGGGAACACGGAGCCCCAAGGAGAGGAAGAGAGATGGAGTAGCAGTCAAAACATACAGAATATTTGTCTATTAAGTTTACTGCCATATAATGCAGATTCCTGGTGCCTCAAAATAATTACAATAGTAGCATCAAAGATCACTGATCATAGATAATTACAATAACTACATAGATAACTACAATAACATAGATAACTACAATAAAATAATAATGAAAAAGTTTAAAATTTGCAAGAATTATCAAAATGTGACACACAGATATGAAGTGAGCAAATGTTGCTAGAAAAACAGAACTGATAAACTTGCTTAATGCAAGGTTGCTACAGACCTTCAGTTTATAAAATATGCAGTTTATCTGCAAAGCTCAGTAAAGTGAAGTACAGTAAAATGAAGAGTGTCTAAAGAAAATCTGCAAACTGCAAATGAGAGTGATTAAGACTCAAATGAACTAGACGATAATTGCTGTGCCATGTTTCTAGAAGTGTACTCACAGATTCACCAGAGTAAATCAACTACATTTTTTTGTTAAAAATATAGATTCTGGGGAGCTACCTCAGATTCAAAATTTCTAGAATGTATCCTGCATTCTACTAGCATTGCAAGTCATACTGATGTACAGTTATGTGTGAGAGGAACTTGTGAAAATGGCAGCTTATAAGAGGTTAAAATAATTGTCAGAATGCAATAAAGAATCTAGGAGCTATGAGTCTTGAGGCAAACCATGAAATGGATGGAATTTAGATCAAGAAAGAGGAGAGAATATTTTAGACAAGGGGAACTGAATCCTAGAGATAAATAAATGAGCAAGAGATATTTAAGATAGATTGAGCAGAATAGACAATTATGATGTACAAATTGGAGAACAGTAGGAAATGAAGTTGGGCAGAGAGTTTGCACCAGGTGGTAGAGAACTCTGAATGCCAGACTTGAAGAATTTTTAACTTTATTCTGGAAGTCATGAGGAATATTTGATTTATACAAAAAGAAAGTATTGGTACAAGCAAAGTTTTGAGAATATCAACCTGGTGTGGTACATGAGATAGCTTGAAGAAATACTCTAAACAGGATCTCAGTTAAGAGATCATTGAGATAAACAAGGTATGATGTCAATGGCCTAGATTAGCAAGTGAAAATACAAGAGGTAGATGGATATGAGAGATTACAGAAATACTTTGTGTGTTTTCATTCATTCTTATTTTTATGAAAGCTGAGAGTTATTTATTATCCTGAGGGATTCAGATAAACTTAAATAAGATAAATATTTGATATCACTTATCAAATGAGTGATATTTGGTAAGTTATAATGTGGGCCTTGTCTGGTCACTAACATGGAGCTGATGCTCACTGAGTGCCAGCTCTAATACTGATTATTATTCATATGTGGACAAATTTGTGCTGTCAGGAAAGGACCATAATTGACTAGAGTCAGAAGTGCTGGGCTCAAATGCTGGCAAGGTCTCGCCTTTTGCTGACCCATCTAGGATGTGCAGAAAATTAGTTACACAAGAGAGCTTTAAGGTCCTCTAAAGTTCTGAACATCTATGATTTTAAGAAATGATAACTTAATGGATCTTGTAATAGATATCCTATAAAAGAATATGTATCATACATTATGAAAACAGTAGCAATTTCTTGAGTCTCTTCTAGACAGAGATAATCCCCTTCTCACATAAAAGTTTTCTTTTTTAAAATTCCTTTATTTGTTCTATTTTCAGGATACAATGTAACATTTGATTTTGAAGAAAAGAATTTTATTTAAAAATCACATAAGAACCAAGTTTTAGTGCTCTATGAAAGAAAATCAGTGTGGTAGACAAAAGATTAGAACTAGGCATCTTTCATTTACTTACACTTGTAGAAATCATTTTACAAATCTTGTCTCCAAGAAAAAAGACACAGAAGCAGAAAGGAATTTATAGATGAACTTGCAAGGCTCAGAAATTGTTGGACAACTCAGCTTTTCATGTTGAGTTTAAGAACCAAAAAATATGATTCTGAACTGTCTTTTACATTACCTATGAAGAAAATGATAAACTGATTTGGACCAGACTCACCCTATTGAAAACTGTATACTGCAAAGACAGATACCAGTATTTTTAAGTTTGGAAAACAAATTACTTTCTTCAGTTTAAAATCATTGGTTTAAAATAAAAGCAACTTGTTTTCCATAATATAATCTCTCTAGGGAGAAAAGAAAAAGAATGGAGGTGGGGGGGATGTGTGCCTTGAAATTTAGCATTTAGGTAAGCATTTCTAGGGAAGTCCTTTTTAAATTAATATTAGTAGGCAATATGTAAATAAACAGCAGCTTTAAAATAAATTAAGTTTTTTTAATGACACTCAATAACTATGAAAAGTTCTTATGTCAACAAGGACTTATTTTAAAATAGATTTGTTTTTGACTAAAAAATACTCTTCCTGATGCATAATTAACAGATTGAAATTGTGGTTTAGATTTGGAAATATTCACCCTAGGAATAATTGTGGAAATATTCACCCTAGGAATAATTTGAATAGCCAATTTCTCAAGTATATTAAAAAGAGATTCAATTACCCAAAATGTATTTATATTTGTTTCTAAGGTTTACATTTAGTGAGTTTATATATACCTATATAGTGAGTCCTGTGTGGTGAATATTGAATATTTGAATTAGCTACCTGGAATTTAACAAAGAAATTGATTAGCCCTGACATTATGCACCAGGCAAATGATATAAGCCCAACCAGAATAAAATATGTGCATAAAGCTTTTTAAATTTATGTATTATTTTCATAATATAATGACATTTATCTTGTTTTCAAAGCAGCTTTAAGAGTTTTAGAATAAATGTTCTTTTTATGTTTTATTCTCAACAATATAATGTTTAGATATAGTCAGTATAAATATGGAAAACCATGTGAGATATGTAATTTCATCACCAGCTTTGTCTTTGGAATCACACTAACAGAACTATTTGGCAGAGAAGGAGCTGAGGGAGGTAGGTGTGAGGTCTGTTATGTAGTCACTGCTGGGCCATGACTGGGAGACAGCATTAGTGTTGAGAAGTACAAACAGATCACAAAGCCACTGCAAGGGGACTCAGAAGAAGCATCCAGAAATAGGGAGGCTTAAATAGATTTAGGCAAGAAGTCCTTCAGTTGTCCTTGGGGTATCTTAAAGGTATCATAAGGGCCCTGTGGCTGAGGGACTTAGATTTTTCATACCTTGAAAAACACTTGAAGATCCTCTTCCCTCCAGACCCACTTAAGAAGAATCAGTGCCCCAAAACAATTTTGGGGGAAAAAAAAAAGAAAGAGAAGAAAAAATACCCCAAGAGGGATTTTAATAACTTGTTGAGCAGGTTTTGAATTTGGAAGGCACGTGTCAGAACTAAATATTCCCATTAACCCCAAAGCTAGTAAAAGCAATTCCTAAAAGAATACTGCAAGATGTCAGAGGATTTGTAGACTGATTTCACATTTTCAGACCTTGCTTATTTTTTCAGCAATGTTTATTCCCAAATGAATATTTGACAAGGTAGGTAGCTGAAAGCTGTCTTCATTCTGTATTTTTCTTTTTCAATCCAAGCCAAGAAACTATGGAAGACTGGCAAAGTGACAGTAAAGAAAGAGCTGGAAATCTGGGTCAGACAGAAATGCATGATGATAATAACCTGAACATGTTTGAATTATAGCATTCTGAGCAGGTGATAAAGATTGCTGAATTATCAACCTGCTTTTTCTGAAGCCTTAATTTCTTCCAATTTGAGAGCCTCATTTTATACTGCACTATGAATTGAGTTTTATTTCATTAATATTGATTTAATTAGAGAAATAAGCCCATTGACAGGTGAGATGAATAGAAAAATTTACAGCCGCTAATTAACAACATTTTGGTTACTTCTTTCTTTCCTTACTTTTCAGTATATTCACTGTACACTGAATTGCACAATTCTTGAATGTATTTTGTTGAATTTTATCCACACTTAATTCAAAAGTTCTCCCAGTTTAGGGAACAGATACTGTATGAATATGCACAGTCTATATAATATAGACCCTTGAGGTGTGACTAGCAGATTGTTTTCAAATCTAGGGAATTGGAACTAGGATCTATGTCCTAATGGCTGAGGAATGCACGACAAAACATATTTTATGTGTAGATACAAAATCCATTTGTTTCAACTCCTTTTACTGATGGGGAAAAAAATAAAAAACAACAACAGATTATGTTGTATGTAAGACCATAGTCAAAAAATTGCCGCTATTTAGGAAGCTGAGGATTGACTAAATTGGCTGTTTCCTGGCTAGCCCCTAACTCCTCTGACACCAACCAACCTCCAGAAATCTATAAAGCAGGGAAAGGGTGCATCTGTGTAACACAGATGGGAAAACAAGTTGAAATACACTCCCAGCTGATGGTAGTCTAGCAGGGATGTCTTTTCATAGGCAGTGTCTCATGCTTATCTATTTCTTGGTCTTTTTGAATTCTATATTCAAATATTAAACTCATTTGAGTGAATCTTAGGAGACAACAAAAAAGGGACAGGAGGTTAACTCTTCAAATTGTAGAACTCTCCAAATCTAACTTTTAAGAAAAATTTACATTATCAGTTTTGAGGATTTTGTTTTGTTTTTGGTAAAACTCTTTTGATTAGGGATCATGTCTTATACTTAATTCATTGCTCACATTAGTCTCACAAGTATCCTAATAAAAGAAAGAAGGTATAAAGCAGACCTTGGGTAGAATTTTGAAGGAGTCAAGTTTACATGCAGGATTTTCTTCTTTATCAGCATCTTTCCTAGATCGTTTGAAACATAATCCCCACATTCTATTTGCTGAGTCCCTGAAGATTCACATGAGCCAACAATCCAAGTTTAACCCTTTATAACATCCTCTTTTCTTTCTTCCACCCAACCTCTTTCTAATGGATCAATGCCTTTTAACTTAGATCCCCATCAGAATATTGTTTCCAGGAAAGCAAGGAATTTATTTGTCTTGCTTAAAATTTTATCTTCAGTCTTGGTATCAATAAGTAGATCAATATATTTTATGTCAATGATGATTCATGCATTACAACTGGTTTGAGCTAGTTATTAGAATAAACACTTCTGATTTAGCAACATCTCGAATTTGATCATAAAGGCAACTTCATTTCTTTAAGGTGTTAAAGAAACTGTTACATGACACATGTTAGAGTAAGGGAGACTTTATTGAAGATGGCATTATGACAATAAGTATAAAGACCACTATAAGAGAGTTTTGCACTTGGGGAGAGAGATTGGGCTCAACTCTAAATGCAACAAGAAAAATGGGAATTTATAGCCAAAGAGCAGGGCAGGGGTCAGTGGATGAAAAATTACTAAGATGAATCATAAAGGATAAGGAGAGATTCTAGCTAAACTGACCTAACAGTATTCTTGCTGGAGGTAGAAAAAAAACAATGAAATGCCATTTCATATAACTACATTCAGCATTGCACTAAGTAAATTTCTAATCTTACCATCACCATACTTGTTCACTTGATTGTCCAATATATGGTAATCAGAATGTACATAATGAGGCCAGCTGCATTTGTGTGTATTCGTGAATGTGTGGGCTGCTGTATGATATCGCAACAACAACTTGGCCAAGCCTGGACACAGAGAAACTGGCTGTTTCCTCTATCTGTTTTCTCACCTCACCTGTAGCAGAGAAGGTTTGCAAAATCATGTCAGAATAACAGAGCCCAGAGTGATGAACACATGAAATGAGTTGGTCCTGCAACTATAATTGAAACTGCTAACTAGTTTTAGGATTATAATTACAAGCTAGACATTTCTGGTCTCTCTCTCTCTTTTTTAAACTGAATGGCATTTAGAAGGCCAACATTAATACACATTAAGAACAAAAGCCATTTAGTAACCCTCTCACCATCTTGTCACTTTACAAATTAAAATCTGGACTTTTTTTTTTTTTCTCTTCATCTTAAAGTATTTACAAACAGGTCTTTGCAATTCGGGCTTCCCTGGTGGCTCAGAGAGTAAAGAATCTGCCTGCAATGAAGGAGACCTGGGTTCCATCCGTGGGTCGGGAAGATCCCCTGGAGAAAGGAATAGCTACCCTCTTCAGTATTCTTGCCTGGAGAATCCCATCAACAGAGGAGCCTGATGGGTTACACGTCATGGGGTCACAAAGAGTCAGATGTGCTAGAGTGGCTAACACTTTCACTTTCACTACTTTACAATTCATTACGTGGTTCCCCATTTTCATTGAGACAGTGGGATGAACACTGGAGTGCAATCTGGCATTCCTGGAGTATGGTGTTGGCTCTGCCAGTGACTTGGTATGATCACTTACCTCCATGAGGCCTAGTTCTTCTCATTTGTAAAAAGACATGCTTTCAAATAAAAAAAAAGTTAAGGACACAGACTTATTCTTATGCTGAGATGGAATAGATATTCAAGGTATTAAGGGAAATAATGTCAACTCTTATGCTAAACATGAACTGATTATTCCCAGAGAGGTTTGATATATCTTCACAGTTACATGAGCTGTTATAGCAGTTTGGGGGTTACTTCTAAGCAAAGAAGTTAAAAATAATATTTTTACATTGACCAGTGACTTTTATATCCATGAATGTGAAATCATTTTAGAAACTTAATGGGAAGTTATGACCAGGAAAGCAAGTTTTAAATGGTTTTTAAGAAAGGCATTATATCTTACTGTCTCAGTAAGCAAATTGAAAGCATAAAATTTTCCAGTTCTGTTTTAGGTAGTAGGAGTCAAAAAGGAAGAAATGCAGAAATTCTGTCAATTAATACAGGACTCAGTTGTACCAGTCAGAAGGAATTAAAAAGGACGGAAATAACTGGTATTGAATGTAATAGTATACCCCCTGAGAAATTAACAGACTTGTTTTCACCAAAACAATCATGGAGTTTTGAACAATTAAAACCATTCATTAATTCAACTCAAAATAACTTATTGGAATCTTCTAAATGCCTAGTCCTCTTTTGACCAGGAAACTTGCTGGTCGTAACTTCCCATTAAGTTTCTAAAATGATTTCACATTCATGGATATAAAAGTCACTGGTCAATGTAAAAATATTATTTTTAACTTCTTTGCTTAGAAGTAACCCCCAACTGCTATAACAGCTCATGTAACTGTAAAGGTATATCAAACCTCTCTGGGAATAATCAGTTCATGTTTAGCATAAGAGTTGACATTATTTCCCTTAATACCTTGAATATCTATTCCATCTCAGATAAAAAACATATCTACCCTCATAAAAATTACATCCTGGTTGGGTGAGAGAACAATAAATGAGCAAATAAATGATACAAGATCTTTCAGAGGAAGACATGATTTGAAAGAAATATACTACAGGGATGTAGTAGAGAATGACTGTGATGTTGGTGAGACGGTTTCATTATTGAGGTAATATTTTCTGAGATCCAGCTAATGGGAATAAATCAGTGTATAAGGAAATTAATGGCCCTGAAAGACGTTCATGGCCCAGTCCTCAAAATCTGTGACTATGTTACCGTACATAAAGAGATTTTGCAGATGTGATTAAATTGAAGGACTCTGAAATGGGGAGATTATTAGATGGGCCCAGTCTAATCAATGAATCCTAAAAAACAGAGGATGAAGGCAGAAGGGTGGGTCAGAGAGATGAGACAATGAGTCAACTTGCTGTTGCTGATGATGCAGATGAAGGAAGAGGGTCAGGAACAAGCAATGCAGCAGGCCCTAGAGGTTGAGAGTAGCCCTCAGCTCACATATTGCAAGAAAATGGGAAACTTGGTGATAGAACTGTAAGGAACTAAATTTTGTCAACAACCCAGAGGACCAGGAAACAGATTCTCCCCTGGAGCCTCCAGAAAGAAATGCAAAAATAAAACCCAAAGGCTTTATTTGCTCTAGTAGAGAGCTTAGGTTTGTTCTAAATGAAGTTCAAACACACCATAGTCTGTGGTCTATAGCGTGCCAAGCTCCTCCATGGAACAATACATGACAAGAATACTGGAATGGGAACCCATTCCTTTCTCCAGGGTATCTTCCCAACCTAGGGATCAAACCCAGATCTCCTGCACTGCAGGCAGATTTTTTTACCCTCTGAGCCACCAGGGAAGTCCTCAAAGACACCAGAAGTCTTTAGATCAGAGTATGGGATAATTTATTTTTTTAAAAACATTAGTCTAACTGCCAGGTGGTAAGTAGGTTGTAGGAAGCAAGAGTGGAAGTGCCAAGGGCTACTAAGAAATATCAGAGTCATCTATGTAAGATGATGGTGTATGGGGAATAGTAATAAATAAAGCATAGGTGGATCTAGGGTCTAATTGGAGATGGAGTCAGCAGCATGAATTCCTGGTTTGGTGCAGGAAGTCAGTGAAGGGAAAGCAATCAAGAATGACTCATGGTTTTCTTTAAGCAATTGGCTGGATGGCAGAGGTGTTTGTTGTTGTTTTAACATGGAGGAAACTGGAGAAGAAAACATAATCCCTTTTGACTAGTGATGATAATCAATCAGGAAGATGGACTCTCATAGATTGACCAAAACTAGTCTGGGGATGTTTGGATTTAATATTTATTACTCAGGGAATGTGGGAGTCTCACTTATCACTTTCAGAATCTTGGTGAAACTTTAGAACATTTATTCAAGTGTGGGCTCCATAAAACTCAACTCAATCCCTTTAGGCATCACTAACAATATGGCAACCCAAGCCCATATGCTGTGGGTTTATCTTACTTTACCTCTAGCAGCTGTGGCATTTATCTTACTGAGGGATATGATATACTAGCAGATTTCCTTCGTGATCTGGCAAGACAATTTTTAAAAGTACTTGTTAACTATGCTCTCAAAAGGGAACTAGAAAGGGTGATTAGAATAATAGTTATAATTTATTGAGATCCTATTCTGTGCCAAGCACTGAACTTAGTGGTTTACACCTGTTTGTTTGTTTGTTTGTTTTTTTGAGATATATCCTACCTATTCATTTACTATGTGCAACACCAATATTCAGGGGAGTTAAAGAACTTGAGGTCACAGAATGAGCAAGAGTAGAGTTGTGAGCAAACACAAACTTGCAATTCTTCATAAAATTCTGTTTTATGTAATATATATTTATTTATTTACACTCACACTCATACACATACACAGAACCTCAATTAAGAGTCATAGCAATCCTATAAGGAAAGCATTATAATTCCCTTCTTTTTTCCGATGGAGAACTTGAAGCTTAGAAGGCCTAATACATTTTTTCTAAGCTCACAGAGCTCCCATTTGGAGCTTCCGGGATTTGTTATAATTCTAAATCTCAATCCCACTTTTTTTCTTAGGCTTACTTCTCCAATATAAAAAGCAGAAAATAGAGGACATTTATTAAAAATGATTCAATATTAACATATGCAGGTACTCTTCTAGGAATTTAAACAGTCTTTTAAAAATATCTAATTGCTGAGACTTCTGCTTCTCATCATGATAGAGGAATAGGTACCTGACTTACCTTCCTGCCATCATCAGCACAAAACTGGCCAAAATGTAAGAACCTGCATGTAAGAACCTAGAATACCTGTTTGAGGCATCGAATATCAAGCAGTGCAGTTCTGTGACCCTTCAGAGAGGAGAAATGCACAAAACAAGAACCAAGTTCTTCCAGATTTCTGCCTGGGAGAATTTTCTGGACACAGCGCATGAGTCCAAGGAGAGAATAGAAGCACTGGTAAGTTGAGAAGTCAGAGATCTGAGTTTGGACTCACTGAAGTGCCTAGAATTTGTGCAACAGGGCAGTTGAGAGAAGGAAGCAATGCAGGGAGGAGTGCAGGAACACGCTTGCGGTTCTCCTCCGGCCGTAGGTGTGTACTGGGTTGTGCCCGAGCAGGACAAAATTCACTAAGGCCTAACAGAGAGCAGATGTGGTGCAACTGAAACTTGAATGTGACTATCAGAGATAACACACAGCCAGAGTTGCTGAGACGCTGGCTCATCCACAGAGGAGAAATGTCGCAAAGTACATTGGGCATTCAAATAAGACCCTAGAAAGAATAGATTTTAGGATTAAGGATCCTACCCTGGAGTAAAATAATACCTTACAACTGAGGGCAAAACTGAAATATCCCCTTCCCTGCCAAAAAGGAAAACAGACAGTTTCAAGAGCATCTCCAATAACTTATCTATGTGTTAGAACAACAACAACAAAAAATGCTTTTTCTAGGAAGAATACTGTATTGAATGTCTATTATCATCCATCATCTCCAGTAATAAATTTTTAAAAATTACTAGACTTGTGAAAAAGCAAAATAATGTAATAAATAATTTTTCAAAGGTTATAGACATATATCCTGGGCATATATCCATAAAAGATGAAAGCTCCAATTCAAAAATATAAGCACACCCTCTGTTCAAAGCAGCACTATTTATAAGAGCCAAGGCAGGGTAACAAGCTAAATGTCCATTGAAAGATGAATGGATAAAGTAGATGTGGTATATGTATACAACAGAATATCACTCAGCCATAAAAAGAATAAAATAATGCCATTGGCAGCAACATGGATGGACTTAGAGATTATCAAACTAAGTGAAATAAGTCGGACAGAAAAATACAAATATCATATGATGTCACTTCTACGTGACCTCTAAAAAGTTGATACAAAGGAACTTATTTACAAAACAGAAAGACTCACAGACATAGAAAATAAACTTATGTTATCAAAGGGGAAGGGAGGGTAATTAGATTTGGGGAATTAGAAGATACCACTACTATATTATTTTTTTAAAGAAAATGTTATAGTAAAAACCTACAATATTGGAAAAGAAGAATTTAGTGGATATACTAATGAAAAAATCAGGTACTGCAAACAAAAAACTATGATCTGTGAACTTGAAGACAAATCATGGGAATGGTTTAAAATGAAAATACAGAGAAAGATAATTTCAACCTCTGGAACGACTTCTGTGGAACTCCATGGACTCACACTCTATCTAAACAATAGGTGAAAAATATATTTTAAAAATGTTTAAAGTCTCTGGAAATTATCCTAAGGGTACACAGAAAATGAAGCTACATTTTTTAAAGGAAATCTACTAAATTTTGTGAATAATTGTCAGAGTCCTTGGAACTTGAACTTCAACCTGCTCCCTATCCATGTCAGTGTGACAGAAACTCTGCTTGTGTGAATGTGGCCAAGAGGATGGGAACAAGTCATTTCTGTCTCCTCCCAGGTCCCAGTCAAGGGATATTGTATCCTTCCAGGAAGAGAAGCATGTCTCCAGCACTTCTTACACCCCACTGCACCTTGAGTTTCCAAGGCTAACTTCCTGGTATATGTAACCAAAAGGTTGGTGATTATTTTTACCACCTATCTCCTCCCAGAGGATGGATGCCAGATGGGGAATACTGGTGCCCTAATTACCCTTACCCCACTTTCTCCATAGCTTAGTTTTTAAAGAATCTGCCTGCAATGCAGGAGACCCCAGTTCTATTCCTGGGTCGGGAAGATCTGCTGGAGAAGGGATAGGCTACCCACTCCAGTATTCTTAGGCTTCCCTTGTGGCGCAGCTGGTAAAGAATCCACCTGCAGTGAGGGAGACGTGGGTTCAATCCCTGGGTTGGGAAGATCCCCTGGAGAAGGGAAAGGCTACCCACTCCAGTATTATGGCCTAGAGAATTCCATGGACTATACAGTTCATGGGGTTGCAAAGAGTTGGACACGGACTCAGCAACTTTCACTTTCTCATAGGTGGCTCAGTGGTAAAGAATCCGTTTCTTCTGATGCAGGAGACACGGGAGACACGGGTTCAATCCCTGGGTCAGCAAGATTCCCTGGAGAAGGAAATGGCAACCCACCCCAGTATTCTTGCCTGGGAAATCCCATGGACAGAGGAGGGCTACAGTCCACGGGGTCGCAAAGTGTCAGACACGACTGAGCGACTAGCACTGTCACGTGTTTGCTTTCTCATAGGCTGGAGGTTTCCTGCTGAAAAAGGCAAGCCAAGAAAAGTAGAGACTATTACCCTAACCCAGTGTAGTGCTTATGAACTAAGAGAAGCAGATTACTGTACCCACAGCCACTGCAGAGATTTTGCCTTAGACGAGAGGCAGGCCATAAGAACAGAGTGATCCAAAGTTCTCCCCAAAGAAATCTACTTTATTTGAAACAGAGTGTGGAAAAGTTCAAGCCTAAGGGCATGCTTAAAAATAATGAAGATTTTGGTGGTAAGCAATTAAGAAGAGGCTACTAACTCCATAAGAGCTAAACTGTCAGCTGGCTAGTTTACCACAGAGAATCTGGAAAAAAAGAGTTAAGAAGAGCCCTCCTAGAGTGAGGGGAAATAAAGCCTCAATGACTGGCCTTAAAAACTACCCTTGCAAAGGGACCTGGGGTTTAATTCGACCAGACTGTGGAGCAGTTTGTGTTCCAGGGCATTATTGAAAACAATAGGACAATCAGCTGGAAATTAGTGGAGCCTAATGACTGGTATGATGCCAACAGAAACATCAGAGATAGACAACTATCATCCTGGTAGACAGTCATATCAGGATGACTGCAAAATAAAAATGTATATTTCTTCTTCTGTATTCTCTTAACTAATTTTAAAAGCAATTGTGTAAAACTGTATATATATAGCAATTGAATTGTTTGACCCATAAAATCTAGAAATGAAGTACATTTGATAATACATGAGTGAAACAGAAAATAGGCACAAAGCTTCTATTTCCCTAATATGAAAACACATTCTCGGTGGGACAGTATTACCATTTCTGAAGCCAGTATTATTCTGACTTCAAAACTAGATGAAGATATTACAAGAAAAAAAACCCATAGACCAATATATGTTATGAATAGAAATGTAAAAATCCTCAAAAAAAGAAAAATACTAGCAAATTGAAACTAGCAATATACAAAAGAAAGAATCTTACACTATGGCTAAGTCGCATCCCAGTGGTGCAAAATTGGTTGAATATGTGAAAGCCAATTAATGCAATACACTGTATCAATAGAATAAAGAACAAAAAACATGATTACATCAATAGGGGCAGAAAAACATTTTGACAAAGTTCAAAAGCGCTTCATGATATGAGAAAAAAACCTGAAGTTAACTAGGAAAACAAGAGGGATTTTTAACTTGAGCAATATGGTGGAAAACATATCCTCAATAATTATAATTATATCAAATGTAAATGAACCATGCCCTCTAAATAAAAGGTAGAGATTCTCAGACTAGGGAGAAAGGAAGGATAAAACTATTTATAATCTTGAAGAGATGTGTTTGAAATATAAAAACCATAGCTAAACTGAAATAAATTATGAAAGAACTACATTTGGAAAAAAGTTCGCTGAATATCATCTGAGTCATTTAAAAATTATCAAAGTTTCAAAGTTATCAAATTTTCTATAAATGTGTTTTTTGAATTTGTTTCTAAAA
Organism: Bos indicus x Bos taurus; assembly: GCF_003369695.1. NCBI lineage: Eukaryota > Metazoa > Chordata > Mammalia > Artiodactyla > Bovidae > Bos > Bos indicus x Bos taurus. The sequence continues at coordinate 33,346,040 of NC_040077.1, forward strand.
CTAAGGTAAATTTTCTTCCTTTCATTGATGAACTTTGCCAGAGTGTAAGAGCATTATGATGGCCATACCATAAAATATTTCAAATTACCTTGATATTTGAAAAATGTATTACTTTTCCTGTGTTATTACCCATCATTCACCAGATAGATGCCATTCACAATAGAATGAACTGTACAGTCATGTACTGCCCACAAAAATGTCAGCTTTACTTTAGGGTGGTTGAATTAAATATGGACATATGGTAACATTTTCTCCTTTAATCATGATTTTAATGTATGCTTCTATAGCCACATTATTTAATAATTAGTGAAAGTTATATACTTCTTAGTAAAAAAATATTCATACTTAAACATGTACACATAAACTTACATGGGACTCTCTTATAATTTCAGACTGAGGAGCAAAACACTGAAATCCATCTTTGAACTCTGGCTTAAGAATCTCCCTTGAAGTTAACATCACATAGAAATGAGACTGCTGCTGTGCAGGGACTGAATTTCTCTTCATGCAAGTTCATAACTGAAGACAAATGCTTTCCTGTAGAAATTATACAGAATTTTTTACTCTTAAAGACAGATTTGGTTTTCTTTTAAATGGCATTTTTATCTTTACAGAGAAAGACTTTGAGAGATTACAGAGAAATTTTGTAAAATTCCATCAAATAGAAATGAAAAGGAAATTGTAGTTTTTCACTGCAGTCCACATATGTGTGTATGTGTCTGTGTGTTTACATGCCAATGGTGATGCCATACTGGCTGTGCTGGGGGTAAATGCTGAACAAAACTAGAAAATTTTTCTGTCACGTGGAGTTTGACATGTAATGAGAGGTAGATATGAATACAAACTCATTAAGATAATAACTGGATTGAAGGAGTTATTCAGTGGTGCTTAGAGGAGAGCTTAAACAAGATTTGACCTAATTTAAGAAGGTAGTAAAGTCTTTCTTTTAAAAAGAAATGTAAATTGAGCTGAGATATGGCAACCCACTCCAGTATTCTTGCCTGGGAAATCCCATGGACAGAGAACCCTGGGGGGCTACAGTCCATGGAGTCTCAAAAAAGTCAGACATGACTGAGCAACTTGACAACGAATGGAATAAAGAGAGGGAGGGAAAAGGAAAGTTACACAGGTAAAGAAGAGAGGGAACATTTTTTGTAGAAGCAAATTTTTGTATGAATACTCCAGGGCTTGAAGGATTGTGAAATTGAAATCTTTTACATAATATGCTTATTCCCTTCTATATATACAGACAATAAAGAATCTGCTTGTGATGCAGGAGACCAGGGTTTGATACCTGGGTCAGGAAGATCTTCTGGAAAAGGGAATGGCAATCCACTCCAGTATTCTTGCCTGGATAATTCCATGGACAGAGAAGCCTGGTGGACTACAGTCACAAAGAGTCGGACAGACACTACAGGGTCACAAAGAGTCGGACACAACTGAGCGACTAACACACACACACACACACACACACACACACACACACACATATACAGAAGTGTCAGAGGCAAGTAACAACCCTTGTGTTAGGATTGTGTCTGGAGGTTTGGCATTGAGTAGTCTGTAGGTTGCTCAGAGTAGTCTTGCTTATTGTTGTACTATGTTGCTAATAGTGTCCCTTTCATTCTCAGAAATGTCCATCTTTAGATTTGGAATAGGCATTTACATCTCTTCTGAGTATCTGAGGACCTCTATAAGTCTAAATATTTGATCTTTAAGGCTCTTTTTAGCTATGAGTACTGTAGCATATGGACTTCCCTGTAGCTCAAATGGTAAAGAATCTGCCCGTGAACCAGGGTTTGATCCTTGGGTTGAGAAGATCCTCTGAAGAAGGGAATGGCAATCCACTCCAGTATTCTTGCCTGAATTCCATGGACAGAGAATCCTGGTGGACCACAGTCCATGGGGTTGTAAAGTGTCAAACATGACTGAGTGACTAACACACACGCTATTGTAATAGTTTTGATAGCCATGAATTTCTGGCTATTTCTGTTTCCTTATAATTTCAAAGTTAGTTTTTTCCTTTGGTACACTATATCTGTAATCATTACAATAATATTCATTGGCAATGATGCTACTGTTTAACTAGAAGTAAAATTATTCTGTATGCTTCTGTATGTGTTCATAGATGCATTTCTGCATGTGTCATTGTATGTATAACCTATTAATTGGCACTGCCTTTATCTTCTGAATATCCCTATATGAACAACCTGGCCTTTGATGATTGATTAATTTGTAGTATCCTCAATCTTTTTTTTTTTTCACCTATTCATACTAAAATGTGGAAAATTACATGGTAACCTTATGTGTTTTCTCACTGCCACCTGGTGGCAAGAGCATAGAAAAGACAGCAAAACAAAGATGGATGACCCACCAGATGGAAAGTCATTTCCCATAGCATAAAAATCACATGTCATGTTCTTGACATTTTTTTCAGACTCCTAGTAGAAGCATTTTCCGTATCTGGGGTTTGGTTCTGTCAATGAAATATATACATAATCCTAAGTAATAATAAGGAATGAAATTGTATATAATTATTGGGGAAAAAAATGAAAATACTAACATATTAAAAGAGCTACTTTAATTATTAACATTTAACTTCAGAGTGCTTTCTTTGAGTAACTTTTAAATTTCAAGGATAAGCTTTGTTGAAAAATCTCAATTTTGTGTGACTTCATTCTTTGTAAATAAAGAAAATCCAGTATCCTGATATTTTAAAATATACAATAATAAATACATTTTTGAAATTAAGTAAATATAGCTCCTGTCTTCCCTTTGTGGCCTAAGTCTTTTCTAAACTAAAATCTTCATAACTTGAATCACTATTTTTAGCTTTAGTGTCTAGTCTTCAGTACTAGCTACTCTAATTTTATTCTTTAATGTCTAGAAATTTCATTAAAATCCTTTGAAAGAATATGTATTTAAAAAGTAATAATACTGAATATCACTTTGACTCTTATTGCTCAAAGTTTTCTAATAGGTTTCGCTTTTAATGAATGAATTTCATGGATTATCAGGGTTGACTTCTATGGTCTACTCATCTGAGGAGCTTTTCAGTTCAGGATTCAACATTTGTCTTAATTATTTCGTATGTGCCTACTGTAGCCAGCCAGGCTTCTCTGTCCTTGGGGATTCTCCAGGCAAGAATACTGGAGTGGGTTGCATGCCCTCCTCCAGATGAACTTCCCAATCCAGGAATCAAACCCAGGTGGATTCTTTACCATCTGAGCCACCAAGGAAGCCCCATGTAGCATAAATATCCTATTTAAGTTATTCATATGTACTATGATGTATTTCTATATTGGAGTTATTGAATCCACATGCTGTATACATTTATTATCAAATTAGTGCATCATTTTTATGGATTTATCAAAATATAATTGACATATAACATTGTGTAAGTTTAAGGTATATAAAGTAATGATTTGCTGTAAATCATTGCAAAATGTTTACCACAATAAGGTTCAGTTCAGTCGCTCAGTTGTGTCTGACTCTTTGCAACCCCATGGACTGCAGCATGCCAGGCTTCCCTGTCCATCACTAACTCCCAGAGCTTGCTCAAACTCATATCCATTGAGTTGGTGATGATATCCAACCATCTCATCCTCTGTTGTCCCCTTCTCCCCTCACCTTCACTCTTTCCCAGCATCGGGGTCTTTTACAATGAGTCAGTTCTTCACATCAGGTGGCCAAAGTATTGGGATTTCAGCTTCAGCATCAGTCCTTCCAATGAATATGCAGAACTGATTTCCTTTAGGATAGACTGGTTGGATCCCCTTGTAGTCCAAGGGACTCTCAAGAATCTTCTCCATCACCACAGCTCAAAAGCATCATCATCATCATCAATTCTTTGGCGCTCAGCTTTCTTTATAGTCCAACTCTCATGTACATGACTACTGGAAAAACCATAGCTTTGACTGGACGGACCTTTGTCAGCAAAGTCATGTCTCCGCATTTTAATATGCTGTCTCTGTTGGTCATAGCTTTTCTTACAAGGAGCAAGCGTCTTTATTTTCATGGCTTCAGTCACCATCTGCAGTGATTTTGGAGCCCAAGAAAATAAAGTCTGTCGCTGTTTCAATTGTTCCAACAATAAAGTTAGTTAGCACATTCTTCACCTCACATAATTACCGTTTTGTTATTGTCATTATAGTAAGAACTTCAAGACTCTACTCTTATGGTAACTCTCCTGCTTTTACCAGTTTTCTTTATGTATTTTATTCCATCTGGTTCTCAAATCACTCATGGGAGGGAAAGATGGGGGAAATAGAACTGATTAACCTTATCTCATAAATAAGAAAATAGAAACATAAACTGGACAATTGGGGAATTATTGAAACTAAGAATTCTAGCTCCAACACCAGACTTTGTTTCAATACAACACAACAAATGATGTGAGCAATTCTTCCCTGCTTGGTAAATGTCCACTGAAATCTAACATGGCTAAGGAAAGTTAGCAAGCTCCTGAAGACACCCAGAGGAGGTATGAAAGAGGGAAAGAACATTGTATTGGATTTTGCTAGGTGTATGGCATGGCCTCTGCTGAAAAATTAGAATTATAACACATTCTTTTGTTTCATAAGAGGATTAGTGTTAATTTATGCAAAGCTCCTGGCACCATGCTGGTCAGATAGTAGTTATTACAAACAGCTATTATTAAGAAGAAACCATGAAGCTCACAAGATTCTTGTGGATCATCAGACCTGTGCAGCAGGCAGGTCCTCTGGGATAAATGGAGTTGACCATGGATTACCTAACAGTATACTGCCTGGTATTACTCCTGAGTTTCAAAGCTACCCTATCTTCTATTTGGTGCCTATCAATGACTTTATTGCTGTGGCATTAACACTAATTGAGAACAATATGTGTTACTAATGTTTGCAAATTGAATTCCCTTATCTAAAGTTACATATAGTTACAATTACTTTTCATTCAACCAGTACATGAGGACCTATCTTATTCCTAGCACTGTGCAAGAGAGTTTTAATAAAATAAACAAGTAAACAAATAAAACTCAGAGCAATACCAAACTGATTTATAGGAGAGAAGGAATTGAAGAAAACAACAAATTAAAAACTCAGCCTTATAAATAGATAATCATTCCTGGATGTTGTGTGTATGTGTGTTTGTGTGTGCATGCATGCATGCATGTGTATGTGTTTTAATGAAATAGTATTCATGTCTGATCACATAAGCAAAATAAAGCTATGTAACACTATTGCTTGTAGGCAAGAGAAGTGAGTGGGTTTTGGTCAGGACAGAACTGAGCGACTTCACTTTCACTCTTCACTTTCATGCATTGGAGAAGGAAATGGCAACCCACTCCAGTGTTCTTGCCTGGAGAATCCCAGGGACAGGGGAGCCTGGGGGGGCTGCCGTCTATGGGGTCGCACAGAGTTGGACACGACTGAAGCGACTTAGCAGCAGCAGCAGCAGCAGAACTGAGAAGACACTGCCAGGTGCCAAGAGATTCTAACCAACTCAGTATCTAAGAAAATAGAGAGGGCAATAAATGGCCTGGGGAGAAAAATAGAAAGTATCACCTAGTAACCACTTAACAGTAGCTTGCAGAGGCTAAAACATTCTCAGGAGAGCAGCAGCTGCTGCTGCTAAATCGCTTGACTCGTGTCTGACTCTGTGCGACCCCATAGACAGCAGCCCCCCAGCCTCCCCCGTCCCTGGGATTCTCCAGGCAAGAACACTAGAGTGGGTTGCCATTTCCTTCTCCAATGCATGAAAGTGAAAAGTGAAAGTGAAGTTGCTCAATCGTGTCCGACTCTTCACCACCCCATGGACTGCAGCCTACCAGGCTCCTCCATCCATGGGATTTTCCAGGCAAGAGTACTGGAATGCAGTGCCATTGCCTTCTCCGTCAGGAAAGCAAAGGCTTATGCAAAAAATATAGAAAAGGGACCTGTGTGTGTGTGTGGGGGGGTAATGTATGCTAAAAGCTACTGTTTTAGAAGAAGGTATTAAGAATAAAAGGGGAACTTTTGTGTAAAAGGTGCAAGAGAATCTGATAAACTGAGTAAAATCGATTTTGAAAGTCCAGGAAATATGACTAGTTAATGTAATGAAAAACTTCATATTTCTATGCAGTACTGAAATGCTGCATATTTTATTCAATACATTTATTTGTAACTCTGCTCATAAACAGATGAAACTGTCTTTAAGTGAATATATTATATAATATAGAAATTATAAAAATATATTTGAAGATAACTGAGTTTTTAATTCAACAAACACTGAGCATTTTCTTTACAAAGTAAGTTCTATTTGTGTGTTTAAGTTTAATTTTCAAAAGATAGCGTTTTATAAACAAATGTGATTGAAAAGTCTACCATAGTTTCAAACATGAGAAGCATAATAAAAGAAAACCACACACTCAGATCATGATTTAAAGTATTGCAGAAATTCAAGCATTATAATATATGGTCTACAAGTTAGACAAGGAAATTGCCTTACTAAAAAGAGAATATCATATATCTTCAGGCTGATAGAAAAATGAAAAAAAAAAGTTAAAAGATTCAGTCTTTAGTAACCTGAGTCATCAAATGTTGAATTGTTGAACTATGTTTCTTCTCTGATTCCATAATACAGGGACAGGAGTACTCAGTTCTTACTCAAAATTGATCTTTAACAAATAAACCACCAGAAGATTGAATGGAGACCTGTATGGTCTAGTTATAGTGAACAGAAAACTTGAACAAGAAGTAAACAAATCTGTAAGAGAAAGGGCATCTAATAATAACTCTACTCAGAAATGTATGGAAAATGATGGATGTACAAAGGAAACTTAACTCATAAAATGGAGGTGTGACTTTATTGAATGGTTTATTTTTTAAGAAGAAAAAATGAATATCTGTTGAGGGATTGTGGGTGTAGGTGTGTATTTCTCATACAACTATGATTTTCTACTCCGGCTTCACATGTCACCTGGATCACTTGGAAAGCTTTTTAAAAAGAGGCATGTTTGTGTCTCACTTTAAAATAATCAAAATAAAATCTCTGGAGGTAGAACCTGGGCATTTTAAAACAGTTCTTCAGCTGAAAATGTGGTGCAGCCTTGGCTAACAAACACTGACTAATATCAACAATAATAGTAATTCAGTGTGTATGTATCAAGCCCTGTGTTATATAACTGATTAATATTCTGTTAATAATCCTCACAACAATGCTGGTGGGTTGGTATGGTTTTTATTCCATTTACATGAGTAAGCTGATGCTTTGGAGAGGTTAAGTAACTTGTTCAATTATAGGGACTGGAAAGGAGAAAAAAAATGATTAACTGATTTCAAGAGGTTACAATCTACTATTACCAAATCTACAAGTTCGTGCAATTATTTTCTTTGCTCATTAATTTATTCAATGGTCAGGTTTCAAGTTAATATTATGTATTAGAACTTGGAAATATGCATAAATAGGACATGACCCATACCCTTGGGACATTCATTCCTAGAATCTTCCTAGCTTTTATGCCTAGAAGGTAACTGTGACTACTGTTGTCCCTATGCTGCTCATGTGTATTTTTCCTATCTGTCCATAGTAGCTCTTCAAATAGTAATTCCACAGCAGCTGTAGAAAGGCATTTTAAGTTGGTACATGTGTAGCATTCTCTACTTGGACTTTGTATCTATAGCTTTGGTAGTTGTTGGCTCATAAGTAGTACAAAGGTGGGTTTTAATGAATTAAACTGCCCCCTCCCCAGAGAGGTATATTTAGCACCGGTCTTAGTCGTGTATACTGCTAATATTCAGACCTACAGCACTGTGGCACAGTTCCTATCTAGGATATAATAGGTATTGAATAACTTTCTTTAGTCTAAATAAAGTCCGTCTAGCCAAAACTATTGTTCTTCTAATAATTATGTATGGATGTGAGAGTTGGACTATAAAGAAAGCTGAACACTGAAGAATTGGTGCCTTTGAACTGTGGTGCTGGAGAAGACTCTTAAGAGTCCCCTGGACTGCAAGGAGATCCAACCAGTCCATCCTAAGGAAATCAGTCCTGAATATTCATTGGGAGGACTGATGCTGAAGCTGTAACTCCAATACTTTGACCACCTGATGCGAAGAGCTGACTCATTTGAAAAGACTCTGATGCTGGGAAAGATTGAAGGCATGAGGAGAGGGGAGGACAGAGGATGAGTTGGTTGGATGGCATCACCAACTTGATGGATATGAGTTTGAGTAAACTCCGGGAGTTGGTGATAGACAGGGAAGCCTGGTGTGCCGCTGTCCATGGGGTTGCAAAGAGTCAGACATGACAGAGACTGAACTGAACTGACTGAATCTAAGTAAACCACATTAAATTGGAGTAACACCTCAAGATGCCTGAGTTATTGAGGATTTCATAGCCTTAGGTTTCTTTCTCTTTTCATAGAATGCAAACTTTCCACTCCAAACTTCTACTAGTGGTCCTAGGAAGGCATGTTGGTGGTTCAGTCGCTCAGTCATGTCTGACTCTTTGTCACCCTATGGACTGCAGCCTTCCTGGAGGCATCCCTTTCCATGGGATTTCCCAGGCAAGAATACTGGAGTGGGTTGCCATTTCCTTCTCTAGAGGAACTTACGACCCAGGGATCAAACCCTGCTCTCTTGTATTGCAGTCTCCTGAATTGCAGGCAGATACTTTACTGACTAAGCCACCAGGTTGAGAGAGGTCTTATTAAAATAAATAATGAGTCTGTTTTGTGTCTTCTGCGAAGATCTATTTATTCTCATGATTTGATCCATATTTGTGTATTCACAGGGGTAAGAGGTTTATAAAAGTGCCATGTACTCTACCATGTCCCTCATTAAATATTAAGCAGATATTAATGGAATTAAACATTACAGTGGTTCCAGAAAATTAAAATTAGCAGTCATCATTTGATCGCTGAGCTTTTATACTTTAAAGCTTATATGTACAATTACAGGAAAGACTTTGGGCAATTAAAGCTCTTAACTTTGGGAGAGAAAAATGTTGTAGCGAATTCTCTGATGGAATAACACAGATATTTCCCCACAGAAATGTGCACTAACTCTTGGGATTTCACTGCTGAATTTTGAGTTCTGTCAAGAACTATCAGTGAGGGATTCTCTCCCATAAGACAAAAATCTGAAAAAGAAACATGTCTCCTTCACAAACCCATAGTTTTCATGTTTTCTTCCCTAGAATCCAGGTAGAAGGAGAAACCTCAAAATGAAACTTAATCTTTTATATTTGCATAGAAATGACTGTTTCAGGGTTTTATTTAGGAATGTGTGAGTGAGGGGAAAAAAATTCATCTGAGACAGTCTTACTCGTGCAGATCTTATTTGAGCCGCTAGCCTCATCAGTGAAAAGCTGTCAGAAAAAACTCCCAGATCCGATTGCAAGGACTGGCCACAAGCCTCAACAGGCAATGAACCGGCTGGTACATTCAATTTTAATTAAGTCCCCATACCAGGAAAGAAGGCTTTGGGGGCAAGCTGGCATTGGGGGCACCGTGTGTTCATGGAGTTACTCTCTATTCATGGAATCATTTGAAATCATAGCAGCTGGTGTGGATATTTAACTGACCGATTAAAAGAATTTTATCATTTGACTTCTGCCAAATGTTTGACATAACTACAAAATGATCTCTGAATTATGCACACCTTTATGGTTGTTTGTTCTCCTGGGAGGTGAAGCTTTCATCCAGAATTACTGTCTCTCCTGAATTCAGGCCAGCTCTTCCTCTTTTCGTTTCCTGTCATAAGTAATAAATGAAAAATAAACCATTCCGTTCTTTTTCTGCAAAAACACTAAAGACTCAGAGGTAATGTTTTTACCCTAACTTCAAAGAAGCGGAGCAGGCAAATTACAGCTGTCGAAGGCAAGCTGGACTCTGTCCTTGCAGGTAATACGATCTGCCTGACACTCACCATCTGCACCTTCATAGCACCAGTTGCTTTCAAATTACATTTCCCATAAAGAAATTAAAGAAAAATCGAATCACACACAATATGTAGATCCATATCCCCAGTGTTACTCACATTTGCCTTAGCCATCATGACTATTAGGAGGAAGGATATTTGTGACCCGCTCTACAACTAAATTATATCTGGATGACCACTACCAAAATACGACCTTATGCCTGCAATGCCACCTTTGCATATCCTTAGGAAAACAGGGGGCCATGGGTTCAGTGAGCCATTTATCCTCATTCTAGAGTATAGAAGAGTTTTTTTTAAAGAAAAGAAAGAAAGGAAAGAAAATGTATCCAAGTTGAGAGTCCTAAGACAAGTATTTCCTTTCTGAGGCAAAAAGTTCGTGCAATTAATAAAGAATAGAACTGGGAAGCAATTTGCTTTTGTTAATAGCACGTGCCTGAAAATATCCAGAGACTTTTTATTTATTTATTTTTTTAGCTATAAGGCTGCAGCTTGCAGTACAGTAAGGAGAGGGGTGGGGGAAGTATGTGAATTGGGAAAGCTTAAAATCAAGATTCATCTCTTCCTTGTTCCTATTCATAGGGCTTGTTGATCTTCACCTCAGTACATTGCTTCTTTTCCCTAGGTATATTTACATGCTGTAATTCCTTTTCTCTTAAAAAAAAAAAAAAGTCCATAGGTCACCTCAAGTCCCTGTTTTGCTAATGAGTTGTCTCCTTTTACCTTCATCACTATGGCTTTGAGAATCTCAATTTGCTGTTTCCCTCCATGCCTCTCAGTTCACTGCAACTTTTCTCGTTTATCCCTAGCATTCCACTAAGTGGAAACATCGCTCATTCAATGCACACAGTTTAGTCACCTTGCTCTAACTCTGCCCCACTAACATTTTATTCTCCTTTCTTATTTAAATTCTAGCCATTTTCACTACTTCATTAATATTCTCTCTTGGTTTTCCTTCAACCTCTGTGATCTCCTCTTCTCACTACATCAAGTCCTTCTTTTTTTCATTCCTATTGTTGTGACCTTAGAGTAGGACCTTATCATTTTTTATCTATATGACTTCAAAATTCTTCCAATTAGTATCCTTCCACTCATTGGCTGAACTTCCAGTCCTTCTTTCTGCTTGCTGCCTCTCCTACTGGCATGTAACAGCACTCATTTCATCTCCCTTGCCTTATTAAAATCCTTTACTGGTTATTAGGATAAAACCCAAACTTCTTATCATATCCTGCACTAGTTTCCAGCTTCACTAGACACTCATCTATAAACAGGAAACCATATCAAATTGTTTGCAAGTGACCTGACTGCTTCATTTTCCTTATCATAGTTTAAACATTCTATTCATTCTTTTGGTAAATTCCGTATTCCTTTTTTTCACCTGGTTAAGTCCAACCTATATTTTATGACATATTTCAAATCATATCTCCCTAGGAAATCAACACAGACACCATATGCAAACAGTCCAATGTTCTTCTTCATTGTCTCTTTTGCAACTCATACATGCCTGTGTAGTTACTTATTATCCTGCTTTGCAGTGGACTGAATCTTGCTGGTCGACTCATCTCCTTCTAGCAATGGGCTGTTTTTTCCTATTGTTTTATTATTTTTTAATTGATGTATTCTTAGTATTTAGAATAGAGCCAGATGCTTGTCACTAGATAGAAGAATGCAAGGACATAAGAGAGGAGGAAAGAAAGGAAGAAAAAGAAGGGAAGGCAGAAAGGCAGGCAGGAAGAAAGGAAGAGAAAAAGAGAGGGAGGAATAGAGAGAGAGAGATGCATTATTGTGTCAGCCCAACACTCATTCACCCATTCGGCCATCCTTCTGGTAGTGGTGTCTGTAGAAATCACCCTCTCCTATTCCTAGGCCATCTGATGGACTAGGTGGAGTTCATTCCACACTTGGCTTCAAGGATGGACATATGGATTTTGAAAATATAAGAATTAACTTTGTCTGCCAATTCTGAATGTGGAAGCTTTGAAATCTAAAATGCTTCAGATTTGGTGTATGTTTTCCAAAAATATGTCAGATTGGAAGTGAAATTGTATACTCCTTTAGCATATATATCAACAAAGCTAAAAAGTCGATTAAATATCCAGCAGGTGTTATAGCCCCAAAGTCTAATCTATGAATGAGCTCATTACTTTCAGTGATATATAAAGTCATTTATCCATGCAAATAAGCCCTTGGATTCAAGTTTCTATCTGTTTATAAAACTTACTTGAACTTTTGCCTGGAACATCTTTATGCCTACCTTATATGTTGATTTTATTTTGTTCATGACAAAACAGCTATTTTTGACCCTTTTTTTTTCTTATAATCAGTCATAAAATTTTCTCTCTGAGATATCCCAGGAATTCCATATTTCCTCTCCATCTCCACAGTTCTCGTTTCTATCATCACCTTTCTTAATTCTCTAGTGGTACTAGCTCCTGGAGAAAAGCAAGTTATACTCCATGTTTTCTTTACCCAGCAGCACAGAGGTGGCAAGTTGACAAAATCAAAAACTGTATCCAGCCCACAGATGTATTTTTCAGAAGCCAAATTATAACAATTTAAGAATTTAACATAAAAGCTAAATTTTGAGCTTCTCATGAAAAATAATTTCCAACAAACCTATAACCCAAGTTCTTTCCCAATAACTGTTGCAGTTTAAATTGCATCTCTCCCAAAGATAGATTAAAGTACTAATTCCTGGTACTTATGAATGTATCTTACTTGGAAACAGACTTTGCAGGTGTAATCAAGGGAAGATGAGTTAATACTGGATCAAGGTGGGCCCATGACTGGTGTCCTTTTTTAAAGGCAAATTTAGACGCAGACACAGAAACACAAAGAGGAGAATGCCATGTGAACAAACACAAATACAGGGAGAGCATAATTGTGCCAGAGATAGGACTGATACATCTACAACCAAGGACCGCTGAAGACTGCTAGCTGGGAAGCGGCAGGAAATGATCTTCTTCCCCTGAAGCCTTCAGAGAAAGCATGGCCTTTCCAATACCTTTATTTAGACTTCTAACATCCAGTGCTCAGTAGCTCAATCGCATCTGACTCTTTGAGGCTGCATGGACTATAGTCCACCAGGCCCCTCTGTCCATGTGATTTCTGAGGCAAGAACACTGGAGAGGTTGCCACTTCCTACTCCGGGGGATCTTCACAACCCAAGGATTGAACCCGTGTCTCTTGTGTCTCCTGCATTGGCAAGTGGATTCTTTTACTACTCGTGCCACCTGGAAAGCCTCTTAACCTCCAGAAGGGTGAGACAACCACTTTCTACTGTTTTAGGCCAATCAACAACTTGTGGTACTTCATTATGCCGCCCTAGGATACTAACACAGCAGCAGTGGGCTAGGATGAATAAAGGGAGATGGGGTTTGTGATCTTCAATTGAAGGAGATCACTCTATCACCCCTATATTTTAATGGGTCACCAAAGCTAAGTGTTAGTGGTCATTTGTCAGCTTACTTTCCCTTACATCTTTGGTCCCTATAACACTTTGAGCTTATGATGGCATCTTCAGTTCAGTTCAGTTCAGTCACTCAGTCCTGTCCGACTCTTTGCAACCCCATTGACTGCAGCACTCCAGGCCTCCCTATCCATCACCAACTCCTGGAGTTTACTCAAACTCATGTCCATTGAGTTGGTGATGCCATCCAACCATCTCGTCCTTTGTCGTCCCTTTCTCTTCTCACCTTCAATCTTTTCCAGCATCAGGGTCTTTTCTAATGAGTCAGTTCTTTGCATCAGGTAGCCAAAGTATTGGCGTTTCAGCTTCAACATCAGTCCTTCCAATGAACATTCAGGACTGATCTCCTTTAGGAAGGACTGGTTGTGTCTCCTTGCAGTCCAAGGGACTCTCAAGTGTCTTCTCCAACACCACAGTTCAAAAGCATCAATTCTTTTGCACTCAGCTTTCTTTATAGTCCAACTCTCACATCCATACATGACTACTGGAAAAACCATAGACTTGACTAGATGGACTTTTGTTGGCGAAGTAATGTCTCTGCTTTTTAATATGCTGTCTAGGTTGATCATGACTTTCCTTCCAAGGAGTAAGCGTCTTTTTATTTCATGGCTGCAGTCTCCATCTGCAGTGATTTTGGAGCTCCCCAAAATAAAGTCTGCTACTGTTTCCACTGTTTCCCCATCTATTTGCCATGAAGTGATGGGACCGGATGCCATGATGTTAGTTTCCTGAATGTTGAGCTTTAAGCCAACTTTTTCACTATGACATTTTACTTTATATTAAGTAGTATATATTCTTTACTACAATTCTCATCGATATTGTTTTGTTGCTGCTGCTGTTCTCAGTACAATTGATGAAATTTGGATATTGACTTCGTCTTGTCAAAACAAAGAGAAAGAGAAATATCTAGGTCTTCATTAGATGTTGATATTTTGTCATGGATAATTCTTTATTTGAGAGGTAGTCCCGTTCTTTGATAACTTCCCAGAAGGTTCAGTGGTAAAGAGTCTATCTGCCAATGCAGGAGACACAGGAGATGCAAATTCAATCTCTGAGTGGGAAAGATGCCCTCGAGAAGGAAATGGCAACCCACTCCAGTATTCTTGCTGGGATAATCGAATGGATAGAAGAACCATATACAGTCTATACGGTCTCAGAGTCAGACATGACTGAGCATGCACACACACCTGTCTTTGAAAAATACATATTGGCATCTCAGGCCTCTACTCACTAGATACCTGAAGCACCTCCTGTAGCTGTGACAACCAGAAATGACTCTAGATATTATCACATATTACAGGGATCTAGGGAGCAGCCAGGAGGAGGAGGAATGAGAACATCTCCCTCACTGAGAACTGCTTTCCTAGGCTCTTTTTCCTCTCCAATCTCATAAAAATAAACATAGTAGCACACTATAATAAATGTTTCAACATAAAATATTTACACTTCTGTCTTATCACCTGCTTTATGTCTTGCTGTTAAGAATTCTCTTTTCTTAGTCTATGACAGAGTGTTAATTGCTTCCCAGTATCCCTTTGGCTATGCCACCTTAATGAAAAACACTGATGCCATTTATATATTAATATTACATATTGATATATTTATCTGGGCACATTGCCATACAGATAAGAAAATTCAGAGCGTGGCCAGTGAGAATATGTGAATAGATACTGACCTGTAAGATGTGAGTGGGAATCGATGTGAAATTTTCAGAAAGTGCCATGAGAGAAAGGCCTTACTCTTATGCATTCCTTTTTTTTTTTTTTCTTGATACCAGAAATATGACTGTGATGATTGGAGCTCTGGCAGCCATCCTGAGGCAGTTCACTAAAAATAGAGGAAGAAACAAATCATGGATCTTCCTTAACTTACAGTGGGGTTACATCCTGATAAACCCATCCTAAGTTGAAAATATAAGTGAAAAGTACATTTAATGCCCCTAACCTACTAAACATCATAGCTCAGCCGGCCTACCTTAAATGCACTCAGGACACTTACAGTGGCTTGCAGGTGAACAAAATAATCTAACATGAAGCCTATTTTATAATAAAGTATTGAACATCTCACATAATTTTTTGAATACTGTTCTGAAAGTGAAAAACAGAAAGTTTGTGAGTGTGTTGGTTGTTAGCCTCCTGATCTTGTGCTGATTGTGAATTCCACTCACTGCCACTGTCCAGCATCAAGAGAGAGTGACATGCTGCATATAGCTAACTTGAGAAAAAAAATCAAAATTCAAAATTTAAAGTAGAGTTTCTACAGAGTGCATATTGTGCTCACACCAACATAAAGTTGAAAATCCTAAACTGAACGATCATGAGTTGGGGACCTTCCTATGGAAGTCTTGGTCCCTGAAACAGAGGAGCTGTCACATAACTTCTGCTCTGCCTCCAATAGAACTTCAATTCAGGATAGAAAAATAAAAAATCTTATGTAATTGACTTCACTCTTATTTCAGGTATTCTGCCCCATAAAATACAGCCCATCTCTTGTTAATCATGGTCCATTTTAATTCTTAGAAGCTTTCCCAAAGATTATTTTATAATAATTTGCACTATTACAATATTGACTCATACCTAGCTTTATTTAACATTTTTAAATTGTCAAAGTTTTTTTTTTTTTTTTGTATTATGGCAATAATAATATGTATTTGGAGAGTCTGTGTTTCAGATCAGAGATAATACATATAAATCACTTTACACATTGCCTGTGTGATGGAAATGTTGCTATAATCATGAGGACAATTAAAACAACTGTGATTATTATTATTATTATTATTATTTCTGAGAGTATCTTCAGTTAGCACTCCTATTATTCAATTAAATCATTCCAATAATTTTTAAAGTTTTTTCTTTGAGAGGACAGAATACCTGGCTAAGTGAAACATATATTTAATTAGCTATATTTTGTGTATATTGTATGAAGTATAGTATTAAGCACACAAATTAATAATTTAAAAATAATTTACTTTAAATTTAGTGTTTTAAATCCAAATACAGTTATTTCCTTTCAACCACTGTACCTGAAATCTGGCTTCACCAATTGTATATCAAAACCTGTAGACGCCTGGGTATCACTTCTAGAGATTCTGATGTTGTTATTGTGAGGTGGAGCCTACGCATTGCAGTTGATTACATTGCACAGCAAAGTTTGAGAACCACTGCTTTAATTAGCAGTCAGGATAAGCACTTTCCCTATGATTTGCTAATTGTCAGAAACTAGGAGCCTGAAACATGGTGAGAGTGAACAAACGTAGTTCTGGTTGCCTGGATGTTAATCAAAGTAATCACAAGATTTCCTTTGTTTTCCATCATAATCTTCTATTCTCCTGTTCTTCTATCTGTGTTGATCACTTGTCATTCTAAAATAGAAGAAGAATTTGTTAGTTAATTTTAAAAAATGGATATGAAACATCAGAGTAACAGTTGAAAAGAGGAGATCATTAGAATGGCTTGGCATCAGAAAGGATGCCATTATTTAACCCAAATTGCCTTGACTCCCAGACCGTTGCTTTTCTTACCTCTAGCAGTGAACTTTCTTTCCACGGTTTTTTGCACACTCAACTGGAGAAGGAAATGACAACCAACACCAGTGTTCTTGCCTGGAGAATCCCAGGGACAGGAGAGCCTGGTGGGCTGCCATCTAAGGGGTCGCACAGTCAGACACGACTGAAGCAACTTAGCAGCAGCAGCAGCAGCAAACTTAAGGAAGAAGGGAAACAAAGAGAAAAGAAATTACTCTTTTTGGCATCCTGGAAACTACCTTTAACAACTTACAAGATGAAATAAAGCCATACAGAATGAAGGGATGACATTCTGCTTTTTAAAGCCACTTAGTATTTCTTAATATCCACTTTATATGAGAAAGTCATGTATCAAACCATGGCTTCATCTCCTTCAAAACTGAATTTGCTAAAAAATTACAGCTTATAGCAAGTAAAATCCAATTCTTATGCCTAGAGGTTGGTTTTAAAATATACATACAGCATATTATCACTTGCTCTAAGTGGATTATTATGAGCTAGGATTTAAAAGAAAGCAATGTACATACTCAATTGCTGATGTCAATAGATTTTGGAATGGTTCAGCTTTAAAAATAGAAAATGGATGAACATTGGGGTACACATGTCTCTTTCAATTCTGGTTTCCTCAGTGTGCATGCACAGCAGTGGGATTGCTGGGTCATATGGCAGTTCTATCTCCAGTTTTTTAAGGAATCTCCACACTGTTCTCCATAGTGGCTGTACTAGTTTGCATTCCCACCAACAGTGTAAGAGGGCTGACTTTTCTCCACACCCTCTCCAGCATTTATTGTTTGTAGACATTTGGATCAAAGCCATTCTGACCGGGGTGAGATGGTACCTCACTGTGGTTTTGATTTGCATTTCTTTGATAATGAGTGATGTTGAGCATCTTTTCATGTGTCTGTTAGCCATCTGTATGTCTTCTTTGGAGAAATGTCTGTTTAGTTATTTGGCCCCCTTTTTAACTGGGTCATTTATTTTTCTGTAATTGAGCTACAGGTGTTGCTTGTATATTTTTGAGATTAATTCTTTGTCAGTTGCTTCATTTGCTATTATTTTCTCCCATTCTGAAGGCTGTCTTTTCACCTTGCTTATAGTTTCTTTCATTGTGCAAAAGCTTTTAAGTTTAATTAGGTCCCATTTGTTTATTTTTGCTTTTATTTCCATTACTCTGGGAGGTGGGTCATAGAGGATCCTACTGTGATGTATGTCAGAGAGTGTTTTGCCTATGTTCTCCTCTAGGAGTTTTATAGTTTCTGACCTTAGGTTTAGATCTTTAACCCATTTTGAGTTTATTTTTGTGTATGGTGTTAGAAAGTGTTCTAGTTTCATTCTTTTACAAGTGGTTGACCAGTTTTCCCAGCACCACTTGTTAAAGAGATTGTCTTTTCTCCATTGTATATTCTTGCCTCCTTTGTCAAAGATAAGGTATCCATTGGTGCGTGGATTTATCTCTGGGCTTTCTATTTTGTTCCATTGATCTATATTTCTGTCTTTGTGCCAGTATCATAATGTCTTGATGACTGTAGCTTTGTAGTATAGCCTGAAGTCAGGCAGGTTGATTCCTCCAGGTCCATTCTTCTTCCTCAAGATTGCTTTGGATATTCGAGGTTTTTTTGTATTTCCATACAAATCGTGAAATTATTTGTTCTAGTTCTGTGAAAAATACCGTTGGTAGCTTGATAGGGATTGCATTGAATCTATAGACTGCTTTGGGTAGTATATTCATTTTCACTATACTGATTCTTCCAATCCATGAACATGGTATATTTCTCCATCTATTTTTATCCTCTTTGATTTCTTTCATCAGTGTTTTATAGTTTTCTACATGTAGGTCTTTTGTTTCTTTAGGTAGATTTATTCCTAAGTATTTTATTCTTTTGGTTGCAATGGTTAATGGGATTGTTTCCTTAATTTCTCTGTTTTCTCATTGTTAGTGTATAGGAATGCAAGGGATTTATGTGTGTTAATTTTATATCCTGCAACTTCACTATATTCATTGATTAGCTCTAGTAATTTTCTGGTGGAGTCTTTAGGGTTTTCTATGTAGAGGATCATGTCATCTGCAATCAGTGAGAGTTTTGTTTCTTCTTTTCCAATCCGGATTCCTTTTATTTCTTTTTCTTCTCTGCTGTGGCTAAAACTTCCAAAATTATGTTGAATAGTAGTGGTGAGAGTGGGCACCCTTGTCTTGTTCCTGACATTAGGGGAAATGCTTTCAATTTTTAACCATTGAGGATAATGTTTGCTGTGGGTTTGTCATATATAGCTTTTATTATGTTCAGGTATGCTCCTTCTATTCTTGCTTTCTGGAGGGTTTTTGTCATAAATGGATGTTGAATTTTATCAAAGGCTTTCTCTGCATATATTGAGATAATCATATTGTTTTTATCTTTCAATTTGTTAATGTGGTGTATTACATTAATTGATTTGCAGATATTAAAGAATCCTTGCATCCTTGGGATAAAGCCCACTTGGTCATGATGTATGATCTTTTTAATATGTTGTTGGATCCTGTTTGCTAGGATTTTGTTAAGGATTTTTTCATCTATGTTCATCAGTGATATTGGCCTGTAGTTTTCTTTTTTTGTGGCATCTTTGTCAGGTTTTGGTATTAGGGTGATGGTGGCCTCATGGAATGAGTTTGGAATTTGAAAATTGAACACAAACATCTTCATTTGAAAAGGTTTAGGGTAGTATTCCTATGAGTTGGTTGTAAATACACTCTTACTTTTGGGGGATGGAACTCTCATAGAAAGTACATTGAAAGATGTTATTTATAACAGAGAAACTTCCATGTTAGCATTCTCAGAGGTCAAGAAAATAGAACGATGTCAGCACTCAGAGCCCCCTCCTGTCTCTTCTCACTACCTACCCTTCCCTTCTGCAAAAGGTAACTACTGTTCTGAATTTTATGGCAAATCTTTCTTTACTTTTCTTTATAGATTTACTAATTAAGCATGTATCCATAAGCAATAGGACTGTCTGACTTATAAAATCATATATAATTTATAAAAATGTATGTAAACTTCATATAAGTGAAACTATAGAATATGTGTTCTCTTGGGTTCATCTTTTCAATCTATATTATGTTTGTGAGATTCATTCATATGATTTCCTATAGTTGTAGTAAAGTTAATTTAATGCTACTTATTATCCCATTGTGTTAAGAAGCCACCATTTATTTATCCATTTTACCTTTAATATATATTAGATTGTATTCACTTTGAGGATATGATAAATAAGACTGCTATGAACATTCTTGTATGTATCTTTTAGAGCATCCAACAGGGATTTGTGTCACAATTGAGGAGCTTGACGTGCAAGAAACTGTGGAGATGATTAACATTGGACAGTTAGCAAGAATATTGCTTAATATATAGAAGAATGAATGTCCACAATGCTGAGAAAAACTGTATCACTTACCATTTTTGTTGTTTAGTCACTAAGCCGTGGCCAGCTCTTTTGTGACCCAATGGATTGTAGCTTGCCAGGCTCCTTTGTCCATTGAGAACTTACATTCTTTATCCAGTTTCTACCTGAGCTAATTTTCAGACCCCAAATCCATTGACTTGGGAAATAGCTGTTTCCTCATGAGATAGGATACAGTAACACCAGGGCAAGTGTATAAAGTAATAATTCTCTGAGTCCTTTTTCAAAGTGACATGTAAATTTACTGAGGTTACTATTCACTGGACAAAATGCCCGAAGATTTAGAGGACTTAGGGACACAGTTTGAAGTTGACATTTATCCTGAGGGACCTGAAGCATCACTGTTGCCCACTGGTTAGGTAGAGATTTATGCGGGACCTGGTAATAAACTGTGTCCTGACCTATCCTCAGTTCACAGTGGTTATCTGGTGATCATTTCTGTTTCTGAGTATATAATTGTAAAGTACATTACATGGTAGTTGGCAAAACATTGTTTCCTTGCCTTATGAGTTAGGACCTATCTTCAATGGGGAATTGAAAGTGGGAGCTGCAAAAGCTGCCAACTCCATCTTCTGCTAAAGTAATGAGTAAAAACATTTTCCATCCCAGAGAGAAAGATAGAGATTAGTGTAATTTTTAAATGTCTAATGTATACAAGGGTAATATCGCCATCATATACTCATTTGATTTACCAGTCTGACTCCTACAGGAGCCAGACAGATATAGGATGATACAGTAGATTACCTCAAACAACCAATTAATATTTTATTTACATCTGAGGTAACTTATGTAGTATCTTAGCTGGAGTAGATGAAAATAGGTATTAAAATAGGTGTAGGTATATACCTGGTCTCAGGTATATAGCCAATGGTCTGGCAAATGCATTCTTTTCCATGTCTGTGGGGAAGGAGGAACCCAAATTAGTTCACATTCATATGGATGGAGGAAGTATATATTCATTATCTTCCACAAGTGCTATGTTAATTCCCTCAATGTCTATCATAATATAGTCCAAAGGAACCTGAAACAGTGGAACACTTCACATGATATTTGATCCAGCTATTAAGCAGATCAAATGAGAAGTGACGAATACATTGGAGATTATTGCACAACACAGGAACTTCTGCCACTTTGGACATATGACCCAGCAGAGTCTCTGACAGAAGAGTTGCCTGTGATGAGAAAAAATGCTGTGTAGCAGAGTTTGTGACAAGTCCCAGTAGAAAAACTACAACACATACTCCTGTGGTCCTGGAGAAAGCAGACAAGTACATGCCAATTGAAAAGCAGCCTCTGGAGTGATTCTGGGCCTTGGTAGAGACAGCCTGACTAAGTATCATCAAGCAACCATGCACCTCATCTCAAGTGAAGTTCCACCAGACCTGTCAAGTCATAAAATCAGGCGGACCCATTGGCAATCCATAATAAGGTGCTCCAACACCTTGATTTTAGCCCAGTGATTTTTTTTCACTGTACTGTATAAAATAATTGTATACTTAAGTCCCTCCTACACCTTTGTTTCTGCTGATCCTTTTGCCTGGAGGTTGGATAGTTTCCACATCCAAATTTTACTTTTTCTTCAAACATAATTCAAATACATCCACTTTCAAAAAAAGCCTTTCCTGGTCACTTTAGTCCTTATCAAATGTCCTGTTCTCAAATGAAATGTAATATTACTAGTCTTTATCAATACACTGATACATTCACATAGTTTTTGCATTATGTACTGTTGATTAACATGATGTTATTGTTGTTGTTCATTCGCTCAGTTGTGTCCAACTCTTTGTGATCCCATGAACTACAACACACCAGGCTTCCCTGTCCTTCCCCATCACCTTAGAGCCTGCTCAAATTCATGGGCACTGAGTCGGTGATGCCATCCAACCATCTCATCCTCTGTTGTCCCCTTTTCCTCATGCCTTCTATCTTTCCCAGCATCCAGATCTTTTCCAATAAGTTGGCTCTTTGCATTAGGTGGATAAAGTATTGCAGCTGCAGCTTCAGCATCAGTTCTTCCAATCTATAGTCATGGTTGATTTCCTTTAGGATTTACTGGTTTGATTGTCTTGCAGTCCAAGGGACAAGCTTATCTTCCCAAGTAATTTTTAAGCTATGCAATAAGTTTCAACCAGAAACAGATGGCAAACACAAGTAAGATAATATGAGTAGAGTTTATTTACAAAAGGAATAATTTACATAGATGTGAGTGTGTAGATGAAGCCTAAGGGATTATTGGAATAACCTTGGGATATTGTTAGCAAGTTAATACAGTCCCTAAGCAAGAAGACATAAAAGGCAAGGAATAGATACCAGAACTTGGAAGAAAAGAATATTTTGTGATCAGCTGTTTTGAGAGGAGCAGTGATTGTTATTTGAGAGAGACAGTCAACTTTGCAAGAGAGCTTGCAAGGGAATAAATACCTTGGTTTCACTTTAGTTGGTGCTGCTATTGACAGATTCAGTCAAAATCATAAGGCAAGGGAGTCCTATTAATGTAATCCATGTAGATCTGCCTCTAGGGACAAAGAACAGGGTGGAAAATATTGGAGAATGGATTAGTGGAGGCAGATAGAATAAGGGCTTCAGCATCATCCAAAGCATTCATAAGTCCTGGCAGAACTATAGGAATATTATATGCATATATACTTTATAAATACTTGTTAATTGTATTTACTTTAATGTAATTATGTGTTTAATATGGTGTGTATTATATGATTGCTATTTAATGAAATTAATATTTTTGAAATACTTATCATCTGATAGGCCCATGTACTCTAGTCTTGAGGATATATTTAATACTAGTAACCATAACAAACTCAAAAACACCTTTGTTTCCTGGAGATTACATATGTCATATACAGAGAGTGTATGATAGAACTATAAAATATTTTGGCATATGCCAAAGATGCATTCTACTAGATTTCAAATTTCATAACCAAAAACTTCATCTAAATAGTTTATTGATTTGTTAATACAAAAGGTCAATTATGTGACAAAGTACTACACAGTAGATACATTTATATAAAATTTATATGTGGAATTTTAAAAATTGTGTGTTAAATTAAAGAATATTATTTGTTTTAAAAATATCATTAATTTTCTATAAGTCCTTATAGTGTTTACCTAATACTATATAAATAAGTATGGATTTGTATATGCAGACCAGAGCCTCAACCTTAACACTCAAGTGCATGTGTGTGTGCTTTGATATAAATAATTTCCACAGATGCAGAGCATTGCCCCTAATAGCTAAACTTCAGCCAAACTTCTGTTTAGTTCAGTTCCACACATTACCTCTTTGATTAAGATAAGTTTTCTGGGAAAATCAGGTATTAAATCCCTTAATTTTAATGCTCAACATAGTCTTTTTATATTGTTCCATGATAAATCAATGACTCTAAGAGGAGTTGTAAAGCTTTGTCAAATGTTAGTATGAGAATTGCACTAATTTAGTCACCATTTCAAAGCATTAATTTTTGGTGCACTTATGAATATCTGTTGGCTCCTCTTATGAAACCCAATTAACTCTCCATTTCCCTATGAGTTTGCCAAAAGCCTCTTTATCAACATATTCAACATGAGTAGATATTTATTAATCAAAATGTCAAACATTTAGAACAAAACGATTTAAGAACTTAAAATGAATCTTCATGGACAGAATCTTAGACACAGACATTTATCATCAATTATTTTCAGACAGCCTAATTATTATTCTGGTATACCAAGTGCATAAAAAGCACTCTGAAAGGTACTATGGGGGAAAAACGATACATTGGGAATAGACAAAGTTCTTAAGAAGTTTCTGACCTAGTTCTAAAAGAAACACAAAATTGTAAAAAAAGAAAATTGTAACTCTAAGTCCCTAGACTTAGGAATTTGAGGTGATACCAACTGTACACAAACAAGTAATGTTTCTGGGAAAAAAACAAACATTTGCACTAACCCCTATAGAATGAGGTTGTGATTGGCTGTTTATTTTGTTTGTGTTTGTCTAACATTGGAGAAGATAACATTTCAGGAAGAGAAAATGACACAGCAGAAAAGCAGATATTAGAAAGTATGGATTTTTTTTCTCAGCCAAGTATTTTGGTTGGACAAATAAATCTATTTATGTCCATTAAGAAGAGGCTATGAGGGATATTTACAAGACCACTTTCTTCTCACTGCAACTGGAGGTGTTTACATCATTTGCACCAAAATGTTTATATTCAGTCACTTCTTAAAAGGAGATCATACATACACGATCAATGATTTGAAATAGAATAACTGAAAAATAATCTGCTAATATATGAAATGTCAGTTAACTGTTGAATCAATTACCAAAACCTTTCCCCTGTCTATCAAAAATTAAGTTTTTCCCTTAAGGATTTATTTCCCTATCTTCAGACCAGAATTTCTCTCTCATTTTGTGTGTCTGTAGCCATTTGTATGATTCTCTGAGACAAATAACCACACGATATAGTATTGGTTAGCAACCTCAAGAGTTTCTGGGGTGAATCTAGTAACTGATCCTGGTACAGGGCGGGCAAGGAGAAATCAAAGAAAGAGGCATGCCACTTAAGATGGGTAGGCGACAGGTCTTGTATACAAGGGAACTTACTGATGAGGCTCCTCTTGGGTGGCCACAGGATAAATAGATCCCTACATCTGCCCTCTAGAATCTTAAGAATTTATAGAGAGGCCTTAATGGGGTCGAGAGATATATACAATGCAGATGGTTTCAACAATATTACTCTCTCAAAAATGCATCCTAGAAGCAACTCCTAGTACAGGGACAATAGGCAGACCCTACATTCCAGACACAGGGAAAGGAGTAAGGAATCTCCCATTGCCCCATCCTGCCCTCCCACAGGTCAAGGGCAGTCATATCCTCTCAATGACCTTCTCCAACGTATATTAATTTTAGAATTTACACCCAGTTAATTTTGGTTTACCTTGAAATATTGAATTATTCATCAATCAATAAAAATTACATAACAGATTCCATTTGCTTTTTCCCCTTTAAAGACTAAGAGCAAAAATCTAACTTTGCTCAATCATAAGAATTACACTGAGCTAAATAATTGGCTATATTTTTCTCCCCTTTTATTCAAATGTTTATTTGTAAGCTGTAAAGATGTTAAGATATGTACTTGCAAGTACCACATATTTTAACACTATTACTCTATTTTTAATGTTATCTTTCTCAAAAAGTTGGAAAATATAAATAATAAATTACTTAGAATTTTATTTATATCTTAAAATATACTGGTGCATGTCAAATGTTCTAAGTGCAACAGTGACTCCCATGAATAATTTTTGCACATTTGTGAACTACTCTTTTCAAGTAATATAGTTAGAGGAAGTTGCCAGTTGTCAGTCTACTAAATAAATTATAAAAACAAAGAGGTGGAAGCAGAGAAAACTGTTTAACATAAAGTTTTGCAAAAATTAGAAATTACATTAACCCATTTATTCTCTCCCAACAACTCACAATAGGGATTTGAAAACATGTTTTATAACCTTAACTGAATGTTCATTAACTGCAAAGTAATGGCTCTTAAAGCTATACAGCTTAATAAGCAAGGACGTTTATGTAAAATTTTGTTGTTGTTTAGTCATTAAGTAACATCTGACTCTTTGTGACCCCATGGACTGTAGCCCACCAGAGTCCTCTGTCCATGGGATTTCCCAGGTAAGAATACTGGAGTGCGTTGCCATTTCTTTCTCCAGAGGGTCTCCTGACCCAAGGATTGAACCTGGGTCTCCTGGATTAGCAGGTGGGTTCTTTACCACTGAGCCACCAGAATTATCTGTATGTAAAATTATAAGATAATCAAAATATTTGCACCAGGAGATATATTAAATTTTGCATTTCTCAAGTCATAGTTACTGTTTTCTGGTTAGCAAATAATGGACTATATGCAACCAAGTTCCATTCATAGCATGATTGACAAAGCAGCAAAATACTGGTCATATCAAGTGAGTTACCATGTGCTTGATCCTGGAGATGATTAACTTTGACACTGAGTTTTGGTGAAAATAGTAAGAAATCATTAGACTATCCTAACATAAAGACAGAATGAAAGAAAGTGAAACTTTTGGAAATCATAATCTAGGTAAGAGTAGTTCTGTGTGTATATTTGTGTCTTGTTAATGTGATTTGAGCTTTAAAGTAACAAGTTTCGTGGGACATGTGAAAGGTAGAATTTTCTCCCCAACATTTCCCAATTTATTTTTTTTTAATTTTAGTTTATTTTTAAACTTTACATAATTGTATTAGTTTTGCCAAATATCAAAATGAATCCACCACAGGTATACATGTGTTCCCCATCCTGAACCCTCCTCCCTCCTCCCTCCCCATACTATCCCTCTGGGTCATCCCAGTGCACTAGCCCCAAGCATCCAGTATCGTGTATCGAACCTGGACTGGCAATTCGTTTCTTACATGATATTATACATGTTTCAATGTCATTCTCCCAAATCTTCCCACCCTCTCCCTCTCCCACAGAGTCCATAAGACTGTTCTATACATCAGTGTCTCTTTTGCTGTCTCGTACACTGGGTTATTGTTACCATCTTTCTAAATTCCATATATATGCGTTAGTATACTGTATTTATGTTTTTCCTTCTGGCTTACTTCACTCTGTATAATAGGCTCCAGTTTCATCCACCTCATTAGAACTGATTTATTTTTAAAACTTTACTATTTGCAATGAAGTTTTGATTTACATATGAAAATTTTAAGGGCTTCTGCAAAGTTTTGGATCACTAAACATCTTAGAAAAATGTGTTTGCCAGAATATTTTCCATGGGAAATTATGTGAGGAAGAGTATAGAATGAGGGTGTTGTGTAGCCTGAGTGTGTATATACTTCCTTGAGGTCTTTGCATTTCATGGAGAGAAATTAAACTGTGGTAAAACTTCAGACATCAAGCACAACTTTTAAGAATCTTTCTAGTCACCTTCTAGTTGAGGGTGACCATAATGCATAGTGCTGATCAAGGAATCATAAGGTATAGTGTGGTAGGTAGAATCTCTAAGACATTTTTTAAGAGAAGGCAGTTTCAGGTGGTATACCCTTTTCTGCTCTTTTTTGCCTCTTCTCTTCTTTTTCCCCTAACTCATTTTGCCTGGAATACTAATTAGAGGCTATTTTGCAACCATAAGGGGCTTGCCTAGTGGCTCAAATGGTAAAGAATCTGCCTACAATTCAGGAGACCCAGGTTAGATCCCTGGGCAGGGAAGATCCACTGGAGAAGGAAATGGCAACCAAATCCAGTATTCTTGCCTGGAGAAGTCCATGGACAAAGGAGACTGGCAGGCTACAGTCCATGGGGTTGCAAAGAGTCAGCTATGACTGAGAGACTAACACTTTCATTTTCACTTGCAATCATAAAGAAACAAATGGAAGAAAAATAATAAAGTATAAGATGTGATAATTCTGTACCTTCACTGGTATATACCTGAGCTGTCCTGTCCAGAACTTCCTAACAGGGGCTTTTTATGGCTTAACACAGAGACTTCTGAGTCAAGCACATTCATTTATAATTTTCTGTTGCTTGCAGCCAAGTGCAATTCTAACAGATAACACTTTCAATCACACCGTGCAGAGAACTGTCTTCTCCATCACTTGCTGATATTGCTGCAATACCAAAGTTGACGAGATCACCTGAAACTCCCCAGCAGAGTGCCAAAGCCATGTTGCTTAATACCCATACTAATGTTAGACAGTCTTTGTAAAGGTGAAGGATTCTAGGACTATCCTGAAGAATTATTACGAAAACATACTCAACACAGAAAATATCACACATGAACCAAATCATGCCCAAGATGGTTTCTTTCATGGACTATTTAAATAATCATTTAGAGAAAAAAATCGCCACTACTATAATATCTTTTTTTTCTCCCACTTTTATTTTTAGTGTGTTTTGTAATGTAATATCTGCCAGGAGAAGGTATAAGAAACTCTATTTTACCCATAATGGTGCATGACAAAGTATCATGAAACAAAAGAAAGAATAATTGAAAGAGGAATTTCTTGGCCTGAATGTATTCCTTAGATTAGGATGACAACATAATGAGAAATGACAGTGAAAAATGGTCTCCCAAAGAAACTGATCCAGTATATTTGCTACTACTTGGTAGTATGGACTTTTCAAGTGGCCCAGTGGTAAAGTAACTGTATGCCATTGTAGGAGACACAGGAGACCCAGGTTCCATCTCTGGGTCCAGAAGATGCCCTGGAGGATGAAATAGCAACCCACTCCAGTATTCTTGCCAGGAGAATTGAATGGGCAGAGGAGCCTGGAGGGCTACATGAATGGGGTCACAGAGTCAGACATGAGTGAGCAACTGAGCACACACATGGGGTATTAGGGTATGAAACAATAATTCAGATAAAAAATGGTGAGAGAGTACATCTTTTAAAATACAGTATGAAGAACATAAGGAGTAGATGAGAATTATTTCCAGTGCTTAATTTTATCCAGGGCTAACAATGTTAATGACTAATTCAGTGGAACACCAGTTTTGCTATTTAGATTAACTCCCTGTATAAAACGCATTAACAATATTCAGCAAAAGAATTTAATGTAGAAGGCTTGAAATAAAAGATTAGTGTCATACAGTTTCATAATTATATTTTGCTCAAAAAGAGACAGAATATTCATTTAGGACAAATTAGAGAAAGAGAAATGAAAATTTGTCTTTGAAAAGATTAAATACGTTCACACTGGGTAAAAGCAGCTCAAAGAATTTCAAGATCCAAACTTCTGTAAAACATTACTAAAATGTGCATGAATGTGCAGCATGGCTTAGATATACAGGGTTGGTTAAAAAGAAACATTCAAATTAGTTATCAAATTTAGAAATTTAACAGATTTGGAAGAGGAAGGCTGTTTTAGCAGTTAGTAAGGGTATGAGATTCACATATTAGTTACAAAGCTGGAAAATGAACTGAGCTGAACTCATTTTGTGACCTAAAACAGATCTCTTGATCTCAATTTTCCCTAGGTGTAAAAGTGAGCTGAGAGAGATGACAGTCCTTGTTCCCTTACCTGCCTCATTCCATGGGCAGGAACTTCCCTTCAGAGTCAGTGTAGAGAAAGTTGAAAAGGAAAAGGAATTCAAACCAGACATGAATGCACATGGTGTTGATTGTATAAGCCCTAGATTTTACTGCTATAGTAACAACCATTTGCAACTATGATTATCTTTGATTTATAGTAAATTATAGTCAAGTACAGCTATTAATTGCAAATATATATTTCCATTCAGCAGTTTCAAGGTGGCATGGGTTTTATATTGCCAATAAGTATTTTCCTTTATTATACGCACATGCTATTCTTCTTTATAACGTCATTAAAATAGATGTCAAGTTTGCAGTAAATTATTTCTAGGCACTTTTATAATACCAGGCATATGATACAATTGTATATCAACCTGAATGAAACATGTCTGCATTTATTTAGAAATAGAATCTTTCTGATACTTAGGAAATAAGACAGTTCTTTCATGTCATTGTGGTGAAACTGTGCAGATTTTTGGAGGTGCTATTTTAAATGATTGTTGGATTGTGCCATAATTATTCAGTAATCTTCCAGAAAGGCATGGTGGGCTCATGAGTACTTAATTACTTCATTCTCCTTTTCTTTCTTTTCCTTCCAACCCTGCTTCCTTACTTTTACCCTGGTTTTCTTTCTTTTTCTCTTTTCTCCGTGTATTTCATCCCACTTCTCTTCCTCCATCTCTTTGCTTATTCTCTCCTTGCTTCCTCCATCCCTTCCTTCTCTTTCTTTCTTCCTGTTAGTGTTTAATATTTCCCCTTCCTATCCTCATTTCCTCCTGCCTTTCCTATTGTCCTAGCTCAACTCCAGTCATTGATCCTGCTTGCTTCTTTTTCTTCCTTTCATGCATACTGACTCTCTTCCATCCATTCATTCATCCACTTATACTTTATATGCTTTCCTTTTCTTTCTCTTACAACAAACATTTATTGGGTACTTATTGTGTGCCAGATGGCATGCCAAATATTAGGAATCCTTAAATAAATATCACATGGTCTTCAAGGAGGAAAATGTGTGTCCAAGGTGGAAAAAGAATTTTAAAATGTAGTAAAATCATATAGAGGACTATGGAGAAAGAGGTATGGGTTGTAAAAATGAGGCTTGTGCACAAAGCTTCTTTTCTATCATTCATCTCTGCTTTCAGAGACCATTTGTGATATCTAGTGCAGCCAGTGAGCAGCCCATCCCTGCTATGATATTAGTCATTATCACAATTAAGAATTGCCCTCTTTGCAGATCTCAGTTCTTTCAATAACCCACTATATTATCATAAGGAAGTTCATTCTGAAGAGACTTTGGGTTAGTCAAGCAAGAAAGACCACACACCTGGGCTTCTCCAACCCAACACATTCCCAAGAAAGTCCCGTCTTCGGGACTGGCCCTTGGCTAGACTCTTATAAATTGACCTCTGAGTCCTTGAAATATCCTGTCTGATAAGAATGTATATATATGCTTAAGGCCTTGGGCCATGCTGTGGTTTGACACTTGCTGTGGTGGTGGACTGGAGATTGAGTAGCTGAGGCCAGTTGCATAAGCATTGCATGCAACATATCTTCAATAAAAATCCTTGGATGCCAAGCCTTGATTGAACTTGTTTTGTTGGCAGCACTTCACATATCCTTACATGGGTTGTCCACTGGACAGGGACACCTGGAATCCTGCACTTGGTTCTTCTGAACTTCACCTCATGTGCCTTTTTCCTTTGCTAGGAAGGAAATTTCAGTTGGCTTTGACTGAATGGAGTGATTTTCAACATGGCTTTGAGATAATGTTTTGCTTGGCTAATACATATTTTGCAATATTGTCAATTGAGACAAAAACCCCCAAACATTAGAAAAATGTTTGCACATTGGCTATTTTTTGCTAGGAAGGCACACTTTGTTGTACAATGTTAAGATCATGAATTTTGCTAAGTATAATTGTAAACACATGTTCTATTACAAAGTAGGTAATGAAAAGCAAATTAAAAAATAAACACTACAAATGGTTTCACCAAGAAACACTGAATAAGACCAATGATGTTTTAAAGACATGAAATTGTGCAATAACCATAACTACTACTTTTTGCATTGCTAATATATTAATGAGCCATATTGGTTGTGCTATTTCTACTTTTTAAATAATAAAATCAATAAGATTAAATCATGAAAGCTTGTATTTTACAAATTGTCTTCTTTTTTATTAGTGAAGACATTTTAAATGCACAAGGAACTAATTTGAGGATGATTGAAATATTAATTTGTTAAAAATGGTCTTTTCTGAAATTTTATTTTGGTCATATCAGAATATTATGGATTTTGAATGAAGACCAAGATAGACTGGTTTGGACCGGTTCAGACCTGATCAGATCAGTAGAGAAATTTTAAACTGATTCAGACCAGTTAAGACTGGTCTAAACTGGTCTGGATCAAACTGGTCCAGACCAATCTAGACCGGATCAGACTGGTTCATACTGGTTCAGGCCGATTTAGAGCAGTTTAATCTGGTTCAGATTGGCAGTCCAGACTGGATCAGACTGGATAATACCGGTTCAAACCTGTCTAAACTGTGTCAGACCGATTCAAACTGGCTCAAACTGGGCCAGACTCCTTCATACCAGCTAATGCTGGGTCTGGTCCAGACCCATCTAAACTGGTTTAAACCAGTCCAGACAGATTTAAACTGGATCAGACTGATCTAAACCAGATCAGTCTGGTTCGTGCTGGATCAAACCAAATCAAGTTGGATCAGACCTGATCAGACCAGCCTAAACCAGATTAGACTGATCCATACCAGTTCAGACAGGTCTAAACTGGATCAGACCCATTTAACTAATTCAGACAGGCTTAAACCAGATTCTAAAGGAGATCAGTCCTGGGTGTTCTTTGGAAGGAATGATGCTAAAGCTGAGACTCCAGTACTTTGGCCACCTCATGTGAAGAGTTGACTCATTGGAAAAGACTCTGATGCTGAGAGGGATTGGGGGCAGGAGGAGAAGGGGACGACAGAGGACAAGATGGCTGGATGGCATCAACGACTCAATGGACATGAGTTTGAGTGAACTCCGGGAATTGGTGATGGACAGGGAGACCTGGCGTGCTGTGATTCATGGCGTGGCAAAGAGTCAGACACAACTGAGCGACTGATCTGATCTGAAACCAGATTCAACTGATTCAGACTGGATCGGGCAGGATCATACCAGTTCAGACTGGTTTATACTGGTTCAGACCAGTTTACAGTTTTGAACTCATTCAGACTGGTTCAGAATGATTCAGACCAGTTTAGACTGGAGTAGAGCGGATCAGATCAATTTCCACCTGGCTCCTCTGTCCATGGAATTTTCCTGGGAAGAATATTAGAGTGAGTTGCCATTTCCTACTTTAGTCAATCTTCCCAACCCAGGTATGAAACTCATGTCTCCTTCATCTTCTGCATTTGCAGGCAGATTCTTTACAAATGAGCCAACTGGGAGGTCTGGAGAAGGGATACTCTTTTCAATAATTGGTATGAGAACAATTGAAAGTCATATGGAAAAAGCAAACAAAAATACTTCAATGCTTCTGTCACAGGCTACATGTAAATTAACTCAAAACAGGTTATAGACCTAAAAATGAAAGCTAAATCTATAAAGTTTGTAGAAAAAAATATAGTAAAAAATCCTAGTGATTTTGGCTTAGACAAAGATTTCTCAAATAGGACAGAGAAAAAAAAAAAGCCTAAAGTATAAATAAAAAATGATAAATTGGAATTCAACAAAATTCTAAACTTTTTTCTATTAAAAAATGAAAAGGCAATTCAAAGATTAAGGAAAAATATAAGGCACATATCCAATAAAGTTCCTGCATCCAGAATATATAAAGTCTTCTTAAAAGTTAATAATGACAGGACAAACATCAATAAAAAATGGGCAATTGTTGTTGATTAATGAGCAGATACTAATAAAGAAGATACAAATATAGCAATGAATACTTGAAAATAAGGTCAACATTTGTACTCACTAGCAATACATAGATCTGGTTAGCTACAGTCCACGGGGTAAAAAAAGAATAGGACACAACTGAACACAAAAGAGCATGAGAAAATGAACCTTTCTCCATTGGATTATCTAGACCAAATCGGTGAAAACCAATTAGTCATATATGCTTGAGTCAATTTCTGAATTTTCTTTGATTCCATTGTTTTTGTCTATTTAACAGAGGCTTTTCATAGATGCCCTTTGTCATGTTGAGGAAATTCCCTTGTAATTCTAACTTAATGAGAGGTTTTTTTTTTTTTTTTTTTTTTAAGACAGGTTGATATTTGATATTGTTATTTTTTCTATATTAACTCCATTTTTTTCTTTTTAATGTCAATATAGTGAATTACATTG
Source organism: Bos indicus x Bos taurus (assembly GCF_003369695.1). Taxonomy (NCBI): domain Eukaryota; kingdom Metazoa; phylum Chordata; class Mammalia; order Artiodactyla; family Bovidae; genus Bos; species Bos indicus x Bos taurus. The sequence goes on from NC_040077.1 coordinate 33,379,755, forward strand.
ATAGATTTTAAAATATCAAATCAAATTTAAATTCTTAAGAGAAACTCTGTACTCAGTTCTCTAAAATTTGGGTGAGGAGAGGTTTGCATCTATGTTCTTGAGAGATATAGCTCTAAGATTTTTGGAATTTCTTTATCTGATTGCAGTACCTGATTGCCATTCTCATGATTTGAGGACTTTTACTGTTCTCCTTTCTTTAAAAGTTTCTTAAGTATTGCTATTATTTCTTACCTTAAATATTTGTTAGCATTCATCAATGAAACCATCTGAAACTATTTTTTTAGGAAAAGTTTACATATCCAATTTTTTTTCCTTTTTTTTTTAAATTTTATTTTATTTTTAAACTTTACATAATTGTATTAGTTTTGTCAAATATCAAAATGAATCCACCACAGGTATACATGTGTTCCCCATCCTGAACCCTCCACCTTCCTCCCTCCCCATACCATCCCTCTGGGTCGTCCCAGTGCTCTAGCCCCAAACACCCAGTATTGTGCATCGAACCTGGACTGGCATCTCGTTTCATACATGATATTTTACATGTTTCAATGCCATTCTCCCAAATCTTCCCACCCTCTCCCTCAATATTGAACTATTCAGGTTATCTACTTCTTTTTGAGTCATTTTCTTAATTTATATCATTCTGTCATTCAAGGTTGTGTGCATTTTTTAAATTTGTTGGAATAAAGCTTTTTCACAGTTTTTAAAATTAAATGTCTATAGGATCTGAATCATTGATCCTTCTTTAATTCATGACATTGGTAGCTTGTGCTTCTTAATTCATGACCTTGGTAGTTTGTGCTTCTTTTAGTTTTTCCTAATCTATCTGACTAAAAGTTTACCAGTTTTATGTCAGTTATTGTTTTCATTGATTTTCTCTATAGTTTTCCATTTTTCTCTTCTATTATTTCTACTGTTATTTTTATTTTCCTCCTTATGCACATTTTTAGTGGTTTTGTTTGCTAAAGTTTTTTTTTTTTTTTTTTTTTTAGTTTCTTATGTGAGAAGCTTAGATTTGTGATTTAATTATTGTTGATGTGCATTGAATTCTATAAATTTCCCTTTCATCTCTGCCTTGGTTGAATGTCACATGTCATTTTTCTTTTCTTAATCAGTTCAAATTATCTTCTAAGTTTACTGGATTTCTTCTTGACTGTATCAGTTAGGGTTCTAGGAGAAAACACATATAGGTAGATAGATAGATAAATTATATGTAAAAATATTTAGTGTCAAGGAATATAATTGGCTTAAGTGACTGTGTGAATGTCTAGGTAGTCCTATTATTTGTAGGGCAGGCCATCAAGAAGGGCAAACTGGAACTTGTGTATGCCCTAATGCTGCAGTTCACAGGCAGAATTCAGTTTTCTTTAGGGAAATCTCAATTCTGCTTTTAGAGCCTTTTAGCTGATTGAATCAGGCTCACTCTTGCATAATATAATCTTGATTAAAGTAAACTGATTATAAACTTTAATTACATCTGTAAAATACCTCCCCTGCAACCCTCAATTAGTGTTTTATTGAATAATTGGGAATGGTAGTGTAGCCAAGTTGACACATAAACTGATCATCACACTGACCCAATAATTGTATAGGAGTAAACTTTTAAATTTCTAAATATTTGGGGATTGTTTATATATATTTCTTTTTGCAATGTAATTTAATCCCATTTAGTCAGAGGACATATTTTGTATGTCTTAAATATATTTATGGAGCTTATCTTGATGATCTGGGTGACTGTTCCTTAAGTGCTTGAAACAGTGTGATTTCTATTATTCTCTGGTGAAGTTGAGTAAATGTCAAAAGCTTAACTTGGTTGATAAAGTCGTTCAATTCTTCTATATCCTTACTGAAGTTTTGTACACATTTTCTATCTTTTATTATAAGAAGAGTGTTGACATTTCCAACTATGATAGACTGGTCTATTTCTTCCCTTCTGTGAATATTTTGTTTAAAATTTTGTAGTAACAGTTTTAATGAGATATAATTCACACACCATAAGATTTTTTCTTTTAACATGCACAATTCACTGGGTTTTTAATTAGCATATTCATAGAGTTGTGCAACAATCACTAATCTAATTTTAGAACATTTTTATCACTCCAAAAATAAACCTTATACTCACTGGAGATTACTTTCCATTCGTCCCTCTGCTAGTCTCTGGCAACCACAAATCTATTTCATGACTCTAGGGACTTGTCTAATCTGGACATCTGACATAAATAGAATTATACCCCATGTAGCTTTATGGGGTTGGCTTCTTGCAGTCACCATAGTGGTTTCAATGTTCATTCATATAGTAGAATATATCAGTATCTCATTCTTTTTCATGGCCTAACAGTATCCATTGTATGAATATATCACTTTTATTAGCTATTGATGCTGCTGCTGCTGCTAAGTCGCTTCAGTCGTGTCCGATTCTGTGCGACCCCATAGATGGCAGCGTACCAGGCTCCCCCGTCCCTGGGATTCTCCAGGCAAGAACACTGGAGTGGGTTGCCATTTCCTTCTCCAATGCATGAAAGTGAAAAGTGAAAGTGAAGTCGCTCAGTCGTGTCCGACTATTAGCAACCCCATGGACTGCAGCCTTCCAGGCTCCTCCGTCCATGGGATTTTCCAGGCAAAAGTACTGGAGTGGGGTGCCATTGCCTTCTCCATTAGCTATTGATTTATGTATTTAAAACTTGTAAGTGAATAAGATCATTATATTCTCTCGATGTTTTAATGTCTATCATTATGAAATGTCCTTCATTATCTCTGATAACAGTTCTTGTTCTGATATTCACTTTTTCTGATATTAATATAGCAATTCTCGCTTTTAAAAATAGTTTGTATGCTCTATCTTTTGCTGATTAACTTTTAAACCTATTTGCATCTTTATAGTTGAAGTGGATTTGTTGCAACCAACAATAGGCAATCTTGATTTCAGCTTGACAAACTCTGCCTTTTTAATGGAATGTTTAGATGAGCTGTATTTAATATAATCATTGGCATGATTGGTTAAGTCAATTATATAGCTATTTTTGGGGGGGTCTTCCTGTTCTTGATTTCTTTTCTCCTCTTCTTTTGCATTTGTTTGGAATATATTTTTATAATTCTACTTTATCTTTGTTCTTAAATGATTAACTATATGTCTTTATTATTTTTATAGTGGTTGCTCTAGGGTTCACAGTATATACTTTTAGCTTGTTACAATCTAAGTTCAAATAATACGATATACAAGAAACTTTTTAAAAGTTTTCATTTTCCCCTCTTGTCCTTTGTTTTGTTATTTGCAGTGTTATTTAATTCTATATTGTTATAAACCTCAAAATTTATTATTTACTTTAAAGAGTTATTTTTTCATCTTAGTCTTATGATTGTCATTATTTTAAAAATAATTACCTGATTGATTTTTTTAATTGATGTATAACTGATTTGCAATGTTGTATTATTTTCAGGTGTACAGCACCATGATTCCATCATACATGCACACATCTATTTTTTTATCAGATTATTTTCCCTTCTAGGTTATTACAGAATATTGAGCACAGTTCCCTCTGCTATACTGCTATAGGTCCTTGTTGGTTATCTGCCTTATGGATGAAAGTGAAAGTGAAAGTCGCTCAGTCCTGTCTGACTCTTTGCCAACCCATGGACTATGAAGTCCATGGAATTCTCTAGGCCAGAATACTGGAGTGGGTAGCCTTTACCTTCTCCAGGGGATCTTCCCAACCCAGGGATCGAACCCAGATCTCCCACACTGCAGGCAGATTCTTTACCAGCTGAGCCACAGGAGAAGCCTTATATATAGTAGTGTGTATATGTTAATCCCAAACTCCTAATATATTCTTCTCCCTTTGGTAATCCTAGTTTGATTTTTATGTCAGTGAGTCTGTTTCTGGTTTTGTAAATAAGTTCATTTATATCTTGTTTTCTGTTTTAGATTCCACATAGAAGTGATTTCATATGATATTTGCCTTTCTCTGTCTGGTTTACTTCACTTAGTATGGTAAACTCTAGGTCCATCCACATTGCTTCAAATGGCATTATACCATTCTTTTTTATGGATTAGCATTATTCCAGTGGGGTATGTGTGTGTATACTGCTCTTCTTTATCCATTCATCTGTTGACGGACATTTCAGTTGATTCTATGTGTAGGTTATTGTAAACGGTGCTGCAAACTATAAAATTGGGGTGAATGTATCTTTTCAATTTTTTTTTTTTATAGTTTCCCCCAGGTACACGTCTACAAATTGAATTGCAGGATCATATGTTAACTCTATTTTTAGTTTTTTAAGGAGCCTCCACATTGCTCTCCATAGTGGCTATACCAATTTGCATTCTTATCAACAGTGTAGGAGGGTTCCTTTTTCTCCACACAGTCGGTAGTATTTATTATTTGGGATCTATAGATTCAATGCAACCCCTATCAAATTACAAATGGCAGTTTTTAAATAACTAGAACAAAAATTTAAAATTTTGTATGGAAACACAAAAGACCTCAAATAAACATTCAGTTATCTTTTTAAGAAAGTTTTTAAAACTTGTAGGTAAAATTTTTTTTTTAATCTTTATTTTGCCAAAGGAAAAACAACACCCAATTGTGGATATGACTGGTAATGGAAGCAAGGTCCGATGCTGTGAAGAGCAATATTGCATAGAAACCTGGAATGTCAGGTCCATGAATCAAGGCAAATTGGAAGTGGTCAAGCAGGAGATGGCAAGAGTGATCGTCGACATTTTAGGAATCAGTGAACTAAAATGGACTGGGATGGGTGAATTTAACTCAGATGACCATTATATCTACTAGTGTGGGCAGGAATCCCTTAGAAGAAATGGAGTAGCCATCATAGTCAACAAAAAATCCTGAAATGCAGTACTTAGCTGCAATCTCAAAAACGACAGAATGATCTCTGTTCATTTCCAAGGAAAACCATTCCATATCACAGCAATCCAAGTCTATGCCCTGATCCGTAATGCTGAAGAAGCTGAAGTTGAACAGTTCTATAAAAACCTACAAGACTTATTAGAACTAACACCAAAAAAAAAAAAGATGTCCTTTTCATTATAGGGGACTGGAATGCAATAACAGGCACATTTGGCCTTAGAGTACAGAATGAAGCAGGGCAAAGACTGATCTAGTTTTGCCAAGAGAACACAGTGGTCATAGCAAATACCCTCTTCCAACAACACAAGAGAAGACTCTACACATGGACATCACCAGATGGTCAATACCAAGATCAGATTAATTATATTCTTTGCAGCCAAAGATGGAGAAACTCTATAGATTTAGCAAAAACAAGACTGGGGGCTGACTGTGGTTCAGATCATGAACTCCTTATTACCAAATTCAGACTTAAATTGAAAAAAGTAGGGAAAACCACTAGACCATTCAGGTATGACCTAAATCAAATCCCTTATGATTATACAGTGGAAGTGAGAAATAGATTTAAGGGACTAGATCTGATAGACAGAATGCCTGATGAACTTTGGACGGAGGTTTGTGACATTGTACAGGAGACAGGGATCAAGACCATCCTCAAGAAAAAGAAACGCAGAAAAGCAAAATGGCTGTCTGAGAAGGCCTTACAAGGAGCTGTGAAAAGAAGAGGAGTGAAAAGCAAAGGAGAAAAGGAAAGATATATCCATTTGAATGCAGAGTTTCCAAAGAATAGCAAGGAAAGATAATAAAGCCTTCCTCAATTATCAGTGCAAAGAACTAGAGGAAAACAACAGAATGGGAAAGACTAGAGATCTCTTCAAGAAAATTAGAGATACCAAGGTAACAGTTCATGCAAAGATGGGCTGAATAAAGGACAGAAATGGTATGGACCTAACAGAAGCAGAAGATATTATAAGAAGAGATGTCAAGAATACACAGAAGAACTGTACAAAAAAGATCTTCATAACCCAGATAATCATGGTCATGTGCTCACTCACCTAGAATGTGAAGTCAAGTGGGCCACAGGAAGCATCACTATAAGCAAAGCTAGTGGAGGTGATAGAATTCCAGTTCAGCTATTTCAAATCTTAAAAGATGATGCTGTGAAAGAGCTTCATTCAATACTCCAGCAAATTTGGAAAACCCAGCAGTGGCTACAGGACTGAAAAATGTCAATTTTCATTCCAGTCCCAAAGAAAGGCAATGCCAAAGAATGCTCAAACTACCACAAATTGCACTTATCTCACATGCCAGTAAAATAATGCTCAGAATTTCCAAGCCAGGCTTCAACAATACACGAACAGTGAACTTACAGATGTTCAAGCTGGATTTAGAGAAGGCAGAGGAACCAGAGTTCAAATTGCCAACATACACTGGATCATCTAAAAAGTGAGAGAGTTCCAGAAAAACATCTATTTCCACTTTATTGACTATGCCACAGCCTTTGACTGTGTGGATCACAATAAACTGTGGAAAATTCTTTAAGAGATGGGAATACCAGACCACCTGACCTGCCTCCTGAGACATCTGTATGCAGATCAGGAAGCAACAGTTAGAACTGGACATGAAAAAACAGACTGGTTCCAAATAGGAAAAGGAGTACGTCAAGCATTGTCACCCTGCTTATTTAACTTCTATGCAGAGTACATCATGAGAAACGCTGGACTGGATGAAGCACAAGCTGGAATCAAGATTACCGGGAGAAAATAACCTCAGATATGCAGATGATACCACCCTTACGGCAGAAAGTGAATAAGAACTAAAGAGCCTCTTGATGAAAGTAAAAGAGGAGAGTGAATAACTTGGCTTAAAGCTCAACATTCAGAAAACTAACATCATGGCATCTGGTCCCATCACTTCAAATAGATGGGGAAACAGCGTCAGACTTTAAATTTTTGGGCTCCAAAATCACTGCAGATGGTGACTGCAGCCTAGAAATTGACGCTTACTCTTTGGAAGGAAAGTTATGACCAACCTAGACAGCATATTAAAGAGTAGAGACATTGCTTTGCCACCAAAGGTCCATGTAGTTAACGCTATGGTTTTTCCAGTTGTCATGTATGGATGTGAGAGTGGTATGGGGAGGGAGGAGGGAGGTGGGTTCAGGATGGGGAACACATATATACCTCTGGTGGATTCATTTCGATGTATGACAGAACCAATACAATATTGTAAAGTTAAAAAATAAAATTAAATTAAAAAAAAAAAAAAGAAAGCTGAGCACCGAAGAATTGATTCTTTTAAACTGTGGTGTTAGAGAAGACTTTTGTGAGTCCCTTGGACTGCAAGATCCGCCCATTCCATCCTAAAGAAATCAGTCCTGAATATTCGTTGGAAGGACTGATGTTGAAGCTGAAACTCCAATGCCACAGCCACCTGATGTGAAGAGCTGACTCAGTTGAAGACCCTAATGCTGGGAAAGATTGAAGGCGAAAGGAGAAGGAACGACAGAGGAAGAGATGGTTGGATGGCACCACTGACTCAATGGACATGAGTTTGTGTAAACTCCAGGAGTTGGTGCTGGACAGGGAGGCCTGGCGTGCTGTAGTTGGACACAACTGAGTGACTGAACTGAACTGATACTTTTACCATTTCTGTGATGTTTATTGCTTTGTACCAATGCAGTTTTTCTTCTGATATAATTTTTCCTTCTAGAAGGTATTCTTTTACCACTAATCTTACCACAAGTCTGCTAGTAATGAATTCTCTTGGCTCTGTTTATCTGAAAAAGTCTCTGATTTGCCTGAACACTTTAAACTTTTACTGTATAGTGAATCTTTGACAGCTTTTTTTTTATTTTGTTGTTGTTGTTACTGTTTTTTAAGTACTTGATGAATATGGCACATTGTATATATACTGGCATAGATTCTGATGAATTTGACTATAATTTGATTATAATTGGTGTCTTGGTATGGTTTTATTTTTATTTTTTTCAGTGTGAACTTCATTGAAGTTTGCATATCTCTGGATTCAAAAAATTTAAGTAATATTTAGAAAATATTTAGACATTATTTTTGAAATTATTTTCTTCTCCTGACTCCTCTCCCCATTGACTCTAGTTATATGAAGTTATATGTATATTTGATCACTTAATTGTTGGAGAGTTTCTATTGCTATATCCTGAATTTCACTGATTTTTTTCTTGTTTCTTTTGGTAATGCTCATCTCATCCTCTGACTCTGTTCTCTTGACTTACCCTTAGTCTCATCAGGTATAGAAAGAGAGATATATATTTCAGTTGAGATGCTATATTTACATACCTACAGTTTGATTTGGATCTTTTTATATCTTCCACTTCTTTATTCATCCCTTCATGTTTTCCTCTACCTTTTTGGATGTGGGTAGTATATTTACAATAACTGTGTGATGACCTTTTATGCTCTTCTAGCTGTTTCTATTGAATGATTTTTCACCTGCTTTTTAAAATACCTAATAATATTTGGTTAAATGACGGATGTTGTTAGTTTTGTGTCTTATGGTCCTAGATTTTGTTGTAGTCCTTTAAAGATAGCTGGGTTTTGGTCTAGAAAATAATTCACTTCAGTTCAGTTCAGTTCAGTCACTCAGTTGTGTCTGACTCTTTGCAACTCCATGAATTACAGCACGCCAGGCCTCCCTGTCCATCACCAATTCCCAGAGTTCACTCAGACTCACGTCCATTGAGTCAGTGATGCCATCCAGCCATCTCATCCTCTGTCGTCCCCTTCTCTTCCTGCCCTAAATCCCTCCCAGCATCAGAGTCTTTTCCAATGAGTCAACTCTTCGCATGAGGTGGCCAAAGTACTGGAGTTTCAGCTTTAGCATCATTCCTTCCAAAGAACACTGAGGACTGATCTCCTTTAGAATGGACTGGTTGGATCTCCTTTAGAATGGACTGGTTGTATCTCTTTGCAGCCCAAGGGACTCTCAAGGGTCTTCTCCAACACCACAGTTCAAAAGCATCAATTCTTTGGCACTTGGCTTTCTTCACAGTCCAGCTCTCACATCCATACATGACCACTGGAAAAACCATAGCCTTGACTAGACAGACCTTTGTTGGCAAAGTAATGTCTCTGCTTTTCAATATACTATCTAGGTTGGTCGTAACTTTTCTTCCAAGGAGTAAGTGTCTTTGAATTTCATGGCTGCAGTCACTATCTGCAGTGATTTTGGAGCCCCAAAAAATAAAATCTGACACTGTTTCCACTGTTTCCCCATCTATTTGCCATGAAGTGATGGGACCAGATGCCATGATCTTAGTTTTCTGAATGTTGAGCTTTAAGCCAACTTTTTCACTCTCCTCTTTCACTTTCATCAAGAGGCTTTTTAGTTCCTCTTCACTTTCTGCCATAAGAGTGGTATCATCTGCATATCTGAGGTAATTGATATTTCTCCTGGCAATCTTGACTCCAGCTTGTGCTTCTTCCAGCCCAGCCTTTCTCATGATGTACTCTTACATGTAAGTTGCATATAAGTTGCATATACTCTTGGATATAAGTTAAATAAACAGGGTGACAATATACAGCCTTGAGGTACTCATTTTCCTATTTGGAACCAGTTTGTTGTTCCATGTCCAGTACTAACTAACTGTTGCTTCCTGACCTACAAGTATACTAATATAATCCCTTTGAGATTTGCTTCTGAGCTTAGTAGATCAGTCTCTCCTTAAGGTCTAATTTCACCCCTTTATATAATTGCCACAAATTTATGAAGACTCTAACAAGTGTTCCATGTAATGGTAGAATTTTCACTTTAAATGATAGCATAGCAACTATTCCCAACCCCATATAAACTTTGGTGGTTGTTCCATACAATACTTTTCTTAATTTTTTCCTTTGCTCTTGGATGGTTTCCTTACATACACTATGTAGATATCTGGACTTCTCTTTCTTTGCAACTTCCAAAATTCTGTTCTGCAAATTCAAGTTGCATGGATTTCCCTAAACTCCAAACTTTGTTTCCTCAATTTAGTTCATTGAGCTCTGATAGGGTTCCTACTTCATCCGCTGTGATCTGGAAATTCTTAGATGGTAAGCCAGGGCAATAGAGCTTACCTTGTTTTGGCTCTTCTTTCAGGATACAGTCTCCTGCACTTCTTGTTGTCCAATGTATGAACAGTGTTCTTTTCTACATTTTGCCCAATTATTTAGCTGCTACAAGTGAGAAGTTACACCTGATTCCAGTACTCTTGTCATGAATAGATGGGAAAGCCCAAATGATAGCTTTCACATTATTTAAATTCAGGAAAAAGTTAATTCCTAGTGTACAGATTTGCTATTTTGTGTTCATTTGCCCAGTCATGTTTGACTCTTTGTGACCCCATGGACTGCAGCACTCCAGGCTTCCCTGTTCCTCACCATCTCTCAAAGTTTGCTGTAACATTATAGAATTTGCATGGTAGAATAAATATGTCCACAGATATAGAGACAAGTTTTAAAAATAACTAAAGCAAACTTCTTCCAGAAAAAAAAAAAAAGCAATCTAACTTAGTGTAACTCTAGGGGAAAATATTTCCGCAATATTCAAGGATCAATTAAAATTAGGTTTAGTGAATATAATAAATAATCTAGATAATGTTACTAGTGCATTTGTCAACTAAGAAATGATTTAAAGGTCTAGATATAAAAGAAATTTCATATACTATCTTAGTCTTAAAAAAGCTGTAATGTATAACAACTGGCCTATTTTTAAACCAATGTGTTAAATTATTTATTAATTTGAGTAAAGAAATTATTCTTTGAAACAACCTTACCAAATACCCCATCAAATCTCCACATATATATACATATATTTTCAACAAATTTCTAGGTATATTTTATTTTTTCATAGATTAAAAGGGCTCAGTTGAGTCACTAGCTGTTTTCTACATCAGTTATTGATGAATGCCTTAATACTGCGCATACGAAAAAATTCTTTTTGCAGAAATAGGTGGCCTGTTTTAGGGAACTATCTACCAACACCTTATTCCTCACAGAGAAGACATCTAAACTTATAGTAAGGCTTACAAGTAATCAATAAGATGAGCCAAAATATTAGCCATTTGGATAAAACCTATAATATGGGGTATGTTATCACAAAATTATCTCAGGTGAAATTAATAGTAGACATTTGAATTAAAACTAATTTATAAAACATTATCAGAAAAGCATCTAAATTTTCTGAAGCAATATCCAATTTTCTAACTAAATATGTTTACCTTAGTATATTAAGTACAGTCACTGGTATCAATCCCAATCACTTAGGCTAATGAGTATGAGTATAATTCACCTACTCTGTTCTTAGCTTTTCACGCCACACACACACACACACACACACACACCCCTAGCACAGCCTTAGTATAAATTAGTTAAATATTATTAATTCACTAATTTTAGATTGTCAAACAGCTGTTATTTAAATGTTCATCACCTGTCAGAGTTTATACCAAGCATTTTATATCTATTTTCCTAGTTATTCCTTACACAAAACAGAAAGTTGGGATTATACTGATTATAGAAATGAAGCTATGAGTGTCACTATTTTCATTGGTTTCTGCTGTAAATGACAGTTTCAAGTTAGAGCCCAGTTTTTTTCCTGCCTTCTTCACTAATTCATGCTGCAGAGAAATATTGCTGTTTTAATTAATGACCTCAAAATTTCTGCCTATTAAGATATTGTAGGGCTACATATGATAATACAAGCTAAAATTTGACCAACTTGTAACTATAAAGTCAGATGTTTATTAGGTTTAATGTGACCCAGTTACTAAGATAATACCCAGGATTCCCATAGAAGGCCACATTAAAATAGCATTTATAATGTTGCATTGTGGTCATCAGATCATTAAACTATTTTTGCTAAATTGAGAAAACTTCACATTACTTTCATTGATTTATATTCTACATTATTGAAAAATATGAAGCAAATTATACTGTTTATTTGATCTTGAAATGATTTCATTCTCTGTCAGTTTAAGGATGCCACTTAAGTAGCCCATAATTAGTACTGACTTATTAGTTTAAAGATTCAAGCATTAATGTTTGATACTTAAATAATTTCTAAAGTAGGATTCTTAAGCAGGGCTGCATTAATTCTGTTGGCTTGCATAATTTTGTATGTATGAAATATATGGAGTACTTACTATGTGGTAGGCATTGTTAAAGTTTTAAAATACTGTAAATCCTAAAGTACTTAAAGTAACAGAGACAAGTAATTTTAAGAATACATCAGAATCTGTTCTATACCCTTGCCCATAAGTATACTTCATTCAGTGTTAAGCTGTACACTTGATAGGATTTCAATGGTAGAACATATGTGCTTTGTTCAATATGTGGACTTCCAAAAAAGATCCCAAATTGCTAAAATGTTATGAAACCTGGCTTCAACACAAAAAATGAATCTAAAGTTCATTTTTGTAGAGGGTGGGGATGAAGGGAGGGGTGATTTTCCAGCCAGTGAGCAGCCATGATTGCCATCTTCTATTTGATTCTATTATTGGCTGAATATAGATTGATGTACTTGTCTCCACTGTACCAATGTATAATGCATGAACACAATTACTGGGGTAATTTGAAACAGGATGCCTTTAATCTTCTGCTCAGATCAATCAATTACAATACATAGATTATAGAATGTCCTATGATCTTACACTGAATCCTTAATAGAACTAATCTTAGAACTAAATGGGGTTGGAAAAAAATGTGAAGCCCACGGTGATTGCTCATATGAACACAGACAATTAAACTTTAACCATCATATGTTTAATTATCCAGAATGAATGAACAGAGACCACACTAAAGTTTGTAGAGTAAGAAAGAATGCTCTGGGAAACAGAGAGGTTTTCTCTTGAAGAAGCCACTTTCCCACCTTTTAAGGTGGAATTTCAAGGGTTTCCACACTTAGTAATCTGTGAAAGTTTGTATCAGACTCATAATTAGAGACATCGTGCACTGTTATCTTTTTCATGCCAATATATCTTGTCATATGACAGAAAAATGTGTTTAAACTGCATTTGGAAATGCCCATTTCCCTCTAAAGCAATATTCATTCACTGAATTTACATGTAATTTGAAAAATATATTTACCACACAACCTGGCTCTAACTTAATGTTGTGTTACTATGCCTTTATAGTGTACATGAAACTTTAATTGTGGTGCACACAATGTGTGGTGTACTCATTTATTTCTGGAGCCCTTGATGCATTTTGGGAGGAATACATTTGAGCTTGGGTTTCACTAAGAAGCTAATTAGAAAAAGAAGGTGTTTTAGAAATGGGCAGATAATAGCATTCTGTGTTTCTGTGGACATTCAGTGAAGACAGTAAGGTATTTGAATATATCAGGGACACTCGCCTGAGTTTGCAGTTCTGTTGTCTGTGGCTGAGTGTCGACCAGAGTGCAGTTGCTAATGGCAGAGTTAGGGTCAGAACCATGGATAGCTCCCCACGTTTAGTACCTAAGAGAGGAACTCGTCGTTTCATAAGCTCTGCTGCAGCTAGCGATCAAAAAGATCTGCTTTTACTGAAAACCGGGAGAAAATAAAGCCGTACATAGGAGGAGCGTGCCTATTTATATGCCGAGCGAGGAAACTTTACGGATTCAGGGAAGCTCAAGTTACCATAAGAGCCTAAAGGCTGTCATAGAGTGTTTTATGTTTTGTGTTTTCTTTTTAAGTAAAGCTAATTAACTGGAAAATTCAACATTCCCAGGCAAATGTCTCTGATTTATTTTAGTTACTTTGATATGAAAGATTGATAATTGTTTGTTATTTTTTTTTCTTGGCTCGTGTTTCCTGGAGTAGAAATGAAAAGTTCTGTTTATTTCTTCTTTATTTATTGCAATCCACACGATCACCCTCCTAATTTAACCCTCCTTCTCAGCCCTATGCAGTTCCATTCTCTCTCTCTCTCTCTTTTTTTTCACTTCAGGCTTTAATGTTGGAACTGAAAAAAAACATGAACTCGAGTTATTCAAGGCACAGCAGAGCAGGCTAACGGACTGCAAGAACACCCAAAACTCTATTATGCAACTAGGTGTTTTGATAGGACTTTATCATCAGTAGAAACAAGAGGTTTGTCCGTGTTCTAGTTCAGTAGTGGTGGCAAATTCCATTAAGAGAAAGCGGCGTGGAGAGGACTGACTGTTAGGTTAAAGGAAAGGGAAGGAAGCAAGAAAAAACAGAAAAACAACTTAGAAAACACCATCCCCTGGCATGGCTTGTCATATGATTTCTCAAATCTCCAGGACTATTTGGACAGAAGTGTATGTATACCACGAGATACCACGAGATTCCCGAGTTAGCAGGCTCTGAAAATCAAGAACCCAGAGGGCTAGTCTCTCCCCTGAACCCTTTCCTATCCTATAGGAGATGATTTCTTAGACATGGTGTAAGAGAGCAGAATGGTGTGCCTAGTGTGTTCAGGAGATGAGTGGCACGGGAGGTCACAACAAGGCTGGTAACTCTTAGCCCCACCCACCTTTTGTTCTTTCCCCCTCTTGCCCAGCCTCACGCATTTCAAACTCTTTCCTTGATTTGTACCAGTTGCTTGCACAGTCTTTGGCTTTCCTGTCTTTCTCGCAGCCTCCGAGAGAGACCTAATCAACCCCAAGTCTTGCAACTCCTCAGGGGCTCAAGCAGTGAAACTGGGCATGCTCAGCGGCGGAGCCAGCAGCCTCCAGTCTTTCGGAGGCGCGGCTCAGCGCCGGGTTGGGACAGGAGTGCCAATTCAGCGTAGGCTTCAGCGCCCACCTCCGCCGCCGAGCCCAGGGATCCGAGCTGCTCCCCAAAGCGAAACCTGCACCCTTAAGTGGCTCATCCTCAGTCTTCAACCTCCTGAGCTACCAAAGCTTAGAGCCACCAAAGCTTCACCCAGGAACTGTTTTTTCCCACCTGTCTTTTCTTTACAGCTAAGGGTGTTTTAGCTACTGCGGCGTGAGGAGCTCAGGAATGGGGCCCTGTGGCTGGTGGCCTCAGAGATCACCTTCCCAGTATAGCTGTTTGTCACTGAGTTTTGGAGATTTCTTGGCTGGCTTCCTCTAAAGCACGCTTGAGTAATCCGAGCTGTGGCGGCGCCCAAGCTGCCTGGATAAAGGGAGCGTGTGTGTGTGTGTGTGTGTGTGTGTGTGTGTAGGGGGAGAGGGCGGGGATAGAAACGTCAACCATCCCCCCCGCCCCCCCCCCCCAGCCTCCTTTTCTTTCTCCTCTTCCTGCAAAAGCTGCACAAGTCTCTCATCCCAGCCCCCTTCTTCCCCCACCTCCCACTCCCCCCCGCCCCTCCAGCTATCCTTACAGCTCTGGGCAACCGCCAGGTTAAGCCCATTTGCACTGGGAAATTGACGCTGTTTGGGAGAAGAGAAACAGATCGATTGCCCTTGTGACTCCCCGCCCCCCTCCCCACCCCCACCCCACCGCTCCCTCCTTCCTTCCCTCCCCCGCCACCTCCCCTCACCCCGCCTCCTTCCCTCTCCCCACCCCCAAACCCTCTCACCCGCGGCAGTCCGGTGCGAGGTCCCCTCCAGAAGGTGAGGGGAATGGATTGGACTCCGGTAGGGAAAGCGGGTGTCTAGAAGTGGTGCTAATGGGAAGAGATTTCTGGTTTCAAAAGAGGATGCTCTGCCACAAAGAGCGGCTCGCGCGCTGGCCTGGGCTCTAGCCGAGGAGAGATCCCGGGAGAACTCCGGAGCTCGCGGGGAGCGCTCCTCGGAAGACCGGGGTCAACATGCCTGTTCGCAGGGGGCACGTGGCACCACAAAACACATTTTTGGGGACCATCATACGGAAATTTGAAGGGCAAAGTAAGTTCGTTTGTTCTCTTCTCTCTCGCTCTCTTTTCGCTTTGATAGTGCACTTGGCGTCTGCCGCTTCCAAGCTGAGGAGACTCGGGGCTCCGTCAAGTTTAGAGACTGTGAAACGGAGCCAGGAGGTTCAAATGGCAGCGCAAGTGTTCTCCCCGTGATATTAATTTTGATTTACATTTTAGATTATGGTCTCCATTATAGGAGGCAATTTGATCCTCCTCTCCCACTGCTCCATTATCTGCCTTGCTACTTAATGTCCTACTCTTCTACTATCTTAAAGGGAACGTACTAGTGTAACGGGTTTAAATTTCGTGGCTGTTTTATTGTAGACTTTTTGAAAGTCAGGAGCAGGGCAAAACACACTATTGGAACGAAGGAATGTAAATGATAGCAGCGATGTAAATGTCTAGGCAAGCTGTATTTTACTTCGGTTATATTGCAAGGCTGTGGTGTGACAGGGATGCTTGCTTGCTGCTAGTTTATAGAAGCTAAACTTTGCATCGAATCCATGCAAATCCCAAGCAGGAGAATTTGGGGAAAGCAGTATCTGATCCATGTTGATTCCTGAGGCAAACAGTTCATTATTTGAAGAATATTTGTGTCCCTTTATTACCCCCTTAAATTTCCACTAAAAATTTAAAAATTAAACTGTAGTAAGTAAATCCCACAAAGACTGAATGCAGAGAAATTTAATATTCTCATGTGTACTAATTATAGGGAATAAATTATTGTTATACAAATATATTGATTTTGGATCCTACACTAGTTAATTTATATCTGACGTTTCCTTTAAACTCCATTAACACACATTTACTTTTGTACATTGTGCAGTTATTTTGGTGCTGCATTTAGTGGAGAGAGGATATGGTACCTTGTGTTCAAAAGAAACTTGTATATCCTGCTTCATATTCTATTTGGGAATAGTAAATATAATCTATGATCAAAATTAAGAAGCCCTTTGTATTAAAGTCCCTACTACTACACAAAAATGTGAGGTCACCAAAGTAAAAGTGAAAAGGTAGTTAACATGATATTTACTGTGTGTGTGTAAATATTTTTGTCTTCTGGGTGATATATATTATGAAAAGGTGAACTTTTGCATTATTGAACTGCTAATTACTGTGAAATAGTTTCATGGCTAGTAGTTTCAGGATTTGTTATTTTTAACATGATGTGTGTCATATGCCTTAGAGAGCTAGAGAAAAGCCAAATCCAGGAATAATAACTACTTTAAGAAAGTTATACTCTGAGGGCCAAGGTTGAAGTGAGGAACCTGACAGCTACAGGATGCTTCAGTGTTTGGGCTTTGAAAATATTTACCTTTCAGTTCAATGGCATTCTGGAAATATCAGTGTGCCAGCTGCTTGTCTGAGTGCTCATTAGGACCAAAGAGAGTTATAGGGCTTGAGAACTAAACTATTTGGGAAATGATACTCTCCAAATTTGAAGAAAAGCTTCTTAGTACATTTTGTTAAAACTACTCAGGGGACCATTCATTTCAGTTTTAGGGTGTCTGTGTCCAGGCAGTTAGTGATTTGGGAAGTACCTGCATTTCAGTTTTCCTGTTATGCAACAAATTGTTTCACTGTTTATAAGAATCTTGAGGAAGCTTTGTAAACAGTACCATACTCTCTTCTTATTCCAGATAAGAAATTTATCATCGCAAATGCCAGAGTGCAGAACTGTGCCATCATCTACTGCAATGATGGGTTCTGTGAGATGACTGGTTTCTCCAGGCCAGATGTCATGCAAAAGCCGTGCACCTGTGACTTTCTCCATGGGCCCGAGACCAAGAGGCATGATGTTGCTCAAATTGCCCAGGCGTTGCTGGGGTCAGAGGAGAGGAAAGTGGAAGTCACCTACTACCACAAAAATGGTAAAGTTGATCTATTTAGGATTCCTTGTGTCTTATTCCATTGAAATGAAATTTTGACAGTTGATTACTGAGAGTTCATAGGCAGAGAAACCCCAAATAGTCAGTTGAAGATACATAATTTGTTTATAGTGTTGCAGGAATCAAGGAATGTGGAGACTGTCCTCAGTGGATAGTAGGTACAATTTCATTTTTGAATGAGTACTCTGTACTCTTCAAAAGTGCAGTAACTTAATGTCACTGAAGACAAAATGCCATAAATCAGTCTCACTGTTCCTTAAGGAATAAAGGCTAGTAATTTACTGGTTGTGTTGATATGCATTTGGCTGGAGAGAAATACAGAGTTTTATTTCAAGTAAGGACTTACAGGCAAAGTAAAGTCTTACAGAAAAATGTCTATCTGAAACTAAAACTGTTATAGTTACAGGTATTTCTTAGCTCTTCAGCTTTATTTGATAGGCAACACCTTTTGTTTCTTTTGATGCTTTTTATGCAAGATTAAGGATGACATATAGGAACTTATAAAACTGGTCTAGTAAACCTATGTATATTCAAATAACAGTCTATTCATGTATTCAAGATTTATTCCAAAATAAGAAATGGAGAAAAGGAACTATGATATGTAGAATTATTGGTATTCGTTTTTACAGCTGCAGCAAAACTGGCATCTGAAACTTAAGGTCATACCTCCACTTCAAGGGCACTTCTCCTTTTAGGATTGCTTTGGGAGCATAAGTACATTAGACCTCTAATAGTTCTCAAAGAGATACACATTTAGTGGGCATGCATTCTTTAAATATATTATATATATATATATATATATGAACTTATATGTATAAGTATTCAGATATACCCATTTAAAGTATATACTTTCTCATGTATACACTTAGTGATATCTGACAATTTGAAGCTTAAAGGCAAATAGATTAAAAATGAATGTTATAAGATTTGTTGATATTGCATTATCATTTTTAAATTCTATTGTTAGAAATCAGTGAGGCAGAGGGTTATCTAATCAGATATTTAGGTAACTCTTGAAGTTTATAAATGAGTGATATGTTATAATGACTTATCATTTGGTAAGATACATTCTAACAGGGAAAAGGTTTAGCTCTTCCTCCTATTTTCTTATAATTAAATATTTCATGATAGAAACATACAATTATTAAATTACTAGATTATCCTTAGCATCAATTTGAATGGGTATGAGTAACAAAGTATGACTGGAACAGGTCTGTATAACTTTGGATTAATCTGGAATGAAACCAGTTATATCATTATCAATCAAATAGAGTTTTTTAAAGTTCTCTCTTCCCCGCTACTTTTTAATCAGGAGGGTTGGCATGCTAGAAATAGCCCAATTGCTCTGTTGTCTTGAAAGCATTTCTTGGACAGAAGCTCTCACTACCCAAATGCAGCTCATCTTCTTTGTGTGTGCATGTGATGCCAACAGTTTGGACTTTTGGAATAATTTGAATGTCTTGACATTTTGCCCTTATGAATATCTGTCATGATGTCCCCACTGTCTGTATTGTGGTTACTGTACGGTGTATTGGTCATAATATTTTCTGGTACATTTCAGAATTTTTTCAGCTTACAGAATTTAAGTGTATAATTAATCTGGACTATATAGATAACTATAATTTTCAAATTATATTTTCAGATAGAAAAAGTGTTACTAATAGCTGTAAGTAAAATGGTAATGTTTTGAAGCCTAGTTTATTTTGTACAATGTGACCATATAAAATGGTCTCAAAACAATTTTAAAAAGCATTTTAATGTGGAATCACAAACATGGATGTAAAAATTTCTACAGTGAAGATGCTGGTACATTGACTAATGCAAATCTTTCTATCAGTGATTGCTTGGTTATAATGAATTAAAATATTGTTTTAGACAAGGAGTCTTTATTTGGAAGCTTGTTTAGACATATAAATATCAACTTTTGTTGATAATTTTGATTCTGTTGGCTTCATTTTCACATGTGACTCAGTCTACAAGGACTTGAGTATCTTTAGAATCAATGACAAATGCTGCCTATTTTGCTTTTTTTGATTTGGGGAACATGAGGTGATGGGCCACGCTTTTTTTTTTTCCCCCAAAGAAAAATATTAATTTGAATGACCTTTGTAAATTGAGAAGACACAGTCAGACTTAATTTCTTTGAATGTAATCAACTTGTGTTTTTGCTACTAATACAACTGTCTTGAATAGAATCTTCTGAGTGTATTGGTTTTATTCACATGGCAACTAAAAAATCAGTTAGAGCTTGTGAAGTTCAAATGATTTGAAAGTCTCGTCTCTTAGAGACGTGCCAGCCAGCTCTACATTTATAAAAGTAGGGAAGGACAAGCACTAACATTTTCATTGGTTTGTTTCCGAAAGTTTCCCTAAATCTTTATTATTGAGGTCATTTACTTTTGACAGGTTCTTGGTTTCTTAAGAATATATGGTAAATGCCTCCTTTACTTATTCTTTATTTAGCACTTCACTGGGATATGAATTGTGATGCAGTATGCACAATGAGCAAATTGAACAAAAAGTTGAGATATACTGTTTTCCACTTTTTCCATTCACTCACATTGGAGTAGCAAAAATAAGAGCATAGCCTTATTTCTGAAAGATTGTTTCCCAAAGTGGCCCAGAGGCTCATAAGTAGTTTAAACTTTTGATCTGGGTGATGAGTTCATGTGGATTAGGTGTGCGTGAGCCACATGGTCACCATTGTGAAGCAGTGCTTCCTACCATACTCCTTCCAGTGATTTTTTTTTTAACCAGGTACAACTGGGCTTGCTGTTTACCAGAATATCAGTTTTTATAAACCTGGTTATTTGCAGTAGGAATATTTGACAGCCCTTCCTTTGAGGATTCTATTTTACAGCTTAAGTCATTATTGCATAAATCATTCTTGGCAGCTGTGAAATATTGCTTGAGGTGATAAAGCTGTAAATCTTTTGACATAAAACTCTAATTATACAAAACTATAATTATGCTGAAGCTTACATAAGGACAAGTATGTATTTTAATAGCATAATATGTGCATTTTAAAAATACCTTTTTAGCAAAAGTGATTGAGAAATAGGAAACACTTCAATTATTAACCCATTCATAGTTTGGAGATGATGTTAGTGGTAATGTAACAGAAGAACAATTTAGTTGGTCATCCTTTAAGTTATTGCTCATCTGGTTTGGGGTGTGTCGTGGAACAGAGCTGGCTAGTTGAAGTGCTAAATCATTTCCATCAAATCTACATATGTAATTTTTACCTTAAATTATCAGGCCACTCTAAACATTTGGAAAGATCAAAGTAAATTTCTCCAAAAGAAGTAAAGGTCTTACCTCGGTAGAAAAATAGGACTTGAAATGCATTATTTTTAGAGGTTAGAGTATTTCTGTATTTTTGCCACTATACTTTCAGACATAGTGCAAAGGCAGTTTTTGTTGTTGTTGTTGTTGTTAGCAAATCAGAAATGCCGCTTTCTTTGTTTTGCTTCTAAAGGACTAAATGATGAGAAAGGGCTGAGGGAAGTCTTTTCCTGATCTACACGGGGACCAGATACAGACAGGGCACTAGTCATATTGTGAAAAGTGTGAAAGTCGCTCAGTCATGTCTGACTTTTTGTGACCCCATGGACTGTACCCCGCCAGGCTCCTCTATCCTTGAAATTCTCCAAGCAAGAATACTGGAGTGGGTAGCCATTTCCTTCTTCAGGGGATCTTCCTGACCCAGGGATCAAACTCCCATCTCCTGTGCTGCAGGCAGATTCTTTACTGTCTGAGCCACCAGGGAAGCCCAGTCATATAAAGTTCCAGAGGTATCATTTGATTCAAATCAACTCTAAGAAAGGTTTTGGTTTGGTAACACTGAATCTACCATGTCTAAGAATTATTTGAAAAGACCTTATGGAAAATGCTATGTTGTTAGGAGTAAAAGTGAAGATGCACACTGAGTGCCACCACTCTCCAGGCACCTGAGAAATAGTAGGAGGAGATGCGAAGGATTATCCAACCTTATCTCTACTTTCAGGATGTTTTTATCATAGGGTGACTAAAGTTCATTTCTATCTTCTAAATCTCAAGATGTTTTCTTAAATTATTTTTAAAGAAAAAAAGACTACATAGACTACAAAATGAAGACGCTTTTATATTAATGAAGAAAACAACTTAGGATTAACTACCATTCTTTCTCTATTCCTCAAAGCTAAAATAAACTTGTATATTTCCTCTTATTTTTATTTGTGCATAATACAGACTTATTAAAGAAGCAGTGAAGTTTAGTTAAAATTTTAATAGCTCAGAATAAATTTTATAATAGCTTTATAAAGTTATATTGCATGCCGATATTCAGATCTCTTAATTCCTGAATTGTGTAGTAGAGATAAAGATGGTAGTTTTGAGAGAAAAATTGAAGCATATTTTGTGTGTGTGTAATTCAAGCAACAATAAAGTTTGCCAGGGAGCATCTTGCCTAGAATTTGTTTTGGTGTTCATTTAAATTTTCAGTTTGTACATTTTTCTGTTCTGTCCAATAGTATTTAGTAACAAGAGTAACATAAACTACATTTTTCTTTTATATATCTAAATTTCATTGGGCTTCCCTAGTGGCCCATATGGTAAGGAATCTGCCTGCAATGCAGAAGACCCAGGTTTAATCCCTGGCTTGGGAAGATCCCCTGGAGAAGGGAATGGCTACCCAGTCCAGTGTTCTTGCTTAGGAAATTCTATAGATAGCTAAAGTCCTTGGGGTTGCAAAGAGTATATTTCATACACTCTAGTAGGAGACTCGAGTAGAAGGAGAAGGCAATGGCATCCCACTCCAGTACTCTTGCCTGGAAAATCCCATGGATGGAGGAGCCTGGTAGGCTGCAGTCCATGGGGTCACCAGGAGTCGGACTTCACTTTCACTTTTCACTTTCATACATTGGAGAAGGAAATGGCAACCCACTCCAGTGTTCTTGCCTGGAGAATCCCAGGGACGGTGGAGCCTGATGGGCTGCCGTCTATGGGGTTGCACAGAGTTGGACACGACTGAAGCGACTTAGCAGTAGTTATTTTATAGAATTTAGATTTGATCAATTGTATTTGTTGATAAAATAAGATTTCTCAATACTCCTCCTCATAGTTTGAAAACTTTACTTCATTTTCCAAGTGAAAACAAAATATCCTAAAAATTTGGGTGTGCGATGTTTACCTCTAAGCAGGTTTGGTGCTGAAAAGAAGCTGAATTATCTGCCAGCCTGAGAAATAACTGCTCAGTTACTTTCTCACTCAAGGGGCTTGAGAACAGGGTCAGCTTAGGGCTGTAGGCATATGCTAGATTTAGTGGAAGGAACTAATTTCTCTGGCTTCTATTGGCTTCCAATGTTGTTTTCATTTTTATTTTTTGGCTATAAATAGTCACTAAATCAATTACTGGCAGTCAGTGGCAGAGAGAGTCCTAGAATAATTGATTCACAGGGAAGTAGCGGTTTGGAGTATGAGATGTTAAGACATCAACATTCATTTGGCCATCTAATCTAGAAACCTCAGGGTCATTTTCTGCTGTTTCCTCTCTCTCTTCTCCCTAAACCAATTGTTCACTAATTCCTTTCACTATTTACATTTGAAACATTTCCTAATGACAACCCTACATTCCCATCACTGCCAAGTGCCCTGTTGAAGCCCTCTTCATCCTTCTTCTAGAGGAGAACAGACGCTTCCCTCCCTTTGCAATTCATTCTCCACTATACCAGCAGAGAGCTATTTCTGAAATAAACAGTGATAATTATCAGAGTCAGGCATCCCTGTAAATGAATTTCACATAATAATGAATACAACAATCCTGTAAGATACATGCTCTTATTATCCTTAGGAGAACCCTACACCCCACAGAGATGAACTTAGCAAGTCACACTTAAGTGATGATGCCCAAGCCTTTAAAAACTTTTTCATATTTTCAGCTCAACGTACTCAGGTCATAATTTGGCTTAAAAATCTATCTTAACTCCTTTAAACTTTCACAAATAAAGTTCTGGACTCTTTAATACTTGTTGCCTTCAGAGTTGAATTCACTTGGGTTTTTAAGTAGAGTGTGTTTAGAGAACTAGGTGGATTCCCAGTTCTGACAGTTACTAGGTGAACTCAATCAAGATTACCTTCTTGGTGCCTCAATATCCTTTTCTGTTGTATATTTGGAAATAACATCTACTTTGTTAGGCTGATTGATTGTTTTATATAGAACAAAGTACATGGCATTATTCCTAGTATGGTTTCTTGCCCATAAACTCTGCTTGATAAGTATCAATTAATTGAATCTTGGCAACTTTGTTTTTCTTATAAATCTTATGTTCCCATAATACTTCACTGCTCAAGAGTTTCTCAAAGAAGCCATGCCCTTTTATGTCACCATAGCCTTGTTCACCCTTCAGAAGTCTTCCTTTATCTGTAATAAACAAAGTCCCAATGATTAGATTATCTTTCCCTCAGCTTCTCACCCTAAAGAAACCATTATCATCTTTCCAAAGTCAGATTAAAACAAGTCTTCTGATGCCTCCTTCTGTTTATTCCTGAATCGCTGCAACTCTCCCACCCTTGGTTCTCAACTCCAGTGTAGCACCCAGAATGTGCTACGTGTCATTATATGTCGTTGTTAATTTTGAGCTCATTCAAAGAAAATGCCAAATCTTATTAATTTCTAAGTTCAGAATGTATGGAAAACTGTCTGGTATGAACTATGTGTTCAATTAGCATTCACACAAAGAATGAAGAGAGGATTAGAAATGGAACCATAGAATTGGGGAAACAAGAAACAGATCAACATCAGGAGAGGTTGTGAAAAGTGTAATTAAAGGGAAAGTGTGATGTTTTGATTTTTCTTATCTTCTTAAGAATACTTCTAAAGTGTTAAGAACAATTTTCAACATTGTTATATTAATGGACCTGTTTCTTTGCTTAATAAGCTATTAAATAACCTTCATAGTCTATAGCTATGCTGATAGCTAGAAAAATATTTAGTAAAAATGATAAGCTATTGATCAGGAATTCTCAATAATTAGTAGTAATAATCAATAGTTACCCATGTCACTCACTCACCAGTAAATCAAAATGATGCTTACTAGTGTCTCCAATTATATCTGTATAGCAGCCAAAGTTCTCCTCTAACTTGAATTCATTGCTGTGTTTCACATAGTTCCCGTGGGAACTTACAAGTTAGATAGTACTGGCATTTTAAACCTAGTAGAACATCTCATTCCTCACTGTTTCCTTGAGAATTCTTAATTGACAGTGAAGCTCAATTTCAGGGTCAGTCAATGAGTGTTAAATCTAAAGTTAGCTTATTAAAATATAAATAATAATTATTAATTGTTACTGTCAAATGAACACATTCTCTCTTTACTCTGTGCGACCCTATAGATGGTAACCCACCAGGCTCCCCCGTCCCTGGGATTCTCCAGGCAAGAACACTGGAGTGGCTTGCCATTTCCTTCTCCAATGCATGAAAGTGAAAAGTGAAAGTGAAGTCGCTCAGTCATGTCTAACTCAGCAACCCCATGGACTGCAACCCACCAGGCTCCTCTGTCCGTGGAATTTTCCAGGCAAGAGTACTGGAGTGGGGTGACATCGCCTTCTCCGACTCTGCTGTCTACATTTAGCAAAATTATAGAACCACCAAGAAGCAATAGAATCAGGCAGCAGTAAGACATTAATCACCATAGTGAAGAAATTTGTCCTATTACTGAACAATTAGGAAGGTCAAATTGCCACTTGTCACAGATGGGTTACAAGAAAACCGAGTACCAGCCTTCTATTGCCGTGACTATTTCGTATCGTCCTCTTGCTTCTATAATTTATGTAAAATATCTAATTGGAAAAAACCAAAGCAGTCTTTCTGTGAACAGTTTAAATTAGGACAGAGGCAGCCCCTGTGCCCTTTAGTCTGTTAAATGGACACGTGTGTGTACAAGCTCTCCTGTGTGTGGTTTCCACTGTTGGGTGGAGTGTCTCACACTGCTTTTTACTTCTCTTTATTGATTTACTTCTGTCTATGGTGGATCTCCGTTGCTACATGAGGGCTTTCTCTAGGTGCAAGGAGTGAGGGCTTCTCTCTTCTTGTGGTGTGTGGGCTTCTCATTGCATTGGCTTCTCTTGTTACAGAGCATAGACTCCAGGTGCACGGGCTTCAGTGGTTGCAGCACACGGGCTCAGTAGTTATGATTTGCTGGTTTTAGGGTATCTGGGCTTCAGTACTTGTGGCACGTGGGCTCAGTAGTTGTGACTTGTGGGCTCCAGAGCACAAGCTCAGTAGTTGTGGCACATGGGCTTAGTTTCTCCATGACATGTGGGACCTTACCCAACTGGGGATCAGACCCATGTCCCTTGCATTGTCAGGCGGATTCCTGTCCACTGCATCGCCAAGGAAGTCCTACTTTTTACTTCTAAAAAGGGTAAAATAGCCTGGACTGGCGCTTGGTGAGCAAGAATTTGGAAGAACTGAGAGAGGATTGGGGTGCATTTTGGCACTTAGTTGCACTCAGTTTGTAAAATAATTTCAAACTGAACCACACTGGTGAGCCTGGCAAGGCTGCCCAGGCCACCCTGCTTTTGTTTACCTGATTTTTTCCTCCAGGATGAAGAGTCAGAAAACAGCAGGTGGAATCTCACCATTGCTGGTTTTATTGTCTCCTTTTTTTCTTCCTTCCTGAGAATCATTAGGAGCATTTCTATTGTCATTCATTGTTTTGATAGGACATTAATTCTTATTTGTTGTTTGAAATATTGCTTTTGAGAAACACGTAATAACTGCATGGGTTCAAGACAACTTAAAATGACCTTCTGTCATTAAAAATCTCTTCTCATACTAACCTCTGTGTTCAAAATACCATTTGTATTTCTAATCCATGAAATCTGTATTAATGACTCAAGCTGGTGGGCATGATGAAAAAAATTAAAGTATAAAATTGATGGTGGTTTCATAATCAATTTCTCAAGGATGAAATAAAGAATGAAATCTAGGAAAAAACTAAACAAGGTGCTTATATGTTAAAAAAAAAAAAAAAAAAAAAGGAACACTATTTGTGTTAGAAAAGATCTCATATTGAAATCAGAGCCTAAGTGTTTTGAATATATCCTTAGGGTATAATTAAGATCCCATTAATTCAATAAAATCAATAGTAGAGCCAAACAACATTGTATGTTGTGTGAATAATTTTAATCAGGTTCCGACTTATTTCTCTTAGCTAAATTACTTAAAATTTCTTCTGCTTTTGCTAAAAATTTCTATGGACACCACCCATTTTCTTTAATCATGTTAATCAGTTGATGTTTAGCTGTACATTTATTTTAGTCTTTTATACACAGAGTTGTGCACTCTGGGTTTTAATTTTCCTGGTTGTAGTATATGAACTATCGTCCTTCACCCAATATAGATCTTCTCCCAAAGGATTAATCAAGTTCCATTTCTTTGACTGACTATATAAATTACTTTATCTAATTTTCATGACAGCTCTGGGAGTAGATATCCCATTTTACAGATTAAAATAAAGTTCAGAGTAGAGAACTGATGATCACTGGGCAAAGTGGAGTTGAGATTTAAAATCTAGAATTTTCTATGCTTGCAAACTTTGCTGCCTTCAAATATTTTATACTTTTAAACTTTACCACATCCTACGTGTCCTAATTCTAGTTATTAATTATAGATTCTTACTGGTGGTATGAGGTGTGTATCTGATTAATTTTCACCAAAGGGTGAATGAATGAAGCAAACTTCATCCTGGGCAATTTGTATTTTAAATAGGACCATCATTCAGCATGAATCTTTATCTGGCATATAATTCGATTTCGGTAGGGTGAGGATAGTTATTGTGTGCTTATAATCTTTGCATTGTTATTAATGGTGCTCTTTTTTTGCTCTTAAAAGTGTCTCTGTTTTGGACTGTCAACTTAGGTTTGGGGACATTTGTACTGAAGGACACCCCTCAGCTACTATGTGTCCAGTATTTATCCAGAAGGTCCAGAAAGAAATGTGTGTGGTAGTGTGATTCAGGAGCAGAAGCCCTATTATGTTCTTATCCTCTCTCCTTCGTACAAGGAAGGTTTTATTCTTGGCAAAACTATGCGATTTAATGAAATTTACCAAAATATTTAACAGGGGAATCATAAATTTACTGGCATGAAGAATCCTTGTTTTATTTAAAACATCTCCAGTTTTTTTCATCTTGGGCCAAACGTCAGACTCAGTTCTGCTACACACCCTACTGTCTTATGCCTCCCAGTTCCTCCCAAAGGCTGCCATCCTCTCCTTTATATGATCTCTGAATTTCTCAGCCAACTTGTCTTAACATTTTTTTCCCATTGTCTCTACAAGAACACCTATGAAATTACCTTGTAATAATTTATTTCTATGTCTGTCTCTTCCACTCAGAGTCAAACTGTCTGAAAGCACTTATCAATGCACTTATTTTAAAAAGGGAAAGAAATGGAAGGAGAGCAAAAAAATAAATTTAAAGAACCAAAAAAAATACTTGTTTGCTGATGAAAATGTCAGATAGCACATTCTAGAGAAGTCTCTCTCATTCAACAACCTTTATCTAGATATGAGAAATGTAAAAATTACCAACATATGTTGTTTATTAGTTGAGTGGCTTAATTTGCTGCCATATAGCTTATATTTTATGATACAATTTCTTTTAATACTTAATAACCTGTAGCTTTTTCTAAAAGATAAGACAACTACTCAGGCTTCTTTGGTTCACCTAGAAGGAGAGAGGTGGTCAGGACAGTCCAGATAAATCCTTAATGCCTGCACAGTCAGTTGATTCTGGTGGGGGCAAACACAGGTCAGTAAAAGGGAGAATATGTCTACATATGCTTATAATAATAAATGCAGGTTTGTAAGCCATCCTAGCTCTCTATGCATCTTGTTAGTTGAATATACATGATAAAATATTTATAAAAGCTTCAGTTCGGCTCAGTTCAGTCACTCAGTCACGTCCAACTCTGCAACCACATGGACTGCAGCACACCAGGCTTCCCTGTCCATCACCAACTCCCGAAGCCTACTCAAACTCATATCCATTGAGTCCGTGATGCCATCCAATCATCTCTTCCTCTGTTGTCCCCTTCTCCTCCCGCCTTCAGTCTTTCCAGCAAGAGTTTTTTTCCAAGGAGTTGGTTCTTCGCATCAGGTGGCCAAAGTATTGGAGTTTCAGTTTCAACATCAGTCCTTCAAATCAGTACTGAATAATATCTGCTTACAGTCCAAGGAACACTCAAGAGTCTTCTCCGGCACCACAGTTCAAAAGCATCAATTCTTCAGCGCTCAGCTTTCTTTATAATTAACTCTCACATCCATACATGACTACTGAAAAAACCGTAGCTTTGACTAGATGGACCTTTGTTAACAAAATAATGTCTCTGGTTTTTAATAAGTTGTCTAGTTTGGTCATAGCTTTTCTTCTAAGGAGCAAGCATCTTAATGTCATGGCTGCAGTCACCATCTGCAGTGATTTTGGAGCCCCCCAAAATAAAGTCTCTCAGTGTTTCCATTGTTTCCCCATCTATTTGCCATGAAGTGATGGAACCAGATGCCATCTTAGTTTTCTGAATGTTGAGTTTTAAGCCAACTTTTTCACTCTCCTCTTTCACTTTCATCAAGAGGCTCTTTAGTTCTTCGCTTTCTGCCATAAGGGTCATGGCATCTGCATATCTGAGGTTATTGATACTTCTCTCAGCAATCTTGCAGTTATTCTGATGTCTTTTTCTGCTATCTTTCTTCACACACTGAAAACAGCCTTGTACTTACATGTGTCTCCAAACACATTTAATTCTTTTGTCCCAATTCTGAGTCATGGATTGAGATTGTAAGGTCTGTATGGTATCAGCAGACACTTCATCAGTCATATCCTGACACAGGATTTCAGTCAGCAAGGATTTCATGTCTCTAACTCTCTCTCAAAGTGGATTAATTCCACTGTCAAAAAAAAAGAACATAAGAGAACAAATAGAATAAAAGACATAATCTTGAACCTCAGAGATAGCCATTGTTGAAATGATGGCATGCATATGGTCCATAATTTTTCTATACAAATAATGCACACGCACACATACACTTACATATGTGCACACCCATTTTTTACATGATCAGAATAGCATTAACTATACCAAATTCTATCCTGTTTCCCTCACTGAAAAATTTATCCTGAACAGGTATGTGTTTTAATGATTGTATAATATGTATTACATGGCAAGTCTATAAATTATTTCAATATTCACAAAGTGTTACATTGAAGGAAGTAACATATGACCAACAATATCTTATTATTGATCACTAACACTTCTAAGTCTTTACAATTATAAAAACATACTAATTTTTCCTTACTGTGTACATCTAGAAATATAATTGCTGAGCAAAATGGTAACTTTGTACCTTAAAAAGCTTTGGTGCATGTGTGCATGCATGCTCCGTCACTTCAGTCATGTCAGACTCTTTGTGACCCCATGGACTGTATAGCCCACTAGGCTTCTCTGTTCATGGAATTTTCCAAAACTTTGGTTCCTCTTGTCAGATTATATTCCACTTAAGTACATATTTCCTGTGTATAATAAAACTTGGTATTCATTTTAATTTTTGTTGGCTCATTAAATAGTATGTTACTGTCTGATCACTGAATTTACTCCAAAATTTCTGTCAGATAATGTATAGAAAATATTTAGAGATAACAGTGCTCAATATTGCTGAGCCTATGGAGCTATATGGCCTGGATGAAGCAGGAGCTGAAATCAAGATTTCCAGGAAAAATATCAATAACCTAAGATATGCAGATATGACACCACACTTATAGCAGAAAGCAAAGAAGAGCTAAAGAGCCTCTTGATGACAGTGAAAGAGAGAGTTAAAAAGTTGGCTTAAAACTCAACATTCAGAAAACTAAGATCATGGCATCTGGTTCCATCACTTCATGGCAAATAGATGGGGAAACAATGGAAACAGTGAGAGACTTTATTTTGGGGGCCTCCGAAATCACTGTAGATGGTGACTGCAGCCTTGAAATTGAGAGGCGCTTGCTCCTTGGAAGAAAAGCTATGACCAATGTAGATAGCATATTAAAAAGAAGAGACTTAACTTTGCCAACAAAGGTCTGTCTAGTCAAAGCTGTGGTTTTTCCAATAGTCATGTCTGGATGTGAGAGTTGGACTATAAAGAATGCTGAGTGCCAAAGAATTGATGCTTTTGAACTGTGGTGTTGGAGAAGACTCTTGAGAGTCCCTTGGACAGTAAGGAGATCCAATCAGTCCATCCTAAAGGAGACCAGTTCTGAATATTCATTGGAAGGACTGATGCTGAAGCTGAAATGCCAATACTTTGGCCACCTAATGCGAAGAACTGACTCATTTGAAAAGACCCTGATGCTGGGAAAGATTGAAGGAGGGAGGAGAAGGGAACAACAGAGGATGAAATGGTTGGGTGACATCACTGACTCTATGGACATGAGTTTGAGCAAGCTCTTGAGCAAGCTCCAGAGTTGGTGATGGACAGGGAAGCCTGGCCTGCTCTGCTGCAGTCCATGGGGTTGCAAAGAGTTGGGCATGATTGAGCGCCCTGAACTGAACTGAAGGAGCTGTAGGACTGTCCAGTGTAGATGCCCCTTCCTACACCAGGCTCTCGCTTCCAAAAACTCCTTTTCACATTCACATTCTCATTTCAGTGATTTTCTGGCAGTTTTCCAAGCCTCAGATTCAGAAACTCATACCAATTATTGAGTGTTTAGCAGCATTCCTTGAAGTTTTTTTTTTCTTTCCCTTTCTGTTTACGGGTTTGATTTTAAGTTATTTTCAGTATTGCTTATTGTCTGTGTAAACTCTGATGAAAATCTTGATTAGTGAAAAGTTTTTATTCAGTAGTTTGCATATGAATATATAGTCATATATATAAATATATCTCAAATTTTATAGCTTTGTTTAGATTCAAGTGATAGGCATGACAAGTAATAAATTCATAATAAATAAACTTCCAGCAAGGATTCCATGTAAGAGAAATGTTGTTGTTCAGTCACTCAGTCGTGTCCAACTCTTTGCGACCCTATGGGTTACAACAAGCCAGGCTTTCCTGTCCTTCACTATTTCCCAGAGTTTGCTCAAACTCATGTCCATTGAGTCAATGATGCCATTCAACCAAATTGTACTTATAATTATAAATGATATCAATTACTCAAAATTACACAAAAATATGTGAGGAAATATACAAGCAACAGAAACTCAAGCAGCATTAAATAGACTGCTAACTTTATCCCAATATAATACTATCGAAATGACTGCAGAGAAAGATCATTCTCTTCCTAGGCTTACTTAATCAGGACATGCAGAGCTCAGGTAATCTGATCTTTCTAGCTGTGACTCAATTCTCAGGTTTTCCCTCCAGGTGTTCTTTATAATGAATGTCACTTAACCAAGACTCAGTAGGATTTATGGATTCCCAAATTGCTATTCTCAGAATTTGCTCCCTGAATGAAGGAAGGACTACACAAAAATTCCACTAATGATGCATAGTTTCAACTGTCTTATTCATTGGCGTCTATTTAGTTCTCACTCTAAAATTGCAGGACTTGTTTCTTTGCACAGTTCATGTTTCAAGAGTTGAGCAGAAGGCGTCCTACTAAAATTTCATACCCCTCAATGTTCATTATTTTAAATAAGGTCAGAACAATGTGAGTACAGTGCGAGTTACACAGCATTTGTTTTAAATATTGGCTCCTTTGAGGATGCCAATAACTTAAATGATGAACTTCCCTCTGGAGCATAACTCACTTAAAAGAATTCTGTTAGTTAGTACTTTTTGTTGTTAATCTGAATTTTTTTTGAAAATGTGAGGAATGGTGAATATGTTTTCTAAATCTTTACCAAGAATTTTACACTACTCTTGAGTTTTCTTCACTACTACAAAATAAAACTAAATGTTTCAACTACAGCTCAGTTACAGAAATGAAAATTAACCTCAACTGTAAACAAATAGGCAAGAGAAGCTTCATAAATACTTCATATATGACGTTTGAAACATAACAAGTAACATTTTAAATTTTTTTCAGAAGAGAGTGCTTAGAGATTTTAGCTACAATATCTGAGGTTATAGAATTAAAATATTAAAATATAAAAAATGAAGATGAAACTGACCTTTTAATTATTTTAGCTGCATGTTGGAATCCTGAGAAAAAACAAACAAGAAATTCCAGGTATTATCTTTTCATTCTAGCAGAAGTAATCATCAGGGTCTGGGGGCTGGGAGGGATTGGGGGCAGGAGGAGAAGGGGACGACAGAGAATGAGATGGCTGGATGGCATCACCGCCTCAATGGACATGGGTTTGAGTGAACTCTGGGAGTTGGTGATGGACAGGGAGGCCTGGCGTGCTGCAATTCATGGGGTTGCAAAGAGTCGGGCACGACTGAGCGACTGAACTGAACTGAATTGAACTGAAGTAATCATACTAACTCTGTTAAAGAGTTCAACAAACATGCACTAAAAAAACCCAGAAAACTTATTCTAAAGTAATGAACTTATAACCAGGCAGGGGGCCTTCTTGCTACCAACTCCATTGTTCCAGAATTAGAATAACCACCCTCTTCTATCCACACACCCATTTTAATCATAACTCAAATAAAAATCAGATCTTGAAATTTTTTCTTTTGTTGATTTTAGTTTATTTGTATTTGTGTACCCTGGTATCTTGCTAATGAGTTCAAAGACTAGGCTTCCCAAATTATCTATAGCAGCGTACATGTTATTCTGTAACTGGGATGAATTAAGTAGGAGACTGTGGTATGAGCACTTTAATTGATATTAAAAACTTTCATTTATTGGGTACTTACAATGTGCCACTAATCTTGTGGAATCTCATTTTTCACCCCAATCCTCAGGACATCTTATGAAGTAGGTATTTGATTATTCCCATTTTATAGATTGAAAAGGTGAAGTCAGTAAGTTTTCCCAAGGCTACCCAGGTGAAATATAACAAAGCTGTGATTTAAGTGTAGCTTGTCTTCTCTCAGAGCCTCTGCCCTCAGAGCTCTACTGCACCACCTCGGGCCCCCTTCTGCCCATGGAAGGTCTCTAAAACGCACAGTGCACACAATGCACACAGATTTGACATTAGAGTTAAGTTCCATCTTAATAGAAAAATGTAAATTGTTTCTGGATTTTAGACACTTAAATGTTTTAAATTTTGAGGCTCCTAGTTTTCTCTCAAATGCAATTAAGTAAACACGTATTTCTGGTGTTTCAGAAATACTTTAAATTCACCTTTGTTTGCCCCATGCCTGAAGT
This sequence comes from Bos indicus x Bos taurus, assembly GCF_003369695.1. Lineage (NCBI taxonomy): Eukaryota > Metazoa > Chordata > Mammalia > Artiodactyla > Bovidae > Bos > Bos indicus x Bos taurus. The sequence goes on from NC_040077.1 coordinate 33,413,597, forward strand.
AGTTGCTTAACAAATAATTTCTCTAAATAAATATATAAATGAATTAAACCTGAGGCAAACTCTCTTAACCATTTGATCGGTCTGTTACTTCTTCAATAACGTGCAAGTTGTCTTTTGCCTGTTTGAAAGGGATGATAAAGAAGGAGCATACCACTCAGATATTCCTTCAAGAGAAACACCGGCATCTTGAACAGATGTTTTCACACCTACATGTTCATTGTAATGGTATTCACAGTAGCCAACAGGTAGACTCAACCTTAGTGTCCATCAAGAGATGAATGAAAAGGTGTGATGCATACCTACAAGCGAATACTGTTCAGCCTGAGAAAAAGAATGAAATTCTGACACATGCTACAACATGGATGAACCTTAAGGACAGTATGCTTAGTGAAATAATTCAGCTATGTGGTGTCGACTATAGTTACACTGTTAACGATAGAAAGTAGAATGTTGATTGCCAGAGTACAGTAGGAGGAGGCAAAGTGAAGTTTGAGATATCAACTTTCTGTTGTTCGAGATAAAAAAAGTTCCAAAGATTGTTGTACAACAGGGTGCACATAATGAACATTACTGTACACTTAAAAATGGTTAAAATGGCAAAACAAAAACACAGAAAAAAAAGAAGCCTAGCATAGTGGCTAAGATCATGGACTCCGTAGTCAGGTGACCAGGTCTAAATCCTGAAATATACATCGTGTGATCTGCAAGTTACTTAGTTGCCCTGTCCTCAGCTTCATCATCAGTGAAATGGGAACCATGATAATAATAGGACCTATCCTGCAGGGATTTATGAGGACTAAATTTGTCTGTATTTGTAACAGCACTTACAGAAGTTCCTGGTACCCAGTAAGTGTAATGTAAGTGTTAACAAATAAAATTACATAAACATTTGAAAAAAAAGTGAAAAAGAGATTGGGTTAAAAATACTTGTAAAGTTGAGATGCTTACTGAGTGTTGTGCTCAAAAGGAAATTTGGAGCCACATGTGTGACTGAGTAAAAAATGTGAATGAAATTTTGATGTCAGTAGGTAAAAGAAGATATCAACAGTATTTCTTGAAAATTTAAAATGTGAAATTCCCGGGACTTTATTCTGGAGATTATGGCCTCAATCACATTCTGTATAATTTATTTTTATACCTATTTTGAAATGCTGAAGCTCGTTTTGTTTTAGGTATAGTTGCCCTGAAAATGTCAGCAGTCTGGGTAATTTTTTACAATTTTTCTCTGCACAGCTATCTTTCAGCTACACTGCACCAGTTCCAGAATAGTATTCCAGAAACCAGTGCATTTTGAAAGCAATAGTTCCTCAAGTCACAGTGAAGTGTAAGCTCAGTTCACCTTTCCTCCTTCCTAGATTTAGTGGAAATCAAGATAAATCTTATTTAAGACAAATATGTGGAATTAATTGAAACCTACTGATTTGGAGAAAATATGTAACTATAAATACCCAAATATTGACACTGTAGCTAAGGTGACTGTATCATTTATAATCCAAAGCAGGATTATTTTTAATGTGAAAGGGCAAGTTATTAATAATTATAACAGGAGCACAGGAGAAATCCAGGACTGTCCAGACAAATTAAATGAATGAGTACTCTGAATACAACCTATATCTGTCACTGTGTATCAGGGTTTTCAAAGAGTAATCCATTCTATAATACATATTTTTCATGAACAGTTTTTAGATTCCTGAGAATGACGAGCTTAAAAATGTAGCCACTCATTCTTGTGATGCCTAAAATGCTTACTGTGTAGACAAAGGCAATATCTTGCAATCTGGAGAAATGAGTCAGAATTCCTCTAAAGAATATATTGCACCTGCTGACCTCTTTGAAACAAGACTACAAATGAATCTTTCTATAAATACCATGTTAAAGGCTCTCAGCAAAGGAATTAACCTTAACCACTTTGTGGACCATGGTGAGTCATGGGAGCAGAATGGACAAAAGGCAAAGAGACTGAGTTCCTTGTTGAATGCCACCAGTTCTTTAAAGGATATCTTTGACTTTCAAAGATCTTATAAAGGATACTTATCTCTGAATCTGTTTTTTAAACCTTGGGTGTGCACAGGGTGAGTGCACAGCCATCTCTTTGCTATCTTCTCTGTTAGGCTTTAGTCATATGTATTTATCTGTTTGTAATCCTGTGATGCAGTTAGCCTTGCTTTGTGTGTAAAATTAATTGTCTAAAAGATTAAGAAGGAAGGACAACTCCAGAACAGTTGGGACAGATAGCATTAAGCATAAAGTTATCAACATTCTAATGAAAACAATTTAAAAAGCAGTTAGTTAATTTATTCAGATTTTGACTGTAAGTTCAGAAGTGAACTTATCAGTTCTCATGAATTTAAATGAAAATTGATCTCCAAATTTGAAGAGAAAGTGCAAGAATCAGAAAATCAAAATTAAGGAATAAGAATTATTTTTCCAGAAGAAAGTTAGATGAAAGTGGTACAGCTGGTATTCTCATATTGTTTGTATTTTCCCAGATCCAGCACAAACATAAAGGAAATCATCTTTGTCTGTGAAAATTGAGTTTGTAAGTAAATTTAGCTTTTGCAGTGGTACAATTCAAAAAGGGGACAAAAGCCTATGAATAACAGTAATCACAAAAATCCTTTTTCCCTTCCAGATCCAACTAATTATTCGTTTTAAATTACCCCTGGTTTTCAAGATCATTGCCCATGATAAAACATTACCAGGAGGATGTGGGGAAAATATTAAGGCATGAGAAATTATACCCTTCACATTTATCTGTTTCTTTTCCTTTTGACTTATGGTGTCCCATTCACTTTATAATTGCTAAATAAAATTTCACAGAATAAAGAAATACCTGAATAAATATATTGAAGAACTTATATGATATGTGGAAATAGAAGTTGCATTATTGTGGGTAGTCACATATTTTTCAATGAAGATGTGTCCATCCCCTTTTTAATCAACTAAGAGAGAAGAAATACACAGATCTTCGGTCAACATTATTGACAATTTATCCTTAATGAAAAGTTATAGAAAAGAGCATCCTTAGTTAAGGAGTGATTTCTTCTAGTCCCTTACCCTGCATTCTTCCTCAGCTCCTATTCTAGAAAAATATTGTCCTATCTCCAAACAAAGAAAAGTGAACTAGACAAGGTAGAAATCTTTGACAGTTGAAAAGGGCAAAATTTACTGGTTTCTTTCAAGTACAACCAAATTTGCATTATTCTTGAAAATTTACAGAAAAGATTATCACTTTAAAGTGATACTTTACTATTATCACTTTAATTAAAAGTTTTATTTTGAAAAATATTCAGACATACAGAAGAGTTGCCAAATATTACAATGAACTCTCACACTACCTTGATATAGATGAACCTGTTTTACAAGTTGCCGCCTTTGCTTTATCTTTGTATTTTCCGTATAACATATATACACATTGCTGTCTTATGTCTCTTTACTTATTTTGCTAAGCCATTTGAAAATTCTGCAGAGATCATGACCCTTCATCCTTGAGTACTTCAATGCTTTATAAATTAATAAAAAGGAAACACATTTAGGTAGCTACAGCTTACTTATCAAATTCAGGGAACTTTATGTTGATGCAGTACCATTATCTAACACACCCTATGATCAAATTTTGTCAGGTGTCCCAATATTGTCTTTTAGCTAATTGTTGTTGTTCAGTCACCAAGTCGTGTCCAGCTCTTCACAGCCTCATGGACTGCACCATGCCAGGCTTCCCTGTCCTTTACCATCTCCCAGAGTTTGCCTGAGTTCATGTCCATTGAATCGGTGATGCCATCCAACCATCTCATCCGCTGTTGCTCTCTTCTTCTGCCTTCAATCTTTCCCAGAATCAGGGTCTTTTCCAATGAGTCAGTTCTTTGCATCAGATGGCCAAAGTATTGGAGCTTCAGCTTCAGCATCAGTCCTTCCAGTGAGTATTCAGGATTGATTTCCTTTAAGATTGACTGGTTTGATCTCCCTGCTGTCCAAGGGACTCTCAAGAGTCTTCTCAACACCACAGTTTGAAAGCATCAATTCTTCAGTGCTCAGCCATCTTTATGGCCCAACTATCACAACTATACATGTCTACTGGAAAGACCATAGCCTTGCTATACAAACCTTTGCCAGCAAAGTGATATCTTTGCTTTTTAACTCACTGTCTAGGTTTGTCATAGCTTTCCTGCCAAGAAGCAATCATCTTCTAACTTCATGGCTGCAGTCACCATCCACAGTGATTTTAGAGCCCAAGAAGAGGAAAGCTGTCACTGCTTCCACCTTTTCTCCTTCTATTAGCCATGCAGTGATGGGACTGGATGTCATAATCTTAGTTTCTTTTTTAATATTGAGTTTTAAGCCAGCTCTGTTATTCTCCTCCTTCAAGAGGGTCTTTAGTTCCTCTTTCCTTTTTGCCATTAGAGTGGTATATCATATGCATATCTGATGTTGTTGATATTTTCCTGGCAATCTTGATTCCAGCTTGTAACTCACCCAAGTTATTAGCTAATTAGTTTTTAACAGTTCAGAATTTAAACCATTATCATATGTTGCAGTCTCCTTTTTTGAAAATTATTTTTTGAATTATAGTTGACTTATTGTGTAAACTTCTGCTATACAGCAGAGTGATTCAGTTATGCATATATTAATATTTTTAATATTCCTTCCCATTGTGGTTTATCCTAGGATATTGAATATGGTTCTCTATACTGTACCATAGGACTTTGTTATTTATACATTTTATATATAATAATTTACATCTGCTCATGCCAACCTCCCACTTCATCTCTTAATTTGAATCAGTTCCTCAGCCTTTCCTGTCTTTATGACATTGATATTCTTTAAGAGTACAAACTCATTGTTTTATAGAATGCTCAATCTGGATTTGTTTGATGAGTCCTCATAACTTGATTCAAGTTGAAAATGTTTATATGTTGTATCATTTTCAGAATTGCCAGAATCATGTAATGTCAGTTTGTCCAATTATTGTTGATAAATTTAACAAAAACATGCAAAATATCTACAGGAAAATAATAATAAATATTATTAAGAGAAGTTATACAGCAAATAAGTAAATAGAGAGATGTTCCTTGTAAATGAACTGCAAGTTTCAATGTTGTAAAGATGTCCAGTCTTCACAATTGCCCCGTAATCCTAACAAAATTATAGCGTATTTTTGATATAAAGTATCAAGCTGATTCAGAAATTTATATGAAAATGCAAAAGATATAGATAGCCAAAAAGATCTCAGAAAAGAAGAACAAAGTTGGAGAATTCTAACCACATGATTTTAACAATTACTATACATTAAACCAATCATGAAAATGAGTATTGGCCTACATCAGTCAGTTCAGTTTAGTTCAGTCGCTCAGTCGTGTTGGACTCTTTGTGACCCCATGGACTGCAGCACACCAGGCTTCCCTGTCCATCACCAACTCCTGGAGTTTACCCAAATTCATATCCATTGAGTCAGTGATGCCATCCAACCAGCTCATCCTCTGTTGTCCCCTTCTCCTCCTGCCTTCATTTTTTCCCAGCATGAGGGTCGTTTCCAATGAGTCAGCTCTTCGCATCAGGTGGCCAAAGTATTGGAATTTCAGCTTCAACATCAGTCCTTCTAATGAACACCCAGGACTGATCTCCCTTAGGATGGACTGGTTGGATCTCCTTGAAGTTCAAGGGACTGTCAAGAGTTTTCTCCAATACCACAGTTCAAAAGCATCAATTCTGTGCTGAGCTTTCTTTATGGTCCAACTCTAACATCTGTACATGACTAGTGGAAATACCATAGCCTTGACCAGACAGACCTTTGTGGACAAAGTAACGTCTCTGCTTTTCAATATGCTGTCTAGGTTGGTCATAACTTTCCTTCCAAGGAGTAAACGTCTTTTAATTTCACGGCTGCAGTGACCATCTGCAGTGATTTTGGAGCCCCCCAAAATAAAGCCAGCCACTGTTTCCACTGTTTCCCCATCTATTTGCCATGAAGTGATGGGACCGGATGCAATGAGCTTCATATTCTGAATGTTGAGTTTTAAGCCAGCTTTTTCACTCTCCTCTTTCACCTTCATCAAGAAGCTCTTTGGTTCCTCTTTGCTTTCTGCCGTAAGGGTGATGTCATCTGCATATCTGAGGTTATTAATATTTCTCCCTGCAATCTTGATTACAGCTTGTGCTTCCTCCAACCCAGCATTTCTCATGATGTACTCTACATATAAGTTAAATAAGCAGGGTGACAACATACAGCCTTTATGTTCTCCTTTCCTATTTGGAACCAGTCTGTTCCATGTCCAGTTCTAACTGTTGGCATACATACAGATAAAGAGATCTATGGAACAGAATAGTTTATAAATAGATCCTCACATATATAGTTAACTGATTTTTGATAAAGGCACCAGGATAATTTAATTGGGGAAAGATGAGGCTTTTCAATAAATGAGCTAAATTAACTGAAAAAATACATGGGAGGAAGTAGATCCTTACATTGTACTTTGCACAAAGTTAATTTGATGTGGTTTATAGACCTCAATATACTTCCCCTGTGGCACAGTGGTAAAGAATCCACCTGCCAATGCAGGAGCCACCAAGAAGGTGGGTTTGTTCCCTGGGTCAGAAAAATCCCCTGGAATAGGAAACCAACCCACTCCAGTATTCTTACCTGTAAAATTTCAGGGACAGAAGAGCCTGGTAGGTTACAGTCCATGGAATTGCAAGGAGTTGGCATGACTGAGCACGCACGCTAACTAACATTATAGACATAAACATAAAAGTTAAAGTTATAAATTTTTTAGAAATAACCACCCAAAAAGTCTTTTAACTTTCACTGGGCAAAGATTTCTTAGAAAGTGTATAAAGGACCCTACCCTTAAAAATAAAAATGAATTGTACATCATCAAAATTAAAAACTTAAATGTAGTACTTAAAAAATTTCATTAAAGGCATGAAAATTGACATAACCTGGGAGGAAATATCATCAATGCATTTATTTGACTAAGTACTTATATGTGTGTGTAGATAGAACAAATATATGTATGTGTCTACAAATCAATAATAAAATATAAATGAAAATGATGGTCAAAAGACTTGTATAGATATTTCACGAAAGAAAGATCCACAAATGGCCAATAAGCACCCGAAAATGGAAATGTAAATGAAAACCAAAGGAAGATACTATTTAACACCCACCAGAATAGGTAAAATTAAAATATTGACAATATCAAATGTTGGTAAGGATGTGGAGCTACTGAGGCTGTCATCCATTGCTAGTAGGATTACAAAATAGAGTTATACTGAAGAATTGTTTAGGTTTCACTAGAAAATGAAAATCTACCTGCTTTGTGGTCTGGCAACTCCTCTCCTAAGTCTTTCTCCTAGAGAAATGAAAATTCATATCCATAAAATGATTTGTATAAATTGTTTTCAGTAGCTTTATTTGTAATAGCCCAAGTCAGGAAATGGGCTTCCCTGGTGGCTCAGTGGTAAAGAATCTGCCTGCAATGCAGGAGACGTGGGTTTGATCCCTGGGTTGGGAAGATCCCCTGGAGAAAGAAAGGACAACCTACTCCAGCATTCTTTCCTGAGAAAACCCATGGACAGAGGAATCTGGCAGGTTAAAGTCCATGGACTTGGAACAGTCAGACATGACTTAGTGACTAAACAGCAACAAGTCAGGAAACAACGTGAATATTCACCAACAGGAAAATAGCTAAATAAATGGTGAAGGAGAAGATGGCATCAGAGGACGAGATGGCTGGATGGCATCACTGATGCATGGACATAAACTTGGGCAAACTTTGGGAGATGGTGAGGGACAGCAAGACCTGGTGTGCTGCAGTCCATGGGGTCACAAAGAGTCAGACACGACTGAGTGATTGAACAACAACAAATGGTCAGCAGCAGTGCACCAGTCAGCAATAAATAAAATATTGATATAAAAAGCTAATGAGTGGCTCTCAAAACTTGGGGAAAAGCTTTATTCTTATAAATAAATAAATACTGCACAATTTCATTTATATAGACTTCAAGATTAGGAAAAACAAACTAATCTATGGTAATGGAAGTCAAAACAGATTGCCTTTGGATCAAGGGGAGTAGGAATTGACTGGGAAAGGGCACATGGGGACTTTGGAGAGTGGTGGACATATTGTCTATTTTCAATGGGGTATTGATTATATGAGTCCCTGTACTGGTCCACATTCAACAAACTACCTCAATTTGCATTTCACTGAACATAAATTTTCCCTTAATTAAATAAAGTCAGTATTTATTTTCAGAGTCATACTGTTTTTTCTGTAACCAAATAGTTTTTACACAGACTTCAGTAAGACTTAAATAAATTCATCAAGGGAAATGCATTATTTAAATTCTGGGCATTTACTGTATCATATAGGGAGATTAGCGTTATATTTAATATTGCACTGATTGGATTTTTGTCATAGCAATAAAACCACAGTCCATAGCTCATTTTCCACCTTTTTCCCTAAATTTAAAGATGTTAGTAACATCATGATTACCAGCCAGGATTTAGGGAAAACAGGTTGAATGCTTGCTTAGCAACTAGTTTTGTCTGTTTTCCCCAGTGGCCTCTCAGATTTTAGAAATGCCTCAAAGGAACTAAATCTGTTTTTTTATTATATGTTGGTCTATTTCTATTCACTTTTATCCCTTGTAAAAGTGGTATTTTATAACTTTGAATTCAACATTTCATCTTAAAACTATATCTAAACCAATGGCATTTAAGTCTTTCCTCCTTAATCAATGGTATTTCAGTTTTGTTTAAGAGTATTATTTTCAAGTGGAAAGTGAATCTTCAGTAATCTGTGAACCCTTCAGGGTAGAGTGCTTGCTATTGATTTCTGCTTGTAGTTTTCAAGGCAATTTTATGGGGAAGGGCAGAAATGATCATTTTAATGAAAGTCATTTTTTCTTAGATGCTGAGCCAAAGAGTTCTACTAAAAGAAAACATGGGTCAGTAAAGAAAGGAAACAAGAATAGGATAAAGGGTTTCTTTGTTAAGGGTGGATTTCTAAGTCAGCTTTTTTTAATGTGGAGGATAAAAGTTATGAGAAAATTAATTATATAATCGAAGACATACATACATGCTACTCATGTAGCCAGATGCTTCTTCACCAGAAGCCCAGAATGATAGAACTTTCTTTGAAGATTGAAAGAAATCATGTTTAAATATATAGTTACATGGAATCAATAAGACTTTCCCCAAGAGATGATATTGGCTGAGTTTATAAATATATGTTAAATGAAAAGTTTATTTACGCTGTCAGAGCTGAGCTAGGCCAGTTCAGTTCAGTTCAGTTCAGTTTAGTTGCTCTGTTGTATTTGACTCTTTATGACCTCATAGACTGCAGCACGCCAGGCTTCCCTGTCCATCACCAACTCCTGGAGCTTGCTCAGGCTTATGTCCATCGAGTCGATGGTGCCATCCAACCATCTCATCCTCTGCTGTCTTCTCCTCCTGCCTTCAGTCTTTCCCAGCATCAGGGACTTTTCCAGTGAGTCAGTTCTTCGCATCAGGTGGCCAAAATATTGGAGCTTCAGCTTCAGCATCAGTTTTTCAAATGAATATTCAGGACTGATTTCCTTTAGGATTAACTGGTTTGATCTCCTTGCCATCCACGGGACTCTCAACAGTCTTCTCCAACACCACAGACCAGTTAGAGATGCAAACTGAACATTTTATTGACTTTGACATTAACATGAAAGGCAATCAGGTTTCATCTGGACATCCCTTGGTGCCCACTTTGCTTTCTAATATGCATTATTCATCAGGGCATTCTGACCCAAGTTTTGTCTTTCTCTATATTCTTATTTATGTATAATAGCTAAAAATCAACTCAAAACCACACCTTAAACCCAGTGCACATACAATCATATTACTTCATATGATTTTTCTAGAGAATGTTTTCTCACATTTAATATAATAAGAATTGAACTATACTCTAATTTTTGTCACACGGTAGGCCACTAAACATAATTGAATACATATTTATATTTTTATTTGGAAAAATCATGTCTTTCATTTTTTACTTTTTCATTCTGATTATTTTTTTCAGTTTGTAATATTTAGAATTTTATTTGTTTAAACAGAGGCTTGATTTTCATACTGTTCCTCTAATTATAAACTGAACTAGCATGTTTAGATTACATAAGAGGATAAGACATGGCTTCTCCTTTAATTGTTCAGTTCAGTCCCTCAGTCACGCCCAACTCCTTGCGACCCCATGAATCACAGCACGCCAGGCCTCCCTGTCCATAACAACTCCTGGAGTTCACTCAAACTCATGTCCATCGAGTCGGTGATGCCATCCAGCCATCTCATCCTCTGCCATCCCCTTCTCCTCCTGCCCCCAATCCCTCCCAGCATCAAGGTCTTTCCAATGAGTCAACTTTCGCATGAGGTGGCCAAAGTATTGGAGTTTCAGCTTCAGCATCGTCCTTCCAATGAACACCCAGGACTGATCTCCTGTAGGATGGACTGATTGGATCTCCTTGCAGTCCAAGGGACTCTCAAGAGTCTTCTCCAACACCATAGTTCAAAAGCATCAATTCTTCGGTGCTCAGCTTTCTTCACAGTCCAACTCTCACATCCATAATGACCACTGGAAAAACCATAGCCTTGACTAGACGGACCTTTGTTGGCAAAGTAATATCTCTGCTTTTCAATATACGATCTAGGTTGGTCATAACTTTCCTTCCAAGGAGTAAGCGTCTTTTAATTTCATGGCTGTAATCACCATCTGCAGTGATTTTGGAGCCCCCCAAAAATAAAGTGTGACACTGTTTCCACTGTTTCCCCATCTATTTGCCATGAAGTGATGGGACCAGATGCCATGACCTTAGTTTTCTGAATGTTGATCTTTAAGCCAACTTTTTCATTCTCCTCTTTCACTTTCAACAAAAGGCTTTTAGTTCCTCTTCACTTTCTGCCGTAAGGGTGATGTCATCTGCATATCTGAGGTTATTGACATTTCTCCGGGCAATCTTGATAACAGCTTGTGCTTCTTCCAGGCCAGAATTTCTCATGATGTACTCTGCATATCAGTTAAATAAGCAGGGTGACAAAATACAGCCTTGATGTACTCCTTTTCCTATTAATTGTAGTAAACATTAAATTTAGATCTATGGTCTTTAAACTTAAAATATTTGGGGAGATTACTTTCTATGCAAAAAAAAAAATGAGATTTTTCAGAGTATAAACACAAAATTTGTGTGTGCTACTCAGTTATTGGAAGGGGCAAAAACAGAAGTGGAAAATCAAGAAAGAAAGAAGAGAGGAAGGAAAGAAACAAAAGGAGAGAAGATTCAAATGTAGGAAAACTGTGAAGTGGAAAAAAAAATATATATATATAAACCTGTAGTGGAGAATAAGAAATAAGATAGGAAAACTGCTTCAAGATAATGAGGGAATAATATAAAGAACTAAAAAAAAAAAAAAAAATAGACTGCTACTTTCTTCCCTCAAAAGAAAACATGCCAGTGAAATCTCAGACAAGCACAAGTTCAAGTGGGTTATCTGAGACTGACACCATGATCCTAGAAGGATGAATTCTTCAGTGTGAAGAATATTTATTCCTTAGGTCTGTTTACTGTTCTATTTGGAGCTGAGGCAAGAGCAATGAATAATGGATAACAGGACACCCTAATTGTTTCTGTAACAAAGGCAGCAGCACTGGAATTCATTATATCTTATTGTGTGAGAGCCATATATTGACAGTTACATAGATGAAAGAACTTCCCCTCGAGAGATAACAGGTCTCTGTTACAAACAAAAAATTACTTTTCTAGAAGTAGAAGCTGATACTTGGGGGCATATTTTGCCGTCCACACCTCATTGGTGAAGCAACTAGCTTGAGCTTTGTGGAAAACAAGATACTAATGATAGTGACATTTTTCCCTTGAGTCGGTTTAAAACAATAAGGTCTAGAGATGAAATGCTGCAGAATCACGGAATTTTAAGATGGTAAGAAACTGGGATCATCTGTAATGCTTTTTAGGAAGTGGCACAGAGTGAGTGCCCCCAAAATGCTCACTAACCAGCTTCCTGCTTGCCTGCCTTCCTACCTCTTTTCCTCCCTTCTTTCCTTCAACAGCCTTTATTTACGAACGAGGAAACCAAGGCCAAGCAACTAGTCCAAGCTCACTTGGCATCAGGACTCACATCTTAACAGTTTCTAAAATGGGACTGGATTTACCATTTAATGCTGAAAGCCTTGTCTTCTTGCTCATGTTCACAAACAAGCAATATTCTTATAAGGATAAATAAAGAATAGTATCTTTTCTTCATGATGAGGAACACTCTGCCTGAATTTCAAAACAGTGTTTCTCACTGAATTTGAGTAATCCCATAGTTTTCTATTTCCACTCTGAGCATTTCATTTGCTCTTCTGGTGTTTTTTATACAACCTTTCATGACACTGTTTTTCTCCAATATAATATCTGTAGTGTATGAATCTATAAATTGATTTAAGCCACTCGAGAAGGAATGGTGCTATTTGTACTGTATATTAAAATAATAGGGCAGCAGTATTTGCCATAAAATGAAATTGCAATATCCTAAGAGGGGAACTCACCTCTTATAGTGCATCTACAGGGGCATTAGAAATGAAACAAAATGCTGATCTGAGTTGGTGAATCTGATTTATTCTGTTTTATGAGCTCCTGCTGGTAGTTTTGGTTAATGAACTGTTGCAGAGAATTTTAGAGAATGCTAGTATTTGTGTCCATAAGAAATGGGAATATCATCCAGGCTTATCTATGCCATGAAGACAATTCAAGTTCACTGTGGAGAAAGGAAAATCAAATGAGGATAGTACATTCTAGTTATAGCTAGATTTTTTGAGTTTGTGTATTTTTTGCATTTTTCTCAGTACGGTTTCAGAAATTGAGTACAATTCTTAGAAATTATGCCCGAGCTAAAGCACCTCCATGCTATAGATTATTTTTACCCATTGCCCTCTTGGCTCTCAGTTGTGCCTCAGAGGTAACTGGTGGTAGCACAATTACAGAAACCCCAGTTAGTGATATTCTAGTTTCTGTATGATCTGCCCTGCTGATTGTACTTTTACAGTTTTTTTTTTTAAATTTTATTTTATTTTTAAACTTCATAATATTGTATTAGTTTTGCCAAATATCGAAATGAATCCGCCACAGGTATACCTGTGTTCCCGATCCTGAACCCTCCTCCCTCCTCCCTCCCCATACCCTCCCGCTGGGTCGTCCCAGTGCACCAGCCCCAAGCATCCAGAAAGCTGTGGTACATATACACAATGGAGTATTACTCAGCCATTAAAAAGAATACATTTGAATCAGTTCTAATGAGGTGGATGAAACTGAAGCCTATTATACAGAGTGAAGTAAGCCAGAAAGAAAAATACCAATACAGTATACTAACGCATATATATGGAATTTAGAAAGATGGTAACAATAACCCTGTGCACGAGACAGCAAAAGAGACACTGATGTATAGATCAGTCTTATGGACTCTGTGGGAGAGGGAGAGGGTGGGGAGATTTGGGAGAATGGCATTGAAACATGTATAATATCATATATGAAACGAGTCGCCAGTTCAGGTTTGATGCACAATACTGATTGTACTTTTAATAAACAATGAAACATTCAGTTTTTAAAAACTCTATCCCTTGATAGGGTGTTTGGTTAGAATTTTGAAAATACACAATTCCATTTGCCACTACCCTCCTTTGGTAGATGAGGTCTTTGTTACCCTGATATTTTATTGTATATGTATGTTGTTAAGGTATATTTGCCTCAGATCTTTAAAAAAGAATAATAGTGTTCTGTGAGAATCATATTATTATCTTTTTTATTCAAAAGTGTATGTGTCTGTGGCTCATTTTTTTTTCAAATCATTTTTAAAATTTAATTCCTAAATGGTGAAGAAACTTTTATAATGTACTATTTCAGTAATATAGTATTTTTCTCATTTACTTTTATGTTGTATTACAAGACATTTGGGGGCTTCCCAGGTGATGCTGTGGCAAAGAATCCACCTGCCAATGCAGAAGATGTGGGTTTGTTTCCTAGACTGGGAAGAGCCCCAGGAGAAGGAAATGGCAACCCACTCCAGTATTCTTGCCTTGAGAATCCCATGGACAGAGGAGCCTGGCAGCCTAAAGCCCATGGGGTTGCAAAGAGTCGGACACAACTTAGTGACTGAGCATGTACCTGTGCAGAAAGTCTTTGAGACATTTAAACACGGGAGGGGATCATTATCGAAGTAGCTTTCAACATAAATCTTATTACTAACTTTTGTTAGAAAGCAATTATAAACCTGTGTAACTGCCACTATAATGCAGTATAGTATTTAAGAAGATAAGAGATTCCAGAGTTGGGAATCATAATAATAATATGGCTGTTTTTAAAAGTTTTTATTTACATGAGAAGAAGGATGAATTATTAATTGATTTGTAGAAGACATAAGAGATGTGGGTTCGATCCCTGGGTCAGGAAGATCCCCTGGAGTAGGAAATGGCACCCCATTCCAATATTCTTGCCTCGGAAATCCATTGGACAGAGAAGCCTGGTGGGCTACAGTCCATGGGGTCGCAAAAGAGTTGGACATGACTGAATGACTGCACACACACACACACACACACACGACATGGGCTTAGACCATCAGTCAGAAAAGACTGCTTCCCAGAAAGAGAGAGAGCCATCCAAAGTAGACAGGATCAGGTTCCTGGGGGCCCCTGCTGCACCAGGAATAAACCTGTAGTAATTGGATAAAGTGGTGATTCATGGGGTCCAGTGCAGCCAGAGTAGTGTGGGCAGCATTCAGTGGGCTGTGATTGTGGCTATTTGCCAAAGTATGCAGAAGTACTTCAGAATTTTATTAATAGGAATGGCAATACTGCATGTAATTACCAAATTACCATATACTGTATGTGTTGATTTTATACATATATCACACTATGCCTTATTTTTATTGGGATATAGTTGATTATTATGTTATAGGTGTACAACATAGTGATTCACAATTTTTAAAGGTTATACTCCATCTATAACTATTTGGCTCTATTCCCCTGTGTGCTACAATATATCCTTATAGCTTATATATTTTACACATAATGGTTTGTATCTATGGATCCACTAACCCTCTGTTGCCCCTCCCCCTTCTATATTATGTCTATTAATTACACATGCGGATTTTTTTCTCAGTATAAACAGTGTAACGAGCTGTCTTGCTTGGTTTAAGTCTATAATGAGAGGAAACTATTATTTATTATCTAAGTCCAGCATTGTCTCCTAATATTCACTAGAATTCTAATTATACTAGGGTTTCAAAATTCCTTGAAATGTGGACTACTAGTAGCTACACAGCGTAAAATGATTTTCATTCTTGAATGCAAATCTCCATTAGGAAAGCTTGATATGGTAAATTTCTTTCTCTGCTCCTGCAGAAAATTCACTAGAGTCTAATTGGGGAGGGGAGTTACTTATTAGGTGAGGGACTGTAGAAGATTGTACCATTCATGCATGAGAGTGTAGGTTTTTGTGTCTAAAATTCTTTTTTATCAAGAATGCATTGATGGAATGATTCACAATTTCATTTACTATAGCTGAATTGTTACACCATACCTGAATTTGTCTCAGTAATAGCTATTCAAATAAAAAGTTTAAGAATTTTTTGTGAATTCCTTTTATATGTCTACTTAGAGATTTCTTAGAAAATGAAGTTTAGCAGTTACTAGAGCTATCTTGACAGAGATAGATGATATTACTGATAAGATAATTCATTGTAAGGCTGATTTTTTCCAGAGTTCTAAACAATGCTAGGGCATGGTTTATTAGATGTTCCTGTCATGTTTAGTGTGGTAAAAATGTAAAAATATTAAAATCTAATTTTCCTAACGATAGACTTAAGATAAATTCAGGTGAATTGTTGTATTTGTAAAACTTGGTGAGCAGTGGCTTATAATGGGTGGGAAATAATTCAGTCTCTCAGTGCCCGAATAGCTTTTCCCATGAAATACTGAGAGTGAATAGTAGACATAAAGTGTCATCTAAAGGTGTTAGAAGTCTCCTCAAGTTTTGATGAGCCTCACCAATCAACCTCAGTGGCAGTCTAACGTTTCACTACTGCTCAGTGACGCTATTGTATATGCAATACATGCACCTGATGACAAGACTGTTCTGGAGGAGGAGAGAATGCAAATCTGGCCTGAAATTTCATCTACAGTTATTTTGTGTGCTGTGTGCTAACTCACTAACTCATGTTTGACTCTTTGTAAACCCCTGGACGGTAGCCTGTCAGTCTCCTCTGTCCATGGGATTCTCCAAGCAAGAATACTGAAGTGGTTGACATTTCATCCTTCAGGGGATCTTTCCAACCCAGGAACTGAACCTGCGTTTCTTGTGTCTCCTGCTCTGGCAGGGAGATTTTTTTTACTACTGAGCCACCTGGAAATGATTATTTCATCTTTCTATGAATTGAAAATGACCTGGGCCAGCTTGGGTTCTGGGAGGAAAGATATCTATGTTAACTATACAGGCCACTGTATTTTCTGATTTATATCTCAGCTTTAACATTTCCAATCCCCTGTTTCTGAAGTTTTGTCTTGTTTGACTCTGAACATTTAAGACATTTCTTAAATTTTAGAAGGAGGGTAGAGAGGAGATCTATTCTTGTTGGTTCCTCTCTGATTTTGGCCCTTTCTTTCCACCTAAGAATTATCAGATTTCTTCTTCTTACCATCTCTGCATTTCCTCACTCCCTTTTCCATTTTTGAGTCTCAGAAATCTTTGAATCCCAGCCATCCTCAAGACACTGTACTCATACAGGTCACCAAGGATCTCTTCACAGCAGGGTCGACCTGGTCTTCTTCAGAATATACCTCACACAACTCTCCTCTCTCACCTTTCCTGATATTGCAGTGTCCTTCCCCTCTGATTGTTTCTTTGATTCTCATCTCATGCTATCTTTGAACCTTAATTCTTTATTATTTTTTTTAAATTTTTCATCTGTAATTTAATTTCATTCTTACCTATAGAACTGTCTCCATGTCTAGTCAAATTGAACTTATTTTCAAGACAGAAATAGAGATGCAGGCTTAGAGAGTGGACATGTGGGCATGGAGGGGTAAGAGGAGGGTGAGATGATTGGGAGAGTAGGGTTGACATGCATATATGTATGCATATACATATACATTACCATGTGCAAAAGAGATAGCTTGTGGGAAGCTGCTGAATAGCATAGGGAGCTCAGCTCCATGCTCTGTGATGATCCAGAGGAGTGGAATGGGGATGAGAGGGAGGCCTCAAGAAGGAGGGGATTTAGAGGGATTTAGGTATACACATCAGAGAAGGCAATGGCAACCCACTCCAGTACTCTTGCCTGGAAAATCCCATAGACAAAGGAGACTGGTGGGCTGCAGTCCACGGAGTCGCGAAGAGTCGGACACAACTGAGAGACTTCACTTTCACTTTTCACTTTTCACTTTCATGCATTGGAGAAGGAAATGGCAACCCACTCCAGTGTTCTTGCCTGGAGAATCCCAAGGATGGTGGAGCCTGGTGGGCTGCCGTCTGTGGGGTCTCACAGAGTCGGACACAACTGAAGTGACTTAGTAGTAGTAGTAGGTATACATATAGCTGGTTCACTTCATTGTACAGTAGAAATGAACACAACATTGAAAACCAACTATGCTCCAATTAAAAAAAAAAAAAGCATCATTCCTTAATGCCTATTGGTTATTTAAACTTCATTGCAATTCAATCCTGTATTTCATTGCCAGTCTGACCTCACTTTGGCCCTGTTTTCATTGTGTCCCTTTTTATCAAAATATTCAAGGGCTTCCCATTTCTTTCATCTTTCTGTATAAAGTCTTTCTTGATACAGGTTAAGTTTCAAGGTCTCCCATGAACTAACTCCACTCTCCAGCCTGATGTTTGTCAAACTTTTTAAACTATAACCAGAGAAAAATTTTTATATTGCAACTGAGAATTTGTGCACATGCATACATATACACACACTCTTTTACACTCACATAATTGAAATATCTTTCTTGAAATAATATTTACATAAGCTACATATGATTTACTCTTATTTTTTTTGTGTGTTTCCTTTAAAATGTGAAGTTTCTGAGCCCCTAAACTGACTTCCTGTCATGATCTGACAGTTTGAAGTGGTCCAGCTTCTCAGATTTCTCACCTCTTCACATTCTACTTCCTTGACTCTCTCCAGGAGAGTTCATCTCTACTCTATAAGCATAAGAACTCTCATTTCTGAGTTTTATTCCTGTTTTTTCCAATTCAAGTATCTTCTAATCATAAAGATATCTCTGCCAGCTTAGGCTCTTGAAAATCTCCAGTTCCTGAAGGACAACATATATAACCCAAGCAGATCTGCCCAAGATGACCCATAATCCTCTCCTGATTTTGTACTGGTTTTATAACAGTAAAAAACTGAAACTGAGCCTGACTTGCCAGTGAGTGTCCAGGAGTCTCTGGCGGAGGTGTGGATCAACAGAGGTCTGCCATGGGGTCCGGAGCACTGACTACAATAGTGCTGGCATAAGTCCTTTTGAAGGAGATTGCCATTACTGCCGTTACCCCATAGTTTGGCCTCAGGCCACACGACAGGGAGGGAACACAGCACCTATTGACAGAAAATTGGATTAAAGTTTACTGAGCATGGCCCCACCCATCAGAGCAAGACCCAGATTTTCTCACAACCAGTCCCTCTCATCAGTAAGCTTCCACAAGCCTTTTATCCTTCTCCATCAGAGGGCAGGCAGAATGGAAACCACAATCACAGAAAACTAACCAAACTGATCACTTGGATCACAGCCTTGTCTAACTCAGTGAAACTATGAGCCATGCCATGTAGGGCCCCCCAAGACAGACAGGTCATGGTGGAGAGTTCTGACAGAATGTGGTCCACTGGAGAAGGTAATGGCAAACCACTTCGTATTCTTGCCATGGGAACCCCATGAACAGTATGAAAAGGCAAAAAGATAGGACAGTGAAAGATGAATTCCCTATTTGGTAGGTGCCCAATATGCTACCCAAGAAGAGTGGAGAAATAGCTCCAGAAAGAATGAAGAGGCTGAGCCAAAGTGAAAACGACACCCTGTTGTGGATATGACTGGTGATGGAAGTAAAGTCCAATGTTGTAAAGAACAATGTTACATAGGGAGCTAGAATGTTAGATCCATGATCAAGGTAAAGTGGAAGTGGTCAGACAGGAGATGGCAAGAGTGAAAATTGACATTTTAGGTATCAGTGAGCGAAAATGGACCAGAATGGGTGAAATTAATTCAGATGACTTTTGTATCTACTAATGAGGGCAAGAATCCCTTAGAAGAAATGGAGTAGCCCTCATAGGCAATAAAAGAGTCTGAAATGCAGTACTTGGGTGCCACCTCAAAAATGCAGAATGATCTCTGTTCATTTCCAAGGCAAACCATCCAATATTACAGTAATCCAAGTCTATGACCCAACTACTAATGCCAAAGAAGCTTAAGTTGAACAGTTCTATGAAGACCAACAAGCCCTTCTAGAACTAACACCAAAAAAGATGCTCTCTTCATCAGAGGTAACTGGAATGCAAATGTAGAAAGTCAAGAATACCTAGCATAATAGGAAAGTTTGGCCTTGGAGTACAAAATGAAGCAGCTCAAAGGCTAACAGGGTTTTCCCAAGAGAACACACTGCCAAGAGAATGCACGGTAAACACCCTCTTCCAACAACACAAGAGAAGACTCTGCACATGGACATCACCAGATTCTCAACATCAAAATCAGATTGATTCATTCTTTGCAGCCAAAGATGGAGAAGCTCTATACAGTCAGCAAAAATAAGACCAGAAGCTGACTGTGGCTCAGATCATTAACTCCTTACTGCCAAATTCAGGCTTAAATTGATGAAAGTAGGGAAAACCACAAGACCATTCAGGTATGACCTAAATCAAATCCCTACGATTATACAGTGGAAGTGACAAAGAGATTCAAGGGATTAGATCTGATAGAGTGCCTGAAGAACTATGGACAGAGGTTCATAACACTGTACAGGAGGCAGTGATCAAAACCATCCCTAAGAAAAAGAAATGCAAAAAAGGCAAAATGGTTGTCTGAGAAGGCCTCACAAAGATCTGAGAAAACAAGAGAAGTAAAAGGTAAAGGAGAAAAGGAAAGATATACCTGTGTGAATGCAGAGTTCCAAAGAATAGCAGGGAGATATAAGAAAGCCTTCCTCAGTGATCAATGCAAAGAAATAGAGGAAAACAGTAGAATGGGAAAGACTAGAGATCTCTTCAAGAAAATCAGAGATACCAAGGGAACATTTCATGCAAAGATGGGCACAATAAAGGACAGAAATGGTGTGGACCTAACAGAAGCAGAAGATATTCAGAGGTGGCAAGAATACACAGAAGAACTGTACAAAAAAGATCTTCACGACCCAGATAACCACAATGCTGTGATCACTGACCTAGAGCCAGACATCCTGGGATGTGAAGTCAAGTGGGCCTTAGGGAGCATCACTATGAACAATGCTAGTGTAGGTGATGGAATTCCTGCTGAACTATTTCAAATCCTAAAAGATGATGCTTTTAAAGTGCTGCAGTCAATATGCCAGCAAATTTGGAAAACTTAGCCATGGCCATAGGGCTGGAAAAGGTCAGTTTTCATTCCAATCTCAAAGAAAAGCAATGCCAAAAATGTTCAAGAACGTTCAAACTACCGCCAATTGCACTCATCTCACACACTAGCAAAGAAATGCTCCACATTCTCCAAGTCAGGCTTCAACAATCCATGAAACAGAACTTGAAGATGTTCAAGCTGGATTTAGAGAAGGCAGAGGAACCAGAGATCAAATTGCCAACATCAAAGAAAAAGCAAGCAAATTTCAGAAAAACATATACTTCTGCTTTATTGACTATGCCAAAGGCTTTGACTGAGTAGATCACAACAAACTGTGGAAAATCCTTCAAGAGATGAGAATAGCAGACCATCTTACCTGCCTCCTGAGAAATCTGTATTGCAGGTCAAGAAGCAACAGTTAGAACTGGACATGAAACAAAGGATTGGTTCCAAATTGCGAAAGGAGTATGTCAAGGCTGTATAATGTCACCATGCTTAGTTTTTATATGCAGAGTACATTGTGAGAAATGCTGAACTGGGTGAAGCAAACACAAGCTGAAATCAAGATTGCTGGGAGAAATATCAATAACTTCAGATATTCAGATAACACCACCCTTATGGCAGAAAGCAAAGAACTAAAGAGCCTCTTGATGAAAGTGAAAGAGGAGAGTGAAAAAGCTGGCTTAAAACTCAACATTCAAAAAACAAAGATCATGGCATCTGGTCCCATCACTTCATGGCAAATAGATGTGGAAACGATGGAGACGTGACAGACTTATTTTGGGGGGGCTCCCAAATCACTGTAGATAGCGACTGCAGCCATGAAATTAAAAGACACTTGCTCCTTGGAAGAAAAGCTATGACAAACCTAAACAGTATATTAAAAAGCAGAGACATTATATAGCTGACAGAGGTCTGTATAGTTAAAGCTGCAGTTTTTCCAGTGGTCATGTATGGATATGACACCATAAAGAAAGCTGAGTGCCAAAGAATTGATGCTTTTAAACTGTGGTATTGGTGAAGATTCTTGGGAGTCCCTTGGACTGCAAGGAGATAACCCAGTTAATCCTAAAGGAAACCAGTTCTGAATATTTATTGGAAGGACTGATGCTGAAGCTCCAATACTTTGGCCACCTGATGTGAAGAACTTGGAAAAGACCCTGATTCTGGGAAAGACTTAAGGTGGGAGGAGAAGGGAATAACAGAGGATGAGATGGTTGGATGGCATCACTGACTCTATGAACATGAGTTTGAGCAAGTTCTGGGAGTTGGTGATGGACAGGGAAGACTGGTGTGCTGCAGTCCATGGGGTTGCAAAGAATGGGACATGTTTGAGTGACTGAACTGAACTATAATAGTAAATCTTATATTTCTGATTATCTAGATTGTAAACTGATTAAGAATAGCACTATGTTCCCTACAGCAGTCTCAGTTCAGTTCAGTCGCTCAGTCGTGTCCAACTCTTTGCAACCCTACGAATCGCAGCACACCAGGCCTCCCTGTCCATCACCAACTCCCGGAGTTCACTCAGACTCATGTCCATCGAGTCAGTGATGCCATCCAGCCATCTCATCCTCTGTCGTCCCCTTCTCTTCCTGCCCCCAATGCCTCCCAGCATCAGAGTCTTTCCCAATGAGTCAACTCTTTGCATGAGGTGGCCAAACTACTGGAGTTTCAGCTTTAGCATCATTCCTTCCAAAGAAATCCCAGGGCTGATCTCCTTCAGAATGGACTGGTTGGATCTCCTTGCAGTCCAAGGGACTCTCAAGAGTCTTTTTCAACACCACAGTTCAAAAGCATCAATTCTTCGGCGCTCAGCCTTCTTCACAGTCCAACTCTCACATCCATACATGACCACAGGAAAAACCATAGCCTTGACTAGACAGACCTTTGTTGGCAAAGTAATGTCTCTGCTTTTCAATATGCTATCTAGGTTGGTCATCACTTTTCTTCCAAGGAGTAAGCGTCTTTTAATTTCATGGCTGCAGTCACCATCTGCAGTGATTTTGGCTAAGTGGTCAAAATAATGATCTTAAGTACTTTTAATAGCCATGTCGCTCAGTCGTGTCCAACTCTTTGAGACCCCATGGACTGTAGCCTACCAGGCTTCTCTGTCCATGGGATTTTCCAGGCATAGTACTGGAGTGGATTGCCATTTCCTTCTCCAAGTACTTTTAATATCGACATATTAATAAGAGAATATTAAATTCATTTTTCAAAGTGCTGGATGTATGTGATGAAGTGAAAAAAACTTAGTTTCAGAAGTCTAAATACAAATCTTATCTCTTCTAGTTGCAAAATGTGATATTGGATGAAATCCTTAACTAGAAAATTGCCCAAAAGATAAAATGAGAAGGCTCATTGAAAACCTCTGGTGTACACTAGAGGTCCAATGAATATTTGTTGTTAAAATCCTGCCCTGGTGCATAAACATTTTATTACATCTATTGCTTAGTTTTCCTTCTGTTTGTTTATAATAGTTTCAAACGTAATGCTTTCTCTAGTTTTCCTGTTATTCTTTTCTGATTATGTCAGTTACCCACTAGACATATTTTTCTGAATTTTATGCTTGAGTCAAGATCAAATGAACAATAAATGGGAATATTATGGATGTCTTCAGGTTCTTGTCTCCCCATGAAGTACTCAATGCCGGACTTTCTAATGTTCTAGAGCAAGTAGATACAACTAATTTCTTTATCAGGTTTCCTTTGGAGAAGAATGTTTGTTCAAAAGATTTGTGGCCACAATCTCTGAAGGTTAATTATAGCAAATCAAATTGATTTAAGTATGTTTCACTTAAAAATAAAAAAAAAAGTTTCTGCAATAAAAAAGGGAATGTTTTGAGCTAATTCCTCATTATCTTTGGAAAGGTGGTAGTTTGGCCTTTAGCATAACTAGTTTATTTGACGAATTATGAGATGCTATTTTATTTTAAATTTGTGAAAGGAAGGTTTTGTATTTTAAGATAAACTAGGACACGAAGTTTTAGAGGCACATATTGCATCAGATTTTAGAACTAAATTTAAATTCATTTTCAACTTTCTTGCAATGATATATGCAGATTAAAAGGAAAGTGACACACATAAAATCATGTCTGTTAAGCATTTTGAATTTAAAAAATAGTTTTTTACTCACCAAGTCTCCCAAGAATGGAACTTGCTGGCATAAATTATCTAGGATCAGTTAGATGGCATAAGCAGCAGGGACTTATAGCAGATACAAAGGCTAAAGAAGGGTGAGATAAGCTACATGAATATAAATATGACATTCCTTACTAGTTATCTACCTTCAAATTAAATTCAGTATAAACTATTTTTTCTTTTCCGTTTCATTTCTTTTTATTATATGTGGTAAACATATAACATTTAGTATGATGATATATTTCTGACAGACTTTCTGCCGACACCCACTTTGTATCTTATTTTCTTTTCTCTGAATGTCTGAGATATGTTCTTAACATTCTAAACTTATTTTGTATTATCCTCTTAAAAGCATAACCTCAGTTGCATTTGGTTTATTCAACTATAATATGAATATTATAGTATAGATTTATTATAAATGTTATTATAAATGTATATATACATCAACAGTAGGTGAGAATTCTCATCAAGAATAGGTGAGAATGATTTACAAAAGAATTCTGAAATCTTTGAATGTTTAGCAATCAAAAATTATAAAAAATTTTATAGATTCAAATGCACCAGTTAGTGTTATTCAAATTCCAGATTACCTCTGATTCTGTCAATTAGTAATGTGAAAATTTGCAAATTATCTTTTTCTTATATATTTATTAACCTAAAAATCTCTAGAAATCTTTATATGACATGGAATAGTTAAACCTGGATTATCTTGAGTATCCTCAAAGAAAGATACTTTTATAAAGCTTTATCTTTTGTAAGATCTAATGGTTTTATTATGCTTCCTAAAATATTTGCAGCAAAATTTGCTTCTGATATATAATCTGACATTTGTTTTTTAGTAAAATAAGCATTGTTATTATAGGAGTTATAAGTATTGGATAAAGTTTTGCCGTCAGTGAGATTGAGTTACATATCAATAAAGTATTGACTTTATTTTAGGAAGAGGAATAAGAAGAATTTCTAAAATGTCATTCTAACATTTCTTAGTGTCTAAGTTAAAGGAACAGCATCTTCTGAAAAAAATCTAGTTCTTAATAAACTCATAAGAAACGAGAAAGTAAAGAATGTCAACAGACATATGACATAAATGGTGAGTAGAAAATACAAGTTTTAGAATTTCTTATTCAGATTGCCTCAAGAAATGGGTGGAAAGAGTAGCCAGATAATATTTTTTTTCTTTGAATTTTCTTTTATAACAAAAAGCTTCATAAAATAATATAGCTTCATATCACTGTGTAGTCAGTGATAATAATCATTCTTTAGTTAAACTAACTGTTGGATGATGGATCTCAAAAATGACTCCATCTCAGTCATGACTCAGATTTGTCTGCCGAATTCAATTATTAATGGATTAGAAAAATCTGTTAGGAGATTCTGGCTGATCAGCAGTGTACAGACAATGCTCACTCTCCAAGCACTGAGCCTTGCAGAGCAAACACTAGACTATCTAAAATAGTACTAGCCCGATGGCTTATCTTGAGCAAAATTCAACTACCAAGTGCTGTTACCTCACCACCCAGCACCCTTCTTCCTGCTGTTTTATGTTGTACAGCTGCATGTATTTATAAAATGGAAACTGATCCCCAAATTACTTTATTGAAAATAAAATTATTTTATCTCATATGTTTATATACACACATGTATAAATATGCACAAGTATACATGTACAAGTGTGTGCATGCATATATCAGTTCAGTTCACTTCAGTCACTCAGTCGGTATCTGACTCTTTGCGACCCCTTGGACCACAGCCTGCCAGGCCTCCCTGTCCATCACCAACTACCAGATCTACTCAAACTCATGTCCATTGAGTCAGTGATGCCATCCAACCATCTCATCCACTGTTGTCTCCTTCTCCTCCTGCCTTCAATCTTTCCCAGCATCAGGGTCTTTTCAAATGAGTCACCTCTTCGCATCACGTGGCCAAAGTATTGAAGTTTCAGCTTCAACATCAATCCTTCCAATGAATATTCAGGATTTCCTTTAGGATGGACTGGTTGGATCTCCTTGCGGTGCAAGGGATTCTCAAGAGTCTTCTCCAACACCACAGTTCAAAAGCTTCAATTCTTCCATGCTCAGCTTTCTTTATAGTCCAACTCTCACATCCATACATGACTACTGGAAAAACCATAGCCTTGTTGAGATGGACCTTTGTTGGTAAAGTAACGTGTCTGCTTTTTAATATGCTGTCTAGGTTAGTCACACCTTTTCTTCCAAGGAGTAAGCATCTTTTAATTTCACGGCTGCAATCACCATCTGCAGTGATTTTGGAGCCCCTCAAAATAAAGTCAGTCACTGTTTCCACTATTTCCCCATCTATATGCCATGAAGTGATGGGACCAGATGCCATGATCTTATTTTTTAGAATGTTGAGCTTTAAGCCAACTTCTTCACTCTCCTCTTTCACTTTCATCAAGAGGCTCTTTAGTTCTTCTTCACTTTCTGACATAAGGGTGGTATCATCTGCATATCTGAGGTTATTGATATTTCTCCCGGCAGTCTTGATTCCAGCTTGTGCTTCCTCCAGCCCAGCGTTTCTCATGATGTACTCTTCATTTAAGTTAAATAAGCAGGGTGACAATATACAGCCTTGACGTACTCGTTTTCCTATTTGGAACCAGTCTGTTGTTTCATGTCCAGTTCTAACTGTTGCTTCCTGACCTGCATGCAAATATATGGTACACTTTAAAATGGAAGTAAAATGGAGAAATCAGGCATAAGATAGTGGCTCACATTTTAAAATCTGTTAACATTTGTACCCCTTTGTTATATTTCTTCTTGGCCTGATCTTTACATGGATATTGACAATTTCTAAGTTAAAAAATAAATACATTTGTAATAATAAACATTTAGTTATAAAAAAAGCCCAGGCTGAGTAGTATAAAGTAAAAAGTCAGAGTCTTACTTATCTTCCTTTGCAATACAGCTGTACACCTTCAAGAGTAACTCCGTTTAGCTAGCCCTTCTGAATGCTTCTATACTAAAAGCTCTGTGGGATAAAGACTATCACCATGGATCCAGAGCCTCACATAGTGTCTGGTATATACTGGCATTCACTGAATATTTATTGAAAAAATAGAATGGATGTCAAAGAAGAAATAAATAAATGGAGAGATATGTCATGGTCATGGATAAGAAAACTCAATATTATCAAGATGTCAGTTCTTTCAAACTTGATCTAATTGATTTAATGTAATCCCAATCAAATTCCAACAAATTAATCTTCAGTATCAAAAAACTGATTTAAAGTTTATATGAAGAGTAAAAAGATCCAAATTAGCTAATGCAATTTTGAAGGAGAAGAACAACCTGGAGGATTGACACTACATGACATTATGACTTATTTAAAGCTACAGTAATCAGGGCTGTGTGGTATTGGCAAAAGAATAAACAAATAGATCAATGGGACAGAATAGAAAGCCCAGAAATAGATTCATATAAATATAGTTAATGGATCTTTGACAAAGAGCAAAGACAGAGATAGTCTTTCTAGCAAGTTGTGCTAAAACAACTGGACATCTACATTAAAAAAAAAAAAATCTTGACACAGAACTTACACCCTTCACAAAAACTATTGCAAATCAAATCACAGACCTAAATGTATAACATAAAAAACTATAGAACTTCTAGAAGATATATAGGAGAAAATCTAGATTATGTTAGATTAGGCATTGACTCTTTACATGTGTCACCAAAAGTATGACCCAAGAAAAACAGAAGTTATGTTAGACTTCATTAAAATAAAAATTTAAAAAATCTGTCTTGTAAAAGATACAATAAAGATAATGAAAAAACAAACCACAGGATGGGAGAAAATATTTTCAAAAAGCATAAGAGACTCTTTTCCAAGATATATAAAGAACTCTCAAAACTCAACAATATCATCAATGAAACTATGAAAAAAATGATCAAAGGCCTTAAAAGACATATTACCAAAGAAGATATACAGATGGCAAATAAGGGAGATGTAAATTAAAATGTTATAGCACTATATACCTTTTAGAATGGCCAAAATCTGGAACACAGACAATATTCAATGCTGGTGAAGATGTGGAACAACAGGAACTCTCATTCATTGCCAATAAGAAATCAAAATGGTACAGTCACTTTGGAAGATAGTTTGACAATTTCTTGCAAATCTAAATGTACTCTTATATGCAATCCCAAAATCATGTTCTTTGGTAGTTTTCCAAAGGAATTGAAAACATAGGTGCAGAGAAAAATCTGTACATGGTTGTTTATAGTAGCTTTACTCATAATTACCAAAAATGGGAAGCAATTAAAATGTCTTTCAGTGGATGAATTACAAATATACTGTGGTATATCCATACAAAGGAATATTATTCAGTGTTAAAAAGAAGTGAGTTATTAAACCATGAAAAAAAGAAAGAAAATCACTTTTCTACATAATGTCCTCTTTATTTTCAACTTGTAAATGGATGCAGAGGGATGTTAGACTTTAGGTTTTATAAATGCAAATAAACCCCAAGATTGTTTTCTGAATTTTTCAGTTACTATTAAAGTTAACACTTTGAGGTAAATATTTTGCAAGTTTTTTGTTCTATTTTGTTGTTTTTTTTTTTTTTAACATTTTTTACATGAAAGCATTTATTATTCATCTATTGTGTTTCTATCACTGCAGTTACTTATGTTCTATTTCTATACAATTCTATTAATATATTTTTATTTCTATGCTACTATTTCTAATACTATAGTTTTTTATTTTAGTGATTTTCTATATAGTATTTTTAAACATATGATGATATGATCAATATCAGCTAGTTTAACTAGTACTTCCAGTTTAAGATTTATCTAATTACTAGTAATTATTTATTCCTTCCCTGTCTTGACCTCATTAACAAAATAATACTCCTCACTCCCATAACTTCAGTTTTACTAAAACCACAAATTTTATTCAAACATATAATATTGCCAGTGGTACGAATTCCTGATGGAATACAAAGTACTTATTAGTACAACTTATATAATATTATCTCAAACTACTAATATTTCTTCATTGATGACTTTATAAGAATGCCCTAAAGTACAATGTAAATTTGCTGAAGAGCTAAATTTGAGGACTAGAAAGCCAAATATTTTCCTTTTCTATTGACAGTAATGACAGCTATTTTTAATTGCCTGCTCTCTACCCATGAAATATTGAAACAAGGAAATCTATAAAGTGCACTAACAATCTGTGTCAGATACAATTCAAAGGCATTTGTTATTTTCTGGTATCACAGAACAGAGCACATAGTAAGAACTCAGTAAGTTGTGAGTTGGAGCATTTTATTATCTTCATCCAAAAGCTCTTCTATTCAAGATGAACTATGAAGAGACAAGCTGTTATTCCTAAAATGGAGTTACCTAAACTTAGAGTTAGTTTAGAGTGGTTTTAGAAATCTGCATAATTCTTTGATGTAGTGATATTAGAGAAGTTCATGTCTGTGAATTTAGGTAGTCTCAGAAATAGAATAATTGCCTGTGAGGGAGATGAAAATGAAATGAAGTTACTTAGATTTTAAAACATTTTTGGAGGAACATTCCTTGGTTTTTTCTTTGGAGAAAATTGGAGACACCTCAATACGTCTACTGAATATGTCATTGCCCACGTGTCCTGTAACTAAGGCATGAAGACAAGGGAACACGAGGAGAGAACACTTGCATTAAGTGCAGCATCAGCTTAGGTCCAAATTCCAGGAAATTATTTTGTTCTTTTATTGCCCTAAACACTACTCTGTGAATTATATACCAAAGTAAAAACTGGTCTCTTCGAACACTAAGATTCCAGAAGTAGTTCTCTGATTACAATGAAATATTTGTCAATAATTTTAGTTCTCAGATTATCAGCCTGTGAACGATATTCTTCAGAAATGAAATTCTTTGTTGTCTTGTGGTACCAGAGTCTTAAAGTAGAAAGAATGTAGGCTTCTCCACAGGCAGAAAAGATTTACTAACTATGTGTCCTTAAGAAAATCACATACTCGTAAGTGTCAGTTTCCTCATATTAAAACAGGCAAGGCTCTATGAGTGGAGAGGTAAATCCAGTGTTATAATTAAAGTATCTCATGGAAGTATGTCAATAAAAATGCCTTATGTTTGTTGTAAACATATTGTCAGTGGCAACTATTCCAGAAGTATTTTAAAATTCTCCCTTTCCTTTTGTCTATTTCTAAAATTATATTAATTGAAGTAAATTTCTCAAGGAAATTGATCTAAAATTGAAATACATTTTAAATAGTTTAACTATCCCTTCTGAAGAAGTCTATAGAGAATTTTAGAGTTTTATTTGTAAATAAGTTGGCTATCTCACTGCTACTGCTGCTAAGTCGCTTCAGTTGTATCCGACTCTTCGTGGCCCCATGGACTGCAGCCTTCCAGGCTACTCCGTCCATGGGATTTTCCAGGCAAGAGTACTGGGGTGGGGTGCCATCACCTTCTCCAGGCTATCTCACCAGTGATATTTAAATTGTAAAATTATTCTTGTTTAGGTTAGAATAGTATTTAGTTTTCACAATAGAAATTTGGGGGAAACTAATTAGAATACAACAAAATAAACACAGTAGAATAATAAATTGTGTGGGATCATTGGATTGTATACTCTCAGCTATGCTTTATTATTAAACAAAAGACATTTTCAGTGTGGACAGAGTCCTTCCTCTTCTGACTGGTGATGTCACGTCTCAGAGGTTTACTCCTTTTCAAGCTGTCCAGTTCTTCCTCTGCTAATTTCAGTAGAGCTTGTGGGTTATTTGGGAAGTTCAAGAATTTCCCTAATATAGTCACCTGTTTCAAGGCTCTCCCAAGTTTCCTACCAAAAGAAATGGATCTATGTGGTTGTTAAACATATAGAATTGTGATGCCCTTTATGGCACACATAGCTATATGTAGCAAGTAGGAACTTGAATATCAGATTAGCATGACTGAGAAACTGAATTTTGTTATTTTCCGTTTTTTTTTTTTTATTCAGTTCAGTTGCTCAGTTGTGTCCGACTCTTTGCAATCCCATGAATTGCAGCATGCCAGGCCTCCCTGTCCATCACCAACTCCCGGAGCCTACCCAAACGCATGTCCATTGAGTTGGTGATGCCATCCAACCATCTCATCCTCTGTCATCCCCTTCTCCTCCTGCCCTCAATCTTTATTCAGTTAGGTTTAAGTAAATTTGAAGCAGTCTGAATACTTTTTTGTTAAGCAAAACTATTGTTTCTGTCA
Source organism: Bos indicus x Bos taurus (assembly GCF_003369695.1). Taxonomy (NCBI): domain Eukaryota; kingdom Metazoa; phylum Chordata; class Mammalia; order Artiodactyla; family Bovidae; genus Bos; species Bos indicus x Bos taurus. The sequence continues at coordinate 33,444,545 of NC_040077.1, forward strand.
AATTACATTTTAATTTAAACCACTGAAAATTTAGCATCTAAATTGAAATGTACTGTAAGTATAAAATGGATACCAAAATTTCACAGATTTAGTGCCAAACAGTAAAATGTCACATTAACAATTTTTGTATAACAGGTTGCAATGATAATATTTTGATTTATTGGGTTAGATTAAAATATGTTAAAATTTATTTCACCTGTTTTCTTTCCTTTTTTCTGTAGCTACTAGATAATATAAAATTAAACTTATGGCCTTCATTCTATTTCTGTTGGACACTGATGATATAGAGAGATGGCAAAATAAAAAAATCCCACACTGGGAAGATCAAGTCCCAGATAAGTCAAATGAAGCTTCGAATGTAACCTGGGAGAGCAAAGGTAGTTTGTGGCAGAGAAAACAAAAGTTACTGGTTCTTACAGATTCTGATTCAGAAGTTTCTCCTGAGTTTAGTCTTAGCAAGTAGTATGTAATAAAACTGTCTTTTAGCTAGAATGCTACTGACAGCTTTACCTAACCTGTAATAGCTTAGGTTTTCCTGATTCACTTGATTATTGGGAAACTTTTGATCATATTGTATCTCTCATTCTTTGTAAAAGAAACTAGAAAGTTATTAAACCACAAGAATGATTCTCAAAGTAGTGCTAGAACCAACATCATCAGCATCATCTGGTAATCTTATTACAAATGCTAATTCTCCAGCCCCACTCCAAATGTACCGAATCAGAAACTCTGGGAGTGGGGATCAGGAATCTCCAATTTCAGCCCCTCAGATAATTTTGATACACTGAAGTTTGTGAACCACTGGGATATAACATTCTTGTACTGGAATATAGTATTCTTGCTAACTGTCCTACTAACTGATAGATTGAGATATCAGTAAGTCAACAGATATTTATAACTATAAAGCCATAATTAAGCACTGAAGCTGCAAGGAGCTCATTAAAGTACAGTCATAATCATGACTCCCACTTCGAGCAGTTTCTTATATTAAATCATTAGTTTTCATGAAGACCTCTGGATAAGGATTTTCCTGGTTTAGTATTTAGTTGTCAATTGCCTTAATGGAGTATTCTTTGCTTTAATAGAGTGTACTGCTTAGCATCCTGAAGCAACTCCTGGTTTATTGTGACATGAGTCTAAGACCACAATGCTTTTGTTCTTCACAGTGTACATATAAGAATTGCTGAATGGGATATGTTAGTTTTAAGGCACTCTTGTGTTACTTTTTGAGAATGTCAGAATGATTATGTAACTTTTATGGTGCTAAATTATTTTGGATGTGACATTCTTGGTAAGGGAAAAAGGGTGTTTTAAGAAATCACTTCAAAATCTGACTAATTTTTTATTCCAGTTTTCCTTGTGTAAGTTAAAATTAAAAAGAAAATTACTTTTTTGATATACCTGCTGTTATATTTAGCATTCTCAATATATAAGCTTAAATACTTAAGTTGAGAAGGAAAAGCTTATCTTTTTGGTATTCTAAATTCCCAATAATCCACTTTCTCTGTTATTGTTCATTTACTTTTTTGGATGGTTTTATCAAGTCTATAGAGTATTGTGCACCTGTTCTCTAAACATATCTACCCTTTTAAAATTAGTTCCAAATATATCAAAATGAATTTTTCCTTCTTTTAAAAATGGATAGCCTTTTTCTCAATCTCCACATAAATCTAAATATGGCTTTAAAAGAAATGAAACATGAATTTTACATTAAGATGTAAAATAAAAAGTCAATATATGCATGTACTACTTGAGTACATTTTCACCTTATGCAGAGATAAATTTCAGCAAAAAAGCTCTGTTAACTATTGTCAACCCTATAGCCTTCTTTTCCAAGCACTACTTCAACATACAAGACAGAAATGTTAAATAAACAGGATAAGTGTACAAGGACACAGCATTACTTTTACCACTTTACAGCTAGGAATTCTTCAAAGAACTTTAAACATCATGAAGGTATCAAAGACCTCATATTCTGACAGGTAGCATACATGCCAGCATGGCTGATTATTGTATTTTGTCATCTAAAGCATAGGATTAATAAAAGCTGTTGCAACTTTTCTCTTCATTAGTGTTAACAAGTGCTATGCTTATTCATGTGCATAACTGATGCCTTCTCAGAAATGTAGTATTTGACCCAATAATGCTATAGTCCATTTTGAGTGGGTGAAAGAGAAGTACTATTCTTTACCATGACAGGTGGGCTTAGATGCTTCAAAGGGCACTTAATGGAGTGTTTGGAATCAGAGCTTGAGGTATCCTGTAGTTAAACTGTTTTAATCAGAGTTTAGAAGATGATGGGTGCAGAGAAACAAACTCACTAATATAGGTGATAATAGCATGCCCGGTAAAAATTAAAAAAAACACTGATACTGTACATGACTTTCATTAAAATGATCTGGTAAAAGCTCTAGGAAAGCTATTTACTTTCATTTTCTACAGTGCTTCACCTGGTCATTTTTTAAAAACTGATTTAAGTTTTTCCACCAACAGCGCTTCTCTCCTCTTTTCAGAGGGTTTAGTGTATGCCCCCAGGCACAATGCCCCATTGTCTTCTCTCCTCTTTTCAGAGGGTTTAGTGTATGCCCCCAGGCACAATGCCCGTTTGTTATGGTGATGGGCTAGTAAGAGATCAATTTCTCTGACAAAAGATAAAATAGGTACAATTTATATTTTATTGCATTTGAAGCCCATTCTGAGTATTTATAGTGTATTTTTACGTATGCATATATGTAGGGAGCCAGTGGGAGGACCTCCACCCGTGGCAAAGGTCATGAGGAAGGAGGCTCGACATACGCAAAGGCGGGATCGAGCCTCAGGAGTCCCCCTGGAAATCCTTGAGCATCTACCCCCATAACCAGAGCCTGCCTACTTTACTACTTTGTGTTCTCACCTACACCTCTGACTTTACGAGGGGCTGTCCTCCACCACCTCTTTCGGAGAAGGAGTTAACTTAGAGCTCCAGTTAATAATAATTCTTGGCGTGACAAGAGTGTTCTAAACTTACAAACTCTTTTGAAGGTTTTCTAGCCTGCCTGACAGGCTTGTCCAGCCACATGTGATTGTTCACAGCCTCTCAACCGTGAGAAGCATGAGATGTTTTAAACCTTTTAAAAACAGATTCTTTAGAGAAGTTAGAAAACTATTAGTATAGTATAGTGGACTGATTAGAAATTGTATTGGTGAAGGGTTTTTCATTTGTTGAGCCAATGTTTGCTGCTAAGTCTCCACATCTCCTGCCCTTATACACATTAATGAATATATAGAAGAAATAAGTATTAACCTTTGATATTAATCATGTTAGACCTTAGGCTAAACAAATTCTTTCTTTAATTAAAGGAAGAATTACACCCTCACCCTATAGAAATGTAACTTTATCTGGTACCTTTGGAAGGTGGTGTCTGTTTCAAAAATAATCACCCCTGGAGAAATAAGTGTTCTGGTTGACTGACTGCTGTCACAAGGAGAGGGTCATAAATTGTCAGCAGGCCCCCTGGCCAGAAGATGATGTAACACCCCTAAGACCTCTGTATACATTTGTATGAAACACCTGACTTTAATAAAAGTCAGGACTGCTGACCCCACGTGACTTTTGTATAACACCTCAGTGTATAAAAACAGACTCTGGAAAATAAAAAATTGGGATCAGTTCCTCAAAAGACTGGTCTCCCCATGTCTCTCTCTCTCAAACTCTGGCTGAGTTTCCATCTGGAGCGTGGAGCCCGCCAAGCTTACTAATTTTGCCTGGGCTTCTAAGATCTGACCTGGGAGGCCTCAGTGTCTCCTCTCCTTCAGGAAAACGGAAGGACGCCTGCGGCCTACGTAAGTGGTACAAGCTTCTTGTCTGGAAGTTTTATTGGTTTCCCGCGTAAACCAAGCTACTCAGCCTCTTTTCTCTACTGAATTTTCCTGCTGAGCTATCCTCATTCTATTACTCTTTATATCTCTAATTAGTATCTAATTAAAACCAGTGTATTTGACGACACCGTCTCTCCTTCAAATTTCCCTGGATCCACCTGGGCTGGACCCCAACATGTATAGATGTGTGTGCGTATCCATATGTGTGAAACAAAGTGTTTTATGTTTGTATTACAAAGACTCTTCTCTTAGGTAAGCCCCAGTAATACAGAACTACAGAAAAGGCAAATGTATAATTGATGATGCCCTAGACTTTCTAAAGCTTTGACGTGAAATCCAGACATGCAAATTATTTTACCAAAAATGAAAATGTCTTCTTGTATAACAACAGTTTGTTCCAGCTGCACCTATGCTTTGCTATAATTCACAAATTGGTTGAAATTTGGCCCTTGGCATACTTTTAGCTTCAAAATGTTTGAGTATTCTAGGGGTGAAAAGGAACTGCCCATTTATATACTCTTACATCTGATTTGAGATAAATTTTAATTTTATGAATATAAGATACTTTTTTGAATAGGACTATTTCATAAAATAAGAAAGATTACTTATAAATATTTATAGTGACACACAAAACAATCTTCTAAATATTTAATATCTGGGTTATAATGATGGATGATATTGATGTTTACCTAATTTTAGAAAAATTGACTAATTATGGCTTATGTTTCATGTTATTCTGCAAGAAATATATAACCACTTTAGCAAAAATATATGCAATTTAATAATAAAATTTTTTCCCAAATTTTAAACAGAAGCTTACTTTTCTCCAAAACTTAAATGAAAAATTTATGGAGAAAAAATAACATAAAGACCACTCAGACCTCTCAATCGCTATATTTGAACACAGAATTTGGCACTGAATTTCTTGACAGCTTAAGGGAAATCTAGAAAGGGCCTGTTAAAAAAGGAGAAAACATCTGTTTCTCAGGGAAGCAAAGCTCTCCCTAGTACTTAAAGAATAAAAGATATTTCTCCAGTGGGTTTCTACCCTAAGGATCTTTGGTAATACAAATATAACTGAATTTGCTCCAATACTGCTGCTGCTGCTGCTACTGCTGCTAAGTCGCTTCAGTCGTGTCCAACTCTGTGTGACCCCATAGACGGCAGCCCACCAGGCTCCCCTGTCCCTGGGATTCTCCAGACAAGAACACTGAAATGGGTTGCCATTTCCTTCTCCAATGCATGAAAGTGAAAAGTGAAAGGGAAGTCGCTCAGTCGTGTCCGACTCTTAGCGACCCCATGGACTGCAGCCCACCAGGCTCCTCCATCCATGGGATTTTCCAGGCAAGAGTACTAGAGTGGGGTGCCATTGCCTTCTCCTGCTCCAGTACTACCCAACAGCAAACCTGGTGACAGGGCTCTTTCCTTTAGGGTTCCTGGATGAAAATCATAAACAAACTAAGAATTTCTATCAAGAATATCTTTCAAAATTTTTTGTTATTCCCATTTCTTTCAGTTGTATTTTGCTGAATTAGAGTTAATTTAAAATTATTTTATCTGCCAGAATTTGAGATACAAGAATTGTCTGTCGCTGATTGGGAAGCAGGGTTTTTTGTTTGTTTGTTTGTTTGTTTTTTTAGATAACAGACACAAACGAATATTGGCCATTACCAAAAACCCAAAAAATAGCAAGTGTTGGCAAGGATGTGGAGAAATTGGAAGCCTTGTGCACTGTTGATGGGAATATAAAATGGTGCAACTCCTAAACCATAGGAGGTTCCTCAAAAAGCTAAAAATGTAACTACATAGGATCCAGCAATTCCACTTCTGGCTATTCATCCAGAACAACTGAAATCAAGAACTTGAAAAGATATTCACATTCCCATGTTCAATGCAGCATCATCCACAAATAGCCTAGATGTGGAAAATTCCAAATATCCATCAACAGATGAATGGGTAAAGACAAATGCAGTATAGACATACAGTGAACTGTTATTCAGCCTTTAAAAAGGAAATCCTGCATTATGTAACAACATGAGCTAAGCTTGAGGAAATGATGCTCAGTAAAATAAACCAATCAGAGAAAGACAAATATTGTATGATTCCACCTAGTTGTCTTAACGAGTTAAACTCATAGAAACAGAGAGTAGGATGGTGGTTTCCAAGGGCTAGGCAGGGAGAGGGAAATAGAGAGTTGCTATTTGAGGAGTGTAACATTTCAGTTATTCAAGTGGAGTAAGTTCTGGAGATGAATTGTATAGCATCATGCCTGTAGCTAACAATACTGTATTATGCACTTAACATTTTAAGAGGATAGATCACATATTAAATGTTTTTTACTACATAAAAAATTAAAGAATATGTCAGTTTTAAGTGATCAAAGTTTTTTTTTTTTTTAAGTTTTCTAGTGACTTTTATGAAGTTACTTTTTATTAGAGTATAGTTGTTTCACAATGTTGTGTTAGTTTCTACTATATAATAAAGTGATTTGGCTGTATGTATACATGTATCCCTTCTTTCTTGATTTCCTTCCCATCTAGGTCACCACTGAGAACCGAGGAGTGTTACCTGTATATACATTAGGTTCTCATTAGTTACCTGCTTAATACATAGTAGTGTGTATGTATCAGTCCCAATCTCCCAATTCATCCCACCTCTCCATCCTCTCTTGATGTCCATATGTTTGTTCTCTATGTCTGTATCTCTACTTCTGTTTTGTAAGTAAAGATCATCTGTATCATTTTTCTAGCCTACAGATTTTGCACTGTTAAGTTGCTACTTAACAAGACACACGGCCTGACAAATGAAGCATGATATCTGGTTTCCCACAGCGACTTTATACTTATATTTCTATCTCCATTGAAGAATCTGAAGCTCTTTATGGGTGCAAACCACTTTTCATTCATAGTGTAGTGCCTAGCACATATTAAGTACAGGATAAGAATAAAAATAATGCACATATTGTTATAGATTTTCCAGCAGCACATTCTATGGGACATTTTTATATTTTGAAACTTAAAAATTGTTTGAAGACAATATTTTAAAAAAATCTTGAAAGAAGGATTTATTCATAGTGCCTTTTTTGAAAGAAAGTAACAAAATTAAATACAAACAAGAAGGAGTCAATGTATATTGTGCATTATATTGATTTGAGCCAAAATTCCAACTATTATGTGTTTGGAGGAGACCTGTAATTATATTTCTATACTAGAGAAGCAAAAAATTCATAGAAAATAAATTCTAGAAGTTTATTCAAGATTCTGTCATACAAAATGTAGAATGTTCAATGAATCCTTGGAAATATCCCCATAAAATTTTCTAAAATTCATGCATCTCTTTGGGAATCTTACCATAATAACACTGACTACAATGCAAATAAAAACTTTGGCAAAAATTAGCTTGTTTGAAATTTTTTTCTACAATACTTAAGCAATTTTCTGGGATATAAAATTCATAGGGGAATAAAAAGTAAATTTTAAAAAGCCATAGGGCCAACCACCTTCATTTTCTGGATAAAACACTCCTGTCTTTAGAAAGGAAGTTTCTAGTAAGGAAAATGGAAAAGTGCTATAAACTATACCTGTATCTGTATATAGTGTATATAGAGGCACAAGGCAACAAAGCTTTTGCTTTTCATTTACTGAAGGCAGAAAAATTATGTATTTTTAAAGGTTGCTTGAAAGCACATTATAAAAAGTATTATTCTTGCCATTATTCACATTGTCAAGGCTATGACTTTTCTGGTAGTCATGCATGAATGTGAGAGTTGAACCATAAAGAAGGCTGAGTGCCGAAGAATTGATGCTTTCAAACTGTGGTGCTAGAGAAGACTCTTGAGAGTCCCTTAGATAGCAAGGAGATCAAACCAGTCAATTCTAAAGGAAATCAACCCTGAATCCTGAATATTCATTGGAAGGACTGAATCTGAAGCAGAAGCTCCAATACTTTGACCACCTGATGCAAAGAGCCAACTCATTGGAAAAGACCCTGATTCTGGGAAAGATTGAAGGCAGGAGGAGAAGGGGATGACAGAGGATAAGATGGTTGAATGGCATCATGGACTCAATGAACATGAGCTGAGCAGACTCCTGGAGATAGTGAAGGACTGGGCAGCCTCGCATGCTGCAGTCCATGAAGTCACAAAGAGTCAAGCACGACTAAGCAACTGAACAATAGCAACCGTTATTCACAATATTCTTCATTCTATCAAGTAGGAAAAAAGATCAAAATTATTTTCCTATTTAATTCTGAAATGGGTCACTATAGACAACTACTGAGGCAATTGAAACTTCTGGCTCCATAATGTTATACACTTCATTAATTTGCCAAGTTCCTATTATCTCCCTCTAACCTTTGCTAGATTTCCGGGCTTCACAGGTGGTGTTAGTAGCAAAGAACCTGCCTGTCAGTGCAGAGGATGCAGGAGATGTGTGGTCAATTCCTGGAACAGGAAGATCCCCTGGAGGAGACCATGGCAACCCACGTCCAGTATTCTTGCCTGGTGAATCCCATGGAGAGAGGAACCTGGTGGGCTTCAGTCCATAGCATCGCAAGGAGTCAGACACCACTGAAGCAATTTAGCACAGCACACACAACTTTCGCTGGATTTCCAGAGCTGTAACTTGGCCCGAAAGTCTATTTACCAGCTTTAATAGTTAGGCACTGCCTCTGGCAAAGTGATGAATTTACTTCTGGTCCCTGAAACTCCACTAAGGACTTCCTGTGGGTCAGAGCTGTCAACTGTGCTATCACGCTTAAAGATTTGCATTGATAATTTTGCTCCCATATCTTTAATATTTGGGTCACAGTTCAGGGATTTACAAACAATGGCCCATGGTCTAGAAGTAGCCCAAAGAATCCTTCAGTTTGCTCATTCTATTCTTGGCAATGCTCTGTTTGAATGCCTTTGTGTCTATTTTGCAGTAACCTTAGTGCACCAATTTTTCTTTTCACTTCCGATCATTACCCACCTTGGTAATAATGAAGATATGTTAGTTCTTCATCCTTATGAAAGCTCTTATTTTCTCCTGAGTTGGACTTCTCTGTTTAAAGAAGGAATGTTAATATCCCAACAGCTACTAATGAATGAGTCAGTTCTCTTAGGTCATTTGTGTATTTCCAGCGAGAATCAGCAATATCATGATTTATGGATACTAAATAGGTTATTGACTCTGATCAAGGTTACTGGCTTGACAGTGAATCATGTTGGCAAGACTTCTGAGACAAAATCCAGGTATGGGGAGAGACTATAATTAATGGTGGCCACAGACTATGAGAGATTAGCATTTGTCTAACTTCTATAGTTCCAATAGGTAAGAATTTACCATATTATGCTTTATAATTATGTGCTTGCCATATTACCCCCCACCCCGTTCTTCAACTAGATTGTAACCCAACATGGTGGGTGTGCATTCAAATTATCTAAATAACTTGTGGCACCTATCTCAGAGCTTTATGTATGGAAAGCTGCCTAGGTAATTGGAATGAAATTAAGCCAAGTTTTTTGACTCTCTTATCTCCTGCTACAACTTTTTAACCTATAAAGGGATTCCAAATTTAAAAATAAAATATTATTAAGCAGAAACCAATTTTAAAAGAAATCCTGAGTGATTACTGTCAAACAAACATGAACACAATTTATTCTATTGAAGCTACAGCTCTCTTTCAGATATCCTGCAGTTGCTAGTGCATAGAAACTGTGGCTCTTTAGATGAAATGTTCACATATGCATTATGCTAAGTGCAATACAGAATATGGTATAGATAGCTGCTACTGCTTAGGTACCACAGGCAGTGCCTGTTCTCAGAAACATTTTCTAATAATAAGAGATGTGAAATACTGTCATCCATTTTACGTTATCTTGCTTGGGCAGTGTGTCACTACAGACCAGTTGTATTACCTGGATTCCATGAGGAGAAAGCCTTTAAACTGGCTATCATTGGGAAGTCTTGAGCCCACTAAGCTCACCAGAGGCAGATGTTGAGCATACCAGCGGGTTCTGGGTTACTCAACGTCACTGGGAAATTCTCTTGGTCAAGCAGTGTTTGTTGGCTTATAAACCTATTATGTGCTTGGCTCCTTGGCACCTCATGTACATTATCATGTTCTATTCTCTCAAGAAAACTTTCAGGTTCATATTGTTACACCCATTTTACATGTATGAAAACTAAAGTTTAGAAAGATAATTTTCCCAATGTCATGAAGCTGATCAGTGATAGATATGAGAGTCAAACCCCGGCCTCTGATTTCAGTGCCCATGTTCTTTCTTTCTTGTCATTTGTGGTGTACATAAACAACTTTTCATTTAAGCAAAACCTGGATGCTATTGGTATGAGCAAACTTATTCTAGAATTTCAAATTTCCTGTTTGTTTGTTCCTTGGGCCTGATCGTGCTTGTCTTGGAACTGATGTTCTGAGGCACCATTCTCACCCTGTGCTCTTCTTTGTTTCTTCGTTTTATTCACTCTTCCTTTTCCTTCATGGAAGTAAAATAGCCAATATCTGCCTGTGAATTTGTGCAGAGTATGTGCATGACCCTTGCTCTTTAAATTGCTCATAAGAAGGACCCCGTATTCGTTGCTTTCTCACTGTAGAAATGGAAGTGATCAGAGCAAGATGTCCACAATTATTGTCTTAAATTGTTTATGTATCCTGCAGACATACACGTTTATTCTGAGCATGTCTCAAGGTAAGATTCAAAGAAACGGTCCCTGTTGTACAGAGGTGGTTTCGTGATGCTTCTCAGTATGACTTCAGGGGTCCTCAGTGTCAGAATGTGAATGCAGATGAGGACCTCCTTCACAGCTTCCTGGGCATTCTTCTTGTTTACTAGGTTTGAAATCAGAGATTTTCTGAGCTAATAGTGAATGTAAAAGTGTGGATCCTGAAGATAGGACACAAGGGCTATAAGAAGTCAGTAGTTGGGGGGTTGTCCTCAGGACAGACTTCACTCTGCTTTCACCAGAGGGACTCCATTTGAGGGGGATGTCCTTTGAAAATGCGAGTATCTCTGGAGCTAAAAAAATTTTTCTCTTTTTTTGAGCCACACTGGTATAGTCTAGATTCCTTGTAATTGTTGCGGCTTCTCCTTGTCTATCTTCTCTTTTCCCCATTCACCATCAAATTCTCATGAAAGTATAAAGTTTTAAACAATTTCCTTCCAATTTATCCACTAAATTCTGTAATGATAAAAAAGATTTTAATAGATTGTAATTATATTATCTAATTACCAAATCATAGAACATTAAATCATTGATAATATGCAAGGCAAACCTTAATCTACAACTAATTAAAGAATCCCTTTATATCTATGAAATGAGTTAACTGTCTGAGAAGAGATTTATAGATATTGTGGTTACTTATTCACTTTTATGATGTTAAAAACTAAAGCACGTTCTTAATTACCGACTGGGCAAAATAGTTAAGAGTGCAATGAATAGCTTAAAAAGGAAAAAAAAGCGGTATAATTTCACTAACTTTGATATGTATTTTACTCAAGGTCATGAATTAGAACTTTTAAAACTATTAAAACTGTAGGATATCAAGAAATAAAATTAATGTGTTTCTATACATATTAATAAGGTCATTTTTCCATGTCAGATTTTTCTAGGACATAAACTATATTATAGTTTGAAGTTAGACTATTTTTGAAGGCATTATTATGTATTAATAATCAGAATACATAAGTGGTACAATAAAGGTTGGTTTGCTAAGCCTAATTAGTAGGGCAACCTTGGGCAAATTCACTGCAGTAAAACTTCTCTGAGACTCTTTTTTCATATGTGCCATAGAAGTATATGTGGATTGAAAGATAAAGAGTATATGTGTATTGAAGAATATATACATGAAAGAAAAAGAGGAAGAGTAAAATTTCAAGGACTGCTGCTGCTAAGTTGCTTCAGTCGTGTCTGACACTGTGCGACCCCTTAGACGGCAGCCCACCAGGCTCCCCCGTCCCTGGGATTCTCCAGGCAAGAACACTGGAGTGGGGTGCCATTTTTGGGCAGTGGTTGTTAAATGCTTGTGGAGATTATTCTGGCAGTTAAGGAATGAGTATTGGAGTGAATATATAGATGCCCCAGCTCTAATCTCTTCTCCAGGGTCTCTCAGATCTTTTTCTAGTCCCGCACTGAGTAGAAATGTGTTTGAGGAGGGAAAAGGTGATGCTATCTGCAGTGTGCCTATTCTTTATGGGAAAGAACATGGAGTGATTTTGCCTGCACAAACACCGGGTATATGATATACCTGATTTAGTCTCTGGTACACAAATGATTGGATTCTTCCTTCTTTCCTTCCTTTCTCTTTCTTCCTTTCTTTCTACTAACTAGCTAGATAGCTATGCATTCATGAATCTTTATTTTTGTTTAAAATTTATTGGAGTATAGTTGTATTACAATGTTATGTTAGTTTCTACTGCATAGGAAAGTGAATCTACCATACGCATACAGGTATCCTCACTTTTTAAATTTCATTCCCATTTAGGTCACCATCGAGCATCAGTAGAGTTCCCTGTGTTATACAGTAGGGTCTCAGCAGTTATCCATTTTATACAGTGTCAATAAGTGTATATATGCCAATTCCAGTCTTCCAATTCATCCCAGCCCCGCCTTTACCCATTGGTATCTGTATGTTTGTTCTCTATCTCTGTGTCTCTATTTATGCTTTGTAAATAAGATCATCTGTACCATTTTTTTTTCAGATTTGCGTTCATCAGGTTTTACTTCTTTGTTTTACCATAGAATTTTCATTCAATATGAAGGCTAAGTTTTTTTTAACATATCTGAAATTATGCCTGCAAAATTCTGAGATGAGAAATAAGTAAGAAACAGCAAGTTTTGTTTTAATCGTTCAGCCTAAAAGTTGAACATCTAGATAATCCTCAAATTTAACACACTTTATGCATGGTAAATTAAAGTGCACTTCTGTTGGACAGTAGCTTATATTCAGAATGTTTGGTTAAAGTGAAAACAGTTCAAAATGCTTTATTTAGAATACACTTAAATTTTTGAGAGCATTTTCAAAGATATTATACAATTTTTTTTTTTAAGTCAAGTAAAATATCTTGGAGAGACCCAAACAAACTTTTTGGCCAACTCAGTATAAAACCAAGGATTTTTAAACTTGTTTTGTTTTTCACAGAAGCACGAGGCTCTGAAGCTGCACTCCCAGGCTTGAATCCTGGCTCTGTGACTTCTGTGTGTATCCTCTGGCAAGTGACTTAGCTTTGTGCCTGTTTCTTTGTGTATAGAATAAGTGGGTAATAGTACTCTTGCCTGGAAAATCCCATGGGCGGAGGAGCCTGGTAGGCTGCAGTCCCTGGGGTTGCGAAGAGTCGGACATGACTGAGCGACTTCACTTTCCCTTTTCACTTTCATGCATTGGAGAAGGAAATGGCAACCCACTCCAGTGTTCTTGCCTGGGGAATCCCAGGGACGGGGGAGCCTGGTGGGCTGCCGTCTATAGGGTCGCACAGAGTTGGACATGACTGAAGCAACTTAGCAGAAGCAGCAGCAGCAGCAGTACCTACCTATTACTGGCATTGTGGTAAGGAGGAGTTGATATACATCAAGACAAAGGAAGCAGTGCCTGTTGAGTAATAGATACTCTGTGAGTATAGGCTCTTGTTACTTGTTTTGATAGGAGTTTTTAGTTCAGTTCAGTTCAGTCACTCAGTCATGTCTGACTCTTTGTGACTCCATGGACTGCAGCATGCCAGGCCTCCCTGGCCATCACTAACTCCTGGAGCATATTCAAACTCTTAACCATTGAGTCAATGATGCCCTCCAACCATCTCATCCTCTGCCGTCCCCTTCTTCTCCAGCCTTCAATCTTTTCAAATGAGTCAGCTCTTTGCATCAGGTGGCCAAAGTATTGGAGTTTCAACTTCAACATCAGTCCTTCCAATGAATATTCAGGACTGATTTCCTTTAGGATTGACTGGTTGATCTCCTTGCACTCCAAGGGACTCTCAAGAGTCTTCTCCAACACCACAGTTCAAAAGCATCAATTCTTCTGTGCTCAGCTTTCTTTATGGTCCAACTCTCACATCCACACATGACCACTAGAAAAACCATACCCTTGACTAGATGGACCTTTGTTGGCAAAGTAATGTCTCTGCTTTTTAATATGCTGTCTAGGTTGGTCATTCAGAGAAGGCTATGGAAGTCCACTCCAGTACTCTTGCCTGGAAAATCCCATGGAGCCTGGTAGGCTGCAGTCCATGGGGTTGAGAAGAGTTGGACACGACTGAGCAATTTCACTTTCACTTTCCACTTTCATACGTTGGAGAAGGAAATGGCACCCCACTCCAGTGTTCTTGCCTGGAGAATCCCAGGGACCGGGGAGCCTGGTGGGCTGCCGTCTATGGGGTTGCACAGAGTCGGACATGACTGAAGCAACTTAGCAGCGGCAGCAGCAGGTTGGTCATAACTTTTCTCCCAAGGAGTAAGCTTCTTTTAATTTCATGGCTTCAGTCACCATCTGCAATGATTTTGGAGCCCCAAAAAATAAAGTCTGACACTGTTTCCCGTGTTTCCCCATCTATTTACCATGAAGTGATGGGACCAGATGCCATGATCTTAGTTTTCTGAATGTTGAGCTTTAAGCCCAACAGGGGTTTTCAGAGCCATTAAAATGGGAAATTCATTAAATAATTGAAAAATTAATGCCCCAATAGATTTGATGCATCACAGCTCGGTATCCATTCTCAGGGGCTTCTAAGCAGCACTGGTTTCAGATTCTTTGCTGAGAAAGTTGACCCCCAAAACCCAAACTACCCACAAATAAAAACAATGAAAACAAAGTCCCACATACTTCCTAACCTTCGCAAAACAAAAACAAAAAACTCCACATGCACCCTGAGTAAAGAATGGTAACTGAAGTCAGAAGAAAATCCAAAATGCAGAAAAGATTTCCTTTTTATCTCACTTACTTGAATGTCTAAAGCAAATTAGGTATTTTATTTTTTTAATTGAAGTATAATTGACTTACAATATTGTGTTATTTTCAGGTGTATAATGAAGTACTTCAGTATTACATATATATTCTTTTCAGATTATTTTCCATTATAGGTTATTACAAGTTACTGAATATTATTCCCTGTGCTCTATAGCAAATCCTTGTTGTTTATCTGTATTGTAGTTTGTATCTGTTAATTACATATTCCTAATTTATTGCTCTCCTCTTACCTTTCCTCTTTGATAACCATAAGTTTGTTTCCTGTGTCTGTGAGTCCATTTCTGTTTCATATATAAATTCATTTGTATTATTTTTTATATTCCATATTTAAATGATATATAATATTTCCATTTTGTATAATTTTCTCTATGTACATCCATATTATTGCAAATGACAATATTTCATTCTTTTTATGTCTGATTAATATTCCATTGTATTAATATATATACCACATCTATTTAAACCAATCATCTGTTGATGGGCACTCGAGTTTCCATGTCTTGGCTATTGTAAATATTGCTGCTGTGAACACTGGAGTAATGTATCTTTTCAAATTAGAGTTTTCATCTTTTCTAGATGTATGTCCTTTTCTGGAAAAATCCTGGAGTGGGATTGCTCTATTTTTAGGAACTCTAAACGCTATTCTTAGAAACCTCCATAAACCTCTATACTGTTTTGAGGAGCCTCCATACTGCTTTCTGTAGTGACTGCACCAGTTGGCATTCCAATAGCCTAGGAGAGGTTCCTTTTCTTCACACTCTTTCCAGCCTTTATTATTTGTAGACTTTTGATGATAGCCATTCTGACTGATGTGAGGTGATACTATATTGTGGGGTGGGTTTGATTTATGCTTCTCTAGTAACTAGTGACATTGAACATCTTTTCGTGTACCTGTGTGTCCTCCTTGGAGAAATGTCTGTTTAGGTCTCTGACCATTTTTGATTGAGTCATTTGTTTTTGTGATATTGAATTGTACAAACTGTTTGTATATTTTGGAAATTACTTGTCAGTTACATCATTTGCAAATATTTTCTCCCATTCCATAGACTTTTGTTTTGTTGATGATTTCTTTTTAAAGCAAGTTAAATATAAGTAATTGCAGGAAAAAAAAAAAAAAAAAACTTT
Source organism: Bos indicus x Bos taurus (assembly GCF_003369695.1). Taxonomy (NCBI): domain Eukaryota; kingdom Metazoa; phylum Chordata; class Mammalia; order Artiodactyla; family Bovidae; genus Bos; species Bos indicus x Bos taurus. The sequence goes on from NC_040077.1 coordinate 33,460,484, forward strand.
GAAGAAGGAAGTCTAGATATCTAACTAATAGCATACTGTGGTCATAGGTCAATAAATTGGTGAAATGTTGGAAAACTTGATATACATAACTAAGTGGTAGTGACATCCTAAAACTATATTAAGCAAAAGCTATAATAATAGAATAAAAAGTTAGTATAAAAGTAAGGATTTTAATAAAGTGTTATATTTAAGACCATTAATCTTAAGTATGGGATTCACAACTGGTATATTTATCTCCAGCTAAATGTGATTCACAGCTGTTAAAAAGACAGGAAGTATTTTGGTTTATGCTATTTCATGACAAGCTAAAATCTTCTTTTAAAAGTGAAATATATACATAAATGACAACATTTGAGGTTGATTTAAAAAATTAGAAAATAGTACAGACTTGGCATAACAGAGTCATTCTTATTGGGCCCATGTCAACTCTTTACAAATGTGAGCCCAAGTTGGAAGATATCTAGGCTACAATGATTCCAAAACCATCTCACCTCCTCTCCCCCTTCCCCATTCCTCCCCTGGAGAACTGGTTGTAACACTGTGGAGATTAACCAGCAGTTAAAAAGCATTGTACCCCACTGGTCCAGACTTTATTCTATATTAGAAGCTCATAAAATATACTGTGGTTTACATGGGGTAATTTTATCAAAGATTCTTTTTTCTTTTAAATATTTGCTGAAACTATCCAAACCAAATAATGTATCCCAACTAGTGCTATTTTCTGAAACCTTTAGGAAAGGAAGTGAATCTAATGCTTATTGAATATCTGACTGCATTTGACCCTTACTGCAATCCTGGGGTAAGGTGATCTGGCTGCTATTTTTGTGGATGAGAACAGTGAAGCTTAGAGAGTCACTCACCCAATGTTGCCAAGTTTCTAAAGGGTGCATGTGGAATCCTCTGGCTTAAGTTCTTTGTACTCCTTAATGGAATTAGAAAAGAAATTTAAATAAAATTTAATATGAAACCACTCAAGTAGAAGTTAATTATTCAGTATTCATGTCTATATAGTTGAGGATAGGAGAATTATCACATTTCTGGTAAGGATTAAATGAGAAATAAATATTGGGGTCAGTAGTGTTATTTACACACCTACCATGACAGAGATTGAAGGAAGGAATTCTCATTGGTAGTCAGTATGCCAGGGTAAGAATCTGCCTTCAGTGCAAGAGACATAGGAGTTGCAGATTCCATCTCTGGGTCAGGAAGATCCCCTGGAGGAGGAAATGGCAACCCACTCCAGTATTCTTATCTAGAGAATCCCATGGACAGAAGAGCATGGCAGGCTACAGTCCATAGGTTCACAAAGAGTTGGACATGACTCAGTCACATGAAGTGACTGAGCATGCACGCAGTAGCTCTGCCCCTTACTGGTGTTAAGAATATGCACGTTATTTACTTTCTCAGAATGTCCATATGCTGTAAAGCCAGTGCATGGGATGGCCAGGAAGATTAATAAAGCATTGTAATAGAGAATTTCTGAGGTATATTAACTCAAAAAATTGTTGTTGACTTTGGATCAATACTTAACAAGTAACATAAGACTTTTCTTTTTAATCTTTAATTTGTTGAAGACTCTTGCTCTTCTGCAGACTTTCTGCATTTCACAAAGTCCAAACACTGAGTGGTAGAAACAGTGCAAATTTAAATGGGAGTTTTTCGTGAATAAAAATCAAGATGGTTCCACACAACTTGTATTTTTTTTCAAAGTGTATCTACACATCTCTTACTCAGACATACCAGCTATAAGCTCTTTGAGCTGCAACTTGAATGCACTCAATACGTTTAGAAAGGAGAAACTCTGAAGTCTGGAATCACTGATGAATAAATCAGATATTCATTTACATTTCAAATGGAAACATGCAGAAAGATTCTCTTTAATGTGGGTTTCTTAGGTTGTAGCTGTGATACTAAAGTACAAAAACTTTGCTGTGTTTTACTGACAACACTCTTTTGTAGTCGTCATCTGAGAGATGTCACCTTTAGGGTGTACAGCCAAAAGAGTTTTTAAAATAAATTTAAAAGAGGATATTTATTCAATAGTCTCACACTGTCTTTCCTTCATAGTGTTTGCTGAGGCATCAGATTGGCAAATACATCTCTGTCAACATCTGCTCTCATTTTCCAAATTGACAGCATTCGGAAGCAGAATTTGGGATTAGACATTATTCTTAAACCTTGGATCAGCCTATAAAACCACATTCCGTCTGCTTCAGAAAAGCCTTTCTGAAAAAAATCTTAAAACATTATTGGCCTGAACCAAACACGTCCTGCAAAGGATTTAAGTTTACTTTACAAATTTTCCCAAACTTGCCGATTTTAGCTAAATTTTAGTTCAGTTCAGTTCAGTCGCTCAGTCGTGTCCGACTCTTTGCGACCCCATGAATCGCAGCACACCAGGCCTCCCTGTCCATCACCAACTCCTGGAGTTCACCCTAACCTATCAAATGTCAAAATAAATGGACAGTTTTCTGTAGATGGGCGAGATTGGGCAAGTTCAGGCACAGGAGCAGAGTCACTAATGACTGTTATGAGATAAAGGATTCATCATAAAAATTAGGCCTTCCACTATTGCAGAAGGAGCTGTGGAAGTGAAGGAAGGATAGTTGGATCATCAGAGCAGAGAATCAATCTGAGATAACATGCATTTCAGCTACCAGGTTGGACTGCCAAGGGCAAGCTGGGGTGGGAGTCTGTAGGCACTTATTACCTCACCACTTCTGTGGCCTCACAGTGAAGTGCTTGGTGGTGGCTCCAGCCACTGTTGGATAACAGGACTAGTGACCAGGAAGATGCTAGATGGGGAATGGAGGAGAGTTAGAACTGTCTGAAGTCTGCCTGGTACCTCTGCACCCATCTACCACAGCATCGGACGATGAGACCCTCACAGAGTAATGACCACTGGACTGCTCTACTTCCACCTTCCAGGTCTCACACCTACTCCCCTTGTGGTCAGGTATATTGGGCAGTCACACTAGAGAAAGGGGTTTGGGAACCAGTTTCTAACTTAACTGGATACATAGTACAAATAACAGTATGCTCCATAATCCACATTATGGATGCCCGTTTCATTGCTGTCTTTGGTGAAGGATGTTTAATCTCTTTTTGAAGCTATTTGACTTTATTCTGTTGTCAGAATAATTCAACAGAAACACTTGGAGCCATTGATTTTTTTATTTCTTGGGTGTTTTCTTCATTAAACCTCTCCAGTGATTTTTCTATTTCTTTCTCAGTGGTTAAGCCAAAGAGCTTACAATGGTTTTTGAAGCTTGGTTTTGAACAGGTTTTGAAGCTTGGACTCCTGATGTCTTCTCTGACCTTATCCCCTAGGCTTCTCTCTCTCCTCCTTCATCCCCATCACCCTGGCCCCCTCAAGGTTTTCTTGAAAAATGCCAGACATTCTCCTGCCTTAGTGCCTGTTCATTTGCCTTTCCTGGAATGCTTCTCTCCAAAATAGCCACATGACTCATTCCGTCATTTCTTTCTGGTCTTTCTTCAAATATCAACATCTCAGAAAAGCTTTTCATGACTATTATATTTAAAATTATACCCTTGACTCCCTGTATATCTTTCCTGATCTATTTTTCTCATTGTCCTATTCATTATTTAACAGACAATATAATATACTCCGTATGTATTTTGTGTGCTATCTTTTCTCCCACTCTAGAATGTAAGCTCCATGACAGCACAAATTTGTGCCTGATGCTTGATGAACAGGTAAGTCAGTAGGAACTGCACAAGTATTTGGTGAATATATTAAATGAAATAATCAGAGTCACAGAATTGTTTGTTCTGTTCATAAAGATCGTGAGGTGCCGGAGTCCAGCCCCGGCTGATCCAGGGAGTTCGAAGCGGGGACGGTGTCAGCGAGGATCAGGATACAATAGCTTCAATTAGATATTAATTAGAGATATAAAGAGTAATAGAATGAGGATAGCTCAGTAGGAAAATTCAGTGGAGAAAACAGGCTGAGTAGCTTGGTTTACGCAGGAGACCAATAAAACTTCAAGACAAGAAGTAGGCCACAGGTGTCCTTCTGTTCTCCCGTAGGAGAGGAGACATTGAGGCCTCCCAGGTCGGATCTTAGAAGCCCAGGCATAATTAATAAGCATGACGGGCTCCGCGCTCCAGATGGAGACTCAGCCAGAGTTTGAGAGAGAGAGAGAGACATGGGGAGACCAGTCTTTCGAGGAACTGATCTCAATTCTTTATTTTCCATGGTCTACTTTTACACACTGAGATGTTTTGCAAAAGTCAAACAGGGTCAGCAGTCCTGACTTTTATCAAAGTTAGGTGCTTCATACAAATGTATACAGAGGTCTTAGGGGTGTTACATCATCTTCTGGCCAGGGAGCCTGCTGACAATTTATGACCCTCTCCTTGTGACAGCGGTCAGTCAACCAGGACACTTATTTCTCCAGGGGTGATTATTCTTAAAACAGACTCCACCTTCCAAAGGTACCAGATAAAGTTACATTCCTACAGGGTGAGGGTGTAGTGGGTTTTAATTAAGGAAAGAATTTACTTAGCCTAAGGTCTAACATGATTAATATCGAAGGTTAATACTTATTTCTTCTATATATTCATTAATGTGTGTAAGGGCAGGGGATGTGGAGATTTAGCAACAAACATTGGCTCAACAAATGAAAAACCCTTCATCAATACAATTTCTAATCAGCCCACTATACTATACTAATAGTTTTCTAACTTCTCTAAAGAACCTGTTTTTAGAAGGTTTAAAGCATCTCGTGCCTCTCATGGTTGGGAGGCTGTGAGCAATCACATGTGGCCGGACAAGCCTGTCAGGCAGGCTAGAGAACTTTCAGAGGAGTTTGTAGGTTAAAACACTCTTGTCACGCCCAGGAGTTTTTATTAACTGGAGCTCTAAGTTAACTCCTTCTCCGAAAGAGGTGGTGGGGGACAGCCCCCCGTAAAGTCAGAGGTGTAGGTGAGAGCACAAAGTAGTAAAGTAGGCAGGCTCTGGTTATGGGGGTAGATGCTCAAGGATCTCCAGGGGGACTCCTGAGGCTCGATCCCGCCTTTTCGTATGTCGAGCCTCCTTCCTCATGACCTTTGCCATGGGCGGAGTGTCTCACGCTGGCCCCCAACAGTGAGGGGTTTTGTATTTTGAATGCAAGGAATAATTTTAAATGCCATATTTCAAAATTAATTACACTTGAAATATCTAGATTCCTGTTAGTTTTTCATTCTGACTTATTATTTCACTAATGATGAGACTTGTAACATGAAGGAATGTTTGTTGAATTTACCTAGCTATCTAAATCTCTACCTTTGTGACAGCCAATCACAAGAGGATTTTCTCAGTCCTGGTAAAAATTTTGGTCTCCTCTCAAAGCCCTAAATTAGTCACTTTTCTAAGTGATCCCTCCTAAATCTTAATGATTGGCCTTGGTGACTTTTGGGGAGGACAATTCAAAACCAGTTGTCTAGATTTACTGGTTGATTTCTTACATTGACTGTGCGGCCACTAATTAATTGTTAGTAAAATAAAGTGAAAGTGTGAGTGGATTGAACCTGGGTCTCCTGCACTGCAGATATATTCTTTACCATCTGAGCCCCAGAGAAGCCCCAATTTTTAGGGAACCCATAACCAAAATAAACTTTTGTAAAAATTATATAACTAAATCCAGAAACACCTTTACTTACTTATTATACCACTCTTCTCAACTCTTCTGTTATTCTTTCATTTTTTTCCAATTTCAATTCAATTTTTATCTTCCTCATTCTTTTCTGCCACATTTAGTTGCTTCCATTTTCCTCGTCATGAGCATCTGCACAAATAATATTAAGAGATTTGCATTTGGGGTCAGTTAATAAACATAAGGGCTTAATAAAAATGTGAACTAAAATTAATAACCTGAATTCACTCTCTTTGCTTTACCATTTACTGCAGTCTAACATTCTGAAAATTTTTATTTCCTTTAGTCTTATCTGTTTAAATAATAATAGATAATAATAGATTCTGTCTTAATGAGGATTAGATGAGTAAATACACATAAGATATTTAGCACAATGCTGAAGACATAGCACACATTAAATCTGTGTTACAATCAATGTTCAAATTATTGATACTGAAAATCAGTATTTCAGAATTATAGATTATATGTATAAAGGTACATGTTTGGATATATAAACAAAATGTAATCTATATTGAATCTTTTAATTTAATTGGACAATGACAGTAATGGAATATTTAAATCATCACGCCAATTTATTACAGTCATTATACATAGCTATTAGCTATTTTTAACAGTTATTTCCTTTAAGAAAGAAGCAAATCATCTTAATTTAAGGTAGTACCCTTTTCAAATTTTATATTTGTAAGATTTTTGGTTTAATAAGTAATTGAAATAGTGTCTTCTGCAGGAAATACCATCTTTAGAAATAGATCCTGTCCTCAAATTTGTTGAGTTTGGAACTCTAAAACCCTTTTACAAGGATATAAGATCAGAGAAGAGGTCATTTTTTCCATGCTTGGGAAAAAGTTAGTTCAGTTAACTTTTTCTTAAAAAGATGTGATAAAAATGGTTTTGTAGGGTCTGAAAGTTGTGTTTGGATATTGTCACAAAACTGAGGGTACTAGTGTTTTATTTTTATTTCATCTCAAGAATCACATCTCAAAAAAGTGAATATTTCTCCCCTTACCCTTGGGACTCAGTTACTGCTTTTATGTGTTTGGTCCACAACTACCCTAGCATTGGCACATCTTTTTTTTTTAATACTAGCAAAAGATTAGAAACTTTAAAAATCCTTTAGTGAAGAATTTGTTACATAAACAAGGTACAACTGTACAGTGAAATAGTATGCAGCCCTCAAAAAGGATCAGGCAACTCTTTGTGTACTTAAATGAAAATATCACTAAAATATGTTATTGTGAAAATGGGAGGGAAGTGGGAGGGGTGTTCAAGTGGGAGGGGACATGGGTAAACCTATGGCTGATTCACGCTGATGTTTGGTAGAAAGCAACACAATACTGTGAAGCAATTATCATTCAATTGAAAATAGAGAAAAAGAAAATACATTATTGTGGAAATGAAAGCCCAGCAAAATCTGATTTATAAGCTATAACTTCTGTTGAGGAAAATATTTCTATGATTATGTCTGTGTAACACAACCTTTAAGAAAGATAATTGCTTTTCTGGAAACAAGGAAAGTAGAGAGAGACTTATTTTTGTAGTTCATCATTAAAATGAATTAATAAGACAGCTTAAATTTGTTTTTACTATCTCCTTGGATACATTTATATGGATAATACTCTTGATATACTAATCAACCACACACTAGGAAGATTTTTTTTTTTAACTCACAATTGAAATAGATGGAAGGAGAAAACAGACATACACCTAGAAGAAATGGAGGCAGTTGGGAGTGGAACAGGAAGAGGGTTTAAAAGGACATATGAGTTCATTGAAAAATTACTTACGATACAATTAATTAAGATATGGAAAGGAATTAAAGAGGAATACAGTGACACTAGACTGTGCAGAATTTCTTTGAGAGAGCAGAAGAGACATTGCCAGTCAGTTCAGACACTCAATTGTGTCTGACTTTTTGGGACCCCATGGACTGTAGCATGCCAGGCTTCCCAGTTCATCACCAACTCCCAGATCTTACTCAGACTCATGTCCATATAGTCGGTGATGCCATCCAAGTCCCCTTCTCCTCCTACCCTCTATCTTTCCCAGCATCAGGGTCTTCACAAATGAGTCAGCTCTTCGCATCAGGTGGCCAAAGTGTTGGAGTTTCAGCTTCATCAGTCCTTCCAATGAACACCCAGGACTGATCTCCTTTAGGATGGACTGGTTGGATCTCCTTGCAGTCCAAGGGACTCTCAAGAGTCTTCTCCAACACCACAGTTCAAAAGCATCAGTTCTTGGGCACTCAGTTTTCTTTGTAGTTCAACTTTCACATCCATACATGACCACTGGAAAAACCATAACCTTGACTAGACAGACCTTTGTTGGCAAAGTAATCTCTCTGCTTTTTAATATGCTGTCTAAGTTGGTCACAACTTTCCTTCCAAGGAGTAAGCATCTTTTAATTTCATGGCTGCAGTCACCATCTGTGGTGATTTTGGAGCCCAGAAAAAGTCAGTCACTGTTTCCACTGTTTCCCCATCTATTTGCCTTGAAGTGATGAGACCGGATGCCATGATCTTAGTTTTCTGAATGTTGAACTTTAAGCCAACTTTTTCACTCTCCTCTTTCACTTTCATCAAGAAGCTCTTTAGTTCTTCTTCACTTTCTGCCATAAGGATGGTGTCATCTGCATATCTGAGGTTATTGATATTTCTGCCAGCAGTCTTGATTCCAGCTTGTGCTTCTTCCAGCCCAACGTTTCTCATGATGTACTCTGCATAGAAGTTAATTAAGCAGGGTGACAATATACAGCCTTGATGTTCTCCTTTACCTATTTGGCAGTCTGTTGTTCCATGTCCAGTTCTAACTGTTGCTTCCTGACCTGCATACAGTTTTCTCAAGAGGCAGGTCAGGTACACTAATAATACTATGAATGGGCTTCCCAGGTTGTGAGAGTAGTAAAGAATCTGTCTGCCAATGCAGGAGACATAAGAGATTCAGGTTCAATCCCTGGGCCTGGAAGATCCCCTGGAGGGGGCACGGCAACCCACTCCAGTATTCTTGCCTGGAGAGTCCCATGGACTGAGGCTACAGTCCATCTGGTCACCGAGAATCGACACAACTGAAGTAGCAGGCACCCAGTACTATGTATAAATAGATAAGTAATAAAAACATATGATATAGCACAGGGAACTCTACTTAAAGCAATGTGTTGAACTGAATGGGAAAGTCAAAAGGGAGGTGATACATGTATATGTATGGCTCATTCATTTTGGTATACAGTAGAAATTAATGCATTGTAAAGCAAATATATTCCAATAACGTTAATCTAAAAAGAAGAAGAAAAAAGAAAAGCTAGGAATAGGGGCAGTGAGTTACCTGACTTGCTGAAATAAATATTTCATTAATAATATTTATTTTATTTTATTTATTAATTTATAAAGGATGTTGACGAACAAGTTGAAGTTCCTATTTTTCGTTTATCCTATACCAGAGTTTGTTAAACCATAGCCTGTGGGTCAAATCCAGCCTGCCCTCTTGTTTTAAGTAGTTTTATTGAACTACGGCACACTCACTTATGTGAGTCTGTGCCTCATATTTATAATATTTTCTGTGGTTACTTTTGCACAATTGATGGAGAGACTATGTAGCCCACACAGCCTAAAATATTTTCTACCTGGTTCTTTCTAGAAAAAAAAAAACTTTGTCTACTTCTATCTTATAGGGAAAATACAGAGATGTTGAAAGCTGTTAGCAAATGAAGTGGATTACGTGGAACATATAAAATGGTGTGTGTATGTGTTCTAAAAGAAATCAACCCTAAATATTATTGGAAGGACTGTTGCTGAAGCCATAGCTCCAATACTTCGGGCACTTGATGCGAAGAGCTAACTCACTGGAAAAGACCCTGATGCTGGGAAAGATTGAGAAGAGGGTGGCAGAGGATGAGAGTATGAGAGTATGAGATGGTTGCAAGGCATCACTAACTCAACAGACATGAATCTGAGCAAATTTGGGAGGTAGTGAAGGACAGGGAAGCTTGGCGTGCTGCAGTTCATGGGGTCACAAAGAGTCAAATGTAACTGAATAACTACATCTATATAGACATAGATGTATATGAGCCAGTTAACATTGTTCATGCAGGATGAATTTATAGGGAATTATTGAGCTTCCCTAATAGCTCAGTTGGTAAAGAATCTGCTTGTAATAAAGGAGACCCCGATTTGATTCCTGGGTCAGGAATATCCCCTGGAGAAGGGATAGGCTACCCATTCCAGTACTCTTGGGCTTCCCGTGTAGTTCAGCTGGTAAAGAATCCACCTGCAATGCAGGAGACCTGGGTTTGATCCCTGGGTTGGGAAGATCCCCTGGAGAAGGGCACGGCTACCCACTCCAGTATTCTTGCCATGGACTGTATAGTCCATGGGGTTGCAAAGAGTTGGACACAACTGAATGACTTTCACATTCATTCACTTTCATGCTGCTATTGCAAGAAAGAAGTGGGGGGAACCTCGCCAAGGTAGGATTAGGCAGGAAGGGATAGGAGTGAACTTAGGAATTGACAGAATGCAGTTGTGGAAGAACACCCAAGGCTGATCCAAAGGACCTTGGTGAATGAGTAAAGACATAAGAAAGTCAAGAAAGGAAACACTATAGAGGAAGATGGAGATGTATTTTAGAAATAAATAATGTATTAAATTTGGCACAGTGGGAAGAGCATAGACTGCAGATCTGCCATCTGGGTTCGAGTTCTAGCTCTTCTACTTGTACACATGAGACCAGGGAAAAATAACCTTTCCCAGACTGTTTCCTTTTCTGTAACCTGAGGGTAATGGTGTCTGCACTGGAGGGTTTTGAGGAGGTCAAATGAGATGACATACACTTAGCATTGTACTTGGGACATGTTAGGTAATTGTAGTGATAATAAGTTATTCTTATTATTGCCCATAAAATTGTTATATTTCAAAGGACTCTGCAAATTAGGCCATCATTATAAGTATTACATTACACTAAAAGGAGATTTCATTTTCATGTGTGTCAAAAGTGAACCTCTGGTTTCACTTTGGCCTATTTCTTATTATTCAATCATCTCCTTTTATACTTCCTTTCTTAATAGACAGATAGACAGTTTGTCATGTAAATGCCCAAGTTGGAAACTTTCTGGCATAATATCAATTTCTTTGCATTGGAGAATAAATTAAAATGATTTATTAACATTACAGAATTATTTGTTGTAATTGGTATAATTTTAAAAGAATTAAATGGATTATTCTCTACTGAAAATTTAGTATTCCAACTTCACATTTATTTTTATTTTTAATAAATGCTTTAACCTCATCATTTTTCTTTTTACATCTATTCTAGGACATAATTAGATTGGCATAGTCAACCAAGAATTCCTCTAGACAAATTTTATCTTTTTGGGGTTCTAAACCTTAGTGGTCATTCTCTATGTTTGTTACATATTACCCATGAATCCAATAGCAAAATTAAGGTTAAACATAGATAATGTAATGTAATATACAGAGTTAGGGTTAATATAAAGGATTAGGGTTAATGTAAATGTCAGTGAAGAGGTCTTATATTTACATGAATGATCATATGTACAGTTTAAAGGCTTTTAAGGCACTAAACACATATACACATTCACGCCCATACAATTAGACATTTAGGAAGTGCATTAGACATTTAGGAAGTAAAAAGAATACTTTTTCTTTCCTACCTGATGTAGAAATGAATTGAAAATTAGTTGGAGTGGTCAAATGACTGGGTCAATTTTATTACTGATGAAAACTAGATTTGGCTTTTTCTGTGGTTGTTCAGTTGCTCAGTCATGTCTGACTCTTCACAGCCCCATGGACTGCAGCATGCCAGGCTTCCCTGTCCTTCACAGTCTCCCAGAGGTTGCTTAAATTCATGTCCATTGAGTTGGTGATGCCATCCAACCATCTCGTCCTCAGTTGTCCCCTTCTTCTTCTGCCTTCTATCTTTCTCAGCATCAGGTCTTTTCCAGTGAGTTGGCTTTTCACATCAAGTGCCCCAAGTATTGAAGCTTCAGCTTCAGCATCAGTCCTTCCAATGGATATTCAAATAAAATTTCTCTTGGATGCAAGCAAATAGACCTAATGATACTTCTTGTTAATTTGAACCTTAGACTTTGCCACTCAGTAGGGGCCTGAAAGGTCAAAAGTGTTCATCTAAAGAAAGTTTCTCCACATAGAAATATTAAGTGTAAGGGAGTAAGTGCGCACCCAGAACATCAGTTTGTTCTCAGAACTCTTTCTGACCTCTAGACCTATGTGAGTAGAAGACTAGCAAGCTTAATGCCCCCAGGTTATTCTGCAGCAAAGAAATGTGGTGTTTATGTCAGTCCATTTTGATACTGTGTCTCTTTTTTTAATCCGGTCTCCTCTAGTGTATTTCTTTATGCGTAAGGTACTTTCAGCTGTCCTGAATTCTGATGTATCACACCACTGACATTGGTATTTATTTTATTGCTAATGTTTTATCCCTCATGCAGGCACAGTTTCACTTATTGTATGATTTCACCTTGATGGGTTCTCTGCTGGTTTACTGAGCATTCATCCTCTTGTTTCATACATACATTGCTGTCTTTAGTGCATTTTGATTTATCTTTTTAAGCAGTTGGCACTGGGTTTAAACTTACTGCTTACTCTGTTAATTTCAAATCTTTCTTGGTGCACACATTGGATTTGTATTTAATGATCCTTTTACTTGAATGCCAACAAGGATCATTACATAGGCCAAAGTTATATTTTTTAACAAATAACAAGAACTAGTCTTAGAAAAAAGATGTCCATTTTAAAATCTATTTCAATTTAATGTTAGATTCAGTATGATAATTCATGAAAGTTAACTGATGTCACAAGTTTACCTTGTTTCACACAAGGAACCAAATAAAGTTCCTGGTAGGTCTTCTGTATTGGACTCTGTTGTAAATTTACTCAGAGCCATGGATTTGAACTCTGGTTAAAATTTAACCAGAGTTCAAATCCATGGCTCTGCTACTGTCCTTAAGGCCTTTGATAAGTTGCTTCCTTTTACTGAGACTGGCAGTTTTCTTCTTTATGAGGATGGTACAAACCTCACAGAGTTGCTGGAGAGTAAAATGTGGTAATATAATTAGTATATATTAAGTACTTAAAATAATTCTTAGCGTATATAAGACATACCAGTCTCCTCACCTTTAATATTTACCCTCCTACTTTTAATGCCACTAAAAGAGAATACTGTACTGATGATACTTGTTTAGTGAATAGCAGAATAATAATAAAGATTGCAGAATCCTGTTGTAAGATAAATCACTCAGCTTATATATATGGTGCCTGAGATGGTGAGTGGATACTGGGCTCCAAGTACAACTCCAACAACAGAGGACTGAAAACAAGGATCGAGGGAGAGACAGTAGTTTTTAAGGATTTATACAGGAAGCTTTTGTGGACTAGCTGGCCCCCTGCCTATACCTTGCCCGAGCCAGGAAGTTACTTCATATTCGTCTGCTGTGTTGTTCATTTACTCAGTCGTGTCTGACTCTTTGTCACCACATGGACTGCAGCACGCCCAGGCTTCCCTGCCCTTCACTGTCTCCCAGAGTTTGCTCAAACTCATGTCCATTGAGTCAGTGTATGGCTTTAATTAAAGTTAAAGAATGAGAATGAAGAATGAGAGACAAAATTACACATAGATATCTCAAGTAAAAATAAGAGTGAAACAGTAGCAGATATTATAAGAACATGAGAGTAAATCCCACTGACATCCAAGATAATAAAGTACAGTCATACCCCATGGAAAAGGAAATCAAGAATCGCTAAGTCCTAGCCTGAACTACTCTCTCTCAGAGGCTACATGGTTTCCATATTCTGTCCTTTCTTCTTTCTCTTCTGTTTCGCAGACCACCCTCTGAAACTCCCCTCTCTCTTTTTCTTTTTTTCCCCTCATTCCCTCTCTCTTTTTTCTTTTTCTCACCTCTGCCTTTTTTCTTTCTCCTTCTCTCTCTCTCTCTCTCTCTCTCTGTCTCTCTTTTCCCCCCACAAACCCAGTATTTTTCACTTGTAGTTGGTTCAACATGCAGTCTTTAAATCAATATATCTTTTTAGCCCATTAGCCAAGAATGTAATTGGCTTAGTATTTCACTATTGTAAGTACAATTCCCAGAGAGGAGCAGACTTTACCCCGGATCATTTGTATTAGCCAATGGATTGGCCTTCCTAGGTATGAAACTCGGCATACTTGAAACTATATAAGTATGTTCCTTAGAAAGGTATCAGTTGTTTTCCTACAGCTTCATGCACGGGTGTCTACCAAACTGGAAGCTCTTGGAACCCCTTACAATCAGGAATTTATGCAGGCTTCCTCATGTAAGAGCATTCAATTATTAACTCCATTTCTAGCCCCTCCCCTGTCTCTGGAGAATGAGGGGTGTTGGCTTGGTCTTTCTGGTGACCAGCCCCACCCAGGAGTCACCTGCAAGCCCACCCAGTGTTTCATCATTTAGGAATTTATAAGGGTTTAGGAGCCCTGTGTCAGGGACCGGGAACCAAGACCAATATTTATTTCATTTTCTATTATCTCATGGCCACATAGAGTCAAATGTTTTCATCCAAGTCTTTCACTCTGCCCACTCTTTGTTGAGTACAAAAGATCTCTCCACTTCTGATCCTTGTTTTGCTGATCATTATAAAAGCAAGTGATAAAATCAGTGCAATATACGAGAATAAAAAGAGAACAAGAATTTATTCAAGTTTAAGGTGAAAATTGAATATAAAATAAAATATTTTAAGTACTGATTTAAAAATGAGGAAATTAAGAGAAAAAGACTATAGGAAGAACTCGGACCCAGGAGGAAAATTAACCAAGTACAGTTGTATATAAATGTATATGAAAGGTCACTATAGTGACTGAGGTGAACTGATCCAGTTGAGACTTGATAACAGTCACTTGGAAAAAGATAGTTCAGAGCTTCAGGGAGAGTGATAAGGCTAGTCCTGGGTAGGGACCAATTTTTCCTGTTTTCGGAAAGAGTGGAAAATAGTCCCCTTTGTTTTTCTTCTCTGAGTTGTCTGTGTCTATTTCCTCCACTGTATAAACTTCTCAAAGACAAGAATGGAATCTTTCACTTTGGCACACAGTAAACAAATAAATGCACTGAATTTGTTGAAGTAGGAGAAAGAAGAGCTTATACCCAGGGCTCAGCAATAAAGAATCACCTGCAGTACAAGATCAACAGGAGACATGGTTGGATTGCTGGGTCAGGAAGATACCCTGGAGTAGGGCATGGCAACCCACTCCAGTATTCTTGCCTGGAGAATCTCCATGGACAGAGGAGCCTGGCGGGCTAGATTCCATAGAGTCACAAAGAGTTGGACACAACTGAAGTGACTTAGCACACATGCATGCAGGAGAAAGAATAGAGAGACAAAAAGCTGGAGATGTCAAAGTTAGAATCATATTTAGTTTAATTATAGTCCTAATTGAGCTCTAATATTGATTTGTTGAAGAAGGAAAAAGAAGGGCTTCCCTGGTGGCTCAGACCATAAAGAATCTGCCTGAAATGCAGGAGACCCAGGTTCAATCCTTGGGTGGGGAGGATCTGCTGGAGAAGAAAATGGCAACCCAATCCAGTATTCTTGCCTGGAGAATCCCATGAACAGAGGAGCCTGGTAGGCTGCACAGACAATGGCTCACAGAGTTGGACACGACTGAGAGACTACTTTTTTCTTGATCCTGTGGGCTTTGAGGATCTTAAGTGTGAAATACACTGATGTATTTGCGGCTGTATCTTAGCTGGCTGCTCTGGTACTTGCTTGATTTTAACAATACCTGTGGCCAGTGACCAGTGGGGGAAAGGAAGGCAGCTTTAATAAATACTCCAAGAGGAAAAACTATACTATTTTGAATGAATTGAGGCATTAAATATATATATATATATATACTGAGCTAGAAAAGAATTTCATTGTCATGAAGTCAAAGGGTGATGTATTTGATGTTACGGGACAAGTTGGAAATAAGACTGTAATGATCTAAAAATGAATGCAATGGGAAGGACATAACATGATGGAAAAGAACAGCTTTTTAGTCAGAAAATCTGGGTTCAATTTCAAATTTTCCTAGGATATTGGCTATGATTTTTGCAACCGTCATTTTTTTAATCTTTAAAATAGAGGAGATACTAATATTTTACTTACTTATCATCATGATTAATTAAATGTGATAATGTATGTTTTCTTTTTTAAGATATATTTGGATTCAAGAACCTGAAATCCATTTACTAATTCAAATAAATTAGAATATATTTTAAAAAAATAAGGAAATTAAAGGCTAATCAAAAGAAGTATAGCCTTTCTCATAAAATTTAAAAGTCACTGTGACTATTCTTCTTATCTGCCTCTTTCTCTCCCTATGATCTTATGTCTGTCATCAAGTCATTTCTCTGAATTCTTGTGGCATTCTTTTTTTTTTTTTTAGCCAGGAGTAATATAAAATCTGATTATAACAAGAAGTTCATTAACTTATATAGCAAAAAGTTTTAAGGTAGAACAGATTCAGAGTTGGTAACTCAACAGCTTTGCTGTGCCGCCGTGGACCCAGGCTGTTATCTTTATGCGTGTCTACCTCAGCTTATAGGCTTATCCTCTTAAGCTGGTCACTTCCAGGATCCCTAGGTAGATACCTCAGTCTCAAGCATCAGCTGTCTACAAAAAGAAAAAGGGTTGTCTTTCTTACACATTTCTTTTTAAGAGCAATGACCACTCTAGGTATTTTCAGCAATAATTCTGTTTGTAAACTATATGTATGTTAATCACTCAGTTGTGTCTGACTCTTTGTGACCCCATGGAGTGTAGCCCACTGGCTCCTCTGTCCATGGAATTCTCTACGCAAGAATACTGGAGTGGGTTGCCATTCCCTTCTCCAGAGATCTTCCTGATCCAGGGATTGAACTCAGGTCTCCTGCATTGCAGGCAG
The DNA here is from genome assembly GCF_003369695.1 of Bos indicus x Bos taurus. Classification (NCBI taxonomy): domain Eukaryota; kingdom Metazoa; phylum Chordata; class Mammalia; order Artiodactyla; family Bovidae; genus Bos; species Bos indicus x Bos taurus. The sequence continues at coordinate 33,477,067 of NC_040077.1, forward strand.
ATTCTTCACTGTCTGAGCCACCAGAGAAGGTATAAACTATATAACAATGTATAAATAGTTTTGAATACATTCTATTGATGTATTCTGATAGAAATATGCTGAAGATTAAACATATGAAATTTTTTTAAAAGTGTGAAATCAGATAAAAGGTTGCAAAAAAATCTGAATTTCACTGAGACTTACTTCATTAATAGATAAGAATTTATACAATCATTTATAAACTGTTTATAGATTTGTAGAAATTTTATACATTTAAAATACCTTTCATATTAAAGTTGATTGTAATAGTTGCTATAGGGAACTCTCAATTGAATAAAGAATATATCTAAAAATATCACAAGGCAGTCAGAAATACACAAAAATAAGAGTGACATAAGGTCAAATGTAAGTGCCAGAGGATGGGCCAAGGAGGTCTACCTTAATACAAGGGTGAGAATTAAGAAAAACTTTATAAATTGGTATTTGATCTCAAGAAGTTAGGGCAGAGGAAAAGTTGCACATGAAGGGGAGACAGAGTGAGCAAAGACTTGCTAAAGGCAGAGTTTTAAATCCACGAATTATGTTAGGAGATCATCGGAAATTTTATTTTACAATGAAAATAACAATAATAGGTAGCTTGGATTTTGATCCTGGAATATCCTACGGGTCAGGTTAAGAAGTTTCAACTGTATATTTGGAAGCCAGAAACTATCAAGTTACTTGAGGAAGATAGTAATGTGTTTGGGAAAAAGAGTTGATCTGCAGTATGTTGGGAAACTTGGAGCTCTGGAGACTCTGCAGTAGTTTGAGCAAATTCATGTTATTTCAACTAGAGTTGAATAGGAATGAAAATGAGAGCTCAAACCCATGAGACAGCTCCAGGTTGTAAAGGTATAAAACTTAATAGTCTGGATATAAAGAAAAAGCAATAACTCTTAAACCTTGGTAACTAGAGGAAAGGTAATGCCTTTACTAGAAATATGGTAGAAGGAGGAAAAATTTTGAAAATGAAATGACTTATTCAGATTTGGGTCCAATGCGTTTGAGATATTGAAAGGAACTTCAATGACAAATTTGGAAAATCCAAGTCTGGAGTTTGGGAGAAAATTTGACTAAGTTTGGAGATTTTAATGTTATCACCATATTGATAATAAAAAAGAATATAAGAAGATAAAAGTGAAATCAATTGAAGATGAAAAAATAATAAATGCTAGTTCCTTTCTCTGTTATTGTAACAGCATCATATGATATTTGCAGTTTCTGCATGAATTTTTATGTCTTGTTTTAATTGATTCTCTTAGAAATGTGTCACAAAGGTGTTAACATCATTGTTTTACAGTTTGTGAGACTTAAGCTCAAAGAGATTAGAAAATTCGCCCCAAATTGAACAGTCCAAAGGCACAGAAATTGTAATACTTGTGCTTATTTTAGGACTCAGACTATCACCTTTAGTTAATTCTAAATTGAATTAACTGAAGCTAATACAAAATCTTTGGGTTCAAAAATATTGTTGAATAAGTGAAATAAATGTGTATATTCATGAGATTTAATAATAATCCAGGACTTCTATATTTAATGAAATAATCTAAACATCTTTGCTGTTTCCTTCCAATTTGAATCAAAGTTTATTCATTCCAATTCAATGCAGTTTAAAATGCATTGAAATTCAATTCAGGATAAAATGAGTTGTTTGCTGTGAAAATTCATAAGCAAATACACAGTCAAATTGACATGAACTGAGGCCTGAGATATAGCATGTGGGATACTTTCTGTTGGCAAATTAAACCAACTAAATATTTCATGGATTTTACTAAAATTCAAAGTTTAAAAGCTCTTCGTTAGATTATGAGTAAATTTTAATTTAGAAACAAGAGCATCACTTTGCTTTCTTATTACACTTTTCCAAAATCCCAAAGGGTTAGAAACAAGTAGCAAACCTATGTTCAGTATCAATTTGCTTATAAGGACATCTGTGTCTTTTGCTTTGCTTATTTGCATCTTAAGTTTTTGTTTTTACAAAATTTGACTACTCAACCAGCAGATGCCTTTTTTAATGCTTTATTTTTAACCCATTGGGTTTCTACTTTATACCATGAATTTACAGATATATGTATCAGTTCAGTTCAGTCGCTCAGTTGTGTCCGACTCTTTGCAACCCTGTGAATCACAGCATGCCAGGCCTCCCTGTCCATCACCAACTCCCAGAGTTCACTCAAACTCATGTCCATTGAGTTGGTGATGCCATCCAGCCATCTCATCCTCTGTCGTCCCTTTCTCCTCCTGCCCCTAATCCCTCCCAGCATCAGAGTCTTTTCCAATGAGTCAACTCTTCGCATGAGGTGGCCAAAGGACTGAAGTTTTAGTTTTAGCATCAGTCCTTCCAATGAACACCCAGGATATATGTGTATATATATATATATATATATATATATATATATATATATATATATATATATATATAGTTTTACGAGTGGTTCAGTGGTAAAGAAGTCACCTGCCAGTGCAGGATACATGGGTTCTATCCTTGGGTCAGGAAGATCCCCTAGAGTAGGAAATGGCTACCCACTCCAGTATTCTTACCTGGGAAATCCATGGACAGAGGAGCCTGGCAGACTACAATCAATTGGGTCACAGAGTTGGACGTCACTGAGTGACTGAGTACACACACATGTATATATGAGTATAACATATTGTGTATACATATAACTGGATATGTATATATGCATGTATATTTGTGTATGTAATATATGTGTGTGTGTGTTTATATATGTTGTAAGGCACTTGTTTCTTAAAACTACATTTTTACATAGATAGGTAAATAGGCCATTTGTTCCTTAGAATGAAACCACATTTTTCTCTACCTTTCCCTTGGAGATGATGACCCATCTTTACTAGGCCTATAGAAGGCCTTAGTAGGCTGGTTTTAAGGGCAGTAGGTGTTTGCAACAGTCAACATTTATGAATATTCATTAATTTGTTTTGAGCAGCAATGCAACTTTGTAAATGGTTGCTGCCAGAAAAAGCTCTAATTAGAGGAATTAATTAGGACTTGGAAAGGTGAACAGGGATTTGTAGCATTTGGAAGGAGTGCTGTTTCCTGTTGAGAAAAATGCCTCCCAGAAAGCTTGAGCTACAGGTTGCCTGTACACCAGGTAGAAAGATAAGGCAGGGTTTCAAGTCCCAAGGACACAAAAGAGTGGAGGTGTGTTGTTCAGGTTAGCTCAAGGCATCTTGAAGATCACAGCACACCTAGGCCTCTGCTTGGTGGAATTTCTCTTTTAAAAGATCTTGTCCCCAACATTCAAAACCCACATTTAACCCCAGTATAAAGTTCAGCTCATTTAAACAAGAATGATCTGATATGGAAACTATTTTCCATGGTCAGTGTGCTGCTGCTTTCGCTCTGGGTTACCTCCATAATATCCCTGCCACCAGAAACCCAAAGGAAGCAGCTGTTCTGAATATGTACAAACAAAAGAAGCTGTTACTATAGCAACCATAGAACTCTGTGGAAAAGCTCTCCTTTAACACTAGCCAATCCCTCCTCTCTTCACCCTCCCTCTTCTCCTTTCCTGTACCAGTGTAGACTGCCCTTGGACAAAAATGATGATTGGTGATTTGACTGCACCTGAGCGGGTGGAGCAGGGTGAACACTTCACTTTGCATTTACACTTTGCAAGAGCTGGAAGACTTGCTCCTGGCCAAAGCTTAGGAAAGGGCTGCAGAATTGATAGGACCACCTGCTTGCTTGATTCCCTGATTCTTCTTTATCCTCCTTAAAAATACTGCTGGTCTCTCACTTTCTGCATTGATGAAACAATGTTATCTCTTTCACTTCTGCTTTTTGTATCAGCTTTTCTCCCATGTCCATGTGCCTGGAGCCCACAGCATGGCTTGAATACCATCTGTAGACTGTTAATTCTGCAGTTGCTACTGAAATGTATGAAAGATAAGGACAAGTTTGTTTTCAAAGGTAAAAGAGTGGTGCTAGATACTCAAGGTTATCATTGTGTTTCTCCACATGGTTGAAAATGCAGACATATTTTATTAAGATTAACCTAGCTTCAGTAAAACTGTCTCAAATAAATAAAATTTAAGTCATTTCATCTGTTTTAATGTTCCACAAAGTTTTGTTTTGATTGATGTACCAAAATATCTTTAACTTGATATCTCTTTTGGTAGTCAGCTTTCATTTCACTAATTGCTTGTACTCCCAAATTAGTTTTGAGATCAATAATTTAGCTACTTAAAATTGGTTTTTAAGTTAGTAATTTAAAACTTGGAACATCTTTTGATATAGATATTATCCGCTAACTATCCTGCTAACTTAAATCATGGCTATCTTGCTAAGACCAATCTAGTTTCCCTCATATCACTTAAATATTTTATCTTGGCAAGGAAATGTTGTAGGATGTTAGTCTTCTTTAAAGTATAGCACGATTGTTTATAGAAAGACCTATCTTAACCCAACAACATCTTGAAGTACGCTTTCTAACTTGGGACTTAAGTCTTAAAATTTGTTTACATGGAAAGTTAAAACCTTGAATTTAACAAGTAATGAAGAAGAAATAGTCTTATCACTAATTAAATCATATTTTAAAGCTTTATATGTAAAACTATGAAGACAGGTCAATGAAACAAGATAAAAACTCAGACAATCCAGTTATTGATGAGGTTTTAGTACATGATGAAAGGAGCTTTCCATGTCTGTGGGGAAAAAAGATGAATTCATTAACAAATAATGTGCACCATTTTAGTAATTATCTGAGGAAAAAAATGAATGCACATCTTAAATCCTACATCATAATAAATTCCAAAATGGACAGTTGTTAAAAGTAAACGGAAACTATTATCATAGTGAAGACCATGGGAAAAATATTTTCAGAACGTTGGAAAATCATCTATCAAACCGAAAAGAAAGCTTATATTTTTGTTCATGTTAGTGATAAAGGTTTGGAGGCCACATATTCTCCTCCGTCACTGGAAGGAATATAAATTGGTAAATTTAGGTATAGCTTTTGAAATTTAAAATATACGTAATCCTTTAACTCAGTAATTCACCTTCTAAAAGTGCATCATGAAGATAGATAGACACACCAAGAATTATAGAATACATGGTTATTCATTGCATGAAAGATTGAGAATTTTGTCTATACTTTTGAATATGATATGGGATAAAAATTATTTTACAGTTATGTGATAGAATAAGAGGCAGCTATTAGTGAAAAAGACTGAGAGAGAGAGAGATGAGGGGAGAGAGCTTTTCATAAACTCTTTATAAACTAATAGGAAACAATCTCAAAGATCAATTGTTAAAATTTTACAAAGCAAAATAAAGAACTTTGATGTGCTCACCTGAAACTTGCCCCTCAATTTTGAGGCATATCTGTTGTCAACCAAGTATAATTTAATACAGCTATGTGTTTAGTAGTAACTCAACAAATGTTCATTGACACCAAAGATCAGAAATAAACCCATATGCAGCCAACTTGACTGATTTATATCAGGCAGACTAATGTCAAGTATCCGTTTAAACTTTTTAAGAGTTACTACAAAATGCTCCATTTTTTTTTTTTTACAATTTCAAAATAGTTAACTTTCTATTTTCCTTGATATCAGTTCAGTTCAGTCTCTCAGTTGTGTCCGACTCTTTGCGACCCCATGAATCACAGCACGCCAGGCCTCCCTGTCCATCACCAACTCCCGGAGTTCACCCAGACTCACATCCATCAAGTCAGTGATGCCATCCAGCCATCTCATCCTCTGCCGTCCCCTTCTCCTCCTGCCCCCAATCCCTCCCAGCATCAGAGTCTTTTCCAGTGAGTCAACTCTTCGCATCAGGTGGCCAAAGTACTGGAGTTTCAGCTTTAGCATCATTCCTTCCAAAGAAATCCCAGGGCTGATCTCCTTCAGAATGGACAGATTGGATCTCCTTGCAGTCCAAGGGACTCTCTAGAGTCTTCCCCAACACCACAGTTCAAAAGCATCAATTCTTCGGCGCTCAGCCTTCTTCACAGTCCAACTCTCACATCCATACATGACCACAGGAAAAACCATAGCCTTGACTAGACGGACCTTTGTTGGCAAAGTAATGTCTCTGCTTTTGAACATGCTGTCTAGGTTGGTCATAAATGCAAAGTCTCAGTGATAAAATATTGACATGTACACACTACTACTACATATAAAACAGATAACTAATAAGGACCTACTGTAGAGCCCAAGGAACTCTACTCAATACTTATATGCGAAATGAATCTATAAAGAGTGGTTGGTTATGTGTATAACTGATTCAGTTTGCTCTACACCTGGAACTAATAAAACAGTTTAAATCAACTACACTCCAATAAAATATCTGTAAAAAAGCAAAACAGATTAGCAATATATGTAAGTCAAATCATTACACTATACACTTTACAAACTATAGTGTTGCATGTCAATTATATCTCAATAAAATGGGGGAAATTTGCATAAATAAAAGATGTACAGTCATAAACTTTTTTTAAAGTACTGTAGAATTGAAATCACAAGGTAGAATTCTGTGATCATTTGTTTTATAAGTTTGACATTAACCTTTTTGATGGGAGCCTGTACAAAATGCTGTGTTCTAAAGTCTCTTTGGCAAGAGTTGCTGAAACGTGTTTGGACTAGGAATTTCTAGAGTCCATAAATGTATCTCAGTCATCTGAGGTTTTTCTTTTTTTTTTAATTGTAGTGATTTATTCCCTCATGTTTTATACAAATTTCAGGCATATTAAATTTTAAAAGTAATTGAATATTTTGTAGAGTTAAATAAGTTGTCTTGATTTAATGAAATGGCACTTTCAGAATTATTTACTGTTTTTAGAGATGGTTTACCTCAATCTGTTTTGGCAATCTTTATTCTAGTGTTGTCAGTTACTTAGTAATATTTATGGTTTTTAAAAAATGTTTAGATTCCAGTTTATATAGACCAAAAAAGGTTTATTGTTATTTGAAAGCATTATATAAGCTTTGATTCATTATTTCATATTCTTTTTATATTGAATCTTCTGCTTAATAAATAAATTTCTATAAGGGTAGAAGGGCTGTTTTTTTTTTATAAAATTGCATCCTAAATTTAATGTTTCCCTGAATTAATTTTTAAATTAAATAAATAAATGAGGAAATATTTCTTAAAAAAATAGAATTACTAGATACAAGATCAACCTTAGTATATCATTATGTCATGACATATTTTTGATGCTTTCTAGATACAGCCTATCTTTGGAAACTATTTTCTTTAGATGAAATTCATGAGTTGAATTAAACAAGTAATATTTTTCAAAACAAAAATAATTCTATATTATCATAAATTTGAAGAATAACAAGGCCAACTAAAATATATAAATATGAGCCAAGCTTAAAATCAGGTCTGTATTGACCATACATTTTTGTTTCATTGTTGAAAAACCTGTTGATTTTTTAATCAATTCTGAAATGTGGACTTATTCAAAAATATTTTGACAACAAAGAGGTGTTAGACAGATTTGGAAACTTAGTAAAAGGGATTTCATTTCCCTGTGCGAGACTTTTCTTTTACTAATAATCAGTACTTTCACATATACAAAATACTGTTTTTCTATTTGGATTTTTGTTTGGATTTTAATTGTACATAAACTTCTGTTTCATTTTAAGGTACATGCACAATATGTGAGTGACTTTGGCTGGTGCTAACAGTGAACTTTCCAGTTGATAAGGGGCATCAGTAATTTCAAGCCTTATGCCCTTTTGTGTCACATGCACACACACACATATTCTTTCTTTTTAAGGAAAAAGTGGGATAAAGGAAAGTAAACAAAATATAAAGATTTTTTAAATAGTCAAAGTGGAGGAAGGGAGGAAAATTATATGAAAAGCAGATAATTTGTTATAAAAGAAAAATATGGAGAATTTTGTCACCATCATGAGTTTCACTTATGTGAAATTTATTCATTTATTATATATTCATTTTCATTATCTATTGGACCAACTCTATGAAAGACAATACTATGATCACTCTTCAGTTGTAGTAACCACATCCTCCGCTACACTCAATAAACATTTTTCTTATGCTTACAAACACCAGTTGTTAGGAAAACAGCGTGTTGTCAACAAAGTAGGACCTCTCACCTCCAGCCTCTATCAAGAGGACACTTGCATACACAGTAAAGCACCTGCCATATGTAAGAAGCCCTAAAGAATTAAAAACATTGAAACTTATTCAGAAGAATTAAGTTGTACATACTCAGCCTCGAGAATCTTAGGATTCATTCTTCAACACAGTGTCAGCAGTAAACTGATTGGTATTTAAATATTTAGATAGATAACAAGATACATGTGTATGTAGTTTTTGGACTTGTAGACAGATAGCAGGATTCAGGTATCACATATTAAAGTTTTATTTTGTTTTGTTTTGTTTTAGATTCTTTTCCCATGAAGGCCATTACAGAGTATTGAGTAGAGTGCCCAGTGCTGTACAGTATGCCCTTACTACATATCTATTTTATATATAGCGGTGTGTTTATGTCAGTCCCATTCATGTGTGTGTGCTCAGCCATATCCGACTTTTTGAGACCCCATAGACTGTAGCTCACCAGGCTCCTCTGTCTGTAGGATTTTCCAGGCAAGAATACTTGAGTGGGTTGCCATTTCTATGTTCAGGGCATCTTCCCAACCCAGAGATCTAACCTGCCTCTCTTGTATCTCCCTGCATTGGCAGGTGGGTTTTTTGTTTTTTGTTTTTAACCAATGGTGCTACAATTTTATCCCTTGCTGCCCCCGGCTCCCCTTATGTTTGGTAACCATAAGTTTGTTTTATACATCTGTGACTCTACTTCTGTTTTGTATATAAGTTCATTTGTACCCTGTTAAAGGAATTTTGACATTTATATCTTCTATTAATTTTCCACTTCCTACACCTTCAATTAAGATATGTTTAGGCTTTTTCCCTCTTCTTCCACCTGACCCTGAAGAGTAAATTTATTGCTGAATGTTGATGTTAGTACCAGGCTAGTCGATTTTTTGCTAGCCTGTATTCTTTTCGTCCCTTTGTATTTTTCCCTGGTAACATCAAACTAGATAAAGTCAGTGTAAATATTCTTGTCAGCATCGTGGCATTTGTATTATTTTTGAATTTCTATTTATAGTTCTGTTTGATGCTTACTTTAACAAATGGTGCTGGGAAAACTGGTCAACCACTTGTAAAAGAATGAAACTAGAGCACTTTCTAACACCATACACAAAAATAAACTCAAAATGGATTAAAGATCTAAATGTAAGACCAGAAACTATAAAACTCCTAGAGGAGAACATAGGCAAAACACTCTCTGACATACATCACAGCAGGATCCTCTATCACCCACCTCCCAGAATATTGGAAATAAAAGCAAAAATAAACAAATGGGACCTAATTAAACTTAAAAGCTTCTGCACATCAAAGGAAACTATAAGCAAGGTGAAAAGACAGCCTTCAGAATGGGAGAAAATAATAGCAAATGAAGCAACTGACAAACAACTAATCTCAAAAATATACAAGCAACTCCTACAGCTCAATTCCAGAAAAATAAACGACCCAATCAAAAAATGGGCCAAAGAACTAAATAGACATTTCTCCAAAGAAGACATACAGATAGCTAACAAACACATGAAAAGATGCTCAATATCACTCATTATCAGAGAAATGCAAATCAAAACCACGATGAGGTACCATTTCACGCCAGTCAGAATGGCTGCGATCCAAAAGTCTACAAGCAATAAATACTGGAGAGGGTGTGGAGAAAAGGGAACTCTCTTACACTGTTGGTGGGAATGCAAACTAGTACAGACACTATGGAGAACAGTGTGGAGATTCCTTAAAAAACTGGAAATAGAACTGCCTTATGATCCAGCAATCCCACTGCTGGGCATATACACTAAGGGAACCAGAATTGAAAGAGACACGTGTACCCCAGTGTTCATCGCAGTACTGTTTATAATAGCCAGGACATGGAAGCAACCTAGATGTCCATCAGCAGATGAATGGATAAGAAAGCAGTGGTACATATACACAATGGAGTATTACTCAGCCATTAAAAAGAATATATTTGAATCAGTTCTAATGAGGTGGATGAAACTGGAGCCTATTATACAGAGTGAAGTAAGTCAGAAAGAAATACACCAATACAGAATATTAATGCATATATATGGAATTTAGAAAGATGGTAGCAATAACCCTGTATACGAGACAGCAAAAGAGACACAGATGTATAGAACAGTCTTTTGGACTCTGTGGGAGAGGGAGAGGGTGGGATGATTTGGGAGATTGGCATTGAAATATGTATAATATCGTATATGAAACGAGTCGCCAGTCTAGGTTCGATGCACGATACTGGATGCTTGGGGCTGGTGCACTGGGATGACCCAGAGGGATGGTATGGGGAGGGAGGAGGGAGGAGGGTTCAGGATGGGGAACACATGTATACCTGTGGTGGATTCATTTTGATATATGGCAAAACCAATACAGTATTGTAAAGTTAAAATTAAAATTAAAAAAATAAAAATTTAAAAATATAACAGCTTTTAAAAATTATTTTAGCTAGTCAAAGTATGTTGGCTAGGTTCATGATGCCTCATAATATGCTAAAATGTCCTGGATTGGGGAAAATAAATTTAAAATTGAAACTGCATCTCCTTAGATATATTTATGTTTACATTGGGTAAATATCATTTAGTTTTTGAAAAATAATTCATAAATTGTCTCTTAGATATCTATATCCAAGCCTACATTGTTCGTCCCCTGTCAGTTTGGTTCTGGCTGTTGTGCTCATAGTAATTTGTAGAGGGAGTGATTATTTATACCCAGGTATAATTCAAGTGGAATAATCAGTCTATTTGAACATTTTTTAAAAAGCATTTATGTATTAGTTTACATTTTTAGCAGTTCCTAATGATAACTTAGAATACTTTTGATAGTTTATACTAGAGTTTATTGACTTTATTGATGTTTAGATATTTGGGGAAAAACATATAATGTGCTGTTTAATTGTAAAAGATTACAAAGGAAGGCACATGGTGAAAAATATTCCCTTGGAAAGGATTTTCTTCTTAATATCTGATATTTTCTTCTTAGTTTACGATATAAAGTATTACTGTTTTGTGGCTTAAATTTTTATAGTCACACCAGCCATAAAATCAAAGCATCACTGGTTCTTATAGATGCTGATGCTTTTGTTTTATAAAATGAAGCTTTCTGATATACCATGTAGATTTTCCAGGTCCTGGCTTACGATTCTCTGACTTCTGTTTTACATGAAGCCTTCAGGAATTTTATAGTCATGTAATATATTACTGAATAATATTCACCCACTTCTGATATGGAAAATATAGCAAATGAAAAGATAAGTATCTGAGAGGGAAGGCACTAGAAAGAAAGAAGTTTACAAACACTGTCTACTGGTATAAAATCTCCTTAAGGCAGAGATACTCCCTTATCCCCCAACACACACACACACACACACACACACACACACATCCCTAAGGCACCTAAGGCACTTTTATTATCATCTCCTTGATTCACTATAGTACTTGACACATTTTCTGCACATCTCTCTGATAAAGGCAAAGAAGCTAAATTACCTCCAGAGATTATTAGAGTAGTTGACACACAGTGAAGTGAAAGTCAACTCAGTTGTGTCTGACTCTGTGACCCTGGACTGTACTGTCCATGGAATTCTCCAGGCCAGAGTACTGGAGTGGGCAGCCTTTCCCTTCCCTGGGGGATCTTCCCAACCCAGGGATCAAACCAGGTCTCCCGCATTGCAGGCGTATTCTTGACCAGCTGAGCCACAAGGGAAGCCAGTTGACACACAGTAGATACCAAATAACCCTGTAGTAAATGAAGGAACCAGCAAGCACAAGTAGTATAAACACTCCTGCTGCAAATGCTTTCCTTCAGGGTATTTTCCCACCGAATGTTCGACCTATCTCGGGCAAAATCACCAGCCCCCTGATGTCCTTTGTCATTTATTCTAACTACTTCTTAATATCTCCTTTATTTCTCCTGCCTCATTAAGTTGAACATTTATTCTCTGTTGAGACATAAAGCTCTGACTACTCTGTTTCCTACCAATTTTGGAATTTTTCTGATTAAATATCAAGATAGTGATAGAGACTAGAAAGAAGAGTACTGTATAACTTGTAGTGAGTAACTTGCAGTTTTAAATAATAAAATCAATAGAGTTGATTTTAGATACTGTCTACAATGAACAAACTATATCTACTTGGCTAAATACAGATACAAGACTTTAAAGTAGTGACCAAATGACTGTTTAAAAAGTGACTCAGAAATAAAATTTTTAGTGTTTATTGAGTACTCAGAGTACTGCTCAGTGAACTATGGTCATTGACTTAAAGGTGTATATATTATCTTATAAAAACCAATTTGTATAATTCAGAGAAAGTTATAGAAGTTTAAGGAAATGTGTCAATTGAATGGGATTTGGGGATATGGTTCCTGAACTACATTTAGAAAGGCAGATAAAAAATTAGACAGAAGAAAGAATTATAGTAGCAATGATAGATCTTATCATCTTTATTCTATCCATCATATAATAAAATTCTTTCAAGGTGTCATTATAAATCTGTTATTTTAATAGCGAATGTCCTTCTTTCCTCTCAGTCAAGTTGAAAAAACTGCTGAAATAATAGTTTCTTAAATGCATAGAATATATTGACTACTTATTCTGGATAAAACACAGATTAAGAATCATACCGCCCATGCTTAATTCTTTACAGTTTTCCTAGAATGTTCACGTTAATTACATAATTTTAATCTCACAATTTTATGAAGTGGTTGGTCCAGGAGTTAGTATGCTTATTGTGGAAATGATGAGTGGGAGGCGCAGAGATATTATGGCCAAAATCCAACCCTGGCAGCTCTGGTGAGCTTTCTTCAAACTCAAAGAAAGGAGCCCAAACTTTCAAAAGGATGTAAACACACACACACTTGGGACATCAGAATAAATTCTGAATGAACTGTGTGTATGCTATGTTTAGTATTGAAAGGAAGTCTTTCAGCTTGTACCATGGAATGGGCTTTGTTGATTCCTCTGCTAATTAGATCGGAGTGAATCTATAAACCTTGCTCTTTCACCTTACTCCTCCAAAAGGTATAGCACTTCCCCCCATACACCTCCCAACTTACCCACCCCCCATCCTCAGCTTCCTTCTCCTTCCACAAGATCTTCATTAACTCAAATAATTCACTGCCCAGGTATTACAATGAAGACTTATTTATATTAATTCATGATATCTTTAAAAGAACTCATATACTGTGTAGGGAAATACAACAAAGACCCTAGGAAGTGAGGAAAGTCTGATCCCTGGAAAGTAAATGCCTACACTGGGAAACCAGTTGGGGAGAGAGTAAGATCTAAAGAAGACAGAAGGATGCAGAAAGGAAGGGGCCTTGCTGCCCTTGGAGGGAGGCAGAGAACCACTGGATCTGGCCTCCCAAAACCCCTGTCCATCACTAAGGGATGAACCTTTATGCTCCCTTTCCTTGGAGTATCAGAAACCCTACTCAAACTAGCTTACAGGGGAAAAAAATGAAATTTATTGAAAGAATTTGAGATTCTGTCAAAATGAAAGGAATGTCTAAATGGGAGGTGGGGCAGAGGCTGGACAGCTGATATAGCCATCGCTCAGAAGCCATTGGAATCACAGATATAAATGCCACCAGACAGCCTTGTGTGATTCCTTTGTGATGTGTGTCACGTTCTCACTGGGTTTCATTCATCCGGCTGCTCGGAAAGGAATGTACTTTTGAAAGTGGCCAGATTGAGATCAGACTGCCTGATCTCAAACACCAGACACTCATTTGTACTAAGACTTGGGTAATAACTCTAATCTATAGTTTCCTCACCTATAAAATGTGGTGACTAACGTAGGGTTGTTCAGTTGCTCAGTCGTAGGGTTGTTCAGTTGCTCCGTCTGACTCACTGCGACCCCATGGTCTGCAGCGCATCAGCCCTCCCTGTGTGTCAACAACTCCCGGAGTTTACTCAAACTCACGTCCATCAAGTAGGTGATGCCATCCAACCATCAAATCCTCTGTCAACCCCTTCTCCTCCTGCCTTCAGTCTTTCCCAGCATCAGGGTCTTTTCCAATGAGTCAGTTCTTCGCATCAGTTGGCTAAAGTATTGGAGTTTCAGCTTCAGCATCAGCCCTTCCAATGAATATTCAGGACTGATTTCCTTTAGGATGAACTGGTTGGATCTCCTTGCAGTCCAAGGGACTCTCAAGAGTCTTCTCCAACACCACAGTTCAAAAGCAGCAATTATTGGGCACTCAGCTTTCTTTGTAGTTCATCTCTCATATCCATATGTGACTACTGGAAAAAACATAGCTTGACTAGATGGACTTTTGTTGGCAAAGTAATGTCTCTGCTTTTTAATATGCTGTCTAGGTTGGTCATAGCTTTTCTTCCAAGGAGCAAGCACCTTTAATTTCATGGCTGCAGTCACCATCTGCAGTGATTTTGGAGCCCCTCCCCCCTCCAAAAAATAAAATAAATTATCTCACCCCATGAATAGTATGACCAGTATGAAAAGGGTTGTTGTAAACATTTTAAATGTTTAGTAGAGTATTTAAACCCAAGTATCAACTGTTTTTGTTATTGAAACTGATATTTTTTCTTTGGGAACTCACTTCTCACAGTGTTGTTTCCTGAGAAAGACAGTCTCTAGGTTCTGGATTGAAAACATCTTAAGAAAGTCACCAGTTAGTCATATGTTCAGGCTGTAAGGATACAGGGCCTTTGGGACTAAACAAGTTTGGAGTCAGGAGAGGAGGGATATGTCTAGAAAAGACATGGGAGCGATGCTGAGCTGATCAAGAAATGAATGCTCACCTCAGATCGATATTAACAATATCTATCCTAAATCTATACAAAATTTCCCTTCAATTAAACTTACTTGAGTAGGTCTCTAAATGAATCTCTGGTATAGATATTGATATAAATATAGGTATAAAAGTAAATGAAGACAGAGACATCAATTAGATAAATATTACATGTCAAAAGATTGTTTTCTCTTCATAGAAAGAAAATAACTATTTTTGTTGTAATGTATCAATCTGATTCTTGTTAGAGAACTTTTAGAATGCATTCAGATCAGATCAGATCAGATCAGTCACTCAGTCGTGTCCGACTCTTTGCGACCCCGTGAATCGCAGCACGCCAGGCCTCCCTGTCCATCACCAACTCCTGGAGTTCACTGAGACTCATGTCCATCGAGTCAGTGATGCCATCCAGCCATCTCATCCTCTGTCGTCCCCTTCTCTTGCCCCCAATCCCTCCCAGCATCAGAGTCTTTTCCAATGAGTCAACTCTTCGCATGAGGTGGCCAAAGTACTGGAGTTTCAGAAATCACTAATTAGAAACTTAGAAATCACTGCCAAGTAACTAGAATGACATCTAAATCCTCTAAATAACACTCAGCTGATGTTCTACATGTAAATAATGTATTGTTCATAATTGAAAGAATAATACTCTGTACTGATCTTTCTAAGGAAGTGTTTTTGCATGCACTTCCAAAGACATTTTAAGTGTGCTGTACAAATAAAATACCATATTCATGCATTGAATAAAGTGTACACTTAAAAAGGAAATTCTTGTTAAGCAAATGCTGCAGTTAAACAAATGCAATGAAATAAAATGTTGACGCTAAGCTTATTTGTATGCATACCAGACACTTAACATTTCTGGTATAATTAGCGTTTAAAGACAAGTGGTTCACTACTTTTGATCACATTAAGAATGCTAGTATATGTATGATCAGAAGAAACCATTTAAGGAACCAAAGGAGGTTTCTTAAATTAATATCACTTAGTCCCAAAACAAAATGTATACTCTTTTTCAATTTTAAAGGTAACAAAATGATCGTACTTTTCTAACCTGTGTGTCACTGGCTTTAAGGGGATGCAGAATTATCACAAATTCATTTGAGAAATGAGTATTATCTGAAGATTGAATAAAAATGTCTTGCATACATGTGTATTCTTTCTAAAATAAGGAGAAATTGTTGACTGACAAAATATAAATTAATTACTGAAAAAGTATTTTGTAGTATTATCTCTCTAGTGTGTGTATATATATATATATATATATATATATATATATATACATTAAACAAAGTATTGTATGTGAGCCTGAGACATTTTGAAAATTATGGAAACTTATTCTTAAATTGGAATGAAGTTTGAAACTCCTGCTTTAGAATCTCACTGAAATGTGTCATATTTCTAAACTGTTGAAGATAAATAAATATTTTGTCTAACAGAATAAGTGATATTAATTTATAGCATTAAGAAATTATCTGCTGCCTGCCAATGTTAATATTGTGAAAATAGGACAACTCTTTCCACTTAAGCTGTTTGATTTTTTTCCTATTTTCAGTAAACAGGCTGCACACAAAGCAATACATTGATTCTTCAAGTCTTTTGTATGTTTTGAATGGTTTACTAGGGGAGCATGTTGATGCCTAATTCGGCAATCTTAGTAGCGAAGATGAGAACAGGTAATGGAAACAAATACTCATTATCATCTGGAAAGTACATATTGATATGTTTGTAACAGGCTTAAATTATTTCGAGTCTCAGTTTTAAGAATTCTAAATTGTTTTCTCTGCTTTTTTTCTTTTCTTATGCCCCTTTTCCTCTCTTCCCTTCTTCGTTTGCCCCTTTTCTCTCTCTCCTTTTCTTCCTTTCTTTCTTATGTTTGGTCATTAATCTAATCAAACCTGGCTTGCAATTTCTTTCCAGCCCATGCATGTGAAAGAGCAATCATTTTAATTCACGCTCCTCTTCTTTGTTGTAGAGATCCTAGGGTTTACATAGCCTGAGAGAATGGGTTGAGAAGCTGTGACTGGTTGATATATTATGGTCACCACTGAAGATGTACCTTGACTTAGCCTGGGGATCTACTTAAAAGGCGATATTTCTGCTGTTGAGTTTACACTCTCAGTGCCACACCAGGCAGATGCAACACAGGGATGCCCTACTTCCTAAGATGTGCGTGTGAGGCTCGGTTGCTGGTCTTCACCATTACAGAAAAGACACTATTTCACTTCTCTGTCTTGGGCAACTTCCCTTTCTGTTCCCAAGGCTCTAGTCAGTCACTTCTTTATATAGGCAAAAACAGTTGAATAATGCCTTCAGAGAGATACATTTTCAAAAACAAAAAACTGTTGTTCCTGGAGGTAAAAGAAGCTCAGATCTGATCCTTATGTACATATCTGGGAAAGTGGGAAAATGCCTGTCCTCTCTTGAAGAGACAATAATTCATTCAACAAGGACTTTTTTTGGATCAGTCTGCTACACTATATTTGGATATTTGTCATGTCATCCTTTGCTTCCTGAAATAATTATCTATTTTTCCTTTATACTTTTTTGGCCTCAAAATGGATTCATATGGTACCCCTGTATTTCCTCCTGTGCATACCCAATCATGAGAGTTCAAAGTTCAGCTGAAAGACAATAGAGTTATTGTTGCTTGCTTGCGTTCAGTTTTTGTTGAAAATCCTGTAAATTGACTCATGTTTAATTATATAGGATGAGTCTAAAGGGGGCTTCAATGGTGAAGCCTTTAGTGTAGAAGACATTCCTTCTAAATTTAATGCTTTATCAGTCACTTGCATATATTTTGTCTAAAGGATTAACACAGCTATAGAAATATTATTTTAAAAGCAACTAAAATTGTTAGTACCTAAAGCTAAGAAGTTTTCTAATAGCTTTTGGCTTGCTGGTTACATCAAAAATAATTTTTTTTTTTCAGTTTGGCTAAGGGCTTCCCAGGTGGCGCCAGTGGTAAAGAATCCACCTGCAATGCAGGAGACACAGGAGATGTGGGTTCAATCCCTGGGTCGAGAAGATCCCCTGGAGGAGAGCATGGCAACCTACTCCAGTATTCTTGCCTGGAGAATTCCATGGACAGAGGAGCCTGGTGGGCTACAGTCCATAGGGACACAAAGAGTCAGACACAACTAAAGCGACTTATCATGCATGAACAACATATCCTCTAATACCAATATAACCTTGACGCTCATACTGGATCCTGTTCAATCTTTAATGTCTATCCATGAGCTCACACAGGGAAAGAAATGTGGTTTTGATCAGATTACTGATAAAATGATATGGCTTTATTGTTAAAATTCAAATCTAGCACAAAATTGCCTGATTTTCCTGACTTTCTCTTATCTCAAGGTATATGTCCCACATTTCCTAGAACAGACCTTGAAACATCCATTTGTTTATTCACAAATATTTGCTCAGGTCTTACTATGTTCAGTTCACTTACTGTGTTTCAGGCACAGTGGTCTCATGGAAATAAGAGACAATGGATAGATTTTTGTCCCTTTTCTCTCAGTGTTAACAGACAAGAAATTTACATATATCCTTTCTCCTTGTAGTCTTTCTCATTGTAGTGACTCAAGCTTTGGTTCTGACCAAGTATGGTGAACTCCTTGAGAATAAGGACATCTTGATAGTGTGTAGTACAAACTCATATGGGCTGAATGGCTGAGTCCTTGAAAATGTAGCACTCAATGGCAGTATGTCTGAGATGTGTGCAAAATAATTGGAGAAATTGTATAACTTGACAATTGTCCCAAGAAACAGTCTTCAGCTGCTATTTACACTAGAAATAGATTCCCTCTTACCATCTTTCAGAAATCTAAGGTCTGATTCCAGAACATGGGGTGGTGGGGGATGCAGGGGAGGCTGTGTAATCCTTTCACCTCAGTCTTTGTTGAAAGTGAAAGTTGCCCAGTCATGTCCAACTCTTTGTGACCCCATGGACTATCCTGTCCATGGAATTCTCCAGGCCAGAATACTGGACTGGGTAGCTGTTCCCTTATCCAGGGGATCTTCCCAACTCAGGAATGGCGCTGGGATCTCCTGCATTGCAGTCAGAATCTTTACCAGCTGAGCTACCTTTGTAGCATGTTTGTTAGCTCAGAAGAAGTAGTCTCTGCACTGCAGTTCCTTTATCTGGAAATTCTGGTAACTTCGATAACTGTGGTTAAAACCTGCTATGAAATACACATTTTGGGGGAGAAAGGCAGCTAACTCTCTAGATATTTTAGGAAGATTTTATTTTGTATTTCTCACCAGATTTAAATTCTAGCAATAAAGCTATACCATTTCATCAGTAGTCTGATCAAGACTGCACTTTTGGAAAGGCAAAAATGCATTAAATAGACTAATTGGGGAACCTGAAGGGTATTCATTAAAATCAGCTGCCTTTTCAATACATGTTGAGAGATTTTTCTGGGAGCCTTTCTTTCAAATGATACTATTTCAATCATGCCTAACATTTAAATCTCTAAACATTGATATTCCCATTTTAATTTTAGCTGGCACCAGAAGGAAATGGTAAAACAGCAGATGATTACCTCGGTAATTTATTCCACATTTTCTAACAGCTTTACGGATTCAAATAAAAAATAATAATCTAAAAATGAAAAATACAGAACTAAAATGAAACATAGAAAATATTCTTAAACTAAGAGGTTTTTTCCCCCCTCATATGCTCCCAAATGGTGAAAAATAAATTCCACAGTGAAATGTAAACAGGACCTAATTTTACCAGTGGTTTTATTTTGATGACTAACGTGGACTTTTCTTAAAAATAGTATAGATTCAAGCCTTATTAATTTAAAATTTAGGATTATTTAGCTAAAGGATTAGCTGGTATTTTTTAAAATTTGCATTTCTATGATCAAATCCCATTTCAGAAACACCCTATATACAAATTGTTCTTTAAAAGAAGTCCTCTAAATATTTTGATTTAGTTTATTTAAGAGTTCCAACTGAAAGCAAGAGATGAGATTTTTTCCTTAGATGTGATAGAAAGGAGCCTGAAGGGGACAAGTGCTTCAACAATAAGCACTTATTGAGAGTCTAATATACACCAGCATTTGTCCTAAACTCTGGGTACAGCAATGAACAAATGGGCTAGGTCTTTCCTCTCACATCGTTTACATTCAAACCTATGACTTTTACTCCAGTTGGGTCTTTCGTAAGTCATTCTACCACTGTGGCTGTTTTTGTAAATAAAACTAGTGTCCCATTAAGTTTATTTTCTTGAAATTTTGATTTATTTTGAAATGAAGATATACAAAATTCTATCTGTCTTTTGAAGTCTGCTGAATAATCAAACTAGTATTTCTTTTAATGTGTATTTTAGAACTCATTTATGATGATGAATTTATGAAAACTCAGAATTATTTCAGTTAATATATTAGAATAGAACATGGGCCTTAAGATAAAGTGTGAAACATTAAATTTAAAAATATCACTTGCTTCTCTTGACTACTTCTCTTAACTTTGGATTAATATTAAGGTTAATATAAATAGGTTACTATTAAGGTTGCAATTTACTTTGCAACAATAAGGTAGTTATAAATATGACTATTCTGGTTGTCGTACACTCTACTTCCAGATTTATTTAAAATCGTCATTTAGATTTGCCTCATAATTAGTGTTTCATGTCATAACATAAATAGTGTGGTAAAGATTTTCTTAAGTCAATAATGAAATGATAATATGTTTGGATGTGTCTGCAAGCAGATTGAAATTTTTGTCATTACATCTTAAGGTAGATATACTGTATCTCTTTCAACATGTGTTTTGCTGGAAACTGTTCACTCTGATCATCTTAAGATTCAAATCTCTACTCACACAGTACCATGTAAGGATTCTAACCAAACACTCCTGAGAAAAACTGTATTAAATTACATTAAATAAAGCAGATTGATAAAATTGGGGAAATTTATTATGTAATAAATATGTATTTAAGCATCAACAGTATAGGTAATATCCATCAACTATATAGGAAATATCCTTTGATCAAAAGAAAATTGATTTTTTTTGTTGAATACAATTTTTGTTGCTATTTTTCTATAGAAAAAAATGACAGAATGCTAGACAGAGATAAACAGGAAGAATGTTGTAAAGTATGAAACTTCTTTCTGTTCAGACAGCTATGTGGCAGTCATTAGATGGAGAGTGGTGTAGATTTCCCACTCAATGGGGACCTTGGTGGCCAGGTAATTCATATGTTTAATTTGGGTCAATATGAGGTCCTTGCAGAGTGATTCCTATTCTTTGTACTTTACCAAAGCTGTGCTCACAAGTTTCCAAAAGTTTGCTCTATGCTGAATCCAATGGCTTCTTCATAGCTTCTTTTTTTTTTTTTTTTTCTTCGTATTCTATTCATTTGTGTTGGAAGGGATTGCATTCTTTGGGGTTTGACTCTTCTCAGTATCTTCTTTCCAGCTGCTCTTCCTCTACCTATCTCTTAAGTCTCCCTCTAATCTTAAAAATAAATATAAATTTCCCAAGATTCTGCCCCTGGACTTAACTCTTCTGGTCTCATTATTTCAGTAATTACATCTGTTACATAATTTATATTGGACATCTCTAAATGGAAAGCTTATCCACACCTCAACCTCTCAGTGATTAAAATGCACTGTTTTATCTTTTATCATTTTCTCCTCATCATGTTTCTTCAGTTCAGTTTAGTTCAGTTCAGTCGCTCAGTCGTGTCCAACTCTTTGCGACCCCATGAATCGCAGCACGCCAGGCCTCCTTGTCCATCACCCACTCCCGGAGTTCACTGAGACTCATGTCCATCGAGTCAGTGACGCCATCCAGCCATCTCATCCTCTGTTGTCCCCTTTTCCTCCTGCCCCCAATCCCTCCCAGCATCAGAGTCTTTTCCAGTGAGTCAACTCTTCTCATGGGGTGGCCAAAGTACTGGAGTTTCAGCTTTAGCATCATTCCTTCCAAAGAAATCCCAGGGCTGATCTCCTTCAGAATGGACTGGTTGGATCTCCTTGCAGTCCAAGGGACTCTCAAGAGTCTTCTCCAACACCACAGTTCAAAAGCATCAATTCTTCGGCGCTCAGCCTTCTTCACAGTCCAACTCTTTCACCTTTGCTAGTAATTTTAATTCTTTAATACTTTCCATACCTTCCTTACCCCTTCTTATGAAACCTTTTAAATGGTTTTAGAATATGAAATTATAATATATAAATATATGTTTCTTAATAATTTATTAAGTTAGAAGATCAAAGGTGATGAGTATAAATAGTCATCTGAGCTATTTACAACATTGTAGTTGATATGAAACTATGTTTACTTTCTATTGGTAACAAAGTTGAAGAATTTTTAATGGTGGTGTGGTCAAATTTTCCCCTCCATGGACTACCTGAATCACAGGTAAAAATCCTTTATCTCAGGACTTCAAAGTATGATCCTGCTTAAACACAGAGAAATTAGGTAGGTAATTTCTGCTTAATTATTCTAACCTGATGTTTTCAGCTGAAAAGTGACTTGTTAAAAAGTTGACAAGGAAACCATTAAACAAACATAAGGAGGACTTTAGATGACTTGTTTTTTAAAAGATGGAAGGCAAACATATAGGAACAAGTCTTATTTTCTTCTTGAAAATCTCTCTGTGTTCTTCATGGTCCTGGATAGTTACATTGTTTGGTGTCCTTAGAGAGGTTTTTGGTTTTGTTTTAGCATTAAAATATTATTAGTTACTGCTGGAAATGCAGTTGGTTATATAAGTACTTTCTTTTTAATAATTTTGAGAAAATATTTTTTGTAACGGATTATTTTATGACTGGTCTCCATCTTGGGTAAATCAGTTACCTAGAACAAATTTTTATTGACTTACACTGTAGAAAAGCATCACCGACTCAATGAGCATGAGTTTGAGCAATTCTAGGAGATGGTGAAGGACAGGGAAGCCTGGTGTGCTGCTGTTCATGGAATCACAAAGAGTTGGACACAACTGAGCAACTGAGCAACTGTAGAAAGGGCTTCCCAGATGGCTCAGTGGGAAACCTGCCAATGCAGGAGACAAGGGACGCAGGTTTGATCCCAGGGTCGGGAAAATCCCCTGGAGGAGGATACGGCAACCCACTCCAGTGTTCTTGCCAGGGAAATCCCATGGACAGAGGAGTCTGGCAGGCTGCAGTCGATGGAGTTTTAATGAACCGGACACAACTGAACACACATACATGCGTGCACTGTAGAAAATGGGCAGGAAAGAAACAAGAAAAGCTAATATGGAATTTAATATAAACAGGAAAACCTAAATTGTTTTATAGTTTATTTTGCTTATCTCTTTTATACATCATTCTTCTTGTAGAACATTAAATGACAATATAATACTTTGGTGAAAAGTAGTTTATCTGTATAAAGAGTGTCATGAATTTCCATTTCCATTTTAATTCATTCTTTGGAAACTATGAATGCATCCCTCTTAAAAGTGAGGTTAAATATAATGTTGCACGGATAAGAAATCCAAGACTTTCAGAATCAGAAGGGCCAGAGTGTCACACCAATGGATACTGTTCTGAGACCTTATTATTCCGGTAGTAAAAGAATCTTGGGGGCAGAGTCATGTGATCAGGAAATAACTGGTTGTTGATGTTGTTGTTGTCTTGATTTTGAATTTGTTTTAATTGGCCTTGAAGTTGAATATAAGTGAATTAGGTTCTTCAAAGGAAAGGAAAACACTAAGCCAGTTAAATTTTTTTAATTTTAAAATATGTATTCATTAAGTATAATAGAAGGAGGTAGAGATTTTCATGAGATTCTTTCCGAGTTGGCACATTTTCTATAAAAATATTGGGAGGCATAAGTTTTTTTTTCCCTTCTTGATCCCATGCATGAGAACTTGAGCAAAAGTAATTCCAAGGTGACACATTCTTCCATATACCAGCAAAACCTAAGTCAAACAAAATGTAAGTGCTGATGAAAATTATATAAAGCAGACTGTTCTACAGTGTTGAATGTATCTATTAACTTGCCTTTTAACTTTTATAAATGACTTAATGTACTTCTTGTACCTCTAAATTATCTGTTATAGATATTCATATAAATTCATTCATTAAATATGACCTTAACTTGGAAAATATTGTATAAACTATGCTAATTCTCTTGGATACACTTTGAGTTATATTAGTTCTCTGAACTCTTTAACTTATTTTATTCATTTTAGCATAAAGTATATCTAATATTAGTAGCATTTTATTCATTTTTGAGCCTATCTGGATTTGCTATCTTATCATTTCTTTTACTACATAAGCTAAAGTGTATCCATTATTTGTTTGCTCACATGTTTTCTTTTCTTCTGTGAGTTTAAAAATTCAGTTCCAAGACACCCTCTGTGCCATCTGTGTATTGCCATCCAAAACACAGCAAGATTGCAGTTCTTTCTCTATCCCATTCCACTGCCACTTTCTTCCTGTGGCACCACTGCCTTGAAGCTGACACCCCAGGGTATTTTGTTGACTCCCTGGCTTTGCAAAACCTGATTTACCATTGTTAATAATTTTAGAGTTTTCATCCTTATCTCCTCTATGTTAATAGGTTGAATCCAGATTTATCATTCTTTTTAATTAATCTGATTAACCTTCCTAGGCTCACATAAATCCCCAGTGTAAGTTTCTTGTTTGAAAGTAGAGAAGCCCCAGTTTGAAGGTCTTTTCAGATCATCAGTAGGATAAAATTAAGTTGACTCACTAAAAAGATCTGCTCATTCCTATCACAGCATTTCTTTCTTTCTACCTTTAAACTCTACTCAGCTCTCAGCAGGAATGTTCTCTTCCCTTCATTCAATCCTTATTATCTTATACTCAAATCATTTCTGTGCTATGCAGTTCTTCAGCACCCACAAAAACCCACTATATTCTACCAATTTGTTCTATGAGATATATTGCTTTTTGGTATTTTCTGTCATGTTAATCTAGATATGTACTTCTTGCCCATAGCTTCTAGTGTCTTGGAGCTTGTCTGACTTGAGGGTTGGCTAATTCCTTCATAGTTTTGCTCAAATGTCAGCTTTTTAAAAAAGCTTAATATTTCAAATGCTATTTGCTACTCACCTGGCTTCTCACCCAGGGTGTCCACATTCCTGACCCCCTTAGCCTGCTGAATGTTTTACATTTGACTTGTCACATTCCACAACACATTGTAAAGTTTGCTTATATTTTTATTATGATGTTGCCTAAAGTCTGCCTTTATCATTAGGAGATAAATACCCCAAGGACAGAGAATTTTATTTTGTTCACTAATATATCCCATGAAGTTAGAAGAGTAGTGAATATAATATGTGATCCAGAAATAGTTGTAGAATGGATGAATAATGTCAGTCTTCTACAGCATGTCCTGTTGTCATGCTGCTAAGGATATAGTGCAGTGTGTTTCCAAAAAGGTAGTTAAATTTAAGTTGGATAGATATACAGTCAGAGAAGAAGGAGGAGGATGAGAAGAACAGAGGAAAGGGGATTAAAAACAGGGAGAAATAAAGGAAGAGAAAAGAAAATTGATGCCTTTCAACTTTAAATCTTGCTTTGTTGGTGTCATATCTCCCTGGCTCACAGTCACAGGTTCATAATTTCAATAGTTTTTTGAAAGTTGTTGCAAAAAGCATTTAGTTGCTTCTATACTACTACTAGACAGTGATTCCATTTTGTTTGTCAAGATCAAATTTGAGAAGGAAAGCAAAATTATGAGAGGGAGAGAAAGAAGATGCCTAACTAGCCATATCACCTAAATCACTGGGACTATGTAATGCATTTAGACAACCCTCATGCATAAAGAATGTGCTGTTTTCCTTTTATCTTCAATGTGTTGGCATAGGTATTCAATATTTCACATACACATGATAGGATGGTTCATTAAACAGGTTGACAAGGCTGGAAAATGAGAAGTTAAATGAATCTGGTGAAGAGCATAAAAATCTAGTATAGCTCATCTCAACAAAAGGACTGTTATTCTGGAAAATCCAATCTGGGATTTAGTGCATTCTTTATGCACGAGGGTTGTCTAAATGTATTACATAGTCCCAGTGATTTAGGTGATACGGCTAGTTAGACAGGCATCTTCTTTCTCTCCCTCTTATAATTTTGTTTTCCTTCTCAAATTTGATCTTGACAAACAAATGGAATCACTGTCTAATCACTGGGTAGCATATAGAATTTAAAACCTACACTGATGGCACTCAAGACACGTTTCACAGAAGCCATAACAATACTATGGCATGAGGAATCTTATAATGTGTTCTGAGTGTTATTGTCCTGGTGATTCCCGGATGGCCTTGAAATACTAAGGCCACAAGGGCATTTGCATTTCCTTTGTGCAAATCTATACATACTGTGTTTAGTGTCTTTTGAAGACTTTTCAGAGTAAAATGATTTTATTGATGTCCAGAGGTTATCAATTCAGCATCTACTATTTGCTTTGACTTTCAGACAACCACACCAACCACACTCTCTACACTTCCAAAGAGCTATCAAGAAAAGTACGAATGAAAAGTCAGAATGCGTGTTTGTTCATAGGAAAGAGAGACACGGGCTATAAATCACTCCATCATTTTAGTGAGCCAATGTAGGATGCACTATAAGTAGTTCTTAAGAGACATTAGGTAATAACACATTGCGCTTTTCAAAAAATGAATTATATGAATAGTGGGTGCATTTAAATATCAAGAATCCAGTTCTACACTAGAAGTTACAATCATTAAACCTGGTTAGGTTTGGTAGGTTTCTGTCATCATAGTGTGCTCTGTTTACTGAGAAATCAGTGCAGCTGGTAGAGTGACTTCAAATAACAAGTCACTCTGCCATCTTGAAGTAGCCTATTGGATGAGATATTGAGTTCGGTTCTGCCCACATATTTGTTGTCACTCCACAGAATCCCAGCTCTACACCCACAGCCAATTAGAATATGCAAATAAAACTTCTAAAATAGTCAACAAAAAAGCAATAAAAATAAAAGCACTTTGTTCTCAGCTATGAACAGTAGAGAATATGTACTTGCTTTTGAAGACTATTGGGAATAATTCCCAGGAGCTGATACTGACTTCTGTCTTTGTCAGTGCTAATACATAAAAAATTCTTAATGTTTTATTGTAATTAAAATTCTTTTTTACTTTCATCACTGTTAAACCCTCAGAATCTAACCCCCATTTAGATAAAGCTCTTTTTAAGATTCACAGTTTTGTTACTTATTCAATTGCTATTCCCGCCAGATGGCTTTTTTGCTACCTTATGTTTAAAACTTTTTTCTTATCACTTCATCTCTCTCCTCCTCCATGCAATGGAATACTCACTCAGTCAGTGATACTCTGAAGTTAAAGTTTAAAACTCAGAAAATAAATGCATTAAGAAGATTTTGTAGGTAGTTTTATATCTTTATTCAATAAAAAGATGAAGAATTTTCATATTTCTTTTCCTTTTTGCTACTTTGCTTTTATGATTGCTTCCATATGGGCAGAATTATTATTAATGGTTGATGACAGGATCATCTGGAACTTTATGATAATCCAAGAAAGATGAAGAAGAGAGTCTTTGTTGTTTTTTTTTTTTTTCCATTTATTTTTCTGTGCTATTTTGAGAAGCTTTATAGGTAACTTCAAGTGTTTAATGTTTAAAATGTTGTCTTTTGAATTTCCTATGTTAATTATCTATGCTGTCCCCGTATATAATCTGTAGAAATATTGATGAGTGAAGATTATTTACTAAAAAATTGATCCATATTGACTATGTGGATTTATTAGTATTTTACCTGATTTCTGATTTACATACTAGCTTTAGGCTTATAGCAAGTTTTATTTAAGTTTTAAGACCTTGGTGATTTCATGAAATTGGAGTTTTGAACAAATCTGGGCTGAATTTCAAGTTTGATTTATTACTTCAGGCAGAAACCATGTAAAGTTTGGCAGTGTGAGATGAGTTTTGAGTTTAAGTTCTCTGGTTCATTTAAACCTGGATCTCAAAGAAATCCTCAAGGGATAAGAACCCACAGGAACTGAAGCCACATTCACTATAAATATTTTCAAGATAAAAATATTTTCTGACCTCTAACTCAAATTCTTTTTTTTTTTTAATTCTTTTTTATATATTAACACTTACAACGTTACTGTCCAAAGCAGTCATCTTTTTACAGGTTGCGGTGACAAATTACTACTTGAAGACCATAAATTGACTGTAGCATTATTAAGAATGATTTGGCCAAAATGCAAAATTAGTGAGAGTTTTTCAGTTAATCATCCCATTTTCCAGCAATATTAATTCCCATATTTATATTGCACTTCTAGCTTGAAAAATCTGAAAACTAAAATATCCTAGGAAAGGGAAGTTGAAGAGAAATCACTGCTATGTACCTGTTTTAAAAGATACCCAGTTATAAGAATTAGAACAATAATAGCCCTTTAACTTAGAATATATCAAGCTCATGAGTTTTGTCTTGAAAATTATACATACATTAAAAACAATGGTTTTTATAAAGTTTCATCAGCTCCAAGTATCAGTGTGTTAACTGAGCTGGGAGGCAGTAGAATTTAACTTCTGAAGAAAAAAATTATTGATATAATACACTTAAATGTTTCTTAATACCTTTTTAATAAATAAAGGAACTGAGATAAAATCAGAAAGCTTTTGGAAAAAAACTCAGAAAAAAGCAATTGCAAAGAAGTTTTATCTAGTGCATGCTTAGAATAAAAATATTTATTATCATTTTCTGTTTTCTTTGGTCTTTTTGAATTGTGATTAAACATTCTTTAGAAGTAGGAAATAACACACTGTTATGTATGATTTTATTCCATGTTTAATGTTCCTTTAGGAAATATCTTCTGTGAGAAATGTAACTTTTTCAGGGAATATACTTTTATGGGAGTAGTATACTTACTATTTCTTAAGGTGAATTTTTATTGAAATTACTTGGTAAGACTCTTATTTTCAAACTAAAGGAAAAATCTCAATTAGGAAGTTTGCTGCTGCTGCTAAGTTGCTTCAGTTGTGTCCGACTCTGTGCGACCCCATAGACGGCAGCCCACTAGGCTCCCCCATCCCTGGGATTCTCCAGGCAAGAACACTGGAGTGGGTTGCCATTTCCTTCTCCAATGCATGAAAGTAAAAAGTGAAAGTGAAGTCGCACAGTCATGTCCGACCCTCAGCGACCCCATGGACTGCAGCCCACCAGGCTCCTCCATCCATGGGATTTTCCAGGCAGGAGTACTGGAGTGGGGTGCCATTGCCTTCTCCGATTAGGAAGTTTAACCTCAGTCAAATATCTCATTTAATATTCTTGATCATTCATACTAGTCTCTAGACTCTAGTTTTTTTTTTTTGTTTTTTTTTTTTAAGGCTTTAGGTAGTGACATACTGTTCATGGGTTTGAACAGCCTTTAAAAAAAAGAAAAAACCTTTAAAAAAAAGAAAGCTGCACGCCAAAGAATTGATGCTTTTAAACTGTGGTGTTGGAGAAGACTCTTGAGAGTCCCTTGGACTGCAAGGTGATCCAACCAGTCCATCCTAAAGGAGGTCAGTCCTGGGTGTTCATTGGAAGGACTGATGCTGAAGCTGAAACTCCAATACTTTGGCAATCTGATGCGAAGAACTGACTCATTGGAAAAGAGGCTGATGCTAGGAAAGATTGAAGGCAGGAGGAGACGGGGACGACAAAGGATGAGATGGTTGGATGGCATCACTGACTCAATGGACATGAGTTTGAGTAAACTCCAGGAGTTGATGATGGACAGGGAAGCCTGGCATGCTGCAGTCCATGGGGTCACAAAGAGTCGAACGTGACTGAGTGACTGAACTGAACTGACTGAGATAGTGACACTCACTTTGTCAAGTTATAAAATGTAGGTAAAATACATTGGTTGAATAGATGTAAGTGGACCTTGTCAACGTAAAAGAACCTTAAGAACAGAGTTGAGATTGAACTGACAAATTACTAAATCAAAATGCTTCATATTTCATGATTGTTGACAAGACCTCTATATGTCTTCTCTGTAAAATGACTAAAAGCTCTACTCGTCAAGATCATATAAAGTCAAGGAGTTGTACAAGGATATCCTCAAATTTCAATGTTTTAATGCCTTCCAAGGACAAAGCATCTTTGAGCATTTTTGTTCCTTGAATGTCAGAAACGAGATGGGTAAAAATCAATGATCAGTAGCACTTACTACTCTTGCAGGGTGTTGGGATCTGCGTCTTAGCAGAACTGCCCTGTCAGGCTTTTTTTCTGGAATCACAGGTCATTGTGGTAACTAAAATACTGTAAATTAAAATAAAACTGTATGGGTGAAACTAAAATTGTCAGAACAGACCTGGTGAGAATGTGATGATTAGAGCTAGGAAGGACTGGGAACACTTGCCTGGTAGGGAATCTTGTTTGTCTGGAAAAAACTTAAATACAGTGAATAAAAAGGGAAAATGCCAGAACCATGGAGGTGAAAAAGGTTGGTGTTTAATCTTAAAAGTTTGTATGGGCAGCAGTTACATATCTTAAAGAAACTATTAAAAATTAGCATTTGTTTAATCCAGTAAGAATGATATCATTTTCCTTAGCAATTTGTAACTTGGGACTAACCAATATGTAACTAACCAATATGGTGTTTTAAATCTTCTGTGATTTGGGATATAAGTAGTCAGATGTGTTTGTCAGTTTTTAAAACATGACAGTTCAGTTCAGTCGCTTAGTCGTGTCCAACTCTTTGCGACCCAATGAACCACAGCATGCCAGGCCTCCCTGTCCATCACCAACTGCCAGAGTTTACCCAAACTCATGTTCACTGAGTCCATGATGCTATCCAACCATCTCATCCTCTGTCATCCCCTTCTCCTCCTGCCCTCAATCTTTCCCAGCATCAGGGTCTTTTCAAATGAGACAGCTGTTCGCATCAGGTGGCCAAAATATTGGAGTTTCAGCTTCAACATCAGTCCTTCCAATGAACACCCAGGACTGATCTCCTTTAGGATGGACTGGTTGGATCTCTTTGCAGACCAAGGGACTCTCAAGAGTCTTCTCCAACAGCACAGTTCAAAAGTATCAATTCTTCTGTTCTCAGCTTTCTTTATAGTCCAACTCTCAAATCCATACATGACTACTGGAAAAACCACAGCCTTGACCAAAGAGACCTTTGTGGACAAAGTAACATCTCTGCTTTTTAATATGCTGTCTAGGTTGTTCATAACTTTCCTTCCAAGGAGTAAGCGTGTTTTAATTTCATGGCTGCAATCACCATCTCCAGTGATTTTGGAGCCCAAGAAAATAAAGTCAGTCACTGTTTCCCCATCTATTTGCCATAAAGTGGTGGGACCAGATGCCATGATTTTAGTTTTCTGAATGTTGAGCTTTAAGCCAACTTTTTCACTCCCCTCTTTCATTTTCATCAAGAGGGTTTTTAGTTCTTCTTCACTTTCTGCCATAAGGGTGGTGTCATCTGCAAATGTGAGGTTATTGATATTTCTCCCGGCAATCTTGATTCCAGCTTGTGCTTCTTCCAGCCCAGTGTTTCTCATGATGTACTCTGCATAGAAGTTAAATAAGCAGGGTGACAATATACAGCCTTGACGTACTCCTTTTCTTATTTGGAACCAGTCTTGTCTAACTCGGTGAAGCTAAGCCATGCAGTGTAGGGCCACCCAAGAAGGACAGGTCCTGGTGGAGAGGTCTGACAGAATGCGGTTCGCTGGAGAAGGGAATGGCAAACCACTTCAGTATTCTTGCCTTGAGAACCCCATGAACAGTATGAAAAACATGACAAGGGGGTGTTTTTGTGAGGATGATGTTTTTCCTATTTCTTCATTGATTAGTGTACCAGCTCAGTTAGTAAAGAATCCTCCTGCAATGTAGGAGACCCTGGTTTGATTCCTGGGTTGGAAAGATCCCCTAGAGAAGGGAACAGCTACCGACTCCAGTATTCTGGCCTGGAGAATTCCATGGACTATACAGTTTGTGGAGTTGCAAAGAGTCAGACATAACTGAGTGACTTTTACTAAAAACCAATGACTTCTGGGTATCAACATTTGGGAGATATGGTGAATCCAACAATTATGTGGAATTTGAAGTAGAAAAAGAGAAAATGGCTCTTCTTGTAGTAATCCATTTCACCAGAATTTAGGTAAATGTGAAATGTACTGTGTAATTTTGTAGCAGAGGGAGTTTCAGCTTCAACATCAGTTCTTCCAATGTGACAAATTACAACTAATTTTGTCACATTAGTACTAATATATGTGAAGAAATATTATAAAATACATTCTCTTTAGACATACTTCTTGATAATGTGTCTTACTGTTTGTTCTGTGATTAAGGTTTTTATGAATGACATTCTGGAGGGGCACAATGTAAATTCTAAGAACTTCTTTATAGTGAGTCATTCTTATTTTTATGTTTGTTGTCATTGTTGTCAGTTTGCTCCAAACTACTAAAATTTTGGCCCCCTTATAGTGTCTGTTGATGTACCAGGTCACTGCATGAAAATGTTGTGTACTTTTAATTTTTAATACCAGAGATATGATGACTCTGGTATCCTAGTCATTGAGCTTACACTTAGATTGCAGTTCTCAACCAATTTTCATTTATATTAGTAAGTTAGTGTTCTGTCATTTTCCCTTTTCCCATTTGCTAGCATTCTATATTATCTGATGTAATTTTGATTTCAAAAATAGCTTCAGATTTGTCTTCCTTATTTAATCTCTAGTGCATGCTAAGTTGCTTCAGTCTTGTCTGACTCTTTGCAACCCCTTGGACTGTAGTGCCAGGCTTCTCTCTCCATGGAATCTTCCAGGCAAGAATACTGGAGCGGGTTTCCATGCCCTCTTCCAAAGGATCTTCCAAGCCCGAGATCAATTCTGCATCTCTTCTGTCTCCTGTATTGGCTGGAGGGTTCTTTACGACTAGTGCCACCTGGGATGCATTCAGTTTTTTCTGTTGTTGTTGTTCTTTTTGTTCTTTTTTCTCTTTTATTTCCTTTCCTTTTGCTTTTCATTATGTTATTATTTAGGAACTATTCTTTCTAGAGCTTCATTTAAATGATTAATTTGGGTGAATAAACACTCAAGGCATAAAATGCAAAATGCTAAAAGCAATATAAAAAATGCTCTCACATCTGTTCTCCAGCCATCAAGTTCCACTTGCTGAAAGTTACCACCTATAACAATTACAGAGAGATTTAGATTATAGACTCTATCATCTAGAAAGAAGGAAGGAGGGAGAGGAAAGGAAATTACAGAAGTTGACAGGATCAATCAATGAAATCATATGTCACAAACAAGAGATGTCTCTTTGCTCAGTTTCAAATGTACTGTCAACCATAAAGTTTCTGTCTCTGTTCTCTTTTCTAGTAGCAAGTTAATACCACGGGGCAGTGTGGTGAAAGGATGGAAGCCTAAAATGAAAACATCTGTACTGTGTAATCATACAGTTAGTTGAATTGCAGATAATTTGTCTAAAATGTTATTCTGTCCTCTCTGAAAAAAATTATTTTTTTTAAATTTTGTTCTCAAGAGGAAAAAGGAAAGAAGAAAGAAGAAAAAAAGAAAATATTTTGTTTTTACCAAGGAATGAAATATGAAAGGTATAATATGCCAAATAGTGTAGTTAACAAAAAGGATACAATGTACAAAATATATTGATGCAATTAATAAACAGATTTAGTTAACAGTTAACTTCTAAAAATAAGAAAAAATAGTTTTTTAAAAAATTTATACTCAATAAAGAAAGTAGAGATAAATTTATATAATCTTTAAAAATACAGAAATGAAAAAAAAATAAAAAAAATAAAAATACAGAAATGAAGTGAGAGGAAGCCCATTTTACTATTATTCTATTAACAAATACAGGATCAAAATTAAAAGAAAAATTAAAACAATTTCTTCCCTCTGTCACTCTTATACACATTGCTCTGGACCATTTTTAGGTCATCTTAATCTTAACTATTCAGACCACTCCTGGTTCCGGGTCCTTTCATTCTTTGAATCTGTGTCTCAGTGACACAGTCACCCACAGATGTGGCTTTCAGGCTCAGAGCATCTGTCATAATTTGGACCTTTGAAGTTACCTCTTGTTCTTGAAGACAGCGTTTGGAATTCTCTATTCAATCACTTTGAACTTTGGTTATCCCATCACAAGTGATAAAGTAAATATGTTTCCAAAACAAAGTTAAATCCAACCATCCTCTGCATCCATAAATCTTTTTCACAGGCAATAAGATTGCTTCAAAGAAAATAATTTTAGCTGTAAGAAAACAAGAATTTTTAATCTTTAAACTAGGTTTTAGAATCTTATACATATCCCACTTTGCTTCAAGGAAATCTGAGGATATTTTATAAGTGGAGCTAACGTATGAAAGTACCTTGAAAAATGTGAAGTGTTCTGTAAAGTTTATATAAATGTAAACACCATTGTTTTTATGGTATGTGTTGATAGCTATCCCTGTTTCTTCAGAAGGTCACCATAGAGATTATGAAAGTTCAGATTTTCATTCTGAAAATTTGTAAGCTGAAATCAATTAAAACTTGACTAACATGGAATTAGTCCTTTACATGTTTGTAAAATAGTAGTGATAGAGGTACAAAATAAATAACATGCAGCACCAATATATATATAACAGAGCATGCGGAATGTAACATTATATATTAATAAAAATATATAATGACCCTATTTAATATGTAATAAAAATACATAACAAATTAAAAATTATTTTGCTTTGTTTTTTAACTTACCATTAACATACCATATGCATCATGTAACCATACCAGTATGCTGTTGTGTAATACCAACACCCTTCCTCTGAAGCATTGCTTGAATTTTACCTTGAGAATATTCAGTTAACTTATGTCTGGTATGCATGACCAATTCATCATCAAAATTTTTTTTTATTAATAATTTATTTTAATTGGAGGATAATTGCTTTACAGTATTGTGTTGGTTTCTGCCATACATCAACATGAATCAGCCATAGGTATACATATGTCCTCTTTCTCTTGAACCTCCTTCCTACCTTCCACTCCATCCCATCCCGCTAGGTTGTCCCAGAGCACCGGTTTGAGCTCCTTACATCATATAGCAAATTCCCACTGGCTAGCTATTAGGTTGGTGCAAAGGTAATTGTGGTTTTTCATTGTTGAACTTTGCTGTTTGATGTTGGAATGCATTCTTAAATAAATGTAGATATGCTATGCACCATTTTAATGTACATTTCTTGCATTCCTTGCCAATGATTTATTACTTGCTATTTATATTTATTTTAGACTAGGGAAATGATATTAGATAAAAAGCAAATTTAAGCAATTTTTTTTTATTCAAGTTCAAAATGAGTAGTACAGCAATGGAGGCAACTCACAACATCAACAATGCATTTGGCCCAAGAACTGCTAACGAACATTCAGTGCAGTGGTGGTTCAAGAAGTTTTGACAAGGAGACAAGAGCCTTGAAGATGAGGAGCACAGTGACTGTCCATGGAAAGCTGACAGTGACCAATTGAGAGCAATCATCGAAGCTGATCATCTTACAACTACAGGAGAAGTTTTCAAAGAACTCAATATCAATCATTATATGGTCACTTGCCATTTGAAGAAAATTGAAAAGCTGAAAAAGATTGATAAGTGGATGATTCATGCTGCTGCTGCTGCTGCTTAGTCACTTTCAACTTTGTGCGACCCTATGGACTGTAGCCTGCCAGGCTCCTCTATCCATGGAGTTCTCCAGGCACGAATACTAGAGTGGGTTGCCATGGCCACCTCCAGGGGATCTTCCTGACCCAGGAATCAGAGCTGGGTCTCCTACATTGCAGGCAGATTCTTTACTGCTGAGCCACCAGGGAAGCCCGGGTGCCTCATGAGCTGAACGCAAACCAAATACATCATCGTTTTGTAGTGTCATCTTCTCTTATTCTATGCAACAACAGCAAACCATTTCTCAAACGGATGGTAACATGCGATGAAAAGCAGATTTTATCTGACAACTGACACCTTAGTGGTTAGACTATGAAGAAGCTCCAGAGCCCTTCCCAGAGCCAAACTTGCATCAAAAAAAGTTCATGGTCACTGGTGGTCTGCTGCCAGGTCTGACCTACTACAACTCTCTGAATCCCAATGGAACCATTATATCTGAGAACTATGCTCAGCAAATCGTTGAAATGCACTGAAAACTGCAATGCCTGCAGCCGACATTGATCAACAGAAAGGGCCCAATTCTCCATGACACAGCCAACTGCATGTCACGCAACCAATGCTTTAAAAGCTGAATGAATTGGGCTACGAAGTTCTGTCTCATCCACCATATTCTCCTGACCTCTCACCAACAGATTACCACTGACTGAGCATCTCAAGAGCTTTTTGCAGAGAAAATTCTTCCACATTTTCTCCAAGAAAATGCTCGGAGGCAGAAAATGCTTTCCAAGAGTTCATCAAATCCCAAAGCATGGACTTTTATGCTACAGGAATAAACAAACTTCTTTATCATTGGCAAAAATGTGTTGCTTCTACTGATTCCTCTTTTGATTAATAAAGATGTTTTTGAGCTTAGTTATAATGATTTAAAATTCATGGTCCAAAACCACAGTTACTTTTGTAACAGCCTAATATTTTACGTATGATAATGTATATGTTTCAATGCTACTCTCTCAGTTTGTCCCACCCACTTTCCTCCAGTGTGTCCACAAGTCTGTTGTCTGTATCTGCATTGCCAATGCTGCCCTGGAAATAGGCTCACCAGTGCCATCTTTCTAGATTCCATATATATGCATTAAAATATACTATTTGTTTTTCACTTTCTGACTTATTTTACTCTGTATAAACCTAGGCTCTAGGTTCATCTACCTCATCTGAACTGACTCAGACTAATTCCTACTTATGGCTGAGTAATATTCCATTGTATATGTGTACCAAATCTTCTTTATCCATTCATTTGTCAATGGACATCTAGGTTGATTCCATGTCCTAGCTATTGTAAATAGTGCTGCAGTGAACATGGGATACATGTGTCCTTTTCAATTATGGTCTT
Source organism: Bos indicus x Bos taurus (assembly GCF_003369695.1). Taxonomy (NCBI): domain Eukaryota; kingdom Metazoa; phylum Chordata; class Mammalia; order Artiodactyla; family Bovidae; genus Bos; species Bos indicus x Bos taurus. Next base: position 33,513,897 of record NC_040077.1, read on the forward strand.
TCTCAGTGTACATGCTGAATAGTGGGATTGTTGGGTCATATGGTAGTTTTATTCCGAATTTTTTAAGGAATCTCCATACTGTTCCCCATAGTGGTTGTATCAATTTACATTCCACCAACAGTGAAAGAAGGTTCCCTCTCCAGCATTTATTATTTATAGATTTTTTTAATCAAAAAGTATATTTGAAGTCTATAATATACAAGATTCAGAAAGAATTCCAAAAAATTCATGTCCTTGAGAGGATTTCAAACCATCATACAGAGCAAACTAATAGTTCAAAGCCCAGAACAGTGCTTCATGGATACACAGTGACCACAAGAGCTATAGCATTTCTTGGCAGGTCTTGGGAAGGTAACAGAAAGAGAAAAGGAAATTCCCAATGAGGCACTAGAGTTATACAGAAAAATGTTGAGGGGATGCTCCCAATGACCAGCCCTTGCATAGGACTATGACTGGACCTGGAGTGCTTTCGTTGTCTCCAAAGAAAAGACTTAGAAAAACTTTATGCAGGATCTAACACATGATATCTCAGTCACCCTTAATAGCGCAAGATGGTCCCCACTGGTGCAATGGCATAAATGTTTAAAAAATTTAAACTAGCAACTAGAAAAAAAAAAGAGACATGGTGCCCCAGGTAGTAGGGCAAAAGTAGAGAGCATCTAGGTGCATGTGGCTGGCAATCCAGATGTTGGAGACAAAGTAAAAGTGTGATGGTGAGAAAGTATCTGAGGATCTGTGGTGACAGCACTTAGAAAAGGCAGTAGACAGTTGGGATGGGATGAATCAGCTGGAAGGTGGGTCTCAGCCATTTAGCAGAATGTCTCACAGCCTTTGAGACAGGAAATGAGGTGAATGTAGTAACAAAGAAAGTTGGAGCCAAGAACAGGCCTGCCTACAGAGGAGGTCTGGAAGAGGAATCAAAGAAAGTCATCAAGGCAAAAGTGCATTTCTAAGACCTGGAACATACAGGGCAGAGGAAGCCCGAGGCTCCCAAAGAAGATGGGCGTCTGTATTTCAGAAGGACCTAAATGCCAGCAGGCATGGAGAGATGAGGGAAGTTGAGCTCATGTGCAGAAACAGAGGCAGAACTATGTCCCTCAAGGCAGGAATCTGATGGGGAGGGATTTGGGAGCAGGAACTGGGCTGGGTCTGATTTAGACCTGATGAAATCAGTGTTCTGCTTTTACCAAATTGAGCATAGATGGGTTGAAGGCAGGTAGACAACTTGATTATTTGGGTCTCAATAAGAGAGGGGTGGAAATTAAGATGCATTAGATGTTATTTTATATTCATTATTTCTCTTAGCCTCTTTGGAGCCCACAGGAGATAAATGTTTCCCTCATTTTCTGGATTAGTCTCAGTAAGACTAAATTACTTAACAGCCAGACAAATAATAGAAAACAGGGCAGACGGGGCTCTAAGCTTCATCTTTAACATTTGTCCACTGTGCTGTGTTGGCACTGACTTGGTTCGAGTGTTTCCTTTAGGGTTCTTTTTTGCTCGGAACAACTGGGTCAGATTAGGCAGCATTCTGCATGAAGCTAATGGAGTGTCGAGGCCTCCTGACTGAGTCAGAAAGCCTTTGTCAGCAAGTTCTACAGAACCCTGACTAAATGAAAACTACCAAGGCAAGCTCATCCTTTGAGAAATGTCAAAAGTTATAGGGCACTGATCATCTTAACATATAAAAGGGGTGCTTCTCTGTGCTAAAGAGCACTGTGGGGACGGATTGCTTGGTAGTCAACTAAGGAGGTCCACCAAGACCTCACTCAGCAAAGAGTCACATGCAGAGAGAGGAGGGACTTTGTAAAAGTGAACCAACAGCACGGTTTTATTAATAGGTGTATATGTAGGTAGGTACACATACACACATGTACACACACAAACACATATTGCCAGAATTGATGGTGGCTTGGCTACTAGCTTTTATGCTTAGAATTTTACAAAAGGGATTTATTATAGAAATATTCTACTTCGTGGAAGCAGGGACTAAGTAGAGTTATTCCATTTTTACAACTCTTTTCAAAAGCTACGCAATGTAATCCTGAGTTGGACTCTCTTGACCTTACAGTAAAAGTGCAGTAATGGGTAGGCAAGCAAAATGTTTTAGATCCAGGCAGTGAAGTTGCAGAGTGTGTTTGTGATTCACTTTGAGTATTATTATTCTCATCTCTGATGTTGTTGTTTAAATCAGTCATTAATATCATTTGCTTTACATACAGTGTGTGATCATCAAAGCATTATTTTCAAGTGTCAGTCTATTTAGTCTTTGTACATATTTTCCCCATGTGGAATCTTAATTAATTTACTATACATAGCTCAAATGTCTCTATTTTCTTTCTCACCTGAATGAGAGCAGGACCTTGACACCTCTGTGTGTTATTTCTGAGAATCCCTGGGTACTCAGACCTTCACAATGCCCTGTGACCATGTCTCATTGCCTCCTTCCTGTTCCTGATGATCACACTTTTTGCCTTTCACTGGTCACAAGGCACTGGTCTGTTACTGTTCTGATCCTGGGCCATGAATAGGGTCTCCTGCAAATCTCTTAGCAGCTGCTCCTTTTGGGACTCACAAACCCTCACCTACCACTCTGAGCTCCCATGTAGCTCAGGCAGAAAAAGCCACCTGCTACAGACCAGAAGAACAGTCTCTAGCTCAGCCATGGTTGGGATTGAGTACCTTTTCCTTCACAGGTGCTTTTGATGGGCTCAAAAAAGACTTGAGTCCACACTGAAATATGAGTCTTTAACTCACTTGACCAAACGCCAATCATGCCACACATAATGTGGGCATACTTGCAACGACTTGCTGTGCAAATTTGGGTGGTCCCAAACAAAAACCACATTCTCCAAAACGCTGTACTTCACTAGAAACTGTAAAGGATTTCAGTTTTCCTCTGAAAGGACTTCAAAATTTTATCTTGGGCACACTATGTCAAGGATAAATCCATAGGAAGGTGAAAATGGGCTTTATGCTTCGCTAGGAATTTGTATACATTGTCATCTTACTGTTGAATAGAAGACCAAATTCTAGGTCCACAACTGGTTTCAGTGAGATTCTTTCTTTCCAAGCTACAGAGTTTGGAGCATCTTCTTCCCAGAACTATTATAATACTTGGGTTTCTATTTAGTTTTGTTTTTGTAGATGTCTGAACCTATGGATATAATTGGATCATAAAAAGTATACTTTCCCCAAAAAAGCTGCTTTAGTTGCTGAATCCTCAAAATGAGAATATGAGGCTCTAAAGAAAATGTTTAATTATCAGTCAGTATGAGAAAACACAATAAAAATAATGGTATATGAGGAAATAACAGACCTCCTACTAAATCTTTTAGCAATGGTCCTTATCCTATGCCCCTTTGCTTCAGGAAGCCCCAACACCTCTTGCTGTCATTCTTTAAATTCTGAAGGTATTTCCTGATGCTTCCTACCTTCCTCTTATTAACCACCACTGTCCAACACACCCATTTCTCCTGGGATTTTATTTCCTGTTTTTGGGAAACAGTGCATCACCTATGATGGGTGAGCTTAACCGTAAATGGGATTTCCCTGGTGGCTCAGATGGTAAAGAATACGTCTGCAATGAGGGACACTTGGGTTTGATCCCTAGGTTGGAAAGATCGCTGGAAAAGAGAATGGCTTCCCACTCCAATATTCTTGCCTGGAGAATTCCATGGACAAAGGAGCTGGTAGGCTACAGTCCATGGGGTCACAAAGAGTTGGACACAACTGAGCAACTAACACTTTCACTTTTTCACTAACCATAAGTGAATCATTTATCTTCTAAGTAACTTCCAATTGGCAACTCCCTTTTCATTCTATAACCTCTCACTTTTGCTTTATAAGAGCAGTCACCTTGTGTCATTTATTATACAGGACTCCACAAAATCCTCTATTTTGATGTAAATCATATCTGATAGGGACCACAATGAAACAGACATCAAAAGCTATAAGACGGCAGATGTTAGGGGTTTATGCGTAACGGGCAGAAATGGATTTCTTATAATGATACATGCAAAAATTAACCTTGGTTTTTTTTGACAGCTGAAATTAATGTTGATCATGCGCCTCCATTCTATTCAATTAGCAGCTCATTGCGTTCAGAGTTTCCTTGGTCCAGTTCGGATTTAAGTGTGTGATTCCCTCCTTTCTCCTCAAGCCATGTCAGGAGACTTGTCAAGAGTCTTCATCCTCAGCCCAGGCTGGTATCATTTACCAGAGTTGCACTGTTTTTCTTTTTGTTTGTTTTGTCACCAACATCAATCACAACAGACATCCATCCAAAATGTCCATTCTTTACATACCTAAGTCACTGGCTCACACTAGTCACTCAGCATCCTCCTTTTCCTGACCACAGGCCCTTCAGATCTACTGGCTTTTTCTCACTAACTCTAAGCTCTGCTCAAGGAAAGTTCTATAGGCAGTGAAATGATTGATAGGGTGCTCTGTCAAGGTTGCTTGTCTAGACACATCACAGCCGTTTCCTGCTATTTCATACCATGTGAGACTGATTGTAAGTCTTGCCGTCTCCCAGAGAGGGAGGCACTAGTTCTGTTGGCTTAAAGATCCCCACAAACTAGCTTGAGGAACACGAAAGACAAAGCTCCTTTTCAAAGGCTCACATCAACATCTAAATTTCTTAATCCTGTTCATAACTCTTTATATTTATATATTTACTTTTATTGAAATATAGTTGATATACAATGTGTTAATTTCTACTGCACAGCAAAGTGATTCAGTTACACACACACCCGCTGAAACATATATATATATATATTCTTTAAAAATTCCATTCCATTATGGGTACAGGATATTGAATATAGGTCCTTATGCTATACAGTAGGACTTGTTTATCTGTTCTATACATGATGGTTAACATCTGCTAAAGCTAAACTCCCAATCCATCCCTTTCCCACCCTCTTTCCCACTGGCAACCACAGTGTCTTCTTTTCTTTAATACCTGTCTCCTGTCACTATTCATATTTGTTAATTTTAAAAAGATTTTAAGAAAATTTGATTCTAACCAATCAAAGATTTTTCTATGACTATGGCTTATGATATAAGCTTTACGTTTTGAGTTCTACTAAGTAGTGGCTTTTGATATTTAAAACCATGATTTTGAGGTTTAAACAGATTACTGTTAAATTATCCATGCTGTGAGTTTTAAAAGTCCATTTCAAAACTCAAAACACTTCATTTCTGTTTACATAATCTTCCCCTGAGGGAAAAAGTGCCTGATGGCTAGTTTTCATGGCAAGGAGGGGTTTCACGTTAAAAAGGATCACAGAGGGGAGAAAAACAGCATAGTTTTTCTTGTTTCAAAACACACCCCACAACACAATGGCAGGGCAATTGCAGTAATAACAGAAAATGAGGACTACATAATAGTGACTTAATGTTTCCAGATTAAAGACATTGCACAAAATCAACATCTATGGCCATTGTCATTTCCTACAGAAAAACACCTTTTGTTATAAAACCACGAAAAGGTCATAACTAAAAATAAAGGACAGTTCTTTCTTTATGAAACATTTTGGGAGGAAAAAGATGCCATATTTTCCTGTTTATATCATTTATCCATATCCAGAGGGATAGAATACAACTTTATCATGGGATGACACAGATCCATGAAGGAATCACTGCTTCTACTCAAGTCAAGTGAAACTTAAATGCTGTCATATTACTGAGTAGCGTTGTTTTGAATTAGACTTCCTAGAATTTATGCTCTCAAGAATTGAGTGGGTTTCATGGTGGGTCAGACGGTAAAGAATCTGCCTGCAATGAAGAAGACCCTAGTTCGATCCCTGGGTCAGGAAGATCCCCTAGAGAAGGGAATGGCAACCCATTGTAGTATCTTGCCTGGAGAATTCCATGGACAGAGGAACCTAGTAGCCCATGGGGTCACAAAGAGTTGAATATGACTGAGCAACTAACACACACGCACAGTAAAAAAGAACATAAGCTTAAGACTATGAAATACACACATATTCAAACACAAACATTTATCTAAATTTCTGAGTCTCAGTTTACTTATTTGAGAACTGAAAAGAATACTAACTATACATGTGATTGATTTTTATCTTTAAAAATAAGGTAAAGTATGAAAAACACCCACCACATGGTAGTATTCAGTTATTATTAATTTATATACATTTCACTCTAAATTATAAAACTATGGAGGGAACATATATGCCATTTTATATTGGGTTGGTCAAGAAGTTTGTTCGGATTTTTCATAACATCTTATGGAAAAACTTGAACAAACTTCTTGGCCAACCCGATGTAACAACTGGGTATTTTTACCATGCTCTATACTCCTGTTTCTCAAAACATTCAGATTTAGATCACTGGATCAAATATGTCTTCTTTTTTAGGCAGGCAAGAGATAGTTGCTGTTGTTGGATAGAATAAAATGGCTAGAGGAACTAGAAAGATGTATGGTTTTCTTAGGCTAAGTTCTGCTGTAATAGAATATGACACCACAATCTCTTATTTTTGCTCATGCTACATACATACACATCACAAGTTTGCTTCAGCTCTGTTCCTTATCCATCTTCTCTCTGGGACCAAAGAAGCATCCACTATCTGGGGAATCCTGATCTCTTGGCTGATGGGGAAATGCAGAAGGCAGAGCCACATGATAGCTCCTAAGGCTTCTGCTTGGAAGTGGCTTATGTCCCAATTCATTGGCCACAGCGAGTTAGTAGCCAAGCCTGATGCCACTGGGTTGAGAAGAAAAAAAATCCTGCAATGGAGAGAGGTAACAAATACGGTGAACGGTAACACAATCTGACAAAGTGGGCAAAAGTAGATGAGTGTCAAGAGGGTAAGGTATTAATATAAACTATAAAGAATGGTGGGCAGTATTGGCAGCTGTCTACTCAGCTCCAATTATTTGCTGCCATGCATGATTATAGACCCAGTGGTGCCAGATAGAGGTTTTCAGAAGAAGCTGAGGACTGGGGACTGCGTCTATTCATAATTCTCTGAGTCAAACCCAGCTTCTGGATGGATCCTGGCCCTTTGGAACACTAATACCAGGTATAACATAAGAATATGCCAGGACTGGAAAGAATATACACTCACTGTTGCTAAACACCACATTTTTAAGACAGGTTGGGATCTGGTCTTTTATATAAAAGATTTATATTTCCTAATATCATCAATATATTCAAGTATTTTAAAAACACCATGCCAGACTTATAAAATATGATATGGGCAAAATCTGACTCACTGACCACAGTGTCTGAATATGACGATGCTACAGTTTGGAATCTCTCCACTGTCCTGAACTGGCAGCTTCTGAAAGGGGGTATTCATACACACCATCAGATTGCTACATGATGGATGAGTAGGCTGTTTTCTTGTTCTATTGTCTGGGAATGCCAACTTCTAAGGACCTCATTTTTGTGTGACAGACAAGTCTAGAATGTTTAGATAGAACGTAAAGGATTTTTTCCACCACACAAAACATTTACAATGATAGAATTAATAAAAGTGAACAGTGATCAACTGGTATTTTACATTCTTTCTAAATTTGAATTTGTAAATGTTCATAAAGTCATAATGCAATGGAAATGTAAAAGTTTGAAATTATAAAGATGGCTGGCATCATTATTAATGCAGTTTTATATTTAATGTACCAGAGAAACCATGGCAAAAAAAGTGTGTTAACTGGATGTAAAGCTTGGGCTATCAAACAATTGAAGTTAAACAAAGGCTAGTAGCCGTAATAAGAAATTACTCACAGTAAATTAAAATCAGCTAATTGAATTTCATTTTTCCTTTTATATCTCAAATGATCTTGCATTTTGTGTTTTGAGCATATGGAGATAAAGACCTTCCATCCTCCATATCTGTCTCTTAGATATCCTAGTCCTTGCTGTGGTCTAAAATTAGGACCACAAAGGCCACATTTGATGTATGAACATTTGGGTAAAGGGGAGACACTGCATTCTATCTGTCCTTGTATCTTCATCACCTGGCAAAGTGTATGACACAAAATAGATGCTCAATATCTTATTAGATGAATTCGTATTCAGGATAATATAGATGTTTTTTATCAAAACAACTGCCTCCCCCATTTAATATGCTAAATATTTAACAACATAGATCCTGGAGAACAAGAGTGCAAGTTTAATTTCTTTTACTATTATTGTATTTGGATCTCCTGGCCTGAATGAATGACTGGGTTACTTAAAGATTTTAGCTACATCCTTTAGAGAAGTATTTTAGCTCAGTCTATCTGTCATCTATCATTTTATTTGTCTGCCTGTCTTCCTATCTGTATCCTTATGTGTAATAGGCATAATAAAAGTACCAGATGCCTGTACAAAGTTTTTTTCCCATATCCCATCATCTTTTCCAAATCGTACTGTAATTCTTTGAAATGGATGCTAACAATTATAATTTTATAGTTACATATAAGGATATGAAAGTTCAAAGGAACAAAGCCACTTGCTGAGATGAACATATCTTATAACTGAAAACACAAGTCAACAAATCCTTAATTCTATTTCCATTATACATTGCATTCAGTTTAGCTCTACTTGCTGCTTCAGCTGTTTTGTCACCAAGTCATATCTGACTCTTTGCGACTCCGTGGACTGTTACCCACTAGGGTCTTCTGTCCATGGGATTTCCCAGACAAGAGTATTAGAGTAGGTTGCCATTTCCTTCTCCAGGGGATCTTCTCAAGCCAGGGATCGAATCCACAGCTCCTTCTTGGCAGGTGGATTCTTTACTACTGAGCCACCAGGGAAGCCTTAATTCTACCTGCTGAATCCCTAATATATGATTTTTATAAACACACACTCTTTAACCAGTAACTAAATAAATGTGAAGCATTGCTTATCCTCATGAGCCTATAAAATTCAAGGGGATATATCCTTCCAAGAAGGATATGAGAAAATAGAGTATTTGTATGTATCAGGTTTTCTTTTTTTTTTTTTTTCTATATAGATCCTATTGATTTCAGGAGTCTTGGATCATTTTTGGCATTCTAGCTACTTGCATCAGAGGCATAGTCAAATGTCCTTTTAACTTCTAATATCAGTTCAGGAGAACAACTTCATACTGAAATAGAAAACGAATGTCTACATCTTCCTCACACACAGTCCCTCTCAGTGGCTGTAGAATCTGATTACTTCAGGGTATCATGCCTACACCACCACTATAATAATTTTCAATATCAACTCATGCTTCAATCTCTGTTCTTTCAAGAAATATTAGAATCATTTGGATCCATGATTTTTAATTTTTTTCATATTTTCTATCTCTTTTTATTTAAAATCTTCCAGTTTCCTAAATTCAGCTGTATCTAGTAAGATGTTCACATCACACCTTAACTTTCTTATTTCAGGAACTGTAATATAATTTCCACAAAATGTATTTTTTAAATCAGCCTTTCCATGTTCATATTGTCTTGATTTTTTCTATATTTTCAGTTCTGTATTCTATTTATAGTACATTTAAATCTACTTATTTTATAGGCTTGATTTTATTGCTAAAAAATAAAACCATATGATCATCTCAATCGATGCAGAAAAACATTTCAAAAAATATTTCAACACCCACCCAGAATATAAATCAACTACAATTAGAATAAACTTTTCTCAAACTTTAGGCATCTTAAAAAATTTTTTATTGAAGTATAATTGATTTAGAATGTTGTATTAGTTTATGGTATACAGCAAAGTGATTTAGGTATGTGTGTGTATTTTTTCTCATATTCTTTTCCATTATAGCTTATTACAGGATATTGAATATAGCTCCATGTGCTATACAGTGGGACCTGGTTGTCTATCTATTTTATATATAGTAATGTTTGTCTGCTAATCCCAAACTCCTCATTTTCCTGCCCCACCCTGTTTCTGCCTTGATAACCTTGTTTTCTATGTCTGTAAGTCCATTTCTGTTTCATAAATCATTCAAGTCATATTTTTGTTTGTGGTGTTAATATTATTATTCTTAGAGTTTTATAGATAAACTAGCATATAATGTAGAAATAATTTTGTTGTTTTGGAAACCAGGATTCTTGGAGAAATAAACAAGATAGATTTAAGTAAAAAAATGGTAGTACTAAGTTTAAATTGTAAGTTGTCTATATGAACTCATGGTGTTTTTATCTTTTTTAAAAATATTAGACTTCATCCACTAAAAAGCAAACTCTAAAAATAAGGACTAATCCAGCAATGATAAGCTTCTTGCTTAATATTTATAATCTCTAAGGATAATTTCCTACTAAAACAAACCAACATTCCTTGGAGAATGCTGATTTCACTCAGATCTAGAGTGGGGCATGTGAGAGTCATGTCAGAAAGTAAGGAAACTTAAAGCCACTAAGGACATAACAGAAAGACACTGGACCCAACTGATGTGTCTTTGGCTCCCACTAGCCCAAGATAGAACAGTCTAAACAAGAAAAAGGAATCATAATCTCCACAAATTCAAGCATGTTTAAATATGAGTTTATAATAATACTTAAAATCTCATTCACTAGCATTTAAGATAAGTAACTCAATTGCTTTGGAAACTGGAAGACAGAGATAAGACTCAAACACTTATCCCGTTTTTCTGTATTAATTATACCTTTGGTTACCTTCCGTGACCAAGTGATTGATGAGGGTATTAAAAAAAATATTCCAGATAATAAATTAAAAATGAATGATAGAAATAAAATCACACCTTTTGAAATCTCTGTGAAATGAAGGATCTCATCATTGATTATAAATTTTTATATAACAAAAAGAGATGACCGAATATCTCATATCTCCTGATTAAAGCAAACTACAGTGCCTAAGAAGTAGTAGTACAAAAAACTGGAAACTGACACCAGTCAGTCTCTGAATCTCATGATCTAATCATCTATTTACAGAAAATATAGGTGACAAAGAAGCATGAAAAAACAGCATCATGCCCAACTATGGAAAATTCTAAGAAAAAATGACCCAGTTAAAAAAAAAAAAATATATATATATATATATAAAGCAATAAAAAGAGGGTTCTAGGTGTATAAATTAAAATTTATAGTTTAAAATCTGTAGATCAAAAGAGATAAGATATAAACATACTAAATGCAGTGACTGGACTTTATTGTATCTCAATTCAAAGGACTTAAAAATCTGAAAAGCTTGTATCTTGATGGGATATATAAGAAATACTGATAATTTGTGTAAGCATCATAATAATGTTGTAGTTTTTAAAGAAAATATTTTAGAAATAAGCATGGAAATATGTGAATATGGAATATGTTAAATATTGAAGTAGGAAGCAATAATCAATGTGAAATAGCATATCTATATGTTCATTTCTAAATAAAATATTGCCAATAGCAATCTGTATTTGGATTATGAAATCTTGTCTAAATCTTACCGTGTTATCAGAAACCTTTGAAATAATCTTCTAATCAAAATACAATTAAATTGAGAACACCACACTTATGGCTAAATTTGGGGTTTAAGCTTTCTTTTTCAAATTGCAGAAATGTTCATCAGCAAGCTGTTGGCTAATGTGACCTTAGCTTTTCAGAAGACATTCCAAAAATAAAACACACTTTCAGTGAGTCATGAAAAAAAAAAAAAAAGTATCTTCCAGGGATGTTCCATGGGATTTAACCCTTCCCTTCAATTCAGTCAGGTGCCACTATATCTATTTCTATATATTCCTTTTTAATGCTGTGTGTTACACAAACATACACAGTGAAAACGTACATATGTTAATTGATCTAGCAAATCACCTATTTTTCTCAGCTAGCAAGATTTTAGACAGGGAGAATTTACCATATTTCAGTGTTACCTATTACTCCAAAGTTGTTGATTTTCAAACTTAAACTAGAGTTATTAGAAAAATTTTAATTCTGTTTCAACTGAATCTTTATCAAATACAGCATCTTTCCAGTAAAACTTAATAAGGACTTGTATTTGAAACTGTGTGAATTGGCCCTTAATTATAACATTAGAATTAAGATGTTAATGTTCTTTTATGTACTCTATATTCCTTTTAAGAAGTCCTTCTCCACTCCTGGGCCAAGGACATTATCTCTTTCTAATTATACTTTTACCTCTTACATTTGGGTTTTAAAATCCATACAGAGACCATTTCTGAATATGCAATAAACAAGACTGTTGTTTGTTTCCTCCAGCAATGGTATAAAAAGACAAATCTAAAAAACAAACAAAAAACAACTGACAAACAAAAAAAAAACAAAAGTAAAACAAACTCACAGATACAGAGAACAGATAAGTGGTTACCAGAGGGGAAGGGGGTCGGGAGGGACGAGCAAATGGGTGAAGATCAACTGAATGGTGATGGATGGCAACTAGAATTGTGGTGGTGATCACTTTGTATAGTTTATAGGTGTTGAACTATAATGCTGTACACCTGACATATATACATATATGTTTTTATAAACTTGAAAGGAACCATTCAAACAAAGGTTGTTAGTACAAGGGGAGGAGTGTGGTAAGTCAGGATGACAAATTCAGGTAGACCATTTTTTGTCTATTTATTTGTTTGTTTTTTCTTGAACTTGAGGATGTTGATTGAAAATAGCAAACAATTTGGGTTAGTGAGTAGGTTGAAGTCATGGTTTAGTATTTAGTCTCTAACCCACATATTCCTATTTAAAAAGCAGGGTTACAAAAATTAGGGTTTTCACTCCATCTGTTTTAAACTGGTACTTGCATAGTCAGGGTGTTCCTTTTAATATCATAAAATGCTTCTTGCTAAAACATGATGAAATCTTTATTCCTCAGAAAATAGAGATATTTTGTGGTATATTAGAAAATAATAGACTACAACTCAGTTCACTTAAAAATAATCTTCTTGCAAGTATCCTTGGTTATTTAGCATTTTGATATATCAACCTTTTAGAATGCACTCAGGTTTAAATATCTCATTCATCAAGAAAAGATAGAAATCTCTATCACTTACACATTTAATTGTAGGCACTGAAAATAAACTATGTAACTTTACCATGTTTCATGCAGACTTACTACATTTTCTTAAAGTTAAGTGAGGATAGATATTAACATTACAAGGGTTTTTACTATAAGTTTTTTTGAAATAGCAAGCTCACACTAATGCACTGGATAAAAGAATGTCTAGGACTGAAAGAGATTATGATGATTTAGTCCTGCATTCACATTGACAATGTAGAAACTGAGGTGCAGAACAGTTAGGTATCTTCTCTGAGATCTATAGCAAGTCTGTTTCCAATTTGGCAGAAGAACTTGTGTCTCCTGATGTACCTTCTTTTCAGTGAGAGTGATGTTATCACTGAATTTGAAGACAGGTGGGAGATAATAGACCTTTTTTAATCATTTTTTAAGAATTTTGAATATTTTTATTTATTCTGAACATTTGGGGAAGGGAATGTTCAGGTTAATTGAGTGTTACCAGCTATTATATATATTATATGTTTATTATATATAATAAATTTGCAAATAATTAGAACATAAAATACTCTTGATGTAAAATTATATTTTATTTTATCTTTTAAAATGATTTAGAAAAGACTTAGGTAATTGTAATCCTTTTAAAACATCATTATAAATATAATTTTTAAATATTGAAATTTACCCTATATAAAGCTAGCAGATAATTAGATTGAACCTTAGCAAGTGTGTGACATTCCCTACAAGTCTTATACAAGAGAAAGCCATGAACATACTAGTTGAACAGTATGGAAAGGAATACACTAAAATACGAAATTCGACCTTCAAACAATCTCAGTTCTTTAATCCCTACTCTTTAGAAGTAACTATATTTTCTTAGGTGTCCTTCTAGATAAATTTTTAAAACAAGCAATATATTTTTAGAGTAGTTTTAGGTTCACAGCAAAATTGTGGTGATAGTACATAGATTTTTCCTATACCTCCTGCCCCTACACATGCATAGCCTTCCCCATTATCAACATCTTCTACCAGAGTGGTAATTTGTTACAAGTGTAGAGTCTACACTGACATGTCATACTCACCCGAAGACCATAGTTTACATTAGAGGTCACCCTTGGTGTTACATTCTATGAGTTTGTACCAATGTGTAATGCCATTTTTCTACCATTATAGTATCATCAGACGTAGTCCACTGCTCTAAAAATCCTCCATGCTCCAGCTGTTCATAATTTCCCCAACCCCCACCCCCCACCAACTTCTGGCAACTATTAATCTTTTGTGTCTATATAGTTTTTCTTTCCCAGAGCCAACTTCTTTTCTGTATTTAAAATTTTATGACATTTTGACTATTGAAACTGGGTTTCTATATGGTATGCCAGAAACATATCCACTGGGCAAAATGAAGTTATCCACCTACCTAGTTAATATGATTTTATACAGAGTAACCGAAAATATATCCATAAGCAGAATCACAGGCATTTGAAATTAAAGGATACATATAAATTGGAGAAAAACATGTTTTATTCTAAACTCTCTATATATTAAGTAAAAATAGACTGACATTTTTTAATATAAATCAAACATATGTAATTTAAACATCTAAATGAGTGTTGTTCCAAATAAAGTCAGTACCATAGTTCCTGTTATACTACAGCATTCAAAAGGAGTCTCACAATGCTTTTTTGAAAGTTCTTCCAGAGACACTTTATGAGCAATCAGTGAAAAAGGGAGTCTCATTATGTTCTAGTCACATCACTTCTTTGATGAAAAATTCATAAGATCAGCTTGTTCATATCATGTTCTCCACAGTGGGCTTTAAATGACTTCTGGCTGTTTCCGAGACCATGCCTACTCTCAATAGATAAAAATATCCATTACTGAGTATATTAAAGTTAAATTTTCACAAGTTCTGAAGGTAATGGCTAAGAGTTGTAAGAAACATGTTTGAACAATGGTCGAGTCACTGAGTCAGTGCACTGCTTGCCAAGTAGTTGATTTTGAGGTGGAAACGTTACTTAGAAGTATACTACCTGTTATGTTTCGTTTAACAAGTCACAATTACTTCTCAGGAACAGAGCAGATTTTGTTAAATGTGACACAGAGTTTTAAGATCAGGTATCAGTGTCAAGAGGTTATAAAGCTTCTTTTATATGTCAGTTAAAGAATTTCATTATTTAAAGATCATCTTTAAAACTGTTGTCCTTTTCAGGTACTACTGAATTCATTCTCCATGAACAGCTATTATCTCACTCATCTATTCATTTAGATGCTAGGAATATAGCTAAAACAGGCACTTACCTCCTAGTGGAAGAAGCTGGCAATAAACACCAAAGTATAAAATACAAGGTCAGGTAGCAAGAATGTCTATGAGGAAAAATTAAGATAAGAGTCTACTGGGGGACACCATTTTAGACAATGTGATCAGAAAGTTTGCTTTGAGTGGTTGACAAATGATCACCTATCTGAATGCGCACAGTTGGAATTACTGGAGGTAATTTTTTCCCCACAGCTTTCCTACTGGAGGTAACAATTGCAAACAAAGGTCCTAAAGACCTTAAGAACAACCAGGTGCCAGTGAGGCTGATGAGGAGAGAGCAGGGGCTGGTAGTAAGAGCTCCTTTCAGAATTCTGTATAGGAAAACAATTAATGCCCTGGACCCATGTATTAGCTCCATCAGTTATTATCTGTGTGCAATTTGCTTCACCTCTGCAGGTCTTGAATTCCTAGCTGTCCCAAATAAAAATAAGCACAACACCATCTAATGGATGTGGCAAGTAAAGAAGAGAACACAGCATTGGACAACATAGATCACTGATGATGTATCTAATGAAGGAAGAGAGAGTAGAGACATGAGGTTGGGTCTTTCTAAAGCAAAAAGAGTTAAATATCTGTTCACCTATTGAAAAGGGAACGCATAAAAAAATTAACTTTCCGGCTTGAGCTAATGACTAGGGGTTTCCATAGCTATTTCTTTCAACACCTTTTGCAAATAGCTATCATTTACTTGCTTTTAGATTTAGCTCCCTAGTGCACCTTCCAAGGTGCATATCAGCAACCTCAGAAATGCAGATGATACCACTTTAATGGAAGAAAATGAAGAGGAACTAAAGAGCCTCTTGATGAAGGGGAAAGAGGAGAGTGAAAAAGCTGTTTTGAAACTCAACATGAAAATATATATATATATATGATGATGATGACTTCCAGTCCCATCACTTGATGGCAAATAGATGGGTAAAAAGTGGAAGCAGAGACAGATTTTATTTTCTTGGGCTCCAAAATCACTGTGGACAATGACTGCACCCATGAAATTAAAAGATACTTACTCCTTGGAAGAAAAGCTGTGACAAAACTAGACAGCATATTAAAAAGCAGAGACATCACTTTGCTGACCAAGTCCATATAGTCAAAGCTATGGTTTTTCCAGTCGTTATGTATGGATGTAAGAGTTGGATCATAAAGAAGGCTGAGCACCAAAGAATTGTTGCTTTTGAACCGTGGTGCTGGAGAAGACTCTTGAGAGTCCCTTGGATTGCAGGAGATCAAACCAGTCAATCCTAAAGGAGATCAATCCTGAATATTCATTGGAAGGGCTGTTGCTGAAGCTGAAGCTCCAAGATTTTGGCCACCTGATGTGAAGAGTTGGCTCATTGGAAAAGGCTCTGATGATGGAGAAGACTGAAGGCAAAAGCAGATGGGAACAAAAGAGGATAAGATGGTTAGATAGCATCACTGACTCAATGGACATAAATTTAAGCAAACTGTGGGAGATAGTGGAGAACAGAGGAGCCTGGGTTCCACAGTCCATAGGGTCGCAAAGAGTCAGACATGACTTAGTGACTGAACAACCTTTAGTGCAAGATGTTTATAAAAACAAATTTAAAGAATTTTTATGCCTTTTTTTCAGAAACACATTAAGTATTTTGTTTGTTAAAAGAAAACTTTCTAGAGCACAGAAACATAAATATAATAAAAAAACAATTATCATAGTTGTAATCAGAAAATACCTTTCCATATGATGAGTAAATCATGTAAATATTAGTAAATTTAGCCACTTGCAGTGATTTAATATTGTAGTAAAGATTTGATCATATTTCATGACTTTTTTTTACATTGGACTTCTTAGTTTATCTCAATTTTGTATTACTGTATGGTTCAAAGTCGGAGAAGGCAATGGCACCCGACTCCAGTATTCTTGCCTGGAAAATCCCATGGATGGAGAAGCCTGGAAGGCTGCAGTCCATGGGGTCACTGAGGGACTGAGCGACTTCACTTTCACTTTTCACTTTCCTGCATTGGAGAAGGAAATGGCAACCCACTCCAGTGTTCTTGCCTGGAGAATCCCAGGGACGGGGGAGCCTGGTGGGCTGCCGTCTATGGGGTCGCACAGAGTTGGACAGGACTGAAGTGACTTAGCAGCAGCATGGTTCAAAGTGGATCTAACTTCAATTTTTCTTTCAAAGACACAATATAGCTCATTCCTAAGTTGAAGATCAGTCTCTTTCAAACACTAAATGTACAAAAATCGGTTATATATGTTTTTGGACTTCGATTCTGTTTCTTTCAACTGTCATTTCCTGAGCCAGTATGACATTATTCAATGATTTGATATTAAATATAAACATATGTGATATATAAGGTTATAAGGTTTAAATATATTGTAGGAAATTTTAATTATTTAATTAATTTATTTAATTAAATTATAGATTATTTCTTCTTAACATAATTTTCTTGTTTAATTGTTGCCTATTGTATTTCCAGATGAAGTTTATATTATTTTATCAACCTAAAAAAGTATTTTGAAGGGCTTCCCTGATAGCTCAGTTAGTAAAGAATCTGCCTGCAATGCAGGAGATCCAAGTTCAATTCCTGGGTCAGGAAGATCTGCTGGAAAAGGGATAGGCTACCCACTCCAGTATTCTTGAGTTTCCCTTGTGGCTCAGCTGGTAAAGAATCTGCCTGCAATATGGGAGATCTGGGTTCAGTCCCTGGGTTGGGAAGATCCCCTGAAAAAGGGACAGTTAAACCTAAAAAAGTATTTTGAGAGCTTTTTATGGAATTGTGTTAAATTTCTACGTGAATTTGGAAAATGTGGCATTTTTACATGATAAACCTTTTTATCTGGGAATTTCACATCTTTCTCTGTAAGTGTGTGTATGTGTATATATTTTACCAAAACTCAAAAGAAAGTATTTACTCCTCACATTTTTTCCTCCACTACACCATCATTAGCTGTTATGGGAAAATGTAATTAAAACACAAAGATTTGTTACTATGCTAATATCAAAAATGTAATTAAAAAAACAAAAAGTAACTGTATGAAATGTTGGCAAGGGTGCTGAGAAACTGGATCACTCATAAATTGCTGGTGTGAGTGCAAAATCGTACACCCACTCTGGAAAGATGTTTTCTAGTTAATTTTAAAAACTAACATGAAACTACCCTGCTGCTGCTGCTGCTGCTAAGTCGCTTCAGTCATGTCCGACTCTGTGCGACCCCATAGACGGCAGCCAACCAGGCTCCCCTGTCCCTGGGATTCTCCAGGCAAGAACACTGGAGTGGGTTGCCACCTCCTTCTCCAATGCATGAAAGTGAAAAGTGAAAGTGAAGTCACTCAATCATGTCTGACTCTTAGCGACCCCATGGACTGCAGCCTACCAGACTTCTCCATCCATGGGATTTTCGAGGCAAGAGTGCTGGAGTGGCGTGCCATTGCCTTCTCCGTGAAACTATCCTATGACCTGGTAATTGCATTCCTGGGCTTTTTTTCCCAGAGAAAACAAATAAAAACTTGTGTTTACACAAAAACCTGTACAGGAATTCCATAGACGTTTTATTTATTATAGCTGAAAACTGGAAATACCTCATTTGTTTGTCAGCAGATGAGTGATTAACACATTGAGGTTCACCTATAACACACAACATTACTATGCAGAGAAGAGAATGAACCATTCACTGATACATGCATCCACTTGGATGAAACTCCAGAGAATTATGTTGAGTGAAAAAACTCAATCCCAAAAGTTTACATGTCTCGTGAATCCATTTATATAATATTCTTGAAAAGACAAAAATATAGTAATAGAGAACAGATTAGCTTTTGCTGGGGATTAAGGATGTGATACAAACTGTGGAAAATTCTGAAAGAGATGGGAATATCAGACCACCTGACCTGCCTCTTGAGAAACCTATGTGCAGGTCAGGAAGCAACAGTTAGAACTGGACATGGAACAACAGACTGGTTCCAAATAGGAAAAGGAGTTCATCAAGGCTGTATGTTGTCACCCTGATTATTTAACTTATATGCAGAGTACATCATGAGAGACGCTGGACTGGAAAAAGCACAAGCTGGAATCAAGATTGCCAGGAGAAATATCAATAACCTCAGATATGCAGATGACACCACCCTTATGGCAGAAAGTGAAGAGGAACTAAAGAGCCTCTTGATGAAAGTGAAAGAGGAGAGTGAAAAAGTTGGTTTAAAGCTCAACATTCAGAAACTAAGATCATGGCATCTGGTCTCATCACTTTATGGGAAATAGATGGGGAAACAGTGGAAACAGTGTCAGACTTTATTTTCCAGGGCTCCAAAAGTCACTGAAGATGGTGACTGAAGCCATGAAATTAAAAGACGTTTACTCTTTGGAAGGAAAGTTATGACCAACCTAGATAGCATATTGAAAAGCAGAGACATTACTTTGCCAAAAAATGTCCGTCTAGTCAAAGCTATGGTTTTTCCGGTAGTCATGTATGGATGTGAGAGTTGGACTGTGAAGAAATCTGAGCGCCGAAGAATTGATGCTTTTGAACTGTGGTGTTGGAGAAGACTCTTGAGAGTCCCTTGGACTGCAAGGAGATCCAACCAGTCCATTCTAAAGGAGATCAGCCCTGGGTGTTCTTTGGAAGGAATGATGCTAAAGCTGAAATTCCAGTACTTTGGCCACCTCATGCGAAGGGTTGACTCATTGGAAAAGACTCTGATGCTGGGAGGGGTTGGGGGCAGGAGGAGAAGGGGACAACAGAGGATGAGATGGCTGGATGGCATCACTGACTCGATATACATGAGTTTGAGTGAACTCCGGGAGTTGGTGATGGACAGGGAGGCCTGGCATGCTGCGATACATGGGGTCGCAAAGAGTCAGACACGACTGAGCGACTGAACTGAACTTAAGGATGTGATATGGGCTTCCCTGTTGGGTCAGACGGTAAAGCGTCTGCCTACAATGTGGAGACCTGGGTTCGATCCCTGGGTTGGCAAGATCCCCTGGAAAAGTAAATGGCAACCCACTCAAGTGCGCTTGCCTGGAAAATTCCATGGACCAAGGAGCCTGGTAGGCTACAGTCCATGGGGTCGCAAAGCGTCAGCCATGACTGAGCAACAACACTATGGGTTGAGGTAAGTAAATGTGGCTAAAAAGGGCAGCATGAGAGAGTCTGTGATAATGGAAGTGTTCTGTGTCCCGCCCACTGACAATATTCTGGTTGTGATGATATACTGTAGTTAGGGAAAATTAGGTAAAGGCTACACAAGATCTCCCAGTAGGTTATACAACTGCTTTTGAAACTATGATTATCTCAAGAAATTATTTAAAAATAAGAGTAAATACACATGAAATTTTAAAATGTATTATTGGCATTAGTTTTGGTTGAAATTGTGTTAAATTAATAAAATTTGAAGTGATCTGACATTTTTACAATATAACTTTTTTCATGTAGGGACATGTCTTTCTCAGTCTGTGTGTGCCTTTCTCAGCAGTTTTTAAAGCGATTTTCTTATTCCTTAACATTTTCCCTCTACTTCTGTGCTTCTTACTTTAAAAGTTTCCAAGTAGTATATTGCCCTAGATAAAACAGGTCTAAAAAAGCTTGATTTCCGCAAGTTAAGTCTTTTTTCTGTATTATCTTATCTAGTGTCAGAAATAAATCTTCTCTTTAAAGTTCTGATTGTATGTGTGTGAAGAATTTATATTTTTAGAGCAGTCTTAGGTTCACAGCAAAATTAAGAGGAAGGTACAGGATTTCCCCATATACTTGCTACTGCTCACCCCTGCCGTGTGTTGAGCCTCCCAATTATCAACCTTACTCACATATTTTACCAAGGATGGACCTCCACTGACACATCACAGTCATCCAGACTCACTCCTGGTGTTGTATGTTCTCTGAATTTGAACAAATGTGTAATGACATATTTCCATCTTTATATTATTACAGTGTTATTACTGTCATAAAATTCCTCTGTATTCTACATGGTCATCTTTTACCCCTCCCTCTTCCCTGGGAACCACTGATATTTGTATTGTCTCTGTAGTTTTGCCTTTCTAGAATGCCATACATTTAGAATCATATAGTATGTAACCTCTTGGATTGGCTTTTTTCACTTAGTAATATGCATTTAAGTTTCCTCCCACATTTTTTCATAGCTTCATAGCTCATTTATTTTTAGCACTGAATAGTATTTCATGGTCTAGGTATACCTGTATTTGTTTATACATTCATATATTGAAGGACACTTTGATTGATTCTAAGTTTTGGCAATTTATGCGTCGGCTGTGTGTCTGCAGCTTTTTGAGGGAAATGAGTTTTCAGCTCCTCAGGGTAAATACCAAGGAATACAACCACTGGATCATATATGAGTGTGTTTAGTTTTATAAGAAACTGCTAAAGCATCTTCCAAAGTGACTAAATTATTTTGTATTCCTAACAGTAATGAATGAGCATTCCTGTTGCTCCATATCATCACCTGCATTTGCTGTTGTCAGTATTCCAGATTTTGGCCATTCTAATAGATATGTAGTGGTATTAACATCTTATTATTTTAACTTTCATTTCCCTGATGACATACGATGTGCAACAGCTTTCTATAAGTTTGTTTCCATCATATGTCTTCTTTGGTGAGGTGTTTGTTAAGGTCTTCAGCTCATTTTTAATCAACTTGTTTGCTTTCTTATTGTTCACTTTTAAGAGTTTTTTAATGTATTTTGGATAACAGTCCTTTATTTTATATAGCTTTTGCAAATGCTTTCTCCCAGTTGATGGCTTGTCTTTTTTATTCTCTTAACATTGCCTTTCAAATCAGAAATTTTTCATGTTAATGAAATCTAGCTTATCAATACTTCATGGGTAGTACACATATCTAAAAGATCATCACTATATCCAAAGTCGTCTAGGTTTTCTCCTATGTCATCCTCTAGGAGTATTATAGTCTTGCATTTTGCATTTAGGTCTGGTATCAAATTTGTGCTATTTTTTGTGCATGTGGATGTCCAGTTATTTCAGCAACAGTTACTGAAAAGACTGTTTTTGTTCCACACATTGTCTTTGTTTTTTTGTCGAAGATAGTTGACTCTGTGTATGCAGTCTACTTCTGGGCTCTCTATTCTGTTCTGCTGATCTGTTTGTCTATTCTTTCACCAATACCACACCTGTCTTGAATAATGATAGCTTTATAGCAAACCTTGAAGTAAGTAGTGTCAGTCTTCCAGCTTTGTTCTTTCCCTTCAATACTCTGTTGGCTATGCTGGGTTTTTTGTTTCTTCATGTAAAGCTTACAATCAGTTTGTCAGTATCCACAAAATAACTTACTGGGATTTTGATTGAAATTACATTTAACCTAGATTAAGTTTGAAAGCACTGATGTCTTAAAAATATTGAATCTATCCATGAACATAGGATAGCTATCCATTTATTTAATTATTCTTTAATATTATTCATCAACTCTGTATTTTTTTAATCCATCAGCAGGCTGCCTCCAGCATGTTCTCTAACACTGAGGGATGTGCACTAAGTGGAAACATTCAAACACTTTTCAAGTTTCTGCTTGTGCTACAATAGGTAAAAGACAATTGGTCAAAGCAAATATCATGGCTGAGGTCAGAATAAGGAGCACTGGAATATACTCCAAATTTTTGCTATGAAAAGCAACAAAGTCATGGGAATGAGAATAGATACAATGAAAACTGAAAGATAGGAGCCCCTTACATAGGGTTGTTCTGAAGGTGTAATAATATACTTGAAAGCCCTTTGTAAATTATAGTAGATTTTGCCCACTGTGTTTTTATAGACATTCTCATGATTAAAATGGCATTTATAACAAAGCTGT
The DNA here is from genome assembly GCF_003369695.1 of Bos indicus x Bos taurus. Lineage (NCBI taxonomy): Eukaryota > Metazoa > Chordata > Mammalia > Artiodactyla > Bovidae > Bos > Bos indicus x Bos taurus. The sequence goes on from NC_040077.1 coordinate 33,536,893, forward strand.
CTTGACTGACATAATTTTTGAACAAGGATCAACAAACTTTGGCTCCTGGGCCCCGTTTTCCCTATTGCCTCTATTTATACAGCCCTCAGGCTAATAATGGGGTTATGTTTTCAATGGTTGTAAAAGAACTTTAATAATAATATTTTGTATCATTTTAAAATTATATAATGGTTCATATGCCAGTATGTTTAAAGTTTTCTTGAAATACAGCCATGCTTAGTAGTTTACATTGAGTATAGCTTCTGTTATGTTAGAGTGGCCAAATTGAGTAGTTGCAACAGAAACCATGTAGACCACAGCAGATAAAACATTCACTACCTGTTTTTTTACAGAAAAAGTTTGCTGGCCCTCAGTTGTTGAATACTTATATAGATCTTAGGTGTTTAAACAGACATTCCTAAAGAAGTCTAGTATAGTTATATGCGTCATTCCTTTCAAATCCTTCAGTGACTATTTGAAAGAGTCAGGAGTTATATGACTTTTGACTAACAGTACTGATAATGTACCTGCTTTGTCAGCTAAACTCTTACAGTATCCTTTTCCCTCACTGCTCTTTTCGATTTATTTAGTCTTTCAGCTTCACACTAGCTGGCTACCTCTCTGCAGTGTCCTTGCAGCTCAGGTTTGGACAATTAACTGATGTGAGTTTCAGTGACCAGTTGTTCCCTGCAAAGTTCATCTCAAGGAGAAGTCCAGTTCTGGAAGCACCCCGCCAATACTCCCATCTGTCAGAAACAGCAAGAACTCTAACCCCCGAGCTGGAGCCTGGTGGCTCTGCCCTAACACTTCAGGCTCCAAGTAGAGAGCACCTCAGAAATAAGTGGATAGTTAGTAAAAGAAATGGCCTCATGCAGAACTCAGATATTCTGACTGTAAATATGAGAAGAGTACTATATCATCCTTATAGGCATAGTCCATTAGAGGTTTAGGTTACATTTGTACTTTCCATTATGTATGGCAAAACCAATACAATATTGTAAAGTAATTAGCTTCCAATTAAAATAAATAAATTTAAATTAAAAAAGAAATTAAATATATAATGTTTTGTTAGATAATTACACATGAGAGTTAAAACCTTACATTTAAGGATATTATGCTTATATAAACTGACTTTCAATTTGGAGTGCTTTCTTTTACTACATATTTGATGTAATGAACAGCCACTAAACTAGCATGAGTAATTTTATATAATACTGTTTTTATCCACGGCCTTGATTATAAAGTTACTTTATAACTTGCTTTTGTTTCTTACTTTGAATTGGCTTGCCCTCAATAACAACATAAGGTTCTAGGTGTTCACTGCATTTGGAAATCAGAATACCATCAATTTGGCCCATAGCTACCAGCCACAAGGCATATCCTCTGCCAATCAGATTTTCTGGCTCAGACAGAATTTTTATTATCATTTCTTTGTCTCAGAATTGCCTTCCCAGTCATGTCACTCTCTCTCAACTGGTAAAATAAGAAATCTCCATCTTATTTCTTCTCTTGACAGTGAATGATTTATCTATGACTACTTTTTCCAGTCATAAAGAATTGTCATTCCAACACCCCAAACCAGTTATCTGAAATCTATACACCTTCTACATACTGTAGAGCCAGGTAGCTACACCTTGCAACAACAGCGTTCAACTGACATTTCAGAATAAAATATGTATGAATAGTTAGAGTCCCTTTTACTTTAAATAAAGTAGGAACTGTCTTTCTTCTTCCTAGTAAAGTTCAGGGAATTGCTCTTATAAGTGATGTTTAAAATGTAAAAGCTTCAAATACTTTTTAAAGGCTAACAAACCATGTGTGTTGAGGGAATTCCTGGTAGCCCAGTGGTTAGGATTCGGTGCTTTCTCTGCTGGGGCCCAGGTTTTATCCTTGTTAAGGGAACTAAGATCTCACATGTCTTTCAGAGGAATAACTCACAATGAATGAGCAGGTAGAAGAATAGTACTGAGGCATTCATGTACCATAAAATATCGACATAGATGTCTTAAAAAGGATTAATTAACCTATTTCCAGAATGTTTGGAGAATGGTTTGTTCACTTTATCGTTCATTCTCCTGTGTTTGAAAATCATTCTGATAGTTGTCTATTTCAAATTCTTATGATTTTACACCACTCTGAGTGTAGATGAGTCATTTTATCTCAATCACTTTTCCCTTAAGCAGCAGAGCCAGTTGCTTGTTTATGGAAAGCATGAGGAGAGAGTAGTGGAGGGCTGTGGAGAAGGACTCTTGCAGACCCTCTTCTAGTGCTGGAGAGCTGCCTTACTGAGTGGGGTGGAGGTGGACTGAAGATGATAATCAAGCAAAGCAGGAAACATTCTCACAAAGAACATCGACATGTGTGCTGAGAACCACGGAGGGAAGAGCGTTCAGCATGAAGCATTTTTCTGTGATTCTCAAAATCTGCTTTTGTTCCCCTGACGTTAAAATTGTTCACTTTGTTTTTTAAATTCTAAAGATGCCAGAATTCTAAAGATGGCTAAAAATATGAGGGGAAAATCCTTAATAGAGTAAAAAAAAAAAAGTGTAGCCAATTAAAGTGCCAAGTGAACAGTCTTGTACAAGAGGGCAAAGCACCCTTTGATCAAAGTACTCAGGTCCTGTTGGGAAGCTTTGAAGAGAAAATGCAGCATCCTAAAAGAAAACAATGAAAAGGGGACAAAGACAGATAGGAAGAGAGGATGAGGAACCTGCGCTCCTTTTGTCTTCTCACTCTTTCCCTTTTCAGATGTACTGCCTATAGTATGTGTTTGTTTGGCTGTTTGTTTGGTCCTTTTCCCCCTCTCCTCTTGAAAGTAATAGCTATTGTAAAGCTGCTTCACAGCAGGAACCCAGGTGCCTGCTGTGTGCTTCTTTTATGGAAACAAAAGCACGCTTACTGTGTGAAGCATTCAGAACTTACTCTGGCTGTCTGGCTTCTAAGTTGAGAGCATATTTTACCCTTTGCAATTTTTGAGTTATGTTAACTGCTGAAGAAAGACATGACTTTTGATCACTAGGAAAGTGTTCTGCTAGAATGTATGGGCACACAATAGCTCCAGAGTTGTTCTTTTAATGAAAAGAATATGAGCAAAATTCCCATTGAAATCTCTCAATGAAAATGAAGGATGTAGGTGGGAGAGGGGCGATGTTTTGTGACTTTTGCTGAGCAATGCAAGTTGCAAAATCCTTTTACAGGTATAACCTTCTTCCTTGTTTCACCAATTTATTCTTTATCAAGGTATTGCTCCCCAGAGACTGTTTTCATAGTACCCCCCCTGGCAAAGGCAGAGACTAAGAGATAAATGGGGGCAATAGTAGCCTCAGTGAAAGAGTTCTAAAAATACAGTACCTCTCAAAATCTCTGCTGATACAGAAAGCTCAGAAATGATATCTGGATATTGCTTTAGGAAAATATTCAGCCTAGAGGGCATGCATTGAATGAAATGGGGCAAGAATATCATGTAATCTACATTTCCCCTTAAAAACTTCTGCCCCTTGCCACTCGGTTTCCACATATCATTTCAAAGCCTTTCCTATTATTTTTAGATAAGGATATTTTCAGCTGTGTGAAACTGTATTATAAAAAGTGCAATGGTTGTTTTAAACATCTGATAGGTGAGTTTTTTAATATTGAAGTGACACTGAAGAAGGTCATCGTAGGAATCCAAAACTTTAAAATGGTGGTTTGCAGGCCATATCTGGACCACAGATGTGTTTAGCTGGATCTGTAATATTTTAGAAATATTTGAGCAAACTTTTATATTCTTTAAATTTCACTTTTAAAAGTTTAGGTTTGCAGCTTTTCCTGAAAACTTGGATGACCTCTTAGAAGACACTAGGGTTGTATTCTCGAACAACAAAATTGGTTTGAGCTAAGTAACAGCAAGGCTTCCCTGATAGCTCAGTTGGTAAAGAATCCACCTTCAAAGTGGGAGACCTGGGTTCGATTCCTGGGTTGGGAGGATCCCCTGGAGAAGGGAAAGGCTACCCACTCCAGTATTCTGGCCTGGAGAATTCCATGGACGACACTCCATGGGGTTACAAAGAGTCGGACATGACCGAGCGACTTTCACTTTCAAGTAAGAGCAAAGTTTCCCAGATGGCACTAGTGGTAAAGAATCCATGTACCAATGCAACAGTCAAAAGCAACACGAATTCAATCTCTGGGTTGGGAAATCCCCTGCAGCAGAGCATGGCAACCCACTCCAGTATCCTTGCCCGGAGAAACCCCTGGACAGAGGAGCCTGGTGGGCTAGAGTTCGTAGGGTCACAAAAAGTTGGGCACAACTGAAGCAATGAAAGTGACTAAAGAGCAAGTCTGGCCAGTGTTGGCCAGAATCCCTGATACCAATCCAGGTCCTTAGACAGGTCATGTGTTATGAACCTGCCCGCCTCCCACCAGACTCATGCATGTCACCTGCCCTGAGGACTTTAAAATGTGTGATCCGTGTTCCAGAAAAGCATTACTATTGGAGTGTGTCTTCTCCCAAATGTTAGCGAACAATAGAGCTAACTAGTTTGTAGTTTATGAGTGTGTATAAGTGAACACACTGGTTTATGGTATTACCTTGTGCAATTTTGTTGCTGGTTGCATTCAACCTGTGGCAGATTCATTCTGATATTTGGCAAAACTAATATAATTTGTAAAGTTTAAAAAAAAAAAAAAAAAACTTTCCTTAGTGTCAGTACCAAAATACTAACAGTAGACCTGGGTCAGCAAATCAGAAGGAAACAAAAACAGAAAGGTCTAAACAAGATTCCGGATCAGAATGCTTTTGGTAAAAGCATCTAGAAATAAACTTATCTAATTTTATCATACATGCATACTTTATATTTTATGGGTTAGCATTGTTTCAAATTACTATGGTGGTCCCCATAGACATTTTAGTGCTTTAGAGTCCACAAGGAATTTATTGGGCTAATTCTGAACAACTGGATTTCAAAGCTCCTTTTGAATCTTGGATGTAATTTTGGATGTTGGATTTATTTTATATAACTATGAACCTGAGCTATTTAACATTTTACCACCTCTGCTCCATGATGGGGAACTCCTTGGTGGTCACTCTGAAACTAGTGTATTCCTACTCATTCTTTTCTCTATCTCTTTTTTTTTCTCGTTATCTATCCAGTTTGATAATCATGCATGCACAGAAGGATGAGTTCCCTTCAAAATCCACTCTTAAATGAACACGTTTAGTTCCTTCGACATCCACTGTTTAATGACCAAACTTTATGAATTTGTGGCAGTACATGTTTTTGAGTAACTGTAATGCCCTGGGCCTTCTCCAAGAATATGGATTTTAAGTTACACAAACATTCAGCAGACAGGGGTATTTCTAACGGTTGAAGACACAAAAGTGCTTAGGAATGGCTTGAGTAGAACATTAGCAGAGGGAATAATGACTAGTAAGCCAGGCAAATGTATTCCAAACACATACAGTGAGAAAACCAAACTCTTAGAGATAGGGAGCTTGAGATGTTGGGAAAAGTATGAACAGATCTCTTGGCTGGAGTAAAGGTTTGGAATTGAAGGGGCCTTCAATTCCAAGCTTAAGAGCTCAACGTTTATACTATATAGATAAGAAATAGCCACAGAAGTCTCAGATCAAAGGATCATGACATAGCTTCTATGCAGCTAGTGGAGAAATGGAGTTTTTTCATTCCAGTTTGTTCATTAAGTATGTTATATACCACAAACACTGTTCACTGTTCTCTAGATGATAAAATACAAGCATGAATGAAGAGATCAAAATGTAGAATTAATCATAGGAGAAATAAGCAAACCACAGGAAGACTAGTTGGGGTATTAATAAAGGTACAAAACTTATAATAGCACTACATCAAACACACACACACGTAACACCATCCATGCTGTCTTGCCTTCAGCCATATTGAAGTGTTCTGACATCCCTAACTGCACTTTCTACATGAGAGTTAAGAACCTTTTCTCTAATGAACCACCATTACAAGTTGTTGCCTGTCTTATCATTCAGTTGTTTTAGGGAATAAAGAAAACACCAATAACCACTGGATGGAGAGGTTTGGTTTTTAGGATTTTGCTTAGTCACCACCACCAAGGAACCAGCACCTGGGTCCGAGCATTCTCAACAGTTCATCATCGTGTGTTCTTTCTTTATTTTTTTTTTTAAGTCAACACTTTTATAGTGCTTATTTTAAGCTAGACACTGTTTTAGACACTTTATATTAAACATATTCATTTTTAATAATTCTCATTTAGTTGTTTTCTCCAGGATTAGATTGAATTCCATTTAATCATCACAATAAACCTATCACGTAAATCGTATAGGTTATATAGCATCAATTTGATAGATGGTAAATTGAGCCATATTTGAACCTTATGGATTGTCGGGGCTATACTACTGACAAGCTTTAGCATATTACTGTCCACTGCTATCACTAAATCTAACCTTGATTCTTTTGTCTGTGTGATTCTTTAAATAGTAGCAACAACAACATAAGATCATTTATTAGGTGCCTACCCTGTGTTTCCATAATATGTACTGAAACCAAAATTAGGCGATTCTAAAAATATACTCCCTTTTTCTATTTCATAGTTGTCCCATCTGGCATTCTGTCAATCTGATCTTCCCTGTCTCCATACCTGGATAACACCCACAGTATTCTTTCTCTGGTCTTTATTCAGGATAATAGGGAACATATAAAAGGTGGCTGATTGACTCTTCTTAGGCATATCATACCCACTACTCTTAAAAGTCATTCTACTTATCCCTAACTAGTTCTCTTTTGCACTCTGTTGAACAGCTATTCTAGTCTTTTACCATCCCAGAAGTTCCTTGTTCTGCTTTACACTTCTCATTTTTAGTAAATGGCCTAGGAAAAATGGGCTTCCTTAGCTTTGCTTTTCTGACATTTATAAGTTCCTCTTTATCCTCATCTATCTGTCTCATGTCCTCTGATCCTGTCTTAAGGGATGAGGTCTTCCCCTAGAGAGGAAGCTAATTGCTCTGCTTATGCCTCTAAACCTGTGTTCTTTGTTTTTTTATTTTTTCATGACTTTGATTCTCAATGGTTTAATTTTTCTTAATTTTTTTTTCTTTCACCAGTCCATATCTCATATTCTTTGGCATATGAGTTTAACCTTATCTTAATTTTAGTAAACCCAGACTTTCTCTGTATCCTTATAATATTCAAGCTACTATCTTAGCCTTTTATTGTTTTGTCCAAATAATCCCTCTAAAACTAGTCAATACTGCATTTATGCAATCAACAAATAACTGTTCGGTGTGTGAAAGTGAAAGTGTTAGTCACTACATCATATACAACTCTTTGCGACCCCATGGACTGTAGCCCGCCAGCCTCCTCTATCCAAGGAATTCTCTAGGAAGAATACTGGAGTGGGTTGCCACTTGCTTCTCCAGGAGATCTTACTGACACAGGAATCAAATCAGGGTCTCTCATACTGCAGTCATATTCTTTACCATCTAAGCAACCAGGGAAGTTCAGTGCCGACTATATGCTAAAAATGATTGAAAGGTCTATCATTGATAAGTGAGCAGCAAACAAAATAAAATTTTTTGTCCCTGTGTCACTTAAATGGTAGTACTAACCAAAAAAAAAAAAAACAACCCACAAAGTGAGTATTGTGAGCTAGTTTTTATTTGGAGCAAAATGAGGACTACAGCCTGAGAGCAACGTATCAGATAGTTCTGAGAAACTGCTCCAAAGAGGTAGGGGGCACGGTCAGTATATAGGTGATTTTGGTGAAGGGGGAGTACATGCAATCAAGCACATATTTTTTGCAGGTTTCTGCTAGTCACAAGGACCAATTGTCACCATGAATGACTTTAGTGCTTTTCTATAGGCATGAGGAGATGAAAGAATTGGGATCATGAATTCATCTCTTGAAAATATCTAACTGACTGGAGACTGGTTCTGCCAATTTTTTTCCAGAGCACAGAATTCCTCATTTCTAATCTCCATCCTGAACTCTTTTCAGGGGGTGTTGAAGGACAGCAGCTGTGGCAACTCATGATTTAATGCTTATAGAGGTAGATGGCAGGTGCCCATGACAAGTGCGGAGAAGGCAATGGCACCCCACTCCAGTACTCTTGCCTGGAAAATCCCATGGATGGAGGAGCCTGGAAGGCTGCAGTCCATGGGGTTGCTGAGGGTCGGACACGACTGAGCGACTTCACTTTCACTTTTCACTTTCATGCATTGGAGAAGGAAATGGCAACCCACTCCAGTGTTCTTGCCTGGAGAATCCCAGGGACGGCGGAGCCTGGTGGGCTGCAGTCCATGGGGTCGCACAGAGTTGGACACGACTGAAGTGACTTAGCAGCAGCAGCAGCATGAAAAGTGACAATTTTTAGTTGAGAGTAGTTGGGGAACAGCAATATATCTTTTAAGAAAGTATTATGTTGTGTTTTAACATTAATAAGAGCTCAGTAGTAAAATAAGTAGGCAAGTATGATAGGAAGGCTATCCTTTAAAATGGGACAGCGAGGGAAGGAGTCACTGAGGAACATCATTGGTGGAACATTTAAATGAAAGTGATACCTTGACAGGGAAGAAAGCAAACATTAGATCCTGACCTCAAGATTGAAGTCAAAATCAATGTGTCAATAACTCAGTCGTGTCTGACTCTTTGCAACACTATGGACTATAGCCCATCAGGCTCCTCTGTCCATGTGATTTCTCAGGCAAGAATACTGAAGTAGGTTGCCATTCTCTTCGTCAGGGGGTCTTCCCAATCCAGGGATCAAACCCAGGTTTCCTGCATTGCAGGCGGATTCTTTACCATCTGAGCCACCAGGGAGTATTGAAGAGTACCTGGTTATTCAACAAAGCCATAAGGAGGTTAATCTGCCTGAAGCTGACTGAAGGGGACAGTGGCAGGAAGAGATGATGTTAGATGTGTCAGAAGATGGCAGTTAGCTTCTGGTCTGTCCCACCCTATCTTTCACCTGTTTGGGTTACTTCTTATGCTCTATATCAAAGCTATTTATACTCATGTCCCATCTCCTTTATGTGAACATAATTTTCTTTACAATAGGCTGTAATCTTGTTCATCATTACATCCCTCACAGACCCCCCCCCTTTTTTTTTATACAGTGGATGTGCTTGACCCATTAATGGAATTAAATTGAATTAAATATGACTTTAGAAATAAAGTATTTTGTGTTTCCGTGATAGCTCAGGGGTAAAGAATCGACCTGCCGGTGCAGGAGACTTGAGTTTGATCTCTGATCTGGGAAGATCCCACATGCTGTGAAGCAACCAAGCCTACGTACCTCGACTGTTGAGTCTGTGCTCTAGAGCCTGGGAGCTGCAACTGCTAAAACCCACATGCCCTTGATCCTGTGCTTTGCAACAAGAGAAGCCACTGCAATGAGAAGCCCACATACCACAATGAGAAGCGGTCCCTGATCGCCATGAGTAGAGAAAAAGCCTGTGCAGCAGTGAAGACCCAGTATAGCCAAAGACAATAAACAAATAAATTTTAAAAATGAAGCATTTCTTTTTAAACATATATAAAATTATTTCAGCTAATTTTTTTCTAGATGATATTGGGTTCTAGCTACACAGTTTATGATAAAATCAGCATAATTCATATACTCCATAGTCTTAAGCAGAATGATATCTAAACTTGGTCATTATCTACTGATGCCAAAGCCTTTTCCTTAAAGGATAATTATCCTAGTGCTTTTTACCTTTTTGAATTTATGAATTCTGTGCTTAATCATTTAAATCAAAGGGAGTATTAAATGAGTTTCCAAATGTAACTTCAAATGTATCGCCAAGATAAGAAAAAAAAAAGCTCTACAGAAATGGAATCAATTAGATATTTTTTAATCACATAGATTTGGATCCTCTTCCTTTGATTTTCTAATGCAAGGAGAAGAAATAACATTCCCTAAATGTGAAACTTCTTAGGGGACAAAATATGGAGTGTCAAAAGATGTGTCAATAAGTTGTGTCCTTGGGCTTAAGTGGATGCATATTCTAATGCGCTGTGAGGGAACACCAAGAAACGAGTTATTCTGAGGCTTTCAGAAATAGAAAGCTTTCCCACTCCAACTGTGCTCATTAAAAACCTCCGTAACACACACTGTAAAAAAATAAAGTGTTGTTTTAAATGACCAGACCAACCTCTAACTGCGGCTGTTACATTTTTAGGTATGAGAAGCAATTTAAAGTTGTTTTTATTTCCTATGTGGATGAGCATGTTCTAAACCTCTTTCCTCCTGCAGTCAGCTGCATTTCAGAGGTGACTTCCCTGTGGGTAGATGCAGTTAGAGGCAAATAGTTTATTAGGAGCTCTGCAAACTTCTGAAATAAAAATATGTTACAGAGCTACCAGATAATATATTTTCTGGGAAGCAATTTGAATACCTTTAATTATGTGAAATGGTATGATGGTCAAAGGTAACAACTTTGTCGAAAGGCCTGTCTGAGCTCCTGAATGGGCTCAGCCACGTGCTTGCTGTGACTTGTCAGATAACTGAACATTTCTGCTCTTCAGCCTTCCGTTCTATAAAATGGAGGTTACAGGGATACCTACCCTAGAGTTTTTATAAGGATCGAAGTGTGGACATGTAGTATGTAGCAGACGTTCAGGATATGAGAACTGTTCTTGTCATCACCATCATTCATATTATTATCAAGGTCATCTACAAAATGGCTAAAAATATTTTTAGATTACCGTTACCCCTCTGCCTTTTAATTTTCTTGGAAAGGTTCTTGGTTTCTTGTTTCTGTAGATCAAAAGGTAAACTTTAAATATTTGCTGGGATTACTGGTTTGGTTAAGTCATCCTAATGGCAGCAGAGCACCATGATCTTCAACAAAGCTTCCTGAGCCCTCCTGTCTTTGGGTAATGGAGCGCAAAAGATTTTACATTTAGCAGGACACTCTTCTGTGACTTGAAATTGTACCTCTGTGGGCATGCACAGCAGAAGCTTAGCAGAAATATCAGGAACTTTGAAATGTGAAGTCTGACTTTTAAATCAAGTACATTTGTGTAGAGTGTGTTTTTCTTACCAACATTCTAATTTTATTGCATTATGAATGCTCCAGCTGGAAGCACTCTCTGACAGTTGGTTTAGAGTCTTTTAATTTAATTTTTAATCCATTTGAAGGATTTTTCCAACTCATTCCCCAAAATTCATTGATAAGGAAAGATTCAATGATGTTATTATTAAATACAACTTTTTGCTGGATGCTCACAGTAAAGTTTAAATGGGCAAAGGCTAATTTAAAATCTTAAATTACTTGAGGTGGGTCTTCCTTGTCCCCTGTAATACAACATAATCCATTTTATCAGCCCAAGAATAACAATGGATATCTTTAATAGGAAAAAATCTCTAAACATCAATGTAGAACATTTTGCAATTTACACTATAAATAATTTACACAAGGCGAGGCAAAAAAGAATTATGTCCTGACATGGTTTTTCCCTTTGAGGCTGTTTCAGTGTTCTGAAAAGGCAAATGTTACAGTCTTCCCACAAATGAGGAGGATAGTTCAAGATTTATGAATCTTATCTGTTTGATCAAGACCCTAGCAATAATAAAACTGCCACTACACTCCAGCTACTCAAAGTTTCTGTTCTTTAAATACTTAAAAAAATATCACCCCATACCTTGTTCCACAAAAAATAGATATTATTTCTAGTTCTACATTAAAAAATAAGCATAGAGCATGTGCTTATGGTTCCAATACAACCCTGTTACTGAATATGTTATGTTCTCTGCCTATAAATTCTGTAGTATATACATGTTTTATTTTTTAGATTATTTTGGAATAAATTTCCTAATTATTATGAAAGGATTTTTTATCAGCTTTTCTCTTGATTCTAGTATAATTTAGTGGTTTCTGTATAGCTTTCAGTTTGTGAATAGAATGCATAGTAATATAAATGAATTATGATTTACAAATATAATTTTCAAAAGAAAAAAACATAATGAGAAACTATTCAGAAGTGTTAGAAAAATTAACTAATTTATTCTAAGTTTTACTCATCTTAATTTTGCCAAAACACAAATTTTCAAAAATATGAGAATCATTTTTGCTATAAACCTTTTCCCCCATGAATTTCTTCTTTCGATTCTACTTCAAATTAAGCTTTAATTAAGAGGACAGATAAAAAATATTCTTTACTGAGGGACTTCACTTTCACTTTTCACTTTCATGCATTAGAGAAGGAAATGGCAACCCACTCCAGTGTTCTTGCCTGGAGAATCCCAGGGACAGGGGAGCCTGGTGGGCTGCCGTCTAATGTGGTCGCACAGAGTTGGACACGACTGAAGTGACTTAGCAGCAGCAGCAGCAGTAGCAGTTACTATATATGTGTCAATGCCAGTCTCCCAATTTATCTCACCATCACCCCCTTCCCCCATTCGTACATACACTATTACACTATGTATGAAATAGATAAATAATGAGAATCTAGCTCAGAGATCTCTACTCAATGCACTGTGGTGTTAGGAAGGGAAATTCCAAAAAAAGAAGGGATATATGTATAGGTATAGATGATTCAGTTTGCTTACAGTAGAAACTAATACAACATTGAAAAGAACTATATATACTGCCATGAATATTGAAAAAAATAAATACAAATAATACAGGGGAAAAAAAAATTTTTCCTCCAAAGGCAAATACTCTAGGTTTCTGGTATCTTTGTATTCCACCTGGCCATAAAGTCATTTTGCCTTTAATCACCTAGAGATGCCAAGTGGGAGTTGGGATTTCTGAGACAGCTGGCTAATACCCAGGCTCAAAACAACAGGGAATTTGGAAGAGGAATTGGAAGAAATTGTCTCTTTCATTGCCCAGTAGGGTTCTTTTCCTGTTTTATGAAGCTGGAAAGAGAAACTCTGGCTGGATGAAGCTATGGATTCTTTTTTTTGAATCATGTATTTAAAAATAATAACTCTTCCAAAGCAACAAAAGCTTCTGAAAATTTGACCCCTACTTTCACCCTAAACCAAGAGAAACCAACTCATAAAATACAGGCTATAATTTCTATACAGCCAAATGTTGCATTTTTTTGTTTGTTTTAATCAGTTTAAACTCATGGGAGGAAAAAAAAAAAAAAAAAACAATGTCCATCCCATCTTTCCCTGAGATTTCAATAATTTGATTGCTTCCATAAGTGATTTTATTTTTTTTTATTGGTCACAGTAAAGTCAGAATAATGCTTTGCCATTATTTTGCACCTTTTTAATTTTAAAATCTATCAACACCTGCCTACCCTGCAAAATGGCACATTTCTCAGGAAAACTGAAGTACAAGAAATATTATGTGATTTGGTCAAGGTCAAACATAATTTTAGTGGCTAGGGAGGTATAACAGGACATCTAAATCTATATTTTTACTCTGGAAAATATTATAACAATATTTCTCAAAAGTCTCATTTGCATAGTTATTTGCTAATATAGTTTTAACGATACTCCTTTAAGCTATATCTGAGTAGCAGAAGTAACAGTATTACTATAAACTTATACCTTGTGCATTTATATTTTCCATGTGAATAAAAAGCATTCTATTATCTTTTTCTCTGCCCTTTTCTGAGAAACTCACATATGATTTTTGAACAGTTGGCAGGTTAATTACTAGATTAAGGCACCTTCTACTATTTCTGACATTTTCATAAGAGCATATATGATGCCTCAGAAGTGCTAAAAGTTCTAGCTACAAGATAATTGAGTCACCATTTTAAATGACTTCTGTTACCCTTCTAGTACCATCATGACTGTGGAGACAGGTAATGCCTGTCTAGAAGAAGTCAGTGTTAGACTTTGGCCAAATTCTAAAGTAGTTAAATTTAAGTTTTATGCTTCTTTATTTGTTTCATCATTTAAAAAATATCTGCTCCTTAAAAAGAGGTTGCTATCATATAGGCATTATATATAAGGTTTAACATTATCTCTAAGTATGGATGTGTCTTTTGAAATTTCGCTGTAAAATATGATGATAGAGACATTATGTATGCATCCAAACTACTTCCTTCTCTGGTATTTCATATTTCTCCTAACATATTCTGTCAAGCACTGATGCTTACGCTTTCTGTAATGAGGTGTCTTATATATAAGGTGAAGAAAATGTTAGCTACTTCATGGATTAGTGTGAGGATCAAATGAGATATTGCATATTGCACGGTGAACAGTCGTATCCACTAATGCATATTATTGTCTGTTATAGTTATTTACCTCCAACGACTATACATAATTGGGAGAAGGCAATGGCACCCCACTCCAGTACTGTTGTCCAGAAAATCCCATGGATGGAGGAGCCTGGTAGGCTGCAGTCCGTGGGGTCACTAAGAGTCTGACACGACTGAGCAACTTCACTTTCACTTTCCATTTCCGTGCATTAGAGAAGGAAATGGCAACCCACTCCAGTGTTCTTGCCTGGAGAATCCCATGGACGGAGAAGCCTGGTAGGCTGCAGCCCATGGGGTCGCACAGAGTTGGACATGACTGAAGCGACTTAGCAGCAGCAACAGCACTATACATAATTAGATATAAAAATGATCCTTTTTAATATTTATCATATCCAGCATTTTTAAAGTTTTTAATACCACCCAATATTAATCTGGGTCCTTGATGCCCTCCTGAACTACTGCAATATGTGTGTGTGCGTGTGTGTGTGTAGGATTAGCTAAAAAGTTTGTTTGTATATTTTCTGTAAGTTGACATGGAAAAAAATGAACAAATTTTTGGCCAACCGAATATATATTGTGGGCTTCCTCAGTGGCTCAGCAGTAAAGAATCCGCCTGCAATGCAGGAGATGCAGTTTTGATCCCTTGGTCAGTAAGATCCCCTGAGTAGGTCATGGCAACCCATTCCAGTATTCTTGCTTGGAAAATCCCATGGAGAGAGGAGCCTGGCCAGCTATAATTTAACTTATAGTTAAATATGGACCTTATAGTCCATAAGGTCACAGAGTCAGACACAACTGAAGCAACTGAGCACAGCACAGCACGCATATTGCAGTAGTTCAGGAGCACTTATTGAGTTCTGATAAAGATCTAGTATTTTAGGAACCTAGATTTCCAAAAATGAATCAAACACACTTCCTCAAGAAATATGCAGGTTAATTGGGAAGAAAAAATTTTGCAGAGATTTACAATTAATATAACTAAAGAGAATTAAAAAATGTCAACTAACCTGGTTAAAGTAACAGTTAAGAGAGAGTATTCCAGACAAAGGTATCCACTTGTTATAAGGGACAGAGTGCTAACAGAAAACAGGATCAGAAATGCAGTGCTTTAGATGTATGAATAATAATTTAACTTAGAATATGACTTCTTTTCCTTCAAATATTGGAACACATGTCTTGGCGTTCTTTTCTATCACATCTACATAGCATTAACTGTTTGACGGATTATCATGGGGTAATTGTTACAATTATTTTTAGACTATTTTTAAGCAATTCCAGTAAATGATGAGTAATATCATTTGAGGCACAGTATTTCATTGATTGCACTAAAGTGATAACACATTATATTCAAGGTAGGAACCAGATGTCTCTACCTGATGGTGCGTCATTTATTTGACAGAACAAATTGGTATCATACAACTTATTTTACTACTGTGGCTAATCTATGCATAATATAGTGTAATGGCCTCAGAATTCAGTACTCCAACAGGAAGAAGGGAGATAATGATGGAAGTCTTATTTTGTCTGACTATTGTGAATATTATGCTTATCAAAATCAGTAATAACAATGATGATAATATATAGAATGTTGTCTGTGATTCATCCCGGCTGATGTTTCTCTCTTCCTGTTTGTCTTTAAAAGACTTAACAATATAAAATAATATTTTATCTCCTTTTAATGTCTTTTAGTAACTGAAATTGTTTGAATTATACAATGCTGATGAGCATCTAGATAGAATCTTCAATTTGATTTTAAATGTTTAAGAGATTAAACTCTAACCCTTAAATTTCTTTTTAAATTGTCTAGGTACTGACTTTTAGAGGTATTCTGAGGGGTTATGAGATTATAATTTTGAAGAAAAGGTCATGTGTGCCCAAAATAGCCATTTCTGACAGAATTTTTGGCTGTCATATCTGGCTTCTTCCATCGATATCATCTTTTTCTGGACATTTTGGTGCTGAAAATAGTAAAGTTACTTAAAAGAGATTAAAATACTATGTAAATTGATTTTAATCAGGGTAAATTTTTAGAAATAGTATATAAGCATTTATTAAGCATTTCTAGCATATAAAGTTGATCATTACAAAAAATAGATATATTTATACATTTGCTAAATATAATAATTCTCCAGGTAAACTCATCAGTGATAATCTCACTAGCAGCATTTTCATTGTGCATGTTTCATAGAAAAAAATTTTTTCAGACTTTACACTAGATAAAACATAAATAAAATCTAAGCCACAAGAATGAATGTGTCCTAGTCATTTATATCTGATAATATTCAAAATGTCTTTCTTTTTTTTTTTTTTTTTGCTGTTCCCCAGTGAGTCCTTAAAATCATTATATTTTGACAGTGTCCTTAGTAACAATTCATTGACTATACTCTGGTAATTCTGAAAGAGCCAGGAGTGTAATATGCTTGTCATTTATTATTAACTGAGCATCTCATTATGGAGAAAATTGTTGGTCTACTTAGTTATAAAACCAATGCCCTGACACAGAGGGCAAACACGAAAATAATTCAGTTTCAAAAGAAACCCCAAAACCTTAAAAAGAGCAACCAATATTTAACTATTTAATAAGCCAAAACTCTGATTTTAAAGACACCAAAACAGATTTGTTGTATCGTGTTCATCCAGGAAAAAAAAAATCTAACTGAATGAGCAACAATATTCCAATTTGTTAAAAAGTCTTTGACAGACTCAAAAATGAAACAGATTCTTAAATGTTAAGGAAAAAACTGAGAGCAACAGTTTTGAAACCTCTGACACAATCACTAAGAAACAGATTCTGTTAGCTTCAAAGAAATTGGAAAGGATCTTTATTTTTCAAATATGCTGACAGTCAGAAAGTAATGGATTTTTTTTAAAAGAAGAGGCTTCTTGCAAGCATTTACATTTTTACATGTAGATTTCTGGAGTGGTTGTCTGGTAGAGCAGGGGATGGCAGTTCCACATTTTATTCAGCCTCTTTCCCTTTCCCATGCACACCAAAAGTGTGTATTTCACATTATGATCCTTAAAGAGTAGAAATGTTCTCCCTGTAAGGAAAGCAGAGAAGCTGACCTGTGGAGCTTGCTCTTCAACTTTCTGGTTGGTCAGTTTGCGGCATGAGCAAGGATTCTGAGTAGCATCTCATGACTCCACAGCAAAACTGTAAATGGATCAATGTGTTTACTTTTGGTGTTTTCCGAGAGTGATATTTAAGATGTCTTTTCTCATCCTCTTGGCTGAGGCCCTAGGAGATGTTGTACCTCCATACCTGTGTCCTCAAAACTCACCAGTTCCCACTCCACCATCACAGCACTCACTCCAGCTAGGGATATATTTACATATTCATTGGGAATTCTCAAGGTTTTTTTTTTTTTTGAAAGAGAAAGTAAATACATGAAGATCTATCAAGTTTAGTTTGTTTTCTACCATCCTTAGGATCATACCGTAGAGGTTGATGCCAGCTTAAAAGACTGGTCATAGCTACAAGGTATCACTCTTACCTTTAATGGAAATATATATGTATATATCTTCTCTTGGTTGGAGAAGGAAATGGCAGCGCACTCCAGTATTCTTGACTGGAGAATTCCATGGACAGAGGAGTCTGCCGGGCTGTAGTCCATGGGGTCGCAGAGAGTCAAACCGACTGAGCGGCTAACACTTCTCTTGCTTTCCTAAGGTCATGTTGTTTTTTTTCTTTCCTTTACCTATCACTTTCTTTTTTTTTTTTTTTTCATTTTTCATTTTTTTAAAATTTTATTTTATTTTTAAACTTTACATAATTGTATTAGTTTTGCCAAATATCAAAATGAATCCATCACAGGTATACATGTGCTCCCCATCCTGAACCCTCCTCCCTCCTCCCTCCCCATACCTATCACTTTCATTCTCCTTAAGAAGAAGGCAGTGGGAAGAGATACACAGTCTTAGAGCTGTAGAATTGAATGGCTGTTTCTGTTTTGTGCAAAGGAAAACCTTTTATTTTATTTTGAAATTTTGTGAGAGAGAAAACCATTCACCAGAAACAGGAGAAAAGGACATTTTTTCCAGTTGTTAGAGGCGATTACTGGGTGTGAGTTAACCCTTACTAAATTAAAAGCAAGTGAAACAGACTATCAAATTTCAAGTAGATCTCAAGTGTCGTAAATTTAAAATATGAATGTTTGAAGAGATACAATCTGAACTAAGAATAGATTTCATCACTTAGTCAGTTGTGGATTACTGAATGCATACCTAATACAGTTCTACTATATCTTTTTAACCAAAAATTTTATTTGAGAATGAGGATAAGAAGAGGTATTGGTTTACCTCAACTGCCTCACCTTATATTCCTATGTTTCTACTTTTCTCTAATCTCTGATTTTCTATCTAAGAAAAATAGCTTCATCTTTTCTGAGTCAATTTCTGAACATGAAAACTAAGAATGTTAATTTTCCTGTGGTAGATTATTAACAGTTTGAGTGCAAGATTATAGGTTTCTTAAAATGAATGCCACCCTATTGTTGCTGTTCAGTCACCCACTTGTGTTGATTTTTTGTGAGCCTATGGACTGCAGCATGCCAGGCCTCCCTGTCCCTCTCCATCTCCTGGAGTTTGCCCAAGTTCATATTCATTGCATCAGTGATATAATCCAGACAGCTCATCCTCTGATGCCCTCTTCTCCTCCTGTCCTCAATCTTCCCCAACATCAGGGACTTTTCCAATGAGTTATCTGTTCGCATCAGATGACCAACAGCTTCAGCATCAGTCCTTCCAGTGAATATTCAGGGTTGTTCTCCCTTAAGATTGAGGGAGAGGGTGGGAAGATTTGGGAGAATGGCATTGAAACATGTATAATATCATGTATGAAATGAGTTGCCAGTCCAGGTTCGATGCACAATACTGGATGCTTGGGGCTGGTGCACTGGAACGAACCAGAGGGATGGTATGGGGAGGGAGGAGGGAGGAGGGTTTAGGATGGGGAACACATGTATACCTGTGGTGGATTCATTTCGATACAATTTTGTAAAGTTTAAAAATAAAATAAAAGTAAAAAAAAAAAAAAAAAAAGATTGACTGGTTTGATCTCTTTACTGTCCAAGGGACTTTCAGTTGTCTTCTCCAGCACCACAGTTCGAAGGCATCAATTCTTTGGCGTTCTTCCTTCTTTATGGTCCAGGTCTCACAACCGAATGTGACCACCGGGAAGACCATAGCTTTGACTATATGGACCTTTGTCAGTAGAGTAACGTCTCTGCTTTTCAACACACTGTCTAGGTTCGTCATTGCTTCCCTGCCAAGAAACAATTGTCTAATTTCATGACTCCAGTCACCGTCCACAGTGATTTTGGAGACTAAGAAGAGGAAATCTGTCACTACTTCCACCTTTTCCCCTTCTATTTTTCATGCAGTAGTGGGGCCGGATGCCATGATCTTAGTTTTTTTTTCTTTTTTTTTCATTTTTCCCCTTCACTCTCTTCAAGAGGCTCCTTTAACTATATACAAGGCCACGCTATTACTCTCCTAGTAGTCAATATCACTTACAAATTAGATTCAAAGCTCAGACACTTGGGGTAAGCAAACTAGAAAATCACAGCCTCTGGCTCATTTTTTCTCTAATTCCCTCTCCTTATTGTTAAGCCTGTTACTCTTCTATTTTTATTTCAGATGCATAAAACATTTAATTCCTAAATTCATATGTTTTTCACACATATGAATGGAATACTACAGATATCAATGAAATAAAGAGTTTTATCCTGTAAAATTAATTCCTTTTTCTGAAAATGATATGTACTCTAATGCTTAAGATTATGGATAAAAAGCCATGCAACTTGTAAGCACTAAATCTTATTTTTAATTACTCCTCCTGCTTCTGATTCTTTGGATCATTGAAGATAAGATTTCATTTCATTGGATAACGATAACGTGCCTCTTTTTTATTTTCATTGCATGTAAATTAATCTTTCCAAGTCTTATTAATATGCAATTATTTTAAAAAGAAAGGAAATACATGAAGATTGATCAGTCTGGGCTTTTTCCTACTATCCTTAGTATCATACTGCAGAGGGAGATGCCAACCTCAAAGACTGATCATAACTATAAAGTATCACCATCACTTTAGTGGAAATAGATATTTACCCTTTCTTGGTGTCCTAGGTAATGTTGTTTGTTTCTTTCATTTCCCTCTCACTTATGTACCCCTTCAGAATTAAAGGGAAGTGGAAGGCAATGGAAAAGGGGTATCAGTTTTCAAGATAAAGTGAATTGGCTTCCTATCATTTTCCAAAAGCCAATTTGATTTTTATAGTAGTGTGATGAACAGTGAATTTCAATTTGAAATTTGAAAACTATTATGTAATGATGAAACTTCCACCCTTCCAAAATCCAATAACTGTTTATTATTGAATACAGACATAAAATACTCTACTTGATAGCAGAAAAATAGACTTACATAAATTACACAAGTAATGGGGTCACAATTTTCTTCCTTTGGGAAAACAATAAAATTCCTTTGGAATTTTATTCCCTTATTATCATTAATATCCAAAAACACTGCAAAGTAGGGATATCTAGATTTAGTAAAAATTTCCACTAATTGAGAAATAATACTCTAAGAACTTCAGTTTTGTGTCTGTGTGTGTGTGTGTTAATTCTAAGTCAGATGGGAGTTGTGCTGGGGCAGTCTCTTGGCAATGAAGAGCACTTCTACTTCCCCACCTCCTCTTAGAAATTTTGTCATAACCTGTCCTCCATTCCTGGGAAGCAAATTCCTTGAAAGAGCAAGAACCCACCATATAGCCTCTGATGATACATACTCATTCCCAAAGACTATGCACCAGATTCCTAAGTAAGAAGCTTAAAGCATCATGAGAGTTCAGACTTATGTGAGTATCAAGTACACATACACAGAGGCACATACACACGCTCTCCAAATGGTTGTGTTCAATACTACAAGATCTATGAAAGTTCCCTGCCTCTCTGCCAGAGTGAAATAACCCTATTAAATGTTGAATTGCTAGGGTGGAGAAAGAAATTTGAGTTCTATGTTATCGTAACAATTACCTGTTCTAGATAGCTTTCTCAATCATATCAGATGCCTTTTTTATATTAGTTGTAGAAGCCCAGCCTCCGAACTATAGTAGAAGTCTGTTCACTATTTCTCAAGTTCTGATGTGCTGATGAGAGTTCTTAATAATATGCTATGTAAATTACTGACAAGTATGTGAATTAAAGTGGAGATTGTTAACATAGTTCCTCAAATGTTTTCAGAATGAGAGTTTATATTATTAAAATATGTAGACACTTGTTAATAGCCAGATGTTATGCTTGTATAACACTTTTCTCTAAGGAACTTTGAAAATGCTCTCACGTTAATCCTCATAGGCTTTATTATGAAATCACTGAACCATTCAAAATTGGCAGCAATACAATACAGTTCCTTCTATCCATAATATTTTGATTGACTCCTTATTATCTGTAATCTCCTCTGAGATAACAGCCAGTCTTTCTACTTTCCATATTTGTTAACATGAGAAAGGTTTAATATTCATGTTCAGCATTTATTGCCACATATGTTTCATAAATTTGGAAATTGTCCTTATTCTTTTCACTTGTTAACTCAGAAGTGTCATCTTTTTTTAAATAAGGTCTTTGTGTTATGTTATGTGTTATGACCCACATGATCAACAGTCTCCTGCCACTCCGTCGACATTGTTCGTAAGAGACATCATATGGCCAATACCTACTCAACCTCCTACCTCTTGCCTTCAGTGTTTCTTCTCTTCCTTAACTCTTCTGATTTGCAGTTGGTTGTATGCACCCATGTCATAACACATTACACACTGAAAATGACTTTCCACTGATTTCATGTTGTTTAAACATGGAATAATTCTTTAGTGTTACCCGACTGATTTGTAATACTTCCTGAATATGTGGCGTTCTGATGTGTGATGAGAGCTCATCTGGAGGAAAAACAATCTCATGCTAGAGTTGAAAACCACTGATTTAACCTTATTCACCATATCCCCCTTGAAAATACAGTGACTTCTTTTCCTTTATAACATTTTATCTTTAAGCTATATCAAGGTATTATATCAAGATATATCCATGCTGCTGCTAAGTCGCTTCAGTCGTGTTCGACTCTGTGTGACCCCACAGATGGCAGCCCACCAGGCTTCCCCGTCCCTGGGATTCTCCAGGCAAGAACACTGGAGTGGGTTGCCATGTCCTTCTCCAATGCATGGAAGTGGAAAGTGAAAGTGAAGTCGCTCAGTCGTGTCTGACTCTTGGCGACCCCATGGACTGCAGACTACCAGGCTTCTCCGTCCATGGGATTTTCCAGGCAAGAGATATATCCATATCCAGATGCATATGTGCTGAATGTGGTCATTTTTTGGTAGTCAATTCACCCAAGCGCTCCTTTGAGATGAAGAATCAGAGTCAAGCTAAGGGATTTTTATGATGTGTTTCAATGGGCAATTTTAAACAAGTAAAAGGCCATTATCAAATGATCTATGTAGGTAAACTATTTAGAGTTCCTTCCTTCAGAAATATCTTTTCCCCACTTTCTCAGCCTACTTGCAAACTATTTGGCATTCTTACCTCAGTTGCATGTGCTCCTGCTCAGTCGTGCCCTCTCTCTGCGACCCCATGGACTATAACCCCACAGGCTCCTCTGTCCATGGGATGGTCTGGGGATGAATACTGGAGTGGGTTGCCATTTCCTTCCAGGCTTACCTAGATATAATTTAAATCTGACCACTTAACTTTTTTATACATTAAACAAAATAAATGAGCATGCATTTTTATTTCATTTACTTATTTAGTTCATTTCTCTGGATTATTTAAAAGTTTTGGTTTGAAACTTTGGCATTTTCTTCCTTAGCAGTTTCTCTCTGTCACACACATTTTCTTTTGCTGGATTATTTGCAGTGTGCTGACAACTTTACAGTGTTCACTTTTATTGGATTACATTTATTTTTGAAGTGGCTTCCAAATTCTCCCACGTGGCCTCTAATTCTGGAACACCAGTATTTGTTTTCTTTTCCAATGATTGACAATAAAACACAAATATGAACTTTTTTCAACCTTTGCCATCTCACTTCAAGTATTGCTTTTGTCCTTAAGAGTGCTGTACCAGCATATAGTCTAAAATATCGGTAAAGGGAAGAAAAATCAAGTTATCTGGACACTCCTTTGTACCTGTTGGATTTTTCAGTAAAACAGTGAAGAAGCAAACAGTCTGTTCCCTGATGTCACATAGTCTTTTTCCAAATTTGGTATACTGTATTTTTATTGAAGTAGTAACTTTAACTGACATTTCAGATACAAAAGCATGTGTGTCTTGGGTATATAAGTGAGTATGTGTGTTTATGTTCACAAGGAGATTTTGTTTATAGAAGTCCTACATGAATTCTGAGATCCACGGTTCATTGTAGTCATGATGTAGCTTTGATTACAAAAAATCTAATGTTCTATTAATCCTCCTTAGACAACACCAGTGTCATGGTGTTGATAACGAGTAGCTGCAAGCTATCATATTTTCAAAACTAAACACAATGGGTTATTCCATGATTCCAATAGACCAGCAGTCATAAAAATCACTGGAGAAAAAGCAGTACGCTTTTTCTTTGAAGCTATTGAGATTATGATCCTGTCCTAACAATCTCAGGAATGTTGGTATTTGATGTCTTCCTGAAAGACCAGATTGTTGCACATGCCTTCAAATAACTGTCATTTTTTAAAATTAATTGGTTGTAAGTCATAGAGTAGTGATATTTGACTTGAAAAAATGTGAGGTTATCTGTTAAAAGGTATTTTTTGAAGGCAGTTTTCAAATTTTATCAGTAATCTTGGTTTGTTGTTTAATTGAAGGTGTGTGAAGAAAATGTGTAACCAAGGTACAGGTTTACCTTACTGTATTGGAATTCCACCGCAGTGGAATTAGGATGGACCTCAAACATAGGTGCCACGTATAACCTTTGTTTGTTGTTTTTGTGTGTAGCTATGACCTAACCAGGCAGAACTTGCTATAGTGGACTTAGTTGAGTTATATAGAGCTATATATAAAATATTTATTATTTTTTGAGGAACATAGTATTTCATAGTTTGCTACTGTAAAAACTTTCGTAGGAGAATAATTGTATTCGTGAGAGCCATGTATATAAAATCTCAACAAAGTGGGGACAGAACTCTGACCTCACCTGATGAATAATGCGTTTTAGCCTGTTTTCAAATTAAGCTTAGAGATAAAAGTTTATTCAAACTAAGGTCTCCACAGATTAGCAAAAGTTAACTACTGGCCTAGAGTGATATGTGTGCTAAGTCACTCCAGGCTCCTCTGTTGCTGGAATTCTCCAGGAAAGAATACTGGAGTGGATTTCCACACCCTCCTCCAGGAGATCCTCCCAACCCAGGGATTGAACCTGGGTCTCCTGCATTGCAGGCAGATTCTTTACCTCCTGAGCCACCAGGGAAGCCCATATATATGGTGATTATTCTTAGAGCACCTTCTTATACATGAGATAGCTATGCTTATCCTCTCCATCCTCTTCAGATATTTTTATCTGAAAGGCATGTTGGAATGTTCATATATTTCCTCTATTATATAGAGGAACGCATTTAGTTTTAGATTAAATTATTCATGTCACAATCCTGGAGAAATGCATAATAGATAAGTACCACTGTTTACTTGAGTTAATAAGGCTCTAAAAACACTAAATGCATTTTAATTGGAAACAATACAGGCAGATTTAACTGATCCTTGCATACTGTAGTTCTTGAATTGGATTTACTTATACTAGGCATCATCTTCGTCTTTTCAGAGGCAAATTTTCTAAGATTTCTGTGCTACTGAATAAAAGATAAGCCTGAATAACTGTGATAATTAAATATAATACAGTAACTAAGTATTGTCTTCAGTATTTAGTT
Organism: Bos indicus x Bos taurus; assembly: GCF_003369695.1. NCBI lineage: Eukaryota > Metazoa > Chordata > Mammalia > Artiodactyla > Bovidae > Bos > Bos indicus x Bos taurus. The sequence continues at coordinate 33,561,922 of NC_040077.1, forward strand.
TCATAGAAGTAGAATAATAGATACTATTTATGTGAAATGAACTGTGCTAGATATTGACTTGGGAAGTTGTTGAGTATTATTGCATTATTATTATGGTTTACGACTCTGTCAAGGTAGCGGGTGATATGCCCATTTTATAGATAAGAAAATCAAGACTCAAAAGTTACACTGCTATTAAGTGGCAGAGAAGGGATTCATTTCAAATCTTTCTGACTCTCTCTGAACGCTTTGCACTATAGCAGTTTATAAAACTCTGGGAGATAAGGCACTTTTACACACCTGGTGAATAACAGGGAAATGCAGCATGTTATTAAGTTGCTGCTAAGTCGCTTCAGTCATGTCCGACTCTCTGCGACCCCATAGACGGCAGCCCACCAGGCTCCCCCATCCCTGGGTTCTCCAGGCAAGAACACTGGAGTGGGTTGCCATTTCCTTCTCCAATGCGTGAAAGTGAAAAGTGAAAGTGAAGTCGCTCAGTCGTGTCTGACTCTTCACGACCCCATGGACTGCAGCCTACCAGGCTCCTCCATCCATGGGATTTTCCAGGTAAGAATACTGGAGTGGGGTGCCATCGCCTTCTCCAGGCTATCTCACCTGAAAAATACTTGTACCATGTTCAACATTCATAACAGTAAAAGGGTATATTGCCTTTGATTGCTTGGTAAGCATAGCTCCACTGGAAAAAATGTGAATTCACTTTAAACTGAGTGTCCTAAAGAGAGATAGTCCTGTACTCCTACCTAATGCAATGAAATAGCTTGGTAGGAACTATAAACTTAATTGCTTAATGAGTTTTTGTTTCATTTTCAACATTTTAATATTAGTCCTATATAAGGTAAACCATCACTAGTAAATTTGCTATTTAATTGTTCCCCTGTGAAATGAAATGTGCTGTAATTAAAAATTTCTTGAGGAAACCCTTGATTAAAGTAATTCTGATTGCACACAAGTGGTTTTTATTTACTTGAAAGGCTCTTGGGCCATTTTACTTAGAAACCCATCTTCTGAATGTATACTTCTAAGAGAAAATCAGTCTGGTGATTATCATGCACAAAAAAAGCTGAATTTTAAATTAACATAGTCTTTATTCTGTCCAATGGTTCAGCCCTCAAAATAGTGGGTTCTTAACTAGTGGTGTGCTACTAAATGTTTCACAAGTGGTTTTCTGGTGAGGAAGGGCGCTCTAACTTGTAGTGTTTGCCAATTTTTGTGGTAAATACATCCAATGTGGCTGATCCTGCATCACCAATGTGATATCACTGTACTCGGAGTTGTGAAGAAATACACAGTAATATACCTTATGGAGTATTTCTGCTATACAGATAATATAAATAACCTCAAGAGTATAAATGATAAAGTGTTATAAAATAATTAGGAATTAAGTGTTCTGATATTTGTGCCCTTTGTTTTTCCTATAGTTTATTAAATTCTAAATTTATGTAATTTAATTTTCAGTAGCCTGTGCTTGGGCTTCTGTGATGACTTAGTGGTAAAGAATCCGCTTACCAAGCATGAGACCCGGGTTCAATCCTTGGGTCAGGAAGATCCCCTGGAGCAGGAAATGGCAACCCACCCCAGTATTCTTGCCTGGAGAATCCCATGGACAGAGGAGCCTGGTGGGCTACAGTCCATGGAGTCACAAAGAGTCAGGCACGACTTGGTGACTGGACAACAACAATAGCTGTGTTTAACTACTGTCTGTCTCATGGTCATCTTGAAAATTTAGCAATCACTTCTTGAGAGCCATTGTGACCTAGAATGAGGCAGTATAAGCAGCCCCAGCTGGTATTAAGCAGTGGTACCCCCACTGATACTAAGCACATCTTTTTCTCTATAACTGCATAGCAATGCAAAGCATCAAGGATTTGAAAATGAGGAAGTAGAAAATGAAGACAGTACTGTCTGAAAATGGGCCAAAGTTAATCAGTCAGGGTGAATTTCAAGGCTGAAGTTGTTATCAGCCATGTTCTTCTTCGTGGGCATTTGATTGTTGGGGGAAGATGACTGGACATTACATTTTTGGATTCTCTGTGCTCATATTAACCTTGATAATCTAGTCATGGAATCTTGGGGACAGCAAATGGCCAAACTACTCTGATAAAATGCTTTCTTCTCAAAAAACAAACAACCTTCCCCATGCTGAAAATGGGCTTTACTGGAAACTTTTCATCTCTAATGAAGCAGAGTTTGAAACTTCATCTGAGATAGCTTGTATACCAGGCAGGTTAATGATCCTCAAGAATTTGTACTGGGCCTACCTAGGAGAGTACTTGCCTGGAGAATCCCATGGAAGAGGAGCTTCGCAGGCTACAGTTTGTGGGGTCACAAAGAGTCGGACACAACTGAGTGACTAACACTAACTAACACTAGCTAGGCAGTCTGTGAAAGTGGTTTGGACCTATAAGGGACCAGCACATTTAAGAAGAGGTGAAATGTGGAAGAAAATAAAAAATTGCAGAAGGAACTTAAGGAGGTATTTCAAGGGAGAAGAGTAAAGATCATTCGTTTAAGACATGATGCTTTGTTCTGACTTTTAAATAAATCCCTTCCCAACCTCTTCTATGGAGAAGGAAATAGCAACCCACTCCAGTATTCTTGCCTGGAGAATTCCGTGGACAGAGGAGCCTGGCATGCTGCAGTCCATGAGGTCACAAAGAGTTGAACACGACAGAGCGACTAACGCTCACTTCACTAAACCTAAGACTACACTAAGGTGTAAACTGATTTGCATCTCTTGTAGAGTGAGATGTGCTGAATGTCATCCATAGTATCTCTCTCTCTCTCTCTTGATTACTTCCTAAGACCAAACCATGACACTCATTTGTAACATGACTAGCCAAGGCTGGTAATATTGCTTTTGGCACTGAAATAGGGGATAGTTTGCATTCACTAATTCTGGTTAATGAAAACCACTAATTCTGGTTAATGAAAATTATTATTTTGGTAATATTAGCAGAAACTCAGGATTAAAAATTGGTATATTCACTGGTATATTCAGGATTAAAAATTGGTATATTCACTGGTATATTCAGGATTAAAAATTGGTATATTCACTGGTATATTCACTGGCATATTCACTGGCATATTCACTCCCCTGGTTGGCAGAGAAGTTAACCTCTTTGGATTATTTGAGTTTTTAACCCAAGCTAAAGAAGAAAGCCAACATGTATTTAAGTTTGGGTTTTGAAATTGTAAAATTGCTTTTACTATTTTAGTGCTTAACTCCTCTGCTATAAAAGAGGAGTATATGGAATGACAGCAAATCCTCTAAGATGGTTTTTATGCCCATCAGAAGGCAAAGTCATTGCCCTGCTATACTCTAAACTTTTCTTGCTGTCCAGATGAATGCACTTTCCTGTTTTCTGTCTCAGTTTCCTTGACCTGGCTGGTTTCTTCTATTAAAACTAGTTTATAATGTGGACAGTAATGTCAGAGAACAATAGCTAAATGGTTTTTGTTCCACTGTGTTAGATTATCAATCTCAACTGATTAGAAAAAAGAAAAGGCTAAGATTCAGTGAGCTGAATGATTCTTGTTTTAGCATGGGACATCTGTTTTATTGTTCTGTTCTGCTTTATCTTCCCTGACTGGATGAGTGGCAATAAATCATTATTAAGGTTTGAGTAAATCCATCTAATTTTATTTCCTATCTAATTACCCTTTCTCCTGATTTTTAGTGATGTCCCTTTCTTTCTGCTCTGTGAGTCAGGTCCTGGTACAATCCTCCCCAAATGACCTCATTTAGCCTCTCTCGTACGTCGCTCAAGTTTCCACTCTGATGTCATTTTACTTGCCCTCATACATCTGAAATAGCCACTCCCACCAGGCACTTCTGTCACTGCCCACCTACCTTTGCTTCTATTTTCTTGCTTAAGTAATATTTCCACACTGAAAATCTTCCAGTCCCCGTGCATCACTCAGTTCCAGTTTTATCATAGAAGCATTCCCAATAATTCCTTCATTTCCTTCGGACCATCCATAACAACACATCTTCTTAGTATACGCGGTGTCACTAGAGTATATTCATGTAGCCTTTTGTTGTACCTTATCTTGTATACTACTCATTTTCTAATGGAGATTTTCTTTCTTAAGTAACATACTAGCTATCCTGAAGGTATGGTGCAAGAAAAAATTTTTATTGATTTTACTAATTAGTTTTGAGGTACCTGGCTAATGCCTAAAAAAAAATTACTTGTTACCAGAAACTACTCTTATTGAATTAGAGAAATATTATGTCTAAATAAATTTAGACATTCAGGAAGGTCCTTTTCTGCTACAGCATTAGGCCATTTCCTCAGGTGACCGCATGTCTTCTCTTAGAAATGACTTCATTGTGTCTCCCATCTGTGAATTCTGACATACTTACTTGATAGCTTACTTGAAACCTTGCATTGCTTTCAGGAGAGCTAAATGAGGTCATGATAAGGATGACTTTAGATTATAAATAAACAAAAAGAAAATCAAAGGGTAAAAAATACTTGTAAAAAATAAGCTGTTGAAATGGTATATTTTAAGAGATTGTTTGAATGAATAAGAATCATTTTAGACAAGATTAACAGAAAGCTACCAGGAGAAGACTTGAATAAGATTCAGAAGTGGACTCTGTCTTTGACCATTAAGATGCCGTTGATTGAATCAACTAATTTCTCTATCATCATTGTCTTTATCTCAAAAATGAGGAAATTTTAATTAATCCAAAGACTATTTTCAGCTCTAATACAATGTAATTTAGAAGTGAGAAGTGTTTATAAATGAGGAATTTTTGAATTGGAGGTCTAAAGATTTTAAATTAATTCTTTCAATATCTGCATTTATCTGAATAAGAAATTGTATGCTTTATTTGAATATTGAGTGATAAATGTACATTTAAGAAACTTGACATTTTGATTTACTTCATAGAGGACTGTGGATGTCTACAAACTAAAATAATGTCTTTCTCAATAAATAAAATCACCATCACTCTTTTGTGCCCTGCTATAGAAAGTTCTGGGTCATTCATCAGGAAAACCATTGCTGTATTACACATTCTCCTATCCACAATACTTAAAGTTTTAATTGTGTGCTTCAGCACTTCCTATTTCAATATCATTGTTCTTTTGAGGCTGTACTTTGATCCATGTCCTTGAGAAGAGGAATGAAAAATAATCTATACTTTCATTTCTGAGTAAGCCAATTTCAGTGCAAGATACCATATAAGAAAGATTTTCTGAAGCTGAAATGTGTTAACAAATTAATTATTTATTATTTGTGTTTATCCTGAATGAATCATCAGGAAATGATGGTTCTCTGTGGTTTTATTTAAATACTGTGATATTGATCACTGCAAATTCAAGCAGGTCTATTAGTACATTTTAAAACTTAGCTTCAAGGTCTACAATTTTTTTTTTTATTTTAATTGGAGGCTAATTACTTTATAATATTATCATGGTTTTTGCCATACATTGACATGAATCAGATTTGGTGTACATGTGTTCCCCATCCTGAACTCCTCTCCCACCTCCCTCCCCATCCCATCCCTCAGTGTCATCCCAGTGCACCAGCCCTGAGCACCCTGTCTCATGCATTGAACCTGGACTGGCGATCTCTTTCATATACGATAATATACATGTTTCAATGCTATTTTCTCAAATCATCCCATCCTCGCCTTCTCCCCAGTGTCCAAAAGACTGTTCTTTACATCTGTGTCTCTTTTGCTGTCTCGCATATAGGGTCTTCGTTACCATCTTTCTAAATTCCATATTTATGCATTAGCATACTATATTGGTGTTTTTCTTTCTGACTTACTTCACTCTGTATAATAGGCTCCAGTTTCATCTACCTCATTAAAACTGATTCAAATGCATTCTTTTTAATGGCTGAGAAATATTCAATTGTGTATATGTACCACAGCTTTCTTATCCATTCATCTGCCAATGGACATCTAGGTTGCTTCAAGGTCTGCAATTTATAATTTACTGCTTCCCTCTGATTACAAAAACAATTAATTTCTTTTATTAAGACTGCAAATTACAGAAAGAATAAAGTAAAATCATATATGACCCACCACACATAAATAACCATGGATAACATTTTGATGAGTATTCTTTCAGTATTTTATAATACCTGTGTCTTTGGGGGGAAAAAAAATGTCACTTTATCAACCCATACCTGTTTGTACAAATTCTGAAATACAGATTGACTAAACTGGGACCATGTTATGTTAGACCTAATATTTTGTTATAAATATTCCCAAATTTTTATAGCCCTTCTCTCTCATTCTCAGAACAACTAGTGTGTATGTGCTCAGTAGCTCAGTTATGTCCAACTCTTTGTGACTCATGGACAGGCTTATCTATCCAGGGGATTTTCCTGGCAAGAATACTAGAGTGGGTTGCCATTTCCTCCTCCAGGGTATCTTCCTGACCCAGGGATTGAGCCCATGTATCCTGCATCTCCTGCATTGCAGGTAGATTCTTTACTGTTAACACACTAATAAATCAGTTCTTACAGTGGGCAGGAAGTAGATAAGCAACAGCAGACTTTCAGTTCATTTCAGTTCAGTTCAGTCAATCAGTCGTGTCCAACTCTTTTCGACCCCATGAATTGCAGCACACCAGGCCTCCCTGTTCATCACCAACTCCCGGAGTTCACTCAAACTCACGTCCATCGAGTAGGTAATGCCATCCAGCCATCTCATCCTCTGTTGTCCCCTTCATCTCCTGCCCCCGATCCCTCATAGCATCAGTCTTTTCCAATGAGTCAACTCTTTGCATGAGGTGGCCAAAGTATTGGAGTTCCCTCCTCAGCATCAGTCCTTCCAATAAACACCCAGGACTGGTCTCATTTAGGATGGACTGGTTGGATCTCCTTGCAGTCCAAGGGACTCTCAAGAGTCTTCTCCAACACCACAGTTCAAAAACATGAATTCTTCAGCACTCAACTTTCTTCAAAGTCCAACTCTCACATCCACACATGACCACTGGAAAAGCCATAGCCTTGATTAGACGGACCTTTGTTGGCAAAGTAATGTCTCTGCTTTTGAATATGCTATCTAGGTTGGTCATAACTTTCCTTCCAAGGAGCAAGTGTCTTTTAATTTCATGGCTGCAATCACCATCTGCAGTGATTTTGGAGCCCCGAAAAATAAAGTCTGCCACTGTTTCCACTGTTTCCCCATCTATTTCCCATGAAGTGATGGGACCGGATGCCATGATGTTCGTTTCCTGAATGTTGAGCTTTAAGCCAACTTTTCACTCTCCTCTTTCACTTTCATCAAGAGGCTCCTTAGTTCCTCTTGGTTTTCTGCCATAAGGGTGGTGTCATCTGCATATCTGAGGTTATTGATATTTCTCCCGGCAATCTTGATTCCAGCTTGTGCTTCTTCCAGTCCAGCGTTTCTCATAATGTACTCTGCATAGAAGTTAAATAAGCAGGATGACAATATACAGCCTCGATGTACTCCTTTTCCTATTTGGAACCAGTCTGTTTGTTGGGCTCCAGAATCACTGCTGATGGTGACGGCAGCCATGAAATTAAAAGACATTTACTCCTTGGAAGGAAAGTTATGACCAACCTAGATAGCATATTCAAAAGCAGAGGCATTACTATGCCAACAAAGGTTCGTCTAGTCAAGGCTATGGTTTTTCCTGTGGTCATGTATAGATGTGAGAGTTGGACTGTGAAGAAGGCTGAGCGCCGAAGAATTGATGCTTTTGAACTGTGGTGTTGGAGAAGACTCTTGAGAGTCCCTTGGACTGCAAGGAGATCCAACCAGTCCATTCTGAAGGAGATCAGCCCTGGGATTTCTTTGGAGGAAACGATGCTGAAGCTGAAACTCCAGTACTCTGGCCACCTTATACGAAGAGTTGACTCATTGGAAAAGACTCTGATGCTGGGAAATATCGAGGACAGGACGAGAAGGGTACAACAGAGGATGAGATGGCTGGATGGCATCACTGACTCGATGGACATGAGTCTGGGTGAACTCCGGGTGTTGGTGATGGACAGGGAGGCCTGGTGTGCTGCGATTCATGGGGTTGCAAAGAGTCGGACATGACTGAGCAACTGAACTGAACTGTTGTTCCATGTCCAGTTCTAACTGTTGCTTCCTGACCTGCATATAGGTTTCTCAAGAGGCAGGTCAGGTGGTCTGGTATTCCCATTTCTTTTAGAATTTTCCACAGTTTATTGTGATCCACACAGTCAAAGGCTTTGGCATAGTCAATAAAGCAGAAATAGATCTTTTTCTGGAACTCTCTTGCTTTTTCCATGATCCAGCAGATGTTGGCAATTTCATCTCTGGTTCCTCTGTCTTTTCTAAAAGAAGCTTGAACATCTGGAAGTTCACAGTTCACGTATTGCTGAAGCCTGGCTTGGAGAATTTTGAGCATTACTTTACTAGTGTGTGAGATGAGTGCAATTGTGTGGTAGTTTGAGCATTCTTTGGCATTGCCTTTCTTTGGGATTGGAATGAAAACTGACCTTTTCCAGTCCTGTGGCCACTGCTGAGTTTTCCAAATTTGCTGGCATATTGAGTGCAGCACTTTCACAGCATCATCTTTCAGGATTTGAAAGAGCTCAACTGGAATTCCATCACCTTCACTATCTTTGTTCGTAGTGATGCTTTCTAAGGCCCACATGACTTCACATTCCAGGATGTCTGGCTCTAGGTGAGTGATCACACCATCGTGATTATCTTGGTTGTGAAGCTCCTTTTTGTACAGTTCTTCTGTGTATTCTTGGCACCTCTTAATATCTTCTGCTTCTGTTAGGTCCATACCATTTCTGTCCTTTATTGAGCCCATCTTTGCATGAAATGTTCCCTTGGTATCTCTAATTTTCTTGAAGAGATCTCTAGTCTTTCCCATTCAGTTGTTTTCCTCTATTTCTTTGCATTGGTCACTGAGGAAGGCTTTCTTATCTCTCCTTGCTATTTGGAACTCTGCATTCAGATGCTTATATCTTTCCTTTTCTGCTTTGCTTTTCACTTCTCTTCTTTTCACAGCTATTTGTAAGGCCTGCTCAGACAGCTATTTTGCTTTTTTGTATTTCTTTTCCATGGGGATGGTCTTGATCCGTCTCTTGTACAATGTCACAAACCTCCGTCCATAGTTCATCAGGCACTCTGTCTATCAGATCTAGTCCCTTAAATCTATTTCTCACTTCCACTGTATAATCATAAGGGATTTGATTTCGGTCCTACCTGAATGGTCTAGTGGTTTTCCCTACTTTCTTCAATTTAAGTCTGAATTTGGCAATAAGGAGTTCATGATCTGAGCCACAGTCAGTTCCCGGTCTTGTTTTTGCTGTCTGTATAGAGCTTCTCCATCTTTATGTTTCTGAAAATGGTTCTTGAATAACAGGTTTCCACTGTGGTGTATAACATATGAATGTATTACCATTCCTGATTTTCCATTGCTTAGACTAGTACCTGGCATCTATTTGGCATCATGTATATATTTATTCTATGAATGGGTACATATTGAATTGAAACAATGGAAAGTCTGGCTATTCCATTGAAGCTTCATGGAATCCCAACTTTGGGACTCAACTCTAAGATCTGACACATCACTTAGCATGGTCAAAAATACAGTTTTCTGACTTTATCTTTCTTAAACAATCATGAGGATAAGTTCATTCCAATCATTCCCTATAAGAAGAAAATTAGTTTTGAAAAAAAAAAGGAGAATAAAAACAATTATCAGTAACAGGAAGCAAATGATAAATGCTAAAGAGTTAAGATTTCCAGAACTCTCTATGCCTCTTGTGTTTTTTTGTTTTGTTTTTAAACCCATTTTTTCCCCAAATACACAAAAGCAAATAAATAAATAAATAAGGACTCCTTTTAAAGTAAAAATAAATCAAACTCTTGAGTAGAACTTATGTTATTTAAAGGCGTATAGGCTTAAAGCTATTTGCAAACTCCTGTTACACTTTTAGCTCACCTATAATTATTAAATCTAAATGTATGTTAACTCCAAGCAAAATTACAAAACTAAGAACTTTTCAATCAGCAACACTAATGGGGTGACTTTTTTTTTCTAAACTAAACCACTTTCATAACATAGAGCATCAACGCAGGGCTGACCAACAAGCCATCACTTTTGGCTGGGGGGGAGTGGGGAGTAGGGAGTGGGGTGGGAACAGAGGCAGAAGTCTGCCCCTTCTGTATTTTCACTTTAATTATTTATTTAAATAGACATAAATAAAAGTGCACAACTCATAAATGTTGAATTTTCTGAATTATTACAAAATGAACATACCCACACAATAGTCCAGATCAAGAAGTAGAACATTACCATCAATTCAGACACCTCCCTCGTACCTCATCCCAGTCTTTTTTTTTTTTTTTCATTTTTTAAGCCACTTTATTTATTTGTTTTTTAATTGAAGGATAATTGATTTACAGAGTTTTATGGTTTTCTGTCACACATCAACAAGAATCAGCTGTAGGTACACCCATGTCCCCTCCCTCTCATTCCAGCCTTTAGGTCCCCCTTCCTCCTAAAGACTACCCAGCACCAGTTTGTGCATCTGAAATATTTCCACTAGTGCACTTTTCAAACCAATTTCTACTCTCTTCTCTTCCTGAACTATGATGAAACTTTTGTTTTTACAACAGTGATATAATTTGCCTTTTTATTTTGATACAGATTTATTGTTTAAGTCTACGTTGTTCCCACTAATAATGGTAGCTAGCATTATTCATGTGCTTTACTGCATTCTGGATACTGTTCTAAGTGCTTAACATAGAATTAACTCATTTAATCTTCAAATAAGACTACAAAGCAGTTATTATTATTCTTATTTTACAGACTAGGAAACTGAGGCACAGAGAGGGTAAATAACCTACCCAATATCATATAGCATGTAAATTGGGGTTCCAAGATTCAAACCCAAATGGCTTGGCTCCAAGTGTCTATGCCTTTAATTATCTACCCTGCTATGCCATCTTAAAATTTTCAGGGATCAAACCCAGGTCTCCTGCCTTGCAGGCAGACACTTTAACCTCTGAGCCACCAGGGAAGCCCTTTAAAATTTAAATATTCTCAAAAGTACTGTGTGGCACCAACTTCATGTAAAACTCAAACTGTTTATAGCACAGGCACCCTCTGGTAGTACCAATTATAAAGTAGTAATTCACATGATCAGATAGATAGCTATTTTAATTTTTTAGATTATCACTGAAATTCAAAGTCAGTTTTAGAATTTCTCACACAGAAAATCTGAAGCTCTCCCTCCCTTATATATAAACAAAGATATGTGTGACCCCTGTCTGAGAGAAACTGAGTTTAAGTAATGAGAAATCATTTCTTACAAAAGCCAGTTGACCAGAGCATAATCACACAAAATGATCATCTATACCTTGCTCGTTACAGAATGATTCACCAATGATCAGTAAAAGAATGAGTAACTAAAGACAGATACTGACTGTTATCTTTCAATATTATTTTTAATTGTTAAGTTATATTAGACATCTTGTACCTATTGGACACAAAAATGAATTTCAAGTATTATTGGATATTCTTTTGTCAAACATGATCTATACTTTACAAAGATTGCTGCCATAATATATTACAAGTGAGCAGTTTCACGAGTGACTTAGAAAATCACGTATAGAGAAATACGAAAGTAGACCCTAATAGGGTATCTTGACAAGCACAATCTGCTCTTCTTCTTAATGAAAATTACTAACTTATCCAGTGTCTGCCTCTGTCCATATTGCTCTCTGCAGTTGGGCACTCACAGCCCCATCTCCCTGAATCATTTGAGTTCTGTCCTTTAGCCAAATGTGATTATCAGGCATGCCTTTAGAGGTAAAATGATGGATGTCTGGATAGCACCCTAAGCTGATGTGACCATGTTGGGCATCCCATAATATAGCACTCAAACTTCCTCTTTGTTTTTACCTTTATATTGGTTTAAAGTATGTTTTGTTTTGTTTTTCTTTTTTTCCCTGCCTTTGGTAAAGTTATTCCTGCTGCTACTGCTGCTGCTAAGTCGCTTCAGTCATGTCCGACTCTGTGCGACCCCATAGATGGCAGCCCACTAGGCTCTTCTGTCCCTGGGATTCTCCAGGCAAGAGTACTGGAGTGGGTTGCCATTGCCTTCTCCAATGCATGAAAGTGAAAAGTGAAAGTGAAGTCGCTCGGTCGTGCCCGACTCTTAGCGACCCCATGGACTGCAGCCTACCAGGTTCCTCCGTCCATGGGATTTTCCAGGCAAGAGTACTGGAGTGGGTTGCCTTTGCCTTCTCCGAAAGTTATTCCTAGAGTTTGTTAATTTTAAATACATGAAGATATCATAGTTTACTCAAAACTCATTATGTTTAAAAATTTTAAAAAAAGTAATGTCCAGTGTGTTCTTTCATAGGAAAAAAAAAAACAAAACTTAAAGAACCATTGAGGTTATACAAATTTTTATAAACCTGAACCTCTTCTTTGGATAGCACTTATCAGTCAGTACATTCTAATCGATTTAACAGTTATTTACACCTGTCTGTTCTCTTCTTGAAACACTACCTTCTCTAACCTTAACTTGGCCAAGAAAACTCTCATGACCTTCCCTCTCTCTTCAAGTTTCCTGCATTGTCTGAGCCCCCTTGCTTAGAATCTTTACTTGAATCTTCAGAGATTTTACACTTAGTATCCTCTTTACTTATCTTTCTTTCATCTCTGAATCATTTTTAAACGGATATTGTACTTTATTTTCAGAAACTAAAACTATTCAGAAATGAGTAATACAATAAAAGTTTCCTGTAATCCTACACCACAGAGATAACATGTAAAATACTTCGGATGTTTTACTGTCTTTAAATTTTGTAGAAATTGTTTTTAAAGATTATGCATAAGAAATTTTATAAACACAAAAGAATATATGTGATATGTCAGCATGATAGTCATTAGTTATGATTCACTAGCAACCTAGGGAGCATAGAATTACCAACCCAAAGTTCCATGGGCTTTCTACTAATTGCATCTTCCATCTCCACTTCCTCAGAGTGTTGTCGCTTTCAGTTTTACAGAAACTTTGTTAAGTAGCAACTAGTGTAATAGTCGTTTCAAAGTGAGTACAGTGTCAAATTATGGCCTGGGGGTCAAATCCAGCCTATGACCTGTTTTTGTAAATAAAGTTTTATTGGCACACACACACACAAAAATAAAAACAAGGAAAAAAAATAAAGTGAGTACATTAAGGCTTAGAATATTTAAAATCTAAGAGTCACATGGCCAGTGAAAAATAGTGTTAGTGACTCAGTCACTTTCAACTCTTTGAGATCGCAAGGACTGTAGCCCACCAGGTTCCTCTGTCCATGGAATTCTCCAGGAAAGAATACTGGAGTGAGTAGCCATTTCCTTCTCCAGGGGATATTCCCAACCCAGGGACCAAACCTGGGTCATCAGCATTGCAGGCAGATTCTTTACTGCCTGAGCCACCAGGGAAGCCTCACATGGCTATAAGTTAACCAAACTCAGGACTTGAATTCCAGAGCTCAGGCTCTTACCCACTATTCCACACTAATTTTCCTAGACTCCCATACTCAACTTGAGATCTGTCAAAGTTGTCATGGCATCTAGAACTTCACTTTTATGGAAGAAGCATGATAATAGTTGCATAATTATTTGTAGCCTATTTGCATATCTCCCACTATCTTGTAACATCCACGAAGGCAGAACACATATGTATCTTATACATTACTCTAATTACTGTTACTGAAGGTCAGTATAGGCATACCTCATTTTATTGTGCTCTGCTTTCTTCACTTTACAGATACTGCATTTTTTACAAATTGAAGGTTTCTTGCAACCCTATACGGCTGTAAGCACTGTTTTGTTTTTTTTTTTCCCCCCCAACAAACAGCATTTGCTCACTTCATGTCTCCATGTCACTTTTTGGTAATTCTACCAATATTTTAAACTTTTTCATTATTATTATATTTGCTATTGTGATCCATGATCAGTCAACTTTGATGTCAGACTTGTAATTGTTTTGGGATGCCGTGAACCATGCCTATATAAGTCAGAGAACTTAGTAGATATTGTGTGTGCTCTGACTGCTTCACCAACTACATTCCTCATCTCTCTCCCTCTCCTTGGGCCTCCCTATCCCTGTGATATGGTAGTATTGAGATTAGGCCAGTTAGTAACCCTATGATGGTCCCTAAGTGTTCATTGAAAGGAAAATTCACACATCTCTCAGTGTCAATAAAAATAAAATCATAAAATCTAGTTTAATAAAAGGAAACAACTTGGATAAACATGATCAAACAGTGAGGAAGGCATGTTGAAAGCTGAGATAGCCTAAAAGCTAGGCCTCATGCACCAAATGGTTAGCCAAGTTGTGTTTCCAAAGGAAAAGTTATTGATGGAAGCTAAAAGTGCTACTTCAGTGAACACACAAATGATAAGAAAGCAAAAGAGCCTTATTGCGGATATGGAGAGAGTTTTAGTGGTCTGGATAGAAGATTAAACAAGCCACAACATTCTCTCAGCCAAAACCGTATCCAGAACAAGGTTAGCTCTCTTCACTTCTGTGAAGTTTGAAAGAGATGAGGATGCCACAAAAGTAAAGTTTGAAGCCAGCGAAGGTTGGTTCACGAGGTTGAAGGGAAAAAGCCACCTCAAAACATAAAAGCACAAAGTGGAACAGCAAGTGCTGATATAGAAGCTATGGCAAATTATTCAGATCTAGATACAAAAAGAATGAAGGTGAATATACTGAACAACAGACTTTCAAGGTAGATGAAACGTCCTTCTATTGAAAGAAAATTCCATCTATGACTTTTACAGATAGAGAGGAGAGGTCAGTGTCTGGCTTCAAGGGTTCAGAAGACAGACTGACTCTCTAGGGACTGATGCAGTTGATAACTTGAAATTGAAGCCAGTACTCATTTACCATTCTGAAAATTCCAGGGCCCTGGAATAGTTTTTATGCCAAAACTATTCTGCCTGTGACCTATGAGTGGAACAACAAAGCCTGAATGACAGCACATCTTTTTATAACATGGTTTACTGATTATTTGAAGCCTACAGTTTGACACCTACTGCTCCGAATAAAAGATTCTTTCAACATCTTCCAGTTCATTGACAATGCACCTGGTCACCCAAGACCACTGATGGAGATGTTTAAGATTCAGTTTGTTTTTATGCAAGCTAACACAACATCCATTGCAGCTCGTGGATCAAGGGGTAGTTTTGAATTGCAAGTCTCATTATTTAGGAAATGTATTTCGTAAGACTCTAGCTACCATAGATGGTGATTCGTCTGATGGGTCTCAGCAAAGTAAATTGAAAACCTTCTGGAAAGGGTTTATCATTCTCAATGCCATTAAGAAAAGTGTTGGGAAGAAATTGATTCCAACTCTTATGGATGACTTGGAGAAGTTCAAGACTTAAGTGGAGGAAGTAACTGCAGATATGGTGGAAATAACAAGAAAACCAGAAGAATAAGTGAAGATGTGACTGCATTGCTGCAATCTCATGATAAAACTTTAATGGTTGGGGAGTTGTTTCTTATGGATGAGTAAAGAAAGTAGTTTCTTAAAATGAGTACTGTGGGTGATGATGCTATGAAAATTGTCAAAATGACAACAAAAGATTTAGAATATTACATAAACTTAGTTGATAAAGCAGCAGCGGGTTTTGAGAGGACTGACTGCAATTTTGAAAGTTCCACTGTGGGTAAAATGCTATCAAACAGTAATTCACGGTACAGAGAAATTCTTTGTGAAAGGATCTTCATAGAATGAATAAAATAAGCCACTTCCTTGTCTTATTTTGAGAAATTGCTGCAGCCACCCTAGCCGTCAGCAATCATCACGTCAGTCAGTCAGGAGCCATTAATGTGGCCGCAAGACCCTCCCCCAGCAAAAAAGAGTGTAACTCACTGAAGGCTCAGATGATGGATAGCACATTTTAGCAATACGTTTTTTTGTTTTTTTTTAAATTAAGAGGTGGGCATAACAGCCCACTCCAGTATTCTGGACTAGAGAATCCCATGAACAGAGGAGCCCAGTGAGTAGGGTTGCAAAGCATCAGACATGACTGAAGCAACTTAGCACACATGCATACATTTTTTGGACATAATGCTGCTGGACAGTTAATAAGCTACAGTAGAGTGTAGACATAACATATGCACTGGAAACCAAGAAAATTGTGTGACTCACTTTACTGTGACATCCACTATATTGTGGTGGTCTGGAACCGAGCCTCAATACCTCCCAGATGTGACTGTATATATCTACTAGATAGATGAGTGGATGGGCTGGAGGCTGAATATTTATTTATATGTTTACCAGTCTCATAGACATCCAGCTGATGCCATGGAAAAAATAGAAAAGACTTGTTTCTTCTATGTGGTGTATATGCTAAGTCACTTCAGTCGTGTACGACTCTGTGTGACCCCATAGACTCTGCTGTCCCTGGGATTCTCCAGGCAAGAACACCGGAGTGGGTTGCCATTTCCTTCTCCAATGTGGTGTATATAGACCCTGTATAAAACTAAATCCTTGCATTCCTTCCCAAGTCCTACTGATTCTATCAATGACACACCTATACAGCAACTGTCTTTTGTTTCAGTATCATCACATTTCTTTGACTGTAGGTTGCTTTTTAAATCATGTCCTCTCTGCCTTCTCTTCTTCCTCAAGACTGCCAGACTGGTTTTACTTGAATGAAATATTACTAGACAGAGGTGACCATGTGATCACCACCCTGCCTTCCCCTCTTCTCTGGGAATAATTTTGGTAAAGTTTTAGGAAAAAATGCTTCTTTTTCAGTTTTGACCCTTAAAAGTGAATCAGCACAAAATACTGAGACTGTACTGTTGAATACCAAAAAGCCATTAAAGTTGCATAATGTCAGTTAGCTACATATGGGTATTATTTATCTAGAAAGATACCATATTCTTTATGATTTTCTTTCTGCAGTAGGTTTAAATATGGTATATTTTCTCCTTCTGTACAGAAAATTTTAATTTTCAGTGTTCTGAAATTGTGTAAATTCCAAAGATACCACATACTTTAAATGTTACCAAAGAAGTTTTTAAAATGAGTTTTCCAAAGCAAATTAAATGAAATTCAGAAAAGTATTTCAGAAGGTCATTAAAGTTGAGAAATATGAGGTGCAGACATAAATAAGGCACAATACATTAATTAACACAAAGCTGAACCCTGCCTTGGTTTTCACCCTGAAAGAAAGATAATTAAAAACAACACTGTGAGGTATTTTTCATATGACTCCTGGGTTAGTGAATGGATGAGGAATGAAGATAATGACAGAAAAGAAAAGTTGAATGTGAGACTTCTAACATAATAGCAAGAAAATGCATAGTTTGATGCTGTTGTTCTGTATTTAACACCCTAAATTGCTCCTACATTTTAAACAACTGCTCAGAGTGTTTCAGTAATGAGCACATCAGGGATGCATTAATATAGAATGATAGTCTTAACTTTGGGAGTTTTTTAAGCTTTAGTAATCTGCCTTCCCCAAAGCATAACATGCAAACAATTTAAATGAAAATAATATATCTCAATCATCTACCAATACACTCCAATATATTAAATATACACACATTAGCTTATACATGCAAACCTGAAAATATTGCAATATTACTTGTTGAATATTTCTTAAGGTTGACTTGAAGGTATGGTTTAAGATGACTTAAAGATATGGGTACATGATAGCGGTTCTTTCTATTCTGAGAACTACACAAGCAAGATGACTGTTCTGGGAAATTGCTATTTACTAATCCTGTTGTATGGGGCTCTTCCCTTCCCTTTGTATCTCAAGGGCTTATTATCAATTTGGCTAAAAGTAGCCACTCTTCTTTCAGAATACTTGCTCTCCAGGATGATCTATGTGGTGCTGTTTTTCCAGTTTCATATCTGTGATCTGTTATTTTAGATTTAACCCCAGCATATAGTTATACTTCCTAAAGTCCACATTGGATTGTAAAACTCCTGCAAAGACATCTACTACCTATTGTATTTACTTAAGACCCTTAGGTTAATTTTTCAGTGTTTATGTGTAATCACCTTTTCAATCAGTCTCAAGATTCTAGATTTTTCTTACTCTGTATTTGGATAAATATTCTACATGTCTAATGTTATACCCATCCCCTAAATAAATATGTCCAATATTCTAGGAAAATACCTACCCCAAGAACTGTGAAAGAGTTCCTTGACCGTGATCAGTAGGTTGTTAGGTTACACAACCTAAACATATGTCTCCAAAGTCTGTCAATATTAAGGGTTAAGGAGGTTTCTTACTCTTCGAGGCTCTAAAGCAAAATCCACATAGACAAAGCCTCCAGAATTTGACATACTGTGTAATGCGGCTGATGAAGGTATAATCCTCAGTCCTTCCTAAAGTATTCTAAAGTTATTGGTAAACTTCACAAATGGTTCTTTTTCCCAGTGTGTGTAGAATTACTTGAAGATATTCTTATTAGAAACAAGTCTTCATTGCTGATGAAAATCTTTACCAACAAGTTTTTCCTTGGTTTGTTTGAATATTGAGGTCAGTTTTATTCAGGGGTATCATCATTCCTTAACAAAGTTCTAAATGCTTCACACTCAAGGTAGATAATGTAATTAAAATGAAAACAACTATCATTTAGAAAATGTATTGAAGTATAGTTGATTTACAATGTTGTATTAATTTCTGCTGTACAGCTAACTGATATATATATATATATATATATATATATAAAACATTCTGTATATATTTAGGCTTCCCTGGTAGCTCAGCTGGCAAAGAATCTGCCTGCAATGCAGGAGACCCTGATTTGTTTCCTGGGTCAGGAAGATCCCCTAGAGAGGGATATGCTACCCACTCCAGTATTGTTGGGCTTCTCTGGTAGTTCAGACAGTAAATAATCTGCCTGCAATATGGGAGACCTGGGTTTGATCCCTGGGTTGGGAAGATCCCTTGGAGGAGAGCATGGCAACCCACTTTAGTATTCTGGCCTGGAGAATCCTTGTGGACAGAGAAGCCTGACAGGCTGCATTCCCTGGGATTGCAAAGAGTCGGACACAACTGAGTGAGTCACTCAGTTGTGTCCGACTCTTTGCAATACATATATATGCCTATATATAAATATATATATATAATGGCAACCCACTCCAGTATTCTTGCCTGGAGAATTCCATGGAGAGATGAGTCTGGCAGGCTACAGTCCATGGGGTTGCAAAGAGTTGGACAAGACTGAGCTACTAACATTAACATATGGCAGATATATATATATATATATATATATATATCTTTCCATTATGGTTTATCACGGGATATTGAATATAGTTCTTTGTGCTATACAGTAGGACCTTGTTGTTATTCATTCTATTTGTTAAGAGTTTGCCTCTAACCCCAAACTCCCACTCGATCCCTCCCCTTCTCCCTGCTTGGCAACCACAAGACTGTTCTCTATGTTGGTGAGTCCATTTCTATTCCTTAGATAAGTTCATTTATGCAACTCTATTTTTAGCTTTTTAAGGAAGCTCCATACTGTTTTCCATAATTACTGCACCAACTTAAATTTCCACCAATAATGTATGAGGATGTCCGTTTCTGTACACCCTCTGCAGCATTTGTTACAAATGACTATTTTTTCTAATTTATTTTTTTTGAAGGACAATTGCTTTACAGAATTTTGTTGTTTTCTGTCCCCATGTCTGTTTCTCCATTGCTTTCTGACTTACTTCACTCTGTATAATAGGCTCTAGGTTCATCCACCTCTAGAACTGACTCAAATGCTTTCCTTTTTATGGAAAGTGAAGAGGAACTAAAATGCCTCTTGATGAAAGTGTAAGAGGAGACTGAAAAAGTTGGCTTAAAACTCAACATTCAGAAAACTAAGATCATGGCATCTGGTCCCATCACTTCATGGGAAACAGATGGGGAAACAGTGGAAACAGTGTCAGACTTTGTTTTTGGGGGCTTCAAAATCATGCATATGGTGATTGCAGCCATGAAATTAAAAGACGCTTATTCTTTGGAAGGAAAGTTATGACCAACCTAGATAGCATATTCAAAAGCAGAGACATTACTTTGCCAACAAAGGTCTATCTAGTCAAGGCTATGGTTTTACCAGTGGTCATGTATGGATGTGAGAGTTGGACTGTGAAGAAAGCTGAGTGCCAAAGAATTGATGCTTTTGAACTGTGGTATTGGAGAAGACTCTTGAGAGTCCCTTGGACTGCAAGGAGATCCAACCAGTCCATCCTAAAGGAGACCAGTCCTGGGTATTCATTGGAAGGACTGATGCTAAAGCTGAAACTCCAATACTTTGGCCACCTCATGCGAAGAGTTGACTCATTGAAAAAAGCCCTAATGCCGGGAGAGATTGGGGGCAGGAGGAGAGGGGACAACAGAGAATGAGATGGCTGGATGGCATCACCGACTTGATGGACATGAGTTTGAGTAAACTTCGGGTATTGGTAATAGACAGGGAGGCCTGGCATGCTATGGCTCATGGGGTTGCAAAGAGTCGGACATGACCGAGCGACTGAACTGTACTGAAAATTCTATCGTGTATATGTACCACAACTTCTTTATCCATTCATCTGTCTATGTACATCTACATTGCTTCCATGTTCTAGCTATTGTAAATAGTGCTGCAGTGAACAATGGGATACATGTGCGTCTTTCAATTTTTGTTTCCTCAGGGTATATGCCTAGGAGTGGGATTGCTGGGTCATATGGTGGTTTTATTTCTAGTTTTTTAAGGAATCTCCATACCGTCTTCCATAGTGGCTGTATCAGTTCACATTCCCACCAACAGTGCAATGGTGTTCCCTTTTCTCCACACCCTCTCCAGCATTTATTGTTTGTAGACTTTTTGATGACGGCCATTCTGATCAGTGTGAGGTGATACCTCATCATAGTTTTGATTTTCATTTCTCTAATAATGAGTGATGTTGAGCGTCTTTTCAGGTGCATGTTAGCCATCTGTATGTCTTCTTTGGAGAAATGTTTATTTAGGTTTTTTTTTTTTCCCACTTTTGATTGGGTTGTTTGTTTTTCTGGCATTGAGTTGTATGAGCCACTTGTATATTTTGGAAGTTAATTCTTTGTCAGATTTTTCATTTGCTATTATTTTCTCCCATTCTGAGGGTTGTCTTTTCACCTTGCTTATAGTTTCATTCGCTGTGCAAAAGCTTTTAAGTTTAACCAGGTCCCACTTGTTTACTTTTCTTTTTATTTCTGTTACTCTTGGAGGTGGGTCATAGTGGGTCTTGCTTTGAATTATGTCATCAAATGTTCTCCCTGTTTTCCTCTAAGAGTTTTATAGTGTCTGGTCTTACATTTAGGTCTTTAATACATTTTTAGTTTATCTTTGTGTAAGGTGTTAGAAAGTGTTCTAATTTCATTCTTTTACAAGTGGTTGATCAATTTTCCCAGCACCACTTGTTAAAGAGATTGTCTTTTCTCCATTGTATATTCTTGCCTCCTTTGTCAAAGATAAGGTTTCTGTAGGTGCGTGGATTTATCTCTGGGCTTTCTAGTTTGTTCCATTGATCTATATTTCTGTCTTTGTGCCAGTACCATACTGTCTTGATGACTGTGGCTTTGTAGTAGAGCCTGAAGTCAGGCAGGTTGATTCCTCCAGTTCCATTCTTCTGTCTCAAGATTGCTTTGACTGTTCAGGGTCTTTTGTGTTTCCGTATGAATTGTGAAATATTTTGTTCTAGTTCTGTGAAAAATGCCATTGGTAATTTTATAGGGATTGCATTAAATCTGTAGACTGCATTTGGGTGGTATAGTCTTTTTCACAGTATTTATTCTTCTTACCCAGGAACATGGAATATCTCTCCATCTGTTTATGTCATCTTTGATTTCTTTCATCAGTGTCTTATAATTTTCTGTGTACAATTATTTTGTCTCCTTAGGTAAGTTTATTCCTAGATATTTTTTTATTCTTTTTGTTGCAATGGTGAATTTGCTTGATTCCTTAATTTCTCTTTCTGATTTTTCATTGTTAGTATATAGAGATGCAAATGATTTCTGTGTATTGATTTTGTATCCTGTGATGTTCCTAAATTCACTAATTAGCTCTAGTAATTTTCTGATACTATCTCTAGTGTTTTCCATGTACAGTATCATGTCATCTGCGAAGAGTGAGAGCTTTACTTCTTTTCCTATCTGGATTCCTTTTATTTCTTTTTCTTCTCTGATTGCTCGTGCTAGGACTTCCAGAACTATGTTGAATAATAGTGGGGAAAGTGGACACCCTTATCTTATTCCTGATCTTAACGGGGGTGCTTTCAGTTTTTCACCATTGAGAATAATGTTTGCTGTAGGCTTATCATATATGGCCTTTCCTATTTTGAGGTAGGTTCCTTCTGTACCCATTTTCTGAAGAGTTTTCGTCATAAATGGGTGCTGAATTTTGTCAAAAACTTTTTCTGCATCTATTGAGGATATCAAATGGTCTTTATCTTTCAATTTGTTAATATGGCATATCACATTGATTGATTTGTATATATTGAAGAATCCTTGCATTGCTGGAATAAACCCAACTTGATCATGGTGTATGAGCTTTTTGATGTGTTGCTGAATTCTATTTGCTAAAATTTTGTTAAGGATTTTTACATCTATGTTCATCAGTGATTTTGGCCTGTAGTTTTCTTGTTTTGTGTTGTCTTTGTCTGGTTTTGGTATCAGGGTTATGGTGGGCTTGTAGAATGAGTTTGGAAGTGTTCCTTCCTCTGCAGTTTTTTGAAAAGGGTAGCCATTAGCTCTTCTCTAAATGTTTGATAGATTTATCCTGTGAAACTGTCTGGTCCTGGGCTTTTGTTTTTGGGGAGATTTTTATTTTTTATCACAGCTTCAATTTCAGTGCTTGTAATTGGGTTGTTCATAATTTCTATGTCTTCCTGGTTCAGTCTTGGAAAATTCAACTTTTCTAGGAATCTGTCCATTTCTTCCAGGTTATCCATTATATTGCCATATAGTCGTTCATAGCCCACCAGGCTCCTCTGTCCATGGGATTCTCCAGGCAAGAATACTGGAGTGGGTTGCCATTTCCTGCTCCAAGTTGTTCATAATAGTCTCTTATAATCCTTTGTATTTCTGCATTGTCTGTGGTAACCTCTCCTTTTTCATTTCTGATTTTGTTGATTTGATTGTTCTCTCTTTTTTTTCTGATGAGTCTGGCTAAAGGTTTGTCAATTTTGTTTATATTCTCAAGAACCAGCTTATAGTTATATTAATCTTTACTATTGTTTCTTTCATTTCCTTTTCATTTGTTTCTCTTCAGATCTTTTCTTTCTTTCTATTAATTTGGGTATTTTTTGTTCTTCTTTGTCCAGTTGTTTTAGGTGTAAATTTAGGTTGTCTATTCTTTTTCTTGTTTATGAGGTAGGATTGTATTGCTATAAACTTCCCTCTTAGAACTGTTTTTGCTTCATCCCATAGGTTTTGAATTCTTGTGTTTTCATTGTCATTTGTTTCTAGAATTTTTTTGATTTCACTTTTGATTTCTTCAGTAACCTGGTTACTTAGAAATGTGTTGTTTAATCTCCATTTGTTTGTGTTTCTTACAGTTTTTTTTATTGTAATTTATATCTAGTTTCATAGCATGGAGGTCAGAGAAATGCTTGATGCAATTTAAATTATCTTAAATTTACTGAGGTTTGATATGTGACCCAAATGTGGTCTATCCTGGAGAATGTTCCATATGCACTTGAGAAGGTTTCGTTTCAGTTCATTTCAGTTCAGTCGCTCAGTCGTGTCCTACTCTTTGCAACCCCATGCATCTCAGCACGCCAGGCCTCCCTGTCCATCACCAACTCCCGGAATTCACTCAGACTCATGTCCATCGAGTCAGTGATACCATCCAGCCATCTCATCCTCTGTCGTACCCTTCTCTTCCTGTCCCTAATCCCTCCCAGCATCAGTCTTTTCCAGTGAGTCGACTCTTCACATGAGGTGGCCAAAGTACTGGAGTTTCAACTTTAGCATCATTCCTTCCAAAGAAATCCCAGGGCTGATCTCCTTCAGAATGGACGGATTGGATCTCCTTGCAGTCCAAGGGACTCTCTAGAGTCTTCTCCAACACCACACTTCAAAAGCATCAATTCTTTGGCGCTCAGCCTTCTTCACAGTCTAACTCTCACATCGATACATGACCACTGGAAATACCATGGCCTGGACTAGATGGACCTTTGTTGACAAAGTAATATCTCTGCTTTTGAATATGCTATCTAGGATTGGTCATAACTTTTCTTCCAAGGAATAGCGTCTTTTAATTTCATGGCTGCAGTCACCATCTGAAGTGATTTTGAAGCCCAGAAAAATAAAATCTGACACTGTTTCCACTGTTTCCCCAACTATTTCCCATGAAGTGATGGGACCCGATGCCATGATCTTCATTTTCTGAGTGTTGAGCTTTAAGCCAACTTTTTCACTCTCCTCTTTCACTTTCATCAAGGGACTCTTTAGTTCTTCTTTACTTTCTGCCATAATGGTGGTGTCATCTGCATATCTGAGGTTATTGATATTTCTCCCAGCAATCTTGATTACAGCTTGTGCTCCTTCCAGCCCAGCGTTTCTCATGATGTACTCTGCATATAAGTTAAATAAGCAGGGTGACAATATACAGCCTTGATGAACTCCTTTTCCTATTTGGAACCAGTCTGTTGTTCCACGTCCAGTTCTAACTGTTGCTTCCTGACCTGCATATAGGTTTCTCAAGAGGCAGGTCAGGTAGTCTGGTATTCCCATCTCTTGCAGAATTTTTTATAGTTTATTGTGATCCACACAGTCAAAGTCTTTAGCATAGTCAATAAAGCAGAAATAGATGTTTTTCTGGAACTCTCTTGCTTTTTCCATGATCCAGCAGATGTTGGCAATTTGACCTCTGGTTCTTCTGCCTTTTCTAAAACCAGCTTGAACATCTGCAAGTTCACGGTTCACGTATTGCTGAAGCCTGGCTTGGAGAATTTTGAGCATTACTTTACTAGCGTGTGAGATGAGTGCAATTGTGCGGTAGTTTGAGCATTCTTTGGCATTGCCTTTCTTTGGGATTGGAATGAAAACTGACCTTTTCCAGTCCTGTGGCCACTGCTGAGTTTTCCAAATTTGCTGGCATATTGAGTGCAGCACTTTCACAGCATCATCTTTCAGGATTTGAAATAGCTCAACTGGAATTCCATCACCTCCACTAGCTTTGTTCGTAGTGATGCTTTCTATGGCCCTCTTGACTTCACATTTGGATGTCTGGCTCTAGGTGAGTGATCACACCATCGTGATTATCTTGGTCATGAAGCTCTTTTTTGTACAGTTCTTCTGTGTATTCCTGCCACTTCTTCTTAATATCTTCTGCTTCTGTTAGGTCCATACCATTTCTGTCCTTTATCGAGCCCATCTTTGCATGAAATGTTCCCTTGGTATCTCTAATTTTCTTGAAGAGATCTCTAGTCTTTCCCATTCTGTTGTTTTCCTCTATTTCTTTGCATTGATCACTGAAGAAGGCTTTCTTATCTCTTCTTGCTATTCTTTGCAACTCTGCATTCAGATGCTTATATCTTTTCTTTTCTCCTTTGCTTTTCGCTTCTCTTCTTTTCACAGCTATTTGTAAGACCTCCCCAGACAGCCATTTTGTTTTTTTGCATTTCTTTTCCATGGGGATGGTCTTGATCCCTGTCTCCTGTACAATGTCTCAAACCTCCGTCCATAGTTCATCAGGCATTCTATCTATCAGATCTAGGCCCTTACATCTATTTCTCACTTCCACTGTATAATCATAAGGGATTGATTTAGGTCATACCTGATGATCTACTGGTTTTCCCTACTTTCTTCAATTTAAGTCTGAATTTGGCAATAAGGAGTTCATGATCTGAGCCACAATCAGCTACCAGTCTTGTTTTTCCTAACTGTATAGAGCTTCTCCATCTTTGGCTGCAAAGAATATAATCAATCTGATTTTGGTGTTGACCATCTGTTGATGTCCATGTGTAGAATCTTCTCTTGTGTTGTTGGAAGAGGATGTTTGCTATGACCAATGCATTCTCTTGGCAAAACTCTGTTAGCTTTTGCTGTGTTTCATGCCGTATTCCAAGGCCAAATTTGCTTGTTACTCCAGGTATTTCTTGACTTCCTACTTTTGCATTCTAGTCCCCTATAATGAAAAGGACATCTTTTTGGGGTGTTAGTTCTAAAAGGTCTTGCAGGTCTTCATAGATCCATTCAATCAGTTTCTTCAGCATTACTGGTTGGGATAGAGACTTGGATTACTGTGATATTGAATGGTTTGCCTTGGAAATGGACAGAGATCATTCTGTCGTTTTTGAGATTGCATCCAAGTACTGCATTTCAGAGTCTTTTGTTGCCCATGATGGCTACTCTATTTCTTCTAAGGGATTCCTGCGCACAGTAGTAGATATAATGGTCATCTGAGTTAAATTCACCCATTCCAGTCCATTTTAGTTCGCTGATTCCTAGAATGTCGACATTCACTCTTGCCATCTCCTGTTGACCACTTCCAATTTGCCTTGATTCATGGACCTAACATTCCAGGTTCCTATGCAATATTGCTCTTTACAATATTGCATAGGACCTTGCTTCTATCACCAGTCACATCCACAACTGGATATTGTTTTTGCTTTGGCTCCATCCCTTCATTCTTTCTGGAGTTATTTCTCCACTGATCTCCAGTAGCATATTGGGCACCTACTGACCTGTGGAGTTCCTCTTTCAGTATTCTAACATTCTGCCTTTTCATACTGTTCATGGGGTTCTCAAGACAAGAATACTGAAGTGATTTGCCATTCCTTTCTCCGGTGGACCACATTCTGTCAGACCTCTCCACCATGACCTGCCCATCTTGGGTGGCCCCACATGGCATGGCTTAGTTTCATTGAGTTAAACAAGGCTGTGGTCCATGTGATTGGATTGACTAGTTTTCTGTGATTATGGTTTCAGTGTGTCTGCTCTCTGATGCCCTCTCGCCACACCTACCATTTTACTTGGGTTTCTTTTACCTTGGCCATGGGGTATCTCTTCACATTCATTACATATAAATATGCAAATATCTTTATGTTCAGTTAACTAAGTTTTTGGCACAACTTAAAAAGTTACCAGATTAAAATAATGAATTTGTGCTATAGAATAATGTTTTAGAATTTTCTTTTACATTTAGATAAAAAATATTTTCTATCTTTAACCAATGGTGTTATTTTTTGCTTTTGTTTTTTCATAAATGATAACCTTGCAAATTCTCTAAGCATGGATGATGTTTCTCAGGGAAACATAAGACATATGAAATTAGAGAGTGAGTATACTATCAGAAAATGAAGCTTGTGTGGTAGTACAGAACAAGAAGAGTTTTCTGTGAAGTTACTTTGGAAGACTTCATTTTTATTTCAAATTTAAAACCCATGTAGTAGTAACTACTGGAACTCTCCAAGGTACTTCTGTTTGCACCATTTAGCTCTGGATTTCATTTAAAATTACTTCAAAAGCTCCAGGGAATGTCAGCTGTGGCAGTTGCACATCTCTTAGACATAGAAATAGAAACTGGAACTGACTTGATTCTAGTGAAAATTTAATTTTGTTCTTTCTGTTTTATCTCTTTTTTGTTAGTTACTGTCTTATGCAACTATATCAATAGGAACAGAGGAACTGGAACATTTGGCTCTTCTCCTGGTTGGTTTCCTAAGTCCTATATCTGAGAGGATCAGAAATTTATATTTATTTCATAAATGAATAATAATGTGAAATAAACCCATTTACTTCTAAAGATCGCTTTCTATTTAGGTCAAACAAGTTTGGAGGGACCTTCAAAGAGATTTCTTAACTGGATGAGTTGATAGGTCCCACTGTTGTTTTCAAAACCTTAAAAGGCAGAATCCATGTCTTCTTTACGTAAATTAAAGGTCATTAAAAGATAATAAATTATTACATTCTATTGGGAGGAAAAGATAAACCCAAAACAAAATACATAAAAAGGAGAGCTTTGGATACCAATGGGTGCCATCCGGAAAATAAAACAAGATGATGTGATAGAGTTATCTGGGACAAGGAACCTGATTTATCAAGTAGTTAAAACCAGTTACTCTGAGGAAGTGAAATATTAGTTGAGCCCTGAATGATGAGAACTGAATACTCATTCAAAGGCACAGAGTGTTCCAAACGGAAACAATTGCAGAGGTCCTGAGACACAAATTATCCTGGAGTTTGAGGAAAGAAACGTAGCTGTTCTAGCTAAGTCCAGAAGATGAGAAGATAAGTAGAGAGAGATAAAGCCACATGGAAAATAATAAAATATGTAGGCCATGATGAGGGATTTGGAGATTTCAGTAAAGTGTAAGATGGAACCATTGGAAAGCTTTTTGCATGAGAGTGAGAGTTTGATTTACACTTCTGAAAGAAAGCCTGAATTGCTCTGTAAAGATGGTACTGGAGGATGCAAGAAGGGTTTTGTCATCCACACAAGGTCATAGAAGAACTTGCATTAGGGTTGGAGGAGAGATGGTGGTAGTAAGAAAGGTTGGCTTGAGATACATGGAAGTATAACTAATAAATTAAAGGTGTAAGGAATACAGGCTGACTCCCAGAATGGTATGTACTGAAATACAGAAATTTGATAGAAAATATATTTTTGAAGTATAGCTAATAAATTAAAGGTGTAAGGAATACAGGCTGACTCCCAGAATGGTATGTATTGAAATACAGAAATTTGATAGAAAATATATTTTTTCATACACAGTAGTTATTTCGTTAATGTTTTAAGTTTGAGATGCCTATTATATATCTAATTACATATATTAATAAGACAATTGGATAGTCCAAAACTAGAGAAAAGTCTAAAGTAGAGATAAAATTTGAGCATCCTCAAAATTTTGTATTATTTTAAGCCCTTAGAGAGATTTCTTGCAAAGAGAATGAGTCCTGGAAAGGAAAGAACTAATGGCAAAAACAGGAGTAATTCAGCAATTATAGATGTAGTAGAGAAGAACATACCAGCAAATGAAAACGAAGAAGAAAACCAAGTAGAGAGCGTACATTTCAGATAAGTGTCCATAAAATTAAAGTGAGTCCAGTCAATCCAGTTACGTAATATCACTGACAACTTTTAGCTGCAGTGGTGTAGAGTAAGTGTATAGTTAGATTAATCTGGGCTGGGATTTTATTAGACAATTTTCATAGCAGTAGAAAGGGATTAGGTAGTTATGATGTTTGCAAATGAAAAAAAAAGTGATGATAGTACTGGATCAAGAAATCTAGTATAGATAAGAAAGTTCTTGTAGGTAGTAGGGTCACAGAATAAAAGATTTGCAATGCTCAGAGAAAGACACAATAAGAATTCTGAAAGTCATTGTGGAATGATTCAAGAAGGTAGTAGTGGGGAGAGGTGAAGGACAGGATTTGTTATGATTGTGTAGATCATTTGGAAGATGATCATCAAGAAGAATGAGACTCTGAGAAGATTGGGCTTCTGACCCTGTTGGAGATGAAAGGAAGTGTGAGGTATGATAGAATTAGTCCTGGAAGTTGGAGCATGTTACTTGGCTTCAGCCTGGTTGTCTGCCAGAGCACAGGCAAAAACGGAGGATTTTTAGGGAGGTAGAAACAGCTCCATTTTTTAGTTTGCAGTGGTTTCAATGAGCATTTTGAATATTTTTCTTTCTTCATTTTTTAAGGATGGTTTTAGGAATAGGATTCTTTTTTTAAGAAGAGCAAATTCAGGGTTTCTCATAATTTCACTGTATTTAGAGCCAGTTAAACATCACTTTTTAAATCAAACTACATGAATAATAAAAATAATGAGCTGTTTTTAAAAATTTTTTGTTCTTGTTTAAAGTCTAAGAGAGTTTTAAAATTCTTGGTTGTACATACACTCTTTCTAGTTTGTATAAAAAACTAAACACTTAAAAGTAGCTTTGGACTTTTTCATTGTACCTGTAGTAAAAATGAGAATTTTTTTTTTAATTTTAGCATTCAATAGAGATAAGAAAATGAACACAATTATAATTTGGCATGACTTTGGCAAGATTTTTTATACTATTTAAAATCAATTATGTTCTTACAGAATTTAAGGAAAGAAATGAGAGATTTAGAAAATTGGAATAGATATCAAAATTGGGAGTAAAATCCAAAAACATTTTTCCATATAATAATGTTTTTCTAGAAAAAGAAGTACACTTTCAAAGTTTATCATAGCTGATGAAAAATATGAGCTGAATGTGACCTGAAATAAAAGAAGTGGAGTAATTTCAGGTGGAAGAACTGAGCAATTTATTTATGTTCTGTTTGTAAGGGATGTTCAAAATATTTTACATCTACAAATCTGAACTGGTCATAGCTTGGCACTGCAATGATAAATCTTAATTCCTTAATTACTGGGTGTTCTTTGAGAGGGGCTGTGAACTGGATCATCCAGAAGAGCATTTAGGGAATTTAGAGCTGAATATTTTCTTACCAGTAAATATTATTTTTTATTATTTAACAACCAGTATGCATGTTCTACTTGCATAGTAGCTACAAAACAGTATGCCATCACCTCCTAACACCCCTATTCAGGAAGGTTCTATCATCTGTATATGGAATAACTATCCACATTCCATAGTTATATGGATATCATATAAGGATAAGTATATGGATACTATATACTATATATAGGACAATGGCACAGCCTCCAATTATTACCTGTAAATCTGTGGTATTTCAATTGTTTTTCTTTATCTCATTCTTCTCACCACTTCATGAGGTACAGGGAAAATTATTTATTTAAAATTAGTTTGGATTCACAACCCAATTCCACTAAAACTGATAGTAATTTTGGATAAAAACCTTTACCATTCATCTTCTGTGAAATGAGGCTCATTAGGTTTAGAGACAAAGAACAGAAAATAGCATCAAGTGTATGACAGTTACTCAATAAATGGTAACTACTGCTACTGTTTTGAGAATTGGAAGGGGGTTGCTAAAGGCGTGTTCTTCACCTGGAATCCATCCATGGTTGATCCATAGAATGTCCAATAATTCCCTAAAAGTTCAAGTGCTGCTGCTAAGTCACTTCAGTCGTGTCCGACTCTGTGCGACCCCATAGACGGCAGCCCACCAGGCTCCCCCATCCCTGGGATTCTCCAGGCAAGAACACTGGAGTGGGTTGCCATTTCCTTCTCCAGTGCATAGAAGTGAAAAGTGAAAGTGAAGTCGCTCAGTAAAACTGGTTAAATCTGTAGACACACTCCTCTTCAGAAAGGGTTCACAGCATTTGTAAGATTCTTAAAAAGTGTTTTGAATTTAAAATAGCTAAGAAAATGTGATTGAAGAAAAGTTGGCAAAAAAGAGAAGGAATGGCGTGGAAATAGCAACAGATGAAGAACCAGGGAATAAGGACAGCAATTAAGTAGAGACTCATGACTTTAAATGGGGGAACTAATGTGGAGAATTCACAGAGAAAAGAGATGATAGCATTGATATGATATTGAAGAAGAAGGAGGTAGTGTTGGCAGGAATGAGTAGATAAGGTCAGACAGAATTAATACCCCCAAGTAAAAAACATCAAAGCTTTGTAATGGGGTCTGCAGTAAGGGCAGCTACTCTTAATGCATTCCTGGGAAGCTTTTATATTTCAAATTGCTTCTGTTTTATCTTTCCTGTTACACAGAATTATTTACATAGTTCACCTTACTGTACTAAGCATTTTATATTGATATTCCTACCTCATTTTGAGACATTTAAGCTGTCTCATCACCATTACATTATCATTTGTCTGATGTTACTTATTCTCAAAAACTGATATTAGAATTTGATGAAGCTTATTCAGAGAGGATTTTCATACACAGGTTAAATGTTTAAACTTGTATGTCAGTTTCTATTCTCTCTGACAGTTGATCATTTGATTCTCTTGAACATTTTTTTAAGAGTGGGCAAAAAAAGTTATTGATGGTTATCTGAAAGAGCAACGAATCAGCCCTCTTAAAAAGAATTTAGCGATATTCAAAAGTATGTGTTACTCTTAGAGAAAAGTAAATAAGAGAAATTCTGCTTGAGTTCATTTATGTTTATAAGTTATCAAACATTGTCATCAAAACATATCTTAGGATTAGAATAAATATGGGGAAAAAAAGCAGAAACATTGAGTAAACCATAATAAGCAAAATTTCTTCAAGTGTTAATTTTTTTCTTAAAAATATAAAATGAAGCTGTATGAGAAATTATAGGATGAGTATTAGACAATATACTTTCTGAAAAGGCATATTCAGCAAACATCTACTTCATGTCTACTCTGTGCCAAGCACAAAGCTTATAGGAATCTTAATTTCACAGTAACTCATTTCCTGATTTTATAAATAGTAAATGGCAGCTCTGAAGGCTATGACTACACAGTTGCAACTTCTATTTGCCAAGTGTTAACAGGTGTTATTAATTTTTATCTTTTCTCTTAAATCCTTATAACCACAATCTAAGAGAAGCCTTATTGTTATTATTCATATTTACAAATGACAACTAAGGCCAAGACAAGTTAAATAACTTGCCTATATATATATATATGAGATATATAGATAGATATATAGAAAGGTTTCATAGATGTAAGAACCCATGTCTCTTTGCCTTAAATTCAATGCTGTTTATATGTCATATTTATTCATTTATTTTCAAAAAGAATATTTATTCTGTACCTAATATTTTCCAGATGTGTTGAACACTGTACCTAAATCATGGTGAACAAAACAGTCATGACCCTTGTTCTAACAGATTTTATAAATTATTATGGGAAACAGATTTTAAATAAGCCAGCAAGCAACAAACTATGAAGAAAAAAAAAGCGACTTATTGAAAGTAAAGAAAGGATGTGATCAGAGAGGACCTTTGTGGGAATCAGCTATAAAAAGAGAAAGTATGTTTCAGCCAGATGGAAGAGCATGTGCAAAGGCTCTGAGATATGAAAGAGGCTAGAATTATTAACTCCAAATGAACACAATGATCAAAGACTTTTTTTACACAAATGATGAAATGTGCCTATCAAATAAAGAGATCACACAAATTGGTAGGCTAGTATATTGAGTATCAATCACCAATTTACTTTACTTGAAAATGTTTCCTAGAAAAAAATATATGTGTATCAGTTCAGTTTAGTTCAGTTCAGGCACTCAGTCCTGTTCAGCTCTTTGCGACCCCATGAATCGCAGCACACCAGGCCTCCTTGTCCATCACTAACTCCCGGAGTCTACCCAAACCCACGTCCATTGAGTCGGTGATGTCATCCAGCCATCTCATCCTCTGTTGTCCCTTTCTCTTCCTGCCCCCAATCCTTCCAAGCATTAGGGTCTTTTCCAATGAGTCAACTCTTCACATGAGGTGGCCAAAGTATTGGAGTTTCAGCTTCAGCATCAGTCCTTCCAAAGAACACCCAGGACTGATCTCCTTTAGGATGGACTGGTGGATCTCCTTGCAGTCCAAGGGACTCTCAAGAGTCTTCTCCAACACCACAGTTCAAAAGCATCCATTCTTCGGCACTCAGCTTTCTTCCCCGTCCAACTCTCACATCCATACATGACTACTGGAAAAACCATAGCCTTGACTAGATAGATATATATTTATACCCCACAGTGTGTAGGTGTGAGGGTTACAGTAAGTACATTTTGCCTAGTTATAAAGTTTATACATGAAAAAAGAGAATTTTAATGCACATTAAATTTTGTTAAAAATTATAAAAGAAAACATGCAACTATATTATCATTTTTTTAAAATTGTTACCTACCTAGAACCAAACCAATTAGCATTCAGACCTGTTTTAATGACATATGCAGACATCAAAGGAAAGCTCATGAAATAACTCATTGGAAACATCTTTAAGTGTTACTGTATATGCTGTATATGCAAGTGTTATATATGTTACTGTATATACTGTATATACACATATATACATATGTACACACATATATATACTGTATATACATATATAAGTTCTATATGTTACTGTATATACTGTATATGCAAGTGTTACTTGCCTCCTATATCCCTTCTAAATCAGGACTGTCTCCTCAGTGGCACATATCCTTTATTCCATAAAATTTATGAAATTTTTATTACCTAAAATATCTTATTACAGTGTCATTTTTCTCCATCTATTATAATTCACAGTTCCCTTTACTTACCACAGTAAACATGCCTCTGTGATATCAACAATTGGAACACATAACTTACAAAAAAATTCATGATTTGGATGAGTTGTTTAAATTCTCAAATAAAAATTATTCTATTATATATAATAATCTTTTATAATCTTGAATACAGAAAACATACAAAAAAATTAAATATTCCCAACCATATTCATTTCCATTTTGAATTTTGTTAAAGATGCCATATTCAAAGTTTCGGTTTAATATTTAGTTGATCTCTTATAAACTTGCATTTTCTTCAGTGTCTTTCCTTCAACCTGAAATTCTCTACCTTTCCATTTTCCTGTCTCATAGAGCAACTTTTAACATTTTGGTAAGCTTCTGCAAAAGTGGGGTTAGCAATTGATTTTGTTTTTGCTAATAGATAAAGATTCAGGGTGTTTCCACTAATGGAGCACTTCTTCATGTGAACTGGTACAGGCACTGTATTCTTGGGACATTGGGATCATAGTATTGTCACATTCAATCTTGTTTGTGGAAAATATCTTTTTTTTTCCCCCAGAGTGTATTGAGAATAATTTTAATTTGTCATGGTTCTTCAAAAGTTAAAAAATCAAATTATTTTAAAACTCCCCTAAAATAGATCTCTTTGCCAAAGGAAAGTACTATATTATGAAACAGAACTTTTTTATTGAGACTCATCAACAGTCATTTATATTGAACATAGGACTTGAGTCTCCTGGGATCTTATGGACTAAGTACTTGTCTCAGTCTCATCATTGAATTATCGTTGTTCTGCTGCTCAGTCATATCTGACTCTTTGTGACTGAGCACGCCAGTTTTCCCTGTCCTTCACCATCTGCCAG
Organism: Bos indicus x Bos taurus; assembly: GCF_003369695.1. NCBI lineage: Eukaryota > Metazoa > Chordata > Mammalia > Artiodactyla > Bovidae > Bos > Bos indicus x Bos taurus. The sequence continues at coordinate 33,596,839 of NC_040077.1, forward strand.
AGCCTGCTCAAACTCATGTCAGTTGAGTCGGTGATGCCATCCAACCATCTCGTCCTCTGTCGTCCCCTTCTCCTCCTGCCTTCAATCTTTCCCAGCATCAGGGTCTTTTCAAATGAGTCAGTTCTTCACATCAGGTGGCCAAAGTATTGTAGTTTCAGCTTCAGCATCAGTCCTTCCAATGAATATTCAAGGTTGATTTCCTTTAGGATTGACTGGTTTGACTAGTTTGAATAGGTATAGGAAATATATATTTTTCTCTTTTCTTGGTCTTAATATCTATGTACATAATTTGAAAAGTTTTGTTAGATTTAAATTTGAACTGCAACGTTTCACATGTGTATTTTGCTTACCATCACATAAAAATAACTAAATTAATTTCTAATGTTAAAACTTTGATGTTTTTGGATAGATCTAGAAGTCAGAAAATCAGAAAAGTCATAGTTCAATTCAACAGCACCATCAAACAATAGAATATAATAGATATCTATAGAATATTTCACCCCAAAACAGTAGAAAAAACATTCTTCTAAAGCTTGAATGGAATATTCACCAAGTTAAACCACCTTCTAGGCCATAGATCACACCTTTAAAAGTTTTAAATAGGAATTATGTAATGTCTGTTCTTAGATCACCATGGAATTAAAATGAGAAATTAATAGCAGAAAAATATCAAGAAAATCCCCAAATACTTAAGATTAAATAACTCATAGGTCAAAGAAGATATCTTGAGACACAACCAAAAAAAAAAAAAAATGGAAAGACTAAACTAAACGAAAATATAACTTCTAAAAATTTGGAGAATTTAGGAAAACTATGTAGTGAAAAATTTATAACATTGAATGTATATATTAAATAGAAAGAAAAGTCTAAAATCAATAATCTAAACTTCTATCTTAGGAAAGTAGAAAAGGAAGAGAAAATAATCAAATTCCAACGTAAGCAGAAGAAACATAATAGTAAAAATTTGCACAGATATCAATGAATTTTGTTAAAGGAAATCAATAGAGAATAGTAACAAAACCAGAACCTAGTTCTTTGAAAAGAGTAATAAAAGTGGTAAGACTTAAGTTAATGGAGAAAAAGAAGGACAAAACATATTACTAATAGCAGAAATGAAAGAAGAGACATCACTACAGATCTTATGGACATTAAAAGGGTAATAACATCCCTTTATTATCTTTTTAATGTCCATAAGATCTGTAATTAACAACCCTATGCTTACAAATGTGATAACCTAGGTGAAATGTACCTATTCCTTAAAAGACACAATCTACCAAAACTCACATAAGAAGAAAGGTACCCTAGGCCTGTAACTATTAAAGAAATTGAATCAATAATTAATTGGGACTTCCCTGGTGTCCCAGTGGTTAAGACTCCGCCTTCCAATGCAGGCAACATGGTTTTGATCCCTGGTATGGGAACTAAGATCCCATATGCCATGGAGTGCAGCCAATTAAAAAATAATAATAATAATTCAAAAACAGAGAGAAATAGACCTAGATTGTATTGGGTTCTATTGAATTCTACCAAACATTTAATGGAAAAATTTTACCAATTATCTATAATCTCTCCCAGAAGATATAAGAAAGGAAATACTTCCTAACATTCTATGAGATCAGCTTTACCCTAATATCAAACCAGACAAAGACATTGCAGGAAAAGCAAACTTTAGACCAATATTTCTCATGAACATAGATTCAAAAATCCTCAACATAATACTATATGTATTTTTTGATATCCACAAAATAACTTGGCAAATTTTATTAGGATTTAGTTGAATCTATAGATTAAGGTTAAAAAGCCTTCCTATCTATAACATTGGAGGAATTCTCCATTTAGTTAGTTGTTCTTTGATTTCTTTCATCAGAGTTATAACACTATAAAGTTTTCCTCATATATATCTTGAATATATTTTGTTAGATTTATACCTAAGTACTTTTTGAGGGGTACCAATATAAAAGACATTGTCTTTAATTTCAAATTCCTATTGTTCATTTTTGGTATGCAAGAAAATGGTTTACTTTTGTAGATTAATCTTGTATCTCATAACTTTGTTATTCTAACTAATTAGTTACAGGAAGGTTGTTGTTTTCTTTTTTTTTTTTTTTTTTGCTGACTCTTCTGAATTTCTTTACATATGCAGTCATGTTATCTGGAAACAAAGAGAAGTTTTTTTTTTTTTTTCCTTCCCAGTCCCAAATTTTTGTTTCTTATTCTTGTTTTAATGCATTAGCTAAGACTTCCCATAAGATGTTAAAAGACATATTGCCAGGGGAATTCCTTGCCCATTCTAAATATTAGCAGAAAAGCTTCAAGTTTCTCACCAAGTCTGATGTTAGTTGTAGATTTTTTTGTAGATACACTTTATCAATTTGAGCAAGTTACTCTCTAATTCCTAGTTAAATCAGAGTTTTTATGAAGAGTCTTGGGTTTGTCAAATACCAAAATACTAGAAAATTGATCCTGACAATTATAGAGCATTTACACCACCCAACTGGAAGTTATTTCAGAAGTGCAAGGCTAGTTCAAAAGTCAAAAATAAGTTAATGGAATCAATTCACATTAACAAACTAAAGGGGAAAATCACACAGCTGTATTAATAAACATGGAAAAGTATTTAACAAAATCCAACACTCTTCATGATAAATAGATGTCGTGATGTCATAAAGTTTTTCATATTGGTACCTCTCAAAAATACTTAATAAATCTAGCAAAATATATACAAGATCTATATGAGGAAAATGTCATAGTGTTATAACTCTGATGAAAGAAATCAAAGAACAGCTATCTAAATAGAGAGTTACTCCAATGTTATAGTTCAGTTCAGTTCAGGCACTCAGTCGTGTCCGACTCTTTGTGACCCCATGAATCGCAGCACGCCAGGCCTCCCTGTCCATCACCAACTCCCGGAGTTCACCCAGACTCACGTCCATTGAGTCAGTGATGCCATCCAGCCATCTCATCCTCTGTCGTCCCCTTCTCCTCCTGCCCCCAATCCCTCCCAGCATCAGGGTTTTTTCCAATGAGTCAACTCTTCGCATGAGGTGGCCAAAGTATTGGAGTTTCAGCTTCAGCGTCAGTCCTTCCAATAAACGCCCAGGACTGATCTCCTTTAGGATGGACTGGTTGGACCTCCTTGCAGTCCAAGGGACTCTCAAGAGTCTTCTCCAACACCACAGTTCAAAAATATCAATTCTTCCGCACTCAGCTTTCTTCACAGTCTAACTCTCACATCCATACATGACCACTGGAAAAACCATAGCCTTGACTAGATGGCCCTTTGTTGGCAAAGTAATATCTCTGTTTTTCAATATGCTATCTAGTTTGGTCATAACTTTCCTTCCAAGGAGTAAGTGTCTTTTAATTTCATGGCTGCAATCACCATCTGCAGTGATTTTGGAGCCCCGAAAAATAAAGTCTGACACTGTTTCCACTGTTCCCCCATCTATTTCCCATAAAGTGATCAGACCAGATGCCATGATCTTAGTTATCTGAATGTTGAGATTTAAGTCAACTTTTTCACTCTCCTCTTTCATTTTCATCAAGAAGCTTTTTAGTTCCTCTGTTATAGTTAGGAAGGCTTTTTAACTTCAATCAATAGATTCAATACAATCCCAATAGAATTTTCCAAGTTATTTTGTGGATATCAACAAGTTGACCCTAAAGTGTTTATGGAGAGGCAAAAGACCCAGGCTAGCCAAAACAATATTGAAAGAAAGAACCAAGTTTCAGAACTGACAACATCAAGACTTACTAAAAAGCTACTGTAGTCAAGAAAATGTAGTACTACTAAGAGATTAAACAAGTCCATCAATGGAACAGGAATGAGAGCCCAGAAGTAAACTTACACAAATACAGCCAGGTGATTTTTGAAAAAAGAGCAAAAGCAATACGTGGAACAAAGACAGCCTTTCCAACAAATAATAATGTCAGTGTAAGTTCATAGATGGTAACAAATGTACTACTCTTGTGTAAAGTGTTAATAATGAGAGAGGCTGTATGTATATGAGGGCAGGGGATATATGGGAGCTCTGCACTTCCTGATCAATTTTACTGTGAACCTAAAACTGCTTCAAAAATATAGGGTTTTTTTTAAACTGGAAGTTTTACACAAGTATCCCTTTTTCTAGTAGCCATCTGTTAGAGCTAGAGAGGACACATACTCTTCAAATTGCTATAGCCCCTTCTAGCTTGTTCCTTGTTTCTGCTGTGGGCAAGAATCCCTTAGAAGAAATGGAGTAGCTATCATAGTCAACAAAAGAGTCTGAAATGCAGTACTTGGATGCAATCTCAAAAACGACAGAATGATCTCTTTCCAAGAAACCATTCAATATCACAGTAATCCAAGTCTATGCCCTGACCAGTAATGGTGAAAAAGCTGAAGTTGAAGGGTTCTATGAAGACCAACAAGACCTTCTAGAACTAACACCCAAAAAAGATGTCCTTTTCATTATAGGGGACTGGAATGCAAAAGTAGGAAGCCAAGAAAAACCTGGCGTCACAGGCAATTTGGCCTTGGAGTACAGATTGAAGCAGGGCAAAGGCTAACAAAGTTTTGCCAAGAGAATACACTGGTCATAGCAAATACCCTCTTCCAACAACACAAGAGAAGACTCTACACATGGACATCACCAGATGGTCAATATCAAAATCAGATTGATTATATTCTTTGCAGCCAAAGATGGAGAAGCTCTATAGAGTCAGCAAAAACAAGACCAGGAGCTGTGGCTCAGATCATGAACTCCTTATTGCCAAATTCAGACTTAAATTGAAGAAATTAGGGAAAACCAGATAAGGCAATGGCACCCCACTCCAGCACTCTTGCCTGGAAAATCCCACAGACGGAGGAGCCTGGTGGGCCACAGTCCATGGGGTCACTAAGAGTTGGACAAGACTCAGCGACTTCACTTTCACTTTTCACTTTCATGCATTGGAGAAGGAAATGACAACCCACTATAGTGTTCTTGACTGGAGAATCCCAGGGATGATGGAGCCTCATGGGCTGCCGTCTATGGGGCCGCACAGTGTCGGACACAACTGAAGCGACTTAGCAGCAGCAGCAGCAGGGAAAACCACTAGACCATTCAGGTAGGACCGAAATCAAATCCCTATGATTATACAGTGGAAGTGAGAAATAGATTCAAGGCATTAGATCTGATAGATAGAGTGCCTGAAGAACTATGGACAGAGGTTTGTGGCATTGTACAGGAGGCAAGGATCAAGACCATCACCTAGGAAAAGAAATGCAAAAAGGCAAAATGATTGTCTGAGGAGGCCTTACAAATAGCTGAGAAAAGAGACGCAAAAGGCAAAGGAGAAAAGGAAAGATATACTCATTTGAATGCAGGTTCCAAAAAATAGCAAGGAGAGATAAGAAAGCCTTCCTCAGTGATCAGTACAAAGAAATAGAGGAAAACGGTAGAATGGTAAGGACTAGAGATCTCTTCAAGAAAATGAGATACAGCAAGGGAATATTTCATGCAAAGATGGTCACAATAAAGGACAGACATTGTATGGACCTAACAGAAGCAGAAGGTACTAACAAGAGGTGGCAAGAATACACAGAAGAACTGTACAAAAAAGATCTTCATGACCCAGATAATCATGATGGTGTGATCACCTAGAGCCAGACATCCTGGAATGCAGAGTCAAGTGGCCCTTAAGAAACATCACTATTAGCAAGGTGAAAAGACAGCCTTCAGAATGGGAGAAAATAATAGCAAATGAAGCAACCGACAAACAACTAATCTCAAAAATATACAAGCAACTCCTACAGCTCAACTCCAGAAAAATAAACGACCCAATCAAAAAATGGGCCAAAGAACTAAATAGACATTTCTCCAAAAAAGACATACAGATGGCTAACAAACACATGAAAAGATGCTCAACATCACTCATTATCAGAGAAATGCAAATCAAAACCACTATGAGGTACCATTTCACACCAGTCAGAATGGCTGCGATCCAAAAGTCTACAAATAATAAATGCTGGAGAGGGTGTGGATAAAAGGGAACCCTCTTACACTGTTGGTGGGAATGCAAACTAGTACAGCCACTATGGAGAACAGTGTGGAGATTCCTTAAAAAACTGGAAATAGAACTGCCTTATGATCCAGCAACCCCACTGCTGGGCATACACACTGAGGAAACCAGAAGGGAAAGAGACACGTGTACCCCAATGTTCATCGCAGCACTGTTTATAATAGCCAAGACATGGAAGCAACCTAGATGTCCATCAGCAGATGAATGGATAAGAAAGCTGTGGTACATATACACAATGGAGTATTACTCAGCCATTAAAAAGAATACATTTGAATCAGTTCTAACGAGGTGGATGAAACTGGAGCCTATTATACAGAGTGAAGTAAGCCAGAAGGAAAAACATAAATACAGTATTCTAACGCATATATATGGAATTTAGAAAGATGGTAACAATAACCCTGTGTACGAGACAGCAAAAGAGACACTGATGTATAGAACAGTCTTATGGACTCTGTGGGAGAGGGAGAGGGTGGGAAGATTTGGGAGAATGACATTGTAACATGTAAAATATCATGTAAGAAACTAGTTGCCAGTCCAGGTTCGATCCACGATACTGGATGCTTGGGGCTAGTGCACTGGGACGACCCAGAGGGATGGTATGGGGAGGGAGGAGGGAGGAGGGTTCAGGATGGGGAACACATGTATACCTGTGGTGGATTCATTTTGATATTTGTCAAAACTAATACAATTATGTAAAGTTTAAAAATAAAATAAAATTAAAAAAAAAAAAAGAAAGAAACATCACTATGAACAAAGCTAGTGGAGGTGATGGAATTCTAGTTGAGCTATTTCAAATCCTAAAAGATGATTCTATGAAAGTGCTGCACTCTATATATGTCAGCAAATTTAGAAAACTCAGCAGTAGCCACAGGACTGGAAAATTAAATTTTCATTCCAATCCCAAAGAAAGGCAATGCCAAAGAATGTTCAAGCTACCTTACCATTGCCCTCATCTCACACACTAGCAAGATAATGCTCAAAACTCTTCAACCCAGGCTTCAACAGTATATGAACCATGAACTTCCAGATGTTCAAGCTGGATTTAGAAAAGGTAGAGGAACCAGAGATCAAATTGCCAACATCCATTGCATCATCAAAAAAGCAAGAGCTGCTGCTGCTGCTGCTAAGACACTTCAGTCATGTCTGACACTGTGCGACCCCATAGATGGCCTCCCACCAGGCTCCCCCATCCCTGGGATTCTCCAGGCAAGAACACTTGAGTGGATTGCCATTTCCTTCTCCAATGCATGCAAGTGAAAAGTGAAAGCAAAGCCTCTCAATTGTGTCTGAATCGCAGTGACCCCATTGACTGTAACCTACCAGGCTCCTCCATCCAGGGGATTTTCCAGGCAAGATTACTGGTGTGGGTTGTCATTGCCTTCTCCGAAAAAAGCAAGAGAGTTCCAGATAAACATATACTTCACTTTACTGACTATGCCAAAGCCTTTGAGTGTGTGGATCACAAGAAACTGGAAAATTCTTAAAGAGATGGGAATGCCAGACCACCTAACCTGCTTCCTAAGAAATCTTTATGCAGGTAAAGAAGCAACAGTTAGAACCGGATATGGAACAACAGACTGGTTCCAAATCTGGACAGGAGTACGTCAAGGCTGTATATTTTCACTCCGCTTATTTAAATTGTATGCAGAGTACATCATGAGAAATGCTGGACTGGATGAAGCACAAGCTGGAATCAAGGTTGCCAGGAGGAATATCAGTAATTCAGATATGCAGATGACACCATACTTGTGACAGAAAGTGAAGAAGAACTAAAGAGTCTCTGGATGAAAGTGAAAGAGGAGAGTGAAAAGTTGGCTTAAAACTTAACATTCAGAGAACTAAGATCATGGCATCTGGTCCCATCACTTCGTCGCAAATAGATGAAAAAACAATGGAAACTGTCAGACTTTATTTTTGGGGGCTCCAGAATCTCTGCAGATGGTGATTGCAGCCATGAAATTAAAAGACGCTTACTCCTTGGAAGGAAAGTTATGACCAACCTAGATAGCATATTAAAAAGCAGAGACATTATTTTGTCAACAAAAGTCCATCTAGTCAAGGCTGTGGTTTTTCCAGTAGTCATGTATGCATGTGAGATTTGGACTAAAAGAAAGCTGAGCACCGAAGAATTAATGCTTTTGAACTGTGGTGTTGGAGAAGATTCTTGAGAGTCCTTTGGTCAGCAAGGAGATCCAACCAGTGGGTCCTAAAGGAAATCAGTCCTGAATATTCATGGGAAAGACTGATGCTGAAACTGAAACTCCAATACTTTGGCCACCTGATGTGAAGAACTGTCTCATTTGAAAAGACTCTCATGCTGTTCCCAGCATGAGATTGAAGGTGAGAGAAGAAGGGCACCACAGAGGATGAGACGGTTGGATGGCATTGGTTGGATGTCCTTACTCAGTGGACATAAGTAAACTCTGGGAATTGGTGATGGACTGGGAGGCCTGGTGTGCTGCAGTCCATGGGATGGCAAAGAGTCGGACATGACTGAGTGACTGAACTGAACTGAATCCATCTACACAGTTTTTTTCAGATTCCAAGAAGGAAGATTTACAATACATTTTAATTTGGTGGGCATTTATCCTGTTCCTTTATCTGCTGGCTATTCCTCTGTCTCTTCATCTTGTTTAAATTGCTGAGTTTGGGGTGTCCTTTCTGTATTCTGGCAGTTTGTGCAGTTCTCTTTATTGTGGCTTTTCCTCGCTGTGTGTGGGTTTGTACAGGTGGCTTGTCAAGGTTTCCTGGTTAGGGAAGCTTGTGTCGGTGTTCTGATGGGTGGAGCTGTATTTCTTCTCTTTGTTCAGTCGCGCTGTGGGGAGGGAGGGAGGGATGCTGTAAACAAATAACACTGGCGTGCGCTCGCAGTACCTCAGCCACACTGCGTCTGCCCCCACTCACGGCGCGTGTAGCCTCCCTGCCCACACTGCTCGGGCTCTAGGTTGTTCCGCCGGGAACAATCCGAGGCTGGCCCTGGGTTGCATGTACCTCCCAGGTCCAAGCCACTCAGGTTCAGGCACTCAGGTAGTCCTCAGAGGCGCAGACTCAGTTGGGCCTGAGTTTTGTGCTCTTCCCAGGTCCGAGCAGCTCAAGTGATGAGGTGTTTGGCGAGCGCCAATGCTGCGACTTATCGCCTCCCCGCCACTCGGTTATCTGGGTGTAAAACCGGCGCACCTTCTCAGGCAGATGTTAACCGTCCAGACCCCCAAAAAGTTTTAGTTAGCAAAGAAGCCTGCTTACAGTTTTATAGATAATGTCTCTCTGGGGCTGCGATCGCCCCCTTCCGGCTCTGGCTGCCTGTCACCGGAGGGGGAAGGTCTGCAGCCAGCTATCTCTGTTCAATTCTTTGTTCTGTGCGCGGGCCTGGCGGTCTTAGGTTAGGGCTGGCTTTTCGCGTGGTAGATATCCCACAGTCTGGTTTGCTAGCCCAAATTATCTCGCTCAGATAGTGCTCAGGGTATTCAGTACTCAGGCCAGATTCTTACTCTAAGTGATGCAGCCCGCGCTGCGCCTCCCTGCCCAGCCCCCGCTTGCTAATGGCGAGTGCAGGCATCTGCGCTGCTTCTCCGCTGGGGGAGTTACCGTAGGACTCGCAATCTTTGAGTTGTAATTGTTTATTTATTTTTTCTCCCTGTTATGTTGCCCTCTGTGCTTCCAAAGCTCGGCACAGATTCGGCAGTGAGAAGGTTTCCTGGTGTTTGGAAACTTCTCTCTTTTTAAGACTCCCTTCCCGGGACGGAACTCCGTCCCTCCCTCTTTTGTCTCTTTTTTTGTCTTTTATATTTTTTCCTACCTCCTTTTGAAGAGTTGGATTGCTTTTCTGGGTGCCTGATGTCCTCTGCCGGCATTCAGAAGTTGTTTTGTGGAATTTACTCGACGTTTAAATGCTCATTTGGTGAATTTGTGGGGGAGAAAGTGTTCTCCCCGTCCTACTCCTCCGCCATCTTGGCTCCTCCCCTCTACAATACATTTTAAAGTGATTATAGATACATATGGTCATATCCTTTTCCATGCATTGTATTATTGGTATTTATGCCAACTACTTGACCAGAAAATTATTCATGTTAAGATGTATGCTACAGTTGCTATTATTATTATCATTATTAAAAACATGTATTGAGAACCACCATATGTCAGGCACTGTGTGAGAATTTATGGCCTCTATCTCTATAAATAAAATAACCCTGTATTTCATATTCATAAAAATAAGAATTACATGAATTTATTCCATTTTAAAGATGAAGATAATCCAGAGTTTCATAGCAAATTGATGGCAGAGTTGGGAATATACCCGAATATACTGGGCCCTTAAGACTTCGAATCCTGGTGCTTTAAAAATATTAAAATCCCATCAGTAACTTCTGTTAGGTTAAACAGAGTACCTGTGTCAATGTACAAAAAACAAGCACTTGCTTATTTCATATCTTTAATAATGCCATCATGCTGCATCCTAATGGCAGAGCTTTAGGCATTGTCTAAAACCTACTATAACAAGGTTAAAGTCTTTCTTAAAGACTTGTCCTTTAAGAACCTTAGTTTCTTCCAAGTGAAACAGAATTACAACTCTGGGGTTTTGTGGGTATTAAATGACATAAAGTAAAGCCCTGCACGCAGGAATCATTCTGCAGTATCTGTAGCTATGTTAATTCCAAAGATAAAATGAAAGGTGCTACCTGGATCTAATTCCTTGATGTCTGAAAGTTAAAAGTGTTAGTCACTAAGTTGTATCTTGTGTCTGACTCTTTGTGACACTAAGGACTCTACAACCCCTGGCTCCTCTGTTCATGGGATTCCCCAGGCAAGAATACTGGAGTGGGTAGGCATTCCCTTCTGCATGCGATCTTCCCAACCCAGGGATTGAACCCAGGTCTCCTGCATTGCAGGAAGATTCTTTACCATCTGAGCCACCAGGGAAGCCCTCCTTGACACCTACCATTCTTCAGATAGTCTATATATTTTCAAGGTCTTAAAGTATTTGCTGTATAGAGAAAAACAACTGTTGATAAATGTTATAAAAGTATTGAAATTGAAACTAGTTTTTATAAAATATGTGCAGAACAAGGTGAGTGTGTGCTCAGTTGCTTCAGTCATGTCTGATTCTTTGCAACTCCATGCACTGTGGCCTGCCAAGTTCCTCTGTCCATGGGGTCTTCCTGGCAAGAATACTGGAATGGATTGCCATACTGTCCTCCAGGGGCTCTTTCCCACCTAAGGCTCTATCCTGCTTCTCTTTATGTCTGTCATTGGTAAGTGGGTTCTTTACCACTAGTGCTATCTGAGAAGCCCACAGAATGAAGTATTTTAGTCAGAATATCTTATTAATTCTCATAACGCTCCTGCTAATTTGTTATTATTATTTCCATCCTAAAAATGAAAAGTTCTATTTCCAGTTTTTTAAGGAATCTCCACACTGTTCTCCATAGTGGCTATACTAGTTTGCATTCCCACCAACAGTGTAAGAGGGTTCCCTTTTCTCCACACCCTCTCCAGCATTTATTGCTTGTAGACTTTTGGATCACAGCCATTCTGACTGGCATGAAATGGTACCTCATAGTGGTTTTGATTTGCATTTCTCTGATAATGAGTGATGTTGAGCATCTTTTCATGTGTTTGTTAGCCATCTGTATGTCTTCTTTGGAGAAATGTCTATTTAGTTCTTTGGCCCATTTTTTGATTGGGTCATTTATTTTTCTGGAATTGAGCTGTAGGGGTTGCTTGTATATTTTTGAGATTAGTTGTTTGTCAGTTGCTTCATTTGCTATTATTTTCTCCCATTCTGAAGGCTGTCTTTTCACCTTGCTTAGAGTTTCCTTTGTTGTGCAGAAGCTTTTAAGTTTAGTTAGGTCCCATTTATTTATTTTTGCTTTTATTTCCAATATTCTGGGAGGTGGGTGATAGAGGATCCTGCTGTGATGTATGTCGGAGAGTGGTTTGCCTATGTTCTCCTCTAGGAGTTTTATAGTTCCACTGTTGGACATACACACTGAGGAAACCAGAATTGAAAGAGACATGTGTACCCCAATGTTCATCGCAGCACTGTTTATAATAGCCAGGACATGGAAGCAACCTAGATGTCCATCAGCAGATGAATGGATAAGAAAGCTGTGGTACATATACACAATGGAGTATTACTCAGCCATTAAAAAGAATACATTTGAATCAGCTCTAATGAGGTGGATGAAACTGGAACCTATTATACAGACTGAAGTTAGCCAGAAAGAAAAACACCAATACAGTATACTAACGCATATATATGGAATTTAGAAAGATGGTAACAATAACCCTGTATACGAGACAGCAAAAGAGACACTGATGTATAGAACAGTCTTTTGGACTCTGTGGGAGAGGGCAAGGGTGGGATGATTTTGGAGAATGGCATTGAAACATGTATAATATCATATATGAAATGAGTCGCCAGTCCAGGTTCGATGCACGATACTGGATGCTTGGGGCTGGTGCACTGGGATGACCCAGAGGGATGGTACGGGGAGGGAGGAGGGAGGAGGGTTCAAGATGAGGAACATGTGTATACCTGTGGTGGATTCATGTTGATATATGGCAAAACCAATACAATATTGTAAAGTTAAAAAATAATAAAAAATGAAAAGTTAAAGGTTTAAAAACTTAGATTTTCTCATGAATACACAGCAAGTGTATGGTTTTCAATCCATCCAGATAGACTGTAAAGTCTATGCTCTTTTCACCACATTCAAACTTAAAGTATACTGCCTTTGAATTTTCTTGATTAAAACTGGAGATAACTATGAAATGCTTAGGAACAAAACATTTTCTTTTGCTTAATATTCTGTAAACAAAATCATGCTCTAAGCTGTCTCCCACATTGTGTGTATTCATATTTCAGAGTTTATCTTGAACATACAGGGAAAAGAATGCCTCAGTTTATTTTTAATAAATAAAATATAGTCAGTATGTATTTGGGCAATGCTATTCCTCTAGAAGTTTCCAAAACTTAGCAGTCTTTCTTTGATATGAATTTGCACATTTTTTCAACATAATAAACAATTATTTATATTTTTAATATGCTATCTTTGAATACTACTTATGGTGTATTGGTGTATTATGAATGTATGGTGTATTATGAATACTACTATGGTGTGGTTCTTTTCAGAATGTTTTTGGGGAGGGTATGGCTTTAGTTACACATGCCTACTCTTAAGTCTTCCCTGGTGGCTCAGTGGTAAAGAATCTGCCTGCAATGCAGGAGACCTGGGTTCAGTTTCTGGGTTGAAAAGATCCCTTGGAGAAGAAAATGGCAACACACTCCAGTATTCTTGCTTGGAAATGCCATGGACAAAGGAGCCTGGAGGCTATAGCCCATGGGGTTGCAAGAGTCGGACACGACTTAGCCACTAAACTACCAACCACCACCTCCACTACTGCTAAGTAAGAGTCTTAGTTGAATCTTCATAGGCTCTTCTATTTATTCACTCATTCAGTGAATATCGATGAAAGCCCTCCTACATACCAGATATTTGCGAAGAGAATGATACAAAAGCATACAAGTCCCCTAGTTTGGTGTGGCTGAAAGCCTAGTGGGGGACACACGAATGATATAAATAATCACACTATAAAGATTAAAACTGGCAGCAGAGACAAGTTCCACAAGGAAGACAGAAATGGTACTGTGTGTGAAAGTACTTGACAAGAAAATTTAACCAGAAGGTTTGGAGACTTTGGTGAAGAGGTCACTTTGAAACCTGCATCTCAGGAATGAATAGGCATTGAACAAGTGAAGAAAGAAGAAAAAATTCCCCTCACAGTAGCAGTGTATGCCAAGGCTTCTTGTTAGCATTTTTCTATATTTGTATTCTTCTTTCATTGATATCATATATTTAAAACATAGTCATCAAAGAGTATAACTGAACATGTGAGTTCTAAATTATGAAAAAGACCCGCTAAAGACTTGTAAATGAACTGTTTAAGTTACAAAAAAGTCTTCATTTCCTATGTATCTTTACATATACAAAAGGATTTTTTATTATCCTATCCTAGAAACCCTTATGAAGCATCTCTATTGACATGTGAGGTAACTATACTTTTAATATATGTCCTATAGAAATATAAACAATCTTTAGCTGTGTGAATTCATCAAAGACCTCACAAATTGTTACAACAGTGTGCCAAGAATTGTGCCAAATGTTAGAGATTCAAAGAAATGTAAGATAAAGCTCCTGTGCTCTGAGAGACTATAAAATCCAACTAAAGATGAGTAATGAGTGAAATACTAATTATGCCAGGGCTCAAACTCTTCAGCTTATTTAAGTGCTATGAAAACATAAAGGTGAGAGCATTACTTTTTTCCTTTACTCTTCTGTAAAGAGTACTCAGTGCATTATTTGGCTTTACCTAAGGGCTCAGTATATTAGAAATGCATTAATTACCTTGTATGAGTAGATATGTCATTAAATAATTCTGTAATTAACATAAGTATTATCATTTCTGTATAGATGAATGTAAATGCAGTGATGTTTAATTATGCTCTGTTACTGACCCAACAAAGAGAGATAACAGAATTCTTTTTTAACTTGCAGTAAATATTCCTAGGGCTGCCCTGCTGGCTCAGCTGGTAAAGAATGTGCTTCCAATGCAGGAGACCCCTGTTCGATTCTTGTGTCAGGAAAATCCCCTGGAGAAGGAAATGGCAACCCACTCCAGTATTCTTGTGTGGAAAATTCCATGGACAGAGGAGCCTAGTGGGCTATAGTCCATGGGGTCACAAAGTTGTTCATGACTGAGCTTTTAAGCATGAAATATTCTGAGTTGCAAATAACCTCTGAAAATCCCACCATCTGGGTTTTTGTTGTTGTTCTTGTTGTTGTTGTTTGGGTTTTCTTTCTTTCTTTTTTTTTGGGTTTTCTTTCTTTCTTTTTTTTGGTACGAGTGTTCCACACCAATACATCATCAAAGAAGTCTTTCAATGCAGAAAGAGAAAATTAAGACCCAGGGTTTGTTCTCAGGCTCTACCATTGTCTCAATGAATTCTCATAAGGCATCTCCTCTTGTACCAGTGCCCAGAACAAGAAAACACATGCCGTACTACTCTGCACAGTCAGTGTGACTTCTCAAGAGACAGGATATTCAACTGACTTCAAAATAATAAGTGAATATTTAACAATTCATTGAATGTGAAATAGTACCATACGGTTGTTATAAAGCTAAAAGTAAAAATCACTTTCAGATTTTTTTGGCATACTTTTTATTCTATAACAATTTACCATTTGTGTAGATTTGAGCTTTTCTTTAAACAAAAAGCCTGTGACATAATTATTCAGATATAACCTCTAAGAAATCTTTAGCATTCAAAAAAAGGCTTTGGTGCCTTTTATTTCAAAATATGCTCATGCATAACAATGAACATGCTCTTTCTCTGAGAAGGTTTTGTCATGAATACATTAGGAGAAGAAAACACTCAGGTGAATTTATTTAATAATTAATAGTGGAAATAGAATCTTAAGGAAATTTCCATCTTTCTGAAACATGAGTTCTGTATTTATTACTTTTTATTATCATCTAATACTGATGTGTGCAGTTCCCTGGCATAGGTGAGCTGCAACTCTTATTAGCAATATAAAGTATCTGCATTGGAATTTTTTTCAAACACTAATCTCTCTCCATTAATCTCAAATAATATTAATACCAGTCAAGCAGTGCTGAAGAGACCATTCTTATGATAGAATTGTGTGTTCTTGCTTGACACATTTTAAATTAAATGAGTATTTGTTTTTCAAAGACTGGACATTATTAGTGGTAATATTTCATTAAAACAGTTTAGTTTTGCAGGTGTTCTGAGGAGTCATTTAAATTCAAAACTGCCACTTTGAAAGTGGATTAATTTACACTTTCATTAAATAAAGTTACAAAATAATCATTAATAGAATCATAATATTTAGAAAGAATCCTCAAATTTTAGGGCCACTCCTACTCTGACAGTTTTTATTTTACAATTCTGAAGCTCCTCAAGCCCAGAAAGAAATGAATTTCAGTTACCTAATATTCTAGGATCACCAAATCAGAGACAATAAAGGAGTATCATTAGTATCTAATCCCAAGGAAGTAACAACTTAATATGACAGACTAGTGATCTGGTATCTACTGAAATTCCCGAGGACAAGGAGCCCCAAACTGCTCCTAAATTATGCATTTCATTTCTGAGCTATGGTGTTTGTAACTTTTATTTATGGTCCCAGTTCGTCCATCTGGAATTACAGTAATTCTTTTGTTCTCTTCCACAGTTGTCTTTCACCTCTGATTGCAGCTCTCATGGCCCTTTGGGGAGCTTTTCTCTTGTCCCTTCTTAACACTTTCACCCATTCCTCATATGGTCTTTCTTTCCAAATCAAAATCTTTTGTTGCCTCTTTCCCTTAGGATTTTATTCTATCAATTATCCCTCTAAAATGTGATCTCAAGAGTAGAAGACTATAATAATTTGATTTTGATCTCATTGGACACTTCAGAGTTCAGAGAGGCTATTCCTGGTGTGGCTGTTAAAATTTATATTATTACAAGTATATTATATAATTAACATTATATTATTTTAGTTGTATGGTGTTTGTAACATTTCTTTAAAGCTAATCTTAATTACTCTAGAGTATCATTTTAATGATAATATCCACAGTATGAGCATATTTTATAAAACTTTCATTTACTATATTTTCTTCTGGGGATTTGAGACATTTATAATGAGCTAACAGGGATAAATTCAGGAACTGTAACCAGTTAACTACTTTGAGGATTGTAGTACTTTGATATAATTGAAATCATTCTATAGCAATGTATAAAGTAGCAATTATGCAATTTCCTCCATCCAGGAAAACAGAGCCTTTGTAAAGGCCAGATTATTGGAGCTTCCTTCCTAATAAATAGGTCAGACATTAGCTGGAGGCATCTTGAAGGCTGTTAAGCATTATTTAACATTATTGCTGCTATAAGGAAACTATACATTTCTAAAGAAGGTGCCAATATTTATTAGCAGATTATTTAGGAATCATTACTCTGTCCTCAGGGAATTTTTTAATGCTAGTGAATAAAAATAATTGAATGATTAATTTATGCCAGGTACCATGAAAAGTCCTCTATATGTATTATTTCTTCTATGTATTACATTATTTTGACCTATATATTATTGAGCCCATTTTACAGATGAGTAAAAATAGGATTTCTAGAGACTAAATTGCCAAAGATCATAATTCTAGTTAGTAAAAAAAAAACAGGACTTGATCAACTGTGTCTGACACCCAAGGTCTTAACTAGTTTGAATCATCCACCCACTACTTTACTTACTTACTTACTTACTTATTAATAAAATAAACTTGTCTCTAGCATTAATAAGGGGTTTCCTTGGTGGCTCAGATGGTAAATAATTTGCCTGCAATGTGGGAGAAATATCCCCTAGAGAAGGGAATGCCAATCCACTCCAGTATTCTTGCCTGGGGAATTCCATGGACAGAAGAGCCTGTTGAGCTGCAGTCCATGGGGTCACAAAGAGTCAGACACGACTGAGTGACTAACACACAGTGTTGATAAGTCTCAGAAACATTAACTAGTAAGTGCTGGGTCTTAACTAACCTTCGGGGACTGAACTTCTGGTCTCAACACCAATAACCAAGAGTTCTAATATACATATCACACTTAGCTTCCATTTGGACTTCATATTTTGGAATTCAGAAAAACAAAATATCGTTTGCTTTGTCTCTATTTCTCTTCTCCCTCATAATTTAAGTTAAGGCACCTCAAACTTTCTCACCAAAATGTTCCTAGTAGCAGAACTTAATAAAAATGTGTCATTGAATGCAATTGGGGAAAAAAAAATCCCTTTTACAAGCTATACATTCCATCAAATTTTTGTTTTTTAGCTTAAAAATTAATGTAAATTTTATACTGTATGGAGTAATACATAGTTATTCTATATCCATGTGATTTTATCCAAATATTTTTTAACAAAATTGAAGCTTTGGAAAGAGGTGTCATGAAACTCTCAGTTTGAGAATTATTTTATGCAAAGATGATACAGATAGGATATGGATATAAATAATACATACTGTCTGTCCAAGATAAACTCAAAATCTACCTGAGAGACAGCCTAGCAAATAATTCTAATACTTACTAGCCCTCTACTAATAGAAGTTATTGGGTTAATCTTAATAGGTATTAATAAGATATTAAAAATCTGTTTATCTAACTTTGTATTTTAAACTCACATGGGCCATTTGCAGGCAGTGAAGGACTACTGATGCTGCAAATGTAGACGGCACTTGTCAATTGCTTTCTAATTTAGGTTCTTTTTGAGGTTTTGCCGTGAATGTATCTCCTGTAAGGATCTTTATATAGGAGAGTAGATTTCTGAGACAGGAAGCCAAATCAAAAGTGTTATTATAGCATTTCATATATTGATTTGATGTGTTCAGCTCTAAGCCCAAACATCTCTTAGTTCTAGCATTGTTTTCCATATTACAGCCTTTCTTGCTGACCACAACTTGTTGATTATTGATATCTGATGCTTTGATTTGGCCAATATTAAAGAGTTTCACTGTTATTGCTCATATGCAACTAGCTTATTTTTTTCAGTGTTCTCATCCATCTTCGCCATCATATCATGGGACCTCAAGTCTTTGAGACTTGGGTTTTGTTCCTTCTAATACATTGTTAGCATTTCTTATGTGATTTCTGAAAATTGTTGTACATGGATCAGCTATTTTTGTTCTTTTAAAAGTTTTAAATTACAATAACCCTGTGTACGAGACAGCAAAAGAGACACTGATGTATAGAACAGTCTTATGGACTTTGTGGGAGAGGGAGAGGGTGGGAAGATTTGGGAGAATGGCATTGAAACATGTAAAATATCATGTATGAAATGAGTTGCCAGTCCAGGTTCGATGCACGATACTGGATGCTTGGGGCTAGTGCACTGGGACGACCCAGAGGGATGCTATGGGGAGGGAGGAGGGAGGAGGGTTCAGGATGGGGAACACCTGTATACCTGTGGCAGATTCATTATGATATTTGGCAAAACTAATACAATTATGTAAAGTTTAAAAATAAAATAAAATTTAAAAAAATAAATAAATAAATAAAAAATTAAAAAAATAAAATGTATGTATTATAAAAAGTACAAAAGTCATTGAATAGGCACTCATGTATTTTTTACAATTTTATACACTACTACATGCAAAATATGCAAAACACATTAATAGTATGTACTGAAATTCCAGGCCTACTTTTAGCAATCTGAATAAATGTCAGATATGAATAGAGATTTTATAAATATTCAATTAGACATTATGCTGTTCAAGTAGTTTCTGTATGTCTAATTGTTCATTCACTGACAAGAATGATATATAACAGTCAAAACCTAGAAAAACATGCTTGAGTATTTCATTATGTAGTAAAAAGTAAAGCAATGTGATACAACTGCTTAATAAAGTTAAAAACAGTCTACTAAAAGACTTAAAAGGCTTTTTTCCCACTTGGAAGAATTTAGGTAAGCTTCATGAAGAAGGTGGCATTTAAAGCAATATTGTAAAGTAATTAGCCTCCAATTAAAATAAATAAATTTATATTAAAAAAAGAAAAAAATAAAATCAGGGAGTGTGGCTTAAAAAAAAGAAAGAGCTGAGCAAACTTCTTTAAAAGACCAAAGGCCAGATAGTAAAAAGTTAAGGTTCTGTGGCCAAGAAGCGATAGTGAGGATGTTATGTAGGTATTAATACGTATATGACCATTGAAAATGCAACTTTTTGAAAATGTAGAAAATGTGGACTAGACGAAAAACAGGTGAAGGGCAGCATTTGGCTGCAGGACATTGTTAACCTTTGACTTAAAGAATGACTAAGATTCTCTGGGCTGAGAGAAAGCAAAAGCACAGAATTCTGTGTTCTTTGAATGTGAAAAGGCATGGGAGGAAGTAGAGAGAGATGAAGCTGAAAATATATTAGAAGCCAGATCATGGAGAGTTTAATGTGCTGTGTTAAACCTCAATTAATGAGAAGCACTGCAGGTTTATAATATGTCATTTATTAGTGCCATTTATTGAATGCTTAAAGGCTTCCCTGGTGGCTCAGTGGTAAAGAATCCACCTGCCAGTGCAGGAGATGGCAGGTTCGATCCCCTGGTCAGAAAGATCCCCCAGAGAAGGAAACGAGAACCAGCTCCAGTATTCTTGCCAGGGAAATCCCATAGACAGAGGGACCTGGCAGGCTACAGTCTATGGGGTTGCAAAGAGTCAGACAAGACTTAGCGACTAAACAACAAGAATAGCAATCAAACACTCAGTATGGGCTGATAATATGCTGTCTGGAGTTTGACTGCAAATCTTGCATTCCAGCTTCTATGATTTATTGCTTCTCGTGACCATCATTGATTCAGGAACCGTTTGTTCAGTGCTCACTACAGGCTTACTGAAAATATGAAAACACATAGTTTTTATTCCTTATGTATTTACAGTCTTAGGTATCATAAACAATCATAAAGGATATCAATATGAAGAATTTGTAAATTGCAGCCACACAAACAGGAATGACCCCTTACAGGCTTTAAAAATCATCAAACATTCTGCAAAAGCCTTATCTGTAATAAGAATAGCTACTGTATGCATCACCTGTAACTATCCCTCCAAGTCACACCCAGATACACACATGTGCAAACACACACACGCACACACATTTATCAGAGACCTGATTGAGAGAGGAGTTTAGCAGTCAAGGAGCAGTAACTCTCTCAGCACCTTGAACCTGGAACAACTTAACTAATCCATGTATGGCCCCAGATGCTATGAAGTAGACACATACTCTGAGGCTCTACATCTCTTTTTTGCTTAGAACGCCAGCATCCTGATTCTGAGAAGCCACTGTTGAAGCCCTGCTGTATTTATAATGCTACTGACAGGCTTCAGATGAAGGCCATATGTATTCGGTTTCTGTTGCTAAGTAACAAATTACCACTAACTTAGCAGGTTGCAGTAATTCATTTATTATTTCATAGTTCTGTTGGTTACAAATCTGCATGAACTCTGTTGGGTTTTCTCCTGAAGGTCTCACAAAGCAAAAATCAAGATGTAACTCAGGCTGGGCTTTTTTCTGGAGGATGTGAGGGAAAATCTTCTTCCAAGCTCATCAGGTTGTTGGCAAAATTGAGCCCCCTGTGGTTGATAGTCTTAGGTTCCTCTTTCCCTGGGATTGTCAATTGAGGGCTTCTCTTTGTTCCTAGAGGTCATTCCTGTTCCTCCTTTCAGAACCTTCTGCATCACCAAACCATCAAGCCCTCACCCTTTGCATCTCTTGGCTTTCCCCTTCTGCCAACAGTTAGAGGAAGCACTCCATTTTTAAGGGCTCCTATGATAGACCAACCTGCCGCTTGGATAAACTCCTTAAGATTAATTGCACTGTTTAATGTAACATGATCACTGCAGTGATATATCATCAAATTCCAGGTTTTGAGGGCAGCATGACTCGTTTGTGGGAAGGGACTGTTTTGGAAATTCTACCTACTGTGCTATAGAGTGGGGACAAATAGAGACTAGTAGAAACAAAGCAGTGCAAGAATAATCAAAAAGGAGGAAGAGCGAGTAGTATAGGTTACACACTGAGGCTCCATGAAGTACATACTATATCAGGTAACTGTCCTTTGTTATAGTGTCATGGATTCATGACAGATCTAAAAGAAGCAGATGTGATCATGTTGAATTTTTGAAAAAACCTTTTGCACTCCCACAGAAATTCTCATTCACTTTCTGTGAGGCTAAAACATAGATATGTAGATTTGCAAACAGAGCTTATGGGACTCTTGTGTTTAATGGCTTGAACATCACAATATGGCATGTTTTGCTACATGCATTGGGTCGACAAAACCAGTCCTTCCAGTATTCTTGACTAAAATTCCATGGATAGAGGAGCTGGTGGGCTACAGTCCATGAGGCAGCAGAGTTGGTTGCAACTGAACACACACACATAGTTCATTTACAAATGTTGTGTTCAGCTGTATGACATACCATTTTATCAAACCTCTAGAGATTTCCTGGTGTTTAGAAGCCATCATTTATGTCTTTTTAGAATTATATGGGGAAATAACTGTCATTGGCTTATCAACCTCAGAAAAAGAGATGATTCATATGAGTTGAAAGATGTGTCATACAGGAATTCAAATTCTCAATATATCAATGTAAAAAACTTTCTCAAGAAAATATACATTCTGTAAGTGTTACCAGAACTCTCAGTGTGACCTCATTTGAGAGAGAAAACAGAAAACCTGAAGCAATGAAACACTGTTATACATTCCACTCATACTCAATGTATAAGGAAAACTTACAAATTGATTTAGCCTCTTTTTTCAAGGGAAGTCCTCAGGAAAGTAGATGAAAACTGTGCATGGCTATAGCCTCAGAAAATCTAGATACAGTTTTTCTAAGATTTCAGATACCCGAAAAGAGCAATATCCTCTTTAAGTTTCACAGTTACAGAGGTGGTAGAGTGCAGCATATGCTTATGAAAATTGCAGACGACCTCAGCTAGAGACTTGTTTCCCTGTTATATGTGAAATGACAAAATAAATACAGTTTATAAAAATGCTTCAGTAAATACAAACTCAATCAAACACAATACATACTAATGCCATACATTTTTTTTTTTTAATTTTATGAAGCAGACTGGTCTTACTAAAACTGAACAGAAAAGTTTTACTAACTGTAGATGCAACAGGTTATATAGGAATAAACAAAGTGGTATTTTATAAAAATTAAATATACATATACCAGTTAAGTTGAATTTATACGATTATTAATTTCTACGTCAAGAAACCCCCATCAAATAGACATTCTCTATATTGAGGGGTGTGTGTGTGTGTGTGTGTGTTAGTCACCCAGTCTTGTCCAACTCTATGTGATCCCATGGACAGTAACCCACCAGGCTTCTCTGTCCATGGGATTCTCCAGGCAGCAATACTGAAGTAGGTTGCCATGCCCTCCTCCAGGGGATCTTCCCAGCCCAGGGATTGAACCTGGGTCTCCTGCATTGCAGGCAGATGCTTTACCATATTTAGCAATATCTGAGCTTTAATGTAGCAATGCATCGAGTGTAGTATTTGTCATAAGAGTGCTTAAATTTTTTCAGAGAAGAAAAGATAATTAAAATAATTAAGGAAGAAATAGGATAGTTGAAGAAAGCAGTTGGTGACAGTTTTTTTAAAATATCAAAAACAAAGAAGTCCCTTCTTAGATACATGATACATTCAGTTCATTTCAGTTGTTCAGTCGTGTCTGACTCTTTGAGACTCCATGTATCGCAGCACGCCAGGCCTCCCTGTCCATCACCAACTCCTGGAAGTTACCCAAACTCAAGTCCATCAAGTCAGTGATGCCATCCAGCCATCACATCCTCTGTTGTCCCCTTCTCCTCCTGCCCCCAATCCCTCCCAGCATCAGATACCCCTATAAAACCCACAAGTTATTCTGAATAGTCACTTTGCCTAACTATAAGTAATAGTAAAAATGAATGCCTATTATCTTTCATTATAGAAATACTGATAAATAATATCCTATATTTCTAATTTGGAAAAACTCTAAATGTTTTAGAGTTTATGATGTTGTTCATTAACAGCGTTAATATTGTTCTGATTTCAAAATGTTGAACTGCCTTTTTGCTCATACTCAGGGCAGGATGACTTAGCTTACTGTTTTGTTGAAAAAGAATTTTAGATATATTTTCATAGAAATAAAGGGAACTTTCTAGCTGATTAAAACAGATAGATCCAATATATAAGACTATTGGATATCATTCTAGAATCATTCAGTTCAGTTCAGTCGCTCAGTCATGTCCGACTCTTTGCGACCCCATGAATCGCAGCACACCAGGCCTCCCTGTCCATCACCAACTCCCGGAGTTCACTCAGACTCACGTCCATAGAGTCAGTGATGCCATCCAGCCATCTCATGCTCTGCTGTCCCCTTCTCCTCCTGCCCCCAATCCCTCCCAGCATCAGAGTCTTTTCCAATGAGTCAACTCTTCGCATGAGGTGGCCAAAGTACTGGAGTTTCAGCTTTAGCATCATTCCTTCCAAAGAAATCCTAGGCTGATCTCCTTCAGAATGGACTGGTTGGATCTCCTTGTTAGTTACTGTTAATCTTTAACATTTACACTACTAATCTTTGATATATAAACTGCTATGCATAAAAAACAGATAACTAATCAGAACCTACTATATAGCATAGGGAGCTCTACTCGGTGCTCTCTGGTGACCTGAATGGGAAGCAAATCCCAAAAAAGGGAGGGAATATGTGTGTACATATAGCTGATCCACTTTGCTGTACAGCAGAAACTAACAGAACATGGTAAAGCAACCATACTCCAATAATTTTTCTAAAATAATGCTTTAGCACACTAAAAGATATACCATCACCAATTTCCTCTCATAAATGACTTTTAATTGCTAAGGGTTCCTTTTGGGGCAAAAGACCATTGATACTGAGTTAGTCATTGTAAATAGCAAAGATAATGTACATTTATTCCTATCTGAGGGAGCCTTACAAATAGCTGTGAAAAGAAATGAAGCAAAAAGCAAAGGAGAAAAGGAAAGATATACCCATTTGAATGCAGAGTTGCAAAGAATAGCAAGGAGAGATAAGAAAGCCTTCCTCAGTGATCAATGCAAAGAAATAGAGGGAAAAAATAGAATGGGAAAGACTAGAGATGTCTTCAAGATAATCAGAGATACCAAGGGAACATTTCATGCAAAGATGGGCTCAATAAAGGACAGAAATGGTGTGGACCTAACAGAAGGAGAAGATATTAAGAAGAGGTGGCAAGAATACACAGAAGAACTGTACAAAAAAGATCTTTACGACCCAGATAATCAGGATGTTGTGATCACTCACCTAGAGACAGACATCCTGGAATGTGAAGTCAAGGGGGCCTTAGGAAGCATCACTATGAACAAAGCTAGTGGAGGTGATAGAATTCCAGTTGAGCTATTTCAAATCCTAAAAGATAATGCTGTGAAAGTGCTGCACTCAATATGCCAGCAAATTTGGAAAACTCAACAGTGGCCACAGGACTAGAAAAGGTTGGTTTTCATTCCAATCCCAAAGAAAGGCAATGCCAAAGAATGCTCAAACTACCACACAATTGCACTCATCTCACACACTAGTAAAGTAATGCTCAAAATTCTCCAAGCTAGGCTTCAGCAATACATGAACCGTGAACTTCCAGATGTTCAAGCTGGTTTTAGAAAAGGCAGAGGAACCAGAGATCAAGTTGCCAACATCTGCTGGATCATGGAAAAAGCAAGAGAGTTCCAGAAAAACATCTATTTCTGCTTTATTGACTATGCCAAAGCCTTTGACTTGTGTATCACAATAAACTGTGGAAAATTCTTCAAGAGATGGGAATACCACATCACCTGACCTGCCTCTTGAGAGACCTAAATGCAGGTCAGGAAGCAACAGTTAGAACTGAACATGGAACGAGAGACAGGTTCCAAATTGGGAAAAGAGTACGTCAAGGCTGTATTTTGTCACCCTGATTATTTAACTTATATGCAGAGTACATCATGAGAAATGCTGGGCTGGAGGAAGCACAAGCTGGAATCCAGATTGCTGGGAGAAATATCAATAACCTCAGATACGCAGATGACACCACTCTTACGGCAGAAAGTGAAGAAGAACTAAAGAGCCTCTTGATGAAAGTGAAAGAGGAGGGTGAAAAAGTTGGCTTAAAGCTCAACATTCAGAAAACGAAGATCATGGCATCCAGTCCCATCACTGCATGGGAAATAGATGGGGAAACAGTGGAAACAGTAGCTGACTTTATTTTTCTGTGCTCCAAAATCACTACATGTGGTGATTGCAGCCATGAAATTAAAAGATGCTTACTCCTTAGAAGGAAAGCTATGACCAACCTAGACAGCATGTTGAAAAGCAGAAATATTACTTCGTCAACAAAGGTCCATCTAGTCAAGGCTATGGTTTTTCCAGTGGTCATGTATGGGTGTTAGAGTTGGACTATAAAGAAAGCTAAGCACCAAAGAATTGGTGCTTTTGAACTGTGGTGTTGGAGAAGACTCTTGAGAGTCCCTTGGACTGCAGGGAGATCCAACCAGTCCATCCTTAAGGAGATCAGCCCTTGGTGTTCATTGGAGGGACTGATGTTGAAGCTGAAACTCCAATACTTTGGCCACCTGATGTGAAGAGCTGACTCATTTGAAGAGATCTTGATGGTGGGAAAGATTGAGGGCAGGAGGAGAAGGAGACGACAGAGAATGAGATGGTTGGATGGCATCAGCAACTCAATGGACATGGGTTTGGGTGGACTCCAGGAGTTGGTGATGGACTGGGGGGCTGGCATGGTATGGTTCATGGGGTCACAAAGAGTTGGACACGACTGAATGACTGAACTAACTGAACTGAATGTTCAACTGATCTAACTGAACTGAGTTTTCTCAAACCTTCTTTTCCTGAAGTTACCCACAAGGATTTTATTAAATACTGGACAGATGATATGGGATTGAGAGATACAGACAAGAGAAAAAAAGCATGTAGTAAAAATATATGTAATAAGTAGAAAAAAAGCAGTATAGTGATGACTTCAAAGGTCACACACTGTGGAACCACACCACCTGCCCACTGGTTACAGCTTTCCATTATGTCTCCCTAATCCTCTGAGAATCAGAGCTACTGTTTTTAAAGGTCCAGACAAACATTATCAAATAGTATATCAATCTACTTTGTTAAGCATTCTTCTTTAAATAATTAAATCCATTTCATTGTTTTCCATGTTATAAGTGCAATTTTATTTTGACTATAAAATTTCACCTGTACTTTTCCTAAAATGTATACCTACACTTACTGTATAATTTGGATAAAAGAATATATTCTGGGACATTTTTTGCAAATAGGTTCTGATAAATTGTTGAACGTGGTGTCTGAAGTAAAATAGTCTGAATGATCATCAATTAGAGATGCTTGGAGCCAGCCAGCTGTCCACATTGATACAATAAATTTTGAAGTTAAACTGGCTTATCATTATTTGATAAAAATCACCATTAAAAACACTAGGAGGGCAGTTCTTTGAGTCATTAAAATATTTCAATGGAAGAAATTCTATTAACTCAGGGGTGTCTCCCAGTAACAGCTTGAGCTGTGTACAGTTTCAAATTTTAATTGCACAAATATTTCTATTTTCTCTCCATTGCACTCCACAAAGTATTTTTAAAATTCTCAAACCATAAGCGTTCTTTCCTCTTACACTTCCCTAAATGCCCATAATATGACCACTATGCTTTGCCTTGTTAAATTGTTTCAGCATAAGAGCAAACATATTAAAATCTGTTGCATTTTACATGGTGCTTTTCTGGTTATTTAGTGCAACTCCAGCTTCCTGGTTATCTACTCTCCCTGCCACAAGAACAGCAAGAAAACAACTGCATACTGATAAGGATTTTAAGTTAAGCAAATGTCTCTGCATCCCTGAAGCACATCTGTGGCTTCCCACAGACATGTGCAGGTATTTCTGTTGCCAGGTGCTCTCTTGTTCTGAGGAGTCAACAAAGTGATGTAAATGAAAAAGAAAAGAAAAAAAAAAAAAAACATCTAGCAGCAGAAATGAGCCTGCCTGAATGATTCAAATATTAACAACAATACACCCTTTCAAGAGTGAAAGTACTATACAGAGATAGTCGGAACTCTTTCAGTTAATCACATAATTCGAAAAATATTTGCTGTATGCCTACTGCATGTAAGACCTCACAACAGATTCATGACAGATACACAGACAAGATTAACCTTACAAGTTTATAAAAAAAATGATGTGCAAATGAAAATTAAATAGCACAAAGATCAAGTGACAAGATAATAATCTAATAGGTATTTAGTGTGTTCTAGCTCAAGGCCTTACAGTATAGGAGATAGACAGTATATATTGCCATGATTAATGTACACCTGAGGGCTTAATGGGCTTCCCTGGTAGTTCAGTCAGTAAAGAATCTGCCTGCAGTGTGCGAGACCCAGGTTCGATCCCTGGGGTGGGAAGATGCCCTGGAGAAGGGAATGGCAAATGAGTCCAGACAGGAGCCATCTCTCTGTAAACTTCAGGAAACTAGAACTGGATTGTTGTGTTAAGGATGAGTAGGGCTTGAGACAGTGAATTTAATCAGGGCAAAACTTCCCATACCTTAAACATACCTACTGGAAATTATTGGGTAAGGAGTCTTTAGCTCCACTTGAAAGAGGTACTCTGCATAGCTACATCATTGTCCTTCTTTTCTTGTTGTTGTTCAGTTGCTCAGTTGTGCCCAACTCTTTGCGACCCCAAGGACTGCAGCATGCTAGGCTTCCCTGTCCATCACCATATCCCAGAGTTAGCTCAAATTCATGTCCATTGAATTGGTGATGCCATTAAATCATCTCATCCTCTGTCATCCCCTTCTCCTCCTACCTTCAATCTTTCCCAGTATCAGGGTCTTTTCTAATGAATCAGCTCTTCACATCAGATGGCCAAAGTGTTGGAGCTTCAGCTTCAGCATCAGTCCTTCAAATTAATATCAGGGTTGATTTCCTTTAGGATTGACTGGCTTGATCTCCTTGTTATCCAAGGGACCCTCAAGAGTCTTCTCAAATACCACAATTTGAAAGCATCAGTTCTTTGGCACCCAGCCTTCTTTATGGTCCACCTCTCACATCCATACATGACTACTGAAAAACCATAGCTTTGACTAGATGAACCTTTGTTGGCAAAGTGATGCCTGTGCTTTTTTATATGCTGTCCAGGTTTGTCATAGCTTTTATTCTAAGGAGCCAGTGTCTTTTAATTTCATGGCTGTAGTCACCATCCACAGTGATTTTGGAGCCCAAGAAAATAAAGTCTGTTTCCATTGTTCCCCCATCTGTTTGCCATGAAGTGATGGGACTGGATGCCATGGTCTTAGTTTTTTGAAGGTTGAGTTTTAAGCCAGCTTTTTCATTCTCGTCTTTCACCTTTATCAAGAGGCTCTGTAGTTCCTCTTAGCTTTCGGCCCTAAGGGTGGTGTCATCTGCATATCTAAAGTTGTTGATATTTCTCCTGGCAATCTTGATTTCAGCTTGCACTTCATCCAGCCTGGCATTTTTCATGATGTATTCTGCATATAAGTTTAAAAATCAGGGTGAGGGTATATAGTTTTGACATACTCCTTTCTTAATTTTGAACCTGTCTGTTGTTCCATGTTTAGTTCTAAGTGTTGCTTCTTGACCTGCACACAGGTTTCTCAGGAGGCTGGCAAGGTGGCCTGGTATCCTTCTTCTTTATGAACACAAAAAAGAAATTGACTTGGGCACCATTGAAATGAATGAATTAAAAAAATATATGTTTAGGCTGTTCCAATTGTTAAACTTATCTAAATGTCTCAGACCCTCAATGTTTTTCTATGTAATACCTTTTAGTTATGTTTTTTTACCCTGAGATAATTGTAAGAAATAAAGGCATGGCAGGTGGCACAGTGGTAAAAAAAAAAAAAAAGTCCTCCTGCCAATGCAGGAGACATAGGAGACATGGGTTTGATCCCTGGGTTGGTAAGATCTCCTGGAGGAGGAAATGACAAACCACTCCAATATTCTTGCCTGGAGAATTCCATAGACAGAGGGGTCTGGCAGAATACAGTCCATGGGGTTGTAAAGAGTTGGACACGACTGAACATGCTTGTCACATTTTGGTATTTCTCATAATATTTCAAACTTTGTCACTATTATATTTGTTAGGATGTTTTGTGATCAGAGATCTTTGATGTTATTATTGCAAAAAGATTGTGACTTGCTTAAGGCTCAAGGATGGTTAGCATGTTTTTAATAATGCAGTAAATTTAAATTGAATTATATACATTGATCTTTAGAAATAATGCATGTAATAGACTACAGCACAGTGTAAACATAAGTTTTATATGCACTTAGAAACTAAAAATTCATATGACTCACTTTATTGCAATATTTGCTTTATTGTGGTAGTCTGGAACCATACCGGCAATGTGTCTGAGATATGCCTATAATTCTGTCACTTTAAGAATGTTCTATAAATAGAATAATATAGTATGTAACTTTTAGCTTTTTTACACAGCATAGCTTCCTGAATATATATCCAGGTTTTTGCATGTATCAATAGTTCTTTTTTGTTTTTTTTAAGTTTTATTGATGTATAGTTGATTTATGATATTGTGTTTGTTTCTGCTGTACAGCATAATAATGCAATTATGCATCTTTATATACTTTTCATATTCTTTTCTATTATGGCTTATCTCATGATTTTGAATATAGGTTCCTCTGCTATACAGTAGGACGTTATTGCTTATCCATTCTATATATCATGGTTTGCATCTGTTAATCCCAAACTCCCAATCCTTACTCCTCATCTCCAATAAAAAAAAGATAAATCATTTGATCGCTAAATAGTATTCCATAGTTTGTATGTGCCACAGTGTGTTTGGCCATTCATTTGTTGAAAGACACCTATGTTATCTCTGGGTTTTGGTTCTTAGGAATTAAGCTGCTATAAACATTCATGTCGGCTTCCCAGTGGCTCAGTGGTAAAGAACCTACCTGCCAATGCAGAAGATGCAGGTTCGGTCCCTGAGTCTGGAAGATCCTCTGGAGAAGGAAATGGCAACCCACTCTAACATTCTTGCCTGGGAAATCCTATGGACAGAGGAACCTGGTGGACTACAGTCCATGGGGTAGCAAAGAGTCAGACACAACTTAGTGTTTAAGCAACAACAAACTTACGTAAAGGTTTTGTGTGAACATAGTCTACACTTCTCAGGGTGAATTTCCAGGAACACAGTTGCTTGACCATGTGGTAGTTACATGTTTAGTTTCTAAGAAATTGCAAACTGTTTTACAGAGTGGCTGTACCATTTTACATTCTCACTAGCAATGTGTTAAGTGATCCAGATTTTCTAAATCCTCACTAGTTTTTGGTGCTGTTAATTTTTTTTTTTATTTTAGTTGTTTTGATGTATGTGTAGTTATATCTCATTGTGGTTTCAATCTGCATTTACCTAATGCCCACCTTTGACTGTGTGGATCACAAGAAACTGTGAAAAATTCTGAAAGAGATGGGAATACCAGACCACCTGAACTGCCTCTTGAGAAATCTGTATGTAGGTCAGGAAGCAACAGTTAGAACTGGACATGAAACAACAGACTGGTTCCAAATAGAAAAATGAGTACGTCAAGGATGTATATTGTCTCCCTGCTTATTTAACTTATGTGCAGAGTACATCATGAGAAACGCTGGACTGGAAGAAACACAAGCTGGAATTAAGATTGGTGGGAGAAATATCAATAACCTCAGATATGCAGATGACACCACCCTTATGGCAGAAACTGATGAGGAACTAAAAAGCCTCTTGATGAAAGTGAAAGAGGAGAGTGAAAAAGTTGGCTTAAAGTTCAACATTCAGAAAATGAAGATCATGGCATCTGGTCCCATCACTTCATGGCAAATAGATGGGGAAACAGTGGAAACAGTGTCAGACTTTATTTTGGGGGGCTCCAAAATCACTGTAGACA
This sequence comes from Bos indicus x Bos taurus, assembly GCF_003369695.1. NCBI lineage: Eukaryota > Metazoa > Chordata > Mammalia > Artiodactyla > Bovidae > Bos > Bos indicus x Bos taurus. The sequence continues at coordinate 33,628,422 of NC_040077.1, forward strand.
GTGACTGCAGCCATGAAATTAAAAGACGCTTAATCCTTGGAAGGAAAATTATGACCAACCTAGGTAGCATATTGAAAAGCAGAGATATTACTTTGCCAACAAAGGTCCGTCTAGTCAAGGCTATGGTTTTTCCTGTGGTCATGTATGGATGTGAGAGTTGGACTCTGAAGAAGGCTGAGCACTGAAGAATTGATGCTTTTGAACTGTGGTGTTGGAGAAGACTCTTGAGAGTCCCTTGGACTGCAAGGAGATCCAACCAGTCCATTCTGAAAGAGATCAGCCCTGGGATTTCTTTGGAAGGAATGATGCTAAAGCTGAAACTCCAGTACTTTGGCCACCTCATGTGAAGAGTTGACTCATTGGAAAAGACTCTGATGCTGGGAGGGATTGGGGGCAGGAGGAGAAGGGGAGGACAGAGGATGAGATGTCTGGATGGCATCACTGACTCAATGGACGTGAGTCTGAGTGAACTCCGGGAGTTGGTGATGGACAGGGAGGCCTGGCATGCTGTGATTCATGGGGTCGCAAAGAGTCGGACACAACTGAGCTACTGAACTGAACCAAATGTCCAGTAAGACTGAACATCTTTTCATACAGTTATTCGCTGTTGTGTATAATCTCTCAGTGAATCATCTCTTCATGTGATTTGTTCACTTTCTAATTAGGTTGTTTGTTTCTTTTATTATTGAGCTTTTTGAGTTCTTTTTTTTAATATAAATTTATTTATGTTAATTGGAGGTTAATTACTTTACAATATTGTATTGCTTTTGCCATACATCAACATGAATCTGCCATAGGTATATACATGTTCCCCCTCCCTCCTCCCTCCCCGTACCATCCCTCTGGGTTGTCCCAGTGCACCAGCCCCAAGCAACCAGTATCATGCATCGAACTTGGACTGGTGAATGTTTCATATATGATATTATACATGTTTCAATGCCATTCTCCCAAATCACCACACCCTCTCCCTCTCCCACAGAGTCCAAAAGACTATTCTATACATCTGTGTCTCTTTTGCTGTCTCGCATTCAGGGTTGTTTTTACCATCTTTCTAAATTCCATATATATGCGTTAGTATATATTAGTATTAGTTAGTATTAGTGTTTTTCTTTCGGGCTTACTTCACTCTGTATAATAGGCTCCAGTTTCATCCACCTCATTAGAACTGATTCAAATGTATTCTTTTTAATGGCTGAGTAATACTCCATTGTGTATTGTACCACAGCTTTCTTATCCATTCATCTGCTGATGGACATCTAGGTTGCTTCCATATCCTGCCTATTATAAACAGTGCTGCAGTGAACATTGGGGTACATATGTCTCTTTCAATTCTGGTTTCCTCAGTGTGTATGCCCAGCAGTGGGATTGCTGAGTCATAAGGCAGTTCTATTTCCAGTTTTTTAAGGAATCTCCACACTGTTCTCCATTGTGGCTATACTAGTTTGCATTCCCATCAACAGTGTAAGAGGGTTCCCTTTTCTCCACACCCTCTACAGCATTTATTGCTTGTAGACTTTTGGATTGCAGCCATTCTGACTGGTGTGAAATGGTACCTCATAGTGGTTTTGATTTGCATTTCTCTGATAATGAGTGATGTTGAGCATCTTTTCATGTGTTTGTTAGCCATCTGTATGTCTTCTTTGGAGAAATGTCTATTTAGTTCTTTGGCCCATTTTTTGATTGGGTCGTTTATTTTTCTGGAATTGAGCTACAGGAGTTGCTTGTATATTTTTGAGATTAGTTGTTTGTCAGTTGCTTCATTTGCTATTATTTTCTCCCATTCTGAAGGCTGTCTTTTCACCTTGTTTATAGTTTCCTTTGTTGTGCAGAAGCTTTTAAGTTTAATTAGGTCCCATTTGTTTATTTTTGCTTTTATTTCCAAAATTCTGGGAGGTGGGTGATAGAGGATCCTGCTGTGATGTATGTCGGAGAGTGTTCTGCCTATGTTCTCCTCTAGGAGTTTTATAGTTTCTGGTCTTATGTTTAGATCTTTAATCCATTTTGAGTTTATTTTTGTGTATGGTGTTAGAAAGTGTTCTAGTTTCATTCTTTTACAAGTGGTTGATCAATTTTCCCAGCACCACTTGTTAAAGAGATTGTCTTTTCTCCATTGTATATTCTTGCCTCCTTTGTCAAAGATAAGGTTTCTGTAGGTGCGTGGATTTATCTCTGGGCTTTCTAGTTTGTTCCATTGATCTATATTTCTGTCTTTGTGCCAGTACCATACTGTCTTGATGACTGTGGCTTTGTAGTAGAGCCTGAAGTCAGGCAGGTTGATTCCTCCAGTTCCATTCTTCTTTCTCAAGATTGCTTTGACTATTCGAGGTTTTTTGTATTTCCATACAAATTGTGAAATTATTTGTTCTAGCTCTGTGAAAAATACCGTTGGTAGTTTGGTAGGGATTGCATTGAATCTATAGATTGCTTTGAGTAGTATACTCATTTTCACTATATTGATTCTTCTGATCCACGAACATGGTATATTTCTCCATCTATTCGTGTCCTCTTTGATTTCTTTCACCAGTGTTTTATAGTTTTCTATATATAGGTCTTTAGTTTCTTTAGGTAGATATATTCCTAAGTATTTTATTCTTTTCATTGCAATGGTGAATGGAATTGTTTCCTTAATTTCTCTTTCTATTTTCTCATTATTAGTGTATAGGAATGCAAGGGATTTCTGTGTGTTGATTTTATATCCTGCAACTTTACTATATTCATTGATTATCTCTAGTAATTTTCTGGTGGAGTCTTTAGGGTTTTCTATGTAGAGGATCGTGTCATCTGCAAACAGTGAGAGTTTTACTTCTTCTTTTCCAATTTGGATTCCTTTTATTTCGTTTTCTGCTCTGATTGCTATGGCCAAAACTTTGAAAACTCCTTTACACTTCATTTTCCTTTTTCAAAATTGTTTTTACTGTTCTACTTCTTTTGTCCTTTCACATATTGAAAAATCATGTCTATATTTACTTAAAAATTTTTTGCTGGTGTTTTGTTAGGAGTACTGTTAAATCTTTATACCACTTTGGGGAAATTGAAATATTTACTATTGAGTTTTTGAATCCATGAACAAATAGATCAACATTTTTATAATTTTTATAAATATTTACAAGTGTATATGTATATTTATAAATCATTGATTTTTTTCATCAGCATTATATAGTTTCCGGTACAGAAGTTCTGTATGTGTTCATTAGATTTACCCATAGATATTTTGTTTTGTGGACATTTGGGAAAGGCATTCTATTTCTAATTCTGATTCATTGCTAACATATACAAATAAAATTGATTTTTATATGCTTATCTCATGTCCTGTAATCTTCTGTACTCTCTTATTAGTTTATCAGTTTTTTGGCAGATTCCTTGAAATTTTCTAGGTGGATAATCATGTCACCTACAAATACAGGCAGTTTTATTTCTTCCATTCCAGTGTGGTTTCCTGGATATTCTTTTCTTGCCTTATTTCATTGGCTAGAATTTCTAGCACTGTGTTGAAACAGTTGTGTGAGTGAGCATCTTTGCCTTTTTTCTAATGTTAGAGGGAAGGCACTCAGTCTTTCAGATCATTTGCTATTTAAATCTTAGCGTTATGATTACATATTATGTCAGTTTTTAATGATTTTTGTTTGTTTGTTTGCTTTCATAACAGGTCAAGTAAAGACTGTATTGAAAGATTTTGTAATGTACTGCTTACATGTGCTTGCTTTGGATTTGGTCAGAGGCAGATGTAATTCCATGCTCTATCTCTTCCTAGCCAGTATTACTCTGGCTAGTACCAGACCACATGACCTGCCTCTTGAAAAACCTGTATGCAGGTCAGGAAGCAGTAGTTAGAACTGTACATGGAACAACAGACTGGTTCCAAATAGGAAAAGGAGTTCATCAAGGCTGTATATTGTTACTCTGCTTATTTAACTTATATGCAGAATACATCATGAGAAACGCTGGGCTGGAAGAAGCATAAGCTGGAATCAAGATTGCCGGGAGAAATATCAATAACCTCAGATATGCAGATGACACCACCCTTATGGCAGAAAGTGAAGAACTAAAGAGCCTCTTGATGAAAGTGAAAGAGGAGAGGGAAAAGTTGGATTAAAGCTCAACATTCAGAAAACTAAGATCATGGCATCCGGTCCCATCACTTTATGGCAAATAGATGGGGAAGCAGTGGAAACAGTGTCAGACTTTATTTTTGGGGGCTCCAGAATCACTGCAGATAATGACTGCAGCCATGAAATTAAAAGACGCTTACTCCTTGGAAGGAAAGTTATGACCAACCTAGACAGCATATTAAAAAGCAGAGACATTACTTTATCAACAAAGGTCCGTCTAGTTAGGGCTATGGTTTTTCCAGTAGTCATGTATCAACGTGAGAGTTGGATTATAAAGAAAGCTGAGCACAGAAGAATTGATGCTTTTGAACTGTAGTTTTGGAGAAGACTCTAGCCCATTGGACTGCAAGGGGTCCAACCAGTCTACCCTAAAGGAGACGGGTCCTGGTGTTCATTGGAAGGACTGATGTTGAAGCTAAAGCTCCAGTACGTTGGCCACCTGATGTGAAAAGCTGACTCATTTGAAAACACCTGGATGCTGGGAAGAATGAGGGCGGGAGGAGAAAGGGACAACAGAGGATGAGATGGTTGGATGGCATCACTAACTCAATGGACATGAGTTTGGGTAAACTCTGGCAGTTGGTGATGGACAGGGAGGCCTGGCATGCTGCAGTTCATGGAATTGCAAAGAGTTGGACATGACTGACTGAACTGAACTGATTGTCACTATTATTATTATATCATGAGTGTCAAATGAAATATTTACCTATAACAATGTAATCAGTGGTTCTCATTGGGGCAAGAGGATTGATCTTATCCCAAATGCAAGGGACATTAGAAACATATAGAGACATTTTTGGCTGTTGCAACCAGGGGACAGAGGTGCTAGTAGTGTCTGGTTGATAGAAGCCAAGGGTTTTGCATAGGAGAGCCCTCCCTAATGAAGGGAGCCCAAAATACCAATGGAACTAACATTAAGAAAACCTGATTTAGATAGATGATAGAAATTATTTATAGTTTACCTGTAGCTCAGTTAGTAAAGATTCTGCCTGCAGTGTGGGAGACCCAGGTTTGATCCCTAGGTTGGGAAGATCCCTGGAGAAGGAAATGGCAACCCACTCCAGTATGCTTGCCTGGAAAATCTCATGGAGAGAAGAGCCTGGTGGGCTGCAGTCCATGGGATCACAAAGAGTCAGGCACGACTGAGAAACTAACACTTACTTACTTATTTAATCCCTGTGCTCCCCTTAAACCCTGACCTAAACTCATTCTCCGGAATCCCTTCTTTGATTGGCCACCTAAAGTTCAGAATTGCCCTTAGTCCATCATTCTTTCAATAATATATTTATTTATACTCCTGCATCTGAATTGCTTCACGAGCCAGAGAGTGAATGTGTGCATGCGGGAACTATGTATTTCTTGGTAGTAATTCCTCTTTGCTACTACACATTGCTCATGCTGCTACTGCTACTGCTGCTAAGTCGCTTCAGTCATGTGCGACCCCATAGACGGCAGCCCATCAGGCTCCCCCGTCCCTGGGATTCTCCAGGCAAGAACACTGGAGTGGGTTGCCATTTCCTTCTCCAGTGCATGGAAGTGAAAGTGAAGTTGCTCAGTTGTGTCGATTCTTCGAGACCCCATGGACTGCAGCCTACTAGGCTCCTCCATCCATGGGATTTTTCAGGCAAGAGTACTGGAGTGGGGTGCCATCGCCTTCTCCAACACATTGCTCATAGTCATCAATAATGTTTAATAACTCTTCCTTTGACTTTCCTTTTTTGGTCTTTAACACTGGTTTCTTTTAAAATTTATGTTTTTCTTTATCCCTATTTTAGCAACTCCTCAGAATTAATAATGTGACACCATGTCTACCAGTAAAATTGAGTAGTGGTGCTAGAAAATTACTCTTCTGATTTCAAAATGCTTTTAGTATATACTCAATTCATTAATAATTTCTGTTAGAGAAAGAGATTCACAGACTTAGAAAGTGAACTTACAATTGCCATGGGAAACTTGAGGGGAAAGGGATAGTTAGGGAGTTGGGGATGGACATGTACATACTGATATATTTAAAGTGGATAATCAACAAGGACCTACTGTATAGCACATGGAACTCTGCTCAATATTATGTGGCAGCCTGGATGGGAGGGGAGTTTGGGGGGAAATGGATACACACATATGTATGGTTGAATCCTTTTGCTACTCACCTAAAACTATCACAACATTGTTAATCAGCTATACCCCAATACAAAATAAAAAGTTCAAAGAAAAAAAAAAAAACAATTTCTGTTAGAAGCACCCTAAACAGCAATGTATATCACATGAGTTTATATCAATATTCAAATCAACATTTGAAAAAATTTATTCAAAATAAGTAGAAAAATTCATGTTGATTACGTACAAATTCTTTCCCAAGGATGCCAGTCTGAAGCAGAATCTGAATTCGTGTACCTTTAGTAATTGTTTTTGCCTGCTGTGAGCTTTTTTACTGACCACAAGCACTTTTACAGCATAATCCCTGATCTTTGAAGGTTGAAACAATTAAGGATTACCTCTAGATCATGTTGAAATTACCACCTCAGTATCAAAAATAAGCTAGTCAAGAACTTTATTCTCAATCATTAGTTTACTTTCAGTTGCTCAGTACTATCCTACTTTGTGACCCTATGGATTGCAGGACACCAGGCTCCCTATCCATCACCAACACCTGGAGCTGGCTCGAACTCATATCCATCAAGTCAGTGATGCCATCCAACCATCTTATCCTCTGTCATCCCCTTTTCCTCCTGCCTTCAGTCTGGCTCAGCATCAGGGTCTTTTCCAAGGAGTCAGTTCTGTGCATAAGGTGACTAAAGTATTGGAGTTGCAGCTTCAGGATAAGTCCTTCCAATGAATATTTAGGACTGATTTCCTTTAAGTTTGACTGATTTGATCTTCTTGTTTCCCAAGGGACTATCAAGAGTTTTCTCCAACACCACAGTTCAAAAGCATTAATTCTTCAGCACTCAGCTTCCTTTATAGTCCAATTTTCACATCCATACATGACTACTGTAAAAACTATAGCTTTGACTAGATGGGTCTTTGTCGGCAAAGTAATGTCTCTGCTTTTTAATATGTTATCCAGGTTGGTCACAATTTTTCTTCCAAGGAGCAAACATCTTTTAATTTCATGGCTATCGTCACCATCTGCAGTGATTTTGGAGCCCAAGAAAATAAAGTCTCTCACTGTTCCCGTTGTTCCCCCATCTATTTGCCATGAAGTGATGGGACCAGATGCCATTATCTTAGTTTTCTGAATGTTGAGTTTTTAGCCACCTTTTTTCACTCGCCTCTTTCTCTTTCATCAAGTGGCTCTTTAGTTCTTCTTCACTTTCTGCCATAGGGTGGTATCATCTGAGTAGCTGGGGTTATTGATATTTCACCCAGCAATCTTGATTTCAGCTTGTGCTTCATCCAGCCCGGCATTTCTCATGATGTACTCTGCATATAAGTTAAATAAGCAGGGTGACAAAATACAGCCTTGACATAGTCCTTTCCTGATTCGGACCAGTCTGTTATTTCATGTCCTGTTCTAACTGTTGCTTCTTCACTTGCATGAAGATGTCTCAGGAGGCAAGTCAGGTGGTCTGGTAGTCCCATCTCTTGAAGAATTTTCCACAGTTTGTTGTGATCTACACACTCAAAGTCTTTGGTATAATCAATAAGGCAGAAGTAGATGTTTTTATGGTATCCTCTTGCTTTTTCTAAGATCCAATGGATGTTGGCAATTTGATCTCTGGTTCCTCTGCCTTTTCTAAATCCAGCTTGCATACAAGCTATCATATTCATGTTTGAGTCTAAACAGGCCAATAAATTACAATTTTTCCTATGCAAATCAGATGGGGATTTACCCATCATATTCTAACTAGGTACATGGATTATAGATAAATTTTTATATGTTTGGTCACTTAGATCTATATGATGTGTTTCTTTTACTAAAGCAAAATGATCCAAGGCTTAGTCTACAAGAGTAGGTACTTACTTCGCAAGCTGCAAGAGGAAATCTTTGCCTCAGCATACAGGTCCTGCCCAAGGAGACAAGAAGACCAGGTAATGCAAATGAGAGATTAAATGATGTATATAAAAGCTATAAATACAAACACAAAGATGAGGGTTACCCTAACCAATAACATGAAAAGTAGCATGATCAACAGTCAGAGACCAGAAGAAAAGGCAGGAAGGAGGTACATTTTTGTGTCAATCAAGTGTTGTGTGTGCATGCATGCTAGTCGCTTCAGGCGTGTCTGACTTCTTACAGCCCTATGATCTGTAGCCTGCCAGGCTCCTCTGTTCATGGATTCTCCAGGCAAGAATATTGGAGTGGGTTGCCAAGCCCTCCTCCAGGGGATCTTCCTGACCCACAGATCAAACCCACATCTTTTCTGTCTCCTGCATTGGCAGGCAGGTTCTTTGGTTCTTTACCACTTGCGCCACCTAGGAAGCCCAGATAACGCTTTGGAGGATTGTAAAGGATAAAGAAGACAGTCCCAAAGTTGAGTCCTCTTGATTGGACCCTAATGAATTCCCTAAAAATGGACCCCTCATGTAAAATTGTATTATTAAGAAGAATGAAGGTAAGAGGAGGAAGAGAACGACAGCCTGGTAGCCCTAGATTATGTGAGGAGTAGATTGCATGCATGCTCAATCGCTCAGTTGTGTCTGACTCTTTGTCACCCCATGGACTGTATTTGCCAGCCTCCTCTGTCCATGGAATTTTCCAGGCAAGAATACTGGAGTGGGTTGCTATTTCCTGCTTCAGGAGAACTTCCCAATCCAGGGATCGAACCCACATCTCTTATGTCTCCTGCAATGACAGGCAGATTCTTTACCACTGAGCCACCTGTGAAGTCAGTGAGGCATAGACTGGGGCAAGGTTAAATGAGGGAGTTAAATTGCAAATGACGAACACAAGCTCTGTTACTCAGTGTGTATCAGGCTGGCCTTGCAAAGCACACTGCAAGAGTTGGATCATTGGAGGAAAATAGCAGCTTTGTCTCTTTTTGTTGTTCGTTTTTTAAAATAAATTTTTTGTTGGAGCATTGTTGCTTTACAAATGTTGTATAAGTTTCTGCTGTACAGCAAAGTGAATCAGTTATACATATACATGTTTCACCTCTTTTTTAGATTTCCTTCCCATTTAAGTCACCACAGAACATTGACGAGAGTCCCCTGTGCCGCACAGCAGGTTCTCATTGTTTATTTTATACATAGCAGTGTATGTATGTCAGCAATAGCAACCTCCCAGTTTGTCCCACATTCCTTACCTCACTTAGTATCCGTAAGTGTTTGTTTCCTGCTCTCAAGAAACTTACTGGTTCACCCTGTGGGATTATTTGCTTGAAACAGTGGAAACAGTGTCAGACTTTATTTTGGGGGGCTCCAAAATCACTGCAGACGGTGACTGCAGCCATGAAGTTAAAAGACGCTTACTCCTTGGAAGAAAAGTTATGACCAACCTAGATAGCATATTGAAAAGCAGAGACATTACTTTGCCAACAAAGGTCCATCTAGTCAAGGCTATATTTTTTCCAGTGGTCATGTATGGATGTCAGAGTTGGACTGTGAAGAAAGCTGAGTGCTGAAGAATTGATGCTTTTGAACTGTGGTGTTGGAGAAGACTCTTGAGAGTCCCTTGGACTGCAAGGAGATCCAACCAGTCCATTCTGAAGGAGATCAGCCCTGGGATTTCTTTGGAAGGAATGATGCTAAAGCTGAAACTCCAGTACTTTGGCCACCTCATGCGAAGAGTTGATTCATTGGAAAAGACCCTGATTTGGGAGGGATTGGGGGCAGGAGGAGAAGGGGACAACAGAGGATGAGATGGCTGGATGGCATCACTGACTCTATGGACATGAGTCTGAGTGAACTCCGGGAGTTGGTGATGGACAGGGAGGCCTGGCGTGCTGCGATTCATGGGGTCGCAAAGAGTCAGACATGACTGAGTGACTGAACTGAACTGATTCATGTCTGTGGGGTATATTGCTTCCATTTATATGAAAGAAAACAATACATAAAAAGCAGGTCATCATGGTCAGCTTATTTTCAAACTCACTGTGTGGTGTATAGTATGTGATGATATGTCATGTCATTGAACTTTCATTTAATCAGTCATTTGCTTGGGATCAGAACACTGGGGCCCTCAATATAGCAGGGCTGGAAACAAAAGAGAACACTTTTATCTAGACAGTAAGAGGAAGAAAATGTAACAAAACTGTCAAGTCGGATTTTGCATGGATTAAGAAACACAATGAGGGTCCAACAAGTAGCAGAAAGCGGCAATTTCAACATGATATGGGCTCTTTGGTTTACAGCACCTGGCAACAGCTATAATGAATGTCTTACAAACAGGGAGAGTGATTCAGGTAAAAGCTGAACAACATTCAGTGACAAATCTTTCCTCAGACGAAGGGGAATGTTTAGATACGTTTAATTATCTCCATTTCTGACACTGGCCAAGATTCTGATTTACCCTCTTTTTTAATAATGCTAATTTTAGGCTATTTTCAAGAAATAATGCCCCATAAATTGTTCTTCTGCCAAATTAAAAAAAAAAAGCGTACTTCGCTCAGTCATGTCCAACTCTTTGCGACCCTATGGCCTGTACCCTGCCAGACTTCTCTGTCCGTGGAATTCTCCAGGCAAGAATACTGGAGTGGGTTGCCATTCCTTTCTCCAGAAATAAATATAACCAAGCATCAAATTGGAAAGGAGACATTTTGTGCATAGATTCTAAAATACTCAAAATCAAAGTAAGTGCAAAAATGAGGCCCTGATGACTCTTCCAAAAAGGTGAAGTGAGTTTTTGTTGTATTTTTTAAAAGTGAACAACAGAATTACTTATAGTGAGTGAAGAGAAAGCCCACATAGGGGTCATATTTGATAGCTTTCTCTGGCAGCAAGATGTTTCCAGAAACCCCTCTGGCTTGTGCATGGAGACTCATAGGGAGCACAAGCTTTCTCTCACACAGTGAGAGAACAACAGGGTTTTCCAGCAGCTTCTCCAAAGTGAGAAATTTCAAATGATTCATCATAAAGAATCAAACTGTTTTGTTGGTAATTTCATCAGTGGTTATTTTGTGCAGGATGAAGTGGGGGTATTCTAGGTCAAGATCTTCTATTTTTCATTAGGTAACAAAAACAAAGAAGATGTGAATAGATCACTCTTGACACAGATTATTATCTAAAAAGAATTAGCAGAAATTGTGATTCAGATGTGTGCTGCAAAGGCAGCAGTTCTGGGACTGTGTGGGTGTGTGTAAAAAGCAACACTAAGATTTGCAAAACTTTAAGGCCAAAAAATCAGAACTAAACTCATAAAATCTTAGGGCAATGGATATCGTAATTCAGAGCACCCCAATCAATCTGAAATAGTCAAAAATTCCACAGGGGAAGAGACCAGACAAAGGACAATAATTTTTGAGGAAACTATTGTTATTAATATTACTTATTATGATTCCCCAAATGGCAATTGCATTGCATTTATTTCCCAATGGACACTGAGAAACCTGTGGAAAGAGACTGTATCTTACCAGTTTTTGTATCGCCAACAAAAACTATGTGTCTAAGCACATAGTGCGTGTTAAATATCCAAGAGGAAATGAAATGATAAAGCAACTCCAGAATATAAAGTTTGGGTGAGATATGCTAAATTAACACTGCTCAATAGCGATTTCTGTAATGATGGTAAATTTCAGCACTGCCCAGTTTGGCAGCTGCAGCCACGAGTAACTTTAAGCACTTGACTGTGGCTAATGTAGCTGAGGAGCTGCATTCTTAATTTTATTTAATTTTAAATAATTTAAACATAAAATTATGTAACCACAGTGGGACAATGTGGTGCAAATTTTGCAAAAGAATAAAGGCTATAGAAAGTATTTGTTTTGTATCCTGCTAGTTTAATACTATTTTACTAGTATCCACACTCACTTCCCAATTTATCATCTTTCATCACGTAAGAAATCCCCAAAAGAAAATACAGTCCCATATTTCAGGTCAGTTAAAAGTGACTGTGGACATCCTTGCCTTGTTTCTGATCTTTAAATGAATGTTTTCAGCTTTTCACTGTTGAGAGTGATCTTAGCTGTGGGTTTGTCCTGTATGGCATTGATAATATTGAGGTAAATTCTCTGTATTCCTAATTTCTGGATAGCTTTTATCATAAATGGGTGTTCAGTTTTGCCAAAAATTTTTCTGCGTCTATTAAGATGATCATATGGGTTTTATTATTTGGTTTCTTAATGTATATATCACACTGAAGGATTTGTAAATATTTAAGAAACCTTGCATCCTTGGGGGTAAATCCCACTCAATTGCAGTGTATGGTTCCTTTTAATGTATCAGTTCAGTTCAGTTCAGTCACAGAGTCATGTCTGAATCTTTGCACTCCTATGGACTGCAGCATCCCGGGCTTCCCTATCCATCACCAACTCCTGGAGCTTATTCAAACTCATGTCCATCGAGTCTGTGATACAATCCAACCATCTCATCCTCTGTCAACCCCTTATCCTCCTGCCTTCAATCTTTCCCAGGATCAGGTTTTTTTCCAATGAGTCAGTACTTCACATCAAGTGGCCAAGTTATTGGAGTTTCAACTTCAGCATCAGTCCTTCCAATGAATATTCAGGACTGATTTCCTTTAGGATTGACTGATTTGATCTCCTTTCTGTCCAAGTGACTCTCAAGAGTCTTCTCCAACACCACAGTTCAAAAGCATCAATTCTTCAGCACTCAGCTTTCTTTATAGTCCAACACACACATCCATACATGACTACTGGAAAAACCATAGCTTTGACTAGATGGATCTTTGTTGACAAAGTAATGTCTCTGCTTTTTAATATACTGTCTAGGTTGGTCATAGCTTTTCTTCCAAGGAGCAAACGTCTTTTAATTTCATGGCTATAGTCACCATCTGCAGTGATTTTAGAGCCCAAGAAAATAAAGTCTCTCACTGTTTCCATTTTTCCCCATCTGTTTGCCATGAAATAATGGGACCAGATGCCACGGTCTTAGTTTTCTGAATGTTGAGTTTTAAGCCAACTTTTTCATTCTTCTCTTTCACTTTCATCAAGAGGCTGTTTAGATCTTCTTCACTTTCTGCCATAAGGGTGGTGTCATCTGCATATCTGAGGTTATTGATATTTCTCCTGACAATCTTGATTTCAGCTTGTGCTTCATCCAGCCCAGCGTTTCACGTGATGTACTCTTCATATAAGTAAATAAGCAGGGTGACAATATACAGCCTTGATGTACTCCTTTCCTGATTTGGACCAGTCTGTTGTTCCATGTCCAGTTCTAACTGTTGCTTCTTGACCTGCATACAGATTTCTCAGGATGCAGGTCAGGTGGTCTGGTATTCCCATATCTTTAAGAATTTTCCACAGTTTGTTGTGATCCACACAGTCAAAGGCTTTGGCGTAGTGAATAAAGCAGAAGTAGATGCTTCTCTGGAACTCTTTTGCTTTTCCTAAGATCCAACAGATGTTGACAATTTGATCTCTGGTTCCTCTGCCTTTTCTAAAATCCAGCTTGGGCATCTGGAAGTTCATGGTTCACATACTGTTGAAGCCTGGCTTGGAGAATTTTCAGCATTAGTTTGTTAGTGTGTGAGATGAGTGCATTGTATGGTAGTTTGAACATTGTTTGGCATTACCTTTCTTTGGGATTGGAATGAAAACTGACCTTTTTCTAATCCTGTGGCCACTGCTGAGTTTTCCAAATTGGCTGGCATATTGAATGCAGCACTTTCACAGCATCATCCTTTAGTATTTGAAATAGCTCAACTGGAATCCCATCACCTCCACTACCTTTGTTTGTAGTGATACTTTCTAAGGCCTACTTGGTTTCACATTCCAGGATGTCTGTCTCTAGATGAGTGATCACATTATCATGGTTATCTGAGTCATGAAGATCTTTTTTGTGTAGTTCTTCTGTGTATCCTTGCCACCTCTTCTTACTATCTCCTGCTTCTGTTAGGTCCATGCCATTTCTGTCCTTTATTGAGCCCATCTTTGCATATAATGTTCCCTTAGTACCTCTAATTTTCTTGAAGAGAACTCTAGTCTTCCCCATTCTATTGTTTTCCTCTATTTCTTTGTACTGATCACTGAGGAAGGCTTTCTTATCTCTCCCTGCTATTCTTTGGAACTCTGCATTCAAATGGGTATATCTTTCCTTTTCTCTTTTGCCTTTAGCTTCCCTTCTTTTCTCAGCTATTTGTAAGGCCTGCTCAGAAAACCATTTTGCCTTTTGCATTTATTTTTCTTGGGGATGATCTTGATCACCGCTTCCTGAACAATGTCACAAACCTCTGTCCATAGCTCCTCAGGCACTCTGTCTATCAGATCTAATCCCTTGAATCTATTTGTCACTTCCACTGTATGATCTTTGCCAACAAACGTCCATCTAGTCAAGGCTATGGTTTTTCTTGTAGTCATGTATGGATGTGAGAGTTGGACTATAAAGAAAGCTGAGCACCAAAGAATTGATGCCTTTGAACTGTGGTATTGGAGAAGACTCTTGAGAGTCCCTTGGACTGCAAGGAGATCAAACCAGTCAGCCCTAAAGAAATCAGTCCTGAATATTCATTGGATAGAGAGATGCTAAAGCTGAAGCTCCAATACTTTGGCCACCTGATGCAAAGAGCTGACTCACTGTAAAAGAGCCTAATGCTGAAAAAGATTGAAAGCAGGAGAAGGAGGGGATGACAGAGGATGACATGGTTGGATGGCATCACTGACTCAATGGACATGAGTTTGAGCAAGCCCCAGGGGTTGGTGATGGACAGGAAACCATGGGATCGCAAAGACTTAGACATGACTGAGCGACTGAAATAAACTGTATAATCATAAGGGATTTGATTTATGTCATACCTGAGTGGTCTAGTAGTTTTCCCTACTTCCTTCAATTTAAGCTGTTAATTGCACCATAGAGCCACCAGAATTTACACAGCACTGGGAAAACTGACTCTTAGAGGCCACATACAAAACCTCGTGCACACCAGCACCCAGGAAAAAGGAGCAGTGACCCCACAAGAGACTGACCCAGACTTGACTGTGAGTGTCCAGGAGTCTCTGGAGAAGGTATGGGTTGGCATTGGCCTGCTGCAGGGTCAGGGGCACTGCGTGGGGAAGTGCATACACAGGGCCTTTTGAAGGAGGTCACCATTATCTTCATCACCTCCACCATACTTTGGTCTCAGGTCAAACTACAGGGGGGGAACACAGCCCTCCAACAGAATATTGGATTTAACATTTACTGAGCATGGCCCCACCCATCAGAACAAGACCCAGTTTTCCCCACAGTCAGTCTCTCCCATCAGGAAGCTTCCATAAGCCTCTTATTCTTATCTGTCAGAAGGCAGAGGGAATGAAAATCACAGTCACAGAAAACTTCAGTGTATAGTGGGATTCAGTTTGCTACTATTTTGTTGAATATTTTTTGTGTCTATGTTCATCAGTGATATTGGCCTATATTTATATTTTTTTGTGGTATCCTTGTCTGGTTTTGTTATCAGGGTGAGGGTGACCTCATAGAATGAGCTGTGTGGAGTGTTTCACCCTTTGCAATTTTTGAAAGAGCTTCAGAAGAATAATTATTAACTGTTCTCTAAATGTTTGATAAAATTCATCTATAACCTTTCTGGCCCTGGACTTTTCTTTGTTGAAAATTTTTTAATCACTGTTTCAGTTTCAGGACTTGTGATTGGTCTGTTTATATGTTTGTTTCATCCTAGTTCAATCTGATAGGGTTGAACCTTTCTAAGAATGTGTCCATTTCTTCTAGGTTGTCCATTTTATTGGCATATCCTTGTTTGTGGTAGTCTCTTATGATCCTTTATATGTCTGTGGTGTCTGTTGTAACCTCTCCTTTTTCATTAAACTTAAGAACTTATGCACAGCCAAAGAAACCATCAACAAAGTGAAAAGACAATCAATAGAATGGGAGAAAATATTTGCAAATGAAGTGACTGACAAAGGATTAATCACCAAAATATACAAACAGCAAATGCAGCTCTGTGTCAAAACAAAAACCCAGTCAAAAAAACTGGGTAAATCTATACAGACATTTCTCACAAGAACTCATACAAATGGCCAAAAGCACACAAAAAGATGTTCAGTGTCACTGATTATCAGAAATGCAAAATAAAACTACAAGGAGGTATGACCTCACACTGGTCAGAATGGCCATCCTCAAAAGGAATCCAAAAAAAAGGTACAAATGAAATTGTCTACAAAGCAGAAATAGAGCTGAAGATGTAGAAAACAAATTTATGGTTACTTAGAGGGTAAGGGGAGAGCAATAAATTGGGATTGACATACACACAGTACTATGTATGAGCTTCCCAGGTGGCTCAGTGGTGAGCCTGCCTGTGGAAGACATCGTTTCAGCCCCTGGATCAGGAAGATCTCCTGTAGAAAGAAATGACAGCCCACTCAGTATTCTTGCCTGGGAAATCCTATGGACAGAGGAGCCTGGCAGGCTACATACAGTCAACAGGGTCACGAAGAGTTGGAAACGATTTAGCAACTAAACAACAACAACTACTGTATGTAAAATGGATAGCCAAGAAGGACCCACTGTATAAAACAGGAGACTCTACTCAATATGCTGTAACGGCCTATATGGGATAAGAATCTGAAAAAGAATAGATACATATGTATAACTGAATCACTGTGCTGTACGCCTGAAGCTAACATAATGTAAATCAGTTATACTTCAGTGTAAAATAAAAAGTTAAAAATAAATACATATAACTGAAAAATATCAATGAATTATATAACACATTGTTAAAATTTTCAATAACTGGTGATTTAAAAATAACTAAGGGTTAATATACATAATATGTGATTTTATAGATTATGACTATTAGTATTACTCTTTATCTCATATGAATAGTTCATTTTTCCAAGATGATTACTTGCTTTCACTTTTATTTTTACTGTCTTTTGTAAAAGAATGTTTTTATTTTTATTTACTCAAATCTATCAGATTTTTTCTTCATGTCTCTGGATTTCCCATTTTATTTAGAGGCTTTCCCTTCTTTTCAGCTTCCTTAGCATGATTATAAAATATTCTCCTCTATTTTTATCTAATAATGTGATTTAAAATTCATATACATACAATATTTGTTAGCATAGGACACTGTAGATGATCTGCTTTTATTAATTTTAAATGATTAACTGATTGTCACAACACTATTTCTTGAATAGTCTATCCCTTCCAAAACTTTAAATGCCATTTATTTCAAGCTGTTAAAATGTTTTCATAGGTAATTTTTTCTGGACCCTTATTTTTTCCCACTAATCTATTTATCTGTGCCTCAGACGTCTTCCTTATTTTAATTACTATGTCCTTGTGTTTGAATCTATTTTAGGACATTGTGCTTTATTGAAAGTTTCTATTTTTGGATTTATATATGAATTTTGAAATAAGTCATCAGGTTTTATAATTTTGAGGTTTTGATTGGGTTGCTTTAAATTTATAGAACAATTTAAGAAAACTTGACATTCCAAAAAATTAAGATTTTAAATCCTAAAATCTTTGATATATTTCTCTAGTAATTGAGTTATTTTTAGCATCACACACTCAATAAACTTGTTATTTTCTTCATATAATCATAATGCACTTCTTATTCTCAAATATTTTATGTTTCTTGGTTATTGTTGTTGCTATTACAAATGATACACTTTTCCCACTAAATTTTCTGATTGGATATTTATGCTTTATAGAAAATCTATTTTATTACTGCTAGATAATCTTATCATCTTCATGTATTAAATTTTTTGCATTTTCCTTCCCAATATTTATACCTTCTTTTTCTTATCTTTGTTTTTCTTTAAACGAAGTGAACCTATGCATGCATGCTCAGTCTCTCAGTCGTATCCAACTCTTTGTGACTCCATGTACTGCAAACCCCAGGCTCTTCTGTCCATGGGATTTCCCAGGCAGGAATACTAGAGTGAGTTGCCATTACCTCCTCCAGGAGATTTTCCCAGCTGGAGGATCAAACCCAGTCTCCTGGATTGGCAGGTGGATTCTTTACCACTGAGTCACCTGGAAGCCTGAAGAGGATCTAAGTATGATGTTAGATAATAGTATTTTCCTTAATATTTACTAATAGGTATGTTTCTAGTATTTAACCACAAGCATTATTTTTTTTTCCAAGGCGGTAATCTCCATCAGGGTTAATCTCCCCCCTTCTCAAACTACTTCCCACCCTTGGGACCATTCAGTAGGAGAAAGGCACATTACAATTTTCGTCGCGATAGAGGCCTGAAAATTGGTGGAGCAGGATCATGTAAAACAGAGAGAAAAGCTCTGTTCAGTGTTTTTACAGAGATAAAAGGAAAAAATAAACTTAAAGGAGCACTTTATTGTTTTAATTATTTTAATCAATTGATGATATTTTGAAACAGAATTCCTTGCAGTGATTAAATCTATGTTTCTCTTTTCAAACTACACTTATACTTATTTTAATATTCTGTTTATTTTTTCGCTCTTTCTGACTTCAAATTCATTCTCAATTTTATTCTTTCTGTAATTCACTGTCATCTAGTGTTTTTTCTTATGGTTCTTTTTTTCACAATGTTTCAGATACTTTGGGGGTATTTTAGCTATCTTTACCAATTTATATGAAGTTGAAGTGGTCATGTTATTCTGTAACTTAAAAATAAGCCTTTTTTTTTCCTTTTCACATTTTTCTGTATTTAATATTTAAACAAAATATTATAAATTAAAATTTAAAGTACTATGTTATATGTTTATTTGAACTGCACACTTACGAGTTAGGTATTATACATATCCATTCATAAGAAACATTCTGATGAAATTTTTCTCCAAAATTTTATGAAGACATATTTTTATTTCATTGTTTTCACTTTGTTAGACCAGCTTCTGAAAAGATACCGTATCTTAACTACTGTGTCACACACAATTATCCTGTGGTTTCATAGATACCCAGAGACACATGAAAAAGTGCAAGTTCCCCAATGTACAGAAACAAAAATGTAATGTGAATACATAGAACTAGGAACATAGCAACATCTGCAGTGTATACTGGTTCCCGTGTTCAGAAACACCTACAGACTGCTGTGGGGAGTCTCTCTGGGAGTAAAGATTCCTGTGAGGAAAGAGAATGAATGTTCCCCACCCCACACAGAAGGAGGATGATGTGTGGAAAGAATGGATAAAGCACCAGAAACTTAAGAATTATAAAAATTCTTTGGCCTGAAAACCCTTTCCCTGTTTCTGGTTAATATCGCATCTCTGCCTGGAGCGAGGGAAGGATGAAAAACCTGTTCTTCTATGGCATCAGTAACCTAGTTTCTTTATTCCATATGATACTGGTCGGTAGGGTATGTTTCAAAAAGGGAGGGAAGTTTACTTTCGCTAGTACCACCAGAAAGAAAATAAATGTATTTTCCTCTTAATGTCATACACTCATTAAAAGATTGGCTAGCTAGCTATCATTGAAAATTTGGAATCACAGAGGAATATGTGTGTACACAAATGTGTCTTTCTTTTTAACAACTCTATAATTTGTTGTTTTAAAATTTTTATGCAATTTGATATTTTTAATAGAAACTGCAAAGACAGTGTACATATGTGACTTCCTTAAATCATATAGTCAATTATTCAGTCATTCTGTTGATTAGCAATTTCCAAATATCCATATGTACAAGTCACTACCACATTCTGAAGCTAAAGAGGAAAAAAAAAAGATATGATTTCTGCTCTCAAGGACTTAATCAGTAGAAAAATTTAAATATTGCCTATGTCAATCATTCAATTAGCCAAATCTACCCTGGCAGTCAATAAAGTGACAGATGTCATGGCCAGATTACTCTACAGTCCAGGCCAATCACTAAATTACCACAAGTTCTTTAGTAGCTTCATGTCAAAGACATTAAAATTTCATTATACACATGATGAGATATGAAAATCACTGATAGTCTCATATCTTTCAGTTTTTACTTCATTAAAAAATATTTAGCCATGAATTTAAATCATCTCTGTAGACTATTGTCTATTGTATTGTCCAAGTACTTATTGTGTGCATGCTCAGTTGCTAAGTTGTGTCTGACTCTTTCAACTCCAAAGACTGTAATTCATCATACTTCTCTGTCCATGGTATTTTCCAGGTAAGAATACTGGCGTGGGTTGCCATTTCCTTCTCCAATAAGTACTTATTACTCATAAACAAATTAAAATGTTCAGTTGTCTCAAATTTTTTGCTTCACTGCATATTTAGGAATACAGTTCATTCAAGGAAATGTGTGTTAGTTTAGCTTCAGTGTACATGGATTTTATATTTTTCATATATTCAAGTATGGCAAAATTAATATTTTATTTACCATCTCACCCTCTTTGTGACACCAGTTACAATGCAGACAGAGGGAAATCAGCTGCCAACCATGGACCTTTGCAATAATTGCAGTTGTCTGAATCTAAGAGCCCTGAGTAAGTGTCAATTGCAGTGCACTCTCAAAAGTCTCAGATTGAGGAGAAATCAAATCCCCAGGCTAAATGCTTCTGGATGACATGAGACAATAGACTTTAATTTCCTCAGAGATGTAAAAGAATGCATATGGTTGAGAAGTCTCTCTCAGGACTATGAAGGAATTCACTCACTAATTCAACAAATATTTTCCAGTGCCTTCTTGAGCATGGGGCTTTCCTGGTAGCTCAGACAGTAAAGCATTTGCCTGCAATGCGGGAGACCTGGGTTTGATCCCTGGGTCAGGAAGATCCCCTGGAGAAGGAAATGGCAACCCACTGCAGTACTGTTGCCTGGAAAATTCCATGGACAGAGGAGCCTGGTAGGCTACATTCCATGGGATTGCAGAGTCGGACACAACTGAGCAACTTCACTTCACTTCTCTATGAGCATGATCTTTAAGTTGCCACAGTGTAGGGACTCTAAGGCAATATATTTTTTAAAAATTCTCTTCTTATTGTTAGAGCATGGAGTGAAAAACACAGGACACTCTTAAGGTTTTGGAGAGAAATAAAGCAGCACAACATTGAATTTCTACGAGTTTATTTCCACTGTATTTCCTTATCAAAAATTGACTTTTCAACTAATTGCCTTTATGTCTACAGTTGGTTTTATTGAAAATTAAGCTCTTAATTCTCATTTTTAAAACATTCTGTAGTTACATAAATCTTTAATGTTGATCTGTAATCAGTTTAGATTGAATTTGTCTATGCAATAAAGTGTATGTGTGT
Source organism: Bos indicus x Bos taurus (assembly GCF_003369695.1). Classification (NCBI taxonomy): domain Eukaryota; kingdom Metazoa; phylum Chordata; class Mammalia; order Artiodactyla; family Bovidae; genus Bos; species Bos indicus x Bos taurus. Next base: position 33,649,736 of record NC_040077.1, read on the forward strand.
TAGTTGCTCAGTTGTGTTCAACTCTTTGTGACCTCAGGGACTGTACCCTGCCAGGCTCTTCTGTCCATGGGATTCTCCAGTTCAAAATACTGGAGCAGGTAGCCATGCCCTCCTCCAGGGGATCTTCTCAACCCAGGGATTGAACCCAGGTCTCCTGCATTGCAGGCAGATTCTTTACTGTCTGAGTCACCAGGGAAGCCTCTAATCCTAATGATGGTGCTGCCGTTCAGTTGCCTCAGTCATGTCTGACTCTGCAACCCCATGGACTGTAGCCTTCTCTATCCATGTAATTCTGGAGTGGATAAGAATACTGGAAGTGGGTTGAATACTAGCAACTGGAGTGAGTTGCCATGGCAACCAATACTGGAGTATTGGCAAGAATACTGGAGTGGGTTGCCATGCCCTCCTCCAGGGGATCTCCCAGAACCAGGGATGGAATCTGAGTTTTCTCCATCGCAGGAAGATTCTTTACCACTGAGCCACCAGGGAAGACCAGTGATGGTGCTAGTGGTGGTGTAGGGGCTAAGTCGTTTTTGACTCTTGTGACCCCATGGACTGTAACCTGTCTGGCTCCTCTGTCTGTGGAATTCTCCAGGCAAGAATACTGGACTGGGTTGCCATCCAGCCTACAATTCAGAAAAGTCAGTATATTAATCTCAGTTCAGGTATTATGACTGAATTTGTTATGTCACAGGATCCGTTACCCCTCAAACTGTATTTAGATTATCCTCTTCACACATGCCAGTTACTTTTTTTGGTACAGAATACTGATTTGACTTACATACATCATGAAATGATTACCATAGTAAGTTTAGCGAACATCCATCATCTCATATAGATACAGAATAAAAGATATTTTTCTTGCAGCGAGGACTTTTAGGATTTACTCTCTTAACAAGTTTAATATACAATGTACAGTAGTGCTAATTATGAGGCTTCTCAGGTGGTGCTAGTGGTAGAGAATCTGCTTACCAATGCAGAAGACTTAAGAGATGTGGTTTTGATCCCTGGGTCAGGAAGATCCCCTGGAGGAGGAGGGCATGGCTACCACTCCACCATTCTTGCCTGCAGAATCCCGTGGACAGAGGACTCTGGCATGTTATAATCATGAGGCATGTTATAATAATGTTATAATCATAATAATCTCTGTTGAGAGTCAGATATGACTGGAGTGACTTAGCATGCAGCATGCAGTGTTAATTATATCCATCATGGGGTACAATACATCCATAGTTCTTATTTATCTTATAACTGGAAGTCTGTACCTTTGATCACCTTCATCCAATTCCGTCTCCTCTCATACCCTACCTCTGAGAACCACATATCTGATAGCCTTTTTTATGTTCATTTTTGAAGTATAACTGACCTACAACACTATGTTAGTTCCTGGTGCACAATGCAGTGATTTGATATTTCTGTATATTATTTCAACACAGTCATCATAATAAGTCTAGTCACCATCTGTCCACCATACAAAGATATTACATAATTGTTGACTGTGTTCCCCACACCGTACATCTGTACATTTCACACCTATCACTGTTTCTTTTGTAACTGCAAGTTTATTCCTGTTAATCTCCCTAACCTATTTCTCTCCTCCCCAGACCCCCTCTCACCTGGCAACCACCCATTCGTTCTCTGTATATATAACTTTTTCTGCTTTGTTGTGTTCACTCATTTGTTTTGTTTTATAGACTCCACATATAAGTGAAATCATAAAGCATTTATCTTTCTTTGTCTGACTTATTTCAACCAGCGTAATACCCTCTAGGTGCCTCTATGTTGTCACAAGTGACAAGATTTTGTCACTTATTTTTATAGATAGAAGAAACTTTGAATTTTTAATCACAAAGAATGTATAAGTCTACTTCTTGATATTCAAAATTCCAGTTTTCTCTCATTAACTACTCATCTTTTCTGCCAAACAGCAGCATCTCCTATTTTTCTAATTTATCTTATGAATAATATTAGTACGATAGTCACTTTATGAGACATTGAGAATGTATTTTAAAGAGTATAAAACTTAAGTCCCAAGTGTTTATATAAGGCCTTAATACAAATATGTCAAAGCTTTCAGTGGGTACTCTGTCTCTAAATATTTATTATCTTAACAAATGGCTTGTGTTTGCTTACATTTTTGCTGTCATTTTTCCCACAATTAAAATTTTGTATTTGGAAATGTAACTGAAACTGCATACCATATGGACAGTGTATTTTTATTGAAAATTGAGCTAAACCATCACATGTTAATAGAAATAAAATGTCTCCATATCCATAGCATACCACTATACCAAAAGTTTTAACAGAGTATAACTAAACTGCCTTAGAGTTCCAGGTCTGTGACAGAATCACATTCAAGTGAATTTTACTTGATCAAAAAGATTTTTTTTTAATTTAGGATGTATATTAAGATTACCACAGCAAGACTTTTAAGAAGCCTTTTTCTTTCCCCTTAGGTGACCAAGAATCTCCTTATCTACAGCTCAGTCACTGCCTTTTTATTCCAGCTCCTACCCCTACCTTTTTTGACAAACTCTGTTGTTTTTATGGATTTTCATCTCTTCAGTGTACACTAAATAATATAATCCCTAATTCTGCAGCTCTTCTACAGACAACTAGAAAGCTGAATAACAAACCCCTTGGGATGGGATCAAGTTGTGAAGATTCTTTCACTATATATTTTTTTTTTTTTTGGTTATGCAATTGTATTTTTTAATCATGTAATAACTATAGAACATCTTTTTCTTCAAAAGGGGTCTTGCTGCCTGAACCTTGATTCTGCCTAAAGCAGCTTTGTCTCTATTAATAAAATTCATCTCCCACTGGCCCCCATACTCCCTTCTGTTAGTCATTCAGTCATATCCAACTCTTTGCAACCCTACAGACTGTAGCTGGCCAGGCTCCTCTGTCCATGGGATCTTCCAAGTGAGAATACTGGAGTGGGTAGTCATTCCCTTCCCCAGGAGATCCTCCCAGCCTGGGGATCGAACCTGGGTCTCCTGGGTTTCAGATAGACCTCTGAGCTCTTTACTGTCTGAGCCACCATCTAGTTCCTACTTCATAAAATAAGAAGACCTAGGCAACATTTGTTGAATACTTACCACAGGCCAGGTAAAGTTCTAAGTGTTCTACTTGCATTTACTCATTTAATCTTCACAACACTGCTAAGAGGCAGGACCTCTTTTCCCCCTTCTTTTATAGGTGAGATAACTAAGGCCCCAAGGGTTAAGTAAATTGCCCAAGGCATTAGACTAGTAAGTAACAGAGCCAGGCATGGAACCAAACACTTAACCACCATGCTACTTAATACTATCTGAAACTTGCCTTGGTACAATGAAATGAATCATTATGCAACTGACAGTGGAATTAGAGAAGATGAGAAGAAAAGTTTTAGAAATAAAGGAGGTGGCAAGGTTATCAATAGGGAATTACAAAAAATAATTAAAATTCCTTATACTTGGAAAATCTGTTTCATAGCAGTCCATAAAATCACAAGCTTATTAATCACAATATTATTAAAATAAATACAGATTTCTCTAATTAGTTTTTTGTGTGCTCAGATTCTCAGTCGTGTCCAACTCTGCAGCTCCATGGACTGCAGCCTGCCAGGCTCTTCTGTCCATGGGATTTCCCAGGCAAGAATGCTGGAGTGAGTTGCCATTTTCCTTAGTTTTGATAATACTTTCATTGAATGAAATCAGATTTAGTTTTACACTATTCATTTATAAGCATTATCACTTCCCATTTTTCAAATGGAGAAACAGATTTAAAGGATTAAAGACTCAAGTTTTCATTTCTCTGATCCTATAGCCCTTACTAGTAATCTGTATATTCTGCCTTTCAAAAACTCCTCAAATTATTGGGTCAAAAGATAATGATATTAACTAACACATTAAACAACATAATCTAGATACATTAACTATTTTAAAAATTTTGTAAATCTTAGCTCATTTAATGTTTACCACAGTCCCATCCGGCTCTTTGCAACCCCATGGACTGCAGCACTCCAGGCTTCATTATTGCCTGAAGTTTGCTCAAACTCATGTCCATTGAGTTGATGATGCCATCCAACCAACTCATTCTCTGTCACCCGCTTCTCCTCTTGCCCTCAATCTTTCCCAGCATTAGGGTCTTTTCCAATGTGTTGGCTCTTTGTATCAGTTGGCTCTTTGTACCAGAATATTGGAGCTTCAGCTTTAGCATCAGTCTTTCCAATGAATATGTAGGGTTGATTTCTTTTAGGATTAATTTATTTGATCTCCTTGCTGTCCAAGGGACTCTCAAGAGTCTTCTCCAACACCACAGTTGAAAAAAATCAGTTCTTCAGTGCTCAGCCTTCTTTACGGTCCAACTCTCACATCCGTTCATGACTACTGGAAAAACTATAGCTTTGACTAGACAGACCTTTGTCGGCAATGTGATGTCTCTGCTTTTTAATATGCCGTCTAAGTTTGTCATAGCTTTTCTTCCAAGAAAATTAAAGAAAATTAGAGTCCCAATAGTAGTAGTATTATCTCATTTTATAAGAAACAGAGGTACAAGGATTTTATGTAATTTTCTCAAGGTGATATGACAGGTTCACAGAGCTGGGTTTTGAACCCAGGTAGTCTAGCTCTTCAATCCACAGAATTAATTCCCATACTAAACCATGGAAAGAGAAATTCTAATTAAGTCATGTTTTTCAGTGTGTATCTCTAGTATTAATGGACCACATATAAAAAAAAAAAATTCTGTGGTCAAACCAGTTTATTTTTTTCAACATATCAGATCCTTTAATAAGAGTATGTATCATATATATTTTACATTTAAATTATATCATTAAATTATTTAAAATAACTAATAGTCAATGATTTTAGGGATAAAATTGGCAATAAGAGACATAACACTCATGATATACAGTATTTCTAAGCAGTTTAGTGAAATACAAGCATTTTAGAATAGTCTAATCTTTTAATAGCAAGCTGTAAGTGATTGATGATGCTTTCTTTTAATAGAAACTAGAGACATGGGAAGACCCTTCAACTTCTACAGGTTCAGTTCAGTTTAGTCTCTCAGTTGTGTCCAACTCTTTGCAACCCCATGGACTGCAGCATGCCAGGCCTCCCTGTCCATCACCAACTCCCTGAGTTTACTCAAACTCATGTCCATTGAGGCGGTGATGTCATCCAGCCATCACATCCTCTGTCATCCCCTTCTCCTCCTACCTTCAATCTTTCCCAGCATCAGGGTCTTTTCCAATGACTTAGTTCTTTGCATCAGGTGTCCAGAGTATTAGAGTTTCAGCTTCAGCATCAGTTGTTCCAGTGAATATTCAGGACTGATTTCCTTTAGGATGGACTGGTTGGATCTCCTTGCTGTCCAAGGGACTCTCAAGAGTCTTCTGCAACACCACAGTTTAAAATTGCCAATTCTTCAGTCTTCAGCTTTCTTTATAGTTCAACTCTCACATCCATACATGACTACTGGAAAAACCATCTACAGGTCAAATTATGGAAAATCATCATTCCCTAGTACAAATCACCTCTACAAAGATAGATAACCCATGATGTTTTATAAATTGCCTTACAATTTACAATGTGAGGAAGTTTTGAGCCCCAAACCTCTATCTGTTAATAACTCTATTATGTAGTCAGCACATCTTGGCCATAAATAATGCAGGAATTTCTCTGAAGCAGAAGTTTGCTTGCCCTTTCCCATCTTTAGACTAATAATGCTTTTCTCTAATGATGAATATCATAGAATAAAAAAGTGCAATACTATCCCAATGTTCCTTTGTTTTACGGAATAGAAATCTATGGATTATCATCAACAACCAAAACTCTGTGAGACAAAATATATGAGATGCAAAGCCAAGACTCAAAGGACAAATTCCATGCCAGCCTTCTATATTTGTTTCCTAATTACATCCCCTGATAGCTTTTGCTTTTCTGGGCATCAGAGCTTTTTATTCTTAGGACATCTATGATCAGATTTTATGACCAGTTACAACAAGGCTTTAGGGGCATACACATAAATACAAATTGAAGTATTTACTATTGCATTCCAGAAGTCTAAGTATTGAAAAACAAAATTTTAGACCTAGAATAAAACTGAAAGATCAATTCCATCCTTCACCCCATCTCCAATAAAGTATAAGACTGAAACCAAAGGATGCACTAAAGCTTCCTTTGGCACACAGGTATTTAACTCTAACCTATCTGTGTTAAGAATAAACTAATTTAACTTCATTTAACAATAAACCAAGATAGATTGGTTTGATAACACTTGTTATTGATTTGCAGTAAGTGACGCTAGTAGTAAAGAATCCACCTGCCAATACAAGAGACCTAAGAGACGCGGGTTCAATCCTTGGATCGGGAAGATCCTCTGAAGCAACCCACTCCATTATTCTTGCCTGGAGAATCTCATGGACAGAGGAGACTGGCAGGCTACAATCCATAGGGTCACAGAGTCAGAAAGGACTGAAGCGACTTAGCACAGTACAGCACAATGACCAATATGTTAAAGCCAAAGAAACATCCTGTCTGTCCTTCCTATTGTAAGTGGGTGATCAGTGCATGCATGTGCGCATACTAAGTCAGTACTCTCTTTCTTTAACCGTATTCGCTGCCACTAATGTAGCCTGAATATCAGCACTTGATGATATGGTACTGACCCACTTTCAGTACTGCTTCTCATGATGCTTTATATAAATTCAGGGTTGACCACTCTCACAGCTTGGAACAACTCCTATGAGCAGCCAACACAGGAGTGCTGTATATTTGATAACTGCACATAATAATGGCAGTTAATTTCTTTAGGTGTTTAATTTAAGCCTTTCTGCAGTTTCTAAAAGTAGCAGGAGAAGGAATAGTACAGAGTGTTCTCATTTTGCAGAAATAGAATAGCAAACTATATATCAAGAAAAAATAGACTGAATATTCTTTAAAAAGGCTCACATGAGAAGTGGCAAGAGGAAACTACCCTTTAATAGCAACTATATATTTTGGTATATTGATAGCATTTCTCATAAAAGAAATATTTGTGCTATGCATGTAACAAATAATGATGCAGAGAATAATGCAAACCAATTATTTAATATATAGAACTAAAGAAGCCTCTTTAATTTTGTGAGAAGCGCATACTTTGTATATTGAACAACCTCTTCTGTAAAACAAGGTTTTATATAAAATTTCAGATCTAGTGAAATTTAACCAGCAATTCATATTTACTCTTTTTCTTTTTCTATACATATCCCCCCAGCACACGTAGATACAGAATGTGTACTTGTGGAATTTATTTGAAATCTGTGACATATCTCACATATTTTATACATATATATCATGTATTATATATGTAATATTCTGTGTGATTTTAACCAGCTACATGTTTAAAGGTGTATAGTCTGTTATCAAGGCAAATATATTAAGCACAAATTATTTTCAAAATCCCAGAGAAGCATGTATAGGGTATACAACCTGGAAAAAGGTTCTAGCCCCTACTCTGCTCTAGAGCACAGGAGAGAAGTCCGTAAGTTCCTAAGTGTGACAGAGCAGAGTAGCATCCTCAATTGAGAGCAGTGTCTATGTCTTCTGGTTCTTTATTAGCTAGAAGATTTTTGCCAGCAAGGACCACCTTTAGTGTCCCCCATGCCATAGATAACCCTTACATATTATCTGACTTTAGCAATGATTTTACCCAGAATTTGAAGCATAGGAAAAATCAGAAATCAAAAAATAAAATTACAGAATTGCTTCTATACAAGCTATAAAATGAAAAATTAGCAATATTTTAATGGGGGTAACTGGGTTTCCCTGGTGACTAAGTGGTGAAGAATCCACCTGCCAATGCAGGAGACACGTCTATCCCTTAGTTGGGAAGATCTCCTGAAGAAGGAAATGGCAGCTCACTTCAGTATTCGTGCTTGGAGAATCCAGTAGAGAGAGGAGCCTGGCAGGCTACAGTCCATAGAGTTACAAGAGTCGGATATGAATTAGTGACTTAACTACCACCACCACCAATGAGGGTAACTAAAAAGATTGTTTAACCAGAACAACACACATTTAAAAATGTGTGAAATTAAAGACAGTATGAGATAAGTTAATTGGTGAGGATATTTGAAAGTCAGAGAAAGAGAATTCGGATCATTTCTTTTTGAAGTGACCATATATCACCAGTTGACTGGAACATTCCCAATTCATGCCTTTTGTTCCAGAATAATACCCATTTTGAATAATGCATCATACTAATGCTAGGTATTAGAGGTATCCTGCATGTTACTGAGCAAATAAATTATGTGACAGAGTGTCTGTGACAGGAAGATTATTCTGTGATTTCTTGATGCCTGGAACAAAGGGAGACAGGACAAACTGAGAGTTTTTTCCATTTGTTTATACATAAGTTGACTGTTATTAGTGATTAAGACACAAATAATGAGGAGGATCCAGAAGGCCTCATAAAGGGGTAACTTACAGAATTTTAAAATGATTTAAAATAAATTATGATGGGCAAAAGATCTCAAAAGTACATATTAGTTGTGACTCTAGGGAACTTAGTAAATATAAGAGGGTTGAAATGTTGGAAAAAATATTTAAAGAGAAAATAAGGAGCTCACTATTTAAAATATCATTTTCTGGGTTCTAAAGAGGCAAGCCAAGGAAGTTGTAACATGGTATGATCATCAACAAGTACGAGTGTAAAGAAACAGGAAATACACTTTTGAAACCATTAGCACATAGGTGATTTTACACACAACTTTAAGTTTCTGGACCAAGTTAACATTTAAATTTCTAGAAGAGGCTGTAGAGATCTTGGAGTCAAGCATCTTTACTGATAGTATCTACTTGGAGTCCAGTGTCTCTGTCTATATATCTCTACCTAGAAATCCCTGTCTATCTATCTATCTATCCATCCTTCTAAGGAATATGTAATGATTCAATGTAGGACCAGCTAGCTACAAAACAGTGAATCTGAGGACTGACCATAAATCTCCCAGGATTTTGGACCCAGCACTCCATTATAATTTATTTGTTTCCATAGGACAAGTTTTGGTGAAATTCCAAAAACTAAAAGGTTCAGGAATATTATACTTAAATTTATATATTTATGCAAACTCCTTATATCTTTTTAAAAGTGAGGTATAAAGTTGAATAACAAATAATAATAAATTAGACTGTAAAACTATTTGATTTGGAATCAGCTCTGGGAAAAGATGGGCTTAATTTCTTTGAAACATCTTTTAGGATTTGAGATTGATTTGCAATTGTCAAGAAAGTCTTTAGTTGTCAGCAAATTCTTGAGCTAAAAGAATTATTTCATCAATGATAGGGATATACATTGGCTTATCTATTAAAAGAATCCCTTTGGTGGAAGGACATAATTGCCTTCTAGTTTGTTTTCAGTTTGAGTTGTCACTGAGGAAAACATTAATAGATCAACTGTCATCTGGCATTGATTTTGTAGTGTTTTCTAGAGGGAGATTAGGGAAAGGGATTTGTTTTTTGAAAAGAATCAAGTATCCTGGACCAAAAGGCTAGCTCTGATTGTCTTTCCATTTAGGGAGAATTATAAATGATTTAATTAATTTTCCTTAAAGAACTTTTCAATATCACCCCTGGTCTTTTGTCCTGACTGCCCATAGAATATAGCTAGTTAATGAGATTTGATGTTTTCTTATTTTGTCCTCATTCTCTTAGCACTATCTTCTCAAGCTTTGCTATTTGTTTGAGATTGATCTTAATAAAGTGGAGCATGTCGTATTTATTAAGGTGGATAATTTTTTTAACTAGTAAATTTGTACTTTTCATGCTCAGTGACTGTATAGCACAGCTCTTGACATAAAATAACTGATGAAGAGTAATTGAATGAATAAGTAAATGAATGAATGGACAGAGAGATGAGCTGAATGTTCAACAAAACCTGACTAAGATGATAGTATCCTAAAGGACAGGAAGGTTTTCCTTTAGTCTCTGTATCCTTAACAGTGGCTAGATCTGAATATGTTAATGAGCTATTGCAGCACTGCCTGGTCTAATGTCTCCTAAGTAGCTAATCCACTCTTGCATCCTCACTTAATTAGTTTATATAGTAATGTAACTTAAAATCAGTTTGCTGTGTTAGGCAGTTTTCCACACCTTCTATAGTGCATGTGGAAGAGAATCAGAGACACTTAATAAGCTAAATCAGTTTGAGAGAATATTCTATTGATTCATCAACCCATTAACTTCTACAACCATAAATTAACATATATTCACAAATCACAAGTAATGAAATACAAAAGAATGTTTAAAACAAATGTGGCAGTTTATAATATTGGAGTTTGAAAAATAAGATTACTTTGTCTTCCCAAAAGAAAATTGGATATAGTTTTATTTATAAGTTAGTACTGAGTTTTTTAGCTTATGATTTCTTTGTATACATTTAAGCTAAAATTCTATATGTGTGTACCTGTGTGTTTGTCCTCTAAAATGCTCTTTAAGGTGCAGATTTTATAATAATTGTCCAATTAAATAATGTTATAGGGTCTACATGATAAAAGTCAATATTAGGGATGAAGGGGAGGAAAAAGTTTTCCTTGGCTCTTTGCCTCTGATTGGGTCTGGCAATTAGACAAAGACAGATTAAAAGCAGCAAAGCACACAAATGTATATAATAGAAGTTTTGCTTGAGCCTTCATAAGGAAATGAAGACTAGGAGAAATGGTTAAATCACTGTGTTTTTATGCTAGATTTTTGATGAACAGTCGAAAGATGCAGTAGGCCAAAGAACACTTTGTAGGAAACTGGAGAGAACTTGAGCTTCCCCAGTGACTCAACAGGTAAAGAATCTGCCTGCCAATGCAGGAGATAAAAGAGGCGCAGGTTCAATCCCTGGGCTGGGAAGATCCCCTGCAGCAGGAAATGGTAATCCACTGGGTATTCTTGACTGAAAAATCCCATGGACAGAAGACCCTGGCGGGCCACAGTCCATGGGGTTGCAGAGTCCAGCGTGACCGAGTGACTAAGCATGCACGCAGGAGGGAACTCAGCAAGGCTTACCACTCAGATTCCCCTCTGCATCAATTTGTGTTCAGAGATATGGATGCTTCTTTCCTCTGGAATTAGGGAAGGCACCTCTCACATGAAGCTTTTATGACCTGCTTCAGAGATTGGTCAGAAAGTCCTCCCTGTACAGGCCACTTCCCAAATTCCTTCAGCTTTTCATGCTCAGTATGCCAGTTGGGTGTTAGTTCTAAAAGGTCTTGTAGGTCTTCATAGAACCATTCAACTTCAGCTTCTTTAGTGTTACTGGTTGGGGCATACGTTTGGATTACCATGATACTGAATGGTTTGCCTTGGAAACAAACAGAGATTATTCTGTCGTTTTTGAGATTGCATCTAAGTACTGCATTTCAGAATCTTTTGTTGACCATGATGGCTACTCCATTTCTTCTAAGGGATTCCTGCCCGCAGTAGTAGATATAATGGTCATCTGAGTTAAATTCACCCATTCCAGTCCATTTTAGTTCACTGATTCCTAGAATGTCGACATTCACTCTTGCCATCTCTTGTTTGACCACTTCCAATTTGCCTTGATTCATGAACCTAACATTCCACGTTCCTATGCAATATTGCTCTTTACTGCATCGGACCTTGCTTCTATCACCAGTCACATCCACAACTGGGTATTGTTTTTGCTTTGGCTCTATCCTTTCATTCTTTCTGGAGTTATTTCTTCACTGATCTCCAGCAGCATATTGGGCACCTACCCACCTGTGGAGTTCCTCTTTCAGTATCCTATCATTTTGCCTTTTCATACTGTTCATGGGGTTCACAAGGCAAGACTACTGAAGTAGTTTGCCTACAAGAACTTTTAGAACTAACACCCAAAAAAGATGTCCTTTTCATTATAGGGGACTGGAAGGAAGCCAAGAAACACCTGGCATAACAGGCAAATTTGGCTTTGGAATACGGAATGAAGGGCAAAGGCTAATAGAGTTTTGCCAAGAGAACACACTGGTCATAGCAAGCACCCCCTTCCAACAACACAAGAGAAGATTCTACAACGGACATCACCAGATGGTCGACACCGAAATCAGATTGATTATATTCTTTGCAGCCTAATGTGGAGAGGCTCTATGCAGTCAGCAAAAACAAGACCAGGAGCAGACTATGGCTCAGATCAGGAACTCCTTATTGCCAAATTCAGACTTAAATTGAAGAAAGTAGGGAAAACCACTAGACCATTCAGGTATGACTTAAATCAAATCCCTTATGATTATACAGTGGAAGTGAGAAATAGATTTAAGGGATTAGATCTGATAGACAGAGTGCCTGATGAACTATGGATGGAGGTTCGTGACATTGTACAGGAGACAGGGATCAAAACCATCCCCATGGAAAAGAAATGCAAAAAAGCAAAATGGCTGTCTGGGGAGGCCTTACAAATAGCTGTGAAAAGAAGAGAAGTGAAAAGCAAAGGAGAAAAGGAAAGATACAAGCATCTTAATGCAGAGTTCCAAAGAATAGCAAGGAGAGATAAGAAAGCCTTCCTCAGTGATCAATGCAAAGAAATAGAGGGAAACAACAGAATGGGAAAGACTAGAGATCTCTCAAAGAAAATTAGAGATACCAAGGAAACATTTCATGCAAAGATGGGCTCGATAAAGGACAGAAATGGTATGGACCTAATAGAAGCAGAAGATATTAAGAGGTGGCAAGAATACACAGAGGAACTGTACAAAAAAGATCTTCATGACCCAGATAATCATGATGGTGTGATCACTCACCTAGAGTCAGACATCTTGGAATGTGAAGTCAAGTGGGCCTTAGAAAGCATCACTATGAACAAAGCTAGTGGGGGTGATGGAATTCCAGTTGAGCTATTTCAAATCCTGAAAGATGATGCTGTGAAAGTGGTGCACTCAACATGCCAGCAAATTTGGAAAACTCAGCAGTGGCTACAGCACTGGAAAAGGTCAGTTTTCATTCCAATCCTCAAGAAAGGCAATGCCAAAGAATGCTCAAACTACTGCACAATTGCACTCATCTCACACACTAGCAAAGTAATGCTCAAAATTCTCCAAGCCAGGCTTCAGCAATATGTGGACCATAAACTTCCAGATGTTCAAGCTGGTTTTAGAAAAGGCAGAGAAACCAGAGATCAAATTGCCAACATCCGCTGGATCATGGAAAAAGCAAGAGAGTTCCAGAAAAACATCTATTTCGGCTTTATTGACTATGCCAAAGCCTTTGACTGTGTGGATCACAATAAACTGTGGAAATTTATTCAAGAGGTAGGAATACCAGACTACCTGACCTGCCTCTTGAGAAACCTATATGCAGGTCAGGAAGCAACAGTTAGAACTGGACATGGAACAACAGAATGGTTCCAAATAGGGAGAGGAGTACATCAAGACTGTATATTGTCACCCTGCTTATTTAACTTATATTTAGAGTACAGATGACACCACCCCTATGGCAGAAAGTGAAGAGGAACTAAAAATCCTCTTGATGAAAGTGAAAGAGGAGAGTGAAAAGTTGGCTTAAAGCTCAACATTCAGAAAACTAAGATCATGGCATCCAGTCCCATCACTTCGTGGGAAATAAATGGGGAAACAGTGAAAACAGTGTCAGACTTTATTTTGGGGGGCTGCAAAATCACTGCAGATCGTTATTGCAGCCATGAAATCAAAAGATGCTTACTCCTTGGAAGAAAAGTTATGACTAACCTAGACAGCATATTAAAAAGCAGAGACATTACTTTGCCAACAAAGGTCCGCCTAGTCAAGGCTATGGTTTTTCCAGTGGTCATGTATGGATGTGAGAGTTGGACTGTGAAGAAAGCTGAGTGCTGAAGAATTGATGCTTTTGAACTGTGGTGTTGGAGTAGACTCTTGAGAGTCCCTTGGACTGCAAGGAGGTCCAACCAGTCCATCCTAAAGATCAGTCCAGAGTGTTCATTGGAAGGACTGATGCTGAAGCTGAAACTCCAATACTTTGGCCACCTTGTGTGAAGAGTTGACTCATTGGAAAAGACCCTGATGCTGGGTGGGACTGGGGGCAAGAGGAGAAGGGGAAGACAGAGGATGAGATGGCTGCATGGCATCACTGACTTGATGGACATGAGTTTGAGTGAACTCTGGGAGTTGGTGATAGACAGGGAGGCCTGGCGTGCTGCAATTCATGGGGTCGCAAAGAGTCGGACACAACTGAGTGACTGAACTGAACTGAACTGATGCCAAGTTGCCATATTTGGGGCCCCTCAATCCTGAGTCTCATCAAGGACTAAGACTATATCTGGTTTTATCTTTCTTAGCTCTACCACCTGCAAGAGAAACTGGATATTTCTCATCTACAAAAGAAAGTAGCCTGAACCTAAATAATGGGAGAAAGAGAAAGATGAAGTTCTTGTGGCTGCCATGATCTGTGATTAGATGACCTTTTGATTACTATTATTAGGCAGCATTTACTTATAAACATATAATCAATCTTTTCTCTTTCATTATCCTGCTTCATCAGTTCAGTTCAGTTCAGTCCCTCAGTCATGTCTTTTCAACCCCATGGACTGCAACATGCCAGCCTCCCAATCCATCACCAACTAACTCCCGGAGCTTACTCAAACTCATGTCCATTGAGTCGGTGATACCATCCAACCATCTCATCCTCTGTCATCCCCTTTTCCTCCTACCCTCAATCTTTCCCAGCATCAGGGTCTTTTCAAATGACTCAGTTCTTCTCATCAGGTGGCCAAAGTATTGTAGTTTCAGCTTCAATAACAGTACTTCCAATGAATATTCAGGATTGATTTCCTTTAGGATTGACTGCTTGGAACTCCTTATGTCCAAGGGACTGTCAAGAGTCTTCTGTAAAACCACAGTACAAAAGCATCAATTCTTTAGTGCTCAGCTTTCTTTATAGTTCAACTCTCACATCCATACATGACTACTGGAAAAACCATAGCTTTGACTAGACGGACTTTTGTTGGCAAAGTAATGTCTCTGCTTTTTAATATGCTGTCTAGGTTGATTATAACTTTTCTTCCAAGGAGTAAGCATCTTTTAATTTCATTGCTGCAGTCACCATCTGCAGTGATTTTGGAGCCCAAGAAAATAAAGTTTCTCATTGTTTCCACTGTTCCCCCATCTATTTGCCATAAAGTGGTGGGACCAGATGCCATGATCTTAGTTTTCTGAATGTTAAGTTTTAAGCCAACTTTTTCACTCTCCTCTTTGAATTTCATCAAAAGGCTCTTTAGTTCTTCTTCACTATCTTCCATAAGAATGGTGTCATCTGCATATCTGAGTTTATTGATATTTCTCCCTGCAATCTTGTTTCCAGCTTGTGCTTCATCCAGCCCAGCGTTTCTCATGATACATTCTGCATATAAGTTAAATAAACAGGGTGACTATATACACCCTTGACGTATTTCTTTTCCTATTGGGAACTAGTCTGCTGTTCCACGTCCAGTTCTAACTGCATACAGTTTTCTGTATGCATGTATACATACAGATTTCTCAAGAGGCAGGTCAGGTGGTCTGGTATTCCCATCTCTTTCAGAATTTTCCACAGTTTATTGTGATCCACACAGTCAAAGCCTTTGGCATAGTCAATAAAGCAGAAGTAGATGTTTTTCGGGCACTCTTGATTTTTCGATGATCCAATGGATGTTGGCAATTTCATCTCTGGTTCCTCTGCCTTTTATTAAAAGTAGCTTGAGCATCTGGAAGTTCGTGGTTCATATACTGTTGAAGCCTGGCTTGGAGAATTTTGAGCATTACTTTGCTAATGTGTGAGATGAGTGCAATTGTGCGGTAGTTTGAGCATTCTTTGGCATTGCCTTTCTTGAGGATTGGAATGAAAACTGACTTTTTTCCAATCCTGTGGCCATGGCTGAGTTTTCCAAATATGCTGGCACAGCATCATCTTTCAGGATTTGAAATAGCTCAACTGGAATTCCATCACATCCACTAGCTTTGCTTGTAGTGATGCTTTCTAAGGCCCACTTGACTTCACATTCCAGGATGTCTGGCTTTATTTAGGTGAGTGGTCACACCATCATGATTATCTGGGTCATGAAGATCTTTTTTTGTATAATTCCTCTGTTCATTTTTGCCACCTCTTCTTAGTATCTTCTGCTTATGTTAGGTCCATACCATTTCTGTGTGTTATTGTGACCATCTTTGCATAAATGTTCCCTTGATAGCTCTCATTTTCTGGAAGAGATCTCTAGTGTTTCCCATTCTGTTGTTTTCCTCTGTTTCTTTGCACTGATCACTGAGGAAGGCTTTCTTATCTCTCCTTGCTATTCTTTGGAACCTGCATTCAAGTGGGTATATCTTTCCTTTTCTTTGCTTTTCACTTCTCTTCTTTTCAGAGCTATTTGTAAGGCCTCCCCAGACAGCCATTTTGCTTTTTTGCATTTCTTCTTCTTGGGGATAGTCTTGATTCCTGCCTCCTGTACAATGTCATGGACCTCCATCCATAGTTCATGAGGCACTCTGTCTATCAGATCTAATCCCTTGAATCTATTTCTCATTTCCACTGTATAATCATAAGGGATTTGATTTAGGTCATACCTAAATGGTATTCCCTATTTTCTTCAATGGAAAGCTAATTTTGGCAATAACAAGTTTTCATGATCTGAGCCACAGTCAGCTCCCTGTCTTGTTTTTCCCGACTGTATAGAGCTTCTCCTTCTTTGGCTGCAAAGAATATAATCAATCTAATTTCGTTATTGACCATCTGGTGATGTCCACGTGTAGTGTCTTCTCTTGTATTGTTGGAAGAGGGTGTTTTCTATGACCAGTGTGTTCTCTTGGCAAAACTCTGTTAGCCTTTGCCCTGTTTCATTCTGTACTCCAAGGCAAAATTTGCCTGTTAATCCAGGTATTTCTTGACTTCCTACTTTTGCATTCCAGTCCCCTATAATGAAAAGGACATCTTTTTTGGGTGTTAGTTCTAGAAGGTCTTGTAGGTCTTCATAGAACCCTTCAACATGAGTTTCTTCAGCATTACTGGTCAGGGGATAGACTTGGATTACTGTGATATTGAATGGTTTGCCTTGGAACTGAACAGAGATCATTCTGTCGTTTTTGAGATTGCATCCAAGAGCTGCATTTCAGACTCTTTTGTTGACCATGATGGCTACTCCATTTCTTCTAAGGGATTCCTGTCCACAGTAGTAGATATAATGGTATCTGAGTTAAATTCACCCATTCCAGTCCATTGTAGTTCGCTGATTCCTAGAATGTTGACGTTCACTCTTGCCATCACCTGTTTGACCACTTCCAATTTGCCTTAATTCATGGACCTAACTAACATTCCAGGTTCCTATGCAATATTGCTTCTTACAGCATTGGACTTTGCTTCCATCACCAGTCACATCCACAACTGCGTGCTGTTTTTACTTTGGCTCTATCCTTTCATTCTTTCTGGAGTTATTCCTCCACTGATCTCCAGTAGTATATTGGGCACCTATTGACCTGGGGAGTCCATCTTTCAGTGTCCTATCTTTTTGCCTTTTTATACTGTTCATGGGGTTCTTAAGGCAAGAATAATGAAGTGATTTGCCATTACCCTTCTCCAGTGGACCACATTTTGTCAGAACTCTCCACCATGACCTGTCCGTCTTGGGTAGACCTACAAAGCATGGCTCATAGTTTCATTGAGTTAGACAAGGCTGTAGTCCATGTGATCAGATTGGTTAGTTTTCTGTGATCATGGTTTCAGTCTGTCTGATGGAGAAGGATAAGAGGCTTATGGAAGCTTCCTGATGGGAGAGACTGACTGAGGGGGAAACTGGGTCCTGTTCTGATGGGCGGGGCCATGCTCAATAAATCTTTAATTCAATTTTCTATTGATGGGTGGAGCTGTGTTTTCTCCCTGCTATTCACCTGGGGCCAAACTATAGTGGAGGTAATGAAGATAATGGCAATCTCCTTCAAAAGATCCCATGCGTGTACTGCTATACTCACTGACCCTCAATACTGCAGCAGGCCACCACTGATTCATGCCTCTGCTGGAGACTCCTGGACACTCCCGGGCAAGTCTGGGTCAGTCTCTTTTGGGGTCACCGCTTCTTTCTCCTGGGTCCTGGTGCACAAGGTTCTGTTTGTGCCCTCCAAGAGCCTATTTCCCAGTACTGTGTAAGTTCTGGCAGCTCTTTGATAGGGTTAATGGCAACCTCCTCCAAGAGGGCTTATGCCACACCCAAGTCTGCTGCACTGAGAGCCCCTGCCCCAGTGGCAGTCCACTGCTGACCCATTCCTCCACAGGAGATGCTCCAACACATTTCTGTCTCAGTCTCTGTGTGGTCCCTGGGTCCTGGTGTGCACAAGATTTGTTTGAACCCTCTGAGCATCTCTGGCAGGAATGGAGTTTGATTCTAAATGTGAATTCGCCCCTCCTACCATCTTGCTGGGGCTTCTCCTTTTCCTTTGGTTGTGGGATATCTCCTCACAGCTGCTCCAGTGCCACACAGCCATGGCTCCAACACCTACCATCTTGCTGGGGGTTCTCTGACCTTGAACGTGGGCTATCTCTTCACAGCTGCTCCAGCAAAGCGCGGCCACAGCTCCTGACCTTGGCCGTGGGGGTATCTCCTCACAACTGCTCCAGCGCCTCGCAGCCACTGCTCCAGGGCCTCACTTCCTCCGGTCCAGGATAGTTGAATAGGATAGATTAATATTGCTTTACTAAAAGGAGATTAAACTGGAAATATTAACATTAATATATTCTTTCATTTTTATTGTAAAAATAAACATAGATAAGCATTAAAATGCTCCATAAATTTTCAGGCTTATGATTATCAGAATTAAGAAGGCTAAAATTATATGTATTTCTATGATTTAATTATCTTAAACTGGAGGATAATTGCTTTGCAGTGTTTTATTTGTTTCTGCCATACAAGAGCATGAATCAGTCATAAGTATATATATTAATCTATCTCCTCTCTCTTGGTCCTCCCTTCCACTCCACCTCCTCATCCACCTCTCTAGATCATCACAGAGCATGAGCCTGGCCTCTCTGTTATATAGCAGCTTCTCACTCACTATCTAACTTATATTTTATATATAGTAACTGTCAATGTTGCTTTACATATGACAGTGTATATATGTCAACATCACTCCGTCAATTTGTCCCACGCTCTCCTTCCCCTGACGAGTCCACATGACTGTTCTCTGTGTCTGCCTCTCTATTCCTGCCCTACAAATAGGTTCATCAGTACCATTTTTCTAGATTTCATATATATGTGTTAATATATGATATTTGTTTTTATCTTTCTGGTATACTTCACTCTGTATTACAAGCTAGAGATTCATCCACCTCAGTTCAGCTGGCTCACATGTGTTCCTTTTTTATGGCTGACTAATATTCAATTACCTCAGATATGCTGATGACACCACCCTTACGGCAGAAAGTGAAGAAGAACTAAAGAGCCTCTTGATGAAAGTGAAAGAGGAGAGTGAAAAAGTTGGCTTAAAGCTCAACATTCAGCAGACTAAGATGAGGGCATCCGGTCCCATCACTTCACGGCAAATAGATGGGGAAACAGTGCTGCGGTTCACGGGGTCACAAAGATTCCGACGCGACTGAACATCTGAACTGGATATTCCACTGTATATGTGTACTGCAGCTTCTTTATCTATCTGTCAGTGGACATCTAGGTTACTTCCATGTTCTGGCTATTGTAAATAGTGCTGCAATGAACATTGGGGTACATGTATAAGAGCTTTAAAGAGAAAAAAGGAAATTAGAAAAAAATTCTAAGTTACATATCCCTTTAATGAATGCAAACGGTTTTTTGCCTTATTCATAAACTAATATATGGATTTATGGATGTGAGTGGTGGGCTATAAAGAATGCTCAGCACCAAAGAATTGATGCTTTTGAACTGTGGTATTGGAGAAGACTCTTGAGAGTCCCTTGGACTGCAAGGAGATCCAACCAGTCTATCCTAAAGGAAGTCCATCCTGAATATTCATTGGAAGGATGGATGTTGAAGCTGAAATTCCAATACTCAGGCCACCTGATGCAAAGAATCATTTGAAAGATCCTGATGCTGGGAAAGATTGAAGGTGGGAGGAGAAGGGGATGACAGAGGATGAGATGGTTGGATGGCATCACTGACAGGATGGACATGAGTTTGAGTAGGCTCTGGGAGTTGGTGATGGACAGGGAAGCCTGGTGTGCTGCAGTCCATGGGGTTGCAAAGAGTCGGACGCAACTGACTGAACTGAACTGATAAACTGAATTTTAACAATTACTGCATATAGAACTAATTCACATTGAATTTCAAAAGGCCATTATTGTGTTGTACATGAATAACACACTTAATCCATTAGAAAGATTACACTCATCTTGGTCATGAGGCAAGTGTTGTCCAAACACAGTTTGTACATCTGATTTGAGAACAGTGTTAATACTCTGAAATCCTCACTCAGCTCAGCTTTATATTTATGACTTTGTTTTGTGTTTTTCTGTCTTGCCCTTCATTCCTCTATTATCTACGCCAGAGAAATCTCTGCTGGAGACTTGTGGCTTCAGTTTGTCTAACTTCTTAAAGCCAAGACATGGGTCTCTGCTTCTCTCTCACTCGGCTTCTTTTATTCCCCTGGTTATCAATCACAGTGTTCCCCAACCTTTAACTTCATATTTATTGGACTCTCACTTAATATAAACCTGAGAAACACACTTACAAAACCAAAAAGAACAGAACCATACAGAAACTGAAAGTCCATGCTGAAGTATAGATAGGATAATTGAATTTTCCCCTTTAGAATGAAAATCCTAGAATGACTATAATTCTTTTAAGCTGAAAAGCAAGAGGCATTTTTGGGAAAACATAGAATACTTTTCTCAGTAGAAAAGTATTTCTTTGTAATATAAATTATACAAATATTTTCTACCATTTTATGTTTTCCTTATGCTAAAGAGAAACCCCAAGGACAAGGATCATCTTTATAGATGTTTACAGAATTTGCACTTCTTTACTGCTTGCTTTTTTTCTTTCTTTATTTATTTCTTTCATTCTGCCACACAGACCAACCTGATGTGAAGAGGGTGAAACTGCAGCCAATGACAAACCCTGTCAGGACAAACAGGCCGGCACAACTGATGGTGTAGGAAGACTGAGAGGGAATGGATACTCAAATAATCTGATCTATCCATTTTACAGATGAGGAATCCAAGACCCAGGGAGGCAAACATGGTATTTGACTGAAATTATAAAACAAGTCAGTGACACAAATGGCTCAGTTCAGTTCATTTCAGTCGCTCAGGCGTTTCCGACTCTTTGCGACCCCATGGACTGCAGCACACCAGGCTGCATCAGGGTCTTTTCAGATGAGTCAGTTCTTTGCAGCAGGTGGCCAAAGTATTCGAGTTTCAGCCTTGGCATCAGTCCTTCCTATGAATATTCAGGACTGATTTCCCTTAGGATCGACTGGTTGGATCTCCTTGCAGTCCAAGGGACTCTCAAGAGTCTTCTCCAACACCACAATTCAAAAGCATCAATTCTTCAGTACTCAGCTTTGTTTTTAGTCCAACTCTCACATCCATACATAACTACTGGAAAAACCATAGCTTTGACTAGATGGACTTTTGTTCGCAAATTAATGTCTCTGCTTTTTAATATGCTGTCTAGGTTGGTCATAGCTTTTCTTCCAAAGAGCAAGCGTCTTTTAATTTCATGGCTGCAGTCACCATCTGCAGTGATTTTGGAGCCCCCCAAAATAAAGTCTATCACTGTTTCCATTATTTCCCCATCTTTTTGCCATGAAGTGATGGGACTGGATGCCATGATCTTAGTTAGTTTTCTGAATGTTGAGTTTTAAGCCAACTTTTTCACTCTCCTCTTTCACTTTCATCAAGAGGCTCTTTAGTTCTTCACTTTCTGCCATAAGGGTGGTGTCATCAGCATATCTGAGGTTATTGATATTTTTCCCGGCACTCTTGATTCCAGCTTGTACTTCATCCAACCTGGCATTTTGCATGATGTACTCTGCATATAAGTTAAAAAACTAGGGTGACAATATACAGCCTTGACGTACTCCTTTTCCAATTTGGAACCAGTTGCTTGTTCCACGTTCAGTTGTAACTGTTGCTTCTTGACCTGCATACAGATTTCTCAGGAGGCAAGTCAGGTGGTCTGGTATTCCTGTCTCTTGAAGTTTTTTCACAGTCTGTTGTGATCCACACAGTCAAAGGCTTTGGGCTCAGTGGTAAATAATTTGCCTGCCAATTATGGAGACACAGGAGATGTGTGTTTGATACCTGGGTTGGGAAGATTCCCTGGGGTAGGAAATGGCAACCCACTCCAGTATTCTTGCCTGGAAAATTCCATGGACAGAGGAGCCTGGCAAGCTGTAGTCCATGGGGTTGCCAAGAGTAGGACACAACTGAACAGGCACCCACAGGTTAGCATGTAAAGAACACAAGGTTTATTTAATATACATAAGTTAGATGGAGTTAAATTTCACTCTTTTATTCCATTGAGGTATAAACCAAACCTTAAAAATGCAAATCAGACTAATGTGGAAAAATTCAAAGTGTTAAATCATGCCTGTCATAGCCAGTATACAAATGAAATCTTTGGCTTTTTATTTTTTGAAGTATACCTGATTTCCACTCTAGGAATACTTTGGATTTGAAGACAGTTTAGAAAACCATAGTATTAGAAACTCTTCTCAGCAACTTTCCTATCTCTAATTCAGCAACTTCTAATTTAGTGTGAAATAGGAAATCATTTTGTTAATTAGTTGAAAATTAACTTACAAGCAATCTAAGAAAAAAGTTGTACTTTTTTTGCCAGTGTATTTAAAGTGTGGATCATTTGTACATTTTTGCATGTCCTTTTATAATTATAATTACGTTCCTAAACATTCTCTCAGAGCTAGGACTTTTTGCTGATCACAGTCTTTTAAAAAGAATGAGAATACTGGATAGCAATGGGAGAGTTTAATAACCTCATTGTTTTATTACCTTATCAATAAATAAAATGACTCAATTGCTCTGGATTAAGGGTCCTGCATAAATATAAGTAAATATAATTAAGAGTAACAGTTGATACATAATACTTCCTGTGTGTACAGAGATAATATGATTCTTAAGGATAAGATTGTGACTTTGCCTCATCACCTAACATTTGAGAATCTTCCTATATATTTTAAGTCTCAGGAGAATTGAACAAAAAATTCACAAGTCATCCTGATCAATGAGGCAAATCCTAACTAGTGTTAAGTTATTAACTGAGTCCCTTGAGTGATATATTTTTAATGTCTTTTATATAAACAGTCAACAGAGTAAAACAATTGCCTATTTATTTACAATTACCATGTTTGTAGGCAATGTTTATAAGTGCTGAATAAGAAAATGAAAAGTGTATATTAATTAAGCTTGAATCCCAGTGTGGGAGGCATAGCACTTTGCTTTGTTATTAGAATCTTCCTATAAAAATCTCCTCTGAGGGACTCCAGTCTTCTTGCACACTAGTACCTAGAAAAACTTGCTGTGTGTAAAGGTAGGACTCAACACAGGGTATAAGTGCCCAGAAACTGTTGGTATTACACTTATACTAGCTTGAGATATTAACTGAATACAATTTAAGTTTCTTTTTAAATGTGAAAAATCCCTGGGTTGGGAAGATCCCTGGAGTAGGAAATGGCAACCCACTCCAATATCCTTGCCTGTAAAATTCCATGGACAGAGGAGCCTGGCAGAGGGCTGTGGTCCACAGGGTGGCAAAGAGTCAAACACAACTGAAGTGACTTAGCATGCAAACTGAAAACAAAACTCTTCAGGTATGTTAAAGAATGGCAGATCTGAATGATTGCTGACATTTAAGCTACATGGTGGTAATTTTTACTCTCAATTTAAGAAATATTTTTATTAATGTATCTTCTTCCATTTTAAATTATGAAATGCTTCAAACATACAAAAATATGTGAGTGGTATAATGAACACACTTGAAACTTCTGCTCAACTAAAGTACAAAAGTACAAATAGAGTTCATGAACACTCCCCAGTAGTGTTTTCTTTCTTTCCCACCATCCAGAAGTAGTAACTATCCTGAATTTGGTGCTTACCACTCCTGTGCATGTCTTTATACCTCCCTAAAAATATATATTCCTCAAGAAACCATGACATCATTTTATGTTACAAAACACTATCATATAAGATGAATTCTTCAAATTGCTTTTTTATACTCAGCATTGTGTTACCTTTAATATTTATCTACTCTGATACCTTTACTTCTAGATCATTCATTCACATCACTAAATATTATTAGATGTATGAATATTCTGCAATTTATCCATTCTTTGGGGAACATTTAGCTATATTGTTTTGTTTTGCTATTACAAGCAGTGCTACATTGATTACTGTGATATATTTCTCCCTACGGATGTGTTTAAGACTTTGTATAGAGCAATGCTCTTCAAAATATAGTGTGGGCCAGTATCAATGAATTATCTCTGGTGAGGTAGTACAAGCACTGAGAGCAAGCAAGTGAAAACTTTACAGCAATTTGACATTGCTGCCACATCATATGATTTTGCATTCTTGCAAAATTATTGTTCTGCAGTGGATTACACATTGTAAAAGTTGTTTTAAATCATAGATAGCTTAAGAGGTATTATTCTAGTCTACATACCTTGAGATAGAATTGTGCTTCCAGGAAGTGATTAATACTTAATCTTTAAAATATTGCCGGTTGTGCTTCAGAATTTTTGTGCTGATTTAGATTCACACTAGAAACATGGAAGACTTTCTGTTTCCCTGCACTCTATATATTCTGCTTTTTTTTATGCTTTTTTTGGAAAACTTTCTTTTGGTGTAGAGATTATTCAGTTCCTACTTCTCTTCCTCTCGATCATAAAATTTAAATGCTATATTTCTGTTTTTCAGTGGTGGACTTTCAAATGTTTAATATGTGTACTTATCTACAATGATTCTCTCCTCTCCTCTATGTTATTTTTATCTAGTATATTTTTCCATCTCAATTTTTTTACCATTAAAATCAATAGTTGTTACTGTTTTATACCATCAGTGATTGTTTGGATCACCTTAAATTTTAACCATTTTCCCACCAATACCTTTTGAGTTTCATGTCTTTTATCTGAAATAATTTTATTTTAAGTAACTGAAAAATTTTAGTGCTTTAGCACTTTTTTCATTCACTGAAAAAAATGAAAATTCAATAGCAAATTATTAGTGCTGTTTTGACCTAAGTATATTTTTCCCTTGAGTAAAATTCTACTTGACAGCATTTTCTCTTAGTACATAGAACTGGTCCAATGTCTCCTAATTCTTAATGATGCTCTTGAGATGTTTACAGTCACTCTAATTATCGTCCTTTGGAGAAAAATCTGCCTTTCTTTTAGGCTGCTTTTGAAATACTTGTTCTATTTAGTGTTCTGTAGTTTCACCATGATGTTTTATATCTAACTATGTATTCCTCTTTATTTACTTGATTAAGATTTAGTAGCTTCCCTCAATCTGAAGATCCATGCTTTTTTTATTCTACAAAACATGTTTTTTTTTCTCTTTTACCTTTTTTCATTATATAGAATTTTTTATCAGAAGCCCAGTTAGATTCTCATTCACTCTTTCAAATCCATTAAGCACTGTCATATTTTTCATCTTGTGCCTCTGTGATAAATTCTGCATACTTCTTTAAAAACATAATATTTATTTATTAGCTATCCCTTTAGCTGGTATCTGGTAAACCTGTTATTTAAGCCTTCAATTGAATTTTAAATTTTAATTTATTAATATTCTTTATTTCTTTGTTATTTTTTTCTTCCAGTTTTCATGAGATAATTTACATAAAACACTGTGTAAGTTTAAGATGTTCAGCATAATAATTTGACTTACATACATCATGCAATGAGTACCATAATAAGTTTAGTAAACATCCATCATGTCATTCAGATACAAAATAAAAGAAAATGAAAACAAATTTCCTTATGATGAGAACTCTTAGAATTTACTCTCTTAACAACTTTCATACACAATATAGAGCAGCATCAGTTATATTAACCTTGTTGTACATTACATCCCTAATATGTATTTATCATATAACTTCTTTTTAAATTTATGACTGTCTTTGAAAAAGACATTGTTCTGTCCCATGTTTCACCCTATTTTTCTCTAAGCATTTTAAATATATGTGTGGTAGTTTGAGCATTCTTTGCCATTGTTTTTCTTTGGGATTGGAATGAAAACTGACCTTTTCCAGTCCTGTGGCCACTGTTGCATTTTCCAAATTTGCTGTTACATTCAGTAACTAAATTATTTGTTGTATTTGCAGGTCTTATTTTAATTGAGCATGTTGCTGATTCTTCCTCATGTATTTTGTAATTGTGTACTTGGGGTTCATGTTTGGCAGGGCTTATCTCTGGGATCCTTGAGACATTCTATTTCCTTCTGCCAGTGTCCTGTTCCAATATGAATCAATGAATACCAATCGCTGAGTATAATTTTTAATTTAGGGCCTCTAAAACCATCTACAGAGTATAGATTTGAACTTTAAACCCATGTAAATATAAGCTAACAATAATGGATTTTCAGGAGGACACATTTTTCCACTCAAGCTCAGCTCAAGATAGATGAATTCACTTGTGCTTGAGTTCATCTTTCACCAGGAGTCTAGTCTTTCATGGATCCTTCTTTGCATGGTGCTTTCTGGCCTAAGCTTATAGAACCATTAATACTTAGTCATTAAGATTGTGAAACCTTTCCAAAGCATCCAGGATGTCTACATCAGCTTTCATTCTGGATTTTAGCTTAACTTTTCACTCTTGATTCCTGGTTATTCCCCTTCCTCTCTTGGAAGCTTAGTTCTGAGTCTAAAATGAAGGTTTGCTATATTTTATCCAACATTCCTAGATACTTTGTACCCAGAATTTTTTGAATTATCTAATATGCCATAATGCCAAAAATGAAAGTGAAATTCTGTCCTTTCCAGGAGTTTGCCCAAATTCATGTCCATTGAATCGGTATATGTAACTCAGTGAAGCTATGAGCCATGCCATATAGAGCTACCCAAGGAGGACGGGTCATAGTAGAAAGTTCTGAGAGAACATGATCCACTGGAAGAGGGAATGGCAAACCACTCCATATACTAGCCATGAGAACCCCATGAACTGTGTAAAAAAGGTTTAACTTACACTGTGCTTAAATGTGCAAAGACAATACAACTCTTTTTTTCTCCCATTACTAACACTATCTTTTCCCTTAACCTCAAGCATACCACAGCTTTAGAATATTAATTTGATGCCTGATCCATTCAATTCTTTTCTTTTTCAACTCTGCAGTTTCAGTTAGTCCCTTTAAATAATGTTTGTTTTTGTTGCTGTTGTTGTTTAGTTACTAAGTCATTTCCAACTCTTTTGCGACCCCATGGAATGTCGCCCTCCAAGCTCCTCTGTCCATGGGATTTCCCAGCAAGAAGACAAGAGTTGGCTGCCATTTCCTTCTCCAGGGAATCCTCCCGACCCAGGGAATCCTCCCGACCCAGGGATCAAACCCTCATCTCCTGCATTGCAGGCGGATTCTTTACCACTGAGACACCAGGGAAGCCCTTAAATAGTTTATTGTCAAGGAAAACATTCTTTAAAAAAAAAAAAAATTCCTGAAAACTTTACTAAAATCACATGGAGGGCCGCTGTTCAAGAGCTTTTTCCTTTAAGACCACCTTTAACCTTTAGAGTATATTTTGGCCAAGGCAGGGGAGGGGAAATGTCTAGAGCCCAACAAATGTCTCACTAGCCCAACTTTCTCTCCAGCTTATTTACATTTTGCAGCCATAGAAAGCTTAAAGGAGTTCTACTACACATTCATCATCTCTGAGGCCTAAGGCCCAGAACACTCTATAGCAGTTATCCCAAAGAAGCACTTAAGTAATGTGTTTATCAGATTAGGAGTAAGAGTTAATCCAGTAGTTTCTCTGCCATGCATTTCTCAAGACACACTTCTGAGTAGTATTCTTCCATGCACAACAGGAACAGGATGGGCAAGAATGAAACTCAAATGTGTTGAACAGGCTAGTCTGTTACATCCCACAGAAACTTCAAGGAATCACCCCCACCAACCTACCCAAGATCAAATAATAGGCCATCTTCAACTTTATATTATTTGAACAAATGGTTATTAACACACACTTCTCCAACAGATTTATTTCTTTAAAGGAATGGATTTTGAAGAGAAAAAACATGAGGCAGGGAGGTGTGGAATAGAAAATAAATACAAATGTAAGCTGTTTTGCTAATTGCTTTATAACCACAAACTAGTACAGAGAATGCCCTCTACAAAACACAAGACAGGTTCAAAGGTGGAGGTGTTCCCTTAGGCAAGGCTGAAGGCTTCAGTCCCTGGTATTTGGAATTTAGGCTGCAGTCCTTGTTTTTGGATGGATCACTGGGTGTGTGGCAGTGCTTTTAACCAGATTTGAACAGGAGAATGGCCACTTGGCCCAAGAAGATAAAGTGTTTGGTTTCACGTGTCACGTAACTACCGAAGTTCCTCCCCACGATGCAGCGCCAGGTGGGGTTGTACTTCTTGTTGAACTCCTTGATACGGGCCGCAATGTCCTTCTCTATATTATATCTCTCCAATGCCTGAGTAGCACGCTCCACCAAGTCCTGTTGCATCTCCTTAGACATATCGGCGTTCTTGATCTCAGCCTTTCGGTCACCTATGGTTACCAAGGAGCAGGGGCTGGCCGATTGCAACAGTCTCCTGGGGGAGGGGCTGGCGAGGCTCACACCAGAGAGGGGGTCGCAACGGAAGCCTTGGCGCATCTTATTGTCAAGGAAAACATTCTTAATATCTCCTGTCTCTTAGCTCATTATTATTAGCTCACTTCCACCCGAGAATGGTGTCAAAGTATCAGAGAGCAGAGTATATCTTACAGAACCTTACAGAACAGTGTCCGAGAGCAACAGTCAAAGTCTAGAGGTGTGATGCCATCTCATGTCGCAGGCTAGGTCTCTTGTTCACTTGATTACAGATTACCCTGCTGGAACTCTTAGATAATGAGTAAGGCCTGTGTAGCTCAAGATTTTATCTCTCCAGTGCCATCACAGTGAGCCTTGTGGTAGGCTCCTTGGTTCTCAAATTTGCATCCTTGCCAAGTGGGACTGAAGATGACTTGAAGAGTTAAAACCTCAGGGTCATTAATTTTACTATCTTATTCTGTACTCCTCACTGATAAAAACTAGTGTGGTTTCTTTTCATGATCCCTACAGGATCATGTAGGATCTGAGTAGGCTCTGAAGTCCTCCTATGCTTCAGTTGTCTGACACACCTTCCCATTTTGGCCATTTCTATGCTTTTAGTGAACCTGGATTTCAAATCTGTTGTCTCACATAACAGTCTTATTTTTTGCATGTCTTTTAATACCTTCTATGACAAATCCTAATTCTTTTTAAAAAATTTATTTACTTTTGGCTGTGCTGGGTCTTCGTTGTTGTGTGGCTCTTCTCTAGTTGTGGCGAACTGAGGGCTACTACCTAGTTTGTGGTGCACCAGCTTCTCATTGTGGCAACTTCTTCTCTTGTGGAGCACAGGCTTTAGAATGCAGAGGATTCAGTAGTTATGACACATGGGCTCAGTAGTTATGGCTTCCAGGGTCTAGAGTACAGGCTCAATAGTTGTGGCACATGAACTTGTCTCACAGCATGTAGGATCTTCCCAGACCAAGAATCAAACCCATGTCTCCTGCATTAGCAGGTGGATTCTTTACCACTGAACCACCGGAGAAGCCCCGGCAAATCCTAATTCTTACCACATTTCTCACTCCTTACCTTTTGGCAAGCAAAGTGGAGGTCTCATACTCAGAAAAGCAAAAGAGAAAGCACATCAATAATTTTCAGAATATTAGCCCAATTATTGTATCAATACCTTATCAGTGACAAGATAAATGAAAATAAAAATTGCCAAATCACTGGTCTTTGTTTGCATGATATTATCAGCAAACTGGGACTAGGAAATTGAAAGATATTTTAATAAATTGTGGGTCACATGTAAGTTAATAAAATTAGGAATCTGTTGTTTCCAGAAATACACATATAAAAACAATTCTGTAACTACTTTTATTTTTGGCTCAAGGGCAATTTTAGTGACTTCAGCTGATCTCCCAGCATCCAAGGCTTTGGGAGAACAGAACTCCACAGAGGTAGTGCTTCTTGAAAACGATGTGGATAGACAGATCTAAGTGGGAAAAAGAACTCATTTAGCTGTCCCTAAAGGACCTGTATGTATTTATTGATTCATACAATAAAAACATAAATGTCCTCCTAAGCAATCAACTGAGGCTCCTTGCCTGGGCACTGTAACCACTCAAGTTATATTATTACCGTGTACTTTTCCAGTAGTTAAGAACAATGCTCCTCTATGATATAATTATATCATTATATCTAAGGATATAATGATCCTTAGACTTTTTGCAGCCCCGTGGATTGTAGCCTTCCAGGCCCCTCTGTCCATGGAATTCTCCTGGCAAAGATACTGGAGTGGCTTGCCATTTCCTTCTCCAGGGGATATTCCCAAACCAAGGATCGAAACAGGCTCTCTTACACTGCAGTCAGACTCTTTACCATTTGAGCCACCAGGGAAGCCCCATGCACTCTCTTGACCCTGTTTTCAACTTTCGGATGATATGTTCCTGTTTTCCTTTCCAAGTTCATTCGGATGTTCAGTTTAACCTGTCTTTCTTCTATAAAATTCTGGTGAGAGAAAGAGACACACAGTGAGTGTAACAATCCCCAACCCTCCCCCTCTTTTCCCCAGTACCCCCAATGCCCCCCGACCTGTCCATTCTCTTGAGGAGAGTGTAGAATCTCCATGCTCCTGGGGATGGTCTGCTTTGAGCCTGAACTAGACGGAATTAGGTTTGCATTCAGACTCTTCCAAACTCTAACTTTCTATCTGATTTGTCCCCAGCCCAGGGAAGCCTCCATTGTCTTATGAAGGAAGCTATATCACCTCTCTCTCAACCTCCACTCACTTGAACCCTTGATTCTTCCAGACTCATCCTTAGACTCACATCTCTTTCAGTTTTGGCTATTTCACTCCCCAATTCTCCTCTCCCTTTCCTTTCCTTTCTGCCTAATCTCCCTTCAAAAGGAGGAAGAAGCAATAAAAAGTTTGCCTTAACTTCATTTATGCACTCCTAGCACTTTCTCCCTTAACTAACGCATCTTGCCTCTGGGCCAAAATACCTAAAATACCCTCACAGCGAAATCCAAAAGAAATATCAATGAAAAGGTTGGGCTAAGTGATCTCTAAGGACACTTCTAGAGAAGAGTTCTATGACTTCATATGAGGTCAACAACATACAGAAAAATCCAAGCTAGTTCTCAAAAAAATTCTGTAAGTTTTGAGAATCTATTATTTGTGAAGTGATGAGTGAGAGAACTCAAATAAATAAATAAAGGATACATTCCCTAGTCTCCACAACTTCAATATTCAATATAGATGACCTACATGCAAGAAAAGTTAAATACTACTTGAGGAATCCATTCATTTAGTCATTCATTTATTCATGTTTTCTGGGGCTTTACTTAAGATAATGAAGTTCACAATTGCAAGGATCCACAATAGGGAGTGCAAAGGACACTTTGGTTCATGTAGGAAGAGTACCCAACCAACTCCCAGGTGGGAAAAAGGAATTGTCTTCTTGGAAAAAGTGTCCTTGCTGAAATTTGAAGACTCTGGGCATAACTCTGTGCGTGTGTGTGTGTGTGTGTGTGTGTGTACATGTATGCACTAGCATGCAGTTGAGCCATGATTAAATTGAATCAGAGCAGAACAATGATATGAGCAAGGAGAATCACACTTGTAAAGGTCCAGAAGTTAGAGTAAGAACACCTTCTTTTCAGAAAACTAATAATAGTTCAGTCTGTCTGGCTGGGGAACATTGGAATAGCAGTACAAAACCTTATAGTCACTTACAAGTCAGAAGCTAGCATGGAAAATACCAAGTGAAATGGCCAATGGTGTGAGGTAAATAAAATGTTATAACTTCAGAGGTTGATTACCATGTGTTACTTGGAAAGAGCTGCATCAACACATGTGGGGAGGCACCAATGATAAGGGATTTCTAGTAGATTTAATGGTGTGATCAAAGGCAATCAGAGAATGCATGAATTTTTCAGTGAACTGTAGGCAGGCCTCTTTGACTAAAGTCAGGGTATGAATAGAAATTCACTGGTCAAAATTTGACATCTCAAAATATACCTCCCTCTTATTGCTGAATAAAAAAAGAAGAATTTCAGTAGCTCCAAAAAGTCCCCCACTTGTGTGCGGGGAAGAATGGGAAATTGCACTAACTTAGAAAATGAGAGTGAACTGAATTCGACTCAGCACAAAACTGTGGCCACCGTATGCCCAGCTGCAGCCCACACTAGTAGTACCCTGGTTATAGCCTATAGTACAAACTTTAACACTATTAAAACAGGTTTCCTTTGGACTTGAGAGTACCAAATTCTGCCAGCTGCTTATTTCTCAACAGCTAATCACACCATCAACCCTTCACACAGAATCTCTACCTCTTCAGTGCAGAAGTGGAGTCCCCAGGGCTGGGCTATTCCTTTTTGTTCCCTGTGTGTAGATGTGGTCAATAAACAGAAGTCACATTCTGTCTTTGAAATATGGTTCTTTTTGTGAACACCCAAGTCAAGCCAACCCCCTATGCTAACTCGATTTGGGATCTAACATAGCAGAAGGAACCTAAGAAATATAAGTATGGAATATTTGTTAGGTTTAGAAACAGCTAAAGAAGTCAGATTTTATAAATTAAGAAACCTTGTAAGGCAGCACAGTCTATATTTTCAGAACTTTGTAATTATATTCATATTATCAAGCTGGCTGAATTTGTTAGACTGGAAGGAGATCAGTGTTTTTGTGTGTGTGTGTGAAGTCTAGTATTTTAAAACTTTATTTTTTTATTCGAAGATATGTGAAATATAAAATATTAACCATTATAAGTTTGGGAAATTATTTGAATAAACTACAGTGTATTTAGAATTTTCATTCAACTTCAGTATATAATTAAGGGCGTTGAAATATTGTTAATAACGATAATATCACACACCATATATTATTTTTCATTAATGTCTATTTGACGCAAATTAAAAACTAGGTATAATTCAAGGCTTTTTCTCTTATTCCAAACTTGTTTTCACTCAAACTTTAGCAGCTATGCAGTCAACTTCCTTCCTGATAATATACAAACCATTTTTTTAAATTAATTTTTATTGGAGTATAGTTGTTTTACAATGTTACTAGTTTTACTGTATAGGAAAATGAATCAGCCATACATATACATGTGTCTCCTCCCTCTTAGACTCCCTTCCCATTCAAGTAACCACAGTACACTAACTAGAGTTCACTGTGTTAAACAGTATGCTCTTGTTAGTTATTTATTTTACACATAATATCAATAGTGTATCTGTGTCAGTCCCAATCTCCCAATTCCTCCCACTCCTCTTCCCCACTTGGTATCTGTATATTTGTTCTCTTCATCTCCATTTCTGCTTTGCAAATAAGATCATGTATACTATTTTTCTATTAATTTTCAAAAATGTTTATTTTCCCAGTTGTAAAATAAATGTGTTATAGGCAAATAAAAACATGAAGGAAACATAATTTGTAATCTCATCACCCACAAATAATTACTGTTTATAGTCATTATTGTTTGTTAGTTTCACTTTTAGTCTTATATCTAATATGTATATGTTTGTATTTAAAATTTGAGGTCATTATATATTCATGTTTTAACAACGTTTTGTATTAGTGTTTGAACATTATTTTGTATTTATTAGTGTTTGAACATTATTTGTTTGAACAAAATTGAAAACTATCAATTTTAGTAGTATCAGGCTATCAGTTTTTTCCATTAAAATTAATATTTACTAGATATATTTATTCACATCTATTGTTTAAGGTTCTGATTATTTTAATAAGATAGATATCTAGGTGAATTACTGAATCAAAATATATGAACCTTAAAGGTTATCTTAACAGAGTGAAGTAAGCCAGAAAGAAAAGCACCAATACAGTATACTAACGCATATATATGGAATTTAGAAAGATGGTAACAATACCTGTATACGAGACAGCAAAAGAGACACTGATGTATAGATCAGTCTTTTGGACTCTGTGGGAGAGGGAGAGGGTGGGATGATTTGGGAGAATGGCATTGAAACATGTATAATATCATGTATGAAACGAGTCACCAGTCCAGGTTCGATGCATGATACTGGATGCTTGGGGCTGGTGCACTGGGACGACCCAGAGGGATGGTACGGGGAGGGAGGAGGGAGGAGGGTTCAGGATGGGGAACACATGTATACCTGTGGCAGATTCTTTTTGATATATGGCAAAACCAATACAATATTGTAAAGTTAAATAAAATAAAAATTAAAAAAACAAAACAATTTATTCTCAGGTGTATGAGCCTGCAATCCTCAATAGCACTGTGTATTTATTTTGGTTATAATGATGGTCAGAAAATGATCATCTGCTCAAATTTACATTGATATGATAATAGTGAGGTGGAACATTTTTCATACTTAAAAGTCGTTTGTATTGCTTCTATTAACTGTTCATATCATTTAGTATATCTGTCTCTTGGATGAACTGAATGGAATTTAGAATTTAAAACACTGAGCTGAAAAAATAATTTAAAAAATGATAACAGTAAATGCCACCTTTTAATTAAATGAATACTTAAAAATTAATCAAGTTTTAATTTGCTCTCAGTTAACTCAATGAGGATTTTAATTAACACAACAGTTTTTAACTAGTTTGGTCTTTTTTTTTTTTTTTAAGCTTGGCTTTTACTTTTGAAATCCTAAACTGCATTTCTCACTGAAGATTTGTACATTGTTAGAGCTTTCTTTCACTTCACGCCCTTTGTTCCAGACTACCTCGCCCATGCCATACACTCAAGCCTATTACCTCGGAGCAGCAAAAAAAGATCTGAAAAAAAAATATTCATGAGTCAGAGGGAAAAAAAATCTTTAAAAATAGATTTTAAAGGTAGTGAGAGGGATTTATTTATACGGAAAGGGACCCTCTACTGTGTAGTCAGCCATTGCTAATAAAATCTTTCCAGAACAGAATATTAATCTTTTTAGCACAACTGAAATAAAGAAAAACTACCATGCAAGCAATTTGGTAAAAAGGTGTTTACTGTGCCCACCTAATATATTAACAGAGCAATACAAAAAGTTTTGGTAAGTTGAAGTAAATCTTGAGTCATTATCCTAAATCCTAGGTGTGTGTAAGCTGTAAGTGGAACCCTAGATTTCTGTGGAATTTTTCTCACTGACTTTGTTAAGGGTCTCTTTTAATAATGAGGAAAGCAAATTATCCAGGTAAGAGGAATGGTGCAAGCTTACAAGGGAAAAAGGTCAAAGCTGAAAACTGAGACTTGACAACCAGAATGTCTGTAGACATTTAGAATATTATCCATTAGAGAAATGATGTGGGGTTCAAATGAAAGCAGGATTTTAGTGCTCACATCTGTCACCTTCTAGGCACCTAGAAATCACAACAAGGAAATTCTTTCAAAACAGTGAGGGTTTTGCATTTTCCTAGGGATCTGAAGAATAAAAATGCATTCTGTATTCCTTTCCCATAGATTTTTAGTTGTTACTTTTTTGGCATCTTTTTACTGCTGCTGCTGCTAAGTCACTTCAGTCGTGTCTGACTCTGTGTGACCCCAGAGATGGCAGCCCACCAGGCTCCCCCGTCCCTGGGATTCTCCAGGCAAGAACACTGGAGTGGGTTGCCATTTCCTTCTCCAATGCATGAAAGTGAAAAGTGAAAGGGAAGTCTCTCAGTCGTGTCCAACTCTTAGCAACCCCATGGACTGTAGCCTTCCAGGCTCCTCGATCCGTGGGATTTTTCAGGCATGAGTACTGGAGTGGGGTGCCATTGCCTTCTCCAATTATAAGTTTGATAGCTGCTAAAACAAGAATCCTAATCAGATTTAACAAACCCTCTCTGAAATGATTTATCTTGTCATAGCTATAGAGCAGACTAAATTGAAAAGCAAAATTAATCTGCTTCTATAAAGGTGAACTCTAGCCTATCATGTAGTCCGTGACAGTAATTAATGCTGCTTTAGCTTTCTTTCTGAGCTCAGCCCAAGAAACTAGTAATAATTTAGGTATGTGAATGTGTTGAGTTTCATTCATTTCAACCACACAGGATGAGGAGAGATTGGCATGTTTACACACTTTCAACTTCTCCCAAGAAAATGAAGCTTCTGGTAGGCATTTCCTCTTTGCAATTCTCATTTCAGTTTCATGTAAAATTAGATACTTTTCTATTTCCTGATAGGAAAAAAAGAATTAATCAGGAACCTCTATGGCAGCTTATAAAAACGTTGATAATAAATTGATGATATTTTAGGACTAACGTGAAAAAAATACTACATATTTGAGGTTGTTTTCCCTTATGTACTACTATTTTTTAAGATAGATAGGTAAAAACAATATTTTTAGCTGTTCATCAACACTCAGTTATGTTATACTGATCCTGAAACCCAGCTCTTAGTATAAAAAAATAGGGAGAGGGACTCCTTTCCTGCTTGACAGGTCAAGTTGATGTGATTTTCCTTTTTGCTGAAGCAACAATATCTCAAGTAATAGCTTGAAAAAAGAGAGGATGCTATGAAGAATTTAGAGAAAGTAAAATTAAAAATTCATTAAGATTTGAGGTGAGGCAAAGGTGAAGAAGAGGAATGCTCCCAGAGTAACTGCCCTGCTTCTGTTTTAGACACTGGACAGCTAAAGGCACCTTTTGTAAGAATAGGAAGTACAGTAAGAGGAAGAAATTAGACACGAGAACGAATAGTGCAGCTTTGGATATATTGTTTAGAAAGCGTGTGTGGAAGAGGTAGTCTGTTATTCATGTGGGTGTCTGAGAGAGGTCTGGGTGACGAAATAGATCTGGGAAAGCTCAACACCTAAAAGGTCGTGAATCCATAGGATTGAGTGGGGACAGTACAGCAGAAAGGCCATGGTTTACAAATCAGTGCTTATTATCTCAATGAAAAATATATTTTTTAAAAATTTTGGGGCCAATGAACAATCCATTATTGAACCCAAAAGTGGGTTTTATAGAATGTCCATATCTTCTTCTTACTATCTTTCTTGTTCATCAATCATGAACAACATAAATTTATTAAATTCTTAAAGAGAGAAGGAGGCCAACAGGCATAATGTGGGAAAATATGTGCCTTCTTCTTGAATCAAATTTGAAAAAAAATGCCTAGTGTAAAACACAACTCTCTCTGGCTAAGTGTGTAAATTCTCATGTATGAATGTGTTTGCCATTCCTCCATTTTCATGTCAATGAAAGAAGAATCAAAAACTCATTGAAATCTTATTTTAAGGTATACATATTTAACTGTTGGTATTATCCTACTATCTATGAGAAATATAAGCAGCACTGCATGTTTGTGTTATATATATTTTTAAACAATACTAAAATTATTAAGGAATGATAAGTTAGTTTATCAACCCTGGCACTAAATTTTTAAATTCTAGCTGAAGACTAGACTAAAGGTGCGGTTTAACCATAAAACACATAAAGAATAGGAAAAAAAGTAATCTGGAATAGAGATATTTTCTGAAAGCTCATAGCTTGTTTCTTAAATGGAAGTGTGTGAAAAAATATCTAGAACCTCTATAAATTCTGTTATTTTTCTTGAGGAGAATAAAAATAATATTCCTCAACCACTTCTGACACCTTTCATTAAATATTTAAAAATATATAATAAAAAGACATTCTTGGGCAGATGAATAATAAAAGTATGATATTTATATGGAAACAAAAGTCAGTCTTCCAGAAATACAACAAATCTGAGAACAAAATGAAAATTTGGGTGCATTGTCAGTGCTTCCATAGAGTATAGATTTTTTTGAAAACAATAAAGAGTAAAATAACCATGTTCTATTTTATTGTCATATTTTATCTGTTTGGAATCTATTTAAACTCTTTCTACTTGTAGGGTTTTAGCTCTCACTTGAGACACTCCTGTTGCAAGTTTCTTTCTGAGCCATATAATTTCTAATCAAATTATTGAACCTTGTTCACCCATTTGGAAGTAGAGAATAAAAGAAAATGAAATTGCGTTTTTTTTTTTCAGAATATTGTAATAGATTCTTCCATGGGTTTCCTGCTGCACTGTCACGTCAGTCCCCTCGTCTGCAACGACCTTCATGTCCTGGTGGACACTTTCAGTTCTAGTTCCTTTCCTATTCAGATCCAGGAGCACTTAATTTTTCCATGTCTGGCTTATAATATTTGGAATATAGATTTCTTTACATTTACAACAGAAGTTTTCTCACTTCTTTTTCCTAAATTCTGCATTAATCTTCTTGTCGGTGAACATAAATTCATAAAATACTTCAAACTGTTCATTCTTGATAAAAGTTAAAGAGATCATGTCAAGGTTATTATGGAAAATAACATGCGATCTATTGTTTAACACATGTAAGGGAGAATACGTACACCCAAAAGTTTGCAATATTTCATTTAACTTGATAAAATAAAGTTCAAAGCTTTACATTGATTAGCTATGACTGAGTGCATCCTTCATTGTACAGATAATTACATGAATTACTAACCTTCAAAGAAGACAAGTTAGAATAAACTTTGTCACTGATGGGCCAAATAAAAAGTTAAAAGAGATTAATTGTATGGTTTGTTAGAGAATGTGACATTTAAGTATAAATTGAAAAATGAATGGCAAGATCATTAAAGGTCACTTGTGCCCTTACTTAGATGTTTAGCCTGAAAAATGTTAAAAACACCAAAAAAAAAAAAAAAAAGTATTTTTAATTGGGAAGTCAGAAAGAGGAAATGTACTCAAATGAGTGCTGATGAAATAAATTAGAGTTGAATGCCAAGAATCCAGGAGGGTGGACACACAGGCTCATCTTAAATGAAAGGCTCTCTGGTCAGCTGATATCGTTTGTCCTTATATCTGTACACCACTGGCCACCAGGTCACAAATTTTCACTTGATCTTACTGAAAACACATACTCTTCTTCAACCAGCTGGTGGAGCAGAACTCCAACAAAGTAATATTCTCTCAAGCCTTTTGATATGAATAATATGAGTTACATTTTCTTTCTTTTTTTTTTTCTTTTGGATATGTTCTCATTCAATCTTAGAGCAAAAAGGAACTTTAAAAACCATCTAGTTCAGACACAATAGCATCCATAGTATCATTTCCTTCTTTTTGTCCTCTCACGGGAGAGGTCACTGCTTCCTGTAACATTCTTTCCCATGAAACAGAATCCAATTCACAATTTGCAGCGGAGCACTTAAGGGCAGCCACTTTCTATCAATTGGTACTCCAGGTAAAAACCACCTGCTGTACCTAATCTAGTCCAAATTTCCATTTTACAGTGAAAGAAACAGAAATCCAAAACTCATTTGCAACTGGGTTGGAGAGTCAATCTATAATTTTGAAAGCAAATTGCTCTAAATAGGAAGTAAAACTTTAATCACCTTTGCTCAAATTCCTGAGTGAAACCATATGAGTAGAATTGTTTGATACAGAGTTAGCAATTTGAAAGACTCCTTTTATCATTTTACTGTACACAATAGAGCATTTAGGAGATTGTGACTGAAACTGATTCTTCTCATGTGGGCAAAATAAAGTTTTCCTAAATACTGGGCAACATGCTGCTTGTCTTGCAAATCAAGAGAACAGTAAATTTGGCAGAGGCAAAAATTTTCCACCCTCAAATTACCTGGTTTGTCCATGAAATAATATCCAAGTAGGGTACAATGGTTTATAAAGTGCTCTGAAGGAAAATGCACCCCTCCCCCCACCAAGGGTAATCACATTCCTATATCATTTTGGTCTCATTTAACTTAGAGAGACTTGTAGTTTTCTTCCTCTGAGGCTTATGACGGAAAATAAAGCAATCATGGGAATTTAAGAATAACACAGTGTACAACCATCGCCCCTAAGCCCTTAACAAGTGATATTCTGCAGAGAGCAGTCCTGGATGCATTTAACATCTCTACATGTGATTGATTATGAGCTGGAGAGAGTAGTCATTAAATCTGCCAAGTACATCACATCATCAGGATGGGTGAGCACCTTGAAAGACAGGATTAGAATTAAAAATGACCTTGACAGTTTGAAAAATGATTACAAGCAAATGAAATTGAGTTCCCTAAAATCAACGGTGCAGCAACATACTTACAACACCCCAGACTGCACAAATCAAGTTTGAAGTGGATAGTTGAGCAGATGGTGGTGGTTACCTAGTGAGTTGTAAACTGTACTTTGGTTGACTTTGTTCTGCTGACCAAAAAGCACATGTACAATCAAATATTCGATGAAGTCTAGTATATAGTTTTATTCATGAACTAATGCAGATTAATCATTAAGCAGAGAGTGAAGAAGAACTAAGGAACCTCTTGATGAAAGTGAAACAGGAGAGTGAAAAAGCTGACTTAAAACTCAATATTCAAAAAATGAAGATCATGGCATCTGGTCCCATCACTTCATGGCAAATAAATAGGGAAAAAGTGGAAACAGTGACAGATTTTATCTTCTTGGGCTCAAAAATCACTGTGGACAGTGACTGTAGCCATGAAATTAAAAGATGCTCCTTGGAAGGAAAGCTATGACAAACCTAGACAGCATATTAAAAAGCAGAAATATCACTTTGTCAACAAAGGTCCGTATAGTCAAAGTCATGTGACTTTTTTCCAGTAGTCATGTATGGATGTGAGAATTGGACCATAAAGAGAGCTGAGCACTGAAGAACTGATGCTTCTGAACTGTGGTGTTGGAGAAGACTCTTGAGAGTCCCCTGGACTACAGGATCAAATCAGTCAATCCTAAAGGAAATCAGTCCTGAATATTCATTGGAAGGAATGATGCTGAAGCTGAAACTCCAATACTTTGGCCTCCTGATGCAAAGAACTGACTCACTGGAAAAGGCCCTGATGCTGGTAGAGATTGAAGAAGGAGGAGAAGGGGATGACAAAGAATGAGATGGTTGGATGGCATCACCGACTCAATGGACATGAGTTTGAGAAACATCTGGGAGTTGGTGAGGGACAGGGAAGCCTGGCGTGCTGCAGTCCATGGGGTCGCAAAGAGTCAGACATGACTAAGCAACTGAACTGAACTGAACATCAGTAGGTTTTTCCAGTAGTCATGTATGGATGTGAGGGTTGGAGTATAAAGAAGACTGAGTGCCAAAGAACTGATGTTTTCGAATTGCGGTGCTAGAGAAAACTCTTGAGAGTCCCTTGACTGCAAGGAGATAAAATCAGTCAACCCTAAAGGAAATTAGGGTTGACTGAATATTCATTCAGTCATTGAATTTTCATTGGAAGGACTGATGTTAAAGCTGAATATTCATTGGAAGGACTGATGTTAAAGCTCTGACACTTTGGCTACCTAATGTAAAGAGCCAACTCATTGGAAAAGACCCTGCTGCTGGGTAAGATTGAGGACAGGAGGAGAAGCAGGTAACAGAGGATGAGATGCTTGGATGACATCAGCGACTCAATGGGCATGAGTTTGAGCAAACTCCAGAACAGTGAAAGAGAAGCCTGGGGCACTGTAGTCCATGGAGTGCAAATAGTCAAACATGACTTAGCAACTGAACAACAACATTCCCAATGTAATTTATGAGGTATATAAACCCTAGAAACCCTGGAAAAAAATCAGAGGCCTAGGACGAAAATAATTGCAAGGAACATAGAAAAAGTAAGGAAATGTTAACAAAAAGAATTTGGAAATATTGTGAGTGGAAGCTGTCCAAAGAGATGTGAGAAAATATGTTAAATAAGATTGTAAAGGATTTAGGCCATAAATAAAACGGTCTTGCATGCTATAAACTCTGACTTGATTTTGAAATGTTCTTTCCTAGAGATGATATCAATACAGACTATTAATTTACAGCTTTGCCTGAATTCAACAGTGCAAAAAAAACATAGGATTCTGTGATCTCGAAAGGGTGTAATATTTATGTGGATTTTTACTTTCTCTCTCTGAAGAAATGCTAATTTGTAAGAATAGTTTGAGTTGCATAACTTTCATAATTAGTGATTACAGAATTATTACTCCAGCTACTGAAAAATTATAAAATTCTTTCACAACTTTCATAAAGTTTTTTACTCTTATTTTTTACTCTTATTTGATGTAGAACATCACAAAGAATATGTGACATTCCTTAGCAATGCTGATACCCCATCGTATCTCTGGTATGTACTGTAAGAAAAACTGGTGTAGAATCTTCTGTATTATCTGCAAAACTTTAAACCTAAAAAAAGACTTTTAACCTAACCCCGTCAATCACTTCACTTGGCAAATATAATATAGTGACACTTTTAATAATGGTAAATACATGAAGTGATAGCCATACAATTCTCTTCTGTGTGCAGTGACATTTTTTAATTGGCCAAATAACTCAGTAGAGGAATGTTTAAGTTTGTTTAAATGTAAATAAAATATATAGCTGTATTTTTTTAATATCATGATTTTTAAATACTGTATTTCTTAAATATCTGCTCCTGCTGTTTAGTTGCTAAGTCTTGTCTGACACTTTGCAACCCCATGGACTGTAGCTTTCCAGGTCCTGTGTGCAGTTTCCCAGGCAAGAATACTGAAGTGGATTGCTGTTTCCTTTTCCAGGGGATCTTCCAAACCCAGGGATGGAACCTGAGTCTCCTGCTTGGCAGGTGGATTCTTTACTACTGAGCCACCTGGGAAGCCTTCTAAAATACCTATAGGGATTTTTATTTTTTTATTTTTTTGCCACAAATACACTGGATTCTAGCAGTTCAAAAGACTATTTATGTATTTGAATATCTGTAGATTATATTTGCATTTAATATCCTTCAGGTGATTCTTTGTATAATTATAGGGATTTTCCTCACTGTGTCCTTAACTTGCTGTAAAATGTCACTTTTTTGCAAGATTTCATCTCTTTTGTTGCATCCTTAGCTTATAAACAAAGAAAAGCTCTATGGTAACTTCCACATTAACTTCATAGAAGGAATCACCCAAATTCCTGTTTAGCACACAGCTGGATTCTGAATAATTTAACTTGTGTATACAGTGTTGGTTTCAGTAGCTTCCTTACCATGGGAGAAATATTGATATCTGCAGCACTGGCTGTTTCCTTGACATGAGAGTAAGAAGAAAGAAGGAGTAAGAGAACAATGAATACGGGTACAGGGTGGACAAAGAGGCAGGGGATTGCTTGGAAATACT
Source organism: Bos indicus x Bos taurus (assembly GCF_003369695.1). Classification (NCBI taxonomy): domain Eukaryota; kingdom Metazoa; phylum Chordata; class Mammalia; order Artiodactyla; family Bovidae; genus Bos; species Bos indicus x Bos taurus. The sequence goes on from NC_040077.1 coordinate 33,692,969, forward strand.
AGGATTTAGGGGTCAAAATGATCTCTGGGAAATAGTACCTGAAAAGAATTCTAACTTAGATTTCATCACAATTTACATATCCAATTCAAGGAATATTTGACAGTATCTTATTTCCAATAATAAGAAAAAATAGATTTCCTAAAATGTTAATTTGGTTGGGCTACATTCTCATTCCCTTGCCCTCATCTCAGTGTTCACCCTCAGTAAGAAACCTTGCTCGGGCTGAGAAGGAATGGAATATGAGAGAGAGAGATTGACAAAGATTGAACATGTCTGAAGCAACTGCACGAAGCCAGTAGTTCCAAGAGGACTATTCACTGCTTATTAGATAACATCTCTGTGAGTTAAACTATAATCTTCTTCTGAAAGACAGTGATAGGGTTGTGCCCACTCCTTCCTCCAATTCTCAAGGCCTTCACAGATTACAAGTCCAATTTGGAATACAATAAAGTAGACGAATGCTATACAACCAGAGAAAACTGCAGCAGATTGAGAGAAAATCAGGTTCCAAAAGGTCATGGAAGACAGAAATTCCTGCTCAGTGTGACTCTACTAAGGCCATAGTCCTTTCCTCATTCTTCATACGTAGGGTTAGCCAATCAAGTGCAAGACAGGAAACTTAACACTTGACAGTTACACAATAATTGAATGAACGTGCACAATATCTGAGTTTGTCCTTGGGTATTTTGAGGTATATTGAGTCAATAAACATATACATTGGTATGTATTGAAGTTAATTTGATTCAACTATCTCTCCTTAGTTATGAGATTGAATCTTTGAGAAACAAACAAACAAAAGCAGGCTTATTTTCATTTAGGAATGAGAACTCTGCAAACTGAAAAACATCAAATAGGAATATGGCCCTATTGTTGTGATTAGTTATCAGGACTGAAGATTTGCCCAGAAATCAGGAAAAAAGGTGGAAAATCATATTATCACAGATGAGAAGTGACAATTCTTATACCTGCCCAACCAACTCAAACTTAAACAAAGAACAGTATTAAAGATGATATTTCAGAATTACATAGGATGCCTTTTCTGGAAACAAAAATTGCTACCAGTGTTAAATTGGGCCACATTTTTTCTAAGTTTTCAGGTTTTACTAGGCTAGACTAAGGTTGACTACATTACTGTAGGCATTTAGAAATGTTCAATGCATTGGAGAAGGAAATGGCAACCCACTCCAGTACCTGGAGAATCCCAGGGACGGGGGAGCCTGGTGGGCTGCCGTCTGTGGGGTTGCACAGAGTCGGACACGACTGAAGCGACACAGCAGCAGCAGCAGCAACATCCCTACTCCCTCCGCCATACAGAATACCTGTCAATTCTGTCTGCCTATATTATTATCTCTATTATACTAAGAAGAAAAGCAAAGTTATTTGGTTATATCAAAACAAATTTTTAAATATAATTCCCATTACTTATGCCAAGGGTCAGAAAATCAAGGTCCTTGGGCCAAATTCAGTCTGCAGCCTATTGTTTTATATGGCCCTAGAAATATGAATGATTTTTACATTTTCAAGGGATTATTTTTTTAAAACATTATGCAGTGACAGATTTTATGTCATCCACAAAAACTAAAATATTTGCTCTGCAGCCTTTTACCTGGCTATTAATAATATAGTGCCTTTAAAATCAACTTAAGTGGTTGACTATTAGTAAATTCAATGATTTGAATAAAAATGGAATGTTTAAACCTAGAAAATAGAAATGGAATACAGATACTCATTTAATGTACAAAATGCTATATAATATGCTTCTGATGTAATTATGATTTGATCATTCAATATGACATAATGAATTCATTAATGTAATGTCAAAAACACATCAGTATTTGAATATCCAGAAGAAAAAAGCTTTTCTGTTTGTAAATTTGTCTGGCTCAACAAAAGAAAAAAATTTATAAGACAAACTTTTGCCAGTAAAGTCAAGAAATAGAAGCCACAAAATAAAATACATGTATGTGTGTAAATATATGTGAATATCATCATAATTACAGATATACAAATAAAGTAGTATTACATTGTCCAATAAATAAATAAAGGTCACTGCAGGGAAAGATTGTAAGCATTAGCTGCAGTCAATTTTTGCAGCTTTCATCTGTAAAAATTGATCTGTTGAGCCAGATCTTGATACTTTTTCTTGCTGTTAAATATCTAAGCTTGCCCCTTGTCCCTAGCTAAGAATCCAGTTTTTCCAAAACACATTAGATTTTTGTGGAAAGACCAGTCACAGAGAAAACCTGATAAAATGAGAATGCTCACTGTTTTTCCATTTTCCCTGACACTTGCCAGGGGACTATATTTACTAGGCTGGACTCTCCAGTACTTAATGATGTCCTCCCTGCCTCTGATGGCTTTCACCTCTTTCCTTGCCAATGTACTTACAAACACATCAGCCTCCTTGCCTCAATATAACTCTGGTGCTGATTGCAGATTGTGGGTGAAACCTCTGTCTATCAGGAGACTAGGAATAGATCAGGACACTCAGCACAACTCTGAATTAAGTAACCTTTCAGCTGTGAAAGACTTGAATCACCCCACCAACTTCACACACTATTCTTAACTGTTTCTTTGTCAGTATTTTTGTTAAAGGGAAAAAGATTAGGATGCTTCCTCCCTTTCTCTGTCTCTGTCTCTCTGTCAATCTAGTAGAAAGAAAAATAGAACATGGACTATAAAGTCCATAGATTCTGCATGAGATGTTCCCTATTACCTCAACATTCACAAATCTTCATCCAGTTTCTCAGAAAGTGTATTAACTGTTGTATGTAACCAGCTGCCTTAGAACACTGAACCGAGGAGTGTAATCTGTGAAAGGAAGAGAAAACAGTGCTAACAGGAATAACAGGTGTGTTGATTCTTATTTGAGGAAAAAGAAATTGTTAACAGTGAGGGTTTAGATTTCAAAAATGAAAATAAAAATTCTCTACTTCTGATAAGAAAAAGCAAAGTCCCAACCATAATTTAAGTGTCAAAGATGGAAAAATAGTCTATAGACTTTATGTAACAAATACCTACAGTTACCCATTTTTAACATAGACAAACTATGAGACCTAAGTTCCTTGATGACATATTGAGAGTTAGTTGTCCAGCCAATTTTGAGAGCTAACCTATGACTTATTTAATTGGTTAGCTCTTCACAACTGTGAAGACTGGCTATTTCTTTTCATACCATATGTGGTTTCTATCTTGCTTTTTATATCTCCCACAAAATATCTGTAGTTGTTTAATTCTGGAGAAAAATCACTTTTGTAAAGGTGGGATTCTGAAATAAGCAGAATGACTAGAGGTTATATATGTTTTAAAGTAAATAATTATCGAGCTCTTGTTATATACTTATAATATGGCTGGACACAGATATATAGACTGCAGAGACATATGTGAAAGAGTTCCCTTGCCCTGGGGTAATTACATTCCAGTGTGAGATACAGACAATAAATAATACTAAAAGAAATACATAATTTCAGATAATGTGACATGGATAATAAATTGAATGATATACAAAGAAAATAAGCATTGGGGGAGGTGCTTTGGTTGTTCAAGAAGATTGTCCTGAGAAGGTGAAAGTCTTAACAGAGCGTTGAAGGTAGAGATAGAACTAGCTATTGAAGAGCTGAGGAAATGTATTTGAAGGAGAGGGACCAGCAAATATCCATGGGTGGAAATTGAGGTTGGACATGTTCCAGGAACAGAAAATTGATTGTGCTTGAAATAGTGAGTAGGGATGAACATAATTAAGATGAGGACAGATGGTAGACAAGGGCCAGATCCTGGTCCTTTGGGGCTGGGATTAGGAGTTTGAATTTTATTCTTGGTTTATTGAGAAACCATTGGAGTGCTTTAAAGACATACTTTAACTTAAATATTTTAAAAATTATTCCGGCAAAGGTTCTAAAAAAGTAGGTCAGATGAAGGAAGAGTAGAAATGAGGCTATACAGTCATCTAGGCTACATAGGTAGTCACTAGAGTGATGATAGTTGAAATGGAGATTGATAAGTGGATTTAGCATGTATTTTGGAAATATAACCTAAAGACTTGCAGCTGATAGATTGAACAGAGACCTTTGTGCTGGTAATTTGGATGACAGGAAAAGAATGGACTCCAGTGTTTGCCATGAGCATGAGGAAGGCTAGAGAACATAGCCTTGCACTTCTGTCCCTTTGCTATTTTCCTGGACCTAAGTCCCCTTCTTTGTCATCTTCCAATCCACTTCCAATTAGGCATTGATTCATTTAGATCCACATAACCCTAGTCTCTTTCCTATGTTAGAGCTAACGTAAATCTCAAAGTCTTCTTCTGATTTTGTTTCCCATTGCGGTTTTTACAATATTTGCACTCTTTCCTCACCCCAGCTGTTGCATTTACCAGAATTTCAGGAGGTGCAGCTCTCCTCCCGCACAGATGCATCAGAATAAATGCCTAGCACAGGATGTCTTCTTTCCTGCCAGGCTGTGGTTGGGAACTTTCAAAGTTGCTTTGATTTTCCTGGGACAGACTATCTTCAGGTGTACTTCTACACCTATAAAATACTCTAAAAGTCCATTTTCTCCAATTGCATTGGTGTTCTATACTTGAATGTCTCCTTTCCCTCCTATGCTCTCCTATTCCATCCAGACTACATATTTAGTGCCCATCTTGGATTTTATCATTTAACTAACATCTTTTGTATTGAATAGCTAGTCTAGCTTTTCATATTACATGTGTGTTTTCTTTTTTATTTTGCATTTTTCCTTTATTCATTCCTCAATGCATCAGTTCTTATCTGCACATACAAATACTTTAACAACAACATACTGCATGTTTAATGGATTATGAGTGTCCATGAATGTACCACAGTAAATAATAGAGTTAAGAGCAGTAATGGCAATTTATAAATCATCTTTGTAGTTATCTTTTCTATCAAAATCCATTCAAGTATGAAATCTGAAAGTAGTTTCTTCTCATGTTAAATCCATGTTTGTTTGATTTTTTGCAATTGAAGGATAATTGCTTTACTGGTCAGAATGGCCATCATTTAAAAAAACCTACAAACAATAAATGCTGGAGAGGATGTGGAGAAAAGGTAACTTTCTTGTACTGTTGGTGGGAATGTAAATTGGTACAGCCACTATGGAGAAAATATATGAAGATTCCTTTAAAAAACTAGGAATAGAACTAGTTTCAAAACCATCAAATCCATGGTTTTGAAACTTACTTTATCATTGGAATTGTTTCTCAGACAGAATCCTGTGTAGGGCCCCAACTCCCAATATGAGAAGGAAACAAGAGGAGAGCTGCTCTGAGGGAAGAGGAAGATGAGCCATGCTCTCAGTCTCCTCTGTGTGCCCTGTGATTATGCTTGAGACATTTATACACAGGAAAATTCACACACAACAAAATGCAGTTTGATACCTCAGTGCTAAAAGAAAATTACTCTAGATCTATTTCTTTAAAATGTCAAATTTGGAAACTTCCCTACGTGTTATATTTGTGTGAGTAAAATTCAGTAATCCTGATGATGCATATCACACAAGCACACACACACATACACACACACGCTCCCCTCTGAATCCTAAGATCATGCTGTTAATACTAAGAAGAAGATTACATTCTCTCAGTAAACATCTAAAAGACCCACCTTCTTCAGAAGTGGAGTTTTGTTCTATAAATAATGAGGCCATCCTTCTGAACTATCCCCAGGTTCTCCTGATTCATGTAGTGTAGGGTCTCCATTGAGGGTTGTTTAGCCTAGAAAGTTCTAGGGCACTATGGCAACTTTGCCACTCTCCACCTAGAATGCTGCTAGTTGTTATGTCTACATCAGCCTGGTGAGGTAAACAGGAATGAAATCTTTAGTACAGGGTCAAATGTGAAGAACTTTGCTCATATTTATGGAGAAAGATCAACTCTCCATATTATCTACTCATGAAAATGTGACTGGGGTGAGGCAGGGTGTCAAAAAAACCACATGACGTATCATCTGGTTAGGCAAGCTTTACTTCTTGACTTTATCAGTGCAGGTTTGGGATTATACCTGCCACTGATCACATGGAGGGAGAGGCAAGAGGACAAACAGGTTAACTGACAATTCATCATCATTCTTGGCCAACTGAATCTAGAATGTTCCAAATAAATCATGAATTAAGACAATCAACTTTGACTTCAACAAGAAGTTCATAATTTTATTACACAATCGCAATTTGACAGACACCTAACTTTTGTATTAGGAGAGGTGTATGGAAAAGACCATAGAGATAGTAACATACTAATCATAGTAGCATATTAATTATTCAGTTAATGTAACAAATTCATAAATATTTAGATCTCCTTTACATTATATATGATAATGAAACCACCAGGATCTATATCGAACAAATAACTTACTGGGTAAAGTTATCAAGAAAATAGATTATCTTTGGTTTCAGGAAGATGACTATGTTTAGATTTGTGCTGGTTCTCAATTATTTCCTAACTTTTCCTCCAAGTATCATAATTGGGTAATATTCAGAAGTGAGAAGGTGAGGAACTGAGTTGCATTAACCAGTGCTTCTTTTCATGTGATACCTTTGGGACAGTGCTTTCCTTGTCTACACTCCATGGTCTTTTACCAGCTCATTCCAAGCAAGAACAGTAGGAGGAAGAACGGATGGTCGGCCAATGGCATCTGTGTTGCTGTTCGATATTATGACTGGCTCCCTTGTCCTGGCAGCAAGTACAGATGTAAAGATGCTTCCTGGAAAATGTTCTTTCGGTTTAGTCAGCAGAACTTCTGTGTATCTCTGCTGTGCTGCCCTGTATTGTTATGTACACTGACCCATCATGTGTTCTTAGGGGATAAAAAAAAACAAAGACATAGCTAAATAAATTTGGCATCTTATGGATACAAAGGCAAGGCAAATGAAAGGTAATATATACTGTGGAAAGAAGCAAGTATTTGAACAGTCCAAAGTTATTACCAGTCTGCTGCTACTGCTAAGTCACTTCAGTCGTGTCCGACTCTGTGCAACCCCATAGACGGCAGCCAACCAGGCTCCCCCGTCCCTGGGATTCTCCAGGCAAGAACACTGGAGTGGGTTGCCATTTCTTTCTCCAATGCATGAAAGTGGAAAGTGAAAGTGAAGTCGCTCAGTCATGTCCGACTCTTCATGACCCCATGGACTGCAGCCTACCAGGCCCCTCCGTCCATGGGATTTTCCAGGCAAGAGTACTGGAGTGGTGTGCCATTGCCTTCTCCTATTACTAGTCACTACAGTGCAAAAAGAGAGATACTTTTTGCTATTTATCAGCACACATGCTAATGTCTTCTCTGAACAAAGTTAGAAAAAGGAAACTGTATAAACCAAAATAGAATCATAAGAACACAGACAGTATATAGATGACACAGCAAATATGTGATAACTAAAAATAAAAGTTTCTGCTGCTTCTGCTACTTTAAATTTTTTAAAATATCTAAATGCTATAAAGACAAAGGCTCCACAATAAAGTTGATTCTGTATTTATTCTGGCACCACAAGCTTGTGATAGATGAGAGAAGTTATTGTGAGTGCATGTCATACAGAATGCAGGAGGTGAACACACATTTTAAACAAAAATGTATTACAATGTATTCTAAAAGTTCTTCTTGGGTCTAAAATCTCAATGACAGTTTCCCAGAAAAGAGTCTGTACTTTAAGATATCTTCCAACTGAAAAACAAATGTAGTCGAAATGTTTGATGAAGCTTATACAAGTTTTCCTAATGGTACTGGCAGATCACTCATAAATATGAAGTAAATAGCATAATAAAGAAGCAGAAAATTAAATACATAAATTACAAGTGAAAAAAACTACAACCACACAATGACAGGATTCATGTACATGAATTCATTTAACACCAACCAAAAGCTTTGCTTACAAGTAACATTTAAGCAGTAAAATTTGAGATGAAAGGACATAAAGTTATTCTTTTCATGGGGAAGAAAAATGTCTGTTTAATGTATAAATCAAGTTTTAAATTGGACATGCAGTCTTGACTAAATATCCTCATCATAATGAAGGGAATAGGTTCAAATAGGTATAGTATAGATGACTTGGCAAATAAAGTTGATACAAATGTTTATTATTTTCATCTTAAAATTTTAATGTGATTTTATGACATGGTGAAAATTATTTGTACTAAGAAATCCATATCATTCTATTTCTAATTTCAAATTAACTTGCAACTCATATTGATTGCAAAGCCCAACTTTCTGTCTTTAGGAGGGAAATGAAAACAGAAGATATCATTATCAATATATCTGTTATTTGCTTCATCAATTATTTAAGCATTTCAAACCATATCTAATGTAGTAACTTAAAAGAAAAATCATTTATTTGCTCATAATTCTTCAATTTGAGCTCAGCTCACATGGGCAGTTTTTTAGTTGGACTTGTCTGGCATTCTTCACAGGGCTGCAGTCATCAGGTAGATTGACTGGTGGTGGCATGCCTAACGTGGCTTTAGATCTGAGGCCTCTGCTGAGATGGCTAATGGCTGAGGGGGCAGGGTCTCTCTTTCCATCTGGTTCCTCTTCCACACTCCTGCAGAGCATGGTACTCTCAGAGTTCCAAAAGGATAAAACAGAAGATATAGGGCCTTTTGACATCTCATCTCAAATTGCACAGAGTCACCTGCAGCGCACTCTTGGTGATCAAAGCAAGTTGCAGGGCCAGCCCAGATTCAAGGGTTCGGGGAGGGGGTGAGATAGGAAAGAGACTCCACCCTTTGGTGAGCAGAACATCACTTTGAAATAAGGACAGGAGGAATTTAGGGTCATATTTTATACTCTATCACAATCATCAAATTTAAAAAAGGAATAGTACTTGGGTATATTAATAGTAACCCAAACATGAATACATAGGAAGAAAATCCTGCAAGTTTGAATTTTTGCTTAAATAAAATAATTTTATTGTGTAAAAGTTTATTTCATGTTCTGATAAACTGTTATAAATATTCTGATTTCTGGAAAAACCTTTCTATGGTGTTATGAACTCCAACACCTGTTACATTATGCAATACATACAATTCCTTCTGTTTAAAGACATCTAGATAAGATTTGCCAACATGATCAATTCCAACACAATTCTAACCTGCTTAATATTAATCTAACAGTGTTCCTGAAAATCCTTGCTCTAAGTTTGGATCAATAACATTCGGCACCAAAAATTGTACATTATTTAGTCTTTTATCCAGTTCTTTTTTTGTAAAGGTTTATCCAGTTGTGTCCATTTATACTTGATAAAGACTATTATTCAGTCATCTAGTAGAGGACATTTTAGAAGTTATTTAGAAATTATTCATCCTCAAAAATTAATTTAAATTTGATTATCTCCCCAAATCTGAATTATTAGAATAAAAATCTCATTATGATTAGATTTTTCCAAAGTTGGGGAAAGTGGATTTTCAGATGTTTTTAAAGGTTTTATATGCTTCATTTTGTTATATTTTATTAAACAGAGATAATTACTCAACTGTTGCTGTATGAGAAGAAATTTGCTATTCATGGGTCTGGAGTGAGACTGTAAGAAATGTAGTAAATATTAAACAAATCTTGATCAAAAGAGTTTTCAATCTACTGATGAGAAGATATGAGCACAAAAATAGTACAAAGATGTTCAAAAAGTATAAATCAAGAAATATAAAGTCTTTAAAATTATTCAGGCTTTAAAGTTAGATGGGGAAACAATGGAAACAATGACAGACTTTATTTTTTTGAACTCCAAAATTACTGCAGATGGTGACTGCAGCCATGAAATTAAAAGATGCTTGTTCTTTGGAAAAAAAGCTATGACCAACCTAGGCAGCATATCAAAAAGCAGAGACATTACTTTGCCAACAAAAGTCCATCTAGTCAAAGCTAAGGTTTTTCCAGTAGTCATGTATGGATGTGAAAGTTGGACTATAAAGAAAGCTGAGCACCAAAGAATTGATGCTTTTGAACTGTGGTGTTGGAGAAGACTCTTGAGAGTCCCTTGGACTGCAAGGAGATCCAACCAGTCAATCCTAAAGAAATCAGTCCTGAATATTCATTGGAAAAATTGATGCTGAAGCTGAAGCTCCAATATTTTGGCCACCTGATGCAAAGAACTGACTCATTGGAAAAGACCCTGATGCTAGGAAAGATTGAAGGCAGGAGGAGGAGAGAACTATAGAGGATGAGATGGTTGGATGGCATCACCAACTTGATGGACATGAGTTTGAGCACTCTCCAGGAGTTGGTGATGGACAGGGAAGCCTGGCATGCTACAGTCCATGGGATCACAAAGAGTCAGACATGACTGAGCAACTGAACTGAACTGAACTGAAAGTTATTTATTTATGTTTCCAAACTGGTCACTTTTAAATCCCCCAGTTGAGAAGAATGAATTTAAAGGACAAGGAAAAAGCCCACTCCCAGCAGTGAAATCAGTGTCTGGAGCACTACAGCACGGGCTAGCCTAGTCTTTGCTGGTGCCTAGAAGTGTGGTGGTTGATAAATATTCTCTCAGATTCTCACATGTCTTTTTACACAAAGGACTTTTGTTGGCATCCATAATCTCAGTAAATCCTACAGCATTCAGTGATACAGGTAGAACCCTTGTTTAACAGATGAAGCAATTGGAGATGAATTAGGGAAAGTAACTTGCCCAGAGCTAAATGAAAAATTAAAACAAGACAGAATTACGGCAAAACGTAGGCCATGTACTCATTCCATTGCTTTCATTTTTCTATATGGAGCAAATTAGCAGCATGATCAGTGGGTAAAAGCTTAATTTTTCAAAAACATCTATTAGTTCACAAGCACTGCAAAATGCAATGGCTCTGAAATAACACACTATGTGACCATAAAATCTGGATTCCTCAGCTGTAATAGTTTCCGCATGAGGTCATGTGTGTAAAGACAAAAGGATAAGTTCTAGTGTAAATGGACACAACTGGATAAACCTTTACATTAAAAAAAACTGGATAAAAGATTAAATAATGCACAATTTTCAGTGCCAAATGTTATTGATCCAAACTTAGAGCAAGGATTTTCAGGAACACTGTTAGATTAATATTAAGCAGGTTAGAATTGTGTTGGAATTGATTATGTTGGCAAATCTTATCTAGATGTCTTTAAACAGAAGGAATTGTAGTTTCTCAGACATCTCTATCCCTTCCGATTGTCTTTCAGTCACTCAGTTGTGTCTGACTCTCTGCGACCCCATGGACTGCAGCACACCAGGCTTCCCTGTCCATCACCAACTCCTGGAGCTTGCTCAAACTCATGTCCATTGAGTTGGTGATGCCCTCCAACCATCTTATCCTCTGTTGCCCCCTTCTCCTCCTGCTCTCCATCTTTCCCAGCATCAGACTCTTTTCAAATGAGTTAGCTTTTTGCATCAGGTGGCCATAGTATTGGAGCTTCAGCTTCAGCATCAGTCCTTCCAATGTATATTCAGGGTTAATTTCTTTTAGGATTCATTTCCTTTAGGATTAACAGGTTTTATCTGCTTTCAGTCCAAGGGACTCTCAAGAGTCTCCTCTAGCACCAGTTGGAAAACATCAATTCCTTGGCACTTGGCCTTCTTTATGATCCAACTCTCACATTTATACATGACTACTGGAAAATCCATAGCTTTGACCAAAGTGATGTCTCTGCTTTGTAATATGCTGTCTAGGTTTGTCATTGCTTTTCTTCCAAGGAGAAAGTGTCTTTTAATTTTGTGGCTGCAGTCACCATCCACAGTGATTTTGGATCCCAGGAAAACAGTCACTTTTTCCATTGTCTCTCCATCTGTTTGCATGAACTAATAGGAGTGGATGCCCTGATCTTAATTTTTTGAATGTTGAGTTTTAAGCCTACCATAGCTTTAGAATTAGGCCACAAGACCAACTATCACCATTTTATAACAAGATCCTTTTGGTTATTTCAAGAGCTGAATCACTTTTGGTGTCTCTGAGATTCTCTTGTCTCTGAATTTAATTAGACATTGGTTCATTTCTCACTCTAGGATCTAAGTCTCTTGGAAGTTCAAGGACATATTCTTGAGGGTAAGCAGATACTCTACAAAGATTATTTTGACCATATTGACATTGCTAATATAAAAACAATGGAAATTGACTTGATACATATATGATGGTTCCATCCTATGAAAACCAAACAATTTCGCATTGTGCTGTGTGAAGGAAGGTTTTACAAAATATAAAGTAGATTATCACATAGCTTAGTAGAGGACAATAGACATGTTTCCACAATTCTAGATGCAATAAGTTCTAAAAGGCAAAGAAGGTAATATAAATTCTTTTGATTGATTTGTTACCAAACTTGACCTGTACAAACAAGGCCACTTGTAATTTTCATTCGTTTATATCTTTTACTGTGAATATATATGTAGTCATGTATTATTATTATGCAGAGATTCATATGCCTCATTATCGAGTACTGTCTCTTTCTAAAATCTGAAAGACTGATCTAAAATAGATCTTGCCAAGTGGTCTCAAAGGATGGGTTATGCACTCATATGGGTGTGATACTGCAAAGGAATCTGCATCAGCTTGACAGTGTGCTATTCTCTATTTTCAGTGACAGCTTTATTGAGACATTAGTGTCCTATTCTCAGTGCTGGTGTTTTTCAGCAAAGCAACACCAACGGTCGTATTTAATTACTGGTGCTCCTTTTCATTGTGTGTGTTTTTTAATATTTATTTACTTGACTGCATCGGGTCTTAGTTGTGGCATGAGGGCCCTTTGCTGTGGGTGCAGGCTTCTCTCTAGTTGAGGTGCTCAGGTTCAGCAGTTATTGAGGGTTTCGTTGCCACACAGCATGTGAGATCTTAGTTCTTGGACCAGAGAGCAGACTTGTGTCCCCTGCATTGCAAGGCAGATTCTTAACCACCGGGAAGTCCCTTTGATGTTTCTTTGACTTGTTTGTGTTAAACTCAAAAATGCATTTTGGTTGCAAATGTGGTAAGAATTGTGGACATTTGAAATTTATCCTGAATTTTATATCTTTATATATTTCTGTAATGTTTTAATAAAAGTGTTTTAGGTCAATACTGAAAGGTTCACTAGATTTTTTTCTTTGCTTGTTTAAAAATAAGCATATTAATCATAGTTGAGAAACTTTGTTTGACAATATACTTATTAACTAGAACAAGGATAACAAGGTAGTAGTTTGGAGTTATTTTCAACATTTTAAACCTTTATATACTGACAGAATTACTCTGGGGGAAGTGTAGCTATGGCCTAAAGTGTAACTGTGATATTTTGCTATGTATCAGGGAAAACAATTTTTACTGCTTGTAACATGATCATGAAAGTATATCTACACTTTATATACAATCTGATTTACTGTTGAAAAATCTCAGTCTCTGTACTATAGGATATCTATATCTTCTCTTTGCAGCAAACAAATATCCAGCCTACCTGTGCTGCTAAACATCTGGTCACCTATCTGAAGCATCTTTAGATTCTGGGAAATGAAAAATTCTCTAAATATATAGTAACTAATTACAAACAATGTACAGCTATTAGTCAATCAGTCTTGTTTAAATAGTTGGGATGCTTTAAAACTTCAAAGATAAAGCAAGTTGTTCTGTGATTACCCAGAGAGGTGGGATGGGGTGGGAGGGCGATTCAAGAGAAAGGGGACGTATGTATGCCTATGACTGATTCATGTTGATGTATGGCAGAAAAAAAAGAACATTGTAAAGCAATTATCCCCCAATTAAAAATAAATAAATTTTAAAAATACAACCAGGGATGTAATTTTGAAATTTAGTACTTACTGCAGAATTTATTTTCATTGTCTATGCCAAAAATAGATGATAAATATCTCACTCTTACTAAGCAGCTAAAATGTAACATTTAAAATGCTCCTCCCTGTGGGAAGATTTATAAGCAAGCAATTATAGCAACCTCATGTTGAGTTGTTGCCAGTTTTATTTTCTAGATACAGGTGTCATCTAATATCCAAGGCAATGATGGTATAGCAATTTCTTTGGTCCCTTTGATCTGAGAAAGAAAATGAGATTTTGAAAGGCTTCTTAGATTGTTCATGATCACACAGCTAATTAGTGTCAGAGTCAAGTCCCCTCACTTTTGAGTCCAAATGTTTGAAGTTTTGTTATCATTTGAAATGCTGTGCTCTAAATCTAAGAAAGAAGTGAACTTATCTGCCCCAAAGCTTAAGATCAGTTGTCCTCAAATGACAAAGCAGTAGTTGAGGCCAGGAACAAAGAGCCTGACTCAGCCAGACCCCCTTTCAGCAGGGCTGGCTTCGAAGCTGAGTCACTGAAAATTAGATTGCAGGGAAAAGGGACTGTGCGTGCCTTCCTGGCCTTATGCTACAAGTGAAAAGACAGGAAACCTCAACCAAACCATTAAATAGAAGAGTTTTTCTAAGCAGGATTTCACCAATCTTAACATTTTATCCTTACTAATTGTCACTAAAGGGTAAGTAAGGATTGTGCTAAAGTATCATCACACCATGTAAGAGAGTTTAGGGTAACGGTTCTCAGGTTTATCATTTTAAATTTTTATAAAGGTTTCCAGAAGACCTTCTGCAGTCCAAAGAAAGAATGGCAAATTGTTTAGGGCAGCAAATCTCAGCCTAGCATCCTCCCAAACCAGTCATTTAGGCAGCCAGCCATGTGCGAGGCCAAATGGTGTCTCATGTCCTATCCTGGCTGAGATCTTCCTAACCTTTTAGAACCACCTTTCTCATAAATCTCAAATTGCATTGCAAAGGGCAGTATTGTGCAGTCATGCTCATCCAGCCTTATATGAAAGGTCCTTCAGTTTATCCAGCCGTTTTGCTTTGCAAGCTGGCTTGGTTATCTCTCTGGTCCTTTAATCAGATGCTGCACTTATCATCTTCAAATGAGAAGCCTGTGGGAAATGAATACGATTCCAATACTGCAGTCTATTCTTAAACAATGAGTATCTCACCTCATCATTGCTTTTTTATTTTTCAAGTCAGGTGGATTCCTTTGCCGTAAAAATGGTTTGAGCATCTTTCTGGGTTATTGCAGTTTTCTTAATTATAAATTAAACCAAATTCCAATCGGTTAAAATATATGACATTACATTGTGGTTTTACTCCTGGCATTCAGTGTCATATTTTTTCCCAATAATTGTAAATGTTACTCAATAAAATCAATATTAATTTTCCATCAGTCTACTGATCCAATAATACCATTATGTAGAACAAAGTTTGCATCTTGGGAAAAAAATCTGAATTTAAATATACTTAAAAAAAAAAAAAACAACTAAAATAATCACAGCAAAACAAATGGTTATTTTCCATGTCCTGAAGGACAAGCAGGGGATATGACCTGCAATGACTCTTCTTATAACAAAGTAGAGAGACTGTCACCTCTGAAAGAATGTGAACCAAATACCTTGGTAATGGATATAAAAAAACAGTGATTCTTTTTTTGTTAAGCTGTTATAGAAGTGATTGTTGTGTTAGTCATTTATATATTCCATGCAGTTCTGAAAATAGCTATCCATTGTTCTTTAATATATTAAAGTCTCTTCTATTGCTTATGGATACAAAAGTGCAACTAGAAAAGTAAGCTCTGAGCCTACCGTACTCGATTGAAATTTGAAAAAAGAACAGGCTTTATAGTTTGAGTTTATTTGGTCTATTGACTTGAATCTATCATACATAAGGACACAACTTTATTATCTAAAATCAAACTGGAAGTTCTGCTTTTAAAATTCAGGGATTTACCAAATTCACTTAACTGAAGCCTCCTATCATTACGCATCCTAATCACTCCACATTCTTCAAAACTTGGGAAAACCAGGTTGCTGTCTATCTTTTTTTCGCTCTGAGCTTTAGTTACAGTAAACAATAACAATGACCACTTCATGATTCTCATTGTGTGTAGCTAATATAAGAAATTACATGCTTTTGAAAAATCTCTGTTAGTTTTACTCTGTCCATTCTCTGTAAGAATATCACACAGGCCTCTTGGCACTCTGAGACCATTTCTATACAGGAATCTTGAAGTCTTCTCCTACATCCTTCTCAATATCCACAGGATACTCTGCTTCAGGCTATAGTCTTTGCTTTCTGCCCCAAATCAAGGTCTCTTCTCCTTCTCCCTGGTGCTTTTGTGCTAAAAGAGATTCATCTCTGATGGTGGGATGGTTGGACCATTTTTCCTAGCGTGTACTCGTTTTCTCACCCAGGTCATGCACTGATCTTCCAAATACCGGGTATTCTGGGCACCTCCTTTATACAGCAACACTTGAAAGCTCTTAGAATTAAAGATAAATAAAACTGAAGTGAGTTAAATTGACATGAGTGCAATGGAATGGATTGGATTACAATGGAAGGGACTGGAATGGGATAACTTGGTGCTAAACTCTGCCTCTTTGTAGCCTCCCATATTTGTACTCTTATGATGCTAAGATTCACTTCTTGGGTTCATAGTTCCTTATTTTAACTTTTGAAAAATCACTGTTATGAAATATTATATCTTCCTGAAGGATGTAAACCAGGTCTTATTCATTCCTTTTAGCCATTTGGTAACTGTTTGTTTGAAAACACAACTTATACCGTTTCTAAGTGATGGATATGGGCACTATACCATAAATAATGTAAACACATTAGCACTGCCAGAGAACAGGAGTTCAATTGCAGCCTAGAAAGACCTTCCTGGCTTTGAGCTGTGGTGTCGATAACAAGCCAGGAAAGTTCACAGAGTTGCATTATCTGAATACTTTCTAGAGAACAGTCTAGAGTTCATGTAATTGAGGTCAAGTCCACTTTGAGTGAAGGAGAACTACCACATGAAGTGGCAGCAGCTACTCCTGAGGGTATGATCTTTTTTGCTTCATCCAGAAAAGGCAAAGTTTACTTTTCCGTAAATACTCATTTAAAAATCATTTCCAATGAGGTGGATGAAACTGGAGCCTATTATACAGAGTGAAGTAAGCCAGAAGGAAAAACATAAATACAGTATACTAACGCATATATATGGAATTTAGAAAGATGGTAACAATAACCCGGTGTACGAGACAGCAAAAGAGACACTGATGTATAGAACAGTCTTATGGACTCTGTGGGAGAGGGAGAGGGTGGGAAGATTTGGGAGAATGACATTGAAACATGTAAAATATCATGTATGAAATGAGTTGCCAGTGCAGGTTCGATGCACGATACTGGATGCTTGGGGCTGGTGCACTGGGACGACCTAGAGGGATGCTATGGGGAGGGAGGAGGGAGGAGGGTTCAGGATGGGGAACACATGTATACCTGTGGCAGATTCATTTCGATATTTGGCAAAACTAATACAATTATGTAAAGTTTAAAAATAAAATAAAATTTAAAAAAAAAAGAAAAAAAAATCATTTCCAGAATATTTCACATGTAAGAAATCGTTGTCTTTTTGTACACTTTTTCCCAGTTCCATTTGCTAACCTTTCTGGAGAAAAAGTGTTTTCTATCAATGATTAAACATTCTATCCCGTATGCATCTGCTGTGAGTAAGGTTCCTCATGAAACGACCACCTCTAGTGTCATATAGACATTCAGGAAGGCTGTGCACTGTTCAGATACACACATCATGTGAGGAGTGAGCTCAGCAGGAGCAGTTTATCTGTTAACATCCCCAGACTTGCTCCCCAGCTGTTTCATTTCACCAGGGGTGAGAAACCTGGCAGACTGCCTGCAGGTATTGATAAGTCAAACATGAGGGAGCTCAAAGTGTCTCAAGATGCTCGCTGAAACCACGTCTTCACATTGACATAGCAGAGGAACAGGAGAATATTCTCTCCTTGGAAATGTGATTGCACTTGTTTTTCCATAAACTTCCATCAGCCAAAAAATATTGCATCTCCCTCTACAGGAAGTTAAGTTGAATAAAGCCACCCTTGAGCTGATGCTGCCCAGGAAGGGGTAAAGAGGAGCTCAAACCCACAGAGGCCCACATGACCAGTTGTATACAATCCTGGTTCTTGGTGGGTAATGAGCTTCCTACTCAGGAGCAGTGACATCCTCCTTTTGTCCCATTCCCCCTCAGTCAGTACAGATGAGAAGTGCTTTTGCTCTCTGCTCAAATAGTTTATGTCACTCTTAGGGATTCACACAGCCCCCATAAGCCTCATAAATGACCCAGAAAAAAGTAAGTCTGACATATGTTTTTCTCAGTGCTGTGGCTGGAATTTCACCAAACATAGAATTATTTTATTATCTAATCAACCCAAGTGTAGGTATTTCAGTAGACAGGCATATATAATGTAAAACTGATACCTTGCTAGGTAAAAAGAATCTCATAAACCTGAATGCAAACTTAATTTTTGTTCTTAATAAAACCTAAAATATAATTTGGTAGGACTGTCTTCATAGGAACTCTATTTGTTTTCTCAAATGATAGCAAAGAATGCTTATTAAAAGAAGTAGGTCTCACCTCCATATCCAGGAATTACTTTTCTTTTTTCCATACGTAAGTAGATATATTCCAATCCTCAGTTCCTATATCATAAGTGAGATGGCATGATCTCTCTGGGTGCAACCTTCAGAGACAGTCCACAGAAAATCCCTGATGTGAGGAAATTACTACAGTTTCTTCCTTCAGAGTCATCTAAGCTTCAGCCTTTTCTTCCGGAGGTCCCAGGTGCAGTGCCCTACCTTGTCAGGCATACGTGGACACTGAATGGACCTTCAGACACTAGCAAGACTCCAAATGTGGGGATCAGAAGTCCTGGTTGAGTCCCTAACTGGTTTGTCATTTATTAGGCATGTCATTAATCTCTGTGAATTGGGAATGATAATACCTAATTTACAGGGCTATAATGAGGAATGACGATACATGTGTGGAACACACTTGAAAGCATAAAGAACAAAATAAATATGAATAATTAAACACCTTGTAATAATTTATATTGAATGCCTGACTCAATAGATACTGGTTTGCCAAATAAAGTTATTGTTCATAAAATGTTACTTTCATCCCTCCCCCTTTGCTGTTGTCTAAGTATGGTTTTTCCAGTGGTCATGTATGGATGTGAGAGTTGGACTGTGAAGAAAGCTGAGCGCTGAAGAATTGATGCTTTTGAACTGTGGTGTTGGAGAAGACTCTTGAGAGTCCCTTGGACTGCAAGGAGATCCAACCACTCCATTCTGAAGGAGATCAGTCCTGGGTGTTCTTTGGAAGGAATGATGCTAAAGCTGAAACTCCAGTACTTTGGCCACCTCATGCGAAGAGTTGACCCATTGGAAAAGACTTTGATGCTGGGAGGGGTTGGGGGCAGGAGGAAAAGCGGACGACAGAGGATGAGATGGCTGGATGGCATCACCGACTCGATGGACGTTGAGTTTGAGTGAACTCCGGGAGTTGGTGATGGACAGGGAGGCCTGGCGCGCTGCGATTCATGGGGTCGCAAAGAGTCGGACACGACTGAGTGACTGACCTGAACTGAACTGAACTGAAGATAGTGTTGAAAGACCTGCTGTTTTCTAGAAATCACACAGACACAAGTGTATAAAAACGCACACACACACACACACACACACCAGATTTGCAAGGTCAGTATTTTCTCATGACATTCCATCATGACATTCATTACCTTTTATTTGTAATTGCTTATTTATTGCCTTCTTGGCTTCCCAGGTGGCTCAGTGGGTAAAGAATCTGCCTGCATTACATGAGATGCAAGACTCAAGATGCAAGGTTTAATCCCTCGGTTGGGGAGATCCCTTGGAGGAAGAAATAGCAACCCACCCCAGTAATTTTACCTGGAGAATTCCATGGAAAGAGGGGCCTGGTGAGCCTGTCTTGGGGTTGCAAAGAGTTGGACACAACTGAGTATCCATGCCTAACCACTTACTTGCCTTGAAGCTCGATGGGGACCAGGAGTATACTTATTTTTCTCATCTTTGTCAAGACCTGGCATTTTGAAGGCACTCACTGAATAAGAAAATCAATAAATGAATGAACACACACATACACACACACACACATACATATCATCCCAAAGCCCTCTCCCACTTCTTTGATTCATGATATTCTTCTATCCAGAAACAAATTATTTCACTCCAAATTACAGACAATGAATATTCCCAGGGCAAGGTTGCTTAATAACCAAATTTCCTCCTACTAAAATGTAAACAATTAAAAACAGAGGCCCATGAGAATTAGTTCTGATAGGGAAATATCATAAGGAAAAAAGGACTAAAAGAGAGAAAAAATGCAGACTGATCCCTGGGCAAGAGTAAACACATGCTCACCTTCTTGACAATTTTGCTCAGATATACCCCATCTTTTTAAAAATGTCTCTGCCTTTTGTTCTGGTCAGTTCCCAATCTTGATTTCACTCAGTGCTTATAGAGGATCTGACTCAGCACCAAATAAATCAGTGAAAATGACTGGGAAAGAGAATATCCAATGAGTGTCATGCTTTAGAGATGCTACAGAAACACTTCTGTGGAAAATGTCCCAAGTCACTAGGGCACATTTGACCTGTGTCTGTATTGCAGCATCAGGACTTATCTCAATATTCCCTGGAATCAAAGAGTACAATCCTAGTGGAAGAATCATAGATTTTGGAATTAGGCATATTGGAATCATATCTTAGCTCAGCCACTTAGGAGCTCTGAATGTGGATCACCTTGGGCAGGTGACTTAACCTTGTTATACTCTATTTCTACAATTATAAAATGAAAATAGCAATGCCTCCTTGGAAAGAATCTGATGCTGCTAATATAAATATGTGAAGTGTTTTGTTTCTTTTTTTATTTCATTTAGTCAGGAGCTTGCAGGAAATTTTAGAAAAGACAGTCTTTTAAATAAAATCATACTACCATAGTAAGGATTAAGCAAGTCTACTCTACTCCAGGAAGAATAATTAAATTAAGGTCCTT
Organism: Bos indicus x Bos taurus; assembly: GCF_003369695.1. Lineage (NCBI taxonomy): Eukaryota > Metazoa > Chordata > Mammalia > Artiodactyla > Bovidae > Bos > Bos indicus x Bos taurus. The sequence continues at coordinate 33,713,807 of NC_040077.1, forward strand.
TATGTAAGAAGGGACTTCCCTGGTGGCTCAGATGCAAAACGTCTGCCTACAATGCGGGAGACCTGGGTTCGATCCCTGGGTCAGGAAGATCCCCTGGAGAAGGAAATGGCAACCCACTCCAGTATTCTTGCCTGGAGAATCCCATGGACGGAGGAGCCTGGTGGGCTATAGTCCATGGGGTCAAAGAGTTGGACATGACTGAGCGACTTCATTTTCACTTTCTATGCAAGAAGAGTTGACTCATTGGAAAAGACCCTGATGCTGGGAGGACTGGGGGCAGGAGGAAAAGGGGACGACAGAGGATGAGATGGCTGGATGGCATCACCGACTCGATGGACATGAGTTTGAGTGAACTCTGGGAGTTGGTGATGGACAGGGAGGCCTGGCGTGCTGTGATTCATGGGGTCCCAAAGAGTCAGACACGACTGAGCGACTGAAATGAACTAAACTGATGTAAGAATATTCTGCAGTTTATAAAATTCTCTCCCTAGAAATCTTCCTCACCTAAGTTCATTGAAATCTGTGACGAAAAGAACAGGTTATATTCCCTCTATTTTACAGAAATGACTGATATTAGGTTAAGTGCCTTGGCTAAAGTTTCAGGAAAAGTCATACAAATGGCCAAGCTAGGTCAAGAGTCCAAGGTCAAAGTTCAAGGCTTTTGACCTAAGGCCCACCAGTTTTGTTTTTTCCCCATAATAAGCCACCTTCCAGAGAAGTTTCCAGAATAGCAAACTTTGAAATCTCTCGGTTTCTCAGTATACGACCGATCCTGCTTTCCTCCTTGTCTGTGATTTTAAAGATATTAATATAATTTGATGTGGCATTAAGTGAGGGAGAGGGAGGGCAGAAATTGCAGGAAGAGATTACAGTATACTGTTCGGGTAGAAAGAGACTGTTCTTTCCAGTTCTAATTTTTTCACCTCTCATCTATAGTTTACAATACTTCTTTGGTCATTCTCATAGTCTCTGCTAGCTCTAAAAATCTATGATACACTGCTTTTTTTCTTTATACCCTTTTGCCAAAAGGGAAAGTGAAGTCTTAGTCACTCAGTTATGTCAGACTCTTTGCAATGCCACAGACTGTAGTCAACCAGATTCCTCTGTCTGTGGGATTTTCCAGGCAAGAATACTGGAGTGGGTTGCCATTTCCTCCTCCAGCAAATCTTCCTGACCCAAGGAGCGAACTGGGATCTCCTGCAATGCAGGCAGATTATTTATTACTGAGCCACCTGGGATTCCCTCTTGCCAAAATGGGAGAAAAATACAAATATTTTGTGGCTATGATGGACTTTTGAGGGGAAGTGAAATGAGGTACATTGTTGAGGAAAAAAAACCAAAAAAGAGATGGGGAAAAGTTAAGACCATATACAAAAGAGTGGCTGATTTTAATAATTGTCCCAGGTTTTCTTGTTTTCTGCTTTTATGGAAGAGTTCAATAAGGAATGGGTTCCATTTCAAGTTCCCTAGCTTCCAAAATCTTCATATGTTAGAGTCGAAAGACATTTCATCTTCTTCCCTCTATCCTCAAGCTCCTAATTTTAAAGAATGAAAAAAAGAAAGCCAGAGAGGTTACCTAACTGAAGCAAAGATGCAGAGAAGTTAAAGGAGTGGCAATTTTTCTTGTGTTTTGCCTCAAGAACTCATTCTTACCCTCAAATAGTGTTAGAGTAAAAAAGTTAACAAACCAATGGTTAGTAAAATCACAGGGAAAATTCCACGAGAAAAATTTGAATTCTTCACATCACTTACGAAGAAGAAGAAGAAGGAAAAAAAAAAAAAACAGTTACTTGGTGTGCAGCCATGATCTCTCTTTATGCAAAGAATGAATGTTGCTATTAGAAAAATGCACTTTTGCCAAATTCACAGCTCTTTCAAAACTGATGGGTTCAATTTTAAATCCAACCCAAATTATGTGGTTCTCAAAATTGTTTATGCATAGCAAAACCCCATTTCCTGCAAGTGAGTCAGCTGTCTGTACATCATTCATAATGCTTCAAGCACTGCAGAAATAATTGTTTGATTTAAATTAATTTTACAGTTCTATGGCTAACTGAGAAAGTAAAATATCTTCATGAGCTAGTTTTGGATTTTTTTTAACTAAAGTAGTGATTTGGTGAAAGATTGCTTTTTTTTTAGTTATTTCTCCCATTTCAAATCACCTAAACATAATCTTCTTAGTTTCAAAGTAAATATTATACTCCTAGTGCAGTGCTCAGTTGCTCCGTTATATCTGAGTCTTTGCAACCCCATAGACTGTAGCCCACCAGGCTCCTCTGTCCATGAGATTTCCCAGGCAAGAATTCAGAAGTGGGTTGCTATTTCCTCCTGCAGGGGATCTTCCCAACCCAAGGCTCAAACCCACATCTCTTGCGTCTCCTGCATTGGCATACAGATTCTTTACCACTGCACCTACTCCTGGTAAATTCACAAATAAATGCTGCTGCTGCTGCTGCTGCTGCTAAGTTGCTTCAATCGTGTCTGACTCTGTGCGACCCCATAGACTGCATCCTACCAGGCTCCTCTGCCCATGAGATTTTCCAGGCAAGAGTACTGGAGTGGGCCCCCATTGCCTTCTCCCAAAATGCTATTGTTTAAAGAAAAGACATAAAAAATATTTGGAGAGGCCATTGGGATGTAGCCAGGCAGTGTAGTCACATATAAAAGAATGGGGCAGACAATAGTGGCCAGACCTGAAGCTCTATATATTCCCTGGGAGTGTCACCCTCTACTGTATCAGATGCTGGGTCTGGTTCTGGGAGAAGCACCATAATAGATGTAAATATGCAGGAAATATGGCTGGAAGGAGGCTGGTTATCTTGGATGTCATTTGGCATGAGGGGATCTAACCAAAGTTAAGACGGTGACTGGACAGGCAGTAAAGCACAGTGTCAAGAACTCCAGGTAGGCAGGTGAGTAGTTAGTCTTGGGCAAATCTGTCTACAAGCAGCAGAGCCCCAGAAAGTAGATAGAAGCAGAAGTCCCCAGTGGGGGACTATCCTAGAAGAGTAGAGACCAAAGCAAGTTACAAAGGCTGGGATTCAGACATGAAAGCATGAGTAGGCTAAGTGTGGAAAGGGACACAGGGTTGGAGAATACGGCAGAAGGCCAGGTACTCTACTTGATCTCCAAGGTCAGGAACAAACCAGCAGCAGATGTGATTTGATCCTGTGTCCCTGAATAGAAGGCTTTACAGCCCTAAACCTCCCATGCCCGGGTCAGATTCCCAGCTCTGGATCCTGGGCTAAACCTGCCTGCCTCCTGACTTAGCTAGAGATGAAGGCACTGAGGCTGTCCTGAGGCCACACCTGGAAGGAGCACTACAACTTTATCACAATAAGTATAAAATCGGGGGAGTGAAATTCTCACATGCCCAATGCTTCACTGGCATCTGATATTCTACACCAAGTTTTGCTCATGTGACATTTACTCTTGCCATCTACCCAAGCCTTTAGTATTCTAGCTAAAAACTATTCCATCATGACAAGAAACAACCGTTAAAGGTCTACTTTTCTAAAACCAGCCTAATAATACTATACAGAGGAAAAAACATGGAACTGAGTCTGTAAGGAGTAGGTTTTCTGGAGCTGCTGGAGGTCTGTGGTGTCACGGCCACCAGCCAGCTTTGATTTTGTCAGAGTGACAAAAACAGGGTGAGCTCACAGGTTCCTTTCAGCTCCAGCTTTCTATATTTTCATTCCAAAACTCAAAAGGTTAAACACTACTAAAGGATCTGGGGCTTTCTCTTCTAGACAGTTCATATGGCATTCGTAACATTGAATGCTCAAATGAAAAACACAAAGAGGACTTTGTCCTCAGTTGCTTCAGAAAGTCATTACAATTTATTAAGTAAATAGCCTAGATTTCAAGTGCATTTATATAACTGTATTAAGAGACCATAATAAAGGAATATTACATTTCTATTGAGCCAACTCTCTAACAGGTATATGATTGAGTTTTTGTTCCTTTTTCTTTAAAGAGAAGAAATTAAGGCTAAAAAAAAACTGTGCTAAAGTTAAAAAGAGACCATTAAAACCCTGCAATAATGAGCTGAGACAAGCTCTTCTGTCAAATTGAACAATGGCTAATGAAAACTCAGAACATATTGCCCAAGCTCTCTCAATCAGTAATATTTGCACTGTATAAAACATTCAAAGTTATCCTATAGTGTATATAGTTTGTAGTACCCAATAAAAGATTTAAGTATCCATGCCAAAGTGATGCAAGATACACCTGTGCTTTGTAGACTCCTTCAATCGATAGTCAGTGAATTATGTGATTGAAGACAGTTAAATACCAAAATTTAAGACAAATTTCAAATTCATAAAAAGTTACCCAATTTAGAATAAGAGGTTTGATGATAATTTAAACAAATGACAAATTGTTATTCACAAATATGCTTATTCTGCCCTTTTTATAACATATTCATACTTAATATAGCAACTCATTCTCCCAGTCATATTTTTCCTGGTGAACATATGCAGGAATGTACTTGCATACATATTAAACTATGATACAAATCTGTGTGTGTGTGTGTGTGTTTGTGTGTGTTTGTGTGTGTATGTGTGTGTGTACGTGCTCAATCACTCAGTTGTGTCCAGCTCTTTGTGACCCCTTGGACTGTAGTTCATAAGGCTCCTCTGTCCATGAAACTTTCTAGGCAAGGCTACTGGAGTGAATAGCCATTCCCTTCTCCAGCAGATCTTCCTGATCCTGGGATTGAACCTGGGTGTCTGCATCTCTTGCATTGGTAGGCAGATCCTTCACCGCTGCACTATCTGGGAAACCAAATCTCTCTTTAACTTTTCCTTAAAAGTTGAAACAAAAACTTCTTGGTAATTAACTATATAGTAAAATATCTGTAAAATAGTTAAGTGACCTTTATTAAACATGATAACATGTTGAGTAATTCTTCCAAACCAAAGTCTGAAATAATTTTTCTTTTTTAACTTAGATTTATACAATGTTGACACAAAATGAAAGGTAATAAACATACTTGTACCTATCCAGTTGGGTGAACAAAATAATATTCTCTAGAGATATGTTAAATTAATAAACATTTTATAGCAATTCTGTGAACATGTAATTAATACATAAAATTTGTCTAAATTCCCAAGCAAAGTAATTTATTAGCTTTCTGTTTACTAAGGTTTTTCACCTTGAATCTCTACACCTGATTTTTACTTATATTTTAATTGTTATGTATAGTACCCTTGTTAAATGGAAACTTTAATTCATTTTTAATTTATTTCTTCAGGAAATATTTATCTCTTTTTCAGACATTGGGAGCTAGATAAGGCCACAATGACAGGAATGAGCTAGTAACTTTACCCTTAAGGTCTCTCACCCAATCATGGCTTGATTTCAGAATTCCTCCTTCTCATATTAAAAAATGTCCCTTTTGACTTTTCTATACCATTTAAGATATTTAATTTATATAGTTTTTACAATATTTATAATATTTTTGAAGATATTAGTTTCAGAAATCATCTGCAAGCATTTAGGCTATCTTTGTGTATCATGACAATTATTTTCAGAACCTAAAGTTATGGTTTCTTTTAAAACTGCAGTTGTATTTATGCCATATGTGCAATATCTGTGAAAAGCTGTAAAGATACTATAAGAAGCCAAAATGTTTTTTTTTTAAGATAAGTATGATATATGATGTTTGAGGTCTGTTTACATTTGATTTTATTTAATTTTCATAAAATGCCTAAAAATCTTACATTCTTCTCATTGCCTCTGGCTAGACTTCTTTCCTTTACCTATTTCTTATATACCTTTAGATTTTTTTTTCTTTTTATACTATCTAATAGCTTTCAGTTCATTCTTCAAAATATAGATACCTAAGACTCTGAGTCTGCTCACCAATGCAGCTCAACGATAAATTCTGAACAAAGAAAAAAATTCTTATTGAGATGTCACTAAACTTTGTTTCATTATAATGCTGCAATTATTTAATCAACCAGAAATAAAAAATTATACAAAGTATTTAACTTAATACCTTAAAGACCTTAAAAGAAATGACAATGTTTCATATGCATCTGTATTGTACAAATCATTCTTTTCACTCTTAAAATTTGAAAATTATTTATGAAGATCTTACTGCCTGTCAGGTTCTGTTCTAGCCAGTGAAAAGAACAGTAAAAATTCTTACACTATAAAGCTTACATTCTAGAGAAAAGAGGTTAACAATAAACAAAAATAAAATTTGAGTGTGTAACTTACAGCATTTTTTACCATAATCATTCAGATGCTTCCTGTGAACCACGTTTCTTTTCAGCTAGAGGTGAGGGGGTGGGCAGAGGAGGGAAGAAGTCTGAAAAAAAATTTGCTCTCATGGAGGGTACAGACAGTTAACATGTATGATAGTGACAACACCTATTATTCTCCAATTTACTCAATTCCAGCTTCCAATATTATACGTAATAGGTGGTGCCTACCTTGAGCTTCCCTGGTGGCTCAGATGGTAAAGAATCTGTCTACTATGCAGGAGACCCAGGTTCGATCCCTGAGTCGGGAGGATCTCCTGGAGAAGGGAATGGCTACTCACTCCAGTTTTCTTGCAGGGAGAATTTTGTGAACAGAGGAGCCTGGTGGTCTACAGTCCACGGGGTCGCAAAGAGTCAGACACAATTGCGCAACTAACACTTTCACTTCACTTTTACTTTGCACTTAACCTCACTTAATGGCTTTTGGTCTGCATTACTCAGAAAGAAAGAAAGGAAGGAGGGTTAAAAGGAGTTGTCTTATCTGTCCAGAACCCATTGTAAACTCCAATTTTATTAGAACAGGATTTGACTTCAGAGTGTAAAGAGTTATTTTGGAGTATTGAACATAGCTAAACTGATAATTTTATAATTATCATCTTCTTCCTAAAGAATGGTCATATTTTTCAGTTATCTTGTTTTCTTGTGGTATGTGTTGAGTTCATACAATAAACAGATAGAGTAATAGTTCTGTCTTTGTTCAGTGAAAAATTACACTACTGACATGTCCTGGGTAGACTGTATCTTTTGAATGCCTGGATTACCCTATCTCCCTTCAACTGAGAAAATTCTGCTCATCTTTTAAGTCTAGGCTCCCCAAAAGTTATTTGAACAATAAAGGCACTTCCCAACACTTAACCACCCAGGTAGAATTGTTCCACTTTTCCTTTGGGTATGGCTCTAATTCACTCAGAGCTGCTGAAATGAAAATGTTACTCTTTGGTGCTTACAGTTTGATCTCTTCCTGACCCTCAACTTTGCTCACCAGAATGAAAATCCTTCAATGGCAATTGCTGTCTTGTCTTTGCAGCTTCAAGCAAAAAGTGCCTGGTCTTTATTAAGTACTTAATACATGTTTCCTGCTTAAATGTATAATAAGCTAATGAATAAATGTTTACATAAGGTGGCAAAATGACAGTCTCTTATTTTTCCTTCCTGTACTTAACAATTATATTTTCCAAGACAACCCGTTCAATTTAGGCAGGTCGTTTTTGCCCACAGGCTAGGCCATAGGGGACTGTCTGAGGAAGCCTCATTCTCATCTTATTATAAATAAATGAGCTGACAATACCTACGAAGCTTTTATAAAGCACCTGAAAAGTTTCAAAATATTATACTATCCCTAAATAAAATTGGATTAGGACAAAGTGACCATGTTTTATACAAAAATAGATTTAGAAAATATAATAAATCAAGATAGGTGTTCTGACTGTGAGGCTGGTGAACAACTTGAAATATGGTGGAAAGGGAAAATGCAGAGTTACAGACAACAGATGCCTCTTTTCGGGAGGAAAAGGCTGATGCTGGTGGACTCCACAGAAGGCAGTGACCTCTTAGGTTAATGTCTTTCAAAGACATTCTGTTCTCCACTGTGAGCATTAATAGGGCAGGGCATGGTTCCCAGATAGATGAAAGTGACTTGTAATATCTTAAAGCAATAAATAATAAGCTAATATTTATTAATTATTTAGTGTACTAAGCACTTTATAGCCATTATTGTTTTTAATCCCTACAAAACCCTTTATTTTCCTTGTATTTTATAGATGAGGAAACAGAAAAGATCCAGTAATTTATGCAAGGTCAAACACCTCAGAATAAAGAAAGGAGTTAAATCTAAGGTGTCAGCACATTCTTACCCACTCTTCTGCTTCCAAACTTAAAAATATCAAGAAAACTCTTCAGATGATGAAATTTTTTAAATATAATTTCACATTCCTTGTAGTGGTCTTGGAAGACCAAGGACTGACTTTAGATTTGCAGTGTCATAGTATGGCTTAGAATCACGGGAAGAAGTCTCCACTCTACCACGTCAGGGTAACTGAACCACCATTCAGCAGGTGACTGCTTAAAGGGACATGTTAAGATCCTTCATACGGCAGCATAATTCTGCCATTTCTCCTTCCCATCTTATTACCATTCAGTAAATATTGTCATCCTTTGGTATTTCTTATCAAGATATTTTGTGTGCTACTAATATATGTAAAACAAATTCTATCCCGGTGGAGGAATATACTAAATAATTAAAATCTATTTAAATTGCTTATGTTGTCCAGCTCATGTAATGGAGGTGTTCCTAGGGCTAGTTATTTATTTTTTTCCTAGTGATTTGTTTGTACATGTTACTTTAATGAGTGATGATCAGGAAAGACATATATCCTATGTTACTCTGGTCTGAGCATCATGTAAAAAAGACCAAATGCAAAAAAAAAAAAAAAAAATTCCAGACCAAAAACAACTGAAGGATGCTGAAAATTATTGCTCATTCCTACAGGCAGTATTCTGTTACGGGTGGCAGGCGTTATGCCAGTCTAACAGAAGGACATATTGAGGCCTCTACTTTTTGGTATGAAATATTAATAGTGAGGGCATGGTTCCAAGCTGAGTACATAAAAACAAATTACTTTGTAGGTTCAGGGGATATGCTATAGTTAATCTGTCGCTGAGCTGAATTAGCCTTCAGAAATAAAAATTGCTCCCAGTAACATGTTTAACCTAAGGCTCAACTTATTTTAACCAGGTGGGGCTTTGGGGAGACTGTTGAAAGCTATTATAAATTTTCTGAACTCATCAAATATGGAATAAGAAATTCAGTGCAGAAGACAATGTATTGATCCAAGGATGCTAAAAATAGAGTGGGGACCTAGCTCTTAATGACCCTCAGAAGTAAAATCATGTAGTAATTTTACAGATGCTAAAATATTATGTTGTACTTCCTTAATCCTAAACCAATAATCCTTCTCATCCTTAATGTTACAAAGAATTAGTGATCAAGGTCACTTATAAAATATTCTGTTATATCTAATAAGGGAAAATAACCTGTATAAATGTTTCTTTAAATTTACCACAAAGGGTCTTCCCAAGGTTTTTCAAGAAAGAAAAGCAGAACAGATCAATTGTATAAGCAATTTGAAGGATTGGTGAATTCTCTTTCACCTCTCTGGACCTCAGTTTAAGATTTCAAGTGTGCATGGCCTGTTTCACATTGGCAGAGCTAAAAAAATTCACTGAGAATTTACAAATATAACAATTCTCTTTCAAGATCTTCACTAATGCTTTTAACTGGGACTCAGCCTCTGTGAAATTTTTGCCCTGTTCCTTAACCTGGGTCATGCCATTTAAACTCTCTGGATCATATCTATAAATCAGGTAGAAAAAAATGCAAGTTCTAGCCATGGTACATAGAGATTCTGGAAAAGAAGTTTAAAAAAAAAGAAAAGATAAAAATGGAGGTATAAAAACAGGATCAAAGAAGTATCATATGTTAGTAATAATTGTTTTAAAATAGATTGTACATGGAGAGGAGGATGTAAAAGAAAATGCAATTTATAAATTTTAAGCTATGAAAGAAAGTAATTTTGAACTTTAATTGTTTATTGCTATTAACAAATGAAAACTCTATTCTAGATAAATTGTTAAACCTCTGATAATAATAGCTGTTAGTTTTTTTTGGAAAATATATTTATTAAATAATTCCACAATAAATCATTGTTGTAAACACTAGGCACAAGAGAATGTCAAGGGGAAAAGAAAGAACTAGGAATTAATTCTTTCTTAACTTGAGAGATTTTAGATACGGACACTGATGTCTATAACCATAAGGAGACAATGCCATGAAGTCTTAATATCTAAAAGAATCTCATTTGTTGAACTCTAATTATATGTTTTCATCTAACAGCATGCAGGTTAGTTTTTCTATTTTGCACTTCATGAACTTTTAACTGAGTTTCTAACTTCTTTTTTTACAGAATAGTAGGTAAGCAGCCATATCTGGGAAATTCAAGGACACAGCACAGGAAGTTGTTGAATCTTTGTGAAGACATTTTTTTATCTAATAGATTTATGCCATTTCATCCTAGCTTTACTACTAGCTAGAAAAAGCATAATCACCTTATGTGCTAAGCCATGCAAATAAAACCATCACTGAAAAGTGTGTGTATAAATGTCCATATTGTGTTAATCAATAAATAATATAATATGAGATGGTGTAATTAAAATGTAAATGCCTGCATGCCTTAGAACTTTTATCGGTGGTTTCTTACTAAATAGTATTTATGTGTTTAGCACTTTCCTATAAGTCATGATAGGATTTCATGCTGAAAACCACCCACCAGGGAGTATTAACTGAGTTCTTAGATGAAGTAAGCATGTTTCCTCAGATAGTATGTGGCAGAGACCAAACTCAAATCCTTGTCAGTTGTCCTTGCCTGGGAGGTGCTTATCACTGCACATTTAAGCTCAGTGAATATGCCATCTTTCATTTAGTGGCAGTCACTTAAATTACAAGCGTTGAAAATAGTTACTCTATGAAAAGTGACCTTGTGTTTCTGAGTCAGATAAGTGACAGTTTGAAGAAAGACCAAAGCTCTACCCTTATCCTCAAATGTTAGCAATAGCAGTAGGATCTCCACAAGGACAAGCATGCCTCTCTATCTCCATGGTCCCACTGGGCTATGTGTTACAGGTGTGGACACCCAACTGAAACATGGATTCTAAAAGGGCTGAGTTTGTGCAGAATATTTATTTTTTTTTAATTTAATTTAATTTTATTTTTAAACTCAGTGCTGATTCCCTCCTTGTTCTTGTTAGCATTAATGGTATATAATATTGTCTGTTTTCTTTGTCCTTAGAAATTTACAATGACAGTAAAAGAAAGGAATTTAGAAAAACTTTTTTTTAAATTTTATTTTATTTTTAAACTTTACAAATTGTATTAGTTTTGCCAAATATCAAAATGAATCCGCCACAGGTATACATGTGTTCCCCATCCTGAACCCTCCTCCCTCCTCCCTCCCCTACCATCCCTCTGGGTCGTCCCAGTGCACTAGCCCCAAGCATCCAGTATCGTGCCTCGAACCTGGACTGGCAACTCGTTTCTTACATGATATTTTACATGTTTCAATGTCATTCTCCCAAATCTTCCCACCCTCTCCCTCTCCCACAGAGTCCATAAGACTGTTCTATACATCAGTGTCTCTTTTGCTGTCTTGTACACCGGGTTATTGTTACCATCTTTCTAAATTCCATATATATGCGTTAGTATACTGTATTTATGTTTTTCCTTCTGGCTTACTTCACTCTGTATAATAGGCTCCAGTTTCATCCACCTCATTAGAACTGATTCAAATGTATTCTTTTTAATGGCTGAGTAATACTCCATTGTGTATATGTACCACTGCTTTCTTATCCATTCATCTGCTGATGGACATCTAGGTTGCTTCCATGTCCTGGCTATTATAAACAGTGCTGCAATGAACATTGGGGTACACGTGTCTCTTTCCCTTCTGGTTTCCTCAGTGTGTATGCCCAGCAGTGGGATTGCTGGATCATAAGGCAGTTCTATTTCTAGTTTTTTAAGGAATCTCCACACTGTTCTCCATGTGCAGAATATTTATTTATTTATATTTAATATATTTTTATATTTATAAAATATTTTATATTTATATATGTTTTATATTTATATATTTTGACTGCACTGGGTCTTCATTGCAATGCGAGGGCTTCTATCTAGCTGTGGCACATGGGCTTCTCTAGCTGTAGCCCTTGGGCTCAGTAGTTGTAGCACGTGAGCTTGGTTGCCTGATAGCGTGTGAGATCTTACTTCCCCAACCAGGGATCAAACTCACGTCCTCTACTTTGAAAGGCAGATTCTTAACCACTGGACCATCAGAGAAGTCCTGAATACTAAGAATACTTAAGTTAGACTTTACTGAGGACCCAGGAACAGCAACATGGGCAAGACAAAGAAAATGACATAGACATTGAAGATCTTGCCAGTTTGCAAGATCCCCTTCCATTTGAAATTTGCCAGGAAGCTGCTTCTCCTTGGTAGAGGCCACTCTTCTCTGACCACTTGGCAATATTTTAAGCTTTCTCAAAGCCCGGGGCCAAGCCCACAAAGAGACTAGTCTGCCTCCCACATTTGACATCTGAGCTAAGAATGGAAGTCTTTTCTCTCGGTAGTTAACACCAAAAATATTCACTCCTTTATATATTGCCTTCGCACAGCAGCTCAGAATTACCCTCAAGCCACTGCTAAGCTAGTTCAGAATAGTACCCAGGACAACCAAGCTCCATGTAAGAGACAGGTTCAATGTTCATACAGCAACATATATTGAAGGAGCTGTCTGTATACTATGAAACCCATATCCTTACAACTAAAGCCTGCCTCAGTTACCTAACTCTTTAATTGTGATTTAATATGAGCAATATTTTTAAATAAAATTACCCACATTATGAATCAATAATACATTTTAATTAATGGCAATGCAAGGGCAAATTCTTATTTTTCACATAAAAATTTTAGAATTGTTTTAAAGCAAATGAGATTCTGTTTTTTCAGCAACAATGACAACTACTACTTCATAGCAAAAGCAACAGCTACAGAAAAAATATAAATAAATAAAAGGAAAGAGAGTGTTTAAAAGGAAAAGAGAAGCGAGGGCATGGTGCTGCTGCTGCTGCTGCTGCTGCTGCTGCTGCTGCGTCGCTTCAGTCGTGTCTGACTCTGTGCGACCCCATAGACAGCAGCCCACCAGGCTCCCCCGTCCCTGGGATTCTCCAGGCAAGAACACTGGAGTGGGTTGCCATTTCCTTCTCCAATGCATGAAAGTGAAAAGTGAAAGTGAAGTCACTCAGTCATGTCCGACTCTAGCGACCCCATAAACTGCAGCCTACCAGGCTCCTCCATCCATGGGATTTTCTAGCAAAAGTACTGGAGTGGGATGCCATTGCCTTCTCCGAAGGGAGAGCATAGCTATTATATAATCCATCATGGGTTTTAATATAAATTAGATGCATAAGGTAATCTTGTGTGTGTGTTAGCCACTCAGTCGTGTCCGACTCTTTGAGACCCTATGGATTATGGCCTGCCAGGCTCCTCTGTCCATGGAATTCTCCAGGCAAGAATACTGGAGTAGGTACCCAGTCCCTTCTCCAGGGGATCTTCCTGACCCAGGGATCAAACTTGGGTCTCATGAATGGCAGACAGATTCTTTACTGTCTGAGCCACCAGGGAAGCCCAAGGATGGTCTTGCTAGAATGTAAATAAAAATTACAGAATCTGAGAGAAATCACTTACTGAGCAAAACATTTGATGCTATAAAAATTAATAGTCAGTGGAAAAATCATTTTCAAGTTATAAAAAATATTATTCCAATTCTATATTTTAAGTATGAAGTTGCCTGATTACCTTGGTTTTTCTATAAGAATCATTCCATTTTAAGAGCAGACAACCTTACAGAAACACATACTGGAAAAAATGGCCTCATAGTTATTCAAGAACGGTGAATCAGAGAATGAGCCATTGCCTTAAGAGTCACCTTCTAAGAAGTCTGATTACAACCCCTTTAATTTTCTGTAACTCTGCAATATCTAAGTCACAATTACTTGTAAAATAGAATTTCTATTTAGAACAAACAGCTCAGGAAATCAAGTTAGTTTTATCTGTTTTATCCTTCAGTTTCAGTATTGAAAGTACGATATAGACATTAAAACTATGTGTTCAAAAAACTACTTCTTTTTCACACTTGACTGGCCTCAGTAATTCAAAGGCATGGTATTCCTAACCTTGAATATTGATGGTATCTTTTTATACACAAAGGTGAAACAGAGCTGGAGCATCTTGTAATGTCTTTTGTCCCTCTCTCCTCTTTGTAATCTTGGTTGCTAGTCACCCAACTATGTGCTGATTCCCAAATGGTCCCAGCCTTCCCTTTCGACCTACAGCTTCTACTCTCTCATGAATTCTCCTTGAGGCTAGAGTGGTGTGCTACTTTTCTTCCTGCTCTGATGTTGTAGTTACAAGTTACCTGCTTGCAGGGAGATGAAAAATCTTTTCAGCTCAGACATCTCTAAGACCAGAGCCTTTCATTCACAAGAAATATTGAAATAGCAGAGACATGCTTCAGGAATGTTAACTTTTCCAAACACAGAGGAAAACTTGGTTCCTTGATTCATAAATTTTGTGGATGAAAGTTGGCATTGACTTTATTGAATTTGGGAAACATGATGTTCTGGCTAGTTGCCACACAAGGATTATGCTTATATTAGGCATCTTCACCATTTTTTGGAGTTTACCCCCAAAGAGAATCATCACAGACAAAGTTTATATGCCAGAAATTATTTTAGAAAGCTATAACTAATGCCCACAGTGGGTGTCATTTTTAAAGATCAGGACAAGTTCTACCCTGTTTTGGTAACCAATACATTTCTGTGAAACAATTCTACATTGTAAGTTATGTTCACACAATTCAAAATTCCATATATTAAATATCATTGAGACAAATATATTTCAGTTATACACACACACCATTTACCTACCATTGCCCAAACAGACACAACTGTAACTCAGCTATACAGCTATACAGTCTATGCTGTCACATTTTGGATGGCTTCCTTACCCCATCAATATAAATATCATCATCATTTCATTGGTCCCATATGTTTTCTTTTCTTTTCTTTTTTTTTTTAACACAGGTAGATTTTTTTTTTTTTTGGAAGTGAATTTATTTTTTTTTAATTTTATTTTATTTTTAAACTTTACAATATTGTATTAGTTTTGCCAAATATCGAAATGAATCCACCACAGGTATACCTGTGTTCCCCATCCTGAACCCTCCTCCCTCCCCATACCATCCCTCTGGGTCGTCCCAGTGCACCAGCCCCAAGCATCCAGTATTGTGCATCGAACCTGGACTGGCGACTCGTTTCATACATGATATTATACATGCTTCAATGCCATTCTCCCAAATCTTCCCACACTCTCCCTTTCCCACAGAGTCCATAAGACTGTTCTATACATCAGTGTCCCATATGTTTTCATGTTGCATTCAATGAAGCTTCAATTTTAAAGCAGTTACAACAAAGACTGACAATGGTGATGACACAAAGGAAACAGCTGGGCAATTTGGAAATGTTATAAAATGGTTATGAGTATCTTTGTAGTGAAGTGTGAAGTCATAGAAGTGATAAACTAATAAAGAGGGTAGCTTTTGTTTTCTAAGTCCTTGCTTTTAAACATTCTAAAATGTTGGCAAAAAACAATATTGGTTCTTGGAGTAATGGTAAATATTAGAAGTATTTTAGGCAGCTTCTGGCATATTCAGCAACTTTATTACTAATTCTGCCATTGCTAATCACAGCTGACTCACATTGATTTTTTTCTGCAGTTTGTTAGAATTCTTCAATATGGAATTCTTTAAATTTGGTCTTATAATTGAGTTCTTTAAAAATTGTTCATTACTCTGGAGTTTACTTCCTTAAATTCAGTGGTTCAGATTCTTCATCTGTGAATTAAAGAGCCTAAATTTGATGAGTTCTAAAATGCTCTGGTTCCATGACATCTGAGCTATTTGACTTCAAAAGGCTTTTGTACCTTTCCTACCTGTAGACCATCTATTTATTCTTTTAGACTGCTACAGCTCTTTTACAAAAACACTTTGTTTTGTATTTTAGGTTTGTATCAGAACTTCATGCACTTTATTCTTATTCCCTTGCACCTGCCTTTAGTGGATCAAAGCAAAAAAGAAAAAGTTTAGGGTTGGGTATGAACTCCCCAAAATGCATCTCTGTATAGCTATTTTTTAATTCTTATTTGTGAATTTCCTACCCCAACACTACTGACTTCTTTTGCTTATATATTTTAGCCTGTATACAGACTAAACTTTATCTAAAATAACTCAAAGACCTCACGATATCTATAAAATGGTTTGTTTACCAGAGCTTTGGTTATAAGAATTTCAAAGCAAACTTTATTTTTTATAAACTCCAAATTTGAGTAAGACACATAAAAAGTGGGGTACATAAAACGATACTCAAGTTTGAGTAAAATTTTAAAAGGCATATATTATTTGTAATCATAAGGGCTTCCCAGTTGGAGCTAGTGGTAAAGAACCCACCGGCCAGTGAAGGAAGCATAAGAGACGGAGGCTCAATCTCTGGGTCAGAAAGATCCCTTGGAGGAGGGCATGGCAACCAACTCCAGTATTCTTGCCTAGAGAATCCCATGGACAGAGGAGCCTGGTGAGCTACAGTCCAGTTCACTTCAGTCACTCAGTTGTGTCTGACTCTTTGAGACCCCATGGACTGCAGCACACCAGGCCTCCCCTGTCCATCACAAACTCCTGGAGCCTACTCAGACTCATGTCCATTGCATTGGTGATGCCATCCAACCATCTCATCCTCTGTTGTCCCCTTAACCTCCCACCTTCAATCTTTCCCAGCATCAGGGTCTTTTCCAATGAGTCAATTCTTTGCATCAGGTAGCCAAAGTATTCGAGTTTCAACTTCAGGGTCAGTCCTTGCAATGAATATTCAGGACAGATTGCCTTAGATGTACTGGTTGGACCTGCTTACAGTCCAAGGGACTCTCAAGAGTCTTCTTCAACACCACAGTTCAAAAGCATCAATTCTTCAGCACTCAACTTGATAGTCCAACTCTCACATCCATACATGACTACTGGAAAACCATAGCTTTGACTAGACGGACCTTTGTTGGTAAAGTGATGTCTCTGCTTTTTAATATGCCATCTAGGTTAGTCACACCTTTTCTTCCAAGGAGCAAGTGGCTTTTAATTTCATGGCTGCAGTCACCATCTGCAGTGATTTCAGAGCCCAAGAAAATAGAGTCTGTCACAGTTTAAACCGTTTCCCCATATTTTGCCATGAAGTGATGGGACTGGATGCCATGATCTCAGTTTTCTGAATGTTGAGTTTTAAGCAACTTTTTCACTCTCCTCTTTCACCTTCATCAAGAGGCTCTTAAGTTATTTGCTTTCTGCCATAAGGGTAGTGTCATCTGCGTGTCTGAGGTTATTGATATTTCTCCCGACAATCTTGATTCCAGCTTGTGCTTCTTCCAGCCCAGCATTTCTCATGATGTACTCTGCATATAAGTTAAATAAGCAGAGTGACAATATACAGCATTGATGTACTCCTTTTCCTATTTGGAACCAGTCTGTTGTTCCATGTCCAGTTTTAACTGTTGCTTCCTGACCTGCATATAGGTTTCTCAAGAGGCAGGTCAGGTGGTCTGGTATTCCCATCTCTTGAAGAATTTTCCATAGTTTATTGTGATCCACACAGTCAAAGGCTTTGGCATAGTCAATAAAGCAGAAATAGATCTTTTTCTGGAATTTTCTTGCTTTTTCAATGATCCAGAGGATGTTGGTAATTTGATCTCTGGTTCCTCTGCCTTTTCTAAAACCAGCTTGAACATCAGGAAGTTCATGGTTCACATATTGCTGAAGCCTGGCTTGGAGAATTTTGAGCATTACTTTACTAGCGTGTGAGATGAGTGCAATTGTGCGGTAGTTTGAGCATTCTTTGGCATTGCCTTTCTTTGGGATTGGAATGAAAACTGACCTTTTCCAGTCCTGTGGCCACTGCTGAGTTTTCCAAATTTGCTGACATATTGAGTGCAGCACTTTCATAGCAGAATCATTTAGGATATGAAATAGCTCCACTGGAATTCCATCACCTCCACTAGCTTTGTTCGTAGTGATGCTTTCTAAGGCCCACTTGACTTCACATTCCAGGATGTCTGGCTCTAGGTGAGTGATCACACCATCACAGTTATCTTGGTCATGAATATCTTTTTGTATAGTTCTTCTGTGTATTCTTGCCACCTCGTCTTAATATCTTCTGCTTCTGTTAGGTCCATACCATTTCTGTCCTTTATTGTGCTCATCTTTGCATGAAATGTTTCCTTGGTATCTCTAATTTTTTTTGAAGAGATCTCTAGTCTTTCCCATTCTATTGTTTTCCTCTATTTCTTTACATTGATCAGTGAGGAAAGGCTTTCTTATCTCTCCTTGCTATTCTTTGGAACTCTGCACTCAAATGGGTATATCTTTCCTTTTCTCCTTTGCCTTTAGCTTCCCTTCTTTTTTTGGCTTTTTTTAAGGCCTTGTCAGACAACCATTTTGCCTTTTTGCATTTCTTTTTCTTGGGAATGGTCTTGATCACTTCCTCCTGTACAATGTCATGAACCTCTGTCCATAGTTCTTCAGGTACTCTGTCAATCAGATCTAATCCCTTGAATCTATTTGTCATTTCCACTGTATAATCATAAGGGATATGATTTAGGTCATACCTGAATGGTCTAGTGGTTTTCCCTACTTTCTCCAATTTAAGGCTGAATTTGGCAATAAGGGAATTGCCATAAGGGTGGTCTCATCTGCATATCTGAGGTTATTGTCATTTCTTCCAGCAATCTTGATTCCAGTCCTGTAGCCACTGCTGAGTTTTCCAAATTTGCTGGCATATTGAGTGCAGCACCTTCATAGCATCATCTTTTAGGATGTGAAATAGCCACAGTCAGCTCCCGGTCTTATTTTTGCTGACTGTACAGAGGTTCTCCATCTTTGGCTACAAAGAATATAATCAGTCTGATTTCAGTGTTGACCGTCTGGTGATGTCCATGTGTAGAGTCTTCTCTTGTGTTGTTGGAAGAGTTTGTTTGCTATGACCAGTGTGTTCTGTTGGCAAAACTCTGTTAGCCTTATCCCTGCTTCATTCTGTACTCCAAAGCCAAATTTGCCTGTTACTCCAGGTAGCTCTTGACTTCCTACTTTTGCATTCCAGTCCCCTCTAATGAAGAGGACATATTTTTTGGGTGTTAGTTCTAGAAAGTCTTGTAGGTCTTCATAGAACCATTCAACTTCAGCTTCTTCAGCATTACTGGTTAGGGCGTAGACCTGGATTACTGTGATACTGAATGGTTTGCCTTTGAAATGAACAGAGATCATTCTGTTGTTTTTGAGATTGTGTCCAAGTCCTGCATTTTGGACTCTTATTGACTGTGATGGTGACTCCATTTTTTCTAAGGGGTTCTTGCCCACAGTAGTGGATATAGAGTTCATTTGATTTAAATTCACCCTTTCCATCCCATGGAGTCACAAGGCTTCGGGCATGATTGAAGTGACTTAGCTCACAGGCATTTGTAATCATATCTTCCACAGTTTACTCACTAATTAATATAGCTTGATATAGGTTTTCTTTTCAGATTTCAATTTTGTACTCAAAGCATACATTCATACCATATAACCCATGGTATGTGGAATACCCAATACATTATGTTCTGCAAGGGATCATTGCAGCTTGAGGGAGAGAGTGGGATTCTTCTGATTCTCACCTAAACTGGGTTTCGCTCCAGTTCTGGCAGAGGTGACAGAGAGATAGAAGGAAGGAGAGAGTTTAAGCCTTTGCAGAAATGACCCAGAATATAGACAGGTGACTCAGATCAAGAGCACTGTCATCTTATGGTAGACAGATGGGAGAACCAACTGGAAAGAGTAAAACCCAGCTCAAGCCCTTGTGAGTAGGAAAAACAGCCCCAGCACAGCTGCTGGGGTGCAGGGTCCCTGCGTGGCACACACACTCCAAGTGTCCCTGTGATCACCAGCCCCAGCGCAGTCCTCACTTGGTTGTGGGCATGCAAGATGAATAACCTAATTTTGGACCTTCTTTATGTCCAAAATTATTCTGTAGTATATGACGGGGAAACACATTTATTTTAAAGGCACTGCTTATAAACTTCCCTAAATGATATCTATATCTAAGTAAATAACCTCAAGTTACAGTAATTTTAAAAGCATTGCATGTGTTATTTTTTATCAGTAAAAATCAAATATCATGTCAATTAACCACAGAAACAGATCCCACAATTAATGCAATAAGCCACATTTAAGAATACTTTTTAAATGTAAAACTGTTTGGTCAGGGAATTAATATGTCTTTTGTAATTTTTAATAGCTTGTTAAACAATTTGAATATCAAAAAACCCACCTGTTTTCTGTAACAGGTTGTTAATTAGGAAGAGATTTTGGAAACTCTAGTTTTATTCATCAACTTATATTCAATTCACAGCTAACTCTTCACTTTGATTTTTTTTTCAAATGATTCATTAAGGTTATTTAATACAGAGCTCTTTAAATGTGGTCTTATAATTGAGTTCTTTTAAAAATGTCTATTATTCTGGAATCTAGTTCCTTAAATTCTCTGGTTCTTAATGCTTAAGTTAGGTTTGGAAACATTCCTTTTGTTTCCACCAGTATTCAGTCTACACCCTCATTAGTCTCTAGATATCCCTTGGGTATATAGCTGAGATATATCTTGTTATGTTAAGAAAAGAAAAGGAAATGGAAAATTCTTGAATATGATCTCTTTGCAGAAGAAAGTGCCAATTAAAGCACTCCATGTTATTCTTTCTGAACATACATATGTCTTATCAAAATAGTTTAAAATTCTCTTCACAAAATAATGCAGATTTTTAAGGTTGAAATCTCTTTGTTTACAACACATATGCTTATAAATAGTTGCTTCCTGTAATATAAAGATAATTTTGCTCATGATTTAAGAGGCATCCTTGAGATATCTTTCTATACAATGTTACCTCCTATTTTTAAGGACATTAGAAAAAATAAACATTTTCTTTAGGTTAGGTGCACCTAACCTAAAATAAATAGATTTATTAAAATAAATATCAAATAAAACATCAAATAAAGGAGATTAATTAAAATAATTATATACCCCTACACAAACATACCTCCCTCACTCTAGATTGAAAATTCAAAATCAAATCAACAAATTAATCTGCCAAACTTTTCACTGTCAATCTTGCTATGAACCTGCTAAAGTGTCACTAAACTCATAAAGGGCACGGGCTGTATCTGAGCCTTATTCATCTTTAAATATCATTTTTTTGTCAACGCCTGGCAGGTAGAAAGCTCTAATAACCTGTTTGTTGAATGAATGACCCTGATGCTAGAAAAGATTGAAGGCAGGAGGAGAAGGGGACAACAGAGGATGAGATGGTTGGATGGCATCACTGACTCAATGGACATGAGTTTGAGTAATCTCTGGGAGCTGGTGATGGACAGGGAAGCCTGGCATGCTGCAGTCCATGGGGTCACAAAGAGTTGGACACAACTGAGCAACTGAACTGAACTGAACTGAATAAATGAACTAACTACTCTAATTTCACTTAATTGCATGTAATACCTTGCTCACCATTATGATTGCACTCATATAAAGGGTGTCTTATCCATTTTCTGAGTATATTTTAATACATATCTAGGTTAACAACACAAATTTAAATTTTAATCATTTCTTCTTCAATTTGGATCTTGGAGAGATAAAGGGTCACAGTGCAAGGTTTTGCTGCATGTTAATCTTTGCAAGTGTCATGAATTCACCTATTAATATTTAATGAGGACCTACAGAGTATAAAGCTGTGTGCTAGGCAGTGAGAAACGAATACTTAAAAATATTTCAGACTTTTTGCCCCCAGACATTTTCAGTTTAGCACTCACAAGATTCCTGTCTTGCATTATAATATACTGTTTGATTGTTTCTAACTATTTAATCATCTTCCTGCAGAAGAATTAAGCATGCTTGTCACTTTGATGTTGAACTTAACTGTACAATATGTCTTAGGCTAATGAAATATGAGTATAATTGATACATATCACATTTGGACAAAAGTTTTAAAAGCTATTATGTGGTTTACTTGTTGAATTTTCCCATACCATGAAAACAATGTGCCTCAAATAGTGAAAGTCCCTTTTAGCCTGGATCCTGGAATAAGGAAGGACATAGAAGTAGAGCAAATGAAAACCCACAGCTGCTTTCAGATCAGATCAGTCGCTCAGTCATGTCCGACTCTTTGTGACCCCATGAATCACAGCACACCAGGCCTCCCTGTCCATCACCAACTCCCGGAGTTCACTCAGACTCATGTCCATCGAGTCAGTGATGCCATCCAGCCATCTCATCCTCTGTCGTCCCCTTCTCCTCCTGCCCCCAATCCCTCCCAGCATCAGAGTCTTTTCCAATGAGTCAACTCTTCACATGAGGTGGCCAAGGTTAGTCTACATTTAATAGGAGCGAAAAGTAAGCCATTTTTTTGAGTAGGCTGCTGAGACTTGGGAAGTTGCTTTATCCTTAGTGTAGTCTTCTGAGGTTGAAGAAACTGTTTTTTGTGTTTGTGTATTTAATCACTCATCATGTCCGACTCTTTGGGATCCTGTGGTCTATAGCCTGACAGGCTCCTCCGTCCATGGTATTTTCCCAGCAAGAATACTGGAGGGGATTGCCATTTTTTTCTCCAGGGGATCTTCCAGACCCATGGATTGAACTAACATCTCTTGCATCTCCTGCATTGCAGGTGGATTCTTTACCTTTGAGCCACCTGCTGCTGCTGCTAAGTCGCTTCAGTCATGTCTGACTCTGTGTGACCCCATAGACGGCAGCCCACCAGGCTCCCCCGTCCCTGAGATTCTCCAGGAAAGAACACTGGAGTGGGTTGCCATTTCCTTCTCCAATGCATGAAAGTGAAAAGTGAAAGTGAAGTCGCTCAGTCGTGTCCAACTCTTCACGACCCCATAGACTGCAGCCCACCAGGCTCCTCCGTCCGTGGGATTTTCCAGGCAAGAATACTGGAGTAGGGTGCTTCTCCTTTGAGCCACCAGGGAAGCCCAAATATGACCAATATATGGTCAGAGCTCAGCAATAGTTTCCCAGATAATATTAATAGGAGACTATTCTCATGCAGTGGCTTTCTGACTTAAACAATGTAGAAATTTGTACTGATTCCACTGAAAAACAGACACTAGATCTGTCTGACACTGTGCTTTGTCTACTGTACCAAATTGTCACTTTAAGTAATCATAATGGTAATTGTTGTAATAGGAGTAGGAAATAACATCTCTTTTTGATTTTATTACACTTTATATTTAATCTACCCAACAATTATACTTGGAAGGCATTTTTGTCTTCTAGGTTAAAAAGATCAAGTTATTTACCCCAAATCACGTGTCTGTCTTCACCCTTGCCCACTCTTCATTTTGCTTCTTACCTGCTCTTCACAGTTTTGGCAGTAAAAGCCCATAAATGTACTGTGACGCAAAGGGGAGGGACTTAAAGACAGAGGACCTGTGTTTCACTCTCCATTACTAGCTAAGTGACTTTAAGGGCATCAGTTAACTTACTCTACCTCTCAGGTTCAATTCAGTTCAGTTCAGATCAGTCACTCAGTTGTGTATGACTCTTTGCGACCCCATGGACTGCAGCACACCAGGCTTCCCTGTCCATCACCAACTCTGGGAGCTTGCTCAAACTTATATCCATCAGGTTGGTGATGCCATCCAACCATCTCATCCTCTGTCATCTCCTTTTCCTCCTGCCTGCAATCTTTCCCAGTATCAGGGTCTTTTCCAAGGTGTCAGTTCTTTGCATCAGGTGGCCAAAGTATTGGAGTTTCAGCTTCTGCATCAGTCCTTCCAATGAATATTCAGGACTGATTTCCTTTAGGATGGACTGATTGGATCTCCTTGCAGTCCAAGGGATTCTCAAGAGTCTTCTCCAACACCACAGTTCAAAAGCATCGATTCTTTGGCACTCAGCTTTCTCTATAGTCCAATTCTCACATCCATATATGACTACTGTAAAAAACCATAGTTTTGACTAGATGGAGCTTTGTTGGCAAAATAATATCTCCACTTTTTTATATGCTATCTAGGTTGGTCATAGCTTTCCTTCCAAGGAGTAAGCATCTTTTAATTTCATGGCTGCAATCACCTTCTGCAGTGATTTCGGAGCCCAAGAAATTGAAGTCTGTCACTGTTTCCATTGTTTCCCCATCTATTTCCCATGAAGTGATGGGACCAGATGCCATGATCTTTGTTTTCTGAATGTTGAGTTTTAAGTCAACTTTTTCACTCTCTTCTTTCACTTTCATCAAGAGGCTCTTTAGTTCCTCACTTTCTGCCCTAAGGGTGGTGTCATCCACATATCTGTGGTTATTGACATTTCTCCCAGCAATCTTGATTCCAGCTTGTGATTTATCCAGTCCAGCATTTAGCATAATGTACTCTGCATATAACTTAAATAAGCAGGGTGACAATATCCAGCCTTGACGTACTCCTTTCCAGATTTGGAACCAGATCATTTTTCCATGTCCGGTTCCAACTGTTGCTTCTTGACCTGCATACAGATTTCTCAGGAGGCAGTTCAGGTGGTCTGGTATTCCCATCTC
Organism: Bos indicus x Bos taurus; assembly: GCF_003369695.1. Lineage (NCBI taxonomy): Eukaryota > Metazoa > Chordata > Mammalia > Artiodactyla > Bovidae > Bos > Bos indicus x Bos taurus. The sequence continues at coordinate 33,738,329 of NC_040077.1, forward strand.
TTGAAGAGATTTCCACAGTTTGTTGTGATCTTCACAGTCAAAGGTTTTGGAATAGTCAATAAAGCAGAAGTAGATGTTTTTCTGGAACTCTCTAGCTTTTTTGATGATCCAGCTTGTTGGCAATCTGATCACTGGTTCCTCTGCCTTTCCTAAACCTCTCAGGTTTCTGACCCATAAAATAAGTGTGATTCAGGTTCAAAACAAGAAATATACATGAAAGGTCTTTAGAAAGTATAAGGTACAATGATGTAATCTATTGACACAGTTATATACAAAAAATGATCTTTCCTCTTGATTATTAACTTTGTAGGTCAACAGCAAGTATCTGTTAACTTCTCATGGTTTGACCAGAAATTTCTGTCTGTGGATTCATTCTTTATTGCCAACTCTTTTTTTCCCAATCTGCATACTCCATTTCCCAATCACCGGCAATCAAAACAAAGGAAAAGAAAAAAACAAAAACAAAAAAAACTAGGGCAGAAAAACAGACAGTCAGGAATGGAAAGAGGCATAGTCAGCTTTATTTTTTAATAAGCACTATCAGTTGGAAAGAGATAACCTGTGGTAACCAAGATCATATATCCCGGAGTTTATTAACTTTTCCTTGTCAATAACAGAATAACTTTTTTGCATCAAATATATTTTGCAAATACTAGGTGAAGTTTGCTTTTTAAGCAACTGCAGCTGGTTGCATTTTCCAGAAATAGCTGCCCCAATATCTCTATCCTATCTTCCATCTCTTGCCACTACCCTATCAAAGAGGGAGCCTATTTCTCTACTCTCTTGAATATAGGTGAACTCTGTGACCTCTTTGAAAGAAATACTGCTATCCTAGTTCGAGACTTAGCCTGTCATTAGCCTGGCAGCTTCCACTTTTTGCCTCTTGTAAAGCTCACACCCCAACACTCATTCTTGGGATGCTTTTTCTAGAAACTAAGGCACCATTCTCTGAGAAGCCCAAGCCACTTGAATATCCATGTAAGCATTCCAGTCAATAGCTCCACTTAAGCTCCCAACCATCAGCCAGCTTCAACTTCCAGCCATGTAAAGTGCACCATTTTGGATAGTTAATCTAGTTCAGCATTTAGGTGGCTGCAATCATAACTGAAATCCAACTGAAACATGAAGGAACATAAGCTTGAACAAGTCATGTTAGAATTTAACTTACAGAACCATGCAGAATAATAATCAATGATTCATTTTTGGGGGGTGGTTTGCTACATAGCAATAGATACCCAGAACGCTATCCACTGCATAATTTCCCAAACGTGATTGTCCTTTGTTTCATATGAATCCATTAACACAAATTAATTAAAACCAACATGATCTTTGTAATTGTCTAGTGATTTCATCATTTTGATGCTGTGTGTTTTAAAAATTGTATAACAAATTTTAAAATGAAGACATTACTTCACATACTTGGAAGCTCATTGTAAAAAGTTTTTAGGAAAAGATAGAACTAGCACGCGAAGACTTAAAATATATTGAGTTTTCATTCAATTATTTGTGTGGAGATTTGGTGATCTAAACTGAATTTATTTAAAAAACAATGGATTTTCAAAGACTCAGTAAGATAGGTTTTCAAGTATCTTTTCTTACATTCTAAATAATGTTTCATAGCTGGTAAACTGAAACCAGGTATTTCTCACTGATATCCTCTTTGGTGGGAATCTTTTTTCCCCAAATGAAAAATATGTTTCTTACTTTTTATAATTGTAAAAGTAATACACACTCATCATTGAGAATTCCAGCATAGACTATAAACCAAGTAGAGGTAAGAGTCATTTGAATATTCACATCCCAAAGATAGTGTTAAATAACGAAGTGTGTTTGGAAAGTTACGTCATCTCTCTGATTCAGTTTCATCTACAAAATCAAGATAATAATAATTCATAGGCTTGCTGTGGGACTATTTTAAATGATACATACAAAACATTTATAACAGAGCCTAGAATAAAATGTCTTCAATATGTTAGTTTTAATTAGTAACAGTTTGATATATAAGTGTGTTTCCTTCTAGATTTTTATTTTAAGCATGCATAATTACATGTGTACATTTTTAGCAAAAATTTATGAAATCATAAGTGCTCAGCTTTCAAGCTAGTTTTTTAACTCTTCACTCTATCACTTGAATATGGTTTTATAACAGTATATAGAAAAGTCTCATTCCTTCTCACAACCACATCGTATTCTAATTTATAAAAACATAATATATGTAAAATATAACCCTAGTCTATTTGAATTTTTTTTTTACAGTTTGAACTAGTATATAAAACAATGATTTTATGAACAAGAAAACCAGAAAAAAAAATAATTATCTTAAAATGTATGGAACATTTCACACAGATAAACCAGAATAGTTTCTGATCATATGGTATGTGCTTTATTAGCTCTAAATTCTTAGAGAAACCATGAATCTGCTCATCTACATGCAGATAAAATTCTAATAAAATCAATATATTTTAAGGACCACAAAAACTAGAAAAACCAAAACCATACAATCCCCATAATTTTACCAGGACCCCTAAATAATCAAATTTAGTTAAAGACTCTGGGCACCTCCATTATATTCAGCACATCATGAAGAGAACCTTTATTTCATTATATCATGTAAAATTTTAATTAAAGACTAAGTAAGTTCCGAATATCTGAAGACAGAATTTGGGTTAAGAATATTAAATCAGAGATACTGAGAAATTGAGTGAAACTGAGATATTAGCATGCTAACATTGATTTGACAAGAAGATTAAAATAAAATGTCAAACAGAGCAAGTTATTTAATAGGTGTTAAGTTCAAGTAAATTTCACACAGCAGGACCAACCTGCCTGTCTTATCTCTTCTCTGCTCCTTTAAGCAGGATATTCAAACATTCACAGTGGTAGAGCCAAGAGGTTTGGCTTGATGGAGGAGAGGTAGAGAAGAATTTGACTACTGGAATTTGACTCCAGTAGTTTCTTTAGTCTCTGATTTCCAGCTTCGTCAAATGCCCATAAGATCCCTGTAAAATATCAAGCTTGCTAATGAAAACACAGCTCCAAAGTAAGTTTCCTAGCCCTCATCTTCTAACCAAGTTGCATCCTCTAGCTCCTCAGTTCAGTTCAGTTCAGTTCAGTCACACAGTCGTGTCTGACTCTTTGCAACCCCATGGACTGCAGCACGCCAGGCTTCCCTGTCCATCACCAACTCCCAGAGCTTGCTCAAACTCATGTCCATTGGGTTGGTGATGCCATCCAACCATCTTATCATCTGTCTTCCCCTTCTCCTCCTGCCTTCAATCTTTCCCAGCATCAGGGTCTTTTCAAATGAGTCACTTCTTTGCATCAGGTGGCCAAAGTATTGGAGTTTCAGCTTCAGCATCAGTCCTTCCGATGAATAGTCGGAACTGATTTCCTTTAGGACTGACTGGTTGGATCTGCTTTCAGTCCAAGGGACTCTCAAGAGTCTTCTCCAGCACCACAGTTCAAAAGCATCAATTCATCAGCACTCAGCTTTCTTCCTAGTCCAACTCTCACACCCATACATGACTACTGGAAAAAAACCGTAGCTTTGACTAGATGGAGCTTTGTCAGCAAAGTAATATCTCCGCTTTTTAATATGCTGTCTAGGTTAGTCATAGCTTTCCTTCCAAGGAGTAAGCATCTTTTAATTTCATGGCTGCAGTCACCATCTGCAGTGATTTTGGAGCCCAAGAAAATGAAGTCTGTCATTGTTTCCATTGTTTCCCCATCTATTTGCCATGAAGTGATGGGACTGGATGCCATGATCTTAGTTTTCTGAATGTTGAGTTTTAAGCCAACTTTTTCACTCTCCTCTTTCACTTTCATCAAGAGGCTCTTTAGTTCTTCTTTGCTTTCTATCATAAGGGTGGTGTCATCTGCATATCTGAGGTTATTGATATTTTTCCCAGCAATCTTGATTCCAGCTTGTGCTTCATCAGTTAAATAAGCAGGGTGACAGTATATAACCTTCATGTACTCCTTCCCCAATTTGGAACCAGTCTGTTGTTCCATGTCCAGTTCTAACAGTTGCTTCTTGGCCTGCATACAGATTTCTCAGGAGGCAGGTCAGCTGGTCTGGTATTCCCATCACTTTCAGAATTTTCCACATTTTGTTGTGATCCACACAATCAAAGGCCTTGGCATAGTTAATAAAGCAGAAATAAATGTTTTTTCTGGAATTCTCTTGCCTTTTAAATGATCCAGTGGATGTTGGCAATTTGATCTGTGGTTTCTCTGCCTTTTCTAAATCCAGCTTGAACATCTGGAAGTTCACAGTTCATGTACTGTTGAACCCTTGCTTGGAGAATTTGGAGAATTACTTTGCTAGTGTGTGAGATGAGTGCAATTTTGCGGTTTGAACATCTTTGGCATTGCTTTTCTTTGGGATTTGAATGAAAACTGACCTTTTCCAGTCCTGTGGCCACTGCTGAGTTTTCCAAATTTGCTGGCATATTAAGTGCAGCACTTTCATAGCATCATCTTTTAGGATTTGAAATAGCTCAAGTGGGATTCCATCACCTCCACTAGCTTTGTTCATAGTGATGCTTCCTTAGGCCCACTTGACTTCACATTCCAGGATGTCTGGCTCTAGGTGAGTGATCACATCATCATGGTTATGTGGGTCATGAAGATCTTTTTTGTATAATTCTTCCATTTAATCTTGCCACCTCTTATTAATATCTTCTGCTTCTGTTAAGTCCATACCATTTCTGTGTGTTAATGTGCCCACCTTTGCATGAAATGATCCCTTGGTATCTCTAATTTTCTTGAAGAGATCTCTAGTCTTTCCCATTCTAATGCTTTCCTCTATTTATTTGCATTGATCACTGAGGAAGCTTTTCTTATCTCTTTTTTTTCCTCAGCTATTTGTAAGGCCTCCTCAGACAACCATTTTGCCTTTTGCATTTCTTTTCCTTGTTGGTGTTCTTCATCACCTAAGCTCCTCTCATTTGGCAATTCTGGTTTCCCCCTGACTGCTAGCTGTTTGACATCTTTCACACAATAAGTCTTTTACATAGAATCCTGTTGACACATGCATGAAATATTTTACCAGAAGCTTTTGGGTTTTCAGTGTCATATGAAGTCTTGGCTTTCTAGGAGTCTTATAAACAAAGACATATAAATAAAGTACATCCCCTATAGTTGGCTAAATAAGGGCCCTGCTAAGAGGTCTATGCCATAAACCCCAGAACCTGTGAGTATGTTACTTTGCATTGCAAAAGGGACTCTGCAGATATGATTAGGTTAAGGATCTTGCGGAGATTCTTCTGGAATTTCCATTTGGGCCCAGTGTAATCACAAATGTCCTTATAAAATTGGGGCAGGAATGTCACAGTCAGTGAAGTTTATGTGACCCCAGAAGCAGAGGGAAGGAAGCAGAAATGAAGATGATTAGAAGATATTGCATTGCTTGCTTGAAAATGGAGGAAGGGGCCAGGAGGTAACCTCTAGAAGCTGTAACAGACAAAGAAGCAGATTCATCCTGGAGCCTCCAGAATGCATCCTTGCCAATCCATTTTAGAGTTCTGACCTCCAGATCTATTCAATAATTATTCTTTTTGTTTTGTCTTACTACTGCTGCTGCTTAGTCGCTCAATCATGTCTGACTCCTTGAGATACTGTGGACTGTAGCCTGCCAGACTCCTGTGTTCATGGGATTTTCCGGGCAAGAATACTGGAGTGGGTTGCCATTTTCTTCTCCAGGGAATCTTCCCAACCCAAGGACTGAACCTGGGTCTTCTGCCTTGTAAGTGGATTCTTTACCCTCTGAGCCACCAGGGAAGCCCTTTATCTGACTAAGCTTGTGGTAATTTGTTGTAGCAGCAATAAGAAACCAATACACTTTGGTGAGTATGTTATGATGAGTTCTATTGCTGATTTCTTCAGAGTAAAGTAAGCAAATATGTAACATTTAAGAAGAGTGTGACTAGCTAGAGATACTTGTCATACAAGTATTCACAATATGCTAAATTCTAATGAAAACACAAATATTTTATCCCTCTCTTTGTAATCCTCACTTATTTTCCTCTGTATTCATGTGTAAGTTTCATTCCAGTTATATCCTTCCAAAATGTCACAAAGGGTACAGAGTAAACATCGTACTTTTATTGCTTTTTGTAATAATGGTTTGAAGCTATCTCTGTAGCTATGCCAAGGATGAAATGACTTGTTTCTTGGAGCTAGAACCCCCAAGTCACTGATAATCCAATATTCCCTACACCTTATAAAGAAGTACACCTGTGGCGTGAAAACAAACACAAGCACAGTTATTTCAGATCAGATCCGACCCAGTGTGAGTCATAGCCATGTGGCTTCTGGTATTTCTACTACTGGAAGTTTGTTTATTCATTAAACTTGAATCCAAAACTTTGTGTGAAAGGGTTATGTGGCTTTAATAAACATAAAGAAGCCAAGAGTGGCTTCATTTCATCTTATACTCAAGAAGGGAAATTAACGTATGCAGGAATAATGCAAGAGAATCCTGTAAAATAGACTATCCATATAAAATGGAATAATATAAAGTGCAGAATCTTTTTAAAAGTGCTGAGGAGATTCAGATAAAAAAGGTAATTAGAGCCCTTTGGGATTGTCTGATATATTGCCCTTGGCTCCTTAGATTTCTGCAAGGAGAAGAGAAAAGAAACAATTCTTAAATTGTGTTCTCTAGGTGAAAGCAATATGTGTCTTTCTCATTGCTGGATCCAGGAAACGATGAGAATGAGATGTCTAACATGGCCAATTAGTCAGGATCTTCCTTTTAGACCTCCTTTTGCCACTGTCTTGTTAGGGAGATTTGTGTTTAGAAGGTTAATTGCTCTTTGTAATACTTCTCCATTGGTTCCATAGTGCACACAACTTCTAGAAGAATTATGAAATGTAAAATTCACCTTCTGTGTCAAATATTTAATAATTTAAAAATCAAAGTTGTAAAATGCTAGAGAATAAGGAAAAATACAGAAGAGAACTAGGATTGCAAATCTTCCATGTTGAGGCTTAAGGGTGACTTTTTATATATTAATATAAAAAATCTTTCTAATGCTGGAAATTTTTTCAGATGTTTAAAAATGCCACTTGGGTTTAGGCTGCTGCCTGAATAATGAGCAAATGAATTAAAATATACCAGAGATACTACATAATTATATAATAACCCAGCTATATGACCTCAGAAATGTGGGAATCAATCCTTTTTAAATGTATAATAATTAAATTCATTAAACACTTCTTGATGTCCTTTGTAATTTCATCCTACACATCTTGAAGTAACAAATTTCTTAAATATGCTAATACTTATGAATAAAATTATGCCTTATTTTAGTTTCAATTTTAAGAATTCTTTTTTGTAACATTAAGAGGAACGATTTTGTTCTAATTGTTCAGACCTTTGGAGAGACTCAATAAATAGCACCTCTTTCACTACCACATAACAAACTTCAATCTAGCAGAAAAATAAAATAAAAGAATATGATTTGTGGAACAAAACTTCACCTTTACTACTCAAAAAGTTCTAGAATGGCATTTACTGGTTATATTTTTGAGAGGTTCAAATCCCAGAATAAAACAGCCTTATCTATCTGGTTGGGCTTCTCAGGTGGCACTGGTGGTAAAGAACCTTCCTGCCAAGGCAGGAGACAATAGATGCAGGTTTGATCCCTGGGCCAGGAAGAGCCCCTGGATGAGGGCATGGCAACACACTCCAATATTCATACCTGGAGAATCCCAAGGACAGAGGAGCCTAGTGGGCTATGATCCATAGCGTCACAGAGTCAGACACAACTGAGTGACTCAGCATGCATGCACGCATCCATCTACCTAGTTAGAGACATGCAGAGAAGAAAATGTGCTTTTCTTAAAATCAGGTTTATTCTTGAAAGGTAAAATGAAGAGGTGAGTCAAGCATACCCAACCTATTATCCCAATTCTGCCAAGGAGCTAAATCACACTACCTTCCCAAGGGCAAGATGACCAAAGGGATGAAGAGGACTCAGAAGTGTTATGTGACTCTCACTTCCTGGATATGAAACATCTGGAAAGGAAAGAAGCAGTGTTTCCCCACTAACTGGACTCTCAGATTCCTGCCAGTACACTTAATATGCAGTCCTTTTATTTGTTCTTATAAACCTTAAGAATACTTCCTCAATCTTTAATTCTCCAGAAAAGTGCTATATCTGTAAGATGTACTTCCTAAGAAATTTTGACCTGTTGCTTATTTTGGTTGTACATCCGGGAACATTGTCTATCACTTACGCACTTCCTGCTGTCTCGTCAAGAAGGGTAACTGTTTACAGTATCCTGGGAAAGGATTAACTCTGTAATTTTTACAGCCCTTTTGTTTCCAGTCAGTTTCCAATACCTTTTCCAAGGATGCTCAGAAATGTTGCTGGTCTTCTCAATAGGAGCATGCTAAGCCTATGCCTATGGGGAGCAATGAAAATGCTCACTGTAGCTTTTTAATGAATCATAATTGCTGGTTGAGACTAATCTGTCATGCTGCACATATCATCTAGATTCATTCTTCCTAAAATGCCTTGCCCTCCAACACATATTGAAACTTTTTCTACCATTTCACACAGTCAATATAACTAAATCTCTATTTAGTATACTCCCCACAGGTCAAAATTGTTCTGTATACAGAAGTTTCTTCTAATTTTACTGAAGTTTTGTAAAGAACGTCAGATAAGACAAATTCCAGAAGTAGTTTTTGCTCTGTTATTAGTTTCCTACAGCTGCCTGATAAAATACTACAAATTAGCAGCTAAAAACAATGACCCACATATTAGCCTCTGGTTCTGGAGGTCAGGAGTCTGGGCACATGGTGGCTGGGTTCTCTGCCCAGGGTCTTACCAGGCTGAATTTAAGCTATTAATATCATCCCAGGCTGTGGTTCTCACCTGGGCTCAGGTTTTCTTCAAATGTACTGGTTTATGGCAGAATTCACTTCCTGCGGTTGTAGGACGGTGTCCCTCAATGCCTGTTTATTATCAGTTGGTGCCACATTCAGTTTCTAGGGGCTTCTGGACTCAGTGGTTCAAATATGGGTGTTTGCTTTCTTCCAGGCCAGCAAAGACTTCCCTTCCTATCACCAGCCAGAGAAAATTTTCTGCCTTTAAATGTCCCAAATGATTACATTATACTCACCTAAATTATATCCCTTTCGGAAAGTCTTCTATGCCATGTGATAGAAACATGATATTCACTGTAGCTAGAATTATGAAGGGTGTGTACACCAGAGGCAGAAAATCTTGGGGACCATCCTAGAATTCTACCCACCAAACACTGTTAAGAAGTCCTAGGCATTGAAATGCCTGATTGTTTCTCTCCTTTTTTTCTTTCTTATTTTCCAGTCAACTCCTTATCTTTGTCAAATACTGTCCAAATTAGACTGTCATTCAATTTTTAAAACTTTATAAAATCTCTGGTAAGTATCTGTTAAAATTTTAAAGAAAGTCTAAATGAATTTCTTAAATAAACAGTCTACTTAGAACCAGCCAAACCTGGACAAAACTCTAGATTCTCCTTCTGCATGGTGATTCAACTCTAGCCAGTTAGTGATATAATTATGTAAACTTTTCAGCCTGTTTTCCTCTGTAGAATGGACACCGTGATTTCCACCCCTGAAACACTGTCAGTATTTAATAAGTGTGTTAAAATTCTTACCACAATGCTAGGTCCAGAGTAGCCAGCTAACGATTTCTCTCCTTTTCCTTTGTTTTATTTATCTTTTCATTTTGGTTCTGCTTGGTTTTCATTTAAACACAAAAGTCTCCGATAGCTCAAATGGATCAGATTTTGCCTTACAGAAAAATGTTACTTTTCCACCAACACATTATTCTCAACAAGATTATAGTATCCTACAGTTTATTACCATTGCCAATACCTTGCCTGGTAGGGAAGAGCTCTAATCTATTGACCTCTCTTAAAATTCTTATCATGGGAGTCACACTGACCAAAGCATTGATCATCTGAACAATAAATTGCATACTTCACGTACCAGCAGCACACCTTGAGCACTTTAAACATTGATCCTGGAAGGCGATTTATTTATATTGTTTTTATAATTAACACATTTAATGCACTCTACTTATATAATGTGGTTCCAGACTCCTCCATATCTAGTAGAATTTTTAGCTGAGTTTCCTTTTCTACAGTGAGTAGAACATCAGGGATAAAATGTGTTCCCCAGTTCATCTTCTTTGTTTTTTTTTTTAATTGTCCAGTAACTTATTTAACCCAGTTGCTTAGGAATTCTTTCAAGTGTCCCTTGAATTACTTTTAGGTTTTTTGTTTGTTTGTCTCTGTTGGGCCTTCGTTGCTACACACAAGCTTTCTCTAGTTGCAGCGAGCAGGGACTACTCTCCAGTTGCTGTGCGTGGGCTTCTCTTGTGTTGGCTTCTCTTGTGGAGCGTGGGCTCTAGGGCTTGCCAGCTTCAATAGTTGTGGTGAGAGGGCTCCAGGGCACATGGGCTCAGTAGTTAGTTCCCAGACCAGAGTTCGAACCTGTGTCTCCTGCATTGGCAGGCAGATTCTTAACCACTGGACAACCAGGGAAGTGTCCTTTAGCTTAATTTTTTGTACTTGACATTTAACTCTTACTCAGTTCCCTGGTTCTTTTTCACAATTTCTTCACTGTGGAAATGTCTTAATTTGTGGTTTTCTTCTTTCAAGGGTGTGGTTTTACCGCATAGTCATGCAGGACTTGTGATCAAGTTACTTTCTTTGAAATACATTATGATGCTTTTAAATAACTTAAAAAGTTTACCTTGGGATATTAACAAGTAGTTTTTTTTTTTAAATGTTTTAAATGTTCTGTCAGTTTTGGTGTTTGTTTTCCCACCCATCATTAGATATCCTCCTTCTGATAGGTATTTTCAATTCCCCTCACTTTTTTAAAATGTTGAATTTAATCATGCTATTACAACCTAGTAATTGCCACTTTTCTGACCACGGCTCAGAACTAAATCTATCATATTTCATTTCCCTTTGAAGTTCTAAAGGAATTTAATCTTGAAAAGTCATTTATCATATCCAGATACCTGACACCCATATTTTGTCAAGATTATGATTTCTGCCAACCTGTGTGGGGACAAATAATGGTGCCTTATTTCTATTATCTGGCCTAATTTTTTAGGTTCCCTTTGTCTTATTTGACATCTCTTACTTATTCTCATTATCCCAGTGTTCTGTTACATTTTTGTTCCTTAAATATGGAATGTCTGCTTATCAAGTTTCCACTTACTTCACTTGTCTAGTAGTATTTTTATCTTGTATGAATCAGTATTCAAGTGTTTCTGAACACTCAAATTGAGTAATTTGAAGAAAGTTAAATAGGGGCTTCCCAGGTAGCTGAGTGATAAAGAATCTGCCTGTCAATCCAGGAAATGCAAGAGACATGGGTTCAATCCCTGGGTTGTGAAGATCCCCTGCAGGAGACCATGGCAACTCACTCCAGTATTCTTGCCTGGAGAATCCCATGGACAGAGGAGCCTAGCGGGCTCACAAACAGTTGGACATGACTGAGCATAAGACAATGAAAAGATAACTTTATAAATGTGCGGTCAGGAACAATGCAGTGTCCCAGGCTTAGTCACAGTGGAGAGCCACTGGAAGGGACAGGCTGAGGGACTGATAATTACTGGAACCCTGAGACAGAGCTGAGGGCTGCCAGAAAGTCAAGTTCAGTGAGGGATGCATCCAACCATCTGCAGACCAGGAGGATTGGAGTCTAGGGAATAAATACTCTATCACACCTCCTTTCCTCTGATTACCTGCCAGAAATCTCCACCAGCTAAACTTCAGCTGGAATCCAGAGGATAAGGGAGTCCTTTCAGCATATTCTCCTCACTTGAACAGGAGGAGAAGGATGAAGAGTGAGCCTGGAAGAGAAAACTGAAGAAATCCAGCAGAAACACCACCGCTATTTGCACCTTCATCTCAGTGCCTTATTAGAGACCTTGTGTCTTAGGAGCAGCATGTGTCAGTTTTCAATTACTCTCCTTCCAGCTGGGCTGGAAAATACCATTCACTGTCTGAATACTTGCCAAGCATTCCCTATCACCATGGCGTCTGAGATGAGTTTGGAAATACGTATGCATTCTCCATTAAGATGTGATTGGATGTCATCTCCCTGGGAAGCTTTCCATAACATCCACAAGAAGACACTTTGAAATGCACGATTGCTTCTCAGGGGCAGTTCTTAGAAAGAAAAGCATTTTAAAGAATTTATCAGTGGCAACAATCCAATATCTTCTTGTCAATCAAAATTTTGGAATTTCTTACTGTGCTTTTGGCCTTCTTACTGTGCTTTTCAGTGATGTTACTAGACGACTCAGTGCTGATTCCCTCCTTGTTCTTGTTAGCATTAATGGTATATAATATTGTCTGTTTTCTTTGTCCTTAGAAATTTACAATGACAGTAAAAGAAAGGAATTTAGAAAAACTTTTTTTAAAATTTTATTTTATTTTTAAACTTTACAAATTGTATTAGTTTTGCCAAATATCAAAATGAATCCGCCACAGGTATACATGTGTTCCCCATCCTGAACCCTCCTCCCTCCTCCCTCCCCATACCATCCCTCTGGGTCGTCCCAGTGCACTAGCCCCAAGCATCCAGTATCGTGCATCGAACCTGGACTGGCAACTCATTTCATACATGATATTATACATGTTTCAATGCCATTCTCCCAAATCTTCCCACCCTCTCCCTCTGCAACAGAGTCCATAAGACTGTTCTATACATCAGTGTCTCTTTTGCTGTCTTGTACACAGGGTTATTGTCAGCATCTTTCTAAATTCCATATATATGCGTTAGTATACTGTATTGGTGTTTTTCTTTCTGGCTTACTTCACTCTGTATAATAGGCTCCAGTTTCATCCACCTCATTAGAACTGATTCAAATGTATTCTTTTTAATGGCTGAGTAATACTCCATTGTGTATATGTACCACAGCTTTCTTAGCCATTCATCTGCTGATGGACATCTAGGTTGCTTCCATGTCCTGGCTATTATAAACAGTGCTGCGATGAACATTGGGGTACACGTGTCTCTTTCCCTTCTGGTTTCCTCAGTGTGTATGCCCAGCAGTGGGATTGCTGGATCATAAGGCAGTTCTATTTCCAGTTTTTTAAGGAATCTCCACACTGTTCTCCATAGTGGCTGTACTAGTTTGCATTCCCATCAACAGTGTAAGAGGGTTCCCTTTTCTCCACACCCTCTCCAGCTTTTATTGCTTGTAGACTTTTGGATCACAGCCATTCTGACTGGCGTGAAATGGTACCTCATAGTGGTTTTGATTTGCATTTCTCTGATAATGAGTGATGTTGAGCATCTTTTCATGTGTTTGTTAGCCATCTGTATGTCTTCTTTGGAGAAATGTCTATTTAGTTCTTTGGCCCATTTTTTGATTGGGTCATTTATTTTTCTGGAGTTGAGCTGTAGGAGTTGCTTGTATATTTTTGAGATTAGTTGTTTGTCAGTTGCTTCATTTGCTATTATTTTCTCCCATTCTGAAGGCTGTCTTTTCACCTTGCTCAGAGTTTCCTTTGTTGTGCAGAAGCTTTTAAGTTTAATTAGGTCCCATTTGTTTATTTTTGCTTTTATTTCCAATATTCTGGGAGGTGGGTCATAGAGGATCCTGCTGTGATGTATGCTGGAGAGTGTTTTGCCTATGTTCTCCTCTAGGAGTTTTATAGTTTCTGGTCTTATGTTTAGATCTTTAATCCATTTTGAGTTTATTTTTGTGTATGGTGTTAGAAAGTGTTCTGGTTTCATTCTTTTACAAGTGGTTGATCAATTTTCCCAGCACCACTTGTTAAAGAGATTGTCTTTTCTCCATTGTATATTCTTGCCTCCTTTTGTCAAAGATAAGGTTTCTATAGGTGTGTGGATTTATCTCTGGGCTTTCTATTTTGTTCCATTGATCTATATTTCTGTCTTTGTGCCAGTACCATACTGTCTTGATAACTGTGGCTTTGTAGCAGATCCTGAAGTCAGGTAGGTTGATTCTTCCAGTTCCATTCTTCTTTCTCAAGATAGCTTTGGCTATTTGAGGTTTTTTGTATTTCCATACAAATTGTTAAATTATTTGTTCTAGCTCTGTGAAGAATACCATTGGTAGCTTGATAGGGAAAAGTTTTAGTCTTTCTTCTCAAATGTAATACATGATAGATCAACCTTGCTAATGGTTTTATAATGTCTGTTGAAATCTCACCAGTGTGTTCAATCTAATATTTTATTTCAGTTCTTCTTTACCATTTGAGGAGAGATAAAAGTCTCCATTGGCATCCAAAGGTCTCTACCTTTGGCTCACCATAGTGCCTGAAATGTCCATCTTTAGAGAAGTTTCTCTGATATAAGACTTATCTCCTGGAAATTCCCATTAAGTGGGTTTAGATTAACTAAGAGAGGTAATATATTGACATACAGAATCACTGATCAGCTTGAAAGTCATCAGGCAAAAAAAAAAAAAAAAGAAAGAAAGTCATCAGGCAAAAAGAAAGAGGCATTGACATTTAGATGGAAGTTCCTATTTAGAGAAGCTAAAGACTTAACCTTAGGCTAATGGAATTAACCCCAGCTTTTATGTCCAACATATTTCTATTCATGGGTAAAACTAAAGAACAGAGGGTTTATCTGCCAAAAAATTTCAAACACCAGGGATGAGATTTATCTGAAAATTAAGTCCCATCTTTCTCTGTCAGCAAGTGCTTAGGCAAGACCTTTGGTTATATATCAGGTTGACCAAAAAGTTCATTTAGGTTTTCCCAGCACATCTTATGGAAAAACCTAAATGAATTTTTTGATCAATCCATTATTAATACCTGGACTAGTAAATTTTCATAAAAGATAAGACAGGAGAAGTTCAGGGATAAAGGCAAGTTAGAGGCAAGTTCTGGGAAAAGAATTGTAAAATTAGAGGAGAATAGAAGAGGAAATGCCGAGTGTGGGTAGGCAGATATTCACAAGGGAAATGGATATGTTAGAAGCACATTTTGTCCCCTCTCCCCAACTTAAAACTTTGATTGTTCTGTCTTTCGTTCTATCTTATTGGCTACAGAACTCAAAAGTGTGCTTTGATCATTTCTTTATGATAACAACAGATGACACTTTTTTCAATATGCAAGGCAAGATTTTAAAATCTTGCAGATGTTGGTTTATTTCATCCTCCCAATAACTGTGAAATGGATAATATCATCATCTTGATTTTACAGATAGGAAAAAAAAAGGAGTCTCAGAGCAATTGAGTAACTTATTCTAATATCAAACCCTGCCAAAGTCAGATCCAGGAATTAACCCCTGACAATCTGATGAGCTTTATGCTTAACCATTATACTATACACTCGCTGATGAATACAGAAAATATATCTTGACCCTCAGATTAGCATTTTGCTGTCTGTATCAATCAGATCATTCAACCCTGCATCTTTCTCTATGGTCTCAGTCTGTAGCTGGACCAAGGCAGTCACCACTGTTACCTTGAAAGGGCACTACTTTTGGTCATGAATCCTGGTATGCATACAACACACAAGCAACAAGAAGTGTGGTCTGGGTGAATTTTAAATAGAACCTCTCTCTCTGTTGCTGGGCAAGATGAACCATTGCAAAGCAGTCCCTCCATAAGGGACTGCTGCAGGTCCATGCCTCCAGCAGCCTTCAGGAATAGAGAACATCTGTAGTAGCCACATGCCCCAAAGCCTGGTGTCAAAGCCCAGGAGAGGGTGTTCCCCACTAACACTGCCAATGGGAAGGAAAAGCCCAGTTTTCACTGGTTGCCAGGACAGGACATCCTTTCTTCTCCCTCTGCTATTCTGTAAAAAATATCCCATGCTTTTTACAGATAAAAATGAAAATCCCAAGTTGTAATGGTCAAATAGGATAGGAATTTTTATGAAAAGAGAGGAGGATTAAATTATCTAGAGCAATACCTGCAATTTCACCTTCTCTGCTTCTATCACCTTTTGTCCAAGGCAGGCCTACAAAGCCGAATTTTAACCCCTCTCAAGATCTGTGCAAACACAGTGAGAGCAAATAATATTTTCTTTCAACAACCACGAATACACCATGAACAGAGCACTCTAGGCATATGGCTGTGTACAGGCTTCATTAGCAACGACATCCTCAAGGTGGTAACTGGCCTCAAGGTTCTAATTGTGTTTGACCTTGACAGCAGTGTATACATACCAAGGGTGATGTACAGATTTTCTCAAATTCTGAGTCAAATTGCTTCAGCGTTCATGCAGTTTTATTGAATAAAAGGCAGGTTGGTGGGTGGATTTGCTTTAGAGGTTCAGTAACATGAGTACGTCTTATTAAAAAAAAAAAAAAATTGAACCGCATAAACATTTACCTGGGTGTAAAAGCCACAAAGTACTAAAAAGTTATCACAAACATGGCTCAAAATTCCTGATTACAAATGTAGACTTGGTTAGCCTGCAAATCAGCCTCAGCTGTTCTAATACTCATCTGTCCCAATACAGTAATTCAATTCAAAATGCTCAAAAATTAAATGAGAGCCAGGGCTGGGGAGTGGGTAATCTTAATAGTACATCTAAAGTGAAAGTCGTTCAGTCGTGTCTGACTCTTTGCAACCCCAAAGACTACATACAGTCCATGGAATTCTCCAGGCCAGAATACTGGAGTGGGTAGCGTTTCCTTCTCCAGGTGATCTTTCCAACCCAGGGATCGAACCCAGGTCTTCCGCATTGCAGGCAGATTCTTTACCAGCTGAGCCACAAGGGAAGCCTGTTGGTACATCTAAAGAGACTATGTAATTTATGAGTCAGACATGGTGTAAAAGTTTTTCTTCCTTATTTCAATTCCAAAATGATTTCTTAGTGGTTTATCAAGTCTAGAAAGACAGTTGAACTTGCTTTTTTCCCCAATGGTCAAGTTTACAAGTATGATGAGAACCTAATGCTTGAGCATTAATGTTAAAGGAGGATATGTCAGTGGCAACGAGCAAGAGTCAACAAATTATTATACGTTCACATATGTTCACATTTTGAAAATGAAGAAGAAAGACTGTGAGGAAACAGTGTGAAAATATTTCCTTGTACATGTCAGTCATGCAATATCTGGTGCAGAAAAGTAATGGATTATCAAATGAGGGCTTTTGTGCTTTAAAACGTGATCTCTCTCATATAGTATGGACTGGACCTTGTATGTGAAACACTATATCATATTTTAGTTTGTGGGAAGACTAATTGCTACAATATGTATTATAAAATATGTTGATGCTATTTTAGTTGGATTTCTGAGAACTCAAATAAGGACCAACACCAAGCAGAGTATACTGAGTAGGTGATGTCATCTTTGCCATTGTCTTTCCCCTCCTGCTTCAGCCCCATGTTGCCTATAGTTCCTTCCTCTCCAATAAGTGTTTAGGCGACCTATGATATTTACTGATATTTACTTTCCTCCGTCTCAGAAGGATGTCTTTAAAACAGGGAGGGAGATAACCCAATTTAGTGTTTTCCAATGGCTTTCTAAGGAGCTGGATGTTATTGCAAATTTTTCTAAAATAGCATTTCAGAATCAGATTAATTTGGGAAGTGCTGTGTTAAACAAAGTAAATATGTACTTGCTTTTACAGAACTTCTCAAAACTTCTAATACAATAATGTGCATTGAGCATCTTTTTTACAGGAGAACATTTCCCAAATGACCATTCCAGAAAGTCCTTTCCAGGAAAGTCAGTTCTCATCTCACTGTTTGGGAAACACTGATGTAGGAGGAAGATCTGAGAAATGTCTGAGTTCAAAGCCTGGTCCTATTACATATTTGAGAAAATTCTTTGAGATCAAGTTTTCTTATGAGAAACATGGCACATAGAAGACATTCAGAAAATAATAGCCATGATTTAATTATATAGTTGCTAATCAGTTCATTTCAGTACATGTCCCTCAGTCATGTCCCACTCTTTGAGACCCCACGGACTGCAGCACACCAGGCTTCCTTGTCTTTCACTATCTCCCAGAGTGTGCTTAAACTCATGTCTATCAAGTCGGTGATGCCATACAAACTTCTCATCCTCTGTCGTCCCCTTCTCCTCCCGCATTCAATCTTTCCCAGCATCAGGGTCTTTTCCAATGAGTCAATTCTTTGCATCAAAGTATTGGAGTTTCAATTTCAGCATCAGTCCTTCCAATGAATACTCAGGACTGATTTCCTTTAGGATTTACTGGTTGGATCTCCTTGCATTCAAGGGAGACTCTCAAGAGTTTTCTCCAGAACCATAGTTTGAAAGCATCAATTCTTCAATTCTCAACCTTGTTTATGGTCCAACTCTCACATCTATACATGACAACTGGAAAAACCATAGCTTTGACTGTAGTAGCAGATATACTATACAGGGATTGAGGGAACAGAGTAGGGATCCTTTACTCTTAGAAAGCCCAGAGCTGATCAAAAGAAGACCTAGAAGATGCTCATGAGGCAGTAATGACTGGATGGACACAAATGGAATGTGGGGCTGGGCATGGCTGGACAAGTAATTGATGCCTTCCTGCCTCCCAGGTGGCAGAAGGGGACTCTGCCTAATCCAGAAGGGCTGCAGAAAAGTGCAAGACTGAGTGAAGGAAGTGGGAAGAGTTTTAGTTCTCAGGCCATTGCTTATAAAATATAAAAATCTCTTAGAACTTAACTGATTTAAAAATCATCGAATTCAGGGTCTTGGCATAAAGAAAGAATTGGAATCTTCTTTATTTATTCCACCAGTCATGGAAAGGAGTTCAGTTCATTTCAGTTGCTCAGTCGTGTCTGACTCTTTGCGACCCCATGAACCGCAGCATGCCAGGCCTCTCTGTCCATCACCAACTCATAAACTCTCATGAATTTACCCAAACTCATGTCCATTGAGTCAGTGATGCCATCCAACCATCTTATCCTCTGTCATCCCCTTCTCCTTCTGCTTTCACTCTTTTCCAGCATCAGGGACTTTTCAAATGACTCAGGTCTTTGCATCAGGTGGCCAAAGTATTGGAGTTTCAGCTTTAGTATCAGTCCTTCCAATGAACACTCAGGACTAAGCTCCTTCAGAATGGACTGGTTGGATCTCCTTGCAGTCCAAGGGACTCTCAAGAGTCTTCTCCAACACCACAGTTCAAAAGCATCAATTATCTGATGCTCAGCTTTCTTTATAGTCCAACTCTCACATCCATACATGACCACTGGAAAAACCATAGCCTTGACTAGACGGACCTTTATTGGCAAAGTAATGTCTCTGCTTCTTAATATGCTGTCTAGATTGGTCATAACTTTCCTTCCAAGGAGTAAGCATCTTTAAATTTCATGGCTGCAGTCACCATCTGCAGTGATTTCAGAGCCCAAAAAAAAACAGTCTTTCACTGTTTCCCCATCTATTTGCCATGAAGTGATGGGACCAGATGCCATGATCTTAGTTTTCTGAACATTGAGCTTTAAGCCAACATTTTCACTCTCCTCATTCACTTTCATCAAGAGGTTCTTTAGTTCTTCTTCACTTTCTGCCATAATGGTGGTGTTATCTGCATATCTGGGGTTATTGATAGTTCTCCTGGCAATCTTGATTCCAGCTCATGCTTCATCCAACCCAGCAGAAAGGAGAAGAAATGCCAAAATCAAGGGCGAGATGAGACTGTGTATGGTTTAGTTTTCATCTTCACAATAATAATAATGGTGCCATCGTCAAGTTTTTTTTTTAAGATGCCAATGTATTAAGGCATGGAAAACCATTAGAACAGTGACTGGGATGCAAATACCAATAGATGTTAGCTATTATTATTACCTTTCTTTCTAAAATGTGCTTTCAAATACTGATCATAGTACTTCTCGAGCAAATCCAGAAATAAAGATTACTTCACAAATTTCTACTGTATACCAGATTCCACTCACTATGGGGCTTGCCAAAAAAGGCAGAGTTCTGTTATAATCACAAAAGTTACCTAGTATATAGTAACTTTTTAAAGGCAATAGGACAGCCCACCAGGGACAGGAACTATATGAGAAACAAACTAGGAGCCTCATCACTACAAAGTTAGGAGACATATTTTAAGACACTAGAAGATAAAAGAATCTTCCATCTACTAAGCTCTCATTCTGTTCAAATTGCTGTTTGATGTAATTTCTCCTCTGAAGTCAAGGGGATTAAGTTGATGGATTTATCTCTGAAGTTCTTTAAGAGGTGAATGACGATTTCATCATCAAACCTTTGAAGGAAATTTAACCACCAGTTCAAGTTGAGAAAGTGCTTTTCCTCCCCCATTTAATAACAATAAAACTTGTTTATCGCTCACTTTCTACATGCTAGGCTGCTAAATACTTTACAGGCATTGTCTAAATTCAGCTTCCCAACAATGCTGTGAAGTGTGGTACTCTCTCTTCCTTTCATTACTTTACAGATGAGGAATCTGAATCTTGGAGAGATTAATCTGTCCAAGGTCACTCAGCAAAGAATACCAGACTCAAGTCTGTCTAATTTCAGGGACTACACAGAACTACATGTCCAAGGAATTTACTACTCACTGGGATTGCTTCAACATTTTCTGAATGTTTAAAATTGTTTTAAATAAGAGGTAATTTAAAATAAATCATTCATGCTGTTGACATCTCAGACAGAGCTAATACTGCCACAGAGAGCATGAGTGTGGCAACCAGGCTTGTGTAAATTAGGTTAGTTCTTCATTTTGCAAATAAAAGGCGTATAGGTAATCTCTCCTAGAAATTTGGAAAGGATACTTCTAGTCCCATGTTATTCCATCAAGTACTTCGACTGTTTAAATATGTTCACAATTGTCACAACTTAATCATGTTGTCTGTGTTTGTTGGTGACTACTATGTTAAGGTCATTTCTTTAGGCTAATGCATTAGCAGAGGCACAGCTCAGTCCTTTTGTTAATAATGCTTCTGTATAAAGTGTTTCTGTTAGCTCACATAGCCAGACTATATGAGTTCATGGGACCTACCTATTCTTGTTAATATGATATTGTATAAGAGTTATTAAGTAGTCTTTCTAAATGTGCCTTTTGTCTCTTCAAAGAACTCCTCTGTGGCTGCTACTGTTTAGTCACTAAGTCGTGTCCAACTATTTGTGACCCCATAGACAGTAGCCTGGCAAACAGAGGCTCATCTGTCCATGGGATTTCCCAGGCAAGAATACTGGTGTGGGTTGCCATTTCCTTTTCCAGAGGATCTGTCCAACCCAGGGATCAAACCCTCATCTCCTGAATCAGCAGGTGGATTCTTCATCACTGAGCCACTTGGGAAGCTGTAAGAGTTATTAAATAGTCTTTCTAAATGTGCCTTCTGTCTCTTCAAATAGCTCCTTTTGAAATTACTTCTCTAACACATCACTAGGACCTATAATAGCCATGTCTTTATCTGTACACTAAAATATTTCTCTGAAGACACTCTCATGCTTAACACAATCACTGCATCCTCAACACCAAAAACTACATTTCAAGAACATAGAAGGCCATCAGGCCATGACCTCCTACTGCTCAAGCCTTGTCCATCATGAAACAGAGTTGACACTCTATGCTCTAGTATACTATTACTCTATTTAGACCAAGTTACTTGACAAACAAACATAAAATATTTCATGTGTCCATGTCTTCACAGCAGCCAGAGCCTGCCACTTCCCTGTCTCAATCCATCCAGTGGCTTCACCTCATCAGCCCAAGTCCTTGCAGTCCCCACAAGGTGATGC
This sequence comes from Bos indicus x Bos taurus, assembly GCF_003369695.1. Taxonomy (NCBI): domain Eukaryota; kingdom Metazoa; phylum Chordata; class Mammalia; order Artiodactyla; family Bovidae; genus Bos; species Bos indicus x Bos taurus. Next base: position 33,760,005 of record NC_040077.1, read on the forward strand.
TTCCTTAGCCACCCACCCTCCACTCACCCGCTCCCCGGCTCTGGTAACTGTCTGACCTGGATCTTACCACTTTCCTCTCAGCTTAATCTGTCTTAGCAACACTGGCTTCCTGCCCTGACATGTTCCACCTCAGGGCATCCTAGTCAGCTCAGGCTACCATAACAAAGTATTGCAGACTGAGTGGGTTAAATAACAGGAAATTATTTTCTCAAAGTTCTGGAGAATCAAAGTCCAAAATCAAGGTTCTAGCAGCATTGGTTTCTGGTAAGAGCTCTCTTCTTAACTTGCAGATGGCTGCCTTCTCATTGGGTCCTCACATGACCTTTCTTCTGGGTATGCAGACTCTTGATATCTTTCCTTCTTCTTATAAGAAGTGATTCACAATGTTGTACTCAGAAACCAACATAATATTGTAAAGCAATTATCCTCCAATTAAAAAAAAAAGGTTAGTCCTATTGGATTAGGACCCCACCCTTATGTCCTCCTTTAAAGCGAAAGCGAAGTCACTCAGATGTGTCCGACTCTGTGCGACCCCATAGACGGCAGCCCACCAGGCTCCACCGTCCCTAGGATTCTCTAGGCAAGAACACTGGAGTGGGTTGCCATTTCATTCTCCTGTCCTCCTTTAATTACCTCCTTATAAGATTACCTCCTTATAAGTCCCTATGTCCAAATATAGACACATTGGTGATGAGTCTAATTTTAAGACTCCATAATAGTTTTCTCTCATTCTTTAGGTCATAAATTGTTCAAAAGCAACATTGATATCAGCAAACAATGACTTGTAAGATGTGAATTGAGGGATATATGAAAGGCCTTATCCATACAACCAAAATATTTCTTCTATATAGAGGCAGCATTAGAACTCATCTTGGGATAATTGTTGTTTTTCACTATTCCCCTTAAAAAAATTATCCTGAAGGTGGTTATCCATAATGTTATCAGTAGTTCTATAAGAGATTAATATTTCTAATGATGCCCCTCACTGATAGAAAGAGGTTCATAATTTTCATCTTGGAGGCTTGGAGAGAGCAGAGGAAAATGGAAGAGGTTCTTAAAAAACAGAAATAAAAGGAAATGTTTACTTGCTCCTTTGTGTCCGACTCTTTGCAACCCCATGGACTGTAGCCTGTCAGGCTCCTCTGTCCACGGGATTTTCCAGGCAAGAATACTGGAGTATGTAGCCATTCCCTTCTCCAAGAGATCTTCCCAACCCAGGGATCGAAGCTGGGTCTCCATGTCTCCTGCATTGCAGGCGGATTCTTTACTGCTGACCCACTGGGAAAGCCCCCATAGGAAGCATTACATACTGAAAAGTCAAGTACAAATTTTGCTTGTTTCTCACTTGTGCCTCCACTCAATATCTTAAATCATTCATGACTGGGGCTTTCTCCATCTAAGAAGTGTAACAGTCCTTTTTGCTTTTCTAATAGGCTTTTCAATTAAAAAACAAGCCTGCCCATTTGATAAGGCTTTTGTTTCCCAAGATCGCTATGTTTAGTTTTTCTTCTAGGACAGGTCTCAAATGGTATTTTTTTAAAATCTTCAAAGACCACCCTTCCCCACCAGTCTACTGAAAAGACAGGAATTTAAAACTTTGTGACATTCACCAAACCTATCAACTCAGAAAAGAAAAATCTCCCCTTGGTGCTGAGAAATGCAAACAATGTAGCTCGTGGTTCCTAGAAAAGTAAAAGACTAGAGGAAATTACATGGAGAGACTTGAGAGTTAGCTTGCCCCTCTGGAGACCCTCCATCAAGGAGCAAAAGAAATAGCTCTCATTAGTCAGTTTCGCTCTATGACAGGTACTGTTCTAAGAGCTCTACTGAGAAGTGTGTGAGGCTTGAAACGTGAGTAAAATGCAGCTTACTTTTATTTTTCATCTTCTGGTTCAACTTTATTCACCGAGTAATTCAACAGTGACTTTGGATGGTATTTGGCAGAGCCTTCCTTCATGAGGTCACTCTCAGATAATATGTCGATAAAAGGTCAACTTTTGTTATGAAAACGGTCTCAATTGTAAAATTACAATTCCCAACCAACTTCAGGTCGGAAGGCAATGGGAAAACTGCTTGAACTCCGTACCCTTTATCCTTCCCCATGATCTACAAGGCGTGGCTCCCTACTTTGTTCGCTGTCCAAGCCTGTTCTATGCCCCAAACACCACACTGCCTAAGCCACACTGGCTTCCACACTGTTCCTTGAGCTTACAATCATGCTTCCACCTAAAGGACTTTGCACTGGCAAAGTCATACAGCCCATTTTACCATTTGCTAAATGTCTTTGCTTACATGTCATTCTGAACGAGAAACATTCCCTTAACACTATTATTATTTACCATCTTATTCTCCAGTCTTTTTCTTCATTGTACTTTTTTACTTGATAGACTGAATACTGACATGTTTATTAACATGTCTCCCTTAGTTGGATATGTTACACAGGTTCAGGACCTTGATCTGTTTTCTCACAGCTGTTCTTCTCATTACCATCTGAGAACTCTGAACAGTACCTGACCCAATATTAGGTGCTCAGTGTACATTTTGGGGAGATTCACAGGTGACTCAGTAGGTAAAAATCTGCCTGCAATGCAGGAGATGTGGGTTCCATCTCTGGCTCAGGAAGATCCCTTGGAGAAGGGCATGGCAACCCACTCCAATTTTCTTGCCTGGGAAATCTCATGGATAGAGGAGCCTGGCAAGCTACATACAGTCCATCAGGTTGCAAAGAGTGAGACACAACTGAAGTGACAGCATATACATACACACCCACACATTTTTTTAATTTCAGGGTAAGACTACACCATGAGTATAAACTGTAGAATAAAGCATCTCTAAAGCAGCTCAAAGGGAGGAGTCTTGATATTTTATTTTAAAATGTGGCTGCTGCTAAGTTGCTTCACTCATGTCTGACTCTGTGCGACCCCATAGACAGCAGCCCACCAGGCTCCCCCATCCCTGGGATTCTCCAGGCAAGGACACTGGAGTGGGTTGCCATTTCCTTCTCCAATGCATGAAAGTGAAGAGTGAAAGTGAAGTCGCTCAGTTGTGTCCGACTCTCAGCAACCCCATGGACTGCAGCCTTCCAGACTCCTCCATCCATGGGATTTTCCAGGCAAGAGTGCTGGAGTGGGGTGCCATTGCCATCTACAAAATGTAGCTAGGAGTTTATTAATAAAAGAGTAATTATTCAGATTACTCCAAGTTTGCTTACTCTATGGCTACCATTAAAAATTAATATTCTAAACATTTTATTAAAATGAGCAGTGTTCCTTCTAAGCAGCCTTTCCTGCTTTGACAATGTTTTCACTCGGGAGACAAAACATGGAAATGAACCCGAGTCTTACTAAATTAGTATAATTGCATGTATAATTTTATAATTATTTGATAATGTTATAAATAAGCTTTTTCTTATAAAAATTATTAATTTCATTTTAATATAACCAATATAACTTTCTTTCAACAAGGTCTGAACTCTTTAATTCTAGATTTTTTTTAATTCTCTTATTTAAACATTATAGAAAGTGTCTATTTTTGTCTTCATGGCTAGATTAGTGTTTGCTGGATTATGCTTCTGTTTCTCTGCTTCCACTGTTGCATTAAACAAAAATATTTAGGATCACACAGTAATGACTTCTTAGGGTAATGTTGCTTTACAAATGTGGTGTCTTAATAGAACTTGGAGTTTGTAGCATTATGCAAGCTAAATTGTTCTTGCACTGTAAAATGCATTTGATTCTTCTCCTCTTATAAATTCCATGTATCTCCTTTCAATATCTGCTTTCCAGGAGTCTATGCAAGATTGATGGAGACATTAAATTCAAAAACTAAAAGAGAAAAAAATGTAATGTGAGTCTTCAGTTGACTTTAAAGGAGATATATTGCTTAATAGAAACATTCAGGGAACAATGATAGTGGGCAGTAAATCCTAGATTAATTACATTTACTCAATGTGCTATAGAGCTAATTCATATAGCCAAACTTTTTTACAAAGCACTATCATTTCATGATTTTTTGCACTGGACAGTAAATGTACAAGCATTACTGTTAAAAGACAGGATTTTGCCCCCTTATTACTGAAAGCAAAATTACTCTTCTCTATTGCAAACCTAGTAGATGGCTATCCCTGCTGCTGCTGCTAAGTCGCTTCAGTCGTGTCCGATTCTGTGCGACCCCATAGACGGCAGCCCACCATGCTCCCCCGTCCCTGGGATTCTCCAGGCAAGAACACTGGAGTGGGTTGCCATTTCCTTCTCCAGTGCATGAAAGTGAAAGTGAAGTCGCTCAGTCGTGTCCGACTCTCAGCGACCCCATGGACTGCAGCCCACCAGGCTCCTCTGTCCATGGGATTTTCCAGGCAAGAGTACCCCTACGTCTTTTATTAATTGATTTCTCAAAAATCTGTCCTTCATATTTTATTGTACAGTCAACAGTAAACCTCATATTTTGAAAGATTTGAAACTGCTAAGTAACAAATCTGTGAATTCACAATGATATTCTAAATGATTCAGGAAATGTCATTTTAAGTGGTAAAATCAATATGTATTTTGGTTCATTATCAAAATACATAATGACTATTTCTAGCGTCTCCTCAGATTTTCTGTTTAACCATTTTGTATTGTGATGCCTGGCCTGAAGCAATTCTATTTTTAGTTCTAATGGAACAGTCTTAAATTGCTTATTTTCTGTTTACTAAAGTCATCCTGTTTGTTACCATGGAAACTATGACAGCTGCTCCAGCTAACTATTTTATTAAATGAATTGAAGATGTAGCTGAAGACTGTGAAGGTGCAGCATCTCATTCTTAAAACGTATTTTCCAACAACTGCAAAACTATGGCCAATCTGTAGAAAAAATGAAATTAATTATGAATAAGATCTTCTACATTTCAAATTAGGGAGGCTTATCCACATTTGAAAATCTGAATATAACTAGCACATAGTCTTCCCCAACCTACAAAGGGTATGTCTTTTAAAAGTGTATCTGTAAATCTATTCCTTGGAAATTGGAGCACATTAACCCGTTTATGAAATAATTTCATAAATAATAATTAGGTCTCCAGGACCACCCTCAAAAGCCCTTTGACCTGTAATGTCTCAATTGATAGCAATATTAGCAATAGCCTTTGTTCTCAGTTCTGGCAGCAGGAGACAAGTTTCAGAAATGTGAAGAAAGGGAAGAGTTTTCTCATACCCCGGTGCCCCTGTCTCTAGCCTCTTGGGGTCCTCTTATTACCAACTCTCCTGGGTTGATCCTCAACAGGGTCCTCCTGCCCAGTGTCATTCAAGCCAATAAAAGAAGACTGAGGTTCAGTTCAGAAGCAAAGGAAAACTTATTATTTGATCTAAGAATGGAGAGGTGCAATCATCTGCTCTAGAGTCCAAGCTCTATCACTTCAAACATTGTGGCTGGGACCCCTTTATAGGGTTCTGTCTGCAGGGGAGAGGGGTGGAGTTCTGGTGAGTGGGGCAGGGCTATGCTACTCCCCGCTCCAGATTGTAGTGCTAGGGATACAGTGACTCTGCACAGGCCTAGGGAGTTGCGGTGTTAGGCGCAGCCATTTTGCTCTAGCAACTCTGGTCTGAAGTGCTGAGTGCAAGGCCTCTGCCTGAGGCATCCTACTAGCAAGGGAATCTAAATTAAGCACGAAAGAGCTTAGACTTTATCTAAACGCCTAGATTCCATCTTATTTTTCCTGTGGACCCTGTGGGCTTTGCAGAGACACTCTCACTTTAGCACATCTTTCTTCAGAGTTTAACTTCCCTTCAAGTTTCACTTGGTGAAAAGGACTTCTCTGGTGGCTCAGACGGTAAAGCGTCTGCCTACAATGTGGGAGATCAGGGTTCAATCCCTGAGTCAGGAAGATCTGGAGAAGGAAATGGCAACCCACACCAGTATACTTGCCTGGAAAATCCCATGAATGGAGGAGCCTGGTAGGCTACAGTCCATGGGGTTGCAAAGAGTTGGACACGACTGAGTAAGTTCACTTCAAGTTTCACACTTCGATCCTGCTTTTACAATGAACCATCATTCTCCTCAAGAGTCAAGATGTTCCCAAATAATTGTTTTAAAAAGAGGGAAAGCAATCAAAAGACTCTATTGTCTGAATGATTGAACTCTTCCTGAAGTTTTTGCATTTTAAAACATTCAATATTTTTTTACCCAAAACAAATCCCTAACACATAAGATTTCCATAACCACAACTAAAGAAAATATTCAGAGGGTAAATGTGTGAGGAAACTGCTCTGAGGATATACTCAGATTTAGAAATCAGGCCAAGGAATCAGGCAGAAGTCAGTTGATACGAAAAGTCAGCTTCTTTATTGTCTTCCCTAAATCTTGGATCTTGGGTTAGCTGTTCAAGGATGGATAGCAGTGGTTAGTTGTAAATTGAGTCATCTTTTTGTTCATTTAATTTCCAGGAGATTTTAATAAAATGTATCTTTTAGCCCTACAATTGTGCTTTTAAAAGAATGTCATCTTCTTGGTTAAAGAGATCAAATTAACACAATAATATAGACAAACATTTTGTTCTTATTTTCTAACAGAATACAAACCAAACAAAATCATTGTGATTTGATCATTGTGAATTTTACACAAAAAAGGAAAGAATTATTCAGTTCAGTTCACTTCAGTCACTCAGTCGTGTCCGACTCTTTGCAACCCAATGAATTGCAGCATACCAGTCCTCCCTGTCCATCACCAACTCCCAGAGTTCACTCAAACTCATGTCCATTGAGTCAGTGATGCCATCCAGCCATCTCATCCTCTGTTGGCCCCTTCTCCTTCTGCCCCTAATCCCTCCCAGCATCAGAATCTTTTCCAATGAGTCAATACTTCACATGAGGTGGCCAAAGTATTGGAGTTTCAACTTTAGCATCAGTCCTTCCAAAGAACACCCAGGACTGATCTCCTTTAGGATGGACTGGTTGGATGTCCTTGCAGTCCAAGGGACTCTCAAGAGTCTTCTCCAACACCACAGTTCAAAAGTATCAATTCTTTGGCTCTCAGCTTTCTTCACAGTCCAACTCTCATATCCATACATGACCACTGGAAAAACCATAGCCTTGACTAGACAGACCTTTGTTGGCAAAGTGATGTCTCTGCTTTTGAATATGCTATCTAGGTTGGTCATAACTTTCCTTCCAAGGAGTAAGCGTCTCTTAATTTCATGGCTGCAATCACCATCTGCAGTGATTTTGGAGCCCCCCAAAATAAAGCCTGACACTGTTTCCACTATTTCCCCATCTATTTGCCATAAAGTGATGGGACCAGATGCCATGATCTTAGTTTTCTGAATGTTGAGCTTTAAGCCAACTTTTTCACTCTTCTCTTTCACTTTTATCAAGAGGCTTTTTAGTTCCTCTTTACTTTCTGCCATAAGGGTGGTGTCATCTGCATATCTGAGGTTATTGATATTCCTCCCGGCAATCTTGATTCCAGCTTGTGCTTCTTCCAGCCCAGCATTTCTCATGATGTACTCTGCATACAAGTTAAATAAGCAGGGTGACAATATACAGCCTTGACGTACTCCTTTTCCTATTTGGAACCAGTCTGTTGTTCCATGTCCAGTTCTAACTGTTGCTTCCTGACCTGTATATAGGTTTCTCAAGAGGCAGGTCAGGTGGTCTGGTATTCCCATCTCTTGCAGAAGTTTCCACAGCTTAGTGTGATCCACACAGTCAAAGGCTTTGGCATAGTCAATAAAGCAGAAATAGGTGTTTTTCTGGAACTTTCTTGCTTTTTCGATGATCCAACGGATGTTCGCAATTTGATCTCTGGTTCCTCTGCCTTTTCTAAAACCAGCTTGAACATCTGGAAGTTCATGGTTCATGTATTTCAGTTTTTCTCATCTTGAAAAAAAAACTCTGAAATTATTTGCTTTTTCTTCTTTAATTTCTTGAACATCAAACAGTAAATTATTGATTCTGTCTTAAATATGTCCTAAAAAAATAAAAAGAATTATTAGGACATCTTTAAGACAGAATCAATAATTTACTGTTTGATGTTCAAGAAATTAAAGAAGAAAAAGGAAATAATTTCTGATTTTTTTCAAGATGAGAAAAACTGAGTTATCTTTATTGTTTATACAACTATACTTTATATAGATTCAGAATTAATCAAAATATATAAAGGCTAAGAGTTATTTCTAGAAATGTAAAGAAATTGTCTTTTTTTTTAAATTAAAGTGATGAGTATAAGAACAAATGAGATTTGATATTCTGTCTTTCTATAATGTAGTAGCTGAATTTTCCTGTAAAATATTTCTGGCAAATCTGTGTATTTTATGTAAATATATATGCAATAAAATATGAAATGAGAAATTAAATTTTTAATTGAATTTCACTGATCTTTTAGGATGGAAAATTCTACAGGGCTTTATTAGAATTTTAATATTACTGACACTTCAAATGAAGACATAATTTTGACCTTATACTCATTTTTTATCTTCTTAGGGTCCACTTTCATTTGTAATACTCACATAATTCCAGTGAAAAACCAAGAGGGCGTAGCTATGATGTTCATCATTAATTTTGAATATGTGAGAAATGAAGAAAATGCTGCTTCGCCAGAGAGGGTAAATCCAATATTACCAGTCAAAACTGTAAACCGTAAGTAAATGACAACATGTACGTGTTTCTTTATTTTTATGGTAATCTTATTAATAGAGTTGCTAACATGGAACTATTTTTACATTTCATCTTGTGATACTGAATTCTTTTCATCTGAAATTAATTTAGGATTTTGCATCAATACTCATCAGGAAAATCGCTCTGTAATTTTTGAGGGTGTATATGCAATTTCCCTAGGTATTATTATCAACATTATAATTACTTTGGAAAATAGTTTAGAATTTATTCTCTATTTTCTATGCTACATAAATAACCATTTCAGTTTTTCAACTGTTTAATAAAATAGAGACTGCATTTTATTTTCCAGTTTTTATACATCTAATAGTTTTCTCTTGTCTAATTGATCTGGCTATTACCTTCCAACATATTATTAAAAAGAAATTGATAGTGAAATCACTTATTCCTGATTTTTGTGTGAATGCCACCAGTGATCCGCATTAATTCAAATGGTTGAGTGGAACGTGTTTTGTAATTTTATGGAAGTTTCCATTTGCTTCTATTTATTAATGGGTGTTGAAATTTGTAAATTACCTTTTCAGCATCTTTGGAAACAAATTTACTATTCTGTTTCCTTATTTTTATGGTAAATCTTATTCATAAAGTTACTAACATGGAACTGTTCTTTTGTCTGTGAAAGAAGCCACATTTGGGCATGATGTATTTTATCCTGTAATATTGAATTCATTTCATCTAAAATTAATTTAGGATTTTGCATCCATACTCATCAGGAAAATTGCTCTGTAATTTTTGACTGCATATGTGCAATTTCATTAGGTATTATTATCAACATTATAATTACTTTGGAAAATTATTTGTAATGTCTTCTCTTTTCTATGATATGCAATAATAACAAATAGTTTGGGGATTATCAGTCAGTTCAGTTTAGTCACTCAGTCCTGTCTAACTGTGATCCCGTGGACTGCAGCACACCAGGCATCTCTGTCCATCGCCAATTCCCAGAATTTACTCAAACTCATGTCCATTAAGTCTGTGATGCCAGGATTATATGGGCTTTAAAACTTAAGTATAGCTCCCCTGTGAAATCATCGAAACCTGGTACTTGTTCATGGAGTAGCTTTTTGAAATTTCTTTTCCTCCAGAGGGGCTTCCCTGATAGCTCAGTTGGTAAAGAATCCGCCTGCAATGTGGAGACTTGGGGTCAATCCATGGGTTGGGAAGATCCCCTGGAGAAGGGAAAGGCTATTGATTCCAGTATTCTGGCCTGGAGAATCCCATGCACTGTATAGTCCATGGGGTCCCAAAGAGTCGGACACAACTGGGCGACTTTCACTGTCACTGTTGCTCCAGAGATTAGACTATTCAAATTATCCTGCTCAACTATTATCAGTACCCTTGTACTCCTCTGCATACTTAGTCTTTTACCATTCAGTTTGTCAGTTTAAATTATATTATTTCATTCCCCATTTTTACCAACAAGGCATTTGATGAGCTTATATTATATTTCCTTCTCTTTGCATTCCCTTGGTTGCAGTACTTCTGGCTTCTCAGGATGTAATTTACATACTTCTCACTTTTCTTTTGCCTTAAATTTCTAGTGAAATGTATTCAATGCTCACCACTTGTCTTTTTGTCAAAGTCTCACCAAACAAACTTCTTGGATAAAGTTCATCCTCTTTAGGAGATGTTCATAAGTAAATCAACACGGCCTTTCTGCAGCCTCCACAGTTTTAGGACAGACTGGGTAGATATAAGCTATTTGGTCCACACTTTGTTGCCCTGTGAACCTAGAAGATGGTGTTCCACGTTTCCTGCATCAAATTTTCCTAATGAAAAATCTGATGCCAACGCTTGTCTGCACTTTGTAAGTGATTTTGTTATTTTTCTGATTCCCAGAAAATTTCAAAAATAAACTAATAATGGTAGATTTTAATACTTTTCTTTCAAATGAAAACAGACTTTTAAAGTCTAAAACTATTGCTTTTATATGTCTAGGTTTGACATTCTATGTCAATTTTTCCAGATGTATGGTGGGTCCTTTCAATATGTACATTCAATTCATGTTATACTTCAGGAAATTTTGTTGAATTATAATGTTAATAGCTATTTTCTTTTGGTCTATTTGTCTTTTTCAGAGACTCAAATAATAAACTCAAGTAACCTTGCACCTTCTTTGCCTGTCTTTCATATCCACCACTTCCTTTCTAGTCCTTTTTTCTGTCTTTGTTCTATTTTATTTTCTTAACTTCTCTCATTTCTGACCTATATTCTTATGGTTTGCTTGTAATATGATCTTAATTTTTTAGATAATTGTGTCTTTTTTCTATCTTGAATGTATTGCCTGTATTCTTTCAGTCTTGCTTTGCATTTTCTGCTTTGTCCAGATTTTATTCTATGTTCTTGAATTCCTAATTTATAATCTTATTTCATATCTCTAATTACTGGCATAAAATTTGAAATTTATTTTGGGGTGCTATATACCTATTCTGTCTTATGGCCAGGTACATAACACACTTTCTTCTGCACGTTTTTATTCCTGTTTCCTGTTTTTCTCTTATGATATCTTTGTACATATATTAGAGTTTTCTTTGTACAGATATTAGAGATATCTTTGTACAGATAATCCATTCATTAAGGACTTTCCTGGACGATCCCTAATGAGAAATATCTGGTGGGGGGGGGAAGAGAATAGGTCTTGTTTGAGTGGCTTCTTAAATTTTTCAGTTCAAAGTTTGATTCATGTATAGCAAGGAGTTTGTAAATGTGCGGGTTTTGTGGAGGAAGTTTCTTGTTCTTTAAAATATATGACACTAATTGATTTTGTTGTTTGCTTGTTTTTGTCTTCTGATTATTCTATTCCTTCGTATGTGAATATGGAGAACTTATATTTATCTGCTTCCATATTTCCTAGCTTCCAAGGGACAATTCCACCTTTGAAGATACTTCCCCCTCTCCAAGAAGTAGTGCTTTTCCAAAGCTTACATGTGGGTCTTGTACACTTTTCTAGCCACTTTTATTATCCCCCTTTTAACCAAAGCTTTCTCCATTAAGGTCACAGAATTTCTCTCAATATTTCTTACTCAGTGTGAAACTGTCTTCTTCTGAGAGTAAACTCTATTTGATATGTGTTCCATTACTCTAAGGAGACTTTTGTGCTCCCATTTTTTCCACTTATTTTCTGCTTAATATTGTATTGTGTTCTTGAGCAATTCTTTTGGTCTTGGGCAGTTATTTCCCTGGCTACATGTAAATTAACGTTTGTAATGTCTTGCTCTAATTACTCTTTAGGCATAGTTTATAGGTATTTTTATTTGCCTCCCTTATTAATCTTTGTAGTTTTTAGGAGGATCTATGAGCAAATGAAAATTTAAGTTACTGTCGTTGTCTGTGGGAAACTGGAAGACTTATCCCAAAACTTTAATATTGAAAAAATAAATTGTTATACTATATGTAAATCAGAAGGATAAATATATGTCAAATAAAAAACCCGGTCCCAAAGCCTATGTTGCAAAATGAACTAATTCTAAATCAAATGTACACCAGCTAAAAAATTTTCATAGTGTCAGTTGCTTTCTTAGCTGCATCGAAATGACATTATAGTATCCTGTTAAGGCAATACTGGGACATAATATATTAGTGTAATACAATTCCAATATTCTGAATATTTTACCCTGAACAATATCACACTTGGGAAAAACTATCAAAATGACCCATTTGTCAGTCTCCCAGGTGACATGTTTATAACAAAACTGAAGTACTATAAAAAATTAGTATAATACCAAGATTTGTTCCTTTAAGTTGATTACTATTTTTGCTTTCTTTATATTTTCTGCTAACAAACTTCATCACTATTGAATGGTTCTCAAGAATATACTTTAGGCAATCTCAGGTTGTATTTTGATTATGAATGTCAATAAGATAATCTGTTTTGGGGGAAGCCTAGTTTTGTTTCTTTTTTGTCTTCAGAAAGTCTTCATTTCTCCCCCAGAATAGTTGTCTTTCATGGTCCATCAAATTGGATGAGAGCGAAAAAAGGGAGTAGTGTATTAGTTGTATGGCAAAAAAAAAAAAAAAAAAGATTAAAAAAAAAAAGGATTCATTTCACACTGAAATACAAACGGATAATTGAAGCTTTGATTTCTTGAATGGAAGATAATCTCTACAGTAGCCTCCCAGAATGTCATACATAATATATGCAACTTTATACTATGATTAAAATAGCATCTCTTGTGCAAGTCACGGCAAATTCAGTAGAGATTGTTCCTTATTATGTGAACATGAGTGGTTTCCCTACACTGCAGCTGTCACTCAAACAGGGAATCATTAGAGAGAGTACAAATACGCAGATAAAATTGTTTCCAGAGCATTACAAAGGCCTATTATTTATAACCATTATATTGGTTTTGATTATACCTTCTGTCATTATATGCTCTAAATTTCTTTTTACTTGGTGTCAATTTTTGAAGAGTTGATTATTAAATCAAGCAGAAAAGTTAAAGACAGACAAATTATATTTGGTAGCTTCTGCTATCCAAGTTCTGCTTTGCATCATTTCTGATCTTTGGAAAATTCCCCTGTTTTTCCTTAAAGTATAATTTTGCTACCTTTGTAAAATAATATATTGACTATATCAAACATTGTTGCTCAGTTGCTGCTGCTGCTGCTGCTAAGTCGCTTCAGTCGTGTCTGACTCTGTGCAACCCCATAGATGGCAGCCCATCAGGCTTCCCTGTCCCTTAGATTCTCCAGGCAAGAACACTGGAGTGGATTGCCATTTCCTTCTCCAATGCATGAAAGTGAAAAGTGAAAGGGAAGTCACTCAGTCGTGTCCGACTCTTCATGACCCCATGGACTGCAGCCTACCAGGCTCCTCCGTCCATGGGATTTTCCAGGCAAGAGTACTGGAGTGGGGTGCCATTGCCTTCTCCCTGTTGCTCAGTTGGTGGCCACAAAACAAATAAACCAATGAAAAATAAAATAAAACCAAATTTTGATAAACCCCATTCTGCAGAAAAACTTGAACTTTGAAAAAGCTTAATTTCTTATCTAAATAAGGAATATAAAAGTTTGTGTGTTAAGTGGGTGTCTGGGGGTGTATGCATGCCCTTAGTATTGGTATTAAATGAAAATAATAGGAAAAGGCTACTGTTTGTTTGAGAAGATGTAGGTGTCTATAAATTTAACTGCCTCTCCTGAAATGTAGACAAAATTTTTTAAAAAATGTGAAGTGACAAGAAATACAGATGAAAAGGAAATGAAGTATTAAATTGAGAATATTAAGTAATAGAGAAGAAGCTATTAGTAAATACACAATTGAAAAGATACATCATGAAAAGACACTGTGATAAATTGGGTGGAGTAAATTGTGGGAACTTAGAGACTTGTATTGAATAAAAAGGTGAATCAGTTCTCAGCACAAATATCTAGTTTCTAAGTCAAGAATACAACACAACAAAAGTAAGCAGCTTTCTCTGGGAAGAATTAATTTTTCACAAACTTAATCTCTGTTGAAGATATAGAACCAGCCATAAATAGATGACTTATTATTCCTGAAGAAAGTACAGGAGAGAGTATTATTCTAGTAGGTCTAACTATCAAATTAATAAATACTGCACAATTGTGTTGATTAATTACTCCATAATGAATATAAATACCAATTATAATACATAATTAAACCTTTTCTCACTGATGGTTTAAACTCTGTAATCTGAATAGTGGAAATGATACTGAGTGGAGGATAAAAATCTACTCTTCCTCCCAAATAAAAGGGGATCACATCTAAAGGAAATAACAGCAATGCAGCAATGGGATAATGTGGTCTCTTCTTTTTCTGCTCTTATATCTGTTGCTATCAAATATTTGTACAACATGGAAGATACCAAACTATGTGTTCATGCTTACACTATTTATTTCAAAGTTAATTGTCATCAAGTTTAAGAGGTTTCTGTTTTTATTATTTTAAATAAAATATTTTAAAATGTTACTTTACATGTATATTTAAATCTAGTGTTTCTTCTACTTGACAACAAAAATCTAGGGTCACCAGTCTGGTTCACACAGACACACATACACATTCTCATTTGTTAAAAATCTCTTTAAGGTGTTTGGGAAACCTAAATTAAACAAAAACAATATACAACCCAACAAAAAATAAATACATTCCATCTTCTTTTTATGTCTTAAAACCAAAAAGTCAGTTTGAGCCACTATAAATGCTGACCTTAAGTTCATATCCCCAAATAAATTTTAACTAATAACATTCACTCCTCTTATCAATTTAAAATAGCTTTTTGTTTGTCTATTTAATCTACTGCTTCCATCACAGTCAAAAATCCATGAAGTTTTCTCGTTTTACTAAACTTTAAACATATCTCAACAAGAAAACAGGCCCATGTTTAAGTCTTTTTAGTCAGAGAAAAATAATGAATTTTATCATTTAGTGACTACACTACATGTAAAAATTGCACATAAAATACTAATTTTTTTAGATAATTTTCATCTCTTTCCATTAATAAGTATTTCAAAACTTCATCAAGGTTTTCATGACTCTCTTGTCAAATCCACCTCCTTTGTCAGACAGATCACCTCACCTTCCACATCTCAGAGGGCTTGGGGAGGGCTGAAGGAAGTCCTTTCATCAGCCCAGCGTCAACAAATGTATCTCATTCCTGGTGACAAAGAGCAAGAGAGGTGAGGGCTGTGGAAAACTAAAGAAGCTCACTTTATTTTAAGTATCCAGGAGCACTTAAGCTCCACTTCATAGGAGGAATGTTGTATTTTCTTCCATATCCCCCATTTTGCAAAGAGTGAGTACCTATTGGCTCAGTTATAAAGAATTCACCAGCCAATGCAAGAGACATGGATTGATCCCTGAATCGGGAAGATCCCCTGGAGAAGGAAATGGCAATACATTCCACTATTCTTGCCTGGGAAATCCCATTGACAGAGGAGCCTGGAGGGCTACAGTCCATGGGGTCACAAAAGAGTCAGACACGACTTAGCAACTGACAACAATAACAACACATATTTGTAGAATATATAAATATTAAATATAAGTTATTATTTGCATTGAGTAATTAAGTCATTTTTCCTACTGAATGAGCATTAGTCAGTGATATCCTGATACTGAGACCAGCAACATCATCTTATAACATGTTTGAAATGTAGTTTGCTGGACCTTACACTAGAACACCTGATTCATTAACACAGAGATACAGCAATCTGTATTTTGAAAAACTCTTCAGGACATTCTGACACATTGAAGTTTGAGAACAACTGTTCTAGGTTATTAATGGTTAGATAAAAATACATTTTAGAGGAAGCTACACATAAAAATAAAGTTAAAATTTTACAGTATCTTATTTTCACAGTTATTTTCAAAAGTGAACTTTTTCATTTAATTTCATTAAGGTATTATAAAAGGGACTCCATTATCTTTGAAATGATTAAAAATATCCTCTACAAATCAAAAGAGAATTTTTACTTTTATGCTTACTAAAATAAAAATTTGAATTACTCTGAAAGCTTTGCCTGAAGCAAAGTCTATACACACAAAATACAGTTGGTAATTTAGGCAATTATCTAGCTAATTTAAGCCAGTAAAATGTATTCGTATGCTTTGGACTCAATATCCTTAATAATTGACACATAAAACATATATCTTCCTGAATAGCTACGTTACTCCCTCATATTTGTATTTCAGGGTTCAGACCCCAAGCTAAGGAACAAAGACATTTTCTGTATAGCTGGTTTATAAAGGGCACTCACAATGTTTTTACTATTCTCCATTGGAGCTGAAAGTCATTCTTTAATTCAAAGATGAAGAGCTGTGGTAGTAACAGTTTCCCACTCAGCAAGCATTACTATAGAAACAATCCATTATTCAGATGAATTTAATTAAAGGTTTTACAACATAACTAATGTTTACTATTATCATGTGTGTGGAAGTTTCCTCTCTTTAAAGATTAAATTTGACATAGAAAAAGGAACCATGACATTGTTGCTAAAAGAAATCTGGGAAAAGTTCAGTCATAAGCTGCAATCAACTTTATATCATGCCACCACACCCCCCAGGATTTGGGCAAAATACATGTTTCTAGGATCAAGAAAATTACTAATCATTAAAAATTATGCATTATCCTTTTGTTAGCAATGAATGTTAATGACAGCCTAAATGAGCATGTCCACATCAGAGTCCCTGTGTGCGTACCGTTTGGAAGAATTTGTTACTTAGCAACACCCAAATTAGGGACAGTCCCTATTTACACAGCATAAGGGTAACAGGTGTCTGTACCATTTGTGTTCGGAACACTCCATCAAAGAGTTCCTGTCGATTGTAACAACTATTAATACATGGTCATCTTGGGTCAATCTAGGTACAAATGTTATTACTTTTGCATAACATGAATGGACTCTTTAACTTGGCATTTTGAAAAGAAAGAATTCTATAAAAGAAAAACAAAATAGCAGTATTGTAAATCATACATTGATTTATTAAGCAGTTAATACTGGAAACCCAGTTAGGTATTTATAATTCTAATGTGTTTGATTTCATTTCCAGTGCCTCCTTGTGGAGGGATTTTTGACTTTGGGTGGCTAAGAGCAGTCCACCACCAGCCTGTCCCGTTTTCTGCCTTATCTCCCTTATTCTAAACCTGTGTTTTCTGCTTCTTTGCCCTCAAGATGAGCTAGCTAGGTTGGAAGCAGTGCTTCTCAGACATCATCAGCATTTGTGAACTTGATCCACAAGTTCTCTGCTGCTGCTATGGCTCCTGTGGTTATTCTCACTCCTACTATATCAATAACTTCCCCTGATGATCTTTACACATTCCTTCAAGATTCCTATCTTGTCCTATACTTATTGCCTTATTGTGAAATGTTTCTTTTTCTCCAGTATCTCTCACCCCAAGAAATGTCCCAGAAGTCTAAGTCTTTCAAGGCATTACAGATCACATCTGCTCCTTTAAAGGGTCCCAAATTTAGCTGCAGGTTTACCAGGTTGATGGACACCCTGGTGACCTTTTGTTTTCACAAACACCAGGACTGCACTGGCTTTACTGCCCCATTTGTCACCCACTAATCAGGTTAGCCAGGTCAGTACTGTGTTCACTCAGAATAATGTTTTTTTTCTTTTTTTTTCCCGCAGTCAAACTGCTAGCTACTGCCTTCTTTGACAATACTATGGGTTGTTCCAGCAGCCCATGGGCATCATCATAGACTCCTAACACATTAGTAGGTAGACATCTCCTCTCAGGGTGCCTCTGTGGAAATTTCTTACTGAAAAGGAAAAGTCAAATATGTCAATTATTTTTCCCTGTTTCTCCCATAAAATTTGATATGTTTCTCTCTCTGACTCAGAGATTAAAATTTTATTTCTCTGCACATCCAGAGCTAGTTGGTTGGAGAAAAGTCCCACAGTGATTTTAAGGCTTCCGATTTAAATGCCAGATGTGTGAATACCCTGGTCATAGAAAGGTACATTGATATTAATTCATGAATTCTTTTGTGTGATACTGACAGTGAAAGTGAAGTCGCTCAGTCGTGTCCGACTCTTTGCGACCCCATGGACTGTAGCCTATCAGGGTCCTCTGTCCATGGGCTTCTCCAGGCAAGAATACTGGAGTGGGTTGCCATTTCCTTCTCCAGGGGATCTTTCCAAACCAGGGATCGAACCCGGGTCTCCTGCATTGCAGGTGGATGCTTTACCATCTGAGCCACCAGGGAAGCTTACTCAGATCATTTTTTTCAGACCCTAGACTGACTGTCCTTCCCCATCTGTACCATAGGCACTGTGCCTGACACCTTCCTCAAGGCAGGGACAGATGCAGAAAATATTGGCCCCTGCAGGTACACAGCTCCATCCCTCACTGGGAGTTGTAGTCAAAGACAGGCACCTGCCTTACCCAAGGTCATGGCCCTTCCCATGGGATACCTGTAACCGGTGACTAGCTGCAACAGGGAGATACCTGACTTCATTTTGGCATAACTCTGAACGGCAAGTCCAGCTCCACAGCTCCCAAGAGGACAGGCTGAAGTTTTAGCTGCATTTTTGTATCAGTTTAAATAACTTCCTCTGACCAATCCTGTCTTCTTTTTTTTTTTTTTTTTTCTTATAGGCGTATCCCCTGAGGACGCATCCCCAAAACTCTTTTGCACGGTCTGTTTTCAGAGATCCAATCAAGATACTTCCCAGCACTCCAAATGCTTTGTGAGGGGAAATATCTCTGGTTGTGACCTTCACAACACCCTGCCACCCAGCCCCATATGCACACACACATGTCCTCTACTTACCCCACTGTAGTCTCCAGTTTGTGTGACTTCTTGAACGTACAATTTTTCCCACTTTTCAGTTTATAATTCAGCTAAGCAGAACCAAGCAAGGGTAATATCTTTTAATTTATATTTAACTTGAATTTAGTAGTAAAATGATTAAGTAGTCAAAAGTTCTAAGAGTTTGTGGAAATGATGAGAAATTAAACCAAGGGAATGGGGAATTTGTAATTGTGAGGAAATTCAGTGATTTAGCAATATATTGATAACTTTTTAGGAATATTTGGGTTTTCTGCAAGAAATATACTGTTTCTAATATTCCTAGGTATAGTCTTAAATTAGTGTCTTGTTTCATGTCAAAATTAGCACAATAGTTTTCTTCCAAATTTTAGATTAGAATCAGCTCTGGTTGAGTGAGGGAAGTGAGGAGAGAGAGACAGAGAAATAATTCAGATTGGTGAAAATTTCTCAATTTGGAAAATTTGATAAAACCATTTCCTAAAGTCCCATTACTGAAGGAGATAGGGATAGAAATGTAGTTGCGATCATTGTAATTCTGTGAGAACTGTGATTAGCTAAAAGTATATGTAAAGAAACTCAAAACTGGAAGGAATATTAAGAGTCAGCTAGTCCTAGAGGATTCTAAGGAAGGTTAGTGGAGGGATTTCAGATGGAGGAGATTTTGTTATTCAACCTTGAGATTATAAAAAATGTGTGCATGCATTTATCTACATTCATTTAGAGGAGAGATTTATGATTCTCAATAGATGGTTGTGTGAATATTTATGGAACAAAAAAACATGAAATCTGGGGTAAAACTGAAATTAAATCAAGGAAGCTGCTGTTTTATTTTGATTTTACCACCCTGATTCCCTATTTGACCCTGGGCCAAGTATTTAACATTTTTTCATGTATGGTTTGAAGTCATAATTATAGGTTTCAAAACAGAAGGACACTGGGAATATCTGTATCTTCTTGGGTGAGATGTAAACAGCTCTTATTTAAGTGTTAGCGCAAGGTGTATGAAGATGAAGCTTACAAATTTATATTCAGCAGTTTCATAGAAGGTACATGTCCTGAGAAAGACATTGTCATGATAGTTAATTATAAGTTCATGTATAGTAGAAATATCTCTCTCAAGTGAAAAATGATGCCTCTAAACAAAATTATGTTCATGTCAGTAGTTTATCAATACATATAATTGTTTTAGGGAATGTGTTAAAAGATGTATAACTCCCCCGCCCCGATTCTATTGTTATTATTTCAGACTTATTGAACGTTTTAGTAGATAGTAAGCTAAATAGTATCTCTTTTAGTTATTCAAATTAGAAAGCAAATATATTAAAATATGGAAGCAACTTACAAGGCTGTTTTTTAGTGTTAAGAATCATAAGGTTATACTTATCTATGTTTTATATTTGATGCCTGAGAGTGCTAGCACTGACCAAAATTCTCAATGTTTATTCTTTCCGGATGAACTGAGGTTAGACAACTAAATCTGTAATGCAATATAACATGGTCATATTAACCTAGTGATGCAGAAAAGACCATCTGTACCACCTTGGATATGACTAAACTGTAGGAGCAATCTAAATGCCTTGTGCAGTCATTAATTTAAGAAAGGCAGGGAAT
The DNA here is from genome assembly GCF_003369695.1 of Bos indicus x Bos taurus. Classification (NCBI taxonomy): domain Eukaryota; kingdom Metazoa; phylum Chordata; class Mammalia; order Artiodactyla; family Bovidae; genus Bos; species Bos indicus x Bos taurus. The sequence continues at coordinate 33,780,494 of NC_040077.1, forward strand.
TGTTTTTAAATGTGGAGGGTAATGTAATGGATTAAAAATGAATAAAAGTAGGCACTGACCTCAGTGCATTGTAATAAGCTTGCAGAATTGATTTGTAAACTGCTTTATAAGTCAATTCCAAGTGCATTAAAAACTAATCAAATGACTTTGATGCAGTTCACTGATTTTTAACTTGGCAATTTACTTGAGCATATAAAAGTTGTTAGTAGAATTATATAAGAATGCTTGCAAAATAGATACTGTGATGTACTGTTATTTAATCATATGCACACAGTGATTACTGTCACCTACTAATTAATCCAGAGCTTAATGTTGAATGTACCTGGAATTTGTGCACTGTGTCCTTTGATCAGAAAGATAAATTCTATTTCAATTATATTTGCCACTGTTAACTACTAGCACACAAAACCTAACAGTAAGAATTTAGCCTGCCTAATTCTAAAATTTTCTGTAATTGGTATTTTACATAAAATACACTAGATTTGAGGAGTTTGAAAACACTTCTGCGTATGCTCTAGAATCAGAAAGATAGCAATTAATAACCTCTGGGGAAAAGGTGACAATTAAGAGCATGTGTTGTATTAGGCATATAGGGCATGATATAAACTTCACCATTTTCATCAGCTGTTGGATTCTACTCAGTTAAATTGGTGAATATGAGTAAATACAGTTCCAGGAGGCTGTGTGTATATGCTAAGTTGCTTGAGTTGTGCCCGACTCTTTTCAATGCTATGGACCATAGTCCACCAGGCTCTTCTGTCCATGGGATTCCCCAGCCAAGAATACTGGGGTTGGTTGCCATGGCCTCCTCCAGGGGATCTTCCCAACTCAGAGACTGAACCTGCTTCTCATGTCTCCTGCATTGGCAGGCAGGTTCTTCACCACTAGCACCACCTGGGTGCTACTGGGAGGCAAATATGGTCTAAATAAGTTGGTCAGAGCAACTGAATATCTTAGTTTTTCCACAGTCAAAACTGAAGCACATTATCAGTTTAGGATCTGCTAGTGAACATTCATTTATCATGCTCAAGCATTCTGTTAGAACTGGGATTTTGTGAGCAAAGTACACAGAGGCCCTGCCTACAGTCCACTAGGGAAGAGAAATGTTAATCAGAAAATCAGTAAGTGTACAACTACGAGCTGTTGTGAAAATTACAAAGGTGATACTAATAGTTCTGAAGGAAGGAAGAGCTTCCCATAGGAAACGACTTTGGAGCTAAAATCTGAAGGCTGTTATTATAGATTATGTATAACTGAATCACTCAGCTGGACACCTGAAACGGCTGCTGTTGCTGCTAAGTCGCGTCAGTTGTGTCCGACTCTGTGTGACCCCATAGATGGCAGCCCACCAGGCTCCCCTGTCCCTGGGATTCTCCAGGCAAGAACACTGGAGTGGGTTGCCATTTCCTTCTCCAATGCACGAAAGTGAAAGGTGAAAGTGAAGTCGCTCAGTTGTGTCCGACTCTTAGCGACCCCATGGACTGTAGCCTACCAGGCTCCTCCGTCCATGGGATTTTCCAGGCAAGAGCACTGGAGTGGGGTGCCATTCCCTTTTCCACACCTGAGACTAACACAACATTATTAATCAAAGACTTCCCTGGTGGCTCAGATGGTAAAGCGTCTGTCTACAATGCAGAAGACCTGGGTTTGAGCCCTGGGTTGGGAAGATCACCTGGAGAAGGAAATGGCACCCCACTCTAGTACTCTTGCCTGGAAAATCCCATGGACAGAGGAGCCTGGTAGGCTACAGTCTATGGGGTCACAGAGTCGGACACGACTGAGCGACTTCACTTTCATTAATCAAAGAACATGCCTGCCAATAAAGGAGAGGTAAGAGACAAGTATTTGATCCCTGGGTTGGGAAGATCCCCCAGAGGAGGGCATGGCAACCACTCCAGTATTCTTGCCTGGAGAATCCCATGGACAGAGGAGCCTGGCAGGCTACAGTCCACAGGGTTACACAGAGTCCAGACACAACTGAAGTGACTTAGCACACACACATACATGCTCCAGTATAAAATATTTTTTAAGAAGAAAGAAGTGCAACAGATTTCTATAAAAAGAAAATCCTAAAGGATGTACTGAGTAGGAAGAGTGAAAATTATCAAGCACAAGGAAGCCCTGAATCTAAAAGAAGCATAGACCTCTGGAAATTAAAGTTCATATGGCTGGGTCCTAGAAAGGAAAGAGGAAAAATTAAGCTTCAGATAGTAGAGTTAGTGTTATCTTCATGCCCAAAGCAAGAACTTACTGGGAGCAGTAAAAGGTTAAGCAATAGTCTATGTGGTCAAAAGTTGTTTTTTTTTTTTAAATATATAATTTTTAAAGGATAGACAATATGATGCAAATATGGAAAATGATATGTATCTTATTGCAAGAAATCCAGTGAACCGTGATTATCTCCACAGAGTGAGAGCAATGGAGATAAAGAGAAGTAAAGACATTAAAAAGATATTCAAGAGGTAAAATGAACACAGCAGATTAATTGGATATGAAGGATGGAGTAAGACAGAACAGTAACTACTAGAGTAGCACTCATCTCAGGCTTATACAACTAGATGGACTGTGATGCCATTCACTGAAAAAATAAGAGTTGGACTTGGAGGATAGATCATGAGATCAGATTTGTTACAGGATTTTGAGGTGTCTAGAAGACTTCTAAGTGAAGATGCTGATGAGGCTATTAAAAACACAGCTTTGGAGGTAAGACAATAAGTCTAGGCTTGAGTTATAGATTTATGAGTATTTGAACTAAAGATGGAATTGAAAATATATGGATAGATAAGACCATCCACTGGAAAAGTATACTTAAATATAATGCAGAAAAGTTCATAAGTTTTGAGTGTTCTTTCATGTTTTAAAATGATTCTCAATACATTGAAGAAAAGTTCATGGTAAATATATTAAAGATAATGGTGCCTATGACACTTAAAGAACTTCCGTGGTATCGAGTGTTTAAGGCTCTGAGCTTCCACTGCAGTGGGCGTGAGTTTGATTCCTAGCTGGGGAACTAAGAATCCACATGCCACGTGGCATGGCCAAAATATAGAAAGAAAAAAAAAAAAAAAAGAATATAAGGAGGTAGAAAATACCATAGCCCAGATAATCCAATTGACTGACTCGAAACCCAGCATGTGATTGTAAAGCCATGGAATGGTGTGGACTTAGGCCACTGGACTGACAACATAAAACAGAATCTGCATTTTCTTGTAGACAGTACTTAGAAAATCTTTGAATTACACAGTATTGTTTGGATGCTTTCTCTTATCCTTCTAGTTTTTCTAGGAGTATAAGCTTTACCTTTTTACTATTTTAACTTATAAAAGAATGCATGCTCGATGAAACAAACATCAGCAATATATAAAGAAGAATGCAATACATTTCCCACACTTCCAAACCCAATGACCCAATCAACATGAAAACTGTGGATTGTGTTTTCCCACATCTTTTTCTACTGCCATATGACTTCTATGGGCAAATACAAGGTTTTATTATTCTTAATGAAATAATACCACTGTAAACACATTAAACTGAAACTTCCCTTTTCATGTAAAACCATATTTGAGTGACCGTCTAACCAAAGCATATACATATTCTTGTTTTTCAAGAACATTGTAAGATTCCAAAGTATAAAAATGCCATAATTTATTCCACTATTCTCCTTCTAATGGATAATATGATTGTATCCTGTTTTGGTGCATTATCCTATAATGGGGATTTCTGAGTCAAAATAAGTGTATATGAAAACTGTATTTTTTTCACTTTCATAGACATTGTAAGATGATTTTCCAAAGAATTTGTACCAGTTTGCTGTTCCACTAGCAAAGCATCAGAATGCTTGTCAGCATTCTTTGGCAGCACTAGATGCTACGTTTCTTGTTTTCATTTACTACAAGTTGAAGCATGGAAAATACTATCTTGTTTTAATGTGCATATTTTACTACCAGTAAGTTTATGTGTTTATTAGCTAATATTTTAATTTTTAATATTTTAATGTTTATATTTAGTTGCCCTTCTAAGCATAAACCATTCTGAGATACATATAACATTCCATGCCATATTCTTAGATATTGGAACAAAAACTAATCAAGGCAAAGAAATTCTTATGTTTACAACCCACTCTGAAGCCAAATGTTTTTCAGGAATTCCAAGCAGAATGAGGACTGTTTCATACACAGTTGACCCCACTTTTTCACATCAACACTAGACTAACAATATCATCCAATACAGATCTTTTAGAATATGTCAGGCCAACTCCTTACTCCAACCTCATTCCCTCTCCTCCACTTCCAATACTATAGCATCCTCCCCTCCGTAGACCTCCCACACATATGCACTTTCCTGTGTCTGGCCCTTTTACTCATAGTATCCCATCCCTTCGTTTTCTTTCTAAACTGTACTCCAATTCTCGGTTTCCCTTTAAGAAAATGCATGTATAGTGAATATATCTTGTAATTTGTTAAAACAAAAAAAATTATCCAAATAATGCTTTTGTATCAGTGGAGTATATCTAACCATCAGGAACATGGTAAAATCATTTCACTATTTTCTTACAGCTTATATGATAATTCATATCAGTCCCAGAGACGTTTTCTACCATAAACCACATTCCAACTGTAAATGACTTAAGTATTTGTTAATAACTTTTTACATGGTAGTTAAATATGTGTCAGCAATGTTTATTTGTTTGTTTGAAGGGATATGTATCCTTTGTCGTGTAATAATGCTCTTTTCCTATCTCCATTTGTAGGGAAACTTTTTGGGTTCAAATTCCCTGGTCTGAGAGTTCTCACTTACAGAAAGCAGTCTTTACCACAAGAAGATCCTGATGTGGTAGTGATTGAGTCATCTAAACACAGTGATGACTCCGTAGCCATGAAGCACTTAAAGTCTCCAACAAAAGAAAGCTGCAGCCCCTCGGAAGCAGACGACACAAAAGCCTTGATACAACCCAGCAAATGTTCCCCCTTGGTGAATATCTCTGGACCTCTTGACCATTCCTCTCCCAAAAGGCAATGGGACCGACTCTACCCTGACATGCTGCAGTCAAGTTCCCAGCTGACTCATTCCAGATCAAAGGAAAGCATTTGTAGTATACGGAGGGCTTCCTCGGTTCATGATATAGAAGGATTCAGTGTCCATCCCAAGAACATATTTAGAGATCGACACGCCAGTGAAGGTATGTTAGTAATTTTTTTAATATGGAAACTTATATTAAGGGGTAAGGAAAGATAATTTCTGTATTGTGTTTAATTTCAACATTAATTCTTATACTTGTGAAAAAGAAATGTGAGTAGAATCTATTAAAAATATCAGTTCTACAGAATTGTTACTGATTTCCTCCTTGAATCCTAGTGACTTTTTTCTTTTCTGGCGTCTTTATCTGAGGTAGAATGATAACTATTATCTGCTTATTTTATGGAGTGTTAAATAACTAATGCTTAACATAAGATCTGTTTAGGTGATAACACTATTATCTCAAACATAATGCATTGTGCTGCATTTAGTAAATAGTCAAGAACTGGTCAAAAAGAGTGGTGCGTGATCATAGGACTATTTTACTGACCATTTCTTTCCAAAAGGAAAAGGTGTATAAAATATGATATACTGAGTGATAAGAAAGCTATACACTAATTGGGGGCAGGGAGGAGATAGGAAGGGGGAAGGGGCTCAACCAGAAGCAACATGAAATGCAAAGTCAAAATTCATTATTTCTCTCTGCCCTCTTCAGGACAACAAAAACAACTCATCATTAACATGATAATGATAATATTTGTTGAGTATTTACATGTGTGAGGCGCACACATTAACATTAACTCATTTAATTCTTATAATAACCTTATGAATTAAAATCTGTTATTAAGTCCAGGATTTAATAGATGAGGAAACTAAGACCTAGAGGCATTCCTGGTGGCTCAAGAATCTGCCAGCCAATGCGGGAGACAAAACAGACTAGGGTTCAATCCCTGCATCAGGATGTCAGGAAGCTTCCCTGGAGGAGGGCACGGCAATTCACTCTAGTATTCTTACTTGGAGAATCTCATGGACAGAGGAGCCTGGTGGGCTACAGTCCAAGGGGTTGCAAAGAGTTGAACACAACTGAAGTGACTTAGCACACAAAGCTTAGATATGTTACATAAATATCTGGTCCTAGGTTATGAAGTGCCAGAAAGTGTTAGTCGCTCAGTCATGCCTGACTCTTTGCAGCCCCATGGACTGTAGCTTCTCAGGCTCTTCTGTCCATGTAATTCTTCAAGCAAGAATACTGGAGCGGGTAGCCATTCCCTTTTCTAGGAGATCTTCCCGACCCAAGGATTGAACCCAGTTCTCCTGCATTGCAGGCGCATTCTTCACCATCTTAGCCACCAGGGAAGCCCTTTCAAACCGAGGACTGGTCGCCAGAATCCACAAGCCATTCATTCAATGTTGTTCTTCTTTGATGCGTGCTTCACGAAACCTTACTGCAAGGAAATGTTGAATCACTGAAACTTCTCCAGGGAGGTCCAAGGTTCAGGGTACCTGTCATTGTCTGTGCATGTGTTGGAAAAAATTTCCAGACATAAGGCAAAATGAGAGGAGAATAAAGTTTATTAGAGTGGAAGACACTATTAGAACAGTGGGTGGCTCAAGGGAAAGCCAAACCCTTTCACAGCTGGGCAGTCAATTTTTGTAGTCTCAAGACAGAGAAAGTTTCTACTGGAATGGTGGCATTAGGTGATCGGCCAGGATGATACAAGGCAGATAATAGGATGGGCACTTTACCTAATTTGGAGTCATGGAACTGGCTGGTTTTGATCCAGAGATTCATGGCAACAGATGCTTGGTCAGTTCCAGAGATTTTTAACCTCTGACTTTGGTACAGGGCTCCAGACCTGTGACCTTGGTATAGGGCTCCACAGTACCCATTGCACGGATGCATTAGTCTCACTTTCTACAGATTTGGGTTCTGGAGAGGCCCACTGTCCTCTCTGTGGTATTTATTCCTGTGAGCACCCGTCATCATCCATGCTGCCACTGGTTTTCTCTTTTAAACATAAAAGACCATGGGGCTCCTTAGTGTAGGGTACTGGACACTTACCCAGCTGTCCATCGGTTTTTCAAGCTTCATTTCTAGCCCCTGCAGGATTTCCTCCCCTTCTAAATTCTAAACCTGAACAAAAATAATCACCATTTCCCAAAAATATCTCATGCATTTTCTTCCTTCATTGCTTTGTTATGCTGGGAATACTCATGCGCACTTTGTCCCTCCTCACACTACTACTCATAGCCATAAGGATCCGTTTCTCCTTTCCAAACCAGAATTAAATGGTTTCATACCTAAGTGTGTAAAACAGTGTTTACATATATGATAGCATTTCTTCTTATTATTTCTTATTGTTCTACATTTATTCCACATTTTATATCTTTCAATGCTATTAGATATACACACAAATAATGATATTGTTGAGAGGTTCTCTAGTGCTGGAATTCTAGCATGCTTGGCTCCATGGCTTTGGTTTCAAGCACAGTCACCTATTTCATGGCAAGAACTCAATAAGCATTGAGGTGACTTTAAGAGCATCATGCTCATGAATTTTGTTACAGAATCATACACACCAGGCAATAATGAGTTATCTGTTCATTAGTACTCTGCAATTTAAACAAAAATCATAGGATTGAATCATGTGAGGGATCTCTATTTAAAGAGTGCAGTGAAGTAGAGAAGACAGAAGAGATGAAAGAAAATGAATTAACAAGAAAAAATTCAAAGAGAGATAAATCAGTATCACAGAAATAAAAAGAACAGTTTTCTATAAGATGGATTTGATATGGTACAAGAGCAATTAGCGCATCTCTTTTATTCTCTGGTCCAAAGAAAGTCAAAAGGAAAAAGGAAAATAAAGTCAAGAACAATTTTCAAACCAGATTGTCTAAAACTTTGTATCATCTAGTCACATCATGCTCATTATCTCCTGACTAAAAGAAACTTCTGAAATTTAGTCTTTAAGCAATGGATCCTATAGCTGAACAACAGTAAATCCAATATAATAATTCAAATGTCCAGCATATATTTTAGTTAGTCAGTCCACTGAGTGTAGTCTTCTTTAGCAAACATACTGACTTTTCGGAGACTGGCCTTATTGCCTAGAACCTGAGTTACAGTGCAGTAACATTCAGAAACAATATTAAATGATGCATATTCTGTGCATGGTACAGACTTAACCTGTGTTTTGACAGCGGTACTAAGTTAGATCAGATTTCATGATTTAACTTTATTGTTTTCAATTTTATGTAGTCTCCATTTAGCACACAGTTACTGATGCAATTATGGGAAAAGGATGTGTTAGTATTTTGGGTTTCTCAGTTCAGGTTCTATGTATGGACAGGATGGACAATTGAGATCATCCTCAATTTTTCTTCTCCCACCCAAGCTATGTTATTTTCAAAAACGGTATCATTTTTTTACAGTTGCTAAAGTCAGCTTCTGACTACCAATTGATAATTCAGAAGGTATTTTGTACTACACCATTAGAGCAATTTTAGATACAAAATCTCTAAGTAGTATAGAAGAAACTACAGTTCCTAAAGCTTTATAATTTAATATGCTTTAGAAACTGAGGCACTGATGGGAGATGGAAAGCTTTTAAAACTGATTTTAATTTTATGACTATATAATTATTTAATGGTTTCAATTGTTGTCTCTTCACTTAAGAAGAAAAGTCCCTCCTATATAGGTTATTTTATAGAACTTGAAATAATTTGCGAATATATCAGTGCATATTATTTAACATTATCTTTTCACCTAATCTAAATTACCAAATACCTTAGAACCAACTCAAACCATTTGTGGTGAAGGACCAAAATTTTTTGGTTTTGTTTTTCTATCTACCACATACCAACCAATATATTTGTAAATACAGTAATAATGCATTATATGGAAAAATGAAAATCTAAAAAATAGGCATAAAAATATAAGCTCCAATTCTTGTATTATTAAATTGAACAGATGTAAAAGTATTTTCTGTCAAACTGCTACAAGACTCTAAATGCTTACTCTAATCTTTGCACTTACACTGTCATGGAGGAGTAACAAGCACCGGCTCCAAGACCACATGCTTTGTTTCAGAATGTCAGTGCAGCATTAACTGTATAATATCACTTTGGGGCAGTTGTCTTTGGAACTTACAGTTCTTTACATGTAATTTCCAGGTTGATGAATAGAGTTATACTGTTTAACTACTTGCTCGCAAGCAGTTATTACTTTCCTAATGATTGTTGAGCCCAACTTCTGATGGAGATAATTAATTCCTTGTAATCAAAGTCTCTTCCATTAGCCCTATTTGCTTCTTATAGTCCCTCAAAGAGGGCAGAGCATTGACATATAAGGTCATTATTTTATTTGTGCATCTCTGTGTGAGATAATGTCTATGACAATTCAGTATACCACACTATTGAAATTGCTTCAGTTGGTGAATTTGAAACAATTATGATATATCCCAAGATTTTAAACATGAATAGCATTAGCATATGTGTTGACAATATATTTTTCAAATCTTGGTTATATTTGAAAGTTCCTAACATGATGTCATTAATATTAAGCTTCTTTGTTTCAAAACTAGTAATGAATATTTTGTTAGTAGCAATATATAACACTGTCAGATTGCTATTCTCAAAATAAATCTGAAAACACTCCATTTTGAAATTTGAAAACAAACCCATTATAATATAAGCAAATTTCCTAAAATTTCTAGGTATTACATTGAGTGTATTGTGGACAGCATAAATTTTTAAATCTCACATTACCTTTAAACAGTCGAATCTTTCACTGATTTCTTATAATTATTTTTGCCTAAGAATGGCTCTTAGAGTGCTGTTTCATATTTTCAAAATATACACTGAAGAGCATTTGTGAGATGGATTGTTCATAAAATTGTGATTAATAATTCAAGTTGGTTTATTAAACCATTGTCTAAGAACCATTTTTTATTAACACACTAATTTATAATGAAAAACATTACTTAACATACAAAATGCTGTGTAGTTCTTTGTAAGTGGTGGCTGAAGCTACACTAAAATTGACTTCTGACAATGTTGAAAGTTTTTATCCCAACTCTAGGCATATAGATACAGCTTTCTCCAAATAGTGAGATTAATGTTTCACGTATTTGAACACAGATGCTTATGATGGCAGATATTATTTTTAGCATATGCATCTTCCTTGGTTGAAGAATACAGAATGTTAATTTCAAAGATACATTTTCAATCATTGCATCCTATTTTCTCTGATTGTTGTTACAGAGGTTATTCAGTGCATATAACATAATTTTAGTCTTCATATTTCTCTCTTTTTTTCCTTACGTGCTCAAAACAGACAATGGTCGCAATGTTAAAGGTAATGTATGAACTCAAGTTTCATCATCTGATGCTTAAATTGCCCCCTTACTCGGCATGTTAACTTGCCTGCTGTATGCCCTGTTCAATGCAACATCATGCTGCCCTTAGTGAGTCCAGGTGCCTGGTGGAGACATCATGGCTTGATTTTGGTGGAGATGTTGTTACTTTCTCAAATGTGTCACCAAAATGATTAAGAACTCCTTTTCCCTTCAAGGAATATAAGCCTAGGTTGACAATGAAGACTTCCTAAATATTTGAATAATTTGGAAAGAAGCAAATATTAAGCTAAATATATTTCAGCCAAAAAAAAATCTTTTTTGAGTACCAGATTAAATAAAATAAAGTGCTACATGACAGCATCACTTCACTTGTTCCTCTTTTGTTTCCTTAAAACTAGTGTCACGTTCCTGGATGGCAGGGGGTATGGTTTTAAGCTTACTGTAGTAGTAAACTGTATATGCATGATAGTCGTTTCCTATTTTCCTATATAACATTTCAATCATTTTTAATTGTGTCCTATATAAGTCTGAAATCACTAGCATGACCTAAAGCTAATGTAGGTTTAACTGGGCAATACCTGTGAATAAACCTGGATCTGACTAAAAATAGAAAATTCACTTCAGTTTTTCTACTCTATTGTACTAGATGCAAAAACCACAAAATATAAAACTCATATTATTCTCATCCAATTGGAAACTTTTGGAACTTAGTCCTGTAACATACGCTGTGCATGCTGCCATGGGTGTCCATATGGTGACAACTACTCATCTATGCATGTGTGTTGCATGGACACGTCTCCGTCAGTGACCGTCGTTACTTAGAGTTCGCTGTTCTGGCCTCTTCCATATGTCACTTTACTCTGATCACTGTGAAGTTTTGTATATTGATTTCTCAAATGCTTCCCTAACTAATTCAGAGCTGGTGATGATTATGAATTGAGAGCACTAGAAACTAAAGATGTTTTCTCATCAGCATCCCAGGTAATTTGAAAATAAGAGAAATCATGGCAGCTTCTCTCCATCCTAACTTCATTTTCTAAGTATTTCAAAAAGGGTCTGTGCAGGTGACCTCCAATCACAGGATGGAATTTCATATACATGATTGTTTTATCCTTGGCCTTTCCACTGAGATTTCTAAAAGGGAACAAATTAGTGTCAGCTGTGGGTAGTGATTTGAGTTGATATAATTCAGAACATAACCTCAAAAAACAGAGTACAGACAGCTCATGACAACTGGCCTGTGTGAAACATGACTGGCTTTAGCATTTAGCAATTAGCAATAAATTATTAGACATTAATTTTCCAGTGATCTTTAAATGCGTGAGAAACAAATATAATTTTCCTCAGTAAACAGGAAATTGAGCTTACTAATCTTCAGACTAGTAGTTCACATAGTTTTCATGTCATTCAAACTACATTAATTCATTTTTTCCTTATAGATTAAGCCATTTAATCTCCAACCCATTCCTTCAGTCCTCCATTTTTTAATAGCAATACTCTGAATAAAGACGAATCATAAAAGTCAGAATTTGGGATTAGGAAACTCTAACCCACTCTAGAAAGTTTTCACATATTAATATTTATAAAGTTAAAAGATAAAACATGAGCAATTTAATAAAAATTTAATGTAAATGTGCCCTCCAGTGTCTTTATTATTTGTTCAGGCTCTGATTTTGAAAACTATTTAAAAATATTTAAGTACCTGGCTCTTTGAGATTTTCACAGAGTAATTAGTATGCTAATTAGCCACAGGACAATGCATTAAAAGTGTGCTTTTTAAAATTTTGGGGGCCTTGTTACTAAGGCAAATTTTTAAAAATAAAAAAGTTTCTATACATCTTTGTTTGCAAATATATAATTACAGTTTTTTTTGCAATGTTGACTTAACCAAAAATAGTTTCTTTAACAAACTAAAATAAATGATTTAGAAATGTGCTTGGAAGGCCTTCAAGATCATCTAGTTTATTCCCCTTAGGCAAGAATATTGGTGAAATCTCTTGCACAGGTGGTAGAAGCATCTTTAGAGGATCCCATTCTTTAACTTTCTTGGAAAATCTATTTTTCCTGCCTATACAAAAGCTAATTTAAATCCTTCTTGCTGAAATGTAATTGTTTTCCCTTCATCTGTCCTGAGTGGACTAAGATACTAGCTGGTTACTTCTATTCCTTATGTAACATCACAGTGTAAAAACAGCAAATTGGTACTCAAATCTTTTCTGCTAAAATGGAATAATTTCCATCTTACCTTTTTTCTTAGGATCAATTTTGTTTTCCTTTAATAAATTCCCTTAACACTCTGAAATAAGATTTCAGAGTGTACAAAGTATATATAACCCATTATCAAAGAGTGAAAAAGTTAATTCAAATAATTGCACGTGCTGCTTATATGTATGTGTGAATGTGTACATCATATATTTAAACAATTTTTCTAATATATGAAATATGAACTCAATTCTAGTGGTTATTCTGTTTATTCTACTTCCCAAGTCACCATAAAAATTTACCCCACTTATACCACTTAGTAAGTCATTCAAAAAGTTTACCTCTCTATAGCTTCTACTCTTCATTATCCCAAAGTGAAAGTGAAAAGTGAAAGTGAAGTCACTCAGTCATGTCTGACTCTTTGCGACCCCATGGACTGTAGCCTATGAGGCTCCCCCGTCCACGGATTTTCCAGGCAAGAGTACTGGAGTGGATTGCCATTTCCTTCTCCAGGGGATCTTCCCGACCCAGAAATCGAACCCAGGTCTCCTGCATTGCAAGCAGACACTTTACCGTCTGAGCCACCAGGGAAGCCTCTTCATTATCCCAAGTAACTCTATACTCCACTGACAATGGTATGTTCAATTTCCAAGTCATCTGTGAATCTGGCATATGAGTCCTTTCACCTCCCCTCATAAAAGCTATCACATACACAAAGGAAATCAACTGATCTAATATAACTTTTATCTTATATGCTACATTGGCTGTTACCAAGTGTTTTTACTTGGTACAAACACTTTTACAAGTGTTTTTTACAAGAATTTGCAAATTGATTTTCAATCATGACAGTTTTCTTCTGTAAAGTATATGTCATGCACAGAAACAAACAACATGGATATTGATTACAAATAATTTGGTGAATAATTCTGATATATTTTTAGTTTCGAACTGGTTATCTTATGCTTATTGACAGTGGTCTTTTACAAAATCCAATTACTAAACACTACATCCACATTTTCTTTAATGTTAAGCCACTTCAGCAATTTAGGTTTTATTAAATTTAGCCAAATAAACTCACGCTGTAAGAAATACTATATAAAGATGATTTGAAAACACTCAGTCTTTTTGGTTTCCTTTTCTGTTCCCTTTGGCTCTCAAGAGCAATAATCTTTTTTTTTTAATAACATTATTTTTAAAAAAGTTTATCAGAAACCCAGCAGCATCTTTAAGACAATATATTCTCCTTTAGCATCTTGTGTGCATATGTATGCTAGTTGCTTAATGGGGTTGTTTAATCCAGTCAACCCCATGGACTGGAGCCCACCAGGCTCCTCTGTCTTTGGAATTCTCCAGGCAAGAACACTGGAGTGAGTTGTCATTTCCTTCTCCATTAGCATCTTGTAACTCATGATAAATTCAAATAACCTCATCATAAAAATTTTAAATACCTTTAATCTAAAATTCTTCCCAGATGTTGCTTTAGCCTGTACTTGATCTTTAAAAGCAGGATACTTCTTTGTAGCTGGAATCTGGCTTATTTTATATGTAATCAGCCACTTGTGATATATTTGAGCTTGATCCAACTGTTAGTCTTTTTCTATGATCCAAGGGATGTTGGCAATTTTATCTCAGGGTCCTCTGCCTTTTCTAAGTCCAGCTTGTACATTTGGAGTTCTTGGTTCACGTACTCTTGAAGCCTGGCTTGAAGGATTTTGAGCATTACCTTGCTAGCTTGTGAGATGAGGGCAATTGTGCAGTAGTTTGAGCATTCTTTAGCATTGCCCTTCTTTGGGATTGGAATGAAAACTGACATTTTCCAGTCCGGTGGCCACTGCTGATTTTTCCAAATTTTCTGGCCTATTGAGTGAAGCATTTTAACAGCATCATATTTTAGGATTTGAAATAGCTGAGCTGGAATTCCATCACCTCCGCTAGCTTTGTTTGTAGTGATGCTTCCTAAGGCCCACTTGACTTCACACTCCAGGATGTCTGACTCTAGGTGAGTTTAGTCTTCATGGTCTCCTGTTTTCCATATTCTACTAGAATATTAGAAAATTGTCTGTTCATCCATTTTGCAAATGTTTCTCTAAAAATTGTCAAGTCCTCCTAAATACTTTTGAGCTTTATTATTTTCTATTGAATCTAGTGTGTACATATTCAGTCACTCAGTGGTGTCTGACTCTTTGTAGCCCCATGGACTATACCCCTCCAGGCTCCTCTGTCCATGAGATTTCCCAGGCAAGAATACTGGAATGGGTTGCCATTTCCTTCTCCAGGGAATCTTCCTGACCCAGGGATCCAGCCGGTATCTCCTGGGTCTCCCTCATTGGCAGGCAGATTCTTTACCATGAGCCAGCCACCCTGGAATCCCCACTGCATCTACTATTTCCCTTTATTTCTGCCCATCTATTTTCTTTAAATTCATTTACTTTGTTTTACAGGTTATTCTCCTTTCTTTCATTAGCATTTTAAATGCCATCTGTTTATGATCACTCTCAGGGAGGCTTCATTTCACCTTTAAATCCTCAACCATGGCCTCTCTTAAAATAGACCTAGGAGGTAGGAAGCCCTGCATTCTAATTTCTGGTGCTTGATTCTTATTCCCTTTTGGCCTCCTATTGTGTATGCTTAGGCTTACAATTGGTAAAAACGAGGATATTACTAATACCTTCCTTAATTAAAATGTAGGAAGTTATTTTCATTAGAATTTAGACAGATTTCAGAGAAACCTAAACTGACACTGATAATCATTGCAGATACTAACAGACTGCTGCATATAAACACCTGCTTCAAAAGCAGTGGAGAAGAGCATAATGATCTTTGTTATACAAGATGAAATAGATTTTGAATCTAAATATGCGTGAATTATTTTAAGTAGTATATTTTAAGATCTGCCAAAGTCTTTAAATGTATAAATGTAAAAGGAAACCTAGCATTAAAAACAGAATAGATTAACAGTTTAGAAATGTTTTATGTTAGAAAGTAAGAGAAGATGAAATACAGATTGCAATGAACTTGTAATATTCTGAGGCCAAATCTTAGTGTGATGTGTATTGGCCAGTGGTTTCTTAGCCCTATCAGACTAAGGCCCTCTTGTTTAAACTTCCTGTTGTGCTCACTTGACTATCCTAAAATGATATTCAGAGGTGAGTAACCTATTTCTAAAAGGCCAACTTAATTTCTTAATTATACAGCAGGAATAAAAGGAAAGCAGCTTATAATAAAATATTTCTATCAATATGTTAATGTTTAAATATAACTACACTAGAAGATATAATATGAAATATGAAAAAATATTTGGTTTTAATAACATTAAAGGCATGATAAAACATTCCATAAAAGTACTGCCTAAAATGATAGAGCAGGAATATGAAGGAATAACAAAGTTAAAACCACTATTGGAATAAATAGTGACAGATTGGACTTATTTATATATAAATTTTTAAATAGTGAATAATCAAAATTAAATTATAAATAATGCCAAAATCAACTGGGGAGAAATTGAGAAAGTGCAATATCCTCACAAATGAATTGGCCCTTGCTTTTCAGCATAGTGTCAAAATGATTCCCTATGGGATAATGTGCAGTAATAATGCATTGCACAGGAGAAAGACATCCTACTCCTCGTAAGGACGTATATATATCCTCCAATACTGAAGAAAGACCTTGCAGACTATTCACCTTCATAAGCAATAAGAGCCAGAAGATGGATTGAAGAAGAAATGGCAATCAAAACATTTGTAGAACACAGGCATTAAAAACAAACTAGTGGTTACCAGGAGGGAGAAGGAAGGTTGGGGGCTGACATAGGAGTATGAAACCAAGAGATACAAACTACTCCGTATGAAATAAATGAGCAAGAATATATTGTACAGCAAAGGGGAATAAAGTGGTTATTTTGCAGTATGGAATATAATTTATAAAAATATTGAATCACTGTGTTGTATACCTGAAGCTAATCTAATATTGTGAATCAACAATACTACCATAAAGAAAAGACATTATGGAGGCTTTGTGGCAAATCTCTAGGGAGTTATTAAGTCATTCCAAGGGTTTATTTTTTACCTAAAAACTAATATATAATTATTTTTGTTATACATCATTTTACATATATAGGAGATCAATAATATAAAATATTTTAGAAGAAATTTAACCAATAATTTTGTGTGATTCCTATAATTATCTGTAAATTTAATAATATTGGATTCCAACAGTGTTTCAAAAAAATACTCAGATATCTTTATTTACATGTCTGCATGTCATAGCTACAAACACAGACTATAACCTGAAGTCTGAAATTTTGTATTGGTGTTAAATAACATAAGTAGTGTAGCTCGCAGTGATTAGGTTTTCCGAAATGGTGAACAACTTTTGGTAAAGTTCTGAATAAAAGGAAAAAAAAAACTGTAAAAATATTCATTCTACATGGCAGTTGTAGCTCTGAAAGGTTCATTGTATTAATATGTTAAAATACATAAAACAGGTTCAAGGCCCAGGTCATTATAAATAGACTTTTCACCTACATGAATGCCCACTGAGTCATCCGGGTCAATTTTTCAAGGTGAGAGAATAGACACCTCCCATCTCTGTAACAAAAACACCCCCACAGATGCTTGGATGGTGAAGTACTGTCACAGTTGATAATATTGGCTTATCTATGCAGCAAATTCACTGGCGTTCATTTGAAGTGGCCTCAAACACAAGCAAAGTACATGTAACAGTACCTTTCTGTGTTAACAACATTACAGATGATTCATATTTCTAAGCCATTTGCTACAAAATCCAACATATAGAAGGATAATAGAGAAAGAGGATTGAAAGGCAGGGTTAAGGTTTTGAAATACAGTTTAACTATTTGCTTGAGCTCAATGTTCTCCAATCTCATGTGTGCAGTAAAGTTACCTGAAAGTTAAAGTGAAGTCGCTCAGTCGTGTCCGACTCTTTGCGACCCGGTGGACTGTAGCCCACCAGGCTCCTCCGTCCATGGGATTCTCCAGGCAAGAATACTGGAGTGGGTTGCCATTTCCTTCTCCACAAAGTTACCTAAACAGTGAAAATATGACATCAGAGTTGGGAAAAAGGCAATATCTAAGAAATCTGAAGCCCTAGAATATTTTTCAGAATTTAAATACGAAGCTATAGGTCTGGAATGTAGCCATAGAATGATGCAAAAAAAGGAAACGCTATGTAGCATATGTTACAATAACAAATTAGTGGTGTGTATAGAGGGGTTTACAAACAATGGGGTTTCCCAGAGACCTATCTGAAGGAAGGATTAATCTAACTTTGGATTCTTATATCTCTTCTGTCACAGAAATAGAAAAGAGAATGAGAATCTATATTCAAATGAGAAATACTTGGAAATATATGCCCAGAGAGCACAGTGACATTTTTAATTTGGATAGACTTGGTCATCATCATGGGTAAAACTCATGGAATGAATAGACATGCACCTCAAAGAATACATACTTTCTTTCCTACATAAATAAAAAAACTCTTAAAATCATTTCAATATTCTGTAATAACCAAATATAAATTTTTATAAATGAATGCAGTGTGATTTTTTTTCTCTAAGATGAATATGAACTAAATGATGGTTTTTTTTTTTTTTCTTGGATTATTTTTGACCTGAGTTGATTAATTGTTGTGGTCCAAAATACACAATCCATAAATTTAATTTTCAAGGCTTTATACCTCACTTGGTGCATAAAGCACATTTTGATCTCCAAAATGTACTAGTTTCATACTGAACGGGGGAAACAACAGCATAAGGCAAAATGTGTTAACAAGTTTATTTATGCAGTTTGTATGTTTCAAGCACTCTCGAGGCAGAAAGCTAATGTCTGTATAGCATTCTTCCTAATGCTAATCTTCAAGAGCTACATAATTTTATAAGTAATATCATCAACTGTATAAGAAACTTTTTGGAGTTTTTTGTTTGTTTGTTTTGGCTCTCCGTAACCAACAGACGATAGTAGCAGTGTGTTTGTAGCTCAGTCACGTCCAGCTCTGCGATTCCATGGACTGTAGCCCACCAGGTTCCTCTGTCCGTGGAATTTTCCAGGCAAGAATACTGGAGTGGGTTGCTGTTCCCTTCTCCACATCTTCCCAACCCAGGAATCAAACCCAGGTCTCCTGTATTGCAGGCAGATTCTTTACTGTCTGAGCCACTAGGGAAGCTAACAGACAATAGGTTCATCTCAAAGGAAGATGTAGCTGGTCAGTATACTTATCCTCAGTGAAGGGGTCCAGGATCTTGACACTGTGCCAAATTGTCTTTGTAAGAAAGAAATGTGAGAAGTGACCAGAGTTGGTCAAAGAGTCCAAACGTTCAAGAAGAAGTTCTGGGTATCTAATGCACAGCATGTTTTTTTTAAAAAAAGTAACTAAGTACTACCAACCCCAAACCAACCCACTGACAGTCATTTCAGTTGTAAGTTATGTTTGCCAAAGCACTCTTCTACTGTGCCTTTTTTCCTCAAAAAGTGGCCAACATGAATTCTAAATAAAAGAGAAAAAATGAGAAGAAAGGAAAGATTTAAAAATCCCCCATAGGATCCAAATTATTCAATTCAGTCCATGCAACACATCATGCTTATGCTCCGTTGCTAAGTCATGTCCAACTCTTTGTGACCCCATGGACTGGGGCTCACCAGGTTCCTCTGTCCATGGAATTTTCCAGGCAAGAATACTGGAGTGGGTCACCATTTCCTTCTCTTGTGACCCCTTACATGCACACAGATGACATTTGTCCTTCTCAATGTTACCTGAAATTCCTCTGTCTGGACTTAACACTTCTAGAATCTCTGTGAAGTATCTTATACAGGTAATAGAAGCATCTGAAGAATGCAACTGGCTTGTCACTTGTTATGGCAGAGTGGGGAGTAATACAAATAAAAGCAGGTTAGACACTATTCAGCAATTTCATGGCCAATATGATTTTAACCTTCCTTGATTAATTCATAAATTATAAAAGTCCTTCCTTGAAAAATTGTTAGGTTATAAAAAAGTTTTTGAGAAACTGAATATAGAGTTTAGACAAAAATAGGGAGTAGAGTTCTTTCTTCTATTCCAGCCTCTAATAAAAGAAGCCAGTTAACAGCTAAAGCTGCCATCTGCTCCCTGAGTGCACACCTAGGGCACGATCTTATCCTTGGATATTCACATGCCGTTCCATATGGTGGATGGTGAGCAGGTATCAACCAGCTGCATTTAGTCCCATCTGAATCAGGGTCACAATGATCATGAATTACTAACAGGTCATTCGAGACCATCTCTTTCTTAATTTTTCCTGATATTGCTTTTACAAATACTTTCCAATTTTTTAGGGCCTTTTAATCATATCAAGTCAAGCCTCCTGGGATCCACGTCGGATTCAAACCTCAACAAATACAGCACCATTAACAAGATTCCACAGCTCACTCTGAATTTTTCAGATGTCAAAGCTGAAAAAAAGAATGCATCCCCTCCTTCTTCAGATAAAACCATTATTGCGCCCAAAGTTAAAGATCGAACACACAATGTGACAGAGAAAGTTACCCAGGTAGGACATTATTTTGCTATCAATTTTCACTGTTTTTAAGGTTATTTTCTGAGGTAAGCCATTTATTTGCACTCCAATTTATCTTCGGATGTTGGGTGACCCTCTAATGTAACAAATAAATAAAACTGTAGACTCTAATTTTGTCTATTCCAGGACTAAGCAAAAATGGGCTGGCTTGGTTTATTTGTTCCCGTTGTTGCAGAGGTGATTAAGCAGCTATTCATCACATTTAGGCATTTATTGTTTTGCTACGAATCCTTGCATTAGTAAAGCATGGTATTTTACTATAATGGATGTCTATTGAAGGTTTAGGTGACTAATTGGGATTTACTCTTAACTGTGGCCCTCTTTTTTGCACTTATGCTACTAAGTAGAGTGAGGTATAAGTCACTGGACTTGGGGGAAGAACTGTCTGAGTCGAAGAAAAGTCAGAGCAAAACAGTATGTTTCTCAGGAAAAATATTTTGTTTTTAAATAAATATTGCACATCTAACTAGGGTAAAAAAAAGTACTGTCTAGCAAGATTCATGTGGTAAAGAATAGAGAAAAATGATTTTTATTTATTATATCAAAATACCAACCTAAGCAGTACCCAGCTTTTGCTTACAACGCATTTACATTGTTGGGAATTCATGACTCTAAAATTTGTGTCAAGTAAACAATTTTTTTTAAATAAACAATTTAACCTAGTATATTTGCTTAGCAAGTCATTTTATAAACTGTCACAATATAAAGATAAACTTGACCCTAATATCTATCTCCATCATTGAAGATCCTTTATTAAGAAAGGTTTTGTAATTGTAATTACTAAAACAACACTATAGTAGTTTGTACATACCGTCTTATGTGTGAGCTGAAACAGCCATGTAAAGGCCATGAGTTGGTTGTAAATAGGCCTGAGAGTCTCTGTTTATTTGAGATGAGAGCTTATACATGCCATACTCAGATACATATTTTGATATTTATGTAGTAATGAGGCTTTCTACACTTGGTATTTTGTTTTTAACTTATTCATGGTAAATTGGACTTAACAGTGGTAGATAAATGTATGTGTGTGTGCTTAGTTGCTCAGTTGTGTCCGACTCAGCAACCCCATGGACTGTAGCCCGCCAGGCTCCTCTGTCCATGGGATTATCTAGGCAAGAATACCAGAGTGGGTAGCCATTTCCTTCTCCAGGGTATCTTCCTGACCCAGGGATTGAACCCAGTTCTCCTACATTGCAGGTGGACTCTTTACCATCTGAGCCACCAGGGAAGGCCAGTAGGTGAATAGCCTACTGTTATTCATGTTGCATGGGCACCATTTTAATAGCTTTGAATTTTACTTGCAATTGTTCCTACCTTAAAAATTATCCTATTTGTAGACTATAGTCATTATATGGATATATAGGAAGTAAGAGATTTCAGAGATTGCACAGCAGTCTGGTTGCAATTCTTAAGACCGTCAGTAGCATAAATGAGTGAAGTAGTCGTGATACCAGAGCAGGCATGGGGGGGGCTACAGCAACATCAGAGCAGATGGCTGCCACTCAGCTCCAGCCAACTGTGGTCATGAAGGAAGGATTAACCCATGTTTTCAAATCTTTCAGTTTTAAAAAGAATCTGGAAATCCAGATTTGAAAATAAACTCTTTATTACTAAAAGTTGGCAAGCTAGTTCAAAATGCTTCTGCAGACCAAACAAAACACACCTTAAGGCCTGTGGGCAGACAAGCTTGGTCTTTGCAAAGTGTTCATGAGCTTGGTTCACTACAGGCCCCACCCTGTCCTGCCATGTTCAGCAGGTCCACTGTGCCAGGAGGAGATGATATACCCCCGACTCAGAGGTGGCACCCATACTGGGCGCTTTCTGAGCCTGGTGAGAGTGGAAACATACAAATGGCCCCAGTGAAATCATGGTGGTAAAGAACATAGGAGCAGAGCCGGGGGGAAATCATTATACTTTAATGGGAGATCTTTCAGAGAAGAAAAACAGATGAGATACTTAAGATGAGTCTAGAAGATTACTTATCAAACTGGGTGGTAAATGATGTTTAAAAGCATAACAGAGTCCCATGCACTTGTGCTTTAATTCTGAGTCATTTATTGTGTGACAAGAGCCATTTGTTCTGTGACATTGAGGAAAGTTTTAGTTATGACACAACTTATTTCTCAGTGTTGACATAAGAATTAAGTAGAATGATATGTCAAAAGTATTCATCAAGGTGCTATGTACATGACAAGCAGCATCAGCCATTCTTCTGTTTATCTGTGTTCTTGTATGACTTCCCCCTGCCCTCATCACCATCATTGTAGGATAATCCACACCTTGCCAGGACCTAGTCAAACAGCTGGCAGAGTAGAGTTTATGAAATGTTGAAGGAGGGAAGGCAGGCAGGAAGGCAAGAGAAGCTGGCCAAGCAAATGAGGCAAGAGATGAGATACCCAGGTGGAGAAAAAACAAGAAGAAAGTTGCGGAGGTAGAAAAGTCTGAGTGTCTTCTCAGAAAGAGTAGGTTGAGCCGGGAAGATGCATGGCTGAGCAGGGGCTTATTACAGGTCAGGAGCTGCTGGAACTTCCCCCTCTAGTTGGTTCTTCATTACCTTTCTCACAAAAATTGCATCTGGGATTGAGTAAAATGCAATAGCTGCTATCAAAAGGTTGGCATTCTTTTAAGGTCTCATGTTTCTCTTTAAAATTCCCAAGACTCGTATATTTATGTCTGTAACATTATACTATTTGTTTTAACATTAAAAAAAATGTTGTAAACTACTTACCACTGAAGGACTCAGGCTCACAAGGCCCCATAGTTTTCCAACAGCTTCTCATACTTCTCATCCAAATCATCATGGCATGCCCATCCCCACAGTTTCCAAAATACCCCAGTTGGAGAAGCAAGCAAAAATCCTTTTAAGACGCTGGGAGGTTAGAATTGGATATTGTTTTATAAAGGATCACTTTGTTTTTACCAATGTAAATACAGTGATAGGAAGGACATTCTGGAGAGAGAAGACTTAGATAGCTGTGAATCTAGCCAGAAATGATGAGAAACTGGACAACAGTTGAGAC
This sequence comes from Bos indicus x Bos taurus, assembly GCF_003369695.1. Classification (NCBI taxonomy): domain Eukaryota; kingdom Metazoa; phylum Chordata; class Mammalia; order Artiodactyla; family Bovidae; genus Bos; species Bos indicus x Bos taurus. Next base: position 33,803,659 of record NC_040077.1, read on the forward strand.
TGGAAACTAGTACCCCCATTTGCTCTCAGCAGCAAACCTTCCTGTTGTGCACATGTCAGACCAGACAAATGTATGTGCATGCTCAGCCGCTTCCAATTCTTTGTGACCCTGTTGACCATAGCCCACCAGGCTCCTCTGTCCTTGGGATTTTCCAGGCAAGAATACTAACAAGGTGGAGATCAAATATTGAGATATTCCTTCTGTAAACATAGCCCCTGAGGGGGAAAAAAAAAACAAAAAAAAAACACTTGAAGCAGAGACACTCTATAATTGTTTCCTCACTGGGTGTTTGTGAAGTTTCCTGATCGTAGTTATCACTGGAATGCCCACATTCACAAATGTAGTATCACTTGTCCCCACGTATCTGGAAATGACTTGATAGCAACTCAAAGACTTTGCTATTCTCTTTGTTATGACTGTGTAGAAGTCCTCTTTGTCAACATGCCTGCCTGCGTGACAAGTCTCTCAGCCATGTCTGACTCTTTGCGACACTTTGGAATGTACAATGTCAAGATATTCTCAACCTATTTGCTGTAGGCAGCCAGCAGTGTTTCCTTTATCAAAAGTTCTTATTTGTTTTATTCTTTTAATAAATTTGTATGGCAATCCTTTTTTCAAAAGATATCAGAGTTTTGCTCATCAGTCATTCAGTAGTGAGTTTTAAACACTCCCCTGAGCATAAACAATAGGGTAGATATTTTAAAAAGGCGTAAGTGAAAGGAACAATTCATCTCTGCTCATGTTATTCTCTCTCACCATTCGCATCTTATCTCTATCATACATTGGCTGATTACTAGTTAGCCAATTAATTACTTGCCTCCCCAGATAGAGTGAGCTCATTGAGAGGGACCATGCTGCTATCCATTCATCTATTCATTCATTCATACATCTATGTATTTTTTATTCACTCAGAAAACATTTATTGAGAGCTAGTAATAACATGTGGAGAAAGAAATGGCAACCCACTCCAGTATTCTAGCCTAGAGAATCCGTTGACAGAGGAGCCTGGTAGGCTGCTGTCCATAGGGTTGCACGGAGTCGGACATGACTGAAGTGACTTAGCATGCATGCATGCATTAGAGAAGGAAATGGCAACACACTCCAGTGTTCTTGCCTGGAGAATCCCAGGGACAGAAGAGCCTGGTGAGCTGCCATCTATGGGGTTGCACAGAGTCGGACAGGACTGAAGCGACTTAGCAGCAGTAGCAGCAGTATTAACATGTACAGTATTGATGGTGGTGGTTTAGTTGCTAAGTCATGTTCAACACTTGCAACCCAAAAAACTATAGCCCACCAGGCTCCTCTGTATATGGATTACCCAAGCAAGAATACTGGAATGAGTTGCCATTTCCTTCTCCAGGGGATCTTCCTGATCCAGGATCAAACCTGTGTCTCCTGCTTGGCAGGCAGCCCCCTGCATTTCAGGCAAATTCCTTACCACTGAGTCACATGGGAAGCCTCTTAGTTGGCTAATTCCTACCAAATTCCAATGCAATGATGAAGAGAAAACAATGAATTGGAAGAAAAGTTGGGTGGGTAAAGAGCAAAGGTCTGCCTTCACTATGTGGTTCTCAGTTCAGTTCAGTCTCTCAGTCATGTCTGACTCTGAGACCCCATGAACTGCAGCACGCCATGCCGCCCTGTCCATCACCAACTCCCAGAGTTTACCCAAACTCGTGTCATTGAGTCCATGATGCCATCCAACAGTCTCATCCTCTGTCATCCCCTTCTCCTCCTGCCCTCGATCTTTCCCAGCATCAGGGTCTTTTCAAATGAGTCAGCTCTTCGCATCAGCTGGCCAAAGTATTAAAGTTTCAGCTTCAACAGCAGTCCTTCCAACAAACACTCAGGTCTCTTTTAGGACTGATCTCCTTTAGGATGGACTGGTTGGATCTCCTTGCAGTCCAAGGGACTCTGAAGAGTCTTCTCTAACACCACAGTTCAAAAGTATCAATTCTTCGGCTCTCAGCTTTCTTTGTAGTCCAACTCTTACATCCATACATGACTACTGGAAAAACCATAGCCTTAACTAGACGGACCTTTGTTGACAAAGTAACCTCTCTGCTTTTTAGTATGTTGTCTAGGTTGGTCATAACTTTCCTTCCAAGGAGTAAGCGACTTTTAATTTCATGGCTGCAGTCACCATATGCAGTGATTTTGGAGCCCCCCAAAATAAAGTCTGACACTGTTTCCACTGTTTTCCCATCTATTTCCCATGAAGTGATGGGACCACATGCCATGATCTTAGTTTTCTAAATGTTGAACTTTAAGCCAACCTTTTCACTCTCCTCTTTCACTTTCATCAAGGGGCTCTTTAGTTCTTCTTCACTTTCTGCCATAAGGGTGGTGTCATCTGCATATTTGAGGTTATTGATATTTCTCCCAGCAATCTTGATTCCAGCTTGTGCTTCCTCCAGCACAGCGTTTCTCATGATGTACTCTGCACATAAGTTAAACAAGCAGAGTGACAATATACAGCCTTGATGTACTCCTTTTTCTATTTGGAACCAGTCTGTTGTCCCATGTCCAGTTCTAACTGTTGATTCCTGACCTGCATATAGGTTTCTCAAGAGGCAGGTCAGGTGTTTTGGTATTCCCATTTCTCTCAGAATTTTCCATAGTTTATTGTGTTCTATACAGTCAATGGCTTTGGCATAGTCAATAAAGCAGAAATAGATGTTTTTCTGGAACTCTCTTGCTTTTTCAATGATCCAGCGAATGTTGGCTATTTGATCTCTGGTTCCTCTGCCTTTTCTAAAACCAGGTTGAACATCTGGAAGTTCATGGTTCACATATTGCTGAAGCCTGGCTTGGAGAAGTTTGAGCATTACTTTAAGCGTGTGAGATGAGTGCAATTGTGCGTTAGTTTGAGCATTCTTTGGCATTGCCTTTCTTTGAGATTGGAAAGAAAACTGACCTTTTCCAGTCCCATGGCCACTGCTGAGTTTTCCAATTTGCTGACATTGAGTGCAACACTTTCACAACATCATCTTTCAGGATTTGAAATAGCTCAACTGGAATTCCATCACCTCCACTAACTTTGTTCATAGTGGTGCTTCCTTAGGCCCACTTGACTTCACATTCCAGCATGTCTGGCTCCAGGTGAGTGATCACACCATTGTGATTATCTTGGTTGTGAAGCTCCTTTTTGTATAGTTCTTCTGTGTATTCTTGCCACCTCTTCTTAATATCTTCTGCTTCTGATAGGTCCATACCATTTCTGTCCTTTATTGAGCCCATCTTTGCATGAAATGTTCCCTTGGTATCTCTAATTTTCTTGAAGAGATCTCTAGTCTTTCCCATTCTGTTGTTTTCCTCTATTTCTTGGCACTGATCACTGAGGAAAGCTTTCTTATCTCTCCTTGCTATTCTTTGGAACTCTGCATTCAGATGCTTATATCTTTCCTTTTCTCCTTTGCTTTTCACTTCTCTTCTTTTCACAGCTCTTTGTAAGGCCTCCCCGGACAGCAATTTTGCTTTTTTGCATTTCTTTTCCATGGGGATGGTCTTGATCCCTGTCTCCTGTACAATGTCATGAACATCCATCCATAGTTCATCAGGCACTCTGTCTATCAGATCTAGTCCCTTAAATCTATTTCTCACTTCCACTGTGGTTCTCAGTAAAAGATCAAATTCTTTACTATATCTGCCCCCTTTTCCATAAAAGTAAACTGAACTTTTGTAACCTTGTATGATTCTCTTATAACTGAGGCTAGTTACAGTTCAGCTGTTAGGCTAAATTTTAGATAAAATGTACTATTCTGTTGTCAGATTTAGCTGTTACAAATTTTGTAATATCAGGTTTAAGAAAATGGCACTGTGGATTCCAAAACTTTATTGACCAATCTCATACGGCCTATCAGTCAATGCTGTAACAATGCAAGTTATAGAAGCCTGATTGAAACCATTTTAAGCAAAAAATGAAAGGAGGAGGGTCAGCTTACAGGGTCACATAACCAAAAAGTGCAGGGGTAGATGCTTTGGGCCATGGCTACCTTCATTTTTTGAATAGCTGATGAATTCTCTCTTCTCTGCCTTGCTTTCCTCATTAATAACTTCACTCTCCATCTGATGGAAGCATGTCTTTAGACTCTCTTGTCTTACATAATGCTCACAGTTCGTGATCTGATACGAAGGGCTTTCTCTCCACCAATGTCCACATCAGATTCTGAGAAAGTGAACTCTGATTGGCCAGCTTGAGTCTTGTGCTCATCCTTGTGGTGGAAGAAGTGTAGCTCCTTGACTGAGGACAACAGCAGAAAAATACAGTAGGGAATGAAGGGCTCCATGGAAGGAAAACAAAACAACAATGGCCCATTACATTGTTGAAGATAAGAATTCAGACGAACAGTATCTCATATACACAAACACACACATATACTGGATAAATAAATATGTTGGATAAGCTCTAGAGACACAGAAGAATAAAACCTAGTGTGTGCATGTTAAGTTGCTTCAGTTGTGTTCAGCTTTTTGCAACCCAATGGACTGTAGCCCACCAGGCTCCTCTGTCCATGGGATTCTCCAGGCAAGAATACTTGAGTGGGTTGCCATGCCCTTCTCCATGGGATCTTTCCAACCCAGGGATCAAACCTGCATCTCTTACATCTCCTGTATTGGTAGTAGAGTTCTTTCCTACAAGTGTCACCTGGGAAGCCCATAAAACCTAGTACCAGTAGTCAAGTACTACCTGGAGAAAAATGATACAAGAATATATAATAATAGTATTTGCAACTAATTGCAGAAGGCAAAGACAACCCACTCCAGTACTCTTGCCTGGGAAATCCCATGGATGGAGGAGCCTGGTAGGCTGCAGTCCATGGGGTCACGAAGAGTTGGACACGACTGAGCGACTTCACTTTCACTTTTCACTTTCATGCACTGGAGAAGGAAATGGCAACCCACTCCAGTGTTCTTGCCTGGAGAATCCCAGGGACGGGAGCCTAGCGGGCTGCTGTCTATGGGGTCACACAGAGTCGGACATGACTGACGTGACTTAGCAGCAACAGTATAATAAATGCTACAAGACCATATTATGAAACTAAAGGTAGATTGAGTTGCCTTTGTAGACAGTACTGGCCAAATTATGAGCAAGTTATTCTGTAACTTATTACTTTATTACTTAAAAAGAATATCTGGTGAACTTAATAGAAACTCATATTGTGATCATCAGAAAGAAAAAACATATAATGAGGAAGAGAATACTAGTTCACAAGTATAGTTTTCCGAGAGCTTTATTAAGGAGAATACTCAAAATAATTAGTTTTGAGAATAATCACACAGAAACTTAGACCACAAGAAAGAAATTTCTGAATGTTTAGAAGGTCATATAATTTTGAAATATACATACAACTTTAAACCTAAAATAAATTCTCATTATTTGGGATTTATTAAAGTATATTGTTGGCATGAAAATAGAATTAAGATAGATTTAATAATAGGTGACATTGGTTGAGCATTTACTGTGTCAGACTCTATGCCAAGTGGTTTAACAGATTATCAATTTTAATCCACATGAAAGTCCTATAAGTTGATACTATTATTATCATCTCTATTTCATAGAAGAGGAATCAAGCTTAGAGAGAAGGAAGCACCTTGCCTAGGTCACACAGTAAATGGCAAAAGTAGCTTTCAGACTGAGATCATCTGACTCCAAAATGAAGTTCTTAATCTCTAAAGTATATCCTCTTTAATTCTGTTTTCTGTGAAAAATACCTGTAACATTTGGCAGTATGGACAAATATCATAATCTAAAAGTCTGCTAGTAACTAATTAGAGAAGTGAGTCTATAGAAATAAGAGAATGTAGTATATTTTCTCTAAAATTCCTCAAACTCTTCAAAAAGCCAAATAAAGTGATCCTTAATAGATTCATTATCTCTTGTTTAAGTTCACATCCCATTTTTTAAGCTAATTGTTTGTTAGGATAAAGGTTTTGTGTTTTGTTGGTGGCATGCCACTTAGTGGCAGGAGAAGCAAAATTACACTGATAAAACTGATAACAAGAGCTCAAAGTATGTAACATTTCACTTCCACTGAACTTTATCCATTGTAAATATGCTCATTATCTCTTTATGTCATTCAGTGCTCTCAATTTATACTTACTTTTGACAGAACTCTAAAACAGTATTTCTAACTCAGTACTTATTTATCAGTGGAGATTGATTTATAATGGAGAGACAGCATTAATTTCATATTATTATCTAATGTTTAAAAATATAAATCTGTGTAATTTGTATATATCAATTATACCTCCATAAATCTAAAAAATTATATATTGTCTCAAGCTTAATAGTACAAAATTTGTTAATGCTTTGTTTAGTTTCGCTCAAATTGATAAACTTAGCCCTAAACTTTCTTCTATGACAGTAATAAAAATATCTTCCAGACGCAACTGTAAGTTAAAAATACTTTTCAATAATAATGTCATTTTAATTCTGACTGCAGTTCAGATTCTGACACCAACTGGGTGCTCTACAATTCAACTCAGTTCTGCCACTGTCTACCCAGAAATCATGACAGATGCCATGGATTAAGGGCTCAGTTTCTCAAGACTGCCCCCCACTTCAGATGCCAATTACAATTCCAGGTGTTACCCGTGATTCTGACCAACTGGATGTAAATTGGATTACAGCCCCTCCTTTACTTACATTAACTTGCTAGAGACACAGAATTTAGGAACCTTTTATTCACTTGATTACCAATTATTACAAAATATGTTACCAATCAACAACCAGCTGAAGAGATTCATAGAGTGAGACCTTGAATGAAGGCACTTATGTCCCTGCAGTGTTTGGACTCAGCCTGATGGCATAAGGAAGAGTTCTGTTCCACCAGCTTGGAAGCTCTCTGAACCCCCTCCTTTTTAGGGTTCTTTGTAAAGCTTCATTACATAGGCATGAATGATTATTTCATTGACTATTGTCTATGGATTCAACTTCTAGCCCTTTCCTCCCTGGAGGTGAGGAGCACAGGAGGGGGCCTGAAAGTTCCAACCCTTTGATCAAGTGATTGCTTCCTCCGTTGACCCCCACTTTGTCCTCAGGTGATTAGAGTCTTTTCAAAATCATTTCACTGACATAAGAAATTCCAAAGGTTTAAGAGTTTTGTTCCAGGAATGGGGCCTATGACTAAATGTATATCTTATAAATCGCAGTTATCACAGTCATGAATTAAAAATAACACTTAATTGAAAAATCGATGTTCCAACAGTATTTTTATAAATCCTCATTGATGCTGTAGTCTTGAAATTACAAAAAAACAACATACAACTTCTACAGCATGATTTAAATGTTTTCATAAACCTCATTTTTTGCCTAAACTCATGGAGCATGCAAACCTCTATAAAAACCATACCAATCATCTTGAGCTACCATGAAAAGAAAGTGAAAGTGAAATTGCTTAGTCATGTCCGACTCTTTGCGACCCCAGGGACTGTAACCTATCAGGCTCCTCTGACCATGGGATTTTCCAGGAAAGAATACTGGAGTGGTTTGCCATTTCCTTCTCCATAAATAGTTAATAATCACAAAAGAGCAAGTAAAATTTGAAATGTAATGCGGGAGTCCCAAATTGCCTCTGAACACTTCCAGTTTAATATGACATTACTTTTTGCATCTATTGTCTTATTGTTGTTTATAGAATACCATCAGACTTGGTTCAGCAAAACAGAAATCACCATCTAGTATTTTCCCCGTATTCTGGATTTGCTCTATGTCTAAACTGAAATGGAAAACAATATATGTGAATACTGTAAGTAGGAGTAAAGCACACTCATCAGGATAATTATTGACTCAATATTCGTGAGTGCTTACTAAATATAAGTCAAAGTGTATGTACAACGCTGCTACAGAAATGTATACGTCAATGTCTTTGCCTTTAGGGGCCTTTGATTGAATACAAAGCCTGGATCTTTGAGATCCTCAATTATGTTTTCTAGTTCTCCCTGGGCAAATAAATATATTATATAACCTAGTCAATGATGAGGAGAAGGCATAATGTAGCCAGCCATTTAGGTAGCAACTGACTCGTGCAAACATGTTGTATGTTATATACATATTAAATATTAAAATGATGTTCATTACTTTGAAAAAAGTGTATAATTTAAAAAAGTAATATTAATTTTCTTTTTTTTTTTTTGGCTCCGCTGGGTCTGCAGTGCTGTGTGTGTGTGTGAGCTTTCTCTGGCTGCAGAGAGCAGGGGCTGCTCTCTAGCTGTAGTGCACAAGCTTCTCATTGTGGTGGCTTCTCTTGTTGCAAAACACAGGTCGTAAGGTCCACAGGCTTCAGTATTTGCAGCACATGGGCTCAATAGTTGCAACTTGCAGGCCTGTTTGCTCCAAGGCATATAGAATCTTCCAGGATCAATGGATGGAACCCATGTTTCCTGCATTGGCAAGCATATTTCTACCCACACCACCACCAGGGAAGTCCTAATTTTCTATTTTTACTAATTGCTATATGCACATCAAAACTGATCACTTGCTGACATATTCAAAATTGAAATAAAATTTCAGTTCAGTTTTAAACCTCTAAATTACCTCAAAGGTTATACTTCTCTATATTCTAAATGATGAAGGAATAACATCTCTGATCGGCACTTCACCCTACCTTGTAAAGCAAGCATTTATGTATAATTGCTTTTTAAAAGCACCTGTTTGGTTTTCTACATTCATTAGACATTTTTTAATGGAAGGAGGAAAAATACCCACTTAAAAAGTTCTGTTAATGGCACCCCACTCTAGTACTCTTGCCTGGAAAATCCCATGCACGGAGAAGCCTGATGGGCTGCAGTCCATGGGGTCGCGAAGAGTCGGGCACGACTGAGTGACTTCACTTTCATTTTCACTTTCATGCATTGGAGAAGGAAATGGCAACCCACTCCAGTATTCTTGCCTGGAGAATCCCGGGCACAGAGGAGCCTAGTGGGCTGCTGTCTATGGGGTCGCACAGAGTCGGACACGACTGAAGCGACTTAGCAGCAGCAGCAGCAGCCAAAGAAATCAGATTGAAAATAGATGATTGAAATAAAGAAGTAAAATACCAATGGTCAGAAGAGACAGGTAAAAATAATTTAGTTTAGCATACAGAGCAATAGCCTGGTTCCTATGGCAACCAAGGCAGAGATTGCAGTTATCTGTTGCCAAGATGGTTCAGCTTTTATCCCCCCCAGTAGTATAAGCCTTGGGTTAAAGTTGAACTCTGGGACAGAAAGGAAGCGCTGAACTGGGAGTTCGTATGTACTTTTGCCTGATGGCCTAGAGTTCGGGACAAACACAGTTCAAGGTGAGTTGCCAAATGAGAGTGGGCAGAGCAGTACATTTTTCATGTTTCATAGGATAAGAATTAACTAAAGGATTTTTATCAGGTATGGAAATTCAGAGCAGACGTGGAATTTTCACAGACCCAAACAACCCAAGGTCTTGTACTATCAAGTGGCTGTGGACTGTTTCTTGAGTAAGGGAGTAAATTCAACCATGGCATCTAATTTGAAGAAAATCCCAAATAAGAAAGTAAGATAAAAAATAATAATAATAATAAAAGATCCCATTGGTTATATTGGTGGTAAATTGTGGTAAAAATAATATATTTTCCCCTTCTTAGTTCTACTTCTGTGTATTATGCTAATCACATTTACAATGGAAAATATGTAGTTAGATAATAAACCCTCTAAAACTCAATTGCTCCAAAAGAGTTCTTTAAAAAGCAGTTAATCTTCATAGAATTGTAAAATTTAAAGGAAACTTAAATATCACCTTCCCTAGGTTTTTGGTTTATTTTTTGAAACTTCTTGATCAATGGAATCATCTGGTTCTCTCTCCCTTCCTCTGTCCGTGTCCTGCCACCCTCTGGAAATTCAGTTTCAGTGGAGCCTGAGGACTGTGAGTTTTTAACAATTCCTATTCCACATTATTAAGATCAGGCAAATTTGGGAAACAGGGGTATGGCCAAATGTTTTTATTCTGCCTATAAAGTTAGAGCTGAAAAGAGAACCCAGTAGAGACCTAGTTTTTGTATTTCCTCATTATTATTGTGCATTATTACTCTTTCCGTATATTTCTCAATGAGGTAACTGGCTCAGTTATATATCCTTGTGACGTTTAAATTACAATATACTTGTCTTTTAAATAAAACATACTAATTCATATTTACACAATTCATGTTGGAGAAGTAGGCTTACTTTCATGGGGGAGCTACTGAGTCCAGGAAATGGTACTGCTATATTGATTTCTCAGGTTAGACCCTCTAAGAAACAATGTCCATTTAAGAGAATTTGCCTAAGCCAAACTAGGAAAATTAACACAATAAAAGTTCTGTGAAGTCCTAAATTAAAGAAGTCTGAAAAAATTACCCAACACTTCTTGAACATTGTTGATAACAGAATTCATTTTGTCTTTTTCTGTATATAACATCTATCAATATCCTGAACTCATATTTGAGGGAAGATTTTTTAGGAAATACTAGCCTAGACAAAATGTTTTCTTCACAGGTAACTGTGAGGACTATATTCAACACAAGCATGTATAATATTAGAAACTTTAAAACTTTCAAAAGAAAGAAGGTTAGGATTAGCATGAGGTAATGGTGACGTGAAGGAGACAGTGTGTAAGAGGAAGTACATTTTTCGTCCTTGTTTTAACGAAGTCCACTCAGGCTTTTTCCTAACCATGTACCAAATATACAACTCAGTTTAAAGTAACTAGAAGAAAGCACCATACATAGTTCCTTCTCTGTTTTAAACACCATGTTTAATGTCTTTTTCTGTTTTAAATGTATTGGTTACAAAAGCACCTGTATTTTGAAGCCTACTCAATGTAGAAATGGAAAAATATGGGATGCAAAGTCACACATACAAAGTGTCTAAGTCTTTATTCTGAGATTAACCTGGCTAAAGCTGGCCATAGAGCTGAGAATGGAGAACCCTCTTTTTCTGCCCCTTGGCCCAGTGTCCTAAGGTCAGTGGCAGTAAGGATGCTACCATAATGGTGGGAATAGAGACAAGGGGAGAGAACCAGAGTGAGAGACCCTGCAGTGTGAGAACCAGAGGACACAACCATGCTATTCTCCACATTTCCTTGGCTCCTCAGTTTCCTGTGGGTGTCTCAGTTCTCCATTTCAGATGTTGCAGAAAATACTAAAAAATAGTCTGCAGCCAGATTTCGTTTCTGGCGCCTGTTGATCCTTCTTTCATTTGAAGTGAAGGGTCAAACTGAGAAATCCCTATACCATCATGAGGAGCACAGGCTTAATTTTCAGGTCATGGGAACAACACTAGGTGAGATTGAGAATGTAAGTCAAAGGGGAAAAGAATGTAGGAGTGAGAAATAATCTAGTTTCGTGGTTAACTGGCAGCTGTCATTTGAGCTGTACAATCCTGTTTCTGGTGATAAGCTGTCATTTGTAAATTATGTCCATAGCTATATCCATTATTCATGGGTTAGTACTGGGAAAGAGTGATTTCAGGCGCCTACATTTTCCGACCTGCAGGCACCTGAATTACCTCCAAAACTGACTACTCTATTACCTCTCATGCCCTCTCATTTTTTTTTTCTACCATTGTCAGATCCTACCAGCCTACTCCTTGTTTCCTGTGAAGAAAGACTTCTTCTTTCTCTTTCCTAGGTCTTCTTTCTTAGAAATGAATGAATAAACTCTGATGAATACGTCACTTTAAGTCTAGTAAACGGACAACTGCAAGCATGGAATTTCAGTGTAAAGCTAACTTAAAAAAAAAATATTTTCCAAAGAATAAGTATTCCTTTCCACTCTACGCAATCTATTACTTAAAAGTGAGTAAAAGCTAAGGCATGAATAAACCTGCTAGATATTTAAATAGAGAGTCTTCATTACCATATTTTTGCATTTTAGAATCGTTTAATATTATTTATATAATAAATTAGAATAACCATGTGGCTTCTTCTTCTGATTAGCCATTTTAAGATTTTGAATATGTTTCTTACACACATTATCTCAAATTTGTCTTCCTTTTGCATCCAAAGTGCTCCTTTAGAATCACTGAAGAAGAGAGGTAAACAATCACTGTGCAGGGAGGTTGAAAGACTGTCACTTTGGAGACAGTTTTGTTTCATCCTGAATCGGCAAACTCCCTTTTTTTAAGGTCCAGGAAAACAACAGAGACACAGATGCCATAGTCCCTATTTCATTTCCATGCAGTGTTTTTGTGTGGCATATCAAACTGCCAAGGAAAGGATTCTCCCACATTAGATCAATTAGGTCAATCCTGACAGTGGTCTCTCTGGTTTCTTTGCCATGTTTTTGACTTAGCAATAAAGAAAAAAATAGAATGTAATTGAAATATCCTAATGCTATTTTTAAGGAAAACTCCTTTACATAATATAAAACTTGCTTTAATGCAATGTTTTGAAACTAGTGCTCTTTAGAGTGCTAAGTGCCAATAAGCAGGATGGGGCATTGGGACTTCCACACCACCCCCAAATTCAGTCAAACCAGCTTCATTCTCAGTAGCTTTTTATGTATTAGCCTTCTTTTAAGGGCATGTGTGTGGATTTTAAAGAACTTGAAAGGGCCAGGCACTCTAAACAAACTTCGGTCTAGCTCTGCTGTTTAGAGAAGGCAATGGCAACCCTCTCTAGTATTCTTGTGTGGAAAATCCCATGGATGGAGGAGCCTGGTGGGCTGCAGTCCATGGGGTCACTAAGAGTCGGACAAGACTGAGCAACTTCACTTTCACTTTTCACTTTCCTGCTTTGGAGAAGGAAATGGCAACCCACTCCAGTGTTCTTGCCTGGAGAATCCCAGGGATGGGAGAGCCTGGTGGGCTGCCGTCTATGGGGTCGCACAGAGACGGACACCGACAGAAGTGACGTAGCAGCTCTGCTATTTATTTTTTGCTTTCCTTTACCAAAACTGCTTAGAGTTTTTCATTGATTCTGGTCATCAAGTTCCCATTTTTATAGAAAACTTGCAGTTAAGTGAATTATTCAGAGCCTCACAAGTTGTTAACTACACACTCCAGACTAGAACCTTTATTTCTGTTTGGATTCCAGGGTTTTTCTCACTTGACACTCCCACTCAGGAGCAGGACCATTTTAATTCCTGCATCTTCTCCTTTCCATTAAAACTGTCAGAGTCCCAGAATTCCCAGTCTTCTGATACAACTCCTTCAAACCTCAACCCTCTTCTCCATAAGATCAATGTCTCAAGAAGTATAAACAGAGATACTACCAGAAGAAATCAGAGTTTTCATAACTACTTAAAACCAAGCAATCAAACAGCAGGCTACTCTTATGAACATGAACAGTCTATTATTTGCCTCTAGAACCAGTCCATCCTAAAGGAGACCAGTCCTGGGTGTTCTTTGGAAGGAACGATGCTGAGGCTGAAACTCCAATACTTTGGCCATCTCATGTGAAGAGTTGACTCATTGGAAAAGACCCTGATGCTGGGAGGGATTGAGGGCAGGAGGAAAAAAGGGTACGACAGAGGATGAGATGGCTGGATGGCATCACCGACTCAATGTACATGAGTTTGAGTGAACTCCGGGAGTTGGTGATGGACAGGGGGGCCTGGCGTACTGCAGTTCATGGGGTTACAAAGAGTTAGACATGACTGAGTGACTGAACTGAACTGAACTGATAGGACATAAAATTAACTTTGTGGGGAAGCAAACAACTTTTTTTTCAACACAGTCACTAAAATTTAGACTGTTATTACTCATTTGTTCCAAAAATATTCTCAGAAAAAAAGAATCTAACACTACTTTTACGCCAGCAGGTTTAAATGTAAACTTGATATTAAATGTCAAGGAGAGACACAATATAAAAGAATATAAAAAAGCAACAGAAAAAGCAATGAGTTTCTGTTTCTTAAGATATTATTTTTATCATTGAAAAAAGAATTACTAAATATTGTCAAGAACAGTAATTCATGTTGCAGAATCTCTCTTTACTTGTATCAGTTCAGTTAAGTCACTCGGTTGTGTCCTACTCTTCGGGACCCCGTGGACGGCAGCACACCAGGCTTCGTCTCCATCACCAACTTCTAGAGCTTGCTCAGACTCATGTCCATCAAGTTGGTGATGCCCTCCAACCTTCTCATCCTCTGTCATCCCCTTCTCCTCATGCCTTCAATCTTTCTCAACATCAGGGTCTTTTCTAAAGAGTCACGTCTTTGCATCAGATGGCCAAAGTATTAGAGATTCAGCTTCAGCATCAGTCCTTTCAATGAATATTCAGCATTTCCTTTAGGATTGACTGGTTGGATCTCTTTGTTGTCCAAGGGACTCTCAAAAGTCTTCTCCAATACCACAGTACAAAAACATCAGTTTCTCGGCACTCAGCTTTCTTTATGGTCCAACTCTCACATCCATACATGACTACTGGAAAAACTGTAGCTTTGACTAGATGGACCTTTGTCGACCAAGTAATATCTCTGTTTTTTAATATGCTGTCAAGGTTTGCTATAACTTTTCTTCCAAGGGTCAATCATCTTTTAATTTCATGGCTGCAGTCACCTTCTGCAGTGATTATGGAGCCCCCCAAAATAAGTCTCTCATTGTTTCCATTGTTTCCCCATCTATTTGCCATGAAGCGATGGGACCGGATGCCATGATCTTCTTTTTTTGAACATTGAATTTAAGCCAGCTTTTTCACTCTCCACTTTCACTTTCATCAAGGGGCTCTTTAGTTCTTTGCTTTCTGCCATAAGCGTGGTGTCATCTGCGTATCTGAGATTATTGATATTTCTTCTGGCAATCTTGATTCCAGCTTGCCTCATACAGCCCAGCATTTCGCATGATGTACTCTGCATATAAGTTAAATTAGCAGGGTAACAATATACAGCCTTGACGTAGTCCTTTTCCAATTTGGAACTAGTCTTTTGTTCCATGTCTGGTTCTAACTGTTGCTTCTTGACCTACATACAGATTATTCAGGAGGCAAGTAAAGTGGTCTGCTGTTCCCATCTCTTGAAGAATTTTCCACAGTTCGTTGTGATCCACACAGTCAAAGGCTTTGGCATACTCAATAAAGCAAAAGTAGATGTCTTTCTGGAATTCTCTTGCCTTTTCTATGATCCAGTGGACATTGGCAATTTGATCTCTGGTTCCTCTGCCTTTTCTAAATCCAGCTTAAAAATCTGGAAATTCTCAGTTCACATACATTGAAGCCTAGCTTGTAGAATTTTGAGCATTACTTTGCTAGCATGTGTGGTGAGTGCAATTGTGTGGTGATTTGAATATTCTTTGGCATTGCTTTTCTTTGGGATTGGGATAAAAACTCAACTTTCCAGTCCTGTGGTTACTGTTGAGTTTTCCAAATTTGCTGGCATACTGAGTGCAGCACTTTTACAGCATCATCTTTTAAGGTTTGTAATAACTCAGCAGGAATTCCATCACTTCCACTAGCTTTATTCATAGTAATGCTTCCTAAGGCTCACTTGACTTTGCATTCCAGGATGTCTGGCTCTAGGTAAGTGATCACACCATCATGGTTATCTGCGTCATGAAGATATTTCTTGTATAGCTTTTCTGTGTATTCTTGCCACCTCTTCTTAATATTTTCTGCTTCTTTTATGTCCATGCCATTTCTGTCTTTTATTGTGTCCATCTTCATATGAAATTTTCCTTGGTATCTCTCATTTTCTTGAAAAGATCTCTAGTCTTTCCCATTCGATTGTTTTCCTCTATTTCTTTGCATTGATCACTTTCATTGTATGTAAAATTACAATTCATATCAAAAGAGTACATAGCATTTGTTGTCCACCTGAAACTTTCACAACATTATCAATCAGCTATGCGCTAATACAAAATAAAAAGTTTACTAAAAATGAAAAAGAAGACCAAATAACAAAATACAGAAATACATGCCTCATGCATAGAAGAAATAACCTGAAACTTGATTTAGCCAGCATGGCCCCTTGTCCACAGTATTTGAAGAGGTTACAGTGTAACATTTTGAAATTATTAGTTTTAATGTAAGACTTTTATTAAAATATGTTTGACATGGTTAACACACATATCTCTGCTTCTCACCCATATGGAATATAAATTAACTATTTTAAAATTTATGAAATTCACAAATTAAATTTGAGAACATTTTAAGATCAGAAATATGCTTCATTATTTGTTCTGCCTTCTATTTTTATTTCCATAGCTTATGGAGAGTTAATTCCTTTTTATCCCTTCCTCATCATCAACTCTTGAGAATAAACTCAGAGCACAATCACTAGTGCATAACAGTTTTAGGAATTTTAAGTTACAACATGTAAAAATTAACCTGATAATAGTTGAAATATGTTGCAATACTTACGTTCAGTTGGCACTTGATATTCAGTTTGTGTTCCAGAAAGCATTGAGAATAGACTTTGATATTTTCAAGGAAATATTTAGTTTAGTGTAGGTACCCAGTAGAGGAAAGGAAAGTTTCCTGATTAATCTATAAGGCCTAGGAGAAACTGCTTCTGCAACATTTTCAATTTCCCAAGGTTCTGTAACTGTAGAAAGCAGCAGACATCAATAATACCATTCTCTTCTCTTACTTTGGCTTAATGCTTAACCTGAGTGACCTGCTGCACACCTTGATTCTGGTTCAATCTGTTAGCTTAATGTATCTATTTAAAAGTACTGGAATTGTCTGAAACAGTTATTTCCAACACTGTCTTAGAAAACTTTGTTTTAATGGTTAATTCCTTTTTTGTACTAGAACCCACATGAAGTAACTTTAACATATATCCTTTGGAACCAACTCTTCTGATCTGTCTGGAAAGCAAAGACACACACACACACAGCAGAAGACATTTGAATACTTCCTCTCCTCAAAGCCCTCTTAACCCTATGCGTGCTTTTCCCCCTTCCCTGCCTCTTGTAGGCTCACTGCTCACAGACGCATACTAGGCAACTATCCCCTTTCAGTTCCACTTGCTCCACTTATGACAAGGACCGGAGGTTTGTTCCAGGTGATTCCTAGACTTACAGGATTATCATCCTTTTCTTTATATATCAAATCCTACCCATTTCTGAAACTTGTATTATCTCCAGGTAAATTTTTCAGGCTTCACAGCTTTCATTGACCTCTCCCATCATTTTTCTTCTTATTTTTTGGCCACGCCAAACAGTCTGTGGGATCTTAGTTCCCTGACCAGGGATCGAACCCATGTCCCCTGTAGTGAAAGTTCAGAGTCTTAACCACCAGGTTACCACACTAAGGAAGCACCAATCTCTCCCATCTTTAAACTCTAAGAATACTTAGTTTATTTTCACACAACTAAATAATTTATTTCCACAATGCTTTGTATCTCTTAGTGGATGGATAACTGATAGGTAGGTAGATAGATGGGCTTCCCAGGTGGATCAGTGCTAAAAAAAAAAAAAAAAGTCTGTCTGCCAATGCAGGAGATGTGAGTTCAATCCCTGGGTCAGGAAGATACCTTAGAGGAGGATATGGCAATCCACTCCAGTATTCTTGCCTGGAAAATCCCATGGACAGAAGCATCTGGCAGGCTACACCCTATGGGGTTGGAAAGATGTGATAGATAATTTGTGTGTATGTGTAAGGGCATGAGTTTCTTTCATCTCCCTATACCTTAAGAAATAGAACGTATCACATCTTTTAAAAACATGCCCCCAAAGAACATGGCATACCAATCAATTGGTAATTAGGCTAAATAAAATGTCATTTTACATGGTACATTCTTGGCACTCACATGAGAAAATTCTAACTTCTGATGATGTTTTTATGGTAAGAAGGAATAAGGACCTCATTTGGCTATTCATTTAATATTTCTGAGTTTCTAATAAGTGCTAAGCAGCTCAAATAAGACACTTGAAAATTAACTGTATTTCTCCTTTTATATATTTTCTTATTTTTAACGAATAAGGAAAAAGGTAAGAAACAAAGGGGAGATACTATGCCAGACAACAAACCTTGAGTTGGAAAGTCTGGACTGAGCTGTGAGAGACTGAGACTCTGATACCATTAGCTTCTGAGTGAAGATAAGAGAATGTTACCTGGACTTGAGTTCTAGCCCTGATTACTCAATACTGCCAATGTTATTGGCTACATTATTTGATCCTTCTTTGTCGTGGATCCCTAACTAGCCTCTAAGTCAGAATAATATTTTTCTTCATGTAGGCACTCTTTAACGTTTCAGGTCAGGTCTAAGGCATTCTCCAGATACATGTGGACTGTCTGCTCTAACAGGCCATGGTGTTAGGAAGTCTGGTTACAATGCTGACGTATCTTTGCCATCAGATCAACCGGGCAAAGATAGAACGATTAGCAGAATCCCTAATGACTTGTGCTAAAGACTCCACTGTGGAGAAAGGAGTTAACAGTGAGCAGAGAAGGGACATCATATCTAGTCTGGAGGAGACAGAGGAGGGAATGCCCACACTGCAACACGAAAGGAGGTATAGGATGGGAACCAGCTCGGGACACGGGCAGCAAGGTCACGAGGTGTACACAGATAACAGTGCAGAGACTTTTAAACCTAGCACTTCTGGCTCTCTAAGGTAGACCCTTCTACCTGGTCTATATTCCACTCCATTGCCCTCCTGCCCTATCATGCATAGACTACCCACATGTTCTAAACTTATGCATAAATAAATAAATGTACTATTAACAGAGTTTGTTTACAATAAATTCCCTCAGTTCGTCTTATGGTGATTAAAAAAAACACATTGCTGGATGCCGCTAATTTGATTAGAGTATTTCATATAAAAAGGTGCATGAGGGAATTCCCTTATGGTCCAGTGGTTAGAACTCAGCACTTTCACTGGGGTGGGGGTGGGGTAAGTTCGACCCCTGGTCAGGGAACTATGATCCCACAACCACCAAATAAATAAATAAATAAAAGATGCCTGGAAAATGGAATTTTATTTTATTCTCACTGGGATATATTTGCACCCTAAAAGCAACTCATTAACTCAAATGAATATTTAATTGATGGAAACATGGGGGATGGAGCTAAAGGGATGAGTGGTGAAAGAAAAGATACTTTTAAAAAGCAAGCCTTCTGGTTCTATCTGTATCCTCCCCAACCTCCTACCACTCCACCACCCAATCCCCTTTGGCATAATTATTCCCCTTTCTGTACTCTCAGAAGGAGTTAGGGGTTCAGTAACACAGGCTTCTCCTGAAGAATGGGCATTAGTGACTCAAATTAGAAATGTGATGGACTTCCTGAGTTCACCATAGACTGGACCATTTGCAAAATAGTGACTCATCAGGAAAACTAAGAAAAGTACATACACCACAGGTGGCTATTTAAAATAGTAGCATTTCAATAAACCTAGATTTAAAAAAAATTTATATTAATGAATCAGAACTCCATTTTTTGTAGCTTAATCTAAAACCTGCCTTCAACTAGAGATTTTCTTTCCTCTCCTAAAGTCTTGAAATAGCTTCATTAAACTCTTGATAAATCATGGTCTCCTTGGCAAAATCATTCTTCACAGAATATCAAGTTTCATTTGTAATACCTTCAAATAAAATCTAAAATGACATTGTCATGAAGTAGAAATTAAAATGAATTCTGTCCCTCTATCTTGAGGATCAGCCTGCACTTATTTCCATTCTAAAAATGACAAAAAGTCAGGAATTAATAGAACTTTAAAAGGGCATTAGTAGGGATTATATCAAGATCTCTCCAAAAGCATCCCCAGGTAGTTAAAATATTTAATACAGCTCTGAAGTTCTGATTTCAGTCTATACTCCAGGCATCATACAAGCCAGAACAATCTTTACAAGATGCACATGCAAACACATGATTCCTAACATTATATTCTGAGTTTAATTCCACTGCCTCTGTCCTTAGGAGACATCAATTATTGTGTACATGACACAAGACACTGCCTACCTGCTATGCATAAGCAGTCTCCCACAGGGGCTTCCTCGGATAAGTCTAGGTAGGGAGACTATAACACGTGACATAATTAGAAAAGACATTACAGAGTTATTTATAATTAAAGAGTAACATGTACGGGCCAGACCATATTTGAAATTAGCATTCAGATAAAGGTTTTATCCACATGGTCAGGAGAAACTTCACGGAAAAGAGAACTTGTTCTGGACCGTGAATGATGAGCAGTGTTTGGAATAGTGGAGAGGGTGCTATGGACGTGAGGATGAGGCTGGGCCAAGTCCAAGCAGTGGAACTGAGAAGGGAGCATCCAGAACAAAGCTCTTTTCTCATAATAATTGTCATTTTGACCTCCTACTTTTTATTTTCTGTGCCAAATTATCTTAGGTCCTTCAGAGTTTCCTCAGAGGAATGTCCCTGGAGTGCTTATTTGTCCTATGACTGTATATACAAATTTTACTTAATCTATAAAAATTGAAGAAGGGTCAAAATATGTATTATTACTTGATTTATGCTTAAATTTTGAAAGCAAATTGCTCATTCAAACTGAATTTTGAGTTGTTCTTTGGGTACAAATCATTTGTTCTTATTAATAATAAATATGCCTCCTTGGAATCCACAAGACTATATGAAGTGCATAGAGTGTTAGTCACTCAGTCGTGTCCATCTCTTTGTGATCCCATGGACAGTAGCCTGCCAGCTCCTCTGTCCATGGGACTTTCCAGGCAAGAATACTGTAGTGGGTTGCCATGCCCTCCTCCAGGGGATCTTCCCAACACAGGGATCGAACCCAGCTCTCCCACATTGCAGGTGGACTCTTTCCCAACTAACTGAGCCACCAGGGAAGCCCATATAAATGCATAAAGCCTTCCATTTCATGAAAAATTCAAGTTCTGATTGTTACTATAATATAAAATCTTGATTGATATGTAAGGGTATCCTTTAGCTAACACATAGCACTCGTTTTAAAAGATAAATAATTTCTATTCAATTTAGCAAATATTAGATGTAAATCCAAGATACCGAATGACTTTTTATATAATTTAAAAGAACACCTTTGCATCCTCGTTTCCATTACTGTTAGAGGAAGTTAATGTTTCCAGTAATTGAGTCATCTCCACTCACCTAAATTTGGAGTACGCTACCTCTCTGCCCTCCCTAGTGCTTTCTGTGAATAGATCTGAAGCTTTCAAAATAAAAATTCCCCACCTGTAATATTTGTATCACTTCTGCTTCCTTCTTAAAAACACCAGGGAAGCCCAGGGAGCTACAATGATTAATGACCTATTCTGGAATTTACCTGCTCTAAAAAATGTGCTGAATTTCAAAGCATAAAAGAAACTCTGAAGTAGGTCAGGAGCTTAACCTGCCCGAGGGCCTACCTTAGACCAAAGGTAAGCAGGTTTGAAATTAAATTAGCACCATAAATTGCAGTGACTCATGATTCAGTGGCTTCATCCTGGACTGGAAGATGGGAAATTATGTGTAATAAAGCCTTAAAAACCAAATTCACTCAGACTTATGCATATGCAATTGAGAATTTGAATTCATTCCGATGATCAACCTGGTTCAAAATAGTTTTCTGCATTCTCTAAAGTGGATTGAGGTGAGGTGCAGGGGAGAATTTGCAAAAGGAGTTAAGGAAATGTTTAGCTTATTAGAGTGGAGGCCAAAATAGACATTCAAGGATTACTTTAGAAAAGCCACAGAATGAGTGTGCTAATTACAAATAATTCATATTAAATTTAAAATTTTTATGCCAAGCAAGTAGATGAAATCTACAGGATGCTCCCCACAAAGGCAAAACATGATGTTCACAGGACCAACTGTTGGCCCACTTCCATCTCTAAAAATCTATAATACTATAACCCACATGGGAAAACCACTGAAGTTCCCAAAGCTGTCAAGAGCAACTAAGTGGGAAGAGGTGAAGTATTAATGGGAGATGGAGGTAGCTTCTTTCAGAAGAAGTGTAGATCTTTGGTCCGGGAAATGATTGGGAGCCTCAAGGCAGTTATTCCAGGTGTGTGATTCTGACCTGTCTCTAGGCTCACTCTGTGTGCCACCATATACCTAACCCATTTCAGCTTAAATACCATTTCCTCAACTGCCACCAGATTAAGCTAAATTCATCCAGTTTTACACTCTCTTCCTTTTATCCCTTATTACATGTATCACAATTTGTAATCAAATCTTTGTATAGTTATTTCTGTTATGCCTTCCCCCACTAATATGTAAACTTGGTGAAGACGGAGATGAGGTCTTTTCTGTTTTCCATGAATTTTCTCAGTATCTGATACATTGTGGGTGCTCAATAAATATCAGGTGCATGGATGGATGGTGGATGGGTGGCTGGCTAGATGGTTAATAGGAAGAGTTATTAGATGCTATATGAGGAGGCAAGGTAGAACCAGATTTCAACCAAGCTCCCTCTTAAATCTCTTATGGCATTTGTCTTCTAATTGCTGAACAATATTCTATCCAGTAATATAAAGAGACTGAAAATAAGGAAGCATTAGAGCAATATATCATTGTAGAGTTTATTTTTACTTCATATATGTACATTATTCCTTGTGAAGACAGAAACAGCAGGCTGATTTTTTTAGGGCTTGCCAACTGCAAAAAAATAAGAAAATATAAAAAGCAAAACTCCCATTTAAAACCTTTCCTTCTCTACCCTATCTCTGAAGCCTACAGGGAAGACCCTGTTGAGTTTTTTTTTTTTTTTCCTCAAGTCTGCTTGTTGGGAAAGATAGAACTGGAACTGGAAAAAGAGCCAAAAGAATAAGAATGTGACTGGTGCCACGGCCAGGCACATTTGTACTCCACAAACCCTAGGTCTTGGCTTTGCCTCTTGAGCCCTCTGCTCCTCTACTCCCCAAAGATTCATTAAGCTCTGAAAGCTTGTGATGCATATTGGGCCCTAGTCTCCTGCTGAGTGAGTCCAAGAGAGGAAGTGAACTCCCAGCCCTAAGAGATATCATGGCAGAAATGAACATAAACTCCTAAGCTTTCAAGATACTGCCTTTAACAGAGAGACCTGAAGTACTGCAGTCCATGGGGTTGCGAAGAGTCAGACACAACTGAGTGACTGAACAACAACCCGGGCAGGAATTTTATACCTTTCTTCCACTCATTTTTCTTCTCCTTGAAGTTAGAAAAATCTACCTTTACATATAGTTTTAATAGATGCTAGTGAGTGACAGGGTTTCTGTGGCTAGCCTAAGCCTTTCTTGTCCTATTCCCTAACTCCTGAGGTAAATGAAACTTAAATGAGATTCAGGGGTGCCTCTCCTGCTCCTGACCAATGCACATTTTTATTCCTCTAATAAAAGCTTGTAAGTGAGATGCAGTCATATGCATAACCACTTTTAAAATCTGAGAAGCTATGTTGCTACTAGAGGTAACAACTAGGTCTTATTTTTTGAAGCTTCAAGTTTGCAAATATTCTCTAGAAAAGTATTTTTTCTTCAACTCATAGGAAATGATACATAATGTTTTCTGCAAAGAGTATAGCATTAACTGCTGTTTCACTAATTATCTTGAGATTAGTTGTATTTAAGGATGTTTTTAAATGTGCTAATAAGAGGCATTGTACTTTTAAAGATACAGAGCAAGTGATATATAGCTTAGAAAAATAGAAACAATTTAAAATGAACTGGTAAGAAATCCTTTACTACTTGAAGACTTATAACTTTTATTTTAAATATATATTACATTAAAGATATAAAATCTGCTATAAAAATCGCCTAATTTCAGCATCTGTCTTCATAACAAAGTAAATGATAGTTTCAAGATAATGAGTTTTTCTGAATTACTGAATGCATTAAAGGTGCTCTGAGGTATTCTTATCTGACAGTAATCCAGGCAAATATTAATATTGTGATACAGCCTTTGGTATAATGAATATGTCTTGGAAAATTAGCACTAGAAGTTTGCTCCGTGTATAAAATTCCAGTGCAATTTTGACCAGAAAGTTTAAGGACATTTTTTCAGCAGGTTACAATGAGAAAGCTGAGGATTGATAGATTGAATTTCATTAATGGGCGCCAGACTCCTTTAATGAGATGCCAAGTTTCAGAGGTTTCATCCAGGTTCTAAATGTTCAGGACAAACCCTGGCAATTTGCTTTGCTGAAAGCAGAGTTCCCCCCTCCCCACAAAAGGGTCTTCTCCAGTTGCAGTTTTCTGGGTTAATGTATTCTAGGCTGAATTATCTCACCCATCGATTGCTGCCTTAGGAATTTCAGTGTTCATACAAACTAACAAACGTCCACCAGACAGCACCAGCAATGCCCAGCTGGCTGTTTGTCCCCCATGGGAAATTTTCTCAGTCAGAGCCTGGTAATTGTTCAGCGCAGCTGCTACAGTTTCAAGGGTGCCAGCTCATCTAAGCCAACTGTATGCACACAGTCCATGACTCATGAGACTGAGACAGTACACATCGAGGGTGGGTGGGGCCTTCAAGGACTCCATTTTAAATTTGCCCTCTTCTTTGTCAACTGTTTGGGGGAAAATGCATAACGAAAGGCAATTATTTAAGAGTTATAAATGTCCTATATAGTCATGAAATTCAGCTATAGGAGTACATAATAATATCATCTTTATCATAAAGAATGTGCAGTATGTCTCAACAGTCCCTGGGCTGTACTGTATGTGTTACAATAACAGCTATCCTGTAACACCTGTTACGTAAATAAAGAACTGGCTTGATATCCAGGGAGAGGGACAATCTAGGCGGAGTCTGGGAATGCAGGCCCCATACTCTGGCCTCTTGCCATGCTAGCTAGCATAAGTTCATTAAAAGGTCTTCCAGAATTGTACTGGAAATTACAAAAATATATTTTGTTAGAATAATAGACAAAACTAGATTATTATAAGGCAATTTGAAAGAGCTTTACTGTCAATTACAGGCAGTAATATCCTCCTGGAAAACTCCTCCTACAGAGTATGCTGTACACAAACGGCGTCATTAAACAGCGTCAACCCCACACATATATACCAAGTGTCTCCAGGGGCTGTGGGATATGTGATGACTAGGATGCAAATTCTCAATGTGTCAGTTATCTTTTGCTGAGAAAAAAAAAGTATTACAAGATTTTAGTAACTGAAAACAACAAGCATGTATTATTCACTGCTTCTGTGGGCCAGAAATCAAGGAAAAGCTTAATTAGGAGGTGGTTTTGCTCAAAGTCTTTCACGAGGCTTTAGTGAAGTGACAGTCTCAGCTGCAGTCATCTCAAAACTAGACTAGAGAGGGCTCTGCTTCAGACTCACAAGACTGATGCCTGACCTCAGGAGATTCTCTGCTGAGGTCACCATGTGTCCCTCCCACACTGCTACCTCACACGTGGTAGCTGACTTCCTCCAGAGCAGCAGTCCAAGAGAGAATGAGAGAGCACACACAAGACTGAAGCCACAGGCTTTTAGTAACCCAATACTGAAAGAGGCAGCCCTTCACATCTGCCATATTCTATCCATTAGAAGCAAACTGATTTGTCCAGCCTACACTCGGAGGGAAGTGAAAGTGTTAATCGCTCAGCGGTGTCCGACTCTTTGCAACTCCATGGACTGTAGCCCACCAGGCACCTCTGCCCATGGAATTCTCAAGGCAAGAATACTTGAATGGGTAGCATCCCCTTCTCAGGCAGATAGAGGGGAAGGGATCACATGAAGACCTTAATTCCCAGGAGACAGAAATCATTGGGGGACATCACAGAGGCTATCTACCACACTGAGGGACTTAATTCAGGGCTTTAGCATTTCTCTGGAATTATAACTACTACCTCTAATTTTAGACCCTGATGCTGGGAGGGATTGGGGGCAGGAGGAGAAGGGGACAACAGAGGATGAGATGGCTGGATGGCATCACGGACTCGATAGACATGAGTTGGGGTAAACTCTGGGAGTTGGTGATGGACAGGGAGGCCTGGTGTGCTGCAATTCATGGGGTCGCAAAGAGTTGGACATGACTGAGCAACTGAACTGAACTGAACTGAACTGAACTGAACCTCTAATTAGTCTTAGATCCTAATTTTGATCCCTTCCAACCAAACTATCCTTGCTATAACAAAGTGGTCTTTAAAAACAGCAAATCTTATATCATCTAAAAGGTGATAATTGTCCTCAGGAGCAAGTCTAAGCATTTTAATGGGACACACAAGATTCTTTATACACAGAGCATAGTCTCTTGTTGTTGTTGAGTGGCTCAGTCCTGTCTGACTCTTTGAGACCCCACAGACTGTAACACACAAGGCTTCCCTGTCTTTCACTATCTCCTAGATTTTGCCCAAACTCATGTGCATTGAGTCAGTGATGCCATCCAACCATCTCATCCTCTGTCACCTCCTTCTCCTCCTGTCCTCAATCTTTTCCAGCATCAGAGTCTTTTCCAATGAGTTGGCTCTTCATATCAGGTGGCCAAAGAACTGACACTTCAGCTTCAGCATCTGTCCTTCCAATAAATATTCAGGGTTGATTTCCTTTAGGATTGACCAATTTGATCCCCTTGCTATCCAAGGGACTCTCAAGAGTCTTATCCAGCATCATAGTTCAAAAGCATCAATTCTTTGGCACTCAGCATTCTTTGTAGTTCTATTCTCACATACATAATGACTACTGGAAAAACGATAGCTTTGACTATATGGACTTTTGTTGGCAAAGTGATGTCTCTGCTTTTTAATAAACTGTATAGGTTTGTCATATTTCCACCCCCCCCCCCCCCCAAGAAGCAAATGTTTTTTAATTGCATGGCTGCAGTTACTGTCTGCAGTGATTTTGGAGCCCAAGAAAATAAAGTCTGTCATTATTTCCATTGTTTCCCCCATTCTTTTGCCATGAAATCATGGGACCGGATGCCATGATCTTAGTTTTCTTAATGTTGAGTTTCAAGTCAGCCTTTTCATTCTCTTCTTTCACCTTCATCAAGTGGCTCTCGAGTTTTTCTTCATTTTCTGCCATTAGAATGGTATCATCTCCCTATCTGAGGTTGTTGATATTTCTCTTGAAATCTTGATTCCAGCTTATTATTCATCCAACCTGGCATTTTGCATGATGTACCCCCACAGATCTCTTCATCCATACCATCTCCACATCCCCTTGCCCATTCTCAAATACATACACACACAGACTAAACACACATACAACATAGATACACACACAAATACACATATCTTCAAACACATAACTATATCCCAGGAGACACTGCTTTGGATTCACTCTAGATGCTTGTTAAAGTTCATATTCCTGAGTCTCACCTAGATTCAGAGGGAAAAGGAGAGGAAAACAGCCTTTGACAAGCTTTCTAGGTAGTTCCTATTCACAGAAAGCTTCAAAGACCACAGCCCTTGTCCTGCTGAATGATCTTGACAAGCATGTCTCCAAACTTTACTACTGTCATGACCTCTTCCTGAAAATCATGTCATTTCCAACTTAAAAAAAAAGAAAATCCCATTTACCCGTCAAAATGTACTCAAATAGCACCCTTGTCAAGCATCCCTAGATGGCCCCACAGCAATTGATGGGTCTTGCTTGGCTGGCCCTTGGCACATTTTATGAAAATTATTAGTTTGTACAATCATTTCCCGGCTCAGTTCAAGGACAACTTGAGTGCAGGGACACCTCTGACAGCATTTCTAGTGCAAGGTCAAAAGTAGTCATTGCTCAGTTTATGTTTCCTGAAATTTTAGCTATTAAAATATACTTTTGCCCTCAAAAAAGTCTTAAAAATACTTTCTAAGAAAAAAGTCTTAAAAAGTTTGTCTTAACATTTTCTATACAAGATAAAAATCTCATAACAGTATTTAGCCACTACATGCCACCTTAACTTTTCAATACATTATAAAAAAGAATAGCTTTTTTAAAGCTTTTAAATTAAATTCTTCTGCCATGACATTTTGTCAATAATCTTGCATAATTTGGAATAATTAACTCAAAATTACAGCTTTCAGTTGTGTTGATTTAATAGCTTTATATTTCTTAATACAAAGGCATAAGGTCAGAATGTGTTGGTATTTTTTTTTGAACTTTAATTCCTCAGATTTATTTGGATTTTTAAACTGAATTAAAATTTATGAAACTATTGTACTTAGCTGATCCTTGAAATACTTGAAACCACTTACAGTAAACTTCATAGGTAGCAATTTTTCTTTTTTTTATTTTATTTATTTATTTAAATTTTATTTTATTTAACTTTACAATATTGTATTGGGTTTGCCATATATCAAAATGAATCTGCCACAGGTATACATGTGTTCCCCATCCTGAACCCTCCTCCCTCCTCCTTCCCATACCATCCCTCTGGGTCGTCCCAGTGCACCAGCCCCAAGCATCCAGTATCGTGCATCGAACCTGGACTGGCGAATCGTTTTGTATATGATATTATACATATTTCAATGCCATTCTCCCAAATCATCCCACCCTCTCCCTCTCCCTCTCCCACAGAGTCCAAAAGACTGTTCTATACATCAGTGTCTCTTTTGCTGTCTCGTATACAGGGTTATTGTTACCATCTTTCTAAATTCCTTATATATGCATTAGTATACTGTATTGGTGTTTTTCTTTCTGGCTTACTTCACTCTGTATAATAGGCTCCAGTTTCATCCACCTCATTAGTGTGTTGGTATTTTTATTTATATTTTGGTGTCCCAAATATTTTAATGCTTTAAGATTGCTGCTCAAGTTTTCTTCTCTAACTAGAACTTGGAGTATATTAAGTAATCAGTAATCAGATTTCTCAGACTTAAGGTAAACAAATGTCAAGATGCATAGCCAAACACATTTTAAATGGAGTCACTGCTGAGCCCACCACTGTCAAGGAGGCTATTCTTAAGGTGCAAAAGAGCAAGAAATGTAGCATCAAAACGCTTGAGCAGCTGAAATGTGCAAGGCCACCAGCTGATCGAGCTTGTTTCATTACACGTAGAATTCAGTTGACATTGATTTCACAGCTTTAGTGAAAGAATCACTTCTGGCTTCTCTGTGACATGATGACTTCTTCTGACTAAACTCTCCCTGAAAGACAGACAATTTACGTAGCCTTCCAAGCCCTCAGTCAGTGTGGGATCCTTTAGGCTTTATGGTTTCTCTTTTAATATCTTGTGAATTCCCAGAACAAAACCTTTCACTGTCATAGGAAGGAATTAAAATCCACCCTGAAGTCAAAAAGAATTATTTGGAAATGACATGCTGGTTATGGGGTAATCCACTTCTTTCCCTAAAGAGCAGATTGATAAAACAACATCTCTCTTCATTTGTGAGTGATTCTTCCCTTTATTATTATTCATTATTACTCTATTTGATATTTAATAGTTTAGGATTACTTGTCCTTATTCACAGCTTATTTATAATCTTAGTGTCCAGTTAAATTATTCTAAAATTGACTTGCAATTAGATAATTTTGGGTCTTTTTGCTGAGTGGCAATCAAGTAAAGTCCATTTGCACGTGTGTGTGCTAAGTTGCTTCTGTAGTATCCAGCTATTTGCAATCCCATGGACTGTAGCCCAGCAGGCTTCTCTGTCCATGGGATTCTCCAGGCAAGAATACTGGAGTGGGCTGCCATGCTTTCGTCCAGGGGATCTTCCTGACCCAGGGATCAAACCCACCTCTCTTATATCTCTTGCATTGGCAGCCAGGCTCTTTACTACTAGCTCCACCTGGGAAGCCCATTACCAGTCCTCAAATTGAGTAAGAAACCAAAACTAGTTACCAGAGAAGTATACTAGTCAAGATGGCAGCCTGAGCTGCCACTTTACACAAGAATTAATCATTCCAAATATACAACATGTACAGTGAACTACAGAAATGTGTTTTTGATATCTTCTAAGTTTTCTTTCATGATACACCATTGCCAAGCAAGAGTTCCCTAACACATTTAACATGTACTGTCTCTCTTGCTATTTTCAGATAATAGCCAACATATTAACATTAGTACACACAATGCACATTATATTTATATATTCATTCAAATCCACTTTTATAAGTTTAACCCCTATCCTCTGTGCTTATAGTGCCAAAGTAGATGAATCCAGTTAAGCAAAGAGAAATAAGACATCACACTAGTGAGATGTTTGACTTTGTGCAGTGCTGAGTAAATTCTGATTGACTTCAGAGATTGAGTTTAACTCAAAGGAACACTCTATAAAGAAAAGTATTGGAGATAGATTTGTGAAATAATTGAATTGCAACCAGTCTATTATCTAGGAAAATAAATGCCTCTTCCTGGATCCATTGCTACTTAAAAATTCATAAAGGAAAAGATGAAAATGGAATGAAGAGATGCATGACTATGTGGCAGTATGTACATCTATGTGATAGTAAGTGGATTGGGAGTAAATGCGTAAGATTAATATACAGTTAACTATAGTCATGTCCTGCTTATACCCTCAACAGAAATATAAGCACAACATTACTCGCATACCTCACTGAATTGACCCTATGCAGAATAACCTTTGTGACCAAAATTATTGATCTGAAGCACGTTTTACTTTAGGACAGCAGGATTAAACAGGAAATATATTTGGGCAGAAATCTTTGTACTTAATGACTTGCTGCTACCAAGTCCTTCTCTACCAAGCAAATGCCTAGGCAATAAGTGTAGAGACATATCCTTAAGCTTTAAAAAAACTTACATTTATATTTTGGAAATCTTTACTCTCTCAATAGAGCTTGAAATTGAATATCAGCAACACAATAACGACTCTTGACTAGTAGAGTACATTTCGGTACCAAAATGCAGTAATAATCAGAAACTTAGAGTATGTTAGGGCTGGAAAAGATTTTAGAGATCACTTAAGTGAACCCATG
Organism: Bos indicus x Bos taurus; assembly: GCF_003369695.1. Classification (NCBI taxonomy): domain Eukaryota; kingdom Metazoa; phylum Chordata; class Mammalia; order Artiodactyla; family Bovidae; genus Bos; species Bos indicus x Bos taurus. Next base: position 33,834,300 of record NC_040077.1, read on the forward strand.
TATTTTATAATTGAGATAATTTATATGACAATTTTTCAAAACCCTGGTCTGCAGAGCAGTTCTTGATGATGACACTATTTGCACTGTCCATAAAAAAACAAGCAAGATGAAGCAGTATAGTGAGTTTTCCATAAAATTAAATTTACCTATGTAATATTATTACCTTTTATTCTAAGACTTTGTCCTTCCTTAATTTATATATTAATATTTCTTATGAAGTGATGATGAAAGTAAGAAAAAGACACTTGCTTTCCCTAACTTTGTAATCGATTAAATAAAATCCTGGCAACCCTATAATACACCCCATTTTTTAAACAACATTTACAAACTGAAATACATGGCTTGGGGAACCACTGATTTAGATGCCAGTGTAGAATTTCTTCCCTTGTCTCCTCCCTGGTGGCTCAGAGAGTAAAGAATCTGCCCACAATGCAGGAGACCCAGATTCAATCCCTGGGCTGGGAAGATCCCCTGCAGAAGGACATGGCAACCCACTCCAGTATTCTTGCCTGGAGAGTTCCATGGCTAGAGGAGCCTGGCAGGCTACTGTCCATGGGGCCACAAAAAATATCAGACATGACTGAGCAACTTTCACTTTATATATGAGACACACAAATTTATCAAAAGGCAAGTTTAGTAAGAAGGGTTATATATGAAATGAGCCATACATAGGACATTGCTTCTTTTTACCATATAAAATGCGACAAAAAGTCTCAAATGAAATAGTCTTTTGCTATTCATATGTGTCTCTGACAAAAGAGAAAATGTAAGTTTTAAAAAGCCGGCATATTTTATCTATCAATAAGACATAAAAGTTGTAAGAACAAAGAAATAAGGGAGATTAAAGCATGAGTATAATCATATTATTACATATTTATTAGGATAAAGCTTATGGAGAAAGTCATACTTGCCATGAGAAGGCATAAACTGGCTTAGTTTTCATTTGTTCTGTGTCACCTGCATAATCCTTTTTGTTTCAGATTGACATTCTCAAATGCACGCCTCACCCCAGGAGACATAAATAGGAGTCAAATATCTTAGTAGGTTTTTTCAAAGAATGTCAAGGTGAAAAATTCCTAACGAGATATAAAGTATAGTGTTTCAAAATGGAATTCAAAACCATTTAAAATCAAGATAAATTACCTCCTAGGAAGTTATCCTTGTCAGGTGATACACAAAAATAAGAAACTAATGAATTTCTGCTACAAAATTATGCTTCCACATCAAGTCACCTAAGTAATCAACAGTGGCGTATGTATTTCTTTTTACTTATTTCAGATAATTCATATGCCCATTGCCTTAAAGTGATGTACTTAAAAAATCAAATGTGATTTTCTTGAATGAACTACCCAAGATGCCTCTGCATGACTTTGAAAGAGAGACTTTGATTAATACTTAGCTCTCAAAAAAAGATATTTCATTGCCACTTCTAGCCAGCATTTAAATATAATTATTTTTAGCTATGATAGAATCAGTCTCAGATTAAATTTCAAGACCCGTCATGGTTTTTGGTGAAACATTTGGCCTGTTTTCTCTCTTAGAAGAAGAGAGAATATATCATAATTAAAATTTCGTATCATTTTCAAATTTCCTCTTATTGTGCAGGTTTACTCAGTAATTTTTATCATACAGAATGCTTTTTTCAACCTTTTTTGTTGTTGTTGTTTGTGAGGAGTTTTTCATTTTTGTTTGCTTGTTTTGTCATTGTTTAAACATGGAGAACACACTCCCAATTTTAGTAATTGGGCTGACCGTACCATATTTAGGACCTATTTCTGAGTCCTTGAAAGACATTTTTCTTAAACCCTTTGAATTTAATACAACAGGAAAATAATTTGTCATATAACTAACTTTCCTCTTATGTGTTTTTGACCACTTATGTCACAGGATAATCATCCAAGGAAAAATACATATTGGGTATTTACTATATAAGCAGCAATGGATATGGTGTGGTTTGAAGTGCAAAAAAAAAAAAAAGATATATATATATAGAAAACACAGTTAAACCCATCAGGAAGTTTCAGTTCAATTCAGTTCAGTTGCTCAGTCGTGTCCAACTCTTTGCGACCCCATGAATCACAGCACGCCAGGCCTCCCTGTCCATCATCAACTCCTGGAGTTCACTCAAACTCATGTCCATCGAGTCAGTGATGCCATCCAGCCATCTCATCCTCTGTTGGCCCCTTCTCCTCCTGCCCCCAATCCCTCCCAGCATCAGAGTCTTTTCCAATGAGTCAACTCTTCGCATGAGGTGGCCAAAATACTGGAGTTTCAGCTTTGGCATCATTCCTTCCAAAGAAATCCCAGGGCTGATCTCCTTTAGAATGGACTGGTTGGATCTCCTTGCAGTCCAAGGACTCTCAAGAGTCTTCTCCAAAACCGCAGTTCAAAAGCATCAGTTCTTCGGCACTCAGCTTTCTTCACAGTCCAACTCTCACATCCATACATGACCACTGGAAAAACCATAGCCTTGACTGGAAGTTTAGAATATAGTAAAGAATTTATTAAGTAATTTTTAAGTCCTCTTTGCAAAAATTTGACTTCTGTTAAACCTTGTCATTTTGGAAGGAAGGAAGAGAGGGAGATAAAAAAGGAGAAAAAATATGGGGGAAGGAGGAAAAACGTAAAAGAAAAATTGATAATTTAACACCTGTTTTTGTAGAAGCTATCTTGTTTTACTTCTTATGTTTCATGTTGAGTTGATCTATAGATATTCTGTCTTTTTCTATTCATTGCCCTTCTGGGTCCCTAATGAAGCTTGTCAGACCTCCAAAAAGAGCAAATCCAGGAGGCAAATCATGGCCTTCCAAGAACTTGTTACTAAAGTAAACAACTGGACTGGATTCCTGCCATTAGAGTCGAGTTTTACTGACTTGTAGTCATCAGACATGCCCCAACCAAAGAAAAGCTGTCAACTACAAATTTGGTGGGAAGGTCACAGTTGCTAAGGCTACTTGAAAACTGGATGTTCTCAACCTCAACAGAACAGCATTTCTCACTTGGAAAATTTGCAGGAATGAGAAACCATCTTTGAAGCCACGTTATTTAAAGGCAAAACACAAGACTTAGATTTTCAGTAGGCTATTCATTCTGTAAATACATGTGGACCTTTAAACAATACAGACTTGAAATGTCTAGGTCCACTTATTCACAGAATTTTTTTTTTTAGTAGTAAATACCTCACAGAATTTTTTTCAATAGAAATACTACAGTCCAAAAAAATAAAATAAAAAAAAAGAAATACTACAGTCCTGCACAAGCTGCCATTGGATGGGACCTTGGATACAGAGGAACAATGAATATAGAGAATCAAAGTTCTACATGGACATTCAACTGGGAGTAGGGTTGGTGCCTCTAACCTCTGTGTTGTTAGGGGTCAACTGTACTCAGAAAATCTCTGTCAATAATGAAGAAACAGCTCACTTGTGCTTTGGTCAAGATGCCTTCTTTGACTTTAACTTTAAGCACATTTCCTGCTAGTGCCACCCCCCATTAATTTATACTTCCTTTCCTGTCCAAATAATTCTTATTATCTTTTGTCTTTCTGTCTTATTTCCACTCACTTGATATTATAAATGTGTTTGTGGTTCTTGGAATTCAGAGACACATAGAAGTTTATGTCCAAGGTCAGGATTTTTAACTATTATAAGTCCTAGATGACTTTAAGAATCCCAAAAAAGAACATAAATACATAGTCCCTGAAAAGTAAACAACACCATACACCTTAATTTTTTAAAAATAATTTCAAACCCACTCATATATCCCAAGCTAATACTTTGCATCAGATAATCATGTGCTTGCTACTGCTGCTACTGCTAAGTCGTGTCCGACTCTGTGTGACCCCAGAGATGGCAGCCCACCAGGCTCCCCCATCCCTGGGATTCTCCAAGCAAGAACACTGGAGTGGGTTGCCATTTCCTTCTCCAAAGCATGGAAGTGAAAAGTGAAAGTGAAGTCGCTCAGTCGTGTCCAACTCTTCGAGACCCCATGGACTGCAGCCTACCAGGCTCCTCCATCCATGGGATTTTCCAGGCAAGTGTACTGGAGTGGGGTGCCATTGCCTTCTCCGAATCATGTGCTTGCTCATAAAATTCCAGGATAAAATTCTCATCACAAGGATATTTCTTTTTATTGTATCTATATGAGATGATGGATGTTGGCTGAACCTTTTGTGATAATCATTTCACAATATATGTAAATTAAACATCATGCTGTATGTCTTAAACTTGTATGTCAATTATTTTTCAATAAAATGAAAAAAAAAATTCCAAGATGATGGAAAAATGCAAATATGTGCATTTGTATATGAGCAATCATGTGCATGATGTATATGAGCAATCATGTGCAAGATGATGGATAAATGCAAATGTGTGTATTTGTTTATGAGCAATTATGTGCTTGCTCATATATCACAAGTTTAAGACATACAGCATGATGTTTAATTTACATATATTGCGAAATGATTATCACAAAAGGTTCAGCCAACATCCATCATCTCATATAGATACAATAAAAAGAAATCTCCTTGTGATGAGAATTTTATCCTGGAATTTTATGAAGATTCTTCCTGATTTTTTTCCTTAAAATACATTAAGCCTGTCCTGTAGATGATATAAATACAACAAAACCATACTAATGTTTATCTAACTGAGTGTAACTGAATAAACAACCAGTGTGAGATAAGCAAAATAGAATTACAGAATCTCAGAGATTAGCTGCACCAATTTTGTTGCATGTATAATTTCTACAGGATCCTTAGAAAGTATACTCAAAATTTAAAACAAATAGGGACTCCATAGATACTTACTGATTCATTTTTAGAAAGAACCATTTCATTACCTATAGCAAAATAGAGAATAGAGTAAAATAGAACAAAATAGAGTATCGCTGAAGATCTCGAATAATTTTCTCCAACAACCCGTCAGATGTTCAGTTTCCTTTATGACAGGCATTCCAGCAAGGCCAACTAAATGTTCCCTGGTTCCACGGCATGTACTACTTGATGAGGAAATATCCTATTGCTTGCTTAAACTGGGTCTTTTCAAAGTGTTGAGGACTTTTAAAAAATAGTTGATTCTCTAAATTACCACTCAGTGTATTGACCCACAGGCCAACATATCATAACAGATATTCATAAAGAAAAAAATATTATCTAACCGGCAAACACACACAATCAAGAGGCCTAACAATCTGCCTTCTGCTGTCTCTGACTACATAGTTGACTTGCTCTAAGAGTCACATCAGAGAACTGGGTTCAGTCAATAATTAAATTGACATTGAATGTTATTTATAATTAAATTGAGAGCTGTTCAAGTTAAATATGCCTAAAACATAATAGTAATACTCACTTACTGGATGTTCATAGTGAAACAGGAGTTATATATAGAACTTTATGTTTTTTGCCTTACTTAGTTTACAGATGCCTGTGAGGTGGAGATTGCTGTCCTCATTTTGCTGTTAAGAAATCTGATACTCAGGAGATTTTTGAAATGGCCATGGTAGAGCTGGGGTATGTAACTGGGTTGTCTTAGTCTGGAGTCTTGTTTATTCTGCAATATTTGACAGATTGTGGATTTCTAAATTAAAATGGTCTTTATATTAATTTTTTGTGCCATCATGGCCATCAGGGGTTTCTCTGGTGCCTCGGTGGTAAAGAGTCTGCCTGCCAATGCAGGAGATGTGAGTTTGATCCCTGGGTTGGGAAGATTTCCCAAAGGAGGAATTGGCAACCCACTCCAGTATCCTTGCCTGGAATTCCATAAACAGAGGAGCCTGGCAGGCTACAGTCCATGGGGTTGCAGAGTCGGACATGACCGAGCAACTAACACTACATGGCAGGTGGCACTGGTGATACGGAATCTGCCTGTAATGCAAGAGATACAGGAGGGGTGGGTCCCATCCCTGGAGCAAGAAGGTCCCGGGGAATAGGAAGTGGCAACCCACTCCAGTATTGCTGCTAGAAGAATCCCGTGGACGGAGAAGCCTGACAGCCGATAGTTGAGGGGGGTCACAAAGAGTGGGACACAACTGGGAATAGAGACACACAGGCTGCTGCAGATGAGAACACAGGCCTTACAGAACCAGACAACCTTAGCAAGTTAGCTAACCTTGTTTTTTTTTTTTAATCTGTAGAGTGGAATAAACAATAGCATTGTCTTAATTTCCTTTGTTGTCATACAAAGGACCACAAACTAAGTGGTTTAAAACAATCTATGTTTACTCTTTTACAGTCCTGAAAGCTGAAAGTCTCAAATCTAGGTGTTCACTGGGGCATTTCTCTATTTGGAGGCCCCGGGGAACATTTATTCCATGCCTTTCTCTCAGCACCTGTGTTTCTGGCAGTCTTGGTGTTCCTTGGCTTACAGACGCACAGCTCCAACCTCTGCCTCCATCATCACATGGCATTTCCCGTGTGTCTGTCTCTGTGTTCTCTTCCCCTCTTCTTCTGAGGACACCAGTCCTTAGATAGAGCTCCCCTCAATCCTGTATGACCTCATCTTACCTTGGTTACATCTGCAAAGACCTTATTTCCAAATAAGCTCATACTCACAGATACTGGGCATTAGGACAACAGCATATTTTTTTGCTGGGGACATAACTGAACTTGTAACAAGCACCTCCAATGTAAAAATTGTCATATTTAAAAGTGACTGTGCCTACTAAGCCTTTAGTAAATAATAGGCATTCAGTAAAGTTAAGAGTTATTATGATTGATAATCCTATAGTTGACTCTGAGGCCTCAAATAAATTATTCAGCCTCTCTAAGTCAGTTTCCATGTCTATAAAAATGGAGATAACAGTGTTTATTTCAGAGAGCTGTTGAGAGAATTGAATGTCATAATTCAATACGCGCCCTGGTAACTAATTCAATGTTAACGCTCCTCTTTCTCCAAGAGACAGCATTGATGAGCTGCACAGGTACTCTCTCAGAGTCCAGTGTCATCAGGTGCATCGTATTTCAAGGGAAAAAAAGCAGAGGCCAAAATAGGCTGATGAGGACATCCAGGAAGGCAGCTTGCTCCTTCCCAGTTGCAGTGGCGGCAGCTGCGGCTGGGAGCGTGGTCTTCCCCTGCACCAGGAGGGCGGTGTTAGAAAAAGCACCTCACTCCCCTTGTCATCTTGTCAGTGATAATCATTCTGGGAATTCCTGGCCAGAAAGAGTCTGACTGAGCAAAGTGAGCTTGAGCCTGTCTATTCCTTTGTGGTTTCTGTACTCCTTACTCACTCCAGCCTTGAAAAAGTCCCCAAACTAATGAGTGTGCTGGTTCATGTGATTTAGCTAGATTTAGATGTGGCTCTGTTAATCTTTTGCAAGTTTGCACACTATCATTGTTAACACCAGTGATGTGACTTTATTAAACTAAACCTCAAGGGAGAGCAGAGGGAAGAGATGAGATACACTGTGGACTTGGTATTTTTCTCTTGCCTGTTTGAGATCTTTGTCTTATTAAAGATCTAAGTATTAGAGTAATACTAGCACCTGGAACTAATAAACCCTCATATTATTGTGGTGCGTGTATGCTCAGTCGTGGCCTGCTCTTTGTGACCTTATGGACTGTAGCCCTCCAGACTCTTCTGTCCATGGAATTTTCCAGACGGGAATCCTGGATTGGGTTGCTATTTCCTACTCTAGGGGATCTTCCTGACCCAGGGATTGAACCTGTGTCTCCTGCATTGGCAGGTGGATTTTTTACCACTGCACCGCCTGGGAAGCCCATGTCACTGAGGCTTACCACAGTATTATATTTCATCCTCAAGCAATAGCAGCAGCTGGTGTTTCTGTGCAATGAATAATTTCCTCCACTTGATGATTGGGTGACCCAGGTTTCCTACCCTTGATGACTCCCCTATCCCATAGGATTTAAGGACCTGAAGACTTGGAAGCATCTGGCTTTATGCCATGGAAGGAAAAAAAGAATGAATAAGGAAGGACACACCTGCTTGGGTTTGGCCAAGAAATGCTATTCATGACAGATGGCTATAGTTAGATGCAGATGGAGCTGAGTAACATACTGTTGGCTGGACAGACACGTTCTAGCAACAGTTCTGTGGAGGGTAGAACAGCAAATTTTGGCAACAGCAGCTGTTTCTATCAAAATCCTTTCTCTCATGAACTTTCTGTCTTGCCACTTTCATTGTCTCTTTTTCTTAAGCTACAAACATGCCCGCTTAACTATTTTGAGTGTTTACTATGTATATTCAGGTAAATTGCTAAGCCCCAGGAATATTCCCTTGCCTTTATTCTCCATCCCACATTTTAGTTATTTCTAGTGGATTCTCTCTGTCTTTACACCTTCCTGGCAAATGAGTCCACTTTCCAGAACTTCAGCCTCTGTCTCTACAGGAATAAGTGTCAGACTCCAACCTCCTCTGGAGCCCAGTCCTAGACCATCTACCAGGCACCTCCTTGAACTGCTATCTGGCACATTTATCTCAAACTGTCCTATCTAAACCCTGTATCTCTCGCCCATCTTTAAGGCTATTCTTCATTCTTCTGTGATTTTGAACTGGTGTGCCTAATGCTTCTTTTCCAGATTTCCATTTTTTCTTAAATTATGTCCATTTAAAAACAAAGATAAAATAAATGGAGAGAAGAGTGCATGTGTACAGTTTCCAAGAGAAAAAAAAAAAAGAGAGAGAGAGAGAGAAGAGGCTGATAAGGAAGCAAACATTAGGCCAGAAAGCATCTGGTATCAGCAGCAAGGTGATACCCCAAGCTCCTCAGATGAGCTGCAACAGGGGAGGGGGTGATTCAAAATTAATTGAATATGGAGCCAGAACCAACGGCCACTGCCCAGCTAGCTGTGGTGTGGAAGTTAAAAGGAGTTTATGGTTCTGGAAGAACCTGTCATTTTTTAATATGCATATATTGAAGTAACATCAGAGTACTGTAAGTGTTTAAGATATTATCTAACCTATTTCTTTCATATTCTGAGAGTCACATGTATTTTGAGAAGAAGATATTTTTCATATTAACATACACAGAACATACAAAAACAAAGCACTTACCTGAAATTTAGTTAGATGACTCTTATTTTCACAAATTCATACAATCTTCAGAATCCAATCCATACACACAGATACACATGTGTGCGCACACATACACACACACATGATTAAATGTCTAAGCTATAGAAAATTATTTGAATACAGAATGCTGCAGTGATCCTACTACCTAATTTTAGAATTTTATTTATTTTTAAAAATGTCCTATGCTACAGATTTGATTTATTGTGTTACTGTTTTTCATCTTTTTACTTAAATATCCTGATAATCATCCGTGGAACTACTCGACTCAGTGAAAATACTTAGGTTTTGCTTTATTTCTCAAATCAAATGCTTCAAAGCCATGGGAGTTTCTTTTCTGATGCTATATAATCTATCTGATTCATTTTGTTACTGACTATTCTTGATGGATAAAAATATAGCTAGCCTATTAGTTAACTGCGAGTCCCGAGTAAAGGATAAATAACAGATGAGCAGTCTCTACCAACACCTCAGCATGGTGTTTAACAGCTGCCAGAAGTACTGTGTAATCTTTTGGAAGGCTTAATCGTTCCCTATTGCACTTTTCAAAAAGGAAGAGTGGTTATTAATCCTGGTGTTTGCACAAAAGTTTCACAGTAGATCTTCATTGAATAAATAGTGCTATTTCCTATAAAGATTTTGGTTTTATATAACACTTTAACCATTCGAGGTTAAACAAATAGTAACGTGCTACTGAAGAGAAAAACTGTACTTAGTAAAGAAAACCATATTTTAGGCTGTATTATACTGTGCAATTAATTGGTGGTTTGAGGAAAGAAAATGTGTCTTTTTGGAGACCATGGAGTTCCCCTTTTTTATACAGTGAGGTTTCTTCCCTCCTTTGCTTTCTCTCTTAAAAGAAAATCCTTATAATAGTTCAATTAATCATGTTTTATTTTTCTAAAATGTGCTATTTCTCAAATGTGTGGGAGAAGTTGGCTCTTAAAGAAATGTAATAGACTAATAGACTGTGTAGCAGACATTTTCTCTTCAATCATTGACCCCTTAGAATCCTACTTACCTTTTTTTTAGAACAACTACTTTTTAAATAGTATCTTAAATACTATCTAATATTTTATTTCCAACAGAATGACTCCCAGGCACTGTCATATTTAATTTTATTTTCTTGGGAACTTACAATTCACACATTTATCGAATTCCAAAGTAAGTATGAGGTGTCATTATCAAAGATACATGTCTTTAAATCATTAGGGCAATTAAAATAATATAAAGGGAAATAGAAATAATGGTGGTGCTTTGCTCACTAAGGGTTGTCTGTCTCTTGCAACCCCATGGACTGTAGCCTGTCAGGTTCCTCTGTCCGTGGAATTTTCCAGGCAAGAACACTGGAGTGGGTTGCCATTTCCTTTTCAAGGGGCTCTTCCTAGCCCAGAAACCTGCATCTCCTGCATTTTCAGGTAGATTCTTTACCGTTGAGCCACCAGGGAAGCCTTTGAAATAATAGTACTGAAATTCTAAACTCATATAGGTTTTCTCAAGATAAAAAAAAAAAATAACTATAAGTAATGAAATAGCTCATTGTCATTTTTAAAATAAAAAGATATGAAACCTTTTGATATATCAGGAGAGGTCAATTTTTTACTAGAAATGAATTATAAATATACATAATGCATAGATTTACAAAAATGACATTAAACAACATAAACATTTCATTTTGTTTTAAGAGGAAAGAATGCAGAAACATGCTTCTTATATCAATCCAGAAAAAAGTTTGAATACGAAATACCGATAAAGTATTTTAACAAGAGGCCTACCCTGGTGAGTCTTGAAAAGTGGCTGTATTTTAATCTAAGTTGGTGGGCAGTGTAGCTAAGTATACTCAGAGAAATGGGCATCTGCAGACTTAGCATGTCCAACTATCTTCTTAAAACATAATTTGTCCCAGCCACCAATTTGACAAAATTTAAGGAGAAACAGTTCAAGCTGGGCATCACTGAGATTATGTGTAGGATCCGTGGACTCAATAGAAATAAACATAACATGAATTAGATGTATGGAGAACAAAGTAAACATTCTGTTGTAGAAAAAGGAATTCCAAATTGCCTAACAAGGAACCAACTGAATTCTGATAGGAGTGAGACCCTGTGATACGTGTAGGCCCATCCTCAATATGAGTTTGAGCAGGTTCAAGGAGTTGGTGATGGAGAGGGAGGCCTGGCATTCTGCAGTCCAAGGGGTCGCAAAGAGTCAGACACGACTGAGCAACTGAACTGATTGATTCTCAATATCTTGGCCTTTTCTGAGTGAGATTTTGTATTTCTTTTCATTATTATTATTATTATTACTGTAAACAGTTTAAGCATATTGTAAAAATAGAGAGAATTGTATATACCTTCACCCAGTTTCAATAAAAGTCAATATACATCTATTGTCGTTGCATATAACCAGACTTTTCCATTCACCTTTCCCTTCCCTCATTCTGGATTTATTGGAACCCACCTCATATAGTATTTCATCCACAAATATATTATGTATCCCTAAAATTTCAGACCATTATTTAAAACAGCACAATATCATTATCACATCTAAAAACAATACTTGTCAACAGTTTCTGTGACAGCTAATCTCCAAGATGGCTCCAGTTGATCCCTTCTTTCCACACTCCTACCATTCCCCTATCAAAAGGTAAAGCCTAACTCACCACTGTTTTAGAATCTACGCTAGGCTGTGATTGCTTTAACCAGTAGTATATAACAGGAGTAATGCTCTACCACTTCTAGTCCTTGACTTTAAGAGGACAAGATAGTTCTACTTCTCTCTTGGGAGTGTTAAACATCCATATAAGACATCTTGAAAGTGAAAAAAAAAAAGTGAAAGTGTTAGTCACTCAGTCGTGTCTGAATCTTGATGACCCCGTGGACTGTAGCCCGCCAGACTCCTCTGTCTATGGGGTTTCCCAGGCAAGAATACTGGAGTGGGTTGCATTTCCTACTCCAGGGTATCTTCCCAGATCAGGAATTGAACCCATGTCTCCTGTGAGTTTCCTGCATCACAGGCAGATTCTTTACCACTGAGCCACCAGGGAAGCCCCTTGTACATATTTACCTAACATTATAAATAAGAATAATATAATAATCACTGGAGTTCTGTATTAAGTATTTCCTTTTGAAAGGAGTCTGTTTTATTCAAAGGTGAGTAACCCTAACTTAAAGAAGAAAGCCTGAGGTTCCAATCATGTCACATTAGGTCTTCTGCTGCCAGCCTTCACCACTACTCCCTTGCATTTTATCCGTCAGTAAGATAAGGCAGCTTATAGTTCCTGAACACACAACATAGCATTTTAGGCATCCCTTCCTTTGCTCATTCTGTTTCCTCTGCCTGTAAGTGCCTTCCCATTCCAACTTCATCATCCCCAACCACTTCCTACTGGAAGGCTCAGTTCAAGTGCTATCTTTTCCTGAAATTCCTCTATGAAGGCTGCTCCCCCACCCCATCAGCACTGCCATCAATCTCAGGAGCTGGGTGGACCTCAGTAGAGCTCCCATTTTCTTGTTCATATTTCTCCCAATAAACAATTGATTCTGTGATGTCAGGAACAATGTCTTCCTAATTTTTCAGACTCCCCTCTTAGCACAGTAGTCATCCAACTGTTATATGAAAGTTTGCATACTTGGCATGCAAAGAGTTCTACCCACAGTTTTTACATCACAAGGGCAACTCTAAGATGCTGGATGTACTCTAACATACACTTCTGCTAAAACAAGTATTCAAATTGTCCAATGTGGAAAATTGGTATCAAGAGCATGAAACAATCAGGAAGCAAGCTCAGGATATATCCATATATTTAAAAATAACTTTCTTTTCCCTTTGGATGATTATCTACCTTTTTTTTTAATGAGAGAAATTCGTGACTTCAGGGAGTTGGGAAGATCTCAGAAATTTTAGTTATGGCTTGCCAGAGTACACTGAGTGCACAGAGGAATCTAACGGGAAAAGGAACTGAGAAGGTAGAACAGGTCTATATTTTAGATGACTTTGAGAGTCAAAATAAGGTTTTGGATTTTACTTTCTAAATACTGAGTAGCTCATAGTTTTTGAAAAAGGAACATAACATAATGATGCCTTACAAGATGATCCATTCCTTCCAGACCAAAATATCAAACACTGGTTTTTATACAAAGCATAACAGGATAGAGTTGTCTGCACTTATGAATTGACAGATTCTCTAAACATTATACTTATTTTGATATTGGGAATTACATATAGATGTTGATAAAAATCTTGGTTTCTGAAGATATTTAGTATTTCATAAACAGTGAAATCACATTTTTCAGAGTTCTTTTCTACTAATAATTAATTCCTATCATTTGTCATAATAAAAATTCCTTTTCCACCATATAGTTCAGATTTACTCTGGGCTTTGCTCTCATTTCTTTATTATTTTTTCCAAAGCGAATTGAATCAGTATAGCTGTTAATCTAAAAACAGTTTTGTCCATTTTAACTGAACTATGGTTATATTTAAAAGTCTTGTTGTATCTCAGTTGGGGTTATTTAACTTCTCAAATTCTTTAAATGGTTCATTATGTGTGAAAAAAAGGTATAGTATATGACAATTTCATATGGTATATGAAAATGAGATTTAAAATTGAAATTATTATAATGAAGTTAAAATCTACATGAAAATTTTCTACTGAGTAGAGTCACAATTCAAGTTTATCTCTCATTTTTTCATATAAACTGAGACTCTAAAGGTGAACGATTTTAGTCTTTGCAATGCTTTATTAAATAAAATAAATCTTAGAGTTTAAGTAGCCTTGGTGGCTGAGAATCTTGCAGCCTTTCCAGATCAATATTCTGAATGTCTCCTTGCACAATTCTTTCTACACAATTCCCTAAATGTGATGAAGGAGTTCAAGTGAAAGTATAATTGTCTCAGAATATAAAATACTCCTTCAGCCTTTTAGGGAAAAGACTCATTTTGTTTATTTTAATCTCATGTCACTTTTTCTAATATTAAAAAAGATTTGCAGGTGAGAAAATTTTATTTGAAGATTTGAATGAATTAGGTTTAATTTATCAAGGTTTAATTACAAATTAAATATATTAAAATTAAATAAGACCATGGATCCAAATAGGTTGTTTCTAATCATTGCAGTCAATCCTTTCTTAAGTTTGAAAACTGAAATGTCCATGTATCAAACTGATTTTATGATTTTCTAAAAATAGCAATGTGATTTATTTCCCAAGGAACTAATAACCATTTCTTAGTACCTCAGGGACAATATTCATTATTTTTTTCAGTGAAAATTATATTTATCAAGGAATGCCAATGAAGTTTTCTGGGGTCAAATATATTAAATTGTGGGGTTCCTTTAAATGTACATACTTCATAATTATATGAGTTTTTTCTAAAAGATTTTGAATTAGCTTAATATTTTTTATAGGTTTGTAGATTAAGTAATCACATTTTTATGTCGTGTATGGTTCTCTTTTCTTTATTCAGGTTCTCTCTTTAGGAGCAGATGTTCTACCAGAATATAAACTGCAGACACCACGCATCAACAAGTTTACAATATTGCACTACAGCCCTTTCAAGGCCGTCTGGGATTGGCTTATCCTTCTGTTGGTCATATACACTGCTATATTCACTCCCTATTCTGCAGCCTTTCTCCTCAATGACAGAGAAGAACAGAAAAGACGAGAATGTGGCTATTCCTGCAGCCCTTTGAATGTGGTAGACTTGATTGTGGATATTATGTTTATCATAGATATTCTAATCAACTTCAGAACAACATATGTAAATCAGAATGAAGAAGTGGTAAGTGATCCAGCCAAAATAGCAATACACTACTTCAAAGGCTGGTTCCTGATTGACATGGTTGCAGCAATTCCTTTTGACTTGCTGATTTTTGGATCGGGTTCTGATGAGGTAAGAGCTGCTTAAGAATCTTATTTTCTAAAAGGTTGAAAATATAAAGTGAAGCTATTTTAACTACAAAATAAGCTATTGCTTTACAAATTTCTATATCTCACAGATAAAATTCATTTTCAACTGAAAATGCTATAAAATGAAATGAAACCTGTTTGCCACTGCAAATGATTAGCAATTTTTTCCTATTTTTGCTAAGAAACAGTAAAGACTATCCTTTAAAAAACAAATTAAACTTTGAGACAAGTGTTTCATTGTGCTTAGTCACTTATTCGTGTCCAACTCTTTGAAACCCCATGGACTATAGCCCAACAGACTACTCTGTCCATGGGGATTCTCCAGGCAAGAATACTGAAATGGGTTGCCATTTCCTCCTTCAGGGTATCTCCCCAACCCAGGAATTGAACCCAGGTCTCCCGAATTGCAGGCAGGTTCTTTACCATCTGAGCCATCAGGGAAGACCATGGCATATTCCCAGGATGTATAATTTCTACATATTAACTTTATAGATATAAAACTATCTAAGATGAAGATGCATCTTTCTTTCTTAACTCATAATTGTGGTTTGTGAGAGGAGGGACTTGTTTTATGTTCAAGTTATGTGTAAGAGAAATCTTCTGAGATGTTTTATCCAAAACCCTTTCTCTTAAATAATATCTAGGTTTGAAAATACTTTTTGTGCCGCCAATATCTTATAAAGTTGGAAATTTTAAGGAAATTTGACAGTGGATGTGCATTTTCTGGATAGAAAGGCCATAATTTTAATCAGATTCTTCTCAAATGGTTCTTTGAACCAAAACAAATCATGTTCTCCTAAAATCTCTATTTTATTGCCACTGTGTGTGTTGTGCTGTGCTTAGTTGCTGAGTGAGTGAGTGAAAGTCACTCAGTCGTGTCCGACTCTTTGTGATTCTGTGGACTATATAATCCATGGAATTCTCCAGGCCAGAATACTGGAGTGGGTTGCCATTTCCTTCTCAAGGGGATCTTCCCAACCCAAGGATCGAACCCAGGTCTCCCACATTGCAGGCAGATTCTTTACTGTGCTTAGTTGCTACGTTTTTGTAAATAAATTTCCTGGATTCTCTAATGGAAAGTTTTACAGAAGGTGTGAAAGTAGGACTAAGGGATTAGATTGAGAAAGATAAGCTTGGTGTTTGGAATTTTTAAGATTCAGTTTTGGGAATGCCCTGGTGGTCCAGTGGTTAGGACTGCATGCTTTCACTGCAGGCTGATGTCTAATCACTGTGGTCCCATGATCAATCCTTGGTCATGGTCAACTTAAAAAACATGCACAAGCTAGAAGCTGAGAGTTATGTTTTATGCAGTGGGAATTTTTAGGACTTCACATCATGCCCAAGAGACAGCATGTCAAGTAACCCTGAGAGAACTGCTCTGAGGAGGTGAGTGGAGAAGCCAGGTTATATAGTTTTACAAAAAGGGCAGGTAGCCTGAACATCAAAAGATTATTGTTAATTAAAGAAAACTAGATATTCCAAATTAAGGAGTTTGTTGTTGTTGTCACTCAGTCATGTTCTACTCTGTGCATCCTCATGAACTGCAGCACTCCAGGCTTCCTTGTTGTTCACTATTTCCTGGAGTTTGCACAAATTCATGTCTGTTGAGTCAGTGATACTATCCAACCATTGCATCCTTTTCCTGTCCTGTTGCCTTCTTCTCTTCCTGCCCACAATCTTTCCCAGGATCAGGGTCTTTTCAAATGAGTCAGCTCTTCCCATCAAGTGGCTAAAGTATTGGAGCTTCAGTTAAGGAATTTAGCACTTTTCTATGTATGGGAAGATGTAAGAGTCTGGGCTCACTGAAATCATTCCTTTCATATTCATCAAAGCTGTCTGGGGCCAGTATTCTGTGTGTTTCATATCCTGAGTCCCTCAGGGCTTTCCATAGGGATGGGCTGCAGCCTCATGGCTACTGATTACCGTGGCAGTCTTGTTTATTGATATGGGAGGAAATATTCCAATTCTTAGTCAGGGAACTAAGATTCCACAAACCGCATAACATGGCCAAAAAGAAAAGATACAAAAGAAACTAAAATTCAGGGTCCTTTTCCACTTAAGAGGGTTTTCCCAATTGCTCAGCAGGTATAGAATCTGCCTGCAATGCAGAAACATAGGAGATAAGGGTTTGACTCCTGAAATCCCATGGACAGAGGAGCTTAGTGGGTTACAATTCAAAGGGTCACCAAGAGTCAAATATGACTCAGCAACTGAGCATGTTCCAAGTCCATCAGGACCTCACTATCTTTTTTTTCCCAAGAGGAGATCGGATATCATAAACAAACACCCTCTGTAGATGGTTGCTCCTGACCAATTAGGGCTTGATGGCAAGAGAATCCTCCTTAGCTAGGAGGACAATAGGTTTAGAGGTAAATTGTCTCCCATAGAACATGCCCATCAAACTGGATGAATAAAGAGCAGGTTCAGTTCAGTTCAGTTGCTCAGTCGAGTCCGACTCTTTGCGACCCCATGAATCGCAGCACGCCAAGGCCTTCCTGTCCATCACCATCTCCCGGAGTTCACTCAAACTCATGTCCATCGAGTCAGTGATGCCATCCAGCCATCTTATCCCTGTCGTCCCCTTTTCCTCCTGCCCCCAATCCCTCCCAACATCAGAGTCTTTTCCAATAAGTAAACTCTTCGCATGAGGTGGCCAAAGTACTGGAGTTTCAGCTTTAGCATCATTCCTTCCAAAGAACACCCAGGACTGATCTCCTTTAGGATGGACTGGTTGGATCTCCTTGCAGTCCAAGGGACTCTCAAGAGTTCTCCAACACCACAGTTCAAAAACATCAATTTTTCAGTGCTCAGCTTTCTTCACAGTCCAACTCTCACATCCATACATGACCACAGGAAAAACCATAGCCTTGACTAGATGGACCTTTGTTGGCAAAGTAATGTCTCTGCTTTTCAATATGCTATCTAGGTTGGTCATAACTTTTCTTCCAGGGAGTAAGCGTCTTTTAATTTCATGGCTGCAGTCACCATCTGCAGTGATTTTGGAGCCCAAAAAGATAAAGTCTGACACTGTTTCCACTGTTTCCCCATCTATTTGCCATGAAGTGATGGGACCAGATGCCATCATCTTCGTTTTCTGAATGTTGAGCTTTAAGCCAACTTTTTCACTCTCCTCTTTCACTTCCATCAAGAGGCTTTTTAGTTCCTCTTCACTTTCTGCCATAAGGGTGGTGTCATCTGCATATCTGAGGTTATTGATATTTCTCCCGGCAATCTTGATTCCAGCTTGTGCTTCTTCCAGCCCAGCGTTTCTCATGATGTACTCTGCATATAAGTTAAATAAGCAGGGTGACAATATACAGCCTTGACGTACTCATTTTCCTATTTGGAACTAGTCTGTTGTTCCATGTCCAGTTCTAACTGTTGCTTCCTGACCTGCATACAGGTTTCTCAAGAGGCAGGTCAGGTGGTCTGGTATTCCCATCTCTTTCAGAATTTTCCACAGTTTCTTGTGATCCACACAGTCAAAGGCTTTGGCATAGTCAATAAAGCAGAAATAGATGTTTTTCTGGAACTCTCTTGCTTTTTCAATGATCCAGCGGATTTTGCCAATTTGATCTCTGGTTCCTCTGCATTTTCTAAAACCAGCTTGAACATCTGGAAGTTCACGGTTCATGTATTGCTGAAGCCTGGCTTGGAGAATTTTGAGCATTTCTTTCCTAGCGTGTGAGATGAGTGCAAGTGTGCGGTAGTTTGAGCATTCTTTGGCATTGCCTTTCTTTGGGAATACACAGAAGAACTGTACAAAAAAGATCTTCACAACCAAGATAATCATGATGGTATGATCATTCACCTAGAGCCAGACATCCTGGAATGTGAAGTCAAGTGGGCCTTAGAAAGCGTCACTACGAACAAAGCTAGTGGAGGTGATGGAATTCCAGTTGAGCTATTTCAAATCCTGAAAGATGATGCTGTGAAAGTGCTGCACTCAATATGCCAGCAAATTTGGAAAACTCAGCAGTGGCCACAGGACTGGAAAAGGTCAGTTTTCATTCCAATCCCAAAGAAAGGCAATGCCAAAGAATGCTCAAAGAGCAGGTTAGTTAAACAATATATTCTTCCTGGATTCTACAAAACTTAGACAAAGTCTCAAACTTGACTCTCCTCATCTATAAGGATGATAATATTACTTCCCTTCTTAAGTTTTTTTTTTAATTTGAGACTCTAATGAAATAATATATGTAAAACTCAGCAAACTACTCAAAATCAGCTGTTGTTAAACTAGTTGAAATTTTAATGTTAGATACTCCTAACTTTGTTTTTAACTAAAGGGCAAGAAAGCAAAATACTTCTTTATGAGTATTTATCTTTATGAACCTCTTATTATGGGTAAGTCCATGTAATTACACCAAATAAGTTCCTATTATAAAGAGTAAAATCTCACTCTTTCAAATTTTAAAATATGTACACCAACAGTAAATAAATTTCAGCTTAGTGAAATGAAAGAATGGGTAACAAATAAATAGACAAACAAGATTTTTATGGGAAGTTAATTTACTAATGATATTTCATCAGCAGCAATCAAACAAGTGAATATTAGAATATGCTGATTATTCTAGGATAATTTCTAGATTGCAACATGATCAGTTTAGCTTCAGTTACTATATTACTTGAAAATAAAGATTTCCTAAAATAAGTAATTCAGGTTATCACTGTTTCAGATAGAACTTCAAGTGAGCTGAAACAAGAGTAAATTTATGTGGTTCACGTTAGTATAGGATGAAATAATCTTGGGGGAAAAATGGTGTTTGAATAACCTTTCTCATATAGTATCAGAGAGAAAGTGAAGTTTGCATCAAGAAAAGCAATGCCAGTTTCTTACTGTGTTAGATATTATTTCCTGGGTTCCCCCATGTCTCCAAACCTGCTCCTCACTCTTAAAATGTGATGTGATATGGCAAGGATTCTGGCTTTGGAGTCATACAGACCTGAGTTTGATTCACCTCTGTGCCACTTACTTGCTATATTTGAGCAAGATATTTACCTCATTTAAGACTTCATTTCTCTTCTGTTATATGATGAGAAATAGATTCTTGTGATATCTAAACGTAAAGCAGTGTATGTGAAAAGACTAGACCAGCACCAGGTACATAGTAATCGCTTGCCAAAGATTACTTTTTTATCCTTCCCATCCCTTTGGATTAAATCCCTGTTATTTTAATAAGTATTCCTTTTAAAACTTAAGTGTTACCACATTAATCCATAAATACCTTAATTATCCACTTATTCGACAAAGATTTATCAAGTGTCTACTATCGTATAGCAGTTATTAGATTAGCTAGTTGCAGTTAGGATTCCTGGAAAAATAGGAGACAGAAAGGAAATCTTTTGAGGACAGTTTTCCAGCAGGCTGCAGTCCATAAGATTGCAAAGAGTCCAACACAACTGCACACCCACACAAGCAACTCAAATTGTCTTGCAAAGCCCAGGAGCTCGGGGTATGTGGTAGGGAGAAGTGTGTGGGCATCAAAACTAGCAAGTGGGAGGGGTGGTCTGAAAAGAGCATAAAGAATCAACTAGGAAGGATAACAAGACCAGTGATGGATTGGACTGCATGATACATTTCTCAAGAGTGACAATGAAGATATTCCTTTCTATGCAGACTATATTTTATAACTATAATCAGGCCTTTCAAGATGTAGTGATATTTCAGAATGAAATTTTCCCCAAAGGGTATAATATATCATGTTGTTGTTCAGTCATGTCCAACTCTTTGAGATCCCATGGACTGTAGCCCTCCAGGCTCCTCTGTCCATGGGTCTTAGATAAGAATACTAGAGTGGGTTGCCATTCCCTTCTCTAGGCAACCTTCCTGACCCAGGGATCAAACCCACATCGCCAGCATTATTGGCAGATTCTTTACCATCTGAGCCACCAGGGAAAAAGAAATACTTTCAAAGTAAAAGATCTTACATTCACATGGGTTAATTGGGAAGTTTCATCATATGAAGGAAAAAACTTCTTTGGATTTTGGTCCCCAAATTGAATGACAAGATCTAAAATCACTAAGCTTGAGGTCATTCTGATGAGGGGTAATCTAGTTCAGTGTTTTTCAAACTGAGGATTCATGGAGGTGCCTGAGAGTCCGAGAGACCCTCAAGGATTGACAGCAAGACAGGATGATAAGACTCAGAACCATCCACCTCCACCATACAAAGAGTAACCCAATTTTATCTGCTTTTGCTTTACTAATTACAGTTTCAAGTACATTTTAATAAGAATTAACTTCATTAATTTTTTCATTTCCAGGAGAGGGTACAGTAACTCCCTTCTCAAGTAGATTCATTCATTCTATCAGCATTTACTGGGAACCCTGCTTTCTGTTGTAGTTGTTTAGTCGATAACTTGTGTGTAACTCTGTGACCCCATGAACTATAGCCCACACAGCTCCTCTGTCCATGGGATTTCCCAGGCAAGAATACTGGAGTGGGTTGCCATTTCTGAGTTTATAGGAAAGAGTGAGAAAAGACCCCTAGAGTGTTATCTGATGGCAGCTTTAATATTACTATGTATAGGAGGACATGTGAGCATGAAGGGGAAGTTTTTGATTACCAGAGGGAGTTTTCCGGGTAGAAGGGTCAGGCTAGTTAGAAGGGAAGCCCATTAGAGGCATAGAGGTACAAGGTGTTGGTTCCCAGCCCTATCAGAACCAACATAACAGATATTTTAATGACCCTTTCTACTATTGTTAAATAAAAGTCATAGATAATATAGCCTTCTTACACACACATAATTTCCTAAATATATAATACCCATTTTTAATATAAAGGAAAAACAAAAGAAATGTTCATTACAAAATACCTAGTTGATTATGTAAATGCTTCAGGCATGTCTGCATAAAAAGATACAGCGAAGTTATCAGAGGCTTGTTGTTCAGTTGCCAGGCCATGTCCAACTCTTCATGACCCCATGGACTGCAGCATGCCAGGCTTCTCTGTCCCTCTCCATCTCCCAGAGTTTGCCCAAGTTCATGTCCATTGAATCCGTGACGCCTTCCACCCATCTCATTCTCTTTCCCCATCTTCACCTTCTGCCTTCAATCTTTCCCAGCATCAGTGTCTTTTCCAATGAGTCAGTTGTTTGCATCAGGTGCCCAAACTATTGGACCTTCAGCAACAGTCCTTCCAAAGAGTATTCAGGGTTGATTTCCTTTAAGATTGATTGGTTTAATCTCCTTGCTTTCCAAGGGTCTCTCGACAGTCTTCTCCAGCACCACAGTTAGAAAGCATCAGGTCTTAGGTGTTCTGCCTTCTGTATTGTCCGGCTCTCACATGTCCGTACATGACTACGAGAAAGACCATAGCCTTGACAATATGAACCTTTGTAAGCAAAGTAATGTCTTTACTTTTTAACACATGTCCAGATTTGTCATAGCTTTCCTACCAGGAAGCAGTGGTCTTCTAATTCATGTTTGTACCTAGTGATAATGAGGAAGCCCATAATTAAACAATAAATTAAATATTAAACAAGATAATGTTAGTTTTCTTTAAATTTGCATTTTAATAAAGGTTTTCATAGCTATGTATGTATATTGCATACACATATATACATGCATTTATATAGATAATAGAAAAGTTTATCTGCATATATTAATATTTATATACCTAAGAACACTGATAACTACAAATGTTGACTGATATAGCTGTGCTGTATGCCATGTATGTTGTATATAAATAACACAAGATCTATTGTCATGAAAATGAATAGTGGCAGTAACGGGGTTTGCCAGTGTCATTAATATCTTCCTAATGCTAATGCCATCCAGATATCAAGGAAAAGATTCTCTATTTCTTAATTTTTGTATTATCAAACATCATGCCATCCATAGCAAATTACCTCAATATCATTGATGCAAAGGAACAATATTACTCAGTCCAGTTCAGTCACACAGTCGTGTACGACTCTTTGCAACCCCATGGACTGCAGCATGCCAGGCTTCCCTGTCCATCACCAATTCCTGGAGATTGTTCAAACACATGTCCATCCAGTTGGTGATGCCATCCAACCATCTCATCTTCTGTTGTTCCCTTCTCCTCTTGCCTTCAGTCTTTCCCAGCATCAGGGTCTTTTCAAATGAGTCAGTTCTTCAAATCAGGTAGCCAAAGTATTGGAGTTTCAGCTTCAGCATCAGTCCTTCCAATGAATATTCAGGACTGATTTCCTTTAGGATGGACTGGTTGGATCTCCTTGAAGTCCAAGGGACTCTCAAGAGTCTTCTCCAACACCACAGTTCAAAAGCATCAATTCTTTGGCGCTCAGCTTTCTTTATAGTCCAACTCACACCCATACATGACAACTGGAAAAAGCAACGCTTTGACTAGATGGACCTTTGTTGGAAGTAATGTCTCTGATTTTTAATATGCTGTCTAGGTTGGCCATAGCTTTTCTTCCAAGAAGCAAGTGGCTTTTAATTTCATGGCTGTAGTCACCATCTGCAGTGATTTTGGAGCCCAAGAAAATAAAGTCTCTCACTGTTTCCATTGCTTTCTATGTATTTGCCATGAAGTGATGGGACCAGATGCATGGTCTTAGTTTTTTGAATGCTGAGTTTTAAGCTAGCTTTTTCACTGTCCTCCTTCACTTTCATCAAGAGGCTCTTTAGTTTCTCTTTGCTTTCTGCCATAAAGGTTGTGTCATTTGCATATCTGAGGTTATTGATATTTCTCCCTGCTATCTTAATTTCAACTAGTGCTTCATCCAGCCCAGCATTTCACATGATGTACTCTGTATATAAGTTAAATAAGCAGGGTGACGATATACAGCCTTGATGTACTCCTTTCCCAATTTGGAACCAGTCCATTGTTCCATGCCTAGTTCTAACTCTTCCTTCTTGACCTGAATACAGATTTCTCAGGTAGCAGGTAAGGTGGTATGGTATTCCCATCTCTTGAAGAATTTTTCAGTTTGTTGTGATCCACACAGTCAATAAAGCCAAAGTATATGTTTTTCTTGAACTCTTTTGAATTTTTGTTGATCCAACAGATGTTGGCAATTTGATCTCTTGTTCTCTGCCTTTTCTAAATCCAGCTTGAATATCTGGACATTCTCAGTTCACGTAATGTTGACACCTTCCTTGGAGAGCTTTGAGCATTACTTTGCTACCGTGTGAGATGAGTGCAATTGTGTGTTAGTTTCCACATTTTTTTGGCATTGCCTTTCTTTGGAATTGGGATAAAAACCGACCTTTTCCAGTCCTGTGGCCACTGCTGAGTTTTCCAAATTTGCTGGTATATTGAATGCAGCACTTTCATAGCATCATCTTTTAGGATTTGAAATAGTTCAACTGAAGTTCCATCACCTCCACTATCTTTGTTCGTAGTGATGCTTCCTAAGGCCCACTTGACTTCACATTCCAGGATGTCTGGCTCTAGAGGAGTGAGTACACCATCCTGGTTATCTGGGTCGTGAAGATCTTTTTTGTACAGTTCTTCTGTGTATTCCTGCCACCTCTTCTTAATATCTTCTGCTTCTATTAGGTCCATACAGTTTCTGTCCTTTATTGTACTTATCTTTGCATGAAATGTTGCCTTGGTATCTCTAATTTTCTTGAAGAGATCTCTAGTCTTTCCCATTTTATTGTTTCCCTCTGTTTCTCTGCAATGATCACTTAGGAAGGTTTTCTTATCTCTCTTTGCTGTTCTTTGGAACTCTGCATTCAGATGAGTATATCTTTCCTTTTCTCCTTTGCCTTTAGCTTCTCTTCTTTTTCAGCTGTTTGTAAGGCCTCCTCAGACAACCATTTTGCCTTTTTGCATTTCTTTTTTGAGGGGATGGTCTTGATTACTGCCTCCTGTACAATGTCACAAACCTCTGCCCATAGTTCTTCAGGCACTCTATTAGATTTAATCCCTTGAATCTATTTGTCACTTCCACTGTATAATCATAAGGGATTTTATTTATGTCATACCCAAATGGTCCAGTGGTTTCCCTACTTTCTTCAATTTAAGTCTGAATTTTGCAATAAGCAGTTTATGATCTGAGCCACAGTCAACTCCCACTCTTGTTTTTGCTGACTCTATAGAGCATCTCCATTTTTGGCTGCAAAGAATATAATCAATCTGATTTCGGTATTGACCATCTGGTGATGTCCATATGTAGTCTTCTCTTGTGTTGTTGGAAGAGGGTGTTTGCTGTGACCATTATGTTCTCTTGATAAAACTCTGTTAGCCTTTGACCTGCTTTGTTTTGTACTCCAAGGCCAAATTTCCCTGCTATTCCAGGTATCTCTTGACTTCCTACTTTTGCATTCCAGTCCTCTGTGATGAAAAGGACATCTTTTTTGGGTGTTAGTTCTAGAAGGTCTTGTAGGTCTTCATAGAACCATTCAACTTCAGCTTCTTCAGCATTCCTTCTTGGGGCATAGACTTGGATTACTGTGATATGAAAGGTTTGCCTTGGAAAGGAACAGAGATCATTCTGTCGTTTTTGAGATTGCACCCAGGTACTGCATTCTGGACTCTTTTGTTGACTGTGATGGCTACTCCATTTCTTCTAAGGGATTCTTTCCCACAGTAGTAGATATAATGGTCATCTGAATTAAATTCACCCATTCAAATCCATTTTTGATCACTGATTCCTAAAATGTCGGTGTTCACTCTTGTCATCTCCTATTTGACCACTTCCAATTTACCTTGATTCATGGACCTAACATTCCATGTTTCTATGCAATATTATTTTTATAGCATTGGACTTTATTTCCATCACCAGTCACATCCTCAACTGAGCATTGTTTTCACTCTGTCTCTGTCTCTTCAATTTTCTGGAGTTATTTCAACAACAATATTATTGGTTGTCTCCAAAAAGTCAACTTTTCATTATCTGCTTCAAATGTTTCCATAGTTTGCTTCTCTTTGTTAAACGTTACTTTAGAGATATTAATAGTTAGACTCTAGAGCTCTCTGTTTAGTTACATGCTTCATTAAACTCTTACTCCCCTGAAAATTTGTAGTAGTATTTTGATTAATTAATTGACCTTTCACACTTCACTGTTATTTTTCATGAATTCTGAATGTAGGCAAGGCCTTTTGACAGGAAGTTTTAGCAGAGAGGAGGAGTTTCTGCTCACATTGATATGTTTGCTTCATTAGTGTGATAGATAAATCGTGGAATGGTTACAAGGGAATGCAAAGCAGGCCTCTGTTATAGAAACTTTGATCATTTTGTCAGTATTCCTTCTGAAGCTGATCTCTACAGTAGTTGTCATTAGTTTGTTTGAAATAAATTTCTAAAACATTAGACATACTCGTGTTCAAATTGAAATAACAATGAACATTTTGCAGCCCTGCATGTTTATATGTGTCTACACATAAAGTAACTATGTCTCTCATTAGGTAGTTTTTAGGAATTATAGCAGAAGTTTCAACTAATTGTATTTGAGGTTACAGGTCATGTTTCTAAAAGTCTGTGGCATGACAATTAAGAGACAAAGAATCTACAATGGAATAATTCTTGAACTAAGGAATAATAAGAGTATTCCATCAGTAAATGTTGCATTAAGTTCTTCACTTACCCATTACTTATATGTGATCCACTGACTAAAATTTGCTAAAGACAAAATAAGTTTTGGTTAAATGTTTCCAGAACAAGCCAAATTCCAAATATAAAAAGATAACATATTATTCATAATTGTTTATTTACTGCAGCATTTGCCTACTACTATTTAGAATCATTTGATGATCAGTTTTCTGTGTTACTATAACTAAAGAGAAAGTAAGATCAAAATGCAGCAAAATAGAATGTTAATTTTAAAACAAAATAAAAATAAACATATCTCGAGAGTAAAGGATGTTAAATATTGGAGATTGTAAAATCTTCTTTTTAAAAGCCTGTTTGTTGAGAAATTTATGAGGTTTGGTACAAATAAGGAAAGGCTAAGCTAGGTGCCCCCTCGCTATGGTTTTTTACACACTCAAAATACAGCTCTTTGATTGTATTAGTGAGTGTGTTTTAGAGATATTAAAATAATATGACTCAAGCTGAACAAAAAAATAAAAATTAGTTTCAGTATTATTGTGTTTTATTGGGCAATTTATTGAATGATGTTTGCAAGTACTAGAACTTAATGGGAATAGAAATGAAATCTAAAAAAAAACGTGAGTGTGGAATTATGAAATTTACTACTCATTAAGTGTTCCCTTTTCCACCTTGTGTGTGTTGGTCACTTTGTCATGTCCAACTCTTGGGATCCCATGGACTGTAGCCCACCAGGCTTCTCTGTCCATGGAATTCTCCAGGCAAGAGTCCTGGAGTGAGTTGCCAGTTCCTTCTCAGGGGATTTTCCCAACCCAGGTATCGTACACAGGTCTCCTGCATTGCAGGCAGATTCTTTACCATCTGAGCCACCCAGGAACCCCCTTTTCCCATTTGAACCCAAATATTATGCTTCCCAGATTATGTAGGTAAAGGATCCGCCTATAATGCATGAGACACAGATTCAGCCCCTGGGTCAGGAAGATCCCCTGGAGGAGGAAATGGCAACCCAGTCCAGTGTTCTTGCCTGTAGAATCCCATGGACAAAGGAGCCTGGTGGGCTACAGTCCAGAGGTTGTAAAGAATTGGACACAACTGAGCGACTAAAAATATACATCACTTGATAAACAGGACAGAATGATGGATTAAGTAGCAAGTTTCAGTGACAATCATGTAACAACCATCAGCCAGAACCAAAGATCGCATATTTACATTTCCTCATTCATAAAAGAATGATTCTATCTACTTACAATAGGCAAGGATTATAGAGATTAAACCCTGAAATAAAGTATTTTAAAAGTAAGATTTTTTAAAATGCTTACTAAAGAGAATTATTTTTCAAAATTGTTTTGAAAAATGCTCAAACATGAGATTTCCTCCTATTGATGATGCTTTCTCAGTTTAACTGTAGCCAGACTTATTCATAAGCAGAGTTGTTAAATACTTCACCTATTTTAATTTTAAAATAACATTGTTTTTCTTCAAAAATAATTCTATTTACATTAAGAGAGAATGCCTGAACTACTGTAAAATATCTAGTAGAAAAAAATCTCATAGTTTTTTTTTAGTCTGGGCCTGTTATCTAACATATTGACAAAATTGCAGTTGTTTAAAGTATATATTCTTAATATAAAATTCAGTTAACAAAGTTGTACTTAATAAGGGAAAGTAGCTTTTATCTCAATATATATAAAATTAAAAAAAAAGTATCTGGGGCTTTAATAAACTATGGATGTGGGTACATTTTTTAAAAAACTGAAATTGGATGATATTCATCAGCTACTCAGAAATTTGAAAAATTAAATTTCCAGGGGGAGAATCATTTTACATTTTTTAAAAATTGTGGCAAAATGAAAGTCTTAAGATCGTCTTTCTTTACCGTGGTATTCAGACAAAAATAGTTTGAGATGTTGTTCAATCAGGGTAAAGGAGTTGAATTCTGAACTGGCATAGGTACTGTTGAGGTGGAAAATTGACTTGTTAAAGTTTATTATATCTCTTTTGTTATATATTAATAGACAGTACTGGAAAACAGTGGACCTTGCTTTGACCTACTGCAAAACAGTTCACCTCTTTCTAGATCTTATTTCTTGTCTTTCTGTCTTTATATTACATCATAATGATTACTCTTACCTCTAGTGAACTTTTATATGCTTTTCACTCTCTACCAAAAGTAATAATAAACAAAGAATAGTTTTCTAAAACCAGTGAAAAATTCAAGATATACCACCTAAGAGAAACTTCTTTACCTCTACTATTTTAAAAGTTCTTGTCATTAGTTTCAAGATAGTTTTATTTCTATTTTCAAAAATTGAAAAAACACCCACTAAGGTAGATTTTCATAGTGTGTCTCGGTATTACATGAACTTAGATATACTGTGAGATAACTAGGCATTCTGAAAATATTCTAATCAGCCAAAAAGTACCAATTATAAGGTAGTTGTTGGTCCCATTTTTGACTTGCCGATAATACAAAGATAGTTCATTGAACTAAACAATGGAAACTAATAGCCTGACAAATCAGAAAGAAGAGATTGATTTTTTTTTTTTTTTTGGCCCATTTTTTCTGAGATTGTGGTGCAGTCACTTCTCTTTATTGTATTATCTGGGGAAAAACACCTTAAATCTTTAAAGAGATATTTAAAGAAAGAAAACAGAGTTATTGCTAGCCTAAATGTCATCTACAAGCTGTGCTGTACACAGCTGTAACTAAGGAAGAATGCCCAGGCATATTAGCAAGCATCTTGATAACTATAGAAAAGGCATTTGTCACTTGGTACAAGTTATAGAATCAAAAGAGAGTGGCTTTGACTGCTGAAGTCAGTACTCACTCATCCTCAAGACGCACCTGAAGGTTCTGTCTACCCCCAACACTTTCACTCTCCGCTCCCTCTTCCTCTCTGTCCTCCTCTCCTCCTGCAGTTCCTTTGTGCCAGCTCCTTTGGAACTTTATCATGTACCTTACTTTTTCAGCTTTTGTGGTACAGAAAATATGTCACTTGTGTGTTATTCTATTTGTTTACCTTCTCAGGAAACTTACTGTCATCTAGATTTCACCTCATTTTGACATAATTGTAGAAGAAACACCAGAGGTTTCTTTTGAGAGGAGGGCAAAAAGGAAGCGGCATATACAGCAGATTTGATTCCTTTCCTTTTCATAGCATCATTTTGCTCCACCATCTTTGTAGCCAAAAGAGTTGCTAGTACTTTTTATCACAATATGTTATTAAAACAGCTCATTTATTCTGAAGCATTTCGCTTCATTAACAAAATACCTATACAAATTTCATTATATTTCATTTATCTTGAGTTTCAGAAATTGCTCCCACAAAAAGGCAGTTTTGAACAATAGCCCTCAAATATTTCTTATTTCTCCACATAAGTAAATAGGAATCAAAACTGGAGGAAAAATAAATGTGCAAACTTAAGCTCTGAAGTGTAGAAATGGAGTTACACTGAAACAGGTTGATTTCTGTTAAAGAGTCTGAGCAGCCAGTGCAACTGGCTGATAGTCTTGTCTTTTAAAAATCCCTGCAGTTTCCCAGGGGAGCTGAAAGACCAGTGTTCAAAAGCTTCCACTCAAAATTCCCAATATCAGAGTAACAAGTTTGGGAAATATGTACCTCTAAAACTCATTTTACAATATAAAGTTACTGCTTAGTGATGGAAACAAAAGCAAATGAGATATCAAAATAAAAACACAGTTACAATGTACTGGATATTACCTACAATGCTAGAAGGAGGCATTATTATGCCCATTTACAAAAGAAGAAATTGACGCTTAAAGATTAAATAAGTAAATTGTCTGTGATGACACTGTTACAGAAGCAGAATTTCAAACCTAAGTTTGTTCCAAAGTTCTAACTCATAACTGCTACACTGAAACTTTGATAATATAAATAGTAGCAAGTTGTCTTTTCTCCCAGGAACCCACCTTATACTAATTTATTCTCCATTCATTCATTGAAGAGACATAATTTTAAAATTGTGATGAAAAAACACTGTTTCCCTTCGGATCAGATCAGATCAGTCGCTCAGGCGTGTCCGATTCTTTGCGACCCCATGAATCGCAGCACGCCAGGCCTCCCTGTCCACCACCAACTCCCGGAGTTCACTCAGACTCACGTCCATCAAGTCAGTGATGCCATCCAGCCATCTCATCCTCTGTCGTCCCCTTCTCCTCCTGCCCCCAATCCCTCCCAGAATCAGAGTCTTTTCCAATGAGTCAACTCTTCGCATGAGGTGGCCAAAGTACTGGAGTTTCAGCTTTAGCATCATTCCTTCCAAAGAAATCCCAGGGCTGATCTCCTTCAGAATGGACTGATTGGATCTCCTTGCAGTCCAAGGGACTCTCAAGAGTCTTCTCCAACACCACAGTTCAAAAGCATCAATTCTTCAGCACTCAGCCTTCTTCACAGTCCAACTCTCACATCCATACATGACCACAGGAAAAACCATAGCCTTGACTAGACAAACGTTTGTTGGCAAAGTAATGTCTCTGCTTTTGAATATGCTATCTAGGTTGGTCATAACTTTCCTTCCAAGGAGTAAGCGTCTTTTAATTTCATGGCTATTTCCCTTACTACACCCTAAAAAATAATAGCTCAGTTTTGGGAACAGAGAAGACTCACCTCTCCTCCCATTCCTAAGTGAGCAATGACCAGAATCCAAATTGTAATAAGACGACCATCACAACTACACAAACTCCTTTTTAGAAGATTCGAATACTAACTGAAAAGAATTCAGGGGAGACAGAAATCTTTCCTTCCCTTGTGACCACTCTGGCATAAGGAAAAAAAAAAAATTGTAACCCTGATTTTAGAATGGTAATGAAAGTATTTTCTTGATATTTAGAGCTCTTTTCTCACCAAATCAATATGAAGATATAGGGTGATAGTTCTGCCACATGCTATTTCTTTAATTAAAATATGTGTTCTTAACAAAGATGGATGTACTTTGAGAAATAAACACCAACAATGAACACATAAAATGACTCAATAATTGATTGGTAAATACCATGTAACATGGAATAATTATATACCCTGTGAATTATATACTACTTATAGTTGACATTATTTAGGAAACCTAACAAATGAACTTGCAATTTGTTTACAAATTTCAAATCCAAATTTGTTTACAGATTTCAAATCCAAACAACCAGTTAAATATCCTGTTATTATTTAGAAGTGTCCTATCTTTAGATACCTGGTCAATAATAGTCATGCAATTAGTTACACATATCACATCCCAAAGCAAAATACATACTATCATTGGGATATCAAGAAACAATTTATCGATTCAACACATTTAAAAAGGAAAAACTGAATCTGAATATAGTACTTAATGCATGCATGCAATCATCCAGTAAGTTTCCCAGTTATCTGCTTGACTGGCTCCTCATTGAAACACGTCTAAACTCTAATGTCAGCTTGTCAGCAAGATTCTCTTTGGCCTTCCTTTCTAAAACAGTTCTTATCCCAACCCAAGCTCCTGAATACCCTCTATCATATCGCTCTGTTTTTATTATCATTGCACACTTTTCACTCTCTGAAATGATCTTATTATTTGTTTTAAAAATATTTATTTCCCCCCAATAGACAGTGGGCCTTGTTTCTCTTTATAAAAAGTGACACTTTGTCTAATAAATAAATATCTTTTTCTACTATAAAAATGACCACGTCCATTTGCTCTACACTATAATCCCACTTGCTAGGCCCACCAGTAACACACTGGGTTGTTTGTCAGTGAATGAGTGATTTACTGAGTACCAATTATGTTCCAGGCAAATGGTTAAAGTGCAAAACAAAGCATGGTCCCTGTTCCAAAAGTATTACATGCCAAGATACTGAATTAATGTACCATACACTTTCAAAGTACTTTCCAAACAAATGTTAAAAAAAATAAAAAAACTAACCTTGATGTTTAATTCAAATATGCAGTTATCTTCAGTGCTGCCATATTTTTGTAACCTATTTCTACTTACTTTGCTACACAGGAACACACACTGAATTGTTTACCAACTGTTTCTGATCATGCACATTTATTTCCACAGACAACAACATTAATTGGTCTTTTGAAGACAGCTCGACTCCTGCGTCTTGTGAGAGTGGCCCGAAAACTTGATCGATACTCAGAATATGGGGCTGCAGTTCTAATGCTCTTAATGTGCATATTCGCCCTGATTGCTCACTGGCTGGCTTGCATTTGGTATGCCATTGGGAATGTAGAAAGGCCCTACCTGACTGACAAAATCGGCTGGTTGGATTCCTTAGGACAACAAATTGGGAAGCGTTACAATGACAGTGACTCAAGTTCTGGACCATCCATTAAAGATAAATACGTCACAGCACTTTATTTTACCTTCAGCAGTTTAACAAGTGTGGGATTTGGGAATGTGTCTCCTAACACCAATTCGGAGAAAATCTTTTCGATTTGTGTTATGTTGATTGGCTGTAAGTAGATTTCTCTTTTGTTATCTATTAGGATAAAATAATAGTACAAAATCAATGTCTCAAAAACATTTAAAAGAAAGCAAAGAAAAAATTTTAGAAAGTTGTAGAGATGATGGGATTAAATATATGTGTATTTTATCATATCTGATTCTCTCTGTGAGGGGAGACACCAAAGATGTTGCATGACTTCAGGAAACCATGAGCATAAAACTAGAGTGACATGATCTTGGGATTCAGGAATTGAGACTTGAAGTTCACTTTTACTGATGCAAAAATGTGTCTGTAATTTATTACTAATGGTTATGTTCTGTAATATTTCAAGCTGAGACCAGATTAGAATAGGAAAGACTCTTTTACATTACATAACTAGATATACAGACATTGGTAGATTGATATAGATATGTAAATATCACCCTACTAATTATAATGTAAGCCAATCTTTCATAGGTACATACATGCACATATATACATATATATATATATATATATATATATGTATTTTTCCTTGTCATTTGACTAAAAATTCCTTTGTGACATTATGCCAAGGACCTAAGTGATTGCCTTTTACCCTACAATGGGTAATGCTATGAGCATCATTTATAAGTTATATATATAAGAAACAAAAACTGTGTAAAACTAAAGATATTTTAATATTAATTTTAAAAAAATCACACTTTGGAACCACTAAAAACAACCTTGTTTATACCAGGCAGCAACTGACAAAAGCATGATGGATTTTTAAAATCTGAAAAAGAGCATCATCCTTAGATTGCATACAAATTTGAAAATAGATCCAGAGAGTTAATTTTTGAATGTTAATATATTGAGTAATAAAATGTTCTTGGTAAGCTTTATTTATGAAACGTAAATAGATTCATATATTATTTATTGATTCAAATAGTTTAGTGTTCACTGTGTTTAAAATTTACTTTTCATATGTATGCCTTGTGCTTTTATTTTAGTAAGATTGTATAGGCAAATAATACATTTAAATAATGCTTAAAATATTCTGAAAATTCAGGCTAAGTCTTGTTACAAACCAAAAAACAGAATTACACTCAAAAGGAAATGAAAGTGGAGCCTGCTGGAAAAAATAGAAAATTCATTCGAGAGAGACTGAATCTTACAAAACAAACACAGCCCCAACCATTCTGTGATTGCAACTGCTAGTAAATACTTTATAGTGGCTATCAGTTTTAGTGGCATTAGTAACAAAGAAAAGAAAAAAAGTATGTTTTTAATTATAGAAATATATATAGGCACTTTTCAAAAGAAAACAGTACTTGACTCTTGAAACAGAATTTGCAAGGAAGAATTTTTTAAGAGCTGTGCCATGCTAAGTTGCTTCAGTCCATGTCCGGCTCTGTGTGACACTATGAACTGTAGCCCGCCAGGCTCCTCCGTCCATGGGATTCTCCAGGCAAGAATGCTGGAGTGGATTGCTATTCCCTTCTCCAGGGGATCTTCCCCACCCAGAGATGGAGCTGTCTTATATGTCTAGCCTGCACTGGCCTGCGGGTTCCATGCCACTAGCCCCACCTGGGAAGCCCTTTTTAAGAGCACTGAAGTTTATCCTGTTCACCCCATAGGAATCCTTACCTCTTGTGAGGATTAAGTGAAATGCATGGTACTATTTATCGTATAAATTATTTTATTTTTTTTGTCTTACAATTATTTTAATTTTTATTTTAATGAGTTCTTTGATTTTGCTTGTCTTGTTTGCTCATGACTTTTGTAAATTCTTTAATTAGTTAATATGATACTCCAATAATTTTTTTTCTTTTCTTTTCTGTTTTAACTTTACAATATTGTATTGGTTTTGCCATAACGTGTAAATTATTTTAAATTAGAGAACTCAGTTCTTTACTTGCTCTGTGGTGGTGGTGGTTTAGTCGCTTGTGACAACGTGGACTGTAGCCAACCAGGCTCATCTGTCCCAACATCTAATCCTTAAATCAGGGAATTACTGCCAGTTTTTCTTCTTCCTTTCTTTGTGTCTTTTTCCTTCCTTTTTTCTTTCTTTTCTTCCTCCCTTGCTCTCTACTTCCCTTCCTTCCTTCCTGTATTTTTGCCTTTTTGAATGTGACATTATGCTATTTCTATTGATTGTTTAGGAAGAATATTTGTTTCCTGCAGAGGAATTCTATCTTTTAATAAAAAACACTCTAGTTAATTGGGTTGACTAAGATATATCCATATCCCACATAATATCTTTTATTTGAATAACAGACTTGCTTCTACAAAACTTAATCAAAATGGGATTATGTAAAGCTTAGCATCACACAGGAAAAAAAATTTATACATATTCCTAGAGAATTGGATCATGAGCTATTATGCCATAAAAGGTAAAATAAGATTGGAAACTTAGCAATAATAAGCATGCCTTGAAATTTTCATAGCCATTTAATGTATTTGTGTATACCTACACATGATATTTTCATTTAGACCCAAATGTATTTAGAAATGATTTAATTTTCTGTATTTAGTTCCATTTTTATACTAAGTACATACCCCTCAATTGTATGAGTAGTTTGATTTAAACCTAAAAATAAAATATAATATCCAAAATATAAATGTAAAGTATTGTATATATACTACTGCAAGTTAAAGTTGTTACAGTCAGTTATCAAGTTGAACTCTTTTTCCCAAAGCTTCTTTAAAACTAATATTCATTCTAAAATAAAAATTTTAAGCCAAAGTAATCTGCAATCCCTTTTGCAGCAATACAATTCAAGGAAACTAAAAATTAAACATTAAAGGCTATCATCTAATTAAATTCAAATAACTCAGATACCTATAGATACATTTTTAAAAACTATTTGCAAAGATAGTCACCAACTTTGCTTCTGAATATGTACAGAGAACAGTAACCATAGAATTCTTTTTAAAAATATACACACTTCAAGATGAAAAATAAAAGCATATATATGGAATTTAGAAAGATGATAACAATAACCCTGTGTACGAGACAGCAAAAGAGACACTGATGTATGGAACAGTCTTATGGACTCTGTGGGAGAGGGAGAGGGTGGGAAGATTTGGGAGAATAGCATTGAAACATGTAAAATATCATGTATGAAACGAGATGCCAGTCCAGGTTCAATGCACGATACTGGATGCTTGGGGCTAGTGCACTGGGATGACCCAGAGGGATGGTATGGGAAGGGAGGAGGGAGGAGGGTTCAGGATGGGGAGCACATGTATCCCTGTGATGGATTCATTTTGATATTTGGCAAAACTAATACAATTATGTAAAGTTTAAAAATAAAATAAAATTTAAAAAATTTAAAAAATAAATAAATAAATAAACTCTCCCAGAGGAGGAAATAGAGATAAAAGTTAAAAAAGAAGTCTATCTGTGAGCTCATCAACTGTTAAAATATTTGGATAAATACCTGCCCTTTGTAAGCAATGTATGATAATAGCCAAGGCTGCCTTTTAACTAAAATCCTTTTTTTTTAGACTATATTATTTTCTAGGCAGGAATAAAAAGTAAAATACTAAAAGAAAAAAAAGTATAAGTGAGAATATAAGTTAAGATCACATATTTATATCTATTTTTCTGATATTAATATATAACATAAGTATAATCTTTATTCAAATATTATAAATATACACATTTGATTTTTAAAAACCTATAAACCAGTATATAAAGGCAAATGTATTTCATCTCTGACCTGCTTGACAAACATCTTAGGAGCATTTATTTTTTTTATAATGTGTAAAACAAAGTAACTAGATTTCTGTTTCTAACCATGATGGCGAAACTGAAACCTTACACTACTCCTATAACTTCTTTTTTTAAATATCAGAAAACTAAACAAAGTATATAAGCATTTAGATTTCATCAAAATTAGTAACTTCAGCTTTCCAAAGGATACTGTTAAGAGGAACAAGCAAATGATAGACTAGAAAAAAATACTCTCAATACTTAGATCTAGAAAAAAAGACTTTTATTTAGAATATATCAAGAATTCTTACAACTCCATAATAAGAAGACAAGTCAATTTTAAAAAAATGAGAAAAAGTTTTAAACGGACATTTCACAAAAGAAGATATGTCAGTAGCCAGTAAATACATGGAGAGATATTATTAGTTGTCACGGAAATGCAATTAATGCTCTAAGATGGTTAAAATAAGACAACACCAAATGTTCGGAAGGTTGTAGAACAGCTGGTGTTCTCAAATATTGCTGGTGAGAATGTAAAGTCACCCCAAATTTGGGAAATAGCTTGGCAAGTTCCTTAAACATAACCAGTGGTATGTGTGCTCAGTGGCTACGCCATGTCCAGCTCCTTGCAACCCAGTGACTGTATCTCCCCAGGCTTCTCTGTCCATGGGATTTCCCAGGCAAGAATACTGGAGTGGGTTGCCATTACCTTCTCCTGGGGATCTTCCCCAGCCAGGGATCAAACCCTAGTCTACTGCATTGGCAGGCAGATTCTTTACCACTAAGCCACCAGGGAGGTCCGAACATACCACACAGATCCGCAGTTCTATTTCAAATTCTTGCAAAGCGAAATGAAAATGTATACCCACACAAAGACTTGCACACAAATGTTCCTCACAGTTTTATTCATAATAGCCAAAAACTAGAAATGGTGAGATTTTATCAACAGAAGAGATAAATGAACTTGGTAGAACCATGTGATGAGAATCTACTCATGATAAAAAAAAAAAAAGAACAAGTTGCTGACACATACAAAACAGAATTTCAAAATTCATATGACTGAAAAAGGAGTCAGACATAGATGAATGTGTTCATTATGGTTCTATTTATATGAAACTCTAGGAAATGCAAACTAATCTGTAATGACGTAAAGGAGCTCAGTGATTGTCTAGAGTTAGCCTAGAAAACAGTGGCCAAGCAGCCAAGGGACACAGTGGAATCTTCTGGGATGATGAAAATGGTCTATAATCTTGATTGTGTTAACAGGGGTGTGTATGCTTGTCAACTAACTGAGCTGTGCATTTAAAACAGATTCATTTTGTTGTACCTAAATTATACATCATCAAAATTTATCTTTTTAAATTGGCATACTAGGTAGAAAAGCATTTTTATTTCTTTTATCAGTATGTTTCAGCTATTACCCAATGACCCTACATTCATTGGGATTCCCTGGTAGGCTCAGATGGTGAAGAGTCTGCCTGCAATGTGGGAGGCCCAGATTTGATCCCTGGGTTGGCAAGATCCTCTGAAGAAGGAAATGGCAACCCACTCCTGTATTCTTGCCTGGAAAATCCCATGGACGGAGGAGCCTGGCAGGTTACAGTTCATGGGAGCCCAAAGAGTCAGACATGACTGAGCAACATCACTTTCACTTTCTAAAATCATTAGTTTGGTGAGCTTCTTAGATTTTGAGTGTGGCGTGCTAAAGTTTTAAATTATACCTGTTTTATTTGTATAGTACCTCGAGGTGAAGCAAATCATTTTGGTGAAAGAATTTTCTGTTAAGGAAGGGTAAACAAAATAGTGAGTTGAGAGAAATGATTGTATGGTCTGCCAGCTTGCTTTTGATTCATATTTTATGCCAGTTGATGCGCATTAGCTAAATAATTGGAGAAGGAAATGGCACCCCACTCCAGTGTTCTTGCCTGGAGAATCCCAGGGACGGGGGAGCCTGGTGGGCTGCCGTCTATGGGGTTGCACAGAGTCAGACATGACTGAAGCGACTTAGCAGCAGCAGCAGCAGCTAAATAATGTATACAAAATAGAACCATTTTATGATTTTCTCTTGCTTATCAC
Source organism: Bos indicus x Bos taurus (assembly GCF_003369695.1). Taxonomy (NCBI): domain Eukaryota; kingdom Metazoa; phylum Chordata; class Mammalia; order Artiodactyla; family Bovidae; genus Bos; species Bos indicus x Bos taurus. The sequence goes on from NC_040077.1 coordinate 33,872,921, forward strand.
CTTTAGCTCCATTTGCTTCCTAAAAATATAGGGGAAAATGTACGCCTTTATTATAATTTAAAAAGTCATCAGCATAGAATTTCCTTAGAGAAATATATGCTATTCATGTATTCAACTGTGTACTTATGATCTAGATTTTGCTGTCCTATCAATGAGTAGAAATACCTGTTTATGATCAAACTAATGTTTGGTTCATTTTTATGGCAGTATGGAGATAAAAACACAGTATTTATTAAAAACAAAATAAGAATGTTTTCCCTGACTCTTCTTTGCATAATTATGTGGTTTAAGTAAAATAACTAGCATTGATTATGGGCCCTCTAATTAAATCAAGTGAAAATCTGTACCAAACCATTTCCTGAGAACATGATAGATACTTTGGACACTTATCAGCAAGCATAAATATTTCCAACACTAAAGTTAGTCAGAGTAAAATATATTTTTCACATAAATCTCTTTGAATCGTGGTAATCCATTTCAGACACGTATTGCTAGCTCCCTTCTTAACTGTTCATTTACTCAAATTATGCCCAAGTTTTGTTTTTTTTTTTTTTCCTTTTTCATGCCTGTGGAAGATACAACCTAAACAGGTTTTCTATATTAATGAGACTTACTGTCTTTCACAAACCCCAATTCAGCCTTCCTATAGATTTCCCCAATATTTTTCCCTTTACATACATAAAGCACCACCCATTTGTCTGGGACATTCTCTTACTTGGGACATCTATGATAAACAAGGACCATGCTAACCAAGAGACAGAAATAAGATGGAAAAGAAAGCAAATGACCAAGAAGATAAATCATTTTAAAACACAGACTGAATCTGGCCAAAATTTACCTTAAAAATGATCAAGCGGTTTATATAGGCAATGGTTTGTAAAATGTGTTGTGGAAAAAAAATACGTTGGGTGAATATTGTTGAACAAATACTTTGAGGAGTTGTTGATTGTTGTTTTTGCTTTTTTTTCCCTTTCCCCCCACCTGCTTGATACATTACAGTTCCATTACCTCCGCTCTAAGTGTCTGACATATGTCCAAAGCAAGATGTAGGCCATTGTCATCATGTGACTTTCTGTATAGAATATAGAATTTTTTTTAGGATTATTAGAAACTAAACAAATATAAAAAGAAAGACAAGATATTTAAAGAGCTTCTGTTAAATTATAAATATTTTGCCCAGGAAGCTTTAGAAATGGTATTCTAAATAATGAATGTTAGGTTTTTTTCTTCCCATAGGTGAAAGAACAAAGACGTCATTCTATTTTTCTCTGCAAAAATAAAGCTATTTTCTCATAGTCTAAGCCAAAGATATATTTCTCATATAGAAAGTAGAAAAATAAATTTTAATAGATTAAAAATTACACATGAAGAAGCACTCTAAGGAAACGGTGATTTCCTTGTCCAGTGGCTAAAACTCCGGGTTCCCAATGCAGGGGACCTGGGTTTGATCACTGGTCAGAGAACTAGATCCCACAGGCCACAAAGATCTCACATACCACAACGAAGCCCTGGCACAGCCAAATAAATGAGTAAATAATTCAAAAAATATTATTCCTTAGCAAATCCTTAAATTTTATAGTAAATTTTTAATATTACAAGGTAGAGTTGTCACAATTTAAAAACCTTTACTCCACTTCCAGAATACAGATCTGTGGTAACCCCATGATGTACCTTCTTATTACATTACAAATAAAATGTTGATTCTAAACATATTTTATCTCTAGTCAATAGTCTAGATTGGTTACAGGTTGATATTGTAAATGGTCTGAGTTTTTACTTTAATATTGAATCCATGATGAATTCGGGTATTTTTCCTCTCCAGATTTACCATGAAAATTATAAACTTTACAACAGTATTGACTTAACTACTTTATTCCCCACGGGCCAGTGATAAACCCTCACAAATGGATTGAGATTTAAAAAAAAAAAAAAAAATCTGCATTTTGAGATTCTGACAAGATATAATATCCCCAAGTGCAGTCTTTCCCCCATAACTTTGTTTTTTATCCAATCCAGCATTAATGTATGCAAGCATTTTTGGGAATGTATCTGCAATTATCCAAAGACTATACTCGGGAACTGCCAGGTACCACATGCAGATGCTGCGAGTAAAAGAGTTCATTCGCTTTCACCAAATCCCCAACCCTCTGAGGCAACGGCTTGAAGAATATTTCCAGCACGCATGGACTTACACCAATGGCATTGACATGAACATGGTATGTATTACTGTTTTCCAAAACTGGAGCCCCTCAGGCATTATAGCTACAGCCAAAATGAAAAAAAACAGTCTCACCAGCTTTGAACCCCTTGCTTTTGTTTTCCTTTCTCGGATGTTTATTTTCTCCCCTGGAGATAGTCTTTCATTCTCAACTCATGGCATTGCATGGTGCTATATCTAGTTATACTGTGTGGCAAAGGCATAACATGATGCAAACTGATATAACTGTGTGTCGTAGAGCGCCCACTTCTGGTCAGAGAGAGCATTGCTAAGTTAGGACTTGGGCTTTCCCACATGGCCTAGCTGCCAGAGCCTGCAAAATAGATGGATCCATATGCATTAAGATATTACCAGTAAACAATAAGATATTACCAGTAAACAGTAATAACTATAATGCCTCCAAACAGAAATTTTTTTAAAAAGTATGACATTTTAAGGATCTGTGGGAGAGGTTAAGGAACTTAAGTATACCATAAACATTTTATAATAGGAAGTTTCATGTTTCTGTTAAAGACAATTTTTCTATATTTTAATCAATTAAATATGTGCCCTTTTACTGTATCTGGTTTAATGCATCTTTCCTTTCAAGGGGGAAATATGTATTCCTTCATAACTCTTAAACAAATTCAACATCAACTTTTCATAACCTTCCCTCCTATATTAATGCTTAAAAATCAATACAACTAATAAAATTAATTGACCTAAAGAGCTACTTTAATTATTAGGAAAATTACATATATCTTTTGGACCTAGCTATTTGGCTATAGAGATTGATTACTAAAGATAAATTATATGATAAATACAAATTCAATAGCGTGTCATAGACCTATTAAAAAATGATTAGAATTATGATACCCTCCCATCTAGCTATTCCTCCACTGGGCAAGGATCTTTTTTCTAAGAGTTCTTTAGAAAATGAAATCTTTCAAAGTTAGTGACAGCAACAGTATGATACAACTTTTTCATACAACTTATTCAATTGAGATTGACATTTTTTTATTTCATTATCAATAGCCTAACAAAAAAAATAAAGGTTCAAAATTAGCAGTTAAGGTACAGAAAGCATTGCAAATACTGCCCAGTTTGAAATATATATTTACATATGATAAGTTTACCATAGCTGTGCATGATTTATTTGATTGAGAAGTAATGGCATGCCATTATAAAATTTTTAATTTGAGGAACTAATCAATCAGCACATTTCATACAAAACCGTAACTGAATTCCATGAGTTATTTCTAATTATCCCATATTTACTTGTGAAAATTCATTTGCAAAGTTGATCTCACCAGGATAACACTTTAATCTCTTAAGAAAGTACCTACAAATTGGTCACTTTTGTTTATTTCCATTCATATTATTATTTAATGAAGATATCAACATTCAGAAACTACAGGGGATTCTCTAATGCTGGGTTGGCTGAAGCAGTGTCAAGAATCTTTAATCAAAACACATGTCACTCAATTTTGTTGTTCCATTCTGCCAGATTATTTCAATAACAATAGTTAAACATTTATTTATTTTACTTCCCCTCTCCATATTACTCTAGTTTTGTGACCATTTTTTTTGTGATAAAGTCTATTTTGTAAAAACTATTTACCTTTCATTGTTTGACTCTATTACCTATGAATTTGGTTTATATACCACTTGCCTATTTACAATGTACTTATGAAAGATTTATCTCTTTCCTGTCTGCTTCACACCTTAATACATGGAATCACAACACCCACCGGTAAGAACAGGAGGTATTTATATCCAATTTAATTCTCGTGTAAATTGTGGAGAACACCCTTGTGATCTGTCAGGTTTAGAGCTTGTTAAATGATTTCTAATGTTAGTTCTGATCTTTTTTGCATGGTGTAGCAGAGGAAATACAAAGCAAGAAACTGGGGAAGATAACCTGGAAGAGGCCAAGTACAGAATAGAAATTCTTAACTTGAACAACAACTTGACCTCTAATAATATTTATATAGAGTTTCCCCCCAAACCCACCCACAAAAAGTCATTTATCTGCCCCTTCCTCCACTCTGGTAAAGGTTATGGGTATACGGTTTGCATTAGATAATTGTCATAAAGAAAACGTCATTCTCTTTCATCATCCTCTATTTTCATGATGTAGGTGCTTTTCTTTCCTCTCATCTGCATGCCTGTATTGCATGATCCAGGAGTTGTGTGAGCTCTAAACCATGTGCCACTGAGTCTTGCGTGTGGTTTTGAGAGCTTGACTTTGCACGAACTTCTTGTTTGTACACAGTGTCTACATTTCTCATCTTGTGACTGCAATGTGAGTAAAAGATCCAAGTGCAATATAACTCTGAAAACTCAGCAAATGGAAGATGCTTGCTAATTAAGCACAATGTGCTAAAGAAAGTTGATTAGAAAAAAGCAACCCTACTCTTAGACTACTGAGAGGTTAAAAAAAAAATTCTTTTTTTTTTTACCTCTAACACCACATTGTTAAATCCCTGTGTCTTATTAGTTTTATTGTTAACTAAATTGTGATTTAATAACAATTTAATGCGACTTAACTTTATGTACTGTGATACATAAAAATACATCAAACTGTTGTATTTTACATCAGCATTCCATGTTATTTCATTTAAGTATAACCTTAAATATAATTTATCATGAAACATTTCAGGCCATTTTTGCTGTTTAACCATGTCCAGACGAAGTACAAGATGTTTATTCATTCTCTATTAATTGACTGAAAATTCTTTTTCATAGCCCCAAACATTTGTTTGATAGATCACAAAACATCACAAAGAATTTACCTAAAACATGGAGCCATATTCCTTATTCCCTGTATTTTTGCTTTTAGTGGAACATCTATTGCCAGAATGTTCCAGAACCCAAAGCATTCTGGGAATATTTATGGGCTTCCTCTCAGTTGTGCCAAATGATTCAGATTGCAAAAGGAAAGCAGTCAGAATAATGAAGTGAGTGAAAGGAAGATGTCCTTTTGCAAATTATGTCAGGTTTAGAATTAGTAAAAATTAGCTCAGAAATGTCCATAGGTCAAGCTTGGAAAATACTTTTCTTTCTGCAATACTTTTTCAGATTAGGACTGAAGGTTCCTCAATGGATTTCCCAAAAAAAAATCAAAGCTGTCTTATAACCCAATCTGAAACTTTCAGACATTATCTAACATTGATTTTAGTTACAACACTGCCAGAAACTGAAAATCACCTTCCATGTCATTGTAGAATCAAGCCATGCACATGAAGGAACATGGCTTGAATGACCAAGGACACCAATAACTATGATCTGTCCATCATTCTGGATGGAGAGAAATAAATCACTAATGACAGAAACCACTCCATAATTTAAAATTATATTTGCATGGAAGAAAAGCCTTTTTAAAAATGGCCCTCTAATAATGCCTGAATAATATAAAAAATATATATAGAATAAAAATTCAGAAAACCCAAGTACTAGCTATCAATATGCCACTAATCTTGGACAAGTCACTTAACCTGTCTGTCGTTTCATTAAACATGCCATTTTCAAATAGTTCTAAAGCGCCAGAACTGCCCTTGCTAAATCTGTGAAGCAATTATTATAGGAGTTTTTCTGCTTGAGGATGTAGAGTCTAACCTATCTGCTGCACACTCTTTTGCTCCCTCTGAGTCTCCTTTGTAGAACAATTGTTTCTGTGTTGAGTATTATTCAAAAGCCACTGAAGTAAGTGAATGGTAGAATTGTGGATGGCAGAGAAATCAAGGAGACCATTTCAGGTAAAGACAAGGACAGGAATAGAGGCCCTGTTTTGAGACTTCCAAGGCAGAATTAAGGCAGATAATCTAAAAACAACTTCATTTAATTTATTTTAAGAAGAAGGGAGAACAGTTGAGTATTTTAGGCTGGGGTGTTGATGCAGAAAAATTTGAGAAACAGATATAGAAAGGAGTTGAAATAAGAACCTAAAAAAGAAGAATAAATTCTTTAGCAGCCAGATAGACAAAGTTTCCTTAAAGAGAGGTAGGAGAAGAAAGAAAAATGATGGAGGCTTTGGTTTTGAGGAATAAAGAAGGCGACTCAGTGGCACTCGTACATACCACACGGTCCAGCCCCTGTGGTCAAGCAGAGACCAATTCCTCAGAAAGAAGAAGGTATAGGGCCAGAGAAGAGTTGAATAAGGGAGAATATTTAGAGATTTCAATCAAGAAGCAACCTAGTGGGCTAAAATTGCTTAGAATCACAGTGGGACTCTTGCCAGGCAGATTCTTTACCGCTAAGCCACCTGGGAAGCCCCAGAGTGGGACTCTCGAGTGACTAAACATACACTTCTAATGGACCAAATGAGTGAAGCCGATGAAAATAGAAAAGAAAATAATGAAGAATGACATACTGTTTAATAGAAATTCCTACTTCTTGGGGCTGATGTGATTTCTAAGGACATTTTAATGAAAATCTGATTTCATTTCTTTCCATGACTCTTTTCCTGCTCCTCTGTTATCTGATAACTCTGACTATAGACTACTACTACTAACTGCTTGCTGCTACTACTAACTACCATCTATTTAACCAGCAATTACTAACACTAACCTGCATCTACAATCTAACTGCATTCCATCAAAACTATTGTTGCACCCATCCCTATGTTTATTTAAGTAACTTCATCTGTGCCAGACTGTCACTTTCAAATATACTCCTGCTGCTGCTAAGTTGCTTCAGTCGTGTCCGACTCTGTGCGACCCCATAGACGGCAGCCCACCAGGCTCCCCCGTCCCTGGGATTCTCCAGGCAAGAACACTGGAGTGGGTTGCCATTTCCTTCTCCAATGCATGAAAGTGAGAAGTGAAAGAGAAGTCGCTCATTCGTGTCCGACTCTTAGCGACACCTTGGACTGCAGCCCACCAGGCTCCTCTGTCCATGGGATTTTCCAGGCAAGAGTACTGGAGTGGGGTGCCATTGCCTTCTCCGCAAATATACTCCACTAATGTTCTATTTTAATATGTTGTAGTGAAATGTAATTTTGAGCTCTTTCAATGTCTAATTCAGCAACTCAGATAAAATAATGCTTGTGACATTAAGCCACATAGGATATAAAGCAAAATTTATAAAATAGCATATCTTGTCTCTACCATAATATTTTTATTACCCTTTACTTTTTTCTAATGATACTTTATATACCAAAGTTGATATAGTCAGTGAAAAACCTTGGACTAGTTCATTATAAGGCTACAGTAAAATAACTACAAATATGATGCCTTTCAAGTGTGACTAACCATCCAGTGGGCAGGGACCCAGTTACCAAGAAGTCTTCAGAAAATAAAAACACTCGTGTTTAAAGATATAAGCAGCATAATACAATTCTTGCACAGGTGAACCTACAATTTAGATTGATATTTTTATTTGATCAGTAATAGTTTAACAAAAAAGCACCAGTTCAAAATTAGCAATCAAGGTACAGAGAACATTACCAATGTCTCCTAATATGAAAGACATATGCTACTTCTCTACACTTAGGTAGAAAAGTGTAAATCCACATATTTAAAAAGGGAGCATAGGGATTGGCAAAACAAAAAAAACAAAAAAACACCTGCATTTAAATGATAATGACCCTGAGGATTGGTGACATCTTTTAGTTTTCTGTAAAGAAATTGTTGCTGTTTAAGAGTAGAATTAAAGTAATGGCTGTCTACAATGAACCTTAAAAGATATTTTCATCATCATGCTGATTAGTTGACAGGAATTGCCTGGATCATCAGTAACTGGATATGTGAAATTTTCCACTTGCAAGAAATCTGCTATTAACACACATACTTGGCAATTGTATTTAACACCTGAACCTCAGGCGTTTAAGAGAGGGCAAGTCACATGTCCTTCCTATTTTTCCTCCAGGCTCTTTATCCTAAAGTCTCAAAATGCCACAGAGCACAATAATTATACCATCTGGAGCCCCCTGACATGAACAATACCAAGCTTAAGACAAGCATCTGGTATTTTCAGATTACAAATGGTATATGTTAAATTATGGTTCACAAATGATGACGGTCATTTCAGGCTGGTCTCCAACCATTAAAGACTTGTTTACATCGAGCACCAAACCTGCTTTAAGCAAATCAAGTTCAACAGTGGGATCTGATCCTGAGCCATTCCTGAGTCAAGAGAAATAATGACAGCTTGGTCTGTGGCATTACACATGAAAAATAATCATTGCAGAAATACCACACTGAGGCAATGAACACACTTCTATGCTTCAGTTTCTCCATTTGTTAACGTTCTTCCTATGGTAGTAGGAAGGTGAAAATGATGTTTCAAGTTGTTTTTCAACTTCCAAAATTTATGGTACTATTCAAACAGGATTCAAGTGCAGTCTCTTATGCTGAAGAGTGATCTATGTGTCTAGATGCTTTCTTTGGAACACAGGAATAATTCAAGCTCAATACAGTTTAGGATCAATTAATAATCAGTACAGGCGAGCCAATAATGGAAAATAAAGACATCAATGTTCACTTTTAAAATATTCTTTGGAAACATGAATTTAGGTCCATTAAATTCAAATATTAGAGGAACTTAGCACTTATCAAACTTAATAGAATCAAACCATTCACAATTTATCCCAAAATAAAAGTCCAGTATTTAGTTAAAGAATTTCCCGAGACATCACCAATAGCTTGAGAATTTATATTAAAAATGGATATGTAAATTTCTACCCACTAGACCAGATATCATTTTTTAAAGGCAAAAATAAGCACAAGTAGTTCATCTTAGCCAATTGACCATATAGCCCTATGGCAGCAGACTCAGGAAAATTACATTTAATTATTTTTCATGGTTTAGACATATTACTATCCATGGAGATGAGTGTGAATGGAAAAAAAACATATCTAAGCATGCCTCTTTCATTCCAGATATTCTAAAAGAATCTTTTAGTTTGCATCTTGGGCTGCTGTTAGTCCAGTGTGCTACCCCAAGAACTCTACACTCAGCTTAGTGACCATCTGGTAAGAATCTTGCTCACTTTGGGTCCAGTACCTTGTATAGTGCATTTTAACACTTCTGGAGCCATGCTAAAGCATTTTCCTCACTCTCCTGGCCATCTTCTTAACTCAGAATGCTCTACAATTCAGACAGAACTGAAACATGTCAGTAGTTAGAAACACCCACTGTAGTGGGAGGGAAAACCAAAGACTCAGTCCACACAAGTGTAATTATTGTACTTGAATCATAGAGGTTCACATCTAGCCATTACCTAGTTTTATCTGTGAGTCAGTGTGTGGACACTAGGAAAACAGGGCGTTAGTCGTGTTTTCTAAGATGGGAACATTGGCCCAGATTCTAATTCTAATTTTACATGCCTTATGTATGAGCTGTGCTGGAGTAGGCAACACCAGAACCGAGTTCAGAATGCTTTTTTATAATAAAGCAGGAATGGTTAATTGAGATGTCACTCCTATGAATTACTTATTCATAACATTTTTGTATAGATTTTGGTTACACTTTCCTTGTCATTTTTAAAGAAATCTTTGCAATTTATAGACATTGATGCTCTATCTCTCATCTAGATTTCAATTTATTCCTAGTCTCTTTCTAATATGCTGAGTTTGTTTAGGATATTGTCTGGATTTTAATTTTTTTGTTTTTTGTATCATCCAATTAGTCAACTTTTCCTGTATACTTCAGAGATCCTGTCCTGTTTCACAAAGTTCCCAGTAAACCTGTGGATTACACAAGTAGTTTCCTAGGCTTTGAGCTTTGTTATATGATTAAGGAAGAAAATTCTGAATCTGTTTGAAATGTAGTTTTATAAATTTTCTTCACATGGATGGAAGATAGGACTTTTTCTTTTGGTCTTAAATACCCCTGATTTATACATTAAATTATTAGGTATAATTGGAATATATATTCCCTGATGGCTCTGATGGTAAAGAATCCTCCTGCAATGCAGGCAACCCAGGTTCAATCCCTGGGTGGAGAAGATTCCCTGGAGAAGGAAATAGCTACCCACTCCAGCTTTCTTGCATAGAGAATCCCATGGACAGAGGAGCCTGGCAGGCTATAGTTCATGGGGTCTCAAAGAGTCAGATGCAACTCAGCACAAATACCTTTACTCCCATATTGGCTCTATTCCCTGGTGGCTTAGAGGGTAAACCATCTGCCTGCAATGCAGGAGACAGGAAGATCCCCTGCAGAAGGAAATGGCACCCCACTCCAGTACTTTTGCCTGGAAAATCCCATGGACAGAGTAGCCTCATAGGCTACAGTCCATGGGGTCACAAAGAGTTGGAAATGACTGAGCAATGACACACATGGCAATATAAATTCTGATTTATTGTTAATAGCTTTATATCATACTTTGGTATCTGACAAGGCAAGTCAACTCTTACTAATCTTGCTTTTCTTATTTGGGGGGACATATGAGAATATTTATTATTCCATACAAAATATATGACTATCTTAATTCAATTATGACAGATTCCATTTGGGCTTTTGAGATAACCCAGAGATCAGATTGTTATTTCTGGCACACAAAAATCAGAACTTGTAACCAATATCAAAGTTTACTCAAGAATATATGTAATCATAAGGCAAATCAAGGCATGGCGATCCTTCTTCTAGTATGTGTTCTAAGTTTTAACACTGTTGTTCAGTCACTAAGTCATGTCCGATTCTTTGCAACCCCATGGACTATAGCACGCTAGGTTCCTCTGCCTTCCACTATCTCACAGGGTTTGCTCAAATTCATGTCCATTGAGTCAGTGATGTTAGTTAACCATCTCATCCTCTGCTACCCGCTTCTCGTTTTGCCCTCTACCTTTCCCAGCATCAGGGTCTCTTCCAGTGAGTCAGCTCATAGCATCAGGTGGCCAAACTATTGGAGCTTCAGCTTCAGCAACAGTCCTTCCAATGAATATTCAGGGTTGATTTCCTTCAGGGTTGATTGGTTTGATCTCCTTGCTATCCAAGGGACACTCAAGAGTCTTCTCCAGCACCACAATTTGAAAGCATCAATTCTTTGGTGCTCAGCTTCACTCATCCAACTCTCACATCCATTCATGACTACTAGAAAAATCATAGCTTTGACTCTACTGATCTTTGTCAGCAAAGTGGTGTCTCTGCTTTTTAGTCTAGGTTTGTCATAGCTTTTCTTCCAAGAAGCAGGCATCCTAAGTTCATGGCTGAAGTCACAGCCCTCAGTGATTTTGGAATCCAGGAAAATAAAATCTGTCATTGTTTCTACTTTTTCCCCTTCTATTTGCCACGAAGTGATGGGACCAGATGCCATGATCTTAGTTTTTTGAATGTTGAGTTTCAAGCCAGCTTTTTCACTCTTTTCTTTCATCCTCATGAAGAGACTCTTTAGTTCCTTTTCACTTTCTGCCATTAGAGTGGTATCATCTGCATACCTGAGGTTGTTGATGTTTCTCCCAGCCATCTTGATTCCAGCTTGTGATTCATCCAGCCAAGCATTTTGCTTCAAGTATCCTGCATAAAAGTTAAATCATATTTAACATAGGAGGCCCCTAAACCATGTGTGTGATAACATAACACTTAAGCAGAACGAAGCTCTTTTGGTCATCAGACATACACATTTTAGAGTCTGGAAGTTACATAGCTTACAAGACATTTTCTAAAAAGTAATGTCCTATAAACCAATGAAATATTTGTTTACTGTAAGCAATTTAAACTAGACACACCCTGCCACAGATAAATGCCGCTCCATAGATAAGAGCTGCCCCACACCTTTAGTGTGCTTGTGAAGAGCAGGTCATTAATCTTTGTCATTATCTAGTCACTTTTCTTTCCAGGTATTACTCAGAAAGGAGAGAGAATGAATCAAATACCTGTTGCTAACCCTTTCCATTCTATGAATTTTATATTAATTTTTACATGACTTTGAAATTTCAATATTAAGTTCCTTGCTGCACATTAAAATCATCTGAATATATAAATGTTAGTGCTTCAGACCTACCCTGCAACAGTTAAACCAGAATTGCCTATAGCTATGTCAGAGCATCAGTATTTTTATGTCTATTCTAACATGTATCCAGGATTGCAAGCCACTGATGTAGAGCCTAAAAAAATTATGTCTCCTTCAGTAAGATTTTTCTAATGCTCTTAGAAATTCTTACCTTTGTTATTAAATTCATTCTTAAATTTATATATCTTAGTCAACCAAATGAAATACATTATACATTTCCGTTTTTACCTGCTATTTATCTTCCTTATAGCCACGTTAACATATTATCTGTCTCATTGTTTTTTCATTTGTTCTTTTTGCCTTACCACACGATTTGCAGGATCTTAGTTCCCTGACCAGAGACTGAACCCTCACCCCTGGGGAAGTGAAGGTACGGAGTCCCAACCACTGGACTCTCAGGGAATTCCCTATCTGCCTCACTCTTATCGGACTTTTCCTTTAGTTTGTTTTAGTCTGATTTGGGTTGCTTTGTTTGGGCAGGAGGAGAGGTCGTTGAGGATTTACTCTTGGATGTTCTAAGTATCATATCAGCAACAAAAAGAGATACATCCATTCTCTTTTTTAAAACTACTATTTATTTTCCATATGAATTCACTAGATTCTTCAAAACAGTTTTGAATAGTAGTAGCTGACTTTTTGAAAATAACTTTACCATTAAAACTAATAGTTTTAAAAAATTATTGCATTTCTGAAATAAATCCTACTTGGTCACAGATATTTTTGATATTTTGTTGATTGTATTAGCCAGTAAATTATTCATAACTGTGCATCTATTTTACAGTGGTATTGTTCTATAGTTACAAGCTTTTTAAATGTTAGAAAGAAATCATCTCTTAAACTATGTGGTCGTAGTGGTTTTAATAGTAGTTCTTTAACCACCATTCAGTCTATACTATGGTAATTATTTATTCTGCTTCTTTCTTGGTCAATATTGATAATTCATATTTTGGGAAAAATTCATCCATTACATCTAGGCTTTCAAAGTGGTTACAAAATTGCTTCAAAGATTCTCTTTTAACTCATTTATTTAGTCTTTTCCATATCTGTAGCTACCTCTGCCTTATCATTGGTAAATTTGCATATTTTTGTTCTTTTTTTCTTCCTTTAGCAGGCCTTTGAAAGATTCACTTATTTCACTGTATTTTTTTCAAGGAACTAGCCTTTGGATTAATTTATTATTGCTACTATTTTTTCATCTTCAGCATTTGCCTTCATTACCTTCTTTTTTATTTCTTTGTTTTGTTCTATTATTTTTACCATTTGTTTTAAGTTTTTTTGAGTCTTTCTGAAATAACTAAGACATTAAGACTAATATTTTCCTTTCAATGTAAATTTTTCTGTGGTTCCATGGATTTTGATATGAATTTTTCTACTGCATTCTAAATTATGTATTTTTTGATCCAAAGGTTATCATAGAGTGTGGTTCTTAATTTTCATGTGCTTCTGATTTTTAGTCACTTTTTAATTATTTTTTCTAGAGTTAATGGACTATATAAGATTTCCACTTTTATAAATGTTTAAGTACCCACACCTAATACAAAACCAATCTATGACTGCATTTGTTTGCAATGACTCACTTTTATAAAGTTTTTCCGAAACATGTCATTTTATTTTCATGGAAATGGGGGAACCCTGCTCTCTTTCTTTAGTCATACTTACTTCATTCTTTTATGTGCAATACAACTGAATTATGTGATTTCATTAACAAGTACAGCTGATGTACACGTGTTTCGGAACTTACACAGCTGGTTTGAAACTCAATTTGTAGAAGTAGGAATGTACGAGAACACAACAATATGGAACATTTGGAGTGCTGGGTAACAAGACTAAACACATTTTACAGAAGGGGAATCTACTAGATAGAGGAAGAGAACTTCTGCTATTTTGAGAACTTCTGCTATTTTGAAAAAAGTTATAAAATTGCCAATAGAGCCATCACTTTCCCTAGAAAACAACTGAATTGTTGTCTAGTTTTACTCTTTCTGGGAAACAAAGACCCTAACCAGTACAAAAAGAAAATAGCATTTATGCTACGTTGCTCTTCTTTGTTGCTTATCGATAAAACTGATGAATGAATGGACAACATTTTGTACTTCACCATACTAGTAGCAACTTCAGAAACCCACTCTGATGAACAGCTATGGCAAGTCACAAGGGTTGAAGGAATCCTGGACTAAGTTTAGAGTCTTAATTCTTCCACAAATAAAATCCCTTAATGCACTTTTGTTGTTGTTGTTTACGCACTTAGTCATGTTCGACTCTTTTTGACCCCATGGACTGTAGCCGGCCAGGCTCCTCGGTCACTGGGATTTCCTAGACAAGAATACTGGGTTGGGTTGCCATTTCCTCTCCAGGGGATCTTCCCAATTCAGGGATTAAACCTGCATCTCCTGCATTGGCAGGTGAATTCTTTACCACGAAACCACCAGGGAAACCCTTAATACACTTATTCTTTAGTTTTCGTGTGAAAAAATGGGGAAATCACCCTTCTACATTCCTTATATAAAGCTGATAAATCAAAACATGATTGTAACATATTACACATGAGAAAATTTTCTGAAACATAAAACTAGATTCAAGTTCAATATGGTATATCAAATGTGAAGTGGTACTTAAATCACTTTTTCATTATATGGCAGACTGCACCTCCCTTTTCCTTAATTTGTAGGCAAACTCAGCTCATCTAAAATCAGTCCATTTATAAAAAAGTATTTATGAGGTATTCCTTCATCCCTTCCTTCACTCCCTCTCTCAAATAATTGGGAGGTTGAGGGGAAGGTCCTGAAATTGCTTTTCAGGATGCAGATCCCTTCTGTTGCCTTTAGAAACTTTAGTGAGTTCCAGGGTTTCCCCTGAGACCTTATTTCAAAAATCCTAGTGTACCCTCTTAAGTCAGGCCTTTGCTGATTTAGCAGAAGGGCTCCAGAGTTGGAGTAGCAAGAATAAGTATGTAAAAGCAGTAAATCCCCTCTGCCTACACATCATCGCTCGTGCTGCAGCCCATCCTAGGCCCTGACTTAACTGGGATCAGGTTAAAGTTTTAGTGTCCTTCTGAAAGCAAAGGAACATATCATAATTAAGCTGTTAACTGGGGACGGGAACTGCAGGACAAGGAAGGGACAAGGGAAAGATGCAGGAGGGAGGACTCTGTTTTCATTTTTCAGAGAAAATTTTCTTGTAGCACAACTGGTTCAGGATTTATGACACTGTTTTCCATGTCTATGTGCAGCAGCATTTTGATCTGCTCATGTTTTTTGCCTAAATGATGTAACCATATGATATATGTTGAAAAGTTGCATGCAGAAAATTAGTTAATTTTCGCAAGACTTATAAAAGCCCTTAGTCATGGATTCTACAATGCCCTGCTTTGCCAGCAATCTTGCCACGTGTGATAGTGCTATGCATTAAAACAATTCTTTCTTCTCATTAGCCACATGAAAGTAAAACAAGCAAGTAGATGAAAAAGCAGTTTGAGATCTCAGACTAAGACTATATATATTTGTATGTTTAAAACTACTAAAAGAATGTACCTGACTTGATCAGTGGATAAACATGTAATCACCAAGGAAAGACGAAAGATGTATTCTCCCTATTCCTTAATGATAAACCATAATCATAGAAATAATATAATCTGGAATGACCTCAAAATTATGAAATCCATTAAGGAACAACATTATCTTCTAGAAACAGTGAAAAGTGAGGGTTAGTATTTTTTAAAGATGTTATCAAATCTAGAATGTCCACATAGTATGTAATAATCATATTAGAATTTTTAAAAGGCTATAAAATATTAAGGCTGTGATTTAGGGCAGACTTTTAAGATTTGTTTTATTTCTTGCACAATTCATTTGATAATCATACTTGAGTTTTAATGTTTTGTTAGTGAGTGTTAATTTATGTTTTGATTAATACTAGTTTGTCAAGATTTAAGTATATTTAAGGACCCAAGGAAATTTCCTACTGTTAGTTATCACAGTTACCAAAGTTGTTTCTGTGATTAATTTGCTGTTTAGGGGAACCATTTGCCACATTCAGACTGTCTTTCTCCATGTGCCCTCTGCAGGCTGCCTTTAGGAATGGCCCTCTCTGAAGCTCTGCTAAGTGAAACAAACCAAAAGCCATTTATTACAGCATAGGTCAGCTTTCCAATGCTATCTAAATAGGGGACCTCTATTAGATAATATTTTTTTTTTTCAAAATAAAATACAAGAGTTCAAAACACTATGAAAGGAGAGTTTCGGTTTTATTTTTTTGGTAAAAATTCAATTGTTGACATTCTTCCAACAGAACTTAGTATACACAGCGCAAAAAGAGTGTTTTGCATTGCAAGCTAAGAAACAGTGAACACTGAATCTTGTATCTTAAATCTGAGGAAGGAATAATAGAGTTTGATAGATGGTTAATATGGAATAGTTATTTCCATTTTTTGCTGTCTCCATTTGTCATTTCTTCAGTCTGACTGTGATTTAATACTTCTATCTTGTTTTGTGGTTGTCGGGTGGTTTTGTTTGAATGTCCCTAAAATTTTATTTCTCTAGTACTAAGTTATGGGATTGATTTAACAGTCACAGAAAGCACTTCTTACTCACTTAAGAGAACAAATGTCTCATTTGTCTTATATAATCTGAGAGTTTCATAGAGTTTTATCTACCTACATTCAAGTAAAAGGAAGTTAATTTTGCATTTATAAAATATTCAAATGACTTTATATCATAATTAAGATATGAAACTTTTATCAGCCTTGAAAAAAATGTTCTGGAACTTTCAGGAACTTTTTACTCACCTTAAATTAGCTATTACCTTGATAGTTCCTTTGAACAGCCATTAGTATTGTAAACTTGCATTATAAAAGTCTAATTTGGCATGAAAATGTGGGAAATTCTGAGTAACCTTATATATATATATTTTTTTTTCCTAATCAGGGCATTTAGAGGCTTAAGGACCAGGGATATTTTAAGAATGTTTTATTCATTGTTATGCTCTCATGCCTAGTATAGTGCCTGGCATACAGTAGATACTTAATAAATATTTGTTAAAAGAATGAAGACTTCTTTTCCAAGCTGCAGGCCATGAAACTGAGCAATGGCCTTAGTCTGACATCAGGCCAGCTCAGTAAAACAATAGCTGCATCTGCACAGCAAAAGATGCTGTGTCCCCTCGTAGCAGCTCCCGAGCCTGACAAACAAGAAGCTCGTGTCGAGTGTAGCAGCATGACTGCAATAATCATTAAACCAACCTGTGTCCCGGTTTGTACTTATGTATTTGAAACAGATTCTCTTTTAGCCAGGCTAAAGACTAAATAAAATGCTAAGGCTTTTATCTGCTCAGGCTCAATAAAATGCCACTATTCGAATGCTAAATGAGGAAGTTCCAAGTCAGGTAGTTTAGCAGAGGAACCACCTGACCAGAAAAGGAAATCAGTTGGAAGCAAGAAAGGCAACATGGCTGGGACAATGGAAGGGGTGCCTTGGATAACTATCCACTTAAACCCTACCCTTTCTTCCCACCCTTTCACTGTGCCTCTACCTCTGTTTCAATACAGCTCCCTCTCTTATAACTCCCATTGTAAAATCCCTTTACTTAGGCATAACCCAGATTCCAATGCTGCTAACTTACTTAGGACTTCCAAATCTCTGGGCTAGGAAGAGATTCAATGAATAAATCTTAGTCTACTGAGTTCTATGTAACTGACTTAAGAAAATTAAGGAAGTCAGTTAAGGGCTAACATCATATGAGGATTCCTTAATCTAGACAAGTCCTTCATGCCAAGATCTGCGAATCTTACCCCCACTACATACAAACAAAGGCCTCTCCACAGAATTCTATAGTACTTCCTTTGTTATTGTTTAGTCACTAAGTCATGTCCAATTTTTTTGTGATGGACTGTAGCCATGAACTGTAGCCCACCAGGCTCCTGTGGCCCTAGGATTTTCCAGGCAACAATACTGGAGTGGGTTGCCATTTCCTCCTTCAGGCAACCTTCCCAATCCAGGTATCAAACAAACCTCTGTCTCCTGCATCTCCTGCATTGGCAGGTGGATTCTTTAGGCCACTGAGCCACCAGGGAAGCCCCATGGTACCTCCTACTAGAGTTATTTTCTCCAGTGATTGTCACTGCTATTAGGATTAGTGTTAGGAGCTGACAACACATGAGAAAGACACTTGATAAGAGAAAGATATTGAAAAACTTTCCCAAGTGCCCTTAAGGCTTCATGGGTGACTCCAAGAACACTGGAATTCCAAAAACATCTTTCTAAATTGATTTAGTAACTGACTACTTTCAAAAAGGATTTAAGACAACTCACAGTGAAAACCTGAGTGCAAAATTACAAGCCAAAATATTTAACACAAGTCATAAAGAGGAAACAAAAGTCAGAGAGATGAAAGGAAAAATAATCAAAACTCTCCTGAGGCAATGGAACACAAAATTTAGTGGTGAATTTCTTAGTCACCAAATGAGACCAACAAAAATACATTGGGCACTGTATCTCTCAATTTCTAGCAAAGAGAATGTAACAATTTCTCTTTAGAAGAAATTGTTAGTTCTTTACGAACAATAAATATGTGTGAAAAAAAAACCCACGGGAAAAGCCAGAAGTAAACTTTCTATTGAATGTCTACAATGCACGGGATGATTTATACTCATTATCACATTTAATTGTGGGCACAACCCTGTGAGGTAGATATTATTTTTACAGTAAAGGAAAATGAATCTCAAGAAAAGTTAATTGACTTGATAAGTCACAGCTAGTAAGGGATGGAACTAAAACTTCAACTCATGCCTATCTGACTCCATAGCTCATATCACACCCAGTAAGTGTATAACCCCTACCTCGATCTCATCTGCATCTCCAGCTCAAAGCACGCATACACACACACACACACACACACACACACACACACACACATGAACACACAAATACACACACATGCATGCATGCACAATTTCTTATTCTGTAGCCAAGTTATACTCAGAAAATATACTTTAGAAACCTCAGGAAAAATACAAAGCTAGCAGCTGTAAGTTCAACATCCTCGTTCTGACTACTATAATGTTAGCAGTATCTCCACTGGTGGCGGTCAGTGGCTTCAGTTGTGTCCAACTCTGCAACCCATGGACTGTAGCCTACCAGACACCTCTGTCTATGGGATTCCCCAGGCAAGAATACTGGAGTGGGTTGCCATTTCCTTCTCCAGGGAGTCTCCCTGACCCAGGGATTAAACCCACATCTCCAGAGTCTCCTGCATTGTAGGCAGATTCTTCACCACTAAGCCACAGGGGAAGCCCAGTATCTCCACAATTTGTGTGAAATATAAAATGCCTTTTTGTACCATATTATAGATAAATCCTAAGAGAAAAATAGGCATATCCAATTTGTTTCTTGGAATAATGTTCCTTATGTTTTTATTTGTATAAGGATACCTGAGAGTTATGCTGAGATCACAACAGTGGGCTTCAGCCAGGAAAAGTAAATCATATGCAAAGACACCAGTGAACTGGAGTCTGTTCCTACCAGAGCAGAAGACAGTATCCAAACCTGCTTATCTTCAGTCTAACATCACTTGCCAAAGCCAATGTGATTAGTTTAGACTGGCAGAAGGATCAGCAAACTAGAGGACTGCTTCCATGAGAGGAGCTGTGTTGCTTGTAATCCCGATAAAGAGTAAGAAAAAGATCTCCAACCCCAAAGGCAGAAATGGACAGAGCTGTCATTCTGGAGAGATCTCTGGTCTAAGTAGGAAATGAGACAGGAGTCCAGTCATGGAGGTGAAGCCTGAAGGTTACAGTTAAGGGGAGAGAGAGAGCTCATTCTTTGGGTCTGAGCTAGGTCCTACAGAAACTTCGGGATAAAAGTCTGAGTTTATGCAGCTGTGTGGAGCTGGGTAAGCAGTGTCTTACAATTGGCACACAATATATTGGTAACTTATGACAAATTCGAGTATTGCAAAGGCTCTTATTCTCTGTCAAAGAAACACAGATGGATAAAGTGACTTGCACAAGCATCAACCTGTGGCAGATTCATGACCAGAACACATAGTATGTGGCTTTTCTTCTAAAACACTCCTGAGCTATTTCTGTGAGTGACTCTACGATGAAGGAAGCAAGATGGGAAACAGTGGCTGTAGTGTGTCAGGTCTTTCAATGATTCCTTTGTATCATGTCACAGCCAGTCTGACCAAATGCATCACACAGGAGTCCTGCAGATGCAGGATCCTTGTGGCTGCTTTCATATATATATGTTCACTAAAATATGATTTAATTTGAAGGTCTTCTATGAGCACATGTATTAGAATTACATACACAAATAATTTATCATTACATTTAGCTATAGTGGACAGCAATAACAAGATTGACCCAAAAAGGTCAGAAATCCTAAAACTAATTATCAAGCACTTATAATGCCTCCTCCCCCTACTCCAAAGAATATTTAAATGAATTTATTTTTACTGACAGAGGAAAGTCAACCTGAGAATTAAAATCTCTATATGCCACCCAAAATAGCTAAGAAACACACAGAGACACAAGAGTTGAGTACCTTTGACTCATTGTATATGGGACTTTTTTTTTTTTTGAATAACATAAAATTTTATTCAGTTTAAAGTGAGTAGCACTTGTCACAAGTTATTGTTTAATCTTTTTTACAAATTTTTATTTAGTCACTGAATAGGTTGTGAAGACAGTAGAGCTGTTAGAAGCTTTATATATGCATCATAAATTCTGGCACAATTTCCATTTCTGAAAACTGAACTACACTTTTAAAGTACTTCTGCTGTTCTTCTTTCCTTTCTCTATTTTCAGTACTTATCAAAATATTTAGTGTAAAATAATGTGCTTATGAAATGTAAATACTCAAAGTATTGTTAGCTAAGAGCCCTCTCTGGTATATGACATTTACAAATACCATGGCTATTTCAGTATCATTATTTATATTAATTATAACTGAGATGTATACCAGAGATAGCAGTCCAAATTGACTTGAGATTCCTTCAGAAGATTGTCTTTCTAGTTGTACCACCTTTCATTAATTATGTCCTATTAATTGTCACATTGCATTATCTCTGTGCACAGTATGGTGCTACATAACATAATGCAGGCAATGAGAAGCAGCGTGGAATGTTGTAGGCATGGTATTTTAATGAGACAGCATTTGTGTTGAGTCTGTATGCCTGCAGTTAATTCAGAGAACACGTATTTGAGTTCAAATTCTGACATGTTTAGCAAACCAAATATGCATCAAGTTAGGTGAAGTAGAAGCATTGTAAGAACTCCTGTGTGACAATTACTACACCTGAAGTGCTGTGAACAAGAAGTGTACTTTATTTCAGGTGGAGATCCTCTGTGTGCTGGTAGTATGAAACTCTTTCTCTTTTTTTCTTCAGGTCCTAAAGGGTTTCCCAGAATGTTTACAAGCTGACATTTGTCTACATCTCAACCAGACTTTGCTGCAAAACTGCAAAGCCTTTCGGGGGGCAAGTAAAGGTTGCCTTAGAGCTTTGGCAATGAAGTTCAAGACCACCCATGCACCTCCAGGAGACACCCTGGTTCACTGTGGGGATGTCCTCACTGCGCTTTATTTCTTATCCAGAGGCTCCATTGAAATCCTCAAAGATGACATTGTGGTAGCTATTCTGGGTAAGTGTTTTAAAACTGGATAGTCACAAATTCAGCTTTTAGCCAGTGTCGTGCATGGTTTAAAATGACAGAAAACAGGACTTTCCATTTATTTATGAGTACTATTTAAGATTGATGAATAATTTTAAAGCTTTACTTAAAATTCAATTCAAATCAAATTAACCTTGCAGAAAATACATTTTCTTGACTCTCTCACTTGTTCTCTGGTGTGTAAATGCTTCCATTCTTGGCAGCCACTTAAGCCTTTGAGGCCAAATATATGAAAATGGCATTTTCCTTTTCATGTTACAGGATCGTGGATTCATGCTGAGTCCTTATCACCTTTAAATAAGATGTATATGTAGTAAGCATACTTGCTAGCATGTGCCAATGCCTGTCATGAACTGGATTTGTATGTTGATGAATCCATCTATTTGCTGTACACTTTACTACTGTGTCCCATCAGACAGAATTATATGAGTCCCTACCTAGGTTATCAGTAATATAGCGCTATAAACAACACACAGGGATCAAGGTGTTGAGGAGATAAAAATTCATAAGTTAAACTGGTTTGGGTGCAAAAGACAGTCCATCTCTCCAATCTGCCTCTTCAAAAATAAATTTAGCCAGTGTGAACTGGTAGGATTTCTTTGGAATATTAGAACAATGGGCAAGCATGAGGGAGCAGAGAGAAATGAGATCAGTTTTTGTTCTCACCTATCCTTTAGCCAGTAAGTTTAAGGCTCTGTCTCCCTGGGAGCACCCACTCCCAATGTTTGGGAACATGTGCACTCATTTTTCCCCCATGGATTAAATCTGGTTCTATTTAAATAAAAAGTACATAATTCAATGATTTCCTTTTACTTGACTCTTGATATTAACATCCAAAGGATGAGGATATGGGCTGTTTTCTTCACTATTGTATAGAACCAGTGGGCATAACACAGACCCAATACATGAATGAAGATGTTTGAGAGATTTATATATCTTGATAATTATACTATGATGAGAAATTTTAAAAACATTTTTTCAAACTTGAACAGAGGTACAATTTGGTTTATAATCCAATAAGCAGACCAAGAATAAAAATATATTTTAAATCACTTAGCAGCTACAGAGTAAAGTGAGATTTTCACTTGATTTGGCCTTGACAGTTCTAGTCTGTTGCCAGGGAAGAAGCATGCATCACTGCATTCCTGATCTTCAAATCAGCCAGCCTTAACTTCTACAGGAAGGTAACAAGCTGTCTTGCTTTATAAAATAGTAATTTTAGAATGTAGTTAAGCTGTACATGGTGACTGGCTTACTCTTTGCTCACTTACAATCATGTAAAATACAAATACAAAGCTCATGCTGAATTTAGTTCAGAGCTTTTCTCTGATAATATCTGTACTAACATATCAAAACTATAAAGAATTTCAAGAGATTCTCCTTTCCTGTCTCCATTTCCATGTAAATCTTCACTTAAAAATCTCAGAAATTATGATTCCTCATTCAATTTTTTTAAAAGCTAAGTATTTATTTAAATGAAAGTTAAAATATTCTCTCCAACATCAATTTTTCTTATAAAGATATGGCATCTGATTTCTCCCCATTACATTCATGTTTAAAATAAGAACATCACAGAGTTTTTCTTTTACCTTGAATTTTTTTGTTTAAAAGTCTTTGGTAGTTTCCATAGTTGGGTATATATGAACTTGTTTACCAAAAAGATAAGTAACAGATCCTCTAAGATTTTTCTAAATCTGAAAAGTAGCTTTAGGATATATGTATATATGTAAGAAGGTACATTTTACAGTGCCATCTACTACCTTTAAAAGTTACATAATCAATACTCCATCAGTAGTTAATGCACATGTATTTCAAAAGTACAATTTTTAAGTATCTTGGCTTTCTGAAGAAAGATCTAAGTGGCCGTGACATTCAGGGAAAATAATGGGAAGAGATGAGATATATCAAGTGTGCAAAGATTTTAACTGGAGTCAGAATTAATGGGATGTAGTTATGGCTGCTCTCTCTCTACCTTTATTTCACCCAACTAAGAAGGTGACCTTGACTTAATCCGTTTACACTCTTTAATCCTCTTTCATTTTCATAACATTTGGATAATAATTAGTAATTTTTTCATTAGGTTATTTTGGGGATCAAGTGAGATAATGCGCCTAAGCATTTGATGCAGAGCCTGACACCTACTTAGTCTTCAATAAGCATTTGTTGTTACTGTCATTATCATCCTCATAGTTGAAGGAGACCTAGGAAAGAAGTGACATGTGGCTAGGCAGAGGGGATGGGAAAGGCCCATCAGAAACCAGACACTGAAATAACCCCAGGCTTGGCAAAAAAGCAGGAAGGACACACCTTTGGAATAAAGGCCATACAGTTTAAAAACATGACTGTATTTGTTGAGAAAATATAACTAGATGTATTATTAAGGGGAGTTCCAAAAGTAGTTACCAAAGGAAACCGGGTATATTCAAATTGTACCCCTAGTCCTCTAGGTTAAAAAAGATCTACCATAAACCCATGCTTGGCATCACCTCCTGAGACCATTCTGAGATAGAAACTTTGGGGCAGAATTAGACCACACTAGACTTGCCAAAAACATAGCAGACCAAAGCCATGTTTGCTGCATTCCAGATGCTTAGCCAAAGAATCAAAACTAGGAAATAATGGGGATTATACCAGGACCAGGGCTCTAAAAGGTGAAATTCTGGTCAGCAAACAAATACGACTGGGGCAGTCAGTACGTGGCTCTAGGGTTGTGCTGCCCAAGTGTCTGTTGGCCGTCAGGTCTCACATGTGAAATGTTTGGTTCAGGGATAGGTCAGTGGTCCCCTTCAAATTTTAGAAGTAAAACGTTAAGTTCAGATTTCTTTCATTTCTTTTTTTTTTTTTTCTTTTCTCCTTTTTGATCTTTTAGGAAAAAATGATATATTTGGAGAAATGGTCCACCTTTATGCCAAACCTGGAAAGTCTAACGCAGATGTAAGAGCACTCACATACTGTGACTTGCATAAGATTCAGAGAGAAGATTTGCTAGAGGTTTTGGACATGTATCCTGAGTTTTCCGATCACTTTCTTACAAATCTAGAGTTGACTTTCAACCTGAGGCACGAGAGTGCGAAGGTATATGTTACCTGCTCATTTTTGGACTCTGACGTTTTATTTTATCCTTTGATTGCCCAAGGACCTCTGAAAGATCAAGTGAAATAGTGTAAACAGTTAAACAATTGTGAATATTTGAAAGGAAAAGCCAACTTAATATTAGAATTTCTCAATTATAAAGAAGGAATTAGGTCTAATTGCCCTCAAGTATGTTGAATAACTTTAGTAGTTCAATTTGACCTTTTAGGAACTTTTAGGAGTTATGCTTGATCTATAATACCTTTTTTTTATATTTAATGTGACAGTTATTTGTTATAAATGGGTGATTCTAGGCTATTGAAAATCACCTAAAAAGAGTTTATCTTATACAGAGGTTAAAATATTCTCTCAGATACTATTTACACTGTATATTGGTTAGCAGTATCTTTTCAATAATCATGAAGAAGTTAAATTCTTAAAGTTTAGATACATATTTAACACAATTTCTAAATTGTAGAAGTATAAATTAATCAGGCCTATACCTAAGTCAAAATTATTGATGCAGAATGAATAACATATACTCTAGTAGAAATAGTATCTTAAATAATGTTACAAGTGATTTAACATAGGATCAATTTCCAGGGCTTAGCCTCTAAGGCCCTCACTCACCCTCCTCCACCAGGAAAGTGTGTCCTTATCACCCATGAGTATTCTAAGAATAGATTTTATGTTGCAGCCCACAATTTATTACTAGGTTATTCTCTATCTCTTCCCCCTCCCCACCAAATTCATAATCCTAACTCCAACTCTAAATACATTTTTTGCCAGAAACCAAATGTTTTGACACTTGCAAGTGTATTTTAATGTTAACTAATAAAGTCTCTGGAAAGTAAGATTCTCAAGTCAATAGGTAAAACACGGTAGATTTCATTTTCCCTGGAGTTATAGTCATTCCCAGGATTCTGTGAGAGAAGAGACTTAAAGAATTTAAGGTCACCAGAGTACTATTTGATAACCCGAAGCACCAGCTCAGAAAATTACTTTACAAAATGCTGAAAGTTGAAAAATCAGGTGGTAAGAGGTTCAAGTTACCAAGAGCGTATGCTTTTTATAATGATTTTAATTCAGAATTTTATCAAGTTGCAGTTTAATATCACTGACCTCATTTTTATTTTGCTTCAAAAAACAAGCATCTACCTCAGATAACTTCTTTGTAAAAATTTTAGGCAGCAACCAAATAAACAAAACAGAAGTTTCCATTTGTTTTATTTATTTGGAAACCTCCAGTTTTGTTTACAAGAGAGGAAGGAAGAATGGGGAACAAAACAGGGTTCAGAGCATAGTGTTTATTGAATTCGACCTTGTATTTATTATGAAATTTAACCTTGTAATCTTTACCATGTAATTTAAACATCATAGCTAATTATAATTAGTCTACACATTTTTTTCTGCAATGATACAGATTTTTCAATTTTTAAAATTATTGCTATTTTTATTTTAACTTTTCCAAGTTACATAAAATATATTACACAGGAAGGAATATATGTTGTCTGTAAGTATTGACATCATCCCGAAACATTTCTGATAAATAACTTCTACAACTATGATTTCCCTGGTTAAACTACTAGAATTATTCTGTCTATTTTATAATTTAGAGAAAATCATTAAGCAAATTGTTGTAGTTATTTGCCTGCAATCTATTAATTAAGTCTTAGTGGTTGAAATGATATGAAATAGTAGAGTTTACTGATGATACACTGTGTTCAAACTGAATAATCTTCCACTTTATCTTCACGTTCCATTAACAAAGGCTGATCTCTTACTACGATCACAGTCCGTGAATGATTCTGAAGCAGACCACTGTAAACTGCGAAGGAGATTGTCATTTGATAGTGAAGAAGACAAAGGTAATTCATTCTTTTCTAAAGTTCAAATATGGAGCATGTGAATATTAGTCCTGCTTATTTAAATGCTCATTGTACTTCTTATGTCAAGGGTAATTAATTAATTCAGATTTTAAGAAGGCAAATCCTTTGCTTTTTTCAGTAGTTAATGATGTGGTTTCTGATTGATAACTCTCAACAGTGTTTCTCAAGACCCGATCCTAGGCCCTTTTCTTCTCTTCTTATTCTATATCATACTCTTCCCCTAAGTAATTTCGTTTATACCCATAGTTTAATTATATTTTTTGCATGCATGTGTGTGCTAGGTCGATCCAGTTGTGTCTACCTCTTTGCGATCCTATGGACTGTAGGTTGCTCTGTCCATGGGATTCTCCAGACAAAAATACTGGAATGGACTGCCATGCCCTCCTCCAGGGATCGAACCCTCCTCCTTCCCAACCCAGGGATCGAACCTGCGTCTCCTGCATTGTCTCCTGCATTGGCAGGCAGGTTCTTTACCAATAGTGCCACCTAGGAAGCCCTATCCTATTTTCACGTAGGAGATGTGCATGAAAGTGAAAGTGCAAAAGTGTTAGGTCATTCAGTTATGTGTGACTCTTTGTGACTTCATGAACTGTAACCCACAAGGCTCCTCTGTCCATGGGATTCTTCAGACAAGAATACTGGAGTGGGAAGCTATTCCCTTCTTCAGGGGATCTTCCTGACCCAGGGATCAAACCCGGGTCTCCTGCATTGCAGGCAGATTCTTTACTGTCTGAGCTACCACAGACGCTCTGGAGAAGTACATATTTACATCTCAATACCAGAATATCTAGGGACTCCCCTGATGGTACTAGTGGTAAAGAATCCACCTGCCAATGCAGGCAGACGTAAAAGATAAGTATTCAATCCATGGGTTGGGAAGATGCCCTGGAAGAGGACATGACAACCCATTCCAGTATTCTTGTCTGGAGAATCCAATGGACAGAGGAGCCTGGCAGGCTGCAGTACATAGGGTTACATAGAGTCAGACACAACTGAAGCAACTTAGCATGCACATACCAGGACATCTGAACTTCAGCCTCCTATATCCAAATGCCTATTAAACCATCTATATGAAATTGCAACAGCAACTCAAACTCAGTACTTCTTAAATTGAAATCATTAGTTTCCCTGGAAACCTCTCTCTCCATCAGTTGCTATGTCTCTAAATGGCACCACCATTCAACACATTGCACAGACTGGATATTCTCTCTAGGAACCAATTTTCTCTCAACCTCTCCATCAGCCTTGGCAACAAGTCTTGTTATTAGTACCTCCAACACAGCCATTTACTCTTCAGACCAGGTCTTTTTTTGGTTCACTCTTCTCCATCTTCATAACCACAACTCTGGGTCAGTGAAACATATTTCAACTCACCTTGCCAACTTGCCCCTGTTTCATCTATTGTTCACACTGGACCACTGGTAATTCCTTTTTCTAAATCCAGTTTGTTTTATGCCAGCTATATATTTAAAGTCCTCTAAGGACTTCCCATTCCCTAAATTCTTCATAGGGTGAGTCTATGCCAACCTTTTGAGTCTTATCTCATACCATCCTTCCTTTACCAACTCCTCTCTTTTGCAACATTTATTCCAGTTGCACTTCCATATTATTTGCATCATTATTTAATCAGTGATGTCTGCCTGTAGAGCATAAACATGATGGGAAATATTTGGTCACCTAAAGCTTCAGTGCTTGCCTCAGCAGGTGTTCAACAAATATTTGTTGAAAGAATGAATGAATTCATGAACTAGCATTTCAGCATCTTCCATGTGATTCTTTTCCTCATTTTGCCTTTTTAATCAAAGTTCTTTTCTTTGTCCTCTTTCCTCTGAATTCTCTCCCAAGGGGAGCTCATCTCTCAGCTTTAACTTGCTCTATATTCCAAGTGAACTCAGCTGCCCTTTCTTCCATGTACATCACTTTTGTGTTTTTGATTATATCCTTTCCTTAGTCAGAATTTGCCTCCCTGTCCTCAAACACACATATGTGCACACATACAAGCAAAACTATACCACACCACTTTTTAATCAATTAAATTACTTTTTTTCAAGGTTAAACTTCAGTAATAATCAACATGAACTCTTTCTTGATTTTCTCAAAAATAACAGGTTTTCTTTTTTTATGAATTCCTAAGACACTTTCCTCTTGTTATCTTGTTATACAGATGGTTCTTGACTTATGATGGTTTAACTTGTGATTCTGTGACTTTACAGTAGTGCAAAACAATACACATTTAGTAGAAACTATATTTCAAATTTTGAATTTTGATCTTTCCCAGCTAGTGATATCCCATAATGTAATTTCTTGTGATGCTGGACAGTGGCAGCTCTCAGTCAGCCACGTGATCACAAGGGAAACAGCCCATATACTTACAACCATTTGTTTTTTACTTTCAATGCAGTATTCAATAAATTACATGAGATACTCAACAATTTATTGTAGAATAGGCTTTTGTTAAATGAGTTTGCCCAACATAGCATAATGTAAATGTTCTGAGCATGTTTAGATTAGGCTAAGCTATCGTGTTCAGTAGATTAAATGTATTTTCAACTTATGATTTTCAATTTACAGTGGGTTTATTGTACTGTAACCCCATAGTAACTCAAGGAAGATCTTTATTTTTACAATATGCCCTGTGCAGTGGTTATTGGTATATTTGTGTTTTTTTTTTTTCTCTATCAAATAGTAGACTCCTTTAGCAAAGCATGGTGAATAAATATCTGTTGAATTGGGCTAATTGTTGAATCTTCTGGCTGATTGCAGAACAATAAACCACTCACAGCTAGGTGATAATTTATTTCTGCAATGTCCTTAATTATTCTCCTGGTGACTTTTTCTAAAACCAGAACCACAACAGCCAAGCTGTTCTATCGACTTAACCTAAATCCCTTATCCTGAAGTTAATCTCATGTTTTGATCTCACTAAAAATAAAATACTGCTTAACAATACTGTCTATATAATAATGTCACCCATACTGTTGAAGATTTATTAAATCTCCTTTCAATCTTGTTTAGTTTCCTCATTCTCAAGCTAAATAATCTAACATTTTTATCTCCAGATAAGGCCCTAAAAGCATGTCACAATTTATATTGTGCTAATGCTACTAGACATTTCTATTGATTCTGAAGACTTTTCCTTTAATCTCAGGCTTAGTCTCTAAGACCCGTTTTATATAAAATGTTGATGATAAGGCATTTGCCTGCCTATAACTTTTTGAAGTTTACTGGTATAACAGTAAGTCAATATAAAAAAACAATTAAGTCCAGTCTAAACTGCAGCTCAGTTAGTAAAGAATCTGCCTGCAATGCAGAAGACCCAGGTTCAATTCCTGGGTCAGGAAGATCGCCTGGAGAAGGAAATGGCAACCCACTCCAGTATTCTTGCCTGGAAAATCCGATGAACAGAGGAGCCTTGCAGGCTACATGGGGTAGCCTTGCAGTACACGGGGTAGCAAGAGTCATACAGGACTTAGTGACCCAACCACCATCCAGAGCCTGAGAGCCTATTCTAGTCTTCAGGACTTCATGGTGCTATAGGGAAGTTTAAAATTTGCTGAAACCAATTTAGTCCCAATCACCCCAATCTAAAGATCTAAAGGGGCCATCCATTCTGTACTTCTTGATATAGAATCAATATCTGGGAGAGGGAAAAATGCATATAAGCAAATATAAAGAATAATGAACATTCAGAAGATAATTGATCCCAAATGATATGAAGGTTACATAAATTAAAAGCTACCCATGAAATGTACTGATTACTTTAGAGTTAGTTTACTGCTCAATTGAAACCATACCTTGAGGGGATATATCCAAGAGTGCTGATGACTATGCATTAATCAGCAGAGGCATCAAGAACAGAGGGAAGAACAGGTGGTTGCCCATTGGTGACAGACACATTGAATCTTACAGTTACTGCTCACAACCTACCCAAAAAAACACTGGGACTCTTCAGGTTTCAGTTCCCACTTATACCTCCCTCCCACCGTGTCTACCATGTGGTGCTAAGGAGTTTACATTCAAAAAGAAATATTAAAAATGAAAAGATGTATATAGAAACTTTGAAGGTTGATTTGAACTAAATAGAAGCTTAACATATTGGACCTCTTCTCTCCTAAAATACATTTGTGGGTGAAAGTGGTTTGTCCTCATAGGCTGTGCATTTCTGAGGAAATAAACTCTGTTCTTGAATAGAAAGAATTGCCAGTTCAAGTCCAAATTTGAAGACACTTTGTTTTTGTTTTTGTTTTTGAGGATATTTTCAAGAAATTCTCTTTCCTTCGTAAAGTTCTGACATAGAGGTACCCAGGACCTTCCCAACTTGACTGTCGTTATTGTAGGGGGAGGTGTTACAGTTTCTGAGATGAAAGCAGAATGTTACTGTTACAGACTGTGAAGAATAAAAGTGTATCTTCAATGACTTCCTTAGTGATCACAAGCATTGAAAAGATAGTTGGACAGAACAGAAATAAATGAGCTATAACCATTTAGAACATGTTGAAAATAGTGCAAGTACTCTTCAGAGTTGAATTGTACTTACTTCAGAGTGTGCCAATATAGTCTATTGAATATGAGAATATTTCCTTTAAAATTTTATGTTGTGAAATTTTCAGGAATTTTATGTTGCCGCATGGTGTGGCAAAAAAATAATAATAAAATAAAATGTTATATTGTGTATATTTTATAATACTCATAAGTTTTACAACAATAGCATGTATAATGGCCCATGAGATACATACATACAAACATATATATATTTTTACTGATAGCTCTTTTGTGACTGCATATTTGGAATATTCTGCTTAGCTTTTTCTATGAACAGAAAATGCAATATCAAAGTAGCTATTAAACACTAATTTAAGGAATCAGTTACCCTTTGAGAGACACTAATTCAATGAGAGCATCAATTAATAGCCCACCCCCCAAAAAGAAAATTGGACTGTGTTAAATGTTCAACATCCTCTTTGCATTAAATTTAGATGGTTGTCACACATCATTAAAAAAGAACCCATTTTAAGAGATACATATATTCTAAGAGCAATTTTATTACTTTCCCACTCATGTGTTTTTTATTAAATTCTATATATATTCAACTGAAAAAAATCTAATGTTCCAGAAAATAAGAATGGAAAGAGGTATTTAACTCATATACATATGTTTCAAAGAACAGCAATAAACATTATCTTTTTCTAATATTTGTTTTGTGATTTCACATTGTCATACAAAACTCAGTAAAGTCTAGCAAGTGTTTCTCCAAAATAACTTCTATGAAAGTTATTGAAGTTAAGAATAAATATATACATTGTTAAACTTATTTTTACAAAATAGGAATGGGTCAAATTCTAATTTTATGAAGTTAATCCTTTAACAATATTGCTGTTATAATCTGGCACCTCTTAGGAACATCTTCTTCAATAATAAAGAATGATTAGTTTTTGTTATCCATTTCAGTAATATATAAATATATCTTTATTTATATTTTTAAAATAGATTTTTATCTGTATTTATGTAGAAAAGTGATGCTAATTTGTTTTCAACTTTCTTTGATGCTAGAGAGGAACTAAAGTACTTGAAATCAAATGAAGACATTTATTTTAGATTCCAGTGTTCCAATGCAATAAAATTCTTAATGCACTTGACTGGAAAATGCTCAACTTATCTCAAAATTGTTACCAGTGGGAAATCTTAAATGATGAGAGAGCACATTAAATGCCTCTCTTTTACCTAAACTTGGGCCCAGCTGTTAGGTCTGACAAATAAAAATGATAAATAGGTTGAGAGAAAAACTCCATAAATAATGGAGAGAACACAGACATTTGTTCCCAGATTGTTTGAAATGTAAAATTTTCTATAATCATTCTTATGATGGATGGGTCAACCTCTCCATCAAGACATTCACTCTATGCTCTTCAACCCATCCAGACTTAGAGAGACACCCACAAGACAATTCATAAATATTTTAGAATTGTATCCTGTGAGAAAGAGGGGAGGGGGGGAGATAGACTGTCAACATACAGAAACAAGGTTTTTTTGGATTTTTTTTAGAGTTTTCAGTCATCTAAGTCAGAAAAATTCCAAGCTTAATTATACAGGCCAGCTTTTTCCTTTGTACAATGATTGGAACAGGAATGATTATACAATCTCATTTCTAGCAAAGGGGAAAATGTAAAAAAACTTCTGATTGCTATTCAGAATACTATTTCTACATAGCATTCAAGAAAGCAACTTTAAGAAATAATAATAATAAAATAGCACTAAGAATAATATTAAGAAAAAATAGCATCTAATGCTATTTAATGTCTATTAAGTAATGCAGTTTAGGGACTTCTCTGGATATCCAGTGGTTAACACGCCATGCTTCCACTGCTGGAGGGCATATCCCTAGTTGGGGGAACTGAGATTCCCACATGCTACCAGGAGTGCCCTGCCCCCATGCCAAAAAAAAAAAAAAAGCCAGTTTAACTAGAAAAAGGCAGAAATGGAATATGCCATAAAAATCTAGAGGTAACTGGAGGCTAATTATAACGCATTTCAGTCCAGTTTCATGTATTCCATTAACCAACCTCCAGCCTAAGACTGAGCGGTTTCCATTGTTAATCCACAAATAGATTGTCATTTCAGCTGTCATTTTAAATGATCAAATTTGAAGCTTTGTTTTATCTAGCATGGAATAGAAAAATGTTGTTGCAGTTGGTCTGTGTCAGAGAAATTGTTCATGTGGCCTGAGTTCCAAAAAGCATCTGGCTAATCATTCAGTCACAAAGAACACAGAAATAAATATGGAGTAATTTCCCCTAAGTATATAGGGGAATAAAATTGAAAAAAATCAAGAATATAAAACTTTTTCTTCTTATTTCATGATCCTGCTTTCACTGGAGATTTTTGGTAAAGGATTTAGATATCATGTATATAGAACAATTTGCTCCATTTCACGAGAATTAAATAATAATTCCCCATTCACCACATTGTAAACACATCCCAAGTTGAAATCAGCAGTATATGTTAACTGATGAATTTTTACCTAAACATCCAAAATCAAGCCATAAGTTAGTAAACTAAGACCAAGGCCCATGTGGTAGGCGGGACAGAACATTTTACTATGTATGAGTATTTACAAATCAACAGAGGACTCCTAAGACTGCCCAAGCTGAAAAAACCATGTGATTTAATAACTTGTGATGTGCATTCATTACAAGTGTCCACCTTGTAATGCTATTATCCTTACTTAGATTAGAATTATGAATTAAATGGTAATTTAGTTTGCATTTGATTCTGCTGGAAAAGATTCCATGAAAGTGTTTAAAAGAAGAGCATTTCAGGGAAAATGAGAAGCCTTTGCTGATTCAATCCTCCTGGTGCCCAAACTGCACAAAAGTTACTTAGAAGCAACAAATTGACCCAATCCACTAAGCAGGTATGAGGATAATTTAGAGAAATGAAGCATTTTCTATTTTTAACATTTACTTGCATAAAGTTGGAAACTATTGTGTTTTGAAGAATGAAATGGTATGTTCATAAAGTGGGAGAAATGATCACATTTTCAGGTGGGAAGAAGTTAAAATCAAAGAAAACAGGAGGAGATGACAAGAATGAAGGAGGGCTGTGTCAGTGACCCTGGAGATAGACGGCTTGTGTAAGAAGATGAATTTACAACCAGCTAGATTAGTGGTTGAGCACCGAAGACAAATATAAGGGACACTGAGTTATCAAGATGTCTACAGAGCTTGAGACTAGAAAAGTCTGTAGTCTTCTCAGTAATGATGAAATCACTGTGCAAGTGAGAAATCTTAAAGAAAATAAATTAAGCAATCTGCTTTCATCACATTTAACTTTAATTGGCAGGATGTAAACAACTACCTCCTTAATAACCATGTCACATGAAGCTGGTTTTTGCACTTTATCCATTTGTACCTTGGGCTGCTTTCTGGCTTCTCAAGTTTTAAATTATGATTTTTTAAAAAGAAAAGAAAAAGATCTCTGTTTAATTTTGTGCCATATGGGAATTTTAAAAAACAGTTGGAAGTTTCTCTGGAGTGGCCTTAAATCATTTCATTTGGCCTTCTATAAATAACAAAGTAAGTATAATCAGGCAGAGAGTAGATGGAGACACTGTCTTAAACATTTCTCTAGAAAATGATATACCTTCTGGAGTATGTTGGTTAGTTATTAGTGGTAACCAGATGGAGAATTATACTGTCTCCCCAGGACACTAATGGAAACAAGTTCCGAGATTTGTCTTAGAGTTTTTCCTGCTGAAATATGTTCTAACACAATGCTCAGGGCTGAAATTATCCTGACATTTTAGTATAAAACAGCCAATGTGCACTACTGGCTTTAATGTAATTAGGTAAACCTACCTTAATTAATGAGTGAAGTCGCTCAGTCGTGTCTGACTCTAGTTTTATATTATTTGCAATATGCTGCACAACCAAACCGTATGGTATGTCAAGGCCATTATACGGATTGAACTAAGGCTGAAAGTCAGCCTGCCAGCCTTTACCATAGAGGGCTTCTGGATTTGACCTTCACAATGAGTAGATGACCACCACATGAGAGGGCATGAAGGTTAAAATAAACGAGCAATAAGCTGCAGAGTGGTGATATTTTAGAATTGGGACACGTTTTTCTTCACTGTTTCATTTCCTTAAGAGATAGTACACCAGATTTTAAGAATACAAATGACTGTTGAGTGTATATAAATAAGGTTTAAATTACCCTATAGTTTTTTTTATGAGATATAAATGTGATTACTGCACAGGTATTCTTTTATTTTGAAATGAATAATGTATTTCATGACATTAATGTCCTGTGAGTTAAGATTTAAAAAATCTTCTTAAATAGCTACATTTTCAGTAGGATAAAAAAATAAAGAACAACATTTCTGGAAATTAAAAAAAATTCTATGTTAAAGTTATTCAAAAACACACTATGAAAAAGCTAGTTTATGTAGTTATTGTAGAATGCGTAGAGTCTCATATTTGATTATCTTCTATAAAATAACTTTTCTTTGATAGATTTTGGCAAAGGAAGCACTACAAATGACCCTGAAGACTCTGTAGATACAATAAGACACTACCAGAGTTCCAAAAAGCACTTTGAAGAGAAAAAAAGCAGATCTTCATCTTTCATCTCCTCCATTGATGATGAACAAAAGCCTCTCTTCTCAGGACTTGCTGATTCTCCTCCAGGAATAGGGAAAGCAACTGGACTTGATCTTGAAGAAACAGTGCCCACCTCAGGAAGAATTCACATAGAAAAAAGAAGTCACTCTTGCAAAGGTAACCAAGTTTCTCAGGAATCAGTTTGTCTTATGTCAGTGCTAATCACAAAATGCTGACTTTGTACAAATGAAAAGCCATTCCACATGTTAGTCGAATCTGCAATTTCATGATGTATTTGCAAAGATCAAATCTTAGATCATCTACAAAGTGTCTGCAAGATTCTGGGATAGTGGTCATTATTCCCAATTATAGCATAATAGGTTCTGTGTGGTCAGTCAGGCCTAACACAGTGCCACATAGAACATTCTAGGAATGTCTTTTGTAGTGATTCCATGGGAGAGGGACCAATGAGTATTTGAAGAATTCTAACCCATTGATTCTTATATGTATCTTCTGTGTCCATGAAAATGAAAGCGTTAGTCGCCCAGTCATGTCCAACTCTGTGACCCTGTGGATTGTAGCCTGTCAGGTTCCCCTGTCCATGGAATTCTCCAGGCAAGAATACTGGAGTGGGTGGCCATTCCCTTCTCCAAGGTATCTTCCTGACCCAGAGATTGAACCTGGGTCTCCTGCATTGTAGGCAGATTCTTTACCATCTGAGCCACTGGGGAAGCCTTCTGTATCCATTCCCACCCCCAAACCTGTTTTTATAGCATGAAAGGCCAATTCAATCAAAATACAATAAATACTAAAAAAGAACTTCAGTTTACTGTGAATTATGAGAAAATGGGGATAAATGACCCTAAATAAAATATGCTTTTGATTCAACTCATTGGAACACATTTGTTTATTAGGGATACCCAAATATATGGGCTATGTTTTAGACAATATGCATGAACTGTGTAACTGCATTTAATAAATATATCCAGATTTGATGCTAAAGGATGGAAAACTCAGGAAAACTTGAGGACTACTACATGAAAGAACAATTAGCTAAGCATAACAGGATCTAGATCTACAGATCTTATTATCTCACTAAGAATATGTAAGAACAGGCATGGGCAGACTGCCTGGGTTCCAGGTCCAAGTCTGTGATATGCTCTCTACATGTCTTGACAGGCCCTACTAAGACTCAGTTTGAACACCTTCAAAATAGGAATAATATGTTCTAACCAACTAGTCTGTTGTCATTATCAAACAAGATAATCGCATAAATTCAGTTCAGTTCAGTTCAGTC
Source organism: Bos indicus x Bos taurus (assembly GCF_003369695.1). Taxonomy (NCBI): domain Eukaryota; kingdom Metazoa; phylum Chordata; class Mammalia; order Artiodactyla; family Bovidae; genus Bos; species Bos indicus x Bos taurus. Next base: position 33,910,090 of record NC_040077.1, read on the forward strand.
CAGTCGTGTCTGACTCTTTGTGACCCCATGAATCGCAGCACGCCAGGCCTCCCTGTTCATCACCAATTCCCGGAGTTCACTCAGACTCACGTCCATCGAGTCAGTGATGCCATCCAGCCATCTCATCCTCTGTCGTCCCCTTCTCCTCCTGCCCCCAATCCCTCCCAGCATCAGAGTCTTTTCCAATGAGTCAACTCTTCGCGTGAGGTGGCCAAAGTACTGGAGTTTCAGTTTTAGCACCATTCCTTCCCCTGAAATAAAATCCCCAACTCTGTTTAGTATTTTCTCACAGTTTTTACTTTCTAACACTTTAATCTTTGAATATATTCCTAGACAGATAAAAACGTAGAGATGAAGAGAGTATAACAACAACAAAAAAGAAACTATAACAAAAATGAGGGCAAAATAGGGTGTTCTTGAACTGGCAGGATACAAAATTATGGTACAGGGTAAGTAAATATTACTTATCATTGTCACCATTTTTCAAAGTGACTGTGTCTGATAACAAAAGCTTTATTGAACCTAGGATGTTTAGGTTTTACATTTGTCCAGAGTTACTTTCCCTATTTTACCAAATCAGCTTTTGCCATGACCCCAAGTTGAAGTAAGCTCAGAATATATGCAAATGTTCTCTGGACAATCTAAAATCTTGATGAAGTGAATGAAAATAGTACCTCATTTATCACAATGGAAGAATGGAATATTAGATGTGATTACTAAATGTCCCATTTTAGTTATTTATGAAAACGGATTCTGGGAAGTGCTAAAAATAATAAAAGGTTGCATCATGGAAGTCAGGAGTTCTGAAGAACTTGCTGAACCATCCTACTGTCTTCAAAAGAGTATAACTGAGTGGGCCTGATTTTTTTCAAAATATTTCTTGTTGTTTTCCTCTTGAGTTTTAAACTCTCAAGTGACAAGTTATTAAAGATATATTTGGGGGATTTTATTCAACTTGATGATGACGCTCACTGACAATGAATTCTCATGCCCTTCATCTTATGTTTTTCCTTGCCACTTCTTCCAATTATTTTTAATTAGCTATTTTACATGCACAATAAAAGATAGTATTCTATAAAATCTAAGTTAACATCTACAAATTTTAATTTTCAAAAATGTATAGTGACATCTCTGTTCAAACAAACAGCTGCCTTTAAAACTCATAGTTAAATATTCATGTCAATTGAATAGGCATAATTGATGCTGCATAGAGTCAATCCGGAGAAGGCAATGGCACCCCACTCCAGTACTCTTGCCTGGAGAATCCCATGGGTGGAGGAGTCTGGTAGGCTGCAGTCCATGGGGTCACAAAGAGTCGGACACGACTGAGCAACTTCGCTTTCACTTTTCACTTTCCACTTTCATGCATTGGAGAAGGAAATGGCAACCCACTCCAGTGTTCTTGCCTGGAGAATCCAGGGACAGGGAGCCTAGCGGGCTGCCGTCTATGGGGTCACACAGAGTCGGACAGGACTGAAGCGACGCAGCAGCAGCAGCAGCAGCAGCAGAGTCAATCAGTGTGACACATGGTTAACCTAGATAATTAACATAACTAATCAGTGGAGAATTCTAAAACTTGATTCAATGCAAATTTCTTTCCCTAATAATTTTTTAAGGTGAAATACTGTGTGATTTTCAAGAATTTGAATAATGTGTAGGGTGTAACTGTAACTGTTGTGATTCAAACTACTAAACCCCCAGAGACTTTAGTTTTATCGTCAATAGGAAATGCCACTTACATTTCTAGCATTTGTAATGCTGAATCCAACAGAGAAGCACCTTTGGACAGAACCGAAAAGAGAAAAATCAAACTAAATGCACTCTGATCCTGCTTAGATTGAGGTCAAAAGTTGACTCTAGGAAAATTGTGTACCCAGAACCAAATGAAAGTTTACTTTCTGTTCATCCATTTCCAGAAATGTGTCTTGCAACTATAGCAACATTTTCCAAGGCAACCGAGTGCAGATTCTTTCTGAGCTATATTTAGAAAGTATCTAAAAGGATGTTCATTTTGATTAAGACCACTAAGCAGGATCTCCCCTTTGCACTCTTTTTTTTTTCCCATATTGCTGTTAAAACAAGCTAATCACACATATCCAGATTTTAATAAAAGAGTAAATTATAATCAAGGAAGACTTTACCCAATAGTTTACGAGTATTCTTTTTTGCTAAGAGATTATCAGTTTTTTTCTTGAGCACTGAAGAAAAAATAAAATCTTATATAATTTATTGCACATAATTCACCACTGTTATTTAAAAATCAATATCTTATATATGATTTGAGAATGAGAGAGCTATTAGGCATAAGTGGAAATACTGTAAGCTTTCTCAGCACAAAACTTCTGAGTATAATATGTAACTTTCCATCCTGTCAGTTTTATTGTTTTTGTTTTATTGTCTAGCAAAAGGCTAGACAGGGGGAAACATTGGCATCATCCAGCCATTTATATGAGTGTTCTATTTGTTTGGCATTATTTCTCCAAAAGTGAAAACCTAGTATACTAAAACATTATATTATTGTTTTGCATTTTAAAGTCACATGTGTGTGAATAAGAAATCATACTTTTCAGTGAAAATCGCTGAAGTATTACTTACAAGTTCAGCCATAACATTTTTGATGTTCAGTTTCATAGGAAATTACATATTGTCACTTTAGAAAACAAAACAGCAGTTGTATCCGACTCTGGGATCCCATGGACTGTAGCCCACCAGGCTCCTCTTTCCATGGAATTCTCCAGGCAAGAGTCATGGAGTGGGTTGCCATTTCCTCCTCCAGGGGATCTTCCTGACCCAGGGATCAAGCCCAGGTCTCCTGCATTGCAGGCAGATTCTTTACCAACTGAGCTACTAAGGAAGCCCCTTCCATAGAATAAAGAAGGCTTTAATTTCCTCTGAGGTCTGTTAACCATTTCAATAGTATACGGAACCCTGACCTTATATTTTCCTATTACCATCTTTGGGTGTGCTAATCCCTTTGTTAGAGCTTCACCCAAGTGAAGCAGAAATTGTTGGCACCTCATTAGAGATTTCTATGCATTCAAAGATAAAAGTATAGTGATAGAAAAACCATGAAGAAAAGGTACAGAAATTGTGTCTGCTACCTGTGGATAGGGGGTACTTCTGAAGAAACTGTAGGAAAGGAAGGGATTTCAAGAAACCCTACAAATCCTGTTCCTTGTTTCTAGAATCATAGTTAATTCTCCCTAAATGGGTTACTTTCTATCCAATTTTTAAAATAGCCAAAGATATAAATTCCATAACTTTACATAACTTTTGTCAGTGTTTAATCATAAATACTTGTCCAAAAGAAAAAACAAAAGTCATTCTATCAAAGCAAAATCACTTTTTGTTATTTAAGTCTATTTCCATGTGAAAATGAAGTCAGTCTTTTTTTCTACCAGTCCTCTGAGTGAGGAAAACATACTCCTTCTTTCTCTCTGAAATAAACTCCCAACTCCACCAGTACTGGATTGGTGTGCCATGTGCTCAGTCATGTCCAACTCTTTGAGACCCTATGGACTGTAGGCTTCCAGCCTCCTCTGTCCATGAGATTTTCTAGGCAAGAATACTGGAGTGGGTTGCCATTTCCTTCTCCTAATGCTCTTCCTGACCCAGAGATCGGATCAGCTTCTCATGTGTCTCCTGCACTGCATGTGTATTTTTTACCCGCTGAGCCACCAGGGAAGCCCCAACTAGTATTTTTTCATGGGTTTTATTTCCCAAACTTTCAATTGTTTTAAGCACTTCTTAGATACATGAAATGCAGAGGGTAAGAAAGCATAGTAAAAGTCATCAAAAGTATATTACAGAAATGAGAGGGAAAATAAGATATTATATTTGCCCTCAGATATTGACAACTTGCAAATACAGATTGTTAGAGAAACAGTAAATTAAATGAGGTTCAGAAAATGAACCTCTGTAAGAAAAATGATTAAAACCTTTTTAGACTGAATTCCTCAAGGGCAGGGCCTATGTCTTCTTCATCTCTAACTCCTCTACAATTAGCAAAGTGTCTGGCACATAACAGACATGCAGACCATCTGAAAAGTGGGCTTGAACAGATAAGTGATATGTTTTAAAGTATAGTAACATAAAAATATTTTAAATAAAAGAGCCCCAAGGGAAAATATTGAAATTTAATGTGCATAAATTAAAGGACAGTACAGAAGGAGCTACAGGAAAACATAAAAACATGAAAGAATGTCACGGGACATTAGGACAAAGAGACTTTAGGCCTCTTCCCATCTTTAATGGCTCATTGTTCTTTGGGTCTACTTTGAGTTTAGTTGGTCTAAGGGAATCCTGAAGATCATCACTTCCCCATGGCTCTCTCTTCTCGAACCCACTCTGAATCATTAATTATTCAAATTATTCTGTGGGAAAGAGCCCTAAAATCTTCAATCTGAGGTGAACCAGTACATACATATGGTGCTGTTTCTCCCCAAATGTAAAAGCTCAAAGTCTGTTCTCTTACTAGAGTTTAGGGTTGGCCATCCATGTTTCCCCTTAGCACAAAATAGAAGGGGAAATTGTACTGAAGACTCATAACCAGCTGTGTGGAAATAGGTGGGGGAGGCGGCAGTCAGGATCAGGGTGGATGGGAGTCAGCTACCTATTGGTTGTAGTTGCTCGACGGGTCCCTGAGCCACTGTGGTTCTGTCTTCCAGTTAAATTTCAAGGTCCCTTCCTGCTTGTATTGTGGATGTCTCTGTAGCTATAAATGGGCACCCAAAGAAGCTGACATCCATCTTGCTGTTTCTCACAGATATCACTGACACAAGAAGCTGGGAAAGAGAAAATGCTGGAACTCAGGCTGATGAGTCTAGTCCCTCAGCACTTCAGCGAGCTGCCTGGGGAGTCTCTGAAACCGAAAGCGACCTCACCTATGGAGAAGTGGAGCAAAGATTAGATTTGCTTCAGGAACAGCTTAACAGGTATAAGCAATCGCCAGGCAAAGGAATAACATAATCCAAGCCCTTAGTGGGGTCTGGCTTTACAGTTTGTAAATAGCAAATTCATCCTGCCATAGATCTCATATACACTTTCCTTATACACTTTCTCATTTAAAATAAGACTAGAAGTTGACAGAATTATTAATGTCTTGCAAGGAGCATTTATTTAGAACACTTCACACTTTTGGCAGCATGAATCCTATTTTTTTCTTTACTTGTCATAAAATCAGTATCTCATCAGCATTGCTTGCTTAAGAAACTTCCTTTTTTTAATCCCCTCAAATAATTCATATTTAGTTTGAATTAAACTAAATATGAATTATTTAGTTTAATGATACTAATAATAATAACACCCTTCTTCTTTCAATCCTCCTTTTATACTTTGTGGTGGTTCCTGGTAACTTAGTTATGTGTTATGGCATTTGTTTTAATATTGACAAAATCATTTAAACATTTATTTTTTCAGCCAACTTGTCAAAATGTGATTGAGTTGAAGTCCAGATCCTCTCCATTTTCTCTCCATCTTTGATCTGTGACCTTTTAAGATAAGGAATAAATTTTGGTTTTAGAAAGGAGAGAACCCCTTAACCCAAATCTACATGAGTTCCTTAAAATTAAACTGATCAATCATATTTAAGAAAAATAGATGCATGATACTGTCTTAGTTGTGTTACATGTGGAAAGTGACCTTGATTCAAGGTATTTTCTAGGACACCACTGGGCAAGGTATTCCAATAGTCACACACGAAAAACTGCATGGATTAAGATGCTCAAATCACAGGATTTACTAAATCAACTTAAAACACGCAGTGAGTGATGAGGAGAGCCAGATGGGGTAATTAACACATTTCCAATACGTACAATCCTGGTAAAAGAATCGCACAACCTGAATCCTGATTTACATGACATTTATATATATATATATATCTCTCATCAGCCTTCCCTGCTGATGGTGTGGTTCTGAGGATGAGAATCGAGATTTCCACAAAAAAGGTCCACAGATTAAAAACTGCCCAACAGCAATGACACACACTTACTCCATCACTGAGATGTAAGGTCAAGTACACTTGGCCACAGTATAAGCCACACTCTGGTTTGTTACATCATATTTCTATTCTATCTTTGGGACGTTTTGCAGGTTACTAGCATGCTGTTTGTATTTAATGCATCTTATGAAGTCTGCCCATGTCTAACAAACTACTTGCTTACTCATTATCTATACTTACCACATTCTGTGTGTTTTGCTTATACACATGAACTAGCTACTATGCTTACTTTTTCATGTGTTTTGTTGATGTTGCTTGTTGTTTTATTGTTTTTTTTTAAATCTTTATGCCAGAATTGAGCAGTGTCAAATAATACAGTAAACATAAAAATGTGTGTCTACACAAATATACATTACCATTACCATGAAAGATGAATTAGCAATTAAAATAGACAAAAGGAATTAGAAAACCAACTAATTTGTAAATTTAAATAAACTTGTATGCCTTAATTTCAAAGAAAAGTATGACAATACTGCATGAACTAATGATATTTTTTGTATTTTTTCCTGCAATTTAACCAAACTTTAAAAGTTAAAAAACTGAGATCTATATCCCATTCTAAAGTGTCAAATATCAGTCTTGTAAAACTGAAACATATATGAGAAAATTAAAACAGATGATCACTTACTTAGATTCAGTAATTCCTATTTAAGGTATAAGAACTTGACATGATCATACTTATTATTGCTCAGAGAAGCATATTTAGTTAATTACTACATTTCCTATCTCTCTCTTCTATTTATACCAAGCTACATTGATCTTTTAGCCATAGTATATATCAAAATACATACTGTACACACAGAACTGATAGATGAAAGTGTGATTTCTGAACTTGACCATCCTCTATTCCTGCATATTTCTTTGTGTGTTTGGGTGGGGGTGTGTGTGTGTGTGTATGTGGCTCAGTGGCTCAGTCATGTCCAGCTCTTTGAAACCCTATGGACTGTAGCCCACCAGGCTCCTCTTTCCATGGAATTTTCCAGGCAAGAATACTGGAGCTGATTGCCATTTTCTATTTCAAGGGATCTTCCCAACCCAGAGATAGAACCCACGTCTCTTTCATCTTCTGCTTCTGCATTGTGGGCAGATTCTTTACCACTGCGCCACCATGCAGTATGCATTCAATTCCTGGAGTAAATGAAAAAAAATGACTGAATGAATGGGTGAACGACAGGGACAGTGATTTCTTCAGCACAGTACTTGCACAGCACTTAACAATTGTTCAGCCTAAAGTTATAGCTCTCTTACTTTAACTACTAACAGGATTACTAGGTCAAGTCATTTAAATTTCTCCAGCCACAGTTTCCTTTTTCAACCTCTTCTGACCTGCAATATTATTGTGAAGACTAATGTAATACATGTGGAGAGTATATATGCTACAAAACAGAAAGAGGCCAAACATAATTAACAATGAACTTAACTTCATTTCTATTATTGATACTTGTTTGAGTATATTCTTCTACTCTTCATATATTTCTATGTTACCTAATTTGGATCTTTATTGAAGGTGAAATCTGAGATTTTAATTTTCCCTTGTTGCCTTGTCATGGGTGCCAATCATTGCTGCTGGTGTAAATCAAAGATCACTGAAAAAACTTGCCTTTAATGTGTCCTGGAACTACAGTATAAATTTTAAGGGCATGTACACCTAGTTCCCATTTGGTTTGCAACCACCATTAATAGTATTACTATTAATACTAATACTAATACTAATACTAATGGGCTTCCCTGGTATTTCAGTTGGTTAAGAACTGCCGCAAGACCCAGGTTCAATCCCTGGGTCAGGAAGATCCCCTGGAGAAGAAAATGGCAAACCATTCCAGTATCCTTGCCTGGAAAATCCCATGGACAAAGGAGCCTGGTGTGCTGCAGTCCACAGGGTCTCAAAAAGTCAGGCATGACTGAACAACCAACACACTGTTAATACTAATAGCTGTTATTATTTTATTATGTTAGTTTTAAAATTACTTTTATACAATACTTTTTTTCACAGCCAAACTGCAACTGAATCTTTTTGACATGTCCTAGCACCTGTATCGGAGAAGGTGATGGCACCCCACTCCAGTACTCTTGCCTGGAAAATCCCATGGACGGAGGAGCCTGGTGGGCTGCAGTCCATGGGGTCGCTAGGAGTCAGACACGACTGAGCGACTTCACTTTATTTTTTCCCTTTCATGCATTGGAGAGGGAAATGGCAACCCACTCCAGTGTTCTTGCCTGGAGAATCCTAGAGGCGGTGGAGCCTGGTGGGCTGCCGTCTATGGGGTCGCACAGACTTGGACACGACTGAAGCGACTTAGCAGCAGCAGCAGCAGCACCTGTATGTTTTTGAACATATCTACTTTCTTGTACTAAATTCTAGCTAGCTCTCAGAAACATTTTATTGTCTGATTCAACCTTTGGATTTAAAATCCAATATATTACATTTTTACTGCACAGATATCTCCAAGAACCTGTTTCCTCCATGGTAGAAGGCAAAAGTTTGAAGAAGGCAGCTCGATTTAAACTTCAGCTTTGCAGGATGAGAATCCTGGTATACTTTTTTAAGTTGGATCTACTCTGTTTAGCTTCAGCATTCTATTCAAATGTAGTAGAACAGTAAATTTCTACCCCATTTATTTCATCCAAATACACATATTAAGTACACAGTGCAATAAAAACAAATATAAATAGTCTATCTTGAGTCATCCTGGCTGTTGCTGCTTTTTGCTTTAATGGCCAATTAAACTCTATATGGGGTTAAAGGTTTACATAAGAAATGTTCTTACATACTTATATATTATGCCTACGGATATACATATTTAGGGAAAATCACTAACGCTTGATCCCAAAGCCATGCTTCTCAAACTTTAATGTGCTTTCGAATCACCTGGGGATCTTGTTAAAATGTAGATTCTAAGTCTAGGTCTAGAATCCACATTCTAACAAGCTCCCAAATCTGACCACACTTTGTATAGGGAAGCCCAAGAGGATATAAAAGTTTCAGTGCTGACTCCATCCCTTGCAGAACACTGTTCCTGGTACACTGTGAGCCTTTGATAAGATGTGAATGAAAACATTCATTTTACACAGCTGTTTAGCTATGCTGATGTAGAGGAAGAAAAATAAATGTCCCCCTACCTATTTGAGTTTCTGGCTGAGACCCCCTATAATAAAAGATTAACAAGAAAAAAAAAAAAGAACATAAATGCATTAACATGTATACCTCATGTACACATGGGAGATCCTCAGAGGAAAATGAGTTACTCCCTGAGGTGCCTTAGAATTCAGGATTAAATACCATCTTTATAGGGAAAGGGGCTAGAGGATGTAGGTCCCTTAGAGAAGAGTAAATGATGTTTAAGATAGATGAATGATCCCTTGAAAGAATAGGTGGGAGGTATGATAGTTTGTGACAAAGTTTGTCTTGGTGTGATGCCTCTTCTGTAACAAAGTTCAATCTTCCCTGGTTGTTGAAACTCCCAGGGAAGGGATTTATGACAATTGAGTTCATTCTGGAATATCTGCCTTTAGGCAGATAAGAAAAGTTCAGAGAAAGCCTCTCCCCGCACTTGCTGCTCTCCAAGTGCCTACAGCTCAAAAGAATCAATATGCCAAAGTGGCTTATTTTGGGGTGGCATCTGCTGCTACCCTTCACTGGCAAAAGAAAAAGTTATAAAATTGAGTTTTTCTGTTTTAAAGACCAAGCTAGAATTTTTCAAAATTCTCTCTAATTCTTCCAGAGTAGAATAGATTATTTAGTGTCATCAGAAGAGTCCATTCCAGTTAAACTGATAGATCCTAATCATAAACATGAAAATACAACCTATGCATAATAGAGAAATTCTTTACTAAAATTCTTCTTCTTGAATGTTTTAGTCTTTGGGGGCTGCTGTAACAAAAATACAATAGACTGGGTAGTTTATAAACACAGATATTTCTCAGTTCTGGAGACTGACGAGTCCAAGATGGAAGTTCTGGGAGATTCTGTATCTAATGAGAACCCGTTTCCTGGTTCATAGATGGCTGTCTTCTCACTATGTCCTCACATGATAGGAGGAAGGGAGCTCTTTGGGGCTCTGGCTTATGAGGCACTAATACCATTCATGAAGGATCTACCTTTATGACTTAATTACATCCCAAAGGCCATACCTCTTACTACCATCACATTGTGGTTAGGATTTCGCCATTAGCATTTCAACATAAACATTCAATCCATTGCAAAATATCAGACTATCGTTAATACAACTAAACCAAGTATTCATAATCACTGCAGGAAGACCTTGACCTAGAAAGAGTCTTAAGTATTATCTCAGAAAGGAAAGTAAAAAGTGGAGTATTTATATGACTTTGGAGTTTGGGCCTTTCAGGTTGAAAAACTGAGGGATTTGGGCTAAATTCATAAGATGATAGTCCAGGATTGATGGACACAGTGACGTGAGGATCTTACAGCAAGTATCGATAAATAAAATTTGATTAAGCAAGTTATTTGCTCTCAAGATCAGTTTGCTGTCTCCAGTGAGTTAATCTGTAGAATTTTCCTGAGGGAGTAAAGTTATTTATTCCCTTAGACTTATTTTTCTCAGGCAAAGTTTTCCTGAAACAAGCAACTAAGTCATGTTGATAAAGGTGGTCTACAGTCTCAGCTAAGTCATGTTGGCACAGACAGTCTCGTTCTCACCCTGCAACAGCTGCCCCACCTGCATGTGATGGTCTTCTGGTCAGGAGTCCCGCTAACGGGCCGCATTCTGCTCTTACTGAAGACACACTTCCAATCGGTTTTCCCTTCTCAGACAGAATCTGTGATATAGAGATTCTGTTTCTTGAAGATGATTGCTGTTTGACAAAGGTTTTGTAAGGAATCAAAATCATTATCATAATGTGTGACTCTCTGTTGGGTCTTGAATTTCATTTGTTGATGAAGTTTTTATTATTCCACTGTCCACCCCCAAATCCTTCTACATGTAATGGGTAAGCTACTCCCTAAATGTTAAATGCTGTTCCTGATAGGATAAATTCATACAGAAATATTTACAATGAATATGGAATTCTCTCTGGGGATTCAGAGGAGAGAGAAATTAATTCTGAATAAGGTAAGATTTGGGTGTGCAGATAAAATTTGTGCCGTACTTTGAAGCATGAAAGAAAGTATTGATGCTTAATAAAATAATGAGTCTTCCTTGTTTAGTTAGCACCATAAAAATATTAGATCAGAACAATGGGTAACAAGTAGATAATAAACTAGTTGATAATTCAAATTTTTGGTGTGTGGTTTTGACACCCGTAAGGTACAGTCACATATAATTTATAGCTATTTGTTTAGAAAACATTAAGCTACATGGCTATACATACCAAATATACCAAATATAGAAAACCTGTACAAATAATTTACAGGTTACCATGATTCTCAGAAGGAAAATTTCTAGTGTCAATATTAAAAACTAGAAGAAGAATGATCTTTTTTCATGTTGTCCCGGTTTATTCTGTTCTCTCTCAAATCAAAGGTTAAGTGCTCTCCATTTTGAACTTCACAAATATAGCATGTATATAACTGGGCAAAATTAGTCTATGCTTTTAACATTTTTGGGAAAATTTACCTTTTTCTTGCATTTTCCATTGAAACAGAATAGTAAGCACAAACAAGTAAAGACTTAAAACTTATCTCAAGAGGCATATGGTCTAAATTTTCTGTTTTATACTCACAAAATTCTTTTTTAATACTGTTAACACATGCAAAGGAGAGGAATCAGATCCATTGTATTCTGTTGTTTTTTCTCTTGAATTTTAATTTAAAATGAGAATGAAATTAACAGGCCATTTGGCTACTTGTGAACTTTGGGGAAAAAATGATCAGGCTGGTATTTTGCAAGCCAGATGGGCTATAGAAGCAAGTGAACTTTTATATTTGGTCTGTTTCTAAATACCAAAGGCCCTAAACTATAGATGGGAAAGGAATTTAGCATTGGCAGTACTTAACATTAAGGAAAGAATGTAATGAATAATATATAATACTTGATGTGAATAGGAGAGTGGTAACATAAAATGTTGATAATATAAATTTGAAACACATAATAAATTATCCAGTTGTTGCCATTATGAAAGAAATGTGCTATAATATCTCTTTTTTAAAGAGTAAATAAAATATTCATGAGAAACTGACCAAAACCTGACTTAAAAGCAAAGAGAATGACTGATTAAAAATAGATTCTCAATGTGTTTTTTTCCATTTTGAAATCAATAAAGCTTAACTGTAATGTAATACAATGTACACTGTGAAAATGTAGTCTTTGCATTATGTTTTTCTGTTAAGATCTTATTAAAGGAACAGGAGCAATGATCATTATCAGAGCCATTAGTGTGATATAGCAAGCAAGCGTCTCCGTGCTCCCTCTCCTGTCCTTCTTGTTTAAAGCAAGGCCACGATTCTGTTTGGTGGTGCTGCTGCAGTTTTTTCAAATGTTTTGCAATCCTGAACTATTTTAGGACGGTCTTCCCCCATTTCTGTCTGTCCTGCAGACTTGAATCCCAAATGACTGCAGACATCCAGACCATCTTACAGCTGCTGCAGAAACAAACCACTGTGGTGCCACCAGCCTATAGTATGGTCACTGCAGGAGGAGAGTACCAGAGACCCACCATCCGCCTGATGAGGCCCAGGCATCCGGTCGCGTCCATCAAGACAGATCGAACTTTCAGTCCTTCCTCACAGGTGAATATAGACAAGAGCGTCTCCCGAGGGGTGTTTCCAGGGACCACCTAAATCAGAATCTAATAACCTGGGCTGCTATAGAAAATGCACACTCTCATTTCCATCTCTGTCTCTACTCAATTAGAACGTCTGGGAATGAGCCCTGTAATCTCTGTTTTAAACAAGCTTCCCCATACTATCCCTCTGGGTCGTCCCAGTGCACCAGCCCCAAGCATCCAGTATCGTGCATCGAACCTGAACTGGCGACTCGTTTCATATATGATATTATACATGTTTCAATGCCATTCTCCCAAATCATCCCACCCTCTCCCTCTCCCTCTCCCTCTCCCACAGAGTCCAAAAGACTGTTCTATACATCAGTGTCTCTTTTGCTGTCTCGTATACAGGGTTATTGTTACCATCTTTCTAAATTCCATATATATGCGTTAGTATACTGTATTGGTGTTTTTCTTTCTGGCTTACTTCACTCTGTATAATAGGCTCCAGTTTCATCTACCTCATTAGAGCTGATTCAAATGTATTCTTTTTAATGGCTGAGTAATACTCCATTGTGTATATGTACCACTGCTTTCTTATCCATTCATCTGCTGATGGACATCTAGGTTGCTTCCATGTCCTGGAACAGTGCTGCGATGAACATTGGGGTACACGTGTCTCTTTCCCTTCTGGTTTCCACAGTGTGTATGCCCAGCAGTGGGATTGCTGGATCATAAGGCAGTTCTATTTCCAGTTTTTTAAGGAATCTCCACACTGTTCTCCGTAGTGGCTATACTAGTTTGCATTCCCACCAACAGTGTAAGAAGGTTCCCTTTTCTCCACACCCTCTCCAGCATTTATTGCTTGTAAACTTTTGGATCGCAGCCATTCTGACCGGCATGAAATGGTACCTCATAGTGGTTTTGATTTGCATTTCTCTGATAATGAGTGATGTTGAGCATCTTTTCATGTGTTTGTTAGCCATCTGTATGTCTTCTTTGAAGAAATGTCTATTTAGTTCTTTGGCTCATTTTTTGATTGGGTCATTTATTTTTCTGGAATTGAGCTGTAGGAGTTGCTTGTATATTTTTGAGGTTAGTTGTTTGTCAGTTGCTTCATTTGCTATTATTTTCTCCCATTCTGAAGGTTGTCTTTTCACCTTGTTTATAGTTTCCTTTGTTGTGCAGAAGCTTTTAAGTTTAATTAAGTCCCATTTTTGCTTTTATTTCCAATATTCTGGGAGGTGGGTCATAGAGGATCCTGCTGTGATGCATGTCGGAGAGTGTTTTGCCTATGTTCTCCTCTAGGAGTTTTATAGTTTCTGGTCTTATGTTTAGATCGTTAATCCATTTTGAGTTTATTTTTGTGTATGGTGTTAGAAAGTGTTCTAGTTTCATTCTTTTACAAGTGGTTGACCAGATTTCCCAGCACCACTTGTTAAAGAGATTGTCTTTAATCCATTGTATATTCTTGCCTCCTTTGTCAAAGATAAGGTGTCCATATGTGCATGGATTTATCTCTGGGCTTTCTATTTTGTTCCATTGATCTATATTTCTGTCTTTGGTATAGGAGGGAGGAGGGAGGAGGATTCAGGATGGGGAACACATGTATACCTGTGGCGGATTCATTTTGATATATGGCAAAACCAATACAATACTGTAAAGTTAAAAAAATAAAATTAAATTAAAAAAAAAAAAAACAAGCTTTCCTCAATCCCACCCCTTCTCCCCAATTCTTTTGCTCATTTAAAGCTTGAGAACGATGGACCTAGAAGAGTGATCTTAAAACACTAGTGTTTGTTTGTTTGTTTGTTTTTTAAGAAAAAGCTTTTTTCAAGAGTTAATAATCTACTTAAGTTTATAAATGGTAGATCATTGAAAACTAAAGACTACCCCTGGGTCCAAAAAAACGTTTAGATAAAGGTTTGTAATTTGCTCTAGAGACACTCTTGAACAGGCTCTGGGGAAGGAAGGGGCAAGAACTATGGCCAGACAAGACCTGAGACCAGGAGTAATCAGATAATAATCACATCTGTGCCCACCCATCACTAAGGCGCTCTAAAAGTTTCTTACCTTGATGATGGTAGGAGAAATGTTAGTGTCCTTTATTTTCCCTCTGAAGTCCTGTGAGGAAGCCCTCTGATTTTGTTAATGTGAAAAGTGTAATTCCTTTGGAATTCCATTTTGGGAATCCTTCTTAATCACTTAAATACTGTGGCCAGACTGGACTTAAGAACAGCAATTTAAATAAGAATTTACAGAACAATCTTGCAAAAACTTTTTTAGAAGTTTGGGGATTGAGTGGAAAATGCTCTGGGGAATGAAACTATTTTAATAGCACAGAGTAATGTGCCTGAAGGAAAATAATGCACTCTCTCTAAAGTATGAAGGTAGACATTGATTTGTCTCTAACTGGTTTTGAATGACTGGGAAACATGTGAAATCATGCACCTTGTTTTTTGTTTTCAGTGGATTTACATGACACTTTCTGCCAAGGGATGGTTGATTTTCCTTCCTTTTTCTTTCTCTGTGTTTTCCAAATGTACTCACCAAATGACCCACCTTTCTGATCCCAGTTACATTGGGAATTTTGAGTTAAAACTCATCTGGAAAACTCAGTATGAAATATTGTGTTTAAAATAATAATAATAATCTGATATGGCTTCAGAGTAAAATTAAAGATCTTGGAATGGCTGGGTAAGATTATCTAAACTGACGTCTGACCTCCAATGTCTTGACCCACCTTTGAGAGGGAAAGATTGGTTAAGACCACTAATCAAATACAGATTTATGGGAGAAGTAAGCATGTTTAGATTTCATGGTGTCATTTAGAAATATGTCCAAATGAATTATAAAAATATGTTTTCTTCTCTTTTCTTTCATCAGTGTCCTGAATTTCTAGACCTTGAAAAGTCTAAACTTAAATCCAAAGAATCCCTCTCAAGTGGAGTGCATCTGAACACCGCTTCAGAAGACAACTTGACTTCACTTTTAAAACAAGACAGTGATCTCTCTTTAGAGCTTCACCCCCCAAGGCAAAGGAAAACTTGCCTTCATCCAATTAGGCATCCCTCTTTGACAGATTCATCCCTAAGCACTGTAGGAGTCTTGGGTCTTCATAGGCATGTTTCTGATCCTGGTCTTCCGGGGAAATAATCATTTTGTACTGTTTATTCCACATACAATGTAAGTGCTTTTAATGGCTGTTTTCCTTTTTGTATTTAAATCCTCTCTACTTGACTCAGGGGCTCACAAGTTACCATTATATGCAAAAGTACTGTATATTTTCCTAAATTGACGCTTGTAAGGTAAAATTGAGCAGTTAGGATGTAAATATATGTTTGAACTCTTCTGTTCCAAATGTTAAAACTGCCAGCATCTCAAGGCACCTTACTTTTATTTTTATTTTTTGAATCATGTGCATGTTAGGAAACTCCAATTTCTCTTGCATGGAGACTCCTATTTATTGCTTTTACTAAACCAGTACTTTGCTATGAAAATGCCTTCCAAGCAGGAAAGCAGAGGATAAAATTGTTCATGGATGCAACTCAGATGATCCTCAACTCATGGAAGTTCAAGGGGGCAAAAGGGAACCTGGTCACTTTTGAGAACAGATATCCTTCTGGATTGAGATGTTTATAGATAATTACATTCATTCTAGCACACTGAAAAAAAATGACAGTATAGGAAACCATTTCCAAATACATGAATATAAGCCAGCTTTAATGAGGACAAAAAGGCCTTTCTATTTAAAATTCTTTCTCCAACTGTATTCACAACTGTATTCACAAACTCCCTAAAATATTTTCCATTGGCACATTTCCTTAAATGCTTAGAAACAAGTTTCTCTAATTTTTATTTTCTTTTTTATTGGTGGGTGGTGTTGGAAGGGAATCATCTTAAGAACTGCTGAAGTGCTACAGACACAAACTAATATCCACAGCTTTCTTCTGACTCACATTTTAGGGCAATACTGAATTTGATCAGTAAGACTTTTGATCAAATTAGCACACATTGTTTTCTTTCCAAAAACTGCAATTTTAGTGGATTTATGTGGCAAAAGTAGCTTCCATTAAGGGTATATTGTTCTGTGACTTTCTAATTCCAGCTATAGAAAAACGGTATGCATTTACCTATCTATAAAGAAAATGGACAAACCAGCAGAAAAAAATGTTCAACTTTATTTGGTTGTTCAGACACATCTACTAATCAAAGAGTAACTGAAAATCTATTATATGTGAATTGGGCTGAATATATATTGATTCAAAATATCAGAATATATGATGGAATATATTTTAATATATTCAACTGTTAGATTATTTTGGGAGAGTGGTGACATATGTCTCTTGTAAAATCAGCATACAGATAAGTTGCAAGTTAATTTAAGATTCTGATTAGCCAAATTCCAGTTAAGACGTTTTATTTTTCAATTGATTTGAATGCAACTTTACATTTATTATGGACTGGTTCATTGTACACTTTTCTTCTGAACAAAATTTCAAAACTTTTGAAAGTTTCTTCATCTTTTACTAAGTTTTACACATATATATTTTTAAAGAAATACTGTATCTGTGTATATTATTAAATGGATTTATTTATGTCCCTCTATGATAGAAATATAATCTATTGACTTACTTTTACCTTTGGCTAGTATATTAGTTTCAAATACACGCAACTTATTTAAATTTACAAAAACTTTGCACTATTTAAAATATAATTAAAGTGACCTTAAATTGCTCCCTATATATTGTTTAATGGTCACATAAATTGATAATCTGTGTGGAAGGCAATCTGTAGGCATAGGCATGTTTTATCCCTGCTTAATTTTTGAAAATAAAAACATAAGCAATCAAATACACATGACAGAGTGTGTACACAGACCAGTCAATTCAATAAAAGTATAATAATTTTAGCCAGCTTTCCAAATTGTTGGGTGTTATGCAGGTAGAAATTTAGGGGCTAACTGATGATTTCCTTTCCTCACTCAACAAACTTTTATGGGTGTCTAGCAGAGGAGAAAGAGAAATGGCTAACTGATTCAGTGGACAACTTAGGGATTTTGTTTCTGTTATGTAAGGCAGATTTTTGCAGCTGCAACAAATTTCAGAAGGATTGTCAGTCCAAGCTCCAGGGAAGTTCAGAAAGAATTCAACAGAGAATGTTCATTTGTAGAGAATATCTGGCAGGTGAGGAATTCAGATCTGATTGATTAGCGAATGCTTCAACATTTGGTATGACATACCTAAAATTCAGCCTCCCACATAAAGCTTCTATACTTCTTTATAAAAACTAAGCATGAAGGAATAGGAAGACGGGAAGTGGTGTGCAAGCATCCAGCTTGTTTAAATTCTAGTATAACATGAACATTTTGTTCTTTGTAATTCCTCAACATAAAAGAATTTCTTGATATTAAAATCCAAGTCTCAGAGGGTGGGACAGGATTAGGAAGGTCCATTCCTACAGGATACTAGCTTTTTAGCTCAAGCAATATAAAGATATGGTGAGTCAAGTATAGACTTAACAATCAGAAGACTTAACACTGAATTAAACCAAAGCAGTTGTCTTAATTTACAAAACTCATCCCTTGTCCTAGCCAAATATCTAATCCCTAAAGTCACTGTCACTTTCCCCAGTCACAGTCTGATCCCTCCATCGTGGGATCCTGCTGAGAGCCAGGTTAACTACTGTAGCCAATAATGGCGGTATAGCAACTGCTCTCCTCCTAGGTGATTAGAAGCATTAACATAACACCTTTTGGCTTCCACCTAAAAATAATATTACCTGGTCTCCAGGTCTAAATAAAATAGCATCTTAATCTAAAATTTATCTGGGTTAGATGTTATTAATTGCTGAGCATCAATTTGAAAGACTTACCAGTTTACCCTGTAGGGGAGTCCCATACTCTTAATTAGTTGAGGAGAAAACCAGGAATGAAAAATGCAGAAGGCATGTTCTTGCAGGGTTTTAAAATAACCACTCATTCAACATATATGGAAGGAAGGGTTACATTTGGGACAGCAGAGCTTCTTAAGTCCATTATAATAGGTTGGTCATCAGAGTTAGTCAGACCTAGTCAGACCTTACTGACTCTTCCAGTAAGAAGATAAGGAAATTAAGTTAGGGCAGAATAGCATTTGGTGTCAGGTTTAACGTGTATAGGGCTTCCCTGGTGGCTCAGATGGTAAAGCGCCTGCCTGCAATGCGGGAGATCCGGGTTCAATCCCTGGTTCGGGAAGATCCCCTGGGGAAGGAAATGGCAACCCACTCTAGTACTCTTGCCTGGAAAATTTCCATGGACTGAGGGGCCTGGTAGGCTACAGTCCACAAGGTCACAAAGAGTCAGACACAACTGAGCGACTTCACTTTCTTTTCTTTCTTTCTTATGTGTATATGACTGCTGCTCTCAGGGTCCTTCTGGAGGTTGATCATTAACAATGGTTCTAAATGCCTAAAAGAACAAGGTCCCTATCCAAATGTTATTGTAAAATCCTATCATATGTTATCTAAGGATAAAATTGATCACCCGAAATGCCTATCTAAAATAGGAATTATTAACAATAGTATATTTTTTCTGAATGCTTTTTATGGTCAAAAAAGAAATCTGATAGAACTAGTTACTAAAAGTGAATTGGAGTTTGTCAAATGCTTATCCATGGTTAAAAACTCAAAGTAGAGCAGTTGTTTAAGTAGATTTCTAATTGTAAATCAAAATTCTTATAAATTACAAAAATTTTAAATGTTACTAGACTTCAAATAATATTTTTTGCTGTACAACCAATGTGTCTATTGAGTTCAAAGAGGCACCTAGAAGACAAGATGATGTCATTGGGGGTGGCCCTTGAATTAGCAGCACTAGCTCCAACCACCTGGGAACCTGTTAGGAATGCCTATTCTTAGACCCCACCCATTCTATTAAATCAGAAACTTTGGTGGGAAGTGAGGCCAGTAGTCCTGTTATAACAAGCCCTCCTCCATATGATCCTGATGCACATGAAAACTTTGAGACTCATGTAGTGCTCTGCAGTTAGACCAACTTGGGTCTCAGCACAGGTTCTTTCATTAATAGCTGTGTGACCTTAAGCAAATTAATTAACCCTTCTGAGTCTTTCTCCAGAGATAATGGTACCTGCCCTGAAAACACCTGAGGAGGAAATAACATGTAGGAGAGTGCCTGGCACATAGTAGGTGCTCAAAAATGCTAGATTCTTTGGCTCTCATCCAGGAACATAACATTAAAAGCAATCAGGAAAATAAGCAATTTTCCACAATTTAGCTTTTGCACAATGTGCAACATCTCCAACTAAATGGCTGGAACCAAGACTAAAGCTTTTGTTTCAGAAAAATGCCAAGTGTAGCTATTGTTTTCTCTCTCCTAATTGTAGTTTGCACTGTTAGGTTTCTAGCTTTAAAATGATACTATTTACAGTAATAATTGTGAGTATGAATCTCATGGTTACAAACATATCTACTTTGAATGGATGTTAAATGCCAAGTGTGCAAAAATGGTCTGTTGAATTCAGTACAACTAGTATGTATTTCATGAAGACTGGCTCCCTAATGAACCCTCTTTTGATCCATCATATAATTCCCTAATGGTTATTTTAAAATCATTTTCAAAATACAATTTTGAAAAAATGTACGTTTTTTCAGAAAATAGCAGTTTACGGTCTTAACCTTAACGGTTCTTTTCAGACATCAAGGCCCACTCCCTCATGGCACAGATACATTGTACAGAACAAGCCTGCTAAACTCTAGTGTGGGATAGTAGTGATGGCTAGAGACTCAGTGTGGTAAATCTCAGCTCAAGTCCTACCTCCTCTACTCACTGTCAAGGCAAACTCTCAGTGAGCTCCAGAATCCAAAACTATAAAATGAGATAACATCTTAAGTATCTCAAAGGGGTGTTAAGGAGTCTCTGAAATATATTTGTGGAAGTGCTTTGTAAAACGCAAGGTACAATAAAACTATAAGACTTAATGCATCATCACAAAGATGGTGGTATTAGGGTACCAGTGCCGCAGCACTGCTTATGTCTTCTAAAAACCTTCTAGTGCTCTTTCCCTTGCCTGACACTACCTGAATTTAACCTCATGACAAAGATCTATAGGGTGATTCTCACGCAACTCGCAAAGATCCATCTGCTCAGAAAAGGAGAAAGCTGGCATTAGGAAGCTTCCTCTGCCATAACACCCCAGTGCGTGCATGCATACCCCAATACTTGTCCAACATCACTTTTGTCCAAGATCCATAAAATTATTAATATATCTACATTGCAATTGTTTTCTAGATATGTGATAGCTTCCCCTTGTCCCTCTTATTTGCGTGTTCTCCTTTAAAGTTGTTTTCTTGTGGTTCTCATTAACTTATTATGAAATGATTTCAACCTTTTAAAAACTAAAAGGGTAGCCTTTTTAAATGCTTTATAAAGTATTAGGTATTGTGACTGATCAATGCCCAAGCTTAGAACAATTCATTACATGCTTTTGTGATACAAATACACTGTAAGAATATGCAATATAGAAAAGAAAATCCACAGGAAGACATGAATTCTTTTTTTTTTTAATGTCAAGATACTTTATCCTTTTTTTAAAACTGGTCACAACACTAAGCTTCTGGCCCATATGAATTCTTAATAATTGACAGCATGAAAAATAAATTATTATGACTTATTTATATAAACTACTAAATGGGAGTTGAGAGAGATGACAAGTTATTTAAAAGTAACACATTATTACTATGACTAGAATAACACATCTATAGAAATGCAATGTTAAGAACAATTGACCAATTTCATTGTTCTACTAATCATCACTCAACTTTCAAATGAGAATACCAAGAATTACTACAGAAATGCTTCCAACAAAATATTTTTATTTTGAGAAGTGGCAATAGTAATATGGTTACTCTTTAAAAGCTAATTTTAATATGAAAACCCAGATGAATTCCTGAATTGCAGTCATAACATCTGCGACTTAATTTATGTTTTAAGAGACAAAAAATAATTCAGCACAACTGTGGTTTTAAAGCACTATACGTTTAATCTGTATTCTTTGTACCTCCATTGTCTGTATTTTAATGCTGTTTTTGAGTTGAAAATAATCAAATAATTATAACTGCTAGCATTTAATCTGTATTTTTAAATACTGACAATATATTGTTTGAGTATTTGAGAAAATCCCACGTAATTCCATCATTTTTGTGTTATTCAGGAGTACAATTCAAAGATCTGTAATCTTATAATTAACTGCTTTATATAGTTTCATCAAAATGGCCCTATAATTACAATAGCATTGAAATAATATGGTACTCTCCTAACAAATACTAAGGAAATAGATAAAAATATTGGGGAATCCCTAGTTTTTAATCTGGGAACCTGCCAACTTTAAAGGCAAATTACCTATTTTTAGCTGAAGTTTATGTTCTATAATTTTGATAGGAATATGTATACAAGAGTGTTTGCTGGTTAAATAATACATTTCAAACAGTAATGTGTGTAATTACTGGAAAATGTCAGTCATCTGATACAAAGAATCTTGCTCACATCAGTTAAGTAGTAAGTACCTTGGAATGCTTTAAACATAACGAAACAATCTACCAAAACACGTATATTTCCTAGTCTTTATGCACATAATGTAGCATGAAATCATGATGCTTTTGAAATACTCTGTGCAGAAATATTTATTTTTTAGCAAATATTTTCTTCAGATTGGTATGTGATATTGACAATGTAATCTACTTGCACAACTAGTTTTGCAATAACCATCCACAAATAACTGTAAATAAGAAAACTGTAAATTTCATGTAAAAATGATTGCAAAATTTTGGTAGCTAAAAGTGTACAAGTTGTATTGAAAATATAGTATATATACATAATTTAAGAATGAAGCATATAATTTCTGATCTATTTATACATGAAAATTCAAGAATTTGTAAAAGATATTATTTTGGGGAAAAAGAAAGTAAATCTCATTAGCTACTTAGGATACTTTTATTAGGGAAGCCAACTCTTTCCAACATTTTACTAGATACAGAGATAGATACAGGCATGGTGGTGCTGATATATTTCACAAAATCACATAATTGTTAACAGTGCTACAGTTTTACTGAGCTCCACTGGGGCACTAGTAAGCTAGACTGAGTGGTAAAAAGCATTAAATTTCAAAATAAACAAATGACAACCCTTCACTTTTTGCCTCTCAAGAACACAACAGTAATTTACTAAAACACTGTTTATTTAAAATTTCCGATGACTAAACAGGCTTTAATTTACATGAGATAAAATTTTTTATAATGTATGCTTGATACATATTTTTCATCTAGAATGAAAATACTGGGATATGATTTTCATTTGCCTATGCTTCATACATTTTTAATTCTTCCCCTGGAATCATTTATCTACTATTTTTTTAAAAATCAAACTCTCTTTAAAGAAAACTTTTAAATAAAACTGATTGATCATAACACGGCATGTTCTTAGCTAAGGGCTGTTTGGTCTGTTTAGGGTTGAAATTACCCACTATTCACTTTTAAGGTTTAAAAAACCAAGAGAACATTGCCCTATTTGATAAATAAAAAGCCAAACCAAATACAGAGTAGCAGAAAGCACTGTACTATCTAGAAGTGAAGCTGATTAAAAAATACGAAAGTATGAAAAAACAAAATATTTTTTAAAAGATTCTCTTGCCTTAAGATAAATGTAGGGGTAATGCATTTAGATTGCCTGGAGAATCCCAGGGACGGGGGAGCCTGGTGGGCTGCTGTCTATGGGGTCGCACAGAGTCGGACACGACTGAAGTGACTTAGCAGTAGCAATGCATTTAGACAGCTTTGGGAAATTAAATACATATTCTCAAGTTCAGTTAACCCTAAAGTCTTTTATAAGTGGCCTATAATTTTCAAAAGAATATGGATCTTTAATTAGTATGTTTCTGGACTATCCATACTAGCAATGTTCAGGTTATCCTTTGCAATTTCAGTAATCATAACAATATAAAATGTGATTAAATACAGTCAACTAAAATGCAAATACCTGTATCTCTAAAGTACATATTTGTGTCTCCACGCTTCTGGGAAAAGGTTCTGTCTCCCCCTTCATGCAAGGGCACACACATAGACACATACACTATCAGAAGAAGGGGTACTGATTCCTGGCACACTTGTCTCTGAATATAGCTATTAACTATGCTGCTGCTAGACCAATTCTTCTCACTCCCTGTAAGATTTCCAAACTGCCACCATCTCTGACGTTGCAGAAGGGGCACACCTAAAGACCTAAGTGGCACAGAGGCAAGGAGCCTACTGCTCCCCTCAGGGCAGGGCACAGCACAGCAATGTAGAATTGCCACCAATGTCTACTTACTATGTATTCAGATATAGAAGCACATCTGAAATTTGAATGCTCAAAAAGTAATACACAAAGCTGCTTATCACCAAGCTACATGGGTAAAAGGAATGTTAAGTAATATAAGGTTCTTTTCTTTACTATGCTTTTTAAAATAAGTAGACGTGGCAAAAAACAAAAGCACAAGTTTCCCAGGATTCAAATAATGATCTGATAGTGAGACAGAGAAATTTTTCTTAACTTTCCCAGTTTTCTGCAAAGTACTTTTGTGCTCAGAACTCCACGTTACAGGGCAATTTGAATTCAGTAAAGACATATGTAATTTTATGACCTTATTCTAGACTATAAATTATTTGAACAGTATTCATTTAAAAGCCCTGCCTGTATTCATCACTATAACACAAATTCTAAATATTTTTCTTTGTATCATCTAGTATTATGAAATCAAGACACTCTTAGATGATACCTTAGCATTATACATTTATTTTAAAATGCTCAATTTGCTTTGAAAATGATTTGTGACCAACAAAAATGTGATATTGTAATATGTTTCAAAGTAATAAAACACCCATGGTTGCATTTTAAAGTTTAAGAGAAAAGAAGAATATACTAACCTGAAAAATGTATTAATTTTACTCACTAAATTTAATTTACCAGATTCTAACAAATTTACTCCTATTAATTTCCCAGAAAACTGCTATAAAAAAACATATCATTTATGTCTGTCAAATATAAAAGGACAAAGAAAAGCACACTTCTGACATATAGTATTTGTTTGTTCAGTTTTGTAATGCCATAACAGTGACCTTGATTTATATATTTTACTTAAATCATCACAATTTATATTTTCAATTACACAGATTTTATCTACATTAATAAATTTTACTCTCTTCCAGGGTAAATGCCTTTTCTGGAAATAAACATATCTCTTGACATTTTTCTATTATATTTTGTTTCTGAATGCATGCTTGATAGATCAAATGAGCACAGTCCTTGAAATTACACTTGAAAGTGGACCAAATTAAGATTCCAATAGTATTGATTACCCCCTGATGTAATTTAAAATGTGTAAACTGCCACTCAAAATAGAAGTGCAATACCTGACACTTAATCATTTGGCAGTCTTTTAAGCATAGGTGAATTACTGCACTGTTACTTGAACTGAAGTATCTCTTAATATATATGTTACAGATTTTGTATGATGCAAAACTTTACAGCAAGCTATTTGAATGTTTATTAAAAAAATTCTAAAAATGACATGGAAACATGTTTATTGTATAAATAAAAGCACTTAGACATTAAGAGTGTACATGATTTAATAATTTCCATCATCATAAGAAAACTGGGGCATGAGTTAATTAGTACAAACTACCACACCACATTCACATTCATGTTCGTTATAAAATGATTTAATTTTTACCTTAGTAATAGATTCTGTTTACATTATTTTAAAAGCATTAAAAATATGAATTGCATTTTAGCAGAAAAATCCTGGTAATGTGTTCTCTATGGCTAATGTTTATATAAGATTTCCTAATGTGTACAGATTAGAAAACCAAGCACTAGAAAAATATGTAATTGTCCTGAAGGCCAAAATGACACCAGTGTTTGAAATAATGTTAATTTGGGAATTTTACAGGAAAGTGATGATTTTGCAAATCTTATTTCTAGATTTATGTTCTCCTCATTAGTATAAGAAAATTTGAAAAGAGGCTAAATAAAATTCTATGGATTAAAAAAAAAGATTATCTAATGTGAAGTGCAAAACAACTGTCTGACAACCAGGTTGGGCTGGCGTAGAACATCAGTTTTGCTAAGAGGAAGGGTTCTGAGGTTAAAAAAATTCAGAAAAAACTGAGTCAAATAAATTTGAGATTTTCTGTACCTTACATTTTATTAAGCTTCCTGAGGAAGATGAGGCTTTCCCAAATACGCTTGGTCCTGGGAACTTCTTCAGACCTTCTATGACCAAAAGTCATAGGAACACCTTTGGTAAAGGATGAGTTAAGATAAGCGTGTAAAAGTTCTAACGCAAAGTGTCATTTGACAAAACTTATATGACTCATGTCATACCATTTTAAAAGTTTTACCTCAACTATGGAGCGTCCAAATAAGGAAAATTATAACTGACCTCAGAATAGTACAATTACTCAACCAACTGTACACAGTGTCGGAGAAGGCGATGGCACCCCACTCCAGCACTCTTGCCTAGAAAATCCCATGGACGGAGGAGCCTGGTGGGCTGCAGTTCATGGGGTCACAAAGAGTTGGACACGACTGAGTGACTTCACTTTCACTTTTACACAGTGGAGAAGGAAATGGCAACCCACTCCAGTGTTCTTGCCTGGAGAATCCCAGGGACAGCAGAGCCTGGTGCGCTGCTGTCTGTGGGGTCGCACAGAGTCAGACACGACTGAAGCGACTTAGCAGCAGCAGCAGTACAAAGTGTATGTTAAGATTCCATGCTGCTGAGTCACGGTATCACCCTAATTCAACATGAATGATACACAGTGTGTTTATATGATCTCTTCCCTACAACACTGTTAATTAGAATTCTGTATCTTTTATGCTTCAGTTAAAATGCTCTCACATTATCAAATATATGTTCATGAAAAAAATTAACAGCCAGAGGACAAAATTACATGATTTATTCATTCATACATTTTTATAAATCTAACCAAATGAATTTGACAGCTAATTATATAAAATTATCCATATCAACAAGAGTATACATTACTTCCTTTCCAAGTTTTTTTAAAATGAAAGTTGATTTATAATTCTGTATCTTTATAAAAGTTTTTTTTAAGATACTACATTCATCCTCCATTTTTATGAAACTTATATGAAAAACTATATTATTAATTCAATCACAAGCCATATTAAAATTATGTTAATTTGTATTCACCTTTAAGCTAGAAGATATTCAATTAAAGTGTAATAAAAGTATGTGGTTTACTAACTCTTCATTTAGAAAGACTGAGGCGTGTTTGCCAAGGGACTGATTAACTACAGCCACTTATATCAGTAATCTTAAAATGCTAAGAACCTGGTGACTCCACTTTCAATTTTCATAGTAAAAAATGAAATGCTGTCTACCATCCTCAGGACCCACATCACACTTACTGAGAAAGACTTATGGGTTTACTAATGTCAAAATCACAGACTAATGCTGTCAAGAAAGTCAAACATGTAATTTCTAAACATTTAAACAAAGTGGTAGATTACTTGATTTTTAAAAAATTTTTTAAACAGCTAATAGCAATATGTATAAACAATGTAGTTTAAAATAACAAACTTAAATATTGAGATTTCATTAAAAATATGTCATTTGCAGAAAACCTAAATTTAAACAAAGATGCCATTTTAGGTTATCTATACAGAGAAAGAAGTTATGTTCATTAAGAATTTTGTTCCACAGAAGACAATAAAACACACTGAAGAAAAACATATACTGCAAAAAAATTTAAAAAGGAAAAACAATGCCTCCTGTAGTTTTATTTCACCATAGATTATTTATGGTCCACCTAATGTGATTCAGGATAAAATTTTAGGAACTACAATTTTCTTCTTCACAGGCAAAGAGTCGCAAGTTTCTATTTTCTGATTATGTGAGCAAATAAAAAAAA
Organism: Bos indicus x Bos taurus; assembly: GCF_003369695.1. NCBI lineage: Eukaryota > Metazoa > Chordata > Mammalia > Artiodactyla > Bovidae > Bos > Bos indicus x Bos taurus. The sequence continues at coordinate 33,937,718 of NC_040077.1, forward strand.
AAACCCCTACTATAAAGATTGCACAAAATCTAGGCTTCCCTTTCTGGCTCACCTTCAAATACCAACAACTACAAACAAATTTTTCAAAATATAATTTGTAACCTTCAGGTAAGTATAAATTAGTTTTATCTAGGCTTGCATCATTTAGCTTCTTATACAATCTATCTTTTTAAATATATAATCTATCTTGTAATTAAGAAACAAAATTAAAGCTAAGAGGTATTTATATCACTTAATTATACACCTATGTTGATTATGCAGATATCTCTAAAGTCATAACTTTACTAAAAGCAATAATATTCCAAATACAAAAACATCTCTCTTATTGCTTTACACTGTGAGCTAAAGTAAAAACTCAAGAGAAGAGATTCAATATATGGAATATGGAAAAGCCTTAGAAGCTTTAATTCTAAGGAGTCCAGTTCATTTCTTCTAAGCAGAGAAACTCACAGTATTTCTTCAGCTTTCAAATTCTAGACATTCAAACTGCCATTGTGCCCTGCAAAAACTAATAACAGGCAAAATCATCGTTTGGTAACAACAACATGGTTTTTGTCTTTAATGTTTTGTCTCTAATTATATTCCACAGAAGCATTTTCTCAAGACGAGAAATTTTTACTAAGGCTTGTAACTCAAACCAGTATTATACTAGTAGGATCAAGTTGACCTCATAATTTCCACATAACACAAATAAAACAAAACCCTGAAACACTTAAGAACATGTGAAATATAACCTTTCCTGTAGCTTCAATTTAAAAAAAAAAATGGACTCAGCCTAATAGCAACAATTGAAATGAGAAAGGAATAGTTCCATTACCTATCATAGATGAACATTTCCTATCTCTTTCAGAAGAAAGATCATCACAAGTGAAATACTTCTTTATAAATTTGCCCTTAAACATGATTTGGAACATAAACTGCCAAAATCACTGTCATAAAATTTTAAAGTATTTTTATGTTTAATATCAAGTCAAATTGGTTACTTGTACCACTACTGAATTTTATATTTGAGTTATGCTGAAAAATATAGAAAAAGAATATGGCTTTTAAAATATATTATCTCCACTACTGAAATCAGAGATCATTTACATTTTCTGATCACTATGAACACACACAGAACACAGTATAAACATCAAAAGTGTGATACAGGATACTCACATCGTCATATACGAAACTCACAACCCCTTGTTGCAAGTGGTCTCTTCTCCTAAAGAAATCTTTAAACAAGAAGTTATTTTCTGTGTTACAGTTTAAAATCTACTTTTAAATAACTGGTGCCCCCAGGTATTACAAAAGGAATAATTTTACACTCTAGTAAATCTCGTGATTTTTTTTTAATGTCCCAGGCCACTGAGATATGAAGAAAATTTTCCAAAACTGAGCTATAACATTTTTCACTATTTATATTCCTAAAGTTTTAAAGCGTTAGAACTCTGTTAAGATCTAACAGTGAATAAAGAGGGGAAGACACATAATACTATCACTTTGCTGAAGGAAATGAGGGACATCATTTGGGGAAAAAAGTCCCATAATACTGTGCCCATAAATGGTCCATACCTGTCAATGCTCGAAGCTTCACACAGCAAGCAACATAATCATCAAAGAAGATTCGGCCATTCTTGCTGTAACGTTTGACAATGGTAGTTACTGTTTGAGGACTCAACCTATAACCTAGAAAAAGGGATGGCTAGATTAAAACTTCTAAAACTACACATCATAAGAACACCATTAACCAACAATGTATTCATGTAAATAAAGTTATAAAACAAATTAACTTTCAGAATTCATTACATAAAAATATATTTCGGAAACAAAACACATTCCTATTGAAATTGATCAGGAAAGGTTTCATTACTAATAGCAAAAGTGGTACATAAATTTCACAATTCCTGCTCCATAAAAAGTCAAAGCTAGGAAAAAGAAAACAATTATCTTTTTGTGCTTGTAAAATATATTTTCATTTTGAAATAATGTCTAATGTAGTCACAGGTTTTTTAATTCATCAATTTTTAAACCCTGTAATTTTAGAGTTCTTCAAAAACATCAAAGCAAAGATTATTAGTGATCTTTGATATCATTCAAACCTGTATTTCCCATTGACTGTATTGTCTTACAGTCAAAGAAAATTTGAGAATCAACATGGTTACTTAGAGGGGGAAGAAATAGGGAAATGTTATTCCATTTTGGCCTATAACCCTTATTCTGTTTCTTCATAGACTTTTCATCTTAACCAGTCTTTTTACTCTTTCTTTGGTTCTTTGCTGTCTAGCCCAGTGGACTCCAAAAGTTTTTGAATGTATACTTTGAGTAAAAAGTTTTGGATCATTCACTCCCATTACATGTATATTATTTAGTCTTAAATTCTATACAAGTATTACTATTTGATGATTTACATTTTAAAATATATAAAAAATAAAATTTAAAAGAATGGAATAAAAGTAATTAGAAATATAAATTATTTCACTTGTTGCCCCCCCTAGTGATGGTCCTATGTATTTAATGAGGTGTGTATATTTTACTGTGAAGAATGCTGGCCTAGACATGTTGTCTTTGTATATTACTGGATTAGACGTAGACAAAAGACATTCATCCAGGCAAAGGGAAAAATAATGAAAATAAATGCAACAGAAGGTAATTCTACAAATACTTATAATGAAATGCAATCCAGGAAACTTGCTAAAAGTAACTGAAAGGAAAGGTATAAATTAATAGAAGTCAAACATGCAAGCAAATGTTATTATATAAAAATAAACCCTAAGCTTTAGAGAGTTATGATTCAGGTGGATATGGGACTGATAAAATTCACAAGATTTTCCATAGCATTCTCAGCAAAAAAAAAAAAAAATGAATATTTTAAAATATATCTGAAGACCTAAAATTTGAATAATACAGAATACCTCTTTGTTACTTACATTCAACTGCCTATGTGAATTCTTTGGTGGTTTTCTTTTTTCCAAATGGTTATATTAATTTTCCAACATTGTGCAGAATTAAGAACCAAGTTTAATTCATTAGGAATTAAGACTCTATAATTAAACTATACAAGTTTATATGGACAGGACTATCCCTAAAATGACAATTAAAATGTCTATTTATAAAACAAAATCATGGTTTTGACTTTAAACTGAAATTTGAAATAATTTACACTTGTTTAGATTTCTGAAAAGTACAATCTTTCAAAAGTTAGTTTTGTTACAAAAGCATTTTATTTAGAAATGAATGTAAATAAAATCACAAGCATAAATACAATTAAGAAAACTACTTAAAACTATGTTACTATAAGCAAGTTAAATGGACTGTATGTAGTTCATGGAATTCTCCAGGCCAGAATACTGAAGTGGGTAGCCCTTCCCTTCTCCAGGGGAATCTTCCTAACTCATGGATTGAACCCAGAACTCCCACATTGCAGGCGGATTATTTACCAGTTGAGCCACAAGGAAAGCCCAAGAATACTGGAGTGGGTAGCCTATCCCTTCTCCAGGGGATCTTCCTGGAGTATTGAGCTGGGGTCTCCTGCATTGCAGGCAGATTCTTTACCAACTGAGCTATGAGGGAAGCCCCAAGCAAGTTACACACAATTCATATTATCATTTTTTTAAAGAAAACACACTGAGAACTTTAGCTTATCAGAGATATGATAAAAATAAAGTTACAGTCTTTTGAGATACTCTAAAATGTAGATTTCTCATTTTGAGGGTTTTTTTTTGTGTGTGTGTGTCTACTGTGTGTTCTATACTACATAAAGAAGATGAAAAACTAGACTATGTATGGAGACCTGTTACTGAGATAAGCTTTTGCCATCAAATTAGAGATCTTACCAAGTTACAAAAGTATACAATATAAATGATGAGTATGAACAATTAGAATAAATTTAAGTATATTCAACATGAAATTAAAAGACGCTTACTCCTTGGAAGGAAAGTTATGACCAACCTAGATAGCATATTCAAAAGCAGAGACATTACTTTGCCAACAAAGGTCCGTCTAGTCAAGGCTATGGTTTTTCCTGTGGTCATGTATGGATGTGAGACTTGGACTGTGAAGAAGGCTGAGCACCGAAGAATTGATGCTTTTGAGCTGTGGTGTTGGAGAAGACTCTTGAGAGTCCCTTGGACTGCAAGGAGATCCAACCAGTCCATTCTGAAGGAGATCAGCCCTGGGATTTCTTTGGAAGGAATGATGCTAAAGCTGAAACTCCAGTACTTTGGCCACCTCGTGTGAAGAGTTGACTCATTGGAAAAGACTCTGATGCTGGGAGGGATTGGGGGCAGGAGGAGAAGGGGACAACAGAGGATGAGATGGCTGGATGGCATCACCGACTTGATGGACATGAGTCTGAGTGAACTCCGGGAGTTGGTGATGGACAGGGAGGCCTGATGTGCTGCAATTCATGGGGTCGCAAAGAGTCAGACACGACTGAGTGAGTGAACTGAACATAGGAAATTCAGAAACTGTTTTATCAACCAGAAGGCATGAAAGATTATCCTTTGAAAAGCTCACAAATAAAATGGTTTTGTTAAAGATATTTAATCAGAATGTATCTATAACCTTGAAATCAAACCGGACAATAGCTGCTGAAATAATATACCCTTTTATTACTTAGCAAGTTTAAACAATTAAGATTCATCTGATCAAAGAACAAAGACGACCTGGATTTATTTAAAGAATTTTAATATGCTTACCCATAGCAGCAATGGCTTGATTCAGTTCATGATGCTCTACTGAGCCACTTCCGTCTTTATCAACAGTTATGAAGTTTTGCTTCCAGGAGTTAAGAGCTGCCCAAAGTTCTTTGAATTCATTAAATCCCATTTTTCCTGAGTAATCTCTCTGATAGTTTTATTAACGAAAATAAATTCTGATACCAAAGAGAATTTAACCTGAACTCAAAATTCCAAATAAGTGATTAAAAAATTTTAAGCTCACTTCTGCAAGAGTTAGCCAATTTCGCATATAAATAGATTTGTGTAAAAATGGAAAAGAATGGAATTCAAATAGGATGTTACAAAGTATTTTTAAACACTCTAGTTTACTATGATCATTTATACCTAAAAACTGCCTTAAGGGTAATTTTGCTATATTCTAGTATTTTTTGTTTTTACTCAAGGATACATCCAACATGGCAATCATAATTCTGCAGGTTTCCAAACTGAAGGCTGTAAAACATATTTATTATCTGAATTAAATTCTGCCCTATTTATGTAAAATTACAACAATTTCTGTTTTTAAAACAAAACATTTACCAACTGACTGCCAAAACTATCCATCACTCAATGAACAAACTCTGACTGTTAGGCATGCATAGTGAAAGAAAAAAAAAAAATTACTACCTTCATATATCTACTAAAGGGATTTGAGTAATTAAATAAGCAATTATAAAATACTGAAAACTAAACAAGGGGAAAAAAGGGCTTTAGTCTTCCTAACACAAATGCTAAGTTGGCTTAAGTAGTTCTCACGTACTGAGATCACAAAACTTGAAAGTGTTAAGAGATTTGGTTAAAGCTTAGGGCATATGGGAATGAGAGGCATATAATGACTTCAGATGAGGACCAGATCATGAGTTTTGAACGCCACCCTAAAGGTTTAGACCAATGGAGGTTACTAGAGGATTGGAGAAGGAAATGGCAATCCACTCCAGTATTCTTGCCTAGGGAATCCCATGGACAGAGGAGCCTGGCGGGCTACAGTACATGGGGTCGCAGAGAATTGGACACGACTTAGTAACTAATCAACAACAAAGGATTTTAAGGAACATAGTGGCAATTCTAAAATTTCCATTTCAAAAACAGTAGTTGACAAAGAAAGACTACATAGAGAGTAAAGTACGATGAATCTGGATGTAGGTAAATCATTTGGAAGTTTACTGCACTCAACCAAGTAAGAAAGGGATAAGCTTCAGAACTGAAAGGAACTGCTTTTTCTTGGGGAGGGGGAAAGAAAGGAAGAAGAAATATAGATGATAAGATAGTTGGCTATCTTAAATCAGAAATATTAACACTTCCATATTTAAAGAACTATAAATGAGGACTTACTAGGCAAAATTTGGATCACAATAACTGGAAAATTTTGAAAGAGATAGGAATACCAGGCCACCTGACCTGCCTCTTGAGAAATCTGTATGCATGTCAGGAAGCAACAGTTAGAACTGGACATGGAACAGATTGGTTCCAAATAGGAAAAGGAGTACGTCAAGGCTGTATATTGTCACCCTGCTTATTTAACTTATATGCAGAGTACATCATGAGAAACGCTGGACTGGAAGAAACACAAGCTGGAATCAAGATTGCCATCAAGAAATCAAGAAATATCAATAACCTCAGATATGCAGATGACACCACCCTTACAGCAGAAAGTGAAGAGGAACTAAAAAGAATCAAGAATCAAGAAATATCAATAACCTCAGATATGCAGATGACACCACCCTTATGGCAGATAGTGAAGAGGAACTAAAAAGCCTCTTGATGAAAGTGAAAGTGGAGAGTGAAAAAGTTGGCTTGAAGCTCAACATTCAGAAAACGAAGATCATGGCATCTGGTCCCATCACTTCATGGAAAATAGATGGGGAAACAGTGGACACAGTGTCAGACTTTATTTTTGGGGCTCCAAAATCACTGCAGATGGTGACTGCAGCCATGAAATTAAAAGACGCTTACTCCTTGGAAGGAAAGTTATGACCAACCTAGATAGCATATTCAAAAGCAGAGACATTACTTTGCCAACAAACGTCCATCTAGTCAAGGCTATGGTTTTTCCTGTGGTCATGTATGGATGTGAAACTTGGACTGTGAAGAAGGCTGAGCACCGAAGAATTGATGCTTTTGAGCTGTGGTGTTGGAGAAGACTCTTGAGAGTCCCTTGGACTGCAAGGAGATCCAACCAGTCCATTCTGAAGGAGATCAGCCCTGGGATTTCTTTGGAAGGAATGATGCTAAAGCTGAAACTCCAGTACTTTGGCCACCTCATGTGAAGAGTTGACTCATTGGAAAAGACTCTGATGCTGGGAGGGATTGGGAGCAGGAGGAGAAGGGGATGACAGAAGATGAGATGGCTGGATGGCATCACTGACTCAATGGATGTGAGTCTGAGTGAACTCTGGGAGTTGGTGATGGACAGGGAGGCCTGGTGTGCTGCGATTCATGGGGTCGCAAAGAGTCGGACATGACTGAGCGACTGAACTGAACTGAGGCAAAATTTAATTTTTTCTAATCCTTATCATTACATTCCATTAGCATACTGATTTATCTCAAGACTTATTATACATAGTCCTGATGAAGGAGATATTATGTCAGTACAGTTCAGTGAAGTTTACAAAGTTCTTACTAGTAGCTCCTTAAGATAAACAAATGAATAAGCAAAAATGCTTAAAATTATTTATGCTATTTGATAAAATATTTTGAAATTTTTATAAAGAAAAAAACTATTTCAGCTAAATTTTATACCTATTAAAGAAAATTATAAAATAATCCACACATTAAAAAAAAAAAAAACTTTCTTTAATGTTTCACATGGTATCAATTGTAGAATAGATGGTTACGGTATTTTCAGACTGGTAATTCAATTGACACTGAATAAGCAGTTACTATGAACCAGTAGTGTATGTTTTGTGATTTAACATAAACATGCCTAACCTATAATAGTCTCAGTTTTACAAATAAAGCAACTGTGGCCCAGAAAGATAAAGTTTCCCAAGTTCACAGAGCTAACAGGTGGAAGAGAGAGGATTGGAGACCAATGCTCTTTCATACAAAAACTTCTCAGGCAGGGACAGGGAGAAATCTCTGGAATGCCATTCCATCATTTTGTCCAGTAAATTAGATCTATTTTGCCTTAAAGTTAACATAGCACACATTCTTTAAGTGGAAGAATTTGAATAGATGATAATAAATGACAAAAATTCAGTCAACCAATAACCAGCTCTTCAATCAGTTTCAAAATAGAACCAAATGTAAAAGTAAATAACTTGACAAAGAATAGAAGAGAAGTTTTAGGAGAGTTGACAGATTTTCACTCTCTCCCCACACCACATTAGAATGGACAGAATTAAACTGAATTTTTACAACTTGTAATCCTTTAGAGAATAAGAGAGGAAACCAAGGAAAAAAACTGTGCAAGTTGAAAAGTAGGTGGACATAAGTTGCCAAACTCCATCTGAGAAAGTAGCTTCCTGATCCTGCAATAAGAAAAGCTGAGAAGCAGCCTTATTATCCTGGAGGAGACCCCAAACTTTTGCAAATTGGCAGTACTTCTGAAAATGGATGTGAATGTAGAGACAAAAACAGAAGGACTGGTTGAATGCCTATTTAAGGCGCCTTTGAAGCCCAAATCTTCTCGCTTCAGCCGCATGGATGGCTGCCCTGTCTACTCCCAAGCCAGCAGACATCTGGGATTTTATTTTCCGGAGGGTTCTATGCACTGCAGGAAATCAGGAACTGTTGAAGACAGGACTGTCTATTAAAACAGGGAAATAAAGTGACAATTTTACAAAAGACTGAAACCCTCCTGAGTCCTCCCTCCTTGGCTCCAGAGAGCAGATCAACTGGACAACCAGCCCTGAAAGAAATCCCTAAAGATCCTGACGCCCAGTGTTGCAGAACAAACTGCCCAGCTGAACCACCAGGCTCTGAAGTCTGGAGTCAACACCCAGCCCAACTCTCAGGGCTTCTGACCAGTATTTTAGTTAAATATGAGCAACCAAGCCTCATCAGACATCTGAGAAAGGCAGCTAACATGAAAGACAGTCAAATGAACAAACCGGGGAAAAAACATCGAAGAAGCCGGTTATGTAGGAGGAAAAAAACCTGGAAAAAAAATTAAAAATCAGAGAGATAAGGAAAGACATCACATTCATGAAAAAAAGAACAACTGCCTTTGGATTTTAAAAACATGATAGGAGAAATGAGAGCCTCAATAGGACTTCAGGAGAACATATACTAAAATTGGAACAATACAGAGACAGTTAGCACGGCCTTTACACAAGGATGACACTCAAGTTCCTGAAGTGTTAAAAAAAAAAGAAAAGAAAAGTTGAGGTTGTTGTGTACGCTCTGTAGCCCACCAGGTTCCTCTGTTCATGGGATTTTCCAGGCAAGAATACTAGAGCGGGTTGTCATTTCCTTCTCCACTCCTGGATCTTCCTGACCCAGGGATCAAACCTGTGTCTCCTGCATTGCTGGCAGATTCTTTATCACTAAGTCACCCAGGATTTCCCCAAAAGTAGAAGAAACCAAGAGGCAGGAGAGAAAAAGAAAAATGACCCAATCCAAATGGCAGGCACTCCACAAAGATAAAATGGAGAAAAGGTCACTGAAGAAAACTGCTCAGAATGAAAGCAAATGAGTCTCGATTGGAAACTCCCTCTGTATCCCCCGCACACCAAGGAATAGCACTGTGACATTTCAGACCAAGGGCAAAGAGAAGCCCTCACAAGCCTCTACACACTAAAAACAACTAATACAATTATGTAAAGTTTAAAAATAAAATAAAATTAAAAAAAAAAAAAAAAAGGCGCAGCCGCGTCGGGGCCCGCGGTGCCCGCCCACCCCCGGGAGGCTCGCCCGGGCTGCGGTGAAGAGGACGCTCCGTAGACTCGGCGCCGGAAATTAAAAAAAAAAAAAACAGAAAAACAAATGACATACAGGCAGAAAACAAAAAGATCAAACAATAATGGAAGCTGGAAACAATGGAGCTTAAAACTCTTAAGTCAAAATGTTTTGTAATCTGGAGTTCTATACCTGGCTAGTCACTTGATTCTGAGGACACAATGAAAGCATTTTCACAGAAAGTCTCAAAAGATTTGTTTCCCATGTACTTTTATTAGGAAGCTAATTAACAATGCATTTTATCAAATTTAAGATGAGAACAAGCGATGGAATGAAGGGGAGATGCAACTCAAGAGAGAGAGGAAAGGGCTCCAGATGAGTGCATTATGACAGCTATGCACAGAAAACGAGGCACAACAGAAAGCTCCAGGATGGGGATTAATTTCAGAAAAAGCAGTTATATAAAAAGGAAAATTAATCATATATTATTCTAAGACTCAGGAAGAGCATTTAGACAGTAACAATAAAGCAAATGCTGATTACTGACCTAATGAAAATTACTTAACAGCTATAGGGGATGGAGGGGAAGGGAAGGGCTCCTGTGCACAGGGCAGGGACACGCCTGAAACGGTTACAGCCTCATTGTCCACAGCAGGACACAATCACTGATCATCATCAAAACTGAAAATCAGCAGCAATAAAAGCATGCTATTTGAGATATGGAGGCACATTTCAAAAGAATTAGCTGAAAGAAGTTGAAAGAGATTTTTCCTAAGAGTGGTTAACGTCATGGAGGGGGAATGCACACCGAATAGTATTTACTTAACAAGATTTGTAGCATTATTCGACTCTGCATTATGTGTGTGAATGTATGTGATAAAAAAGTTTTAAAAAATATTTCAAGTATGGAAACTAAAAAGTTAGAAAGTGAATTTCCTAGTGCAATTTCAACAGAAGGGAAAAAAAAAGATCTCACGAGAATAAGTTCCACTAATTCCAGACTGTGTTAAACACTTCTGAAGTTCTTCAGCATCCACTTCACCATCCTGTTAAAAAATAATTATAATCTGATTAATAAAAGAAGTTATATAAAAGCATACTAAAGTGCTAACTAGCTGTTCAAGGCCAATGAATAAATATGCAGTCTTCAAAATATTACTCTATTATCAACTATAAAATTATAGAGATAATTACTGATGACAAAGACACATTAGAGAACATCACACAACATGAATACTTTTTCACAATCAAATTTTATTCTATTAAATTATGCAGGCATTTCACATATAATTTATATTCTCTACTTCTGAAAAACAGCATAATCACTCTGTCCTATAATAATGCAATGTAAAATCTTGTGAGAATCATTATACTTCTACTATAAAAAGTTAGAAAAATGCCTAAAATGTGTTCAGAGAAGTCTCAAAATTTTTCTTTCATGCTTCTTTTGAGGGGAGCTTATTTCTAAAGGATACTGAATCTTTAACTGGGAAGAGAAAATATCATTTTCCTTCACATCTTTACTCTCAGCTCGAGAGTCCCCCTACATTTTGGTGCTACTCTTCTGAGTTTTGCCCAAATATTCTTTGCCATTCTTATGGGAAAAAAATCTTTTATCACAAATAAGAAATCACAATCAAAGTGAAACAAGTTGAATACTTTCATTATGTTTCAGTACTGGATCCTCTTTTCTAAAAAATTAAAGAGTATTAATAATTTACTTGGAAGCATCTCATACATGGTCATGAATTCAAAACAAAAGCTCTGGGAAAGGATTAAGGAAGCAAATTTAAAGCATGTAATTTATAAGAATCCAAAAAACAAACAAACAAAACTTTTACAAACTAATGCTAAGAAGTATTATAAACACGTCTACGGAGCATTATAAACACTTCTAAGGAGTACTATAAATATTATCAGGCAAGTGAGAGACTAACTTCTAAATTTGAAAAAGTTTAAAAAAACTCAGTAGTTACATTAAATTATATTTTAATGCAATATTTAAAAAAAAAAATTAATGCAAAAACATCTGTGAAAAAATATCCAGTTTTTAAATAAAGGCTCTGAACCTGTGTTTGCACCATTCACCTCATTTGTCTCTCTTGATATTGACCCTGTTTAGGTCTGTTAGATTTACCTGATGGTCTTAAATTTTTAAGATATTTAAGTATATACCAGTTTATTTATTGCATTTTAATCTGCTTATTTTGGGGAAATAAACCCAAGTATTTGGTAGAACAAAAATTTAATGGAAGTGTCAAATAGTACAATCATAGCAGATCATTGTTGACAACTGTTACAATGAAATAGTTTGTAAGTCAAATAAAGGTCTCTAAATATACATGTCTGTTTCTTATATTTTAAGTTGTAGTTTTATAAAATGAGTTTGTTATATAGTCAGCTATAGATTACATACTTTTTCCCAGTATTATACTACTTAAGAGCTCCTTGCAGATAAGAGTGGTATAAGGTAACAGGATTGCATTTAGCTGCAAATAATAGAAAATATTATCAAAGGGACTTAAAGAAATAAATGCTTATTGGGGCTAAGCAGATCTAGACTCTGTGGCGACTTAACGAGGCCATCAATCTCTTTTCATATTTCCAAATCCCTCATCCACAGGCCTTTATCTCAAGCTTCTGGCCTCCAGATCACAAGATGGCTACAGCACCTCCATACTTCAAGTCTCCTTTCCAGGCAAGTAGTCGCCTTTCCAGAAGGAGGAAAAAGGACTAACACTAGTTTCCGTTAAGCTTTCCTCATTTGGAAAAGGAAAGCATCCTAAAGAAATTGCACCTACATCTCAATGGCCAGTATTATGGCACATGGCTACCTTTACACAAAGGTGTCTGAGACAGGATTAGGGTTTTCCAGCCTCTAATACACATGAAAAAGGAAAAGGACGTTTTGAATCAAATTTGGCTAGCCAAAACAAAGTGTTTGCAACACATAATAATTCTGTGTATATATATTTCTAGAAAGACATATGGGATCTAGTGAACTTTAAATGAATGAACAATGAATGGAAAATGTTATCAAACTTCTCTGAAATTCTAACCACTCAATAAATCTTGACTACTGTAAAAGGAAAGAGACATGGTCTGTGTCTAAGACTCAAGAGTGAATCTCTGTCTCTGCTCATTATTTGATATTTGCACCTTCATTCCACCCCATCTCCTTTACCTTTTCCTGATCTGCTTTACCATCAAGGCTCTCCCAGAAACATCCACAATGTACAAGTCTCTGTGATACTCTGCCCCAGCTTCCTCAAGAAGATTTACATATATATCACTTCTTCCCAGATGGTATCTGGCTCAGTCTCCATGCATCACCCTGGTTTCTCCTAACATGTTAGACACCAAACTAACAGACTTTTTAATAAGATAATTATGACCACCCTAATTTCTGATCTCAGGAAAAAAAACTAGATAAGCTTAAAATACAAATTTCATATACATTTTAAATGATACAGTAAATAAAAGAGCTTGACATTTGTTTTATATTGCAATAATTTTTTTTAAACTGATATTTGTGCTGTATATTTAGCATTTTACCTGGCCAGCAATAGCAAGGAAGCATTTCCACATGGGGTCTCCTGTTGAAATACTGCCTGGATAAGCTGGGTGTCCAGGGTATCCTGGCTGTCCCAATGGATTGCCAAAATTTCCAAACTAAACGAGTGAAAAGGGAGGAGGTTATTCATATAAATATTACCTGTTATACACTAAATTTGGTTTAAAAGAACATATTTATGATAAGTCCGTTGAAAAGTAAAAATTGAGTTACTGAAACTTCCCAAATCATCACAAAAGCTGTTAGCTACAAACTGTTAGTTGCCCTGCGTTACTTAATTCATCTCATTAACAAATATTATCCAATGTTCTTTAAAGTCTTAAAAAAGAAGTCTCTAGCCTCTAAGAATGAGGCGTACTTTAAAAAAGTGTTGATCATCATCACAGAAGCAAAAAGTTAAAAAATATAAGAAAATTTCACCTATAGTAAAATGAAAAAGTAGTAAACCTAAAGATACATACATAGAAGAATACATAGTAAATACAATGAAACTCTGTCCATGACCAAATCATGGGAAAGTGCATAGGGCTTAAACATCCTGAAACAGCCACCAAAAATCATGTATTGTTTTAAAAAGCAAGACACCAATGAAGAGAATAACAGGTGGTAATTCAAACCATGGTCCTCTTCAAAATAAGAACAACAACAATACCAACAATAATACTAGCTAATATTTATTGAGAGCTTGTTATATCTTAAGTACTGTTCTAACTACTTTCTCACTACCATGTGAGTTCCCAACAAGTCGGTGAGGTATGAAAGTACTATGTCCTCTTTCAGTTGAGGACATAAAACTTCAAGCAGTTTCCTGGATTAGTTAAAGTTAAATGGCCAGTACCAGGTAAACCGTGATTCAAGTATAGGTAGTCTGACCTCAGAGACTACATACTGTTTGTTTCTTGCTTTGGCTCTGGTAATTGTTTTCTTTTTACTCTGGAACTTTGTATGCATTCTTTTATATCTTTGAGAGGCATTTTGCGTGCTTGTTGCTCTGTCATGTGTGACTCACTGCGACCCCATGGACTGTAGCCTGCCAGGCTCATCTGTCCATGGAATTTTCCCAGCAAGAATACTAAAGTGGGTTACCATTTCCTCCTTCAGGGGATCTTCCTGACCCAGGGATTGAACTCACATCTCCTGCATTGCAGGTGAATTCTTTACCACTGAGTCACCGGGAAAGTCCAGAGAGGCATTTTTTTCAGTGTTTTTAATGAGTCTGGAGAATGAAGAAATATCTTGACTATCTTTGAAGAATGAGCAGAGATTGATGGAAGGCAAAAAGAGAAAGAATTCTAAGTACTGGTTGAGGGGGGGGGGGGCAAAAAGGAGCCTTTTGTAGCAGTTTGAAAATCTGCAGCTTGGGATACAGTAAAGGCAAAAAGGAATGACCTATGGGAACACCAGGAGATGTGCTCAGGGATGCAACCAAAAACTAGATTAGAAAGCAATAAAGTACAAGAAAGAAAACAAAAAATGTTAAAATAATATAATGAATTTTTTTAAAAAGTGACTGTTTAAGAATTACTTCTTTGGGACTCCCCTGCTGCTGCTAAGTCACTTCAGTTGTGTCCAACTCTGTGTGACCCTAGAGATGGCAGCCTGTCTATGGTTAAGAATCTACCTGTTAAAGCAGGGGACATGGGTTCAATCCCTGGTCTGGGAAGACCTGACATGCCACAGGGCTATTAAGACCAAGCTAAAACTACTAAGCCGAAGCTCCTGAGCCCATGCTCACAGCAAGAGAAGCCACTACAATGAGAAGCCCACATAGTGCAACTAGAGAGAAGCCCCTGGTTGCTGCAACTAGAGAAAGCCCGCAGGCGGTAATGAAGATCCAGCACAGTCAAATAAATAAATAAAATCTTTTAAAATAAATAAATAAAAATAAAAGTTACTTCTTTGAAAAGATGGACAGGCCAGTTTCCAGGAAAAAAAAAAGAGAGAGAGAATATAACCACAAAGAGAATTAAAAATATATATATATATACATATATATATGCTGCTGCTGCTAAGTCGCTTCAGTCATGTCCGACTCTGTGTGACCCCATAGACGGCAGCCCACCAGGCTCCCCCATCCCTGGGATTCTCCAGGCAAGAACACTGGAGTGGGTTGCCATTTCCTTCTCCAATGCATGAAAGTGAAAAGTGAAAGTGAAGTCGCTCAGTCGTCTCTGACTCTTCGCGACCCCATGGACTGCAGCCTACCAGGCTCCTCCATCCATGGGATTTTCCAGGCAAGAGTACTGGAGTGGGGTGCCATCGCCTTCTCCGATATATATATATATATATATATATATATATATATATATATATATAAACAAATGCTTATGAAAACCTTTTTACCAACACATTTGAAAAGGTAAATAAAATGGACCTTCTAAAAAGAATTTAAATTCTATAAATTACAAAAATATACTGAAGGAAAAAAATCCTATTTCTAATAAGGATAACTATGATATAAAGATCAACCTTAAATTTAAAAACTGCATAAAATATTATTTTTTGAGTTACCTCACTGATTGGGGGAAAGTTTCAGGCCAGTACTGGGGGACAAGTCTTGATCCAGAGGTAAAAGGATTAGCAAAATTCCCAAAGCAACTTTTGCCCTGAGGCAATAACAAACACCTAGACTTTTGGTTCTAAGGCCTCCAAGGACTTGGAGAGCAATCAGGGCCTGGGGCATATCCAAGAATTTAAGGCTTACTGGAGACCCTCACCTCCTTAAGGTTCACAGAAGGAAGAAAAACTGAAAAAAAATTTTTTTCTGAGGGGCCAAACCAAGTATAAGCATTTTGCTGTTGTTTAGTCGCTAAGTTGTGTCCGACTTTTGAGACCCCATAAATGGTAGCCAGCCAGACTTCCCTATCCTTGGGATGTCCCCACAAGAATACTGGAGTGGGTTGCCATTTCCTGCTCCAGGGGATCTTTCCATACCAGGGATTGAACCTATGTCTCCTGCACTGGCAAGTGGATTCTTTACCACTGAGCCTTAGTGAACCTAGACCCTTTACTGTAGCATCTTAAATAAAGTTTTACATCACTCTTTGGTAAGTATCCTTTGCTATCTAAATAGTATAATGATCTGATACTTGCTCCTACCTTTTTTTTTTTTAAGAGAGATGAAAAGGCTTTTCTGGAACATTTATTTATAAATGATTGAAAGTAAAAGTCCCTCAGTCATATCCAACTCTTTGCGACCCCATGGACTACATAGTCCATGGAATTCTCCAAGCCAGAATACTACATTGGGTAGCTTTTCCCTTCTCCAGGGGATCTTCCCAACCCAAGGATAGAACCCAAGTCTCCTGCATTAACAGGCAGATTCTTTACCAGCTGAGCCACCAGGGAAGCCCAAGAATACTGGAATAGGTAGCCTAGCCCTTCTCCAGAGGATCTTCCCGACCCAGGAATCAAACCGGGGTTGCCTGCATTGCAGGCGGATTCTTTACCAACTGAGCTATCAGAGAAGCCCTTAGAAAGTTTACCCCTTTTCTTTTACTCTTGGAACTTATTCTTCATTCTATTTCTTCCATGAATAGCTCATGTGTATAAGTTTTCTATGCTTAACATATATCCTTATGCCTGAAAATTCTGACCACACTGTAATACTACCTCAAAAATACGTATAAATTTTGTTGTATATGCTGTTACCATGTCGATACTACAACTCCCAACTCCCAAAGGTGATGCAGGATAAACAATTAAGTAAGTATAATCTTCTCCCCCACAACCCAGCCCCCCAAAGTTTAGAAAAGACTGCCCTTGGTAGAGTAATAAACACTAGAAGGCATTTAGCATATCTTAATTTACTCATAAGCAACATAAAGAACTGAAAAGAAATGGTCAAAAAAATTCAGGGAAAGGATGTCTAGCAAAACTGAGGAAGCGGGGCGGGGGAGGAGGGCTGAAGGGATGGTGGACCAGAAAAGATACTGGGAACAAGAAGGATGTTTTGTTCCTCTATCTTAAGAAAGAAATTTCTAAAAACACTCCATACCCATGGTTCCACAAGGATTCGCCTAAGGGGCCATCAGGCACCAGAACACCTGCGGCTTTCCGCTTGGCCCCCGCCCCGGCTTCCTACACTGCGCAAAGTCCTGGCGCCGCCGAGTACCAGAAGCAGAAGTAAGCAAGGACCGACAGAGGGTGAACCCGGCACATGGCCACCGCCCGCAGGGGCCTCACATCCCGCGGGGGTGGAGGCCGCGCCGAACCGGCCAGGACTCACCCCTCCTCCGTATCCCGGGTAGGCCATAACAATCTTGCGAGCGTCAGCCGTAGGGTCGGCGAACGCCCGGCTGAGAGAGAAGCAGAGCTCTAGGTGCAGGTGCAGGCGCAGGTGAGGCTGAGAGGCGCACTTGCAGCGCCTTTCAAGTCCTAGAGACCAACCTTTTCTGAGTCCAAACCCAACCTACTCGGTTCGGATTGGCTGAGACCTGCCCTTCGCAGCCTATCCGGCCTAGGCCCGCCCCTTCCCCAAGTCTAGTCCCACCCATCTCGTCTCTGATTGGCTTCACGCGCCCAGCCTTTTCCTACTCCGCCCCTATTGACTAGCTTAGGTCTCGCGCTCTAGCCTTCCGAAACTGCAAAGATACCTTTGCTGCAGTTAACTTCCACGCTGTTTGGAAAGGCTCTCAAGGCTGGTTTCTTTTCACCTTAGAAATCCCAGACCAGCCCGCCCATGGCTTCTTTTTACGTATTCGTCCACTTTTTAAAAGATGGACTACGAAATATATATCTGTGAATTTCAAAACTTGCAGTTACTTACATCTCTTTTTCCGTGGCACCAAAATTATGACACTGACTTCTACTCCAAAGGTAGTGCGTCTAAGCTAAAACGCTCTTGACACCAGATTTTACAAAAAGGTTATTATAGCTTGTTTGGTAGATAAATGGTGACAAGAGTTGCCAGATTTAGCAAATAAAAATACAGGATGTTCAGTTAAATTTTATTTTAAAATAAACAATGAATTAAAAAAATATGAGTATGTCCCAAACGTTGAATGAGACATACACTTGTACTAAAAAATGATTTGCTGTTTATTCGCTGATAATTTACAAGGCATTCTATATATTATCTAGTAACCCAATAGATGACTCAACATTTGGGCAAACTCTTAACTCTTGAGCTGTGCCTCCTCATAATATCCATTGAAAGGAGCAGCTTGTTTTTTAATCACTCAGTGAAAAGTTAAATGCTTAATTACTTTGATTTATTAAGTAATAGTCATTGAACAGTACTGCTTTTCTCTGGAGCTCAAGTGGATTTTGCAGCTCCAGCTTGAAAAAAGGAAATGCACATGGGAAGGACAGCTGTAAATTTAGTTTAGAAACAAACAAAAAGACCATGATGATATTATTTTGAGTTACCTCTGAAGAATAAGACAACTGCTAAAATGTTTCTTAAAAATATGGACGAAAAAATAAATAAATAAAGATGTGGAAGAAAGTGTTACCTATTGGCAGGGGAAATTAACCTTGCAAAGCTGAGTAACTACAGAGGAGGAACTTGTTCAGCTATCCTACAGAGGAGGAACTTGTTCAACATTGTAAAACCTAATTTTCCCAGAAAGAGACAGAAAGGAAGATTGCTAAGGTACAAAGCACCCTTGAGAAAGTGTGCCTTGGTTCCGCTAACGCGATAAGAAATACTTTGGCCAATGAGGTTAAATTGGCATAAATAGATAAAGGGGGATGGTAAAAATTTTTTGATAAGAGAAAAGAACATTTGACTCATTAAAGCATCAAGTGATAAAACATTACAAAGCGAAACAAATTGAAACCAATTGATATCATTTCAAGGGGGCTGCAAAGAGCTCTGGTATCATAGTCCTTTATGGCTCAGGGCAGAGAAGAATTCAGCCACAGCAAAGAGGTAAATAAGAAGTGGTTTATTAGAATAGGACACCTGTGAGACTTACAAGAGGGTGAGTGAGAAATGTCGTGCCCCAGGAATTTCATGGGCTACAGTTTCATAATCAAAGGAAGAGTGGCGAGGGGGAAAAGACCTTCTTTGTCTTTCTTGAGTAGATGTCGTGCTTCCATCATTAGTTCCTCTTCCAGGTTGAACAGGGTCGTTTTCTTGTCCCTGTGTGATCAAACTAGGTCCACAAATTGTTTTTTATGTATGCAGAGAGCATGTCCTAGGGATCACAAATTTACTGAGCTCACAGGGCAGGATGTGCCTCTCATACCACCATTGCTTTATTGTTTGGGGGCGTATCCCATTGCATCCTGTTGCATGGTTTTGTTGTTAAGCAAGCCTGCTTGGTTTTGTGGTTAAGCAACCCTCTTAATTTACAGGGTTCTCTTGTATTTTTCTATTTACAGTCCCCTAGTGTGATTCACTATTTAAACACTGACTTTGTCCATTCTGTCCCTATCAAAATCATTGCAAAGTTTTATTCTAGTTGATTAACTACATATTCAAAGAAATGCTCAGAAAGGACCAAGTGTTTTACATTTACAATTTTAGTCTAAATCTCTGGTCAGAATTTTTGTGCATCTTCTTTTCATTGTACTAGCCTTATCAATGCATTGCATTTGTGTCAACACTCCATGGGCCCCTTGCATTTCTTCGTATATAATTTCAAGATGTGCTAAGTTGCTTCAGTCATGTCTGACTATAGCCCTCCAGGCTCCTCTGTCCATGGGATTCTCCAGGCAAGAATACTGGAGTGGGTTGCCATGCCCTTCTCCAGGGGATCTTCCCGACCCACATTTCTTATGTCTCCTGCGTTGGCAGGTTAACTCTTTACCACTATTGCCACCTAGGAAACCCATAATTTCAAGATAGAGATACTATTTTCTTCAAGGGTTGAGAGAAGCTTGACTGCAGGATAGCAAAGTGAAACTCTCCTTCCAGGGAAAAGTTTGTGTGTGCTCGCAGGATTTTCCTAAACTTAGAGTTCCTCCATGGTGATTCAAACCCATTGCTTCTTTATTACCCATCTAGCAGCTTCATTTCACTCAGTGGAACTTGGGAACAAAAGGAATTCATGAGAATTCCTCCAGGCTGAGGAATCCACAGCCTATTGTGCTATGAGTAACAGAGTCCTTTGTCTCTGACAGAGAAACCTCTTCTGTTCTTCTGTCAACTTCTGTGAATTTGTGGCAGGCTACTTCTTAGCTGGTAAATAGGAAAAGATATCAGACCCTTTGAAGTTCTAGGTAGTGTGTTTCTTTCTTAGAGAAAGAACTAGCCAGGGAAACTCATACTGAAGGGTAGCAGAATATCCCACCCCAAAATACGCCACTTTGGCATAAGGATTATTTGGAAGGCAATCGAGAAGAAGCAGATACAAGAAAAGTTCTCTATTCTCCATTTGTCTAAAAGCAGGACCAAAGTGACACTCCTCCACTCTCTACCGGAAAGGACAGAGATGAGTACTCTGAGACAAATGTGGACCCTTGCCATAACGAAGGCAGGGACTTAAATCTATATAACAAATCTTATGCTTGTTTATCCTTCTTTTCCTGGTAACTACCCCACAGGTAGTTTACTCATACCTTCCTTTTCTCTTTATCTGAAGATGGCATTTAAGCCAAAGTTCTAAGCCACCTCTGAGAATTATTCATTTTCTCTGATTATCTCCCATGCCATCTTCCCTGGTCTCAGCAGTAAAGAATCTGCCTGCAGTGTAGGAGACCTGCAGGAGATGCAGGTTTGATCCCTGGGTCAAGAAGATTCCCTGGAGAAGGACATGGAAACCCACTTCAGTACTCTTGCCTGGGGAATCCCCTGGACAGGGGAGCCTGGTGGGCTACAGTCTGTGGGGTCTGAGAGTTGGAAATGACTCTCAGCAACAAGTTGGAAACCACTAAGCACACACACACATATAACAACAACATACACATGAGTATATGTGTTAGTAAACCTCTGGGATTTTCTTCTCTTGCTCGTCTGTTTTTTATTATGGGGATCTCTGCCAAGAACTCGGAAGGGTAAACGGAAAATTATTTTACCACCCTTACACTATCATTTGAGATGCAGAGAAGATTTTCAACACTATAGTCTACTGTATCTCTCTCCAGACCCATTATTTCATATAATAAATTTCCCAGGAACAATAAATTGTAGGAACTGAAATTTCAAATGAATCAATAGGAGTATTTTTTAAAAGTAATTGTGTGATACAGCAACCCAAGATGGCTGTTCTCTTCCTCTCTGTATAACCCCTGCTTGACCAGTTAGTGCCTGCTTCACCTACACCCTGCTCACCTGGCTGACCTTCCCACATACTTGCCCCAGGCCCTGGCTAATAACTGTTACTTTAACCACAATGATAGCTTATCAAAAGGGGCAGTGAGGGACAGGCCTTCTGCTGGTTCCCCTGGTAACCAGTAAATCAACTTGATGTCAATTCCCCCTATAATTGGTAACTCCCGGCCCCTAGAGCAAAGACTGCCCAGTGTCCCGCCCGCAGTCCCCCAGGCATGGTAGGGTTTTCTCAAGGATATCGTGTCAGATGTGCAAGTTCTCCCATCCCTTAAACCTTTGATGTCTCTGTTGCAGACATCAAAGACATTTCTCTGGACTTAAGTCTGGATAAGCATAGGCTTGCAGGCCTTCATGCTGCAGCTCAATAGTAACAGTAATGACAATTTGCTCCATGATTCACTGAATATGGTATGAACAGTATCATTTTATGAAAATAGAATGTATAAAAACCATCTTAAGTCGTACATGTTTTTTCATAAATTACTCTGTTATTTCATAAAAAATAGCTTCTAGAGTAAATGGACTCTTCTGGTGGCTCAATGGCAAAGAATATCCCTGCCAATGCAGGAGGCAATGGTTGGATCCAAAAGATCCCCTGGGGGAGGGGATGGCTACCCACTCCAGTTTCCTTGCCATGGACAGAGAAGCCTGGCGAGTACAGTCCATAGGGTCACAAAGAGCCAGACATGACTTAGCGACTAAACAACAACAATAATAAATAGTATGTAACAGGCACTGTTTTGTGAAGTGTTATTCCTCTAAAGAACTCCATCAGGTATAGACAATTATTATTTTATAAATGTAAAAACTAAGGTGGAGAGTTGAATATCACTTATCTATAATGCAGTGTTAGCATAGCAAAGCTGAGGTTAGAACCCAGGAAGTTTAGCTGCAGAATGTGGTCTCTTAAACAATACATTTGTTTGTTTTGTATTTTAAAATACAAAATTTTGTATTTTGCTGATAGATCTTCTTGCTTCTCCACTAACCCACTTCAGTCTATTGACATCACAGCTGAAAGAGCAACGCTTTAAAAAAATAAGTTACATCATGTCCAGCTAAGGCTCCAATCCCATAAGTGGCCCTTATCTCACCCAGAGGATGAAAGAATATGCTTGCTATGGCCTGTAAAGTCCTGATGTGATCTTCCCCAGTGCCGCTGCTCTGTAACCACTCTATGACTCACCTTTGGCTCAATCCACACCAGACTCACTGGTCTTGCTTTAGAGGAGAGAGCCCATTTACTCTCTCTCTACCCACATAGTATTTTAAAATAAAACAAAAATTATTTACACCATTAGTGAAGAGGTCTTAAAGAGCAGAAAAAATGGCACACCAATAACTAGAGAAATAAACAAGAAAATTCATGGTTTTGACTAAGATGAGCCTAAAATTTGTTCTCTTACACAGGAAATACATGCCTTCTGACAAGTGTAAAGTTTTCATGACTATGTCTACTTACAGTATTTCTTCCAAATCTTGGTGGTCTTTGGCCTCAGGGTGAGTTTAGATATTCAACTAACCAATACCTTTACTAATACAATATAAACAGTGAAATAACGATGGTTCCCTTTCCTATCTGTGCCCATCTCACTTTCTCTTTCCCTCTACATGAATTTTTTCTTTATCCCCCTCTTCACAGATGGAAAGCATAGGAAAATAGAGACAGTAAATATTTACTGCTCCTCAGCAAACTTCAGAGCCAGAATCTGCCCCTCTCAGGAATCATTTATACACCAAATACTAAGATATACCAGCTAATGAAAAACAGCATGAGTGGAGCTTATTTTATAGCACTAAGAAATTTCACATAGATAGCCTAATTCATTTTAGTCAATAAATGCTTATTTAACATCTATATTGTAGTACAAGTTTAGATGGAAAAAATATACATAAGTGGAAGTGGGGAGGATGTCTTTGCCCTTGTGGAGCTTATATTCCAGCAGGAAGAATAAGAAATAATAACTAATGATAATGAATAAGTAAATTAATATATAGTGTGGTCAGTTCAGTTCAGTCGCTCAGTCGTGTCCGACTCTTTGTGACCCCATGAATCACAGCACGCCAGGCCTCCCTGTCCATCACCAACTCCCGGAGTTTACTCAAACTCGTGTCCATCAAGTCAGTGATGCCATCCAGACATCTCATTCTATGTCGCCCCCTTCTCCTCCTGTCCCCAATCCCTCCCAGCATCAGGGTCTTTTCCAATGAGTCAACTCTTTACATGAGGTGGCTAAAGTATTGGAGTTTCAGCTTCAGCATCAGTCCTTCCAATGAACATCCAGGACTGATCTCCTTTAGAATGGACTGGTTGGATCTCCTTGCAGTCCAAGGGACTCTCAAGAGTCTTCTCCAACACCACAGTTCAAAAGCATCAATTCTTCGGTGCTCAGCTTTCTTCACAGTCCAACTCTCACATCCATACATGACCACTGGAGAAACCATAGCCTTGACTAGATATGTTAGAAGATGATAAATGCTGTGGAACAAAAGGAACATGAAAACAGAGGTGGGGTAGGGAGGTGACTAAGTAGGTGGCAGTATAGAATGGGGTGCCCAAAGTAGCCTTGTAAAGCAAAGGATGTTTGTGCAAAGGATTAAAGGACATGAGAAAGTTAGACATGAAATTCTCTGTAGGAAGTATATTCTAAGCAGAACTAGAGCTATAATCCAGAAATCTGATTACCTGTTTAAAGCAAAGTAAGGAGCCCAGTGAGTCTGGTGTGGATTGAACCAGAGGTTGAGTCATAGAATGGTTACAGAGCAGGAACGTTGGGGAAGATCACAGCAGGACTTTACATACCTTTGCAAGCAATTCTTTCATCCTCTGGGTGAGATAACAGCCACTTAAGGGGTTGGAGCCTTAGCTGGACATGATGTAACTTACATTTTAAAGCATCATTCTTTCAGCTATACTGACAATAGACTGAAGTGGATTAGTAGAGAAGCAAGGAGATCTATCAGCAATCTGTTGGTAATTTAGAGATAATGGTGACTTACCATGGAACAGCAGTTGAGATGGTAAGAAGTGGTCAGATAATTTTCAATTTTTAAGGTATAGCTTTCTTGAATTACTGATGTTTTGGATTTGACCATTATTGGCTTGGTGACAAAGTTTCTCTCCTTGGCCAAACTCTAGCCAGGTTCTTCTGAGCGATCTTCTTAACCCTGGCCCACACAAACTTGAACAAAAACTAACTTGGTTTCTAACAGCTCAAGGCTGTATCCCTAGAATGACCCTAGTCCCCTTAAAGTGCACACATGAGAAGACTCAAAGCTTCCAAAAGAATTTACTGTTACTGGCTGGCTTGTTGCAGCCAGCACCTGAAGATAGGGTCCCATCTCCCAGTTCTCTGAGAGAGGGGAGCAGCCTACTCTGATAAGTGCCACTTGGCAAACCCCAAAGGATTTCACTTGGGCTAGACCCCTCTTCCTGCTCTTTGTAATTTTTTCTTGCTTTCCAGATTCTACAAGGCCCTCACTTACCCCCACCCCTTATTCCCTCATCCTCCCTTTAAAACACAGTCACCTATCTACAAGTCAAAGTTGAGTTCAATTCACATCAGATTCTTTTCCCTATAATTTCCCTATTATTAATAGTCTATGACCAATTTAAATTACCCTTACTTCTTTAACTACTGTCCAGTTTTGTGTATCATTGTTAATGGTGGCAACTGGAGGAAGAACTGTTTGGGATAGCCAAATCAAAAATCAATATTGAATATGTTAGATCTGAGACACCTAGGAGACTAAGTAACAATGTTAAGTAGGTTGTTGGTCTAAGAGACTTGTTGGAGGGAACAGTGCCTACCAACCACCCAGCATTTGCTCCTTACTGAACCTTTCTATTTCCCACCTGATACATTGCAACTGTTAAGAAGTAGTGAAGAATTCTGTAAGAGATATTCCTCCAAAAATGGCCTTAAAATGGAAGTCATTCCTAGTGGCAATGAAAGTGAGAGGGCCCAAGAAATTAATGCCTCTTTGACATTGTTTTCCATAGAATTAATGAATGATAGAAACAGATTATGACCTAGTGAATTAAAGGTAAAGCTTATTATAAATGCAAAGTGATTCTGGCAACCTTTAAATCCACATAGTTTGAGAAATTATGCACACCCAATGTCTTGGACAGCTTGTGCTGCCTTAACAAAAATATCATAGATAGGACTGCTTAAACAATGGGAATTTATTTCTCCTAGTTCTAGAGACTGAGCGCTCAAGATCAAGGTGCCAGAGGATTGGTGAGACACCTTGAGCTGCATATGGCTGCCTTCTCACTGTTGCCACACATGGCCTTTAGCCAAAGGTAGACAGAGAAGTGAATTCTCTGGTGTTTCTTATAAGGGCACTAAAAATTCCACTCTGAGGGGCACACCTTCATAACCTCATCTAAACCTTATTACCATTCAATGATGCTATCTCCAAATACCATCACACTGTTAGGCTTCAATAAATGAATTTTAAGGGACCATAGTTATCTGTAACATAAATCATCTAAAAGGTGAGGAAGAGGAGACACAGTCATAAGTGTCTGCTGTGTCATCACCTTGGTTCCACCCTATAATTTATTTATTTCATGCTAAAATATATTCACAAAGATTTCATGTCATTGCTTTAATTGATAGACGTGCAGTAATTATACTTTCTCCAGAAATTATTCATTGTGTTTTCAACATGAAATAATGAAGGCTCTATATGTGTTACTTTCACAAGGTATAAACATATGACAGTACAAAGTGAAGTCATCTGGTAATAATTTCATTAAAAGTCCAAAGGTTCAGTTTCTTTCAGCACTGCCTAAGGGTTCTTCCTGCTAGGGAGGACAGAGAGCTATAAGCTTCCTAAGTAAGAAAAACCTGAATATTATTTACCATTTATTATTGAAACCAGCCACTTGACAAATTGACCTTATTCAGCTAGACTTTCAACAACACGGTTGTTTGTTTCTGATTCTGGTAATGTTAAGTACTCTATTGGCAGAAGCACAAACTCTAAAGCAATTTAATAAACAGTAATACATATATGAAAAGTGTCAACAGGGCTTTTCAGAAAGGTGAAGAATGGTAGCTTCTGAATATATATATATATATATATAGCAATAAATATACTTGGATTGCTAAAGCTCTATTAAGCAATCTGGATTCAACACAAGCTTCTTTAGAAATGCTATGTGTAATGTTAATCACAATGTGTGTCTACCACTAATGCTCAATACAAGCACCAACACTATAATTAATAGCCTTGGTGAAGTTACCTGTGATTCAGGTAATATTGGAAAAACACCTGTCTTACATTTTATTTGTAGATGTTTATTTGTTTGTTTATTTGGTTGCATTGGGTCTTCGTTGCGGCACACAGAATCTTCACTGTGTCACGCAGCATCTTTCACTGTGACACACAGACTCTCTGGTTGTGGCATGCAAACTTAGTTGTGGTGCATGGGCTTAGTTGCTCCACCACAAGTGGGGTCTTGGTTCCCCGACAAGGGGTGGAACCCCACCCCCAATCCCCTTTACTGAAAGGCAGATTCTTAATAACCGACCACCGGGGAAATCCTGTCTTAAATTTTAAATACAGGTTTCATGCTTGTGAATATCAGACCCCATATTAACATGAGATCATACACTCACAACACTGACTTTCTAGAAAGATAGAAATGAAATATCATTGATTGATACTTTTGGTTGGTGCTTATCCCTTCAGTCAGTAACATATGTTGTGTGAGTTTGAGTTACCAAAACCTAAAATAATTTGATCAGAACCATAAAAGTGATCCAATTCTTAAATAGATCACGGACTGCCTAAAAGCTGAGATCATCTTATTTCCACACATGCATGTGTGAAGATAAGATTGCTGGTAGAAATAAGACCTGGTAATAAGAATGAATGAAAAGATTAGAATCTTGTTTTCCATAAATGTTTGTTGTTTATATATTTATGAATCTGGTCACACTGTGCAGCTTCTGAGATCATAGTTTCCAGATCAGAGATTGAACCGATTGAACTGGGCCCTCAACAGTGAAAGCACAGATCCTAAGCACTGGCCACCAGGGAATTCCCCTACGATCTAGGTATTTATATAGCACATGATACTTTTCACAGCTATTTTGCAGAATATTATATTTGATATTCACAACAACCTTCTGAAATAAATAGCACCAGTTTTCAATACATTTTAAGAGGAAACTAAGATAGTAATAAGGCGCATGGTGAATGTAGGCACAGATCAAAAAACAGTTGCAAAATATTTTTAAAACAAAACATTACCTAATTGATTTTCATGTTTGGAAAATGATAACCCAAAGTGCTCCTGTAGTTTTGAATAAATGAATGAAGTTCCCGGCTTAAGCTTTCTAAGTTGTTTAAAAGCTAAGAATTAAGCTATAAAGCACTTTATTGAGTTCTCCCAAATTAGAAATTAAGTAAAAGAAAAAGTTTAGTACACCCTTTGTAAGGTCCCAGAGGATAGGAATTATGACATGTACTAAGACAGATGAGGATCCATGATCAGTGATGGTGCAAAAACCATCACCAGAGTGGGTATAAGAAACTCAATTAATGCACCATCCAAGACCTGCTCAACTTAGTCTATCTCAAACTGTTGCTTTGTTTTCTGGCCTCTACCCATAAAACTCATTTGTTGCTGTGCATGAGTGCTCAGTTGTGTCTGACTCTTTGCGACCCCATGGACTGTAAATTGTCAGGCTCTTCTGTCCATGGAGTTTTCCAGGCAAGAATACTAGAGCTGGTTGTCATTTCCTTCTCCAGGGGATCTTCCCTATCCAAGGATCAAACCCATGTCTTTTGCATCTCTTGCATTGGCAGGAGGATTCTTTACCAGCTGAGCCAACTAGGGAAGCCCTCTAGTTGTTGGTACATTTATTTATTAAAAATGCAGATGGCATACTCAAACAGTAATTGAGGGATTATAATAAAGTCACTATTTACAAAGATGTTGACATAGTTAAGAGACACCAATAAGGGATGATACAGCTTCTCAGTGCAAGCAACAGTGAGAATCAATTACCACATTTAGGCTGTGGGGGCAAGGCAAGGAGACAGCTCCTGAAACCTGGAAAGAGCTGCTGTGTGGAGAGGGCCACCTGTCATGACCTTCAGTGGAGGTATGTAAGATACGCTGGATAGAAGGGAGTTCCCTATCTCTCTTCCCTGTCTCCAATCTCCTTTCAGAAATTCCAGTGACCGATCTCCATCAAAAGCCAAAGAAAAAGGGAGTTTAGGGACACAACAGCCTCCCGGGGTATAGGGGTATAGGGGAGGGTGGAGCATGAATCCTCAGAGGCAAGTGGAAAAGATAAAAAATGGTGAAGAGAAACCAATTCCATAACGTACATTTATAATCCTGCCAAAATTTAACAGCTCTTCAATTAGAGACTCAATTTATGTAATTTTTCTGTAAGGCAAAAATCCAGATAAATTGCTTAAAGTTAGTATTTATAGAAAGATTACATTGAATAGCGAATTTCTCTTTTGTTAAAACCAAATGCTTGACTGAGCAATTAGGCTATGGAGATGAGACGGAGAATGAAAGAAAACCTAGGTTTTTATTCAGCCACCATGATTCCATTACAGACTTGATCCACCCATTACAAGAGGCACTATGGCAACCAGCTCAGAAGAAAGGGGGAGGGGGAGGAGAGAGGAGGATGTAACCTAGCAACAGAATCTTTAGGCCACAGTTGGCTCATAATTGTTAAAATGGTAGTTAATGATATCAGCAAACATAATTAAATCAAGAGAAACTTTACCAAAAAGGGGTGAGTGGGGATGTAGCATATATTTAGGTATGTAGGCAAGAAAGATCAAATACTTATTTTTTTAATTTAAATTTATTTATTTTAATTGGAGGCTAGTTACTTTACAATATTGTATTGGTTTTGCCATACATCAACATGAACATTTAAGTTAAAATTCCTGTATAAAATGTTTTTCGTATATTATTTTAAATAAATATACACATAAAGTAAAAACTGTTTAAAAGGAAATAAAAAACTGATTTCTATTAGAAAAGCATGTGCCTAAGATAGAGCTTTTTCAGTATAAATTTGAAAATTAAATGGTTATAATCTCAACCTTAAGTACTAACTAAGCAAACATGTATCTTCAAGCTTATTATGACTTTATCATAGTTATTCAAGGATGAAAAAAGTAGTTCATATTTTTTTTAATTTTTTAATGTGTCTATTCATTTGGCTGCCTCAGGTCTTAGTTGCCGGACTTGGGATCTTCCGTGGTGCACGAACTTTCTAGTTGTGGCGTGCAGACTTAGTTGCTCCAAGGCATCTGGGAGCTTAGTCCCCTGACCAGGGATCAAACCCACATCCCTTCATTGCAAGGCAGATTCTAAACCACTGGACCACCACAGAAGCCCCCCCAGATAGTTGATATTTAGATCAATATTGCTATTTCCTTCTGATTGATAGTTGAGAAATGTTCATGTAGAACACTATTCGCTAACCACATCATGCAGATAACGAATTAATACCTATAACAGAATTAGGACAATTTCCCTTTATTAACTCCACTGATTTCATTCATTCACATACACATTCTGATTTCAAGAGAGTATGTTAATTGATACACTAACTACATTTTCTTATTTTCTAAATATTTGAAGTTCTGGGATCTGGGGCCAGACTAACTGCCCCTCCCAGGACTTGTTTAGTCACTAAGTCGATCTGACTCTTTTGCGACCCCCGAACTGTAGCCAATCAGGCTCCTCTGTCCATGAGATTTCCCAGGCAAGAATACTGGAGAGGGTTGCCATTTCCTTCTCCAGGGGATCTTCCTGACCCAGGGATCGACCCTGTGTCTCCTGCATTGCAGGTGGATTCATTACCACTGAGCTATCAAGGAAGCCCAGAACCTACCAAAGGGAATTGTGTATATGTGTTTAGTCACTCAGTCATATCTGACACTTTGTGGTCATATGGACAGACTGGATCCTGCCAGGCTCCTCTGTCCATGGGATTCTCTAGGCATGAATACTTGAGTGGGGTGCCACCTCCTTCTCCAGGGGATCTCCCCAACCCAGGGACTGAACTTGCACTCCTGCATTGCAGGCAGATTCTTCACCACTGAGATGCCAGGGAAGCCCTTCCCAGGGGCTAACCAATTATTAAAGACAGCAAAAGACTCAACACGGTCTTTTGTAGGCAAACTAGGTAATCTAGGGCCTGAACTCTGAACTACCACCTCTCTCTGGATCTGTCTTGTCAAGAGGCAGAATCCTCTGCACTACTCTCCCTGGGGCCAGATACGAAGCAACTGGAAGAAACAGCCTCTATGACCCAGAGCCTGCTGAAATTATTTAAACTAGCCAATTCTAACCCTGCTTACCCTGCCTTGCCTGGCCTTTCCCATGGAAACCAAAATGCAGGCTCCACTCATCCTTTTCCTTGGCTCTTTATACCTCCTGACTGACCCTGGTGCTTCCCTATGCATGGTCTGGTGTGCCCCTCCTATTACAAACTGTAACCAACTTGGCCATCACCTCCTGATCTGTTGTCCTCGTCCTATTGGAATAACAATAAAACCTACATTTTAAAACAATAGGTTCTACTCATTATCGTCTGTTTTAACTCTTGAAGGAACAGTGCAGTAAATATTTCAGACGGATCAATGACTCCAAGTTCATTTACTGGCTGTGTGACACTGGGCAGAATAATACAACTTCTATGAATCTCAGTCTACTTTTGCAAAATAGTGAAATTCTCTACTAGAAAAATTAGTGCTTTTACTGTTTTCTCTGTTTTTATAAAATATAATACTTTATACTAAATTATCTTCCCATTGGGAAATATAGATAATTTCCCTTTTCTTTTATCTGGCAAAAAATCTATAATTGTAGCTGCTGCTGCTAAGTCACTTCAGTCATGTCCGACTCTGTGTGACCCCATAGACGGCAGCCCACCAGGCTCCCCCGTCCCTGGGATTTTCCAGGCAAGAACACTGGAGTGGGTTGCCATTTCCTTCTCCAATGCATGAAAGTGAAAAGTGAAAGTAAAGTCACTCCAACTCTTAGTGACCCCGTGGACTGCAGCCTACCAGGCTCCTCTGTCCATGGGATTTTCCAGGCGAGAGTACTGGAGTGGGCTGCCATTGCTTTCTCCATTCTAATGGAAGAAAAAATGCTGTTTACATATTTTAACTCATGTAATTAAGTATTGGACAAAAAGCTCCAGTTTCTTCCATAAAAATGGCATTTTCAAGGAAAAGGAATAGTATAGAAACAATGTCTTTAAAAAAATATTTGATACAAAATTTTATTTCAAATTCAGAAGCATGCAAATTAAAAGCATAAGGTGATACCACTTCAAACTTATATTGTTAAGAAAGTCAAATAGTATCATGTGCTAACAAGTTTCTACCTTTGATTTACTTAACAGGAAAGTTTCCTGGGATGACATATTTCATATTTCATATTAATGGAATATAATAAAAATTATATGGTGACGTTCTCTACCACTTATGACTTTGTATTCCAGATATAGTTGCATTAAATAAAAATCAATGAATATGACATAAATAAGACTAAACATTTTGTTACTAGATGAGTCTGCTTTTTGGGTATGGTGCAGTATGTTATTCTTTCTGAAATTTTATTTTTCTTCCTATACAGTATCACAAAAATGAATGGCAAAGGATAGTTTTTTTGACTTCATACCAGCCAAATCAATTGTGATGCAATTAAGATTTGATAGTAAAGTTCCCACAAGGTGGCGGCAGAGGCATCACCATCAGCAGCCAGTCGCTGTACAGAAGAGCCTAAGGAAGGAAGCAAGGGAAGTGAATGGTATGACTACAGCTGAATGTCTAGGATTTGGTGCTGCTTTGAGTCTGTCGGCTCCACATAGGAGAAGCTGGGTCATTGAGGTTCCAGGGAACTTAATAGGCCAAAGGCAGCGTTTGGCCCCACCTAAGACCCTGGGTCAGCTTTTAGAATTTCATTCTGTGAGGAAGTTTAGGTTTTTTTCTACAGTTCACTGTGGTGTTTTACAAATACTAAATGAAATTACTATTTTTAATTTCTAATTAATGACACACAGCACATTACTGTGCATGTAAACAGTCTATTCCTGAAAAACAAAACATTTCTGAGATGTAGAAAATTAGTTAACACTCATAGTCCATGTTTGCATCCTTATTAACATTACTCTATCTATTAAAATCATAAATTCTTTAAATATTTTAAATAGATCATTTGTAGTAACAAAATAATTTGAACTACTCTTTCATTAAAATTTTAAAAATCTCCCACATAGTACAGTATATCTGTCTTGTGATTTTTACTGCATTTGAGGGAGAAAGAATCAATGAAATGGAACCCTCTGATTAAGTTCTAGGATTGTGTACCAGTTCTGAGGGGTGGGAAAGACCATGCAAGCCCCCTAGAACTGTTGGATCTTTACATCCTCAACACAAATGTGCAAATAGACACACAAATGCAGGACTCAGATACATCTGTTCTCATTAGGAATTCAGAGGAGAAAAACTAAATTCTTGTAGGTGTATTCAGGAACTATTCTATTTAAAATATTATAAAATTTAATTTTCCCAGCTGAGGCTTAAAAAAGGGATACTCTGCTTCTTGTTTCAGTTTTCACCTTACAAACCAGCGTCCTTTTCAACACATGTTCAGCATTAATGTTTCATCATTTTGCACTTTTTGTTGGTGATTTCACTGTTTGAAATGACCCCAAGCATAGTCCTGAAGTGTTATCTGGCATATCCAAGCACTGGAAGGCTGTGATGTGCCTCAAAGAGAAATATGTGTTAGATATGCTTTATTCAGGTATGAGTTACAGTATTGTTGACCCTGAGTATACTGTTAGTGAATTAACAACATATATTAAATAAGGGGTCTTTAAAGAGAAACACACAGAAAAAAGGTTATGCATTAATTGATTTTAGAAATATTATGACCTCAGGAACCTAATTCTATACTTCCCCAGGGGCAGTGGTTCAGTATTCATGAATTAAATGTGACTTTAGGGCGGACGATGAGACTTCATTGTACTTTCCATTGGTGCTATGCTAGTAGAGGCCCTAATCCTTAGTTCTCAAGTCTGGCTGGAGACTAGTATCACAAGTGGAATTGAAAGGAGAAGTAACTGACAATAAAGCTCCAATCGTGGAGATTCTGATGCAATGGATAATTGTATATATGTCTGCCTGTGAGACAAATATATAGGGAGGCTTGAGAGCAACTTTCTAGCTCACTTTGCCACACAACAAGGAACTGAGTGGCTGCTCTGGTACCCCTATTGGGGATTCTCTGGGAGGGCAATGTGTGTGCTTGGATAAGGAAAGCATCTAAAAGACAAATTTTTCTAGCCAGCCTTGGGTTATTTTTGAAATAAAATGGCTTGAGCTCCTATAAAAAAACAATGCCTTAAAAATCAGAATTTTTAAGTGTTTTGAGCAAGTATCACTTTATTTTAGGGGAGGTGGACACAGCCAAGTTCTAGCCAATGAGATATATAAAAAAAATTCTGCGTTAGACTCGTGGGGCATTTTTCTCTTCACCTTTGAGAAAACGCAAGTGGGAGAAACTCTATGTTTCATCTTGTTACAACCTGCTTTGAACTGGAGTTGTAGGAAGAAATGATGTGGGGAGCTGTAGCAGTCATTTTGCAACCATGAAAGAGAAGAAAAGAAAATTATAGGGCACACCCCAGAGTTCTAACCTCAATGAATTATTGGCTTTTCCTGTTAAGTGTGAAAAGTCAATTCCCTGTTGCTGGGTCACATTTACTCAGCGTCATCTTTACCTCGCAGCTGGAAGCATGCCTACTGAAATGGCCCTCCTATCCTGCAGAGCATGGTGAAGTCTGGCACAGTTCATAAAATATTTGATAAATTCTGTAGAGCTTATGCTCTCATCGTCTCCCCTGCATGGAATTCTCAATCTATGCTCCCTCTCTCACTTTCTACAGCTACACTTTTCTATGTAGCTCTGCTCCACCACATGGAGCCACTGCTGCTACTGCTGCTAAGTCGCTTCAGTCGTGTCTGACTCTGTGTGACCCTATAGACGGCAGCCCACCAGACCCCCCGTCCCTGGGATTCTCCAGGCAAGAATACTGAAGTGGATTGCCATTTCCTCCTCCAGGGTATCTTCCCAACCCCGGGATCAAATCCAGGTCTCCCGCATTGCAGGTGGATTCTTTACCATCTGAGCCACAAGAGAAGCCCAGACCTGGGACTACTTAAGGTCAGTACATCAAATGAAACACAGGAATGAACTTGTCATATTCTGGCCATCTCTGCCATCAGGAATCTCTCACAGATTCTCCCTTTGGAATGTCAATACGATCTACCTATGGTGATCTCTTTCTTGGAGATCTCTTCCTTCTACGGAAGACCATCTCAGTTCACCCTCTAATGAACAGATGTTGAGTGTGTATATATATGTGCACACATATGCATTTACACATACATTTATGCAATAAAAAATGGTAGGAAATATATTAATAATGCCTATCTCTTGGTGATGGAATTATAAGTAATTCATATAATAGTCTTCAATATGATGTGATTTTCCCCCTGAAATTTCTACAGTGAATATAAACTATTTTTAAATAAAAATTAATGTTGTTAAAATATTCAATTCAGGAACAAATCATCTGGACAGCACATGTCTGGCAATAGGCTCTGAAATATATTCAGGTTCCATGTGTTAATATACTGACATTTGTCACAAAGCAATAATAGCATGAGTAATTTGAAAGTTCGACTTCCAAAATCTAAAAGCCGCATTCCACTTTCCTCCTGGAGCCCTCTCCCATTTCACCTCCACACCTTCATTCTTGTTAATACTCCTCTTCAAATGTATCACAGTCTCTAGCCCTTTATTGACTATGCCAAAGCCTTTGACTGTGTGGATCACGACAAACAGTGGAAAATTCTTAAAGAAATGGGAATACCAGACCACCTTACCTGACTCCTGAGAATGCAGGTCAAGAAGCAAGAGTTAGAACTGGACATGGAACAACAGACTGCTTCCAAATCGGCAAAGGAGTACGTCAAGGTTGTATATTGTCACCCTGCTTATTTAACTTATATGCAGAGTACATCATGAGAAATGCTGGGCTGGATGAAGCACAAGCTGGAATCAAGATTTCCAGGAGAAATATCAAGAACCTGAGATAGGCAGATAACACCACCCTTATGGCAGAAAGCAGAGAAGAACTAAAGAGTCCCTTGATGAAGGTGAAAGACAAGAGTGAAAAAGTTGGCTTAAAACTCAACATTCAGAAAACTAAGATCATGGAGTCCGGTCCCATCATTTCATGGCAAACAGATGGGGAAACCATGGGAACATTATTTTGGGGGGCTCCAAAATCACTGCAGATGGTGACTGCAGCCATAAAATTAAAAAAATGCTTGCTCCTTGGAAGAAAAATTATGACCAATCTAGACAGCATATTAAAAAGCAGAGACATTACTTTGCCAACAAAGGTCCATATAATCAAAGCTATGGTTTTTCCAGTAGTCATGTATGGATGTGAGAGTTTGACTATAAAGAAAGCTGAGTGCAGAAGAATTGATGCTTTTGATCTGTGGTGTTGGAGAAGACTCTTGAGAGTCCCTTGGACTGCAAAGAGATCCAACCAGTCCATCCTAAAAGAAATCAGTCCTGAATGTTCATTGGAAGGACTGATGCTGAAGCTGAGACTTCAATACTTTGGCTACCTGATGTGAAGAACTGACTCACTAAAAAAAACCCTGATACTGGGAAAGATTGAAGGCAGGAGGAGAGGATGAGACGGTTAGATGGCATCACTGATTCGATGGACATGGCATCACTGACTCAATGGACATGAGTTTGAGTAAGCTCCGGGAGTTGGTGATGGACAGGGAAGCCTGGTGTGCTGTAGTCCATGAGGTCGAAAAGAATCGAACACAACTGAGTGACTGAACTGAACTAGCCCTTAGAAGGCTCTCTAGAGCTGAGGTCAAGTACTTTATTCTTGATCTCTATCAGCTAAAATCTTTGAACATGAACCCCCTAATATATATATAAATATACATTTTCTTTACATGTACAATTATGACATACCATAAAATACAAAAAAAAAACTTAAAAATAAGGGATGAGATAAAGATGAAACAAGATTTTTAAAAGTAATTGATATAATCTAGTGCATTAATAATAAAAATAATTTGTAATTGACAATGCTTTTTTTTTTAAATCTTAGTGTAACTCTCTTATTTAGCAATTCAGAAGTCTGGTTGGATTTATCTCAATATGTGATTTCAATAATTCATTTTAAGCACTAACTCATGTCTCTGTCCCTACTTGAAGACTTTGTCAGCTGTATAAGAGCAGAAGAGAAATAAAAATATTTAACTAGCTGTATGGCATGGGTAGTAAGCAATTAAAACAGCCACTCTTCAATCAGAATGGACCCAGGCTGAGACTGCTAACCCCACAATGCCCATCAGCTACATGCCAACCAGGATTTCAAGGAAAAGACAAGGCACTCTACCAACATTTGACTGTAGCTTGCTCTTGAACATTTATTGTAAAATAAAAGAAGCTCAGTCAATCTTTGCCCTTGAGGCAAAGGTGTTGTTTAAAGATGTGTAAATATGCAAGTAAAATTTTAAAAGGACTTAAGCTATGGAGGAAGGATTTAGAAAAAAATGGATGTTTGGAAAATGTATCTCTGACACCTGATACTTTTGCCCAAATATTTGTGTTGAAAAGCTTTCAAAAGTGCACACTTAAAACTATAACTTTAAAACTGAATTTTTGAAAATAATTGGGAAATGGTTATCATGACCTGGTAAACTTAGTTTTGTTTTTTTTTTTCTATTTTCGACTTATTTATATTTTTGAAATACAAACAGTATTCTTTCAAACTTTTCTGCTGTATCAACCTATCAGCTTCTGCTTCTTGCAGAAAGGGATACTGTGTAAAAACTCAGTTAGATGGCCAGTTACTATATAATGTTTATACGTATAACTAAGTTATTTCCTCTATAAATTGTGTATTATTTGAGTGCTAGCACTATCTCTTACTCATTATTTGTCCAAAAAAATTGCTGGCAGTCAAGTATAGGGTATGTGTAACATGCCAGGATTAGGGCTAAGTGCTTACAACAACCTTTTAACATAGTACAGATATCATCATTATTCTCATTTTACAGCTGAGAAATTTGAGGTTATTTTCCTGAGATGACACAGCAATTAAGAGGCAGTTGCTGCTGCTGCTGCTGCTGCTAAGTCGCTTCAGTCGTGTCTGACTATGTGCGACCCCATAGACAGCAGCCCACCAGGCTCCCCCATCCCTGGGATTCTCCAGGCAAGAACACTGGAGTGGGTTGCCATTTCCTTCTCCAATGCATGAAAGTGAAAAGTGAAAGTGAAGTCGCTCAGTTGTGTCCGACCCTTAGTGACCCCATGGACTGCAGCCCACCAGGCTCCTCCGTCCGTGGGACTCTCCAGGCAAGAGTACTGGAGTGGGGTGCCATTGCCTTCTTTGTAAGAGGCAGTGCTGAGATGTAAATCCTCATCTCCTGAGCTCACAATCTCTAAGCATAATCACAACCCTATTCTGCCAGTGGAAGGGCATCTAACTTTAAATTATACAGAGTAGGATCTTTCCTGATACAATTTAGTAAACAAGTGAAAAAAACAGAATGACA
This sequence comes from Bos indicus x Bos taurus, assembly GCF_003369695.1. Classification (NCBI taxonomy): domain Eukaryota; kingdom Metazoa; phylum Chordata; class Mammalia; order Artiodactyla; family Bovidae; genus Bos; species Bos indicus x Bos taurus. Next base: position 33,975,735 of record NC_040077.1, read on the forward strand.
ATTCTAGAACTATTTCCTCATCAAATTAAATTATTGTCATTTTCTTTGGAAAAGGTATGACTGCCATGTATGGCCATTAAATTGTAGTTCTAGTTTGTTGAAGACATGGCAGTTTTGACTTTTCTTACTTCTTAATAGAAGAAAACTCAAATGGTAAGGTGGTTAACAGCAAGAACCTATTATCTAGTATCTTCCTGAGTGACTATTTAAAAAACAGAATGCTAAAAGATGACTTTTAAAACTGATAGAGATGGAAATATTTCTTTTACGTTTAAAAAGAAAGGGCAGCTCAAGAAAAAAGGAAAAGATATAGGTCAGTATGATTTCCTACCTCAAAGGAGAAAGGAAACAGAAACTTACATTTAGAAGCAATGAGGAGGATGATAAACAAAATTATTTGAAGAAACTTGACATAGAAAATCTCTATTAAAACAAAAGGGAGAAAATAAATGAAACTATGCAGTAAAAATACAGAAGAAAAAGGATACATTTTGAGAGATTAGATTCTTTGTACCCCAACTTCTTTCCTTCAGCAATGGCCCAATCCTAAAAATAGTGGTTTCTTTCTATTTTCCCTCAAAATCAGTTCTCATCACTCAATCTTCATTCAGCAAGGCAACTCTTCCCTGAGAGTAAATATGTATCGTTATTGATGGGTATTATGTGATGCTAACAGTGAGGGTCAGGAGAGGGCATCTATATGGAAAAGCATCCGTGAAACTGCAATGTGCATTATTATTTAGATGTTACTAAAGTCCTCATGCACACTGTATATTTTCTGGTTATTATTTATTTCCCGTCTTCCTCCTCCCATTAGAATGCGACATCCATAAAAATAGGAACGTTATTAAGTTTTATAAACTGACTCTAGGGCAGCACTGGTCACAGAGTAGGTTCTGAATAATTATTTTTTTAAGTGATTGAATGAATGAATGCCATAATCTAAATACCAAACACTTAAACCTCCATTTTTGATCGTCTTTCACCAGGACAGCAATTTCATGGTATTAAGAAGATGACATTATTTCTCTATATTTAATCAATAACCTCTTTTTATTCCCCAATGTTTGAAACTAAAGGACTAAAGATGAGTACCATGGGACACAATGTTTTTTGGTTTGTTTGTTTGTTTTTGCTTTGAAATACTGAATACAACCTGCAAGCAATGAAAGGGGGAGGGGGAGGCGGACCTTAACAGTCCTAACAGATAATTTTGTATACACATAACTAAGCATATAATGTGTTTATCCTCTACCTACAATATAAACTTCCCAAAGTAACTAAATATATGGAATTATTTTATGAAGAGACAGTAAAGAAAAGCATAAACCAGGCTCACTTGCAAGCTCAACATTCTACTTGACTTCAGCAACTTTCACTATGTGTTTTGACATTAAGCCAGTTGCTAGAGTCACCACTCTGGTGTTCTTGCCTGGAAAATCCCATGGATGGAGGAGCCTGGTGGGCTGCAGTCCATGGGGTCGCTGGGGGTCGGACACGACTGAGCGACTTAATTTTCGCTTTTCACTTTCATGCATTGGAGAAGGAAATGGCGGCCCACACCAGTGTTCTTGCCTGGAGAATCCTGGGAATGGGGGAGCCTGGTGGCTGCCGTCTATGGGGTCACACAGAGTTGGACACGACTGAAGCGACTTAGCAGCAGCAGAGTCAAGGCAAATAAAATTCCCATTCAGGTGGAAAATCAGCAATGGCCTACATATGTGCAGAGTACTGTAGTGGTCCTGTGTAAATATGTCTTTTCTTTAAGCATATTACAGTTCCTGGGGAGGAAAAAGCTATTACTAGGTACATAATGTAGTTAGTAAATAAAGTCAGAAAACAGCTATAACATTTTGAATTGGGTATTTTCTATGCCTCGGGTAAACAAAGATTCTGTATTTCTCCTACCCAGTGCAAAACACCACCAAACTTCTCTGGCCTATCCAAACTTCACTGAATGTGCATTGTTAACCCATGTCCACGGGATTCTCCAGGTAAGAATCCCAGAGTGGGTTGCCATTTCCTTCTACAGGGGATCTTCCCGACCCAGGGATCTTCCCCACCCAGTCTCTTGCATCTCCTGCATTGGCAGGTGGATTCTTTACCACTGCAGTCAGAAGCCCACCAACTGATTGCTTTGCCTAAATATATCTTTTCAGTAGCCTAAATGACCCCTTCCACCTCCATATAATTCTGGACCATGAGGTTCTCATTATGAAGCAGATAAACTACCACCCCTAGTCACCCAGGGCTGCAGAATGCCAGAGTGAGTAGCAACCCGAAGGACTCACATTTATGTGGCTTCTGTACTGAACCAAAGCTGCCATTTTTCAGTGTGGGTGTCTTTTTTTTTCCCTCATGACATAGACAAATGTTGATGTTTACTACAAGTTGGTACATTAGTTGCTAATTAAGTTCCTGGCTGCTTCAGCCAAAACTTGCTGTATTGAATCCAAGAAAAGAATGGCAGCTACATCAAAAATAAGTTGTTGGGGATTTTGTTTGTTTTATTAAAGGAACGTTGTATATTAAAGAATATGGGGAACTTACATACTGGGAGATAGAAAACCTTCAGTCTTGGCTTCCTCCTAAGCTGAGTTGGTAGTTCAAGTCCTTCCGCGTCTGTCACCAGGCCTTGGTCAAAGCCAAATAAACAGTACAATCTACGCGAAAGTAATCAAGTTGATTAACTGTTTATCATTACTTGCTCTTTTTCATACCCACCCACAAATTCCCAGAGGAAAGAGTTACTTCTTGGGGACCCACAGGAGGACAGGTTTATCCTGGAAAGAGCTCACTTCACCCTGGGGGGCTACATATCTCTGAAAAGACGTCTTCTTAGTGTCATCTCTCTGCTTGTCCCTGTAATCTCACACTCGGGCGGGGCTGGGGGCTGCCTGCATTCGCCAGTCAAGCCTAATAACTTCCTGTTGACATCAGGGTCTGTGGCAGCCTCTCTTCACCTCTGGGCTGGGAAGTCCCCAATCACGCTTGCACGCCCTCCAGATCTTAGCTGACAAGGGGTGGTGCGAGACAGCTGCGGGGAGGGAAGTCTGAATTTTCATTCCGAGCCCTGCAAAGTAGACAAAATACCCGCTGGCACTGCTGAAGCCCTGCTGTCTTACTCCGTGGAAGAGAGAATTCGCTTTCCGTTTCTGTTTCCCACAGGGCCGAAGGACTGTCCTTACCAGAACCGACCAAAAGGTGGCTCCTCCCCGACCAAACAGACACTCCCGGCCCAGCTGATTACGTGTGGAAAGTCTTGAAGAAGAGAATCGAAACAGAAACCGAAGTCAGGAAAACTATATAACTGCCTGGCGGAAGGTTGGCCTCGAAACTCCCACCCGAGTGAGCAGAGCCGGCGCCCTGGTCCCAGGCTCACGCGAGCGCCCACCGCCGCCGCCGTGTCCTGCGCACCCGCACACCTGCCCGGGTGCCACCACGCCCCCGCGCGCCCGCCTGGGGGTCCTGCAGGCAAACCCTGTCGTCAGCGCGTTGCTGCAGGCCCCGCGGCTCCGAAGCAGCAGCAAAGATACCTATCATCCGCTGAGTTGAGAACAACTTTTCCATCTACCTGGAAGAGTCTTTTCCCACCTCTGAGGAAGAAAGATGTCGTCGGACGGGAGTTCAACAGACAAGAATTTCTGCTATCTCATCTCGTGTTTCAGGGCCAGAGTGAAAAGGTACATCCAGGTGGAACCAGTATTGGACTACCTGACTTTTCTACCTCCAGAAGTGAAAGAGCATATTCAGAGGACGGCCGCCACCACTGGGGACATTCAGGCAGCTGATCTGCTTCTGAACACCTTGGAGAGGGGGAACTGGCCGCTCGGCTGGGCTAGGATGTTCGTAGAGGCCCTCCGGCAAGCAGGCAACCCCTTAGCCGCCCGCTACGTGAACCCAGAGCTCACGGACTTGCCTTCTCCATCGTCTGAGAACGCTCACGATGAGTGTCTCCAACTGCTGAACCTTCTTCAGCCCACACTGGTGGACAAGCTTCTGGTTGCAGATGTCTTGGATAAATGTGTGGAGGAGAAACTTTTGACAATTGAAGACAGAAATCGGGTAGGTGTCAGTTCAAATGGAGCTGGACTTAAAGGCAGATATTGCTACTTGGGGTTGTTCCTCCATTTGCCCCATTCCAAATGTTTTTTGACATCTTTGGGTAAATTTGGTTCCCTCCTTCCTTGAGACTGTCTAGGATTTTTAAAATATAATTTTGCAAATTTAAACACAAAACAGCAATTTTTTTCTAATTCTTTAACTGAAATGAGCTACAGAAGAAAGAACTCCAGAAAAATAATGTTTGCTAATAGACAGCATTTATTAAACACTTACTGTGCAATTAGACTCATTTGCAAAACCTGTTATCGGAGTTCATGCTCACAATAATCTGTTGAGTTATTAGTTAGTAATCTAGTGTTATTAACTGTGCCATTTTACAGATGAGTAGACTGAGGCAGTTTAAATAACCTGCCCAAGGTCTACCAGGAAGACAGTGGTAGAGCTAGGGATTTAGTTCCTGATGGTGTGAAATTTTATGTCATATTATATGAAGTTGCATAGAACGGGGATCAGCAAACCATGACCCATGCTAAACCAACCTGAAAGCCAAGAATGATGTTTAAATTTGAAATTTTTCAGTTCATAAAGAAAGTTTTATTGGAAACAACTATGCTCATCATTTACATGCTGTGATTGCTTCTGCGCATTAAGAGCATTTGAACATAGAGTCATATAGCCCACAAATCCTAAAATATTCAGTATTTGGGCTTTAAACAAAAAGTTTTCCAATCTCTGGCCTATATTATGCACTATGCCATTTAATTTTGGTCCAAATGGGGAAATTACATAGTACATACACACACACACACACACACACACACACACACACACACTTTTTTTTCTTTAATCAAAGTTTCAGCATTCTTTGGGAATCAAAAATTGGAGATAATTAATTGAAAAAATATGTAGCCGGTAGTAATTCTCCATTGTAATAGAAAAATAATGAATTTTTTAGATGCCATTTTGACAGGAAGACTCTTATAGGGGATTACACTTAGCGTTTTATTGTTCATTGTTTTTCAGTGAATAAGGAAGTACTGTGGCATATAGAAACTCTGTCGTATTCGAATATGACTTAGAGTGTACAGTGAAAGTTTTATTTTGAAAGGCATGTAGGCAAATAAACCCATTTTGGGGGGTCAAAGTCTAACATGCTGTGATTTTTGACATTTTCTTTCTTTCTTTCTTTTTAGTTCATCAGTTGTATCCTCATTACAAAGTTCTGGGCACAGGACTCCTATCAGCCTATGATGTGACTTGATCTTTAGTGACTAAAGCTAATGCTCCTTTGTCAACTTGACAGCCATAGGGCCTGTCCAAAGACCTAAGTGTGTATCTAATTTTGATGACTGGTTTTCCCAACAAGTAAATAACTTTACACTGTTGTCAGTAAGGTTTATGTAGTTTTGTGTATTGAGAACCAGCTAGAACGCATTATAGTAGTCCAGCTGGATATGACAAATGTGTACATCACTGTGGCAGAATCTTAATTTGGAAGACAGTATGCAGCCTTCAAGCCAGCTGGAGATGGAAGATGGCATTTCCAGCCACAGTAGCTGTTAGGAAGTCCAGAAGCAACAGAGTCCAGTAACACCACAAAGCTGTTTATGTTTGGTGGGTATGATGTCCCGATTGCCAGTGAAACAGCACTTCTCCTTATTTACTCTAAATACGTCTGCCTATCAGCATCACTTTTGTCTTGCCTGGATTGAATTTCCGCCAGCTAGATTTTATCCAAGTTCTTGATTCTGGCAAGCTTGGAGGCAGCTAGCAGGAATGCAAGGGATTTGACACAAAGAAGATATACAGTAAAAGGACATTTGTGTACTGGTAGCAGTTAAGGCCAAAGCAACCCCATTTCTCTCTCATAAGGGAGAATGGAGGAGCAATATATGGAGGCTTTCTAAGGATCAGTAGTGTCTGTGTGAGATCCTGGCACATCATTCTTAAAGATACCATCTGTCTCAAAGGGAAGCAATGGCGGACGATGGGAAGGAAACACTAGGTTTAGAAGAATCCATAGCATGTTGATATGGGTTCCTGAGGAATGTTTATCTTATTACAGAAAAGTGTGGTGAGGAAAGCATGGGAGTTTGGAATGGCAAGACCTGGATTTTGACATCTCTGTTTCTTACCATCTCTATTCCTTTGGGCCAAATTATTTAAGTTTCCTGATCCTAAATGTACTATGAAAATGGATATAATAATAATTTCCTCTTTCATTCACAGTGTTTTAGTGAACATGAGTAAGAAACATTGTTTATGAAAAAGGTTTATTAATAAGAGAGCTGTTTTCATATGATGATGACTTCTATTATTTGTTTGGTTATATTTCCTTGTGAATTTAAAGTTTCAAGAACTAAGGTAAATGCCTTATGTTGAAATTGAGATCTGCCTCCTAAATTCCATGCATTAAACTGTGAGCTGAGGAAGAAACTGTTTTTCATCTAAGAATGAAACCAGGACCTAGTTAGAATTAAGTATAATATTGGTGCTTAATAAGTATTAATTGATTGGATTAATTTCCAAGAAGTCCAGAATAAAAAATGAAAATGCTTGGTGTAATGAATTGCTTTGCCAGGCATCAGGGGGGAGGGGGGGAGGAATGGTTGGATAATGAATATAAGATCTCCAAGTTTGCTTTTCTGACATCTTAAAATAGCATTTAACTAAGAAATTAGGACTTTTAAAAGTAATTAATTAATTTTTTTGCTTTACCATATGACTTGTGGAATCTTAATTTGCTAACCAAGGATTGAACCCAGGGCCCCAGAAGTGAGAGTCTGAGTCCTAACCACTGGACCACCAGGGAATTCCCAAAATATTTTATTTTTGTTCTTTTCCTGTTTTCCAGTTGACATTTTCTACTTGGTCTGTATTTTAGTTTAGGATTTCCACCTCCACCACCCAATCCCTGTCCCTCTCACACAAGTGCTTCTAAAAGTGATCCTAGATTTAGTTTTGTGACCAGCAGATACCCAAAGAAATTGGTTTAATTGATTAATTATTCATTCATTCCATTTGAAAATATGGAGTGGCATGTTGCCCCAGACACCAAGCTAGTGCTGAAAAGAATGGAGAATAATACAGATACTGCCTGTGCTTTCATGGAGTTTATGATGCAGGGTTGATCCGTGTTCATTCTTCTAACAAATAGGTAAAAAATGTCTAGTATATGTGAGGCACTATTGTAAATGCTGGAGACTCATTAATAAATACAAGAATGACTTTATAGAACATTATGATAGAATGATCCCTAACAGTAAGGGAGTGCCCCTGTACTGACCTGCTTCTGTTTAGGCTGCTAAGTGACATCTTAGTACATCCATGACTTAGACATCCATGAACTCTGGATCATATAAACATTTCCATAGTGTCTTAACAGCTTAGGTAAGCTGCATATTTCAGCCCCGTCCAGTTCAAAGCATTAAATATCTACAGTCCTGGAAGACTTTATATACCTTTCATTTATACAAAGAATCAGAGATAGCATCACCAGTTCAGCTAGAAACCCCCCAGTTCTATTTACATTAAGTTGAGTATTGGGGTCAGTCTCCTTCCAGCTCATTGTATTGCCACCTAAATTAAGATGGATAAGATTTTTTTTTAATTTTATTTTATTTTTAAACTTTACATAATTGTATTAGTTAGCAATAAAAAGTACTAATAAGAAATTAGTTATGTCTGTGTGACAATGCCTATCATTCAGAAAGACATTAACTTTTGGAGAGAACTTGTTCTTTAAAATTCTTTGTTTTTAATGTGAGTTTGCTTCCTGATTTACTGGTACTGAGGGTAGTTCTGCTATGTTAAAAAGTCACCATTACTTTTAAATAGATATCTGAGGTTATTCTGAGGGAGAAAAACCATTTTTATTGAACTTTACAACTGTGTTGGCTATCCACTGTTTAAAGGAAATATCACTGGTTTCTCTATTAATGTATGGTAGAAAAAACTAGATCAAAGAATTCAGAATATGAAATCACTGAACTGTATTACCCACAAATTCATATTTATTTTACACTCCATTTATTAGTTAATAATGTATCCATAGACATTTTTAACTTTGTAGTTAAGAGAATACATTAAATGGGGAAGAAATGTGAGTGGGAACCATTGTCCTGTTTCCGTCTCAAGTCTAAATATTCACTTCCCAAGAATTTTAATAATCAAGTGTATGTACTGGGATCTTATATTTTTCCTATGTTTTAAGAGAACAGATTAATTTTAAAAAATTTATGGTTGCTTTAAAGGAAATTGATATACTTTCTAGAATCCAAACTAGGAAGATTTCTTAAAAATTCAGAACCTTGATGATGCTGCTAAACTTGCTCAGATATTATATGTAGTTCCACATTCAAATAATAAAAATACTTGTAGGAAATAGTGGCAAAATATTTCTCAAATTCCTGAACTGAGTAAGGACAAAGCAAGCTTGACAAATGCAAATCATTGTATACTCAAAGAAATAACTAATTAATAGTCAAAGAAAATTTAGTGGATATAATATATTAGCTTTTTAAAATATAAGTATTTATTACAGTGCTTCCCTTGTTCATTTTAGAAAAATGCTTCCTGATTACTTCTGTGGAATGAGTTCAAAGCTGATTAAAGGCTGAAATAATTAAAAATGGAAATAGTTGAGTTAAAAGAAGGTGCTCAAACCAGTCTCATTCAGGATCTTTAGTGACTACTGCTTAAATTAGTAGATAATAATAAAAATGTTACAAACACCAGAGAAGGCAAAGAATTTCCATTAGAAAGTTAATGAAATTAGAGAAAAATAGGAAATGAGCGAGAATCTGCTTAGAAATGCTGTGAGGGAGAAATTGCCTAAACTTTATTGTCATTTTAACCACTTCTTGTCAAAAAATGAACTTAAAATGAGAGGCAATTACCAGCTATAGAGTTCAGGAAGGCAGCATTCAACTTCTGAAGCCAATTGCCTGGGATCAGATTCTACCTCTGCCATTTACTAGCATTATGGCGTTAGGGAGGTAATTGGACTTCTCTGAGCCCTGGATTTCTGATCTGTAAAATGGGTTAATGTCAGTATCTTCTTCAGAGTTGTTGGGTTGATATATGCAAAACCTTTATAATTAACTATTAGCTAATGAAATGAACATATCCATTGGGTAGAATATGCAGTATAATCTTGTTCTAAGTAGTGCCTGCTGGTGAAACATTTATAAGGATAGATGATTTTCCCGATTATCCATAATAATAATTAACACTGAATTTATACCGAGCATTGTTCCAAAAATGCAAATTCCTGATATTAGATGATTATGGAAATGTTTATAGGACTAGAAGATATGCAAATTTGTAGGAAATAATCTAGTGAAAAGGTCGATATTATACTAGAAGATGGACAAATGTTGAGAAGGACCTTTGAGAGTATTTAAGTCAGTATTTCGTACCTAATCTGCTGGCTGGAATCAAGAGATGGCTTTTGAAAAAAATTTCTGGTTTCCCAACATGGACAAATGAGAATCTCTGGGGGCAGATCTCAGACATCAGTATTTTCTAAAGTTCTCAGGCAATTCTAACCTGTAACTAGAACAGACAAACCCTGAAATTTCATTTCCGTTGCTTAATTTTACACATATAGAAACTGAAGTCTGGAGAGGTGAAGTGGTTTGCCTAACGGCATAGCTAGCTGATTGTGTTCTGCCTAATTTCTTTCTGGTCTAAATGTGATCATTTCTCCAAATGTTTGGCTCTATATTAAGAGTTGGGGGGGGGGGTTCATTGTAATAATGATTACACAAATGATTCACATTTTATTTTATTTTATTTTTTTTAATTTTTATTTTTTTATTTATTTATTTTTTTAAATTTTATTTTATTTTTAAACTTTACATAATTGTATTAGTTTTGCCAAATATCAAAATGAATCCACCACAGGTATACATGTGTTCCCCATCCTGAACCCTCCTCCCTCCACCCTCCCCATACCATCCCTCTGGGTCGTCCCAGTGCACTAGCCCCAAGCATCCAGTATCGTGCATCGAACCTGGACTGGCAACTCGTTTCTTACATGATATTTTACATGTTACAATGTCATTCTCCCAAATCTTCCCACCCTCTCCCTCTCCCACAGAGTCCATAAGACTGTTCTATACATCAGTGTCTCTTTTGCTGTCTCGTACACAGGGTTATTGTTATTTTAAAAGATTTGCTAGATTAATCTATAAAAGAAATTAAATGAAGCCTTAAGATAGGAATGAATGAATATACAAATAATTCTTCCCTATTTATAAAAAAGATATATAGAAATACATTTCTTATAGTATTAAGTAAACACAAATTTAAAAATATATATATATAGTAATGATAAATAGCACAAATATTAAAGAATATAAAAGCTGTGATAGTACTTACTTACTCCGTAATGGTAAGAGTCAAGAAAGAGAGGTTGGATAACAAATGTTTGATTTCCTATTTATAGACTCCATGAGTTGAAAAGAAATAGCAAACCCTATATACACAAAAGGAAATTGATGCAAATAGACATAATGTAGGTAGAGATTAAAGACACCTTCTTTTGCACCCCTTATTCAGAATGATAGAGGTAAAACATTTGTTTCCTCTGTCAGGTTTGAATATCTCAAAAGCTTTAAAAAAGGGTGGACATTTAAAAGGGGATTGGCCCAGCGAATCTCCTCCCTCTAGAATCCAGAATTTCTGCAAGTGGCATTGATTTTTTTCTTTAATGATGTTTTCTTTTAATATGAACCTTTATACATACGGTTCAATTTTTCTAAAGGCTAGTTTCTGTTTAAATTTATTCATTAAGATGTTTGACTTCTTTAATTCTACTTTTCTCTTAAAACAGGTTTCTGCTGCAGAAAATAATGGAAATGAAGCAGGGGTAAGAGAGCTACTGAAAAGGATTGCGCAGAAAGAAAACTGGTTTTCTACATTTCTGACTATTCTGAGGCAGACGGGAAACGATGCGCTTGCCCGGGAGTTCACAGGCACCGATTGCTGTGAAGGCAGTACAGGTATTGCTCATTCTGCAAAGGACAGCTTTGTGTGTTTTGCCTAGTGATTGAGAGTTTAATGAAGCCTATAGATACGGTGCCCAAAGAAAAGGATGTTTAGAATCTGAATTTCAGATCTGTTTTCTTCTCCTTAAAAATGAAGAAATTGCTGCCTGGGAAAAGATGAACCTCCCAAAGACCATAACACTCAACAAGCTGGGCTAGAATATTGGCCACTGACTCCTCATCCAACATGTTTTCCATTTTCCATCTTATTTTGAAAACAAAGGGATTGTCTGAGATTTTTATCAAGATCATTTTAACATTGCTTAGACAAATAAACTGGAAGAAAATATTTTAGTGGTTATTACAATTATGCTGCAAAGTCTTCAGGACATTTATATAATACTTTGAGGAATTTATTAAACATTTGATAAAAAGTCTATAATTGCTAATGTATCACAATATTATTTTCTTTGAGTTTTTCAAAGTGTTCAATTATAATAATACAAATAGCATAGCTCTTTCACATATGTTATTTGTAAATATAGTATTAACTGCCACCTTATTTTTCTTTACAGAGTATGTATCCTATGTTTTAAAGAAGTAACAAATGAAAGACAAATTAAAATTTAATTGGCAATGAATGGTTACCAATATATAGTTGTTATAATTTATATACAATTATATATAATTTAAATGGAGTGTAATCATTTCAAGCTTACTTTACTTCTTTTATTCAGTCAGGCATTCAATCAACGTGTAACGAGTACCAACAATATACCAGATACTGTTCCAGGTGCTGGGGATATGGACTTAAATGAGACATACGCAGTCCCTGTTTCCATAAATCATACTTTATAATGGAATAAGAAACAGTTTTCTAAGTTACTTATACAAAAGATGTGGCACCCCACTCCAGTACTCTTGCCTGGAAAATCCCATGGATGGAGGAGCCTGGTAGGCTGCAGTCCATGGGGTCGCTAAGAGTCGGACACGACTGAGCGACTTCGCTTTCACTTTTCACTTTCATGCACTGGAGAAGGAAATGGCAACCCACTCCAGTGTTCTTGCCTGGAGAATCCCAGGGACGGGGGAGCCTGGTGGCTGCCGTCTATGGGGTCACACAGAGTCGGACACGACTGAAGTGACTTAGCATAGCATAGCATATACAAAAGAAAAAACAAATAATTACCAAATCATTAGACCAAAGAGTATATTATGATTTTATGTTGTATTATTTATGAAGTAGCTTAATTTTGCTCAGTAGTTAGAAATACACACGATATATATGAACATATATATCGTGTGTATATATATATGTATAGTGTGTATATATATATAATAGTGTTTACATATTTATGTGTATATATAGACAAATATTTTTACTATGTGATATTAAAAAGCCCTAAAGAATTACAAAATTGATGTTAATAAACTTGTGTGCAAGTGAACCATGGGAAGTAAAGTGCCTTCCATGTTTGTGGAAGGTCTTTTTGTTTCACCCCAAAACAAATGCTGTGTGGTGTCATAAGTTTGAAATGGCCACAAAGTGAAAAGCTCAAGAGGCTCCCCCTTGTCTCTGAAATCATTTAGGGATTTGAGGGGATTCATTCAGCCAAAGATGGTCAATCCAGTTTTCAAAAGCCAGGAGTAATTCCATGATTTGTCCACTAGCAGTTTCCTCGGTTCCTACTGTCATTTTTTTCTCTTTCCACAGCAGAGTTTAATTGTATAAGGAAAATTCCCTCTCAATAGGAAGCATCTTGATTTTGCTTTAGTACTCTGGAGGGAGCTAAATGATACTACTTGCTTGCAATATCAAGATTATAGTTGTTTGGGTTTTTTTGCATTTATTTATTATGGCTCAGCTGTTATTTCTATAGCATAACTCTAATGCCAATCTGCTACTTCTAAAGGAACTTCAGGTCAAATTTACAAACAATGATGGGGCCAAGTGTCTCCCTTATCCCTCCAGGATAAGCCAGACTCCAGTGCAGATCACACCTTATGATGAGTTCCCTTTCAAGACCACATGGGACCATTTCCATCCACAACAACATTCTAGACTTGAACTCTGAAATGGCTACAGTCTTGATTTTTTTGTTTCCTGGGAAATTTTGGTCTCCATATATCAAGGGATATTTGAAAGAGCAGCCTTGCAGATCACAAAAGACCTTGTTACATCCATCCTCTAAAGTAGAGGGTAACTACCCATCTTACAGCTGTGTACTAGTTTAGGAAAAAGGCTAGAAGATTGGCTCAAAAGTATCTTCCAACTCTCGTGACACAGACAATATGTCTGGCTGCATTGCTTTCTTTTTTTGTGGGGGTGGTTGTTGGGGCAGAGCAACAAGTTATATACAACATATTTCTTTCTAAGATATTTTGGTGCCTTTTTAGAAGTCTAATTCGATTTTTCAAATTCTAATTCTTTGAACAATAGCAATCCTAGGTGAAGAATACATGTGTAATAGCTGTGTAATAACGCACCTATCACATACATCTACCTAATATTCACAAAACCTCCTCTTTACTTTCCTTATTATATGCCATGACTGTGACTGTCTTTAAGTGTCTATTTCAGAATGGCTTAGGCACTAGTTTATCCAAATTCCTCCTGCCTGTGGACTTACATTGGCTGGCGAAGGTCAAGCACTTTATAAAAAGAATAAAGACCCTTCTGAAAAGAAAAAAAAAAACATGGCACTAATTAATTGTCTTTCATTCTTTTCACCCTCCCTGGTGTCCTGACAGGATCCTCTTAAATTTGGGGCTTTCCTTCTTTCAACCAAAGTGGATGATGATAGATGTTGCCCTAGATATGTGGGCTCTTAAAAGGCAGGGAGCAGGGTTAGGGTTTCCGAGCCTCTTTTTTTAAGTTTTTAAATTAATTAATTTATTTTTGGCTGCACTGGGTCTTTGTTGCTGTGCCTGGACTTTCTCTAGTTGCGTATAGTGGGGGCTTCTCATTGCAGTGGCTTCTTTTGTTGCAGAGCGCGGGCTCCAGGGCTCCTGGGCTCAGTAGTTGCAGTATGCAGGCTTGATTGCCCAGAAGCACATGGAATCTTCCTGGCTCTTGCTCAGTCGCTATGTGTCTGACTCTTTCTGACCTCATGGACTGTAGCTTGCCAGGCTCCTCTTTCCATTGGGTTTTCCAGGCAAGAATACTGGAGTGAGCTGCCAGTTCCTTCTCCAGGGGATCTTTCTGACCCAGAGATCAAATCCATGTCCCCTGCATTAGCAGGCGGGTTCTTAACCACTTAACCAGGGAAGTCCTCTATGCTTCTTTCAAAAGTTGGATAGAGGTTACAATCTCCATCTGGGATTCAGTATTCTTACATTCTCACTACCCCTACCAGCAGTCAGGGTACTCCTGACAAACGCATTCCAAACAAGTAGGGCTCACTTCTCCTGTCCTCAGAAAATCCAATCAGGGGTTCAGGAATTTAAATATTGTTTGCTGATCTGTACATCTTATTAGGAGAGTCTAATCATTTTTTAGCCAGTCTTGATGCCCAGAACAAAGTTAGCTGTGATTATTCACGTGGTAGGAGCTGCTGTGGGCAGAATTGTGCCCTCCTCAACCCATGAATTCAGAGGTTGAAGCCACAACCACCTCTGTGACTGTACCTGGAGGTGTGTCTTTAGGAGGTAATCAAGGTTAAATGAGATCATCAGAGCAGGCCCCAGTCTGGTGGGCCCAAGGCCTTAGAAGAAGAAGAAAAATGAGGTCTCTGTCCATGTGAGGACACTGTGAAGAGGTCACACTCAGCAATCTCAGAAATAAACTCTCATCAGAGACCAAATGCTGGCACATTGACCATAGACTTCAAATTTCTAGAAATATGATAAAATACTTTTTTTTTACTTTAGCCACTCGGTCTACGGTGCTTTGTCAAGCTGGCCTGCACCGATTAATACAGGAGACTGGGCTCTGGAGCCTGACACTTACTGAATCCTGGCTCCTTCATGTCTCTGGATGTGTGACTTTCACCAGGTACCTGCCCATTCTATGCCTCAAATTACTCCTCTGTGAAATGGGGATAATAATATTACTTATCATCGGGATTATTTTTAGGATTAAATGATTTAACATTAGTAAAGCACAAAATAAATTGCCTATTATTATTATAAACCCCAAATATGCATAATATATACCTATGAATATTATCAAATCATCTTGTCTAAAGACAAACTCCAAAGTCAGAACAGTTGTCTTCAGGAAATTCTCCATACACAGCATGTATTTTCTCCTTATTCTTTAAGATAGGTTAATCAAAAATGATACTTTAGGAAATTTTCTTTATAGCATCAGTCTCTGACAGATTGTACTTCAGAAGGGCAAAACTCTTGTTTTTCTTCATAACCCACAAAAGGATTTAAGAAAACACTCAGTGCTTGTCGGTTGAAGGGAAAAAAGGCCAGATGAAAGAAATAGAGGGAAAGAGAAAAGAATGATCAGAATATTTTATTAAATTTCTAAAAAATCTCCAGAAATTCAAAATACATGAATGTAGGCTGACATTAAAGCATATGTACATCTCATGTAGAATGCACAGCAAGAGAAAAAAATGGCAAGATCACAAGTTAAAGAAAAACTACCACCAAATTTGCATTTTCACTAATGCAGTCTTATGTGTGACTTTGTATCACTGAAATAAGTGGCTTACTTCCTAAAGGTGATGGTCAGATAGGAAATCATCACACTTACGATTAGCATAATACTTAATATTATATTGGCTTTTTAGATAAAATTTAGTCATCACAAAAGAATTACTCACTGTGTTCATATTAAAAATAAAAATACTGTGTCAGAATGTAAAAACTGTTCCAAACCTTTCAAAATGTCAAACCACTGAAGTGTATTTAGGCATATCTCTACTAGAGACCCCACTTGGTTTTCAAAATAAAAATAGCAGCTCTTTATATTGTATAAAACCTTGCACTTCATTGCAATCTGCATTCTGTTTAGAATTTCAAAGTATGTAAGTATATTCAGGTTAATCTCTATTAGGAACCCCTATTTGTTTTCAAAACACCAATGACAGCTATGTATACTGTATAAAAGCTTGCATGGCACTATTGCTTACTTTCTGATACTTTTGTTCACAGAGTCTGAGAATTTATCACAAGAAGATGGTCTCGAAGTCAAAGAGCCACTCCTTTTAGCCACGGATCAGCCAAATCTGGAGGTCTTGGACATAGAGAACAGTTCATTGGAATCGTCTTTTGCAGATTCTTCTATAGTTTCAGGTACTTGGCTCACACACATACTTTACTGCACTAATTAACTACTTCCAGAAAAATCAATTGTTGCATTGATAACATTAGGATCTATTAAACAGAGGGAGGAAATTTGGGCTTTGGGGTTTTGTATTTGTATTCAGATAATATTTCTGGAGGATATTAAATGAAAATTATTGCTCTTTGTGGCTAAAAATC
Organism: Bos indicus x Bos taurus; assembly: GCF_003369695.1. Classification (NCBI taxonomy): domain Eukaryota; kingdom Metazoa; phylum Chordata; class Mammalia; order Artiodactyla; family Bovidae; genus Bos; species Bos indicus x Bos taurus. The sequence continues at coordinate 33,992,231 of NC_040077.1, forward strand.
TTTTAAAGCTAATGCAATATTAATATGTTATAAATATGAACACACTCAGTTCTAATTTTATTTTATAAACATGTCCATGGTTCTTGTCATATGATAAGTATCATAAGTGCATCCCATGATTTTCAAAGTACTTTCAAATACATGAATTAGTTTGACTCATCCAAAGTTCCGAGAATTAAATGAAGGTATTACCTTTTCCCTTTTTTACAGATTAGGGTGTCACAGAAAGGTTAGGCCGGACTGTAGAAACCAAAACCAAGGTTGTAGAAAGGAAGATGAATGGGTGCTAAACAGGAGTTTGCTTGAATTTCAGTAACTAATTGGTGTGGGTACTAGATACCACCATATCCACCTCTTTTGATATGAAACAGGCTTGGAAGAATGAAACAAATTTAACCATTTCCCCTCCCTAGTTTTCTCATAATAGGAGAAGCCTTCTCTCCTTCCCCTCTGCCACCCCAAATGGCCATGTTCATTTTTCACTAGAAATAGTTGCTGGAAGTCTGTGGTGTACTAGTAAATGCTTACCAAGTGGCCCTATAGGGAAAAGAAAAAGCCTTGATGTTTAGGATATGCCATCTTCATGGTGTAAATACTTTTACCACGGCTATTTTCAAGCGTCCACATAATGTCACTGAACACTGAGTTGGGAATAGATGTGCAGTGCATTATTTGCCATTTATTACATGGAGACGATAGACTTAAATAGCCTCAGATTCACTGATGATTGTAAAATCTACAAAAATGATTAGAAAATTAAGAGTTTTACGTATTCATTACCTTTGTTTTAATATAATTTAGTTAGTAAGTCCATATCATTTAATTTGTAAAGATGCTTGTGCTTAACATTAATAAAATTCCACAAAATTCCAGAAAATTTAACAGTTGTTCCTGTGGGCCCGTATAAGCTGACTCTATCACACTACCGCAAAATACACTGTTTTCACCTCAGAAAAAGTAATATAGCTGCGTTGTAGGAAATTTGGAAAACAGAAAACAAAGGAAAAAACCACTCCCCCTTTCCCAATAAAATACATTACTCTTCATATTTGGGTATTTGTTCTTCTCATTTTTTTACATACCTGGATGTCTATATACAATGGCATTTCTCCTGTATTTATTAAATATTCTTCTACAGCACGATTCTTAACAATTGAATAACAATTCCATCTGTTGGATGCTTTTTAGTTAATTAACCACCTTTTGAATATTTAGGATGTTTCCAAATTTCTACATCATGAGTAATGCTGCACTAAGTCTTTTTGTATTTATATCTCAGTTTAATTCTTTTTAAATTTATGTTTTATTTTTTAAAATTTACTGTATTGAAGTATAATTGATTTACAGTGTTGTCTCAATATCTGCTTACAGCAAAGTAATTCAGTTATATATATATATATTCTTTTTCATATTCTTTCCCTTATGGTTTGTTTATTACAGGGTATTGACTATATTTCTTTGTGCTATACAGTGGGGCCTTGTTCATCCATTCTCTATGTAATAATTTGTGTCTGCTAACCCCAAGCTCTCAATTCATCTGTCTCCCCACCCAGTTTAATTCTTAAAGACATATTACCTAATTGAAATTTCTGGATCAAATGATTTCTACAGTTTCAAGGCACTTGATATTTAATGCCATATTTTACTCCAGGAAATTGTACCAAACAATATAGGGGAATACTTACTGTCCTGAAGGCTCTTGTACATGAGTGGGCAATGCTGTTTTTAAACTTAACCAATTTGCTATGTTACTACCTGAATTTGAGTTTTTAATTTCCAATGAAAAACATATTTACAAGTTCATTCTTTTTGTTGTTGTTGCTTATTGCCTATTTTTCTTTTAGGGCATTTATATTCTTCTTGCTGGTTTAGGTGAATTAGCTAAATATATAGGGTAACAATCCTTTGTCATAAATAGTACCAAGGTCTTTTATAGCTTGCCTGCAATTTAGCCTTGTTTATTTAAGATGTTGGGTTTTTTAGTGGGATATTCTGAAGCATTAATGTGCTTATTAGTCACCTGGAGGAGGGGTCTTATTGAAATGCAGACATTGATTCATAGGTTCTGTGAGGAGCCTGAGATTCTGTCCTATTCACTTGTTCCCAGGTGATGCTGCTACAGCTGGTCTTGGACCACAATTTAATGTACAGAATAGCAAACCTGAATTTTAGAGAATCTTTTTTTTTTTTTCATTTCAGCAGCTGTGCTTTCTTTCAGAAATCATGGTTGTATAGGAATGCCAAAATTACTACCTGAATGTGGATTTTTCATGTTTTAATAAACTTCCTTGTTAGGCTGCCTGACATCTCTGTGGGTTACTGGCTATTTTCTAAATTCACACTAGAAAGAATTAAACCCAGGACTGAGGCTGATAGTCAATCTTCATCTCAAATGAAGGGTTTTCATCAAACTTGCCAGCCTAATGCATCTTGTCAGCCTGCAGTATCTGTGGAACATTCAGAGTCTCAGCAAGGACAAAAATAAATGCAAAACTTTTTTTTTCTTTGATCTGTTTTCTGGGACTTCCCTGATGATCCAGTGGTTAGGACTCCAAGAGTCCACTTCAGCAGGGCTTGAGTTCAATCCCTAGTCAGGGAACAAGGATTCCACAGCCATGCATGGTGCAGCCTTAAAAAAAAAAAAATCTGTTTTCTTACTATTTAATATAAAACATAAATTTGCATCATGTGAAAAAATCTGGATTTTACAATAATGGTCTTGAGGGACAGGAAAGGGTTTGTTTTCCTTCTTGGGGTCCCCTCCCTCCCTTTCTTTCACTTCTTCCTTTTAACAAATCTTTATTAAACTCCTGTTGTGTGCCAGGCATGCACTGTTCAGTTCAGCATGTCAATATTGTGATGGAACAAAATAGAAGAGGCTTCTGCCCCAGTGGAGCTTTCCATGATGGGCATGCCAGCCAAGCAGTAGTCACTCTGTCACTGCACAAAGTGCTGTGGAAGAAAAGTACAGGCTGTTAAGACGTGTGCTAGTCTGAGGACATGTACAACAAACCGTACCATAATCTGAGGACTCCATCCTGTTCAAGACTTCAACAGCTACTAGGCTGTGAGGTTCTTGTGCTGTCTGAACTTCTCCTGTGGACTTGCTAACAGGTTCATCCAATCCATTCTGGCAACCGATCTACGAAAGTGTAATGCCTTTTGCTTCAGGCCTTGACACTGCTCCTGGTAGATGTAGATCCTCCCAGTTATTTGTTTCTTTGTTGTTGTTCTTCAGAACTAAGAATTACTGATGTAAATGACTTTTACATTAAGAATCATTACCCCCAAAGAAGTTATTGGAATTCTTTTGACAGAAGTTTTTGTTGCAAGATTAACTGTAGAAGGATTTTGCCTACATTGTTATTCTTTGGCAAACTTAACAATCAGGATAAATATGAAAGTATTCAATATTGAAAATATTCAATAATACTAATTTACATAATTTTGTGCATCTTACTGATATTGATAATGTATAATCTTTAGCTTGAATTTCAGTACATCAGGTTAAGATTCCAAGTACAGTTACCAAGGTAGCATTGAAAGAAACTTATTACTTAAGCCACACACATTCTATAAATATGAGATTTCATATGCAAAAAGAAAAAATGTGGCTTGAATTATTTCTAATTTTAAATTAGACTTCTCTAAGTTTTATTTCCAAATCAATTTCTAAAGTATTTTTTTTTCAGTGCCCAATAGTCTTTGTGGATACAAATGATAAATATTTATAGTTTTCAGGCAAAGATTCTTTATATATTGTTTTTAACCTTTTGTACTCCTTAACACTCCTGTCAGGTAAGACACTAGCGTTAGTAACAGTGGCCCACCGTGAAACTAATTTTAATCACAGCTCTCCTTCAGCCTGGGGGTGATAGATCAGAATTCCCGAGTGGGCAGTCCTGGACAGTCAGTTTTGTTATGCCTCCGCATCAGGGGTTGGCATTTCTTCTTCCTTTCTCCTTTCAACTGCTTCCCTTTAAAAAGTGGTTAATAATTAAGATAGACCCACACTAATGCAATAATCTGTTTTTTCCCACACTAATACAATAATTTCTAAAGGATATTTGAATAGTTTTCAGACTATTCATAGAATTTCATGCTGGATGTAATAGTTCTGCTTTCTTTAGTCACTGGTCATTTTCTAACAAGAAACTATTGGGAAACTTTGATGTTTCTCTGGATCACATGTCCCTAGAAAATATCAGAGGGACACAAAGCCCACATTCATTTTCTTCGATTAAAAATAATTTAACTATAGAAAATATACAGTTATCTGGTATATGTTAAGTTTATAGGCTTATGGTAAAATTGCTTATGCAATCATTTTTAATTTCTACTGTTAACTTTGTTAAAACAAATAAGTGGTTATTTTACTTATTTAAAAGTTGACTTTTTTAATACACTATTTTATAAATTAGTGCCCTGTAATTAGATAAAAACAAAGCAAATGAGATTTAAAACTAAATAATAAAATTTATTGTGTTTGGGATGAACTTACATTTACGCAGAGTTCCGCAGATAATCCCCCAAACTTCTTTTACCATTCTTCGCTAGATTTCCCTGTTACTAAACTAGAAAATGCAAATTCCACAGATTGGACAGCAGAGGGCGCTTTGACATTTATAAAGAGAGTAGAATGTCACTGTTCCCGGGTGGACGATTATAATGTAACAGGATGAGTGTGCCATGTGTGAATACACAGTGCGCATGACTGTGAGTGCATGTGTATATTTTGATTTATATATTCGTTCACGTGAAGATTTTAAAATTCCACCCCAGCTAATGAGCTTACCAACCTGCTTGTTTTCAGACTTTAATACCTTCTTTTTCATATTCCCCCATATGTTCCACTCCTTAGGTTTATCCGGTGACATTATGCTTTGGAATATATTGTGGATATATTTTGCATAGATCATGTTCTGTAGGAGGGGTTTAAAAATTGACCTTTATAAAACAGCCTCCTTCTTTCTGGCCCAATCTGTTAGAGCATTCTTTTTGTTGTTGTTTTGTTTTGCCTTTTTATAGACCAAAGTCCAATCTCAGACTTGGTCTATAGTAATCTCTGTAAAAATGCCACAAAATTTATCCTTGCACTTGCAGACCAGAATAATGTTCTTTAGTACTAACCTCTAGAAATTTCGAGATTTTTAGAATCTCTAGAAATACGTACCACATAGCACTTGAGAGCTTAGTGGGAAAGATAATTGATACAGCAGTCTTCAGTAATACTGTGAGAGATCACCCATACTATTATGGGATTGCTCTGAATTTAGATAGCTCTCCTTTACATCTCTATCACTTCTAAATTTAGTTATATTAATTATTGGGAACTAGAAATACTAGTACAGAAATCCAAGAGGCAAATATTATTTTGACTTGAGAAAGAGAGAAAGAGTTTGTTACAACTGCTGTTTTGTGTTTGTTAAAAGAAAATCTAGGATTGTATTTTGTTTGAAACCCACCGAGAGACATCTAGGTTAGTTATACGACCCCCAATTGCATAATAATTCTAGGAGGATTACTGTTCATATCTCAGGAGTGAGAATATCAGTATTTTGATGGGGAAAAAACCTCTCTGCTGTGCAGCTAAAATGAGTTGGATTTATTTTCATGATTTTTATATGGCTACAAGCTTAAAGTTTTTTCAGCAGAGTTTCAACAAATGTGATTTTAATTTGAGCATTAGACGTTATCTTCTCTATTTGAATAGGACTAGAAGCTGAGAATAAGTTCTGGCCAAGTGCTGGGGTACTGTCCTCACCCTCAGAGAGTTTATAATCCAGTTCAAGAAAACAAGTTTTGTGCCCCTAAACACAGACAGTAATCTGTCTCTAGGAAAAGAGAATACGTTAGAGAAGCCTGGGAAGACTTACCACAGAGGAGGATTGGAAGGCAGTTCATCTGCACTTTGAAGGTCCTGTGTTGGGTTTGTAAACAGAAGTGGCAGCCGACACTTCCCGTTGTATGGATAGCATAAGCAAAAGTGCAGGTATAAAGAAGGTTCAAAATGTGCTTTAGGGGGTATTCATAATGGAGGAGGTTATACATAATCTCTCTACCTTCTACTCAATTTTGCTAGAAACCTAAGGCTGCTAAAAAATAAAGTTTATAAAAATTTATCCAGGTATAATTAACACATGGGCAGAGGAGTCCAGTGGGTAATACAGTCCATGGGGTCGCAGAGAGTTGGCCACGACCGAGTGGCTGAGCATGCTCCCACATATTAAACAGAGGAAAATCCAGTCGTATTAATAATAAACATAGCAAAATACTGTGAAAAATGTGGGTAGGGAAACAGTTGGATTCCAGAGGAGCATTTATGAAGGAGCCGGTGGGAGGTAAGATTTCTAGGATCAATGAAAGTTAGCAGGTTTCTTTTACTATGATTTTTACAAAGACTTGTCCTGAGGCAAAAAACAAAAAAACCCTCTTACATGTTTATCATTTAGACAATTATGGACTATTAGCCCAAACCATGTGTGATGATTTCAGATGGTGTTTGTAGGAGAGTGTTTCATTACAGAGATTTATCCATCAGGATGCTGGAACGGGTTCCTTCTGGCTTGCAGGAGCCCAGCGTGTAAATCTCTTCCCAGCTCCACTGGGTGACATCATGCTGGTAGCTTGAAATCAGTCATGGTGGGGAATATGAACACCGTCAATGTTGGCAAGCACTTTTATTTTATTTTTGAACTAGATCTTTGTCTTATTAAATTAGATCAAATAGAACTTACAAATCAAGCCGTCAAGTCAATGTGGCAAACACTTTTAAATTGTCACTTTCTTTTTTCCTCCCCAAAAGCTACTACTGAATATTTACCAGGATTTGCCTTTTTTTATCGTTTTAAAGAATTTATTTTTTGATGTGGACCATCTTTAAAGTCTTTATTGAATTTTTTACAATATTGCTTATGTTTTATGTTTTTGGTTTTTTTGGCCACGAGGTAGGTGGAATCTTAGCTCCCCAACCAGGGATCAAACCCTCACCCTCTGCATTAGAAGGCAACATCTTAACCACTGGACCTCCAGGAAAGTCCCTACCAGGATACCTTTAAATGCACCTCTCTCCATACTTTCCTCAGATCCACATAACTTGAATAGCTTTTCCTGAAGGGTACCTACCAACCAAAGAGGTTTCCACTTCCCATCTATCTTGCATGTATTCCTACACTCTGCATTGCCAAGACTTACTTCCCATGTGGTCATCATGCTTATCACTCATAACGGACTCTGCTCTCAGACTTTTTACCTGTTACTGACAAGCAGTGAATGAATGGGTCACTCTAGTGGGTATGACTATCCCTACAACCCTGTACTTGAATTACTGTCTTTCTCTTTAAGACTCAAGTCCAAAGGCTAAAGGGCATAGATGACACAATTTAAGCCAACATCAATATACACAATTCTAATTTAATTCTGGCTGAAACACTTCAGCAGAGTGAATTCTATAAACAGGAGCAGAGGCGCTCGGTGGATAGCCATGTGGGCCTGTGGCTCTAGGAGATTTTTTTTTTTTTCCTTTGGGGAACTCATTTCCTAGAAGCTTGGATCCAGGAGAGAATATGCAAGGTGGGTGGAGGTGGCTTCTCTCCATTCTGCGGGAACACATGTTCCCTGGCACAGAGAGCAGAATCTGACAGACCAAAATGTAAGCGTGTGTGTGTGCGCGCGCACACGCACACACAAATCCATATACATAGAGCTGAAAATAAAAGTCATCTATCTCCTTTCAGAAAAGATAGTTATTTCAAAAGAAAAGGAGATTGGTATTATTAGTAGTATGACAGTAAGCACACTTGTAAAGAGCCTGAGTCCTGCGTGAGCGCACATACGTACACATGTGTTTGAAGCTTGGGATGGTCTTTGCTGTTCCAGACTTTGGGGATTATGCAACTAGAGAGAAGGAGGGGATAGTTGAAGAAGTAAAGCTAATGTGCGTCGAGAGGTCAGAACTAGAATAGATACACCATTACCTGGCAGGTGAAATCAGACTATTTGCATACTTTATAAACACTACCTCTCAGGAGAACCATTGGTTTTGCTGGTGCTCTTTCTCAGTAGTGCTGAGGCTCTGGCCCCATCCCTAATGTGATGCAAAAACCACGTTCCAGCAAAGAGAAGGAAAGGCTGAGGCAAGGGGTAAGACAGGAAGAATCTTCTATGAAATTATAAATGCATCTTAAGCTGAAATTAGGAGGAACACCACCTGGTAGGGATGGAAGTAAGCACCAATTGGTGTTTTACCTAATGAAGCTCAGTTCTTAGGCTGAATAAACAATATATTTATCAACTCATTGTTAATATAGCATTTTTCCAGCAGAGGGCAAACTTTACATTGAAATAGATCTGAAAAGGCCTTCAAGGAGGAGGGTTTTTTTCATTTGAAATTTAAAAAAAAAAAGAATTTTTTTTTGGCTTCCAAATGGTTTAAAAATATTTTAAAGTATTTAAAGTTCCATAGGATATTAAATATATAATTTCTCAGATTCAGGTTAGTATTTCTGTCTTATTAGTAAACTATTCAAGATGTGATTGTAAAATGAGGCAGTTTTTTTTTTTTCTCCCATGTTTTATAGACTGGTCTTAGACACTATTATTATAGGAAAAGCTGTTCTTTATCGTGTTGTTTACAAAATTATTATCAAAAATCCTGTCTTTTAACAGAATAAATATTGTTTTTCTTCATTCCAGCAGTTTTATAGGAATAACTGCTTTTCTTTAAACAGAAATTACCAGCATATTCTAATCCATTTCATACCTACCTTTGATATTTTTCCTAAAGGAAATGACACCTATCTAAAAGTTAATTAAGCTTGTTATGTAATCTAACTCTAATATTCAAAGCTCATGTAAACAGCCACTCCATGAGAATTTAAGATTTCTTTCTCTTAAAGATTTATTTATTTGATCTAAGAGAATCATTCTCATAATAAAAGAGAAAGTAGAAATTGCTGTCTATATTTTTAAAAGGTAAAAAGGATAAGTCACTTGTTAGCAGTGGCTGAGCTCAGATCTGGAGACTAATTTGTTTGACTCCACAGCACATTTTCATGGGAATGCCCAGTCTCCAATGCACTATTTATCTGAGCTATTTTAAAATCATAGACACATGACTTTAGTCATTAGGACATAAATCCAGATTGATACTGTGAAAAGTACAAAGAATGACTCATGATAATCCTATATAATCAACTGCAGGAACTCTTGGTTTATAAATTCAATAGGTTGGTTTGATTTTTTCATCATATAACACTTTTTTGATCTGACTTTTTGGTGTGCATGTGTGTGTGTTACATGATTTTTTTAGGTAAATGCATGAAGAAAATCTCTGGAGAAAGCATTCTCAATGTTATCAAGAAACAAAATATTTTCTTTAATTATTAGGGTTATTTCCTTTAGTACTTTTGTTTCTATGAAAGAAAAAATATATCAAATGCATAAGAAATTGCTGCTGAGGAAACAAAATTATTTTTGTGTTGAAAAACTGGAGATTTATATAGTCTTAAAATGACAAAGATATATACCTCTCTGTGTTCACTTTCATTTTAATAATGGTGTCTAGCAGAATTACCACAATTCATTTTATCCAAGAAGGATAGAAATGTTCCTCTTTTATTTGTGTGCAGAGAATATTTAGAACTTAGTATAGATGTTTAATCAACTGTACTCCTATATAAAATTTAAAAAAAAAAGACAATATGGATGTTTAAAAGTAAAGTAAATGAAAATTTGTGGATGAAATCAGAAATGTTAGTTAGCAAAATAAATAATCTCTAACTTTTTTCCCTGGCAAGATAAGCTACTTCAAGATTGTTAGAAAAACTGACATTATAATGCAAATGTTTGTATGCTTAAAAAAAAATCATTCCAGTTAACTCTATGGATATAGTATTGTTCACTTGTTTACAAAGCTTTTAACAGATCATCAGCATGCTTAGCATTGGGCAAAAAAACGCTGAATGAAATATTAGACTTGGATTCAGAAAATGGGATTCCCAGCTCTGTTCCATTCTAGCTGTGTGATATGGATATATCATTTACCCTCTCTGAGACTTGGTTTCTCACCTATGAAACTGAGGTGATAATAGGTATCTACCACAGAGGATGCTGAGAGCTTAAAATATCATTTACATCTGTGTAAGCACTGAGCTCAGTGTCCTCTGACACATTGTGGATTTGTTTACTAAACCAAAATAATCCAGATAATAAACTTAATTAATAATATCCTATTTTGGTAGTATTTTTCTTTAATAGTCATATATTATTCATGCACGCTGCATTAAGCAGCTCTCTCAAACCTTATATATGCTAGAAGAAAGCTTGGGGAAAATCCTGACTTTACAAATACATGGAGTATGTTTAAGATAATGATTTAACTACTAGTGATTAGAAAATGAAATGAAAATCAAGTATAATTTTCATCTGGATTATATTCAGTGAAAAACTTAAAGATACAGTGTTTCATTTCAGATAATCAGTCAGTTCAGTTATTTGTTAGTATTTTTCAGTGTTTTTGGCATTGTCTTCAGTTCTCTATACAACATTTAAAACAAGTAAAATGCGTGTCAAAATTCACTTTTTTTGCCTTAAAAATCTTGATTTATCTTTCTAGATCTAGAATTATCCTTGCAATGACATTTTCCCCACCTCATTTTACACCTTGCCTTTTCCTTACAACTCATATTCTCTTTCATCAGTACATCTGCCCAAAACGCTCTTCTACTTGACAGTTCTATCCCACACTCGCCTCTGAGCTCCTAATAAGGCATACCTCTGGGAATTGCAAAGTGCCATATTTAAAATCTCTCAGTGAGATATACAGGTTTTCCCGTGTGATCATAAGGGATTCCTCAAATCTGAGTTTCGGAGCTAATCTATGACAACTGATAAGCACAGTATTTTCACATGAGTATATTTGTGTTGTGCTAATATACTTAAACAGTATGCAAGTCCATTGAGGATTTTTTTTTTATAAATTTCTTATCTGCTTTCTTTTAACTTTTAAGAAAGCTATCTCATATATTTAATTTGTATTGGCTGTAATTCCATTACGTTTCCCAAGCTAAGTAGGCTTATCCAAGCTGGAAGGGAGATGTCACAGCCACATTTCACAGATGCTCAATGGAATAGTAGTCGGCAATAAAAAGGAACAAATTACTGATATAAATAACAACGTGAATGCATCTTGAAGGTCTTATTCTAAATTAATGAAGCCAAGCATAAAGGCTACATATTACCTCAATTCATCAGTATGACATTCTGAAAAAGACAAAACTCTAGGGACAGAAACCAAATCAGTGATTGTTAGGGGACAGCAGGAGGGAAGAGACAATGAAGGGGTTTGAGGACAAATTTTGAGGTTAAGCTCATCCAACTTATCCACCTAAAAAGAGTGATTTTTACAGTATGGAAATTATACTTCAACACACCAGACTTAAAAAAATAAATAACCTGTTAAAGAAAAAGCAGATACTGTAGGTTTAAGGAGTTATATATTGTCCATGTTTAGACATGTTTTATTGATAACATACTGTGTCTCTTTATCACCTGTTTCTAATTCCAGTTTAAGTATGTTGACATTCAGACTAGTTTTACTTAGCTTCATGGTGTGTACATGCTCAGTCTTGTCTGACTCTTTGCGATGCTATGGACTGCAGCCCGCCAGGCTCCTCTGTGCATGGGATTCTCCGGGCAAGAATACTGGAGTGGGTTGCCATGCCTTCCACCAGGGGATCTTCCTGACCTGCATGAGGGGATCAAACCTGTATCTCTTGTGTCTCCTGCATTTGCAGGCAGGTTCTTTACCACAAGCACCACCTGGGAAGCCCTTACTTAGAGTAATCTTACTTTAATATAATTTATTTAGTGCATGTGAGAACTCTAGCATAAAATAATAATCTCACAAGTATACATATTATGAAATATTAATTTTAAAGATGGTTTATTGTTTATTACTTATTTATTCATTTTAGCCCACACTGCCTGGCTTGATAGTTCCCTGACCAGGGGTTGAATCCCAGGCCCTGGCAGTGAAAGTGCGGAGTCCTACCCACTGGGCCACCAGGGAATTCCCCAAATATTTTTAAATGACACTCTTGCCTTACTAGTCCACCAACTCCTTGAATTTGATTTCATTTTTCAATCACCAATAAGTATATGCAAAGAACTTGTTATACCTAACATTACTACATGGTTGTCAAATACTGTGAAGTAAATTGTGCTGGCTCCATTTTATTTTTTATTTTATTGAAGTATAGTTGATGTGCAATATTTATGTAGGTTACATGTGTGCACGTGTGCTAAGTTGCTTCAGTCGTGTCTGCCTCTTTGCAACCCTTGGTCTGTAGCCCACCAGGCTCCTCTGCTCATGGGGATTCTCCAAGCAATAAAACTGGAGTGGGTTGTCATGCCCTCCTCTAGGGGATCTTCCTGACTCAAGGATCAAACCCACGTCTCCTGCATTGGTAGGCAGTTTCTTTACGACTATGGCCACCAACCTTATATAGGTTACAGGTGTGCACAATTTTTAAAGGTTTTACTCCATTTATAGCTATTATAAAATATTGGCTATATTTCTTGTGTTCTACATATATTCTTGTAGCTTATTTTATATATAATAGCTTGTACCTCTACTAGCCCAATTTTAAACAAGGGGAAGGAAGTTAGGCTCATAGCATTGCCAACAGCAAATTTCACAAGTCTTTTAATTCCAAAACCAACATCTGTAACCATCTTTCATTTATTTTTAACCAGTTTAGCAATAGTTCTGATCCTTGCGGATGGGATTGCATAAATCCTTGGAAATGAACTGTAAGAAGGGAAGCCTTCCGTTGTGGGAAGGAAGGTTTTTCAAAAGGAATTGATGCTGAGTATTGAAAAGAACAAAAGAAAAAAATCAGGATTAATAAATGAAATGTGCCCTTGCCACTTCCATTAACTGTCATTCTTGATGGAAGCTTAGTTTAATTATAAGAAAGAAAAAAAGAATTTCCAACTTCATGTAAGCTTCTAGTGCCCCTGCAATGTCAGGCTTGCCTGATAGTCTGAGTGAATTCTTTGTGTGATTTTAGTTATGTGTATCACTGAGTTGCTGTTTTCATAACTTATCGGTAGAACCATGTTCTTCATTAATTCATTAATTGTTCTATAACATTAATTCTCTACCATTTTACATGCAGATGACTCAACGGTTTCTACATAGTACTTATGTTTAAGTAATAATATCAGGTTCAGATATTTTTTGGGACAAAATTTACAGAAAGGGGGACAACAAAAGTTGTAACTCCTTACAAATTTGCATGAGCCCTCATATTGGATGTACGGTACTTTAAGTAGGTAAATACATGTATTTGATTCAGTCCCCGACAGCTGCTCATTCATAGTGGAGTTTTCAAACATTGCTTGCCAGAAACTCTTACCTTTTATTCGTGATTGTCTGGATGTACCTTCTCCACTTGCATTGAACTGTATGTACTGTGTGCTGTAGAGGTGTGCAGTTAAAATACGTTTATTCTCAGAAATATTTTTAAAATATTTTAAAATGTTTTCCTTTGCAGAATCAGACACAAGTTTGGCAGAAGGAAGTGTCAGCTGCTTAGATGAAAGTCTTGGACATAACAGCAACATGGGCAGTGATTCAGGCACCATGGGAAGTGATTCAGGTACTGCCTAACTGTTGTGTAAACCTTAAAAAGTGTGAAATAAGACACCATATAGTGGAACGCATGGGGGCTGTTCATACCCTCCCTAATGTATTTATGCAATTAAAGCAATTCTTTTCTACAGTTGAAATAGTTTTGGAACTTTGCCATTCACTTTCTTGAAAAGTACAACTTACAAGTCTTAGACTCAAGGTCTCTAATTTTGATCCAGTACATAGCTTTTTGGTCTGGCATATGCCACATTCCATAGAACCATGTAATCTGTTTTATTTATGTGATCTGTTTCAATTAATTTGACTGCTTTTAAATTATATACTCAATTTTATACATTTGTTTCCAACCCCTACATTTTAAAAAATTAAAATACATTATAAATAAAAGTAATATAAATGAGATGAGTATGACTATAGTTAATGGCATTTAATGAGTCCCTCTTAAGCTTTATAATATACATATATAGTTAAAAGAATTTCAATATTTATAAACATCCCTTTAGTTGAGTTTGCAAAATATTTTCATCACTAAATGAGAAATTTACTAGATATTTCCCAAATTGTTCTTTGTATCAGTTTAATATCCCACCCGCTTCCCAGGTAGTGCAGAGGTAAAGAGTCCATCTGCCAAGCAAGAGAAGTAGGTTCAATCCCTGAGTCAGGAATATCTCCTGGAGAAGGAAATGGCAACCTACTCCTGTATCCTTGCCTGGAAAATCCCATGGACAGGGAGCCCGTAAGGCTTACAGTCCATAGAGTCACAAAGATTTGGACACAGTTTAGCAACTGAGCACACACACACACAGTAAATAAGAGGGCCGTTTCCCAATCTCCACACTTTAGCAAGACTTCCTGTTGTCAGACTCCCTAACTTTGGTCAGTCTGATCCATTTCTTATCTCTTCTTTCTGTCCTTTGAATGTACATTTCCATTATTACTACTGAGGTGAAATTTCACATTGAGAATGGGTGATGGGCCCTTGCATGTCTTTCTAATATCTGTGTGTTTGAAATATTTTATAATTAAAATGAACAAATTAGTGCAAACAAAAATCAGTGTTTTGCAATATGGTCAGCAAAGAAGCAGCAGCAAAATGGCAAATTAAGAAACTATTCTTCATTTGTTCTGTGACTGAGTTATAGAAAATACTTAGAAAATATTATGTACTTCAGATTACCCTGCATTGTCTGAAGGATTATAGAAATTTACATCTACAATAGGCCTAAAAGGGCAAAACAGTTTACATAAAGATAGCCATCTGCCCTAAAGCTTTCCCAAGGGAAACTACCACCTCTTTTATTTAAATGCTCTTGTCTCTTAATAACCCCCAAATAACTTAGAACAAGTTGATTTGAGGAAACTCAATTCACCAAATGTCAGTCATAACTTTAATGTTAATTAAAAAGGGTTAATTAATTTTCTGTTCAATTTAGTCAGTGTTAATATTAAGTTCTTGGCATGTGCATATTTCTGTGGCTTTTATTTGTTTTTTCTGTGCTTGTTATACAACTGTTAAATTTAATAATTAACATTTTTATTAAACGGTATTGATACTAGAACTCAAAATACACTCTAGCTAATATTTAACATCTTTATGATTGCTTTAAGCTTCTGGACCTTCTCCTAATTTTTGTTTGCCTGAGTAAGGGCTTTTCAACAATATTCATTCATTTAATTACTATCTAATAGATATCCTCTGTGTGCAGGGCATTTTGTCTGTTTAGCACTGTTAGCAAATGCAACTATTTACTGATTTTCAGTCTTCAATATGGCATGAAAGGCGTGATAAATCTGAATGCAACCTACTTTTAAAAAGCAAATACATTTCCAAAGGCAAATACATTTGAAGACAAACACATTTTTAAAGGGCAACTCATTGAAGTTCTGGATGGTTAGTGCTTAGGAATAAAGACTAGTGGGTATAAGATTGCATAGTGGATAGCAAAATTCTGAAATCATAAAATTATGAAATTCCTTTCTTTCATGTGCATGCTATAAGTTGACATACAAATCAGTTTAATATAGATTTATGTAAACTGCAAATTGTTAAACATGCACTGACTCACTGAAAGCATTGCAGTGTTTGGGATTGTGTTTAATTTCTGAAGTTGACATCAAAGGGACCCTATTCCACATGCCCTTTGTCCACGTTTAGAGGTTACATTATGAGGCATAAGAATCATGGATGTGACATTATATTCTTTCATAGTATTATTATGCCATAGTAAAGCATAATTAGTGGTACTTTTGACGTTTAAATATTTTAATTATACTGTGAGAGGCTTTTTTGTTTTTCTGTTCCTCAGTCTCAGAGGGATATACTGCTTCTTGCAAAGTGGCAATGTTTTTGGCAATGCACATTGGCCTGATATGTAGAAAGTGTTTCCTTACTATTTTGAGGTAATATCTATTAATATTTGTCCAGCTGGAATGGTATATTTTTCTGAGGTTACGTACTATAGGTAAAGGAATACTTTGTCATTTTCAAACACATGCAGTGACAGACCTTTTCTCTCCAAGAATAACTCAGCTGTCAAAAATCAATGTGAGAATGAAATTTGCCACATGGTGCTGTTTCAATAGAATGTTATTATTTAAGCCTTATTTGATTTCATTTTTTGACCATTTGTATGGTATAGTATAATTTTAAGGTCTTTGATAAATACTTGTTGTAGAGGATGGGCACAATATTATTCAAAGCCTGTGCATATTTTAAATACCATTTTCGTTATTGCATTTAATTAATTTTGCTTTTTCAAAGAGAGCCAAAAAGAAGTAAACAACAAACAAACAAAACCCAAACATTTTTTTTTTTTTTTATAAAGGAAATTGGCTCCTGGCTCCCTGACACCAGCCCAATTCTCTCCTTCTGGTGATAGAGAAGAGAAAATTCTCTTTTCATTGCGTATGTGGATATATTCTTTCATTCCTGTGTCAGAGGATGTGATAAGGCAAGAATCAGGCTGAATATTTAGCACTCACCCAGCTCTTTTTCTTTGGATGCTATCCTCACAATGAATCCAACTCTGATTTTTTCCATATTCACTCTGTGCCTCTCTTTTAAACTTGAGGCTACCAATCAAGTTTCCTAGAATTGACTCAAAAAAATATGGATGATATTGAGCTATCTGGGCTTCCCGGGTGGAGCTAGTGGTAAAGAACCCCCTCTGCCAGTGCAGAAGACACAAGAGACATGGTTTAAATCCCTTGGTCAGGAAGATCATCTGGAGTAGGAAGTGACAACCCACTCCAGTATTTTTGCCTAGAAAATTCCATGGACAGAGGAGCCTGGCGGTCTATAGTCCATGGGGTCGCAGAGTCAGACACAACTGAGCACAGCACAATGATATTCTGAAGTCAACTTGAATCTTATGTAAATATAATAGAGGATGGGTTATTATAATTGCTATAGAGTTCAAAGACAAGCATGGAAAGAAAACTTGTCAATGTGTGTTTTTAAAAGCTGGTGATCTTGAATGAGTTCTTCCTGACAATCCTAATAAATGAATCAGCAGATGAGCCAATGATAACGTAAATGTATTGCATATATGTTTACTCATCCATACAGAAGGCAAATTTCCTGCCAGGTTAGTAGATGACTCTGACTAAGTGGTATTTGGTGTGAATTTTCCTACCTGTTCAGATAGTGCTATCACAGCAAGTTAAAACCCGGTTAAACAGAATCATCCAGTTGCTGAAATGGAACAATCAGCAACTTTTTTTGAAGTTAATGGGATTCTGTTAGTTTAATTTTATTGCATTCATTGATAAGAGACAGAATGCTTACTTCATGTGTAATGAAATACTGATAAGTGCTGTCATTTCACTTTTTTTTCTTCTGATTACATAAAGCAAAAGATGGGCTTTTAAATTGATACAATATTTATTTTACTGCATTCCACATGATAAGTTATACATTTTTAGATCTTTCCCCCTGACTAAAGAGTTGGACACGACTGAGCGACTGAACTGAACTGAACTGAATATAAATAAACTCGGTCACTTCTAAAAAATGTATATTTAAACCAAGACATATTATAATGATTTTATTCTAATGTTTATAAAATTAATGTATGTTAGCATGTATTTTTCAGTATTTTAAATGTAGAGATCTACTCTAGCTGAAAATATTTTTAATGTATTGTGCTTTGAGTTTCAGGAAAACATGAATATGTGGAGACATACCTATAAGAAAGTGATAAAAATCACATTCAAAGCTAAATAGAAAAATTAGTCACAATCCAGTTATGAACCAACAAAATTGTTTTTCATCTTTCACTGCACATTTAGAGATTGAAGGCTAGCATGGAAAAGGCTAGCACCTTTTCCCTAAATACAGCTTCTATTTAATCTGGTTGCCTTAAATGGAAAAAATTGGATTGGGGGAACCATTTTTAGGTATTTGAGACAGATGATCTACAGACAGAAGATAGATAGATAGATAGATAGATATGCTTTTTGGTGTTTGGTTTGTCAGGTAAAGTTTTTCACATGAAGGAAAGCAGCATCAGCTTTAATATTTCTTCGCAATAAAAAGTGAGGGGGAATATAGAAAAAGGAGTCCTACTTTCCCTGTCCCTCTTGATTTGTTGGTGAAAGAGAACTGGGTGTGGTAGAATGGTTCCACAAAGAAATGGCAAGTCTGAGGCATTAAGAATCATCAACTGCCAAGCCTGCACCACAGTCATTTCCACTTGGCTTTGCCCACTCTCTGAAAAGACTTCTCTGTGTTGCCACCTCCTAATCCTCCATCCTATTAATCCCTTCCCTCTCCATTCCCATGCCTTAGGCCACTTCCAGAGTCCTTGGGCTGTGTCCTGCAAACACAGAGAGCTGACACCCATTTGGTACAGAAAACAGAAAATGGATTGGTTTGGACCCCATATGAAAGGAGATTTAAGCTGCAAGGGGCCCATGTTCCATTTCAGGCTTCCTCAGTTCAGTTCAGTTCAGTTGCTCAGTCATGTCTGACTCTTTGCGACCCCATGAATCGCAGCACGCCAGGCCTCCCTGTCCATCACCAACTCCCGGAGTTCACTCAAACTCATGTCCATCGAGTCGGCGATGCCATCCAGCCATCTCATCCTCTGTCGTCCCCTTTTCCTCCTGCCCCCAATCCCTCCCAGCATCAGAGTCTTTTCCAGCCTTAGTTATTTTGTTGTCTGTTTCCTTAATTTTCTTCCTTGTAACCTCCTTCAGATGATGAGAATGTGGCTCAAAGAGCATCCCCCGAGCCAGAGCTGAATCTCAGGCCTTACCAGCTGGAAGTGGCCCAGCCTGCCCTGGAGGGGAAGAACATCATTATATGCCTCCCTACGGGGAGTGGGAAAACCAGAGTGGCCGTTTACATTGCCAAGGATCACTTGGACAAGAAAAAAGCATCTGAACATGGAAAAGTTATGGTTCTCGTCAATAAGGTATTCAGACAGTACATAAATAAAACATGCTTTATTTTCATATTATTTTTTTCTGAAGCATTTGTATAGTGATGTTTGTAACAATGGATCACACAGATTTAACTAGGAAAAATGTCAAAATGAGCAATTTATTTTAAATCTTTGTTTTTTCAATTCTCTCTAATATCTAAATTATTAGCCATTAAAGTAGATTTTTTTTCCTATTAAACCAGAACATTAAATCAAAAATCTGTAACCAATGTATTGTTGTTCAGTTGCTCAGTCATGTCTG
Organism: Bos indicus x Bos taurus; assembly: GCF_003369695.1. Taxonomy (NCBI): domain Eukaryota; kingdom Metazoa; phylum Chordata; class Mammalia; order Artiodactyla; family Bovidae; genus Bos; species Bos indicus x Bos taurus. Next base: position 34,011,576 of record NC_040077.1, read on the forward strand.
ATTCTTTGCGACCCCATGGACTGCAGGACGCCAGGCATCCCTGTTCATCACCAACTTCCGGAGCTGGCTCAAACTCTTGTCCATTGAGTTGATGATGCCATCTCGTCCTCTATCATCCCCTCCTCCTCATCCTCCTGCTTTCTATCTTTCCCAGCATCAAGATCTTTTCCAATGAGGCAGCTCTTTGCATCAAGTGGCCAAAGTATTCGAGCTTCAGCTTCAACAGTAGTCCTTCCAATGAATATTCGGTGTTGATTTCTTTTAGGATTGACTGGTTTGATCTCCTTGCTGTCCAAGGGACTCTCAAGAGTCTTCTCTAACACCACAATTCAAAAGTATCAGTTCCTTGGCATTCAGCCGTTTTTATTGTCCAGCTCTCACATCTGTACATGACTACTGGAAAAACCGTAACTTTGACTATACAGACCTTTGTAGGCAGAGTAATGTCTCTGTTTTTAATAATGTCTCTAATTTATACTGATGTATAAAGAATATGTTTACCCAGATTTTCTTTATGGTGAACTAGTACTGACTTATCATTGCATATGGACATAAATGACCTCAAAATATGACTGGACTCTAGGCTTAAACACTGTGTTCTAGAGTCTCTTTAGCCACCATGCATGAGTGTGTGCGTGCTAAGTCACTTCAGTCGTGTTGAACCTGTGTCTCTTGTGTCTTCTGCATTGGCAGCGGGTTTTTACCACTAGCATCACCTGGGCTGCCACCTGGGAAGCCCTTTTTAACCACTGACCCTCAGTCAAAAGTGGCAAGTGCTCTTTGAATATATATAATTTGAAAATGAAGAGAAAATTAAGTGAATATTTGACTAATTTATATCAAGTTTAATAGAGAAATAATTTTCAAATAGTTTATATATATGTAAAAAATATATATATATACACATATATCATTCAGTGCAATGATTTGCTTTAATATTTTTATCTTAGGATTTTTAAAGTTTATCTTCATAAACAGGTATAAGTCTCCATTTTAAACAAAGTCTAGTTGAACTTTATTCATATATATCAGAGTTTATTAATTTATAAGTTTGTAACTTGGGGAAATTAATTTTTACCATTTTATGGAGTAAAGTTGAGTACAGTTTCCATGACCAAAAACAATCTTTTTCCCATTATGAATGGTGACTGGATTCTCATTTGCTCCTTTACAGAAAATATAATTACGGACTGTATGTGTAACTTTCCTCTATTTTTTGGATTTCTATCATGCTGAAAGTTTTAGTTGTAGTCTGCTTTTCAGTATTAGAGAAATGTATTCAGAATCCATGATCTTAATGATTTCTATCAGGTAACTCCAACAGCATTTTGTATATACACCCTAAGCCTAAATACTGTTCCTTCATACTTACACGCCCACTGTTAGAACAGTTTGTGAATGTGTGTGTGGTGATGGTGATAACATTAGAATTTTTTCCCATGGCTCTTCATATATTTTCCTTATTAAGGATATTATCTTTTGGAATAAAACAAATCTAGGTGTAAATACTATTTCTACCTACCAGTAATTTGATCTTGGGCAAATTATGAACTTCTCTCACTTTAATTTCCTCATCTGTAAAGTGAGTAAAATAATACTATTCTATACAAGGTTGGAAGTTTAACTGAGATAATCTATTTAAAGTCTAAGAGTGACTCAGTGAATATTAGTTCCTTCTTCCCTTCCTTCCTCCTCACCTTAACAACTAATAAATTGCAATTCCTTAACCAATGAATAAGGTCTTAAGTGCCAGGTCCAGAGAAAAGAACAAAATTAATTGGATTTGAAATGACTTAAACTGATGCTCTTGATACCATCTGAACATTCTTCCATTTCCTCAAGCTCATTCCCTTCATTTACTCTCCCAAAGATCTCTCCTTCCCTGTCTGTCTCTCTGTTGGTTATATTACCTCCTCCAAAGCATGTAACCTCAAAACCTAGAAGTTACTTTTGATTCATCAGCTTCCTTTACTTCCTTTATCCAGCATCACAGACTACTAGAGTTGAAAGAAGCCTGTAAGATCTGGTTTTCATTTATTGCCAAGTGGTTCTCTCACCTCTGCTGAGTAACTTCTAATATCAAGAAGGTCCTGCTTCTAACAAAAGAGCTCAATCCATTCTTTGAACAACTGACACTGTTAGAAAGACATACCTGTATTCATCAAAATCTGTTTCTTTGTAATCCACACTCATTGCTTAGCATTCTTTCCTCTGTAATATACAGAGTAAGCTAAATCCTAATTTTTCTGCCTTATGATAGCCCTTCACAAAGAAAAGACATCAAGCATCATATGACTCCAGAGGGATTTTTCTTTTAGTTTCCTGTGATAAATCCTTCCAGTTCTCTTATATGTTCTTAATAAGACCCTGTTAAAACACAGTGTTTAGGGTTGGACAAAATACTGTAGATACAGTCAGTACAGAATACAGGAAAGATGAGATGTAACGTGTGATCCATGACCGGGTTTGCCTTTTGTCACCAACGCTGGCACCCACAGACTCATCTGAAGTTTTCCATAACCTGAGAAGTCTCAGCTTATTTTCATTTGAAGATCTGTTAAACTAGACCTCTCTTAAGTTATTTTTGGAGGTTAATTCTGAGCCTGCATGCAGACACTTAGGTTTACATTTATGTTTTTCATACTATTAATCTTGATTGATCTTTTCAAGTCTCATATTTTTGTGTGTATCTCATGCACCTTCCTTTTTGTATAACTCCTCATCCTCTCAATGCTGTATTCTGGCTGTGAATCTTTCATCCCGTTGGATCAAGGTGATACTTATGAGTTCACATTTGCACCCATGTTTAAATGTGAAATTATCCTCATTAATTATTCATATCCATTGCTCTGTAGACATGTAAGGCCATGGGTCCAGTTTCTGATCTGCTTCCCTCTTGTTTTTCCCTAGAAATTACTGGACATCTCTCCACAAGATCTTCCCTAATAATCGTTAATTTATTATCCCATTGCTTTGAATTCTAAAGTAATTTAATTCTTTTAATTGAATCAGATAATCTCTGACCCAGTAAGTCAACATAACCTGCTTTCTGTATTTGGCCCAATGGCAAGGCATTAATATTATAACTCTTGATCTAGAAAGGAGAAATCCTGTTTCCTAATACCATTTACTTTTGTCTCCCTTTCTCTATCCTTTCCAAAGTTATCGCCTTCAGATGCAGGGAGAAATGAAAACACCACCTGTGTTCCCAGACTTTCTATTTCCTATCTAGGACTTCAACATCATGAGAGAGAAATCCCAGGTTCCTAGATGCTATAATACAGCCCCATATGATTCAGCAGAAGTGGGTAGCATTTGGGTTTGATTAGTCTTGGCAGGCACTCTGTCACATCTCAGGAAAAGGCTCCAAGAGGACCACACACCTCCCAATTAGCCATGTCAGGCTTGCATCTGGCTCTCTTTGTGTCCTTCAGGAGGAAGTCAATGCCACCCAAAGTGAGTCTCAGGATTTCCAACACCTGCCACCTCCTGTGACAACGTCTTTTTATTCTGTAGACCAAAATATCCTGCTTCTTTGGAATATCTCAGCCCATCCTTTATGGGCAGAACCTCAGGTTTCTATGCCACTCCAGACCATAGTTGTGGTGGCTTAGTCTCTACGTCATGTCTGACTCTTGCAACCCCTTGGACTGTAGCCTACCAGGCTCTCTGTCCATGGGATTTCCCAGGCAAGAATACTGGAGTGGGTTGCCATTTCCTTCTCTACTCCATCGTATGGAGATTCTTAAATGATTCAGCAGCATGAGAGTATTTAAAGACAAATCAAACGCAGAGCCTGCCCTCAAGGAATCTATGGTCTAGGAAATGAGAGCTGTGTATTAATATAATAATGACTATTGTGTTGCACTTTACATCCTCCCATTGAAATCACACAGCTCTTCTTTTTAGTAACCATAAATATCACCATTTTAGCAATCAGGAAACCAAGGCTTTGGGCTTTAATTGGCCTGTCAGGAGTCATCTGCAGCAGAGCTGAGACTTGAACCCTTTTCTTCCGAAGGGAACTGGTCCTCTCTTCTACCATTATCTACTACTAGACTAAAAAGATGGTGAAATACCAGGGAAGTTTTCTGAGTACTGGCACTATGTCAGCCTCTATTTCATTTATTTTTCATAACACTTCCATCACAGGTTGATATTTTCCTGACTTTGTTAATTGGAGATAGAGATGATTAAGTGACTTGTCCAAGGTCACACAATAAGCAAGTAGTTGAAGTATTTGTTTTCAGAGCTCACTTTCTCTCCTCTGGAGCATGCAGTCTCCACTACATTTAATCTTCTTTTACTTCCTCAGAATCTCTTTTGCTGACTTCCTTCTTAGATTATTTCCTCTGTCTTGTATAAGTAGAATGAAAAGAATAGTCCTATAAAACTGAATCAGAAATGACTTTGTGGAAGAAAAAGAAGAGCTGTGGTTCTCTTTTAAAAATTTTTTGAAAAAACTTAAATGTCATATTGGAAGCTTCATAAAGTACAGGCTTCAAGACTCTGTCCTAAATATGGTCAGTGTCTAGATTCAGTAGTTCTTGAGTGGGGCTTGGGAGTCTGTGTTCTCCAAATCTCTCAATTGATTTTGTGACAGACAGGCAAGAGATCTCATTTTGGAGGGAGAAAAACGACTAAGTGAAATTTTCTCTTTCAAGCCTGTGTTATATTCTTTCACTTACCAAACTTTGTTATTTATTCACTTTGTTTCCTTGGAATTCATGGGCTCCGTTTAGCCCCTTTTCCCCTCCTACATTCACTCTTAGAAGCCCTCATCATTTCTACTAAATAATAAAACAAAGAAGTGTTCTTCCTTGGTTCTTTCCAGCTAAGAGGGTCAGCCAGCCCTTATTTTTCACATAAACAGAGTTCATCTCAAAATTTTAAAAATGAATAGCACATACCTTACAGACCACTATAAGATAACCACTGATCACATTATCAGATAACTGCATGAGGAGAAGTGTAATGTTCATTCATTGATGTTTGCCCTTGAAACTCTTTCTGCCAACTTTATTTGCCACACTGTACATTCCTGGGCTTCCACTGTACAGCTTCTCCTAGGATATAACCTTCAAGATGGCCTGGTTCGGAAAGATCTCTTGGAGAAGGAAATGGCAATCCACTCCAGTATTCTTGCCTGGGAAACCCCATGGACAGAGGGGCCTGGAGGGCCACAGTCCATGAGTTTGCTAATAGATGGATACAACTTAGCAACTAAACAACAGGGCCCGGTTATTCCTTTCCCTAGTAATCGAGCTATTCTAAATGACTGTGATGTGAGAGCCTTGAGGTGTCAACTCAGTCACCTTCAGGGGTCACTACAACATACAAAGACTCAACTCCTTTGTTCTCTACTGAGCAATAAAACCTTAACACTTTGACCAAGTTCAGCTGTTACCTAGGCTGGACGTTTCTAAATGTAAAGTAAGGTAGAATGCAGAGTAATGACCTCATTGGGCATTGTGAATGCAGGACTGAAGATTGACAGCACTCCTCCAATTCAGCACTAGGCTCAGGGGCAAAACAGTACCAGACTTGCAGGTCTCACTTCTCAGACAAGGGATTGAACCTGGGCCAGGGCAGTGAAAGCCAGAATCCTAATCGTTAGGTCACCTGGGAACTCCCATAAGTTTGTTTTCTGTGTCTGTGAGTCTGTTTCTACTTTGTAAATTCATTTGTATTTTAGATTACATTAGATTACATTTAGTTCATTTACATATTTTTTAGTTAACACATATATTGTTGTTCAGTCACTAAGTCATGTCCAATCTCAATGCCATGCTCCTCTGTCCTCCACTATATTCTGGAGTTTGTTCAAACTCATGTCCATTGAGTCAGTGATGCTGTCTAATCATCTCATCCTCTGTTGCCCCCTTCTCCTCCTGCCCTCAGTCTTTCCCAGCATCAAGGTCTTTTCCAATGAGTCTTTATATCAGGTGGCCAAAGTATTGGAACTTCAGCTTCATTATCAGTCCTTCCAATGAATATCCAGGGTTGGTTTCCTTTAGGATTGACTGATTTGGTCTCCTTGCAGTCTAACAGACTCTCAAGAATCTTCTCCAGCATCACAATTTGAAAGCATCAGTTCTTCAGCGCTCAACCTCATGTATGGTCCTACTCTCACAACTGTACATGACTACTGGAAAAAGCATAGCTTTGACTAAATGGACCTCTCTCAGGAAAGTGATGTTTCTGCTTTTTAATATGCTGTCAAGTTTTGTCATAGTTTTTCTTCCAAGGAGAGATTACATGTATAAGTTATATGATATTTTTCTTTTTCTTTTTGACTTAGTTCACTTAGTAAGATAAACTCTATGTCCATCCATGTTGTCTCATGTGGCATTATTGCATTCTTTTTTGTAGCTGAGTAATATTCTATTATATGTATATGCATACATATATATATATATATATATATAAAACATCTTTTTTATGCATTCATATGTTGATGGACATTTAGGTTGCTTCCGTGTCTTGTCTATTGTAAATTGTGCTGCTATGAACACTGAGATTCATGTATCTTTTCAAATTAGGGTTTTCATCTTTTCTGGATATATGCCCAGAAGTAGGATTGTTGAATCATTAGTAACTCAATTTTTATTTTTTTAAGGAACTTGCTATTTCGTCCTTTTTCAGCCACCAAAGCTGGTCTAGCAGTCCATCCCTTCAACTCCACCTGTTCTCCTAGACAATATCTTACCTTCTTACCTTTGGTTTTCTGCATCCTCCAATTCCTTAGGCAGGTTGCCTCTGGCTTGATCCTCCAACAACTCTATAGCCCATAAGGGTCCTATGAACTGTTATATTGAATTTAAAATACTTTTGGTGTTCATAGCCCTTTATAGCTTGACTTTGTTCTAAAAATTCAAATTTTGTTTCTTATTCAGGCTTAATTTCAGTTTATCTCTTCACTAACCCACAGTTCACAAGATTAAAATTTTTTCTAAACCCTTCCAAAATGGAAGTTACTTCTTCCATTTTGCTGTCACTTTCTTTGTTTCCATGGGAGAATTATCACATTGTGTTGTGATCATTTGTTTTCTTTTCTTGAGTCTTGATCCATGTGCTCAGCTAGAAAGAGTTCCTGAGAGTTGTCAGCTATACCTTAAACATCTTTGTGTTCCAGACACAATGTCTACACCTAATGAAAAGACATTGAATAAATGCTTATTGACGTGTGGATGAATGAAATGATGGATAGGCTGTTACATCTAATTAACTTAAAATGCAAACATTTCTGTTAATACTTGGCACATAGTAGGCCTTTGATTAATACTTTTTGTTTGACAATGCTTTCTCTTTCTTTTTAACTTTGGCATTTTTAAAGGTACCGTTAGTTGAACAGCTCTTCCGCAAAGAGTTCAAACCATTTTTGAAGAAATGGTATCATGTTACTAGATTAAGTGGTGATACCCAATTGAAAATAACATTTCCAGAAGTTGTCAAGTCTCATGATGTTATTATCAGTACAGCTCAAATCCTTGAAAACTCCCTTTTAAACTCAGAAGAAGGTGAAGATGATGGTATAGAGTTGTCAGGTTGGTTGAAATGTTTATTTTTGTAAAATAGTATTAATATTGATAGTAGTAACAGGGACTGTATTAGTTAAATAAGTTTTTAAAGGTTGATTAAATATTTAAATGTTTATTATTTTTATGTTTTATCAATTTTTAATTGAAGTGTAGTTGATTTACAATGTTGTATTGATTTCTCTTATATCACAAAATGATTCATTTATACATATATACATTATTTTTTAATATTCATCTCCATTATTGTTTATCATAGGATATTGAATATAACTCTCTTCTACAACCTTGTTGTTTATCTATTCTACATATAAAAGCTTACATCTGCTAACCCCAGTCTCCCACTCCATAATTTTGATTTAGATTGTCTTCCATTGCTTAAGTTTTCATTAAAAACCTTCTTCCTTGGGGAAGCAAACAAAAAGTGGGATATCAGCATCAGTATATCATTATTAAATCAAACAGTTACTGGACTTCCAATTTACTCAGTATTTCTAAGTACCAACAAGTTCTTTTTAAGTTTTAGTGGATCCTGTTAGATATGCCCTCTTCTCTGTAGAATAAATACAGTCCTTTCTATTTTGTGGGGGATGGGAAGAAAAGGTAGGAGCAAGGTAGGGAAGGAAGTATATAAAATCATAATAATTAAATGCAATGTTGAAATAAGGTAAAATTATTCCTTTTTAAATAATGTTTTTCATTTGATAGAATGAAGATAAAATTCACCAACTTTAAACATTTTATTAAAGAATGAAAATGTAATTCTAAGAGTTTTGGGGAGTAAGTCAGGATTTGATCCATCCCATAACACTTTTTAGATCTATAAATTTTCTGAGACTCACCTATTAAATGGGGATAATAACAGGAATAGTTTCATGATTAATATGCACAAACATCTGTATATACAGGTGGCTAGGATAATGTACATTTCCCTTTAAAAAGTGAGAGATACTTGGCTGCTAAGTTTACTAACTTAAAGGTACTTTTTCACTATATTTTGCCAATATGGACAAATAAACCATTTTAATTTCCTTTTAAGACTTTTCTCTCATCATTATTGATGAATGCCATCACACCAACAAAGAAGCGGTCTATAACAACATCATGAGGCGTTATTTGAAACAGAAGTTGAAAAACAATAAACTTAAGAAAGAAAACAAACCAGTGATTCCCTTACCTCAGATAGTGGGACTAACAGCTTCACCAGGTGTTGGAGGAGCCAAAAAGCAAGCCAAAGCCGAAGAACACATTTTAAAAGTAAGTCATTAACTTTATGCATGAGTCAAAAAACCAAAGTTAGAGCAAATGCCAGTGCTTCTCGGTTAAGATTAAGTCCAAGTGCTGTGGAATGCATGAAGGATGGTATTCCATGCTCATGAGTTAAAAGAAATCTATACGCTTTGAAGTGAATAGACTCAGTCTTGTTCAAAGCAGTAAGTGCTTTAGTAAATTACTGTGACAGAGAACAATATCAAAAAAATTATGGAGAGCAAACTTAGTGAAAAATTGGGACAAATTAAATACCTGCCTTTAAATATCTATCCCTAATTGTCAAACTTAATGATCTATTCATAGAAGTATGCATAAACTGTGAAAGTTTCTAATTTTCATACATACTCTATGCATTTCAAAATTGCATGTTTTTTTCTGTGCCTTTTTGTTGTTGTTGTTCTGTGTGATACTCAGGTTCCAGGTAATTCAAATTATATGGGAAATGGAGATATGAGAATCTTAATTAAAAACATATTTCTTGTCCGCTGCCCCAAAATGGTAACAACACATATCGTACTATTGTTGATCTCAAGCACTGAAAGAATTCAGAGTAATTCACATAAGATGTTCACACGAAGGCATTGTATTTGCATTTTAAGTCCCTTATTTTTAAGTTGAAGTTGGTAAAAAGGATATAGAGTAGATAAAAGCACAATTATTTTCCCCAACATATTATCTATTACTAGAATTAAGGACTATGTCCAATCGAAATCCAGGTACATGGGCTTTGTCTGCTCCTACCTTTGTACTGTCCTCTTTTATGTGTAGAAGAAAGTGGTAATATGATCCATGGATGTCAAGGTGACCCATAAATGCCTTGTGTAATACGGTTAGCTTATAAACATTCTCTTCGCATCTCTGCAATTTTCTGTACTCTCTCCATGTTACTTTTTCCATCTGGAAAAATGGAATTTAAGAAATGAAAAGAAATACTTTTTCTGGAATTTTCTACCAACTTGATTGTTCTGTTTTTACTCTACCAGGATGAATGTTACTGGTTGGACCCACAGTGAAGCAGTACTAAAATACTGTGTTTAGCAAATCACGCTACATATTTCTCACACAAGAAAAAATTCTACATTGAATCAATTGAAAAGGAATAGTATTTGAATATTGAAGTGTCTCTTTTTCAGATATGTGCCAATCTTGATGCAGTTACCATTAAAACCGTGAAACAAAATATTAATCTACTTAAAGAGCAAATAAAGGAGCCATGCAAAAAGTTTGTAATTGCAGATGATACCAAAAAAGTATGTGCTTAAATTTTTATATTTATTTTATTGATGATACTATATTCAACTGAAAGATGCAAAGATTATCTTACACTGACACTCTGAATAATATCATTTTAAATTTTTGCAGAAAAGTTTGTTTTATTCTTTTTTATTGATATTAGGCAGCAAAACACTGCTGTGAATTCTTAATCTTTTAGTTTTCTAGTTTGTATAAAGAGTAGCTTAGTACTTTGTTTACTAAGTATCAGTTGTGGTGGGAGAGAAAGGATAAGGGTGGGGAAGGTTGTAAAGCTAAACTAGAGATATTACCATAGTTTCTTTTATTCGTTTTACTTTTCTGAATTGATTTTCCCAACATTGAACAGAGCCATTTTTGACTACCAGATTTCAGTTGGCAATGATAACAGGTATACCACCTAATTGACATATTTGGTTTCTTAGGAAAATACTTACAGTAAAGAAGTGAAACATTTACTTTAAATATTAAAGTGTTTTTGCTATGAATATCTTATTACAAAAATCAACCTGAGTCAGTGTGAACATTGTGACTAGAACATTATGTCAGTACTTTCTTTTGTAAACTATAAAAAGCACCATAAATTTTAGCTGTGTGTCCTTAATAGTAAGTGTAATCTTTGCAAATCCACCTCATAAGAATGTTGAGTTATGAAATATGCATAATAGATAATATTGTGTTTGAAATATAGGCACCAAACTAATGTTAGCAACCGATCTCCATAGGTCATTCTTTTCTGGAAATTTTGAAAAATAGAACTGTCTGTTCCAGCTGAACTAGCATATTTGACTGAACTTGATTTTTCTTCACTTTTTTCATTCAGTTTTATTCAATAAGTTTAAATGCATGTTTCTAATCATAATCATTAAAACTAATCCTCAGCATCCTCAAAGAATTTGCTACCCTATCTTTTAACTTAATTAACTTATGCTGTGCTTAGTCGTTCAGTTGTGTCTGACTCTTTGCGACCCCATGGACTAGGCCTACCAGGCTCCTCTGTCCATGGAATTCTCCAGGCAAGAATACTGGCATGGGTTGCCATGCCCTCCTTCAGGTTCCTCCAACTTAATTAACTTTGGGTATACTTTTTACTGGGTTTCCCTGGTGGCTCAACTGGTAAGGAATCCACCTGCAGTGCTGGAGACCTGGGTTCACTCTCTGGGTTGGGAGGATTCCCTGGAGAAGGGATCGGCTACCCACCCCAGTGTTTTGGCCTGGAGAATTCCAGGGACTGTATAGTCCACGGGGTCAAAAAGTGACGGACATGACTGAGTGACTTTCACTTCACATACTTTTTAATTGAAGTATTAATATAACGCACATACAGAAAAGTTCAAGTTCATAAGTGTGCAGATTTCTGAATCTTCATAAACTGAAAACACTTGTATAACCAAAATCCAGATCAAGGGACTTCCCTTGCAGTCCAGTGGTTAAGACTCCATCCTTCCAGTGCAGGAAGCGTGGGTTTGATCCCTAGTCAGGGAACTGAGGTCCCACATGCTAAGCAGTGTGGCCAAAAATAAAAAATGAAATCCCCATAGTATGTATTCTTCTATATCTGGCTTTTCTCAAAACTCTACCTTTTAAAATTTTATTTTGGTACAAATAATATTGAAACCAGTTCTTCACCAAGGAATGTTTTTTTAAACTAAGTTCAGGCTTTTTAAATAATTGGGATATTAATATGTATTTTTAAAATAGCTATTAGCATTTAAGATGTATAACATTCATTAATTTTATTTTTTAACTTTTAAATGGGAAATTCCAGCACAGATACCTGGTGTTGGTGTGGTGTGGCTTGAGGGTGGAGGTAAAATAGAAACTGAAAAAAAAAATGAATGTATAAAGAGGTGATCAGAGTAACTTGTTACTTTGTCTAGACAATGAGTCTGAATCAAATTTATTATAACATATAAATTATTTTAATAAAGATAATGTTATTAATTCAATAATATAAACATGTAAGAATAAGTGTATCATTTATTTTTAGGATCCATTTAAAGATAAGCTGCTAGAAATAATGACAAAGATTCAAACATTTTGCCAAATTAATCCAATGTCAGATTTTGGAACTCAACCCTACGAACAATGGCTCATTCAAATGGAAAAAAAAGGTAATTTGGGTTTTAACATAACATTTGCTTTATCCCATGTTTATACCAAGATTCCAGGTCACATGTTCCCAAGCAAACTGAAAGCAAATATATTAGCAAATGGAATTTCTGTGTTCTAAGTAGTACAAGGATAAAATGTCCTGACTCCTTATCTAAGGAAAGAGGCACCAATTCATCCATTTTCTCTTAATCTCCAGAGTCTTTCACTTATTATATATTTAAAGTATTAAGATAAATATTAGCATCTCTGTTTCCACATGCAAACTTAACTAATGTGTTTTTCATGCTATTCCTCAGAGTCAGCAGGAATCAAGTGGTTTTTTTTTTTTTTTTTTTTTGCTGATGCAGAATAGAAGTAGCAAGTCTAGGAGTCAGAAAACTTGCCCCCTTTTTGTGCTCATGGCACATTTTGAGCCTTAATTTGCTCATTTCGAAACCAAAGTGAAGCCTATTTTCAAGTCAGTATCATAAACATATTAACATATTCAAGTCCACAGCACACTTGGGGGAGTATTCTATCATTATTTCATTGTACATAACATATTTTTCATAGCTGCAAAAGAAGGAAATCGCAAAGATCGTGTTTGTGCAGAACATCTGAGGAAGTACAATGAGGCCCTACAAATTAATGATACAATCCGTATGATTGATGCATATAATCACCTTGAAACTTTCTACAATGACGAGAAAGAGAAGAAGTTTGCGGTCCTCCTAGGAGATGACAGTGATGAGAGTGATGACAATGGTGATGATGATGTGGGTGATGGAAAACCACCTTTGAAGCTGCACGAGACAGATGACTTTCTCATATCTCTATTTTGGGGTAAGAATCAGTGTAACATTTTTGCATGGTCTCATGCAGTTATGTCTTTGGCATGAACCCACTGCTTCTTAAGAACTCTCCAAAAAGTTCTCTTAAAATCTCTCATTTTGAAATAAGAAACTCCATTCATATTGGAGCTATTTCTAATTGATGGGGTTAACTAGCGATGAGCTGTATTATCTTAATTTATCATTTGGTCATCTGGCTTTATTATTAAGTTGACCACAATAAATTTATTTTAAAAACTAGCCTGATTATTGGATACAGCACAAGATTAACTATAGTTGAGCTTCTTAGTACTTCATTATATGAAGTCTTCCAGTTAGTTATTCACATATTTTATGAATTTAAGATAATTATTTCTTGCAAATCAAAACAGTAATAAGCTGTCACCTCACACAGTCAGAATGGCCATCTACAAATAGCAAGTGCTAGAGTGTGGAGAAAAATGAGCCCTCCTGCACTGCTGATGGAAATGTAAATTTGTGGAGCCACTGTTGAGAACAGTATGGAGGCTCCTTAAAAAACTAAAAACAGAGTTACTGTATGATCCAGCAACCCTATTCCTGGGCATATATCCAGAGAGCACTCTAATTTGGAAAGATGCATGCATCCAAATGCTTATAGCAGCACTACTCACAATAGCCAAGACATGCATGCAACCTAAATGTACATCAGTAGATGAATGGATCATAAAGATGCTATACATCTATATCTATATTTATATCATCTCTATCTGTAGCTATACATGTACACAGACAATGGAAGATACTACTCAGCTATAAAAGAATGAAATAATGCCATTTGTAGTTACATGGGTGAACCTGGAGATTATCATGCTAAATGAAGTAAGCCATTCAGAGAAAGACAAATAATTATCTGACATCACTTATATGTGGAAAGTCAAATATGATACAAACTTATTTATAAAACAGAAACAGATTCACAGACATAGATAGGAAACTTATGGTTACCAAAGGGGAAAGGCAGAGGGAGAGGCATAAATTAAGAGTTTGGGATTAGCAGATACAAACTATAATCAATATATATAAAACAGATAAACAGCAAGGTCCTACTGTATAGCCCAGGGAACTGTGTTCAATATTTTGGAATAAGCCATAATGGAAAAGAATATTAAAAAATGTATATATATATTTCTGTATACTTTTCTGTATATCTGAAACTGACAGAACATTGTAAATCGAGTATACTTGAGTTAAAAAAGGAAATAAATGAATTCTTTCTTAAAGGAAATAAGAAAAAGTTGAAAAAACTAGCCCAAAACCCAGAACATGAAAATGAAAAGCTCATCAAATTGAGAAACACCATAATGGAACAATATTCAAGGACTGAAGGATCAGCACGAGGAATAATTTTCACAAAAACACGACAGAGTGCATATGCCCTTTCCCAGTGGATTATTGAAAATGAAAAATTTTCGGAAGTAGGAGTCAAAGCCCACCATCTTATTGGCGCTGGACACAGCAGCGAGTTCAAGCCCATGACACAGGTGAAAACTTCCTTTCGGATTTTTTGTTCTTATGCTGTCATTTCTTTTCACCTGTAGTCTTTTTTCATCAATCTTCTCACCAACCCACAAATACTTTAATCGAATGAAACAACTGTTCTTGAAAGAAAATGTGAGTTTAATAGCCATCAATATGTGGCATTTGAGAGGCTAAACTTTGTTCTAGGAATCACTTTCTCTATGTTCTTGGAGGAACTTTCTATATTGGGTTTCTTTTGCAAAAATGCTTAACACTTAAACTTAGTAACAAAATGGGAAAACAGTCACAATATAATATCAAATGGAAAAATCAAATTTCCACAAAAATGTGTGCATTATAATTAGAACTTGTAAAATATGTTTGCATAGGATGAGATCTTTAAGGGAACTTGGGAAAATTAAGACATTTGATGTGATAGAGATTTGGGACCATGAGAGATTTTCTTTTCGAGTTTTGTTTTGTTTTGCTTTTAATTTATTATACTACTTATGTGAACAATAAAAAAAACTCTTGGAAGAAGGAAAAAAAGACACTTATAGAGATTATAAATACAGGTGAAACAGAAATGGCTTGTTAGTATAAAATGTCTTCTGAAGTCCTATTGGTCCTGAGTTTTTCTGGACAAAAGGACACTTTAGTTATTATGGTCATCATCATTTGGTCCATTGGAACAAACTGAATTTGTTTTAACATTTGTTGAAAAGAAGTTGTTCTTCAAATTGTGCACCAAAACTCTTGGTATACGGTCTACTTATACTGGAGTTGCCTCTAAAGTTTATGCCAAAGAAAGCACTGTTTTCTTTAGGTAAGGAGTTTACATCCTTCTTTATGATGAGAGCTGCTTTACTTGATATGTTTTCCTCTTTGCCCTAGCTGCCAGGAAACTTATAGCAAAACTGAAGTTCATTCTCTCAGCTTCTGTTTTAATCCCTACAAGTGATACACCTATACTTTTTCACTTTTGATCCCATTTTTTAGTTTTTATTCTATTAGCTTTAGTGTTAAGACTTTGATTTTATGCAGTCTTGGCTCATCTTTGGAAAGAGATGGGTTACAAATGGCAAGTATGCATTCAAGCTACTTTTTGCTTATCCAGTTTTGACTAGGTAGCTGAATGCCAAAATATAGAACACACCCCCTTCCTCACTCCCCACATCCTCACCTGTAGACTGACTTGGACTTACTCATTGGAAGAGGAGTTAGGCATCTATGTAATATGATGTGGGGGTCTGACACTGAGTCTGAAATTCTCACTATTAAAGTTACTCCTTTGAATGAAGGCAAAAACATCTAAAATCCAAGGATCTGTCAAGTTTGTATCAATAGTGGGCATGAGTGCAAGAAGGAAAAATTACCAGAGAAGACTGGAGAGGGATCTTTCTGCAGGATTCTCCAGCAGTTAGAAGTCAAAAAGAAAGACATATGTCTTCTTGCCTCTGAAAAGAATTGGATGGGAATAGGAGAACATACAGTCTGTCTGACAGGTGTATTTTTGTTTAATATATGGAGGCAAAAGATAGGTAAACATACACCAAAGGCTACTGGATCAACAGCTTTGATAAGAATAGTTATGAAAATAAAACTCCACTGGCTACATCAATAGGATTATGATGTATACATAATCCTATTATCAATAGGATTATGCTCACCAGTTCCTCCTATGCAAGAGCAAAGGGAATATTTGATTCCTTTTCCTATGTTAACTTTCAAAATTCAGATTTTTAAAAATTTAAATATGTTTTAATTATGTTTTTAATAACCGATTCTTTCATTTTTATTGATATCATCCTTTGAACAGATAATATATTTACCTCTTTAACAATTAATAAGGTACAGGGCACACCAGTGTCCTTCAGTCTCCCAGCTCCTCTCCCTGGAGGCAATCAATGCTTTCAGGTTCTGCCAGGAATACTTCATGTTTCTTTGCTTGAATGACTCTTAAAGTGACCAAATGCAAAATACAGTGTATATTTTTTCTCTGACTCAAAATTTGACTGTTTTTAAAAGTGTCACTGCATCTTATTCTCTGACTGTTGAAGATTCTGAAGTTAATGTAGTAAAAAGCAAAGCCTATTTTAGTTTCTCATTGCTGTATCCTCTTCTCAGCTGAGAGCATCTCCTCCTTTCTTCCGCCTAAGTCACCCATCAGTTTGTTTCCTTGGCACAAATGATGGCCTTCCCACCTCCAGACTGGAGGATGGAAATATTTTTGTTATTGTGCGGTAATCCCAGATTGGAAATCAAATGTTGCCTCACCATCATGTCTTTGTTCAATGCCAAAAACAGATGGCAGCAAATCCGTGTATGATCTAATCCTTTCATTTACACTGACCAGTTGCAATTTAGTATTTCTTCTCCTAATTAGAAGATTTTAATGTGTTTAGCAGTACAACATTTAATTTACTAAAATGTTTCTACAGAATGAACAAAAAGAAGTCATTAGTAAATTTCGCACGGGAAAAATAAATCTGCTTATCGCTACCACAGTGGCAGAAGAAGGTCTGGATATTAAAGAATGTAATATCGTTATCCGTTATGGTCTCGTCACTAATGAAATAGCCATGGTCCAGGTACATTCTGATACCTCAAATATGTTAATTTCTTATTTTATGCTCTTGTTTTGTTTTCTTTTAGTAAAACAGCACACACGAAATGGAAAGTGAAAGTTGCTCACTTGCATCCGACTCTTTGCAACCCCATGGACTCTACAGTCCATGGAATTATCCAGGCCAGAATACTGGAGTGGGTGGCCTTTCCCATCTCCAAGGATCTTCCAATTCAGGGATCGAACCCAGGTCTCCCGCATTGCAGGTGGATTCTTTACCAGCTGAGCCACAAGGGAAGCCCGTTTGTGTGTGTGTTTTGATTTCTTTTAGTAGAACAGCACACATAGTTTAAAAAATATATCTGTTTCCTACAAAAAGAGAAATCAACCAGATAATCAGAAAGCCACCAAATTAAGAAATACTTGGATTTCAGGAGTTGATGTGTTATTAATGCCTCACTACTCAGAATGAATTTTTCACAAGGGTGATAGCATTTATGGTGAGGTTCCTGGCCAAGGCCATAACATTTTTTGTTGCTCAAAATGTGCCTTAGTATTAACTCTTTATACAAAAGTGAAGGACTGTATTGGGCTTCCCTGGTAGCTCAGCTGGGTAAAAAATCCACCTGCAATGCAGGAGACCTGGGTTCGACCCCTTGGTTAGGAAGACCACTGGAGAAGGGCATGGCAACCCACTCCAGTATTCTTGCCTGGAGAATCCCCATGGACAGAGGAGACTGGAAGGCTACAGTCCATGGGATCACAAAGAGTCAGACACGACTGAATGACTAAGCACAGCACAGCATAGAAATGTACCACCACATTGAGTGTGTTTTCTTGGAACATTGAAGGTAGGTGCTAGAAACATAACGGCACTCACCTCAGCTCTGGTGTCAAAGTCAGAGAGGCCCTTCTCCCCATTTGTCCTCCCTACCGGGAAGGGGGGCAATTGGGCTCCCCCAGCCCAAATCACTGATGATGGTTTGCAGGGTTTGAGAAGGGTACTTGGAGAAAAGAAGGGCAGGACAGGATGGCCTTGTGTCATTGAGGCTTTTGAGGGCTGGTGTGGGCTTCCGTGGTGGCTCAGCGGTAAAGAACTCAACTGCCAATGCAGGAGATATAAGAGACACAGGTTCGATTCCTAGATTGGGAAGATTCCTTGGAGAAGGGCATGGCAACCTTCTCTAGTATTCTTGCCTGGAGGATCCCGTGGACAGAGGAGCCTGGCAGGCTACAGTTCATGAGGTCACAAAAACTTGGACACGACTGCAGTGACATAGCACACATGCACCCATGCATGTGGGAACCTAACCATCATCATTCTACAACATTGTTTTTCACTGAAGTGCATTTTGAGTTTCAAATAGCCAACTTATTAAGAAAATGGATAATAACTGACTTTACAGAGAATAGAGGAATCTTTTGATGATGGGATACTGAGCAGTGAATATCATTCCAGAACAAAAGCAGGTACATTCGCAGCAAAGCACAGCCCTTCACTGACTTGATTTCTTTCTGTTCTCAGGCCCGTGGTCGAGCCAGAGCTGATGAGAGCACCTATGTCCTGGTTGCCCAAAGCGGTTCAGGGGTTGTTGAACGTGAAACAGTTAATGATTTCCGAGAGAAAATGATGTATAAAGCTATAGACCGTGTTCAAAATATGAAACCAGAGGAGTATGCTCATAAGGTATTGTTTTGGGCCAACTCTGAATTTAGTTTTCACTTTTAAATGGCTGCCTGTGGTTGCCATGATATCTCTTTGTGGTTAAGCCTCTAGACAGAAATTGTGCTGAATTATAAGTTCCAGTTTGAAGCACTGTTCGGAGACCAGATTCACATACAAAGACTCAAGATCTGTGGTGGGCAGAAATCATCAGGGAACTGTTCTATAAAGTTTGGTAATATAAATTTAGATTTTCCTTGATCCAGAAATTCTAGTGAAACTCAGTTATTCAATTCAACCTGGTCATTTTGGTCCCATCTAATCTGTACAGGCACAATTTTTTCATTTTAGAAATATTTGTGAAGTGCCTACTGCGTGTTAGGCAACGTTGTAAAAACAGTGAATGTCACTGCAAGCAACACAGATAGATCCCTCCTGCATGAAACTTGTATTTGAGAGAGTACATGGTGAGATTTGAGGGGGAGAAATAAAGAGAAATAAAGCAAGTAATACATGTATGGAGAGGAGAGCTGAAGCATTAGATCAAGACAATGTGAAACAAACATCTAATTGGGCACTTTAGGTTAGGTGTTTGGGAAAGGCCTCTCTAAGAGGGAGAGACATTGAGGCTAGCCCCGAGTGTTAAGAAAATAGATCATATACCATCTTGCTGCATCTCAGTTTACTAACATAGAATCATTTGAGTTGTGAGAGGAATGCAGCAAAGGAAGAATGTATTTCTACAATATTTCAGGAAATCCCCCATACCACTGAATTAAAGACTGTAACTACTATAATAGCAAACAATCCATTTAGAAGAAAATTCACACCCTTGCATATGGGTGTGAATGTTAGTTTCTTAACATTGGAATTGGCTCTACCCTAAATAGAGTTTCACGGAAGGGATGCTTTCAAATTGGTGTGCATTGCTATAACCAACTCCAAGGTTTCCTGGCCAGGTTTCTACACGAATTTATATTTTAAAACCCCTTTAAATATAAGGCAAACCAAACATTTTGTGGTGTCAAATCAAACATTTGTAGCCATATAATACCAGTGGAAAGTTAGCACTTTACATTTAAAGTACTAAATGAATAAATCACGTGGGATGTTTTTCAAAGATTGATGTTTCAAGACCAGTGTTTTGTATAAACTCTAGAACCATCTCTGGAGTTTATGAGTCACAGATAATCTCTAGAAAAGACACAGTTTCTTTGGGGGCCCCATGGACTATCTTTTTTACGTCTCCTTTGGCTAAGAGACCAACTCTCTTAGAATTGCTCCAGGTAGACAAACCCAGAGTAGGGATGGCAATGACACGAGGTATGTGTCAGCACTACTCTGTTCAAAACCCCATCACACATGGCCGCCAGGTCAAAACACTTCTTTCTACTGATTTAAGAATCCTTCTCAACATAACACTGGAGCAACCACTAATAAACAGTTTGAGTTGACATATAAGGGGAGGTCTATTTTCCATGTTATATACTGAGTTTATACATACCCCCAAGCTTCTTCAATCAAATCAGACTTGTAGGAGTAAGTTGAAGATACTAAACATTGTCCCTGGCTTGACCCAACAACATTTGCCACATTACATTTTATATACTGAGTTTTATACCCCCAAGCTTCTTCAGTCAAATCAGACTTGTAGGAGTAAGTTGAAGATACTAAACATTGTCCCTGGCTTGACCCAACAACATTTGCCACATTACATTTTAGTTGGAATTAGACTGATTATTATTGGAGAAGGAAATGGCACTCCACTCTAGTATTCTTGCCTGCAGAATGCCATGGAGGAGACTAGCGTGCTACACTGCAGTCCATGAGGTTGCAAAGAGTTGGGCACGACTGAGCACGCACGCAGACTCATTATAGCTGTGCCTCCCGTATATTTGTTATGATTTCTTTTCTTTTCTGGCCCTTTTAATTGTTTCATATCCTTTACTAGCTTAGCGTTATTCTTTTGGTTTCTGGTGTCCTGGTTACATATCCAAACACTGACCTTGGTTTTGTTTGCTTTTTCTTTCTGTTGCATTCATAGTTATTTCTTAATTGCCCATATGTATCTGTTCCTATGCCAAATCATCTTTTCACCAGCTCGCTGAACTGTAAATATCCTGCAAGAACAGCCTAATTAAACTTTTAAAGAACAGAATACTTCAATTCATTATATTGTTATAATTTACATAGGAAATTTGTCTTCATACTCATCTGATTAACTCGTATTATAGCCCACAGGTTCACTTGCAAGGTTTGTTCTCTTTTCTGTGCTAACTATGGCTGCCTTGAGTCAGGGTCTAAAACAGAGGTGAGAGCCAGAGAGCTGGGCTATTCAGTTTTGTTCATCAGCACCGATAGTTTACTTTTCCTGAAAACTTCCCTTTGATTTTAAGGAAAACAATGGCTTCCTCCACAACTTAATATCAATTTGTCATCTTTGAGAGGTTTAGTTTGGAGGTAAATTATTTAAAAACTAGAATTGTCTACTGTGAAGTTGTATAGGTATGAGAACTGGCCAGTCTCTATCTCAAGTTTTATATCTCTCATAAACGATATTATTTCTGTTATGAACAAGTTTCTCCATTAGCCGCAGAATTGGGAATATAAAAATTTTAAGACTTTATTCTCTCATATAAAGACTGTGGGTAATCTAGACATACACAATAGCTCCATGATGTCATCAAGATGCCAAAATTCCTTTCTCTTCTCTGCCTTTTTACTATTTGGCTTCCACTCTCAAGGTCAAAGATTTTAGAATTTCAGCTGCTGCATGTTCACTCTAAGAAGGAAGGAGGAGAAAGATGGAAAAGGCAACAGTGCCCATGCCAGCTACCTGATACTTAAAGATCCTTTCTGGAAATTTCATTCAACATATTATAGACTTATGTCTTAAAGGCCACTGACTCGTAAATGTAGTTATTTAGAGGTATATTTCCACTCAGAATAAAATTATAGTTCTGTTACTACAAAGAATGGAACCTAGGTGGGAAACTAGTATTTTCTGTCACAAATGTATAGAGGAGATAAAATAGTGACAAGTCTGGAAGTTACAGTATATGAAGAGAAATGAAAGAAACTGGAGGCTTCTCATGGATAAGAAATGACTAAGGGTGATGAAGTAAGAATGTTTAGTTCTTTAAAGAGACTTCATGTGGAAGAAAGAGTAGACTTATTTTATGAGATAAAATTAAAACCTATGGAGATGCGGATTAGAAGGAGTTTCTTTGTTTTTGCCTTTTTCCCTTTGTCTTTATTAAATATTGCCAAACATTTTCTCACAGTAGAGCATTTTAAAAAATGGAGTGGAGTATGTTTTGCACACTTAAGGATTCCACATTTCCATGATTGTAGGAGAAGACTCTATACTAAACACTTTGAGGACCATCACCTCATCACTTTTATTTTTAGACTAAAAGTCAAATGTATATTTTCATAACTATCTACGATCTTTGAATTCCAGGCAACTTACTTCATTGAAACTATGAAAAAAAAATCACATTGAATATTCTTTTGCAGATTTTGGAATTACAGATGCAAAGTATAATGGAAAAGAAAATGAAAACCAAGAGAAGTATTGCAAAGCAGTTCAAGGGCAAGCCATCATTAATAAATTTTCTGTGTAAAAACTGTGGTGTGCCAGCCTGCTCTGGAGAAGATATCCACGTAATTGAGAAGATGCACCATGTCAATATGACACCAGAGTTCAAGTAAGTCCAAGAGAAGACTTAAAGTCTTTAAGTTTCTTTATAAGGGATAAAGCAGTTTGTATTGTAAATGGTCTAACAAAATAGTACATATGAGATTCATTATTTTTCCAGAACTTCCCCTTCTTAGTCCCCAAATTATGAACCTTATTTCAAGTGTCCATTTTTCAAATATATACACAAGGGCAGGAAAGGAGAAGTGTAAGACCCAAAGCCATTTTCACCCAAACCAGATCAGTTTGTGAATGCTCATATTTATTTTCAACTTCTTGAGCATCTTAAGTCTAGTTAAAATAATCAACAGACATGAAGGAAGCCATAAAAAGCAACATACTGTGAGAGGTGTGTGCCAATGATTTGGCCGAAGGGATGAAGTGCAGAATGGTGCATGCATGTGGATGACTGGCAAGCCCAGTAGTGTGTGCCATAGGCTGTGTACTGGTCCTATATGAATTCTCAGGGATGATTCTGACTCCTTGATAATTTTAGGAAACTGTACTTGGTGAGAGGAAACAAAGCACTGCAAACAATGTGTGTTGATTATCAAACAAATGGCGAGATAATCTGCAATAAATGTGGCCAAGTAAGTAAATTGCTGTGGGCTTAATTTTACTTTGGCCAAAAGGAATTCTTAATTGAATGTGCATTTAATCTTTCCTCTCCCTCTCTCTTTTGTTTTCCAGGCTTGGGGAACGATGATGGTGCACAAAGGCTTAGATTTGCCTTGTCTCAAAATAAAGAATTTTGTAGTGGTTTTCCAAAATAATTTACCAAAGAAACAATACAAAAAGTGGGTAGAATTACCAATCACATTTCCTGATCTTAACTATTCAGAATATTGTTTGTTTAGTGATGAGGACTGACATTTGATTCAAGATTTCTTTTAAAAATATTATCAACTTGACATTTACATGATTTTTATTGTTTTCATCATACTACAGAACTTATGTGAACATTAATAAAAGTCAGTGCTTTACTCTGTATTGAGCTATATGAAAGAAGACAATATATTATGCTTTCAATTTCTACCTTGTTGGTGGGCAGAGGTCAAAAATAAAAACCTCCCAGCAAAACCCTTTAGTGTGGAGCAGTATATTGCCGTGGGAAGGGTGTTCGAGTATAAATAAGGATCTAAGGTACTAATCTCAGTCCTGTCACTAAATTTCAGAATAAAATTAAGCAAATCAGTTCATCTTTCTGAACCAGTCTCCTTTTTGGTGAAATGGTAATAGTGCTATCTGCTTTTGCTTTTATTAGCTTTCTGTTGCTTCATAGGACTTCCCTGGTGGTTCAGGGGTAAAGAATCTGCCTGCCAATGCAGGAGACGGGGGTTTGATCCCTTGGTTAGGAAGATCCCCTGCAAAAGGAAATGGTAACTCACTCCAGTGTTCTTGCTTGGAAAATTCCATGAATAGAGGAGCCTGACAGGTTTCAGTCCATGGGTCACAAAACTGTAGGACATGACAGCAACTAAACAACAAGTGGCTTAAAACAACACCCATTTATTATTGCACATGTTCTGTAGCCCAGAGGCTGCTCGGCATCTCAGAAGTCTGAAAGTCAAGGTGTCAGTTGATGTTTTCACCTGGATACCCTGGAAGAAGAATCACTTCCAATCTTTTCAGGTTGTTGGCTGTCATTTTCTTGCAACTGAAGAATGGGATTGCTATTTTCTTGTTAGCTGTCTACTGGGGGCACTCTAAGCCCCAAGAGTCACTCTTATCATGTGGCCTGCTCATGGGGCCTTTCACAGCTACTTGCTTCTTCACGGCCAGCAAGAGACTCTCTCAAGTGTGCTAAAACAGTCTAACTATAGTCATGGGAATTTTAACTGTAATCCCATCATATTCACAAACTCTACCCATATTCAAGGTCGGGGGAATTTTCAGGGAATATATACCACTGGCAGAGATTTTGGAAGCCTTCTTAGAATTCTGCTTCCCACATCCCTTGCCCAGTGTTTATGATTAAGTAATATATGTGTTTGGCATGAGTTTAAACAAACTCTGGGAGATAGTGAAGGACAGGGAAGCCTGGTGTGCTGCAGTCCATGGGGCAGCAAAGAGTCAGACACAACTGAGCAGCTGAACAACAACAGCAATATATATGTATGTATGAAAGTATTTTGAAAAATATGAAGTACCATAAAAGGCAAGGTATTGTCAGGGGAGTGTAATCTCCTCAGTTCTGTCTCATCACAACAAAGATTTGAAGCGACAGATGTTAAGGCCCTCAGCGCGTCACAGCTCTCGGACAGTCCGTGTTATAGTTCTTGGACAGATCAGTTTTATTTAGAAAATAAAGGAAAATACATCCTCGAGGTGTGAGGGCATGCCGACCCAAAAGATGTAAAGAGAAGAGAGAGAGAGAGAGAAGGAGCGCGCGCGGGAGACAAAGAGACCCCCAGCCCTTTGGCTCCTCTTTTTATATGTTTTTTCCTCCCCCTGGGGCTGCTCTTTGTAAAGTGGGCTAGCCGGGAATGCTGTTTGTTCCACTTGAGGTCCTTACTCCAGTCCTCAGACCTTCCTTTGTTCTATTTTAGCAGACTTTTCTCTTCCTTGTCTTTTAGCCACCTCCATTCTGGACTCCTTTTTCCTATTCTAACTACCTAACAGTATTATTAAGAAGAAGACATAAGGTAGGTTAAGGCTTAGTTCCACAGCTTTCCCTTCATGAACATAACACTATGCTCAGTAATTACCTTAAAAGAACGGAGGTTAAATCCAGACTAGTTATTAATACATACAAGATTACCTGCGTCAGTGGAGATGTCCAACAGGCTACAGGCGCTGGATGTCATTAGAAAATGAATAGAAACTGTTTACCTGCACCACTCCCTAGTCCTAATAGAAGAGTAACCTCTCTGTGTCTGGGACATTTTCAGTGTTCCTGAACTAAGTGTGATCGTTTGCAGAGAGACACAGGGCTCAGCACAACAGAACATTCTCCCAGTAGAAAAGTAGCCTCTTTTGTCATGGAAGAACCACATGATCGAGGCAGAACCACAACAGGCCATTTTAACCCACACTTACCCAGTCTCACAGATGGTCTGCCTCACAGAAAGTTACTTCCTATGACTAAGGAGAAACAAAATGTTGGAGGCAGTAAACAGTAAATTCTGTGGTTTTTTGATTAATTAAATTCAATCTAACAATATCTTTGAATCTTTTGATTAAGACCTGAGCAAATATGAATATTAACCAATCAGAGCTCTTCAGAATACAAGAGGACAAAAGAAGGCTATGACTTTCTCAAGATATTTTTAAAACTCCATCTGACTCTATTTCAAGTATTTCTGCCTTCTAGAATATTTTGGAAATTATACAAGAAATCAAATGCATAGAATAGCTAAACATACTACCACAACATATGTAGCCTGTTTATGAAGTATCAGCAAATACTAGGTTTTTTCATCAATGTTTTCCAGTATGTTTTCAATAAAGAGATAGTATTTTTACCACAAAGTTTTAAAATACCTGTTTCAAGTAACATAAAACTTAATATGCACTCTACCTGAACTCAAATTCTGATGCATTCAAAAACCATTGTAATCATTGTAACACTTTGATTGTTAATGAACAGTTTAATATATTAAGGTCATTTGCAGAATATCCTCATGACAGGTAGATATCATGTCAGATGCCTGAGTTTCAGTCCCCATATAGTCTTTAATTACTTGGGTAACTGAGCAACCTCATTTCACAGAGCTTATGTTTGCTTTATTGAAAAATCAGAGGTTGTATTAAGTGGTATCAAAGTTTCCTTAGAACTCTAGCATTCTCATTGTTCATGCTTCTGGCTCCCTGGCTGCTCTCATATGGAGACCTTGTTTAGTGATTTGTGATATTACCAACCACAGACTAAGGCTTCCTTGGTGGCTCAGATGATGAAGAATCTTCCTGCAATGTAGAAGACCCAGATTTTCACCCCTGGGTTGGAAAGATACCGTAGAGAAGGGAATGACAACCCACTCCAGTATTCTTGCCTGGAGAATTCCATGGACAGAGGAGCCTGGTGGGCTATATAGTCCATGGGATCGCAAAGAGTGAAATACAACTGAGTGATTTACACTTTAACAACTGTGGGCTAAATATCTACTGCATACATTATACTTTTGAAGGTAGCTCCTGTTTGCTGAAGGGCATTGCAGAGGTCTCACTAAACAGGTTCACAGGCTGGAGTCATGCGTCTCAAGGCAGGGTTGAAAGGTCTGAAAGGATCTGGAAATTTTAGAACAACCAGCATTTCCAAGCCAATAGATCATTGGCCAACCTTGGGGATAAGAAATGTAAAGGCTTACTACCAAAGATTTGAGATCATTTCAGTGAAATCCCATGAAATTAAGATAGACTAACTTATGGTTTATACAGGTATTTTTTGTATGGCATTGAGTGTAAGGCATTGAGAGAACACATAAATGGGTGAGAAATGGTTTTCCACAGGATGATTAGTGCATGTCACAAGCAATGGTTGAAAATGAAAAAATGCTATAAGAGAGGTGAATATTTTCCTCTCTGTAATTTAATAGTCTCTATATCAAAGTGTTGTGCCTTAGGGAAAGGAAGGCTTCTGATATTGTTTTCAAATGTTTGAACCTAAAGGCAAAGAGGATTCAGTGTTTTTCATTGTTGTTGTTGCTTTTAAGATGTAAGAGTCTTGAACATGTTTATGTGCTAATAGAAAAGGACAAGAGGAAGTGAGAAAATTAGCAATGTTCAGCCCAAAAGTAAATTGTTTATTGGGTATTAATGATATATTCTACAAAATGTTCTTGCTACAGAATTTTCTAGTCACCCTGATCCTTTTTCACCCTGATGCCTTTGCACAAAAGTAGAAGCCCTTCTGGAGGTGGAAATGGCAACCAGCTCCAGTGTCTTTGCCTGGAAAATCCCATGGACAGAGGAGCCTGGCAAGCTATAGTCTATGGGATCCCAAAGAGTCGGACACAACTGAAGCAACTTAGCAGGCAGGCAGGCAGAATCTCTTCCTTGCCATATCTTCAGCAGACATCCTTCACATTTTTCAAAGACAACATCTGTGTGTCACTTCCCAGTATTTAACACAGCTCATGTTTTCAAAATTAGAATGGAGAGCACACCCAGGGAAAGTAACGTTCATGCACCCAGAGCCTAACAAAGTGCTCACTGCCAAAATCTGGTAAACAATTACATGAGTCATAGCAACGAAGAAAAAACAAGAAAATTATTTTGTTTTCTTCTAAGAGTTAGGAAGTTAATTTGAAGTGACTGTAAGTTTGTAGTTTGCTGTTTGTGAATTTATCCTTAATTAGTTCTACTAGACATACAATTTTACATCTTTGTTTTTATTAGGGGAGTACGGAGTGAGACAAACTTGGGTGTGGATCCTCACTAGCTTTGGGACTTGAGCAAGTCACTTAATATCTGAGACTATAGGAAATTAATACCAATCCTGAGGAACTGTCAGGAGAATTTGGATATTGCATAAAACATACCTATTAAGTGCTAAACGCATTTGGTTTTGTCACGCGACTGTATGTTCCTCGGCTCTTTGTCTCGTCAAAACAAAGATTTGGAGTGACGGACGTTAAAGTCCTCTCGGCGTGTCACAGCTCTCGGGTCTTGGATAGACCGTGTTATAGCTCTTAGGTCTCGAATGGACCGTGTTATAGCTCTTAGACAAATCAGTGTTACAGCTCAGTGTTACAGCTCTTTTTATTTACAAGATAGCAGGAAAATCCATCTTCGAAGTGTGAGGGCACGTCAATCCAAAGACACGAGGAGAAGAGTGCCCCAGCGTGCGGGGCGGTGGGGGGAGACAGAGAGAGAGAGAGAGAGAGAGCTAGCTTTGGCTCGTCTTTTTATATGTTTATCTCTCCCTGGGCCTGTCCT
This sequence comes from Bos indicus x Bos taurus, assembly GCF_003369695.1. Classification (NCBI taxonomy): domain Eukaryota; kingdom Metazoa; phylum Chordata; class Mammalia; order Artiodactyla; family Bovidae; genus Bos; species Bos indicus x Bos taurus. Next base: position 34,039,867 of record NC_040077.1, read on the forward strand.
ATGTAAATAGGGCCAGCCAGGAGTGTTGTTTGTTTTACCTGAGGTCCTCACTCTGGTCCTCGGACCTTCTTTTGTTCTATTTTCGCGGGCTTTTCCCTTCCTTGTCTTTTAGCCACCGCCATTTTGGACTCCTTTTCCCTATTCTACCTACCTAAAAGTTTCTTCTATAATTTCCAAATATATATGTATATATTTCCAAATAATATATGTATAGAATATATTAGTAAGAGTTTTCAGAAAAGCAGAAGCAGTGGTAGAAGCACAGCTGTGGATGTAGCATAATGAGTAAATTTGAGGCCTTTGATTATGATTATTATAAACATTCAGTATTTATCTAGAGGGCTTTTCTCAAGAAATAAGGGGCTCAGTGGTAAAGAATTCACCTGCTAATGCAGGAGATGCTGGTTTGATCCCTGGGTTGGGAAGATCCCCTGGATAAGGAAATGGCAACTCAATCCAGTATTCCTCCCTGGAAAATCCCACGGACAGAGGAGACTGGCAGGACACAGTCTATGGGATCACAAAAGAGTTGGACAGGACGTAGTAACTAAACAACAAGTATTAGTTGTAATGAAACATGATTGCTATGAATATGCTATTCGGTGTAGTTTGAGGAAGGATTTAATGGCCAAATCTCCTATAGATGCAACACAAAGATAGGTATCAATCACAAAGATAGAAAAATATAAAGATCAACACTTTTTTAAGTGACTATATGAGTTAAGTAGGTCTAGCATATAGATAGGAGAAGGCAATGCCACCCCACTCCAGTACTCTTGCCTGGAAAATCCATGGACAGAGGAGCCTGGTAAGCTGCAGTCCATGGGGTCGCTAAGAGTCAGGCACAACTGAGTGACTTCACTTTCACTTTTCACTTTCATGCATTGGAGAAGGAAATGGCAACCCACTCCAGTGTTCTTGCCTGGAGAATCCCAGGGGCGGGGAAGTCTGATGGGCTGCCGTCTATGGGGTTGCACAGAGTCGGACACGACTGAAGCGACTTAGCAGCAGCAGCATATAGATAACAATTACAATTAGAGCTTGTCTTCATGTTCAAGAAGACTATAATAATGGAAGCAACCTAATATATAAACACACTATACCTATATACATACATATATATATGTGTATGTACGTATACTCACACATAATAGAATACTATTCAACCATAAAAAAGAATGAAATATTGTCATTTGCAGCAACATGAATGGACTTAGAGGGCGTTATACTAAGTAAAATAAGTCAGACCAGAGGATGACATATACTGTATAATATCGCTTTTATGTGGAATATAAAAAATACAACAAACAAATGCGTATAACAAAAAAGAATCAGACTCATGCTGTAGAGAACAAACTAGGGTTTATCAGCAGTGGGGACAGGGGAGCAGTATATACAGGTTGGGGAGTGGAAGACACCAACTTTTGGTTAAGATAAGCTCAAGGATATATTGCACAGCGCAGGAATATTAGCCAATATTTTGTAATAACAGTAAATGGAAAATGACCTTTAAAACTGAACATGCATTTAAAAATAATAATATAATTTGATACTGAGCAGGCCAGCAATTGCATGAAAAAATGAGAGCAAGTGAGAGAAGGATTTTTGTTGTAGCATATGAACAGTAATTTTTGTCTAGCACAAATTGTAATTGTTTTTTTTTTTTTTGAGGGGGTGGTTCTCTAAACATTTTTTTCAAGTCATAAATTATAAAATATAAAATATATATGGAAAGCATTTCAGATATTCTTTATAATTTTTAGATATTTTCTACACAGAGTATTACCAAGTCTCTCTATATAGGAAATTAGTCATTCCATAAGCATCTTGAGGATGACATCAGATAGTGCTGAACTCTATTAGTTTATAATTTAAAATCCAAATTAAAGGCTACATTCTAGGTGAGAAGAGGAACAGACTGTTCATAGGAAGTAATATTTAATTATGCAGTTGTTAGAATGTATTTAAACTACTATTTAACTTGAATATACTTAATGAAATATATTAGGTTTTGCACCTAATTTCAAAACTGGACATTAAGACACATAGGAAAGAAATTTAAATGTTTGCTCAGTTATATATGTAAACAAATAATGAACCAAAGATGAGCCTTTTTTCAACTTAAATATATCCTTCAAACTCTGCCTTTTGCTGTTTTTAATGAGCACTTGTATTTTATTTTACATACACAGGATCAATGGACTGTTGGATGGTTAGTTCTTTCATTCTGAATCTCTTAATGAGCATGAAAATGATTTTGATTGAATCAGCTATAAGGATTTGTGTAACACTAAAATGACCTGAACATCTGAATTAGTGTTGCTCACCTGAGATTCATATCAATTCAGTACCATACTGAGGTTTCTACTACTAAATTTACTTTTTTCCTTAGCATTTGATCCAGATTTATAATATCATGACTTGACTTTGTACAATTCATGCCTAAATAACCTGTCAAGTTCAAAACTGCAACTTCATGTGACTTTCAAAACATTTATTACATTTGACAAATGAATCCCAAATCTTTCTCTAAAACACTGATGTTTCTTGTATTTAATTAGACTAAATGGTTTTCCTTGTTTTGAAAACCACTAACATCTTGGGGAAAGGTCTTTTAAGATTCTCCAAATTTTGTAATAAACAACTTAGTTTAGTATTTTATTCTATCACTTGTTTAGAGATAAAACATAGAACTCAAATAACTGCAAAAAACAAAAATAATGTTTCATTCCAAAGAAAATGGTGTGTTACAAGCAGGAGAGTAAAAAGAAGAGAAAATGAAGGTAAAAATGGAGTAGAAACTAAATGAATGAAACAATAGAGACAGAAGCAAAGAAGATAAAAAGACACCCACACTAAAACACATAGACAAAGAAATGAAAAAGGAAAAATGAATTTACCGAGAGATATGTGTAGTTTTAATAAATGGCCAATTATTGTTTTTATCTACTAATCAAATATTTTTAAGTCCTACTATTTGTTTTGCTGTTTAGTTGCTAAGTTATGTCCTACTCTTTGTGACCCCATGGAATGCAGCACTCCAGGCTCATCTATCCTCCAGTATCTCCCAGATTTTGCTCAAATTTATGTCCATTGAGTCAGTGATGCTATCTATCTCATCCTTTGGTGCTCTCTTCTCTTTTTGCCTTCAGTCTTTCCCAGCATCAATGAGTCAGTTCTTTGCATCAGGTAGCCAAAGTATTAAAGCTTCAGTTTCAGCATCAGTCCTTCCAATGAATTTTCTGGGTTAATTTCCTTTAGGACTGACTGATTTGATCTCCCTGCAGTCCAAGGGACTCTCAAGAGTCTTCTCCAGCACCACAGTCCAAAAATATCAGTCCTTTGGCCCTCAGCCTTCTATATGGCCCAACTCTTACATCTGTGCATGACCACTAGAAAAACCACAGCTTTGACTATACAGACCTTTGTTAGCAAAGCGATGCCTCTGCTTTTTAATATGTTGTTTAGGTTTGTCATAGTTTTCCTTTCCAGGAGCAAGAGTCTTTGAATTTCATGGGTGCAGTCACTGTCCAAAGTGATTTTGGAGCCCAAGAAAGTGAAATCTGTCACTGCTTCCACTTTCCCCCTTCTGTTTGCCATGAAGTGGTAGAAATAGATGCCATGATCTCAGGTTTTTTTTTGTTTGTTTGTTTGTTTGTTTAGCTTCAAGCCAGCTTTTTCACTCTCCTCTTTCACCCTCATTAATAGGCTCTCTAGTTCCCTGAAAAAGTAGGGAAAACCAGTAGGCCATTCAGTTATGACTTAAATCAAATCCCATATGATTATACAGTGGAGGTGATGAATAGATTCAGGGTTTTAGATATGGTAGACAGAGTGACTGAAGAACTATGGATGGAGGTTTGTAACTTTGTACAGGAAGCAGTGACCAAAAACATCCCAAAGAAAAAGAAATGCAAGAAAGCAAAGTGGTTGTCTGAGGAGCCTTTACAAATAGCTAAGGGAAGAAGAGAAATGAAAGGGAAGGGAGCGAGGGAAAGATATATCCAATTGAATGCAGAGTTCCAGAGAATAGCAAGATGAGATTAAGGCCTTTACAAATGAGCAAGGCAAAGAGACAGAGGAAAACAATAGAATGAAAAAGACTAGCGATCTCTTCAAGAAAACTGGAGATATCAAGGGAACATTTCATGCAAGAATGGACATGATAAAGGACAGAAATGGTAAGGACTTAACAGAAGCAGAAGAGAGGAAGAAAAGTTGGCGATAATACAGAAGAATGACACAAGAAAGGTCTTAATGACCAGATAACCCTTATCGTGTAAGCACTCACCTAGAACTGGACATCTTGGAGTATGAAGTCAAGTGGGCCTTAGGAAGAAATACTATGAACAAAGCTAATGGGCCTGATGGAATTCCAGTTGAATTATTTAAAATTCTAAAAGATGCTGCTGCTAAAGTGCTGTACTCAATACACAGCAAGTTTAGAAAACTCAGCAGTGGCCACAGGACTGGAAAAGATAAGTTTTCATTCCAGCTCCAAAGAAAGGCAATGCTAATGGATGTTCAAACTACTGTACAATTGCATTTATTTCACATGCTAGCAAGGTTAGGCTCAAAATCCTTCAAGTTAGGCATAAGCAGTATGTAAACCAAGAACTTCCAGATGTACAAACTGGATTTAGAAGAGGCAGAGGAACTAGAGATCAAATTGCCAACACTCATTGGATCATGGATAAAGCAAAGGAATTCCAGAAAAACACCTACTTTTCTTTCATTGACTACAGTAAAGCCTTTGATTGTATGGGCCACAAATAATGTGGGAAATTCTTAACAAGATTGTAGTACCAGACCACCTTACCTGTCTCCTGAGAAACCTGTATGTTGGTCAAGAAGCAACAGTTAGAACCAGACATGAAACAGCTGACTCGTTCCAAACAGGGAAAAGAGTATGTCAAGGCTATATGTTGTCACCTTGCTTATTTAACTTATATGCAAAGTACATCATGAGCCATGCCATGTAGGGCCATCCAAGATGGACGGGTCATGGTAGACAGTTCAGACAAAATGTGGTCCACTGGGGAAGGAAATGGCAAATCCCCTCAGAATTCTTGCCTTGAGAACCCCATGAAAAGGCAAAAAGATAGGACACTGAAAGATGAACTCCCCAGGTTGGTAGGTACCCCATATGCTACAGCAGATCAGTGGAGAAATAACTCCAGAAAGAACGAAGAGGTGAAGCCAAAGCAAAAACAACAATCAGCTGTGGATGTGACTGGTGATGGAAGTAAAGTCTGATGCTGTAAAGAGCAATATTGCATAGGAACCTGGAATGTTAGGTCCATGAATCAAGGCAAATTGGAAGTGGTCAAACAGGAGATAATAAGAGTGAACATCAACATTTTAGGAATCAGTGAACTAAAATGGACTGGGATGGATGAATTTAACTTAGATGACCATCATATCTACTACTGTGAGCAAGAATCCCTTAGAAGAAATGGAGTAGCCCTCATAGTCAACAAGAGAGTCTGAAATGCAGTATTTGGATACATTCTCAAAGACGACAGAATGATCTCTGTTCATGTCCAAGGCAAACCATTCAATACCACAGTAATCCAAGTCTGTGCCCTGACCAGTAATGCAGAAGAAGCTGAAGTTGAACAGTTCTATGAAGACCTGTAAGACCTTCTAGAACACCCCCAAAAGATGCCCTTTTCATTGGAAGGGACTGGAATGCAAAAGTAGGAACTCAAGAGATACCTGGAGTAATAGGCAAGTTTGGCCTTGGAGTATAAAACAAAGCAGGGCAAAGGTTAACAGAGTTTTGCCAAGAGAATACACTGGTCATAGGAAACACCTGCTTCTAACAACACAGGAGAAGACTCTACACATGGACATCACCAGATGGTCAATACCGAAATCAGATTGATTATATTCTTTGCAGCCAAAGATGGAGAAGCTCTATACAGTCAGCAAAAACAAGCCTGAGAGCCGACTGTGGCTCAGATCACGAACTCCTTATTGCCAAATTCAGACTGAAATTGAAGAAAGTAGGGAAAACCACTACACCTTTCAGGTATGTCCTAAATCAAACCCCTTATGATTTTACAATGGAAGTAACAAACAGATTAAAGGGATTAGATCTGATAGACAGAGTGCCTGATGAACTATGGACAGAGGTTTGTGACATTGTACAAGAGGCAGTGATCAAATCCATCCCCCAAAAAGGAAAGCAAAAAGGCAAAATGGTTGTCTGAGGAGGCCTTACATATAGCTGAGAAAAAAAGAGAAGCTAAGTGAAGTGAAGTGAAGTCGCTCAGTCATATCCGACTCTTTGCGACCCCATGGACTGTAGCCAATCAGGCTCCTCCGTCCATGGGATTTTCCAGGCAAGAGTGCTGGAGTGGATTGCCATTTCCTTCTCCAGGGGATCTTCCCAACCCAGGAATTGACCCTGGGTCTCCCACATTGCAGGCAGATGCTTTACCGTCTGAGCCACCAGAGAAGCCCTAAAAGGAAAGACATACCCATTTAAATGCAAAGTTCCAGAGAACAGCAAGGAGAGATTAGAAAGCCTTCCTCAGTGATCAATGCAAAGAAATAGAGAAAAACAATAGAATGGGAATGACTAGAGATCTCTTCAAGAAAATTAGAGATATCAAGGGAACATTTCATGCAAAGATGAGCACAATAAATGACAGAAATGGTATGGACCTAACAGAAGCAGAAGATATTAAGAAGAGGTGGCAAGAATACACAGAAAAGCTATACAAAAAGATCTTCATGACCCAGATAACCGTGATGGTGTGATCACTCACCTAGAGCCAGACATCCTGGCATGTGAAGTCAAGTGGACCTTACGAAGCATCACTAAGAACAAAACTAGTGGAGGTGATGGAATTCCAGTTGAGCTATTTCAAATCCTGAAAGATGATGCTGTGAAAGTGCTGCACTCAACATGCCAGGAAATTTGGAAAACTCAGCAGTGGCCACAGGACTGGAAAAGGTCAGTTTTCATTCCAATCCCAAAGAAAGGCAATGCCAAAGAATGCTCAAACTACCACACAATTGCACTCATCTCACACGCTGGTAAAGTAATTCTCAAAATTCTCCAAGCCGGGCTTCAATAGTACATGAATTGTGAATTTCCAAATGTTAGGTGGATTTAGAAGAGGCAGGGGAACCAGAGATCAAATCGCCAACATCCACTGGATCATCAAAAAAGCAAGAGAGTTCCAGAAAAACATCTACTTCTGCTTTACTGACTACACCAAAGCCTTTGACTGTGTGGACACAACAAACTGGGAAATTCTTAAAGAGATGGGAATACCAGACCACCTGACCTGCCTCCTGAGAAATCTGTATGCAGATCAAGAAGCAACAGTTAGAACTAGACATGGAACAACAGACTGGTTCCAAATCAGGAAAGGAGTACGTCAAGGCTGTATATTGTCACCCTGCTTATTAAACTTATATGCAGAGTACATCATGTAAAACGCCAGGCTGGATAAAGCATAGGCTGGAATCAAGATTGCTGGGAGAAATATCAATAACCTCAGATATGCTGATGATACCACCTTTATGACTGAAAGTGAAGAGCTAAAGAGCCTCTTGAAAGTGAAAGAGGAGAGTGAAAAAGTTGACTTAAAACTCAACAATCAGCAAACTAAGATCATGGCATCCAGTCCCATCACTTCATGGCACAGAGGTGGGGAAACAATGGAAACAGTGAACGACTTTATTTTGGGGGACTCCAAAATCATTGCAGATGGTGACAGCAGACATGAAATTAAAAGATGCTTGCTCCTTGGAAGAAAAACTATGACCAAGCTAGACACATATTAAAAAGCAGAGGCATTACTTTTCCAACAAAGGTCCATCTAGTTAAAGCTAACTTTTTTTCCAGTAGTCATGAATGGATGTGAGAGTTGGACTATAAAGAAAGTTGAGTGCTGAAGAATTGATGCTTTTGAACTGTGGTGTTGAAGACTCTTGAGAGTCCCTTGGACTGCAAGGAGATTCAACCAGTCCATCCTAAAGGAAATCAGTCCTGAATATTCATTGGAAGGACTGATGCTGAAGCTGAAACTCCAATACTTTGGCCACCTGATGTGATGAACTGACTCATTGGAGAAGTCCCTGATGCTAGGACTGATTAAAGGTGGAAGGAGAAGGGGATGACAGAAGATGAGATGGTTGGATGGCATCACTGACTAGATGGACGTGAGTTTGAATAAGCTCCAGGAGTTGGTGATGGTGAGGGAAGCCTGGCGTGCTGCAGTCCAGGGGTTGGCAAAGAGTCAGACACGACTGAGACTGAACTGAACCGAACTGAAAGTTCATTATGCAAATGCCTGGCTGGATGAAGCTGGAATCAACAACTTCAGATATGCTGATGATACCACTCTAATGGCAGAAAGAAAAAAGCAACTAAAGAGCCTACTACTCATAAGGTATTATATTTTAGGCACAGAAAACAGTGAGTAAAATAAGGATGTTTTACCCAATAGAGAGAATTTTTTACTCCATAATGAGTAACATAAGAATTTTGCTTTTAAGATTTACTTGCCACATTCACAAATCATAAATTAGCCATATCATAAATATCAATAATATATGAAACACAGTGATCAATGCCATAAACGAGAGGTTACTTCCAACAGGTGTCACTGAACTGTGGAGTGTCCAGGAGGTTTTTCAAAATCTTTTTGTGGATTATCCTACCTGGGGGAGGGTGTGCAGGGCAGACATAAGAAAAAAGGAGAACATGTAACAATTTAGGAAAGAGAATTTTACCATCAAGTAGGGTTAGATAACCTCCCATTAGAAAAGAAAAGGTTGTTCCGTTCAGGAAAAAAAAAAATTTTGCCTTAAAATGTATAATAAGTTGAGAGAGTTTTTATAGATAACATAGTATTTAATTTTAAAACATTATGCTTTATTGAAGTAATTATAAAATAGCTGAATTGTTTCAAAAGATTCAGTGCCTCTGTAAAAGTGTGAAATGGAACTGAATTGATTTAAGAGGATGCCAACTGTTGGTATAGCGGTAATGGGGAGAGGTCAGGACTTCTCTGAATGGAGTTATATACAAGAGAAGAATTGTAAGATGCCTGTGTTCTGATCATATCCATCCTGTTCAGAAGATGCCTAGAGAAGCAGTACTACTTTTCCAGCATTCTCCTAGACAAAGGTCTTAGCAAGTGGACCAGCAGAGTCATCTTCTGGCCCAGGTAAGGTCATAAGCATAACCTCATAATCATTCTGAGGAAAAGAATGCCCAGACAATCATAACTTGCTCTGGGACTATGACGGTGGATGAAGGGAAGGATACTTAATGCCACATACATCTTTGTTTACAATATCCAGTGATTGGGATGCAGTAAAAATGTTCTTTAAAATGCTTTGTGATGAGTGCTCAGTTTGATTTAATTATGTGTTTGGCTGAAGGAAAACTGACCTATAACAAGTGAACCTAGTAAATGCTCTTCAACAGAGAGAATTTGCGGAGGTGAAAAAATGGATGTAATGAGAATAGATAATCTCTGAATAGGAATTGTAAAAAAAAAATTGCAAAAAGAGGGAAGAGATGGGAAGAACATTTTGAAAGGGAATCTAAAGTTTCAAGACTGTTTACAGGACAAGGAGTAAGAGTCAAAAAACAAGGAGAGATTCAAGACTCAAGAGGGATAAATGAGAGTGTAATTGTTGAAACAAAAGCCTAGGAAGAAGGAAGAGGATGAAACCAGAGCCCAGGAAAGACTAAGGTTGGCAGCATGAGAGAATCAGGAGAATTCCAGGAGAATCAGGAAAAAAGTAAATATAAATAAAAGATACAGCTTAGAGTAAAGGAGCATGAAAGATACAGCTTAGCACAGAAGGAGGAGGTTGATGGAAATATTCTCTGACATCAATTACCAGGCTATCTGCTGAGCTGGGTTTGAAATTTAAGGATGGACATGGAGACATTAAATAGAAGGGATTTTCAAACATGCTTTGATAAAGGCAAAATAAATAATTAGAAACCAAGAAGAAGATGGTCATTCAGTAACTGAATTGAAAATAATAAATGTAGAAATAATAATTTAATAAATAATTATGTGCAGGATATTAGACTAAGTTCCCTTATATGTATTCTCTGGTATGTAAGAGGAAAAAATCTGGATGTTTATGATGGGTTTGAAAACTTTAAAATGTTATGGTCAGTGTAACACAAAGCTGGTTCTGTTTGTAGCTTCCCTTAGCATGAAGTTATATTACAAGAAACATAACATCAATATCCAGACTAATTAAAAATTAATTTAATATTTTTCTGGCACCCCCAAAAAATCCAAATGGAAACTGCATATTATAAAAATACTTTCAAACCTTTTAAACTTGGTGTTTCCCTAAGAATTATACATTATATATCAGAACTGCTTCACAACCTCTTTTCCTCTTTCCAAAACTCCTCAAAATTATCCCCCTAAATCATCCTGTATTACTTTTTATCTCACCTATTCCTTCTCCCAGTCTCTTCCTTTTAATGTAAATCAACATGGATTTTTTTTTTCCTCTCAATTTCTTTTCCTCTCTTTATTATCCTAGGCTTGATGGATGCCTGAACTACAATTGGTTATTCCACCCTGGAAGTATGAATTGGGAGGTGGGAAATTTTTGTGAATATCCATATTAGTATTTTTAGTCCCTGGAATATCTGAAAGTAACAGTAACAGTTATCAGTTTATTGCCTTTTATCTCAAAATTCAACCTTTCTATCTGCTCCTTTAAAGATAGGTCTAGGTCCTTTGAATATTTTTGATTTGCCTGCTGCCGTGATGTTATAAGTTCCCCTGGAGAGGATGCTGGAGAGGCAGTACAGGAAGAAAGGGTTTATTTCCTGGTTCTGGTGTGCTTATACGACAGCCTTCTGCAATCTGAGTAGTTTCTCCAGTGTCCAGTTACTGCAGAACCTGTGACTTTCTCCAGTATCAGTGTGTTGCATGGCAGCCAGCAGTACTCCACGGCCAGCAACTGCATATTCCCAGGCAGTTTTGTTTAGAGTACCTCCAATAAGACACGCCTCCTTAAACAGCTTTCCCTGGTCCCCAGAGAGCACAATTCCAGCAAGCTCCAACAGGCAGACTACTGGCAAGTTCTGATGGTACCATGGCAACTTCCTTGCTCTCCAATAAAGTCTGAATCAACCTTGGGTGTTCTATCTCAACCACAAGAGAAGCAGCTGTTTCATGTCTCTGTTGTTCAGTTGCTAAGTCATGTCTGACTCTGCGACCCCATGGACTGCAACATGCCAGGCTTCCCTATCCTTCATTACCTCCCAGAGTTTGCTCAAACTCGTGTCCATTGAGTCAGTGATGCCATGCAATCATCTCATTCTCTGTCACCCACTTCTCCTGCCTTCAATCTTTCCCAGCATCAGGGTCTTTTCCAATGAGTTGGTTCCTCATATCAGGAGGCCAAAATATTGGAACTTTAGCTCCAGCATCAGTCTTTCCAATAAATCTTCAGGGTTGATTTCCTTTCAGACTGACTGGTTTGGTCTACTATTTCTATATTCTTTAAGATTCTTTATACTTCTTCTTAGCTAATTCTCTGTTACTTCAAACCCATTGTAGTAAGTCATTATCTATATTAAAATTTGTAAGTTCAAATTACCCTGTGGTTTTTCTCCCAGCAGACTGAACTCAGATTCACACAACAATATGTAAAGGAATATTGGAAATAGTTCATAAGAAGTTATCATTTTCAAACATCCGGTTATGTTCTCTTAAGTTTAAGCATTGGATTTCACATTGGAATTACTCAAATGCATCTAACCAAAAATTTAGAAACCAAAAAGTCTTTAACCAAAAATTTAGAAACAGGACAGAATGCATTTTATAACTAGATAATTTCCTTTTCTGAATCTAAACTATCCACTTTATAATACCAATAACTGAACTCCAAATCTCTATCTTACATGAAAGACCATGAAATGAGTTGTGGAGAGGATATAATGAGAAAATGTGTGTATAACATATTTTTAAATACTTGAAACTCACCAGAATAACCCTCAGAGAGAGAGAGCAAGAGAAAACTACTTTTGTAGAACCCTTGCTAATATATTTGCTTATTTTTGAAGATGAGACTTTCTTAGGGCACTGGTAATGAGTCAAAGAAATAGTTTAAATGTTTTGCATTAAACAGAATCAGTTTAGTAGGAGCTAAAGAGGAAGGGAAAAAAAAAATTGAAGAGAGAGGGAATCCCAGAGGCAAGGCAGGAAGCTGCAGCCTGAGTTGAAATTACCAATGGAAATTCAACCATCATTGTCCCAAAACACAAGTAAACCTGCTTATTACATACTTGAGTTGGTGTTATTTGGCATCAGACATCAGGGCGGTCTGGCAGGGAAGTATGGAAACAACGAAGGGAGAGCACATACACAAAGAAAAGTGGAGACAGAGAAATTCTGGATAACAACCGTTGAACATATTTTACAGTGACCAACACTAAGCAGGCATTCAATAAATATTAATCTCCTTTCCTGACTTGAAGTATTAATATAAGGTGTAATCTCTGACCTTAGGGAGTTAACAAATTGGTTGAGAGTTCAGTGACTATAGGTACAAAATCGTCAGAAAAAATATTGGTATACAACAACTGTGTGGTATACAAACTATAGGTATTCTATACTTCTGAAAAGTCAGGGATTGAGAAAAGCTTCTGAATTAGAGTAATAACGAATTTGAATAATGCCTTGTGTAGAATAGATGTTCATAGTTCTTTAAAATAATTTTAAAAGGGAAGGAGTAGGACATACGTTCTAAATGGAGGTAATGAGGAAGAAGGGGGAAGAAAAATGAATGCGTTTTGCACATCTATTGTGAAGCCAGACTGAGTCTGGGCTTGACTGGGTAACCAGTACAGGTGAAGTCATTCTAGTTTTTTGAGCAGTGGAGTAACATGTTTTAGACAAAATGATCTACAGAGAGTTAAGCTAAGTCATACTGAAGAAATAAAAACCGGAAGGAGAAAAGATTAAGGAAGGAGCTGGTTGCAGTCATTCGGGCTGAGGTGGTGAAAATCTGGACTTGATCTTTGGCAGTGACAGTGAGAGAAATGACTGGTCCTAGATGATGCTGAAATAACATCACAAGCTGAGGAAAACATGGCTGGCATCGAATTGATGGCAACTAGCAAAGAAATACAAAAGGACAACAGAGTTGGTGACAGAAAGAAATACAAGTCATTTCTTTACATTACCTTATTTTTGTTCTCAGTGTGACTCATAATTCTGTTTGGTTATCATCTAGTGCCACGTGTGGTCATGTTCCTGGCACATGGAGTAATTGTTTCATTGCATCCAGGAACTTGCTCACTGGGCTCCAGCTGTTCCCTGGTCCACCCACACGGATCACGGAGCTGTGGTGGATACAATTCCTTTGTCCTGAGGAAAAGGTTTGAAATGAGTCAGAATCTCTTGATTTGTGAATAAAGCAAACTTTTTGTTTCCCTAAGGCTCTGGTTACCATGGAGGATAGCACAATGCATCTTGGTTACTTCCTCCATCCATTCCCACTGTACCAGTGGGGGCACACTGGCTATATGACCCATGTGCAATCTTGGTCTCTTAAAAGCTAAATAAGGTGCTTTGGGGCACCTCCCATTTTGCTGAGGCCAGGGAAATGAATTTCTGACAATGTGGAGGAGATTGTTCTATACTCTTTATTCTGCAGCCCTTTCAAGCGCTGCTCTCTCTGAGGCTATGGCTTGAGATCATGACATCTTTGTTAGACTTTAAGATTTTTCTAGACCAGCTCTGTCCAATACCCGTGAAACACATAATCAATCTAAAATTTGTCAATACTGAGTGCCAAAGAATTGATGCATTTGAACTGTGGTGTTGAAGAAGACTCTTGAGAGTCCCTTGGATTGCAAGGAGATCCAACCAGTCCATTCTGAAGGAGATCAGTCCTGGGTGTTCATTGGAACGACTGATGCTGAAGCCGAAACTCCAATACTTTGGCCACCTCATGTGAAGAGTTGACTTATTGGAAAAGGCTCTGATTCTGGGAGGGATGGGGGCAGGAGGAGAAGGGGACGACAGAAGATGAGATGGCTGGATAGCATCACCGACTTGATGGATGTGAGTTTGAGTGAACTCCGGGAGTTGGTGATAGACAGGGAGGCCTGGCATGCTGTGATTCATGGGGTCGCAAAAAGTTGGACATGACTGAGTGAACTGAACTGAATCCAATAAATGGTTCCCAGGTGACACTAGTGGAAAAGAATCTGCCTGTCAATGCGGGAGACTCAGGTTCGATCCCTGAGTTGGAAAGATGTCCTGGAGAAGGAAATGGCAACCCACTCCAGTTTTCTTGCCTGGAGAATCCCATGGGTAAAAGAGCCTGGCAGGCTACAGTCCATGGGGTTGCAAAGAGTCAGACTCAAATACAATAAATAAAAAATATACATTTGGTTATGTAATTTTAAATTTCTTTGATTTCTATCAAATTTAGCATCATGTTTATATTTTTATCACTTGTGAATTTGCCTGAGTAAACTGCTTTGTTTGTTTTGTTTTACCATTTATCCACTTTTCCCTATTGTGCTGCAGAATAAATGTTCTGAAAGAGGAACAAAAGATGGGAAGCACAAATGTCACCTCAATCTTATTCAGCTTATAGCTGAAAGTTTGTATCCTTTACCAAGCTCTCCCTGTTTCCCCCAGCAACCACTTTTCTACTCTATTTCCGAGTCTGACTTTTTTTAAAAAAAGATTTCATATATAAATGAAAACACAACATATATGTCTTTCTTTATTGGGTTATTTCACTTTGCATAACACCCCTCAGATCCATCCATGTTGTTAACAGTAAGTGTCAGGATCCCCGATTTCTCATGGATGAATAATATTCCATTGTATATGTTGTGTGCTTAGTCACTCAGTCATGTCCAACTCTTTTCAGCCCCCCATGGATAGTAGCCTGCCCAGGCTCCTCTGTCCATGGGGATTCTCCAGCCAAGAATATTGGAGTGGGTTGCCACACCCTCCTCCAGAGGATCTTCCCAACCCAGGAACTGAACCCAGTTCTCCTGCATTGCAGGCAGATTCTTTACCATCAGAGTCGCCACAGAAGCCCATTGTATATGTATACCCATAATTCCTTATCCATTCATCTGTTGACATGACACTTAGGTTGTTTCTATATCTTGGCTATTGTAAATAGTGCTGCAATGAACATGGGAATGAAGATACCTCTTTGATATCCTGTCTTCACTTCTTTGGACATCAACCAGAGAGGGATTACTGAATTCAAGCTTAAATGGTTGTCTTCTGTTCTCATAATTATCTTTGTGGTCGTTTTTCCCGATTCTTCTTGAGTTTTTTTTTTTTTTTTCCCCTTACTTCTTTTTCTTAGTGTCTTTACATTTTCTTTAACATTTTAAGATTTTGGTCTTTTTTTAAAAAAAAAATATTATTCTTCTCTACTTATTCTTGGTTTTCATAGTAGATATAAGAATGAGGGAAGATCAGAGAGACCTTGGTATGCGGGTGGTGCTTGTTGGCTGGTGAGTTTTGTTTAAGGATAAGTGGTCAGGAATCCATTGAATTGAAGAATTAAATTTACTTTGTCGCACTGACTCCTAGCAAGTTCCTCTCACAGTCCCCACAGATAGTTTAATATCTCTTAAATCTTTTATTTTTTTCAGTTCAGTTCAGTTCAGTTGCTCAGTCGTGTCCGACTCTTTGCGATGCCATGAATCACATCACGCCAGGCCTCCCATCCACCACCAACTCCCGGAGTTCACTCAGACTTACATCCATCGAGTCAGTGATGCCATCCAGCCATCTCATCCTCTGTCGTCCCCTTCTCCTCCTGCCCCCATTCCCTCCCAGCATCAGAGTCTTTTCCAATGAGTCAACTCTTCGCATGAGGTGGCCAAAGTACTGGACTTTCAGCTTTAGCATCATTCCTTCCAAAGAAATCCCAGGGCTGATCTCCTTCAGAATGGACTGGTTGGATCTCCTTGCAGTCCAAGGGACTCTCAAGAGTCTTCTGCAACACCACAGTTCAAAAGCATCAATTCTTTGGCGCTCAGCTTCCTTCACAATCCAACTCTCACATCCATACATGACCACTGGAAAAACCATAGCCTTGACTAGACGGACCTTTGTTGGCAAAATAATGTCTCTGCTTTTCAATATGCTATCTAGGTTGGTCATAACTTTTCTTCCAAGAGTAAGTGTCTTTTAATTTCATGGCTGCAGTCACCTTCTGCAGTGATTTTGGAGCCCAAAAAATAAAGTCTGACACTGTTCCCACTGTTTCCCCATCTATTTGCCATGAAGTGATGGGACCAGATGCCATGATCTTCGTTTTCTGAATGTTGAGCTTTAAGCCAACTTTTTCACGCTCCACTTTCACTTTCATCAAGAGGCTTTTTAGTTCCTCTTCACTTCCTGCCTGGAATAAATGCTCAGCTGCAGATTGTTTTGCATCCAGAGGTGAAGAATCCATACATGCATATCTAACTGCTGCTGCTAAGTCGCTTCAGTCGTGTCTGACTCCATGCGACCCCACAGACGGCAGCCCACCAGGCTCCCCCATCCCTGGGATTCTCCAGGCAAGAATACTGGAGTGGGCTGCCATTTCCTTCTCCAGCCTTCCTTTTTTCCCAGTGCCAGTTCTCTCTCCTACCCTCAGTGGTAAATGTCATTTCAATTCTGGAACCATTCCATGCAAGTCCCATTGGAGGTGTGTCCCAGACAGTTGCTATTTCTGCTCTGCTATCCCATGCTCTCTACATCTCTCCATTGTTTCATGTCTTATCCTTTTCTTCCTTTTCCAATCAGTTTAATGGTGTTTTAGAAAGCAAAGAAATTGATGTATATGTTCATTCTACCATTTTGACCTGACGTGAAATGAAGTGACCTGAGAATCTCTATAATTCTTTTATAAACAGTTTAGAATGTGACTCAATGTATTTCTTTCCCCTCCTCAATTATTGCCATAATATGGAATCAATTAAGCTCCCATATACATCCCAAATGTTTCCCTCACTTCTCATTGTTTTGGCAACTATAGTATAGATACCTTCACCTCTTTCCTCTACCATAGCCACCTGCTTCTGTATCCACACCCACACTTTGTCAGCACCTTGCACTGAAATCATAAACTAAAACCTGCTCATTTCTGATAACAACTTCTTTATGTCCTATTCTATCACTGGTCTCATCAAGATAACCAGCTTATTAGACCATCTAATTTCTTCCTTCTGTTTCACCTTCTCCTAGATCCAGTCTTGATTACACACGCCAGTCACTACACCTATATATATATATATAGGTGAAACCTATATACACACACACACACACATATATATACACATATATATATATACCCTCCTAGCAGAAACTTAAGCATGGACCAATCAAATTGTGTTATAGGATAAGACTGTTTGGGTTCATGTGGTGTCTCTACCACCCACATAGCTCATGAACACATAATCATAAGCTATGTAACTTTGAGGGAGTTACTAAATTTTCTTTGCATCCATGCCCTTGTGTTTCAAATGAAGAACATAATGGTACTAATGTTCTGAAGGTGGAATGAGAAAGTACAAATAAAGTGCTTAGAAAAATGTCAGGATTAATATGTATTCATTAAGCATTACCTATTAATAGTAATACTCTCTACTGTAAAAATACTAGTGAAATTGCAGTCTAGTAAGTTTTATCAAAGTGTATAAAACACACACTCAATTTAAACTATTTAATATAATCAAGCCTACTGATTTATTACTTCTAGGAAAATGTAATATTTGCATTTTTAACCTGCATCTAAACACCCAAAGAAATAGGTTATTTCTCTACTGTTTATTTCCTAATCCAACTTTATTGTTAACTTTCTGGGCCACCAAGGAGACCTTCCCCTAATTATTAGAGGATAATAAACACTGACATCTAATTACAACATTTATTAAGACAGTAGGTATCAATTACAAACCAGGAGGCATGTTGCTTCATATTCTCCCTCATGTAACAACTGGAGTTTTAGAAAATAGATCAGATTCAAAAGTAATTTAAGCTGTATCATTTGTCATCGATGCTGTTACATCACATCTTCCACATCTATCATTATGTGACAGTTGCCCTGAGCTTTGACAATATTAGCTCTTCTTAGCTTAGATCTCATATCTTTGATGATGGATATTCTGATGAATCCCTTAATTTAAACAGGTCCCTGGAGGGATACCTTCTGATCCTAGGCATTCTGTAACTATTGCTCTGATTACTAGACCTCAATTCTATTAAAACTCTAACCAAGCTGATATTTTGGACGCAGACCCTGTAGAGTAAGACGGAGATCTTTGGAGTCACGCGTAACAGTGTTCTCTGAAGATGTGAGGACTGCACATATTTTACCTCTAATTATTCTACCATCATACTCGGATGCCTTTCAACAGAAAACTCAGTAAGATATTAATTAAAATTTTTACTTATTATTTTTTTAATTTGTAAAAATATATTTATTACTTTGGAATCAATATATTTTTAAAAATTAAAAAAATAACTAAGCTTTGGAATCAACTTCAAGACTTACCACAAAGACTCAATATACCATAGTAACAATGTTTCCTGCTGGAATCTTGGGCAAGTTACCTAATTTTTCAGGACTCCATTTCCTAATCATTAAAATGGGTTTTGTATAAGTTAAAGGAAATGTATTAATGCACTTTGTACAAAACAGTTGGCAGGAAATTTTTACTGAATGTGAGAAGACAAATGGACAGGCATGGCCTTCTTGGGAGCAAACTTTTATTTTAGAGTTATTGCCCAACCTTAATAATATGTTTTAGCTTTTGACTAATGAAAGCATCTTTCTTTATCTCCCTACCCCAAATTAAAAAGACAAAATCCTTATTTATGCTTTCAACATTGTCTTAACCTTCACACTCAAGGAATATACAGCTGAATGTGTTTTCTGGGAAAACATCTAAATCAAAATCATTTTTGGCAGACACAGTAGCTATTACTGAATAGTTCTATTGCTACTAAATAGCAAGCTAAGGATTTATGTTATAGTTAACTTATTCAGTGGGCTTACTAAAATGCAGTCATATTTTAAATTAAAACATGTAAGTTCCATCTCTGGAAAAAGCTCACTTTAGTCTCTAGTATCCTAATACTTGCTCTTAATCGTTTATAGGCCAAAGTCATACTTTCCATTTTATGAGCAATGAATAGGTCCAGAATTGCTAAATGAGGAAAGTCTCCGTCTCGATAAAAATAAGACTTAGACTTGAATTAAGGATCACAAACATGTGCCATGTTGACTTTCTGTCTCTCCTCCTGGGTCCATGTAGCAATCAACAAACCCACCAGGGAGCTCTTGGGCACTTTTTTCTGCTAAACACAAGGCCAGCTTCAGGTTCATTCTCAGCAAGGGCTCCAGGAAAGCAAAAGAAACAAATATGTAAGGACTCACCTGCCAGGTGGCGGAGTGGTAAAGAATACACTTGCCAATGCAGGAGAGGCAAGAAACACAGGTTCAATCCCTGGGTTCGGAAGATTCCCTTGGAGGAGGAGATGGCAACCCACTCCAGTCTTCTTGCCTGGAAAATTCTATAGACAGAGGAGCCTGATGGGCTATATATTCCAGGGGGTCCTGAAGAGTCAGACATGACTAAGCAAAAGCACACACACATACACACAGACAGTTGCCAGGCTTGTAGAAGAATGTAAGTTTCCTGAAGACACAGACCATAGCTTATTCATAATTATTTCCACCCCCTGGCTTATTCATAATTATTTTCCCCAAAAAATGTTAACTGGATGTTAACTAACTATATAAAATAAGGATATATTGAGTTTCCTTAATGTTTAAAAAATGTTAGCATTAGAATTTGCATTTTGACTCTAAAAGGAGAAAAAGTCAGTAAAGATGCTATAATATTAAAAGAATGTTAAGTTATTTTTGTGGGAGTACTTGTTTGGATGAAAATTAGAACACTTACACATTATCTCAAAGGGATGGATATGTGTAGTTCTGTTATAAGCACTGTATCCCTAACTCCCCTTTATTTCTGTAGTCAGTCTCATTTTTCTTGAAACCTTTCAAACTAGTCAGAATCTTCCAAAATTTGCAGTTTGAATTACCCAACCAGCCAAGGAAAAAACAAACAAAATTAAAGAAACATGTTTTAGCCTCATATTTTCCCTTCTCACTAAAAGTTTCAATCAAAACTTTTTCTTCTTAAAGCACTCAGATTTCTTCTTAGATTCTGTCAAATGAGTTTCTTATAGACACCCACACTTAACTGAAGTCCTAAGTGGTACCCAGGCAAGTCACATGTCAGTACATTTTTAATTGCTAAAGCCAAGAGTAACCATTTTAATTATGCCCTAATCATTACTACAGTCAGTTCCTCTTCAGGATGTAAAGTCGTGGAAATAACTCACTAAAAAGCACTTGGAGACTTTGGAGCCTTGGCAGCTGGAACAGAACTTCTGAGAATGCGCTGTGTGAACTTTCCAAAGAAGGCAATACATGTGAGAGGACCCACATGGTAGCAGCAGTTCATTTGGAACCTGGCTGGTGGCTTTTAGCTTGAATTTGAGGATTTCACAAGCACACGGAGATGCCTACATGTATATAGCACAACTTGGATGTTTATCTCAATGATTGCTCCAGTTTGCAAAGAGCTGGCCCCATCAACTGCAAAGGAGGGAGGGCCGCCTCTCCAACCTGGGGTGGCTACATCTCGCTGCCAGTAAGTGCTTCATGACTCATTTTCCTCAACAGAATTTTCATAAGGCTGGAATTCAGGGAGGGATGTCTGGAGAATGTCTGAAAGGAAGTTCACAAGCCACTGTCCTGCGCTTTGCTGGAGAAAACCTTCCATGGTAGTCAGACCGGTTGACTAAAGCAAACAGCAAATGATTTCAGAAACATTTCCTCATTACTGTTCATGAAAAATCCATGAAAGTTCACCATGAAGTTTGTTTTAGTCAGGTTGAGACCCATGAGTGGGGGAAAAAACACACAGTAGGTTAACAACTGTATTTATGAGGAACAACAGAATCTATCCAAAGGAGTTCCATTGAAGCAGCCAACATACACTAATAAACTGGTATGTGTGTGCATGTGGACGTGTGTGTGTTTTAATTCAGACTGATGTCAGATGATGTCAGGTTGACCGATTGCTTGGGATTTATGCAAATTTAGCCAAAATGAAATTATACATATGACTTACTTCTTTTTTCAAATGCTTTTTATTTATTTTAAAGGCTTTATAATTACTGTTCTCTCTCAGAATATATTCTGAGAGGGAAGCAAAAATATCACTTTTGCAAAGCCATGTTCATTCTTTCAAAGGTCTGCTGGTAAATTATTCTTACTGATCTTTCCATCTTTCTGGCCTGTGCATACACACCTAACCCATACTAAATTTCACCAGATGGCATTTTAATTCTTTAAAGTAAAGCAGTCGTGGGTTTAGACAGTTGAATTTTTAAACTTCTGTATTTACTGAAAGTGCATATGGTGCTATATGGACAAAGAAATTGTGCTGAAAGAAAAACATTTCTGTCTGCAGTACCTCATAATCTCCCAGAGAAAGAAAAATTGCAGTAACATGGAGTCTGTCTTACAAAATCTTATGTGGCTTTAATCTTCTTCCTCTGCTAAAAGTTAGATATATGTATATTATACACACCTTAAAGTTATATTTTAAATTCTTCTTTTGGTTGCAAATAGAAAGGTTATCCAAAACCCCATGACTTTCCAATATGATTCATAAGTGATTTCTAGAAGAAAATGAAACATAAACCTAAACTTGTTAAAAAAATATTTTAAAAAAACCTCTGTATGTCAACGTAAGCAGATGTTGGTGTAGAATTTACAAGGATAAGAAGGCTATAAAACCTCCCTTGAGCCACTCACAGTTCATTTCAAGGCCAAGAACGCCCCCAAAATCTGTTTCTAATTTTACAGAAATCTTTTGAAATTTGGCACGGTTTTCGAAAGTCCGTGGAAAGAAAAAAAAAAAACTTGCCCCAGCTTCGACTTCCAACTACGAAGACAGACCTGCTTCTTTCAACGGTTTTCACAGATCTGTTGACCCACGCTCTGAAGTCAGAATTAGCTAACTTTCAAAAACATCTGGAAAAATGAAGGTTAGTATATGTAGCCTCAGATACTGCTAAATGATGGGGGCTGGCTGAGTTGAGCACAATCAAGAGTTTTCTGTTGTTTAGAAGGTGAGGATTTGTACATAAGTATGTACTTCCTGGAGTGAGTTAGGATAGGGGAATTGTTCTAAATATACTGTGGAAACATTTCTCCTTGCAGGGCTGGAAGAATTCCAGCAATTATAGCCAGATCAGTGGAAGACAATCAAAAGCTTTATGGGGAGGGAGAAAGCGGATTTAAATGTAAACAAAATCTTGCCATTTCTACTATTTAGCAGAAACCATTCATATGTCTAATTTTCTTTATTTTATGTAGACATGGTTAAAAATTGTATTTGGAGTTGCCACCTCTGCCGTGCTTGCTTTACTGGTGATGTGTATTGTCTTACGTCCTTCAAGAGGTAAGAATTTTCTCTATTTTGCTCGGTCTGCCTAGAACAGTTTGGAAAAAGCAGTAGTGCATGGTGACAAGAGATTGAACATTTCCTAAGTGCTTATTTTCCAAAGTAACACTGTTATTTCTAAGAAGACATATAAGCTCCCAGGTATGTTGTTGAGCAACCAGAATCACTGAGGAATTGAAGGCATAAGTAGCAAGAGATTTCCAGTATTACTTCTGCAATAGAAAAACCCGAGCACTCTCTGTAACACCCCGACGTCTCTCCAAAATACATGCTAAATTCCAAGCTTTGACAGGCCTTTAGAGACAGTATTTTTAACTAACATTGCTTTTCATTATTGGATTGCCTCATGGAAAGTAAAGATGAGTAAGAATGGAAAAGTTAAAACAGAATCTATGGAAATTTTTATTATGAGTCTTTCCAAAAATTTAGGGAGGCAGTCAAGAATAGAGATCTCAGGAATAGCTGCATAGAAAAAGTGAAATTGTTGTTCTAGATGCAAAAGCCAAGAAAATAAAATTAGAAGACTAAATATTATTAAGCAAGCATTATGTTTAGTTTTTAAATTGACCCTTTTTAAACAGGCTTAGATAACATTGATCTCACTTTGCTGAAATTCAGGAGACTGATGTTGGGACTAGTTTGGATTTAAATTAAGACTTTGTTTATAAACCTTTCTGTGATATCAAGGACATAGGTTTTTATGAAACTATGTAAAGAAGCTTACGATCTAAAACAGGAAAAATGTACAATAATAACATGTCTAGCTTTGGAGTCTAGGGAAAGGAAAAATGTTTGCACCAACATTAAAAGCTTATGATAGCTTGTGATAACTTATGATAGCTGAAGTGGGAAATACCTCTGGTTAAAAGCTAACTGACAATAATGGAAGAACAGTGGCAAGCCTTTAGCTGAAGAAAGTGTGAGTTCTGAATTATTTATTGCTTTAAAAATGAAATATAGGAAAATACTTTGAAAAATTAAGAATGCTCATGAGATTTTCACAGAATTGCAAAATGAGAAGGTTAACCAATAAGATAAAGGCAATATGTCTTCAGTGTAGATCTTCAATACTCATTCCTCTCTGCGAGCACAAGATTATTCTGAGGCTGTTGATTGAAAGAGATTGTGTGAGTCTGTATTTTTTGTACTTTGTCAAGTTAAAATTGTTTTCAGACCAGTGTCTCACCTCATTTTGGGCCCATATTTTCCTCAAAGCAGCAGTGGTCAGGCAGTGCATTAAGTCCTATCCTATTGATTCCTTGAATGCTAATACATGCAAAAATAACACCTAATTTTTAAAGGAAACTCCCCAATACTTGAAATGGACATTTTGCTCCATCAGAAACAAATGTGCGGGAAACACAAGTGTGTGGATTTTAGGGGGACTAAGATCCCACATGCTGCTCAGTGTGGCCTAAAAAAAAGTCAAGAAAAAGTATGTGGATTTTATGGCGAACCTGCCTCCATGTCTAGAGGCAAGGGTGAGTTGCATTTGCACTTTGGAATTTGAGTCATTATTTCCAGTAAGAAATATATGACAGTTATAGTATATAAAAGTGAGAACATTTTGAGAAACTTAAAGACCCACTTACCAGACACTCGTTCATTTGTTTGTTGTTTAGTGGCTCAGTCATGTCCGGCTCCTTGTGACCCCATGGATTGCAGCACGCCAGGTTTCCCTATCCTTCAGCATCTTCTGGAGCTTGCTCAAACTCATGTCCATTGAGTCAGTGATGCCATCCAACTATATCATCCAATGTCATCCCCTTCTCCTGCTTCAATCTTTCCCAGGATCAGGGTCTTTTCCAGTGAGTCAGCTCTTTGCATCAGGTGGCCAAAGTGTTGGAGCTTCAGCTTCATCATTGTTACATATAAACAAATGAAGTCCCACTCGTTAGTCCCACTCAGTTAATTGAGTTTCACCTCTGCCCATCATTGTGCTAGTTGGGGAAATAAGGGTACTGCATTTAGACTTTCGTCTGAAAGCATGATTAAGAACGCAGTATGGATGCTCAGTCATTACCACCAGTGTGGGATCAGGCATTCACTTAGACCACTGGGCCACTTAAATCACTAGGTCTAAGTGAAATAAGCAGAGGAAGGGCTTTTCCAAGGAGAGGGTAGGTCCCAGGAACATCAGTATGAGAATTAAAAGAGCTTTGGGGGAATTAGGCAGGATTTTAGGAACAAATAGGGTAATGGGGTGATAAAATGAGAAAGATCCATCTAGCTCACTCACATAATCATAAAAATAACAGATAACTATTTGGGGACTTCCTAATTTTCCCATTTTTTATTTTTACCCAATGAGAAACACGTGTGAGTTCCCACACCTTAGACTCAAGCTGTCCTCATTGGCCTCAGCTTACTCCCCTCCAACCAATTCCTTTTCTTTTCTCCTGTGTCTATTTTTTCTCTTGAGGTTCTTCCCAAGCATCATTCCTCTTCCTATGTGAAGATACAACCACACCAAGAGTAGAAAGTAAGCTTCTCATCTTTCCCTCATTTTCACCAACCCTGAAGACAAACACAAGACTTTTTTATTTAAGAGATATGCAGAAGTGACAAAATAAAAGCCAGACAAGCAAAAGCTAGAATTGGAAAGTAACAGAGGCTCCAGAATTTTGCAAGTAAATTCTATATGGCCTTGCTTCATGATTTACAGTTTCTGAATTCCTGAACATTTGTGAAAGGACTTAGGGGAGCTATCTGCACTTTTCTTGATTTCAATTGAGTATAGAGTTCACTACATGAGCAAACACTCAATAAACATTAACTATTTTTTTTTCTAAAATTGCTAACATTTTGTGGCAGCTTAATAAATGGTAGCAAGCATCTTATTGTGTTCTCCATCCTAGTTCACAAAGATGACAGCTCCCTCTGTGTGATGTATTTTTTTTTTTTCTCAACAACGCTCTTCTTAAGTCTGAGAGTAGGGAGCAGTTATCCCTGAGTAGCACCCATGTTCCTATCCTCCACCTTTTTGGATCAGAAACAAATTTTTTCAGGAATTTTGGTTGCAAGGCAAGGATATTGGCAGCTGTAAGGCAAAAGCAGGAGAGAAGAAATGAAGAAGAAAGGAAAAGGAAGCTGAGGTGGATGGGAGTAGAGACTAAGGCTGAGCGAGGGAGAAAGAAAAGAGAGATTATATAGTGTGGAGAAGTCGGGTTCTTCTGGGCAGGGCCTCCAGTGCCTGCATTGAAAGGAGCTCCACCTTTAGCTAGCGTAGCTTCAGATCTCCTTGAAAGCCTCTTGTCGACTTCTGCATACTTTTCCTTTTATTATTTTTTTATTGTTGGTTTTGGCCTGCAGTATTTTATACAAATTTGCATTAGTTGTCAATTTTTTTAAATCATAAGATTTCACATAAAAATATAGATTTTTTTTTTTTACTTCTTTTTAAATATTAGATCTGACAACATTGGGCCCATGGGGATAGTTGACTCAGAAGCAGGTGTTGTCTTTAGGTTGGCAATGCATTCTCCAGTTTGCTATGTACCCCAATATAAAATAGAAAATGGAGAAAAACTTTCAGTTTTATTTGCATAAAGTAACATATTCACTTACAACATCTACTTGACTCCTATAAACACTTGGATTTTTAACTCGTGAGCTGAAGAAGTTATAGTGTTCCTCTTGTGATTAAAAATAACCATCTACTGAATTAGAAAAAAAAAAAAACAGAGATTAGCATCCCATAGTTATCCATTATCCACAATGCCTAGTCCACTGTGGCTTTTGGATACTTTGGTTATTTGTTCAACAGTTATTTATTGAGTACATTCCAGATACCAGGCACAGGTATATGGCATGAATGAAAATTCTCTGACCTTACAAAAGGACAGTCTGACAATAAACAAGTAAATAGTGAATTAATAGAATATTTAAAATTTGTAAAAGTGCTACAGAAGACAACTGGAGTGGGGCTGTGTTAGACATCCAGGGTTGCCATAACAAAATATCACCTGGGTGATAATAATAAAAAACAAAATAAAGCCTGGGTGGCTTGAATAACAGAAATTTCTATTCTCACAGTTCTGGAGACTGGAAGTCTCAGATCAAGGTGTAACTGGGTTTAGTTTTTCTGGGGGCTTCCCTCCTTGGCTTGTAGATGGATGCCTTAAGCTTTGTCCTCACATGACTTTTTCTCTGTGTATGTGCTTTCCTGGTATCTCTTCCTCTTTCAGTAAGGACACCACTAGCTTCATCAGATTAGGGCTCCGCTGTGTGTTCTTGTATAATCATAATTACTTTGTTAAAGCACCTATTTCCAAATACAGTTCCATTGAGGATTGGAGCTTCAATTTATGTATTTTGAGAGGACAAAATTCAGTTCATAACAAAAGTGGCTAGGGAAGGCTTCTCTGAGATGATATTTGAGCCAAGACCTAAAGGACAGGAAGGATGCAAACTGGAGGCTAGATCCTCACTGCAGAGGGAAATGCAGATACAAAGTCTCTGACGTAGGCAAGTACCTGGGAAGTTCAACCTGTGCGGCCAAAATTATGTACCCAATGAACACAGGAAAAAAAAAAATGTGCATATAGACTTATGAGTATACATACACATTTATAAAATTTATAGTGATTGCTTACTTAGGTAAGTAATAACCTTATATAATTATTTCAGAAGGTAATCTGAATTCACAGATGATTTAGACAGAATATGGATCAATATTTTATAAAGACAAGTATCATTTAGAATGCCTATATTTTCAGCAGAAATCCATTGTTATTGTTACTATTATTGTAACTATTACTAGTACTGTAATCTCAACAACAATTTTTTGTAAAGTAAGATATATGTGAGACCAAATTATCATCAAAGGAGATGTGAATTTGTTTTTAAGGCTTAAAATGTTCCCAGTATCAACATTCAGAACTGTGAAACAGAATATTCACTGTTCTTTTGGAGGAAATATGGGGAAGTCTAAAGGGCTGAATAAAAGATTCAGAAAGTTCATGGACCTAAAAGAGTTTTTAGTTGAGTGTAAATATCAGCCTTGCAGATTGTATTTCTCTACTTTGCTCTTGGATTTTAAAGTCACAGAGGATGAATCTTGGCAAATTCTTTTTGAGTTTTGTCAAATTCTAAATAATTTGAAAACAATCCAAGTTTTTGGATGATTCCCATATTGCAGAGGAGTTTACCTGTCTCTGATTTCCAAAGTGAATTGTGTTACAACTACACAAGAATTTACAGTCATGCATACACCTTGAAAAAAACAGGTTCTAAAGCTCTAATTTGGAATATGAAATCAAGGCCAAAGGTTTTTTTAACAACAAGAGACAGTCAAACTGAGCCTTAAAATCTAGGAACATGCTAGGGTAAATTAAAATAATATTTCCATGGGATAATCAATATTAATGAGTCTTTTATTTACTTATTGCTTATTTTATGTAAAGCAAAGAACTTACTTTTTATTTCAGTATCCTTGTGAATTAACAAAAATTATGTAGTAAAAATGGAATAGCTTACAATCCTTATTAACCTTTATCCCTGTGAATAATAAACAAATAGAGTTGCTTCATATCTAAATTAAAATTTTCTCCAACAGATTATGGTTTTTATACTTGGTAGAAAAACTGATGAGATAGTACTCCTTAAAGGAACAGGTTAGAAAGACTGTATATCAAAAAAAAATCAGACAACTTAGATGAAAAGAACAAATTCCTGTAAAGATAAAAACTACCACAATTCACTCAAGAGTAAACAGAAAACCTGAATAGAACTATAACAACTGAGAAAATTGTTTTAATGATTTTAAAACTTCCCACAAAGAAAACCCCAAGCCCAGTTGACTTCACTGGTAAACTCTAGAGAACATTTTAAGAATTATTACCAACCCTTCACAAACTCTTTCAAACTATAAAATAGAACACTTATCAATTCATCTTTAAGGCCAGATGCTGTGATACCAAAACCATACTTCTTTACATTACAAGTAAAGAAGTTACAGACCAATAGTAGTTACAGACCAATATCTATTATGAATATAAATGGAAAGACCCTCATCATCTACTAGCAAGCCAAATCCAGTAATGTATAAAAAGGATTATTCACCAAGATCAAGTGAGATTTATCCCAAGAATATAAGGTTTAACATCCAAAAATCAATTACTATAATGAGTTATATTAATAGAAAAAGAGACCAAAAAAAAATATGGTGATTTCAATAGATACAGAAAAAGGATTTAACAAAATACAGCCCCCTTTCATTATAAAAACACTCAGCAGACTGGAAATAGGAGGAATTTCCTCTATCTGATAAAGGGCATCCACACACACACACACAAAATCAGGGTTAATATCACACTGGTGAAAGTCAGTGCTCTTTCCCTAAGATCAAGAATAAGATAGCATGTTAGTTCTTATTTCTATTAAATGTCTTATTGACAGTTGTATGGGCTTCCCTTGTGGCTCAGCTGGTAAAGAATCCACTTGCGATGTGGGAGACCTGGTTTTGATCCCTGGGTTGGGAAGATCCCCTGGAGAAGGTAAAGGCTACCCATTCCAGTACTTTGGCTTGGAGAATTCCATGGGCTGTATAGTCCATGGGGTCGCAAAGAGTTGGACATGACTGAGAGATTTTCTCTTTCACTTTTTGGCAGTTGTATCCAGGGCAATTAGATAAAGAAAGAAAGAAAAAGTATCCAGATTGGGAAGGAAGAAGCAAAACTATATTTACAGATGACATGATCTTGTTTATGGAAAATCCTAAGGAATTCACTAAAAAATAATGGAACTAACAAGCAAGTTGAGTAAATTTGCAAAACACAAGATTAATATATATAAATCGTTTTCCTATACATTAGCAATAAATAATACAAAAAGATATAAATAAATGAAAATAAATCCTATATTTATAGATCACAAAACAGCATTTTAAAGAAGGCAATATTCTCTAAATATGTCTGCAAACTAAATATGACCCCTATCCAAATCCCAGACCATACTTTCTGCAGAAATTTATAAGGTGATTCCAAAATTCACATGGAAATACAAAGGGTCAAGAATAGCTATCTTGAAATGGAAGACTGAATCTGCCTGCACTACAGGTAGATTCTTTTCTCACTGAGTCATTAGAGAAGCCCACAGCTTCTGGGAAGCCAAAGGACAGACATATCCCCTAAAGAAGATATTGTGCTTGTTGCTGAGTCACTAAGCCGTGTCTCTTTGTGACCCTATGGACTCAACATGCCAGGCTTCCCTATCTCCTAGAGTTTGTTCAAACTCATGTTCATTGAGTCAGTGAGCCATCCAAATATCTCATTCCCTGTCACCCTCTTCTTCCCCTGCCGTCTTTATTTTCCAGCATCAGGGTCTTTTCCAATGAGTTGGCTCTTCCCATCAGGTGGCCAAAGTATTGGAGCTTCAGCTTCAGCATCAGTCCTTCCCATTAATTTCCTTTACGACTGGTTTGATCTCCTTGCTGTCCAAGGGACTCTCAAGAGTCTTCTCTAGCATCACAGTTCAAAGTCATCAATTCTTCAGTGCTCAACCTCCCTTATGGTCCTACTCTCATGTCCATACATAACTACTGGAAAGTAAGCAATAACTTATGAAGAGACTCAACATCATTAGTCATTAGAAAAATGTAATTCAAATTCACAATGAAGGGATTTCCCTGGTGATCCAGTGGTTAAGAATGTGGGCTTTCACTGCAAGGGGCCCAGGTTTGATCCAAGGGAATTAAGATCTTGGGTGCCAAGAGATGTGGCCAAAAAAAACAAAAAACAAAAAAACCCGCAGTGAAATACTAGAAATGAAATTGCAGGTGTAGCAAACAGATATCCATTACAGCCTACCTAGTGAGACATAGCTTGGCCTTGGAGGTTGTAGTAGAAATAGAGAGGGTAGAGAGAGATTTGGGACATAGAATTGTCAGACCTGGGTGCTACACAAAGGCGGTAAGCAAAGAGGGAAGGCAAAGATAAATCACGGGTATTTGAATTGAACAACGAAGTGGATGATAGTGCCATTGACTTGGAGAAATCTGGAGCAGCAGGATGGAATTCCTGTTTTTCTGAGCTTTAGACATACTGATTTTGAAGTGCTTGTGAAATACACAAGTGGAAATATCATCTAGGATTCAAAGAAGAAATCCAAGTAAATTCAATAAAAGTTACATCACAATTTAAAACAGAGATTAGAGGAAGATGAGATGGCAAAGGAGACCGAGTGGTCCTTCAAATATAGACCGGGTTTACTTTCATCTTCAGGGTCACCAAAACATTTGTCATTTAACACCATATGGCGCTAGTGATAAAGAACTCACCTGCCAATGGAGGAGACTTAAGAGATGAAGGTTCAATTCCTGGGTTGGGAAGATCCCCTTTAGGATGGCATGGCAACCCACTTCAGTACTTATGCCCTGAGAATCCCACATAGAGAAGAGCCTGGTGAGCTACAGTCCATAGCATTGCAGAGTCTCCCACGACTGAGGTGACTTAGCATGCACGCAAAGTAGTAAAGATCACAGGGTATGGTCAACATAAAGCATAAGAACATGGTGCATGCATATATTCTCAGTCACTTCAGTTGTGTCCAACTCTGTGACCCCATGGACTGTGGCCTGCCAGGTTCCTCTGACCATGGGATTCTCTACGCAAGGATATTAGAGTGGGTTGCCATGCCCTTCTCCAGGGGATGTTCCTGACCCAGGGATTGGACCCGCATCTGTTATATCTCCTGCATCGGGAGGTGGATTCTTTACCACTAAGCCACTTGGGAAGCCCTTACTGCTCTAGAGATCGGGGGTGGGGGGGGGGGGTGGGGGGAAAGCCCCATTTAACATAGCACAAAAATAATATAATACACAAAATGAACTTTTAAAAACCTGACAATTCCTTTGAATAACTTATATTGTTTAGTGTTATCTACAGAAAGAACCTTGCAATATTCTTTCAAAACCAAGAGCTACTATATTTTTCAGTGAGACGTTAAAAGCTTTATAGCAACCTCTTTGCTAATATTTGACGAAGATCAAATTGTCTCATTTTCTCTTAATGTTCATTTTGAGGTATAATTATCCTACCTCCCCTTGTGTGCTGTTGGATTTTTGTGTTTGTTTTGTTTTGTTGGTGTTTTATTACAGTGTGCATTCACTTTAAATCAAAAGGTAGTGGTAAAGCGCCCAGTCTCTAAAATCAGATGGAGCTGGATTTAAACCCCAGCTCTGTTATATATTAGCAAGTTATTTTAACTCTCTAGTTTCCATTTCCTAATCTTCAAAATGGTGTTGATAATAGTACTTCTGTATCAGAGAGTTGCTGTGAGCGTTTCATAGGACTATACATGTAGAGTGCCCCATACATAGAACTTAGTATAACACTTTTTGTTACTGGTCTAAAGCTACCACAGTCCCATTTCTTCAAAATTGTCAGCCTTTGCCCAAATGTAATATTAGTTTTAAATAGTTTGTTCCCCACCCTTTTATTTCCAGCATTTACTCCTGTGGTGCTCACGCCAGAAATAAACATGACTTGATGCGATGGCTGGACATACTGCCTATTGAGGACAGTATCATTGTAGAGCAAGCAGAGAGACAGATGCGGTGTGCTTGGAAGTCCATGTCACTCCGCTGAGATGGCCTCATAAGCATCAGTTTCAAAATCAGTATGAAAGTGAGAACAAAAAGACCTACCAGCCATTTATGAGCCGACTATAATAAACCATGTTTTCTCATTTAGTTTATGATGAATATTAGAACTGACATCTGATGTCTCTGCTCTGACAGTTATTGTCAGTTTTTCAAGACTAGAAAATTAAATGACAAAAACAGAATCCTAATAAAGAATAAATACAAAATTTTAAGAAAGAATTAGGAGAATAGTGAATCATTACTTGTGAATTATTTCTGTGAATTGTAATTTTTTGGATTAGTAATTGAAATAATTGCCATCTTTGTTTCACTAAGTTGAAAATGCAAATAATTATTGTTAATTAGAGTGTTTAAGCAGTGTATGAGTAATTGTAAAGATGAGCCAAATTGACTCTAAGGGCACTATCAGGAATTAAGTGTTAAGCGAGTGTCAGTTACCAGTGGAAGAATGATATGCTCTCAGAATTCATTTATACTTCTGCTCAACTACTTTGAGTTTAAAAATTTCAGATGGCAAAACTAAACTTTCAAAATAATCAGGAGATTATAATTCAATATTAAAACATTATTTAGAAAAAGTAATGAAAATCCACGCATTCAATTTTTTAGGTGACTAGAACTTGTTTGGTGTGATTGATGCCATAGTGATGCATTTTATACTGATTTACACATACAAACACAAATAGAAGTCAGCAGAGAGAACGTACCTAAAGAAGAATCCATCTGGCGATGAGCAAGAGGACTGAATAGAGACATAAACATTACAAGAGACTTTGAACATTCCTTGAAAGCCATGATCAACATTAGCTGTGGGGAGTCTGTCCATGAGATGTAAATTGCTATGCAGGCCAGACCCATCCACCTACCAGGAGTTCATAGGCTGTGAGAAATTCAACTGATAGGTACAGGAGAACACTGAACCAAGTAGATTCAGTGAAATCACTAAATTTGGATTCTTTGAAGAAGACTCACCAGTGGGACTTGAACAAAAATGAAAATCAGGGCCTTATCCCTAATTCTGAATCAGTAGATTTGAGATAAGAACTAGGAATCTGTTTTTCAAACAAGTGCTCCAGCTAACTCCAAGGACAAAATTTTGATATATTTTAAAATGATGTCCAGGTAGAAGAGTTTATATATGAAATTTACAACATGGACAGGATGGTAAAAAGTAAGGGCAGGTGTATCTTTGGGGGAGGATTAGTTAAAAAAAAAACACACACACCTAAAATAAAATCTGTACAGTTGATTTATTTTTTCATTCGACAAATATTTATTATTCTTTCACTATATGCCAAACACGGTCCTAGCTGGTACAAAGAACCAGAGATTAGATTGGAAATTCTAAGTACATGTTTTATAACTCTTAATATGTGATCTAATCCATCATCTTAGAGCAGGTACATTATTCTATTATGAACGTGTGGTCATTTTAAGCAGAAAGAAAAGAATGCCTAATGTAAATTTTCCCCCATCTGATTCAGTAGAATCAGCCTGACTTCAGGACAGGCTGACACCTTTTGACCCCTGGCTACACCCCATGCAAGGTTAGGAGTAATCACCTATCCCAAAGCTCTATTTCCCCTATTTCCACAAACCCTATTTCCAGATAAATACAGCTGGCTCCTCTTGATGTGTTCAGTATAACACCTTATCTCTTCCTGAGTGCTGTATAATTAATGCATATTTAAATTGTTTCACAGATATTGAGTCAATGTGACATATGTTAAGTTCTCTAGATCATTAGCATTTATAGCTACTATCAGTTCAGTTCAGTCGCTCAGTTGTGTCTGACTCTTTGTGACCCCATGGACTGCAGCATGCCAGGCTTCCCTATCCATCACCAACTCCCGGAGCTTATTCAAACTCATGTCCATCAAGTCAGTGATGCCATCCAACCATCTCATCCTCTGTCATCCCCTTCTCCTCCCACCTTCAATCTTTCCCAGCATCAGGTTCTTTTCCAATGAGTCAGTTCTTCACATCAGGTGGCCAAAGTATTGGAGTTTCAGCTTCAGCATCAGTCCTTCCAGTGAATATTCAGGACTGATTTCCTTTAGGAATGACTGATTGGATCTCCTTGGGACTCTGAAGAGTCTTCTCCAACACCACAGTTGCATAGCTACTATGCACCCATTTAAAATAAATGACTGGCTGAGAAGTAATATGACATATACCCTTACTCTCACATAACTTTCCTGGATAATCTAAATTAGAGGTTACAAAGAGTAAATAACTAATCCTTGATATTTTCTTGAGAAATCTGATAAGAATCAGCATGATTGTTAATGTTAAAGGAAAATGAGTAGGAATTTTAAAATAATTTGAAATTCTTATTTTTTAATAAATTTTATTTATCCATATGTGTGATATCAGTACTAACTGTACTTATGATCATGATTGGACTATTTCAGTTATGGAGCCCTAGGATAACCAAGATGTTCCAAGTATAACTGATGAATTCCATTACATTAGAATAAAAATTAACCTTTATATACTAATAGCTTAATCTGAAACTACATTTCCTATATTGTCAGGGGATGTTCAACTTTAAAGAATCCAATATGTTGCACTTTTTTTCCTTTGTGTGCCATTTCTCAAGGATTCTCTGTTCCTTATCAGTTCCTATTCCAGGAACAAGTAGAGCTGGATGCAGTTCTCAGGACTGAGATCATGGGAAATGGTACCTGCCTGGATTCCTCTCAGTGGCTCCCTTCAATGACTTTTCAGTGTCAGCAACCTTGTGTGTATTAGACTATCCATTTTCATCCTTTGTAATGACTAATTACTTTACTAAAGATATATAACCTGCATTTCTGCTAATAAAATACCCTTGTTCCACTAGAGACCCCATGTCGTTCTTTCTCTCTCTCCCTCTGGCTAATTCTCTGGAGTGCAGAAACCTGCTGAGCTCACTTTCCTGCCTGGGCTTTCAAGACCTCTTCGAGAGGATGCCCTGTGCCTCCATGAGTGGTACAAGCCCTGTCCTAGGGCTTTATTGGTTCTCTGCGTAATCCAGGGAATATTAGCCTCTTTCTCTCTTTTGCTTTCTTATCAGCGACTCCAGACCACCAGGTTCCGGTCCATTAAAGGACCGCAACACTACATTTTGATTTTGTGTGTTTGTGCTTACTCAGTTGCATTCAATTCTTTGCAACCCCATGGACTGTATGTAGCCCACTGGGCTCCTCTGTCCATGGGGATTCTCCAGGCAAGAATACTGGAGTGAATTGTCATGCCCTCCTTGCTGTGATTTTAGTAGATATTTTTTTTAAATCTCAGTGACCAAATTAGTTTGTAAAACACAGATCAAAAATATTTATTTCAAGAATATGATGAGCTATAACAATAACAAAAGCTAACATTTGTTGACTGCCAAGCATAGTTAAATGTTTCACTTGAATTAGCTCATTTAATTTAACCTTCTATAAAAATGAAGACTAATTATAGCTAAGAACTTCTCAATTAAACATAATTGCAAGTAAGGAAAATTATATTCAAGGATACTTAAACAGGAAAATCTATTATATAAGTCATTAGCCATAATCAAAGCATTATTCATGCTAGACAAAAAAGATGTCACCAAGATTATATTAATTTATTGAATTAATAACTAAAAAAGTTTTTAAAAAGCAGTTACCTAAGTTTTCTTGGTATTCATAGTACAGGGATTCACTAAGGTAAATTTTTTTCATCTGTAAGTTCAGTATTGTAAAGACACAAATTAAATATATCTCAAAAGAAAATAATTTCCACTTTAAATAGTACTAGAATTTTCCCTTGATTATTTAGAAACAGATTGCAATTTACTCTTGAAAGTTAAATAAAATCAAATTAAAATACTTAGCAATTATACTAATGCTATTGTAGTAAAATGGTATTTTATTCATTGAATGGGAATTACCAAATCAGTGGTATGAATTTTGTACAAGATCATTTAATTAATTAGAAGCACTTTCATTACAAATAATTGTATAGCATGTAGAACTTTATTTAGGATACAAAGTACCTGTACAAATGTGATTATTAGAATAATCTAATTTCATTCATTAAGTTATTTAGTGTCTGGTTGCAAAAGGGTTCATTAGTCACTCATGTTCTTCTAGCTACCAGGATAATGTTTAGTAAATTAAGATAACTCATGGTCCTAATAAAAAGTTGGAGCATACTTACTTC
This sequence comes from Bos indicus x Bos taurus, assembly GCF_003369695.1. Taxonomy (NCBI): domain Eukaryota; kingdom Metazoa; phylum Chordata; class Mammalia; order Artiodactyla; family Bovidae; genus Bos; species Bos indicus x Bos taurus. Next base: position 34,076,187 of record NC_040077.1, read on the forward strand.
AGTGTGAATCAGTTAAAACCTCCAAAAATGCTATTATCCAGTTGGTCCCTTGGACCTTATCATATGGCAGTTTACTTATGTGATTGTATAGTTAATAGAGCATATTTTTTCTCAAATCCCAAAATTTAAAGTGGTAGACCTGGAAAGTATTATCAACATTTTCTAGTCTGGTCCTTTACATTATAGGTGAGCAAGCTCTGATGCCAGAGATTGTCTTACCCAGTATAGGAAATTGGTAGTAGAAACATTCTGTAAAGAAGAGGGCACAGATCTCATCCATCCACCCATCAATCCTTCATTTCATGTATTCATTCATTCAACAAGTATTTATTAAATGCCTATTATGTTCTAGACCCTGGGGATATGGTGGTGATCAAAACTAGACATGGTCCCTGGCCTTACATGACTCTCTTGAGAATACAGTGGGAGGTAATGAAATGTGAATAAAATAATCACTCAAATGCATACAAGATAACAAACCAAGACAAGTATCCTTTGAAAGGGGAACCTGACCTATGGTACTGTATAACAAGGGAACCAGACCTAAACCAGGGGGTCAGGAAGGGCTTGCTAGAGGACGTGGCTCTTATTAAGCACAAAGGGCTGAAAGTAAGTTATAAGGAGAAGGGAGAAGGTGAAACGAGGTGCAATGGCTCTAGAGAAAGAAGTAAATATTTGAGGAACAGAAAGTCCAGCATGTTTGGAATCTAGAAGTAGTGAGAGAAGGGCAAGAAAGGGCTGGAGAGATAGATCATCCCAGATCAGCCAGTGCCTATTGTCCAGACTAATGGTTTTGTTCTTTATCTTGAGAGTCTTGAAAACGTTGTGGAAGAGTTTAGCAGGAAGATAAAGTTAAAGCTCATCTTTGACAGTTTTATTTTTACATGAGCAAATACCAGATTTGTATATCCTATCCAGGGCATAGGACACTTTCCTACGTTTTGGTTCTATAAGTGATGGTCTGGAGAAGGGGTAAGATAGGAGAAATGGAGGACAGGAATATGGATGTGAAGAAGGATTGGAAGTTGGTCACCATAGTTTCTGGTGTAGCAGACCGTTGCCAGGCTCTACAATGAATTTGGTCTGAGAATGGAAATCACATTTGAAACATATAATTGTCTTGGAGGGTTCAAATACACCTGAGTTTTGCTTGTGGTTTGCGAACTACTTTAGATTAGTTTTTATATGGAAAACCTCTACTCTTGGAATTTCCAAGGTCAATTGTATAGATGATGTGGTTTTCTTTTCTTCTGGTCCACTTTGTCTTTATAAAAATCCCTAGCCAGGATAAGAAATTATCTGCATTCATTAATGTCTCTCTTGAGATGTCTGAAGGTAGGGATTCTGGCTGATGTCACCTGACCAATTGGGATGCTAAAATACATCATTTATAAGTCAATAGAAATCTAAGTCAAGCATGTGTGAGGAACTACAAAGAACTGCTTAAAAGACTGAGTTTTTAGTCAAATGTGCATGGGCTTCCCCTGTGGCTCAGTGGTAGAAAAACCACCTGCAATGCAGGAGCTGCAGGAGATGTGGAGCCGATCCCTGGGTTGGAAAGATCCCCTGGAGGAGGAAATGCAACCCTACCCAGTATTCTTGCTTTGAGAACCCCATGACAGAGAAGCCTGGTGGGCTACAGTTCATGGCGTCTCCAGAGTCAGACACGACTGAAGCAACTAAGCATGCGTGGTCTGCAATCTCAGTTTTGTAAGACCTAGAGTTGTTGGAGCCTCATCTCATCTTCCTTCTTAAAAACCTCTATGACCCACCTCCCAGAATATTGGAAATAAAAGCAAAAATAAACAAATGGGACCATATTAAACTTAAAAGCTTCTGCATAACAAAGGAAACTATAAGCAAGGTGAAAAGACAGCCTTCAGAATGGGAGAAAATAATAGCAAATGAAGAAACTGACAAACAACTAATCTCAAAAATATACAAGCAACTCCTACAGCTCAATTCCAGAAAAATAAATGACCCAATCAAAAAATGGGCCAAAGAACTAAATAGACATTTCTCCAAAGAAGACATACAGATGGCTAACAAACACATGAAAAGATGCTCAACATCACTCATTATCAGAGAAATGCAAATCAAAACCACTATGAGGTACCATTTCACGCCAGTCAGAATGGCTGCGATCCAAAAGTCTACAAGTAATAAATGCTGGAGAGGATGTGGAGAAAAGGGAACCCTCTTACACTGTTGGTGGGAATGCAAACTAGTACAGCCACTATGGAGAACAGTGTGGAGATTCCTTAAAAAACTGGAAATAGAACTGCCTTATGATCCAGCAATCCCACTGCTGGGCATACACACTGAGGAAACCAGAAGGAAAAGAGACACTTCTTGTGTACCCCAGTGTTCATCGCAGCACTGTTTATAATAGCCAGGACATGGAAGCAACCTAGATGTCCATCAGCAGATGAATGGATAAGAAAGCGATGGTACATATACACAATGGAGTATTACTCAGCCATTAAAAAGAATACATTTGAATCAGTTCTAATGAGGTGGATGAAACTGGAGCCTATTATACAGAGTGAAGTAAGCCAGAAAGAAAAACACCAATACAGTATACTAACGCATATATATGGAATTTAGAAAGATGGTAACAATAACCCTGTGTAAGAGACAGCAAAAGAGACACTGATGTATAGAACAATCTTTTGGACTCTGTGGGAGAGGGAGAGGGTGAGATGATTTGGGAGAATGGCATTTAAATATGTATAATATAATATAAAAAACGAGTCGCCAGTCCAGGTTCGATGCACGATACTGGATGCTTGGGGCTGGTGCACTGGGACGACCCAGAGGGATGGTGTGGGGAATGAGGAGGGAGGAGGGTTCAGGATGGGGAACACATGTATGCCCGTGGCGGATTCATTTCTATATATGGCAGAACCAATACAATATTGTAAAGTTTAAAAATAAAATAAAATAAAATAAAAAATCTCTGAAAGTTCTTCACTGCCTGAAGAATAATGTCTCTGATGTTCAGCGTGGTCTCCTTCACACTTCTCAAGTTTTTCCCACAACATGTTCCTTTCGGGCAATCAAACTACTTCTCTAAGCCTCATTATTCTCTCTATAAAAAAGGAAATAACACTGGTAGTCATTAGGACAAAAGTTAATGGTGCTGGTGGTAAAGAATCTGCCTGCCAGTACAGGAGACATGAGATGTGGGTTCAATCCCTGGGTCAGGAAGATCCCTTGAAGGAAGAAATGGCAACCTACTACAGTATTCTTGTCAGGAGAATCCCACGGACAGAGCAGCCTTAGTGGGCTACAGTCCATAGGGTCACAAAGAGTAGGACGTGACGGAGCATCTGATCAAACACACAAAAAACAAGGATTTAGCAATGGCAGATCTTTTCTTTATATGATATCTGAGAGATATCTGAGTTATTAATCTTCTTTTAAGTAATGATATGTTTCCTCCTTCCCCAAAGTTCACAACTCTGAAGAGAGTACAACACGAGCACTCACACTGAAGGATATTTTAAATGGGACATTTTCTTATAAAACATTTTTTCCAAATTGGATTTCAGGTAAGTGAATTATTTTTTACATTTTTTTAAATGTGTGATTTTAGTGTTTTTAGTGCCAGCACATCTCTATTGTAACATAAGCCACCTTAGTTGAAATGGATTAAAAGAGCAATTATTTAGATAAGTCAAGTGGCCACCAAAGCATTTTTGACAGAACTACTTAGACAGGATTTGCTCAATAATAATGATGCCAGTTGTAGTTTTAGCAGAACAGTAAAATCTGAGAATGCATTGTTAGAATAAGCTGAGCATAGGCTATAGCTTTTCAGAATGGGAAATAAGCACCTATTTAAAAGAGGTCATGAGAATTTTACAAAGAGAAATTCCATTGTTAATCTAGATAATCTAAGAAATGAACAGATCCTACCCTGAAGACAAATCCTTTAAGGGCCATAAAATTGATATTTGCATATAGTTTTTCAAAATAGTGTGTTGTTAAATGAATCTAATCAAACAAATGGTAAGAGAAACTAATTGTGTACATTATAATTTATATCCAAAATGCCACTAAAAATTGAATATTTTTTTCTCTTTAGAAAATAACATGCATATAAATAGGTTTTAAACTAAGTCAAAAACAGCCTAAATGGAATGTGTGTATATATATATATATATATATATATATATATATATATATATTTGCGAAAGAAACATGCCATTTTAACTAGTTTATTCTCCTTATAATGAATAATTGAAAAAGACTCTGATGCTGGGAGGGATTGGGGGCAGGAGGAGAAGGGGACGACAGAGGATGAGATGGCTCGATGGCATCACCAACTCGACGGACGTGGGTTTGGGTGAACTTCTGGAGCTGGTGATGGACAGAGAGGCCTGGTGTACTACAGTTCATGGAGTCCCAAAGAGTCGGACACAACTGAGCGACTGAACTAATTAATGCAGAGAAAATCCAAGTTTATTCCTAATCATCCTGAACTGGTAAAATAAGGCTTCTACTGGTAAATACAGTATTTTTGTATAAAGTAGAGGAAAGCATCCTTTCCTGTCTTCCACCATCAACGTACTGGTTTTTTTTTTTTTTCAACTTATTTTAAATTTGACAAAGCAATGTGTAGTGGACAGAGAGGAAAAAAAATAGTCTGTCTATAAAATAAGAGAGGTGTTTCTTTGTTATAAATATATTTCTTGCTATGGGAGATCATTTCAAGTTTTGTTTTCCTTCTTGTTTAAAGGACAAGAATATCTTCATCAATCTACAGATAATAATGTAGTATTTTATAATATTGAAACAGGAGAATCATATACCATTTTGAGTAATACCACCATGGTATGTATCCACCATCATCTTCCTCCTCAAAAACCTCTGCCAGCTCTTCACTGACCAAGGAACAGAGTTCAAACTCGGAGCACTTGATCTGGACCCAACTTGCCTTCTCAGCTGTCTCCCACCATAGTTATCCTCCAATTCTCTCTTCTAGTCACACTAGGTTACTATCCTTGCCTCCTCAATTACTAGCATTTTTCTTCCTCTGTAGAACTGGTATCCCGTGAGATAAGAGGTACAAACTCAGTTCTTCTGGCTAGGCAAATTGAGTTCAGATCCTCGCTCTCATTTACTAGTTATGGGGCCTTGGGGTTCCACATTCTACCATCCTCACTGTGCCTCAGATTCTTCTTCTGCTGAGTAGGAATAATAATACCACTTTGGGTTAGTATAAGAATTAAATAAAGGGACATTTGAAAGTGCTTAGAACAGTGCTGAGTAAGAGCTCAGTGACTAGTCCTATGGTACATACGCACACACTGCTCTGTCCTAGACCCTCGGACCTCCTGCTTTCTCTACCCTCAAGAGCCTAGTAATCTTTTAGTCAAGCTTGGCTGATATTTCTCCTTCTCTGGGCAACTAATGATCCTCTCATTTGCATTTAATCACTTCTTCCTCAAAATTTTTGCAGTGTTGTATTTACCTCTCTCTTATAAAACTGTCTAAATTATAATGTTATTTATTTACAAGTTTAATATTATAAGCCTCTTAAAATCACAAAGTGTATCTTATTTATCACACCGTCATCCCTTAAAGTGTAGTAAATTTCTTTGTATATGGTAGGTATTACCTAAACTTCTAAAAAATTACTTTTAATGTATATGTGGCACTATATTAATGATATAATATTCTCTTAGAACTATAAATGTATATGGCTCTGTTATTTTTTCTGTATTCTAATCAATTTCTTCATAATTTCAGAAAAGTGTGAATGCTTCAAATTATGGTTTATCACCTGATCGGCAATTTGCATACCTAGAAAGTGATTATTCAAAGGTATTGGCAATTTAATTTGGATTTGTCTGATTACATCTCCTATTAACCCACAGACTGGTCTATAAAAGAGGAAACAAAAGTCTCTTTATCTCTAAATATTTGAGAAATTAATGCAATTCTAGTTGAATCCCCAAAGCATAACAGTAACATACAAGTAATTCAGAATTTGGTATTCTTGTCTGGCTATCATCAAGTATTAAAAATTACTTTCATGCTGAGGGAAAAATTTATTTTGGGGGCACTGATATTCATCATAAAAATGTTATTTGCCATCATAAATCACTAGTCAATTCTCACTTATTTTAACCTTTTAAATATTTATTATTATTGAAAATGGAACTATCACAGTGTATCTTATTTAACTCACTTGCTCAAGCACAATAATATACAGTCAGTGGTTAGACCACAGTTTAATCTGTGTCTTTGAAAGCCTAGTGTAGTGTAGCAGTATCCATAGCTGGACTGTTTAGCCTTACTTAATTTCCCCTTCCTGGATGAGGTTGTGGAGGGAAGATAATCAACTTATTTTTTTCTACTTTTACTGGCAAAAGAATTTATTTCAAATTCAACTTCTAATAATTACTTTGAGATCAAGAACCTTTTGTTTTAACTGCCATTTTTCAAATTTAGTTGAGATGCAAAACTCCCTCAGTGCAGAGAATGAAAAGTCAAGTTTGCCCCTCCTCCACTGTTCTGACAGCTGATTATTTTCCAGTGGACCAGGTCTTGGTCACCTGCAATCTTCAGAAAGACATGTTTCAACATGCTGGAGTTTCTTTGCCAAAAGGTTGAAAACCCTTTAAGAAATAAAATCCAAAATAATACTTGATTTGTTCACTTAACTACAGTACAGATGCATGTCAGGAAGCAACAGTTAGAACTGGACATGGAACAACAGACTGGTTCCAAATAGGAAAAGGAATACGTCAAGGCTGTATATTGTCACCCTGCTTATTTAACTTACATGCAGAGTTCATCATGAGAAACACTGGGCTGGAAGAAGCACAAGCTGGAATCAAGAGTGCTGGGAGAAATATCAATAACCTCAGATATGCATATGATATGACCCTTATGGCAGGAGGCAAAAAACTAAAAAACCTCTTGATGAAAGTGAAAGAGGAGAATGAAAAAGTTGGCTTAAAACTCAACATTCAGAAAACTAAGATCATGGCATCTGGTCCCATCACTTCATGGCAAATAGATGGGGAAACAATGGAAACAGTGACAGACTCCAAAATCACTGCAGATGGTGATTGCAGCCATGAAATTAAAAGATGCTTGCTCCTTGGAAGAAAAGTTATGACCAATCTAGATAGCATATTAAAAAGCAGAGACATTATTTCGCCAACAAGGTCCATGTAGTCAAAGCTATAGTTTTTCCAGTCATCATGTATGGATGTGAGAGTTAAACTATAAAGAAAGTTGAGTGCCGAAGAATTGATGCTTTTGAACTGTGGTGTTGGAGAAGACTCTTGAGAGTCCCTTGGACTATAAGGAGATCCAACCAGTCATTCCTAAAGGAAATCAGTCCTGAATATTCATAGGAAGGACTGATGCTGAAGCTGAAACTCCAATACTTTGGCCACCTGATATGAAGAACTGACTCATTTGAAAGGACACTGATGCTGGAAAAGATTGAAGGTGGCAGGAGAAGAGGACCACAGAGGATGAGATGGTTGGCTGGCATCACTGACTCAATGGACATGAGTTTGAGTAAACTCTGGGAGTTGGTGGTGGCCAGGAAGGCCTGGTGTGCTGCAGTCCATGGGGTCAGACACGACTGAGAAACTGAACTGAACAGTACAGATAAACAATGAAAAAAGAGCAGTTTTCTTTTTTTCCCGGAGGAATTACAGCTGTATATCTTTTATTTATTTTTTCAATATCTATTATTAAAAAAAAAACTATGCTCAAAAAAGCAAGCATTTTACAAGAAACTATATGATGTTTAAAAATAAAATAAAATTTAAAAAGAATAAATAAATAAAGTGAGTTTGATACATTGATGACAAAAAAAAAAAAAGAAACTATATGATGGAGAAAATTAGCTTTACCCAGTTTTATGGGATATTATAATTATTACTCAGGTACAGGGTAATCCTTACAGGACTTGGGAATTGTAGTGATTTTACTTCAATCAAGGTTAAGTAGAAAGGGAACAAATTTAGAATACAGAGTGTTAGAGAAAAGCTTTTTATATTAAGAAATGTCTTTGGATATACTTTTTATGGAGTAAGGGTTGAATCACTGCTGAGATTAGTTCTGGAATTTGGATGAACAGCACAGAAGTCTACAGTAAAACTCTTTAAATGACACTCATTTGGAATTGAAACATCTCTTTCCTAGTGCTTTGTGAAAACAGTTCTTTTATAATTCTGAACCTTGAACTGAGTGATCTATGATTCTACCTTATTGACCTGAGCCTCTTGTGAATCATAATTTGTCTTTGCCTCTTTTCTTCCTGACAGCTTTGGAGATACTCTTACACAGCAACATATCACATCTACGACCTTACAAACGGGTAAAATGTCATGTCTTTTTATTAACACAACTTCAATCTCATATAGAGCCTCCAGACTCTAATTTGAGATTGACTGTGTTATCTTATTTCTAATCTTAGTTTCTTATGTCTTTATAATAAACATATACCTATGCAACTTAAGAAATTCAAAGAAATATTTCCTTGGAATATTCACCTGTTTTTATTTGACTGATATCTTACATTTTTATACAAAACATAGTTTTGTTTTTCCTACTTTTGAACACCTAATTATAAATTTCTAGTTTATGAAAGTAAACATATCTATAAAAGTACCAAAAATGCATGGGAATGATACATGGGGAGAGGGGCTCCTTCAATGGAATGAAGCAGAACAGAGGGAAATGTAGCATTTAATCTAAATTTAATTAATTTTATGCTGTTTTTAAATGTAAAATGTTAATATTTTTAATTTAGATGAGTAAATTATCATCTATTATATTCTTTTCTGTATCTCTGAGTTTAATTTTTTGAAATATTTACAGCTTAAAAAAAATTAAAAGAATGAGTAGGTAGGCAAAGGACTGAGGGAGAGAATTTCTGACAGAAGCAACAACATGAAAGACCTAAAAAGAAAGGGAGAGCACAGAGTGTTCAGGAAATTCAAAGTAGGTCAGTTGAGTTGAAATTGGAGGAGGGCATGCTTACTAATAGGAGGTGGTGTAAGGTTGGGAAGGAATTGAGGCCAGAAATCATGGGCCAAATAATAGTAAGGAAACCATTAAGAAGAGTTTAGTTCTCATCCTGATGACAATAGGGAATCACTGAATGGTTTTAAATGGGAAATGACATGATCAGATTTGCACTTAAGAAAAATCACTCTAAATATGGGCAATGAATTGGTTTAGTTACTCATCTTAATGTGATATCCTATTTGCTGTTATATAAAAGGGAAAATAATTATACGGCTTGAAAAGGTATTAAAAATCTTACAGCCTATTTCCTCTTTTGTCCAGTAAAAGCACAAAAGTTTAAAGACAACTATCTTTCTACTTCTTTTAAATTCTTTCTACTTCTTTTAGAAAAGAATAACTCTGATCTTCTTAAACTGTCAAATTAAGAAATAGGATCTGCTATATAATGTAGACTCTAAATCCATCCAATACACTCTTGAGTCTTTTCCTCTGTATCCCCATTGTTACCAAAGTCAAGAAGTGTTTATTGAGCAACTCTTAGATGGGCTTCTCCAATGGCTCACTGGGTGAAGAATCTGCCTGCAATGCAGGAGACAGAGGAGTCAGTCCCTGGATAGGGAAGATCCCCTGAGTAAGGAAATGCAACCCACTCCAGTATTCTTACCTGGAAAATCCCATGGTCAGAGGAGCCTGGTGGGCTACAGTTCAAAGGGTGGAAAAGGATCAGACGCAAGTGAGCTCAAGCACAGACGGCATATGACAGGGAGACACAAATGAGTTTGAGGTGGTAACCCTATTACCAAAATCTTTAGACTAGTGAAATGGAAACCTTACCCTTTCAGTAGACTTTCTCAAGGCTTTAATCATTTCCTTGTTTTTCTTTTAATCATTTTAAAGTTCTCCAAGTCCTATCTCTGTGGAGGTTCACCGAATTAAATAACATTCCAAAAGAAGATGACAATACTAGTATTTTAATCATGGTTTCTATAAACTTCATGGCCTAGAAGCATTTTAAATATTTAGCTTTTGTGCAGTGAATTTAATCAAGCCATTGTCTGTTTGTTTTCCTGCACAACTATCTAATTTGCCAGATTGTTTTTTGGTCAGGTAAATACACCATAATTTAAGGAGTGAAGAATGACAAATTTGTTGAAATTCAAGGCAAGACTGAATATCATTCATTCCAAGTCTTCTATGTGCCTCTGAAAATTTTATTTAAAAAATCTACCTTAGAGAAGATGAGGATAGTTCTGGTTTCAAGCAAGGGAAGGGTAACTGAAGAGATGAAAGCCTTTGTAAAGAACCGTCCTCCATTTTCTCTCATACTGTAAAACAGACAATGGCTGCTGTGGTGGCTTGCCAGCTGTGAAGAGACTGTGGGCTGAGATTTTCAGCTTGTCTGCATGATTGCATAGATGATTCCATGGGATATGGAAACCTAAAGCAATGTTACGATGTTAAGGTAACATGGACACTGATTTGAGACAGAGCAGTAAATTGGGGCAAATGTCTTCTCTTCTGAGACATTCTTTTTCCTCTGCCCTCCTATGTTGATCTGTTCCGAACATTCTAGTGGCCTGGTGCTTATAAAATGCCTTCTACGATCAGGATCCCCACTGCAACACCAACATTCTTCCTCTGTGGGCATCACTTTTTCTACAGTCAAAGCTGATCTGTCCAGTGCCGTGTTCCCTCATTGTTTGCTAGGCCGCAGCATACTTTATGTTTGCTAGGCCGCATCATACTTTGTGATGTAGTAAGTTAAATCAAGGTAACATGTGTTATAAGTGTTCACAAGAGTCCAAACTTTAAAATGATGGGAAAAATAGAAACAGCAAGCCTATGTCAGGTTGGAGAGATGTTTTTGGAGGGGGCAAACAAGGAGTCTTCCTTCAGATGCCTCACATTATACCTTGGAGGCAGGTCTTGTTTTGCATCTCCACACAAGCATTCTTGATGAAACTATTCATTTCAAGAAGATAATAGTCAAAATTTAAACAAGACATCCTATGACTCTAACACTTATAAAAGTCTGAACATATTCTTGCTGAAGAACTACAAAGTCTCCATGGTGCAAGTCAGTCAACTGAGTATTTGCAGGATGACTTAAGCATCAAAGTGAGATTTTGGGCCAATAGTATATTTGAAATTGGGCTTCCCAGGGGGCGCTAGTGGGAAAGAACACGCCTGCCAATGCGGGAGACATAAGAGATGTGGGTTTGATCCTTGGGTTGAGAATATCCCCTGAAGGACAGCATGGAAACTCACTCCAGTATTCTTGCATGGAGAATCCCATGGACAGATGGAGGCTGGCAGGCTACAGTCCATAGGGTCACAAAGAGTCGGACATGACTAAAGCGACTTAGCGCACAAGCATGCATATTTGAAATTTCCCCATGGGTGGAGGACTTTCAAGCTTAAGGCATACTGCCCAGTATATGATCTGTTTTTCAGTTTAGCTTGAGATCAGATGTTCCTTTCCTTTTCTGATTTCAAGTCAGATCCCTGGGGAGATTGTCAAATGGCATCTTATTTTCAAAAATTTGAAATGCATATGCATTCACAGGGATGGGGGTTGTGAATGAAAATGTGGAAGAGTACATATTAAACTTTAGCACAATTATAGAATTTCAGAGCTGGAAGTCTCTTCAGCGACCATTTCAGCCTGGTGTGTACAAATTTTACAGTTCTGAGGGTTAAGAGACTTGAGTTTAATGAGGGGTCTGCCAAGAACTAGCAATGTTATTTTTTAAAAGTCCTATCATTTCTCTAATCTTAAGTTTATTTTCACAAGACTAGGGAGATTCAATTAGATAATTTCTAGAGGTATTTCCACTTAGTCTATAAACATTTAATCCATTCACCTCAGTATAAAAGGTCAGAAAACTGAGATCCAGAGACATTAAATGACCTGTGAACTAGTTAAGAACTGCAACTACTGCCCCATGTCTTCTGTCTCATGTTATATCACATTCTTTCTATAGGTTTGCAGAAGCATAGATGATGATGCATTATTTTTATTTTTTTAAATTTTTTCTTTTTATACCTATTATTTGCACTGAACAGCAAAATTCATTTATTTGTTTTTTTTCTTTCTTTCTTTTCTTCCAGGGAGTTTATAAGAAGAAATGAGCTTCCTCGTCCAATTCAGTATTTATGCTGGTCGCCTGTTGGGAGTAAATTAGTAAGTGTTTAAATTATAGAAGTGTTTAATCATTTAAATAAAAGAGGAGCCATTTGATTTTGGCCTTTGTTAAATTTCCCTGCCTGAAAAAAAATACATTTATGACTATTTTAAGTGGTTAAAAATGGGAAGAGTTTAGATAAATTGAAACCCATCTGAGAATTCCGCAAAATCTCAAGCTCATGGATAGACTTCTTTAAATATCGCAGTCAAAAACTTTATCCTCATACCCAGCCAGAATGCGTTGTGCCAGAAAGCTCAGGAAAAATATGGTTTTCACAAGTTTCCCAGACTAGCTTCAGACAACATGAAATTTTGTCCAAGCTCTTATTTAAGGACTCTAAATAAAGATTAGATCTGGCTAGCTATTAATATTCAGAGATTTATTTGACTTTCTGTTAATATACACAATTATTTATTTACTTAATAAAAGCAACTAATATAATAGCAGACATTATTCTTTATTTAATATATAGACTTTAAAATCATAACTTTTATATGTTAAAAATCATAATGTTAATGTGAGTTGGTTGGTATTTTTTGACCTGTTAAAATGGTATCTTAGTTGCAAGTCTTTTCATATCTGGATTATCACTCTTTTTAAAAGTATTAGGTGAATAATTAACACAAATATGCAAACTTTATTGTGTTTCTTATGAAATTTCTCCTTATTAACTAACTTACCACCACTTCTAGGCATATGTCTATCAAAACAATATCTATCTGAAACAAAGACCAGAAGACCCACCTTTTCAAATAACATATAATGGAAAAGAAAATAAAATATTTAATGGAATCCCAGACTGGGTTTACGAAGGTACATCGTATTCTTTTTCTTCTGCTGCTGTTAGGCTTTTAATTGAAAATAATCACACGCATTTAGTAACATTTAGATGAGTGGTATGTTACTGTGATGAGGGTGGCATTTCTGAAAGCTGTTATCAGGTTATGAACAGGACGTGCATATTCTGAAAGAACGAAATCTTGTTATCAGACTGGTGGAATTTATTTTCATGAGCATTATAAAGCAGTAGTAATAATTTATATTCTAAGAAGTATATGGTCCTTAGAAGCAGTGTGAGTATATTTTTCTCAGGTTTATTTTTTCTTGCAAAATAAACCTTTTATCCAAAACTAAAGAGCTGTCTATATTATTGTGCAGGAAAATTTTCTTAGTTCTCAATGCTGTCATGAATTTTGTCCTCTTTCTTAGTTCATGTAGGATCCAGGACTTAACTGGACTTTAAAAGGTCTTCTAGTCCTTGCCTTTGTTAAAAAAAAAAAAAAAAGATATATATATATATATATATATATATATATAACTAAATTAACTGGTTTTTTTTTAATATTCCTAGAACAGAAAGTTAACTTTCAAATTTATGTTGCTCTGTAGTATAAGTATGGTTTTCCTTGTCTTGGCTACTTTAGATGACTATAAAGAAGCTCCCCCCAATGGGAAAATTAATTATTGTTGAGATTTTATTTTAAAAAATACATTCCTGATTAATGTCAATTCCCTAGTACACTAATTGATGTTTGATATAGGGTATAAGGTTACACTATTCCTCTATACCCAGATTATTCATCTTTTGATAACCAAAGCATGATATATATCACATCCACATTATTAAATTATTTCAGTTAATAAATGGCTATATACAATGTATTTTGAAGTATTTACAATTATTTTGAGTAAGCCATCTTAGTAACTAATAATAATATGCTAGTATTTATTTTTCAGAGGAAATGCTTGCTACAAAATATGCTCTCTGGTGGTCTCCTAATGGAAAATTTTTGGCGTATGCAGAATTTAATGACACAGAGATACCAGTTATTGCCTATTCCTATTATGGTGATGAACAATATCCTAGAACAATAAATATTCCATACCCAAAGGTATGTGGAATACTTTTAGCAGATGCTTCCGTTTCCCTGCTGTCAAAATGAGCAACCAATACCGTGAATAGAGGTGGGATCAACAAGTTTGGAGAGCTTCTTATCCTTGTGCATTGTAAGGCAAACATTGTACTGTGCTCTATTATTTATGTGGACATCTGTTGCTTTGGACATCTGGTTGTGCTGGATGAAGTAGTCTTTGCAAAATCCATTGCAGTCTTTGAAAAACATATGGTCTAGATCATGGAGGAAAAACAAGCTTAACTTAATTTTAATTTTTTTCTTACTTCATGCTCCAAATTCAGGGTAAAGTTCTGTTTTGCAATTCCTTCTGAATTCTGATCTAAATGCAAACTAGAATGGGAAATTAAGACGTTGAATGTGATGTTCCTGTCAGGTCAAAGCAAGTAGGAGTTATGGTCTTTTCTGGACATTTATAGCGACTTCACTTTCCCTTTTCCCTTTCATGCATTGGAGAAGGAAATGGCAACCCGCTCCAGTGTTCTTGTCTGGAGGATCCGAGGGACGGGGGAACCTGGTGGGCTGCCGTCTATGGGGTCGCACAGAGTTGGACACGACTGAAGTGACTTAGCAGCAGCAGCATGGTAGTTTAAGTTTATAAGCCTAGGTTCTTCTTTGAGGGAATTAGGCATGCTGTGAGCCAATGTTTCTTACATAAACATTCTAAAATTCTTAGCTTATGTACTTCACATGCAGTCCCACCTCTCAAGAGAGGCCTCCTGAAAATAAGAGGCCTCATGAAAATAAATTCCACCAGAATGGCCATGTCACAGTGGAGAAATGTCGTAGTCTGAGTTAATTTAGAAAGGAAATCTGAAAGATCAAATCACAAATTCTCCTCTGGCATGAGAAGTAGAAGTGATTTTAGAAGGTAATTTGTTCTTAAGTCACTATTGTTTTTCCTTGCCAAAGGGAACCCTGTTGTAGAGGTCCCTATATTGACAAAGATGGGAAGGACATGCATAGACACAAGTGGATTCTGAAGCAAGTCAAAGTGGCCATAGTGAGAGAAATAGAAATTCCAGATAGTCTAAAATTTATATTAAAAATCATATGAGAAAAGGAAATGAGTATGGGGGAGGGTGTCTGTTTAGGTAGAAGATCCTTCAAAGGCTGTGTATTAAGTCTGAAAGCTGGAGGTATTTGGAAGTGAGAGGTATGATCCTTGGAACCCAAAAGATGGAAAAGAACTTGGATCTTTAGAAGGTTGTATGGAGCAGGAAGAGATGAAGAAACCCAGACGTCAGAGCAACTCACACTGACAGAGAAGTCAGGACCCAAATTCTCCTGTTTCTTTGAAGCTGAAGCTACTGAACATCTGACACTGGACTGAGAAGTGAGGCAACTATATATATAGCCTATATGCCTAATTTTTGTGGATTTAAATTATTTGACAATTTTAAGGATCTCTTTTTCTGTGGTAAAATAACAGAACTCTAAGAAGATATGTGAACATGAACTACACTGCCATGTAAACCTAGGGCATATGCTAAGGCAAAAAGCACAAAGCAAGAACAGTGTAAACCACATGACATTTTATTTTGGGGTGGAATTTTCCTAATCTGGGGGCATTGAAAGCAGTAATAATTTAAGCAGCTACTAGACTGTTTGGTAATTGTCCTAGATCAAATTACAGAGTAAAAGCAAAAAGTATCTTTCATTATTTATTCTTTACACTCCCTTCCCCAAATCAAGCTCCCTCTGCACTCCCCTTGGCACATGGAGAAATTATTACAATTATCCTAATAACAATAATAATAGTGTGAACTATCTGTCTTAAAAGTCAGAAAAGAGAGTATCGATTATGGAACTGCATTTTTAAATCCCTAATAGTTTTCCTTATGAATTAAAGCTCCCATTAATCACTAAGAGTATGTATTTTCACTCTGGCTGCACAATATTTGTAATTACACTGCAATGAAATTTGTAAACGTTATAATTAGAATGTTTTCAACAGTAATATACCTAACAATTACTAGCTTATAAAAATACGCCTAAATTCCAAAAGTGTCTTTAAAATGTTGGTGATAATTAGAATTTTGTGAGTTTATCTATCTCCACTTTCTTTACAGGCTGGAGCTAAGAATCCTGTTGTTCGGATCTTTATCATTGATGCCACTTACCCTGAGCATATAGGTCCCAGAGAAGTGCCAGTACCAGCAATGATAGCCTCAAGGTATATTTATCTCTGATGCTCCCCACCTTTTAAACTGAATTTTAGCACTGAAATTTCTTCATCAGGGTTTACATTTCTTTTCTAGCAAGTTTGCAATGACTATTGTACAACAAAAATAAATAAATAAATTAGCATGCCAAGCTAAACACATAGCAAAATTAAAATTCACAAATAAGTTTTCTAAACTGATGTGAACATACTAACCCTTGACATACATATAAAGATGACCAGAGTACTCAGTCTAAGTGCTGCTTCCCTTGGATATGTGAGTGTAAGCTAGGGACAAACAAGGAGATAGTAAAATTTATGCATGCTCTCAGCTTGGCTTCCTTCAAGTCTGGCCTACTTTTTCCCAGTGTTTGTGGATCATGCTTATTATATGTGCACCTCAAACAGGAGAAGATAAGCCAACCCCCTCCAAATATTAGTGTTTTTCACTAGGATGCAGTCTATTTGAAGTGTCCTGGTTGTAGCATTATCTGTTTGTGGATGAACTGCAGGCAGACCTGGACAGAAGCATTTTCATTTCTGTGAAAGGTACCAGCATGGTACCCATTGAGATCTTGTCTAATTGATCCTGGTCATTCTGGTTGACATGGAAAACGGGGAGGGGTCCATAAGCCCTGTCTGGCTGGCATCCTTACTCCTTCCTATATTCTCTCAGAACAAGGCTTGACTCCTCTTCTCCTGCCTCAGCAGGTAGGTCAGCCAGGGCCAGATGATTGATTAATAGGAAAAAAACACCTCATCAGAGGCCTCTGCCGGATTTTGCCAAGGTGAATCCACTCTCGGATAATCATTCTTTTTTTTTTTTTTCAATTATCCATTATTCCCCACCCTAATCTGGTTGATGAAAACTGGACTAAATATATCTGATTTTTTTATGCATCATTCTCCTCCAGAGGCAAGTGGAACAAAAGAAAGCATCATTTGTGCATCCGTAATATACTAACTATGTAATAATATCTAACATTTTTTGAGCACTCACTATGTTGTATGTATAGTTTGTAGGCACTTTAAGCATTCTTAGTAAATCTTTACAGCAACCTTTCATACTGGTAATGTTATTATTCCCATATTATATAGAAACAGAGGCACAGATATGTTAGTCAAGGTAGTATAACTAGTAGGAGATAAAGCCAGACTCTGAACCAGAGATCCCTTGTAGCTCTGTGATTCCTTTTACAACAAGGTCCAACATTTTGTGGTTTATTTACATTGTTGTTCTCTACACATTCACCCTCAGAGCCAAGTAATCATTGCTTCCTTTCACCAACATCCACTTTGTGCCAAGCACTGTTTGAGTTACTTCGCATACACTATCTCTGATTATTATACTAACCCAAATTTCAACCCCTGACCTGTAGCTAAAACAGCTTCCAACACAAACCTGCCTGGAAATAAAGGTGGTCTTTTATCCACTTAGTTCTCTGTTAATTAGTTAAAAAGTGAAAACTTGAGTTCAGCTATGGAAAAATAGGCAATTTAATGCTTTTGTCCTGTAAGTTGGCCAATAACTTTGGCCTTGTGTATTAATTTTTTTCCTAAGATATTAAAATCCCAACTGGGGAGAAAATTCAATTATAAAATCATTCTATTAGATCAGTGAACTCTTATATGTTCTCTAAAACTTAGCAGGTGTATTTAAATTTTTAATGTTTAAAAGAATATTTTGCCTTCCTTACCTGTGGCTTAAGTGTTTCAGAATAATAAAATATGTCCTTTAGAAAACACAAATTAAGAAATTATTTGAATGTGATATTGATTTATAGTTGTGACTTTCTGTTTTGATTTGTTTGCAGTGATTATTATTTCAGTTGGCTCACATGGGTTACTGATGATCGAATATGTTTGCAGTGGCTAAAAAGAATCCAAAATGTTTCAGTGTTGTCTACATGTGATTTCAGGGAAGACTGGCAGACATGGAACTGTCCAAAGGTATGTTGCATTAAAACCACAGAGGTATATTTCTGAAGATAAAAGTACAAGAGTGGGGACTTATCTATAGCTAATATTTTGTATTATAAAGCAGAATTACTGCATTCAACTCCTGATTGCTTTGCAAAAAACACTATTTGAAGGTTCGTTATTTTTATTAAACCAGTAAGATACTTTTTGTTTTCTTGAATGACTGTGCATTGAAACTGAATAGAGAAAAAGATTAAATGACAATGCCATACTGGGAAAATCAGGTATCTGGTTTTGAATTAGGATGGAAGTCCATCCTTTTAAGATTATAAAATTGTCAGTCCAAAAAAGCAAAATAATGATGATAAAAATAAAAGATGGGTCCATTAAAGAAGTAGATGTGTTCTATTCAAAAGAATTAGAGAAAAATGCAAATGGTGATGTTTGCATTTGCAAATGCAAACGTTCTATTCAATGTCAAAATTGAAAAATAAGAATTCCAAAGTAAACAAATATTATCAAAGGAAAGCCAAACACTTCTATTTGAAAATCAAAAGTAGGTAACTGAGAATGATATGAAACAGCTTTAATTATCCTGCTATCCTGTTATCTTTGCAGAATACTCAATACTGTGCTAATTTTAGGGAGAAAAAAACTAGGCACAGATTTATTGTTGAGTTTTAATTGTTTTTATTGCTCAAATCCAAACATAATCTGTTGAATTAATGAGTCAGAAAGCTACTTCTCCAATCGGAAAGCTTCAAAATAGGCCTGTTCTTAAGTACTCATATTAGAGACTAAGAAACACAAAATGTTTTCTTTAAATAGGAAATTTGATGGGTACATTTCATGAGACATCTAATTATGAAGAAATGTTTCATTAAACCAAATATAGAATAAACCTATTTTATAAAGTAAGAAAAAAAGCACAGAGCAATCAAAGTAAAACACTAAATTCCATCTAGAAATTAGGACATTATGTTTTGCAAGAAAAAAGTCATATGAATCTGTTTGGAAATATATCAGGACTATAATAGTCAACATTACTCAGGCTAAAAATATTTTTAAATCACTACTGTGTCTGTAAGAAGCTTGACTAATTTTGATGGAATATGCTAGAAGCTTATTTTTATCTTATTTATGTTTTGATATACAAAGCAGGAAGATTTTTGGCATTAATGCAGTGTCATAGGCAAAAAGAAAAGATAGAATAAATTTAATTTTTCTAGGTAAATAGAAACAACTGGATGAATATATTGTTAATATCTTCATTGAATCTCAATACTAGGAATTATTGATTTAATTATATTAGTTTATAAGATTGGTCATTTAGATAAAATTTTTAGCTCTTAAAACTAAGCATTTAAAACTATAATTGCTTTGGAATTTGAATTTCTAATTTATCAAATCTGAGACAACTTAATCCAAATTGACAGAACGTATAAGATGCTCATTCAATGAGATGTGGAATTCCCTGGAATATAAACTTTAGTTTTATGGCCAAAATCAATGATTAAGTTTAGAATACCAGGTTTGAATAACCTTAAAATTTCAAAACAACTGCAGTTTCGAAATAGTCTGGTAAACACATGGAACATATTTTTTAGATTTAAGAACAATAGAGTTGAATTTTCCAGTAACCATACTTATGACTGATGTGTGTGTGTGTGTTTAGTTTTGAAAACAAACAACATTTAAGGTTAAGAGACTTGGCAACACTTTATTCATGTTGGGAGTCATACCCAAAATAAGCAAAGGAAACTGGCAATAATTACTTGTAATATAACTGTATTAATAAATTTGTAGTTTGAGGGAGGAACATCCTTCATCATATTATTCTCTGCAAGAGAATTAAAATTAATTTTATCTTAATAGCTAGAAATGAATAAAACACTTCACTCTATTAAGTCTTATCTTATTTTTTCTGAAACACTGGCCTATCCCTATAAGAGAAAATCCAAACTATGCTTTCAAATTTTATTATTCTTTTGCTTTTTATGACAATACACTCTCTCATGTTTCTCTTTCTAGTTTACTGTTTCTTTCTAGCTCTTCCTCTTCTGACTTTTCTAGAAATCTTATTATTCTCCAAGTTAATGCATTTAACCCCTCCAAAAGTTCAGCAGGTTAATACAATAGGTTTGCACATTCATGTAACCATCTAATAGTGAGTCCAGGTAAGTGGGTGAGGAAATGAGTGCTCTGCTCCACAGAGTCATTCAGGAACCCAGGTTGATAACATTTCTGTCTTCATCCAGTAACTTCTAAGGATATTCCAAGGTTATTCAAAGCTGGTCATCAACATCCAGCTAGGGAGTGAAAAAAGAATGGAGGATATGTATGAAAGGGTTTTGTAGGTTAGACATAGAAGTAGCATGAGTTACTTTTGCTCAAAAGCTATGGGTTAGAACTTACACATGACCACATCCAAGTGGATGGGGGCCTGGGAAATGTAGCCTACCTGAAGTTCTAGGAAAACCAGGAAGTAAATGATTGCTAATTATCTTAAGTCTCTATTCCAACACTCTGTTACTCTCCTAGGTGATTTTTATCTAATGCAAGAAAGTTTCAATTACCACTTGACCCACAAATTCATTCTGAGGATTTGAACTTTTATGTATCTCTGGCTACATCTGCTCTACTCCACCCTCACTACCACTACCCAGATTTGGGTCTTCAGCATCTTTTTTCCAAACATTACAACGTCGTTGTTTAGTCACTAAGTCGTGGCTGACGTTTTTTGTGACCCCCAAAGACTGTAACCCGCCATCTGTCTTACATCTGTCTGACAGATGTAAACTCATCTGTCCATGGGATTCTCCAGGCAAGAATACTGGAGCGGGTTGCCATTTCTTTCTCCAGGGCATCTTACTAACCCAGAGATCAAATCTACATCTCCTGTATTGCAGGCAGATTTTTTACTGCTGAGCCACCAGGGAAGCCTCCCACTATGTTACCCACTTCTCATCTATTCTCTTATCATGTTCACAATTATATTTTTCAAATTGTGATTTTGAAAACTTTCAAAGGATTTATTATCCACCGGAGAAATCCAAATTTCCTAATTGTGGCATAAAATTTTCTCCAAGATTTTGCTGATGCCCCTACATTCTCCCTTATCTTCTAATTCTTTCCCACGGTCAGCCCTCACTCAGCCATACTGAGCCACCTGTGGTTTTCTAAGCTAGCCTCATCTCTATGCTATTTATTCCATCTAGAATACTTTTCATTTAACTGTTTATAAAATTCTATTCATTTTTAGGCTTATTAAGTATTTGTTCAATAAATTTGTTGTACTATCCTCAGTTCAGTTCAGTTCAGTCGCTCAGTCGTGTCCAACTCTTTGCGACCCCATGAATCGCAGCACGCCAGGCCTCCCTGTCCATCACCAACACCCAGAGTTCACTGAGACTCACGTCCATCGAGTCAGTGATGCCATCCAGCCATCTCATCCTCTGTCGTCCCCTTCTCCTCCTGCCCCCAATCCCTCCCAGCATCAGAGTCTTTTCCAATGAGTCAACTCTTTGCGTGAGGTGGCCAAAGTACTGGACTTTCAGCTTTAGCATCATTCCTTCCAAAGAAATCCCAGGGCCGTTCTCCTTCAGAATGGACTGGTTGGATCTCCTTGCAGTCCAAGGGACTCTCAAAAGTCTTCTCCAACACCACAGTTCAAAAGCATCAATTCTTCGGCGCTCAGCCTTCTTCACAGTCCAACTCTCACATCCATACATGACCACTGGAAAAACCATAGCCTTGACTAGACGGGCCTTTGTTGGCAAAGTAATGTCTCTGCTTTTGAATATGCTATCTAGGTTGGTCATAACTTTCCTTCCAAGAAGTAAGCGTCTTTTAATTTCATGGCTGCAGTCAAGTATATACCAAAAATAAGATTCAGTGCAAACTTTAAGATTTCTAGATACTTTATAAGATTGAGGAAAGAAAAAAAAATTAACCTAAATTCCACTGGGAAATGCCTTTTTACCTAAATGACAACGGTTTGGTTTGTGGTAGGTCTCCATGGATGTTGTTATAATTCCAGTCACTGACTTGTGGAAAATTTAACCAGAATTATGAATGATTTGCAATAAGACACAGCCCTCAGATCATCCTTATGTACGCAATAGTGATGTTGCATACGATTTTGAATCTAGTCATCTTCAACTCAAGTGTATAGTTGGTTGACTAACAGTAGTACACTCTGACCAGCCAGCTTAACTTGTTCAACTGTCCAGAGTAAAAAACTGTCCTCTTAATACTATGTTTCATTTGATCTTTTTTTTTTTTTTTTTGCCTCTTAGACCCAGGAGCATATAGAAGAAAGCAGAACTGGATGGGCTGGTGGAGTATGATTGCTATCTTTTCCTTATCTTTTAATTAAATTCTCAGCTATTAAAGGACTATTTGAAATGTATGCAAACTGGCACTACTTGATTTTATAGAAAAATAACAAGGTAAAAAACACAAAGGTAGTGATCCCTTCAGCAATTTTGTGCCAGACAATTTTAATGTCTATATATCTAGAATTCTATTGAGAATGAATCATATACCTCATGTTCATTTCTTAACTTTTTCAACCAACTCTCTGATATCTATAATTAGTATTGCTTCTTTAAAAATGTAATAAATATCATTTTTCAAAAGGGAACACAACCCCTGATTTACTTAAAATAATCTTGATAACTTTTAGCCATTTGAATCCAGGGAAAATAATTACATTTGGTATCCTTGGTTTAGAGACAACCCTACCTCTCATTATATTTTATATAAATAAGTGAGTAGATTAATTTCATACATACCCATATTTATTCTAGTTTTTAAGTAAAGTGGTATCAGTTAGGGAAGTGTGTGTTTTGTTACAGTTTGTAATCATATATATCTGGATTATTTTGGATAGATTTATTCAGTGATTTTTAAGGATTTTTGTGTAAAACTAAATCGTGTTTTAGGAAAACATCAATTGTATCTTATATCTTATACGAAGAACACAAAATAAGACAAATAATAAATGAATATTGTAAGGATGCTACCATTTATCACAAATATGGCATTGAATTCAACTAACATTTGGGTAAAAAAAAGAAAGACTACTTCTGAGATTTGGACACATGCAAAGAAAAAAGAAACTCTTATATAGTTTAACACATTAACCCAAGACAAGGGACAATAAAGAATTCAGAAGTAAATTCTGAGATGATAAGTCTTATAAAAATTTAAATTAAGATGGAGAGTGAAGTAAACATCTTCAGGTATTGAAAATTATTTTTTGTATACTTTCCTAGATCCAGCAATTTTAGCTTACATATATTTACTTTCTATCTTCAGTTAAAGATACTTCAGTTTTATTCATTTGGAGAATTTAGTTGTGTTAGTCGCTCAGTCTTATCCAACTCTTTGCATCCCCATGGACTGTAGCCCACCAGGTTCCTCTGTCCATGGTCTTCTCCAGGCAAGAATACTGGAGTGGATGGTCATTTCCTTCTCCAGGGGATCCTCCTGACCCAGGGATTGAACCCCAGTCTCCCATATTGCAGGCAAATTCTTACTGTCTGTGCCACCAGGGAAGCCCCTAACTAGAGAATAGTTATTACTTTATTTTTTTATGCAGGTAAATGTACATGGGTGCAGGCTAAGTCACTTCAGTTATGTCCAGCCCTATGGACTGTAGCCCATCAGGCTCCTCTGCCCATGGAATTTTCCAGGCAAGAATACTGGAGTGGGTTGCCCTGCCCTCCTCAGCATGCTCATAAAATCAGCATCTCTTATGTCTTCTGCATTGGCAGGCATCATCTTTACCACTAGTACCACCTAACAAGGTAACAAGGATAAGTGTGTAATTCAGAAAAAAAAAGAAAAAGAAAATCCTATTTTATTTCACTCTTTAACATTGTATAAGTAACAGGAAAAAAGAGAAGAAGTCAGTGAAAGAACAGGATTTTCTAAATTTTTTGGATTCTAGGTCAACCAGAAGCTTGCCTTCCAGAAAGGTAATTCCTAGATCAGCATTTGAAAACTTGAGAAAAGAGAAAATTTTAATTTATGAGTTCACTGTCATTATAGAGATTTCCTATAAAGACTGAGAGAGGAAAGAATACTTGAAAATATCTTTAGTTATGTTCTCCATGATAATGATATAGCTAGAGTTTCTATAAAGTAATATGAATGATGTGATTTTACAAATAGACAAACCATGATACCAGCAATCTTATCAAAGACATGATCTTAGGAATCCATATACATTTATTCTGAAAATACTGGCACCATTCAGAACACTCTGAAATGCTTTAAAACACATCTTTTGAAATCTGTTTATAAGCAGGTTGAGAACAATTTTATCTTGTAAATTTTTATAGTCTGTATAGCATAAGTCTTGTAATCCCAGCAAACAATAGCTGAATGAATGAATGAATTGACTTCTAAAGTTTTAGAACATTGTTTAAATACCCTCAGTGGAAGCACATACATGCCCTTTGAGGGAGAATGAGGTCTCTACATTAAATCAAAAATCATGCCAAAATAAATCTAGTGAATAAATGAAATATGCATCTGCAAAATATGATTTTACACTAGATCATTATAGTATCTACAGTTTTAGAATTCTAATGGAAAAAATTAGTTTTCCTGTGTACTAATCTCAATTTCTCCAAATGTATCCAATAGTGATTAACTTTCTGAATATTAGAAGAATTGTGGAAAATTTTTTGAAGTGAGTTTTCAAGAGTAAGTTCACACTTCCCCAAGGCAGCTATTTTCAAGGGGGCCATTCATTAGATTTTATAAGTCCTGACAAGCTTTTTGGAGTCATGACTTTGTATAGTCATAACTCATATGTCATAATGTGCTGCATAGCTTCCTTTGACCCATAATCAAACCAGTGGCTTAATAAAATTACCTAGAAATAACCCAGAAATATTTGTTTTTCAGACATCTGTTCAAATAATATTTATGAGGGTTTTAGATAAAGTGTATAGGCTAGTCATATTAATATAAATTTAAAGAGCAATTTTAGACCAGTTTTTCCTTTAGTATTTGTCAAAGAGGTTTAAAATGAAAAAGGCCTTCAGAGATCACCTATGAACTAGAAAAGAGACTAAATGACAGTTAACCTATTAATTCAGGCAGAGAACTAGCAAATACTTCCTTGAGAACTTTAAGGAAGTTCTTAAAGTCACTTCCTTTTCTTCCGCATGAGATATTGTGTCTTAATTTGGGGGAAATGCTCTAATTTCTTCTTTGGTATTTTATCAGAAAAATAACAACAAATTCACTTAAAAAAATTTTTTTTTTTTGTCCTGTGGAGAGCAGACAAAAAAGGAAGATTTAATCAAAGACTCTATTAATAGTATTTAATCACTAAAATGTGAAGAACAAATACTAAACACATAATGCTTAGAATGCAAAGCCACATTTAAATCATTTAAAAATAATTAAGCCATACACCGCATCACATTTGAGTTGTTGGTGAAATCCTATGGCTTAGATAAATGGATGCTCTACTTGATGCCTGAAAGTCT
Source organism: Bos indicus x Bos taurus (assembly GCF_003369695.1). Taxonomy (NCBI): domain Eukaryota; kingdom Metazoa; phylum Chordata; class Mammalia; order Artiodactyla; family Bovidae; genus Bos; species Bos indicus x Bos taurus. The sequence continues at coordinate 34,101,889 of NC_040077.1, forward strand.
GTGCCTTTGACTAAATGTGGGCTCAGTTTAGGCATCAGCCTTCCATAAGCAGGTTATTTACCATCTGTGGCAAAAAATTAACTGGTGTTACATCATCTTACCTTCCAAGAAAAATATTTTCAATGACTTTGTAAGTAGAGATGAGGAGTTTATCAGTACATCTAAGCATGATAAAGGGAGCTGTGAGGATGTCTTGTTAAACTGAGGACCACCTAGTGACATGTGGTTATCTAGGGCCCAGGCGTGACTTGCTGCCGGAGCACTTAACTCAGGATGCATTATGGATCTCACTCTGGCAGTGTGAATGCGGAAATATTTTACACTCTCTTTACCTCACCCAAGTTACCTGTTCATCTAAAGCATCTGTCTTGGATGTGTGCAATTAAAGGAGAGAAGATAACAGTCTTTGCCTAACAAAAATACTCTTCCTGTTTGCCTGATTCCACTATCTTGAAACATAATGTTCTGCCCTCTTACTTTCTGTTTTCAATGAAAATGAAGTTTTCTATTTTAATCTGGAACTAAGCCGTTTTTAGAGTTCCTTAACTCTCTGCAGATGTAAAGTGAGTACTTTTTTCACTAAGGTACCTTATAGTATTTGTGACCCCAGTTCCATTACAGTGGTTGAGAAAATGTGGAGCCAATTTTCATCTTTCATCTTGATGGGGAGAGGGAGACACTGTAAAGTATTCAGTAATAAGGAATCACTTGGCTAAGAGGGTGAAGCCTCGTTCTAAAATGAAAGAATGATTTTTCAGACCACTACTAATGAAATTCCTTCCACAAAATTGCAAATCAGAATTTCCTATTCAGGGGCCTCATGGCTTTCAATTTCAATGAGTCAATACCCAGAATCCTGCCAGAACTGGTGTTATGATTAGTGTCTCATGTAAGGAGACAGAAGTTTCTCATTATTCCATTTTTTATTTTATTAAAAACATCAATTTTATGCCAAAGAGATAAGGACACCATATTAGTTTCCTAGTGTATCTGTAAAAAAATTACCACAAACTTGGCTTAAAACAACAAAAATTCATTCTTTCATCATTCTGGAGGCTAGAAGTCCAAAGTCAAGGGGTTGATGGGGCCATACTTAGATGTCTCCAGGGAAGAATCCTTTCTCACTTCTTCCAGCTTCTGGTCTCCTGGCAATCCTTGGCCTTTCTTGGCTGGAGCTCCACCAGCTCCAACCCCTGCTTTCATCGTCACATGACCTACTCCCCTGGGTCTCTTTGACCCTCATCTCTTCTGATGAGGACACCAATCATTGGCTCTAGGGCCAACTTGGATCCACTATGATCACATCTCAGTTCTTAACCTTGATTACACCTTGAAAATGCTATTTTCAAATAGGTCATTATCCTACTCTGTTTGAGCTGTTATAACAATGTATCCTACACTGAGTGGCTTATAAACAACAGAAAGTCATTTCTCACAGTTCCAGAGGCTGGAAGTCTGAGGTGAGGATGCCAGCATCGTCAGGTTCTGGTGAGAGCTCTCTTCTGTCAACTTCTTGTTGTATCCTCCATGGCGGAGAGCAGAGCAGGGGGAGGACACGCTCCGGTAATTCTTGGAAATGGGCTAATCCCATTTGTGAGAGCTGTACCCTTATGACCTCATCGAATCCTAATTACTTCCCAAGGCCCCCACGTCTTGATACCAAATACCATCTTAATAGGGGTTGAGTTTCAATATATGAATTTGGGGGAACAGAAACATTCAATCCATAGCAGTTATCTTCTGGGTTAGGTGGAAAAGAATTTGGGGGACACTAGTTAGACCCCTGGAGAAGGCAATGGCACCCCACTCCAGTACTCTTGCCTGGAAAATCCCATGGACGGAGGAGCCTGGTAGGCTGCAGTGCATGGGGTCGCTAAGAGTTGGACACGACTGAGCGACTTCACTTTCACTTTTCCCTTTCATGCATTGGAGAAGGAAATGGCACCCACTCCAGTGTTCTTGCCTGGAGAATCCCAGGGACGGGGGAGCCTGGTGGGCTGCTGTCTATGGGGTCGAACAGAGTCGGACACAACTGAAGCGACTTAGCAGCAGCAGGAGCAGCAGTTAGACCCCAGAGATACCACATCAAAAAGTTACATTTTAATATCATTCAATCATAATCATGACTTTTATTAAAAAACATTATGTCAGATTACACACAGGATCATCATTAAAAATACTTACAACTACTTCCCTTTGCTGTAAAGTGTGTCCCGGCAAGATGAGTGTCAGCAAATTAGGTGTTTGTAGCTGAAACTACTGGTAGTCTTTTGATTGTTGTTGCTTGGACAATTGTGAAGGGTCTGAATGTTTTAACACTGTCATGTGGAAGCACTCTTGCTAAGAAATCTAGTTTGGAATAACTTGCGGGAATATCTACTCTGTATGATGTAGAATAGATCTTTCCTTATGGAGCCCCTTCACCATGCTACCATCCTTCCTCCACCCAATGACCAGGATAAAAATGGAAACCAGCAAATGTACAATGAGTCTCTTTTTCTAATGGGAGAAACTACTAGCTAAAATCTGATGTCAGGACATTTACAGGACTTTAATTATCTGTACCTTTCAGGATGCTGAGTTGTAGCTTGCTCTGTTCAGGACACACTAGACCTGTGGCAGAAACTCCTTAGGTTCTTCAGCAATTCCCTACAGGTGGTGAGCATGGGCCCTGGGAAGAGGTCAGAGGTGAACAGTGAGGTTTGGTCTGTTCCCTAAGCTCAAGGAGTACACCTTTCATTGTCTTGTTATTGGTTACATTTTTCTCTCAAGTCCAGAAGTCCCTTTCTGCCATTAAAAGCTGTGACTAGCAGTTTGTGATATTTTAATATTTAAAATGTCTTTATTGCATCATCAGTATTAGGTGCTTGATATCAAACAAATCAAGAATTAAAAGAGGCTATCAGCATTCAGAAAAGTCACATTTTGGTCAAATATAACATTTTGAAGTTTGACTTAGTTAAACATCAACATTCATTTGTGAATTTTTTTTAACTATGTCAAACCACATAACCTCAGAATACAGAAATTCAAACTAAGCAATATAAACCCAAGGATATGTAGTAGCAATTAAGCAGCAGTTGGAATGTATAAGTGCCTGTTAGAAGCACGAGAAAAGCTGTCCATTTGAAAGGAAGGAATCTAGGGTGTGAGTGCGGGAAGGAAGGGGAGGCAAGACTTTGTGGTTCCGATACTTGTAACTACACATGGCTTTTAAAAAATCAATCATTTTAGTTTGGTTTGTCTCCTGAACATAACCTCTGTTCATTTCTTTCAGTTCTTTGTTTCAACACCAGTGTTCAGCCATGATACCATTTCATACTACAAAATATTTAGTGACAAGGATGGCTACAAACATATTCACTATATCAGAGACACTGTGGTATGTTCCTTCCAAGATTTATCTCCTGAAAGATCATTCACTTGAGGTTGCTCAAATAACGCTCAGCTTCACACAACATAATGTTTGTCTTTTTATAGGAAAATGCTATTCAAATTACAAGTGGCAAGTGGGAGGCCATAAATATATTCAGAGTAACACAGGATTCACTGTAAGTATTGCATGAAGCTTGATGCACCATTCAGGTTTTAATTGGCACTGATGGATGGATGAAATCTACAGCATCACTGCTTTCAGTTAAGAGCATTTTTGTTACTTATTCTAAAGTGTAGTTCCGACAGCTGTGGTTTCATTGAATTACACATTCTTTAATAATTAGTCAACACAATTTCCTTTTTTGGAAAGAACATTTAGTAGGTGGTAATTTCTCTTCTGATAGTTGGTATATAATTACATTAAAAGTATAAAAGTTTTAAAATAGTAACTGGTCCTAAAGACAAATTTTCCCTCTAGCACTTGAAGCAATAAGCTAGATTCAGAAGTCCATGAGGGCAGCCCCTTGATAAGAAACATTCTTGCAGTGATTCATTGTTGTATACATTTGAGATTATTATCTGTAATAGCTATTATTGATTAAGTGATTGCTGTGTACCACATAATATAAAGTAGAAATGATAATCCCAGTTTTACAGATGAGAAAGCTGATACTTGGAAATTTAATTAACTTGGGCAAGGCTACATAGTTAGTGGTAGAACTAGGATTTAAACCTAAAATATATTAAATCTAAGATTCTTATTATTAACCTCAACATGGGGCTTCTTTCTTCTAGGTCTTTCCTTTTCAGTCCATCTTAAATAGATGGCTAAATAGACCATCTTAAAATAAGCATTTTTGATCAAACATTTCTAATCAAGAATGTGTAGTTTTTTTTCCCCTTTATTTCTAATAAAGTCCAAATCTAGGGCACTCTCTTGTAACTTCCCTGCCATTAGCTTGAATTCTAAGAGCAAAAGAGGAAGATTAGTCCAGCTTCACTGGATAAAATTTGTTTAGAAACCTGTTGCCAATCCATGGAATTCTTTGAACTGTCAGCAAAGGAGTTTAGCCATTACATGGAGCAGCCATTAAAACTGCCCGTGTAAGATGAGTGACAAGATAAAACCTAATGGGAGATTTCAGGAATAATATATTTAGGAGGTTGGGGAAAACTGAAGGCAGAAGAAGACCCTGGTATGGTCATAATCTAGGCCTGAGGGGACTGAAGCCTGAACTAGAATAGTGGCAATGAAATGCAGACGCTGAGAGAAAACTATGTCTCCATTTTTTTAAATCTTTGGAACATGGGATAGTGCCTGGCACAAAATAGTTAAATGAATGAGAGGAAGGGCAGACAGACAGTGAAGAGAGACAGAGGCTGAAAAGGTAAGTCAGTGGCTGTGAGGGAAAAGGGAAGGGAAAGAGGGAATGTGGACTCTGTTCTAAGTGTTAGAGACAAAGACAATTGAGAAACCTTTGACATAACAAAAAAACTATAGGAGGCAGTTTGGAAAAATCTGAGTAGTTTATTCACAGGTAGTTTGAGATGATGTGGGAAAAGCGAGTATAGTGATGTTTGGAGTCCTATGAAGTCAGTAAGACATTTAGGAGGATGCTGGTTTAGAAGGTAAAGTTAATAGTAGGAATCAGGTGTATCCTGTTGCCTTTTCCTTTTACTGGGGGTTTTCCCAGGTGACTCAGTGGTAAAGAATCCACCTGCCAACGCAGAAGACACAAGTTCTATCCATGGGCTGGAAAATCCCCTGGAAGAGGAAATGGCAACCCACTTCCGAGTTCTCACCTAGAAAATCCCATGGACAGAGAGCCTGGCAGCTACAGTCCATGGGGCCCCAAAGATTCAGACACAATGACCATGCACACTGGTGCCTTTTACTGGGAATAATAAGGTTGTTGTTTCAGTGAGGATATACAAGTACTTGGGTGAATGAAAAGTTCTGAGAATTAAAAATAAGAAACCAAACCTAAAACTTTTAACATTTTATTGTGCTCTTTCTAAAAATTAAATGTCAGTTATTTTGTTATATTCAGATGAACTCACAGAGGAGAAAATCATGCCCATTAAATTGGATTTCCCACTTTGTTAAGACAGGTTAGAACTGGGACCGAGATACTTAAGTAACAAGCATGCTCTCTTGTGACTTGTTTTGCTTCTGGGTATTTAGCATGCCCCTTTGTGTGGTATCCTTGGGTAGATGAGTTTCCTGATTTATAAAAAAGTGATCTACTGTCAGTGCTTCTGTAAACTAAATTCAAAACATTCAAAAATCATAGAAAAAATTAAATAGTATAGCACAAAGAAATCAGTAAACTGTTAATTATGGATTGGAAAGAAGTGATATTAATCAAACATCCTAGCTTAACCAAAAAAGAGTACTCAACATAATTTAATATTTTGCCTATAATTTATACATATATTTGTGTAAATATATTTTATATATGTATAAGTCAGAGTACATAAAATTCAGAAGTATGAACAGCAACAGTTTGTGTACATAAGCACCAATTAATTGCTTCATTCCATTAAAGTTGGACTATATTGTTTACTATATATGAGGATGAGATGGCTGGACGGCATCACTGACTCGATGGATGTGAGTCTGAGTGAACTCCGGGAGTTGGTGATGGACAGGGAGGCCTGGCGTTCTGCGATTCATGGGGTCGCAGAGTTGGACACGACTTAGAGACTGAACTAAACTGAACAATTCTATCACCATTTAGCCATCAATAATTATCTGGTAACTTCTGAATGTATTTTCAGGTTTTATTCTAGCAATGAATTTGAAGGCTACCCTGGAAGAAGAAATATCTATAGGTAACTTATGTCAATTCATTCTAATATTTTTATATATTGAAATTTGAATAAAAATCTATCAGAGTCCTCAGAATGTATAAAATATTTTTAAAAAGCTGAAATGTAATAAAATTAATTTATGAATTAAAATATTCAGAGAATGTGTATACTACATCACTATAAAAATATATGCCCTAACATACTAGCTAACCAAATGTTTTCAAAAAGAAAAATTAAGGAATTTTAATGCTGATGTAAACATGGCATTAAACATTTCAACTAAATTTAGAGGTAATTGAGAAAATTCATGTAACCCTCGTTCATCAAGTTACTGCTGTATACCATGCATTGTGTTTATTCCTGTAATGCGTGATTTCTTTTAACATGACTTGCTTTGAGACTATTATGATTAGAAGGAATTCATCTCTGTTCATATGGTGATTGGAATAGTGCCCTGAATAGTCCCTTCTGGATATGGAAGTGAAAACAATAGCTTCCATGGGTTGGTGGTCTGCTATAGGCCTTGCACATTTTTATCTGCTTGATACATGTAATTTCATTTAATCACGACAACAACTCTATGCAGTCAGTGATGTTGCTGGGCCAGGATTTATACCTGGGCATTCTGAACTTGACCCCTTATTGCTAACTGCCTACCTAATGTTTTCCAAGATCACACCAAAATATAAATGTGATTACTACTAACTGTAGTGAGAAAATAAATTTTTCCTTCTGCTGCATTCCTCTGTTCTCTTCTGGGTCATAGCTTTTCATATGTTGAGAAAAATCCCCCTCTGAGGATAGCAATGACTGATCACCCTCTACCATGCTCAAGGCAAGTCGGGGCAGCAGTAGAAGGAACACTGCAGTGGCCACAGGTACACTTACCAGCCACATCAGGACTCCACCTCTGGCTGCATCCTGGCATAAAACCACCTGGTCCTCCCCAAATGAGACTCTGAGGGTTTGGGGTAAGGTCTGGGAGTTGTATGTTAAAGCCAACTACTCAGAGAGTTTCCCCAGAGTGGTAGGTACAGGTTGGCTTGTGTAGGGCCATTTTGAGGGGGCATTTCCAAGAAGAGCTTCCATGAACCCAGATTTCCTGCCAAATAAAATGAAAGGCATGAGATCTACTGAGAACCATGTTTGTTTGGCTTTTTTCCTCCCCTTCTAGATATATGATAAGGACAAGAGATCCCCTTTTTGGTGATACTGTCAAATCTTTATTGTCTGTTTTGCCATGGGAGCACACATTATAGGTATTGAGAAAATTCATGTAATACACATTCATTAAGTTAGTACTGTATACCAGCCATTGTATTTATTCCTATAATGTGTGATTTATTTTAACATGACTTGCTTTGAGCAGATGGGAGAGAGATGGTACATGGGACATGAAAGAACTATGCATTCTCAACCACTTTGTAAAGTAAGAGATTGATAGCTATGAGAAGTGACTACCTCGCTCCCATTTGAGGTGCTAGATATTTCTCCCACCGCCAGAAAACCGCCGAGGGCTTCTCCCTCAACGTCTGTGCCTATTCAGGCAAAGATGGATTGAAGATCAGATAAATCAAAATACTGTGATTCTCCCTTTACTTTAAATGATGTTGGCAACAGAAAAATAGTGAGCTTGATGTTAATATGTAAATCAGTCATTTTGCACAGAGTAGTACATTTTGATAAATACAATCTCAAAATTTCAGCTTTTAGTTTTATTTTCATTTCCCTCCAGAATTAGCATTGGAAGCCATTCTCCAAGCAAGAAGTGCATTACTTGCCATCTAAGGAAAAAAAGGTGCCAATATTACACAGCAAGTTTCAGCGACTATGCCAAGTACTACGCACTCGTCTGCTATGGTAGGTAACGGACCTAACACACGCTCTACCTCCTCTGCCTCTTTCCTTGTTCTTGTCACCATTATCTGATCAATCCTTAGCTACAGGTTATTGAGCACCTGTTATATGTGAGGACCTTATCTGCCTTATCTTATCTAATGCTTACGGGAAAAAATGTAAGGAGGTTAGGAAGGTATTATTATCTCCATTTTTTGCAGTTGAGGAAACAGACCTTTTGTAAAAGGTCCACACTGCTGGTAAGCATCAGAGCCAGATGGGAGCAAGAGTTTCTTGGCTGTAAATCCCAACCTCATACCCACCATGTACCACAGCACCATGACGTTGTATTGTGAGAGCAATATCATAAAAAGAAGCATCCTCTGATAAAATGGTTCCTGGACTTCAGCCCCATTTGCTTGGAGAAATGACAATCTCCTATAGCCAGGGAAAGAAATCTGAGCTGTTTGTCTTGGAGGCCAGCAATTCTTTGAACTATAGCTTCCATGGGTATGGAAAATAAGCTTTTGTCACCTAGTATATCCTTTCTGAATTTGAGAAACATGAAAAGTAATTCATTCAAGTATTAAAAAAAAAAAGCCCATAAAATATACCAGATGTTTCTTGGTTGTTTAGGTTACATGTCCATTTAACAAATAATTTCTATCCAGATAATTTTATTTTATGCATAACCTTTCATTTGTATCTTGAACGCATAGCAAAGCTGGGTTAGGCAACCAATAAATCATTGAGATATGTTAGGTCCTTGCTAGTCATTATGGGGATTTTGGAAAACTGATCTGAAACGTATCTACCCCTCCATTCTTTGTTCTGACACCCCTTCCCCCACCGTTATTAATCCCTGAGTTTCCCTGAGAGTTCAGGGTGGACAGAAAACAAAAGGGAGTTATTACAAAACATAATGCCTTTCTTATTTCTGGTGTCAACTGCTGATATTCAGGTGGGCAGCTCAGAATATAAACAGAATATCTGACTGATTTCAATCCCTGCTCAGTGTAGAGGACCCTGAGGTTCCCTTTACTTGCCAAAAGAAAGGTTACCCTGACATGCCCCTTCTTCAGTCCAATCACCTGGGCCCAGACCCTCACCCCAGCTCTTTTGACTATGTGAAAATGAGTAAGCATTTTAATTCAAATGCTCCCTTCAAGATGGCACAAGATACCACTTTAATACAACACTTTCACAAAAGGTTTGGTCTGTGGCATCTCTGTAAAGTCAAAAGATTGTTGTTCATGACCATATGTGCTGATTGTGGCTACAGCATTTCAAGGTATACGTTAAATGTCCCTCTCAATTTATGTGCAACATTTTTCATCCCAAGCTACGTATTCGTGCAGCATATATTGAAGCTTACATGCCAGGCACAGGGTATCATTGAAATAACTGTCCTGAATCATCTGGTTGTCTATTTTCTCTCCTGGAGGCAGAATAAACTTTCTTTTCATCTTTATATTCATAAGGCCAAAAAAGAATGGTTAGTGCATGATAGACGTAGAATGTTTGTGGAACGAACTTAGGTAACTAGGGGAGATCAAAACATTGCTGCCTTTTGCAAAGCACACCCCAAGCCTCATTTTTATGCTGATATTTGTTGTTGTTCAGTTGCTAAGTTGTGTCTGTCTCTATGCAACCCATGGACTACAGCAACACCAGGCTCCTCTGTCCATGGGTTTTCCCGGACAAGCATACTAGAGTGGGTTGCCAATTCCTTCTCCAGGGGATCTTCCCGACCCAGGGATCAAACCTGCATCTCCTGCATTGACAGAGAGATTCTTTATTTCTGAGCCACTAGGGAAGCCCTTTATGCTGATATATTTACTGATAAAGACATCAGTGACCCTACTCATACAAACACATTTATAGTTTATGTATTCTGCATTTGTACAGTGCTTTAATGCTTTTTGAAAGCACTATACCACTTCTTAGTGTCTTCCTAAGATCTTCTTGAGCCTAAGTACCCCCTGAAGAGTAAGAAATCAAATACTAATCTCTCATCAAAAGTTGGTGAAAGACTCCTTTCTGGAACTTGAATCGCCTGACTTTTCCACACTCACTCTTCCTCGGCAGTATGGTAATTTCCCATTTAGCAAAAAATATACTGTGTGGGAAGCATCACATCGTCTGGTGTTTTTGAAGCTCCAGTAAAATGAGTCACTGCACCATCATAGGAAAAACCTTGAAATCTTCCCCTTTAGGACTAAGAGTAAAGCTTCATTATGTAACTTCAAACTCTCTGAGAGAGATGGTGAGTAAATCCCAGATAATAGGACTGAAGTAGGTAAAATCATATTGATGATGCTAATGGAACAAAAGCAGGGCAAAGAATACTCTGCCACTAGGGCCACACCTTCAGGCCACTTGTGTCAAGGGCAGTCGGTCATTAGTTTGTCTCATAGTTTGGACAAAAGATACATGCTATTTATCCCTACTGGAACTGCACACCTATGAACATCCCATAAGGTGGGTGCTGTTTGACTAAAGTTTAGAAATTCAGATTCATGTCTCATTTTCTTCAGTTTAGTTCAGTTCAGTCGTTCAGTCGTGTCTGACTCCTTGTGACCCCATGAATCGCAGCACACCAGGCCTCCCTGTCCATCGCCATCTCCTGGAGTTCACTCAAACTCACGTCCATCGAGTCAGTGATGCCATCCAGCCATCTCATCCTCTGTTGTCCCCTTCTCCTCCTGCCCCCAATCCCTCCCAGCACCAGAGTCTTTTCCAATGAGTCAACTCTTTGCATGAGGTGGCCAAAGTATTGGAGTTTCAGCTTTAGCATCATTCCTTCCAAAGAACACCTAGGGCTGATCTCCTTTAGAATGAACTGGTTGGATCTCCTCGCAGTCCAAGGACTCTCAAGAGTCTTCTCCAACACACAGTTCAAAAGCATCAATTCTTCGGTGCTCAGCCTTCTTCACAGTCCAACTCTCACATCCATACATGACCTTACATGCTAACAAAAATTACAATGTGTATTTGTACATTTTAATAATGTTGAAGAAAATCTAATCAAAATGAAAATCTCTGAAATTAAATTCTATAAAATTGAGACTCCACACAGTAAGTATTGCTGGTTTTTGAGGGAGCCTAATAAATGATATCCTTTCTCCTCACTCTCAGGTCAGATTGAGGAGTCAGGCAGGAAATCAAAATATAAAGGTTAACTGGAAAGGTTAACTGCCTATAAAGGTTAATTGGAAAATGGGACTAAGACCCCAGAATCACAATTACTCATACAAATGTGGGTGTAACCAGACAGCCTCTGGCTTCGCCCGTGGGGCCTGCCACTTTTAACACTTATAGCACACTGAGAAGCAAGTCAAAAGCATCTTCTCTGTAGGCCAAAAGATGTCAGGTGCAAGGCAGAAGAAGGAACTACTCACATCCAGGGTTTCTAATAACTTTACAAACATATTTCTAGGTATTATTTATTCTATAGTTCAAGTAATAGTTTTTTTTTTAAATATTTACAGATATTGTTAAAATGACCAATTTTTGGACTTCCCTGGCAGTCCAGTGACTGGGACTCCATGCTTCCGCTGCACTGCAGGAGAGAAAAAATTAGATCCCTGGTTGGGGAATTAAGATCAAAAAAAAAAGAAAGGGGGCCAATTTCTGCACAGAGAACCTGAATTCCATGTCAAAATATATGGTGGACACTGGTTTGCCACTCAGACCTCCTACCTTCAGGACTGAGTCGTCATTTCTCCAGCTGCTGAAAGAGCTGGTGGCTAAAAGCTTACAGCTGGGCCCGCTGCACCCAAGCCAGAGATCACTTGTCTCTCAGGCCAAAACCAAGAATCACTCCGTTCTGGGAGATAAAAGGCAAACTAGTTGGTTCCATTCAAGACAGCGCCAAAGGCCAGCCAGCTCCAGAGCTCCCAGTGAGGTTGGCTGAGGTCTCTGTTGTGACTGCATCCCGCCCCACTTTCCCTCAGTACCCCCCCTTTTTTTCTCTTCCCCCACAGCTGGGATCCTAATACAGCACCCCAGACGAACTTTTGGTGCACAAAACAGACCTCCTTCTAGGTCTGTTTCATAGGGAATGTGTCCTGTCACAGCATTTTGAACAGGAAATATTTTCTGTATAAATTAATTTCTGCCTATAGCAATGAAGGGGGCTTTCCTAGAGAACCAGCTGGTAAAGAATCTGCCTGAAATGCAGGAGACCCGGGTTCGATCCATGGGTCAGGAAGATCCCCTGGAGAAGGAAATGGCAACCCACTCCAGTACTCTTGCCTGGAGAATTTCACGGACGGAGAAGCTGGACAGGCTGCAGTCCATGGAATTGCAAAGAGTCGGACACAACTGTGCGACTAATTTCATAGCAATTAAGTGAAAGCAAAAAAAAGTTGCTGAGCTCAACCTACCAAAATAAACTGAACATTGAACCAGGAAGCAAAATTGAAAATATAATCTGAGTATTGGTGAAGTTAAAGACACAGCTAAAACTGGCCCATACAGCATATCTTCCCAGAAGGCCATTTATCACTGCCGCTTCCCATTTGTGTAATTAGATACTGACTATTTAGGATCACTCTTGGAAATATATACAAGCAACTATTCTCCTATGACTGTTCTTTGACTGGGCTCTGGTCTCATGTATTGTTTGAATGTAACTTAAAAGGGAATGTTTACTTCTTTATGGGAGAAAAAAAAATAGTTGCATAATTAAAAGAGGTAACTGAGCTTGACAGCAATCATAAATACAACCAGCAATTCTTACTGAAAGCTAAATGTTATTTGAAAGCTAAGCCATGCTTTTGTTTCATCCTCTGCACAGGCCCAGGCCTCCCCATTTCCACCCTTCATGATGGCCGCACCGACCAAGGTACTGTCTCCTACATGCTGTAGTCTTAAGAAATCCTGGACTCTTGTGACACTAGAGAAAGCAAGACAGCTTCCCCACACCAGCAAGGGGAACAGTGACATATAGCTTATTGCATAGCTTTTGATTATATTGATCAACCTATTCTTTGTCAAACCTGACCAGATGAAAGTTTATTATTTGCAGTAAGAACCTGGCATAAAGCAGATGAGTTATGTAAGACGAATTAATCCTGTCTTCGCCAATCACCCTTATAAAAACACAGAAGCTTAAAATTGGAAGGAAACTGAAGATTTTTAGTACACTCTCCCTCCCAAATAAGAAGGCCTGTTTTTTTTTTTTTTTTTTTTTTTTAACATCCCGAACTGGAGATAAGTTCCGGATATAACTCCAGTTCGAAGCAGAGGGTGACTATCATGCTAGCTTTTTTGTTTTAACAGCTACATCACACTGTTGCCACGTATGAGAGCCCTGAAATTTGGAGGCTCTTTCCATTTGCAACTGCTATCAAGGCAGATCTCCTCCATCCTGTATTCGTGATATTGGTTCAAAAATAGTTCACAGCTCAAAGATGACCATTTTTACTCTCGACGGAGATATACAAGTGTATAATTGCCCTGAGACTCTTCCTGCGGTTCTCTGTTACCTTTTGATTTACTATGAGACATTGTGGGGTTGAAGTTGATGGAATCTAAGGGCAAAAAGGGACTTCAGCACTCAAGCCTGTGATTGTCCTTGGACAGCTTTGGTGACAAGTCAGGAGACTGACTGCTTTGGAATTAGTTTGGCTGCCAGCTCAATGGCCTACGCACAGGTGAAAATAAGGCAATGAGGAAAATCAGAGTCCATTCAGGAGCTCAGGACAGGACAAGCATTGAAATAATGAAACTGTGAATTTAGTTTCGTTTTGAAGTTTTGGGGGTTTTGTTGTTTTTTTTAACCTTGTGTCTAATAATGAAATACTTTAAAGAATAACAGATTGTATTTCTGAGTTTGGCTCATTTCAACCTTCAGTGAGAGAAATTTTAAAGCAAGACTAGTTTCAAATTTCTAAGTCTTTGTTTTAATGGAAATCACCATAAATGTGTAATTCTCATTTGTTCTCAAAAGAGAACAGAATCTCTGATTTGCATAAAATAATCTTGATAACTTTTAGCCATTTGAATCCGGGGAAAATAATTGCATGACTGCAAAGTAAAGGTCAGCTTCTCTTTTTTAATGAATTTCCACTTTCTTACTATTCTTCTCATATTTCTGCTAGATACCAATTTTTGTACTGATTACAAAACTTTTATCACCTCATTCAGTACTTACAAAATAGGTACAATGTTCATGTGTCTATATATGTTATATGTATTTACATGTTTTTAACTCTCAAAACCAATGAAAATTCTTTTATAGTGCAGTTCTGCAAACTTGCCCCATGATGAAATTCTCCAGAGAGGTTTATTATAAATATAGGTTCTCAGGCCCGCCTCCAAAATTCCAGTTTAATAAGTCTTATATTGGGCTAGGGAATCTGTATTTTTAATCAATTACGAGATAAGTTTTAGAGTAGCTTTTCAGAGCAGATTCTATGTCTTCTATTTATTTGTAGTTTCTTTTTGCATTTGGTGCCAAAATTTTTCATTCAATACACATTTATTAAGCACCTATTAAACCAGGCACTTTGCTAGAAAATACATCCTAAAAGTGAACAGATATTGCATTAGAGATGGTCCTGTTCTCAGGAGATTACAGGTCAGTGGGGAATGCAAAAGTGTGAACAGACAGTTACAACACAGTGGGATTAAAGTATTAAGATAGGGAAAGTAGAGATTCATGAGAGCATATTAGCAGGGCTCCTCCTCTGGAATAGGGGGTTAAGAAATGTTTCCTAATGATGACTACGTCAATCTTAAGACTCATAAATATAAGGGAGAGGTTGATGCTGTTTGGATGTCTAACTTGGTCAAATGGATTCACAATGATGCTTTTTCTTGAAATACGGGACCCACAATGGAGAGAACGTTTTTGGAGAGGTGATGAATTTTGTTTTGAATATTGAGTTTGAGGTGCTGATGACATGTATCCAAAAGGAGCTGTCCTGGAGTGACATACTTTTGGATCTGGATGTTGGAGGATTAGTTTGAGTTGAAGATAACTATCGGAAAGTTATTCATTTATGGAATACCTGGTTACTTTGTGGAAATGGATAAGAGAGCAGAGTGGGGAAAGTGAGAGTGGGCAAGGGTAGTAAAGAATGAGCCTAGAGTAAAATTGTGCAGAACACCAACATGAGAAATGGAAAGAGAAAATGAACCTATAAAGGAGACTGAGGGCGGAGAGAAGGAGAAGGACACCCTTGAGAGTATGGACTCATGGCATGCAGGGGAGAAGAGGATCTCAAGAAAAGGGAGTGCTCGACTGTGTCAAGCACTTCAGAGTGAAACAAGACTTGCCCTAAATCAATGAGCTTAACAAAGTAATGATGAGCATTAGCTTAGTCAGAACAGTTTCAGTGGAGCAGTGGAGGTAGAAGCAAGACTGAAGTAAATTTAGGTTTGCATAGGAGGTAAGTAAATAAAAAGAGACTATTTTCAATAGGTCTGACTGATGAGTGGAGGAAAGAGGTGAATAATCCTGGAAGAGATTGATAGAGGTTTAAATTAGCTTTTGAAAGCTGATAAACATTTGAGAATGGTTGAATGCTGATGGAAGAAATGTGGAGACCATGGTTGAAGACATAAAGGAGTGGATGTCCCTCCACTCTGGGTAAAGTGGAGTCCAGAGAGAGGTGAGGAAATTAATCTCTGGCCTTGTGATGAGAGACAGTGAGGAAATTTCTGATGTAATTCTATGAAAGTTTGCAGAAAATAGGGCTTTCCTGATAGTTGAGTTGGTAAAGAATCCACCTGCCACAGTTTGTAGAAAACAGTGCAATGGCTATATTTTCTCTGCAAAGTGAAGTAAAGTCATTGGACAATAACAGATAGCACTTGACCCAGATGCTAAAAAAACATAGAAGAGTTGACACTTGACATGGAGGACCCATTTGAGGCTTAGGAACTTCAGACACAGCAGATTTTCATTAAAATTGCTCAGCTGATTGAATAGCCTTATTTATCAGGTTTCCTGAAGATTCTTCACATAATTTAATCAATGAATAATATATCATAGTTAACATGATTTTAACAAATAAATCAGATGTGATCTATCATTCTTACACCTTGATTTCATCATAATGAAGAGTCTCCAAATATACGGAGAACACAACCACATATCATGTATTTGGTACTGAGCATGCTGGGCATCGAGTATACAATGATGAGTAAAAGAAGGTAAAAGGTATAGTCTGGGCTGTATCAATCCTTGCCATATTATATACTTCCAAGGCAAAACCACATAGAGAAGTCCAATTGCAACTCCTCCCTCTCTTCACAGCCCTATGAAATTCTATTTTGCTCCATGAGGTAGGAAAATTGCTCATCTACTATCCATAAAGATGCAACTCTGGACTGTAGAAGCATTAATAATCTTTTCTATTCAACTTGTCATTTCAGTAAGTCCTTAACTGGAAACAGACTAGAGAAGGAATCAAGGTCAACCCAATCAGGCAACATCCGTGGATTGTCTCAGACTTCCAGCATCTGTTGGCAAAATGATAAACATGGTCTAAGTAAATATTACAGCCACTCTGTGTGCTTGTTCCACATAGATTCCCTTTATCCTTGACAGTTCCACAATCAGAACCCGCACACAGAGAATGAAGGACTGGCTCCATTGTACTTAAGAACTGAGTATTCATTTAACTCATTTTTTTAGTTTTGAGTTTTTAATTGAAATATAGTTCATCTACAATGCTGTGTTAGTTTCAGGTGAATAGCAAAGTGATTCAGTTATGTATGCAAGCTAAGTCACTTCCGTTGTGCCCAACTCTTTTCGACCTCGTGGATTGTAGCCTGCCAGGTTCCTCTGTGCATGGGATTCTCCAGGCAAGAGTACTGGAGTGGGTTGCCTTTTTCTCCTCCCAACCCAAGGATCAAACCCACACCTTTTACATCTCCTGCATTGGCAGGAGCATTCTTTACCCCTAGCACCACCTGGAAAGTCCTTAAAGTGAAAGTGAAATTCGCTCAGTTCTGTCTGAGTCTTTGTGACCCCAAGGACTGTAGCCCGCCAGGGTTCTCTGTTCATGGAATTTTCCAGGCAAGAATACAGGAGTAGGGGCCCATTCCCTTCTCCAGGGATCTTCCCGACCCAGGGATCAAATTTAGGTCTCCTGCATTGCAGGCAGATTCTTTACCTTCTGAGTCACCAGGGAAGTCCATATATATATATATATATATATATATATATATATTCTCTTTCATATTCCTTTCCATTATAAGGTGTTACAAGATACTGAATGTATTGATAGTTCCCTGTGCCATACACTAGGTCCTTGTTATTTATCTATTTATACACAGTAGTACATATATGTAAATCCCGGCCTCCTAATTTATCTCTCCCCATCTCCTGCTATTCCCTTTTTTAGTTTTAACTTTTAAATTGCCACAACTATCTCTTTCCTGATGGATTATCCAAAGTTAAAATGAAATGTATTATGTATCTTATACAACTCATACCAAAACATCTATCCTTGTTCTAAGATTAAATGTAACACGTTGGAGCAAAATGCCATGAGTACATGAAAACTGAGAGTTAAAAGAGAAGTGGTTTGGCAAACTTAGTGTAGTTACAAGTACTCCCCCAGCTCCCCATCTTTAAGGACCACTTCTTTAAAAAAGCACAAAAACAAGGAGTCCACAGGCCTGCTGTATCTCAGAAGTCATCCAGACCCTCTTTTTAAAAATAAAGCTACAAACGTCACTTATTATTCAAAAACCTAACTTTTCTCAGGAGATCAATGGATTTGTTCAGTTAAACAGCAGTTTTTTAGGAGATCTTTTCCAGGTTCCCCCTTTGAGAGTTCTCTTTAGGAGTCTTGGGTTGGCTCAGATGGTAAAGAATCTGCCTGCAATGCAGGAGAACCAGGTTCACTCCCTGGGTTGGGAAGATCCCTTGGAGAAGGAAATGTCACTCCACTCTAGTATTCTTGCCTGGAGAATTCCATGGACAGAGGAGCCTGGAGTGCTACAATCCATGGGGTCACAAAGAATCAGACATGACTGAGTGACTAACACTTTATGATGAATGACAAAGATCATAGTGTGTATATATGGTTGTCCTACTAAGATATATAACTACCTTGAAAGAAAGGATTTGAAGGAATTGATTGCACAGTAATTTAATTACAAAAAAAAAAAAAGAATATCCTATATTAAGCAAGTACAGCAGGAAGAGTTTAAGAAAGAAACAGATATGAAAAAATCACAGACTTAATATTTGATCTTGTGCACTGAAGATTTAAAAACAAACTTTATAGCTATATACTTAATTGCTTTAAATATGAAGTATCAGCAATATGGATTTTATTTCTACCACTTTTGTTTTAGTGAATATTTTTTTCAAAATGCTACCTACTCAGGGTACTTATTAAAAAAAAGGTTGAACACAGGAAAATGTGGCTGAAAAAGCATTGTTACTTCTGTGATTCTGCTCAAAATGTGTTTTGATGCCATCAGGGTCAGTTTAGGAGACAATGATTGAGGTCTTTTACAAGGTCATCCCTGCTTTAAAGCCTGTATTAAAAATCTGCTTGTCAATATGAAAATCCTTAAGCAATCCATATACCATTTCAGTTTCATGCATAGTAAATTCAAAGACATTTTAAGAAAGAAATTTTTTATAGAACTTCTATTAATTAAAAATGAACTTTTTTTTTTAAGAAATTAAAATCCTGGAAGACAACAAGGAATTGGAAAATGCTTTGAAAAATATTCAGCTGCCCAAAGAAGAAATTAAGAAACTTAAAGTGGATGATATTAGTAAGATCTTTAAAAACTTCTCATGAATAAATATGAAGCTGAGCACTTATCTTGCTTTTTAAAAACAAAATTGTAGGGTAAATATTATAGTACAACCCTATAATATTACAGGATCTTAATTTAAAAGTCTTACTGTAGCAGTAAGGTTTTATGAAATATCTTTCATATGTTTGTGAATAAGGTTGATATTTTTTCTATAGCTCCATTTCAACACTGTTTTTTTAAAAGTTTATCTAATTTTAATTTTAGAATGCATGCTTCTAGAAAAACAATAGTTCGATATTTCTAATAACTTGTAAATTAGACAAAATACATAATAAAAATCAAGAAAAACATAGTCTTGATTCTTCACAATTTACTAATTATAAGTTGATTTTATATTATATATTATTATTAAAGAAAATAAATAATGCTGAGTATAGTGGAATGAAGATTTTTCTCTGTTTTTGTTTTTCAAGCATTGTGGTACAAGATGATTCTTCCTCCTCAGTTTGACAAATCAAAGAAGTATCCCTTGCTAATTCAAGTGTATGTAATATTTTCTTTGGTTTAAAAACTATTTATTGAAAGCATGCTGTATTAAATACACATTTGTGAGATAGAATGAACCATTCTCCTCGGTAACAGTTCCTATTGATGCTGTTTTATATATTCCCCAACTAATCAGAGTAAATAAAATATGGCTATTTAAAATAGCTTGAGAAAGTTTTGAGATTTTTAGATGGACTTGCTTGCATTTGCTGTTTTGAATTTCCTTTGTGTGGCAAATTGCCTAATGTGTCAGAATACCTTTGAGATAGAGAAATTGCAGCCAAAAAAATATTGTAAATCATCTTCACATCTTATGTAATTGAGTTAGAAATGAAATAAGGGAATGGAATACATTTTGTGGAATCACACCCCAAATCAGTGCTGACCTACACACAATTTGCTTAAAACACCATGCATTTTTTTTAGTATATCTTATGCCTGCTTTTAGCAAGTGGCAGGTGGCAGAAATGACGAAAAACCCACACATATTCCTTGAAATGCCAACCCTAGATGTATCCGTTTTGGGGAATAGGAGGGGCTGTGTCCCAGAACAACTTCCTTGTAGCAAACCTCTGGGAAAAGCCTGGTCCTCTCTTGATTCTGAGCCAGTTCTAATGCCGCTGGTATTGAAATTTTATCATACAAATGTACTGGGAAATACTAAAGGCAATTCTTGGCCCCGATGGGAAGTTGAGTTTCACAAAAACATCAGAGATTCTCTTTCTTTTTTCCCCTTAGGTATGGTGGTCCCTGCAGTCAGAGTGTAAGGTCTATATTCGCTGTTAGTTGGATATCTTATCTTGCAAGTAAGGAAGGGATAGTCATTGCCTTGGTGGATGGTCGAGGAACAGCTTTCCAAGGTGACAAACTCCTGTATGCAGTGTATCGAAAGCTGGGTGTTTATGAAGTTGAGGACCAGATCACAGCTGTCAGGTGAGCGCCTTCTCATTCAAACAGAAACTGTTGTCAGCAAAAGTTATGCAATAACTTCTGGGTTTCTCCATCCTTAATGCCTTAATGCTTTTTGTCTGTTTTCCTAACATCATCTAAAGCTATCATTAATCATCAAGGGATATTTTTACCCAATATGAGAAAAAAATTATTCACAGAAAAGAGTAGAAAAATAATTCGTAGTGAAAGATGATAAATACTCTCTTTCCATGGTTTAGTCATTCTAATAGCCTTTCATTAACATGGCTCACAATTAACAGAAAAATTTGTATAACTCTAGGAATGGTCTGTAGAAAACCGGACATCTGAGTGCTCAAGCCTTGTGGATTCTACCTCATAAATTCAGAAATGGCTCAAGATTTCATCGGCACTATGCACTTACAGATACCAGACATTCATTTGTAATTAAACTATCATATTAGCAAGAAAGTGTTTTCCTACTTTCACTTGACCAAAAAACAATTATTTTATGTAACGGAAATTACATTATGAAAACGTTTAGAGGAAATACAGATTTATAATCTGACTTCTTCCCAATTACATTCTCAACCACAATTTATGGCTCAATCATTTCTTCCAGAAAAAAAAAAAGAAAAGATTCACCAAAATTGTTCCTAATTTGGAAGCACTGTGCAGGATTCTTCTGGATATTTCTTATAGCTGTCAGGTTTCTGTTATTATGGTATGAGTAGGTGACATTAGAGAATAGTAGCTTGTAAATGTAAAAACTAACAGTCTGATTGCACTCTTGGTCATGGATATACGTGCATGCATGACAGCTAAAGGTCAAACAATGCTTCACAGAAAGAGCAATTTAGAAAATTAATTAGTATGTTTCTTTTATCATCTTAATATCACTAATGGTTATTGATTTCAGTGTAGCACACAGAACACAGACTGTATTTAACAAATAGGAGCCAGGCCCAGACAACACTTTTCTGTATTTTTTGTCTCTAATCAAAGCAGAAGAGTTTAGACTCACAAGTGATATTTTTTTAAATAGAAAAGTAATCATACGCTTTTAAACTTTCATTCTGTGGACACTAATTACACACACACACACACACAAACATTCAATTAAAAGCAAAGTCTATTTGGATAAAATCTAACAAATTAATAAGTAAATTATTAAATAATGTTACACAATCTGTAGGCATTATTCACACTTAACTTCTAGGAGGCTCTGTCTTTCCTACTCACCCAGATTTTTGGCCTTTCCACTGTTTCAACTTTTTTGAGAGATACTTCTGTGTGACAGAGAGTCATAGGAAAGGTAATTCAAAGAAAAATCCCAAGATGCAATGTCTCATATAAGACTATGGTATGCCTTACAAATATTAACGCAGCTATCAGCATTATAGACTTAATTCTTTTTTGGCTGTGTGTCACACTTGTTTGTATTAAACCATGCAATAAAACACCAGGGACACGTAATCGTGGGACAATATCAAAGGACAGAGCTATAAACTGCGGTTTATAATTCAACTTTCCAAAGTTGGTAGAGCTAAAAAGTGATTTGTTTGGTGTTGATTAAAAACAATCATTACCATCATACATCATTATATGTTTGTGCATTTATTTATCACCAAAAATGTGGCATTCAAATTTAAGAGGAATACCTCAAGAAACGGAAGAGATAGAATAGATAACTTCTGAAAGTTTTTCTTTGGATGAATTGAAAATTTAAACCTGATATCCATGCATTGACCTTAACATAAATTGTTATTTCTGTTCAACACATAGAACAGGAAGCCACAAATTCTATTGATTTTTCACAATAACATAAATGACGCTTAGAACTGAAATGAAGATTGGACCAGAGGCTGTAACTGTCTACCTCTACCTCCTCTGAGCCATTTTTGGATGGAACCTGAAGAAAGTTTTTGTACTGTAGATCAGACATATGTTCACTCATTGACTCAGCCATTCAAGAGCAGGTGAAGTAGTATATGCAATTACAATACTCTGTATAAAATCATGCAATTTACAATCTCAGCTTTCGGTGCACTTGCAGTTTCTGAAGAGAGAATAAACCACATGGAGCTTTCTGTATTTGCCTCAGTGAACAGGGGTGTCTGTGTGGCCCATGCAAAGTGCATCTGCAGCAGTGGAGATGCCAACTGGCCTTCACCTTGCTTGAAGCCACTATTCTGCCAAAGTACAAGGGAGGCCTGGAAGCCTGATGTTTTGAGAAGACAAAAGCTAGAGAATAGATTCATAGTGATAATTCTGGAAAGAATTCAATCACATATTTTCCAGAGAAATATTTTAGGAATCAGACCCTGAATGTCTGACCTGAAGACTTGGGATTGTAATCCCTCTATGGTAGCCCTCCAACTCTTGTTGCTGTCTTTCAGTCACTAAACTGTGTCTGATTCTGCAACCCCACCAGGACGTAGTCCTGGTGGGGTTGCAGTCCCCAGACCGTAGTCCACCAGGCTTCTCTGTCCATGGTCCTCAAATTACCTCTTCCTGCAAAAAAAAAAAAGAAAGAAAATGAAATTTGTTTCCTTGAATCTCTTAGCAAATGCAATCAGGCTAAATTTTTTACATAGCAAAAAAATCATATGTACATATTTGAAAATACTAGTAAATTCTAGTCAAGGTTGAGAAATAAATTCAACGAAGCAAAGCAGGGGGAAAAAAAGCCCTACAGCTGCACAAATTTTGAATGCCCCAAAGGAAATGCATTTGAGGTCAAAGCTTAAGTAAAACTGAGACCTATGTTCTTCAGTCTCCTTTGCAAGTGGTACACATGCAAGGTGGTACACATTCAGTAGTTACAGGGTCAAATCTGTTCATTTGGGGTAAGTTCGGCACTTTAGACATTCCCACAATTTTGAAACTTTATATAACTTCAGGGATAGTGGTAAGAAAGAATTATATGAGAAACAATATACTGTTATACATGATACCAATAAAAACATTTCCAAAATAGAATAATAATCAATCAATAGGGTTTCAAACTGATCTTTAGCCTAGGGTTATTTTTAAGAGAGAAAATTTGTAATGTCCAGACCAGTCTCCAAAATTAGAAAAACATGCTTTTTCCCCTGTTATTAACATTTGTTGATTTAACTACATTATTGGCAGTATTTCTGATAACCCTCCTGAAAGCTCTTCAGAATTTTGGAGGTAAATTTTATAAAGCTTGGTTGATCTCAAAGTGCTCAGATTATCTAGCTAACCTTTAACCTAGTCTTGCCACATTAAGTGTTAATGTTTCATTTCCATGTTAACTATTGCGCTATCATTTCCTGTAAATGTCATCCTTTTGGAATAAACCTAGGAAGGGAGCTGTTAAGAATTTCCTGTTCCCATGTATCACCTGTTATTTGCTTTTACCCCAGATGCAAGGCAATATGATTGCTAGCTTCTGGGAGATCATAAAATCATGATTGATTTTATGGCTTCGAACTGGCTTCAAGCACTAGCAGCAAGATTGCTTTGTTTGGTTTTTTGTGTGTGTGTTTTTTTTTTTGACAAAGAAAGTGAACCTTCTTTTCTTCCATTTGGCTTTTGAAGTTTGTGGGCAAATTGCCAAAATACCACAGTTGACAGCCCGTTTTCTCTACCTACTGTGAACAAGCATCCACACAGGTAGCAACTCTCCGATTGCTACTGCATTTCTCCCCTGAAGACGCCTCAGTGTCCTTCAGAATTAGTGTCGAGTAAGCTGTGACTGACGGGGCTTCTTCCCATCTGTTTGTCCCGGGCATCTGCCCAACTCCTCTGTGCAGCAGAAACGTGCATTTTGAATACATGCAATGAGCAAAATGGTTGCTGTGAAATCCCTTTAAGAAATTCCATTATTCAACTAACGCAAATCACTCCATTCTAGTTCCAGAGAAGAATGAGGAAGGACATTAATGTCACTTAAGGCAACCAAAAAAAAAAAAGTTTTTCTGGTCATGAGTGTCACTTTGGTCTCATCCCCTTCTTTTCCTTCACTGTCCCATCCAGGCCTCTGTAATGGCTCATTCACTTTGCTTTTTTCTTCCACTGCTTCTGTTTCTTTGAGAGTTTCTTCTATCAAAACACTCCCTAAATAAATCACAATGGCTCTCGAACACCAGCCTTCAGGTAAGCATGGAGTAAATTAGCCCAAAACACTCTTGCTTTGTAGCAGCAATGCACTTAGATTTCTGAGAGTTTCCCAGGACTTTCTGAAGGTCACCATTAAGCATGGCCCTTTGCTCCTAAGGAGAGATTTGTCTTCAAACTTGATTTCAAATGGAGGGTCTTTTGTGATGGAGCTTGAATGAATCATGTTCATATTCTAAAAGATACATGTAGTTGTCCAAACCATGATAAACAGAGGGTATCTAAATATGATATGAGAGAGGGATAGATATTTTTCCATGGATGGATGTGACCAAAAATGAGACAGAGATTATAATGTGTGCGTGTGTACTAAGGCTTCAGTCGTGTCCAACTCTTTGCTACCCTATGGACTGTAGCCTGCCAGGCTCCTCTGTCCATAGGATGCTCCAGGCAAGAATATTAGAGTGGGTTGCCGTGCCCTTCTCCAATTATAATGCATGTCAACTTAAATAAAAGGTTAAAATGAGGCAAACTCAAAATTGTTTAAAAATGAGTTTATTCAGGTATAGCAGAGGAACTGCAGTTCTAGACTCACAAACTATTTTAGCAAGCTATAGGCCAGTTCATTGAGGGTTTGGGATAGGCTGTATTATAGGCAGGGAATATAAGGAGGGAAGAGTTCAGTGAGAGTCTGTTAAAATCAAAAACAGAGACAAACTTTGACTACTACCTGGGCAGATAAAACTAGTCCCATCACACAAAGCTCAATTCAATGTATTTTGAGGAACTAACCTGACTTGGGTTATTTCTTGTTCTGGTCTCTGGAAACCATAAGCAAAACTTTCCAAGGTTGATATGAGGCCAACTCTCTATCATTTAAGAAAATTTCAGTAATATCAGTTTTCTGTACATCAGGCATATATGGAAATCAGTCTCTTGCAGTCCTGAGGGCACTTGTGTGTGATTTTCATTTTTATTTTTCAGTCCCATTTTAGATTGAAATTCTTTCACATTAACACGTAAGCAAACAAAATCATAAGAAATTAATAAAATTTAAAACAGGAACAACAAACCCTCTTTTTTTTTCCCCAAAAACTTGCAGATTTGGAAATTTGGTTCCACTCAAAATACTATTTCTTCTGGTGTTACTATGAGCCTGTCTCTCTCTCTTTTTTACTTATAAATAATTTAACTACATTTAATATCAAACTCAAAAACAGGTAGCTGTAGTCTGAGAACCTGAACTAACCATTTACTTCTTCAGTGCATTAAAAAATTATTTCCCCTTTTGATCAATATTCATTTGCTGACTATGAGCTTCTTCACCTGAGCCCCAAGTAACACCAGGACAATTAGGGTAGGAGGCCTTACAGCCAGGAGAGTACTACTCAATAGATGTACCAGAGAGTTTAACAGCTCCTTTTATCCTTTGCAGAAAACACAATAATATTATTTTAATTATTTGTAAATGCAACCTTATTATGCATGTGTTTAAACAAAGAAAATGTAGCATTTCTATTAAATCTTTGGATTAAATATGCTTGTGTAATGAAGTAAATGTCATGTGTACACACTTAAAATTCTAAAAATTTGTTTCTTTTACTTTAGAAAATTCATAGAAATGGGTTTCATTGATGAAAAAAGAATAGCCATATGGGGCTGGGTGAGTTGTTTTATATGTTTTATGCCTGTTATTTGGTTCAGCAATCATCATTTTCTAAAGTGTTCGCTTATAAGATTTCTCATGAAATGTTAATGTTGCAACATAATTTGATCTGTCAATGGAAACAGTCAATTTGGATAATCTGGGCTTCAAAGTGGTGGCTTTCAGCGTTTGTTCCTTTTTTAAAAATCATTTTATTTCTCCTTTGTATAGAAAATTAACTCATAATTGATACTCTTTCACTTAATTTCTGCTATTAGAGTATATAAAACTAAATCATATTTATCAGAAGTTTAATTCCCTTTGTTTTTTTAGAGTTAACATATTTCTTTTATACCTCATCATTTCATTTTAATGAAAAGCTACAATAAAGTTGAAAATTACAGGAAATTTCAAAGTATAAATTCCTTAGGACCCAGTCTATCCTAGTCATATCTTGGCTATTTGATTCTTATTTTTGTAATCAAAATTTTCCCCTGAACTAATGTTAATTTCTGCTAACTGGAAAGAAATAATTATTTATTACTAGTTATAGGTCGTGGAGATCATTTCTCAAGTTTGAGAAACTATACTGGTTTTCTAAATACATACTGAAAAAAAGTGGCGACATTTACCAGTCTTGGGCAATAAAGTCACTGGAAAGTTCAGAGAATTATGGGAAAGAGTTTAGAATCGCCTATTATAAATTATGATAATCACCCTTCAAAGATTTCCTGTTTCACGTTTTGGTCTGAATTTGTACATTTGCAAGTCAATTTGCAGCCATTTGTGCTTGGGTTGTTTTTCTTGGCTGTTTTCTGAGAGCGGCCTGCACAAGATGGAGGGAATGAAACCCAATATTGAAGGGAATCTGCAGGATTCCTCTCAGCTCAGTGACCAGATGAAGAGCTGTTATGAATTTGTAAAAAGTTTTTACTTCAAGCCATTTGGTCCTTCTTAAAACTATCAAGTGTTAAGTATCAAAACAGAATGGAATTCAAATGGGTGGAAATAAATGAAATATTTTATACTGAAACATTTCAGATAAGACTTTTCTTACCATCCATTTTTATAAAATTTCCTAAAGTAAATTCTTGAAAGATTCACATTTTGAACTGAACCCTTACATATAATCATGAACATTTCTTTCAGAGTTTCACTTTGCTTTTACTTCAGGCTTTGAAATAACCATAAAGTGAACCTTTAATTTCATTTCTAGAACATTCTAGGTTGAAGTACTTTGGTAGAGAACCACATATGTAGATGATTTAAGAAACCCACTCATCACATAAAGGAGAGTGGGCTTTATCCATGACTCTGTAACATGTTTCTCTTCTTAGTTTTCTGTTTCTGTGACCATTATACTCTATTCCTCCTTTAAATGTTGGTGTTTTTCTGGATCTGGTCTTGATTCTCATTGTTCTTCACTTTCTTGGGGAAATCCACATGGTTTCAAAGACGAGGCCAACTGCCAGATGCCTGCCACTAGCCCCCACCTCTCTCTTCTGAGCACCACATTTCAAATGCCCGCTGATCATGTTTCCCAAATGTCTTACCGAGGCCTCAAGCTTAACTTGCTGAAGTTAAACATACTACGTTGGTGTTGTTCAGTCTCTAAGTCATGTCTGACTCTTTTGCTGCCCCTTGGACCATAACCTGCCAGGCTCCTCTCTCCATGGGATTTTCCAAGCAAGAATATTGGAATGGTTGCTATTTCCTTCTCCAGGGGATATTCCCAACCCCAGGGTTGAACCCGCATCTCCTGCATTGGTAAGTGTATTCTTTACTGCTGAGCCACCAGGGAAGCCCTAAACAGATAATAGTCTACTTTAAAACAAATCTTCATCTTTAATAAGGACCTTACCACATACCTGAGCTTCCCAGGTGGCTCAGTGGTAAGGAATCTGCCTATATACTGCCTAAATACCTGTGCAGGAAACACAGGTTTGAGAAGATCCCCTGGAAGAGGGCATGGCGACCCACTACAGTATTCTAGCCTGGAGAATCCCATGGGCAGAGTGGCCTGGTGGGTTACAGTCTATAGGGTTGCAAAGAATCAGACACGACTGAAGCCACTGAGCATGCACAGTGTATACCAAGTCACCCAAATTCATAACTCTAGAGATGCTTTCAACTTCTCCAGCTCCCTGACTCCAATATTCTATTGATTAGTGAATTCTGTCAATTCTGCCTCCAAATATCTGAGTCTATTCTCATCATCCTCACTGACATTATTTTAGTTCAAGTTTCTTTATATGTAATTTAAACCAGAGCTTCTCAAACCTTAGCTTATATAAGCATCACCTGGAGAACATGTTAAAGCAGTTCCCAGGGCCCTCACACCAGGGCATCTGATTCTGTACTCCAGAGTGGGGTATGAAAGTCCACTTGCATGGACCATAGGCTGGGAGGTACAGGTTTAAATCTTGCAGTTGTACCTTAACTAGCCTCCTTGCTTTAGTTTCGTAAGCTCCAATGTTGCTGATGAAATTATTGTTCTAAAACACAACTCTTTCCATGTTGCTTTTTCGTTTATATTGCTCATATATATTCTAGGGCTACCTGCTGACTTCAGCCTAGGGCCCAAACACATTTACTTGCATGCAAGGCCCTTGACAATCTGATTGCAACCTACTTTCTCAGTCTCATCTCCCTCTACTTTTCCCCAGACCTTATAAATAATTTGATTTGTCTGTTCCCATGAGTCAATCACGCCTGTTCAATGCGCCTCAGTGGCCATCCTCTTCTTCCATGCCCCATGTCTTCCTCTCTCCAAAATGCAAAATTTCTATTTATTCTTTTAAGACCCAACTCAGATATGACCTTTGTATGCTCCAATAGCTCTTTATTACTGCTCTTATAGGAATTACCATTTTATCTTATTTGTGCATTGTTTTCTCTCACAAGGATGTAAGCTCATCAATGGAATGGACTTTGTTTTTCAACTTTGTTTCTCAAATGCTTAGCACAGTATTGGCCATCTCACATATCTATGAGGCTGTTTAAGCTGAATTTAATCCTGTAAGTTAACGTACCTCCAATGTGTCGTACCATGAAATTTGGGGGCAAACATTCTCTGGTCTAATAATTTGGTAAATTATGAAGTCTATATAATAGTGCATATAGGTTCCATGAAGAACAGTAAAGAAATCTGTTAATTTTTTTTAATATAGTATTACCAAAAAGTATTTGATTCCATGGATACCTCTTTGAGATGTGGTCTTGAAGTCAATAGGGAGTGAAACTGGAGTCTTAGAAAGATACTTTGGCTGCAGAATGAAGAATAGCCTGATCTTGGGAGAGGGAGTGGTTCAAAGGAGTAGGAGGGATGTAATATTGGCAACAAATACCAAGGGCCTGAATTTATGCAGTGAAGAAAGGGGCAAAAATAGGTCATAGTTTTGTGTGCTCTTTTATAATATAATAAGCAGACATCTATGGGAAATTGGAGAAGGGAAAGAGAAAGATGTTGAGAATGACCATTTGGGTTTGTCTATCTATTACTGTGTTCTGTAAACATCTGTTTCCACAAAGTATTAGATACCTTTCTAAACTGAGAAATACACTAAAGCTAACTATACAATTTTTTCTTTGGCCAGTTGGTCAGTAAGTTACAAATCATACATTTCCCTCCATTATCCAGATTAAGAAGGGAAGAGAAGACATTTTCATTGTACCTTTTCATTTTTCTGGCGCACAAACCAAATTCTAGTAGCCTGGATTTTAGCTACTTAATAGATATGTACTATGCACTATGTACTCAGCCCTGTGCTTAGGAAGTGTCTGTTATGACAGTGGTTCTGACCTGGCAATTTTGCCACTCAGGGGACATTGGCAACGTCTGGAGACACTGGGTTGTCAGAACTGGGGGAGCACTACTAGCATCTAATGAGAAGAGGCCAGAGATGCTGTCAAATATCCCACAGTGCACAGGACAGCCTCCAACAGAAAAGAACTATCCAGCCCCCAATGTCAATAGTGCCAAGGTTGAAAAACCTTGATTTATATGAAGAAAAATTAAAGCAATTATTCTGACAATTGAAGAGCAGCAGGGGTTTTGCTAAATTATTAGAATAACAACCTCATTTATGGGCTTTGCTTTGTTAATATAGACCTAGCCAGGTGGTGTTGAATAAGCATTAGTTCGTGATTTAATCTTAGTTCCTTTCTCTTCCAGTGACTAATTATAAGCAATTTGAATTGCTATGTGTGATCAACGATGTAAAAGTAGGACAAATGCACCTCTATTGAGACTATATTAGACTGAATTTAAAACTTCCCAACAAGGTTGCTCTAATGTAGGGATATAGAGGAAGTGGCTTGTTGTCAGATGTCCTGCGGTTGAGTCTCAGCTCCGCTTACTCTAAATTTATTCTGAGCCTCAGTTTCCTCATCATGAAATGCAACAATAATTTCCCCCCAAATCACTGTGAGAGTTAGATGAGTTAATAGGAAAGTCATATATTAAACAAATATTGATTCTATTCCCAATGTGTTTCAGATTGCATCATCAGTGCTAGGGGGGACATTCATTAACAAGATGGACAAAAATCTCTACCTTTATCAAGTTGGGAATGGTTGGGGAGCAAGGCAATACGCAAGAAAAATAAATAGCACAGATAGAATGTTAAATAATGATTGATGAAATGGAGAAAAGCAAAGCAAGAAAGGAGTAAGGAGCGTCATACAAGATTGATGCAGTTTTAGATTAGAAGGACAGGTGAGACATTTATTTATTTATTTATTTGAGTTAAGACTTGAAAAAGGAAAGAAGTAAGCCATGCCAATTTTGGAGACAAGAAAATTCCAAGCAGGGGGTGGTGGCATTTGAGGAAGTCCTGGGGCTAGATCATGCTTGGAGAGTTCAAAGAACATTAAGAGAGCCAGTGAGCAAAGAGAAGTGGGATGGGGGAGAAAGGAGACAGAGCCTGTAGGACCACAAAGACTGTTGCAATGACCTTAGCCCCACAAATGTTAACTAGTTATTATTATTGCCTGTAAGCAAAATAGTCCAGTCCGATTTATAGCTCCCATCAGAATACTATTCCATAAATCCCTCAAAATTCTGTGCCGTTCTAAGAAAGTTTTTAAAGATATCCTCCATTTAAACAAAATGGCAAGGCATCTAAGTGCAAAGGACAAAATTCTAGAATTCTCATGGCCAATCTGCTCCGTGGGTTCTTTTCTTACTGCATCCACCCACTCTGCCTTGGAGCCCCACCCATGGGAGAACAGAAAAAAGTCAACTCGGGTGTTTTTTTTTTTTTCCTCTCTTTATTTCTACAATAGAAACAGCTTTTCTAAGCTGCCTGAGAATTTAAAGTACACCTTCTTTTGTTGTGCTGCTGCTATACTAGTTTTGCTTTTACAAATTTCTGGAGACAATGTGTTCATATCGAAAAGGTGACGATTTTATTCAGATACCACACTCTTATCTAATCAGTGAACAAATACAGATTAATATTTTTATAATTTCTAGGATTTGGGACAGAGATGTTCAAAACCCTTTTTACTATATGCAAATGCTCTAATTTCAAATATCATTCTGTGCTTTTTTGTGTTATGGGGCATACAAGAGGAAAAGCAGAACCCAGTATTATAATTTGCAGTGAACGTACTTTTCCAATAAAACCGTAAACAATCAAATTTCTAAAGGACTCAGGCTTACTCTACATGCATTTAAATCTAAAATTAAGAACAAAGAAGAAATCTTTCATTTCAGTAATAGTTGTTGCTAACCTACTAATCCAAACAGATTATTTTTATAAGTAAAAATTTGATCCTGATGAGAATTTTCACTTATCAAAATGATTTTAAAACCCACATTTTCCTTCTGTTTTTAAAATATATTTTTCCTCTATTAAAATACGTTTTAGTTCTCCTCCAAGTATAATGAAAGGAGGCCACGGTATAATTGGAGCTGCCTCTTTTAGTCTGTGTTTTGTAGCCAAGGGTCCTCAGTAAGATTCCCTGGAGATGGAAACATAAAACTGTAAACTAGTTAGAGCATTCTTTTTCTAACAATTGAATTCAGCAAGAGGGTTTAGCTGATCCCTGCGGACCATGTATTTCGTGGATTAAGACTAGACCCCGGCCACTGACCTGCTGCCTGATTTCACCCTGTCTGTCTGCTGTCTCTCCCTCGCTCTGTAGGGCTCTCACTCCCACCCTGTCTTAAGACTGACTTTTCTGTGACAAAAGATGATATGATCTCTCCTGACCTGAGGGCAGATCATTCCCAGAAGTTTGTGGTAATAACAGGGCACACCCTTAGTTAGAGAGCCATATTGTCCTCTTTTGATTTGTAGGGATGTCCTGTGTTGGGGCAAGAATAATCACATCCTAATCTAGCACAGACATTGGTGGGGGTGAGGGTGGGTTTTGACCAGGACACTGCTTAATCCATGTGCCAAGAGGAAGCATCTCTCTCCCAACAGGTAGACAAATTTGCCTTCTGGGGGAAGATGCAGCTTTATTATGAAGTTCTCTGTTCATTTTTTCATTTTCAGGAAAAGGTTCAAATTTCCAAGTGACACAGACACACATCTCCTTCTGTTATCAGAGTCACATTTCTGAATCACCTACTGATTCCCTGGTAAAGAAAAGTGATGAGTGCGAAACCTGCTTCAGACTCTGCAATTTGTATCTCCTTTTGTGTTTGTGTTCCCATTAAGTTGAGGTAGTAGGGGCAAGTAAGATTTGTTAAGGCACCAATGGCTTTTCCCCCTTTGAGCTGCTATGCCAGAAATCCTCAAAACAGAATACGTGTATACAAACTCTGGCCATCTCTTCAGTTCAGTTCAGTTCAGTCGCTCAGTCGTGTCCGACTCTGCGACCCCATGAATCACAGCACGCCAGGCCTCCCTGTCCATCACCAACTCCCGGAGTTCACTCAGACTCACATCCGTCGAGTCAGTGATGCCATCCAGCCATCTCATCCTCTGTCGTCCCCTTCTCCTCCTGCCCCCAATCCCTCCCAGCATCAGAGTCTTTTCCAATGAGTCCAGTCTTCGCATGAGGTGGCCAAAGTACTGGAGTTTCAGCTTTAGCATCATTCCTTCCAAAGAAATCCCAGGGCTGATCTCCTTCAGAATGGACTGGTTGGATCTCCTTCTCTTAAACTACACAAAAGGTTCTTGTGTCATTCCCTTGACGTTCTCTTTTGAAAACAAATTAAGTAAATACACAGATATAAGTTTTGCCTCACATTACTGTTGTACATTGTGGAATGTATCTTGCTTTTACATTTGGAAATGATCTTTTTTGTGTGCACTTTTTAAGAGTAAAATTCTGCTTTTGCCATAGCAAGGTCCTGGTGGAAAAACACAGAGGCATGGGTAAAGAAATTTTTGCAGAAAAATTGCAGTTGTATCTATCTCTTAAACTGCCCCCTCCATATTCTGATCAGCACACCAAGTCTTTGTAATTGACTAGGATGAAATTGTTGGAACTTGCTGCCAAGAGTGCAAGATAGACATTTAATCTACCCAATCCATATTCCCCAGCTCCCATCAGCACTATTGTGAGTAGAATCATTATACAAATATGTTGGAGAGTTTAGGAGAGTGAATCTGGGACTGACTCCTAACAATGTCTCCACAGTCCTATGGAGGTTATGTTTCATCGCTGGCCCTTGCTTCAGGAACTGGTCTTTTCAAATGTGGGATAGCCGTGGCTCCGGTCTCCAGCTGGGAATATTACGGTATGGAAACATTTCATAAATGTTGCTGCAAAAACATTTAACACATAATTACTCTATATTTAAGGTTGCTAGGAAAACAAATTATGCAGTAAAATTCACCCCAGCATCACTGGGAAAAATATAATCTATAAATGAGGTTGTTTATATGATTCATTATAATCATGTTGCAACAATCAAAGAAATCTTAAGACGAAAAAGGACTCTTCCAAAACCCAATGAATGTTATTCTCTCCTAGAAACCTTGTGCCCCCTGATAAACCAAATCTTTAAAAATCGGAGCTAACTCTGTTTTTGCAGACACACAGGTGTAGCCAAACTGGCTTTTAAGCAGTTCTTAGGGAAAATCAAGCCAAGCCAAGTAATTCACCACCACACAATAGTTTGCAGCTGCCTGATACATTACTCCAGAAGTCAAAGAAACAAAAAATTTGTTCGAGAAGTATACCTTCCATGTGTGCCTATTTTTATGATTAACATCAATGCAGGATGACTATTTGGAGTTAATTATAATAAACGCACAAAAATTAGCTTTCATTAGATCTTCTTCCCTGTGTTGAGATGAAAATGAGGCAATTGTGACTTGGGAATCTTTATTCAGAGGAAACTATCCCAAATTAAGAGACCAGTGAGAGTACTAGAGGTGGCTGCATTTGTGATTTCTTTTAAAATGTAATGAGGTCATTCCTAGCTCAACATTTCCCCCATCAAAGAACTTTGGGCAGAAGTGAAAAAACTGAAGAGCTGTCCTTTCTATTGTTAGGTGCTCCTGTTTCCACAATCTTCTCCTGCATCTCTTCTCCAGGCTTGTTGAGACAACTAGCAGAGCAAATGACTAGGGTGGAGCATTACAGAAAGGAAAGCAAGACCTTTCCTCAGCAGCTCCCCCTGGGAGACTAAGGAGCTGGCTCAGACAGTAAAGAATCTACCTGCGATGGAGGAGATCAGAGTTTCAATCCCTGTATTGGGAGGATCCCCTGGAGTAGGGAATGGCTACCTACTCCAGTACTCTTGCCAGGAGAATTCCATTGACAGGAACCTAGCAGGGATGCAAGAAATCAGACATGACTGAGAGACTAATACATTCACTATCCAGCCTGAGTTATCACATGCAAACCTCATGCTCTTACATATTTTACAGCATCTATCTACACAGAGCGATTCATGGGCCTCCCAACAAAGGATGATAATCTCAAGCACTATAAAGTAAGCATTTTCTGTTTTATATATATATGAAATATATATATATATATATTTCATATGTGCTAAATAATTGTAAAGCAGTCATTCAGAGTTTACACTGCTGCTGGGTCCACAAGCAAATATGATGATCTTTTGTCAGCTGTAAAACACCTTACTAGAAGGAATTAACTCCCTTTGGATTCTACTTTTTCTTTCCTCATCCTCCTCCCCACCCCCAACCCCTACACAGCTTGAGCGGGCATCATTTATGCCTAAGGTCTCACTCATATGTAACATATGACACATAAACTTTCAGTTTTTCAAACTAAGAATCAGATGGAAGTAATGCAAATGATGATGAAAATGTGTTGCTCTGACTCTTAAATATTTATCAACCAAAGCAATACATAATTTCAGTATTGGTGCTAAGTCCATTGCACAATGATTTAGCTAGTTTTCTATTAGAACTTGCAGCAACTAAAATGTTAATTTTTCCCCTTTTCCAGAATTCAACTGTGATGGCAAGAGCAGAATATTTCAGAAATGTAGACTATCTTCTCATCCACGGAACAGCAGATGGTGAGGTTTAAGCAAGACTCTTACACATAAAAATACTGAGCCAGCATCACTTTGTTTAAGAAACATTAAGCATCCTCCTATGCCTGTGCTCAGGGTCAGTACCTAAGAGTCAGGGACATTTCCATAAGCGAGTGTGATTACTCACTGCTGACAATGTCAACTGCATGACTAGATAATTGTTGGTGTTCATTTCCAGGCAGTACATTGTCACTCTGCTTTCTGGTATTTAACAGCACTTTAACTCTCTCTCTTTGTTGCAGATAATGTGCACTTTCAAAACTCAGCGCAGATTGCTAAAGCTCTGGTTAATGCACAAGTGGATTTCCAGGCAATGGTACATAATTTCATTTTATTCAGGTTGATGGCCTTAGACCCCTAAGCTAAAAGGAGGACTCTTCTTCTTCTTCTTCTCCTTTTTTTTTTTTTTTGCTAAAACCTGACAAGAAGGCTATTCAATAGAGTAGGCAGAACATTAGCAAATGACTCTTGGATCTTCCATGAACTCCCTGAGGGACACTAGGCAAACCACGCCACCTTTGCTGACCCCAGTCGAGTCATATATTAAATAAAGGCATCCACAAGATTAGAGGCTCTTCTAGCTCAAACATCCAACAGTTCTCTGGTCCTACATACTGACTGCAGCTTCGTGCTTCAAATCCCTGTAAAACCTCAAAGCAGCCAGAAGATTCTGTGTATCCAGTAAGAAGCCATCACAGAAGGCTGTCAGAGACCTCAGAGGCTCCCAGAAATCATGCGGTTCCACTCAGAGCTAGAGAATCCTTCTATCTCTGTGTTTTCTATGCCTGACATGCGCTTGGCCCACCACAGAAGCTCATATTTTCACTGACTGAATGAATGAATGAGCTAGCTGTGAAATCCAGTTGCTTGAGGAGTGGGAAATGGAGACAGAGAGGAAAATAAGGCAAAATCCAAGTCGAGGGAGACAATCCTTGATGGTTCCATCCCCCTTCTCCACTTTTCCCTCACTTGCTTATGTTGCACAAGAACCTAGAAAAGGAAACCCTCCTTCTTTCAGAAATTTGGCTTCTTAAAATAATTTACAGAGGGTGAGGTGAGACTTTTCTGGTCTTTTTTTATCCCCTTTACCATTTTTTAAACTGTGACTCCTAAAGTGCATTCAACTCATAAGAATATAGTATTACATCAATAACCACTAGCCAACTTTATTCAGTGAAAATCATCTTACTGGCATCTCTCCAGCAATAAAATTTAAATCCATAATACCATCTCCCTGTTTTTTTTTAATAATACTATTTTTAACTCCTATGAAGGATGTTTATGGTTATACGTATTATGGATTTTCTACAATAGAGAGGAATTAGATTCAGAGGCTAAAAGCCTCATGGAATTTTTTAGCTAGAAGGCGCCTTAGAGGAAGTGAAATCCAACCCCCTCATTTTTCAAATGAGGAAACCAAGCTCTGGAAATTCAAAGTAACCAACACACCACCCCAGTTCTGGAACCCAGGCCCGGAATCCCAGGGTGCTGGCTGCTGTGAGAGCTCAACCACCCCAATGCGATCTCACATATAGGTTTAAAAAATATGAAACAATGGTGAAAGTTAGTAAAAGGGCTTTAAATCTTCTTGTTCTTCAAGTATACATGTAAATTATTTATTTATGCAAGTATTCTTAGGTATTTCAATGGTAATATTAGAAAAATTACCAGGTTCTGAGAGCACAAAAAAGTCAAAGCCGGATGCACTGTGGGTTTGCAGGAATAAAATAAGTTTCTTCCCTTTGTGTTTCAGTGGTACTCGGACCAGAACCATGGCCTATCCGGCCTATCTACGAAGCACTTATACACTCACATGACCCACTTCCTAAAGCAGTGTTTTTCTTTGTCAGACTAAAACAATACAGATACAAGACTGTATCACAATCTGAACACTTCCTATAAATGCCTCAGACCGTTTACTTGTTTCACTCTTTATGCTGTTAAATGTTGGTATAAACAAACACACGAATGTTGTTCTGAAGGCTGACAGAAGATTCAGAGGACTCAGAAGTTCAACCTAAATATTGTTTACATATTCTGGCACTCTGTGAAAGAAGAGAAAAGGAGGCCCTGCCTTTTGCTTTGGACACAAACAGTGTTTTGTTACCTGTTCATTTGCAGGGAAAAGAATAAAATCAGAAGTTAAAATGCTATTATTTTCTCTGTGTTCCTTCCTTTCAGGTTCCAGTTTCTATCAGAGAAAGAAATGCTTGTGTTAGGCAAATGCTTGAATAATAGGGTGGTCATGGAGGAGAAGAATCTAGAAGCAGTTTGGGATTTTTGTAAATAGAATTCCAAATGCTGGAAAAAAATAGCTCAGAGTGTGCAAAAGCATTGTTCAGAAATCAGGTTGGCAATACATTTTGTAGAGGCACCCTGACGTTTGCTCTCTGTGCTGTCCCTCCAAGAAATGTTTATTAAATTTCTCCCAGAAGATTTCTTATTGTCAAAAGCATTTGATAAAGATAAAGTCAGAATGTTGAATCCAGGCTCCTTTTAAGAAATGCTTCAAATTTGGAAATGTTCCTATTTTAGATTCCTTTTTAGAATGAGTAATGGTAACTGTTTTCAGATTGCTACGCCACACCAAACTAAATAAAACAAAAAATTAAACAAAATGGACATCAATAGCTAGAGAAGGAAAATGTTACGTCTATGAGATTATTCTGGGGTTTTTGTTCTATAAGTTTATTTGAAAAAGAAAAAAATACCAGAAGTACCATAACGTCTGCAATCCCAAAGGCAACGCTCTGCCAGTAACTGTCCCTGTCAATTAGAAACACAGCTAGTGTGCCATCTCTGTGATGACCATAGAATTAAAAAGGTCCACACCAGGTCACCATAAGATATCTCTTATATGAATGTTGAAAGTATCCATGAAACCACCGCTGAGGGGACTTTTCATTGGCATGGTTTCCAGCATTGGATTACCCTGGATGATTTCTCCCCACCCTTGGCTTGATCCTGCCCAGTGGTAGACAGGAGACCCTCAACCTCTGTCAGGCTATGTAACTATAAGAGGCATGGAAACTTACAGCTCCAAGGGCCTCAAAGGTCATATACCATAGCATCTTCTAGAGTTTTCTGATCTTTCTTAGTCCAGAACTCTTTCTCCTATGACTTTCTGAAATCATGCTCCCATTCAGGTCACAGAGGCCCACCTCACCTGTCAGGAAGGGCACGTTGTGGATGTCAGGGGGCCTGAGCAACATCCCTACAGATTCAGGACTGGCCATAGCCCCTCTGCACATCTATGCAACAGCTGATGCTCTGAGGGTCAGAGGGAAGCTATTGCTGTTGTCTTTTCTTCCACAGGGAGCAGTCTGCAAAGCAAACCCAAGACATTTCTGCATAATTTACTCCCCATTTGCTCTCTACACCTAGGAAATGAAGAATAGCCAATAGTCATTGCCTGACACTCTATCAAGGGAGATACCAGGGCAATTACAAATAATAAGGAAGTCTTGTTACCTTCACTTATTTTCTGTCTTTGTGAAATGTGTGAAGCTGACATTTAATATCAATGTGCAAAAAGTCATATCCAGTCTCAAGCCTTGGCTCCCACTACTGTAGAGGTAACTTCTATAAGACAGGTTGCCATTTTCTCCAAGTAGAAATCTCTAAGGATTCTCCATGGTCTGTGAAATAATATTGTGGATATTCGATGTAGAACATTGTCATCATCACAGAAAGTGCTATTCAGTGGTGCTGTCCTAGAGGAATCTTCACAGACCATATCTTGGAACATAGCATATTGCATAGACTCGCCAACTGGTGAATGATTGACCAACTCAACTCTGTTCATGGGAGACTCAGGCTTTCTACATCACTGTTAATGCAACCTTCCCTAACTCCTCAGGCAGAATTATGCAGCAGCTCCTTGGGACCGTGTGTGTTTATGTACTTATCTATCCATTCAAAAAACATCTGTCCAGTTTGTCTATATACCGGACACTATGCAAGGCTTTGAGGACGTAGAGCAGAACAAGGAAGCAATGAGAGTGACAAGGTTATTTTGTAAAATTTTTTTTTTAACATTCACATTTTGTACAGATTTACCAGATTTTTCTTTTGGCTTAGAAAATAAGAGGTACATAAAGTATAAAGATTTTAGTAGAAAATACCAAACTAAAAGGGATAATTAAACATCTTATCATTTCTATTTGCAGAAAGTGAATCAAAATAACAACTATCATTTGCCACACTTTATTCTTGCATATGGGATTTGGGAAGGAGGATGTCCCACCATATTAATTCACCCTACAGGGTATAATAATCTTTCATACACTGCAAACTCGAGATTTTCCTGCATTCATTCAACAAATGCAATTGCAAGTCCCTGATTTAGGTACTATAGGTGACCTTCTCCCAAAAAAAGATATGTATGTTAAACAGTATGCATATCTGTATGCTATGCTATACTAAGTCACTTCAGTCGTGTCCGACTCTGTGCGACCCCATAGATGGCAGCCCACCAGGCTCCCCCGTCCCTGAGATTCTCCAGGCAAGAACACTGGAGTGGGTTGCCATTTCCTTCTCCAATGCATATCTTTAGGCAGAGCTTAAAGTCTGTAAAGATAAGAAATGAATGTAACTACATTGCAAGTTTAAATGAGATCAGGACTCTGGGGGTGGGATTCTTGTATGTGTTAGAGGAAAACCATAAAAAAAAGATGCCATTTCAAAATAATCTCAAATTTTAATCCTGCCATGCTGGCCTTAGAGGTATTTCAAGAGGTTTCAAAATTCTGAGTGACCATCGTATATTTGTTAGCATGAATGAGAAAGAAGCAACAAGAAAATGGGTATCTTACTAAATTTGATACAAATGAGGGAACCTTTATTGAGGCTTAATTTTTTTTCAAATCTTCTTCAAAGTATGACATGTATGATTTATTTCCTTCAATAAACATTTTTTGAGTACCTATGTTATGCACGACAGTATTCTGTGTCCTGCAGGGGTTACAAAGATGAGTTTTTGTGACAAGTTCTCAATTTCTAGACTGTTTCAGTGAAGGCGACTTAACGAATCTGATTTTCCCAACATTTGAGCATTTTTCAGAAACTGACAGATCTTTATGCAAATGTTGTTGCCAAGCTGTTTGTAATGGTGAAATTATACTTTGACAGTAACTCTTTAAAATACATTAAACCCAGCTAAGGTTTTCTTTGAAATGTTGCCAATTAAGTGACTTTAATGAGCTTCTTGATGGTAATGTAATTAAAATTCAGATGTTCTAATTGTAAAAAAAAAAATACAGTTCTGGGAAACTTAACAGTAAAATAAGCAAATGTGAAATGAAGTAAGGCTAATTTAAATGGTGATTATGTGGTCTTCTGAGAAGATTCTACGAAAACAATGCTTTCAATTATCCTGTTTGTAAAGAAGAAAGATGGCACCTAACAGATATTTTAAATGTATCCCGTAAAGTAGATACTTTGAGTTTATCTAATAAGACAGATTAAAAAATTCTGAACACAGGCAGTCATTCCCACCTTGTGAAAGAACTGCTAAAACACTTCCTTGGTTTTAGGAACAGGTATCCTGGCATACTGAAGTGAAATAATTTCTAATTCAGGGAGAAATTAGTGCCTGAACCTTACCAAGCTATTCACGGGGGAATAGATCTGGCTCCTAGTGAAAGTCTCTACTGACCACCTGCTCAGATTATTGGCATGCAATACTAGCATGCTGGTCACAGACACTTCTTTTTGACACACAGGTAATATCGTTGGCAAGCTAGAGCAGTATGATTTCATTCTATTGGCCTCTAATTAATACTCCATTACTTTCTCCACCCACTTGAAAAATGGCCTGACAACATGTGAGTGAAGTGAAAGTTACACACTCGTGTTTGACTCTTTGCAACCCCATGAACTGGAGCCTGCCAGGCTCCTCTGTCCTTGGGGATTCTCCAGGCAAGAATAGTGGAGTGGGTTGCCATGCCCTCCTCCAGGGGATCTTTCCAACCCAGGGATCGAACCCAGATCTTCCTCACTGCAGGTGGATTCTTTACCATCTGAGCCACCAGGGAAGCCCAACTATACTGGAGTGGGTAAACTATCCCTTCTCCAGGAGATCTTCCAAACCCAGGAATCGAATCTGGGTCTCCTGCTTTGCAGGTGGATTCTTTACCAGCTGAGATACCATGATTTACAAATATTCTTTGGTGCGGCATTACATCTTTTGCTCTGTGGTTACAGAGTCCATATTATGTGCATAAGAGGGAGGGGTAATCAAGCCAAGATAATGCCACCATCGTTTGACAGTTCATCTTCCTTCTTTCATAATTACTGTTTATAGACCAGCAAAGACAGGAGCATCTTTGCTAACCATGAATTAATAAGGTTAGGCATTTTTTTTGTGTTATAGAAAGCAAATTGTTGAAAGAAATGTCTTAATGAAATATGTAAAAATATATAAAAGTTATTTCTTTGCTAAAAAGCTACTATCTATTCACTCATGATTCAATTTGTTATGGAAACATCCTTTCTGATAAAAGACATAATAGAAAATTTATATAGGTCAAAAAATTTGCTTTTATCACACTGACATTTTGCTGAATTTCCAGCTTTAAGGGACAATGTTTTACTATATGCAAGTGCTTTTTATACCAACAGGAGACAATGCTGCTCACTTTGCAAAATTGCCTTCCTTTCAAATGAATTGGCTCACATGCCAGTTCTTTTAAAGATAATATGTTCATTGTAACTTATTTTAGAGGTAATTGACTGTAACAGATTAGGGCACAAATACTAAAGTTAGATTACCTGGTTTGAATCCCAGTTCAGCCACATACTAGCTGCCTAACTGTGGTCAGCTTTCACACATTCTTTCTGCTTCCTCTTCCTTACACGTGAAATGGGGGATAATAATACTTCCTACCCCATGGCATTTTGGAGATTTAATTTAGTTGCTATTGATACAGTTCATAGTGTCTGGCATATAGTAAGTATTTGGTAGGAGTCTGCCTAGATACATAAAGTAAACCACTTTTTAGTTGGCTTCTTCAGTAAATTAATTCTCAATAAATTAATAGTTTAATCAGAAACCAATAATTTCTTCCCAGTATTAGTGAGTTTAGTAGAAATATCAGAATCATTCATCAGTTAAAAATGAATTTCTGTCTTTTTCTGAATCAATACGGCCCTTTAAAAAAAACCAATATGATGGGGAAACTCATCGACCCTAATGAATCATTTGACAATAGTAATATTGTCAATATTTGACGGTAGTAACGAAAACACCTTTGGGGAAAGCAGACCACCAAGGAAAAGTGTGCTTGAAGGACACAGACAGTTCCCTCAGCCAGCTTCACACACAGCCACAAAGCACCACACCATTCCTTCCATTCTGGTTCTGTCCTCACCTGCTGCCCTCCAAACGCCACACACCAAGTCTCCTTGCTTTTATGCAGTCCAAACTCATTCCTGTTTCAGGGCCTCGAATGTGGATTTCTTGCATTTTTCATTTGGCTGTGTCCTTGCCATCTAAGTCTCAGGCCAAGTATCACAACCTTAGAGAGAACTTCTCTGGATTCAACAGTCACTGGATTTAAAGTTTCTTCTTCCACAGCCAGACTTCCAATCACAATATCTAACTTTGTTGGCTTGATCGCACATATAACCATCAGAAATTTATATACATATATGTTTGGAACCTAGTTCTCCTACTCAAATATAAGCTCTCTGTTAGCAGTGACCTTATCTGTGCACCCAGGAACTTGATAGCCTTTGGAATAAGGTGGAAGGATCTTGATAAACCATTGCTGAACGAATTTCTACATTTTGCAGATAGAAAGGCCTATGAAACTAGAATCCTTATGTGTGATCTCACAGTGGAAACAGATCTCACCCTTTCTGGAAATGAGCGTGTAATAGAAACTTGTCTTTTCCCCTTCAAAG
The DNA here is from genome assembly GCF_003369695.1 of Bos indicus x Bos taurus. Lineage (NCBI taxonomy): Eukaryota > Metazoa > Chordata > Mammalia > Artiodactyla > Bovidae > Bos > Bos indicus x Bos taurus. Next base: position 34,145,220 of record NC_040077.1, read on the forward strand.
TGAAGAAAAAAAAAAAAAAAAAATCCCTGAGTTGCAGGTGATTCACAGTCAGGAGAATGCAGGTAGGGAGGACATGAATCTTAGTCAGAGATCTAAAGAGTTGGCCTTTGGAACAAACATTAATTGGCTTAGGAAATAGAAACCAGCCCAGTGCATTGTCCTACCTCCAACTCTCACTGCCCTTAGATGACACCACAGACCAAGTTTAGCACAAAACGTTCAGACTGAAAAAAGTCATAGAAGTCTCTGGAATGCGATCGATTATTTTAGCATCTTTCACTTTTTTTAAGTATTTTTAAGAATATATTTTACTTAATAAATATATTTTAAGTACTAGTGGTTTCTTTCACATTATAAAACAAGCATGTTTTACACTGTTTCTTTCTCCTGATCAGATAAATCATAAGTTCAAACCCAGAACGTTTGACTGGTTGGTTCTTTTAAATTCAAATTATAAACATGGAGTTATCAAAAATAAGCCAAACAAATATGTCTTTCAAAAGTTGTAAATTAAAGATCATATTTTTCTAGTTGATCATTCAACATGGGTGAATTGAACTTTCTAGGGTCCTATTGATACAGCAGAGTATGGCCTTGTATATCTGCAAAGCTGCCAAACAGAATCAAGACAACTGAATTCTAATTCTTATGATTTGAACAAGCTCCTTCTTTTCCTGAGTTTCATTTCTCTCTGTTTACCACAGTTACTGGGCTAAAGCCATGGTTTGTAAGTCCTAAGAATTAGTCTGTATTCCATTAGGTGATGGTACAAGGTAATTGCTAAGTGCTAAATCATATTCCTAAAACTGAGACCCATAAATTGGACAACTGGAGTCAATCTTGTGTTTTAATTCATTCTTCCCTCCCCTGGATCCTATCACCTTCTGGGATTAAAGTAGTTACATTTAGGATTTTTGTTTCCTCTCAATATAGATCTCTCATGGTCTCTTTTCAGGCTCTACTTGTAGATATGGGGTGAGATAATGATGCTTTATTATTTTTGGCCACATGGCACATGGGATCTCAGTTCCCCAAACAGGGATTGAACCCATGTCCCCAGCACTGGAAGCATAGAATCTTAACCACTTGACTGCTAGGGATGTCCTTTTTTTTTTTTTTTTTTTTTTTGACGAAAAATCTCATATCCCCTAGAAACACTGAGATTGAAGTGTTCTGCCTGACTTGGATGATGAAAGTGAAGTCAATGACCCAACATGGCACTTTGATTGGTGCTAATACAGTATAATGGCAGAACTAAAGAGCCTCTTGATGAGGGTAAAAGAGAAGAGTGAAAGTTGACTTAAAACTCAACATTCAAAAACTAAGATCATGGCATCTAGTCTCATCACTTCATGCAAATGGAAAAGTGGAATCAGTGACAGATTTTATTTTCTTGGGTTCCAAAATCTCTGTGGACAGTGACTGAAGTCATGAAATTAAAGGACACTTACTCCTTGGAAGGAAAGCTATGACAAACCTAGACAGTGTGTTAAAAAAGCAGAGACACCATTTCACGGACAAAGGTCCGTAGAGTCAAAGTTTTTCCAGTAGTCATGTATGGATGTGAGAGTTGGACCATAAAGAAGTCTGAGCACTGAAGAATTGATGCTTTCAAATTGTGGTGCTGGAGAACACTCTTGAGAGTCCCTTGGACTACAAGGAAATGAAACCAGTTAATCCTAAAGGAAATCACTCTGAATATTCATTGGAAGGACTCATGCTGAAGCTGAAGCTCCAAGAGTTTGGCCACCTGATGCGAAGAGCTGACCCACTGGAAAAGACCCTGATGCTGGGAAAGATTGAAGGCAGGAGAAGTGGGCAGCAGAGGATGAGATGGTTAGGTAGCATCACTGACTCAGGGCACAGGAATTTGAGCAAACTTTGGGAGATAGTGAAGGATAGAGGAGCCAGCATGCTACAGTCCATGGGGTCACAAATAGTCAGACATGACTTAGCAACTGAGCAACAGCAACAACAATATGGTAATATTCACAAAGGAATTGCCATGACCATTCACCATCTTCCTTAGTGAGATTGATTTTATATGAATTAAACTGATAGTTGAGAATCTTGTATTGGACAAGTGCAACAGATGCCTTGGAGTAGAGTTCTGCATCTCAACCAACTGCTGAGGTCAGCTAGGCAATCAGAATAAATGAAGCAAACCAAAGAGGGGGTGAGCAGGGTCTCAGTAACCTAAGGATGGGACTCAAACAAGCTGGTATGTGCTTCTAAAAGGATAACCAGTACTGACTCAAACTGTTGCTAGTGACAATATGGGCCTATTATTTCCCAACTTGATTTTTGTCAAGAGAAGCCAGAAAACTGAACTGTTAAGTGTAAACTCTCTCTCAATTTTGAACCCTTGATAACTAATTTATGAGTAAAGAAAATTCATCTGTGTGCCAGATTTGATCTATGAGTATTAATTTCTATTTAAAGTAATAATTTAGTTGCCTACTTTTGAATGTCAATTACATATCAAGTACTCCATATACATTATTCCACTTAATTCTCCGAACTGTAAAGTTATAATTTTAAATTAAAAAATTAAAATATGTGTATTTCTTATTAGGAAAATTAAATCAAGTTACAGAGTCCACTGAATATTCCTAAATTCAAATCTGCTGGGCCATGGTCTTCCTACAACTCCATGGAACAAGGACAGTGCCATTTATCAGGTATTCCAGAGGAGCAAGCAGAATGCCTTTTCAGGTGGCTTTGTTACATATTACTGCCATCAATCAATGTTCAATATAGATTATCAATAAACACAACCCTAGTGGCAGGCCCTCAGTCACTGTTAGAATTTAAGTACAGTTAATGGAGTAGCCATTAAGTGACTGCTTAAATAAACATTGGTAGGGTGGCTTGGAAAATGGAGTATGGTGCCCCTCTCTATAATTCGATGATTTCTACAGTGTTTCCATCTTGTTTCTGTCCCCAGCAAAATTTTGTGTATGTAGAGGAAAGCCGTCCAATATGTAAATCCAATTCGTGACTGGACTTAAAATGTCGTTAGCATTCCAATCTCCCCATCACCTCTCCTCCACTCATCAGTATTTCTTCTGGATATCTTCTCTCTGCCGTTACCCCTGCTTTGTATCTTCCCACACCTGTCCTCCTACCAGCTCCCACACTATGGCCATGGAGCCGCAGAAGGGGGCAGAACAAGGGGGAAGCTCCTAAGAGACCACACAAGAATGGGCCCCAAATTGGAATCGGGTGTATCTTGCCAACAGCACTCAGGCTGCCAAAGCAGAGGCTCCAAAAATAAACAATGGAAGTCTAAACCTGAGATTTATTCCTTCAGATTAGGTTTTTAGAAAAAAAAAAAATGTGGAAACTTCAAAGTTCCATGAAAATAAGCATTTTCTCTCTCTCTTGTTTTTAGTTAGTGGCTATCAGTGTATGTTTTAAAAAAAATATATATATCACACGGGCCTCCAGGTTGCCAAAGCACCTTCAACATATCCGGAGTACTTTTGTTATTTACTTTCTCAAGTTACAGTATCAGGAGCCATAAAACATTGTTTACTTAATCTTTGGTGAAAAAGCTGTGCCTAGTGAAACCTGCTACCCTAGTATCATTTCCTTGACATAGAGTCTTTTGCATAGTGTTTCCTCTTAACAAGTATTAGTAATTTGTCATCAAAGTGTTAAAGATGTGTGGTAAACCTTATATCTTAGATATTCAATATTCACATATTCCTGTGTCATAGCTCCCAGAAAATAAGTAAAGTCATGGAAACTATGTCTGCAACTGTTAATATGTATAATTTATTGAAATGCATAATCTTTTCATTGAAATTTTATTCATTTTTAAAAAAGAACTTCATATATCATATACATAGTTTGTTTATATGTTTATAAGTATAATGTACATATTTAAATATACATATGCACATACGTATATACATACATATCTATATTTTTAAGGTTCAGTATCTAGAATATATAAGGAACACTTGCAATTCAACAACACAATTTAAAAATGAGCAAAGGACTTGAATAGACATTTTTCCAAAGAAGTTATGTAAATGATCAATAAGCACATGAAAAAAAAGTTCCATATCCTTAGTCTTTAGGGAAATGTAGATCAAAACCACAATGAGATACCACTTAATACTTAGCAAGTTGGCTATTAAAGAAAAGAAGTGTCAGCAAAGATATGGATACCCTAATATATCGCTGGCAGGAATGTAAAATGGTTCAGCTGCTGTGAAAAACAGTTTAGTAGCTCTCCTAAAAGTTAAACATAGAATTACTGTACAACCCAGCAATTCCACTTCTAGCTGTATAGTCAAAAGAATTGAAAACAGGTTCTCAAACAAATACTTATATAGGCATATTCTTTGCAGCACTGATTCATGATAGTCAAAGGATGGAAACAGCCCAAACATCCATCAATAGATGAACAGACAAATGAATTGTTCTATATACACATAATGAATATTATTCAGCAATAGAAAGAAATGAAGTACTGATACAGGCTACAATGTGAATGAACCTCGAAAACAAACTACGTGAAAGAAGCCCAGACTCAAAAGGCTACTGTATGATTCCATTTTTATAAAGTATTCAGAATAGGTAAGTCCACAAGACAGAATGCAAATTAGTAGTTGCCTGAGGATGAGAAGACACTGCTTAATGAATAAGGCGTGTTTTCTCTTGGAGTGATTGAAATGTTTTGGTACTAGGTGGAGTTGGTGGTTGCACAATATTGTGAATGTACTAAATGCCACTGAATCGTTCACTTTAAACAGTTTGATTTTGTCATACAATTTAATTTCAATAAATGATTTAAAAATCTAGTTTAAGAAACTCCATTTGTAAAGATTTTCAGCATAAGTAACATAATAATTATGACATCCTTTCTAGAATCAATAGACTCAAGTTTTTCATCTAAGAGAAGAGTATATTTCAGGAAATTAGGCTCTTGGATACTTTATAAGTATTTGTTTTGATTCATCCTCTTTGCTGATAAAAGGAATATTCCGAATCTCAATTTAAAAACTTAAAATTTGTTATACTTATTTAACTGCTTGTCATTCACACTTCCATACCTCTGGACACAGAAGAGAGGAACCCATAGAATTCACTCCCTTCAGTCATACCTTACACCTTATGAGCATTCAAAACACTTAGGCTTTCCAAATACCAGATATTCGCTTCTCTGCATCTTAAATTCTGTTCTTCCAACTTCCTGCTCAACTGCACTGAGCATAGCAGTTCTTCCAAAATGACTTTTTCAAATAGCCAACCTCAAGCTGCCTCCTACTTTGCTCCTCCCATTCTGTTTTCACATCAATCTACAGAAAACTATAAGAACAAGCTCTGTTTGCCAAGACCTGTCCCATTTCCATACTCTGCTCTCAATCCTATGCTCTTTCAGTGTTCCAGCTTCTTCAGCAGAAAGTGAAATCTGTAGCTGTTGAAAAGGGTGAAAAGTCAATTGGGTGACATCTCCAAAACTCATGGAACTGATTCTTAAAAAATGAACCTCCACAGTCACTTTGGAAAGCAATTTGGCAGTCTCTCAGTAAGTTAAACATAACCCATCAATTCTACTTCTAGACTTCTTCTTTAGAATTCTAGAATTCTACTTTGCCTGAGAGAATTAAAAATAGAACCAAATAAAAACTTGCACTCAAATATTTATAGCAGCATTATTCATAATAGCTCAAAAGTGGAAACAACCCAAGTGTTCATCAATTGATGAATAGTTAAACAAAAAGTGTTATAAACACGTAATGGAATATTATGCAACCATAAAAAGCAATGATATACTGATACATGCTGCAGCATGGATGAACTTTGAAAATACTATGCTAAGTAAAAGAAATCAGATTCAAAAGTCCATGTACTGAGTGATTCTATTTATATGAGAGGTTCACAGAATAGGCAAATATACAGAGAGAAAGTAGATGAGTGGTTGTCAGGCCTTGGAAAGGGGCAATGGGGAACAACTGCTAAGGGTACAGGGATTATTTTGAGAGTAGTGAAAATGTTCTGGAAGCAGACAGTGGCAATGGTTATACAACACAGTGAATAAACCAAAACTAGTGCATCAGGGAGCCTGGTGGGCTGCCGTCTATGGGGTCACACAGGGTCGGACACGACTGAAGCGACTTAGCAGCAGCAGCAGCAGTGAATCATACAGTTTTAAAATAAAAGCTAAACTATAAAATATCTGGAATTGCCAATTGTTTGTATTTTAGACCTCTTGCTGTCTTGGCCATCTGGTGGTTGTAAATGGATTCAGACAGAAGCCAAGGCAGATTCTGAGGGGGTTAGGAGATCCCGCCTGGACTCCCACCACTGCTTTGCAGAGTCTTCCTCTACAAAGGCCGTATGATCTGGATTCTTAGCAAGTGGCTTTAACCAACTTGGTTGCCTATTCTAAGCCCCTGAATCAGTATTTGTAATATAGAGGCAAAAATATTTAACTTATTGTGTATTAGGAGGATTAGACAGTGATATATTGAGAGATTTTTGCTTTTAGTAGACATTCATACATGGTAGCTATCTCTATTATCTTAGAGGACTTGCTCCTCATCTCTAAAATATTAAAAACAATCTGTCCTTAAACAATAGAAATATTTTCAAATTATCATTATTTTCTAAATCTGTTGTCTATAATTAAGCCTATATATGAATTTCGAGTGAAAATGAAAAAAAAAAAAAAAGCAATCACCTAATTAGGTGGTTGGTACCCAACGAAATGAATGCCTATTACACTTTCATCCAGGTATGAAATCAAACATTGCCCTGAAATCATAATTTATACATGATTGTTTTCATTAATGTCAACTATCCTAAGGGATACATTTATGCAGGATAATTGTCCAGAAAGACATTAAATCAAATTGGTGCTTAATAAATCAAAGCAAAAGTTAAGATACTCAGCGAGTCACCTTTTTTCAATGTATTTTGCCTAGTGTTGAGAGAAAGAGGTGGAGAAAAAGGTATAAGATCCAGACTTTGACTCCTAGAGTTAGCTGATCAATGTTTATGAAAGAGGATGCTGGTGACCATGGACTAGATTTATGAGAAAGTAAGGGAGAATCAATGGCACCCCACTCCAGTACTCCTGCCTGGAAAATCCCATGGATGGAGGAGCCTGGTGGGCTGCAGTCCATGGGGTCGCTGAGGGTCGGACATGACTGTGCGACTTCACTTTCACTTTTCACTTTCATGCATTGGAGAAGGAAATGGCAACCCACTCCAGTGTTCTTGCTTGGAGAATCCCAGGGATGGGGGAGCCTGGTGGGCTGCCGTCTATGGGGTCGCACACAACTGAAGTGACTTAGCAGCAGCAGCAGCAAGGGAGAATCTATCTTTATAAAACATTAGGAAGGGGTTCACAGTTAATGCTCTGGTGTGCTCTGTAAAGATTAAAAAATCTTTAATTAAAATGGAAGTGAGAAATCAGTGTTTACTTCCTTTCCTCTGACAATATGGCAACAAAGAAACAATTTACTTTTCAGCCAGAAAGAGTTAGGATGAGAACACAGTACTGAGGCCATAGATTTGTTTATGAGAGCAAAGATAAATTTGAGGGGTGATTTATTACAAAATGAAATTGTAGAAATTAATTCTGTATGTTTGAAGAATAAAATAGTGAAACAATGAATTCTTCTAAATTAGATAAAAATTCTACTTAAAAATAAGAAAATAGCCTAGAGGACTTCATAAATTAGCCTTCAGTCTATGATTATATCATTTCAATATCACCAAAAAAAAAAAAAAACTGGGCATATCTTTACAATATATCTGATAAAATATGAGTTGGCAGCACCAGCACTGAGCAAATTTCAGGCAGGGGGCAAGAATGATTACAAGACATCATGAATAAGAAAAAGTGTTTATAACTCCATTTTGCATTTTATGCATTTTTTAGTATAGAGATTTCAAATTTTAAATATTTTAATGACTGAAGTTACTTCCTTTTACAGAAGCCTTTGAAAAATTGCAATGTTTTAATTGGTTCACATTAAACACTCTTAGAAGCTTGAGGGAAAAAAGTCTTTCCAGATGAGCAAGAGGTTGGATAAATGTAATGACATATGGTTTGTTTTTTATAGCTACAATATGCAAAAAATAGAAGCATAACACATGTATTCAATGATATATATGTATTTATACATATAAATATATATTCTGATATAAATTATGAGATATGATTATTTTGTATCAGTGTGATTTTGTTTTTCTCTTTCTTATTCCCTTTATGCATAAAAATAACAACTGAAACTTAGAACAATTTTAAACATCTCATTATACCCAGGATCTAACGAAAGATAAAATCAACGTATGCAAAACCATGATGTTGCTTGGTCCTCTCCAACTTGTGAGCTAGGCTGTTGGAACAGCAACAGCTAGGCTGTAGGTCTTGGAACCTTGGGGTTGTAGTGGGATGGTGGGGGGCGGATACTGAGGAACTGTCTGCTGATCTTATTACAGAATTTTCTCCCACCCAGCAGGATTCCACAGAATCACTCCAGATGAATGGGTCACCAACTGTTTCTTAAATATCTCTCAGTAACAATGTATCTCACATCCTTTGGCAACAACACCCCCCCAACACACACTGCAGTGTTCTTCTTTTACTGCCCCTGGATCCCTGAACTCATCAAGACACTCAGGAGACTTGAAAGGCATCTGATCATTATGTGCTATATACTTAATTTCAAAAGTTTCAAAGGCTTTTGTTAAATGGCTACATTTTTTTCTTCAAAGTTAAAAAAAAATCTGAGTTAATGTAAAGTTTCCTTTCACATGCTATAGACAATTTTGGGGGGTAAGGGGGAGTGAGTTTTTTGCAGGCTCACAGACTATTTTCAGAAGATCCTTCTTATGGAGTCTGCATGCATATTGAGAGGATCACCTCTGAGAAACCAAAATGGACCTCAAACCAAAATTTTCCTCATCGGGAAAGTGTTAGCGGTCACTATTAAGCCTTTCGTGACAGGGCAGAGGCATACTCTCAAGACAGGCCTTAAAAATGGTGGAGAAGGAGCTGGGATCACTATCCCATTACCTCTGAATGGTGGTTCTCACGTCCTGCCTTCATTGCAGTGGTTTTTCTGTTACCAAGACCTGGGCCTGTGCTACCTTTTTACCTTCAACTTTGAGGCCGCCATGAGTCCCTGAACTTCACTTACTTTACCCAGCTCATGTTTGATAACGAAGGGTCAAACTCTTTTACTTCCAGAGTAACTGATTGCTGCTGCTGTGCTGTGCTCAGTCACGTCCAACTCTTTGTGATCCCGTAGATTGCAGCCCACCAGGCTTCTCTGTCCATAGGGTTTTCCAGGCTAGAATACCAGAGTAGGTTTCCATTTCCTCCTCTAGGGGATCTTCCTGACCCAGGGATCCAATCGGCATCTCCTGTGTCTCCTGCATTGCAAATGAATTCTTTATCCACCGAGCCATCTGGGAAGCCCAGAGTAACTGGTGCTAATGGCCCACCCCTCCAAACTTATTTTTTTATAGTTTTGATTTAACTTTTTAGCTTGGAAACTCTGATCATGTATAAATACAATTACATAATAAAACTTCACAGTAATAACTCATCAATTTCAAAAATTATTGATATTCTGCCATGCTCTCTACCCACATATCATGCTCCTTTTTAATTTTACCATTCTTTTTCTTAGATAGAATTTTCATAAATTGAAATCACAACTCTTGGCTGTACTATTTTGACAACTGGGCATTCTTGGTAAAGCATTGGCCTTTCACAACATGGAATACTTCCACCTCCCCAGAAAGTTACCCCCAGATGATTCTCCTCTTCTGAGAGAAAACCATAATTCTGCATTTTATTTAACTTTAGTTTTGCTTCTGAACTTCTATGAATGGATTCATACTGTATGTAGTGTTTTGAGTCTAGCTTCTTTCACTCAGCATCATATCTATGACAGAGAAGGCAATGGCACCCCACTCCAGTCTCTTGCCTGGAAAATCCCATGGATGGAGGAGCCTGGTAGGCTGCAGTCCATGGGGTCCCTAAGAGTCGGACACAACTGAGCAACTTCACTTTCACTTTTCACTTTCATGCACTGGAGAAGAAAATGGCAACCCCCTCCAGTGTTCTTGCCTGGAGAATCCCAGGGACAGGGGAGCCTGGTGGGCTGCCATCTCTGGGGTCGCAGAGTTGGATACGACTGAAGTGACTTAGCAGCATATCTATGAAATTCACCCATATTGCAAACAATATCAGTTATTGTTCAGTAGAATTTCATGTTATGAATTCTGTACCACAATTTGTTCATTTTTCCTTTTGTTGATAAATAATTTGGTTCTTTCCAGCTTCTAACAGTTTTAAATAAAGCTGTTGTGAATATTTTTGTACAAGTCTTTTTGTGGATATATTTTTTCATTTCTTTTGGGTAAAACACTTAGAAGTAGGATTACTAGGTCAAAGCATAGCTGTACATTTAGCTCTAAAGCTTAACCTTTTCCCTAAGTGGGAAAATCAGTATTTAGAAGTACTATTTGTACTCTGGTCTTGTCTGGCCCACTACTCCACACTGCCTCCTACAGGTAAGCACTTTTATTAAATTCTTGTACATGCTTCCAATTTTTAAAATTACAGTGATGAGTAAATAAATATCTATTTGTCCCTTTCTGTCTTCTAACCCACACAAAAAGGTAACCTACTATATATCCATAAACTGTCCTATTTTTACCTAACAACATATCTTAGAGTCTTTCCATATTGACTAATCATTAATAATAAACGGCTTCCTCTTTCTTTTTCTAGAAACTGCTCTATTGATGGCCCCTTATAGTACTTCCAACCTGTTTCTACTATACATATGCTGCAATAAAGAACACTGTATGCCCCCCACCCCCACCCCGCTGGCCTCCCAGCCCAGCTCCCGTTGTGGCCGAAGCCAAGAGCCAGCATGTCGATGCCCCTCCATCACTGCAATTTTGTATTTAGCTTCAAGGAAAGAGTACTTTGTGCCATTGCAGCAGCTCCCTGGGCCTGGAAGGGCCCCGCTCTCCCTCATGGCTGGGGGGACACGTGCTTGCTGCCTCTGTGCTGGCCCAGACCAAGTTGGGGAAGAGGGACTAGGCGGTGCAGTCTTTCAGTGCCAAACACAGAGCCAAGGGTCGGGGGACACCTCGTGATGCCCCAGGACTTGAGGTTGGCAGAGGTCGGGCTGGGCTGGGCAGAATCCAGTGACCTGGGCAGGAGTGCAACCCATGGAGATGTTTGGGGCAGGAACTCCAGCTCTCCGAGCCTTTGGTGGCAACACAACTGCCAAACTCATTGAGCCTATGGGCCAGGCGACCATGCACACAGACACGTGCCAGGCACACGTCTGTGCTCACGGTGAGCCCAGGCACAACTCCACCCCAGGCACGTCCAGGGAGGGATGCAGGCCCTGCACCCGGTTCCTGTGGTTCTGGGGAACCACCAGGTAGACGTGAACAGTTGACCAAAGTGGCCAAAACCTGGACTTCCAGAAGCTCCCTGGACAGCGCACCCTTCCCAGTCCTCTGGTCTCTGTGGGCACTAATTGGGTGCACCTCAGGCTTCTGTGCCCCAGTCTTGGCGGGGGGGGCTTGGGGGTGGGGACAGCCCCCCAAGAACAGTTTCATTTCTCAGGATTCTCAGCTGAGAAAGAGCCAGGGACCAGAGCATAGCCCCCTCCCTCCTCGGGGGCCTGATATTTCTGGAGCTTCTAAGCTACAGAGCCCACTGGCTGTGGCAGATGGGGGTGGGGCCACCCCACCTAGACCATCTTGGGGTGGGGGTGCCCACACCCCACCTGGCATCTGAACGAATGTTGATTGAGAGAAGGGACCGACTGCTGAGCGTGGGGTCACCAAGGCCGGGCCAGAGGCCACTGGTGGGTGATGCCGTGTGTCTGTGTCCACCCTTAACGGATGTGGAGCCCAAGGCCCAGGCGCTGTGCCCCCTCCCCGATGCTTGTGTGTGTCAGTGGGGCCTGTGCCCTGCCCCACCCACGAGTCTCCTGTGTCCACATGGAGAAGGTGCTAGTCTTGGTGCCCCCTCCCGTATGCCCCACACAGCTGTCCCCTGGAAACAAGCAGTGACCAGTCCATTCACCTCACCTGGGTCCACACCCCCCACCACCACCTGTCCCCCGCCCCCCATGGTGATCACTGTACAACTTTTTTATTCACAAATTCGTGCTCCTCTCCCCCTTCAGCCTTCACCCTGGGGGATCGGTAACTTATTTGTCTGGATTCTTGGAGGTACCTCTGTGCATTTGTCCTCAGGTGGTCTTACGGATGTCTTTCAAAAGATGGTTATTTTATATGATTTGTCATGGAATTTATTCTAATAAATCATTCTTCTATCATGTGGCAAAAAAAAAAAAGCTTTGTACCTTCGTCATTACATATAGATGGGATAAATTTCCAGAATGGTGCTTCAGCTTTACTGGGCTGAAGGGTGAGAGGTATTTGTACTTTTGTTTACTATTGCCAAATAGTGCCTCAAACATATTGTGATGTGTTTTACTCCCATCAGCAATGCATGAGCATTCCCCTGGTCCATCCGCTTGCCACCAGAGTGCACTGTGAACCTGGATCTTTGCCATTTGCAAACATTTCAACCCAAGTTTCATGGGCAACTGATGAAACTAAACATGTGAAACCCCTGAACCCTGTGATTTTGTGAGGTGAGATCCTAAGAGGAATTTGCTACTTAATTTGTGGCATCAACTGAAAAACAAAAATGTGGAGTCTTTGTTCAAAAATTATTAAGAATTTCAAGATGGTATGAGTAGAACATTAAGCCAAGTGTGTGGCTCCATGCAATGGCCCAGGCTGAGAATCTTAAACATCATAAAAAATAAAAAAAAATCATAAAGGAAATAAGAGATCTTTGAGTAGACATTTACTTTACCTGAAAACTTGATGTATGTTTTTGCACACTGCTCCATATAATACTTATATTTTAAACGACTTACATCAAGTTAAAGGATGTTTCAGAAAGGCATATTGTAGCTATCCTGTGGCCATCCCCAGGTACTCTCCACACAGCCTGATGGGAGAACTCTAGATGACATCTCCCAGGACTTTCCTGCTCCCAGACAAGCTGTTTAATACTAGTTACATAAATATAGGGTCACCACTTTTCCTGCCTGACTAACTGCAATGATGGGAACTGAATACCAAGTGGAGGTTGATTTTGGGACAGTCATTGGAAGAAGATCCCCTAGTCCAAGTGGCACTTGATATTCGTCTTAATTTCTGACAATACAATGTCCATGAGGGAGCCTGAGTTCCCCTTCCAGGGGAGGAGAGGGGTACCTTATTCAGTGGGACTCAGTGCTTCTATACTCTCAGAACGCTTGCCATTAATGGTATTGGGACCCCCAAGAATTAGTCTTGTTGGGCTGGAGATAGATTACACTAGAGGAAATTTTCTGAAAGAAGTGAGGATAGTCATTTCTGAAATAATAGAAAGCAAGTAGAGTGGAGGGCTAAAAAGGAGTTTTGTGGTGAGCTATCGGAAGAGGGAATTTACTGAGATGCCAGATGCCATGTTAAGACCCTTACGTACAGTATCACAGGGCCCCCTTCTTAGGGCTGCTCCCACAAACAAATAGCATCTGCAAAGGAAAGAGAGACGGACTGACAGAGACAGAAAGAGGGTAAGAAACCTCTATTCAAAGAGGCAAATGGAAAAAAATAAAACTGAATGTCAAGCAATTCAAGAGAAATATAGCCGATATACTCATGAAGATTGAGGCCAGAGGGAAGAACAATTTGCTCCTGTGTCAAACTAATCCACAGTGTCCAGTCATTACAGTCTGTATCAGAGATAATCCAGCCGGCCCTGAGGTGAGCCACAGTTCTCTGCTCTTTCACCCCCTCTGCTGGTGAAAGGAGTCCTCAGGTCAAAACACCAGCAAGCACAGGGAGAAAGTGAAGAAAATGAGATCGGTATTTTACACAGCCGTGCTTCTCAAACTTTAACATGCACATGAATCGCTAGGAAGCTTGGTAAAATGCAACTTACTCGGTAAGTCTGGGCTTGGGCCTGAGAGTCTGCATTTTTGGTAAACTCCCAGGTTATACTGGGGTGCTTGGACCACACTTCTAATGGCAAAGCTAACATTAATGATATACCACCAGCAATTACCAGCACGAATACCGCTTCCTGAGGTTACCTAATTTCACAGAGAACTGATCTCTTATGGTGTTTAAATAGCTCTACATCCAACAGTGTAGATGTACATCCCATCCACAAAGGGAACTGTTTAAGTTCATTGGGAATATTTCTATAGTTGTCTCTGATTTACTCCTGTGCAAGTTTCATCATGCAGTTGATTATATTAAAGTGTTGGAATCTAGTTAGCAAAGGTTGCAAGGCTTTTGTTGAATGAAAGCACATTTTTAGTTTAGAAGATTCATTTAATCAACACTCATTTCTGAACAGGAAGCTGAGGCATAAACAGAGTATGTGACTTGACTGAAGCCACACAGCTTATTGATAGCAGCCAGACTAAAATCTAATTACACTAACACTGTCTCATGCTGTCTGTCCAGATGATTTCCCATTTTCCCGTTCCTCGAAGGGCATCAGACTCATAACTGCTAAATCCCATAGATCACTGAAGTCTTAAGTGGCAGATCACAAAGCTCAGTAATATGACATATACATAGTAACTCATTCTTTTGAAAATTAGTGTCCAGCTCTCTTATCAATAGAGTTAGCCTTTAAATATGCATTGGAAGAAAGAAGAAATATTAGACCTTGTCTTATTAGCATCACCCATCTTGGATGTTTAATCCTCACTTTGCTTTATCTTTTCTTCCTGAATCCCATTTTAAACAACAGTCTTAATTGGCATTCTTAATTGAAAAGTCTTAATTGGTATTCTTTAAAATTCCTCACGAAAATAATACAAATTAATTTCACATAACGTTGATGAGAAGATCCCTAATGTTTTGAGTGAGTGATTTATTATTTGGGTAGATGAAAGAATGAATTGATTATTCTATTAAGATAAATTCATTATCACTAAAGAGCAAAAAAGGGCTTCTAAGACCCTGAAATAAGGCTATGCTCAAAGAGGTTGGCCACGGACTATATAACTTCACATTCTTTTGTTCTGCAACCTAAAAATTCACATCAGAGTACTTAAGTGATTTTCTTTCCCGATCAAGAGTGAAGGTGAATTTCCAAACTTCCCTTTCCATTCTCAGCCAAAAAAAAAAAGCAAGAGTAAATAAAAAGTTTCCTGGTCTCTGAGTTCCCACCCAATATAAGCTTATTATGCAGATGAGCAAAGTGAGTGGGCGAGTGAAATCGTTTGTAACAAAAACCCATTATTCACAGATGAAAAATTTATATTGTCAGCGTAATATCTGCAAGGCTAAACACCACTGGAGAGTATATAAAGGCAGTGAGCTTTGGTGCACAACTACAGAGCTCAGGACACTGCACACCCAAACGAGGGCTCACTCTCTCTTCACCTGCTCTGTTCCACCTCCTGGTGTCAGAAGGTAAGGTTAATATTGAGTGATTGTAAGACTGTACATTCTGTTTAGGGTACAGTTAAGTGTTCGTAAGGGGGCAAAGTATTATGAATTAAAGTGCTGTTTTTTCAACTTATACTTTGTTATTATACTACGCGAGGCAGAATTGAAATGAAAAAGTGATGTAAAATGCATTTAAATAAACTTTAACATAATAAAGCCTCAAAGCGAGTCAAAGAAATAATTCAATGAAAAGATATAAGATAGAAAGAAAAACAAAGATTCAAATCAAGGCACTTATTACAAAATTTAACTAATGAAAATTGCATTTTAAAACCAGTGGTGACATTTTGAAAAACAAATATTTTTCTTCGGATTCGATAAATGTGTATACCATTTTGAACAGAAGGCGCCTTTTAAACAGCAGAAATGTGCCCATTTAGAGAGGTTATAATAGTAATTGATCCTTACCAATGAAAACGTATGGTTTTCCAGAAAAGCAAAATCAACATCATCATTCAAATATTCAAATTTCTGATAAGGCTATCAAAAAATCAAAGTCCATGAAATCAGCTCTTTGTAGATAAGACATAGCGTATTCAGGGCAGAGAAGTAATGTCATCAGTTATTGGGAATTCTGTGGATGGAGCTGAGTAAAAGCACAGATTAATAATTACTATGTTTTGGGGACCAATAGTAATAAATAAACTATCTAAAATGTCTACATTCCAAAATGAAATTTTAGTAAATACCTTAAGAAAAAAAATCAGATGGTCTAAAGTACCTATTTAAGCTCTTAAGGACAAGGAACAATTTTACAAAGATCTTCAGGGGAGAAAATGATTTCATCGTGTTTTTTTGTGTTTGTTGGTTTTCACACCTCCCCATCAAATTCAGGATCTTAGTTTCCCGACCAGGGTCAAACCTGTGGCCCCTGTATTGGGAGCACAGTGTCTTAACCACTGGACCACCGGGGAAGTTCCATGTGGTATGTTTTCTTTCACACATACTAATTAATACCTGTGAGAAGAAATTACCTAGCCAGTTTTAAAAGAATTTATTTGGCCTATGGCCCCAGTATACTTAGGGATATACTATATAATATATGTCACCTTGCCTAGATCAAAGATTAATCTTTGCAAAAGACTTCCTATTTAGGAAGTATGATTGGTACCACATCTCCTTTTAAATTTGAGTGGAAATGTATAGGTTTTATTAAAGTGCAGACTCTCTCTGTAGGCTAAAGCAGGGGTGGGAGAGTAATTGGAAAGTCTCTCCTCACTGAATAAGATTTTGATACCAAAATGATGCAAATGTTTGCTTTCTCAAGTAGCAGTATTCAAAAATCCTTATTCTTAAATATTTCACAATTCTGTTGACTTCTACACAATGAATAAATAAAGTTTCAAAAATCAGTTATTTATTTAAATAGAAATATTCTACTGCCTGGGGAGGACTTCAAACACTGACTTCTCTATGGTTGTTTCTTATACCAGCTCTCCCAGAAACTACATGTCCCATATCTGCCATATCCATATCCTAATAGAAGATAGTGTAAAACCTTTAGGGACATTACATGAAAGCAATTATAGTTTTCAGTTGACTTTCCAACAATGATGTAATCCTAAAGAGGAATGTTTGCTTTAATTTTTTATGTTTCTGAATTTTATGAATGTATAATTAAAAATTGCAGTCAAAGACCCTGCCTATATATTTGGCAAGGTTTCCCAAGTTTTCCAACTGTATAAACTGAAGCACAGAAACACACCAAATTAGTAATTGAATATTGGTGAATAAAGGGTGAACATGTAACGCCTATTGTGTTGCTTTATCTAATTGATCACTTAGTCTAAAAGGCAATATTTCAAAGGGAAAAAAAAATACCACTGCAGGTATTTCCAGTCCTCATGTTTTAGTGCCAAAGAAAGATAGGAAGTATGGCTAAGATGTTAAGACAAGGTTGATAGTTTAAAAGGATAATATTTGTAAAATACTCATTTCAAACCAAATGCCATTTGCTAAAAATACTCAGTCAAATTTTTAACAAATAAGCATAATCAAACTTGGATTGAAATCCCCACTTCTCAAAGTAAATATGGTCGGATTTGAAAGAAGCAGAGAGAAGTTTACAAGAAACACTGGATTTGAGATTTTCATTCAGAAAATAGAGGTGCTTGTCCTGTGGGGTCATTCTGCCCCACACTCATGCTGGTTCCACCCCACCCCATCCACAGTACATTATCATGTCCTTGGCATCCTATGGCCTCACGGGGCATCTGCTTATGATGCAAGGTATCTTGCAACATGGTCTAGGGTGTCACTAGCAGTGAATGACACATCCTGGACTCAGTCCAATTATAAAACAACCTGGGGACTTTCAAGACTTCAGAAGCAAGCATTAATTTTCTTTATGACAGTGATCTCTTAGTTTCTTAGTTGTGATTGTTCAAGTTGCCAGAAGCATTAGTTCTTGTTGCAAATTGCTTGTCTTTAAAATGATTTTTTTCCTTTAATTTAGAATAGGTCAAAGCACCCTAAAATACCTCAAATCTGTTGGCCGCTTTATAATTACAAAGTCTAGACCAAGTTACACTATTTAAAATATAAATGAATAATACATCTGAACCGACAGCTGGTATGCCAAGTTGTAGCCTGAGGCTGCTTTAAGATGGTTGAAATGCAGTATAATGTAAACGCTTGGAAGTGAAGGACTATTAATTGAAAGCCAGACTGATAGTGGAGAGGGTGGGATCATGGATAAGGTGCCATTCAAGCTAACCATATGTAGCATATCATCTACAGTGGGTATTTTCAATGTTTATCATGGACAATTTTAATTTCAAGTCTGGAAATGAGCCTTCCAATTATTAACAGAAGTGTCCTACACTAATGAAGAAATTTCATAGTGCTGCACATCTTTTGTATTCTTTTTAGCCACCAAAAAAAAAAACTGCAAGAAAAATATATTATAATATTTTAAATTAAACTAGAAATATAATCAGAATAAAATTGATGACTAGTGTTTTCTTTCTACTCTCAATATTTACTTAGTCAAAACTGAACTGGGCACTCTTTCTGCCCCCTTCTGATGCCTATGTCAGAAGCTTTCTCCATCTCCTTTATACTTTAATAAAACTTTATTACACACACACACAAAAAAAACTGAACTAATTCACCTGACACTTTTAATATGGTTGAGTGTCTTTATGTCTCCCCTGACTCTGTGTTTCAACAGGCAGCAAAAATGAAAAGCCTTTACTTTGTGGCTGGATTGTTTGTAATGCTGGTACAAGGCAGCTGGCAACGTTCCCTTCAGAACACAGAGGAGAAATCCAGGTATTAAATCTTTAGATTTGAGCTAACATAGCACTATGCTTATAATACAGCCCAAGATAAGTGTGACTAGTAAATAGGTCTCAGTAACTTGGAATAAATGCCCTGTACTGCTTTCAAACGTTTAAAGTATCATTGTGATAAAGGCTTTTCTGGAGTATAGATAGGAGTATGTTATTTCATAACTAAAGGAGTGGGGAATGTTGAAAAATACAATATATGGGAAATTATAGCTCTTCGAAATCTTTGACTGATCCTGTCTGTCCATTCATTACTCACACTGCATGGTAGATCATTTTAATTATTCACATCAACTTTTTCTTTTTATTTCAAAAAATAACATTGTTTCCTACTAATTGTAAAATTAGTAAGAAATTTTACATGCACATTCATGATAGACAATATGCATGTACTGTATATAAATACATCCCAGATCATTTACAGCTTTGTATTGTATTTTTTCTCTTAGCATTGTATTGTTAGATTATTTTTATAACATTACAAATATCTATTAAAAGTATGATATTTAATGACTACATACTATTTCATCTTATAAAGTACAATATTTATTTAGCTACCCCTCCTCTTTTGAATACTTAAGAGTTCTTCAAATTTTCCTACAAAAAGCCTGCCAATAACATTTTTCCTACATTTCTTACTATTTTCTGAGGATTTATTTCTAGTGGTAAAATAATTATGTCAAAGGATTTGAATGAGTTTAAATTTTTTATAATATCTTGCCAATTTGCTTTCCAGAAAACTAATACACATACACATTCCCACTGGCATTATAGAAATACTCCTCTCACAATATCCTCCCTGGTATTTAATCCTTGCTAATTTGACAGGTAAAAATAGCATCTCATTTCTATTTTGAGTCTTAATCATATTGAATATTTCCCCACATAGCCATGCCAACCAACTGTTGATTATTGGCATGTGGATTATCCACTACATAGTTTCAAATTAGCAAGTGGGCTTTTTCTTTTCTTTCTCTGAACTTTTAATTGTCTTTCCATTAGCTGCCACATAACCAGGTGATGGAGCTACTTTTTTATAGTAATATATGCAAAACAGAATTTGGAATATAAATCTGCTGCCCAAACAAAAATGATTTGGGATGCTTCACTCTTTTAAAATATTCAAGGCGTGTTGCTCTCTTCTGGCATTATTAACATAATGAGTAGATGAATTTGTTGAAAAAAGATTTATTTAATCCTATTTCAGAAAAAGAGAAGCCAGTTGAAAAATCAGTTGCTAGAGTTCCAAATCAGAGTATATTCAACTCTGGTAAAACCATGGGAATCCCATGGCAAATTAAGGTCTTTCTGAACTGCCAACTAAAATGCTGGGGGAACCTGCCTTCCAGCTTCATGTGGTTCTATATTTTGTAGAGAAGCTGCTTCTCAAGTGAATCTACTCTTGAGGAGAGATGTAGTTGCACCAATCACTGTTCTTCACAGTTCATTCCCAGCTCCCCAGACCGACCCGCTCGGCGATCCAGATCAGATCAATGAAGATAAGCGCCACTCGCAGGGCACATTCACCAGTGACTACAGCAAGTACCTGGACTCCAGGCGTGCCCAGGACTTCGTGCAGTGGTTGATGAATACCAAGAGAAACAAGTAAGAATTTAAACCTGATCGGAAATGTACACTCAAATGTATACTTAAATATGTCTAAAATTCTTCCTGACTTTCTTAAGTTATCATACATATCAAATAATGCCCATGAACTCATTTGATTCTGATGATTTTTAAGCTTGGTGTTGTTAACCTCCGCATTATGCCTTTGCATGTCCTACACGTCACCCCTTCAAAACTCTTGCTGCTAAGTCGCTTCAGTTGTGTCCGACTCTGTGCGACCCCATAGATGGCAGCCCACCAGGCTCCACCGTCCCTGGGATTCTCCAGGCAAGAATACTGGAGTGGGTTGCCATTTCCTTCTCCAATGCATAAAAGTGAAAAGTGAAAGTGAAGTTGCTCAGTCGTGTCCGACTGTTAGCGACCCCATGGACTGCAGCCCACCAGGCTCCTCCATCCGTGGGATTTTCCAAGCAAGAGTGCTGGAGTGGGTTGCCATTGCCTTCATTACCTACCCTCAAATGGGACATAGACTTTAAATAATTTTCCCAACTTTGGTCTTAGCAATATTTACTCTGTTGCCAATTTTACTTTAAAATTGAAAGCTGACTTTTGTGAAACTGCAAGGTTAGGAATCTAATTCCTGACCAAAAGACAAGAGTAAATTCAACATTCTCTTGTAGGGTTCAAACTCATGACTATGATCACATTCAAAGTATCCTCTAGCCAAGTTCATCACGGTAAGAAATGGAAACAGATGCAGTCTTTTTCTTGTAGAATACAATCCAAGATACGCATTAAAATTACAGCCTAGCAGCACAGCATAAAGAGAAAAGAAGGCACATAGGAACACAAGCCTATCGTAAGGCATACATTTTAATGTTGAATTTCTTTGACAGTGTTGGGGGTTTTGCTGCATGAGGCTACTGGAGGAAATCAGCCACAAGGGTTTCACAGGGATGGTGGAATTTCACAATTTCTTTGGAGGGTGGCCCACAAAGGGAGGGAGTTATGCATGCAAAGTAGCTGAAGGAATCTAAAAATCAGGAAAAGGGAATATATTTGTCCGGATAGAATGGAGAAGGGTAGAGAGAAAGAGAGAAACCAGCAAGAAGAATTAAAGAGGGTTGTTGACCAAAAATTCGTAAAGTGGAGAATACAGGAAAGATGGTGATCATGGTCAAAGAAGACACTAGAAGTTCTTGCTAAGGATTACAGACGGGGCTTCCCAGGTGGCTCAGTGGTATTGAATCCGCCTACAAATGCAGGAGACATAAGAGATGCAGGATCGGTCCCTGAGTCAGGCAGATCCCCTGGAGGAGGAAATGGCAACCCACTGTAGTATTCTAAATTCCATGGACAGAGGACCCTGGCAGGTTACAGTCCATGGGGTCACAAAGAGTCGGACATGACTGAGCTACTGAGCATGCATTGGTGAAACAGGAGAAATTACAAATTTGAAAAAATGCAAACTGTCTTCATTTCTAGAGAGACAATGCCACAACTTGGCGAATGAATGTTAAAGAATCCTAGCTCCCAGGTGGTTTCTGTTGTGTTTAAGATGAAACCTTCCAGGACTTATATATGATGGGGCAACTGACCATCTTTCTGGTCAACCCCTTCCACGGGGCATTCTGTACACATGTGAGGGTGATGTAAGGTCATTTTCTTAGCTTTCCTCACTGCTAGCCCATCATACATTTCCTTTAATTCATTATCCTGTGGTCCTTTCAATGACATTTTGTGACGCTCCTTTGCTTTCCTTTGATTCAATAAACTAACTCTGACCCCATGTGTTGGAATAGGAAATAGAAACCCACTCCAGTATTCCCGCCTGGAAAATTCCATGGACAGTGGAGCCTGGCAGGCTACAGTCCATGGGGTCACAAAGTGAGTGACCGAGCACACACACACGACCCTATATGTACAAATGACATGCTGCTGCTTTGTTTGCGAGTGGCATGGCACAGTAGATAGCCCTCACACTTTTGGACTGAAGTAAGGGCAGCGTTAAGAATTAATGATACAGACAAGCAGAAGAGGTGAAAATGGGTCACTGGGTGGAGTGAGGGAGCTTAGCCTCCCTTAATTGTCATTAGATTGCCCCCATCAATCTTCACTCCCAATAATTAATGCAGCTTTCTGATGAGTCTCCTACACACCCTCATCTCCCCAATCTCCCTCTAACCCCCCTCCACACAGAATCCAGAACCCGAAGCTGCCATTGCTTATAGGTGAGAACCATATTGCTAAAGAGACAGATCTTCAATTTAACTTTCACATTTCTTTCAGGAATAACATTGCCAAACGTCATGATGAATTTGAGAGACATGCTGAAGGGACCTTTACCAGTGATGTAAGTTCTTATTTGGAAGGCCAAGCTGCCAAGGAATTCATTGCTTGGCTGGTGAAAGGCCGAGGAAGGCGAGAGTAAGTCTGTACATTCTTATTTAATTTTTTTTTTTTTTTGCTTGATGCTGAAAACTTAGATTACAGTTATCCATAAATGGATCTGCATTATGAAGCCATTAATATAGTCTCACAAAGTAAGGAAATAACTCCTGTTGGTGGGAGACAGTTTATAAAAGTCTCATCTGTTTTATCTTTGAGAGCAAGTGTTAATGATAGCATCACACAGGTTACTATTTACCCCCATCATTAGTTGTGTTAAAATTAGATATTAATTTGCCAGTCCAGGAAACTTTTGAGGATAAACAGAGTGCTTCTGATAACTACGCCAGGAAAATATGCTTAAACTAGGACTGTCCAGGAAAACTAGGGATAAGGGAAGAGAAGAAATACTGCTGAAAACTTAGTTTCATTTTAAATATTTACATAGTTGATGTGTTAGTAAGTATTCAGGTAAAAATGTGATACAGACAGGAACTAAAGATGTTTAATGAAATGGCATTCAAAACAAAAATATGTAGAAACATTCATCTATTTAACGATGTATCCATTTTTTATGAGACTACCATAGAGATAGTCATTAAATTATTACAGTTGAAAATGAGCCTCAGACCTTTAGGTACTTCCTTGCATCTTACCACAGCCAAACAGACCCACAGACCAAACAGACCATCTCATTTTCTTGTGACCATTCTGATGACTTTGAATTATGAAAATCAAGAAATTCATGTTCCACTCTATTTTTTCTTTAGTTGTTTTGGCTGTACCTTATGGCATGTGGGTTTCCCACCCATGGATCAACCCAGGCTCCCTGAAGTTGGAAAGACAGAGTATTAACCACTGGACCATCAGGGATGTCTTTAGCAAGATTTTCAATAAGCGTATTGAGATTTTAAGGAGCTCTCAAGACAAAAAGGAGCTAGTATTGTCACTGATTTTTAAAACAGCAGCAATAAAATTTATAAAATCAATGCAAAAATAGTCACACGAGATTATTTTATAGTGTTTTAAAGAGATACCAAAAATTCTGTTAAATAAACCAGTCAGAGAAAATATCTAATATAGACTAAGGTTTAATCCCTTAAGACTGTACTTGGCAAGGCTGTTTTGATCATCATTAGTTTTATAGGATATACTATATTTTTCTGAATATGCTGCTGCTGCTGTTGCTGCTGCTAAGTCGCCTCAGTCGTGTCCGACTCTGTGCGACCCCAGAGAGGGCAGCCCACCAGGCTCCCCCGTCCCTGGGATTCTCCAGGCAAGAACACTGGAGTGGGTTGCCATTTCCTTCTCCAATGCATAAAAGTGAAAAGTGAAAGTGAAGTCGTGCAGTCATGTCCGACTCTTAGTGACCCCATGGACTGCAGCCCACCAGGCTCCTCCTTCCATGGGATTTTCCAGGCAAGAGTACTGGAGTGGGGTGCCATTTCTGTCTCCATTTTCTAAATACAGACAAATCAATAGTTTCAATAATAAGTTCTATGTTGACAATACACTAAAATCTTAGAAGCAGCTGGAATACAGAAAAGGGCTTTGTTTCAGGTTCTGGCTCTGCACTTGTCTACCTAATTCCCTTTCTGACATTCAAGTTATGAGGCTTTTTGTGGTAAGCCCTCTGTAAATAGAAACATATGGTTTTCTCAGTGACCCTTACACAGGTTACCAGTGACAGGCAACCAATAAGCATTTCTTTGAAACGTTTAACCAAGTGCTGATTTTACCCCTCCATTTCTCAGTTTCCCAGAAGAAGTCAACATCGTTGAAGAACTCCGCCGCAGACACGCTGATGGCTCTTTCTCTGATGAGATGAACACTGTTCTCGATAGTCTTGCCACCCGAGACTTTATAAACTGGTTGCTTCAGACGAAAATTACTGACAGGTGATTGTATTTTAGTTCATCCCTGAAACCATCAAAACTTTCATAAATATTATCATACTGCTATAGGTTGTTCCTACATGAAGGAGAGAGTCTTTACTTTCTTGGTATACAATGAAAATTATGAATCATTCAAGAGTATATTATTATATTTGTTTCTGATCATTACAATTTTATCCTTTCACTCATTGATTCCAAACACTTTTCCTGAGTGTTGGTAAGGGACAAGTCATTAGGAATACAGGTATGGAGATGTTAAGCTGGTCATATATTAATAATATCGCAAATTGCTGTATATGTTGAAATTATAGCACAAAGTAAAATACCAGTATATATGATATTTAAATACTTAATGCAATAAGTATAGCAGTAAAATTTAAAAGCCAAGATTAACAGGCATGTAATAGGTTGGTTGTAATTACTTTTTATAATTATCTATACACTTTATATTTCTTGCTGGGGACAAGTTAGGATAAGCCATCTGTGAAGGTAAATATTTGAAGAGTTCAAAACACAAACGGATGTATAAAATGAGAAGATGAACAGCCTTTATCAAAATAAATCATTGAAACATTTTCTGGCTAAGTTAACTATCATCTATGTATTATACTATGTTAAATAATTGTCTCTCTTTTTTTTTTAATTTCTAGGAAGTAAGTGTGTCATTCATTACTCAAGATCATCTTCACAATATCACCTGCCAGCCATGTGGGATGTTTGAAATTTTAAGTTCTGTAAATTTAACAGCTGTATTCTAAAGCCATATTGCTTGCATGCAAATAAATAAATTTCCTTTTAATATTGTATAACCAAAAGATTATAAATTGAATACACCATTGTCAAAATAGTGCTAAAATATCAGCTTTAAAATATGTTAATTCAGAATTCTCTTTCTTTTCTTCTGCTAACCTGCTTAGCAATGAAATTATTTCTCTGTGATATAATTTGTATATATAAATTACTCCAATCACAACATATTTGCATTATAATAAGATAAGGGGAAGGACTGGTAGCCACAGTTGTGAAATGGGAAAGAGAATTTTCTTCTTGAAACTTTTGTCATAAAAATGCTCAACTTTCAGTATATAAAAGATAAACTAAATAAAAATTTCAAGCTTCTTCATCAATGCCTGTATTCTCTCTTCTTTATGGTCCCACTCTTTCCAAATAATCCTGCTTCCTAAGTTGGTAAGCCATAAGCCAAATCCGATGCACAGATATGGCTTCATGTTTTAAATTGCTGCACAGTACTTTAATGCTTTCAGCCAACATCAAAAAACCAAGGTATTTTATATCAAAATGTTGATTTCTCATGTTTCTTGAAAAATTAGATCATCAGGCAATATTAGACCCACAAATCAAATCTCTTCTAAAGACCAGTACCAGTTGCCTCCTTCTGAAAAGTCACATGATTTTCAACTCACTATTGTGTCCCCTACACACACACACACACACCGCGCACACACACACCGCACACACACACACCGCACACACACACACCGCACACACACACACCACACACACACACATCTGTGTATGTTACACATTTACATTCAGGTAATACACATAAGTAGCCACTTTCCCCGGCCCAGTTTATTTTTGTGTCTTATTTGCCTGGCGCCTGCAGACATTTAAGCTTGTCTATCATACCTTGTACCTTCATCTCCCTGTCCTGCAATGTCCAGTATTTTGGGCCAGTCTGGTGCTCATTGCCATGTTAGGGGTATTTTTTTGCTGTATACAGACAACATTGCCAACTCTCTTTCTCTCTTGTATTACATAGATATAATAATCACATAACATTGTATATACTTATGGTGAACAACTTGTCAATCTGATAGGGTTGCACTCTTTACACCAAAAGTTAAAACTCAAGCAAAAAATTACTAAGGAAAAGAAGGGCACTTTAAAATGCCAAGTGTTCTGAATCATAATGAAGACCTATAACAGCTGTTAATTTTTATGCACCCAATAACACACCAACCGCTTTCATAAAGCAGAAACTACATGAGGTTCAAGAAGCAATAGAGATAAACTGATAAAAGGAAATCTAAACTCTTTTCCCTTAACACAGGATAGAGTCAGGAAAGCAACAGAGACCTAAATAGCATAATCAATAGGATAGATCTCATAGGCCTAAACTGAACTATAAATTCTGATGAAAGAGGATCCACATTCTCCAAAATGCAATGGAAAAGTCACAAAGATTGACCACATAGTTGGCCACAAAGAAAACCTTAGTTATACAAAAGTTGTATAAATCTCTAAGTTTGGAATCATTCAGACCATAATGAAATTAAGCTAGAAATCAACAACAAAAGAGAGCTTAAAAATTTACAATGACTTGAAACTGGGCAATCACTTATAAATAAACCATGGATCAAAGACACCATAAAGGAAATTTAAAAAATACTTTTGTATTCTATTATAATGAAAACACAATAAATACAAATTATAGCTATAACTAAAACAGTATTTAGGAATAAAACATAGCTTTAAATGTATTTGTTAGGAAAGAGTAAAATTTGAAACTCAATAGCCTCAGTTTTTAACCTCAAAAAGTTGAAGGAAGAAAAGGACAGCAAATTTCAAAATGTAAAAGAATTATTTTTAAAAATATAGGAGAAAATAATAAAATGGAGAAAATTTGGCACTGAAAATTAGCAAAGCCAAGATTAATTCTTTGACTAGATTAATAAAATTAAGAAACCCCCAGCAAGACTAGGCGAGGAAAAAAAAGGAGGAAAAATTACAAATATCTGAAAGTGGGCCTCTCTAAAGAGCTCTCAAACAATAAAAGAATAATAAGTATATGGTACATAAAAATTATATGCCTGGTAAATTTGACAACTGGATAAAAAGAACAAATTCCTTTGAAAAATGTTACTTAAATAGACATAAATAGGAAGAAAATCTTAATTGTCCTCTGTTATGGAAATTGAATCTGTTATTTTAAAAACTTTTCCAGAAAAGAACCCCAGGCCCAAATGGTTTAACAGGTGAATTCTTCTAAACATTTAAGGAAGAAAAACACCAATATTACCTAAGTTCTTCAAAATAAGGAGCAAATAAAAAATATTTCCAGGTCACTTTATAGGACGAGTATAACCTTGATGAAAAATCTGACAAAGATTTTATAGAAACGGAACACAACAGATCAATCTGACTCATGGACATAGGTAAAAAAAATTCTATACAAAACATTAATGAATCAAATCTAGCAATATATAAAAAAAATACTACAGTACAAACAAATAAGGAGTAAGAGAAAACAGCAATATATAAAAATGAATTGGGAAACAACCATCGAAACAGATGAAATTGAAACATGTTAGACTGTTGAGAATGTCTATGATATATTAACATAAAATATATTTGAAAACCTAGAAAAGATAGATAAAATTGAAAAGAAAGTATAATTTGTAAAAATTGACACTAGTGCAAATACAAGAGCTTAAATAAACCAATTTCATAGAAGAAATGGAAAAAGAAATCAAAGAACCATCTCATAAAAAGTCACCAGGTCCAGATGGTTTTGCATGGAAATTTTATCAAAGTTCCAAAGAAGCTGGTAGTCACAATACTTCATAACTTATTCCAGAGGCTAAGGGGAGAAAAGAAGAAAAAAGAATTTTCAAAGTCTTTTTATAAAGAGAACATAAAATTGATACCTAAACTTGATAAAGATAGAAGAAGAAAAAAGCAGAAAATTATAAGCTAATTTCACATATGAGGCTGATTTAAAAATCCTAAAAATCCCAGAAAATAGAATTCAACAGCATATTAAAAATATTAGATAGCTAGTTGGAAGTTGCTATACAGCAACCAACACAATATTGTAAAGGAATTATCCTCCAATTAAAAATACATTAAAAAATAATACACAAGGCTATGGTTTTTCCTGTGGTCATGTATGGATGTGAGAGTTGGACTGTGAAGAAGGCTGAGTGCTGAAGAATTGATGCTTTTGAACTGTGGTGTTGGAGAAGACTCTTGAGAGTCCCTTGGACTGCAAGGAGATCCAATCAGTCCATTCTGAAGGAGATCAGCCCTGGGATTTCTTTGGAAGGAATGATGCTAAAGCTGAAACTCCAGTACTTTGGCCACCTCATGCGAAGAGTTGACTCATTGGAAAAGAGTCTGATGCTGGGAGGGATTGGGGGCAGGAGGAGAAGCGGACGACAGAGGATGAGATGGCTGGATGGCATCACTGACTCGATGGACGTGAGTCTGAGTGAACTCCAGGAATTGGGATGGACAGGGAGGCCTGGCGTGCTTTGATTCACGGGGTCACAAAGAGTCAGACACGACTGAGCGACTGATCTGATCTGATGCTTGAATTTAGTTTATTCCAAAATTATCCAGGGTGGTTCCATATTAGAAAACCAATTAATGTAATATACCATATTAAGAGATCTGAAAAGAAAAAAATTATCATTTATCTCCACACAGGCTGCATATAAAAATATAATAATATAGAATTAAAGTGTTGGGCTTCCCTGGTGGCTCAGACAATGAAAAATCTACCTGCAATGCAGGAGACCTGGGTTCAATCCCTGAGTCAAGAAGATCCCCTGGAGAAGGAAATGGCAACCCACTCCAGTATACTTGCCTGGAGAATCCATTCCATGGACAGAGGAACCTGGTGGGCTTTAGTCCATGGGGTTGCAAAGAGCTGGACACGATGGAGTGACTACCACTTTCACTTACTGCATTACCTGTTTATAACAAATTTGTGAAAGCCAGCTGCCTAAATGGTGGCGAAGATGTGGCACTGGAAGTCTCATATATTCTGAGCGATAGTAAAAATGAGATGGTCACGTGGGAAAATTGGCAATTCGTTATAAAGTTTATATACGCATGTTATATATATTACCTAAAGAAACAGATTCTTATAAACAACCTAAATACTCATCCATCCATAGGATACTGGTTGAATGAATCAAGTTGCTTCAACAAATGGACAAACTGCACAGCCACTGAAAAATGTGTGTGTGTGTGTGTGTGTATGACTTGAACAAGGTTGTTCTAGTAACTTCCATAATAGCCAAAATATTGGAAATCCAAATGTCCATAAACAGAAGAATGGACAGAGAAACTGGCATGTTCATCCAATAAAACATTACACAGCAATAAAAGGATAAATTATTATAATGCTAGCAACAATACGAATAAACCTCGCAAATGATATGTTATACAAAATTATCCAGACACAAAATAGACCATACTGCTCGATTCTATTTTATGAAGCTTAAGAACAGCACAAACTAAGCAATGATGGTAGAACAGCTCAGTAGGTGCTTCTGGGGAGGGAAGTATGGAGTTCTGAGTAGAATGGACACTGGAGAGCTTCCTAGAATGATGGAAATGCTC
Organism: Bos indicus x Bos taurus; assembly: GCF_003369695.1. Taxonomy (NCBI): domain Eukaryota; kingdom Metazoa; phylum Chordata; class Mammalia; order Artiodactyla; family Bovidae; genus Bos; species Bos indicus x Bos taurus. The sequence goes on from NC_040077.1 coordinate 34,175,272, forward strand.
TATTTCATGATTAACACGGGGGTTACAGGGATGTGAACATTTATCAGATATCAGCAAAATGTGCACTCAAGATCTGTGCATGTGTGCCTAAATTATGCCTTGATAAATAAATTTAAAAGTGCAAAAGTCTATGTGAACAAAACTGTATTGAGATATTATTTCTAATTTGAAAGCTTAAAAATACACTCTGTTGACAAGGATGTGGGTACATAGAACCTTTCAAACACTGCATGCTGCTGCTGCTGCTAAGTTGCTTCAGTTGTGTCTGACTCTGTGCAACCCCATAGATGGCAGCCCACCAGGCTCCCCCATCCCTGGGATTCTCCAGGCAAGAACACTGGAGTGGGTTGCCATTTCCTTCTCCAATGCATGAAAGTGAAAAGTGAAAGTGAAGTTGCTCAGTCGTGTTCGACTCCTAGCGACCCCATGGACTGCAGCCTACCAGGCTCCTCCGTCCATGGGATTTTCCAGGCAAGAGTACTGGAGTGAGGTGCCATTGCCTTCTCCGATATGAGCATACAAATATTATTACCCCTTCTGCAGGAGTATTTGACAATATATGCAAAAATACTTACGCATTTACGCTTTTCTTCAGCAGCCCCAGTTCCAGAAATTTATCCTAATGATACATACTTAGAATAAAAATCTACCTATGTACAAGGTTATTCTTTGTTATTACTAATTATTCATTGTAAAAAATTAAAAACAACCTGAATACCCACAAAATACCCTTTGAATGAATCAAGATACATCCACGAAATGGAACTGTACAGCCACGGAATAAAGAAAAAATTTTCAATTCATAAACATAGGTTTGTTTCCAGAAGTATTAGTGTAATTGTTGGGGAGGAAAAGTGCTATCCTGTACCCTTCTAAGTTCTCCTGGCTTCCCAGATCTAGGGGCTTTCCACATGGCTGAATGGTAAATGATCCACCTGCCAATGTAAGAGATGCAGGTTTGATCTCCAGGTCAGGAAGATCCCCTGGAGAAGGAAATGGCAACCCACTCCAGTATTCTTGCCTGGGAAATCCCATGGTCAGAGGAGCCTGGTGGGCTGCATGGGGTGGCAAAGTGTAGCACACCACAATTAAATTAACAGGATTAACAGGAGAAAATCAAATGTCACTTCATACATTCAGGAACCCCACATATATAAGAGGGTCAGAGACTCCCACATACATGAGAGATTCTTGGTAATAATTCTTTTACTGGAGAAAATCTCCAATCTAAATTCTTCTAGGTAGTTAAGGAAGGGACAATAGTTTCTCTTGAAGGGTCTCTATTGCCTGTAGCTCAAAATAACCCACATGCTAAAGTAGCACATGTTGGGGAGTCCTGCTCTGAATCCTTATGTAATAATTTTGAGACTGCTAGGAGAGAGACTCTTTAAGGGAATGCATCTTTATTGACTCCTGGGCTATTGTCAGTAGACTCCAAGCCTGGACTGGACAATGGCAAAAGGGTTGTTTCATGATTCGGGGAAAGCCTCTCTGGGATGCCTCCACTTAGAGATAACCAGGTCACATATGTTGATGATGGTCACTTAACATGCCTCTGCACACACACACACACACACACACATGCACACACACATACACACTAACACCAAAAAGATACTGTAATACCGTAACAACATTGCAGACGCTTTATCCAAATTGCACACTTGTTCCAAGTCCCCATGAGCTACATCTCAGAGCATCAGACACAGCCCCAGAAACAACTATTCCTCCAGAGACAACACACCCACTAGTAGAGTTAGCCCACATCATATCAGGCCTTTGGGGAGTGACTCAGGGGGCAAACAGGCACAGCATCTTCCTCACCCTGCTTCTAGCCAAAATGGTAGCAGATAAAGGCCCCCTTTGCTCCCAAACAAAACTGGAAGGCTCCCAGGTGGGGACACATGCCCTGGCGGGACAGACCTTACTGCTTTGGCAAGAGATTTTTATCACAGGGCCGCTGCCCTCTTCTGGAACTAGAAGGTACGAAACCATTCTGGTGGGTAATTTCACTAGACTCCCACTGGCTTCTCCCTCCAGAAACACTGCTTCCCGTCATGTAATCTCCCTCTTCAGCAGGGATGTGCTCATTCTGTTTGGCCTACCAGACATTGTAGAGTCAAATCAAGGTACTATTTTGCTTCCCAAGCTGTTCAGTCATATCCTACATCTAGCTAACATCCATCCAGAATGTGGAATCTTACGGAATTTCCACCTTACTGATCCCAAGTGGCCAGACTTATAGAGAGGTGGCTTACCCAGAGACATGTTCCTCAAGCTTTTAAACAATAAATGATCTCCCTAAAGGACAAATATTTTACCCCAAGTTCTAATACTGCTTAATTCCTGGCCAGTCAGTCAGTCACTCCTGGTCTCTAAATCCCTCATATCACTGACAGTCTTCTCCAAAGACTTCCCCGATGGTACCTCCAGGGAACATTCACTTCCTTCATCTTAGAGAGGATGTCACTCATGTCCAATCACAGATAAATGTTTCCCTTAACATTTTGACTTTGCCATAATCTCGCCATCTTCCACATACTGGCAACCCTACTGAGGGCGGATTGTGCAGTATGACTCTGTAATTACAGAAAAACTAAGGGAATGAAATTGTTTAGAAATCATGATTATACAGCTATAATTGGCCCACATGATGGCCCAGTACAAGCCACCAACCTCAGGTCACTGACTATACCTCACTATTCAGGTTATAAAAGCTGATTAATTAAACAAAATTCATCAAAAATCTTACAAGAAGTGGAAATTATAGCTCCAGAAGCCACTAGTGGAAAAATGTGGGGATCTCAGAGAGAGGGACACAGGCCCTCTGCCTTGTGAGTGTCAGTCACATTCAGTTCAGTTCAGTTCAGTTCAGTTCAGTCGCTCAGTCCTGTCCGACTCTTTGTCACCCCATGAATCACACGCCAGGCCCCCTGTCCATCACCAACTCCCGGAGTTTACCCAAACTCATGTCCATCGAGTCAGTGATGCCATCCAGCAATCTCATCCTCTATCGTCCCCTTCTCCTCCTGCCCCTAATCCCTCCCAGCATCGGGGTCTTTTCCAATGAGTCAGCTCTTCGAATCAGGTGGCCAAAGTATTGGAGTTTCAGCTTTAGCATCAGTGCTTCCAAAGAACACCCAGGACTGATCTCCTTTAGAATGGACTGGTTGGATCTCCTTACAGTCCAAGGGACTCTCAAGAGTCTTCTCCAACACCACAGTTCAAAAGCATCAATTCTTCAGCACTCAGTTTTCTTCACAGTCCAACTCTCACATCCATACATGACCACTGGAAAAACCATAGCCTTGACTAAACGGACCTTTGTTGGCAAAGTAATGTCTCTGCTTTTGAATATGTTATCTTGGTTGGTCATAACTTCCCTTCCAAGGAGTAAGTGTCTTTTAATTTCATGGCTGCAATCACCATCTGTAGTGATTTTGGAGCCCAGAAAAATAAAGTTTTTTATTTTTCCACTGTTTCCCCATCTATTTCCCATGAAGTGATGGGGCCAGTTGCCAGTCACATTAGGAAGTGAAATCCACATTGGAACCCAGGAATCCAGGTTACTAAGGCATCTTGGGGGTTGAGGGAACAACCTGCTGGGCTAAAGTGACTCCATCTTTGATGGTATCTAGATGCTGTGAAAGTGCTGCACTCAATATGCCAGCAAATTTGGAAAACTCAGCAGTGGCCACAGCACTGGAAAAGGTCAGTTTGCATTCCAATCCCAAAGAAAGGCAATGCCAAAGAATGCTCAAACTACCGCACAATTGCACTCATCTCACACGCTAGTAAAGTAATGCTCAAAATTCTCCAAGCCAGGCTTCAGCAATATGTGAACCATGAACTTCCTGATGTTCAAGCTGGTTTTAGAAAAGGCAGAGGAACCAGAGATCAAATTGCCAGCATCCACTGGATCATCGAAAAAGCAAGAGAGTTCCAGAAAAACATCTATTTCTGCTTTATTGACTATGCCAAAGCCTTTGACTGTGTGGATCACAATAAACTGTGGGAAATTCTGAAAGAGATGGGAATACCAGACCACCTGATCTACCTCTTGAGAAATTTGTATGCAGGTCAGGAAGCAACAGTCAGAATTGGACATGGGACAACAGACTGGTTCCAAATAGGAAAAGGAGTGCGTCAAGGCTGTATATTGTCATCCTGCTTATTTAATTTATATGCAGAGTACATCATGAGAAACGCTAGACTGGAAGAAGCACAAGCTGGAATCAAGATTGCCAGGAGAAATATCAATAACCTCAGATATGCAGATGACACCACCCTTATGGCAGAAAGTGAAGAGGAACTAAAAAGCCTCTTGATGAAAGTGAAAGTGGAGAGGGAAAAAGTTGGCTTAAAGCTCAACATTCAGAAAACGAAGATCATGGCATCCGGTCCCATCACTTCATGGGAAATAGATGGGGAAACAGTGTCAGACTTTATTTTTTTGGGCTCCAAAATCACTGCAGATGGTGATTGCAGCCATGAAATTGAAAGACGCTTACTTCTTGGAAGGAAAGTTATGACCAACCTAGATAGCATATTCAAAAGCAGAGACATTACTTTGCCAACAAAGGTCCGTCTAGTCAAGGCTATGGTTTTTCCTGTGGTCATGTATGGATGTGAGAGTTGGACTGTGAAGAAGGCTGAGTGCCAAAGAATTGATGCTTTTGAACTGTGGTGTTGGAGAAGACTCTTGAGAGTCCCTTGGACTGCAAGGAGATCCAACCAGTCCATTCTGAAGGAGATCAGCCCTGGGATTTCTTTGGAAGGAATGATGCTAAAGCTGAAACTCCAGTACTTTGGCCACCTCATGCGAAGAGCTGATTCATTGGAAAAGACTCTGATGCTGGAGGGACTGGAGGCAGGAGGAAAAGGGGATGGCAGAGGATGAGATGGCTGGATGGCATCACTGACTCAATGGACGTGAGTCTGGGTGAACTCTGGGAGTTGGTGATGGACAGGGAGGCCTGGCATGCTGCGATTCATGGGGTCGGGAAGAGTCAGACACAACTGAGCGACTGAACTGAACTGAACTGAGACTGCTTGCCCTGAAGGAGGCGCTAGCAAGCTGCTGCTGCTACTGCTGCTAAGTCACTTCAGTCGTGTCGGACTCTGTGCGACCCCATGGACAGCAGCCCACCAGGCTCCCCTGTCCCTGGGCTTCTCCAGGCAAGAACACTGGAGTGGGTTGCCATTTCCTTCTCCAATGCATGAAAGTGAAAAGTGAAAGTGAAGTCACTCAGTTGTGTCCGACTCTAGCGACCCCATGGACTGCAGCCTACCAGGCTCCTCTGTCCATGGGATTTTCTAGGCAAAAGTACTGGAGTGGGGTGCCATTGCCTTCTCCAGTAGACCCCTGAGACCTGTGGAAATCAGCCAGGTAAACAGCTGCAGGGAGGGTGGCTGAGCATCAAGCCCTGTGAGAAGAGTTTCAGCCAGTGAGCTACCAGGTGTGGATTCTGACCCAGAGCTCACCTCCCTCTACATTGAATGGCGCCAATGGAAGTGATATATAAGGAGCTGTTCCGTCCTTATTGTTGCTGTTCAGTCGTTCAGTGGTGTCCGACTCTTTTGTGATCCCACAGACTGTAGTTCACCAGGCTCTTTCAGAGAAGGGAATGGCACCCCACTCCAGTACTCTTGCCTGGAGAATCCCATGGACGGAGGAGCCTGGTGGGCTGCAGTCCATGGGGCCGCTAAGAGTTGGACACGACTGAGCGACTCCACTTTCACTTTTCACTTTCATGCATTGGAGAAGGAAATGGCCACCCACTCCAGTGTTCTTGCCTGGAGAATCCTAGGGACAGAGGAGCCTGTTGGGCTGCTGTCTATGGGGTCGCACAGAGTTGGACACAACTGACGCAGCTTAGCAGCAGCAGCAGCAGGCTCTTTTATCTATGGTATTTCTCAGGCAGGTATACTGGAGCAGGTTGCCATTTCCTTCTCCAGGGTATCTTCCCAACCCAGGGACTGAACCCATATCTCCTGGATTGGCAGGCAGATTCTTTACCACTGAGCCACCTGGGAAGCCCGTTCTCTCCTTATACCATGCCTCAGATTATATCCCAGACAGAATGGCCTCCCAGTGTAATCAAACGAGACCCATCTGGCTGGCAGGTTTGTGTCCTAATGATCCTGCTGCTGCTGCTGCTGCTGCTAAGTCGCTTCAGTCGTGTCCGACTCTGTGGGACCCCATAGACGGCAGCCCACCAGGCTCCCCCGTCCCTGGAATTCTCCAGGCAAGAACACTGGAGTGGGTTGCCATTTCCTTCTCCAATGCATGAAAGTAAAAAGTGAAAGTGAAGTCGCTCAGTCCTGTCCGATCCTTAGTGACCCCATGGACTGCAGCCTACCAGGCTCCTCCGCCCATGGGATTTTCCAGGCAAGAGTACTGGAGTGGGGTGTCATTGCCTTCTCCACCTAATGATCCTACTATATATATAATCTCAGTGGGACACTCTCTGGATTGTGAAGTTGCCATTCACAAAATGTTCCTACAGTTAACCCATCAGTGTGCCCAGAAGCTACACATTACGGAGGAACTCTCCACAGAGCTGAGTCACAGATATCACACTCTCCTTTGCAAGGTACCCGTGATGATCCTACAGAGCTCACTGAGATGTGCTCAACTAGCATTAGATCCTGCACTTGTGATTTCACTCTGAGACAGGCCTCTAGCATACACACTCGGAACATGACACCAGCCAGCCAGTCCATGAGTCTCTCCCCAGGGAGGTCACCTTCCCTGGAGCTGGCCGCCACCATCCCCAAGACCCCAGAGACTCAGAGGACATAGCCCCAGCCCAGGAGCTTGCTATTGGAGATGCCAGCACCTCAGCCAACACACCTCAACTCCACTAGATATTTGGATGCCCCCTTTCTTGCATCCTCCCTGCCAGGTGGGAGATGGCTGGGTGACTATCAGCCTGGAGGATGAGTTGCAAAAACAGGTCCTGTTGGTCAGCTCAGATCAGATAGGCTTCCCCAGTGGCTCAGTGGTAAAGAATCTGCTTATGATGCAGGAGCATCAGGAGATGCGGGTTTGATCCCTGGGTGGGGAAAGTCCCCCGGAGAAGGGAATAGCAACACACTCCAGCATTCTTGCCTGGAGAATCCCATGGACAGAGGAGCCTGGTGGACAATAGTCCATAGGGTCACAAAGAGCCAGACACGACTCAAGCAACTGAGCATGCGCTGTCAGCTCAGAAGACATAGATATTTTCTGAAATATCTATCTGCTTGCCTCAAGAACCATGCCTCTATCAGAACATTTGCAAAACCTAAGTTCCCCACCAACTGTCTGGCTGCACTAGACATTTTCACCTCAGTGTTGTCAACCACGATTTGGCACTTGCCATCTACTTCTACAAGGATTAAATCATGTGCTGCTATAGCTTTTGACCCTCAACACCCCCTTGAAAGGAGCTCAGGGTGGAGCGCAGAAATGAGGCACTCTGTGCTCTGGGAAAAACTGGCAGAACAGGTCTTCAGACAGGATTTTTCAGGAGCTGATTTTATAAGCCCAATTCTTACATCTCTTCATATCTAGAAAAACACTAAATTCCTTCATGGTGACATCTGCTCCTCATGACTAGCAGAAACGTTCTGCAAAAATGTGCTTGATTGCCTGTGCTCCCCCTTCAACAAAATCACTCATAGATTAAACCTCCTCCCTATCTCTTTGGAGAAGTTTTCTTAGAACTCTCTGAAATGCTGTCTAACAAGCTGTAGCCTTTATTTTTCCCCAAATAAAACTTAACTTGCAACTCTCACCTGGTGTGTTTTAAGTTGGCAATGTCAAGTCAAACAATGTATTTGAAATCACGTTAATCTGAAATAAGGCACTTCCTCAAAACATCTCTAGCTTGACCTGCTTGGAGCCCAAGGTCAGGAACTTCTGGGTACTGTGTTCCTGCTCAATGTCCTATTAATAGATTACAGCCTTTCTTCCCTCCTGAGGCATCCATGAGAGACCTTGCTCCCCCATTATTCCCTCCCCCCACTTTCAGCAATACCTCCACACCCGAAATTGCCACTTCTGAGTTGAACAGTAATGTGTTGGTAAATGTTCACTGGCTCATCATCAAGGGGTTGGAGGGGGATAATGAGGAAATGCTTGATTATGCTATCTTTGTATAATGTTTTATGCAGAATGGAACATGCATGCATTCTTAGTTACTCAGTTGTATTTGACTCTTTGGGATCCTGTGAATGTAGCCCACTGGGCTCTTCTGTCCATGAGATTCTTTAGGCAAGAATACTGGAGTTGGTTGCCATTTCCTCCTCCAAGGAAACTTCCCCCAGAGATTGACCCAGCGTCTCTTCTGTCCCCTGCATGAGCAGGCAGATTCTTTTACCACTGAGCCACCTGGGAAGCCCCAGAGAACAGAGAAAATTTACTAATTGTTCAGATGGTAAAAGGAGGAAAGAGACGACTAATTAGTAGAACCAAGGAGTGGTTGTTGTTGTTCAGTCGCTAAGTCATGTTTGATTCTTTGCGACCCCTGGACTACAGCATGCTAAGATTCCTTGTCCTTCAAGTCATTTGTTGACTGAATATTTGTTGGTTGGTTTGTTAAGATGCGATGACTTTAGAACAAATTTGTATCTCCTCCCTCCCAGCCTGTGCAGATCACATGGAAAGCAGAATTGGGAAAGGTTGGTATTCAAAAGTAGTTGCACTCTCTTCTCTTTTAAACAGAGAGAAGTGGGAGAAGGAAGCAGACACAGAGATAAAATAGCACCCTTCCTAACCTAACTGGTCAAATTATACAGGTAACCAAAAAATGACTGAAGAACAAACAACATGGGTTCAGAGACTTACCTTCACAGGGCAGAACATAAGTTTAAACAATACATTTTCTGGAAACTAATTCTAAAGTTTTGCTGTTTAGAAATGCTGTTTCCCCTAGGAAATCACAAGTTCTTGCCAAGGCAGAGTTCTCACTTTCCCCCTAATGTTTTTGAATGCTCTCTCACTTTTCCAACAATTATCATTGCATTTTGATGTTTGAAATCATTTCTATCTGACATCTGGAACAAATGCATGGCATTTCTAGGAAACTAACTTTTCATTTTTTTTTTTCCAAAAAAAGTTACATTTAGAGTAACACATCTTCCTCGAAAATTCATGTGCTTCACATTCTTAACATTTTTATATCCCAGTGAGAGAAATAGAGCAGAGAGCAGTGGCAGGTCAAGTTGAAAGGAGATGAGCTCTAAAATCAGGCAGACTGGGACTTGCATGACAGCTCTGTTGGTGAATAAAGTGGTATAATAACCCCTACTTCATGGTTATGTCTTGGCACTTAACTGAGATAGCACATTCCAAGCTCATGGTGCTGTCCCCGGCACACAGTTCAGTTCAGTTCACTCACTCAGTCATGGCCAACTCTCTGCAACCCCATGGACTGCAACACGCCAGGCTTCCCTGTCCATCATCAACTCCTGCTGCTGCTGCTGCTGCTAAGTCGCTTCAGTCGTGTCCGACTCTGTGCGACCCCATAGATGGAAGCCAACCAGGCTCCCCCATCCCTGGGATTCTCCAAGCAAGAGTACTGGAGAATACCAACTCCTAGAGCTTACTTAAACTCATGTGCATCGTGTTGGTGATGCCATTCAACAATCTCATCCTCTGTCGTCCCCTTCTCCTCCTCCCTTCAATCTTTCCCAGTATCAGGGTCTTTTCCAATGAGTTGATTCGTAGCATCAGATGGCCAAAGTATTGGAGTTTCAGCTTCAGCATTAGTCCTTCCAATGAATATTTAGGACTGATTTCCTTTAGGATGAACTCTTCTATTACTTAAATTATTTCAAAACAGTTGATAAGAAGTTAAGGTTACCAATAGTCTAATAAATACCCACTGGTATTGTTGTGGCTTTGGATGGTGAGAACATAATACTAAACAACCTTGATAAGTCCAAAACTGGTCTATTGTATAAAATCATGAATTTGAAGACAAGCACAGATATATAAATAAAGCTGTGTTAGTTTCTTATTCCTGCTGTAACAAATTACCACAAATTTCGTGGCTTATTACAACATGAATTTATTATCTTACACTTCTACAGGTCAGAAGCCCAAAGTACTGGCAGCACCACACTCCTTCCAGTGGCCCTGGGGAAATTTTGGTTCCCTCCTTCTTCCAATTTCTTGGAAATTGACTGTCTGCATTCCTCTGCATTCCTGCCTCTTTCTCCATCTTCCAAGTGCCTCTCTCTAATCTCTACTCTTGTCATCATATCTCTTTTGCTGCTGAGCCTTAATCTCTCATCTCCTTTTTGTAAGTACACTTGTGACTACATTCAGTTGAGTTCAGTCGCTCCATCGTGTCTGACTCTTTAGGACCCCATGAACCGCAGCACGCCAGGCCTCCCTGTCCATCACCAACTCCTGGAGTTTACCCAAACTCATGTGCATTGAGTCGGTGATGCCATCTAATCATCTCATCCTCTGTTGTCCCTTTCTCCTCCTGCCCCCAATCTTTCCCAGCATCAGGGTCTTTTCAAATGAGTCAGCTCTTCGCATCAGGTGGCCAAAGTTTCAGCTTCAACATCAGTCCTTCCAATGAACACCCAGGACTGATCTCCTTTAGGATGGACTGGTTGGATCTCCTTGATTACATTGGGTCCACCTAGATAATCCAGATAACTTCTGCTTTTCAAGATCTTTAATTCAATATCATCTGCAAAGTCCCCTGTTCCGTGTAAGGTAATATAGTCACTGGTTTTGGGGATTGGGATGTGACATTTTGAGGGGGCCATTCATCAGTCTACAGCAAGACCCAAGACATGTTACACAGATATGACATATAGAAAATAGCAGTTTGACAGTAAAAGGCTTGGGATTTATTGTGGAACATAATATGTGCCAGAAACAGAAAGGAAATGCTGTAATTTAAACAGCAAATATGATACTGGGGTAAGATAAGAAGAAAACTATGCTGTTTATTTACAGCTGATTTGGACTTAGGAAGAAATGCCATTACCAGTTTTATATAGCGAAGTATAGAATAGACTCCAAGGAGAAAAATTCTTAATTACAAAAATCGTCATATATAGAGGAGAAAAATGTCTTCTGAAAAATAAGTGATTTTCAACCGTTGTAGCTTGTGGGGGAGGGGGAAGGTACAGCATACATCTTAATAATTAATTGTGAAAGTAAGAGTGTCAGCCAGAGATAATTAACAGAAAAGGTTGATCGTGTATTCTCCATACTCACAGAGAACTGAGAAAAAGGAAATGGGCCAAACTGCAAAGAGAAGCTGGGCTTTTAAAAAAGGAAGTTCTTGACCATGAAGATCAGACTACCAAGGGAAGCTGTGTAATCTCCATCCTTAAAGAGCTTTAAAAATAGTATAAACAGCCATCTGCACAAGATGATTTATGCATTGACCTTCAGGAGGCGGGCCCAGATCATCTCATGAAGTCCCTTCCAAGTGTGGGATTCTATGATTTAATCAGTATGTGATTTTTCTCAGCTCCACATTTTGTGAGATAACCAGCAGATGGAAGCCACGAATTCCCCAACATCATACCAAAATCATGGTTCCTCGTACTGGTAGGGCCCGGTCAAGCTTGCCAAATTGGCATCGGTTGTAAAAATCATTGAAGGACCCACCTCAAACATTTATTTATCTCCTCATGGGTGTCTGGACCACCCATGTCCACAAAATACAGATAATCTTTATATTGATTCATGTGCATTTAGCTTTCACTTAGCATAAGAGAAAATTGCATATGTTAGAAGTATTTGTCTGGTTTTAAAATCTGAGGCAATAGCTCTTAAAAATGTTATGAAAGATTCACAGACCCCCATCTGAGCAGAAATTGGACCAATTGGACACTTTGCTCTGAAAAGACTGGTGACTCACTTGGACCTCAGTGTTTGTCACTTAAGTAACAGATACAGTTCTCTGTGTATGTTTATTTGTTCATTCAACAAATATCTGAGTGCTGACTGCATGCTAGGTTATGTACAATACATTAGAATGCAACAGTGAGGCAGACTCCCCTCATGGATCTTTGAGTCTTCTGGGAGAAACAAATAAACAGCCCATTTTGCTGCAGAGGGATAAAAGCTATAATAGGGTTAGGAACATGGTGCTAACTTCAAAGGAGTAACCAACCCAACTTGAGGAGACTTTTAGGTCCCTTAGGATGAGATGGTTGGATGGCATCACCAACTCAATGGACATGAGTTTGAGTAAACTCCGGGAGTTGGTGATGGACAGGGAGGCTGTCCTGGTGTGCAGTCAGGTGTGCTGCAGTTCATGGGGTCAAAAAGAGCTGGACACAACTGAGCGATTGAACTGAACTGAACTGAAGAGGATTTCTGGGCTTCTCCAGTGGCTCAGTGGTGAAGAATCTGCCTGCAATGTAGGCACTGCAGGAGACACAGGTTCGATCTGCCCCTGGAGAAGGGCAAAGTAACCCACTCCAGTATTCTTGCTTGGAGAATCCCATGGACAGAAAGGCCTGGCATACTACGGTCCATGGGGTTGCAAAGAGTCGTACACAACTGAATCAACTTAGCATGCAAGAGGATTTCTGGAGAAATGAAGCCTAAGCTGGGATCTGAAGGATGAATGGGGGTTACTAGGGGAGAAGGTGGTGGAAACATATTTCATGGAAAGAGAACAGCCTGGCTGGGAAGCTTGCTGTGCCATGGTATGGGAATTGAGTGTCTTAGCATATGGCTGGGGCTTGGAGGGTAAAGGGAAGGTTGAAAGTGAATGGGAGGAAGGAGACAGCAAGAGAAAGTCAGCAATAAAGCTTGAGAGATCATGAGAACTCTCATGCTAAAGAATTGGGACTTTTACATAAAAGTAATGAGCTTCCATTCAAAGGTATAGATCAGGTTTGTCCTTTCAAAAGATATATTATGGTACAGTTTTGAATCCAAGGGCAGGAAAACACTGACATTTGTTTTAGCAAAAGGAAGAGTTTCTCAGAAGAATATTGGGAATATAAGGAATCCAGGTAGGAACTGAACGTCAGAGCTGAGTGCAGGGCAGAGAGGTTAGCTGGGAGCCACAGAGCTTGGTGTGGGAGCAACGTGGTACTTCATTCATCTCCTATTGTTGCTTTTTGGAGCTTTGTCCCTTCCAAATGCTTTGTGTTCCTCCAGTTCTGTTAATGGTCACCAAAGTCTCCTAAATTGTAAGCTCTCAGACTTAGCCAGTTCTTTCTAGTATAAATCCTACTTGTCAATGGAGGGGACTGCCAGGCTCATCTTTAATCTAGGAGCTCACCTCTTGACCACAGAACTGTGACAGGGAGCAGAGTTGCATGATAATGAGGCAGCTGCGCTTCAGCCACTTGGATGGCAAAGGAGGGCTTGCTCCTAGATATGCAAGTGCTGCATTGCAGATTTATCCGAGTTGCTTTGCTACAACTTAGATGGAGTAATGGAAAGCCTGGAGGCACAGCCATTGTGGACTTGGTTACATACATGTCCTTGCATACAAGGTGGAGCTTGTATCTAAGATCCATGAGGAGAGCTGAAGCCTCCATTAATTCCAGGAACTACATAGCCACACAAGCCACAAGCCCAGAGCAAGCTTGGAACCTCCATCAAGCTCCACAACCCAGAGAACAGGTTTCTGGGAATGTGTTCATATTCAAAGATATAACTACTGGCAGGTTCTACTCTCACATGTGAATTTCTAACCAGCATGCTTTTACTCAAATTGTTCTTTTGTTTCATCGTGTTACTAAAAAAAAGTATGACAGGTTGGCATGCTTGTTCATGAATGTCTGCAACTGTAATTTCTTACAACTTAGCTTATGATCACTATATAGGCTACCATTTATAATATCCTCTGAAACAGTTAAAATCATCTTATCAGTACTGACAAAACTTTCCTTAAATTTGTGAAGTATGAACTATAAGCCTTTTTATTAATTTACCTCCCTCGTGTTTCCATTTGTTTTCAATTTCTGTCAATAGATGTTACATTAAGCAATATATATGCAGTTACCTATTTCACCACTAGATGGCATCATACATCTTTCCTTCTAATTTGATCTCAAACCAGCATTTTAGAAAAAGGATTTGCTTTTGTTTTTGCCTGTTGTTTTTCAAAGAGTTAATCGAATTATTGCATCATTTACTGAGCGTTCATTAATGTCACTATTTATTTGTAATACTATCTTTAATCATATACTAAATTTCTATATATGCTACACGTTTCCAGGCAATTTTATTATTTCCTCTGTCAATTCTTATTACAACACCATGCTGTTTTAATTACTTTAGTTTTACAATGCATTTTAACATATTTTATCACCATCATTACTCCTCAACTGTGTCTTCAACTTCAAAATCTTTTTAATCCATTAATTTATCCACATGAAATTTGGAATGATTTCATTCCCTTAAAAATTTTACTAGCATTTTTATTGGAATTGACAATAATTTGACAATAATTGTATAGGCTAATTTTTGAGGAGGTTACATCCTTGCAGTATTTATTCCTTTACACGTAATAAATGCTTCTGAACCAGAGATGCAGATAAGAACATACTCAGAATTCTTGGCATATGCATGAGTGTGTGTGTATGTGTACAGAATAAATGATTAAATAGAGAGGGATGCATTCAAATATTCTTTTTAAAAGGAGAAAAATAACTCCTCATGTCCAACTGTAGCAGATGGGCTAAGTAAATTACTGTATAATCTCAATGGAATACTTTGCTCTACCACATACAGTGATTTCAAATGATTGTCAAATGAGAAAATGCTCATAATAAAAGGTTAAGTAAATATAGTAGATGTGAAATTATACATACAACAATTTAAAAATAGAGACAGAAGGAAATAGAATCTATGCTAACTCATCCCATCTAGGAGGTAGAATTGCAACTAATTCATATTTTATTAACACTTTCCAGACTTTTCTGTATTTCCTATAGTGAACATGTATTGATTTCGTAATCAGAAAAAGAAACCTTCTAAATCTTTAAAGCAAATAGATTTCATGGAGATTTCAAAGGTATATCATTTTCTTTTATATCTATATACAGATTGATTTATTGACCAGTTTTTAGTAAAAATACTCTTGTGTTATTCAAAGTCAGAAAGTTTCCCATAGCTCAAAAAGTTACTTTCTGTTGATTTTTTCCCATATGTTTCCCTGCCATCCCCTTAGAGACATAATCTCAAGTTGTAGGTCACTGTCTCCAGAAAGTCCCTCCACTTCGATTTCTTTTGCACAGGTCTGACCTTTCAATCATTCCCTGAGAGCAGGTCTTCACCTTCCAGTAAGCAGTAGAAATCGGTGGGTCTCAAACTTTCTGATCTCAAGGCCTCTATATTTTAAAAAATTATTGACTATGCCAAAGAGATTTTTTTAGATTATATTTATCAATATTTAACATATTCAAAATTGAAACAAATTTCTATATATTTATTTTAATTTATTTAAATGAAAAAAATAAGGAGGAGGTTGACCAAGATGATGACATTGGGGGCTCCTTGATGCCCCTCCTCCCACGAACATGAAGAATGTATAGCTGCACACAGAGAAATCATCTCTGAATGAAATTCGAAAGCCCTGCACACTGAGTGAATTAGAAAATGCCTACATTGGATTGGGTGGGAAATGCTGAGACAAACTCTTGCCAAAAAACCTCACCCTTGGTACAGTGCATACAATCCTGAGGGAACACTCAACTCTCAACTTCTCTCTGAAGAGTGAAGAGTTTGGACCCCACAGCTAGTGCTCCAACTTTTCAGACTCTCACTTGAGAGATGGGCCTCCCAAAACTTAGCTCTGAAGGCTAATGAGGCTTGTGTTCTTGAGATGCTTGAGACTATAGCTAACAAAGAGTTCTTAAGGGACAGGCAATCACTCACTGTAGCTACCTCCCCAGGGGTCAGCACGTAAGGAGCAAGGAAAAAACACCCATTTCCCAGTCTTTTTGTAAAAGGGGTCCATCTGCAGACTTTGAAAGTTGCTGCTTGAAGGTCAGGCTTCTAATGTAACATACATCTAGGGGCTGGTGGCGATTGTCGTCAGAAGATGCATACTCTTACCACTTTTATTCAACATAGTATTGGAGATAATGATCAAGGCAGTTATTCAAGAAAAAAAATTGAAGTCATTCGAAAAGTAAAAGCATCTCTATTTGCAGATGACATAATACTGCATATAGAAAATCCTAAAGACTTAACCAAAATATTAGAATGAGAAAAACAAATTTAGTAAAATTGCATGACATGAAACTAAATATACAAAATCAGCTGCATTTCTATACACTAACAACAAACAACAGAAATAAAATTAAGAAACAATCTCATTTACTATAGCATGAAAAAGAGTAAAATACTTAAGAATAATTTAACAAGGAGGTAAAAGTTCTATAACTTTAAGATGTTCATGAACAAAGTTGAAGAAAACACAAATAAATTGAAAGAAATTCCATGTTCATAGACTGGAAGAATTGATAATGTTAAAATGTCTATATGATACAATGTGATCTACAGATTCAGTGTAACCCCTATAAAAATGACAATGCCATTTTTCACACAAATGAAAAAAAGCAATTCTAAAATTTCTATGGAGTCACAGAAGACCTCAAATAGCTAAGGCAATCTTGAGAAAGAAGAATAAAGCTGGACACATCACATTCCTAATTTTAAGTTACATTACAAATTTATAGTAATGAAAAGAGTGTGGTGCTGAAACAGAAACAGACGCATAAATCAATACGGAACAGAATACCGAGCCCAGAAATAAACACATACATATATGTTCAATTAATTTTTCACCAAGGAGCCAAAAGCATACAGTGGATAAAGAACAGTCTCTGCAATAAGTGATGTTGACAAAGCTGAATTGTCACATGTGAAAGAGTGAAACTGGATCCCTGTCTTGGACCATGCACAAAAACCAACTCAAAATGGACTGAAGACTTGAATGTAAGATCTGAAACAGTGAAATTCCTGTAAGAAAATACAGAAGGCAAGCTTCTTGACATTGGTCCTGATCGTAATTTTTTGGGTTTGACAGTAAAAGCAAAAATAACAAGTGAAGCTGCATCAAACTAAAATGTTTTTGCTCAGCAAGGTAAACCACCAACAAGAGGAAAATACTTGCAAATTACATATCCAATAAGGGGCTAATATCCAAAGTAGATTGGAACTCATACAACTCGATCACAAAACAAACCAAATAATCCAATATAAAAATGGGCAAAGGACCTCAATAGGTATTTTTCCAAAGAAGACACACCAGTGGCCAACAGGCTGCATGAAGAGGTGTTCAATATCACTACTCATCAGGGAAATGCAAATCAAACCCACAATGAGCTGTCACCTCACACCTGTTAGGATGACTTTTATTAAATAGAAATCACAAATGTTGTCAAGGTTGTGAAGAAAAGGAAATATTTTTACACTCTTGGTAGGAAAACAAACTACAATGGAAAATGCTATTAAGTTCCCTCAAAAAAATGAAAAATAGAAATACCATGTGACAAAAGGAAATTCCACTTCTGGAAAATATATCCAAAGTAAACAAAACCATATCTCAAAAAGATATATGTACTCCCAAGTTCACTGAAGCATTAGTTGCAATAGCCAAGATATGGACACATTTAAATGTCTGTCAAGGGATGAATTAATCAAGAAAATGTGTGTGTGTGTATCTTGTGGTTTGTGACATGTATGAACCTGGAGGATATTATGTGAAATAAACCAGGCACAGAAAGACAAATACTGCATGTTATCACTTACATGTGGAATTTTTAAAAAGCACAAAGTCATAGGAACAGAAAGTAGAGAAGTGGTTGCGTGGGCTGGGGTGTGACCAGAATAAGGAGAGACTGGTAAAATGGCACAAAGTTTCAGTTATAAAATGAATAAAAGATGAATAAGATCTGAGAATCTAATGTATAACTTGGTGAATATAGTTGATAACACTGTGATTGTATAATTCAAATATTCTCACCAAAAAAGGTAAACATGTGAATTTATGGATATGATAACTTGATGAGGGAATCCTTTTACGATGTCTACATGTATCAGATACCCACATTGTAGACTTACAATTTTATTTGTTAATTACACCACAAGAAATTTGAACAAAAAAAGATTGTGACTGAGACTTTAGCCTCATCTGAAGTTCTGCTGGGGAAGGATGTGTTTCCCGTCTCACCTGGGTTGTTGGCAGAACTGTTTCTTGCTGGCTGTGGGTTTGGGGCCGTCCTCAGCTCCCTGAGGCATCTACAGTTCCTTGACACCTGGGGTTCCCCAAATGGCCACTTGCTTCCTCACGGGAGAGATGGAGCACGTCCAGCAAAATGAGCTTGTTTAAGAGAATCACAAATCACCTATTCCCCATTACGCTTGGCATAGTTGGTTAGTGTCTCAGATGTATGTATGGAGCATCCTGGCTGTAGGATACATCAAATAATTTACCTGAGAGAATGAGGCAAAGTCTTCATGTTCCCTAAGACCCCAGATAATAACGAACCAGCCATGAGAAGATGGAGGTTAGGAGCATTCTGCAAAAAAGGAACAGAAAATGGGAAATGTAGTTATACCTACAGAGAGACCATATTATCATGGCATTATAACTTTGAGTTTTGCTTCTGTGTCTATTTTCTCTATCATCCAATGCTCTGTACAAGATATCTCAGAATCAGCATATCCCTGGTGGTCCAGTGGTTAAGAAAACACCTTCCAATCAGGGAGCACAGGTTTGATCCCTGGTGGGGAAATTAAGATCCCACATGCGGTGAGACAACGAAGCCTACATGCCCCAGCTAGACAGAAGTCCACATGCCACAACGAAAGATTTCACGTGATGCAAGAGATCTTGCTGCAACTAAGACCCAAAGCAGCCTAACAAATAAATATTTTTAAGCAATAACAACAACAGAAAACTAATTATCTCAGAATCTTCAACATGTATTATACAGTAGACAATCAGCAAATTTACTTAACAAAAGGGTGAACTTTTAAATAAATAAATAAAAATTTTAAACTAAACTCATTGCAAGTTAACATAAATAACACATTTTTATGGGGGAAAAAATCCTTTATTTTCCAAAACAACAAAAATGTAGTTACCAAAATGTTGTCATTTTCCATGTTTTGAAATTTATTTCATTTCTAGCTTAATATAAACCAGCTGGATTCTCATGTCTGCTTCTGA
This sequence comes from Bos indicus x Bos taurus, assembly GCF_003369695.1. NCBI lineage: Eukaryota > Metazoa > Chordata > Mammalia > Artiodactyla > Bovidae > Bos > Bos indicus x Bos taurus. Next base: position 34,194,444 of record NC_040077.1, read on the forward strand.
ACTCAATCTGTTGTGCTCTCATACATCACATAGCCTCTGGAAAACTCCACTGTAGAGTCACAAGACAAAAAGGAAAAATGGTTAGTGATTTCTTAGTATCCTTAAGCATAAAGTTATGACTTGATAAAGTTCTGGAGGAATTCCAGGGCCCCCCCACCCCAGTCTATACTTTGAAATTCATTACTTAATTGGATTAAAACAATCATCAAATTCTTTCCTCTCTCTGTTATAATACTCAGGTACTCAGCTGAAACTGAAAAATAATGATGATGAGAGTAAAAAACGCTAACATAAAATTTGGTCCCTCATTGTCCACGTGATTATGTGGAACGACAACGGGACTATTTTTAAGCTAGACCTGTGTGTCACTCCAGAGGTGACTGGGTTTGTTGACGTCATCTCCCACCCCTAAATCCACCACTGCTCTCATCACTACGTGGTTACTCCTTATTCCTCTTGGGAGATAGTTTAAGATTCACTCTTTTTAATTCTACTCCTCTTTTACTTCCCGATGAGTTCATTATCATAAAAGTGATGTTTTCCATGCATGCCCTCTCAATTCCTAGCTCTCCCTTCTTTCATTGATGTTGCCCGCCCCTTCACCCTGGCTACTCATTCCCATGAATATACCCTTGAATAACTGCAAACTCTCCACAGTCTCAACTTTAAACAACCTAGTTTCTGGCCAATAGCTACTGTTTTGTTGTGGTTTTTTTTTCCTCCAGTTCACTTCCTATACCCCAGTTTCAACAATCTCTCAACTCCACACAAACACTTCTAGTCCATTGAGCCTACAAACTTTTCACTGGTTCTCCTTGTATCCTCACTCGCTTTCCCATTATCCAGGTTAAATTCCATGGTCACTTATTATAATCACTCCCGTAAATTTGCTCCTAATTTCTTTGCCTTGCTCTTGCTTCATCACACGTTCTTGGATTAAAGCCCTATTCTAATTAAATACAATGTCTGCCTACTCTATACCTACACCTTCCTGGTTGAACATGGCTAGAGAAAAATCCACTGATGACATCAATCGAAATTCATAATTACCAAAATGTTCACAAGTGAGTCTTTCTTTAATGGACACTTTCATAGGTCTCCAGTAGGATCGCTCCTGAATGCCTCCCCTGAGATTCCCTTGTCTCAGACAGGCAGAGGCATCCTATTATGGATTGTCAAGCGAAGGGTGACCAACCATCCTAGTTTGTTTGGTAGTACCCCTGTTTCAGCATTTACAGTCCTATGTCCTAGGAAACCCTTCAGTCCTGGAAAAACAAGAATGGTGGAGCATCCTAGTCATAGGTGCCCTGTACCCCTTCATTAATCTGATATCAACGCCAACTGCTGGCTTCTGGTCCTTCGCTCATTTAGGGCATTAGATAAAATCAATGATAATCATACATTGATTCACCCACACAAGTGATTCACATCTCTGGTCCATAGCAAATATTCTCTGGCTGTTTTGAAATCTGGAGGTATAAACCCTCCATCCTGCCTGAATCCAAATATTTGCAGTGGTCATCTCCAAAGCAGCTTCTTGTACTTCCCCTCCTTTTCCTAAGAGGAATTAAGTGTGTCTTGGGCCCATTGGAACAGATTCCTCCCCATGGCCTCTGGGAGGGTTTGGTGATGGCCAAGAGTCCTCAGCGGGGGTTGGGTTTAGGCTTCTCAAAAAGATACATGTTCCTCACAGATGTTGGTCATGTCTGTATATAACCGTTATGATAAGTATGGTGAGCCCATAAATAATCCTATCCTGGGCCTACCTACCTTGCTTACTCTATGGTGGAATAATAAAAACTTTAATTACTGTTACGTTTTAAAAATAGTAGCAATTTTAGTAGAATAATAAATAAAATAAAAATGTTATTTTCAGCAAAATAATAATAACCAATACAAAATTTTAATATAATAAGATTTTTAATAAAACAAATAACACTTTGTCTTGTTGCCATTGCTCTAAGTCTTCTGAGAATTGGGCACTAGTCTACTGAGAATCGCAACTGCATGAAACATGTTTCAAAACTCTCCAAACAGACACACTGAAGTCTCTTCTTACTTAAGTTGCAGTAAAAGAAATAATGATGGCTCAGACGGTAAAGAACCTGCCTGAAATACAGGAGACCTGTGTTTGATCCCTGGGTCGGAAAGATCCCCTGGAGAAGGGGATGGCTACCTATCCCAGTAGTCTTGCCTGGAGGACTCCGTGGAGAGAGGATCCTGGTGGGCTACAGTCTATGGGGTCACAAAGCATCAGGCTAGACTGAGTGACTAACACTTTCATCATTTTCTATAATGGAGCAACTTCTCTTCCCAAAGAAATCATTTCAAAATTCTCCTCCATATCAGCTCTCTCCATATGAAAGTGATTGAGGAGTTTCAGACACGGAATGTAAACTTTTCACATCGTGATCTGGCTACGGAATATTATCTCAAGTCTATATTGGAGTTTCGGTCTCTAACTTTAATTTGAGCATTCTAGTATACAAGATTATCCAAAATAAAAACTGTACCCAGTAAGTGGCACCTGCAGAAATATGTGCAGAATATTTGTAGCAGATTGTATTTTCCACCAAATGTGATAGCAATATTTATGTTCTCATATAACCTTGACATCCTTCCATCAAGCAGTGGTATCTATCCTTCTCTCTCCAAATATGGGAAACCTCAGTGACTCACTTCTAAAAAATGCAATGTCACGGGAGCCTGACTTCCTAGATGAGGTCAGAAAGGGCCATATAGCCTCTGGCAACTTCTCTTTCTCTGGCTCTCAATCAAGACCAGCTAGATAATTGGTGGGACCCAATACAAAATGGGACTTCCCTGGTGGCTCAGATGGTAAAGCATCTGCCTACAATGCGGGAGACCCGGGTTCGATCCCTGGGTCAGGAAGATCCTCTGGAGAAGGAAATGGCAATCCACTCTAGTACTATTGCCTGGAAAATCCCATGGACAGAGGAGCCTGGTAGACTACAGTCTGAGGGGTGGCAAAGAGTCAGACATGACTGAGTGACTTCACTTTCACTTTCAATACAAAATGAAAATGAGCAGCCCCTTTTGCAAAACTTAAAAATTTCAAGACAAGTACCACAGAACACTACACCAAGCATGAGATGAGTGTGGGACCTTGTGTGATGCACAGATCACCAGCCAGATTTGCTGAAGATGCTTACCCTTGAAAACCAGCCACCATGTGGAGAGAAAATCTAGGCTAAACAGAGCAGTCATGTGTACCACTTCTAGCTGACAGCCCTAGAAAGATCCTCAGCCAATAGCCACGTCGACCACCTGACATGTGAGTAAAGGAGCATTCAGACAATTCCAGCCACCAGGCCTCTAATCTTCTGGATGAAACTCCAGACCTAATAAAAACAAGCTGCCTTCATTGTTAATATAACTATAGATTTTTTTTAATGCCACTATATCTTGAGATTGTCACACAGCCATGTAAGTACAACAACCTGATTAACAGACACAATACGTGAAAGACGTGCAGCCAGCCACACCTGCCCTTTCTCTGCTCTTCAAGCGTCTGCACACAACCTGTCTCCTCAGACACCAGAGTCCTCCTGTATTCTGCTGAAAAAGCTTCAACCACTGCAACAGCACGGTAATGGAACAAGTGCAAATCTCCCCTCTTCCTAAAGCAGCTCCTGCCTTTTAGCACCTTTGCCAGCATCAAAGTGTAATCTCCTTGAACTTCCTTGTCCAGCAGTTAAGACTCTGCACTTACAATGCAGGAGGCATGGGTTCGATCCCTGGTCAGGGAATTAAGATCCCACATGCTGCATGGAGCGGCCAAAAAAAAAAAAAAAGCTTAATCATCTTTCACACTAGAGCTCCCTTTACAGGGTTTCAACCTCAAGACAAGAGGGCCACTCAGAATATCCAGCCCTGACTCCACAGGCAGCCTTTGAGGTACACTCACCAATGGGACAAGCTTCCCGGCTGTAGTTTTGGGGTTACTGTATATCCAGCAACCATGTATATTAAACTGGCCCAAGGGAGTGGCTTTAGAACTTAGACCAGGGATTTTTATTTATATTTATATCAGGGTTTCTATGAAAATGAGGATCTACCTTTTTGTTAGTTAAAAACAACAATCCAGTCTGTAATCACATACAATCCATCATTTGACTTAAACAGCTGTTGGAGGCCAGTGACTTCGTCTTTCCGCCTGTTTGTTTAGTGACTTTGGAAGTCATATCTCTCAGAATTTAAAACACTCAACCCAAAGCAATTTAATGTCATTGCACTCTAGAAAAGAACTACAAAAACCAAAGATTCCAACTAAGAAGTTTAGGTTTTACAAATTATGAAACCATGACCACAGAAAGAAGCTCATCTATTATACAAAATGATGTCATGAGTTATTTTGAAAAATATAGGAATGTTCTCAAAGTAAATGTTGTTTTTACCATAGTAAGTTATTCGGTGCAACAAGTCCCTGAAGTATCTGTCTGCTCTACTCTTGATAATTCCCAAATTTAGTCATTCCTAAGTGAAGATGTCTTTTATCCCCTGACTTTTCATGTCAGTCATATATTAGTGCATGTACCATTTCAACGCCATGTAAGCTTTAACTTAGATAAATACACACTTTAAAAAAATCTAAATAATCTCCAACTTTGAAAAGATTTCTTGGACTTCCCTGGTGGTCCCGTGGTTAAGAATCCACCTGCCAATGCAGAGGACACGTGTTCGATCCCTGGCTCAGGAAGATTCCACATGCCTCAGGGCATCTAAGCCCATGCGCCACAGTTACTGAAGCCCACACACAGCTATAAAGACTCAGAGCAGTCAAAAAATAAATTTTTAAAAAAGAAAAGATTTCTTACATTTCTCTTTGGTATCCAGTTGCCAAACAAACATAAATTCAGATTTTATCAAACTTGTTTTCCATACTGAAAATGTAATTATTTGGGACACACCAAGCATAATAACACTGAAGAACTGTTGCTTTGAACTGTGGTGTTGGAGAAGACTCTTGAGAGTCCCTTGGACTGCAAGGAGATCCAACCAGTCCATTCTGAAGGAGATCAGCCCTGGGATTTCTTTGGAAGGAATGATGCTAAAGCTGAAACTCTAGTACTTTGGCCACCTCATGTGAAGAGTTGACTCATTGGAAAAGACTCTGATGCTGGGAAGGATTAGGGGCAGGAGGAGAAGGGGACGACAGAGGATGAGATGGCTGGATGGCATCACTGACTCGATGGACTTGAGTCTGAGTGAACTCCAGGAGTTGGTGATGGACAGGGAGGCCTGGCGTGCTGCGATTCATGGGGTCGCAAAGAGTTGGACACAACTGAGCGACTGAACTGAACTGAAGCATAATAAAAATTAAAATTGAAATAAAATGGCACTGTATCCTTAAGGGATTAAATTTCATTATTAAAAAATAAATTTGTGAATTTCTTTTTTCTGTTTTCTTTTTCTTTTTCCTGGACCAATCCAAATTGAACCAAGCAGGATCATAAATTGGGATATCAAAATACTCACAGTCCAGATTCTCTAAGGGACCACCCATATCACCGTAGCACTACAAAGTAGAAGTGTCAGTAAACTATGAGGAAATGTGAACTCCTTCCTGGGAAATCCAAAAACAGGATGTTCAAGAACAATGAAAATCTGCCCTGCCTACTGGTGTATGAATGATGAGAGTAACTGGCCAACCAAATTCTGTCATGATATAAATGGAAACAGTATCATTTGGTTAAGGACTGGGAATGTTTTCACAATATTTAGCTCCAGATTAACTCACTGTTATAAGCTTGCTAAATAAAATCATCTTGCTTATCTCATTTTTTTCCTCTCTACAACCTCTCAAGATGAGTAATACTATCCACCATTACTGGAAAGAAGTCCTGTGTTCAAGAGCTACTGGCTATGTACAACATTCTTTCAATATGACAGTCAATCAGATACTGCACTCATCCATCCATCTGCTCATTCACTTACTCCTCAAAGCCAAACTTGTGGTTAGTACATATGAAGAGCACACAGTCCCGATGGGAACAGATGGGGAACTTGAACACTGCATTCCAGACTGAGTGGTGCAATACAGGAACACGGTTGTGGAGGCATTCAGGGCTCCCTGGAAGAGGTGATACACTGCTGAACGCTGAGTAGAGATAATCTAGTGAAACTGTTTTAATCCACATATTGTCTAACTCAGCACTTCTCAAGCTTTGTTCAAAGGAACACTAATGTTTGGCTTGATATCAATAAATATCCTGTGGATGATGGAATATCCCTATTAGCAGCAGTTACCCTGTGGTCTGACCTAGCATTTCATTCATTGTAAATAATTAAAGTTGACCCACTGTTTCACCAATGAACCTGCTGGATCTGATCATTCAGAATTAGCCCAACATGAACTGGCTCATTTATGCAATAAGACTCCACAGATGGGCTCATAGCTGACTATTCTGACCTGGTGGGATGAAGACATACCCCAGAACAAGTGTGGTATCATTGCACCTGACCACAATTCTCAGCTTTCCTGGAGCTAACACTCTGGGTAGCTTTTCTTATTTGCTTAAGGTGATACTGGACATTCTTTGGATGAAATTTAGTGGATGTGGTTAAAAGATAATTTATTTAAAAACAAGCCAGAAGTGATAAAAGGTTATCGCTGAACCATGCAAAGATGCCAGGATTCTTGGCCTCCGGAGAAGAATTCAATCCAGGGCCAGAGACAAGGCTTGATCACTCAGAGCTTTTATGTAAAAAGTTTTAATTAAGTATTAAGGAGATAGAGAAAGCTTCTTACATAGGCATCAGAAGGGGGCAGAAAGAGTACCCCCTTGCTAGTGTTAGCCATGAAGTTATATACTCTCTAATTAGTTATTACAGTGAATCAAAAGAATGTCTGGAGGTTGTAAATACCTCACTAGACCTACTCCCATAATTTACACCTTAAGATAACAGGATCAGCCAGAAAGTTTTTTTCCAGAGACTGTCCTCAAGCAGGATACATTATTGTTATATAATCCTAAGGATTTAAAGGGACAAAAAAGTTTGTCCTTTATTCCTCCTTGAGAATTCCAGACCCTTCTCTCCTTGGGGACCCCTAGACTTCTTATCAACCTACCTAGGAAATGACTCTTTCATTCCCCCCTTTTCTTTTAGGAGAATTATGTTGCCAAGGGAAAGGGGCATTGTTTTCATTCCATAACTACTTCCTGCTGTTTAGGGGCATGGTCCCTGAATTGTTGAGGCAACATATTCTCCTAACCCTCATTTTGAGGGTCTCTGATCCAGGGCCCCCAAGTAATAGTTGGAGGAGGCTGTGGCACTCATAGGAGCTTGAACAACCATTTGTAACTTTAAAGCTTTTAGACAGTTAGAAAACTCCATTATACAGTTACAGACGTAAGGCAAAATAGTCATTAAACCAAGTTAAAATCAAAATGGAAAGTCACATTATGTCCATAGTTATATCAGTCCATCTTAATGTTGTTAGATGTCATCAGTTTAAGAAGAGGCATTGCATATGATTGTTGTGGAAGGTATTCGCAGACTTGGAGAAAGTATTTTCCTTGAAGTGGAGAAGCCTTTTCACTGATGAAGAGCGGAGTGCTCCACAGACCCAGCAGTTAGACTGATTGTGAAATGCTGCGTAGGAGTGAGCCCAGGACAGGAAGGCATTGTCTTGAGGATAAAACAGCAGACACAGGATTTTTGGAGTCAACAGAAGTAGGCTCACATAGATTATCAGGCCCATCTGAAAAGTACAAAGTCAGAGCATAGAAAGTAAAGACATGAAATGAAGTCACTTAGTTATGGTCAGGGTGCCACCTCTTAACTTGAGTGTGATGTACCCATGAATCAATTCCTGGCACTTTGACAGCTGTAGGAGAAGAAAGAATAACCTGGTAAGGACCTTCCCAGAGGGGCTCAAGGGATGCGCCCCCAGGCCCCAGTGTTTTTATGAGGACCTCGGTTCCTGGCTCAAATAGAGGCTTGCTTGACTCAGAGGCTGGGTCAGGAGTCATCTCCCAGAGTTCTGTTAATGTCTGTTGAAAAGCTGAGAGCTGAGTTACATAACTAGTTAATTTCAAGGCTTTAGGGTCTATAACAATGTCTGTGCATAAGAAAGGCCTTCCATAAATACATTCAAAGGGGGACAGTCCCTCCTTTTTGGGGGCAGTTCGAGCCCTCATTAAAGCTATGGATAGGACTTTAATCCAGTTGTCCTGTGTCTCTTGAGTTAATTTGCTCAGATGTCTTTTGATAATGTCATTAGCTTTTTCAACCTTTCCTGAGGATTGGGGTCTCTAGGAACAGTGTAAGTGATATACTATTCCTAGAGCTTTAGACACCCCCTGAGTTACAGCAGCTTTAAAGGCGGAGCCATTGTCACTCTGAAGGCTCCATGGCAGCCCAAACCTGGGAATAATTTCATGGATTAAAATCTTTCTAACCTCCTTAGCCTGTTTACTACGACAGGGTAAAGCCTCAATCCATCCAGTAAAAGCATCTATCCAAACTTGTAAGCAAGAATATCCATTAGCTTTTGGCATATGAGTAAAATCAATTTCCCAGTCCTCTCAAGGATACTTTCCACTTCGTTGTAATCCAGATTTTGCTAGCTTTTCAGTCTTTGGGTCTTTCTAATTCTTCCTCAGCATATTGTGGTTTTTCCTGTTCCACAGGACCTGTCCAGATCAAAGGCGTCTGTAGTGAAGGGGTTTCGCAAAGTGCCGCTTTTCTGGCTTGACAGTCAGCCAGCTGATTACCTTCAGCTACTTTACTCCCATCTCTGTTGTGTCCTTTGCAATGCATAACAGCTACTTCTTTAGGACAATATATCACAGTTAGAAGTCTCTTGATCTCTCTGAAATGTTTAATAGGTTCTCCTGTTGCTGTTTTAAACTGTCTTTCTTTCCATATTACAGCATGAGCATGTAAAGTCAAATAAGCGTACTTAGAATCAGTGTAGATATTTACCCGGTGCCCTTTGCTTAACTCTAGAGCTCGGGTCAGGGCCATAAGCTCCACTAACTGAGCACTGGTTCCCTGGGGGAGAGATTTTGCTTCTAAAACCTGTTCAGCAGTCACCACGGTGTAACCTGCTTTACACTTTCTGTCCCAAACAAAAGAACTGCCATCTGTAAATATTTCCATGTCAGGATTGTCTAATGGGGTATCCATTAGATCTTCTCAAACTGCATAGTTTAAAGTTAGAAATTGAGAACCATCGTGATCAGGTGTTTCATTTTCCTTCTCAGGAAGGAAAGTGGCTGGATTTAAATTTCCACAAACTTTAAGCTTAGTTACTGGTCCTTCTCGGAGAAGGCAATGGCACCCCACTCCAGTACTTTTGCCTAGAAAATCCCAGGGACGGAGGAGCCTGGTAGGCTGCAGTCCATGGGGTCGCTAGAGTCGGACATGACTGAGTAACACTTTCATGCATTGGGAAAGGAAATGGCAACCCACTCCAGTGTTCTTGCCTGGAGAATCCCAGGGACGGGGGAGCCTGGTGGGCTGCCGTCTATGGGGTCACACAGAGTCGGACACGACTGAAGCGACTTAGCAGCGGCAGCAGCAGCACTGTCCTTCTAACAACAATGACTGATATTTAAGAAGCCTACTGTCTGTCATCCAAACATTAACCTTAGAATTTAAGATTCCACTCACATCATGAGAAGTCAGTACAGTAAGGTTTCGTCCATTAATTATTTTTAAAGCTTCAGGTGCTAATAAAGCCGCTGCCCCAATTACTCTTAGGCAGTGGGGCCACCCACATGAAATTACATCTAATTCTCTGCTTAGATAAGCAATAGGTTGATGGTGAGGCCCTCGGGGTTGTGTCAAAACTCCCAAGGCCACACCTTTTCTTTCAGTGACAAACAAATTAAATTTTGACCCTCTGGGCAACTATTTAAGAAAGAGAAATCAATTTATCAAAGAAGCTTTTTGGAGCCGCAGGAGGCAAAATCATCTATACACCAGGGTGAGGTCAAGTAGCACACACCACAGAAAGCCACTCAGCTCCCAGTTTCCCTGGAGAACAGAAAAAGTCAGGAGGGTTGTCTGTTTAAAGTAGAAAATCTGAGCAGAGGACTGTTGAAGTGGAAGTCAGAATTAGATTAGTTAGAAAAAATTTTAAGGGAGAAGAAACCTCTCCACGTATCTCCACTTGTGCACAGCAGCAGCCAGACCTCCACTAAAATCATGAGAAAAGCACACCCCTTTGTGAATTAGAAACCTGGCAGCAACCTCTGTAGGTCCACTTCTTCAGTATATTTCATGTCAAAACACATATAGAAGTCCCAAATGGGTGCTGGTAATCCCTTCTAAAACTTTCCCTCAGGATAAAATTGGCAGTCCTGGGAATACATTGTAGGAGTTCTAAGGTTTGTTTACGCTTGTCCTGTTCTTAAATGTTTGAAGCAGGATAGCACAAGTTTGAGGTGGAAGGGATGCCCTCGACAACAAGACAGGGCCCATTCTAACATCTAAAGAGGTTTGATAGCCCATAGCACAGAATCCTCCTTATTTCAGATGATACTTCATACTTGCAAGCCAACTCCTTGGACACTGTGGGGCTTGATTAATTTGCACCAAGGCTCCTGTTTGGCGCAGTCTGAATAGTGACAAAGATTTGTTGAGTATTTGCTCTGTTCTAGCCTCTTCACATTAATTATTTCCTATCTTGGCAGAGAAGCAGGACTTTCTGATTCAGAAATACAAAACCCTGGTTGCTGATACCGGCAAACTTGTCCCTACGGCACCTGATTGGGACAGAACAGGAACACGCTTTTGTCCCTCATTCAGAGAGTCCTGGTTCTTTTTTCTATGGTTCACAAGAAGGCTAATGTGCTATCTTATTCTACTAAACTTCACAGAGAGGGGAGGAGTGGGAGAAAAGAGGAACTGAGAAAACAATGCTTGGCTTTCCATATGATGCCTGTGAAGCTTTCTTCCTTGAAGCAAGCACAAGCTGTATGAGAGGGTCATGTTCCTCCTCTTTCTACATCTCTTCCTCCACCCTATTTTCTTGGCTCTTTTTCTAAAACCCATCTTTGACCACAAGAAAGTAAAGAGTGGATTTGGGCAAAGAATGTTTAAAACAATGCTAGTTGTCTCCTCCTTATTTCAAGTTCACAAACCATGAAAAATCACAACTATTCTCATATTTAGCATCCGTATCTAAGCTCCTGCCATAGCTGCCCTGGCTCATGAGTCCTCTACCGTCACACCTCACCAGCGCTCCCTGCCCAGTGATAAAAACACGAGTGAGGACACAGCACCATCTCCATACTGTGTGGATGCTCAATTCGTTGTTTGTTTGTTTGTTTAATTTGGAATTTCAAAGCAAAACCAAATTGTACTTTTTAAAAAAACAAGTTTTCCAAACTACATACACAAGTGATTCTTACAGGAAATTTTCCAGTAAACCATTTATGACATTTGGCTTTACTCTGTTTTAAAAACACCAAATCAATCATCACTGATCCAGTCCAGTGAGAAATGAGACTTAAAAATAAAAACCAACAAAATGAAAAGACTCATTTTTTTAGCATTCTCAGGAATTTTCACAATTAAACACAATCATGTGTGTATGTATATTTGTGTACAAGTAATCTTGTAAGTTTATTTACTAATTTAGCAAATATTTTTCAATCATCTACAATATACCAAGTTTGCCAACTCATGCTAGGGGCTGAAGATAGAGTAGAGATTTAATAGAATTGTGTTGTGATTATCTATTGCTGTATAATTAACCACCCCAAAACATAATTTTAACCTTACTACAGATGGCATGGCTGACTCGATGGACATGAGTCTCAGTGAACTCCGGGAGTTGGTGATGGACAGGGAGGCCTGGCGTGCTGCGATTCATGGGGTCGCAAAGAGTTGGACACGACTGAGCGCCTGATCTGATCTGATCTGATCTGATAATTCATTATGATCTTTCATAGTTCAGTAGGTTGACTAGGCTCAGCTGGGTAGTTGTCATGTAGGTCTTTCATGTAGTTACAATAAGATACTGGTTGGGGCTGAAGTCACATGAAGGCTTGACTGGTTTGGATGTACTGGACCAGTACATGGTGTTTGCTTGCAACCTGGATGGCTGGACCAGCTGGAGCTAGCCAAATCTGCCTGTCTGTCTCTCTGTCTCTCAAAATCGCTCTCTCACCATCTGGTCTATGCTCATAGCCAAGTTAGGCTTCCTTATAGCCAGGCAGTCCCAGGTAACCAGAGTTATCAATTTCCTCCTGAGCACCGAAAGACCAAGGCAAACATTGCACGGTTTCTTGTGACCTAGCCTCAGAAGTTATGCAGATTCAATTTCACTGAAATTGAGCTACATAGGACAAGACTGGATTCACTGTCGGAGATAACTACCCAAGATCCTGAATGCAGGGAGACATGGTTTGTTGGGAGTCGTCTTTAGAAACTAACCTGGGTAAACAAGCATGGTCCCTAACCTCTAGAAGCTTATAGTAATTAAATACACTCTGAAATAAGAGTTGTAATTTTAACTACTAATTTTGGTTTTGCCATGCTATTGTGGAAGAATTGTTGCTTTTAAACTGTTATGCTGGAGAAGACTCTTGAGAGTCCTATGGACAGCAAAGAGATCAAACTAGTCAATCCTAAAGGAAATCAATCCTGACTATTCATTGGAAAGACTGATGTTGAAGCTGAAACTCCAATACTTTGGCCACCTGATGCAAAGAATTGACTCATTGGAAAAGATGCTGATGCTGGGAAAGATTGAAAGCAGAAGGAGAAGGGGACAACAGAGGATGAGATGGCTGGATGGCATCACTGACTCAATGGACATGAGTCTGAGTGAACTCCAGGAGTTGGTGATGGACAGGGAGGCCTGGCATGCTGCGGTTCATGGGGTCGCAAAGAGTCGGACAGAACTGAGTGACTGAACTGAACTGATACTTATCCAAATTTTCTATAATGAACACGTATTGCTTTAACAACAAAAAGTATACTATATTTATAACTAGCATGCTGAGAAAAGGAAAGTGAACAGCTAATCCTTATACTTATTTCTGTGACTTGGGCTTTCTAAAATCACCACTGAGGATGATAAGTTATCATAGAATACTAGTACGACGATCGGCAAAAATGAGGACACAAGGTGGCCAGGAGCACAGTTCACAGGGCTGCAGTGTCAGCAGTCTTGAGAAAGAGTAAAGCAACAGGGTATTTCCTAAATCCTCTTAAAGACAGAAACCACATCTTGACAAAGGAGAGAGTCAAAGGCTTGGACTTGTCCTGGAACACTGAAGTTCTCAAGAGAGAAGTGTCTTGGCCACTTCTGTATGAATCTGTACGAATAAAAGAAGGTGAAAGAGTAAATATAATTAAATATAGTATGACTCCACAGTGTATGAGAGCAAGAGATCAAGGCCACCCATTGAAGATTCCAATAAATTGAAATATTGATGGTGAAGAGGTGCTTTCCTGTCTCAGATGGTTATATAGATGGGAATAGGATGGCATTTCAGTGGCAGGAGCCCATGCATGGTAACCAGAATCACAGACTTAGTGGTGAATGTGGTGGCCAGATGAGCACTGAGCCATAGCTCGTGTGGCTCAGCCTCAAATCTAGGTCAGAGACAATGACATTTAGTACAGAAACCAAGGTTTTATTTCAAAATAACTCAGATTCTTCACTTCACATCTCAAGGACTGTTAAAAACATTGAACTACACAGTCCACAACACCACCTTAAAATTACCTTCTCTTTCGGTATGGGATGTCTGCTATTCCTCCCCTCCAATGGGTGTTTTCCTTTCCTTAATTAGACATGTACATCTTGAATAAAAGCAGACGATTCCCAGGTGTGGTCAAGCGACTAAGCAATTTCCTTAAAGAATGTGGGCAGGCCCTCTGTGCCCCTTCTTCCTTTATGCTGGCAATAATACAGGCGATTTGGCTGGAACTGAAACATCTATTTTGTACCATGGGAGAGCACGCTAAGGTTAATGGAACAGGAAAAGGATCGCAAGTCCTTGATGGTCTGGAACTTCCATGACGGTGAAATACTACCTGCATTTGGACTTTGTAAGTGATCGAGGAACAATCTTCTAACTTATGTAAGCTATTATTGTTTAGAAGTTTTTCTTGCTTGCAGCCAAACATAATCTAAACTAATTTAAAGTCAAATCTGTACATTCTGCATTTGCCTTTCCTAAAATCCCTGAGAGAAACACCCCCCTACATGAAGTCTCCAGAATTCCAGCCCCAAGAGAGAAATATCTACCCTTTCTGATGAAAGGAATGTCTGATGATTAGAGGGAAGCCTCTAACCACTCCGCCCCCTCCTTTCCTCCAGACCCCGAGGCTCTAGCTGCCTGTCCTCATTCTCAAATTCTGCAACCCACATTCCACTTACCTGGTGGGCAACAGGAGGAGGAAATAACAAGCAGGCACAGCCTAACCTCTCTTTAGGAGGAGGGGGATAAGGAATTAAAAGCTGTAGGAAGATTCATACTCTAATTGCTAAATCACACCACTATTTTCAAAGTATAACAATGAAGGAAAAATGTCAGTGTTAACAGGACACCTTTTTACATATGCAGATAACTTTATTGAAACGTAATTTTTATTTTCTGTTTGGAATGAAAAATTGAAGAGGGAAAAATTGCATAACTTTTTGGAGATGATATCTGAGAAAGAGCATGCTTGGGGCAGCAATTAAATCCTTTCCACTCTCACATTTACCTGCCGCTTGAATGCATTACTTCATCTTACCTCTAAATAACCCTGAGGGTGAATATTATTACCATCCCCTATATACAAGACAAAGTTGAGGCTCAGAGAGATAAAATGTTTTGCTCAAGTTCATGTAATATGTCAAGTTGTGTTTTTTGTTCTCCAATATTGGCTGCCTGGCACCACTTGTAGGATTAGATGTTGTCACATCTTTGACCTCAGGCTTAATGCTGTGATGATCTGCTTGAGGAAAGTAAAGTAGTAAAAGTATTGACTAATAAGAGCTGTGTTAGTTGTGTTCCACTCTTTGTGACTTCATGGACTATAGCCCAGCAGGCTCCTCTGTCCATGGAATTCTTCATGCAAGAATACTGGAGTGGGTTGCCATTTCCTACTCCAGGGGATCTTCCCAACCCAGGGATCAAACTTGCATCTCTTGCTTCCCCTGCATTGGCAGGAGGATTCTTCACCAATGCGCCACCTGGGAAACCCGAAGGCCAGGTGCCGATTTCCAACACAAGCTTTAAAGCAATTCTTCCACTCTCTTTTTCCTGGCATAGCCTGCATGCCCCAGGTAACTGCTGGGTCATTGATCAAATACTCAGATTTGAGCCCCAGATGATGCACAATGCACATGTAACCTGAGCAAGAAAGAACAGCATGTTTATTTGTGGGTCATTTATTCCTGTCATATAATTTAGACTAAGGTGATCAATGTACAAAGTGAGTGAGTAAAAATCCTGGGGCTGAAAGATCATCCCATTTAAGGCAGCATTTGTTTAGCACCACCAGACATTCCAGCAGGACCCAAAGAGCAGAAGGAGTTAGAGGCAACTATCCGCTCCCAATCTCATCCCCCTTCTCTCATGGTTGGAAGTTCTCCAATCTACAGGTAGATCTCAGAGATAATGCGGTTTGGTTCCAGACCATTTCAGTAAAGAGAATTTCCCATGTGCATTTTTTTGGCTTCCCAGTGCATAGGAGTTATCTTTACCTTATACTGTGGTCTATTAAGTATTCAATAGCACTATGGCTAATAAAGCAATGTAATGCCTTGGTTAAAAATTACTTTGTTGCTAAAAAATAATAACCATCATCTAAGCCTTCAGCGAGTTGTAAGCCTTTTGTTGGTGGAGGGTCTTGCTTCGATGTTGATGGCTGCTGAATGACCAAGGTGGTGGTTGCTAAAGGTTAGGGTGGCTGCGGCAGTTTCTAAAAATAAGAAAACAATGAACATTGCCTCGTTGATTGTCTCTTCCCTTTACAAAGAAATTCTTTGTAGCATGCAATCCTGTTTGATAGCATTTTGCCCACAGTAGAACTTCTTTCAAAATAGAAGTCAATCTTCTCAAATACTACTGCTGCTTTACCAAGCAGTGTAACAGGCTTGTGTAATATTCCAAATCTTTTGTTGTCGTGAACTGTACCAGTACCTCAACTGTGGCTGCCATGGCTGCCAAGGAAAACCCAAGATCCCCAGATTTCACGGCAAAGAATCAGCTTGAGAGCTGGGGGACAGAAGCTTAAGGGTCACGGAAATCCTGCTGGGTAGGACACAACTTGGTCATCCTCTCCCAGGTTGTTGTGGCCTGAAAAACGTTATATACAGTTTATTTTTCATTAATACACTGATTGTATTTGCCATAGCAGGTGCTTTGTTGCTAAAAATATTTTTCCACCACCAACAAATACATGGGCTCCTCATTATGCCTTTGAGCTGCATGAAGGTTCCCACATCTTACTATCAATTGAATCACGATTTATTGCTATAAGAGAATAATGAGGACATTTTCAACATCTATAAGGAAACAAAACTGCATCACTTTCAGTTTTATGGAAAATTACTGTTTGACTTTTATTTTTTGGGAGCCATTATGGATTGTAGTAACTCCTTTAAAGTTTATTTTAAAAACTCATTTCCTCTAAGGCTTACTGAAAACCCTACAGTATAGTAAACTGAGTGTAAAAACATCTTTACCAGGGCAAGTGATATGAGGAGATGTGGAGAAAAAGCCCGGATACATTTCTGATGTTTTTGTGGCAAAGATACCTTCTTTGAAAGGTCTCTGTAAACTTACTAAGAACCTGTTTATCTACGCAGGGGGCCCACATTTTAGCTATTTGACCCAGTCCTGAAGAGAGTGAAGTCTGATGGCAAAGGAAGAGGATTAGAAATCGGAACAGGAGACAACTCAAAGATTCAAAGGAGTAATGTGTGCATTTGCCAAACAGGTTAGACATGCAGTACGGAATTGATACCGAAGCCAGATAAGGTGATGTTTTACTTGCTACCGAACAACTTGACTGTGTTTTGTAACTGGATCCATTTCTATGTTCAAGTGTTCCGACAAAGCCTTGTGTGTGTGTTTCCAAAAGCTAAGAAGAAAGGGGATTTTCCCCATTGTGGCAAAGCTAGCTGAAGAAACCTGTTTCTAGATGCTGTAAAATCCTGTAGTGGCAGCTGCTTTAACTGGACAGCAAGGGGAGAAATGCAAAAGGCAAGATGGAAACAGCCATTGTAACTGATGCTATGCCTCTCACTCCTCCCTGAAGATTCCTTTAATAGCTGTTAGTGTTTTTTCACTTTTTGACATGAGTTCTGTATTTTAACACTCTTTCTCCAGATCTCCTCACGGCCACTTTCTCACCTCCCTCACGTTTTGCCCAGATGGCCCCTTCGAGTGAGCCTTCTCCGACCTCCCCATTCCAAATTACAGCTCTAAGCTTCCCTGGTGGCTCAGTGGTGAAGAATCCACCTGCCAATGCAGGAGACACAGGTTCGATTCCCGGTCCAGGAAGATCCCACCTGCCGAGGAGCACCTAAGCCCGTGCCCCACAGCTATTGAGCCTGTGCTGAGTCTGAACCACAACTACTGAACCCATACACTGCAAATACTGAAGCCGAACACCCTAGGGCCCGTGTTCCACGACGAGAGAAGCCGCAACAAGAAACCCAAGCACAGCTAGAGAGTAACCTCCACGTGCCGGCGACTAGAGAAAACCCCACGCATCGGTGAAGACCCAGTCCAGTCAAAAATAAATAGATAAAATTGCAGTTCTTCCCTCTCTAAACCAACATTCCCTATTCCTTATTTCTACTTATATTATCCATAGTCCTATTTTATTCTTTTAAAGTGTAATATTTAATGCATACAAAAGGATATACATATACATGTAAATAATAAATCATATTCATAAAAGAAAAGTTCACCACAACTTAAGAATTGAAACATTTTGAATACTCTGTTCTCTTTCTGATTGTATCCCTGGTATGTGCGCCAGGAGAATGTACATGATAGCACGCATAATCACAACACAAAACTGAAAGCAACAGAAACACCCATCAAACAAAGAATAGATAAGTGAATTACGAAAGATTCACCGCATAGAATATTCATTTGGTGGAAATGAATGAACTATAGCAATACACAATGAGCATGGAGAAATCTTAGAAACATAATGAGTAGAATAATTAAGTCCCAGAAGACCAAACTGAATATGATACCATTTATATAAAGCTCTAAAACAAGCAAAACAAAATTATTAGCATGAATCTTAATAAATGTTAGCACTATGATATATTCATCATCTTTATCTTAGTTTATTATTCAAAGAGGACTCTTCCAACTTCAACATACATACATGTAAAATAATGTTTTCTAAATTCATGCCAGTTTTAAAAACTCTTAGTTCCAAAACCGTGAAACTATATTTAGACCTCTAAGCTGAAAATAAGAATCAATCTTGATATCTTTTGTTTCTTGCCCACCATAAAAAACTGGCTACCCAATCAGGTAACTGCCTCTTGAATCCGGCCTCAGTCTTCATCCAAGGTCAAATTATCCTTAGATCAGGTCATCAACTTTGAATTCTAACATTTAATAATTTCCTAACTCATCCTTCCAATTTAGTCTATTCATAAAGTATCTTTCTGTGAGTTATACAAAAGATTAATTTTTTTTAGTTTTTATTTCAATGATAAATTTCAAATTATTTAATGAACATAATTGACTTCTCAGATAGCTTAAACCTGACACAAATTTGTACTGGAAACAGTTTTATTTATTTCTCCAATTGCCACATTCATTCATACTAGGATAAACCCTCCTTTCAGGTTTCCCAGGTGGCGTTAATGGTAAAGAACACACCTGCCAATGCAGGAGACACAAGAGATGCTGGTTCGATCCCTGGGTTGGGAAGATCCCCTAGAGGAGGGTACAGCAACCCACTCCAGTGTTCTTGCCTGGATAATGCCATGGACAGAGGAGCCTTGTGGGCTACAGCCCATAGAGACTAAAAGAGTCGGACACAACTGAAGTAGCTTAGTATGCATGCACACAAACCCGTCTTTCAGTCACTTTCAGATAATTTCTAAGCTAGTTCATTTTAATCCAGCTAAAACTTTATTCTCATAGAGCTCCCTCCCCCCCACTCCTAGCTCATGCTGCTTGACCTTTTATGGCTTGAAATCTGTAGGGCACAAGAGTGCCCTGATTATTGCCTCTTCTCTGGCAAGTATAGGTGAGGGGGAAAAAGAGTTATGGAAAGGGATGACTGGGGACTACTTGAGATGCTGTTGTGATTCTCTCTTGGCTACACTGGTTACTTATTCACTCCCTCAGTACAGCAGGAATCCAACTGATGCCTCTTTGTGGGGGCAGAGTGAAGTTCACTCTGGGGCATAGTGTGTTCTTGTTGGAGGGCCCACATCACCATTTGATTCTGGGGATAGGAGATCCGATCCAGCTAGACTTATTCCCATCTCTTTATCCCGTTATCTGCTGCAATTGTTAAATTTTTAGAACTTTTGTGAGCAGAATGTTAATCTGCTGGTAAGCTTGAAAACAGCCATGGTGGCTGCTTTATTTATTTTTGGCTGTGCCGGGCCTTTGTTGCTGTGTGGGCTGTTCTCTAGTTGCAGTGAGCAGGGGCTACACTCCAGTTGCCATGCACGGGCTTCTCATTGCAGTAGCTTCTCCTGTTGAGTAAGATGGGCTCTAGGACACGTGGACTTCAGTAGCTGTAGCACATGGGCACGTGGGTTCAGTAGTTGTGGCTCCCAGCCTCTAGAGCATGTGCTTAACAGTTATGGCGCGTGGGCCTAGTTGTTCCTCGGCATGTGGGATCTTCCTGGACCAGGGCTTAAACTCGTGTCTCCTGCATTGACAGGCGGGTTCTTTACCACTGAGCCACTAGGAGAGCCCCTTTTGTATGATTTTTTGAAAGTAAAATTTATTAAAGTATAATATATATATACACAGAAGAATGCCTGATAGATTTTCATACAGTGCAACATCCATGCAGCCAAAAGCCAGATAAAAATCCAACATCAGGGTCCACCTTGTGTTTCCTCCTAGTCACTTACAGCAGAAAAGAGAAGCCATTCTCAACTCAGTCTGGATTCCTGACTCCCAGAATCTATCAGCACAATAAAATAGAGGAAAATCTTATCTGACTTCTAACCTCATAGATGATTTATGCCTGAATAACATCTTTATTGAGATATCACTCACATTGCCATATAATTTAATCATCTAAATTATGTAATTCAATGGCTTTTAATATATTGATGAACTGTGCAACCATAAGTACAATCTAAAATTTTAAAACATTTTCATCAGCTCACAAAGAAACCCCATATTCATAAGCAGTCGTCCCCTAGTCTTCCTCACTCCTCCTTAGCTCTGAATAAGACTTTGAAATGATTATCTCTTAACATTCTTGAGATCTGACAACAGGAAAACTTAATTCATTTATTTGCAACTAATCAAACATTTCCAACAGCTGAAATTATAAACTAATCTAAATGGCATTTCTTCCCTTAGCAAATCTGATATTGATATTCCTATAAAAACATGAATGGTGCACTTTGTCAAGGATGGGTCGTCTGCATCTGGCTGGTGCAGTAGACAGGTACATGTACAGACGGTAGGGTGCCACCTTGGCTGTGCTGAGCACTCAGAATAGTGGCAGAGGAACAAGTGCTGCGTGTTTTTCCATGGGGACCTCATGACACTCTGTGTTCCATGAGAAAGGAGGAAACAAAGCCTTTGGCCATTTCTTTAGTCGTAATCGGTGTATCTAATGCCTAATAGTATGCCCTCCAAAATGAGAGATACCACCTATTTGTGGTGTTTGGAACTTAATTGCTAATTTTAGAGCCTAAGGAAAAAAACTTAATTATTATTCTATGAATAAGCATACTCTGGATTATCCAGATGACTACCATTTAAAGATGCCTTTTTAATATTCCATGTTGGTTTCTTGTGTTATTCTCACAGCTGTGATAGTTTTCAAATGTGGTTGAAAATTCTTCAACACTCCTCCCATCATGACATGGGGTCTATGCCTCCACTCCCTGAATCTAGATAGACTTGTGGTCTCACTGTAACCAGTAGAATACAGAGGAAATTATCTTGTGTGACTGCTGAAGCCAGAACAGAACATGTGAAGCAAGCTCTACTTTGTGAGCTGGGACACTTGGGAGCTCTGAGCTGCCATGTAAGAAATGGGAGCTACCACTGAGTTCTGCCAATGATACGACTGCCCTGGGTTCCACGCATTGCAGAAGCTGAGTCTACCTGCAAAGGCACGTACTGAAGCTCCAGTCAACTGCCCAGCTGAGGTCCCAGCCCAGAGGTAGCATCAATCACCAGAGTGAAGATGTTGAGTTATCGCCAGCCCTTGAGTCTTCTCAGCTGAGCCCCAGGTATCTTGGAGAAAAGAGAAGCCATTCCCAGCTCAGTCTGAATTCCTGACTCACAGAATCTATCAGCGTAATAAAATGACTATTTAAGCAGCTAAGTTTTGAGGGAAACTTATAGAAAATGGAGGTCAAACGACTTCATAGCATGTGATATAGACGAAAGATATGCAATAGTTTGAGCAACAGAAAGAAGTGGAAGAATTGAGTTATCTTAAAACATGAGGTATTATAGGCATGCTGAGATCTCATGATTAAAGACATTAATTTTTTTCATGAATTAATTTTAGCAAAACATACTCCTTCATGTTAATGAGAATGTGAACTTTAGAATTCATATGGTTTTGTTTTTATTGTATCAATCAATTTTGGTTTAGTTGTATAAAAATTATAAGCAAAAAGAATTTATATGTAATTAGCCAAAGCTTATACATATAGGATATCTATCATAATAAAAATACATGTCAATCTTGAAAAAGTCTTCAAAAAAGATTGCTATTAAAGGATGCATGGAATAATCAGATTTGGGAAATACTGTCTTCTGCTTACGGAGAAGGCAATGGAACCCCACTCGAGCACTCTTCCCTGGAAAATCCCATGGACGGAGGAGCCTGGTAGGCTGCAGTCCATGGGGTCACTAAGAGTCGGACAAGACTCAGCGACTTCACTTTCACTTTTCACTTTCATGCATTGGAGAAGGAAATGGCAACCCACTCTAGTGTTCTTGCCTGGAAAATCCCAGGGGCAGGGGATCCTGGTGGGCTGCCGTCTCTGGGGTCTCACAGAGTCAGACATGACTGAAGCGACTTAGCAGCAGCAGTCTTCTGCTTAATAACCCACCATTAACCTGTTGCCTTTGGATTGAGTCCAAATACCTTTATAGGAAACACAAGTATCCACTCCAAAAGTATCCTGATTTCTGTCTTCCCTTTATCCATTTGCTTTATGTTCTAGCCACCTTGAAGTTCTCCCCCATCTCTTTAGGAACGCCCCCTCTCCCTAAAAGACCCATCCTCAGTGCCACTTCTGTGAAAGTCTTTCTGGATTCCCCAGAGTTCTGTCCTCTGTGTTCCCACAGTGTGTCAGTAGGGTCTGGCAGGAAACAGACGGCACAGTCGAAAGAATAATTCGAGGACGTTTCTTGAAAGCAGCTATGACTGGCTGACAGATGCAAGCAGCCCCACGTGGAAGGAGAAGGGGGGTTCGATACCTCACCTCAGCTATCCCTTCCTCCAATCTGCTGCCTGGGTCCCCATTGGTTGAGCCTAACCAGAAGCCAAAGGGCAAAAGAACCCATTAATACAGCCCACTCAGATCAGCCTCCCCAGGGAAAGTACAAGGTGGAGATTGAATATGGGGGCAAGGGAACAGAAGATATCCAGGTTTTTTTTTATTTATTCTTGAACGACATTCTACGCTATGACCTTTTTCATGATTGCTTTCCTTTTGGACTCACCCTGCCATTAATATCTCCATATGCTCTTTGCTTGGCAAAAGCTACTAGGACTTCCCTAGTAGCTCAAACAGTAAAGTGTCTGCCTGCAAAACAGGAGACCTGAGTTTGATCCCTTGGAGAAGAAAATAGAAACCCACTCCATTATTCTTTCCTGGGAAATCCCATGGATAGAGGAGCCTAGTAGGCTACAAGTACACGGGGTTGCAAAGACATGGACACGACTTAGTGATTAAACAACAACAATCTATTAATAAGTATTTATTGAATTGATGAATTAATAAGAAAATGACATGGTTGAAAACACCGAGAACATTACTTGTATTCTTGAATATTCCCCAATTGTTATTTAAAAATTTTTTTCTCTAGTTATTAATTTATTTCTATTTTTTGAAATCCATTTTTTTCCCTAAAATAAGTTTTGTGATTTTTTTCCCTGAGTAAAGCAGCTATTTGTATTGTATTTTTGTTTGTTTGAATCTTGTTAGTGAGATTTTAGTTCTTTAAGCCAGTTAGGATGATATCTTATAATAAATCTCATTTTAATCTGTTTTATTTTTGTGTATATAATTGTGGGACAATTTTAATTTATAAACTAGGACACATTTATGGCACATAGTTTAAAATTTTCCCTTCAGTTTTGTACTGATTTCCTAAATTCCTTTACACTATTTGTATGGATCTTGTCAATCAAATTTATTCTGTATAAGAGATTAATAGAGGGATGCTACATTATAAGCTTTCCAGTTTCCTTGAATGATTTTTAGTATTCTATAACACTTTTTTGTAATTAAGATTTAAATACCCAATCCCTCAAGACTTGCCATACAGAGAGCTGTCAATCAAGGAATTGGCAAGCTCTATGAACGGCATGATGAAATCTTTATCCCTACTCTCTGATGCCTTCAAGACCAGCTTTTGCAAGTTGATCCTTCATTTCACATGTCTTAGAACTCACTCACACTTCTTATGCTTGGAAATGTAACACACAGAGTGACAATGTAATCCACAGCTAATAAGTTAGCGGCTATAAAAATGAACATCCACATTAACTTGCCAAGCGTGGAGGCTGGAGGTGTTACACTGCACTCGTGTATATATGTCTGCCAGGGCAATAGTACATATGCCTTTGGAAATGCTTCTAAGTTATGCAGAGAAGCCGACAATAATTCTTGAACTTTGTTGTCAGGATCCAGTTTCATTTAAGAGCCAAACCAACAGCATCAAAACACTTGGCCATGATCAGCTACAATCCAACCGAAGAAGAAAACATACAAAACTAGCCCTTGGGTTGTAAATTTTGTGGAAATAAGGCTATCTCAGTACTTTCTCTTGTGAACTAGTTTCGAGTATAATACATTTTCACTGAAAAAGTAATAACAATGAAGGAATTAAAAATCTTTTCTCTGCATATCTCTTAAATCATTACACAGTCAAGTAAAATGAATAATTACTATTATTATTTACAAAAAAATTTTTATCTGAAATTTATGTCATCATTACAAGTATAAAAACATAATGCCATTGCACTTTTTAACTTACATTTAAAATTGTGTTTTTGGAGTTTATTCTGTTACAAACAATATTAAAAATAATGTACTATAAACTTGCATAGCTGGTTAAAATTTTAGCCCCCATACCTTAAAACTGAGCTCTACCCATCAAAATCTAATATTACATTTACTTATCCTGTACATTAGGATAGGATGTTTGACACATAGTGTTTTAAACATTTATAAACTCTTTATATAGACATATCCTCTTAATGTGTTATACTTTTTAATAAATATAATGTTTTTAATAAATGTTTTTATTTTTAAATGTTTTTAATAATGTTTTTAATAAATATAAAGCTCTCCTCCTACTACTACTAAGTCGCTTCAGTCGTGTCCGACTCTGTGCAACCCCACAGATGGCAGCCCACCAGGCTCCACTGTCCCTGGGATTCTCCAGGCAAGAACACTGGAGTGGGTTGCCATTTCCTTCTCCAATGCATCAAAGTGAAAAGTGAAAGTGAAGTCGCTCAGTCGTGTCTGACTCTTCATGACCCCATGGACTTCAGCCTACGAGGCTCCTCTGTCCATGGGATTTTCCAGGCAATAATACTGGAGTGGGGTGCCATTGCCTTCTCCAAAGCTCTCTTACCTTTACCCAATATAATTTTTTTTTAATCATGTGAACTTGTCATCATACCCATGAGGGAAGATCATCTTGAGTCCACTGGAAAGTTGAGTAGAGATTTATGTTAAATGGAAGCTGTGCTATATGTTGGGAGAAAAAGGAAGCCAGCATTATCCTGTGTCTATTATGGTACTTGTTTAATGTCTCCTATGTTGTTACCTATAAGAACCCAATGAAGTAGTTGTCATTTATTGCTATACTGATTCATATGTTAAATTTCAAGAAGGTTGGATAAACTGCCCAAATTCACAGGACTAGTAAATCATAATGCTGGGATATAAATCCAGATCTCTTTAAAAAGCATGTTTTTTTGTGTGTGTGTCATTCCACATCCTCTTTCAATGTACAGAAAATACTACATACTCCAAGCTCCTCAAAGACAGGAGCTCTACCCAAAGCACCATTGTGAATCTGACTGCCCATCTGTCTGTTTCATCCATTTATTCTATAAGTATACAGTCAGTGTCTTCTCTGAGCCAGGTACTGTCCTAGGCCCTGGGAATACAATGGTGAACAAGACAGACAAGGGGTCCTGTCCTTAAGGAGCTTGCAGACTATGAAAAGTTCAGAAAAGCAGAAAGGCAGTGGTAATATAGAGAGGTCACTGCTACAGGGAGAGGGGAACAGATATGCCAGGGGGATTCACATTTGGCGGATCTGGGAAGGCAACTTAGAGAAAGCAGCACTTAAACACGGACAACAAATGAGGAATTTCAAACTGAAGCTGAAACTCCAATACTCTGGCCACTTGATGCGAAGAGCTGACTCATTTGAAAAGACCCTGATGCTGGGAAAGATTGAAGGTGAGAGAAGGGGACGACAGAGGATGAGATGGTTGGATGGCATCACCGACTCAATGGACATGCTGCTGCTGCTGCTGCCAAGTCGCTTCAGTCGTGTCCGACTCTGTGCGACCCCATAGACGGCAGTCCACCAGGCTCCGCCGTCCCTGGGCTTCTCCAGGCGAGAGTACTGGAGTGGGTTTCCATTGCCTTCTCCTCAATGGACATGAGTTTGAGTAAACTCCAGGAGTTGGTGACAGACAGGGAGGCCTGGCGTGCTGCAGTCCATGGGGTTGCAAAGAGTTGGACACAACTGAATGACTGAACTGAACAAACAAGGAGGGCTAACCCAGGTTATCAAGCATTGTAAGGTATTTAATCTTTGAAGGGGCTAGTGGTCTTAATCTAACTTCTGGTAATGCAGGACATGGGGGATGCTGCTGGGGAGAGAGCTCCCAGAAAACAGTACTGAACAACCAGAGGTTGGGAATGGCACCCCACTCCAGTACCCTTGCCTGGAAAATCCTATGGACGGAGGAGCCTGGTAGGCTGCCATCCGTGGGGTCGCAAAGAGTCAGACATGACTGAGCGACTTCACTTTCAGTTTTCAGTTTCATGCATTGGAGAAGGAAATGGCAACCCACTCCAGTGTTCTTGCCTGGAGAATCCCAGAGACGGGGGAGCCTGGTGGGTTGCCGTCTATGGGGTCGCACAGAACTGGACACGACTGAAGCGACTTAGAAGCAGTAGTAGCAGCAGCAGAGAAGGTGGCAGGAAAGAAGGGGAAGGGAAGCGAGGTTACAAAGAAGTGTATAGATATGTTCAAAGGATTGGAAATGAAAGGATCAATATTGCATTTGAATATAATCTCCCTGAGCTGGGTTTCCCTGGTGGTTCTGCTGGCAAAGAATTCGCTCGCAATGCGGGAGACCTGAGTTCAATCCCTGGGTTGGGAAGATCCCCTGGAGAAGGGAAAGGCTACCTACTCCAGTATTCTGGCCTGGAGAATTCCATGGACTGTATAGTCCACAAGGTCGCAAAGTGTTGGACAGGACTGAGCAACTTTCACTTTAACTTCCCTGAGCTGTTTAGAGAACTAAAGAAGGAGAGGCAGATGGGGAGGGCAGGGAGCCTGGAGTCGGGGGACCACTAAGAGAAGGGGTGGTGGCCTGTGCTCTGACTGGCCTGGGAACTGGGAACAAGCACTCTTGGGGAGGGAGGGAGAGCACCCTGTGGGCTGTCCATGAAGTTTTGTTAAATTTCTCAGGACAACTGAGGGGAAAGTGACAGTGAATGCCGCTTAGTCGTGTCCAACTCTTTGTCTCCCACATTGCAGGCAGATTCTTTATTAGCTGAGCCTCAAGGGAAGCCCAAGAAAACTAAAACAATTAATGCAGGTGAAATCCTATCACAGAGAACTCCACAGGAAACCAGTATTAATGAAAACTCCCAATGGATCAAAGTGGAGACTTCTCAGAAGCTCTAAAATATAACTCCTTCTTTAAAAATCTTAAACTGCAGCATCCAGAGGGAATATCTCTAATAAAGAAGGCCTCAAGTATTTTAAGGTGTTTATCTTTGAAGGGGCTAGAGGTCTTAACCTAACTTCCTATAATAGGAAAGGAGCAATTCTTTCCTCTCTAGTCAAGGTGCAGTCATTCTATAATTGCGGAACATTTTCTTGTTTTCCATATAAAAAGATTTACTCCACAATTAGTGAGCTTTTTGGTTTCCTCCTTATGTTTATGCTGCACCATACCATCAGATACTCATTATCTCCTTCATTAAGACTGTCTATTGGATGCACACACTCTGAAGAAGAGCATTATCTCTTTTGCATAATTTAGAGTTGTGAATTCTCACTGTACAGGGACTAAAATATAAGTGAGGGAGTTTACTTTTGAACATTAGTCAAACTTTCAAACCCAAAATGCTTCATCTATTTCTTGAAATTCCCATTATTATAGTTCATTAAAATTATTATTAATTTTTCTATTTGATTAACACTGTATATTAGCACACTGTATTCAGTACAAAGTAGTTTTTTAAAAATGAAGCTTTCTTTTTTTTTTAATACATAGTCTTTAGTGAGATAAAGGGAGATTTCCCAAACCTCCTCAACACCATTCACCTCTGACTCAAAGAACATAATAACGAGTTGCTTCACAAAATGTTATTGACTTAAGGGCTAGCTAATAGTAAACCAATA
This sequence comes from Bos indicus x Bos taurus, assembly GCF_003369695.1. Taxonomy (NCBI): domain Eukaryota; kingdom Metazoa; phylum Chordata; class Mammalia; order Artiodactyla; family Bovidae; genus Bos; species Bos indicus x Bos taurus. Next base: position 34,222,463 of record NC_040077.1, read on the forward strand.
TATTTTTTATAATTATAAGGCTCATATTTAATTACTGGGTATAAAATAACATAATTGGATCTTCTTTCATCAGCTACTGGTTTATTATCTTATGGAATTATGGTATCATGTTCCTGTTTTGCAACTGTACTTAAAACAACTTTTGAATTTTGGAGATTTAAAAATTTTTTTGAAGTATACTGTGTTACTATTAGAACATCGGAGAAGGCAACGGCACCCCACTCTGGTACTCTTGCTTGGAGAATCCCATGGCAGAGGAGCCTGGTAGGCTGCAGTCCATGGGGTCGCCTAGGGTCGGACACGACAGAGCGACTTCACTTCCACTTTTCACTGTCATGCATTGGAGAAGGAAATGGCAACCCACTCCAGTGTTCTTGCCTGGAGAATCCCAGGGATGGGGAAGCCTCATGGGCTGCCGTCTATGGGGTCGCACAGAGTCGGACACGACTGAAGCGACTTAGTAGCAGTAGCAGTATAGACTGAATTGTTTTATGAATAAATTCTGGACATATTAAGTTGTACTATGTGAAACCATAATTACGTAGATCAAAAATGGTCAAGGTCAATATCATATGGTTCAAATTAAATCTTCCCATACAGATTTTCTCATCCATTTCATTATCAGGAGGAATTAGCAATGGTTTTGTTGTTGTTCAGTTGCTAAGTACTGTCTGACTCTTTTGCAACCCTATGCACTGTAGCCCTCCAGGCTCCCCTATCCATGAGATTTCCCAGGCAAGAACTCTGGAGTGGGTTGCCACTGCCTTCTCCAGGAGATTTTCCAAGCCCAGGAATTGAACTCATGTCTCCTGCATTGCAGGCAGATTCTTTATCACTGAGTCACAAGAGAAGTCCTTAACCCAATCATTAAATGAATGCTTAAAGGAAGTACTGTTCATATACCATATAGTCCATTAACCAATACCTAAAAATATAATAGCTCAGTTCAGTCCAGTTCAGTCACTCAGTCGTGTCCAACTGTTTGTGAACCCATGAATCACAGCACTCCAGGCCTCCCTGTCCATCACCAACTCCCAAAGTTCAATCAAACTCATGTCCATCGAGTTGGTGATGCCATCCAAACATCTCATCCTCTGTCGTCCCCTTCTCCTCCTGCCCCCAATCCCTTCCAGCATCAGGGTCTTTTCCAATGAGTCAATTCTTCCCGTGAGGTGGCCGAAGTATTGGAGTTTCAGCTTTAGCATCAGTCCTTCCAAAGAACACCCAGGACTGATCTCCTTTAGGATGGACTGGTTGGATCTCCTTGCAGTCCAAGGGACTCTCAAGAGTCTTCTCCAACACCACAGTTCAAAAGCATCAATTCTTCGGTGCTCAGCCTTCTTCACAGTCCAACTCTCACATCCATACATGACCAGTGGAAAAACCATAGCCTTGACTAGATGGACCTTTTTTGGCAAAGTGATATATCTGCTTTTTAATATGCTATCTAGGTTGGTCATAGCTTTCCTTCCAAAGAGTAAGCGTCTTCTAATTTCATGATTGCAATCACCATCTGCAGTGATTTTGGAGCCCCCAAAATAAAGTCTGACACTGTTTCCACTGTTTCCCCATCTATTTCCCATGAAGTGATGGGACCAGATCTTCGTTTTCTGAATATTGAGCTTTAAGCCTACTTTTTCACTCTCCTCTTTCACTTTCATCAAGAGGCTTTTTAGTTCCTCTTCACTCTTGGCCATAAGGGTGGTATCATCTGCATATCTGAGGTTATTGATATTTCTCCAGGCATTCATGATTCCAGCTTGTGTTTTTCCAGTCCAGCGTTTCTCATGATGTACTCTGCATAGAAGTTAAATAAGCAGGGTGACAATATACAGCCTTGATGTACTCCTTTTCCTATTTGGAACCAGTCTGTTGTTCCATGTCCAGTTCTGACTGTTGCTTCCTGACCTGCATGTAGGTTTCTAGGTTTCTCAAGAGGCAGGTCAGGTGGTCTGGTATTCCCATCTCTTGAAGAATTTTCCACAGTTTATTGTGATCCACACAGTCAAAGACTTTGGCATGGTCAATAAAGCAGAAATAGATGTTTTTCTGGAACTCTCTTGCTTTTTCCATGATCCAGCGGATGTTGGCAATTTGGTCTCTGGTTCCTCTGCCTTTTCTAAAATCAGCTTGAACATCTGGAAGTTCACGGTTCGCATACTGCTGAAGCCTGGCTTGGAGAATTTTGAGCATTACTTTACTAGTGTGTGAATGAGTGCAATTGTGTGGTAGTTTGAGCATTCTTTGGCATTGCCTTTCTTTGGGATTGGAATGAAAACTGACCTTTTCCAGTGCTGTGGCCACTGCTGAGTTTTCCAAATATGCTGGCATATTGAGTGCAGCACTTTCACAGCATCATCTTTGAGGACTTGAAATATCTCAACTGGAATTCCATCACCTCCACTAGCTTTGTTCACAGTGATGCTTTCTAAGGCCCACTTGACTTCACATTCCAGGATGTTTGGCTCTAGGTGAATATCACACCATCTCACCCATAGATAAAAATCAACTACTCATAAAAAAAATTCAGTGGATGAGAGGTCCAGAAATCTGATTTTGTATATGTTTGAGTTAACTTTATGATTTAGACTAAAATAATGAAGACTGACTTGTTTTACAGTAAATTCTGTGTTTGGCTGAAACTTCAAAGGGTAGTTGCTAAACATAAATGATCTCTTAGCAATTATGCCTTTCAAAACAATAGAGAAGAGAAAGCTACTGAAAATTTTCTACCAGCAATGACTTCATAGAGAAGTGTAGGGAAAAACAGAGGCTCTTCTTGAGAAAACATGAACTTTAATCAGAGAACCTGGTTAGTCCAGGCTGCTTTATTTCACTCCCTTCATAAATAAGAATGCCTAGGCCACTCCTCTGTTAAAAAAAACTGGATCTGGAGAGGACAGCAGGTCATCACGGCTAGAGCAAGAGGCACCCTATGCCTCTGAGTGTCGGAGATCCAGGAAGGAGATTCCATGTACAGAGTGAAGGTCTCTGCAGGACCAAGGGTTGCTGTATTTTGCCACTATGTGTGATATACCAGGTGCCGCACAAAGTCATTGGATAGAAACTCTTGACAATTGTATCAAATCTTGCCAAATATAATTTTATGAATTGTATTTATACGAAACTCTACACATGTTTAGCAACACAAGTAACTTGAATTTCTGGGTCTGTTTTATCCATATGTGCCTTCTTAGTTCCTGAAAACTAAGAGAAAGAAAAAGAAAGGTTATAAAAACAAATGTGAAGACATAGTCTCTGCTTATAAAGGGTGTATATTCTTCTCGGGCAGAAAAGATGAACTATACACAAAAGAATTAGAGAATACATCTTCTCTTACAATTCCCCTCCTCTCTTGGGACATTAAATATTTCAGTTACACTTATACCACCCCCTTTCTCAAGAGCTCAAACACCGGCTGTGGAACAAACTTGGATAAAACACTTCTCACAATCCCTTTTTAGCCAGGGAGCCCATCTGGGAAACCCATGCAGTGTCTTCATATTAATTGTAAGTTCCACTGACTTTGGGATCTACCTTAGTCAGTTTTCCCCATGAGGCAATACCTCCAAAGTCTTAGATGGAAAATTAAGAAAATAATGCTAGCAAAAAGCACTAATGATAAACTCACTCTCATTGGAGCCTACCAGTGGCCCTTTCATATCTTCTGTATTTTCTTACATCAGGCTTACAATACAGCCTGCAGGTGTGTTAGTCACTCAGTCATGTCTGACTCTTTGCCACCCCATTGACTGTAGCCTGCTAGGCTCCTCTGTCCATGGAATTCTCCAGGCAAGAATACTGGTGTAGGTAGCTTTTCCCTTCTCCAGGGGATCTTCCTGACCCAGGGATTGAACCTGGGTCTCCTGTATTGCAGGCAGATTTTTTTTACCATCTAAGGCACCAAAGTGCTGCTCAAAAAAGACAAAGAGGTATAGCCTGAGTAAGTCCTTGCCCTTTCTCTTGCTGTATCAACATGTCTCCCCTGTAATAACTACCAAATGAGCCAGAGATTAAGACATGAAAATTGTCTTGGATTTTTTGGTGGCATGACTATGAAAGGCTGACCAGTTCACCACCCTCATTCCATCCAGTTTTAAAAGTTTCTAGAAAAATTCTGCAACACATTTTAAAAAAATCAATTGGCATTTAGAGGAAAAAATGTAAAATACACCTACTACCCAGGAAACAAGGGTTTCCCTGGTGGCTCAGCGGTAAAGAATCTACCTGCCATGCAGGAGACATGGGTTTGATCCCTGGGTTGGGAAAATCCCCTAGAGAAGGAAATGGCAACCCACTCCAGGATTCTTCCCTGGGAAATCCCATGGACAGAGGAGCCTGGCAGGCTACAGTCTATGGAGTTGCAAAGAGCTGGACAAGACTTAGCAACTAAACAACAACAACAACCCAGGAAACACTATCAATACTTGTCACCTACCTTCCAGCTCAGTGGAATCCCAGAGCACTCAGGATATCCCAGGATATTCTTTTATCATGTTTTGCAGAAGTTTCACCTGTCATTCCTCTAGCTGTCCCTTTCCCCATATCTCAGCCTTACAGAGGTCAGTCTAGCCCTATTACATGCTCTTCTCTGTGACACCTGGGAACATCTGCTCAAAAGCTTTCAAACTGGAGTTTGGAGGTTGCTCAGGGCACTGGAATACAGACTCCAGCTTACTTCTCTCCAAATTTGACTGCAACTATTTTTTAGCCTTGGAATTCATATTTTTCAACATTTAGGTCTTTTTTTAATCTCTGCTTATTCTCTCCTATTTCTCTGTGTTGTGTAATATTCCTTTGAGTTATCTTTTTCCAAGGAATTCGAAGAACTCAGTGACTCAGCTCTCCACCCACATGCCCACATGAGGCAGGAGGTTCTCCTCCCTGCTGCCCTGAGATACAAAACTGTTTGCCTCCAGCGTGGCTCTGTTTTTCCAGCTGTCGAGCAGCAGCTGGCCAGATTTTTTCCTACAGGCTGAAAATTCACATGCAGCAAAGTGGGCTATGGCGTGGCAGGGTGGATGCAAGGTCTCAAAAAGAGCACAGAGGAGAAGTGGAATCTTGGAACTCAGAGAGACAGTGAAGCTATAGAGAGAGACAAGTTTATCGATTTTACATGCCACATACCAGGCTAGCTATTGGGAATACATGGAATAAAACCTTCTCCCCAGCCCTTAGTAGGAAGAGACACAAATGTATTAGCATTTACTCATTCAATAAATCTGTAAACACTATGTGAACAGCTATTACATGCCAATCCTTACTGGAAAATGGTGGAGTAGGAGGACATTCGATCATCTTCTTCTGTGAGAACTCCAAAATTACAACTCACTGCTGAAAAACCATCGACAGGAGAATGTTGGATCCCACCAAAAAGATACCACATGTCCAAGGGCAAAGGAGAAGCCCCAGGAAGACAGGAGGAGGGGATAAATTGAGTTTAGAATCAAACCCCATGTCACCAGAGATGCTCAGAGGGCTCAAACAAAACATTGTGCACACAAGGAGATACCATGTCGCTCAGTCATGTCCAACTCTTTGCAACCCCATGGACTGTAGCCCACCAGGCTCTGAGGAGCCTCTCAGTCCATGGAATTTTCCAGGCAAGAGTACTGGAGTGGGTTGCCATTTCCTTCTCCAGAAAGACTAGGCCAGACCTGCTTTTGATTGTTTGGGTGTCTCCTGTGGAGCTATGGATCAGCAGTGGCATGCCACAGGGGCAGGGACTCTGGGTGCAGCCGACCTGCATATGACATAAGCCCTCTTGGAGGAGGTCGCCATTAACCCCACCATAAAGCCACCAGAACTTACACAGGACTGGGGAAACAGGCTCTTGGCCCAAACAAAACCTTGTGCACACCAGGACACAGGAGAAAGGGACAGTGTCCCCTCAAGAGACTGACCCAGATTTGCCCGTGAGTGTCCAGGAGTCTCTTGCAGAGGAGTCAATTGGTGATGGCCTGCTGCAGGGTCCGGGGCACTGAGTGAGGCAGTGTGCCAGGGACTTGTTGAAGGAGGTAGCTATTATCTTCATTATCTCCAGCACAGTTTGGCCTCAGGTCAGACAACAGGGAGGGAATACAGCCCCACCCATCAACAGAAAATTGGATTAAAGATTTATGAGCATGGCCCCGCCCAACACAAAAAGACCCAGTTTCCCCCTCAGTCAGTTTCTGCCATCAGGAAGCTTCCATAAGCCTCTTATCATTATCATTAGAGGGCAGACAGAATGAAAACCACAATCACAGAAAATTAACCAATCTGATCACATGAACCACAGCCTTGTATAACTCAATGAAACTATGAGCCATACCATATAGAGCCACCCAAGACAGATGGGTCATGGAGGAGAGTTCTGACAGAATGTGATCCACAGGAGAAGGGAATGGCAAAACACTTCATTATTCTTGCCTTGAGAACCCCATGAATAGTATGAAAAGGCAAAAAGATAGGATACTGAAAGATGAACTCCCCAGGTTGGTAGGTGCCCAATATGCTACCGGAGATTAGTGGAGAAATAACTTCAGAAAGAATGAAGAGACGGAGCCAAAGCAAAAACAACACCCAGTTGTGGATATGACTGGTGATGGAAGTAAAGTCTGATGCTGTAAAGAACACTATTGCATAGGAACTGGAAATGTTAGGTCCATGAATCAAAGCAAATTGAAAGTGGTCAAACAAAAGATGGCAAGTGTAAACATTGACATTTTAGGAATCAGCAAACTAAAATGGACTGGAATGGGTGAATTTAACTCAGATGACCATTATATCGACTACTGTGGGCAAGAATCCCTTAGAAGAAAGGGAGTAGCCCTCATAGTCAACAAAGAGTCTGAAATGCAGTCCTTGGATGCAATCTCAGAAATGACAGAATGATCTTTATTCATTTCCAAGGCAAACCATTCAATATCACAGTAATCCAAGTTTATGCCCCAACCAGTAATGATGAAGAAGCTGAAGTTGAATGGTTCTAAGAACACCTACAAGACCTTCTAAAACTAACACCCAAAAAAGATGTCCTTTTCATTACAGGGGACTGGAATGCAAAAGTAGGAAATCAAGAAACACCTGGAGTAACAGGCAAGTTTGGACTTGGAGTACAAAATGAATCAGGGCAAAGGCTAACAGAATTTTGCCAAGAGAATGCACCTATTCCAACAAGAGAAGACTCTACACATGGACATCACCAGATGGTCAACACTGAAATCAGATTGATTATATTCTTTGCAGCCAAAGATGGAGAAGCTCTATACAGTCAGTAAAAACAAGACTGGAAGCTGACTGTGGCTCAGACCATGAACTCCTTATTGCCACATTCAGACTTAAATTGAAGAAAGTAGGAAAAAGCACTAGACCATTCAGGTATGACCTAAATCAAATCCCTTATGATTATACAGTGAAGTGACAAATAGATTCAAGGGATTAGATCTGATAGAGTGCCTGAAGAACTATGAACAGAGGTTCATGACATTGTACAGGAGGCAGTGATCAAGACCATCCCCAAGAAAAAGAAATGCAAAAAGGCAAAATGGTTGTCTGAGGAGGCCTCACAAATAGCTGAGAAAAGAAGAGAAGTGAAAGAGGAAGGAAAAAAGGAAAGATATACCCATCTGAATGCAGAGTTCCAAAGAATAGCAAGGAGATATAAGAAAGCCTTCCTCAGTGATCAGTGCAAAGAAATAGAGGAAAACAATAGAATGGGAAAGACTAGAGATCACTTCAAGAAAATTAGAGATACCAAGGGAACATTTATGCTAAGATGGGCTCAATAAAAGACAGAAATGGTATGGACTTAACAGAAGAAGAAGATATTAAGAAGAGGTGGCAAGAATACATGGAAGAATTGTACAAAAAAGATCTTCATGACCCAGATAATCATGATGGTGTGATCACTCACCTTGAGCCAGATATCCTGGAATGTGAAGTCCAGTGGGCCTTAGGAAGCATCACTACGAACAAAGCTAGTGGAGGTGATGGAACTCCAGTTGAGCTATTTCAAATCCTGAAAGATGATGCTGTGTAAGTGCTGCACTCAATATGCCAGCATATTTGGAAAACTCAGCAGTGGCCACAGCACTGAAAAAGGTCAGTTTTCATTCCGATCCCAAAGAAAGGCAATGCCAAAGAATGTTCAAACTACAGCACAACTGTACTCATCTCATATGCTAGCAAAGTAATGCTCTAAATTCTCCAAGCCAGGCCTCAACAGTTTGTGAACTGTGAACTACCAGATGCTCAAGCTGGATTTAGAAAAGGCAGAGGAACCAGAGATCAAATTGCCAACATCTGTTGGATCATCAAAGAAACAAGAGAGTTCCAGGAAAATATCTACTTCTGCTTTATTGACTATGCCAAAGTCTTTGACTGTGTGGGTCACAACAAACTGTGGAAAATTCTTCAAAAGATAGGAATACCAGACCACCTGACCTGCCTCCTGAGAAATCAGTATGCAGGTCGAGAAGCAACAGTTAGAACTGGACATGGAACAGCAGACTCGTTCTGAATCAGGAAAGGAGTACGTCAAGGCTGTATATTATCACCCTGTTTATTTAACTTATATGCAGAATACATAATGTGAAATGTTGGGTTGGATAAAACACAAGCTGGAATCCAGAATGCTGGGAGAAATATCAATAACCTCAGATATGCAGATGACACCACCCCTATGGCAGAAAGCCAAGAAGAATTAAAGAGCTTCTTCATGAAGGTGAAAGAGGAGAGGGAAAAAGTTGGCTTAAAACTCAACATTCAGAAGACTAAGATCATGGCATCCAGTCACATCATTTCATGGCAAATAGATGGGGAAACAATGGAAACTTTATTTTGGGGGGCTCCAAAATCACTGTAGATGGTGACTGCTGCCATGAAATTAAAAGAAGCTTGCTCCTTGGAAGAAAAGCTATGACCAACCTATACAGCATATTAAAAAGCAGAGACATTATTTTGTCAACAAAGATCCACCTAGTCAAAGCTATGGTTTTTCCAGTAGTATGTATGGATGTGAGAGTTAGATTATGAGGAAAGCCGAGTGCTGAAGAATTGATGCTTTTGAACTGTGGTGTTGGAGAAGACTCTTGAGAGTCCCTTGGACTGCAAGGAGAGCCAACAAGTACATCCTAAAGGAAATCAGTCCTGAATATTCATTGGAAGGATTGATGCTGAAACTGAAACTCCAATACTTTGGCCACCTAATGTGAAGAACTAAATCATTGGAAAAGACCCTAATGATGGGAAGGATTGAAGGTGGGAGGATAAGAGGGTGACAGAGGATGAGATGGTTGGATGGCATCACCAACTTGATGGACATGAGTTTGAGTAAGCTCCAGGAGTTGGTGATGGACAAAGAAGCCTGGTGTGCTGCAGTCTATGGGGTAGCAGAGAGTCGGATATGACTGAGCTATTTAACTGAACTGATTACATGCCAGACTTTATTCTAAGCCCTGGGAGTACACCAGTGAACAACACAGACAAAATCCTTGGAGATTATTGGATACAAAAATGCATGGTTGGGACTTCCCTGCCATCCAGTGGTTGACTTTGCCATCCAATGCAGGGTGGTACAGGTTCAATCCCTGGTCAGAAAACTAATATCCCACATGTCTTTGGCAGAAGGAAAAAAAAAAAAAGCACAAAAATATAAAATATAAGGAATATTGTAACAAATTCAATAAAAATTTTAAAAATGATCTACATAAAAAATCTTTAAAAATATTTTTTTTAATGTAGATTGGATAATCATATGGAGTCAGTAGTCAGACCTCTTGGGTTCAAATGCTGGCTATGTGATACTGAGAAAAATATTTGTTAATAGTTCTCTATGCCTCCATGTCTTCCATCTGCAACATGAGGATGATAACAGTACCTGTTTCATAGGATTTTTATGAGACTAAATGAGCTAATACAAGTAAAGAACTTAAAGGAACATCCAACATGTAAAATAGGGTCCATAAATCCATAAATCAGCAGTAAAGATTGCTCCTGCAATGTAGGAATCACAGGTTTGATCCCTGGGTCAGGAAGATCCCCTGGAGGAGGAAATGGCTTCCCATTCCAGTATTCTTGCCTGGAAAATCCCATGGACAGAGAAGCCTGGCGGGATACAGTCCATAGGGCCACAAAGAGTCGGACATGACTGAGCACGAACTCACACACACAATTATTATATTCAATAATTACATTGCTATGCTAAGTCGCTTCAGTCATGCCTGACTCTGTGCGACCCCATAGACGGCAGCCCACCAGGCTCCCTCATCCCTGGGATTCTCCAGGCAAGAATACTGGAGTGGGTTGCCATTTCCTTCTCCAATGCGTGAAAGTGAAGTTGCTCTGTCGTGCCCGACTCTTCGCGACCCCATGAATTGCAGCCTACCAGGCTCCTCCGTACATGGGATTTTCCAGGCAAGAGTACTGGAGTGGGGTGCCATTGCCTTCTCTGCGATAATTACATTACTCAGTGACAAATGCTTTGTTAAAAAGATGTAAGCACAAAGTTCCCTGGGAGCAGAGAGGCAAAGCACTTCACTTGGACAAGTGGTGGGCAAGGCCTCTTAGAGGGAATGGTACTGGAATCTGGGAGGGTGACTGGAATTTAGCCAGATGAAAAACAAGGGAAATGGAATACCAGGCAGAGGGAGCATCATGTTTGAAGATCTGGAAGTAAAGGAGAGGACAGCAATGCTTAGAAATGCCAGTCGCTTGATATAGGTAAAAGGTTAAGGAGGTGAGCTTAGAAGGAAGATGAAGGAGAGACGAGATCACGTTAAGGAATTTGGACTTTATTCTGCATCAGAAGCCACTAACTTTAAACAAGAAAGTAATAGAGGCTGCACTGGAGTGAAATTACAATAAAAGAGGCCAGCTGGGAAAGATTGAAGGCAGGAGGAGAAGGGGACAACAGTGGATGAGATGGTTGGATGGCATCACTGACTCGATGAACATGAATTTGAGCAAGTTCCAGGAGTTGGTGATAGACAGGGAAGCCTGGCCTTCTGCAGTCCATGGGGTTACAAAGAGTCATACGACTGAGTGACAGAACAGATCAGAGGAGATTGGAAGGACGGTCTGAACTGGAAGAGAAAAAGGCCTAAAAAAGATGGAGTGAGCTTAAAGGGATGCAGACAAATAAAAGAGATGCTAATGAAGTTGATGTGTGGGGTGCCGAGTAGACACTGAGGAGGACCCCTGGGTTTCTGGCATGGGCAATGTGGCAGCACTACCTCTTACCAAAGTGGGGCATGAGGGAAAGGCCAGAACTTTGTAGATAGGGTTGGGGATGAGCAGGGTAGTGGCAACAATAATTAATAATTAACTTACTCTTGGATAAATTGCACTTGATAGGCCTCTGAGTCATCCAGGCCAGGACATCCAAGTGACTCAGAATCCAGCCTAGAGATCCCAACTACAGAGATAATCAGCATGTAGATAAATTTGCAACGTTCAGGGAACGGCCGTGATTACTCAGTTATTATCTCATTAAATCTCCACCACTCTGTGAAGTAGCTTTTTCAGAAAAGACCCTTGGGCATGTAGTAATTGAATGACAGACCCAGGCATGTTTGACTTCAAAAGCCTTTCTCTTGTCTCCTCCACGCTGCCTCCTCGGTGGTACATTGATTGGCTGGATGAAGCTGGTATTTCTGTGTTCTTTGGTACTTTGCTGAGTTCACGAAGTCCAACACTTCTGTAGTTTCTCGAAATATAAATATTAATGATACATACCTGCCACAGTCAAAACAGGATAAGAGAAATAGAAAGCCAAGAGATACTGTCAATGAAAAAAATTAATCTGTCGATCTAAGAAATTAATAAGAGAATTTTACTTGAGCAAAATTGAGGATTATAACCCAGGAAAAGCCTCTTAGAAAGCTCAGAGAACTATTCTTCCCATTAGAGGTCGAAGCACAGTTATATAACTTTTTGAGACAGAGGGCTGTACATTAAATCATGTTGATAGTTTGCACAACCCAGATCTGTAAGTACAAAGTGAGTAGTGAGTCATGGGTCATTGAAGCCCCTTACAAGATTAAGAAGCTTATCTCCTAGGGCATCATCTCACTGATGTTCGAACAACATTGCTGTTTATGGCTGAGAAGGTATTTTCTGCCAATGAAGAACCCTGGTTGATGCATGTGCAGATATATAATGCATATTAGGGGGGAGAGACATGGCCAGAGGGCAGAGAAAAAATAGTATGCTTAAATTTTACTTAGCCTTAGAATATGAATTTTTGCTTCATTCATCGTAAGGGGAGTGATGGAGGTATGTGCAGGTGTATTTGCCAAAATGTTTTGAAGGCTTCTGGCCTTAGAAGTCCTGACAAAATGCCTATGTCAATCCTGTCAACCTCCAGGAGAAGCTACTTACAGAATAGATGGAATTTGAGATAAGAGAAAGGGGAGGAGAGCCTCTGCCTCTGGGGATTGGTTCAAAACAGATATTCCTGAAAGGGATACCACAGCACAGAAAAGAAAATGAGAGAAGAGACAGCAAGACCTGGGAGGGAAACAGAAGGAAGAGCACCTACAGGAAGAAGCCAAGAGGACTGACGACCGAACTCTAAACATCAGATCCACAGCCCAACACTCTCCTGTGGTCCCTGGGAGGCTAACCTCTCCCACTCCAACCTCCCCTCCCTCCAAATACTTTCTAGGGGCCTACTATTGTCTTTCAGCCACTAAGTCATGTCCAACTCTTTGCGACCCCATGAACTGCAGCATCCAGCATCACCTGGAGTTTGGGCAAACGTGTGTCCATTGAGTTGATGATGCCATCCAACCATCTCATCCTCTGTCACCCCCTTATCCTTTGGCCTTCAATTCTTCCCAGAATCAGGGTGTTTTCCAATCAGTCAGCTCTTCAAATCAGGTGGCCAAAGTATTGGAGCTTCAGCTTCAGCATCAGTCCTTCTAATGAATATTCAGGGTTGATTTCCTTTAGGATGGACTGATTTGATCTCCTTGCTGTCTAAGGGACTCTCAGTTGTCTTCTCCAGCACCACAGTTGTAAAAGCAACAATTCTTCAGTGCTCAGCCTTCTTTATGGTCCAATTCTCATGTTGGTACATGATTACTGGAAAAACCATAACTTTGACTATTCAGACCTTTGTCATTAAAGTAATGTCTCTGTTTTTTACTATGCTATCTAGGTTTGTCATAGTTTTTCTTCCAAGAAGCAAGTGTCTTAATTTTGTGGCTGCAGTCACCAGTCTGCCACTCTTTCCATTTTTTCCCCATCTATTTGTCATGAAGTGATGGGACTGGATGCTATGATATTAAGTTTTTTGGATACTGAGTTTTAAGCCATCTTTTGCACTTTCTTTTTTCACCCTTATCAAGAGGCTCTTTAGTTCCTCTTCACCTCTGCCATTAGAGTGGTATCAGATTTGTATATCTGAAGTTGTTGATATTTCTCCCAGCAATCTTGATTCCAGTTTGATTCATCCAGTATTAGGGGCCAGTTGAGTTTGGGTGAACTCTGCGAGTTGGTGATGGACATGGAGGCCTGGTGTGCTGCAATTCATGGGGTCGCAAAGAGTTGGACATGACTGAGTGACTGAACTGAACTGAATGAAAGCTTGGAGAAGGGAATGACAAACCACTTCAGTATTCTTGCCTTGAGAACACCATGAGCAGTATGAAAAGGCAAAATGATAGGATACTGAAAGAGGAACTCCCCAGGTCCGTAGGTGCCCAATATGCTACTGGAGATCAGTGGAGAAATAACTCCAGAAGAATGAAGGGATGGGGCCAAAGCAAAAACAATACCCAGTTGTGGGTGTGACTGGTGATAGAAGCAAGGTCCAATGCTGTAAAGAGCAATATTGCATAGGAACCTTGAATGTTAGGTCCATGCTAAATGCTAAGTCACTTCAGTCATATCTGACTCTGTGCGACCCCATAGATGGCAGCCCACCAGGCTCCCCAGTCCCTGGGATTCTCCAGGCAAGAACACTGGAGTGGGTTGCCATTTCCTTCTCCAATGCATGAAGGTGAAAAGTGAAAGTGAAGTCGCTCAGTCGTATACAACTCTTAGCTACCCCATGGACTGCAGCCTACCAGGCTCATCTGCCCATGGGATTTTCCAGGCAAGAGTACTGGAGTGGGGTGCCATTGCCTTCTCCATAAATCAAGGCAAATTGGAAGTGGTTGAACAAGAGATGGCAAGAGTGAATGTTGACATTCTAGGAATCAGCTAACTAAAATGGACTGTAATGGGAGAATTTAACTCAGATAACCATTATATCTACTACTGTGAGCAGGAATCCCTTAGAAGAAATGGAGTAGCCATCATGGTCAACAAAAGAGTCTGAGATGCAGTCCTCAGATGCAATCTTAAAAATGACAGAATGATCTCTGTTCGTTTCCAAGGCAAACCATTCAATATCACAGTAATCCAAAGTCTATGCCCCAACCAGTAATGCTAAAGAAGCTGAAGGTGAACGGTTCTATGAAGACCTCCAAGACCTTTTAGAACTAACACCCAAAAAAGATGTCCTTTTCATTACAGGGGACTGGAATGCAAAAGTAGGAAGTCAAGAAACACCTGGAGTAACAGGCAAATGTGGCCTTGGAGTACAGAATGAAGCAGGGCAAAGGCTAACAAAGTTTTGACAAGAGAATGCACTGGTCATAGCAAACACCCTCTTCCAACAACACAAGAGAAGACTCTACACATGGACATCACCAGATGGTTAACAACGAAATCAGATTGATTATATTCTTTGCAGCCAAAGATGAAGAAGCTGTATACAGTCAGCAAAAACAATACCGGGAGCTGATTGTGGCTCAGATCATGAACTCTTTATTGCCAAATTCAGACTTAAATTGAAGAAAGCAGAGAAAACCACTAGACCATTCAGGTATGACCTAAATCAAATCCCTTATGATTACACAGTGGAAGTGAGAAATAGATGTAAGGGACTAGAACTGATAGACAGAGTGCCTGATGAACTATGGATGGAGGTTCATGACATTGTACAGGAGACAGGGATCAAGACCATCCCCATGGAAAAGAAATGCAAAAAAGCAAAATGGCTGTCTGGGGAGGCCTTACGAATAGCTGTGAAAAAAGAGAAACAAAAAGCAAAGGAGAAAAGGAAAGATATTCCCATTTGAATGTAGAGTTCCAAAGAATAGCAAGGAGATATAAGAAAGCCTTCCTCAATGATCAATGCAAAGAAATAGAGGAAAATAACAGAATGGGAAAGACTAGAGATCTCTTCAAGAAAATTAGAGATATCAAGGGAACATTTCATGCAAAGATGGGCTCAATAAAGGACAGAAATGGTATGGACCTAACAGAAGCAGAAGATATTAAGAAAAGGTGGCAAGAATACACAGAAAAACCATACAAAAAAGATCTTCAAGACCCAGATAACCACGATGGTGTGATCACTCACCTTGAGCCAGACATCCTGGAATGTGAAGTCAAGCGGGCCTTAGAAAGCATCACTACGAACAAAGCCAGTGGAGGTGATGGAATTTCAGCTGAGCTATTTCAAGTCCTGAAAATTGATGCTGTGAAAGTTCTGCACTCAATATGTTAGCAAATTTGGAAAACTCAGCAGTGGCCACAGCACTGGAAAACTTCAGTTTTCATTCCAATCCCCAAGAAAGGCAATGCCAAAGAATGCTCAAACTACCACACAATTGCACTCATCTCAAACGCTAGTAAAGTAATGCTCAAAATTCTCCAAGCCAGGCTTCAGCAATACGTGAACCATGAACTTCCAGATGTTCAAGCTGGTTTTAGAAAAGGCAGAGGAACCAGAGATCAAATTGCCAACATCCGCTGGGTCATGGAAAAAGCAAGAGAGTTCCAGAAAAACATCTATTTCTGCTTTATTGACTATGCCAAAGCCTTTGACTGTGTGGATCACAACAAACTGTGGGAAATTCTTCAAGAGATGGGAATACCAGACTACCTGATCTGCCTCTTGAGAAACCTGTACGCAGGTCAGGAAGCAACAGTTAAAACTGGACATGGAACAACAGACGGGTTCCAAATAGGAAAAGGAATATGTCAAGGCTGTATATTGTCACCCTGCTTATTTAACTCATATGCAGAGTACATCATGAGAAATGCTGGGCTGGAAGAAGCACAAGCTGGAATCATGATTGCTGGGAGAAATATCAATAACCTCAGATATGCAGATGACACCACCCTTATGGCAGAAAGTGAAGAGGAACTCAAAAGCCTCTTGAAAGTGAAAGAGGAGAGTGAAAAATTTGGCTTAAAGCTCAATATTCAGAAAACGAAGATCATGGCATCCGGTCCTATCACTTCATGGGAAATAGATGGGGAAACAGTGGAAACAGTGTCAGACTTTATTTTTTGGGCTCCAAAATCACTGCAGATGGTGATGGCAGCCATGAAATAAAAGACGCTTATTCTTTGGAAGGAAAGTTATGACCAACCTAGATAGCATATTCAAAAGCAGAGACATTACTTTGCCAACAAAGGTCCATCTAGTCAAGGCTATGGTTTTTCCAGTGGTCATGTATGGATGTGAGAGTTGGACTGTGAAGAAAGCTGAGCACCGAAGAATTGATGCTTTTGAACTGTGGTGTTGGAGAAGACTCTTGAGAGTCCCTTGGACTTCAAGGAGATCCAACCAGTCCATCCTAAAGGAGATCAGTCCTGGGTGTTCATTGGAAGGACTGATGCTGAAGCTGAAACTCCAATACTTTGGCTACCTCCTGAGACTCTGATGCTGGGAGGGATTGGGGGCAGGAGGAGAAGGGGACGACAGAGGATGAGATGGCTGGATGGCATCACTGACTTGATGGACATGAGTCTGGGTAAACTCCAGGAGTTGGTGATGAATAGGGAGGCCTGGAATGCTGCTATTCATGGGGTTGCAATGAGCTGGACACAACTGAGAGACTGAACTGACCTGAATGAAAGCCTAACCATTTCTGACATTTGGTCTTGGGTTTTGCTGACAAGCTTGGGTGGATTCACAATGATAAACTTTTTTGTAAACACTGTGATCCCCCTATCAGACCTGACTTGTTCACTGTGAATTTTCCAGTACACTGCCTGGCAAAGTAGCATATCAACAAGTACAAACCTTGATTGAATTAAAGTTAAATGTAAATAAATAATGAGCCACAGTAAAAATATTTTTTAAGAATCTAGTAGAATAGTTTAGCACCCAACTAATAAAAGTATAAAAAAATAAGTCTTCAAAGTCTGAATAAGATTGGAAAATGCTTTACTTAGTTGACATTTTTAGAACACCAGCTAGTAATACCCATTTATTTTTGAAGTTCCCATTATATATTCTCAAAGGTAGGCCACATGCTTAGCCATAAAGTACGTCTTAAGAACTTAAAAATTATTTTCTGATCATAACAAAATTATGTTAGAAGTCAACAACAATAAGAAAAGGTAAGTAAATAAATAAGTAATAAAATAAAAATCTAAAATATATTTTGTATTTTACATAATAGACTTGGCATATTGAAATATTTTTGTCTCCCATTAGTAGAAGGCAGACTACTAGGCTAACCTTTGAGCAGCCACCAATTAGACTTTCTTCTCAATATTGATGGCCATCACCTAGTTTCTATCTAAAAGTCTTTGGATGGTCTTTGCTTTGTTACTCACTATTCACATGAATTCACAATTCCTCTTTTAGTCACTGCTGAATTTTTTTTTTTTTTAGTTTATCTGCCCGCTGGTGCATATGACAGAAAGTCTTAACTCTAAAGGGAAAGCATTTGTAGTAAAACCCTCAAGAAGTAGTCATTTGAGCAGTGAGCAATTTTCATATCAAAATTGAAGTTAACATGTAAATATTCAAGAAACTAAGTAAGTGTCTTTGTATGTATAAGACTCCCATTGAATGACTTACTAAACTCTTCTGGCACTTGCCTGCATTTCCAAATATCTTTGAATATTATGACTGCTGTAGTTAAATAGCCAAAATATCACTTAAATTATTCACACAGTGTGACTGATAAAGGACAAGATAAATAACAGCCTTTGGGATGGTTGAAGAAAACAGAGATCAATAGATGAGCCATGCATGCTACTGAAACATTGAAATGGAGAAGTTAATTATTAAACCTGTGGTGTCTCTTTAAATATGTACGGTCTTCCTTGGCTGCAATCTTCATTCTGTATTATGGAAATAAACAAAGATCACCCAAATGAGAACAAGCCACGGCTATTTTTTCAGAGCTTAATATAGCAAGAATCAGCTCATAATGACATTTGGACTCAAAGGTCAGCAAGGCAGTGGCAGCGCTTTACCGTGAAAAGTAGTGGGGGCTTCCAGAATGCTGGACCTGGAGATGGGTCTCGTGTGGGAAACAGGAGGCAGGCTGATGAGAAGTGGGGCTTCTGACAAGATTGAATTAACGAGCATATTCATCTATTTCTGGTTGGTTCTGGGTTGGAAAGAAGGGCAAAAATAGGGAAGCTGACAATCAGTGAAGACCTGACCACTTTGGACAGATTGTTGTAGAGGCTGTGAGTGAGAATTCAGTTGTCTGGCCCTTGTCTATTTGCGTGTTCAGTCTCTCAGCATTAAGATTTCATACATTAGCTTTACCAGAGTGAACTTAGTATTTCTATCCTATGCTAGAACCAGCACTCTAAAGGAGTAGTTATATTCTGGCGATCCTGAGTAATTGCCACATCCACTCTGGAATCAGTGTCGCTACAGAGCATACATTCTCAGTGAGGGCAATATCACCCCCTTGGGAGTGGTTCTTGGGGGCAAAAATAACGTTCTCTTCTGATGTATGAAGCACAGATTTATGTAGAACATATAATAATATGTATTTATATAGAACATGTAATACATAAACAGAGATACAGAATTCAAGTTGAGTGTGGGGCTCAGGAAAAAAATCTCTGAAATAGAAGTGAGAGTGGGGAGAGGGTAAAGAATAAGGAAATTAAAAGTTTGAGAAACATGCTGTAGAGCCTAGATAAATACTTCTACCTAAAACAAAGCTTTTCCAGCAGGGAGTTAAATAGCATCGGACCTTCCCTCTTGGAGTACCTTTGTCTGGTCATTTCTGGTTTGAAATTTCTCCCCAGTTGGTTTAGTTTCTGTTCTAAATACAACTACTGTCACTTCTCTCAAAGCACTAGGTATAGTGCCAGAATAAAGGCCCATACAGCCATAGCAGACTCCCCTGTAATATCAGTAAAAAGATCCAATTCCCACATAGTCACTCTTTTCCATTGCCAGAAAACAGATGTTAGTTCAAAAAATATACAGTGAGAGTCATGGTTTTACTCCACCATTTTGTCAAGATAAAGGAGAGTCATGTAATTTTAAACTGTATGTTTGATCCACTAAAATTACACTACAATCACTGGACTATTATGGATAAAAAAGAAATGACTGTACACTTAAAAATGGTTAAGATGGTAAATTTTATATTATTGTATATTTGACTACAGTTTTAATAAATGACAGGCTAACTTTTCACTCTAGTCCAATGCCAAGGTCTTTGCATATAGCAAAGATCCTTGTGTACATGAAGTCTTTTTTCCTATCTTATTGTTCTTAACAGCGTACAATGAATCTGAAGGCCTTTCTGCATATAAGTTTCTGATTATGTGCTCTACCACTCAGAAGAGAGTATGTGTTTCCTTCCATGGCAAATTAGATATCTCAGTTTAGTTAGAGTCCCTAGCTTTGTTCTATTGGCTCTTGCTCTTTCCTACAATGAGAGCAACCTAGTCAACCTCTCCCCTCCTTCACTATCGCAGCCTCATATACATGTATTACCATCACCACATCACCTCCCGTTTACAGATTGCATGTGTGCCCGCTCAGGCTCTTCAGTCATGTCTGACTCTTTGTGACCCTACGGACCTTATCCCACCAGGCTTCTTTGTCCATGGGATTCTCCAGGCAAGAATACTGGAGTGGGTTGTTTCTAAAGTCTCCTGCATTGGCAAGCAGGCTCTTTACCATCTTTACCACTAGGTCCACCTGGGAATCCCAAGCCATAAAGGAATTATCATAACCATGGCCATTTTGTAAGAATCTAGCTCCAAGGATCTTAAATATATTTTCTCATAAAATCATATAATTATGTCTTAAGTCAGTAGCTAATATAAGCAAACTGTTCAAATTTTTAAAAACCCATAGACTATTCAAAGAACAATCAAAGAAGTGCACAAAAGCCTCCTCTCTGGCTAATGTCTGTTCTAATAGGAAGCAAGAGACCTTAATTATGTATTGAGTATAAGATGAACTACTTATTTGGTATTACTGATCATTGGGGCAAGGAAAACATTTCACACTACACATGGGAAATAGTTTTTAGAGACTTGTATATAAACAAATACAAATCAACATGATTTAAATTCTTTTATGACAAGCTCCACACAGAGAAGCACCTGCCCAATTAATTTTGCAACATTCAAGTTTATGATTCTCATCCCATCTCTAGTTCTTCCATTTCTCAGCTATCCAGCCTATGCTGTTGCCTGTTTTTTATATCTAAAGTTAAGTCTGATTGTGTTCCTTCACCTGGCAAAAACTCTAAGTGGCTCCCTAGTACATACTGAATACTGAATTTAAGACTAAAGCATATGTCCAGGATCAACCTTTATACTTTATATCCTGATGAAACTAAACTAATAGATAGTCCCTAAAGATCTCCAGGTTTCTCACTCAGCCTTTGTATACAGTTATTCCTTTGGCTTGAAATTTCTTCTTTCCATACATCTAAATCCATAGGATTATCCACCTAGCTAACTATCATCTCTGTATCTCTAGGTGGAAATTAATTTGGTTGTAAATAGCACACTCGCTTGGTGGCTCAGTGTTAAAGAATATGCCTGCTAGTGCAGGAGGCCCAGGTTCAATCCCTGGGTCAGGAAGATCCCCTGGAGAAGAGAATGGCTACCCACTCTAGTGTTCTTGCCTGGAGAATGCCATGGACAGAGGAACCTGGTGGCTATAGTCTGTGGGGTCGTGAAGAGTTGGACATGACTTAGCAACTGAACAACAACATCACAAGCAGAATAATCTGCCAAACTCTGGTTGGTAGGGAAAGCAGAAAATGGTATGGAAACAGATGGGGTTATTGTTGAAGGTAACCCGGAGGAAGTGACTTTTGACCTGGATTATAAAGGACATGCGGAGAAGGCAATGGCACCCCACTCCAGTACCCTTGCCTGGAGAATCCCATGGATGGAGGAGCCTGGTAGGCTGCAGTCCACGGAGTCGCTGAGGGTCGGACACGACTGAGCGACTTCACTTTCACTTTTCACTTTCATGCATTGGAGAAGGAAATGGCAACCCACTCCAGTGTTCTTGCCTGGAGAATCCCAGGGACGGGGGAGCCTGGTGGGCTGCCGTCTATGGGGTCGCACAGAGACGGACACGACTGAAATGACTTAGCAGTAGCAGCAGCATAAAGGACATGCTAGAAAAGTCATTCCCACACAGGTGGACAGAGTTCTCTAATTAGGTGGAGGTCAAGGAGGGCACTGGGAAAAAGAAGAAATACCTTTGTACTTCCTTTACTTCTCTTGCAGAGCAGAGGGACAGGAGTAAGATCTGTTCAGCTCCCTCACCACTCTCAGCCCTGTCATTCTCGCTCTCTCCTTTCTTGCCACACATGAGATCCCATTTTTTCCTCACTTCCAGTTGCAGCCACCAAGAACACAGAGAAAGACCCAATGTTATATTTTGCTCATTTAATTTTTCATTTATTCCACCAACACTGATTGACTACTCTGTTCCAGGCATTTAACGAGGCACTATAGAGAGAAGGATGGAAGAGAAAGATAAAAGAATAAATGCGATCCAAAAGTCTACAAATAATAAATGCTGGAGAGGGTGTGGAGAAAAGGGAACCCTCTTACACTGTTGGTGGGAATGCAAACTAGTACAGCCACTATGGAGAACAGTGTGGAGATTCCTTAAAAAACTGGAAATAGAACTGCCTTATGATCCAGCAATCCCACTGCTGGGCATACACACTGAGGAAACCAGAAGGGAAAGAGATACGTGTACCCCAATGTTCATCGCAGCACTGTTTATAATAGCCAGGACATGGAAGCAACCTAGATGTCCATCAGCAGATGAATGGATAAGAAAGCTGTGGTACATATACACAATGGAGTATTACTCAGCCATTAAAAAGAATACATTTGAATCAGTTCTAATGAGGTGGATGAAACTGGAGCCTATTATACAGAGTGAAGTAAGCCAGAAGGAAAAACATAAATACAGTATACTAATGCATATATATGGAATTTAGAAAGATGGTAACAATAACCCAGTGTACGAGACAGCAAAAGAGACACTGATGTATAGAACAGTCTTATGGACTCTGTGGGAGAGGGAGAAGGTGAGGGTGGGAAGATTTGGGAGAATGGCATTGAAACATGTAAAATATCATGTGGGAAACGAGTTGCCAGTCCAGGTTCGATGCACGATACTGGATGCTTGGGGCTGGTGCACTGGGACGACCCAGAGGGATGGTATGGGGAGGGAGGAGGGAGGAGGGTTCAGGATGGGGAACACATGTATACCTGTGGTGGATTCATTTTGATATTTGGCAAAACTAATACAATTATGTAAAGTTTAAAAATAAAACAAAATTAGAAAAAAAAAAAACTAAGGCACACTTAAGGCTCAAAAAAAAAAAAAAATCACTTTTGAACTACAAAAAAAAAAAAGAATAAATGCAACATCTCCAATCTTTATTAGGAGACAATTTAACAAATAATATGTAGTGTTGGGCTGTTTATTTGGTTATTTTTCATTTAGACCCTCCTGTCCATCCTTCACCCTTATCTTCCCTGCCCATTGCCCCAGGAAAATGACGCCTGCAGATAACATCCTCTATTATCCAGGTTCCTTTGTCCTCTGCCTTTAGTTGGGACATACAAGCAGGAAAGACTAGAAGAAAGAGACCAGAGTATTTATTCCGTCTGTTTTTTATCTGCTTTGTGCTGCAATCTGACATTGGCTGCATCCTTCCAGGGCAATAACTCACAGGGACCCTACTTCAAAGACTCCGTTTCTTTAAAGAAGCTATTACTATAAACATCTCCAGGAATAACATGGTAATCAAAACGTGTAACCTCCAATGGTGGTGTTTCATTTATCATGGGGTACTTAAGAACGAAGTTCATGGGTAACATTCTAAGTTATGGTTTGATTTCACCACTTAGAAAAATTCTAAATCTGAGTCAAAAATCTCACTTTAGTTGCCATAATAGAAATTCATGTCTTTTCATTGTTTCCAGATTCAAGTCAGTTCGTAGACCCAAAACGCCCTGTTTGAAACAGAGACCAGAGCCTGCAATGCTCCTACAGTACATCCTTAAATCTTCTTCCCAGTCTCCTTCAGAAAGACATGGGATTTACAGCTATGTTTGAGAATGCTCAGTGAGAAGGGATATGACCAGACCTCCCAGGAGTTATTAAATCCTGGCTCTAGGAGTTAAAACATCCATTGCTATGGAGTTAAAACATCAGCCGTGTCCAGGGTACATTAATTTTTCTATTAATGCTGTAACAAATTATTATAACCTAGTGGCTTAAAACAACACAAATGTATTGTCTTATACTTCTGGAGCTCAGAAGTCTGAAATAGGTCCTACTGGGTTACAGTTGGAGAAGGCAATGGCACCCGACTCCAGTACTCTTGCCTGGAGAATCCCATGGGCGGAGGAGCCTGGTAGGCTGCAGTCCATGGGGTCGCTAAGAGTCAGACACGACGGAGCGACTTCACTTTCACTTTTCACTTTTATGCATTGGAGAAGGAAATGGCAACCCACTCCAGTGTTCTTGCCTGGAGAATCCTAGGGACAGAGGAGCCTGGTGGGAGGCCGTCTATGGGGTCGCACAGAGTCGGACAGGACTGAAGCGACTTAGCAGCAGCAGCAGGGTTACAGTCAAGGTGTCATCAGAGCTGCATACCCTCTAGAGGTTCTAGGGGAGAATTCATTTCCTTATCTTTTCTGGCTTTAAGAGGCTGTTTGCATTTCTTGACTCATTTCTCCCCTCACCCACAGAGATGGTGCAGGTTCCCTACCCTATACTCAGTTAACTTCCTGCTCAGCCCAGACAAAAGATGGATTATGGAACCATGTCCATTGTACCAGCATGGTAACTTCACTGGACCAGACAATACAATCCTAGTATCTGTGGCTATTAACTTGAAGAGTACTTTTTTTTCCTTCAGGGCCATCTCAAATTGCCATCACCTGGAAGAGTGAGCAGTATAATTTTACCATCTTACTTTCAGGGAAATGTCAACTATCATGTTGTTTAATCACTAAATTATGTCCATCTCTTTTACAAACCCATGAACTGTAACCTTCCCAGCTCCTCTGTTCATGGGATCTTCCAGGCAAGAATACTGGAGGGGGTGGCCATTTCTTTCTCCAGGGATAGAACTGCATTGTCTCCTGTGTCTCCTGCATTGACAAATGGATTCTTCACTGCTGAGTCACCAGGGAAGCCCCAACTCTCTTCTCTATCATAATATAGCCTCCTGGGATCTTGATCATCTTGAAATCCCATAGAACATCACATGGGTCCATTACATTGGTGACAAGCTAATTGGACCTTGGGAACAGTAAGTAGCAAGTTCCTTATATATTTCAGCAAGACAAATATGACCACAGAATAGAGGAGAGGTCCCATGAAAATGTTTGCAAGGATTCAAGGGACTTAGTAGTCTAGAACATGTTATGATATCCCCCCTAAAATGATGGGTAAGCCACTACACCCTGTGTGCCCACCAAAAAGAGGAACAGTATTTGCCAGAACTCTCTGGATTTTGGAGACACCATATACCACAACCAGCTGTGCTTCTCCAACCTATTTGCTCGGTAGTACCTATGGCTATCTGTTTTGAATGGAACCTAGAACAAGAGAGGGCTCCCTAGGTCTAGGCTATAGTGCAAGCTGCCCTGATCCTTGGATCTTAATGACCCAACAGATAATAGTTATTACAAGTGTCTGTGGCAGGCAAAGCTTCTGGCAAGCCCCAATAGGAAAATCACAGATAATCTGCCTAGGATTTTTAGAAAAAAGTCATGCCCTTCGCCTAAATATTAGTTATCTTTTGATGTATATTAAGGTTTCCCAGATGGTGCTAGTGGTAAAGAACCTGCCTGCCAATGCAGGAGACACAAGTCTGCAGTTTGATCCCTGGGTGGGGAAGGTACCCTAGAGAAGAAAATGGCAACCCATTCCAGTATTCTTGCTTGGAGAATCCCATGGACACAGAGCTTGGCCGACTGCAGTCCATGGTGTCATAAAGAGTTGGACACGACTGAGGCAACTTAGCCTGCATACACAAAGGTAACACCCAAACTCTGGGGCTCATTTTAGATGTGGGCTACAACAGTCAATGACTATTCACTATATGAAAATCAGTTCCTCTCTTTCTACAGGGCCCTGGTAGACACTGAAAACATGATCTTAGAACAGCTGGTATATTAGTGTGTGGGGCCCATTTAATACACATATAGGATGGCTTAACAGCATTTCATTGCCTGACAGTTCTGAGGCTGGGGTTGTTGTTGTTCAGTTGCTCAGTTGTATCTGACTCTTTGCGACCCCATGGAGGGCAGCAGGTCAGGCTTCCCTGTCTTTCACTATCTCCTGGAGTTGGCTCAAATGCCCGTCCACTGAGACAGTGATGCTATCCATTTGAAGGCTGAAAGACTGAAATCAAGGGATCAGCAGGGTTGGCTCCTTCTGAGACCTGAGGGAAAGGATCTGTTCTAAATCTGCCTCCTAGACTTGTAGATCATAGTCTTCTTTGTGAGTCTCTTCATATCCTCTTCTCTCTATGTGTATCTGTCTCTGTTTTCAAATTTTCTCTTTTTATAAGGACACCACTCATAGTATATTAGGTCCCACCCTAATGATTTCTTTTTGACTTGATGACTTCTACAAAGACCTTGTCTCCAAATAAGATAACTTTCTGAAAAGTTACTGGGGATTGGGATTCCAGCATATCTTTTTTGGAGGTGACACAATTCAACCCATAACTATACAACCTGAACTTCAATAACAAACTGGTTGTTACCTGGCCCACCAAATGACAAAGCTGAGTATGTTCAGCCATGTCCCATGATTAAGTGAAAATGGTATCTATAGATCCAGTAGATGAGCACAAGTGATTCAGATGGCATAAGAAAATTACATAAGCAATGAGCTTGGACTCCATGGTGCTTCTCCCTCTGCTTGGTGTTTTTCCTAAACACACACCTATAACTGCATAGCAGTTCCTCATAAACAGGCAACAGAGAAGGGAAGAGTCTGCCTTATGCAAAGTAAGCTGGCACCAGTCACGAATGATGGCTGCTACATTATAGCCCCTCTCGGGGATGCTCTGAAATAGAGTAGAAAGAGAAATCTTCCTAACAGCGAGAACTTGGAGTAGTACATCTGTTTTCCATTGTGCATGAAAAGAGAGATGGCCTAATATAAGATTTACACTGACTTACACGTGGTGGCTAATGTGTTGGCCAGTTGGTGTCTTAGAGACTTGGGAAGAGCAAGATGGAAAGACTAGCGACAAAGAGGTCAGGTGGGAGAAATTTAGGAACGAATCTCTTGAAGTTGACCGAGTGTGGAGATATTTGTGTTTTGTGGAATACTTTCCAGAGAACAAGATGATCTGCCCATGGATGTCAGCCAGCTTCCCTGGAGCTTGCTGAAAGAATAGTGTCATGGTCGGGGTATGGAGGTTAAGCATGTGGGCCGTTGTACAGACTTCCCTTCTCCATTGCTGAGTACACGAACCGATGAGAGCTGAGGCCAGCACTGAGCCATTCCCTGGAGTCCTTTCCAGCTCCAGTTCACAGGCTGCAACCACACTATTGATTCACCTTTCCCAGCAGCTGGAAGAGGGAGGAGGAGATGGATCTGAGAAATACTTGTAAAGGCAGAACTGAGAGGAAATGATGAAAGTAGCAGGAGAATGGAGAAGAAAAACTGAGACGACTCAAGTCTTTCATTTTTGTAACTGATGAGTGAGGACACTTTTAATGTAATTGGCGAATGGGGGTACTTTTAACGAAGACAGAAATCATCAGAGGAAGGTGAGGTGAGACTGATGGAAGGGACAAAGAGTTCAGTTTGGGCCTCTGAAGGTGGGTGTGGGTAAGTGGATGTATCATAAGCAACTAGCAGTCAGAGGGGAAAATGATTCCTGAGTTCAGAAGTGCCATTCAGACTGGAGATAAAGGATGGAAACTGAAATTTACTCATAATCATATGTTAATGCCCCACAGGACTTTGCATTTCGAACTTTTTTACCTCTAACTTTGGAAGAGAGACTTTGTTTTGCAGCTGAGTGAACAAGTTGAAGAGGCCTTTTAGAGAGCAGGAGTGCTTATCCACAAGAGGAAGTAAGTAGAGGGACCCTAATGCAAAGGTTCTGTTGTGTATTTCAGACTGAAAGTGCCAAGTGCACAAACCTCATCTATCTTGTCTCACTTCTCTATCTCTGAAATCTAGATGAGAGTCTGATGCTTTGTATCCATACAAGTATTTGCGGGATGGGTGAAATAAATGGGAGGATATGGGGATGAATGAGTAAAGGAAAAGGGGAATGAGTGAAGGAACCTACCAGGCATCCTGGGGACCTGGAGGAAGAAGCCACACCTGCTTTTAATTTTTTTTCCAAATGTTCTTTGGAAGACTGAAAGATAAAAGGCCGTAGGGAGCGGCAGTTAAGAACATGTACTCTGAATTCAGGCTCCACGACTTCCTAGCTGCCTTTACTTGGACAGCTGACTTAACCTTCTTCTTCCTCCCTGTAAAATAAACACAAAAATGCTTAGAGTAGCTCCTGGGAAAAAGTAAGTTGCACATAAGTGTTAGAGTTATTATTTCTGGCATCATGATGAGAAGGTAAGCCTGAAAGACAAACCAGAAACCCCCTGCGGAGAATGAATCCGGACACTTAGCCTCTAAGTGCCATCCACAAGCGAACAATCGCTTTTTCTCTCTCTGCCTTCCAGGAGCTATAAATACCCTAGAAATCCCCACCATACCATTCACTGGCAAAGGACAGAGATCTGGGTTTTAGTTTCAGCTGCCAGCAATGAACTCTCTCAGTCTGCAGAGCCCTATACCCTCTCTGGGCTAAGTGCCCTCACTTGCCCACTCGAAGTTGCGGGAATTGAGCGCAGAGGTCCCTTTCAGTGAGGGCGGGCCATGCTCTCCCGCCGACCTGCAGCCTCCGTGTTCCACGTCGGATGCCTGCCGGGCGCCCGCTCGCCGCAGCTCGGGCTGTCACACCCCTCCAGCGCGTTCCGGGGACCTCGCACTCTGCGCGTCCGGCGGCCACCCAGTGCCCCGCGCGTCCATAGGGAGGTGCCTCTCGGGCGCCCCCCGGCCCGGACGCTAGTTCTCCGGGCCGGCGCGCCTTCTCCCGCAGCCTGCCTGCAGCCCTTTATACCCTGCCAACCCGGCGCTCACTAATGTTTAACTCGGGGCTGAAACTTGGAAGCGCCTTGTGACTACGTGCCCGGAGCTCCGGAGCTGCACGCGCGTCCGGGCGGCTCGCCAGACTTCTGACTGCGCTCCGGCTCCGAAACTTCAGTTTCGAAGAGACGCAGACCATGAAGGTGAGTGATTAAAGGGCCCCCCCACCCCGCAAAGAGCCCCCGGGGTGAGTTGTAGATGCCTCTTCACTAAAGTCTCCCCAGATTACCCCCCACCCAAAGCTCGCAGATCGAAACCAGGGGCTCTCATTAGGCGGAAGCTCCAGAGCCACCCTCTGACAGGTGAAGGGACGCCCCAAGGCTCCTGGCTCGCTCTCGAACCCGCGGGGCTAAGAACCCAGGAACCGAGCCTTGGAGGACCTGGAGAGCCACGGGCAAAACGCGCGCCAGAACCCTTACTTGGCTTCTGAGGTGCGTTTAAACGCAAACATTAAATTGCCCGGAGGCCAGAAGTTCAAGGGAAAGCTCCCTTGCAACCTCCGACTCGCGAGCTCCAAACCCTCCCAGCCCCCTGTGCCCCTCTCCCAGTGCGCGCGACGGCAAACTCCGCTGCCTTCTGGGCAGCCGGGGCCCCGACCCTCTTACCCAGACTGGGGCCAGATGGCTGGCTCTAACTGGACCTGACCTGCCCGGCTTGCAGACACCATGGAAGGTGCTCCTGGGATTGCTGGCGATCGCTGCGCTCGTCACCGTCATCACTGTGCCCGTGGTTCTGCTGACCAAAGGCAGTAAGTTTAAAACATTTGAAAAAGATAAGACGGTTGGAGACCGGGATCAGGTTCTATTTTAACATTCCAAGGAGACCTAGGAATTTTGCTGGGGACTGGGTGGGACCAGTGTGCCAGGTCGTGGAGCTCAGGCTTCGCTGGCGTGATCGCTGCTTCTAGCGTAGCCGCTAGATTCGCTTCGTTGGTCTCCTGTGTTTAGGCTGCGAGAGACCTGCACCTGCCACGTTTTACATATGGCAAAAACATACTTCCTGAAAATAAGGGGAAATTTTGAGATCTCTTTTTATCAAATTTAAATTTAGTACCTTTTTAATCTCCGTTTTTTTTTTTTTTCTTAAAAAGAACTTTCATGATTGTGATCTTCAAAGGAAAAGAGACAGTGTTTAAAGATCCCAACAAGCTGTAAGGATGCCATGAAGGGAGGGAAAAAATTAAGAAAAAAACCCCAAATACAGTTTTGAGAAAAGAAAGTCCATAGGGAACCCAGGTGGTTTTCCATAAGGCTGATGGAAAATATCACTGTGTCCATGGTGAAATTCAGGTGGTTTTCCATAGAGCTGATGGAAACTATCACCATGTCCATGGCGATATTCAGAGGAGGTGGAATCAGTTGTCTTTAGTGGAGTCTTTCATTTAAATCCACCTTGGTTTCTTTTAGCTGGCTTCACTGTTTCAGTTTAGTCCTAGTTTTTAATATAAAACATCCATATAATGAAATGCACAGTATTGGATGCAAACAAGTGAGAAAAACTAGTTTGGGTCTCCTCTGGCCCTGCTGCTGCCTCTGCTGCTAAGTCGCTTCTGTCGTGTCCGACTCTGTGCGACCCCATATACGGCAGCCCACCAGGCTCCCCCGTCCCTGGGATTCTCCAGGCAAGAACACTGTAGTGGGTTGCCATTTCCTTCCCCTCTGGCCCTACTTCCTTTTAAATAGTTCTTTCATTTAAGTATTCACATTCTAGTCAGCTAACTGAAGTGCCTTCTCTGATGGTCTAGTCAACCAGGAAATGTGTAGACAGTGCTTATATACTGGGAGGTCTTATCTAGATTTCAAAGTGACAGTTCAGAATTAGTTTGTAGAACCATCAAAAACCATGTTTGGCCAGCAATTTCAGGGCCAGGGCAAAGGTGCCAAAGGTTAAATAACTGAGTCTGTTGACCTATTGATAATAACTTTTAGTAACTTAAAAAACCCATGGCTACCACCATTTTAGGCTATTAAATGGTGGGCATCTGTCCACTTTCTCAACTCTTTGTTACAAGCTGTTAAAATATAACTGCTTTCATAAAGTGGTACTTTGTATATTTAAACAACCACACGCACACAAAGCCTTCCTGTGGGGAAAGGATGGGTCACCCATACAATCAGTAAATATTCACATGACCTACATTATGTTCCAGGAACTGTGCAGGTCGCTGCAAATCCAAAGATTAAATTTTATAAATATAAAGACCTCCAACTTCAGGAAGTTTACAAGCTAGTGGGAAGCAGATATGCAAACAAATCAAAGTAACCTGGATAGTCTGTTCATCTCTAACATATTGTGAGGCACCCAGGCCTCCTTGGCAGAATGGATGAAACTATAATTATCAGAACTTCCCTTCAAGAAAGTTGAAAGGAACAGCAAACTTTGATAATAAGTCACTTGAGATGGCAGTGGAATGAGTTAGGGGCCTGAGTCATGCAGCTGACTTCTGTGGGGTTTGTTTAAGTTAACTACAGAGATTTTGTTTTGCTGGAAGGAGTATACAGACTGGGGAGGGACTGTCTCACCATTTCCCTTAAACCATACCTAGTCTCTTCTCCAAATGAAATTTGAACAAAGATTTCAAAGACATTCTCTTGAAGGGGACTTCCAGAGAGGTTCACGTGTCTCCACCTAACTTTTATTATGATGCAGTGAGGAAGTTTAGAGAGGCTTGAGCAAACTTCTCAGAGTGTTAGGAAGATCGCTTCTGGGAAAGATGTCTCACAAGAGGTTTCTTTTGTGGGGAGGCCTGAAGGGTTAATATCAATTCCTGGAGGTAAGTTTTCAAGAAAATTTAGAATGACTTGTGAGTCATCTTAGAGACACAATATCACCTCCTCTATCTGGGATCCTACGAGGACTCTTAGCAAGAAAGAAGAGTGAGCGGCAGGACTTTAACCTGTGAATGATGGAAAATTTTAGTGTGCCTGCAATGTGGAGCAGGACAGTGGGAAGGTGGACGGACATGGGACAAGGCTGGAGGGGAAGAAAAGGAAGTGACCAGGAGATTGATGATGCAGAGTAGAATTTGGAGGCTATAGGGATACTCAGAAATGTGTATGATTAGACTTTGATAATTGGAAACATAGGGAGGAAGGGGATAGGGTGGCTGAGAACTCCTCTTAAACTACTGGTGGAGATGTGGTTTCATTGTGTGCTTTATTTACACTTAGACAATCAAATTACTTTTCTCTTGTATTTCTTAATTGGCATGTATGTATATTTGAGGAGAAAAAGGAAATTATCTTGTTTCAACTCCTCCATTATCATAAGGAACAAAGATAAAAGCTCAGCTTTTTTGCCAAGCCACCAATACCATTTCTGAACCACAATAAGGGATAACCTTTTTACAAAGGATCCAGACACGTCACCCAAGAAACATCCCTTGATATTGTCCATCAAGGTTTTAAAGTCAAAACCAGAAAGGAAGAGAAGAAGTGAGATGGGAGAAAGGAAATATAAATGAAAAGGAAAGGAAGTGGGGGGAAAAAAAGAAAGAAGGAAAGAGGAAAGGAAGAAAGATTTTGATAGAACAACAAAATAAAGTTTTGGATTACGTGGAAAGCAAAGTATTAAAAAGCCAAGAGAAAAAGGAAGAAGAAATGAGCAAACTCAAGTTCATCCCCCAGAGAGGTTGGTTTAAAAGGTTAAGTGTTTCCATATGAAGAGCTGACTTAGGCAGAACTCTGGACACACTTGGAGCAGAGAGAGAGATGGAGACAGAGAAAGACGAAGGTGTGAGCTTAATACTGTTCACAGTACTTTTTTAGAATAAAAGCTTCTTGAGGTCAGGAGTTATGCATTTCACCAGGTAATATCAAAAGTTTACCTCCTTCTGTATATATACTAACAGATTGAATTTTGTTTTTAATTCCTCAAATATCCTAAGAGAGAAGGATATTGCATATTTAGACATCGTTTTTCAGAGAATCAGCAATAAAATGTATAAAAATAATTTACTCATAGTGGAATTGAAATCTTCATGGCTTAGAGGCAATAAAACTTTCTCACTCAGTATTTGCAATCCCTTTATTCCCTCTTTATGATATATTATAGGCTGAGTTTTTAAAATAGTTGTCAAATTGTTTTGAGT
Source organism: Bos indicus x Bos taurus (assembly GCF_003369695.1). Taxonomy (NCBI): domain Eukaryota; kingdom Metazoa; phylum Chordata; class Mammalia; order Artiodactyla; family Bovidae; genus Bos; species Bos indicus x Bos taurus. Next base: position 34,255,000 of record NC_040077.1, read on the forward strand.
TTTGTTATTTGTCAGATAGTTTTCTTACTGGGTTTTGTTATGGGATAGAGACATATCGGTTCTTCTTGTATTCTTTCCACTGCTGTAGCAGTAAATTTCCTCAGTATCTTCTTTCAGTGCATAGGAAATTTGACTGCTCTGCCATCCACCAGTAATAAAAGAAAACCCAAATGTGAAGGAGGAGACAGGAATAATCAGAGAAAAAAAAAGATAACATCTATGAAGTTTGCCTGAGGAAGTCCAGGATCTATTCCAGATTTTAAAACACAGAAGCAAGTCTGAATGAAAGCTTTGTATATTTCAGAGGACGAATTCTAAACAAAGAGCCCTGTAAAAGCTCTAGCTGACTCCAAGCTCACTCAGTTATCAAGCTTTGTAGAGTGTTCCTGAGGTCAGTGAGTTGGCCTTTTTCAGGCCAGCTATTTTGGCTTTTGGTTCCCTAGCTATAGGATGTGCCTTAAATTTCTCTATCTTAGACATCTTGCCTCTCGTCTTAAAAGAGGTCAGAAAAAGGGAAAGCTATTTGCCTAACCGATGGTCAGAGAAAAGTGACATCAAGAGACTGACTAGAGCTAGATCAGTGTGCTTGAAATTTTAAGACTTAAACTGCTGAACCTAGGAAATGTGACAGTAAGTACATGCAGGACCACCTTCCTTGTGGAAGAGAAGGTGCAAAGATGTAATAACCAACACGGATTCACTCTGTGCCAGGTACTGGGCAGGGGTGTTCAATACACCTCTCATTTGATCCTTACAACAACCCTTTGACAGAGGTTATTATTTCCAGTTTTACAGAAGATTTAGAGAAATCTTGAGAGGGCACTTTAGTTATTTATTACTGCATAATGAATTGTCTCTAAACTTAAAACAAATATTTGTTATCTCACAGTCTCTGTGGGTCAGGAATTTGTCAGAGGCTTAGCTGGGTGATTCTGGCTCAAGGTCTCTCATGCGGTTACAGTCAACACATCATCTGAAGGCTTAACTGGGGCTGGGTAATCCACATCCAAGCTCTCTTATATGGCTGTTACCCAGAGGCCTCAGTTCCCTGCCAAACAATGGGCCTTTCCAAGCAGCTGTCTCCCCTTAGAATGAAGGATCTAAGAGAACAACCAAGTAGGGAACCTCAGAGTCTTTTTGACCTAGCCTCAGATGTTCTGTGCCACCACTTCTGCTGTGGTCTATTGGTCATACACACCAACCCTGACACAAAGTGAGAGGGCATTGCACAGGCTGTGAATATTGGGGTGGGGCTCAGTGGGGCCATCTTGGAGGCGGGCTACCAAAGAGATTAAGGAACTCGCTCAAAGTTCCACAGAGCTGGGATTCATGCTCAGACACCACGCTTCTACAGTTGGTACTTTGTGATTAAGTATAAAATTAATGTGGCCATATTAGCATTAATGTGACCGCTTCGTCTCTATATGACTGTATTTCATTTCATGACTGCTCATCCCTGAATGCTAAGTGTTCTGGGGGAAAGTAATTGCCGCTGCTGCCTCTGTTCCTACACAAAGCTGTAGAGAAGCAATGGCTCCCAGTCCAGAACTGCATGCCACTCTTTTTTTTTTTTTGACTGTGCTGACTGTACTCCCTTGTGGCCCTTGGTCTCTTCATTGTGGTACACAGTCTTCTCTAGTTGAAGCAAGCAGGCTTAGTTGCCCTGCAGCACGTGGGAATCTTAGTTCCTGGACCAGGGATTGAACAGGCATCTCCTGAACTGCACAGCAGATTCTTTATCACCAGAGAATTCTTTGTCACCTCTCTTCTGACTGGTCTTATAGGTGTTTTCAGTGGCGATAGTTGGTCCAGGTTTAGTCCTTGGACTGGATTACACATGCTTCTAATGCATGTTATATCATTTCATTTGATCCTCACAAAACAATCCAGGTCAGAGAAGGTATTCATTTCCTGACTTGGTACACGGAATAAAACTGAGGCATAGAAGTTTAGTGCTTTGGGAGGAAGTACTAATACTTGGGAATTCAGATCCTGTGACTTCTAGCCTTCCCTAAGTCTGCTGATTTCCATGTATGCTCAGTCACTTCAACCGTGTCCCATTCTTGGCGACCCCATGGACTGTGGCCCGCAAGGCTTCTCTGTCCATGGGGTTTCCCAGGCAAGAATACTGGAGTGGGTTGCCATTTCCTCCTCCAGAAGATGTTTTTGAGCCAGGGGTCAAACCCCTGTCTCCTGTGTCTCCTGCTTTGGCAGGCAATTCTTTACCACTGAGCCAGCTGGGAAGCCACTGATTTCCATGAATACTGTTTTAAAGAATTACTTTGGTGGCAACTTTTGTAACTTAATGACTTATCATCGCTTTATGGCTTTCATTACTGTAAACCAATTATCTTGTAAATATTTTTACCTTTAGTCTTCAGAGGTCCCTTGTGACCTCCCAAAGAGGGTGTGTCTCTCAATCTGAGAGCAAACTGAAACTACAAAATCAGCACTTCTGAGTTAGCTGTTTTATTTTTGCCAAGTACTATACTTGCGGTTGTGTACTGCACTTCAAAGTCACAACTTCCTAGGAAATCTTTTCAAACTTAATGATAAACCATTTGCTTTAGCTAACTGTCTGCATTAATAAGCACAAGCGATCAAGAACACAGAGGGACACAGGAAGGAGTTTCTCTGTTTCAAGCATGAATGTGGCCTGATCTTGTTTGTATTTCTAAAATGTCTTTGACTCTGGCCTAGATCATGGTGCAGGGTAGGGAGTGATTTATCCCAGTGAGAGATGATGATTACTTGGACAGGATGGTATCAGTGGAAGGAGAAGACATAAGGATGACTCCCTGAACAATTGACTGGAGAACTTTCTTTTGCCCTCATGGTTCTATGCTTGCCACAAGAGCTAATCTGCCGTGGTTCCCCTAACTCTCTCATCATACTTGGATATATTTCCACTTTCCAAGACAGGGCTCTGAGGGCCTTCTACATTACTCACCCAGCCTGTCAACATAAGGTCATTCTTTAATCCAGCAAATATTTATTGAGTATTTTCTACATCAGGCACTTTGTTGATCACTGGAGATATAAAAATAATAGACATGGCCCTTGCCCTCAAATAATTCACAATATTAAAAGAAGCATAAACATTAACTATAATAAAAAGCCCTAAGCGGCCTTCTAGTAAATGATCAAAGTGCTGTGGAAGGTCTACAGAGAACATGATAAATGCTGCCCAGGAAAGTTCATATGGAAACCAACCAAGCATAAAGAGTTAATAATTATTGAGCCTGGATATAATCCTTCCAACCTTGGGGCCATGAGAGTAAACTGGCTCCCAGGATTGCAGTTCACCTGTGTGTTTAGCTCTCAAAAACGTAAAACCCCTCCCCCCATCCTAATTCTGTATGAAAGTTGTGTCAGATAGAATACTTTTGGCTGCAAGTAACAAAATATCTGGCCCAAAGTTATTTAAATTCTGCTGCTGCTGCTGCGTCGCTTCAGTCATGTCCAACTAACTCTGTGCGACCCCATAGACGGCAGCCCGCCAGGCTCCCCCGTCCCTGGGATTCTCCAGGCAAGAACACTGGAGTGGGTTGCCATTTCCTTCTCCAATGCATGAAAGTGAAAAGTGAAAGTGAAGTCGCTCAGTCGTGTCCGACTCTTATCGACCCCATGGAATGCAGCCCACCAGGCTCCTCCGTCCATGGGATTTTCCAGGCAAGAGTACTGGAGTGGGGTGCCATTGCCTTCTCCGATTTAAACTATAGAGTCTTACTATTTCATTATTACTTCACAGGTGGTGCAGGTGGTAAAGAATCTGTCTGCCAATGCAAGAGACAAAAGAGATGCAGGTTCAATCCCTAGGTTGGGAAGATCCCCTGCAGAAGAGCATGGCAATCTCCTCCAGTACTCTTGTCTGGAGAAGCCTTATGGACAGAGGAGCCTGGCAAGCTAGAGTCCATGGGGTCACAAAGAGTCAGACATCACTGAGTGACTGAACACAGACATTGCCTTATTGCTACTGTCTTCTGTAACTGGAGGTGCAGAAGGAGGACAGTTCTAGAGTTGCAGTGGTCCTCCCAACCTCTTCAAGAGCTTGAGGTCGCTTTCAGCTCTGCTGTTCTCATACTGCTGACTTTCATTCTCAAGCTTGTCCTCTCAGGTCGAGCTGCAGCAACACATCATTTGCTCACACAGCCATTTCACAAGGCAGAGAGATTGCTGTTCCTCATTCACAATCTCTGTATCAAGGAGGAAAACTATTTCCAGAAGTCCCCTGGCCCAAGGCAGACTTTCCCGCATGTCTCCTTGGCCAGATTTGTGTCACTTGTCTATTCTAAACTGATCTCTGGCAAGGGAGATGGATTGACATGCTTGGACTAGATAAATCAAGACTCATCTTTTAGCACCAGGAAGAAGCTCTTTCCTTAGCCCTTGGAAGGGGAAAGGGAATTACTTGAGTTGAACTGGAGATTCTAAAAGAAAGAAAGGGGAGGTCTATGTGGGCATATCAGATATTCTATGATTTCTCATTTTTAATTACATTGGAAAATTTTAATTTGCTAACAAAAGAAAATAGATGTCAAGCTAGCTCTGATCTCTAAAGAATCTGATCATATAACTCTCTCCTTCTCTTCTCTCTTTTTTTTCCTAACCAAATGAATTTATCGTAAAACAGGGTGTTTTGATGCTGCCTTTTTTTGGTCCTGAAGGAATTTTGAGCCCAGCACTTGCTTTCTCTTGGCATCCAAAATGATTAAGAATATGAAAGAATTGAGTTTGTAACATTTAAGATACAAATCAGAAAATGGAGTGGATCAGAAATATCTGAGGGCAATTACTCCCAAGTTTCTCATAAAAAGCACAGATAAACTGTTCTATTTTATCCAGTTCATAAAGGGTATTTTTGTTGTTGTTTTAGTCACTCAGTCATGTCTGACTCTTCTGCAACCCCATGGACTGTAGCCCACCAGGTTCCTCTGTCCATGGAATTTCCAGGCAAGAATACTGGAGTAGGTTGCCATTTCCTTCTCCAGGGGATCCTCCTGATCCAGGAACCCAAGTCTCCTACATTGGCAGGTGGATTTTTTTTACCAATGAGCCACCTGGGAAAAACAACAAAAGGCATTATTTACCTACTATTTGCTCCTGTATCTCCACACTCCCATTAAAATGTAAGCTTCATGAGGGCAGGAATTGTTCGTGTTTTGTCCACTCCAGTCTCTAGTGCTCAGAACCTTGAGGACATTGGACACGTTCCTACTGCTGCTGTAACAGGTTACCGTGCATTGAGGGGCTTATGGCAACAACAGCAAAAATATTCTTTTCACAGTTATGAAGCCCCGAGGTCCAAAATCAAGGTGTCATCAGGGCTGTACTCTCTCTGAAGGTTCTGGGGAAGGAGACCTTCCTTGCCTCTTCCGGTTGCTGATGGTTACCAGCCATCCTTGATGCTCCTTGACTTGTAGCTCTATGACTCCGATTTTCCCTTTCATTGTTACTTGGCCTTCTTCCCTCTCTTTCTGCATGATCCTCTTCATTTTCCAAGTCAGCAAAAGCCTGTCTTATAAGGACACCAGTCAGTATGACCAGGCCAGCGTGACTTCATTTTTTATATTTTTATTTTAGATTGGAGTATCGCTGATTAACAATGTTGATGGTTTCAGGTGCACAGCAAAGTGACTCAGCCATCCATCTGTGTGTATGCCCTCTCCCCCAGGCTCCTCTCCCACCCAGGCTGCCATGTAACTTTGAGCACAGTTCCCTGTGCTCTACGGTAGGCAGTATGACATCATTCAACTTAACTAATTACATCTACTAAACTCCTATTTCCAAATAAAGTCAACTTTCTGAGGTTTTCGTGGACATAAAGGTTTTGGGGGGTCTACTCAACGCAGTGGTGCTGGTGGTGGTAAGTCTATTCAGTCATGTCTGACTCTGTGCATCCCTGTGAACCATAGCCTACCAGCCTCTTCTGTTGCTGTGCCCACTTCCAGGTGATCTTCCCTACCCAGGGATTGAACCCACATCTCTTATGTCTCCTGCACTGGGAGGTGGGTTCTTTACCACTAGCACCACCAGGAAAGCCCACTCAGCCCAGTACAGCTTGATAAATATTTGGTGAGATAAAGAAATTATCTTAGAGCTCATGTAAAAACATATTTTTGATGAACATTTTTAAATGTTACTTTAATTCTTATTAAAATTCTTTCATAAATATGGGGCCAAGTCATCCACCACTAGATCATGCTTACCTATTCATACAATACAGTGCTAGCAGCTTTTCAATAAAATAAATTCAGCCTTTCAGCTTACTTACAGTCTACTTAAGATGTGACTGTTCAGATTAAATTTTTAACTAACCATAGAAAATTACTTGATTAACTGGCAAACAATTTGGTATAGGTAATAAACACCAAAGAAGATGACGGGGTAGCAAAGTGTGATGGATGGAGCAAAGGGTAATTCCAGAGCATGAAGAGGGACCGTGAAAAACTGAAGACCACAGATGTGGATTGTTTATTTCAGAAATTTGCTAAGTTCAAGAGAAGAAATAAGGAAATGGCTACAGGATGCAGCAAGGTCAGTGTTTGTTTGACATGGGTGTACCCTGTGCATGCTAACAGAGAGCTGCTGCTCAGTCATGTCCAAGTCTCTGCAACCCCATGCACTGCAGCCCACCAGGCTCCTCTGTCCACAGGATTCTCCAGGCAAGAATACTGGAGTGGGTTGCCGTTTCCTTCTCCAGAGGATCTTCCTTGACGCAGGGATCGAACCCACATCTCCTGTGTTGGCAGATGGATTCTTTACCACTAGCAACCACCTGGGAAGTCCAGGACAGAAGTAAGCAATGAAAAGGAAGTGAAGATGATGTGGGAGAAGAGATGAAAAACCTCAGAGCCTCTAAGAAGTCAAGAGGAACCAGGATCTGAGCCCGAGGCAGGCCCATTTCTGACTCCAAGTGCCAAGGAAAGGGTTAAAAAAATGGCAGGACGGACAGCCAGAAGTGGAAAACCCAGGAAAAAGCAAGCCCCTATGGTGGCTTTTGCTCTAAAGGAGGAATCATTGAATCTTTTCACTGGAAAACTTCATACTCTTTTGAACATGTGTACTGCAGGGCCTGAGTTATTCAAGATTTGTTATATTTAAAATCTAGGAAACAAGGGGAAAAGGCAGGAAGAAAAGAAACCAGTTATAAAGCTTGCATGACTACTTTTCATGAGTGTAGGGAAAAGATGAGAGTTATGAGTTGGAAGAGAAGATGGTGCTACAACTTTCTTTCCAGAAGTCATAGAGTTGCCATCCTTAATAACACTCCAGGGAGAAAATTTTAGGGTATACAGAAAGAATCAGTGCCCCTTTGACTTCAAAGCACTAGAAAAAATTATATTCTAATGTAATCTATCTACTGTCCCAGGTTCAAATGATACTACCAAGCTGCCTGTTTAGATTATTTGCAAGCATTTCATCTAGACACTTCTATAAAGTCTAATGCATCTATGCTAACTCACAGAAACTTCCAGCAAGCATTTACCATGTACCTCACCCTGCTGAACACTTAGGTTGTTTACAATGGTGGTTATGACCACAGGCTTCAGAACTCTATTGCCTAGGGCTTACTAGTCATGGGACTTGGGTCTGGTTTCTATCTACACCTCAGTTTCCTTTCCTGTAAAATGGGGATGAAAATAAGTTAATAAGTGTGTGGTGCTAGAATAGCACACGGAAGGTCTCTGTGAGCCTTTGTAATGATTATTGTTTATATCTCTGGTGGCTGAGATGGTAGAGAATCTGCCTGCAATGCAGGGGACCTGGGTTTGATCCCTGGCTTGGAAAGATCCCCTGGAGAAGGGAACTGCTACCCACTCCAGTATTCTCACCTGGAGAATTCCATGGACAGAGAAGTCTGGCAGGTTACACTCCATGGGGTTGCAAAGAGTTGGACACAACTGAGTAACTAACACTTTCACTTTTCCCTCTGTATATATTTTTAACATTACAAAATTTTAACAGTCCCAGAGGCATGTACTATAATAATACTTGTCTCACACTCTTGAAAGTTTTGCTGGGTGAATGCCGGAAAGGGCAATGTCTGTGGTAGTTTTGTTTTCCAGTGATCATTTTCTTCATCTCTTGGAAGACAAACAGGTGTCACAGAGAGTAGTCTTGCTGATTATACCTATAAATCCTTCTGGAGAGTTCTTCAGTGACAAAGTATTAGAGCTTTCAGCTTCCCCAGATGAGATGTTCTCTAATCAGTTTTCTCTCCAAACTAATCATTTTTAGCTTTGATGTCTCACTACAGCTACTGACTATTTTTCAAGAGAAACCAGCCCTTTGCTAAAATAGTAGCTTGTTCCACAGGCCTCTGGGTCATTTATTTATACGGTTAAGATGTTTCTAACTTTCAACTGTTTCTCATCACTTTGGATTACACTGATTAAAGTCAGTCAACATAGTGAGGAATAAAAGCCTTGTCAATATTAATTTTGGCCACTATTATCCAGTTTCTTTATTCTCAGAAGAGTCCTAGCAAAGGGTGAGGGAGTGACTATAATCAGAATTTTTTAAAAAATAGGACAATTTGCATTTCAGAAAGGAATAAAGCCATCCTGAGGTCCTGTTTATGCTGGCTTCCTGTGTGTGCAGAGCCTCCTGGCTCTTCACTGGGGAGAAGGCAGGGTGAACTGGATTTAGTTCAGGCAGTGTCTTCAGCCTTGCCTGTCTTCACCAGTGGCTATAGATATTTCCATCTTGAGCTGAAATTTGAGACATGAATATTTTGCCAATTTCACTTCTCTGCCATATATATTGAAGTCTTATGTTGATAGTTGTGTTGTTTCAAGACAATTAGAATTTCAATATCAGCTTCTATATTTCTAACTGATCTTGGCAGCATTTTTTTTTTTTTTTTCCAGAATGGTTGCTGACCATTCCGAGGAATGTCCAGATAGGGTCATCAAGCCATAGCCAGGGCTGACTGCCTATTTTTGCAAGTTAAGTTTTATTTGGAATACAGCCACATCCATTCATTTACCTGTGGTCCGTGGCTGTTTTCAGGCTGCAATGGCCAACCTGAGAGGTTGCAAAGCCTAAAATATTTAGCATCTGGCCTTATAAGAAAGGAGCTTCCCTGGTAACTCAGTCAGTAAAGAATTTGCCTGCACCACAGGAGATCTGGGTTTGATCCTCGGGTCAGGAAGATCCCTTGGAGAAGGAAATGGCAACCCACTCCAGTATTCTTGCCTGGAAAATCCCGTGGACAGAGGAGTCTGGCAGGCTACAGATCACGTGGTTCCAAGAGTCAGACATGACTTAGAGACTAAACCATCACCTATAAGAAAACGTTTGCCAACCTCAGATCTAGATGTTGTAACCCTGTAGCCAAAAGAGACTTTCCATTTTACAGGTAAGATGTGTACATCTTCACAGAGATATGACAAATATAGAAATCACAGTAGATGTTTAGCAGAGAAATTTGATATAAAAATTGGTTATACAAATTAGAGCAACAACAACAAATATTTCTGAGGTAAGTGAGAGACAGGAGCTGTAGGAAGGAGGTACCTCTAGGGCTTAGGAAAAAATGGAGAAGAGGAACACAAAAGGTCTGGATTCTGAGCTGCAAGGCGTGTGAGGCGCGTGACTGCTTCTGACACCCCCGAGAGGCAGGATGCAGCAGGTTCAGGTATAAGAAGAGAAGCGTGAGCCAGCACGGGCACTCCTTTTGGGGCACATGCTGACGGAATGGGCAAGACAGAGGAAGACCCCCTGCTCTTCTGGTCACTCCACTCCTTCTCTGTGTTTCCCTAATGGCAGGACCCAACAGGAAGCCTGAGGATGAAGGGGCCTGGGAAGCGTAGCTGTAGACTCCCTGCTCAGCAATACTGAGCAAAGAATAGAAGTGTACATTTGAGCTGAAAGACGATACGTAAATGACGGTCACAGGCGTAGAGAAGTGCCATGTCCTGGTGATCGCATGGAAGGATGGAGCCTGAGGCTCTGTTTAGACCCAGCTGCCCAGTGCACTGTTTTCCTACTGCCCAGCAGCTTGGAGTTCACAAAATTTAGAGCTGTGTTTCTGTGTCTGTGTTCTCCTGTTGATGTTGTCTGGCTTTTATCTTTTCTTTTGACAAATATTTATGAAGTGCCTACTATGGCCAGACACTGTTCTAGGCCGTGGTGAGATAATAGCAAACAAAAGGTAGCACAACACAATCAGTGTCCTCCTGGAGCTCACAGGTGACCAAGAGAGGCAGACAAGTTAAAAAATATAGTATGTCAGGTGCTATCACTGTTGAGGAAAAAATGTAAAGCCAGGAAGGGTGATACAAAGAGACTTTCTTAACGAGAAGATTGTAAACATTAGTTCAGGGAAGGAAGGTGAGGTTTAAATAAAGACCTAAAGGAGATAGGGAGCAAACTTTGGGCACATCCCAGGGGAAGAACATTGCAGGCCGAGGGTATAGCGAATTCAAAATCTCTGAGGCAGAAGTGGGCCCAGTGTGTCTGGGGAACAGCGGGGAGGCCAGAGTAGATGTAGAGAAGGGAGAGGAGAAGAGGGAGGGGGAGGAGGAGGGGAAAGAGAAGATGGAGGCCAGGGCCATGACATGGACAACCCCTCGTAAAGTTGTTTCCTTTGTTCTAAACTGTTGCTGTTCTGGAAAAAGTGCATTGTACTATTTGGTTGGCCTTTCAAAATAACCTTTGAAAATACATTGGTTACATGCCTAACAGAAGTTTGGTCATCTGACACTCTGATCTTAGAGTAAAGGCAAAGGGGACACAGTCCTGGGTTCAAGGGCTCTAGCTCAATGGCAATGCATTTATCAGATGCACTTGACATCCCTGGGAAGTTTCTCTTATTGAGAAGGGAAATCTGGTGACAGTGATTATATTCCAATACCTCCTGTGTATAATAACCTTCTGTGTATAATAATCACTCCTCACAAATCCGGTAATTCCCCTAAGCTCAACATTTTCTCTCCATGTGAGAACACTGTGGATAGTATTAAACTTGTCAAAGGAGGAAGTGATGTTCGTTAGTACTGAGCAAATGATTCGATTGTGCTTATCCTGGGTGCTTTCTCAATGTGATGCTCTTGTGCTATCTTATTAGGATCATTTGGCATATGAACACAGTGAAACTTAATTAGCTTTTATTTTATATAAACACAGTGAAACTTAATTAAAAAATAAATAAATTTGCAGTCAAATTTCTAATCTCAGCAGCACTCCTAGGTACTCCCAGGGAGAGACTCTTCTTTCATCTCTCTATCTTGATTGCCTAGCACATACTTGGAAGAAGACAGTAATAGGTAGTATAACCTATGTAGAGGACTTCCTAAATTTTAAGTCCTGAGCCAAGAACTTTACATCCAGTATCTCATTTCATCGTGGTAGATCCCTTAAGGCTGGATAATGCTATTATTATTTTATAGATTACAAAGTTGAGGTTTTGACAGCTTCAATAATTTTCCTAAGGCTGCTGTGCAAGAATTAGGTCTGGGCTCAAATCCAAGCTCTCTGGTTTCAAAGCCACTAGGGACCCAACCCCTTATTGGTATTTGTTGACTCATTGGTGATGGGCAGCAGACCACATATGCTCCTGGTTAATAAGGGATGTGAGCTGATTTCCAGTCAATTTCTTTTTCTGCCTTCTTGATTTTTCTTTCTCTTTTCCCAATGTCAAGGCTGCTATTTTGCTAGAGCAAATTCTAAAGTAATAGTCATTTTATTTCTTTCACATCAGTATTAAATGTTAACTGATTACCATATGGAACACAAGAACTCTGTAACCAGGTATCTTTTCCCCATGTTTAACAACTTTATGAGTTTATGAGCTGTAAAGTGTGCATTTCTTTTTAGTTGCATTTCATTGGCCATTTATTTACCAAAATAATTTAGCTTTCTGAAGTAGAAATATTTATATCATAGTTTCATACAGGTCAAAGAAGTTTAGTATTAATGAGTATAAAAATGTTCAAAATATCCTATAATCATAAAATAACTATTGGCCAAAGCAAGGCTAGTCTGTGGAACTACAGCACTCTAAAATTCTTTTTTGTTCAGAAATGATTTTGATCCTATGACAAGGGCTCATTAAGATATCATATACTTTGCTGCTGCTGCTGCTAAGTCGTTTCAGTTGTATCCGACTCTGCAACCCCATAGACGGCAGCCCACCAGGCTCCCTGTCCCTGGGATTCTCCAGGCAAGAACACTGGAGTGGGTTGCCACTTCCTTCTCCAATGCATGAAAGTGAAAAGTGAAATTGAAGTCGCTTAGTCATGTCTGACTCTTCTCGATCCCATGGACTGCAGCCCACCAGGTTCCTCCATCCATGGGATTTTCCAGGCAAAAGTACTGGAGTGGGGTGCCATCGCTTTCTCCATCATACACTTTAAAGAGAAATTATTCTTAGGTTGAACCATTCTAAAAGCTGCTTTTCTGCCATTTTTGATGGATAGAAATAACATTTTCATTTTGTTCAATGTAATAGTTGCTCTCAGTGAAGAAAGTACAGTAAGTTCCCTACATATGAATGAGTTCCATTCCAAGAATGCATTTGTGAGTCCAGTTTGTTCTTCAATCCAACAGAGTTAGGATTCCCAACTAACACAGTCAGTTATACGTTGTGTGTGTAATAGGTTCATATCATAATAGGTTTATAATACTTTTCATACAAATAACATGTACATAAAAAACAAACAGAAAAAATAAAAAACATTTTTAATCTTATAGCACAGTACACTGAAAAGCATAAAAGTACAGTGCAACAGCTGGCATACAGGGGCTGGCACACAGGGGCTGGCACTCGCATTCACGTCTTTGAAAGTTTGCAACTTGAACGTTCATATATAGGGTACTTACTGTATTAAAGTTAACTATTTTCTGATTTTTAATTCAAGGAGGCGTAAATCTTGGAGTTTTGGTATAATCTGATGGGTAACATATGATTAACCTCTCTGCTTGGCCAGCACAGTGCTTTGAACTGATCAAATGAACAGCATGTTCCATGCTAACCAGGAAGACCAAAGGAGCAGCCAAAGACCTTCAGGGGTGCCCTATCAGTGAGCAAGCAGACAAGGAAAGAGAAATGTGAGCATGTCCTCTGGTGTTTGACAGAATAGGTTGGCAGTGAACAGTGAACTTGCCAAAGGTCAAAACCTGAACTTGGCACTCACGTCTCATAGAACTTGCTTATCTAGAGGTTTCGAAAGTGTCTTCCAATGAGCGCTGCTCGTCAAATGGCAAGGCAAAAAACAAGGAACATTTGTTGCTCTGCTTGTTCCAATTTTGCAGTGGTGTTTGGGGTGTGGGAAGCCAGGATAGGGAACCCTGGCATGCAGGGTAGTTGTAAAGGAACTTAGTGAAGGTACCACAAGTTGGTGGCCCAGGCCTTGCACCCATGTTTTGGGCCATAGCAAGAGCACAGCATCAGTGTTGGTATCTGAACATCAGCAGATGGATTAGAGTCATGCTGAGCAGAAGGGAGCCTGAATCCGGTGGAGATGGTGGGTTTAGAAATTCTGAGGCCTGATGAGAGGATGAGTCCCACAATGTCTGAGGTGAGTAAGGTGGTGGGAGAGGTAAGTGCCCCGTGAAGGAGAAGCAGCCTCTTCTGAAGGGGTCAGCAGGTGACATCACAGAGGACTTTTGCCTCAGTTATTTTATTATTCCAGATTGAAGTGTGCTATAAAAGCTGGGCAAACACCCCCACTTAGATAGCACTGTATCTGATCTATATTGTAGGTACTCAGTTCATTCTCTTCTTATGAAATCAAAAGTCAGTGATAGACAGGAATCCCCTGGTGGCCCAGTAGTTAAGACTTGGTACTTTCACTGCCAGGGGTTTGATCCCTGGTCAGGGAAATAAGATCCTGCAAGCCATGTGGCTCAGCCAAAATTTTTTTTTCAATACTTAGTGATAGATGTTTTATGTTGCTATGTCTGTCTTCTTATAGATATGTAGGTCTTAGTATGTGTGGACTGCTGTTATAAAACAACCAGAGACAGGTGGCTTAAACAATAAGCATTTATTTCTTACCGTTCTGGTGGCTAGGATGCCCAAGGTCGAGGTGCCAGCAGACTTCGTGCTTAGTTTCTTGTGTCCTCACATAGCAGAAGAGGCAAGAGAGCTTTCTAGAGTCACTTTGTAATTTTTTTATTTTATTTTGGTCACAAGACACATGGGATCTTAGTTCCCCAGCCAGGGATGCTACACACGCCCACTGCATTGGAAGTGTGGGAAGTCACTTTTTAAAGGGTATTAATCCAGTTCATGAGGGCTCCACCTCATGACCTAATCACCTTCCAAGGGCTTCCCCTTCCAATACCATCGCATGGTGGTTAGGATTTCAGCATGTGAATTCTGAGAGGACACAAACATTTATTTGGTTGCATGTGTATGTGTGGTTGGTGTATAAATCGACCTATTTCTATAGATCTGTCTAAACATATTCATCAGCAGATAATATTTGGAATGTGCACATCTATAACCGCTGATACTTTGATTTGTACTAATTTGGGGATATGTTTTACATCTGTCCATTTTAGACTAATAGCTCTTGATAGCATGGTATTTATTCTCTGCAATAATATTCACTTTATAATGATTTGATATATAATAGGATGATTGGATGAATATAGGCAATTGAGGGTGTTTAGTGAACAAATCCAGATTTGTAGTTTTGTAGTCCAACATGAGTCACAAATACTATTTTCTGTAGCACAAGTCTTTATTTCTTATTTAAAAGTTAGGTTCAAGGACCAGCTTCACCCACTTGTATTTTTGCTAACAAATACAAATGTTTTACTAACCTTCAGGGAAGAAACGCAGGACTGAATTGAAAAAGACAATAGTTAAAAAAAAAATCTTTACTTAACAAACTAAGCTTAAGCAAAATCAATAAAATAATAAAATGAAGTGTAGCAAGTTTATCTGCCAAAACTGAAGGTTTTATAAGCAGAAAAAAGATTATGTTATGAGATCAAATCCAAAGAAATAAAATCTTAAAAACATTTTTTGAAGTGACATTTCCTGTAAGAGAACTACCTTTCCATGGGCTGTAAAAAATTAACAAGAGAAGATGCTGCTGGCTTTGAAATCCCTCTTAAAGAACTGCAGTTATAGGAATATTATGGTAGTGGCTGATTTTGTGAGTGTTTGTTTGTATCTATGTGAAAAATATAGAGAATTTGGAAAAAGACTTTAGGGTATTTGTAGTCAGCAGATGCTCTGGGACTGAGGAAGAGGAATCACATTGGTTTAGCTGTGCTTAATGATACCCAACACCAACCAATGAAAACTTTTTTTACTTGTCTCTATTAAGGCATGGGCTTCCCTGGTGGCTCAAATGGTAAAGAACCCCCCTGTAATGCGGAATACCTGGGTTTGATCCCTGGGTTGGGAAGATCCCCTGGAGGAGGGCATGGCAACCCACTTCAGTATTCTTGCCTGGAGAATCCCCATGGACAGAGGAGCCTGGCAGGCTACAGTCCATGGGGTCATAAAGAGTCAGACATGACTGAGTGACTAAACACAGCACAGCACATTAAGGCACACCTCTGTGCTAGATGCTAAGGTTGATAAAAAACAAAAACCCCAAACCAATCAACAAAAACACAAAGCCTTGTCTTCAAAGAATACATGGCCTACCTGAGTAGGTCACACAAGTAGACATGGAAAAAGAGTTGTCAACACGAGGTATTAAGTGATAGGAGCCCAATGAGTAGTGTAGGGGCAAAAGTCAAAGGCAGAACTGAATGACAGAGGAAGGAAATGGAGGCTGGAGGATTGTGACAGATGGAGAAATAGTTGAGGACATTCCAGGAAGTAGCTTAGGGCAAGGAACAGAGGTAGATAAGCCTGAGAGGATCCATTGCCTCCAGCAAGATTAGTGTGATTGGACCAGAAGGTTCTTGCAGAAAGAGCAGAAATAAGCCTAGAGCCTCATGTCAGATTGTGGAGGCTGCAAGTGCCAGGTGAAGGAGTCTGAATCTTCCTGTAGACAGTGAAGACTCGGTGAAAGCTTTTGAGGAAGAGCTCACCAGATGACATTGGCACTTTAGAAAGATCATTCCAGTGATGGTGCAGTACAGGAACTGGTGTGGAAGAACCTGATGGAAGAATACCTGGAGAAAAGATTTCAAAGGAAGAGTCAATAGGGTAGATTGTTTGTAGGTGATGGTAAAAAAGAGGGAGACATCAAAATGATCTTCAGATCTTGAATTTGGGTTTTCAGTAACAGAATATAAAATCACACAATTTCCTATGGAAATCTAGTTTTGGAAGGTGGACAATTATTCTAGACAAGATATGATAGGGTTAGAGTGGGACAAGTCAAGTAAGAAGGCTGAACACAGCACTGGAAATGTGAGTGTGGGTGTAGTAGGCTAAGATAATGAGTGCAGGTCTTGTCATTTATCTAAATGGAAAGTATTCCTGAAGCCACATTCTCTGGAGTTTCCTGCAAGGAAGACTGTAGAGAGAGATGAGCAGAAAGTTGAAGACTAATTCCAAAGCATTTCTGCAGTCAATGGAGAAAAAAAGAGTCAAAGTAGGAGATGGAAAAATAATGGTCAGAGAGTTAAGAGAAAGACTGAGGTGTCACAGAATCCCAGAGAAAGGTTCCATGTAAATTTTAATTAAGGTCAAGGAAAAGTGATGGTAGAAACAAAGATCTCTGAACTAGGTGATTAGCATATCTTTAAGATCTGGTTTGTGTGGAGCAAGAGGACTTAGAAGTGAACCTTAGGGCCTCACAGAAGGATGATCTAGCTTTGTGTCACCCGTTGCATGGCTACATGACTGAAAAAGTACCTATCAAGTTGAGATATACTCAACTCGGTACATCAATTGCATATCAGAATTTAAAGACAATACAGAAAGGAAATAATGTGAAAAATCTCGTTGTCGTTGTTTAGTTGCTAAGCATGTCCAACTCTTTGGTGACCCCGTGGACTGTAGCCCACCAAACTCCTCTGTCCATGAGATTTCCCCAGCAAGAATACTGGAGTCGGTTGCTGTTTTTTCCTCCAGGGGTCTTCCAGACCCAGGGATCGAACCCAAGTCTCCTGTGTCTCTTGTATTGGCAGGCAGATTCTTTACCACTGAGCCACATGGGAAGCCCTTGAAAGATCTCATTAGTAACATTTAAATGTTGATAACACATTGAAATTGTAACATATTTGATATGTTGGCTAAATAAAATATGCTATTAAAATTAATTTTACCTTAAAAAATTTAAAATATGGTTACTAGAAAATGTACTCATACTATATTTCCCTTGAGCATTGCTGATCTAGACCTTTGAAATTAAGCTCATTAATGTAGCACTGTGAAACACATGCTCATCTCCACTTGAGCAGCTAAATGCATGTTTACCCATCTACTCAGTCCAAAATCTTTCAGAGTGTCTTTTGCATTTTGTGAGTGTATTTCTGTATTTTGTGATCAGTGTATACTGTAGAAATCCATTTTGAAAACTTTTGTTCAAAATGAGTTATCCCTTCATACTGAATATTTGACTTTTTCCCAACCAACAGATGATGCTTCAACTGATAGTCGCAGAACCTACACTCTAGCCGATTATTTAAAAAATACTTTTAGAATGAAATTCTACAACTTGAGATGGGTTTCAGGTAAGGCTTTCTGGTGGAAAGAGGGGCGGATTTTTATGCTTATTTTCATTTTATGCTTACGTTAGGTTGTGGGGCACCTTCATGGTAATAAGAATATATTCTTGTTTTTTAAAACCATATGGGAAAGTATTATTTTCTACTAAAGGGTGCAAAAGGAGATAAGACAGAAAGAAACCTTAGTATTTCTTTGACATGTACTATAAAAAATTAAAAGTGAATTGAACCCTTTACAATGATGATGGGAAAATGAAGGCATATTAGTGTAATACTTATCAGTTCATGTTTTTCCAACTTAGAATTTATATGAATTTAAATCTTACATTTTTTGCATGATTTTTTAGTTTATGAAGATGTTTAATAGCAACTTGAAATATTGATCTGGTCATTTTCTCTCTTTAGATCATGAATATCTCTACAAACAAGAAAATAATATCTTGCTA
The DNA here is from genome assembly GCF_003369695.1 of Bos indicus x Bos taurus. Lineage (NCBI taxonomy): Eukaryota > Metazoa > Chordata > Mammalia > Artiodactyla > Bovidae > Bos > Bos indicus x Bos taurus. The sequence goes on from NC_040077.1 coordinate 34,273,041, forward strand.
TTCAATGCTGAATATGGAAACAGCTCCATTTTCTTGGAGAACAGTACATTTGTATGTTTAATCACATAATTAATTCATGCTTTAAGGGAATTCTGGGGATTTTTTTTCATAACCTTTCAAATCATGAGTACTATCGTTTCTCATCCTGTTGGACTCTTTCTGCAGCATATGGTGCGGTGGATCTTTCTCTTCTTGGAATGCTCCCTGCCTTGGTTACTTTTTAGTCTCCTTTGACGATTCCTCCTCCTCTGCCCATTCTCTTACGTGTAAGTGCTCCTCAGGGTCCTGTCTTCACTTCGAGCCTCCCTCCTCACCTTGCGTGCTCCCCTTCAGCATATTCCATGCATTTCCACAGCATCAGTGCTTCTCAAATACACGCTTGTAACACTAACCTCCTCCCAATATCTAGACCTCTGTTTCCAATAGCTTGCTGGCTCCTGCACATGGATAGTCTGCAGGCATTTTAAACTCAGTATCCTGAGCTAAGCTAGTTATTCCCGCTTCCCTCTCCTAGCAAAGGGAAGGCATCCTATTCTTCTTCCCAGTCTTGGTAAATAGTGCCTTCCTCCACGTCATTTAAAGCTAGAAATCTCAGAATCCTCCTTGATTCCTCTTTTATCCCCCTTATATAGCTACTCAATAAACCCTATCCATTCTCTCTTGTGATGTCAAGTGTCTCTCAGATTTCCATTTCCACTGTATAGCCCTGGTTGAAACCCTTGATTAATTTTGTGACAGTGAGTACTATATCATAACATGTATTCCTCTCTCCCTTCTGTAAATCAGAACACAACTTTGCCCAAGTCCAAGGCCAATGCAAGCCCTCCTCTCTCATCTCATCTTAGCCACTGGGTTGCCAGAGCATCTTTGGACAAGGCAGATAAGATTCTGTCATATCCATGTGCAGAAAACGTAGTTCATAGCTCCATTTCTTGTATTTAGACATTACCTATTTTTCTAATTGTATGTCCTCTCTTTGTCTGACAGACCCTATACTGTATTCAGATTACACTTAGGCAGTCTCTAAATATGCATGCCCTTTCCACATCTGGGTTTACACTCTTGCCATTCCCCTTCCTGAGAAAGTTCTCTGTCTGTTCCTGATCCCCACCTTCATAGCCATCTTTCCTTGCTTAAAATCAATCCTTCCCTCCCTGACTCTCTAACCTTGATTACCACCCACCTTGCCTCATGGTCATCTGTGTAGGGGAATGTGCCCCCTCTTCTAGACTGGAACCTCCCAAGGCATGAGACACAAGTCTAGAATCATACCCTCCACATAGTAGGTACTCAACAATAGCAGTTAAATGGAATCATTTAACCTTAATCATTCTTTTTTCTACTTGATTGACAGGATGAATTTGGACATTCTATAAATGATTATTCAGTTTCACCAGATAGACAATATATTCTCTTCGAATACAACTATGTGAAGGTAAAAGAAATGCTTTTTCACTGTGACATTTAAAGAATCCTATGAGTGTGTTATTTTATGACCTATCTCAAGTCTATGAATATTTAAGGTTGTTACCTAAATCAAGCAATAGGCTCTAAAAACTCATTAATTCAGTATCAAAAGAAGAAATGGTCATTCTCCTTCATAAAAGATAAATCTAATGAGTGTTTTTAAATAAATTCATTTTAGGGTTTTCAAATACTAAGAAGTTTAAGTAATATTATAGATATAGACTAAAACTATAAGTTAATAAAATAGAACTTATAATTTAAGAGTCAGTTTACATGTCTGACTTGTAATATCTAGTAATAGACTGTTTTATTTCCTTTGTCTGACAAATAGTAAGACTCTTGATTATTTGCTTTAAAAACAATTAAATGTCTCATTCCAGAAGAGATTCTGTGAAGTGACTCAGACCACCTCTCAGCCCTCAGGTCCCACCGTATACAAACCGTTCCTAAGGGGCAGGCTCGGCAGCAGTCACCAGCGCCCTGTGGGGAGCACTGAGCTTCCTCCAGTCGCACAGCCCAACATCAGATTCTCACGCCTTCAGGAGAGGTTTCAGCCTAATCACACATCGTTTTCACGTTTAGTTGTTGTTGCTCAGTCACTAAGTTATTGCTCAGATGGTAAAGAGTCTGCCTGCAATGTAAGAGACCCAGGTTCAGTCTCTGGGTCAGGAAGATCCCCTGGAGAAAGGAATGGCTACTCACTCCAGGATTCTTGCCTGGACAATCCCATGGACAGAGGAGCCTGGTGGGCTACAGTCCATGGGGTCACAAAGAGTCAGACATGACTGAGCGACTAACACTTTCATGTTTAGGGTGGCTGCCAATCACCAGTGACTATAACTGCAGCTTTTTGATTATTCATGGATTTGACAATGGCTGTTGAGTATGAGAAGTTTTGAAACATACAGGAAAGATTAGAAACCTGTAGAGAGATTCTACTTAAAAACAAAACACAAAGCTGGAGATCCCAACCTCTGCCTTTCTTTTCTAGAATAAAGAGTAAATACTGAGTGGTCTTAGCTCGCATCATCACTGCCGTACTCAGGTCATGCAGACCATCCCATACTCCATTTCCCATTTGAGGATGGTGACTCCCAATCATAATATTTACCCTGGTTCATTGTGCTGGGCTCCATTTCCTGGACATGAAGACTAGGTCCTGCTAAACCAGTCCGCCAGGAACGAATCAGAAGTCTATGCCAACTTTAACACATCTGTTTCCAATTAATGAATTAGTATTTGTTTAATTCAGTGGTTCTTATTGCTAGCTACAGATTAAAATCACGTTAGAAGCATTTAAAAACTCCTAAGTATCCAGGTCCAACCCCAGGTCAATAAAGTGAAGTCTCTGGGGGTGAAGCTGGCATCAGTTTTTTTGTTGTTTTTTTTTTTTAACATGTATTTTAACGAGCAGTCAGGGTTGAGAACCACTGGTTAACAATTTCCCATGTTAAAGTCAAACATGTAACGACTATAAAGTTAAGATAGAAACAGCAAGGTAAATACCAGCTCAATTTATTCTTTGGCCAAGTTCAACAAGTGCCATGTGATATGTACTAACAGATATATTTCATGGGTAGACCTTGCTGGACAACCATCATTGGTAATTTGTGTTTGTTGTGTCTCTGAAGTTTTCATGCGCATTTAACTTCTTTTGCTGTTTTCATTCTGTTCCCTTCATCCTGCCATCCATGTTTCCCAAGAGTATCCATGCTCCTTTTAAAACCTAAGTTAGATTATGTTGTGCCTTTGCTTAAACTCTTGTGATCAGTAGCTTCTCATCACTTTCAGAATAAAACCCAAACTCTAACCAAGGCAACCTGAGAAGCCTGGGTGATTGGACCTCAGTCTGCCCTTCTGAACTCACCACCACCCCCCAACCCTGCACTCACCATGCTTAGTCTGTGCTTACAATGGATCACCTGGGGAGGTTAAACCTCCCGCATGTCATCTGACTCAGCATAGCCATGGGTAATTTTAAGGACTCCCAAGTGAAACAGTCTTTCCTGATAGCTCAGCTGGTAAAGAACCCGCCTGCAATGCAGGAGACCCGGTTTCATTCCTGGGTCGGGAAGATCCGATGGAGAAGGGATAGGCTACCCACTCCCGTATTCAAGCGATCAGCTACCCACTCCAGTATTCAAGAAACATATCCAGGACAAAGAAAAGTCTAATTTTATTCCATTTCTCTGGAAGTCTATTTCCAGTGTTCTTTAGACCCTGCTGTGTGGCTTCTCCATGACTGAGCCAGCACATTCAGAAAGATCGGTTCTTACTTTTAAGTTGTGGCTACGCAGAGGGATGGTATGGGGAGGGAGGAGGGAGGAGGGTTCAGGATGGGGAACACATGTATACCTGTGGCGGATTCATTTCGATATTTGGCAAAACTAATACAATATTGTAAAGTTTAAAAATAAAATAAAATTAAAAAAAAAAAGATGAGTGAGTGAATGAGAATGTGAATAAGTACCAGGCAGCCTAGTACAGATGTTCTCATAGTATCTCCCCCCTTTGCCCAATGCTGTACAGACAGTAATAGTTGCATCATCTGTGACGTGTTCACAGGAGCCCTGCTAAGTCCTTCACATGCATTCTCATGTTCCCGACATTGTTTCTGTCACCATCCTCATCTTCCTAAAGAGAAAACTGGAGCTTAAAAGGAAACCTGTCTGATATTGCATATTAGAGACTTGTCTTCATCCATTTGGGTCACTATAGCACCACAGACTGGATGACTTAATAACAGAAATTTGTTTCTCAGAGTTTTGGAGGCTGAGAAGTCCAAAATCAAGGTGGCACCAGATTCAGTGTGGCAAGGTCCTACTTCCTAGGTCATAGTTGGCCATCTTCTCCAAGTGTCCCCACATGGTGGAGGGGACAAGGAAACTAATATATGAGGAAATGAACCCCACTCATGAGGGCTTCCCCCCTGCACAACCTAGTCACTCCAGAGTGGCCCCATCTCCAGAATACTATCATGTTAGGAGTTAAAGTTTCAACATATGAATTGGGGAAAGGAGGAGCTACAAAGATTTAGTCTAAAGGAAGACTTGAGTCCAGGTTAGAAGACTCCAAAGCTTGTATTCTTAAACATGATCATTTCTATCTTTTTGCTTGAACCTCTCTCTGCCATGATGCTTTTTTTTGCCCTTCTCTGTGTGGCAGCCCTCTGAGACCAATAATCACCTTTTCTATAAGCCTCTAGGCCTCCCCAGTTCCTAATTTGATTCCTGCCTTTCCCCACCCATCCGCATTGCATGCTCTGTGATTCTTTTCTGGTAGTTTATGTCTCCATATTCCCCATTCAACTATAAGCTCCTTAAAAAGAGGGAGCCTGTCTTATCCAGTAATGCCTAATCAAGAGGATAGGTGCCAATGTTTATAGCCTAAATAGACTGATGAGTCTGTTTCAAAAGATGAAGTGAATATACAAACATCTTGGATTTCCCTTTACAGCCCCTGATAGATCTGTCATCCTGAAATGATCTCAAAACTTCTTAAATCTCTTAATATTTTTAGCCTGTACCACAACGTTTGGCTCTAGCGAGCATTATACTCTGAGGTTTCCCAGAAACAAGCATGGAGTGTTTCAAAATAATCCAGGATTCAAAAAGAAATATATGACTTGCAAAAAGAGGAGACTTAATAAATATTTGTTGACATGAGAGGATAGGAGGGTGATAAATGATGAGTGAGCAATATTATTCAAGATTAGGAGCCTGACTTGTGTCTCAGCTCTGCCAATACAGCTCGGGGTCCTTGGGCTACCCACTTCATTATTTCAGCCTCATAGGTAACATTTAATTATTTTAGTTTGGTTTATTTCTTGAATATATCCTATGTGGCTTGTGCTAGGACAGACTCCAGGTGTTTAAAGCTGAATAAGACACAATTTCTTACCTCTGGGAATATGGTAGGAAAAACAGATATATAGGCAAGTAGTTTTTTTTTTTTTAATTTATATCTGCATCCTCATATAAACATTAATTTTTCATAAATGCAAATATGTGATCATATTTTTTAAAAACCTTCAGTCTCACTGTTTTTCCTTTTTTTTAATTGGCCCTCTATTCCTCATGGGCTTCCCAGGTGGCTCAGTAGTAAAGAATCAGCCTGCCAATGCAGGAGTCATGGGTTCAATCCCTGGCTCGGGAAGATCCCCTGGAGAAGGAAATGGCAACCCACTCCAGTATTCTTGCCTGGAGAATCCCCATGGACAGAGGAGCCCCGTGGGCTACAGTCCACGGGGTTGCAAAGAGTCGGCACGACTTAGTGACTAGACAATTGCTCCTCATCTCACTGCCTTTTCCCCAGGTATCCCATGTTGAGAATCTATTGTATATCCCTCTATATTTTATATTTGTTTATTCACTTAATTCTATGAAGATAGAGATTCTTCTTAGTTATTGCTTATTTTATAAAAATGGAATCCTATTTTCCATACTTTTCTGTAAATTGCATTTCTCACTCAGAGATACCATGTGGATATTCTTCCAAGTCATCTGCTATGGCTCTAATTCATTTATTTTTTGCATTAATAGACTTTATTTTTTACAGCAGCTTTAGGTTTACAGAAAATGAGTAGAAAGTGCAGGGAGTTTCCATATACTTCATTACCACCCCTCCACCACACTCCATCCCTGTTATTTTTACTATTATTACCATTTTGCATTACTGTAGTAGTACATTTGTTATAATTGATGAGCCAATACTGACACATTATTTTTAATTAGAGTCCATCATTTGCATTAGGGTTTACTCTGTGTTGTACATTTTATGAGTTTCGACAAATGTATAACGTATAATGACTTTTATCTGTCATTACATTAATAGTATCATACTGTACTAATCCATAAATAACTTCTGTACAAAGAAAACTCTCAGCTCAAATAATTCTACCAGCAAATTCCTTGTTATTTATCCAAATGAGCTAAAAACATACCTATGCAAAAAACCTACACACAAAAATTTTACAGCAGATTTATTCATGTTTTGGCAAACATGAATATTTGTCTGTATTAAAGTCTGCAGTTTACATTAGGGTTTACTCTCTGTGTTGGACATGTTTTCATTTTTCCTAAAAATCCTCTGTGCTCTTCCAGTTTCTCCCTCCCGTGAACCCCTAGGAACCACTGGTCTGTACTCTCTCTGTCATTTTGTCTTTTTCGGGATGTCACGTGGTTGAGACCATACACTATGTAGCATTTTCAGATTGGCTTCTCTAACTTTGCAATATGCTTTTAAGTTTCCTCCACCCCTTTTAGTGTCTTCTGGCTCATTTCTTTTTGTTGTTGAATAATATTCCATCGTCTGCATGGCTGGTTATGTCCAAGTTTTGGCAAACATGAATAAAGTTGGTGTAAAAATTTGTGTGTAGGTTTTAATGTAGGTATAAGTGTTCAACTCGTTCAGATATTAACAAGGAGTTTACTGGCAAAATTATTTGAGCTGGGAGTTTTCTTTGTACAGAGGTTATTTATAGACTCAGATGTTTATTAGATGTAAAACTACTCAGATTCACAATTTCATCTTACTTTCAATAACTCATTTTTCAAGGAATTTGTCCTTTTATCTTACTTTTAAAATGTATAGGTAGGAACTTCCCTACTATGTATACAAGGAAAAAAATTTTTTCTTCTTTTCTCTTAAACAAATAAAAATATCTTAAGATATTTTTTTTAATTACTTGTCTATGTGTTTGTCCTCCCTACCATACTCCTAGAGGTAAACGTATTGTGGTTGGGACTTCACCTTCCAATCTGGGGCAATGAGGTGTTCAATCCCTGCTCAGAGAGCTAGGATTCCCACATGCTTCACAGCCTAAAACCAACGCATCAAAAATAGTGTTGTAACAAAGTCAATAAAGACTTTTAAAATGGCATATCAAAAAACTCTTTAAAAAAGTGTATGGCTAAAACACATTTGACATAAATTCTTATAATCTTTGTCTGTGGAGCCTGTTCTGTGGCTTCCCAGGTGGCATTAGTGGTAAAGAATCGCCTGTCAATGCAGGAGACAGGGGTCAGGAAGATCCCCTGGGGAAGGAAATGGCAACTCACTCCAGTATTCTTGCCTGGAAAATCCCATGGACAGAGGAACATGGCAGGCTACAGTCCATGGGGCTGCAAAGAGTCAGATAAAACTGAGCGACTGAGCACATACATACACAGAGCTTGTTGTGGTATCCCGTTTTTTATTTCTGATATATTCATTCGTACTTTTCTTCTTACTCTCTGTTAGTAATTTTACCAGTGTCTTCAAAGAACCAGTTTTCAGCATTTTTGATTTTTGTCTATTGTATTTTCTTCTATTCGATTACTGCTTTTACCTTTATTAGGCTTCCCTGGTAGCTCAGATGGTAGAGTCTGCGTGCAATGCGGGAGACCTGGGTTCAATCCCTGGGTTGGGCAGATCCCCTGGAGAAGGAAATGGCAACCCACTCCAGTATTCTTGCCTGGAAAATCCCATGGACAGAGGAGCCTGGCAGGCTACAGTTCATGGGGTCACAAAGAGTTGGACATGACTGAGCAACTAACACTTTACCTTAATTATTTCTTTTCTTCTAATTCTTTGAATTTAGTTTTCTTTTCATTTTTTAGCTTCCTCAGATGGTTATTTAAAATATTGATGAAAATGAAAGTGAAAGTCTCTCAGTTGTGTCTGACTCTTTGCGACCCCATGGACTATATAGTCCAAGGAATTCTCCAGGCCAGAATACTATAGTGGGTAGCTTTTCCCTTCTCCAGTATATGTGTGTGTGTGTTTTAATATACATTGCCAAGTGACTTTCAAGAAAACTATAGCACTTTGTGTTTTCATTACCAGTGTAGGAGAGTAAACACCTCTCCTCATCACTATCACCAATAGAATTTGAGATCTTTAAGATGTTTTGCCAATAAAATGGCTGAAAAGTGAACATTTGCATTTTTTAAAACAGATGAACTTAGCATTACTGTGATAGGTTCTGGGAATTATGTTTGCACAGAAAGTGGAACGTGAGCCCACTGTGGTCCTTTGCAGAAGCAAGGCCAGAGATAAATGATAAATGAAATCCAGAGGAGTTTGTACTAGATAATTTCTGAGATACTTTCTAATTCCAAAATTTTAAGACTCTAGATAGGGAACTATAAGATATAAAATGTGAGAATTATACAATATTATATGGCTTTATCTCTCACCTGAGCTTCTATAGCAAGTGGTCAAGCTATCAAGAATCACAGAAGCCTGAAATGTCTGTTTTCTTTTGTAGCAATGGAGGCATTCCTACACAGCTTCCTATGACATTTATGACTTAAATAAAAGGTCAGTGACTTCCTCTCAAAATCAATTATGCTTCTTGAGTGTAATAATTAAAAAGAAAAGAAATTTATCCAAGTGGAAATATTCTTTTTATCTTTTTCCAGGCAGTTAATTACAGAAGAGAGAATCCCAAACAACACACAGTGGATCACATGGTCATCAGTGGGTCATAAATTGGTTAGTAAGTCTCTCTTCTTTTCAGGAAAACAATGGCTCAAATCTTTCATTTGCAGAAGCTCCTAACCCTGATACAGAGCAGATTCTTAGGGAGGCTGTAGTCACTATCACATAGAGTGTTATTGCCTAAAATAACATTTTATTAGACTAACAGAGTAAATATTAATACAATTCCTGAAAGTTTCTGAACTACTCTTAGGAAATTGTTTATTTCCTGGCAAAATGTCCATTAAACTCAAATTCTAACCCTGTTGTATTTTGTTTTTTGTTCTGTTTTATTTTGATAATTTTTCTTGAGGCTTTCCCACTTTCTGTTAGTTCTTTGATTTTTCCATATCACTATAGATACACCTCCATGTCCTGTAGTCTTAGGAGAATGTCAGAAGTCCTGAAGAATCTAAACAGGAAGACTGTTTATCTGCAGTTGACTCTGGGCTTGCAGCTGCCTTCTCTCTACTCAGCCCCTGCGGAGAGAAATGCAAAGCACGCATCATTCTGTAGAAGTGGACAGTCTTTGGGATTTGCATACACTTTACTATTCAATAGCAGTGGTTGTGGGCTGCTTCTTTTTGGTAGATAAAGGGTGTGTTTAGGATTATTTGGATATTATAGCATGTATACTTACACATTTAAAACATAAATGACTCTTCCTCCTGCTCAAATGGAATAATCTAAGGTAGTCATTCCACTTGCATACCAATATTATTTGAGCATAAAATAATAGATAAATTTTTTAAACTCTAGGATAAAATATAACATGTTGTGTATCCATCTTTTTTCCCAATCTTTCTAGGCATACGTTTGGAACAATGATATTTATGTGAAAAATGAACCAAATTCTCCAAGTCAGAGGATCACATGGACTGGGAAAAAAGATGTAATCTATAATGGAATAACTGACTGGGTTTATGAAGGTAAAGACGTTAAAACTTTTTCAAATCAGAAAATCTGTTCATTTTCAAAGACAGTTAAACTTGTCTTTGAAAACAGGGAAATTCAATGGCATTCAAAATAGGTTGTATTCTAAAAAAGTCATCAAATCTTTAGCACTCATGCACCAGGTATCTATCTCACAGACCAAGAATTTCTTCACAGAGAATGTTACTGCTACATCCTCCTGTCACTTCAATGCTCCCATTGTCTTTGCTCTGCTGCTACAATTGACTTGTCTGTGTAGGTAGCTTTTCTTCTTTCAGTTCAGTTCAGTTCAGTTGCTCAGTCGTGTCCAACTCTTTGCGACCCCATGAATCGCAGCACGCCAGGCTTCCCCGTCCATCACCAACTCCCGGAGTTCACTCAACTCAAGTCCATCGAGTCAGTGATGCCATCCAGCCATCTCATCCTCTGTCGTCCCCTTCTCCTCCTGCCCCCAATCCCTCCCAGCATCAGAGTCTTTTCCAATGAGTCCACTCTTCGCATGAGGTGGCCAAAGTACTGGAGTTTCAGCTTTAGCATCATTCCTTCCAAAGAAATCCCAGGACTGATCTCTTTCAGAATGAACTGACTGCATCTCCTTGCAGTCCAAGGGACTCTCAAGGGTCTTCTCCAACACCACAGTTCAAAAGCATCAATTCTTCGGCGCTCAGCCTTCTTCACAGTCCAACTCTCACATCCATACATGACCACTGGGAAAACCATAGCCTTGACTAGACGGACCTTTGTTGGCAAAGTAATGTCTCTGCTTTTGAATATGCCATCTAGGTTGGTCATAACTTTCCTTCCAAGGAGTAAGCGTCTTTTAATTTCATGGTTGCAGTCATCATCTGCAGTGATTTTGGAGCCCAAAAAAAACAAAGTCAGACACTGTTTCCACTGTTTCCCCATCTATTTCCCATGAAGTGATGGGACCGGGTGCCATAATCTTCGTTTTCTGAACGTTGAGCTTTAAACCAACTTTTTCACTCTCCACTTTCATTTCCATCAAGAGGCTTTTGAGTTCCTCTTCACTTTCTGCCATAAGGGTGGTATTATCTGCATATCTGAGGTTATTGATATTTCTCCTGGCTATCTTGATTCCAGCTTGTGCTTTTTCCAGTCCAGTGTTTCTCATGATGTATTCTGCATACAAGTTAAATAAGCAGGGTGACAATATACAGCCTTGATGTACTCCTTTTCCTATTTGGAACCAGTCTGTTGTTCCATGTCCAGTTAACTGTTGCTTCCTGCCCTGCATACAGGTTTCTCAAGAGGCAGGTCAGGTGGTCTGGTATTCCCATCTCTTTCAGAATTTTCCACAGTTTATTGTGATCCACACAGTCCAAGGCTTTGGCATAGTCAATAAAGCAGAAATAGATGTTTTTCTGGAACTCTCTTGCTTTTTCCATGATCCAGCGGATGTTGGCAATTTGATCTCCATTCCTCTGCCTTTTCTAAAACCAGCTTGAACATCTGGAAGTTCACAGTTCACATATTGCTGAAGCCTGGCTTGGAGAATTTTGAGCATTACTTTACTAGCGTGTGAGATGAGTGCAATTGTGCGGTAGTTTGAGCATTCTTTGGCATTGCCTTTCTTTGGGATTGGAATGCAAACTGACCTTTTCCAGTCCTGTGGCCACTGCTGAGTTTTCCAAATATGCTGGCATATTGAGTGCAGTACTTTCACAGCACCATCTTTCAGGATTTGAAATAGCTCAACTGGAATTCCATCACCTCCACTGGCTTTGTTCGTAGTGATGCTTTCTAAGGCCCACTTGACTTCACATTCCAGGCTGTCTGGCTCTAGGTCAGTGATCACATCATCATGATTATCTGGGTCGTGAAGATCTTTTTTGTACAGTTCTTCTGTGTATTCTTGCCACCTCATCTTAATATCTTCTGCTTCTGTTAGGTCCATACCATTTCTGTCCTTTATCAAGCCCATCTTTGCATGAGATGTTCCCTTGGTATCTCTAATTTTCTTGAAGAGATCTCTAGTCTTTCCCATTCTGTTATTTTCCTCTATTTCTTTGCATTGATCACTGAGGAAGGCTTTCTTATCTCTTCTTGGTAGTCTTTGGAACTCTGCATTCAGATGCTTATATCTTTCCTTTTCTCCTTTGCTTTTCGCTTCTCTTCTTTTCACAGCTATTTGTAAGGCCTCCCCAGACAGCCATTTTGCTTTTTTGCATTTCTTTTCCATGGGGATGGTCTTGATCCCTGTCTCCTGTACAGTGTAATGAACCTCAGTCCATAGTTCATCAGGCACTCTATCTATCAGATCTAAGCCCTTAAATCTATTTCTCACTTCCACTGTATAATCATAAGGGATTTGATTTAGGTCATACCTGAATGGTCTAGTGGTTTTCCCTACTTTCTTCAATTTAAGTCTGAATTTGGTAATAAGGAGTTCATGATCTGAGCCACAGTCAGCTCCTGGTCTTGTTTTTGTTGACTATATAGAGCTTCTCCATCTTTGGCTGCAAAGAACATAATCAATCTGATTTCGGTGTTGACCATCTGGTAATGTCCATGTCTCCAGATTAACATCAGATGTTTCTCAAACCAAGTCTACCTAACCCAGAAGTTACTAAGGAAAACTAAAAACTCCAAGAACATTCCAAAAGATGACAAAACATTGTCTGGAGATTGTGGAGTCCAGGGAAAGAACATGCCTCTTTTATAGAGGATTTGGGTTCATTTGAACTTGGATAAATTATCATTTCCTGTTTTTAAAGAAGAAAAAAAAATAGTTAGACTTAGGGGAAAAATGGGTTCAAATAACAGAACCAAAAAAAGTTAAAAAGAATGATTCTCTCTTTTAGGGTAAAGAGTTTTATAAAATATTAGGAAAATAGTATTCATGTCTGTAGTTGCCAAGGTAAAAAGGCATTTTGAGGCTATTCCAAACCCTTTACAAGATTGCATAATGCTTATTAAAGACTCATCTTTTTTTTTTAACCTGTTATTTCTTCTCTATACTTAAAAAAAGTTAGTTTTTCTTCATGGCTCAATTTTGGTTCTTACCAGTTCAAGTTGAGTTCAATCAAGTGGATAACATTGTAAGAACAACAGAAAACACTTTAAAAGACAAATAAATTCCCATGAACCAGAAACAAGTGTTAGATTAAAACTTATAATAAAATTTACTAACACTTGTCACTTAGATATTAAAAAGCATCTTTAAAACTTGTTGGACAGCACAGCACCACCTCAGGATCCCCAGCATGAGCTGGATAAAGAAATTCTCCTCCCAAAGCCCTGACCCACCCTTCCTCGGAACAGCTGGGCATCTCTAAGATAAATATATCCCAACACTAAGGTTCTTTCAAAGGTAGATAATAGCTGGAGGAATCTTGTTTTGCCTGTTTGTGACTAAGCCATTCACAAGCAGAAGAATGGCTTCACAGTTCCAATGTGGGTCTGTCTTTACAAATGGGACTTCAGTCCCTACAGGGAAATTCCTACAATTGGTTTTGTACATTTACAAGTACTTAGAAAGAGCATACCTGTTTCTCCACATATCAGATCACTCTCCTTTTGGACCACCCTCTCTGCTGCAACCGTGAAGACTTGTTGGGATCAAAAAAGTGCATTCGGAGAATCCATAGGTTCATTAGTAAAAGAACAAACAAAGCTGCAAGATCTAAACAGGGCCATGTGTTGCCCTGGGGAGGGACTCTCACAGAGGAGCCTATAATCTGGAACTTGGGCCCGCTCCCCACCCTGGGTCCCCAAATAACTTTCTCTCTCAATTTCTCTGTTTTCACATTATTTCATGATTTTCTAGTTGATTATTATTTATTTAACAAAGAGCTTCCCTGGTGGCTCAGATGATAAAGAATCTGCCTACAATGTGGGAGATCTGAGTTCAATCCCTGGATTGGGAAATTCCCCTGGAGAAGGGAACGGCTACCCACTCCAGTATTCTTGCCTGCGCAATTACATGGACATAGGAGCCTCTCGGGCTACAGCCCATGGGATCACAAAGAGTCAGAGAAAACTGAATAACTAACACTTCAACTTCAATGTTTAGTTAATAAATGGTTTCCTTCTTTCTTTTTTAATACTCTATCTTCTAGGATGAAGTTGATTACATAACAATCACTTTTGAGTATGATTTTTTGAGTATGATCATTTACCTGACCCAGAGATGAAAATGAAAATTTTGGTGAGAGCACAGATGAGAAGGGATAGGCAAGGAAATAACTGGGAAGAAGAGCACTCCTTACCCCCAGAGGCAGTAGTGTTGACAAGGGGGTGTGTGATTCACGTGGAGTGCCAACCACCAACCAGTTGCTATGCCAGGTGCTGGGGAAACAGACACAAATGCTACTCAGCTGCGGCTCCCAGAGAGAGACAAAGAAGCCAGCAAATAATTGTCATGGAGCAGTCTGGTTAGAGGGAGGAAACTAGGTCCCAGTGGTGCCTAAGGAAACTCAGAGTGGCAAGATGGGGGCTGTGGTGGGATGGGAGGTATCGCAGGATAGTGTGTAAGGGGGTGCTCACAGCCAGTTCAGGTAGGGCTGCAAATCTTTTCTTTCCTTCATTGTTCTTCTTTCTCCCTACCCTCGATCCCTGTATTCTTAGGACTTTGAGTTTGATCAGAGTAGTTTTATAATAATCATTGTTATGGAAAAATGTGTTCAGTATTCTCCCAAGTCAGAAAGAGACAATAAGTACCATGTGATATCACTTACATGTGGAATCTAAATGTGACTCGAATGAACTTATCTATGAAACAGAAACAGACTCAGACAGAGAAAAGACTTGTGGTTGCCAAAGTTGGGGTGGGGGTGGGGAGGAAGGGACCGGGAGTTTGGGATTAGCAGATACAAACTATTATATACAGAATGGATAAACAATAAGATCTTGCTGTATAGCATAGGAAATCATATTCAATATCCTGTGATAAACCACAACAGAAAAGAAAAATAAAGAATGAAAGAGAGAAAGGGAGAGTTCAGTATTCTAAACAACTACTAATTCAAAACATTTAACTCTACCTGCCACCCGTACTTAAACGTGACTTTACAAACCATTACCTTGCTGTCACTGTATGCATTTTATGTAATTCCATCTTGATCTGAGATTAGAACCAATGAGTAGAAGCCACGGGGAATGAGACATCAATTTGGTATGAAGACGTTTTTAGTGGGAAGTCCCCTTAGTTTGGAGTAACAAGGCCTGTGTTCTTATCTCTGGCAATTCACTCACTCTCTCTAAACCTTAGTTGTCTTCTCGGTAAAATAGTCTATGAATAGAGTCACCTAGGGTTCAATTAGATAAGTGTTTTGTAAATTCTAAATTGCTGCATAAGTGTGACTCAATGATATAGGTATAAAGCAGCCAAAGGAGGACCAAGCTGCCTGATCAAGTAGAAGGTTTTTTGTTACTGCTGCTAAGTCGCTTCAGTCGTGTCTGACTCTGTGCGGCCCCACAGACGGCAGCCCACCAGGCTCTGCTGTCCTGGGATTCTCCAGGCAAGAACACTGGAGTGGGTTGCCATTTCCTTCTCCAGTGCATGAAAGTGAAAAGTCAAAGTGAAGTCACTCAATCATGTCCGACTCTTTGCGACCCCATGGAATGCAGCCCACCAGGCTCCTCCATCCATGGGGTTTTCCAGGCAAGAGTACTGGAGTGGGGTGCCATTGCCTTCTCCGTTTCTGTTACTAGAAGTGCTGAAATAGGCAGGAATGAACAGTGGAACTTGAATTCCAAAGAGGAAAATCTGGATTCATTCTTGATTCTAGCAACTGTTGGTCACATGCTCGCAAGTAAATGACTTGTTCTCTTTAAGCCTACCTACTTTGCTTTGCTCACCTGCACAATGAATTATTTTGAGGATTAAATGAAATAATAGATGTCGAATATCAGTGTCTGGTGCATGGACAGCAGACATCAAATGTCAGCTGCTCATCCTTATAATGATTATATTTTATCATTATTATTATTACTGTAACTACTACTATGATTATCACTGTTATTGAAAATAAGCATCTGGAAAATAAACTTTTGTCAGGAGGCTGTGAAAATCAGAAAAGTGGGATAAAATGATTTCCTAATTCTAAGATTCAAATTTTTATGCTTTTGCTTTTACCTTTACACTCGCAGCAGAATATGAAATGTGTAGATTAAGTCTGCATAAAGGACTAGAAGGCTCCATCAAATCCACTTGAATCCTCTCTTCCCAGTTGATGAAAGAGGCTTTGGCATTTTAAGAGCCAGAGATTGGAAGTCCCATGAATTGACTCCATAATAAACATAGGAAAGAGCTACCTTTGCCAGAGATTGAGGATGAGTCCAACATTGTTCAGGAAAGCAGGGGGAAAAAAAAGTGTCTAACTCTCTGCAACCCAGTGGACTGTAGCCCATTAGGCTCCTCAGTCCATGGGATTCTCCAGGCAAAGAATACTGGAGTGGGTTGCCATTTCCATTTCCAGGGGATCTTCCCAACCCAGAGATCGAACCCATGTCTCTTAAACCAGACGGAAGTGTTAATCCAAGAGAGTTCTCAGTTTCTAGGCAAAGGAGGAGCTCCTTGGTAGGAGTCTCATGGAGCTCCCTGCCATTCTAAATCCATCCTTCCCACATCTTTTGTGCCAAGAGGAGTAAACTCTGGGCACCATATTGGTTTGATAGCCTGGAGCCACATACCACCCACCGGTACCCTGCAGAATCGGTACAAACTGTTGACTGTTTGAAAATTAGAAAGGAGAATCAGCCCCTTATGTGAGATTTACTTTTAGTATATTTTGTGGCATAAATTTAGAGGATTATAAGATAAAGAAAAAATGTAGAGTTTATATTAAATATTGTGTGCTAAAATATTCAAAAATGGTCCAATGGGTTACTTATTTTTACTATCCAGCTCTATCCTTGAAGATTTTATTTTTATTCATTTGTATTACTCTGATTTTGGAAGCCCAGCAAATGCAAAGTGGTTCATTAGTTGAACTCTACTGTAATTACTAAAGCTAATGAGAACAATATTTTGAATGCCAAAGCCAATTTATCAGTTACTTCTTGTAACAGAACAATTTCTGTCTTTTTTCAGAGGAAGTCTTCAGTGCTTATTCCGCTCTGTGGTGGTCTCCAAACAGCACTTTTTTAGCATATGCCCAATTTAACGACACAGAAGTCCCGCTGATTGAATACTCCTTCTACTCCGATGAGTCACTGCAATATCCAAAGACCGTGAAGATTCCATATCCAAAGGTCTGTGCTCTGTTCATATAGCGGTTCCGTGATTTGATGGGAAGAGAATGGTTTCATTTAATCCTTTCCTGCTAATGAAAATATTGTCAGTCTCTCTTCAACAGCTTGCTGTGATTACTCTTGCTGAAGTCAACAGCATCTGGCAATTTTAAAGTATTTTTATTATCCCAGGAAAGAGTGTGATTTAAGGTTTTGTAATTTCTCCAAAAACTTTGAGGAATGACAAGCCGAAAAAGATGGGGAAAATGCTTTTGAAAGAAGCAGGGGGAATGAAAATATTTGAATGGAGGAAAAGAGAGGCTGTAATTGAATCAGAAGCTCATCTCATTTGCAGAAGTTGGATTGTGCCCTAGATAAAGTTGAAAAGCATGCTTATATATCAGGTTGTATTACTAACTAACAGATACATGACTAGTTTTAGTAGTTCTGTGATAAATTTGGCATTGATGTAAATTTCACACGTCCCACATTTGGAATAATAGTGTCACGTCTTGGTTTCAAGACTGTTTCTCTCTCCAGGATGCATGTTTATGAAAACTGAAGAGCTTTATTAAGCCAAGGAAGAGGGAGATTTAGGAAGGGACCAGGATTCTTCACTAGTGTCATAAAAATAGTGGCCACACTATTTTTTATAGGAAAATCTAATAGTGAAGTGTTTTTGCTGTAAGCAATTTGGGGAAAGGGATTTTTATTTTTACCAACTCACTGTTCAATTTGCTTTATGAAGAGCTGCCATTTTAGGAAGACAGAGGAAGTTAAAAGAAAAAAAAAATCAGAGACTAAATATGGGAATGTATTTTCAGTGGAATGTTATTTTTTGAAGAGTAAACTGGCAAAAAAAAATCATAGAACCTTCTCACTAAAAATATCATATTATTTCTAATTTGTCAATTGAAAATCTATGTGTATATATAAAATAATTTTATAGATTTCTGTCACAATATTGACTGTAAAGCTCCAAAGTAGTGAACCTGAATTTGGAATGGAAATGTTGGCTTCCTAATTAGCATTTTGGCTCTGGGCTCAGGTAAACTAATTTTACTAGTGGATTGTATCTTTGGCTGAACCCAGGTAGTCTTCCTAGTGGTTAGCCATCAATCTTGTTTTCTGGATCAGGATATATTTATAGATTAAAATAATTGATTTTAACAAGTTTATCCTTTTTTGCTTGAAGTACATAAATTATGAATATTCATTACTTAAACGGGAGCCATTTATGTATTTCTGCCTGAATATGGGAAGGTTGCATGTCATGACTCTCCTTTAAGTTTATTTTATCTATATTAAAATGTTTAAAAGTGTCTGGTTACAATTCTATGGGCACAATTTAGCCATTTTTGTATAGCTTTAAACTTGTGCAATGGTATCTTTTTTTTTTTTTTTATTAATACCAATTCTTTGATTGTTTTTTTTCTAGGCAGGAGCTGTGAATCCAACTATAAAGTTCTTTGTTGTAAATATCAGCAGTCTCAGCCCGAACATTAATGCAACTTCCCAACAAATTGTTCCTCCTGGTTCTGTGTTAATAGGGTAAGACTCTTGACCCAAATGCTCATGCTGTAAACAATTCCACAGTTCTCAGGGAGAATACTTTCAAAATGAGTGACAGAATCAATGGCAGCATCTCATGGTGTCACCTGGCCTGGCCCATCATTCATTCTTCCATTCAACCACTCTGTTGGGCTATACCCCCCAGGCCTATAAGGCCTGCACTTGCCCACATTTAAGACCAAAGACAGAGCCCAGTGTCAGCAACAGAGACATCAGTGGTTTAATGTAGATCTACATGTCTGAAGCAAGGTCCTGGAGCAACATGTGCGCTGGTGACATGACAGGACATGGCAGCAGGCTTTGCTCCCAGAGGGCAAGGGGAGATTGCCAGTTATAGGAGGAATTATGTCAGCTTGGCTTATTAGTTACCATGGAAACCAGCAGAGGGGCATGCCCCTCACCGCCCCTTTGATAAGAACACTCACTAGCTGGGGCCTGGAGCACGTATGTAGGAATGTCAGTCAGGTGAGTAGGGTGTAAGTGGAGCAGGCTCTGGTCCAGCAGGAGATGTACAGAGAGCAAGAGAACAGCCATCTTGGGTGGCCTGACCCTACACACTCTTCACCGAGTACAAACTTCATGTCTTCATGTCGGACAGGGCTCTAGGGGTGGGCTTGCAGAATGAATAGGGCAGTCAGAGTCTCCGGTATCATGGAGCCTACACTCAAGGCAGGGGAGACTAACAACCAGGTAAACAAATAAGGTTATATCATGTGAGGCAGTGAAATGTGAAGACAATCAAAAGAGGGCAGGTGCGATGGTGATGGTGGGGGGAGGTCAGGGAAGGTCTCTCTAATAAGATGCCTGTGAGGAGTGATGTGGAGGAAGAGGGGGAGATCCAGCCACATGGAGAGTTTGGGGAGCAGTAGCCAGGCAGAGGAAGAGCAGGTGCAAAGTCCCTACAGAGGGAGCATGTGTGGTACCGTAGAGGCCCTGCAAGGAGCCACAGATTCCAGAGCATCTGAGTGGAGAGGGGAGTGTGCGAGGAAGCTCAGGTCACACGAGTCTTTGCAGGGCCTGGTAAGACCTAGACAAATTCAGGGGAACTGTGGATTAATTTTAGGGACCACTGCCGCCCCATGATGTGTCTCAAGATGTCACTTGCTTGAATAATCCTTGGTGGTTTGAAATTCTCAGCCTTTCCTTTATTATTCTATAAACACTAAACTGCGTGAAACTTTTGGCTATCAGGTTGCTGTCTATTTTCCATTACTTATGTTGGTTTTGCCATTGCTTCTAAATGATGACTAGCATCTATTGAGCACTCTCTATGTACCAGACACAGAGCATTACAGGCTTTATTTTATTCGTCTTTAAGTAATTCTTTCCAATAATAATTATTATTGTTTTTAAATTTTATTTACTTATTTATTTTTGGCTGTGCTGGGTCTTTGTTGCTGTGCACAGGCTTTTTCTCCAGTTGCAGCGAGCGGGGTCTAGTCTCTAGTTGCAGTGCTTGGGCTTCTCATTTCAGTAGCTTCTCTCGTTGCAGAGGACAGGCTCTATAGGAGCTCAGGCTTCAGTAGTTGCAGCCCAACAGCTCGGTAATCGAGGCTTGTAGTTTCTAGAGCACAAGCTCAGTAGCTGTGGTGCTCAGGCTTAGTTGCTCCGTGGCATGTGGGATCTCCCCAGACTAGTGATTGAAACTGTGTCTCCTGCATTGGCCCGTAGATTCTATACCACTGAGCCACCAGGGAAGCCCTCCAATAATTATTATTATATGCCAGATACAGATAAGAAAATGAGGTCTAGAGGTTAGAAAATGACCCAGTAGGAGTCTGTATTCAAACCTTTCTGACTTGAAAGAAAGACCTTGTAAGCACTCTGCGAGGTGCCTCTCCCTCTGTGGATTCAGCTGGTGTCCTCAGATGCCTGGAGTTATTATCAGAGCAAAATAAAAGCATCTTCCTGTTCAGGGTTGCATTGACTACATCAAGCAAGCTGGAGGCTTTGCTCTATTGTTATTAATTCATTCACTTGCTTAGAAAAGATCTGTATTAACCTATTTATTCTGAGGGAAAATTAATTGTCAATTAAAAGGTTTTATTTCTTTTCCTGAATTTGTCCAAGGATGTATAAATTTACCTGGAGGTTCTAAAATCTGCTGTTTGATCCCCTCCAGTCATCTCTCCCATCAACATTAATTAAGCACTCACTGTTTACACTCATGGATGTCCATAGGAGTGAGTCTGCCTTCCAACACTTATGATGGGGTGGAGGATATAAACTATGTCAATAAATGACTCCCAAAACGCCTATGACAGAGGCATAAACAAAAGTCAGGAGGCACTCTGAGGAGGCAGAGATGGGTTTTCCGTGACCTGGGGAATCAAAGAAAGCATCGTGGAGAATGAGCAGATTGGGCAGGGCATGATGGGGAGGAAGAGCGTTGGAGTCGAAGGATGGCTGAGCATGCGGAAGCTCAGGACTGCCCAGGAAGGGGCTTCGGATCTTACAGATGTTTTTAAGGACCCAGCAACCTTGGTGCAAGTGAGATAAAACACAGAGGCGTGGTGCCAATAAGCAAATGGCAGGCGGCTGCTTGGGTTACAGGCCCAGTCCCCGTGCCCTCTCCTTCCCCTAGGAGTCTCAGAATAGCAACACCCATCATTGTTCCAGAAACACTCAGAATACCACTGGGAGGCACAGATGAGAGATCTGAGGCTGAAAGAGGTAAATACGTTTGCTCAAGGTCACGCAGCAAGTTGGCTTGGGAGCTGGAAATAGGACAGAGGCCCCCTTCTGCCAGCCAGAGTGAATACTGTAATTAAGCTGTACTGGTCAGGGATTGTGCTTGGTGCTCTGCTCACATTGTCTCATTTATTACCCACATGCTGCTGTCTATGGTATCATTTTCACGGCTATTTCCTAGATGAAGAGATGGCATTTCCCCACTTGGAAATCACTTTCTGAGGCCTAGTTGTGAATTTCAGAGCTTGGGAAACTTAAGCAATTTAAAGATTTGTTTTTCACCCTATATGAATGAATCCTTAAGTCTCTGTTCTTCATAATTCTCTATGCTGCTCTCATGGTGAGGGCTGCCTCGCTCACTATGGGTATTTTCTATGGGATGTATTTCAACCAAAGAAATGTTTTTGGAAATGCTACAGGACTGTGTTGTGTATGAAACTGCAAATCTAGCTCTGGTCTCTGTTAGCATCAGTACAGCTGCAGCTTTTCTAAAACCAGGCTTGAGGTTCCTCTGGTGAAAAATTTTCTAGTACACAGTGATGCTCCATTTTCTGGCCTTCTGGGAAGATCAGCAGGGTCAGGTTCATCCAGGCAACTTATGCCTCTTCAGCTGCCTCGAAGCCTCTATGGTGTCACATGGTAATTCACTCACTCCTGGAGTGAGGCCCCCCTCTGCCCGCGCCCATCACTGATTTTCTTTCTAGGCCTCATCCTTTCATCATAGAGCTCCCAGCAGCTGAAATCCTACAGGAAGATTAGGCTCGTTTGTTAGACGGGGCTCCTCTGACAGCCAGTGAGAACCAGCCACTCCTCCAGTGGCTGCCCTCAATGAATTAAAAGTTCAAGTTGATCAGATTACACTGTTCGTTTGCATTGACTGCCTATGTTGGGAATTTTTATTCTTTATTGCTTATTTATTTACTTATCTTTGATTGTGCTGGATCTTTGTTCAGTGTTGTGGCGAGTGGGGTCTCCTCTTGGTAGTGGTGTGCGGGCTTCTCATTGCAGTGGTTTCTCTTGCTGCTGAGCACAGGCTCAGTAGTTGTGGTGCATGGGCTTAGTTGCTCCTCTGCATGTGGGATCTTCCCAGACCAGCGAATCAAACCCGAGTCCCCTGCATTGTCAGGCAGATCTGCACCACCAAGGAAGTCCTATGTTGGGAACTTGAGAGCTCAAAATATTTGGGAGAAAATAGCAGATAACGTAAAATCGTTAAGTCTCCTAACTTTTACTTAGAGAAGTGCTTCACATGACTGGACTGAAACAGGGCAAGTTTATAGGTAGGGGGTGGGCCAATCCTACAATAATATCTCCAGTACCTTGAAGGGGGGCTTCCCAGGTGGTGCTAGTGGTAAGGAACCTGCCTGCCAATGCAGGAGACATAAGAGATGTGAGTTCGATTCCCTGGAGAAGGGCATGGCAACCCACTACAGTATTCATGCCTGGTGAATCCCATGGACAGAGGAGCCTGGCGGGTTATGGTCCACAGGATCACATAGAAACGTACATGACTGAAGCGACTTAGCACATATGCACCCTGAAGGGTGCCTGGCACATAGCAAGTGCCTAATCAATACATGTAGAATAAGTGAATAGATAAGTTCGTGTACAGATGGATGGTTGAGCTGACTTTGTGTTGGGGGGATAGGAGTTTATACAGCCTTTGTGTCTCCTCTGAACAGTTGATGACCCTTGTTCTATAAAGTGGGGACCTTCAGGGTCTTGGATTTTCACTCCAGAGGTCAGTGAACTGGACTGAAATACGCTGCAAGGTATGCAAAAAGGAGGCACTTTGGGAGTTCACGTGCCTTGGGCTCTGCATCCCTCAGCTCTGCTCCATCTCACCTCCATCATTCTGGTCCTCAGCAATCTGTCAGTGGACCCAGGAGGGCTGGCATTGCTGTCAGAGCAGAGGGTAGCATGAAACCTGTGGCAGCGGTGGCAGGATGCCCGCTTCAGTGATTCACTGAATTAATCACTCCACCACCTACAGTTGCTTTTAGTGTTGTTGTTCAGTCACTAAGTTGTGTCCTACTCTTTGCAGCCTCATGGACTGAAGCACACTAGGCTTCCCTGTCCCTCATCATCTCCCAGAGCTTGTTCAAACTCATGTCCATTAAGTCAGTGACGTCATCCAACCATCTCATCCTCTGTGGTCGCCTTCTCCTGCCCTCAATCTTTCCCAGTATCAGGGTCTTTGCTCTTAGAAGTGGTATTCTTTCCAATATTCTTTCCAGTTAATAATAAGTACTTTATTTTAAGTATCTTTAACATAACAAAAGAAACATTTACACAAATTAGGGGACTTAATATCACACAACAGACATTTATTACATGCTTCCTCTTTGAAAGGCAACAGCCACTTTACAAAGGGATTCCCTGTCGTGTGCTTTCAAAGGCAAGTTTCTCCTTGCACATTTAAATGGGGTTTGCTTCGTAATATTCAGTTATTCCGTCTATACACACTCTTGAGGAATAAATAGATTTCATAGAGTGAGAAGTTTTATCCAGAAAAGAATTAAGAGAGTGAAACTAACCAGCAATGTTTACCAGAGGGATGGGTGGAGATTCTACTGAGGGAGTGACTAGGAGCAGGAAATCTGAAGCCAACTGCTTATTTTTTTTTTAATATAAATTTATTTATTTTAATTGGAGGTTAATTACTTTACAATATTGTATTGGTTTTGCCATACATCAACATGAATCCACCACATGGATGATTTGGGAGAATGGCATTGAAACATGTATAATATCATATATGAAACAAAACTGCTTATTTTTAATCCTGACTCCAGTCCTGTCCAGCAGATGACCTTGGATGAATTACCTAACCTCTCTACACTTCTGTTTATTTGTCTGCAAAACAAGAATTCTGACATTCCTCATAAGGTGGTCATGAGTTTTATGTCAGCACTTAGACCAGTTCCTAGAACTCTCCTTGTGTCCAGAAATTACTTCACTGCTTTAGTATTAAAATCGACCATATTCCTCTTGGACTAATTCTGTTCCAGAAGTCAGAAGAGCTGGTTGAATCACTATGTCTTACCTGGGATAGGCGGTCAGCAGCTCACGGGGATACCAGGCTGCCTATACAGTGCCTGGTCACACTTCCACCCCTCCCCCAACCACTGTGACCAGTCTGTTTTTACAGAATATAGTTGGCACCAAGGGCAAAGTGTCGTTGATGATCCCGCTTGTTGGATTTTTCTGACCTTGAGTGGGGACTTAAATCTTCCTGTAAAAAGTACAATTAAGCCATTGGTTTCCTTACGTCTTTTTCATGACTAGCTGACATCCTGACCTGGTATGATCACAGATCAGGGGTGGATTATGCACCCTCATTCCATCTCCCCTGAATTCCAAATCCTAAAGAGAAACCGTGATTAAAGAGAAGTGTGTTTATATGTGAATTCAGAATTTACGGTCCACTCCACTGGTGAACCGCATTTACGGAGCCCTCACAGGGTACAGAGTACATCTTGGGCTATGAAGAATGACAAAGGTAGTTGAAGATACAGGTTCAGGAACCTTTGATCTAGAAACAGGCAGGGAAGATGCCAGATGCATGTGAGTTTCCTGGCAGACTTCCCAAATTCTGTTGCTCAATGTTTTCAAATGGAAAAAAAGTTATTTTTATATGGCTGATTGCTGAACCTGAAGCATAATTTATGGCTTTCAGTAGATAAATTTATAGTACCAGGAGACCCACTAATCATGTTAGTCAGGGTTTTCTTCCACCTCACCTGCCCCTTCCTGCTACCAGGCCACTTTAGAAAAGAGGAAGGCTGTTTATTTCTGGAGTCCACTATCATTATTGATGTCCATGGAAGCCATGGAAAATGTGTGCATGTGTGTGGGGAAGCTTTTTCTCTCTAGAGAGAGGTACATGATTTTCATCCAGTTTACAAAGGGGTTTTGACTTAAAACAGTAAAAACTACTGGTACAGAACCAGGGTTAGCACTCCCGGGGCCTGCCGGCCTAATCCAGCCCCCACCCACTTTTGGATGATCCCACAAGTAAGAACGGTTTTCACATTTTTGAATGGTTGGGAAGAAAAATCATTAGAAGAATAATACTTCCTGACACGTGAAATTTACATGAACTTCACATCTCAGCCTCTGCTTGTTGGCACACAGCCACACTCATCCCTTACATATTGTCTCTGGCTGCTTTATGCTGCCAAGGCAGAGCTGAGCTGTTGTGACACAGAGCATGTAGCCCAAAAAATTGGAAATATTTACTGGCTGGCCCTTTCCTGAAAAAGTGTTCTGACACCTGGTCTAGAAAGTTAATTTCAAAAATTTTTGTTTTCTATCTTGCACTTCATTCTTTCATTCCCTTTGCAAGTATTTACTCCCTATCCCCAGGAAGATAGATTTGCCTTTCCATTTTCTCATTTAACTCCTCTGCCTTGGGCTCAGCGCAGTAGAGTTTGATGAGATGCCCTCACTCCTGGGTCAGCGGAAGCAGCGTTCAGCTTCTCAGACTCTGCAGCCTGGGGGTTTGGATAAATGGCACAAGACCTGTGATAGCCATTTAGAAGGAAGGGTCTTCAAAAAAGCTTCATGGGCAAGGGATATTTAAGAAAACTCTGAGGGGTTTCCCTGGTGGCTCAGTGGTAAAGTAGTTGCCTGCCAATTCAGGAGATGTGAGTTTGATCCCTGGGTCAGATGATCCTCTGGAGAAGGAAATGGCAACCCACTCTAGTATTCTTGCCTGGGGAATCCCATGGACAGAGGGGCCTGGTGGGCTGTAGTTCATGGGGGTCACAAAAGAGTTGGACACAATGAAACAGCAATGACAACTAAGGAAGTTCAAGCATGTCAACTGAAGGGCAGGTTGACAAAGCTGGGAAACCTCATAGGCTGTTCATGGGACACCAGCCGTGCAGACTGGAGAGGGCACAGTTCTTAATAAAGAAGAGAAAGGACTGAAGTAGAGAGGAGTCTCTGTGTGAAAGTGGTTCTGTGCTGCTGGGTGAGGGGCTCTAGTCTTCTTTCAGTGCCTGCCACCTGCAGCAGGGCAGCCTGGAGGCCCCGGTACCGCCGGATATATTAACACTGTGAATGTTCCACACCATAAAGGTGAAGGATTTAAAGTGCTTTATCTAACACCTAGTCCATCCTAAGTGCTTGATAAATATTTGTTGTTTGATTCAGTGTCTGTGAAGGGAGTGGAGACAGAAAGTGATTATTAATTCTGAGGAAGGACAGAGCTATTTAGGTGGCGAGGATGGGACAGGATTACCCCATCTGTTCAGGGCCACATCCACAGAATTTTAGTGAGTGCCTGTTTTGTGCCAGGTAGTCTGCTAGGCCCTGGAGATACCCCATGAACCCTCAGAGAGTCTGCAGTTAAGCAGGGGACAGAGCCTAGTAACAAGAGGAGGGGACAGGGACAGCCTGTGAAGTAAAGAAGGAGCGTTTTAGGGGGAACAGATATGGCCATAGGGTCAGATGGGAAGGGGCTGGAAGAAAAGATTCCTTTGGAATCCTTGTGACAAAAGGAAGCAAGGTTTTTATCAGACACCTGACGAGAGTGATTTAAGAACAGTCATACAGAATCACACAAAGGTGTGGGAAGCAAATGAAATAACATAAATTATCCAAAGCAAATATTTAGGGAGGCTAGCAGAAAGGTAAATTATGAATTCCATGCATCTCACTATCACTCAAAATGTAATTCCAAAAATTCTTAAAGGTATGTGTTGGAGGAGGCTGCACTGCTTGAGATATCTCTATTTGTATAAATTTATGCTAAAATAACAAAAGTTTCCTTAATTTCTTCACATGATTCATATTTTGACACTTGAGAAAAGATTAGTATGATACAATGATTTGATTTTCAAAGTTTGCAGAGATATGAGTCCATTTTTCTCCCCCTTTGAAAATGAAGTTGAGAAAGGGGTCAGCTCTAGTTTCTACCTACTAGCAGGAATTTTCTAGAGAAGCACATCAAAGCATCAGAAAAGACTCAAATCTCAGCCAGAGTCCCTGGCTTCACTGTAATGCTCCTTCAAGACAGCAGAAAAGAGACAGGAAAAAGTCCCTCTTGACACCCCAGCTCCACCAAAGGCCAGTTGAGGACTTGCAAAGTCCTGAGTCATGGTATGAGTCACATATGCTACCCTGTGAGATGCTAGCTACTTCTTCCTGTCAGATATATTTTCATTTCCATTCAGATTTAAGTTTCACTTTGTGCTCTAAGAAAGGGTAAAATGCTATGGTGTTAAATGGTTTCAACAACTATTGAAAATTGTATTCCCATGAAGATTGATTTCATCAAGCAAAATGTCTATTTGTCCCAAGGTCTGGAAATAGTCTCTCTCTCTCTCTCCTCCCCACCCTCCCTTCCTTGCATCCTTTTGTCCTCCCTTCCTTCCCTCCTTTCAGGGACCACTACTTGTGTGACGTGACATGGGTAACAGAAGAAAGGATTTCATTGCAGTGGCTCCGCAGGATTCAGAACTATTCGATCATGGATATCTGTGACTATGACAGGTCCACGGGAAGATGGATTTCCTCAGTGGTAAGGTTGAATTGGAATATTCTGCTTCCAAAGCTCCATGTGATCTGAGGGCTGTATGAAAACAGGAAGAATGCTATTAGGAAATACAGTTTGAGTTTCTATTCTTTCTACTGTGTCTGACCCTGAGGCAGTGAATAAGTCTTGATTGATGTTTAGATAATTTGATAACCTGTTGGTACTTCTATTTCACCTTCTTTCACTGCTCTGTTTTAGTTATGGTGACTGTCACTTGGGATATAGGTGGTGGCTGGAAAACCAGAAAATGGAATTTGATGTCAAACTTCACAAAGTCCTTGCAGTCCATGGGCTGCAAGGTCAAGGAAACATGTTTCAATAGAGAAAACAGAGTATGCAGAGTAACTTGCTGAATATATGTTCAAGAAACAAAACAAGTATCAAGAGGCCACAAACCTATTATTAATAACCACCCTAGGACTATGACTGCTTTTCAGCAGTAAACAGCTTTAGAAAGTAAATAGATAACTTCTAGGCTGACAGGGTGGCAACATTAAGGCAAGTGTTAATCCAACCTTGAAGTGCTGGGGGCCTTTCCAGCCCACAGACCACAAGGTTCAGCTCTTGGATCAAATTTAAAGCCCCTTAGAATAAATGAGTTTATATTAAAAAAATTAATACATTTATATTTAAAAATAAATAAATAAATAAAGCCCCTTAGAGATCAACAGCCTCAAGAGAGGCAAGTCTGGGGGAGGTTTTCTGGTATATACCAAGGACACTTCTATGAGCCCTTTTCTGGTAATGGGCTCTGTGCCTGCACACCTCCTCTCCCTGCTTCATTCTGGGTAGGCACAGGGCAGAGTTGCCTCAGAAATCTTGGGCCCTGTATCTTGAGCCACTCATTCGTATGTATATAGCAACCATTGAATATCTATTTTGTTCCTAATTCTATGTATGGCTCTGGGTGGAAAAAAATATTAGGTAGCATGCCTGTCCCCAAAATGTTTATTTTCTAGTAGGGAATACTGTTATGCAGACCAATAATAATTAGCATTACTGTGAACACTCACAGTAGCCAGACACTGCAGAAACAGGCTCAGTAATGTTAAGGAGCTTGCTTAGGTCACAACATCAGCCAGAATCTAAACCATAAAACCAAGCTCTTTGCTTCCTGTCAATTGAATCATCCCAATATCAGGATAGTGTGCTCTAAAAGTGTATATGTAAGGTACAAAGGAAATCGAGGGCAAAAGAGATAATCAACTTGATTAGGGACAGGCGAAGGGAGATGGGAGACGACACAGAGGAGACGAGAGCAGCCTGGAGTAAGCTACCATATGCGGGGCACAGGATGGCATGTGGACCCTATGAACAGAAGCTGTGCAAAGGCATCTAAGGTGAACAGCGTGGATCTCACAGGGGCTGGGGATACACAGGACAGGGTTGAGGGAGAGGTGCAATGTTGCTGAGGTTTGAGATATAGGCTAAGGCTCGGGTACCATTCTGAGGGGTTTGGCCTTACCCCGTAAGACAGAGGGAGCTTACTTCAAGGTTTTAAATAGGAGAGGATCATAATGAGATAAAACTATCTGTTGACTGATGAAGTCATCTGCGGGTTGAGTGGAGTGGAAAGCAGATTGGAAGGAGAACAGAACAGCAGGGTCTACAACCAGGAGGTCAGGGCAATGGACCTGGGAAACCCGACAGGACACAAGCTAAGGCGAAGCAGTGGAGAAGGGCGAAAGAAGTCTAAAAGTGGAAGACGGGGGCTAAGGAGGTTCCTGTGAGAAGAGTGGGAGGCTGGAATGATTCCCAGGTCTCTGGTTTGAATAAATGGTGCCACTAACCTGGAGAAGAATAAAGGAGTAAGAACAAGCTGGCGGGGACGGAGGAAAGATGATGTAATCTTCAGTTCTGTACTCACTGAATTGAAAATGCTAGATGAGTTTTAGGGATGGCCTACGAGTTACACTCCCAGGACAGAGCTCTAGGCAAGAGAGGTAAATGTTCTAATGTAGTTATGTAAAAGGTACTAACGTAAATATAAATATGTGAATAGAGATAGCTTTCGTTTCAGTACAATAAATCTTGCTTATATTACCACCAATTGCAGCTAAAGATAGAATTCATATCTCATTTCTCTATTTTTCCCTCCCTAGGGACGGCAGCACATTGAAATAAGTACCACTGGTTGGGTTGGAAGAGTAAGTTGTAAAAATTATGGACTTTTCTGTTCTGTGGATCAGATACTCAGAGCTATTTCATACGCAGATATAACAAACAAGGGCTCTATGTTATTTGTTATTAATAGAGATATTCGTTGACCTTTTCCTCATAATATTTAAATGCTCCCTCTAGCGAGACCTTTTTATAGAGAATATATAACATGTTCAGTTAAAAAAAGTAAAAGGACAACTGAAAATTCAAGAGAACAGCAGATGAAACAAAAGACATACTCTAGGCAAATTTCTAGCTCCTGGAAAGTTAAAAAACAACGGTTGCTGAGAGGCAGCCAAGATACCAAATGTCCTTGTTGACCTCATGTTTGAAGTTAGGTACTTGGGAGGCAGAAAACGCGGGTTTTGCCCACAGCCTGCACAAATGCAGAAGGAGACACGACTGCCTACTGCTGAATCGAGGTGGCGTACACACCACACCCACTCTGCCCCTCTCTTTGGAGGAATCATATGTGGGTTCATACTTTATTATACCCCGAGGCAGAACTTTATCCAAGAAAGCAGGTGCCCCTCAGTGACTTCTCCCGCCTCACACTACGCCTCGGTCAGGGCTCACTGGCCCACTGCTACAAGACCATGGAGTGAAGCGAGCCGATGAAGGCACTCCAGCCACGGTGGCGGTGTGAAAGGGGAAGACTGAATCACACCTAATTTTTACAACCACTTCTATTCAGCCCCTTTATGAGAGAAACAAAGTGACATTAAAAAACATAAAAATTTCTTCTCTCTCAGAGCACAGAGGTGCGGCCCCCTGGTCCAGGAACACAGCCCTTCCAGCGGGGCTTGGAGCCCCCGCCCCCGAGCATTCACACGTCCTTTTTGTTCAGGCATTGATTGGGCAGAGGGGAGAGGTTTGCCAACATGAAAAGTGGTTTCCTCCATGGCAAGAGACATGCTACACTTCCTCACGACTCTTTGAAAAAAATATGTTTTTTCCTCTCTGTATTTAACCAGACAGATGCCACTTTTCACACATTTCTACTAGGCACAACTCCATCCAGGGGAAACAGGGAAATGTATTAAAAAGATAAGGCTGTGAACACAGGTCTAGAGAGGGGAATGTGTTTCCGAGCTCTGTAATGAGAACACCAAGTGTATTGCACGCCTCGGCTTGCTCCATAAATGAATTCGCTTTGAATCACTAAATAGAAGAGAGAAGCATTTTTCTTCCTTCCCAAAATGGGAGCTGATGAGAGAGGAAACAGCGAGGGTGAAGTGAACCAACAATTTTAAAAGACCAACTTCTACCTGCTCTCAATGTAGTAAGGAAATCGAAGTCGGAAAGAGACATATTCTTATCAGGCTGGGAGAGACCCTCTTCTGCTTAAACGACATTATGTTCTGAGAACTATCTTCTATCGAACTGTAGAAAATGGAAATTTTGTTCTATATTTCCATACAACTATTTTTCTGGGTAAATTGTTGATCCTATTTAGCAAAATGAGAAGGCTTATAATAAAAATGATAACTATATGAATGTTTCCGTATGAAATATACGACAGACATTCCTTATGGTATCTAGTCCAGAAATGATTAAAGAGTTTCTAAGTCTGACTTTCAAAAAAATGATGTATAAGAAACAAGGTTGGGGGCGGGGCATCCCTCAAATTACAAACCATCCTCCAACCAGAAACAGTCAAAAATAATATTAGTCTGTTCCAAGAAAGCATGTTGTGACATGGACGAAATTTACTTAATAGAACTGAAAGACTGATGCTATTTTTTTTTTCATGCTTGTATCACAACATCATAGCCTTATTCTCCACAGATAGAAGATGCCTAAGGGTAACAATGACCACTGCTATATGCTGAATGTCATGT
The DNA here is from genome assembly GCF_003369695.1 of Bos indicus x Bos taurus. Lineage (NCBI taxonomy): Eukaryota > Metazoa > Chordata > Mammalia > Artiodactyla > Bovidae > Bos > Bos indicus x Bos taurus. Next base: position 34,304,904 of record NC_040077.1, read on the forward strand.
GTAATCCTCCCTACATTCTTTCGTTTGCATGCATGCATGTTAAGCCACTTCAGTCATGACAGACTCTGTGACCCTACGGACCATAGCCCACCAAGCTCCTCTATCCCTGGGGTTCTCCAGGCAAGAATACTGGAATGGGTTGCCATGCCTTCCTCCAGGGGATCTTCCCAACCCAGGGGTCAAACCTGCATCTCTTACATTTCCTGCATTGGCAGGCAGGTTCTTTACCAGTGGTGCCACCTGGAATGGAGAAGGAAACGGCAACCCACTCCAGTATTCTTGCCTAGAGAATCCCAGGGATGGGGGAGCCTGGTGGGCTGCCGTCTATGGGGTCGCACAGAGTCGGACACGACTGAAGCAACTTAGCAGCAGAAGCAGCAGCAGCAGCCACCTGGGAAGCCCATTCTTTCATTTGCTCCCCACCAGAAAGCCCTTAGGAGTTAAATCTTTTGTCTGTATTTTCTAGGAGAATTTTCTCTTGAGACCCTCTGATTGCATTTGGCAAGTAAATGAATCATGGGTTTTGAGCATAGGTGTTGGAAGGACTTTCTGAAACTAAAACTGGTACTGAGCTAAGACTAATGTGCTTTAACATGTTTCATGTTTTCTATTATTTTCTAGTTTAGGCCTGCAGAGCCTCATTTTACCTCTGACGGGAATAGCTTCTACAAGATCATTAGCAATGAAGAGGGTTACAAACACATTTGTCACTTCCAAACAGATAAGAGAGTGAGTATTTTTACATGATTTATTTTGGGTAGATCTCCTTTTTTGGGAAACTAATTTGAAGTGGAAATCATGTGGTAAAGTCGATCACTATGTACAAATAATTAGACTAATTCAGATACCCCGGTGGTATCTGGAGTAAGGTAGGATGGGGTAAAGAGACCCAAGAAAAAGACCTGAGATTACCTGAATTCCTGATATAAATTATTTAATCCTCCCCTTAACTTTGATCAGAGAGAGAATCTAATAAACCTATTTCTTTTTAAATCCCATCAGAATTGCACATTTATTACAAAAGGAGCCTGGGAGGTCATTGGGATAGAAGCTCTTACCAGTGATTATCTGTAAGTATTCTAATCATCAGTAGGATGTCGATGTATTTGTCAGAATCACGCCCTCCTTTGCCCAGAAATAAGGAAAAAATCTTCTACAAATAAAGAGTAGTCTATTTGGAATGTGTTCAGGACTTTTTTCTTTCTAACATACGGAAGCCTTAATGATTTTCACATATGCTCAGCAGACTTGATACCATGCCACCAAGCAGCACTACCTCTTGCTCTTACCTGCTTTACATTAGAAATGCTGCAGCCTCTTTTTCTTAAACGTTTTGGAACACTGAACTATTCTGGGGCATTTTGATAGATTTCAGCTGACGCCGTATGTTTAGAAGGCTTGGAGAGGCTACTGTACCTGTCTCAGCCTTCACCTGTGGCAAACGGAAAGCTCTGTGGAGGCTGTCGATGACCATGCACACGATGGCGGGTCAGGGAGTGTTGTTTTCCGCTAGAACCTGAGGCACTTTTATAATTTTGTATCAGTTTCACCACAGAGGAGTTTTGCCATTGCTCAAAGCAGTTTTTGAAGGTCCTGTTTAAAAGTGGCTCTGCCACTCTCAGAAGGATAGGGCACCTGCCACCGAGTGGTCTGTTATGAAACAGAGAATATGGAAAACAGTACAGATAAATGGGGGCTTCCCTGGTTGGTAAAGAATCTGCCTGCAATGCAGGAGACCTGGGTTCGATCCCTGGGTTGGGAAAATCCCCTGGAGAAAGAAAAGGCAACCTACTCCAGCATTTTTGCCTGGGAAATCCCATGGACAGAGGAGCCTGGCAGGCTACAGTCCATGGGGTTGCAAGAGTCAGACACAACTTACTGACTAACCCACCACCACCACATAGATAAATGGGGCTTCACCTTCAGGCTAGCTGTCCAGTCTTATTTTTCTGAAAGAAGACTTTTTTGAGTCTTTACTTGTCATTTTAACTAAGGGAGTAATCCTCATATTCAGATACTTCAGCCTGTTAAAAAAAAAAAAAAAGAGTCCCCTATTTAGAGATGATGCCCCTATTTCTGAGAAATAAAAGAGCAGGAAAAATGATACAAGTAGAGCAAGCACTAATACACATGCGCCTGTATGAATACTAATGCTGGTAGTTGAGTTAAAGGGAGTATACTTGACTTTTTCTGTAAAACATAATTAATACATTTCATTTGTTTTCTCCCCAGATACTACATTAGCAATGAATATAAAGGAATGCCAGGTGCAAGAAATCTTTATAAGTAAGAGTTTTATCAAATTGTTAATGAGCTTTTAGCTAATGAACATTTTCGGCTCTTATGTTTTCATTTTTTATTTTATTTTTTTGCCTAGTCCTAATATATTAAATTGGAACTACTATCGAATGCTTTTATTCCTGTATAAACCAACCCATATGTCATCAAAAGAGCATGACTTTATAGATGCTTTGTGATATTTGCAAACAATAGGAGGTTTGAGGTTATCATGGATTAATTCCTGCATTTATTGCATATTAACTCATTAAGTTTCATGAGTATTTCTTGGCATTCTGATATCTTTGAAACTAGTGCCTGGCATTATTTAATTCCTTCTTTCATTTATCCCTTTATCAAGTACTTAATCTCCACCATTGGTTTTACAGAATCCAACTTAATGACTACACAAAAGTGACGTGCCTCAGCTGTGAGCTGAATCCAGACAGGTGTCAGTATTACTCTGTATCGTTCAGTCAAGAGGCAAAGTACTATCAGCTGAGATGTTCCGGTAAGTTTGAGCAGAGGGTACCCACAAAGTCCCTCTCAAGTCACTCCCTCCATCCCCTCCCCTCTCTGGACAACCTTCTCACCACCCTCCTGGCTCAGCATCTCCATCCCTGAAACCTCCTTTTCAGTGTCCAGTTTAGGAAATATTTTTCTGCCTTGATCACTTCTCTCCTATTGAATCTGAATGCATGAAATCACATAAGTCCTTTTCCCTTTCCACTCACGGGTAAGTGGTGAGTTAGCCATCCTTCTTTCCCCTTCTAACCAAGAGGCTTGCTTTTAGGCTGAAAGCACACGTACCCAGAGCTTATGTATGGCAGAGGCACTTGCATCCTTATGTATACACCAGTGTGCATTTTTAATGCAAATTATAATTGTATGCACTTGCCCCCTTAAATGAGAAAAATGTACGTAAGGCGGGTCCTGTGACTCAGCCTGCTCACAGCTTCATCTTCTATAACTGTTGTTATTATTGTTTTCTTTATTAAAAATGAAGAAATCTGGACAAAGAGAGGTAATGTGATTTCACAGGTCATGCAGCCTTAAGAAGCACAAGAGAGTTTAGACACAGGCCTCTGCCATTAAACACTAGATTACTTCTCAAAGTGAGAGGAAGAAATTTGGATATTCTGAAAAGTTGACAAGAACTGTCCATTGCCAAAAAGAGGTCTCCTTATCTGAACCTTTCTGCCTTGGCACATTTTCTTTAATATCATATTTTTCTTCCTAGTTCTTTACTATGGCTGTTTCCAGTCACCATTTTGGGGCATGTGTTTTATGTATATTAGGCACTGTGCTCAAGTTTTGTATTCATGATCTTATTTGATCCTTAATAAAACTCTGTAATGTAGATATGATTATCCTAATTTTATACATAAAGAGACTGAAGCATAGGTATGCTGTCCTAAGTCACAAAGCAGGAAAGTCAAGGACTCAATCCCAGGTCCTTAGAATGCCTCCACTGTGGTTCTGATCAAATGTAAAAATTAATACTGTGATCCAAATGTGTCAAAATTAAATAGCTCACTAAGTAGCTTTTTCTATACATTACCTTCCACTCTGAAACCACCACAGTTGGGATAAATAGTGAAGATCTGAGCGTGTGAGAAAAACACATTCGCATGCCAGGAAGGAATCGCTTATCCAAGTCAGGCACATTGCAGATGTGCCGCCTGGCCCAGTCCTCCGTAGTGGGGACAGCAGCGGAGGGGATCTGCCCTTTGAAGGTGGGGAAGTGGAAAGTGGAGTGGCAGTGGAGTGTGGGTGGCGGGGTACCTGTCTCCTGAGCTCCACCCCTAGTGGGCAGGGCCTGCTAGAGTGTGTGGCCTCTCTGGACCTCGGAGTTAGAGCCAGGAAGGCTGGGGGCTTACTCTGGGCCTCAGAGGCTTAGTTCACAGAAAAAAAATTGGGTTCAGACATGATAATGTGCGTAAGGCACTAAGCAGGGCCAGATGTGCAATTTCTGTTTCATTCTCCAGAGCTCGGTACCTTCCCAGTAATATTAATACTTCTTAGACTCAAATTGCGCTCGTTTTAAGGAAAAAGAAAATCAGCTAACACTTATAAGCCTCTTATCCACTGTGATATTTACTCTATCAAAGCTAAGTGGTGTCAAAGTTATATCAAAGTTAAATGGTAACAAATGCTATTTTTGAAAAATATGGTATTTTTTTTAAAGCTCTGAAATATATTTTTTTCCCTGATTATTTTAACAGGTCCCGGTCTGCCCCTCTATACTCTGCATAACAGCAACAATGATAAAGGTAACATTTTCATATTTTACCCTTGGTTTGCTTTTTAGGAAAGTGTGTGTGAATAGGAGCAACATGTGCTTAGCATAATGGGATTTTCTTCAGCTTTAGAGTGTCTTGACAATGACTTGAACACAAGGCTTAAAATATGAAGTATGTATAGTCTCATCAGTGAATCACCCACTTGTTCCTTATTGCTTTGCACAATCCAAATTCTTCACGTTGTAACAAATGCTTCAAATGTTTGTTGAGAACTAAGAGTCCTGGAAAACAATTCAGATTTGGATCAAGTGCTGCAGGATGTCCAGATGCCCTCAAAGAAACTGGACTTCATTCATTTGCATGGGACAAGTAAGTGAAATTTCTCTCGGAATGTAACTTTTCATGGAAACACCAATAAAATTATAACCAAATGTAACTTGATCTGACAGTATGTATTTTATACATAAATCTATTATAATGTTACTTTTTCATAAAATGTTCTATCACAAGAATGACTAGTTTTATATTTTTTAATCTAAAAATATAATATTCTACATAAAATATATTATTTTAAATGGAAAATATTTGGATAAAATGCACTGTTGCTAGCTAGTTCAGCGTCATCCCATTAGTAATTTTATTCTACTATTAAGTATTAATTGTGTTTTTAACAAGGAAATACTAATATATTTTACCTTTAACCCAAACAGATTGAAAATGACTTGTGTAAAAAAATTTAAGTTTGGCTATAAAATGTTGAAACTTCAGTCCCAGGACAGAAATCTTGAATTTTTCCTAACTTCCTCTCCATGATAGGCCCTAGCCTAGTGGCCCGATCGTGTATTATGTTCAGGGACCACTAAGAACAAGGGGTTTCTTTGAGTAGGAAATCCTGTCATTTTTTTGTAGTTGTTTTTGTTTGTTTTTTCCATTAAGGGCTAATAATTCATAGGGAAGGGGGGGATCCATTAAGAGTGATTTATTTTAGATTATTTTTTAATAAAAGCTAATAGTAGAAGGCATTCAGCTCCTCCAGTTTTAAGTGTCAGGAAAAGCATGGAGGGTGCTTCTGAGGAAGAGCTTAGAGCAATGCTCCTGAAACTGCAGGTGCTTATGGCTCACCTGGGACCTCATTAATGTGCACATTTTGAGCCAGCCCGTGAGCGTGGGCCCAGGATTGACGCTTGTAATAAACTCCCACGTGATGCTAGTGCTGCTGGCCCTTGAATCTGGTTTGACTGGCAAGGGCTTAGGGTTTTGAAGAGCTAACTGGACTTCCTGGAACAGAAGGCATTGAATATTACAATATAACATATTAAATATTTGGATGTGACCCCCAGAGAAGAGACTGTGCATCTTAAATATAGGAAGTAAAACATTTCCAGTTAACTAGTGTTGATTCAAACAAAGGAGAGATCAAATACTGGGTTTGACATATTTTTAAAAAGCATCGTGATCGACTGATAGTTTGACATTCTACTCAAATATAAAAGAGACTAAAATTTTTGTTCTCATAAGCACATTTGATCAGAAAGCATAAAATAACCAGCAAAATACAAATTAAAGAAAAATCTACCTATATAAATATTTTACTCCAAAACTTTTCTTTTTTTCCTCAACTAAAATAATTATAACAACCAAAATACAAAAGAAAGGTGAACATAAGGAAGAAACATCTCTAGAGATAAGGATTTTTTTCCTTGTAGGTTAAATCTACTGAAGCTGGAAATAATCTTATTAAAATATGAAACAACTCTCCTCTCTCTTTCTCTCTCATTTTTAAAGATTAGTCTAACTAATCAGCCTGAATTTGGTAGCAAAGGTAACCAATTTATTGTTTAGGGACAAATTTTATTAACCTGATGTTAAATCAAACGGAGCGAATTAAACGGACCTGCACAAGATCGTGCAGAACAGTTTGCCCCACATAAACCTAGCTTCATTCTGCGAAACACAGAGCTGGGAATGGGAACTCAGCTTGCAGTCTGGGATGGCAATAAGAATTACAAAAATGTTATTAAATCAGAATTTTAAAATAGTGTTAAGGCCAACTAAAAATCCTAAACATCTTCAAAGAAATTCAAGACGAGGAAAACATTTTGGAGGAAAACTTAGAACATAAGCCATAAACAAACTAGATAAGTAGATCAGATGCCAAAGAACAGAATCATAAAAACAAAACATTAGCAATTCTAAGATGCACTTTTATTTTACAAAACACCAATGTATTTAATAGACCCATTAGAAACAAATTTGTTTTAACCTGAAACTAGTATTTTAACCTGAAAGAGAATATTTTTTATAGCTGAAAAGCATGCTAAATCAAAACAGTTCATTTTCTTTTTCTATTCTAATTTAACAAATTGCTAAACGCTACATGTTACTTGTCACTGACAGAGATAAGAAACCAAAACCACGTGCTAATGTGTTCTTAATTCATTAATTAATCTTTCTGTTTGTTTAGAATTTTGGTATCAGATGATCTTGCCTCCTCATTTTGATAAATCCAAGAAATATCCTCTGCTATTAGAAGTGTAAGTATTCAAGCTAAAGGAATAATGTAGAAGCTAACCATTGTCCATATTTACCCAGTGTAGCTCACTGAAAAATAGAGACAAATGCATCCTTTCTCTCTTCCTGAATTATTGTAGAGCAATTTTAATAATTCTTCCATTTTGCAATCAGAGATCCAAGCCTGTATTGTCTACCATCTTTCTAATAGAGAAGCTAGACACTCTTTTTCCCTCATAATGGCATATGGGTTTTGTTTTTTTTTTTTTTTCCCCCTTGAACTCCAAGAGAATTTGAAAGAGATCCTCAAGTCCCAATTTGCATCCTTACCTCTTAGATATTTTAATAAGCAATAGATGGGTATTACTAGTCTTCACAGTTTCCTTATCCCTAAATTTACCCAGATATCTCTCATTGGTGGTCTATTAATTCATTCCAGTGTCAGGTTTCTCTTTATTTAGTTCCTGAAATATCATTGCCTGGTATTTTCCATTCCCATTTTTGGTGAAGAGAAGATATGATATGAGAAAGTATTCATTATATAATTTAAACTTCTCCAAGTCCTAGACAAAATTATGAAATCACAAGTCTTTGAAGAGTAAATGTGAGCTCCCATGAGGTCTAACTATGGTATCTTTGTATTTTGGGTAATTAGTAGGAAAGCATTTTACTTCAATCTTTCCAAAATTGCCCTGACTCACATATAGGGCCACAATGCCACTCTTCCTATCCCAGCTTGCCTCATTTCCCTTATTCAAAACTAAACAAACCAGCACACGTGCTACGTGCCTGCTGCATGCCGGGTAATTTGCCTTATTCTGTCCACACTGCAAGCCTGTGTAGTCAGTTCTATCGGGTCCATTATACAGAAAAGAAAACTGAAAACTTGGGGATACTTTCCATTTGTTACTACCAAAAAAAAAGAAAAGAAGGAATATAGATACTAACATGAGACACACCCTTTATACAGCACGTTCCCCTGCATTTACAATTCCATGTAAGCCAAACATAAAAGTTCAGAAAAAGAGAAAGAGGTATTTTAAACTTTCAGATACACTGTTGGATTCTCATTACACCTAATTTAGTCAAATTTTGACTACAATAACATTCACTTGCTTGGGGCCTTAGCCCCAGTACTGAACAAGATTCTTTACAATTAAAAAAGAGTAATGTTTTGACACAAGGGTTTGTTTAAAAAGAAAAAAAGTGATATTTTTATCTTCTTGGAATCCTCAGTAAGTAATAACTAAATCTCCCTTTCATTAGGAAAGTTTTAAAAAAACATGGTAAATTCAGGCCCAGTTCTTTTCAGTGATTTTCCTCTTCATTTTCTTAGATGTCAAAATCTTTGTTTTCTATTTTTAAAAATAATGTTGCTTAATCTTCAAGTTTATTTAACCTGACACATAGTTAATACTAAGGGAACCTATTAACTCTACCAAATTTAATATCATTGAAAGGACCAGGGTATTTCACAAGTTAAAAAAAATGTTTACTTGCTTAAGAAATTCATGAATGCCTTCTTTTTCTAAAACTTAGAATGATACAATATCTAGTGTAAAATTAAAGTTGCACAATGGAAAAAACAAAAACAAAAACGTGAAAGTGTTAGTCAATCAGTTGTGTCCAGCTCTTTGCAACCCCATGAACTGTAGCCCATCAGGCTCCTCTGTCCATGGAATTCTCCAGGCAAGAATAATGGAGTGGGTAGACATTCCCTTCTCCAGGAGATCTTCCCAACCCAGGGATGGAACCCAGGTTTCCTGCATTGCAGGCACATTCTTACCTATCTGAGTCAAAATTAAAGTCATATAATATTTGGCTTAAAACTGAAGTTCTTTTGACTGCCATCCCCAAGGAAAGGGAGGAAGATGTTAACAAAGATGTCCAAGCAGGTCTTGTCCAATCCTGTTGGCAGGGAGAGTGAACAGATGAGTAGGAGAGATGGGCTGGGAAGGGAAGAGTTACCCGAGAAGTTCTGGGTCCAGGAGTCTTGTAGATCATGCAAAGAAGACCTATTTACAAGACCCGATGACCTGGAGGGAATGTCTTGATTAACAAATGGAAATGAGAGGGCTTGATGAAGACTGTATACACAGCTATGTATGGATAAGTTACAGCCTGTGAAGAATGCAGCTATGAGAGAATTAAACTTGTTAATAAGTAGAATACCAACAATAACCCATTTTCCAATAGTCTATTTCTTTCTCCTTTGAAGTTTGTTTTTTTTGTTTGTTTGTTTGTTTTGGCTGCACCATATGGCATGCAGGATCTTAGTTCTCTAACCAGGGATCGAACCCATGCCTCCTGCACTGGGAGTGCAGTCTTAACCACTGGATCGCCAGTGAAGTCCCTTCTTTGAGGTGTCTGCTCATACTTTGGCCCATTCCACAGTGCCTTGTGGAGCCTTAGTGAACAGCACTGTGCTGGCCATTGAAGCAAATGCAGTGCATATCCTACAACAGTCAAAGTCCTTAAGGAAGTAAGTGAAGTCGCTCATTCATGTCCTACTCTTTGCAACCCCATGGACTGTAGCCTACCAGGCTCCTCTGTCCATGGGATTTTCCAGGCAATAGTACTGGAGTGGATTGCTATTTCCTTCTCCAGCGGATCTTCCTGACCCAGGGATCGAACCCGGGTCTCCCCCATTGTAGACAGACGCTTTACTGTCTGAGCCACCAGGGAAGTCCTCAAGAAGTTCTAATCAAGGAAACGTGTAGTCTAAGAGTGTCTGTAAGCTCAATCAGAAAGATATATTTGAAGCTGCATTTATTGTCATCTTCATTATTTTTTCATAACACAACTCCCCTCTTCTAATTATTAGAGTATTTACTTCTTTGATTTCCAAGATATATGCAACCTAGTAAACACTGGACTCGGAGAAGGCGATGGCACCCCACTCCAGTACTCTTGCCTGGAGAATCCCATGGATGGAGGAGCCTGGTAGGCTGCAGTCCATGGGGTCGAGAAGAGTCGGACACGACTGAGCGACTTCACTTTCACTTTTCACTTTCATGCATTGGAGAAGGAAATGGCAACCCACTCTATTGTTCTTGCCTGGAGAATCCCAGGGACGGGGGCTGCTGTCTATGGGGTCGCAGAGCATCGGATATGACTGAAGCGACTTAGCAGCAGTGGCAGCAAACGTTGGCCTGTGAAGTCTGTGTTTGATAGCAATCTTCAAAGATAAAACTAATGGGCATCTTCGGAGGAAACACACAGCCATTATAGTCATGTTGTCATGACTATCAAGTTTGACAGGACCCACTGAGAACACCCTGGCGGCTGGCACGATTTCAGGCTCATGAACAGGAAAGATGTACACTTCTTGTCCACAGGGAATTAGAAATGCAAGCCCTCTTCATTTGATTCAGGAACCACAAAGGCTAACAATTTGGGATTTTTCACAGATATGCAGGCCCCTGTAGTCAAAAAGCAGATGCTATCTTCAGACTCAACTGGGCTACTTACCTTGCAAGCACAGAAAACATTATAGTAGCTAGCTTTGATGGCAGAGGAAGTGGTTACCAAGGAGATAAGATCATGCACGCAATCAACAGAAGATTGGGAACATTTGAAGTTGAAGATCAAATTGAAGCAACCAGGTGAGTGACTAGGAGGTGAATTCAGAGGCTATTTAATTCCCCGCCTCCCATTTATATTTTAAAGTTGTGAAGTATAAAGAATTTCAAGTGTCCTGGGAAGAATCATTCATCCTTGGGCTAGATTTTTAGTGAAAATATTATGTTTAGACTTAGAAAGGGAATTGATATGTGTGCTACCATCTTCTAGCAATAGGGACTCAGAATTCATCAAACACATGGACAAAACAGGGATAAATGTGCCTCTGAGTAAACATCTAACTAAATAAGCAAGCCACCCCTATAGTCAAGGATAAATAGAGGAGATTGGTGTACATTTATGTCAGAGTAGGATGACAGCCATGTAGTCTTAGGAGTGGTTCCTACATTCTGCTGAGTTGAGAGTTCCTCCCCCAGTTTGGGAAAGTTGTGGAATACGACCGTTGTCACTCAGTTATAAGGGATTCTTTAAGGATGAATCACATCAGTTGTGAGACTATAAATAGATGTGGTCTGACTTCAGAAAGATTTTACTCTTAATTGGTGGTTATCCTGGAGTGCACATGTAACATGCACTGTTTTACCTGCCTTATTCCTGAAGCTACCCAGCAACCCTCAGAGATGAGTATTCAGACCTTATACTTCAGGTAACGAAATGGAGGCTCTTAGGTTAGATAATTTGCCAAGATTGGTCAGGTCTTGAATCTGGGTTTCCCTTCAACTTACTTTCAGTTGCATTCAACCGGTAAATGGGGAACGTAGTCTTTGAGGTTCCATAACCAACTGCAGAGATGTCTGGAAAGCATAATAAATTAACGATTTTAAATAGTGTTGTGAAATTAGAAACTAGGAAATGGAAAAAAAAATTGTGAATGATTAAATGGATGGAAGAAAATGCCTTTAAAAAAAGGAACAACCAACAAGGAGAAAAGATGACAATTTATTAAGTAATCCTAAATCTGTTAAATCAAAGTTAATGATTAGCTATTTTCCTTGAAAGTAAAAAAAAAAAATAAATAAGATTTAGATATGAGCATAAGTTGTTTTCAGGAGCGAGGCTTTGATATTTTTACAAATTCATTTTTATTTATCCAGATTTGTCCTCTGTGAGAAAGGGCATGGCTTCCAGCACCTCTCAAGTCTAAAATGATAGAATTGTGTTACCCACAATATACAACTCTGTTTCAGAAGTAATGAGTAGTTGCTTTTCAGCAACTCAAAGGAACTATGTACAACAACACAGATGAATCTCACAGACTGTTGAGTGAAAGAAACCAGGAACCTATATCCTATATATCCACAATCGAATTTATATTGGTACAAAGTCAGGTGAAAGTCTTCTGGGATTCAATGAAAGAGTTTTCCACAATCGAATTTATATTGGTACAAAGTCAGGTGAAAGTCTTCTGGGATTCAATGAAAGAGTTTTTGTTTTTTTCAAAGAGAAAAATGACCCAGAGGCTTCTGGGTGATAGTATTGCCCCATTTTTTGGTTTAAGGTATGTTCACTCTGTAAAGGCTTATGAGCTTGTACACTTGTGATTTGGTACACGTTTCTGTATGTATGTGTTCTAAGTTTAAAAAGTTTACATGGAGAAGATGAGTTGAAAACTACTTACATTGAATTTTTTCTAATATTGCTTAACTCAGAGCAGTCTAAGACATATACCGTCAATTGAAAACAAAGGTTCTTAAGGTCACATATAGGTCAGTGTGAGGGTCCCCCACCTCCCTCGATACTACCAAGTTAAGAACCCCATTTGATAGATTTTTTTTAAGTAAACCAATTGCCTTTTGATGTAAGGCTAAGACTAAGAAATAGATGCAAAGAATATTTTTCTTCTTTCTTTACCTGGATTCCAACCACACAATTTAGTGACAGAAAGACATCTTAGTCCTTCAAGGAAGAACTGCCTCATATTTCACAGTGTTGAGATAACTAATCAACACCCATCATAAGAAGGGATGTATTTAGAGAATGGTGTTTAAGTCCTCAGGTAGGGGGCCCAGAGATATTTCTCAGCCCTACACAGATGTTCTCCATGCTCCCATGTTTCTCTATTGCAGGGGCAGCCTCTCTAAACTGAAAAACATCTGGAGAGGTTTAAATTCAATTATGTTAAAAAAAAGTGCATCTGGGCTGCAAATTTTTATATACAGCTGTGAAAAAAACAGCCAGGATTTGTTTTCTGTGAATCATACAGACACACACACACACACACACACACACATACACACACACACAGACATAATTTTTATGGACTCCAAAACAAGTAAACCTTGTTCATCTGGCTCTTAAATTTAAAACGATAGATATTGATCTCAGGTGTTTATTTGATTGCTGGCAGCAATTAATCTTAATTTCTAAGAGAATGAAATAGAGAACAAATGGCAGGGTTTCACATTTGTGCGGTTACCTTCGTTTTCTATACACAGTGTGATACTAATTCGTGGACTTCCTCCATGCATTTTAGACAGTTTTCAAAAATGGGATTTGTGGACGACAAACGGATTGCAATTTGGGGCTGGGTGAGTACTTTGGCTGATGTGTTCCTTAGTGAATATAATCCAAAACAGGATAATTTACTTTTGTTTGTACATATTTGGAGGTGTAAATCACAACCATCATGTCCATCTAAGAAGGTCCAAATGTCTTAGATTTCTGGGCAATGAGTCCTTCCCAGGCTTACACTTTTGTTTATTACAATAGGGAAAGGAGGTGAGCAAGTAAGAAGAGGCAAGAAAGAGGGATAAAGAGAAGGAAAGATAGAGGGGGAGAGGGAAGGAGAGACACTTTTTCTCAGGAGTCCAAAAAAGTAAAAACTTAGAGTTTATTGCCTTTTTGTTTTGTTTTTTTTTCTTTAACTTTTTTTTGTTTTTGTTGTTTTGTTGTTAATTAGTACTACTCAGCAGAATGTCAATACTTTCCCTCTTACACCTACCAAGAAAAGGGACCTTGCAAGGCTCAGAACGGGTAGTCTTTAGATACTGCCCAATTAAGGCCAATTTAAACCTCCTCTATCCTGCTTTCTATCTCGAAAGAGGCACAGTATATAAAGATGTGAGAAATGTGGAAACTGCGACTTGCTTACCATATGTCCTTAATTCCTTTACCTCCATAAAAATAACTGTTTCCATTTCTTAGTCATACGGAGGGTACGTAACCTCAATGGTGCTGGGAGCAGGAAGTGGTGTGTTCAAGTGTGGAATAGCCGTGGCGCCTGTATCCAAATGGGAGTACTATGGTAGGTGATGGCCCTCAGGTACAGAGATGCTAAGTGCGAACCTTCACATCTCAATGCCATAATCATTCTTTTTTAGTTCCCTGTTTCTACAGTGAAGAAGCTGATTCATCTTAGATGTACTTTATGGATACCTGTAATAAAACAGTCTCACTTCTTCTGCTGTTAGGAAAGGCTGGGTGGTATTAAATGCTGCTGCTGCTGCTAAGTCGCTTCAGTAGCGTCTGACTCTGTGCGACCCAATAGACGGCAGCCCACCAGGCTCCCCGTCCCTGGGATTCTCCAGGCAAGAACACTGGAGTGGGTTGCCATTTCCTTCTCCAGTGCGTGAAAGTGAAAAGTGAAAGTAAATGCTACCTACATGTTTACTTAGCAACCAATTCTGTTTCCTAAATGTCTTATCAAGAAATTATGTTTTCCACATTTTAAAACATTCCCAATGCTACGGTTCTTCAGATACCCTTCCTTACCTTTATTCTACTTTGACTTTGGGGCTTCACATATTACAAGAATAAGAAAAGTATTTCTTTCCCTTCAGGTTAAGGTTGAATATAAAGTAGGATTTTGGGTGGAAAGAAGAGACTTTGGCAGGAGAACTCCTGGGGGCTTTGTTTCCACTAAGTAGGTGAAAGCCACTCTAGAATATTCTTTTCACCACTGAGAAAGTATTGTTCTCTCATACACATGTAAGGCTATGATTCCCAAGGGGAAGGGGGAAGCAGTGGAACTCTAGGTAGTGGGGAAGAGCCAGAGGTGGTGAAAAGATGAATTATTTTCCTGTATCTCTTCTGACCCCATCTCAAGTCGTCTATGCAGTATAATGATAGAATCATTGATAATGAGTATGCTTATTAAATATTTTATGCCTTAATGTATGGTAGTATATGGTAATACCAAAGCTGTGGAAAACTCCAAAGTCAAGAGAAGCCAATGTGTAAAAGATACATCATTGTCTTTCTATTGAAAAATATTGGAGAACATGGTTAGGATTGACCCTCACACAATACATTTGTTTTCATATAATACTTTCCTGCTTGATACTAATTGTTCTGTATGATGGCTTATTTCTGGAGACCTCTGGTGGTCAGTAAGATAATAGAAACAATCTTCATGAATTTGGAAATATATAATGGTAAGAAGAGTTCATTAAATGTATATGGACCAATCTAACAAGAACTTTCTAGAATTCCTACATATGTGAAAATTTGGACAATATTACTCAAAAATCAAATGGAAGGCGTGCATAAATGGTATTGCAAGACATACTTCTAAAAGTTTACACCGACATTAGTGAAAGTGAAAGATGCCTAGTCATGTCTGACTCTTTGCAACCCCATGGACTATACAGTCCATGGAATTCTCCAGGACAGAATACTGGAGTGGGCAGCCTTTTCCTTCTCCAGGGGATCTTCCCAATACAGGGATCGAACCCAGGTCTCCTGCATTGCAGGCAGATGCTTTACCAACTGAGCTATCAGGGAAGGCCCACATTAACCCCCGACATTAAGCATTTTTTAAATTGTATTTTAAAAAATTTAGATCTTCTTACACAAGAAAACCTGGTTAGCATAATAGGAAAGGGCTATTATGTTCTAGGACAAGAAGAATTGTGCCTGTTTGGGGGAAAAATTACTTTGCCCTTAAAAGCTATTCCTACTCCCCCACCCCATTAAACGTACATCACGTTATTTATATTTAACAAAAAATTAGGGTTAGGGTTAGGGTTAAAAGATGAACATTTTGGGAAAGTCTTATATTTTAAAGTGTGCTTTAAAATATTATATTTCCTACATTAGTGTCCTCTAGATATGTACAATTGCATATAGTCTATATTCACTTTAATCAAAATGATAAAATAATAAAAACTCATTTTGGAGGAAAATATTTTGATTTCCATAGAAAGGGCCTGAGCAATATATATGGAACAGCTAATACTAGTTATCAATGCCAGTCATTCAAAAGGGTTAGAATGTTGCTTAATCTTATTGTTTTGATGATCTATTCTTCTAAATAATTAATTAAATTGGTATGGAAATACTGGTACAATTACAGTGACATCCATTAATTTATATAGCACAATGGAAACGTATTATACTTATTTACTTACTGTAACCTGGCCATTTTTCAAAAAGTTATTTCACATTTTTAAAGTTATATTGGAATTCAGCAACAATACATTTTCTCACTGATATTTTAAGAAATATATATGTGTGTACATATAGCTATATGTATATATATATCTCTCTGCACAAAATGAGAGAAAACAGATGTTTAACTTGCTTTATGATGGAGTAGCTGAGCCAGTGTGGTGTTGTACTTCAAATAATGATAACTGAATTTTTTCCTTTCAGTCTGTCCCTCCCCCACCTAAAAGAATATGTTTTAAATGAGCAACTAGTAATTGAAAATTATGAGGTGTTTCCAGTAGGAGAGAGAATATCCTAAAGTAGGGTATATACATATGTCAGGACCAAGAAATTCAAGACAATTTAGACATTAAATGACTTGCTAATCAAGATCTTTAAGGCAGTCAGATGTTTAATGTAGTGTCCTTGTCACTGAGCACTTCACATTTGACTTTTCTGCAGGTGGGTTATTGATTGGGTTTTAGGTCACCCTGTTTTGATCTCCCTCTGCCCTCCAGGGGAGGGCTAATGGGAACTGGTTACAGGGCTGAGTGTGGAAAGACAGGAGTCTGGATGCATCAACAAGCCAAGCAGAAACGATCTGAAGAAGATACTTCTGATGGTATAACACTGCGCAAATTAAGACATAAAGTAACCCAGTAAAAGGGGGTAAAGCTTTTATTGTATGAATTAAGTTTTTTTTTTCTTTTCTCCATCACAGACTCCGTGTACACAGAACGTTACATGGGCCTTCCAACTCCAGAAGACAACCTTGACTCTTACAGGGTAAGCGATGGTGAACTAGATCCATTTTATAACCTATTTATAAGTGGTATAAGAACATTTTTAAGTGAATCTATTCTAGAAAATATATATTTTTTTATTTCCAACAAAATTCTTGTTACAAAAATAACACAGGTGGTTTAGAGTTACTCCAGTAGCTTCCCCTACTATATTCTGCATAATTACAGCCTTTATCGTATGCTATATAGGTCACAATATGCATTCATTTGGAAATACAAAGCAACACCAGATAATTACTTTAATTATAAAAAAATTTCCGTTTAGAAAACATGTCAAATTCAACATATTCCTTTAGAGCCCAGAAGACACTCTAAGTCTTTAACCACATATTAAAATTTCTTATGGTATTATCATAATTAAGATGTATGTACAAGCCTATAATTTTCTTATTCTTAGCCAAATGTGTACATTTTTTTTTCACACAAGACTTGAGTAAAGCAGGTGTCCTATAGGTGCAGGAGGGTAATACTCTGAAAAGCTCTTGAACCCAAATTACTGAATAGCATCCACCAGGCTGGTTGCTTGCTTGGAAGAGCCAGCGGGCAGGTTACTGCGCAGATGGGCTATAGCATCTGAAGTGGGGCCTGGGTGCAGCCATCATTGGCAGCCTGCATGCTAGTGTGGGTGCCACTGCAGGGCCAGGGCATCTCTTTGGTAGCACATTTGCTTCAGCTGGAATATCAGCCTAAGTACTAGGGACCCTTCAGGGCATTGCATCATTCCCCAAAACTTCCAGATTTTGTCATGTAAGTTGGAAACCCATAAATGTACAGATGGCTGGGTCAGTCATCCGATGTTTACATTCTTCAGAGGATATTCAAAACTCTTCCCAGGACAGTGAATTAAAAAGAAAGAAAAACAATAACCCGTATAATTTAAGAGCACGACTTCTTCTCATCTGTGCCACAGCTCTCAGACGCTTGGGCTTTGTATTCATACATTGTATTCATACATTGGTCTAAGCCATAGTTGTACATTTTTGTAAGATGTCATCATCGTTAGGGGTTCTGAAGCCATTTGATCAAAGCACAATAAAATGCAAATACAATTTCCAGTTTTGCTAGACATGTACAGTTTAGTTTTACATCTTCCTTTCAGCTTTATTTAGCAAGCCTTGTGTGGGGTGTAGCGGAGAGGGGTATGAGTACATTTGTGTCTGAGTGTGTGTTTTCATCTCTGTTTACCAGTCAAAATACAAAAGTAACAACTGTATAAAATAGATTGCTGATGAGAACCTACTATGTAGCGCAGGGAACTCTACTTAATGCTCTGTTGTGACCTAAATGGGAAGGAAATCCAGAAAAAGAGGAGAAATGTAAACGCATAGCTATTCACTTTGCTATACAGCAGAAAATAACACAACATGATAAAGTAACTATACTGCAGTACTTTAAAAAGAAAAAAGAGAGAGAAAAGTAACAGCTTATGAAATGGGATGTATGAATCACCTTCTACTACAAAGCAGTCCCATAATCAGGTTGCCCTTATGTCTTCTGATTGTCCCACGTGATACTTTGGACTCAGTGTTTCCCATTCTTTCTCCTCCACATCCAATCAGCTGCTTTAGACATCCTTTCCCTGCTTCATGATCACATTGCTGATGCCGCGTGACCACCACCTTTCATAGTCATAACCCCGCTGTTCATTCCTTAGCTGGTGTCCCTACACTCCAGGCTGCATCGCACACAGAGGTAGGAGCTTAACCTATACTCACAGCACTTTCATGGACTTTTCCCATGGACTCAACTAAGTCCAGCTCTTATTCTTTAACCAAGTGTATAATACCTTTCTTACAGCAGCCCTGGAATGTCATTTTCCCCCTTCCACCTCCATCTATTAGGTGGAGAAGGAAATGGCAACCCAGTCCAGTATTCTTGCCTGAAGAATTTCACAGACAGAGGAGCCTGGCCAGCTATAGTCCATGGGATCACAGGGAGTTGGACTCGACTGCAGGACTGTCACTCACTCCATCTATTAGGACACTTGTACTGCTCTCCTGGTGGACTAGCATCCTCTCTTTTGACTCACATGACGTTTTCCTTGTATATCTCTCAATCCTCAATTTATTGTTCTTGGATTCATAGTTATTTTGTACTCCTTTCTCCCCTCTCTGTTTTTTTTAATATAAATTTATTTATTTTAATTGGAGGTTAATTACTTTACAATATTGTATTGGTTTTGCCATACATCAACATGGATCTGCCACGGGTATACACGTGTTCCCCATCCTGAACCCCCCTCCCTCCCTTCCTCCCTCCCTGTACCATCCCTCTGGACATCCTCTGTTTTATTATTAGTCATTCATAGCTGTCCTCAATATTGTATTCTTTGGATCACCCAGTATAAAATAGAAACCTTAAAATCTTTTTTGATTTAATTTTAAAACTTCTTGAGTGGAAACATTGTTATAAAAACTATATATCTCCATCATCTCTCTCATTTTACAGCTCTAATTTTCTTGTCAGTGACCTAATCAGGATGCTTACACTTGAAAGCATCCCTCCTGTGGTGCACCATATTTGGGCCATGGCTAAAAGTCTTTCTCAAATAATCCCAAAGTACTAAAAAAAAAATCCCCAAACATCAGAGGTATACTGCCCAGGACCCTCATCCTGACTCTAGATCCTGGTGGATGATAAGTCAAAGTTAATTTTAAAAATCCCATCTTGAAAATCTTTGAACCTCGAAGGACAGGGTGAAGTCCAAACCTTGATATCCAAGGAAGTCCATGGCACCTACCCTACTGCACTCCAAAGACATCAGCCAACAGGGTGTTTCCTCTTCAGTCAGTCCTCGCCCTAGAGGATAAATAGTTTTAATCCGCCATGTCAGCCTCTATCTTTTTCCAGATTTTCCTAGAGGCTCCTGATTCCCATCCCCAACCCCCTCTTCTCCAACTCTGCCCCCCCACTGAGGTGGCCATTTTCCTCTCTCCCCTTAGGTGTTCTCCGCGTGAGGTAGTCATGTAAATAGAAGTCACTTCCTACTGCCGATGGCAACACACGCGCGCTGGGAGCACAGAGTCACTGTCTCACTTTGCTGCACAGATGGCTCCCGAGGACTGTTTAATCCTTCCACGCCAGGAGTCGGGTTTTCTTGGCACAAAATTCTCTGCTGGCAATGGACACATTAAAACTGCCAGTACCAGGGCGCTAAAGGTTCCCAATGTGTTGCTCAGAGGAATTATTTGGGTGGGCGATAGTTAAGGTGGGCAGGAGAAAGTGAGGTAAATGTATTCTCTGTACTGTTTCTGCCCTGTAAGTTGCCTCCTCAGAAAGTGGAGAACTGAATCTGAGTACCTATATTTGGTGCACAGCAGGCTTTAGAATAAAGCTGCCCTCCTTTGTTTTTTAAATGAGTCTGTGCTTTTGTCTCTGGCAGGAATACATTCAAAGATTCTATTTTCCTCTAAGGCCCCAGCTGCCCCTCTGGACCCCCATCTTCTTTTACTTTTCTTTCCCAGGTTGTTTTTATTTCCCCCCATTCTCTCTCCTCCTCTCCTTCCCTCCTCCTACCCTCTTGGAAAAAACAAAGGAGACAATTCCTTACAGCCTTTCCCTGTTCTCTGTCTTCCTGTGGGTCAGGAGAAACATTTTGAAAGAGCCCTGTATAGGATAGCCTGTTGACTTTCTTCAGTACATCCAGGATAGGAATGACTGAAGTGTGTAACAAGCAAGGTCTTGATCTTTGTACACTTTTTCAACTATAGAATCATTTATCTGTAACCAAAATTATAGCCTTTGGAAGAGAATATAATTTTTGATGAAACTCAGATGAGGAGAGGATTCATTATTAGGTCATTAATGACTAAGACTTGGAAGAATGTAGAGAAACACACCAAGAGAAGGACATTTTGTGAAATAAAGGTCATACTTACTATTTAGGAAAGGAACTTGAAGGAACCATTTGTATATGTAAATGGAACAAGTGGGGATGTCATGTATAGCTGTGCAGCTTGTGCACTGCTAGAGGCCAGTCAGCTCCATTCACTAAGGCATGCGCCTCTGGGGCTGCATCCAACCAGAAGGCGTGCCTTTGTTTATTCTTACAAAGCCACCATATAGACTATGGGACCCTGGGACTAAGGCTTGGACCCAATGCCGTGACATAAGCAGTGATCCATAAGACCCTTTTTGTAGATAATCACCCACCTACTGCCAAGTGGCAAGATAGAAGCACTTTTAAAGAATACTGGGCACTTAAAGAGGAAGAAGACATTCATGGCCCTTAAACTCCAAGGAGCTGGTCCCAGAAGCTCTAAGCAGGCAGGCAAAGTAGAGGGATGACAGTGAAGCTAATAGGGCAGTGAAACTCTGTGGAAGCATTTTTCTTTCTGCTGAAAGTCTCAGTCAGAGTCTCAGTCCATAGCCAATAGAAATTGCAACAGATTTGAGCAAAAGAATCAGATAGACAATAAGATAACGCTCACCCCCAGTGTGTGCTCGACTCTGCAACCCATGGACTATAACCCACCAGGCTCCTCTGTCCATGGGATTTCCCAGGCAAGAATACTGGAGTGGATTGCCATTTCATACTCCAGGGGATCTTCTCAACCCAGGGATAGAACCCTCGTCTCTTGTGTATCCTACACTGGGGGGTGGATTCTTTACCACTTCACTGCCTGGGAAGCCGTCACCCCCAATAGCAATAAGCAAATAGCAACCATGGCCCCACCCTGAGGAGTGGGTTCCTAACAGTGATGAATAGTTTCTACATGGCCAGTCACAATTTCTACAAGGCCAAGCAAATCTGTGAAAAATCATTAACAGGGTAGACTTTCATTCACCTATTTGAGGTCCCTGGTGTTTTAGTTGTTCAAAAGTTGGTGACCTTGTTGGTGGGACAAAGTATAGGGTCAAAATTTTTGAAGAGAAATGAAAGTAGTAATAAAGCATGAACTCGAGCATGACAGAGTGCCCAATATATATGGAAAAGGTTAGTGATTTCCAGATTGTGACTGTGGAGCCCCAGCATGCTTCCGAGCAGGTAGTGGGGAAGGGAAGTGGCTGAGAAGCTGGGATTTCACCTTCCCCCCTACTCCTCTCAACCAAGGGGGACTCAGTTTCATTTATTTCATTCATTTTTTTATTCACTCATTAAGTGCTTCTATGACCAGATGGGCTTCCCTGGTGGTTCAAGTGGTAAAGAATCTGCAGGAGGCCCAGGTTCAATCCCTGAGTCTGGAAGATTCCATATAGAAGGGAATGGCTACCAACTCCAGTTTTCTTTCCTGGCAAATTCCATGGCGGGAGCCTGGTGGGCTATAGCCCGTGGGGTTGCAGAGTCAGACACAACTGAGTCACTAGCACTTCACTGTTCTAAGCTCTTTACATGGATTATTAGGTCCAGTTCTCCCTCAAATTCTCTGAGATAAGTGCTTTATCTCCATTTTATTGACCCAGAAACTGAGGTGCAGTGATGTTATATAAGATGTAGCTACTGAGGGGTAGGAAAGGGAGAGGGCACTTATCTGGAGCCAGTCAAGGAAGACTGTGGGAGATACAGAGGAAGAGCATAGGTGCTTTCCATAGGCTGCCCGAGGGGTGAGGCAGAGGAGCACAGAAGAGGAGGGGTGGGCAGAGCTGTTTTCCGGGGATTTGTGAAGCAGATCGGATGAACCGAGGGATAACACAGAGCAGGGCTGTGGGAAGAGCAGGCCAAATGGTGGCTAGTAAGGCAGGATGGGAGGCTGGGGAGGGAACGGATTCACAGAGAGCAGCATCAGATCAAGGGCAAGAGAAATGAGGCCCGAGTCCTGAGCCTTGTTGCCAGGAGAAGAGGGCAGCCTGGAACACACAGAAGGGACTGATTTAACTTGTAGAGGAGATTTATTTTGCATTTTGCTCAGAATTTGATAGGCTTTTGGCAAGTGTACGAAACAGTCATAGATTTGGCAGTCTTCTGCTAGCAGATTTGAAATGTTCAATCCTTAAGAACTGCTGCATCGTTAGGTTATGCAAAACAGGGTGCAATTTTGTAAATATGCCATCTTGTACTGATTTGACATTTGTTCTATTATCCCAGAATATGCCAAAGGGAGAGAGACCTTCAGATTTAAGCCAAACCTTAACTTGTTTGTTGAGTGCTGATAAAATGTTGACTGCTGTGTGATCTTTAAAGAAGCCAGTGTTGCTGGGTGAGGCCTGAGGTAGGGCCCCCTGTCGGCGGATAGGGACTGTCTCCTTGGTACAGCTGTTTGAGTGATGTCAACTAATAAAACACCTGATGTGCGGGGTTGAATTAATTTTTTCTTAAAAATTTTTGTGGCCTTTGTCATGGCATGAATGGTGCTTCCTTAAATAGCTTCACTTAATATTACTTATGAGGCTTTGACGGCAAGTGGGAGTCTGCGCAGGGCAAGTCAGCATACTGAGGGTGCTCTCTCATTGAAGTAATGGGGTGTCCATTAGACCAGTGGCTGCTCTTTCTACCAGATAACGATGAGTTATTTGGCTGTGAAGTAAAGGGACATTAGAATATGATGTTAAGAGGTGAGGACTTTTGAGTTTGACCTGTGCTCAAATTCTGTTTCCACCATCTATTTGCTTGAAGAGGTTACTAAATCCCTGTGAACTGCTGTCTCCTCATCTGGATGATAGGGATAATCAGACCTGTCTCATGAGGTTATTGAAAGGATTAAAGGAGACACCTGAGCCTGCCATGAAGTAAGCTTTCAAAAACATGGCAGCTGCCACCATTATCCTTGGGAAGCAAACTGTCCTTCTGGTTCCTGGATGGCACAAGGGGTGGCTTAAAAATTGTTAGACCTTCTGTTTCTCACAGTACTTCCCCACTCTTATCAGCTCTCTCTTTTATTTCAAAAATACAAAGATTTATTTGTTGGAAGGTAACTGAAGAACCAGCATGATCCAACGAGCAGCTACAGATGGTTCTTCTTGGGGCTTGAAGGAAAAGCTCCTCGCAGAGATGCTGAGGATCGGCGCTGCCACTGGTCCAGTCCTTCCCACTTCGCTTTGCCAGGCTGTTGCTGGCAGCGGGGCTCTCCGGAAGTTTCTAGCCTCGGGAGAGTGCCAACTGCACCACCATTGCATCCCTGCCCATTTATCACTCTAAGCTTCCTTTTTAGGAGCTGGTGACAGACTATTCGGCTTCTAACTTAGTCATCCATTTCCTTTTTTATTTCTGTTTCCATCGATAGGCAAGTGGGGATTATCCTATTTTGGTAGGTTGAATTAGCACAATTAAATTATTTCTGGTCATTAATCCTCCCTTAAATTAGTGCCTGCATTTCTTTCACTGGCTTTGGCTGCTGCCCTTCACTGGTTAAAGTGTGCCATACAGCGGGCTGCCAGGAGTCTTTCTCTTCGGAGAAGCCAGAGTGCTCAGTCTGGTAGGGAAGGATCAGTGTTCTGGAGGCAGGGGGACACAGCTGCATCTTTCCCAGGGGGGCGGGGAAATGTTCTCAGCAGCCTGAGAGCCTTGAAATGGGTGTGTGCCTGAGGCTGCCTGGCTCCCACGCACGGAGAGGTCCCAATGATGCATCCCCAGCGAGCAGGGGGACGTGCACATTGGAAATGACACTCTTATCTTGTGGTTGCAGGGGAAGCCTTTGTTTTATTTTTCGCTTGCTGCATTAAAGTATTTGTCTTTCTTTCTTTGTAGTGTAATATTGTTAATGTAAAACAATTTGCATCATGACACTTTTATCACAGTTTTCGTCTTTTTCTCAGTATGTTGCATTTCTCACCATGTCTAGTTCATCACAGCTACAGTGTGTACATCACAACATTTATCTTAGGCTCAGGGTTTTACTTGTTTATAAAAATTGTCTTCTTTCAGCCTGTATTCACTCCATTTAAGAAAAAAAAAAGGCAGCCAGAAACTGTTTTGGTCCAAACTCCAGTAGTTATCACATTCCTTGCTAACTGTCCTGCGTATTTATATGTCTCCTAACTATTACTCTATGTTTCAATGACATTTCTCAGTTTTATGGCTCAGGGAGGTTGTGAAGTAGCTTTTGCTCTGCACTCTGCCAAGCAAGGAAGCCCTGGGAGGCTTTCAGAGGTGGGGGGCGGGGGGAGGTGACACAGCTGTATATTCGGGTCAGGTCTACATGTTAAAGTTGACTGTCTTTGGCAAGTGAAGAACTTGCTTCTCCGGAGAAACAAGGTGAAGGAAACAACTGCGCAGGCGCAGGACGGACTCGGGCGCCAGGGCCTGGGGCTCCCTCGACTGTCAGCGTTCACTGTCCGTGTGTCAGCCCCAGCCTCTGCCGGCGCCAGGTTTGAATCCTACACTGGCCTTTTTGGTAGATTGATTTTGACCCTTTCCTCTCTCCGGGGCAGAACATCGCTCGGGATTCTATTGCTGCGATAGGCGCCGCATCAGCCACACAGTCCAAAAATGCCTCATAAATTTCGCAGGGCCATGCAAGGGTGCTCTCTTCCAATGAAGGCTCTCTTCTGATGAATTCTAAGGAGGCCATGAGCACGCAGGCGCAAAGAATACCCCGTGTGTCGTTTACGGCAAATCCCAGGACAGTTCAGTAACAATTTCTTTACTCCTGTATTTTTGCTGGAAGATCACATCATAAGTAGCTTGGAACTTTACTAGAGACTCAGTGCAGCTTAGGAGGTAAAAGAGGTTCTACCGTCAGACTTTTTGTCCAGCTCAGATTTCCTCCTGTAACCTGGTGCACTTGATTGTCTCCATGTAGAAGTGGGATTGCTATTAATAGACCTATCTCGTAGGAACGTCATTAAATAGAGCGGTGCTTTGATAAATCCTTTAAGATGCTTAGCAGAGTGACTGGCACAGAGCACACAGTAAATGTCAGCTGTTATTACTAATGGCATTGTGCATGGATTGAAAGTGGGCAAAGCATATTTTGGTAAATTTCAGAATGAGAATATTTTATTTCACTTCCCCTAGCTGTTCCCACTTGCCTCTGCAAAAGTAGGACGGAATATAGTGAACAGTACAATATAAGTGGTTACCTTTCTTTCATTTATCCCTTTAATTGATATTTAGCACTGTATTAAATGCTCAGAATAATGAACAATATAGACAAATTCCTTTTCTCATGGAGTTTATTGTTTAGTTGGGTATATAACAAATATTGACTGACAATGAATAAATGAATGCATAGAAGAATGGATGGAGTAACATTGGGATGGATGAACAGATGAAGGGATGGATGAATTCATATGGGACATCTCACCAGATAACACATTCCCCTAAAAATACAGTAAAATAAGAGTGTGACTTTTAATAAGTCCTAGATGTTTCTCCTGAAGTTTGTGGGTAAATTCTCAATTGGGTCAGAATTGGCATATGGTCAGGACAAGTGGGACCCAGCCTGCACAGAGTAAGAGGGCCTTTGCACTGTTTTCTGGGACAAGATCACTTTGTCACTGCAAACATGTTGGGTGACTTTGTCCTGAAAGCCGTAGACAGAATGTCTTTTTTCCAGAAACACTGTTACAGCATCCTGACATCAGTGTCAGTAATTTAACCTTAAAAAAAAGCCACGTCTCTTGATTCCAATTTCAGTGACAGTAAGAGGAGTTAATCTTCCTCCCGTTTCAAACAAAACAGTGCTCAGCAGCATGTCTCCTGGTGCACAGTTCACTGATACTGAAGCTGGGGCTAGAATACAAACACTCGGACCATAGCCTCATCCTCTTCCTGCCAGACCTTCAGGGTTCCCATCCTGATGTTAGCTACAAAGATATCTGTAAAACATAAACCTTGCCTCTCATAAAGTTGACCTGATTCACCAAGATGCTGCAGGACAAGTTGACTGATCTGAAATCTGTCGGGAGGCTAATGGCCCTTCCTCTGCCCAACTCACAATGAGACAACAAAAGTAGGCTCCAGCTCACCCCTTCCCAAAGTCACTACAATGTCTGTGACATTTTTACCTTCATCCCAACTCTGCAAACATCTCCAAATTAAGACCGGATGACTAGTTCCATACTTTCAAAACGTTTTCATTCGAGACCCCAGCCTCATTTTAGAAGTCCTTCCTAAGGTTATGAAGCAGCCTTCAAAAAGCTGGCCTCCCAATTTTTTCTCCTAATTACCTGGCTTGGTGCAATAGTGACATTTTCCTCAGGACAGAATGAGGCAGGCCACCAGCCACCGATGACTTTCTAAGGCCGTATTTGATCTTTGTCACCCCTCTACCCTCCCGTATGTTACATTTGCCTAGGTTTCAAACATCTGTTTCAAAAAAGGTAATGCCTGCTTCTCATTCAGAGCCTAGCAATGTGGACCAAAGTTCATATGACATATTGCAGAGTATGTTTAGTTGCAAATGCTATGTACAGGCTCTTTGAAATGTAGCATGTATGGCACCATGTGACACATGGTTGCCATGGCAATACACTTTTTGGCTGAACTACAGCATAAGCCCATGGAACATACATTACTAATATGAGACTCTGCCCTGTGCTAATGCATAGGACCCAGCCAATCTGGGATCTGGGACTCGAGGGGTTTTGCATGCAGCCTGGGTGGCAGGTGCCCTCTTCTGCATGTGCAGGGAAGATGTGGCATTCTCCCTTTCCAGTCCTTCTCCCAAGCACAGGGCATGCTGTGCATTCTGCCTTGCATGGAGACAGCATTTGCTTGAATATCGGTTTGCTATATTTTGTATCAAAGGGGGCCCCAGCTGAAAACATTTTATTTTGTAAACTGAAGTGAAAAATCAGTTTATGGCAGATCTTTTTTTGAATAATGACATTCTTTTTCCCAATTCCAGAATTCAACAGTCATGAGCAGAGCTGAAAATTTTAAACAAGTTGAGTACCTCCTTATTCATGGAACAGCAGATGGTGAGTTTCAGTTAATTAGACTTTTTAGTATCACAGACAGGTTTGCAATTTCACTACTGACAAAACAAAAGCATGAGGGGCAAGACTGTTACATTTACTTCAATAAAACAGTGTTGCTTTCCACAACTCACTTGTCTTGGGATAAATGGGATGCTGAGTCCTAGAACTTCAGACAGTCCCCTTTCTTCCTGTGCCTTTTCCTACCATAAAAGTGGAGCAGCTATTAGTTACTTTCTGTTTCCTTTCTCTCCCTGCAGATAACGTGCACTTTCAGCAGTCAGCTCAGATCTCCAAAGCCCTGGTGGATGCTGGAGTGGATTTCCAGTCAATGGTATGTAGCAAAGCTTCCTGCAAGGGGAAGGAACTTCCTGGTGGGGTCTGGTTCCCCTCTCACGATTACTTCTCTCATCAAGGTCCCAGGAGAAAGGGACAAAAGCAAAAAAGAGTCTTATTTTTCTAGTAAGAAGTTGAAGAAGTGATATACTTGAGCCAGAAACACAGTCATGTTCAATATCAGTTAGGGGTTGAAAAGCACAATATTGCGTATCTTGTGAGCATCAGATCCCTAGTCTTGTGATTGCTCTTCTAGCCCTATGATTGTCCCATCTCTCCCTAATTTGACTCAAAAGTAATCACTTACCCAGTGAAAAGTATGGCAAAGTAATTCTAAAGTGAAAGCAGCATGATAATCGCTCAGCTCAAATATGAAAATCCATCTCTAGTACGTGTTCCTAGCCCTTCTAACAAAGGTGGGGTATAATAATCAGCAAGTTTCAGTTTCTGCAGCTTCCATGTTATCTTTTGTTGAGCAACTACAGGTAATAAACAATTAGGCTGGGTTTATAAAGTCAGAAATGGCTAGAGAGTTGTTGCCTGTTCAGAGGATGTTTCTAGGTACTAAGCAAAATTCATTTTACGCACTATTTTCAGATTAAGAGAAAAAAAAAGATTATATGTGTGTGTTGCACTAAATATATTTGTGTTAAGAGCTTTCTTGTCTGTATTAGCTTTAATAGCCTGCTTTCCCTCGCTCTCTTTTAACATACACACTTTGCTCTGTGCTCAGTTCAAGCAGTACCTACTGTATTTAAAAGCGGGACAGTCATTTGATACCAGAAAACATGGCATATATTTTCGAGGTTAGATTCTTATGAGGTTATGGTATAAAGACATGATACTTTAAGCAATTTTTGAAAGTTAATTTATGTCTCCATGATATATGTTTTCCTGGCAGTGACTTCCCACTTGTTTAACATGGTGGTATGAGTTGATAAATTTTTGCCTCAGGTCATCAACTCTTCCTAAATACATGTCAGACATACAGATAAGAAATTCCAGTGAAAAATCTTACGTGTTTGAAAAGAATACATTTGATTTTTGACTTCACTTATGCTAAACATATATATGGAATATGGAAGTAGATTTTTCTAGTTCCTTAGTAATATACATTAGGAAAAATTGCTTTTTAAAAACATTTAATAGTTTTTTTTTACTGCAGTGGAGGAGAAACTTAACAGGTGATAGCACTTAATTAAAGTGGGCTTTATGGGAAAACATTCCATCCTATGCATGATGAATTTCTAAGTGTCCTTTGAGTCAAATTTGAAAATGGACTTAGATATTTTCATGTAATACACATATCCTTAAAGCAGTGTGCAGTGAAGTCAAACTCATGGTGAGTTGTCTCAGCACTTAGCAGGGACAATCGGAGACTCCTGCAAGACAGAGCCTACATGTCTTGGAAAAGCTCTGGGTGGGGGGAGAGGGGGATAAGAAAACCTGTTTGATCATGTTTCAGTTTACAAACTGATTGAGGAGTTAAAACATGTGTGTTATGCCATGTATGCTCATGAGAACTCATTTGGATTAAAAAAAAAAAGGGCAACTGACTTCCTAATTCTGACCTCTCTCTTTTGTCTCTCCAGTGGTATACAGATGAAGACCACGGGATCGCCAGCAGCACAGCACACCAACACATATACACCCACATGAGCCACTTCCTAAAACAATGCTTCTCTCTACTTTAGCATCTCAAAATGGCATGCCATTTAAAGCTTGTGAAAAGCTACTTTTGCTCTCATTATCTCAAAACTGCACTGTCAGGATGATGCCTTAAAAAAAAAAAAACAAACACTCAAATCAAGAAATTTAAGTTTACCTTGTCCCCAAATTTCATATCTATAACCTGAAGTAGGGACTTCTGTCTTTGCAACAGACTTACCTTATGGAAATTTCAGTCTGGTTTTTTTTATTATTATTTAAAATAATTTCCATATCAGTTGGTGAAACAACTAAGAATTGTTTTTATGGGAGCTTTGCAGAGGTTCCCTGAGCAGCATTATTTTCTAACTGAACTAGTGCAAATTTTGTTCTCGTCTTTGAAGGAATGGCAGGATGTGGGCAGTGATGTCACTGAGGCAGGGGTAAGAAAAGAGGGGTTAGGGAGAGAAGCTGGCAGGGCAAGGCTGTGAACCCAAGTCCAAGCCTGCTGACCCAACCACGCTACTGTCAGCTCCTCAGAGAAGAGCTGTTCACAGCCAGACTGGCACAGTTTTCTGAGAAAGACCATTCAAACAGTCTCAGGAAATCATAAATGCAAAGCACTGACTTCTGAGTAAAACCACAGCAGTTGAATAGACTCCAAAGAAATGAGAGGGAAACTGCCAACAATGCAAGGCCCCCAGGTGCCAGTTATGGCTATAGGTGCTACAAAAACACAGAAAGGGTGATGGGAAAGCATTGTAAATGTGCTTTAAAAATACTGATGTTTCCTAGTGAGAGAAGCAGCTTGGAAGGGAGATGTGAACACATCAGCTTGCCCTGTTAGGATATGAAAATATTTGTATTGCAAATCCTAACTTGAAGGAGTCTTTGCATCAGTTTTTCTTACTTCATTTCTTTGAGCATCTAATTAAAAAGAATATTTTAACTTTCTTGGACTTGTTTTTAAAAATTGAAAATAAGCTACAAATGTATATAGTATGATTCCCATTCTATATACTGTGGAATTTCTCCTGGTCAGTAATAAATATGCCTTCATTTTTTTCAGAGGTGTTCTGTGTCTTGAATCAGACCTAAACTGTATTGGCATATGGACATGCTTACCCAGAAAGGCTCTTGTTTATTTTGCTTGTTATCCCAAACTGCCTTGTAAACATGGAGAGGGTTCAGCTTTTGTAAGAAACAGATACAAAGAAATGTGCTAAATTAAGCAGTTCATAGGGTTTTAATCTAATATCTCTCTATATACAATTTATATTATCATACTTATATATAAGCTTTTAAAAGTCAACTTAAAGTAATTTTGGTTATTTATGTAGTATATAATTTATAATTTCATTCCAGGGAACTATGATGAGGCACATAATATCAAAAATATCATCTTGATAGCCCAGATGGCTTAGTGGAAGTTTAAAAAAGTCAACAACTTAAGTGTTTAACTAATTATTTTTGGTTGACATAACTATATTAATGAAACCATAGATTTAAGATGCTGAATTTAGCCTAGCAAAGTAAAGTCTCGATAAATGAGAACACATAATATTTTTGTTCAATTATTTGTAAAATGGCCTCATTTTTAACAATTGATTTTATAAACTCAAACATAGTTAGAAAAAGTTGTCGCAGACAGGATGAGCTACAGCACAAAAATCTAAATAGAAGAATTGGAAAAAAATTTATCAGTTCAATATGAGACTGGTGAGTCGTGTATAGGAATGGACAGAAGATTCTGAAACTGTTTCAACTGTATTTTCAGAACATGGAATTGAGTGGTTTCTTCTTAATTAAGTCTCATATATTATTTATTCATTTGGAACCATAAGTCAACCCTCAAACCTATAGGGTTCTTGTCATAATTCTAATAAGAGATTTCATTCATCATGAGTAGTGAGACCAATCTTTGAAGAGTTCTATATACAGAAACAGAAATCATAGGTTACATGTTCACATCCTGGACTGAATTTAGTAATCAGAAAAGCAAAGTAAGTAGAAATTCTCCTTTTATGTTAATTGAAACTGGATATAGTACAATATCAGATATTGTTTAGATACTAATAAGATCATTTTACAACCATATATATTGTATAATATTAGATGCTATACAGATACTAAGACCATTGCATGATATCTGATAGTGTACAAGTATTGAACAATATCAAAACTCTATGAATTTATTGTTTCTTTAGTTTCAAAACATGCTCCATGTTTTCAATGGAGCCCAGAGATGGTTTTAAAAATCCCAGCACATATTTTTCACATAATGAGACTTACAAATGGTGATAATGTGCTTGAAGTTAAAGTAAATTTCATCTGACCCTCATAAGACAGTTTTACTCTCCAGTAAGAGTTTTAGATGTGTTTTTTGGGAAAGGAAGTTAAATTGACAAATAAGAGACAGACAATCTGAGGGTATATTTGAAACACACAGAACTAGTCATGCCAGTAAGATATGCAGACTTGCTTGCCTTTAACTGTCGCAGCCTCCACAGGTACCTGGATGATAAGATGCCTTCATAAGCAACCTGTTAGACCACAACAGCACCCAGGAGTGCACATCCCAAAGGAAGGAAGAAATGGTCACATCTCTATGGATACAGTGTTTCTTCTTAAAGTTTTGACCAAGATTTTTAGAAAATCACTTTTTAAATTATTTTTTAACTTTTTTTTGTTGGAAACCTTGCTAAAAATGATTACACACCTTCAAACTTTCTTAAATAACCAGCATAGACCATAATTCGGTGCATCCTGATGACTCTAGGCCACCACCAGGGAAGCTTAGGGATCACATCAGGCTCTATGTCATTCCGAGTGTTTCTTATCTGCAGGTGGTCACTAAGGCTACCAGTTTCATCGCTTGGCATTTGTTGCTTTTGCTCTAAGTTGATGTGAGAATTCCAATTTATAAAACTATTACATTTGTACAATATTTAAGATTGAATAATCTCTAAATGAAAAAAAATCAGTCAATCCTAAAGGAAATCAACCCTGATTATTCATTGGAAGGACTGATGCTGAAGTTGAAGCTCCAATATTTTGGCCACCTGATGCAAAGAGCCAACTCATTGGAAAAGACCCTGATGCTGGAAAAGATGGAGGGCAGGAGGAGAAGGGGAGACAGAGGCTGAGATGGTTGGATGGCATCACTGACTCAATGCACATGAGTTTGAGCAAACTCCGAGAGATAATGAAGGACAGGGAAGCCTGGTGTGCTGCAGTCCATGGGGTCACAAAGAGTCAGACACGACTGAGAGACTGAACACAACAAATGAAAAAAAAAAAAAAGAATGGGTTTCTTCAGAGTGAAGTAAGAGAATCTTGTGGTTCCGATTTTGTGACAGTTCTTTCAGCAGTGTCCAAGAGCATTTTTATATACATCCTGAAAGATTTGGAGTGTGTATTCAGGATACGTCTGAGGGATACAGACGGTTGAGAGTGAGAGATCAATGTGAGTAGTCAAGCATAATGTCACTACCTGTAAGAAAAGCTCAGAGCACGGTATTAATAAGACCAATGTCATGCTCAGAAGAAATGTATCATCTTTCTGGATGTCACCTTTCTGTGACAGGATTACCACTTAAACTCAAAACTTTGAATTAATAAAAAGAAAGGTAATTTTCTTACTGCTAAATTGACAGTGGTTTTTCTGGAATTAATCTCCAGTAAACTCAATAAAAATTCTTATTCTAAATAATCTTTCATCTGAGCAGTCACCCCAAGTTGGTCAGATTATTTAAAATACATGTATGATGAAAAGTGTGACTTAACGAAAACTCTAGTTATTCCAATAAGTTTTGCCTGTGCATGGCAGGGTTATGCTGACTTACGGTGCTTAACTCACCCCTGGTCATAGGGTTATTGGGTTTTCTAAAGCATCCTCTGACCTTATTTGTTGAACTTTCTGGCAGATGTGCACGGTCTCTTGTATGAGTCCTCTAAACCCTCTGTAGGGTTGTGTGTCCGAATCTGTGTTAAGTGTGTGCCTTTTCATACTCAAGAGACACAAGTTTGATCCCTGGGTCAGAAAGATCCCCTGGAGTAGGAAATGGCACCCCACTCCAGTGTTCTTGCCTGGAGAGCTCCATGGCAGAGGAGCCTGGCGGGCTACAGTCCATGGGGCGGCAAAGAGCCAGATATGACTGAGCAACTGAGCACATCCAAAGTCATAATATTTTTAACTTGTGAGGAAAAAAGTATTTTCATTGATTAGGTTTGGTTTCAAGTGTTAATCGCAGAAAGATGAGTGACAAGGAAAATGTAACATTGAGAAGAAATATTATTCAACCCTGTGCTGGTTGCATGAACCTGAATGACTGTCCGGTTAAGGAGGAAGGCGGTCACATCGCGCCTCCTGCTGGGCGGTGAGTGCACTCCAGTCTAGGCTAGACACGTGCGTTACAATCTCAGCATGGACACTCACAGAGAGGAACATTTTAAAGAACATTATTCAGCTACTTAATTTGAAAGAGATACCAGAATGCCTACCTTCCACAACAGTCACATTGTTGTGAAGATTTATGCACTTTGCCTGGTTTGACGATTTCATAGTTTACACCAGTTCTCCCCACAGGTGTCTTGTGTCCACGGGTGTAGGGCACGTGAAGGTTCTCAGTGAGCATGTGCTTTTCTTCCAGTGCTGCCATGTCAGTGAGAATCCTTTATGGAGCTTGAATCATTCTTAATAAACGAAGAAGCCACATCTTCTGATGTATTTTACTTACAATTCTGTCTACAGCCTTTGCTGGCTGAATAAACAGCAAAGCACAGGAAGAGCTAGGTTCTAGAGAATTACTAAGAAGGGACAAAACACTATTCTTACCTTTAGGGAGCTTATAAGCAAATGGTCTATAACTCTACACACACCAGAAGGTACAAATACATAAATCCAAAGCTAAGTCTATGGGAAGAGTGGATGAGGAATGTGGGATCAAAAGGTAAGCAGTGGGGACGGTGGTTTCTGGACTCACATGAGCCAGCCCCTGGCTGAATTTTGCTTCAGACTTAGATGTTTTTAATTGTCTCAGGAATACTGTTGATACCATGTTTTTCTGAACATTAAAAAAAGTCAACCCCAAACACATTATATAAAGGAATACTCTTATGTGAAAGGATGTGTCATGAAGTTCTTGGGCCTGGAGTTGCTTATTAAGTACGTACAGCATAGGCTTCAGCCTGTGTGGCTTCAATCATAATACAAGTTTATAGACCACTGATAGAGAGTTTGGTTTGAGTTTCTGAGAGTCACTCTGGGTACAGGATTCACTTTTTCCCCATTATGTTTCCAATCATGCTGCCAGACTAATCTTTCCTAAAATGCATGCCTCTTCATTACTCAAAACTCTTAAAGGATAAAGTTGAAATATCCTAATATAGAATTTAACAACATTTATAATGTTTCCAACTTGTGTTCCTACCTTTTCATATGGGTCCCCACTAGTCTCCTAACATCCCACCATATTGGGCTGTCTGCTGAGTTCCAAAAATCCTATATTATCAAGTATGTCAGGCTTCTGTATTACCATATATATTTACTTTTTACTTTTATTGTTTTCAATACTGACATGTTTGAGAATCACTGCAGTTCTTGGAGTAGGTTTCCTTCCCCATTACCATCCTAATTCGTATGTTACCTCATATAACATTTTCTTCAAAGTTTGCTGTACTCAAAATTCCATCCTTGAGTTATTCATTGCTTTTATTGTACAACCGACTCTGTACACATCACATTATGTTAAAGCTATGTGTCTACCTTGCCCTTAAAAGAAAGGATCACAGTCCTATTTTCAAAGTTCCAGCACAGAAAGTAGTAGCTAACATACCAATAGAAACTGTAATGAAGTGACAGTTGTGTCCATGAGCTACAATTTTCTAAGAAAAACACCCAAGGATCTCTCTCAAAGGATTTTGAGTAATCCTTGAACATTGGGTTTCTTCAAGGTGACTGATTACAAGTAGCCTTTCAAAGTAGATATTTAGTGAATCATCATATTACCCAAATTACTCTCATAAGTTTTTCAAACGGTTATAATCTCTTTCATTGTATGAATATGTGAGAGAGATATACAGGAAAATTTGGAGAGCATTCTTGCAATGATAGTAAAATAGTCCCACATCAAGAGCAAACAGGCTAAAGTTAAATAGAAACAGAGGTAGACAAGTGAAGATTAAAAAAAAAAAAAAAACTGAGTCACACAAATTTAAGAGCCAAGAAAAGTCCTGAAAGATCTAGGGATTGTCTTTAAATACAAGTTGCTAGTGAATCATCAGTGGAGAGTTTCTATCATGCTAAACTACAACAAGGAGATACTCAAATTATATTTAGGAGAAAACTTCCCAATATTGAAGGCTGTTAAGTGATAGCAATTACAAAGTCAATTCATAAGTCAAGAAAAAACTACTAACCAGTACATTAGAGTCCTGAATGCAGTTACCTCCATAACATATTGCCAGATCACGACAAAAGAACAGTAATATCATCTGACCTACTATAAAAAATAAGGAGGATGAAAATTTTAAGAAATGCTTTTCCCAAGAGGGGTAAAAACAGAAATCTAAAGAGTTTCAATGATGGGAAACCTTACTAATGATCTTGGAAGTTTTTACTAGTAATGAGTACAATGCCATTTGTATCTAAGTCACTGCTTTCTGGGAAAATGAAGAGGTACATCCTAATGTATCTCTCATCATAGTTTGCTCATGAAGTTCAAATTATTTCAATACTCTTGAAACATCTACATCACCAAGTCTTCTTGACATCATTGCTTGTGTCTAAATTTAAATATTATGTTCAAAATGTTCTACACTGATTTACTGATGAACACTAATGAAAAAAAGACAAGACACTTTGCATCACAGTTTAAAATGTGCAAGGAAATTAGTTCGGATAAATATTTATTTTCACATAACATGTCTTAGTTGTGAAAAACACAATATCCTAGTCACATTTACACATTACTTAAACTTTGCAATAAATTACATTCAAGGTATTCAATAATTTTGACCAGGAATCTGAAATTAGGAGGAAATATATAACACTATGCTTTTCTTATATTTTATATGATTTCAAAATATTAAGATCAACATAGGGATAGCATTAAAATTCACACAAGAACAAAATGACTATAAAAGTACTCAGAAATACATAATTTCACTGGATATGAGTGCTTATTCAAATAGGTGATCATGTGAAGATTTTCATTCACTATGATCATCTTAAACAGAATAGTCATTAATATATTAAAGCACTAGAAGGCTGCTTTGGGGACTGACCGACATGTACAGCTAGTCTAACTCATAAAACAACGGGAATGTTTACATCTAGTGTCTGTATTATAAAATACACAAAGGCAATGCATTTGGAATGGAAAGTTTCTGTAGTTTTTCCTTGGCGTTTATAAACACAGACTTTATTAACTACAAACTCTTCTTATATTTTTTAGGCTTATGCTTCATTGAAGAAATGGCTCCTTGAAAAATTGTAAGGGGAATTTACAGAAGGTATCAAAATGTTGAACCTAGTGGAGGCCCTGTTGTTCATTTCCTTCATAAGCTTAATCACAAGAGGATTTGTGTTTTTTTTTTCACTTTCATGTACATTTATACTCAGAATATTTATAAATAGTTTGTAAAAGCCACAAGGCTCTGAATTATTGTAAAACTAGACACTGAAGATTATAAGGTTGATGATCATTGGTAATTCTTAAGAAGCAAGAGCACTATGAGATTTCATCTTTATTAATTCACATTACTCAAAAATTCTATACTTTTCTTCCTCTTGTATAAACTTAGTAAAGATGAATTATTTCATATAGACTGAAATATCTATAGAAGCTTCTCAAACAGAATCTGATATTTTCATTTAAAAGATTATTTTTCTACAACATGCATTTAGTTAAGAAATGGAAAAGAGCTCTGCAGAAAACAAAAGACAATTGGAGACCATCAGTCTAACATTAGAACATGATTCAGAAGCAGCATTAAGCAGTCTATGACCTTTAGCAGTGGAATAAATGTACAGGAGTGGAATTTCACATACAGTGACTCACCATGTGGCATTCCATAAGTATGTATATAATAGGCTTATTTGGAAAAGACTTGTCAATGGGAGATAAATTTAACAGTATATTTCTGATAAAGATTTATATTGAAAATCTCACAAAACCTACAAAGTTTTTCTAAAGCATTTCATACAAGCCTAGTATCTGATCATGTAATCAAAACTTGAATATTAAGCAAATACTACTTGGTTCTTTGCATTAGTATCTGATTCTTTTAAACAAGTTGTGAATAGGTTTCCATATATATTTTTCAAAATGACTTTAAGTTTTAGTTACATATAAATTCTTAAGTATTAAATATCATATTAAATCAAGGAAATGCATAAATACAATTATTAAAAATGCTTTCAAACTAACTTTTTGATTTGGGTATTTTGAAATAAGTCACTAATGCTAAGCTATAAAAAATAAAAAGAAGTAAGACTACCTTCCAAAATTCTTCTGAATGAAATTATCAGGTATCTTCAGGTCCCTAAGTAGGAAAATACAAACTAGGTAAATATGACTTATCTCTTTAAGAAAGCTATTGCTCTCGTAAAACTGACAATGAGAATCTAGTGTTTACAAATGTCTAAAATACAGCAAGGAACACAGAGATTCTTGCATTAGCTTTTGTATATGCTCACAAGGGTGTCTCACTGTTCAGAAGTTTAAACACAGTAATGAAACAAGTATTGCACTACTTACAGTATGAAGGTGGATTTGAGATGAAAGACAGAATTTATAATACATGATCAAAACGGTTTTATGAATAATTGTGGCACTCTTCTCTTATATATGTAAAAAATAAACTGAAGATCAGTCATAGACAAGTCTCCCTGTCAACACCTTTCCCTGAGTCAGCTTTCTTCTCTTTTCGGCTTTCAATGCTACAGGGGAAAAAGGAGAAATGTATTACTTCAATCCAGTGAGGCCCCTGGGAGACCTCATTCAGACACAAAACCCATCAATTTCAATGACCACAAGGGCCCTTAGGAATTGCTTTTTCATGCTGTGAAGCATCCATAGATAGCAACGATTAAAATCCTCTGCACTCAGTGAGGTAGAAACCCAGAACTGCAGAAAAAGGGAAATTCAAAAAACAGAAACTAAAAAACAAAACCAGACATTTTAAAAACAGCCCCCAAAGCATGCCAGATTAATACCATGGTCCTCATTTGGCCAAATGAATCATTGATGATTGTCGCAAATGCCAGTCATGCCCCTCCCTGTCTTAAGATAGCACTGTACGATGAATGACATAAACAAGATGTCGCAGTAGGTATTTCTGGGCCCTGCTGCAAGTGGTGCATCCTTTGTGAACAGACTGGAGTCTGATCTTGCGTGAGAACTTCATTGTTGTCAGGGGAACAGGCATGCCTCCGCTGGTCTGAAGGACCCGGTCACCCCGCACACTGCCCTCCAAACACCCATGCCATCTCCTCACAAACTCCTCCTGTCCATTAGAGGAATCATGTTTCACCTCACTCCTTTTGGAACAAACCCATTCCCAAGTGGCTTCTGTTTTAACTATTCTCCAATTAACTTTATCAATGGGCAACCTGGTAATGTGACACTCTCATTTTTTAAAAAAATATTTTTCCAATACACACTTTACCTAATCTCAAGTTGACAGTTTTCATGCAAAATTCAAATAACGTGCTGACACACAGGAAGCTCACACCAAGAGCACATGCTCCAGAGGGCAGCTCGGCTCCTTCCCAACCACGTGCAAAACAGGCGAGCCCCACACTGAGGCCTCTCCCCGCCTCTCCTGCTGCTGACTCGAGGGCAACCCACAGTCGGCCTTTGGGTCCCTCAGCTGCAAGAACCCATACACTTTTAGTGCTCATTTTGGCTCAATATAACTATGAAATGGTTGATGGTGGGGAAACCCTTGGTTTTATATAACTCTCCTCCAAGTAAAAAAGTGACAGTTAAAACCCCCTTTCTCCTACGGGGCTTCCTGTGCAGCTTTCTTAGTGGTCAATAACTTAAGACACATTTTAAGAATGTGTTTTTTAAATTGTTTTTTCCTCCAATTCAAGCTAGAAACAGCCCTTCTCAGTTGTCACCACCACCCGGCGCCATCAGGTAAGAAGTGCTGGAGCTTCTGCCATCTGTGGCACGCTGCCAGCGCTGAGAGCTGGTGTGAGCGGGTGTCTATGGCACCCGGGTTTGTGCCTGCCACACTTCACAGCACACGCTCCTTACAGGTCAGAGCAAAGCAACTTTTTCTCTTTTCTTTTCTCCTTCCATGAGAAAAGATGACAGTGTGCACATGATGTGTTGAGAGGCTTAACTCTGTATTTTTAACTCCTCTATCTGCATGACTCACTTTCTTCTACTTTAAGTTCCTTTCAGATGACAAGTGTCTGCTACCCTACTTTCCAAATTAACTTTTCCCTGGGTACTACCTGACTCCCAGTCTCTTCTGGAAAACAAAGCCAATGAAAAGGGGCAGCACAGAGCAGTGGAGGAAGCCCTGGGCTTAGAGTCAGATGATGACATTCAGTTTGGGAAGCAAAGAAGGAGCTATGTGACCTTGGACTAGTTATTTAATTTATCTGGGACTTGGTTTCCTCATCTGTCAATTAGTTTTGGACTAAATGGCCTCTCATTTTCTTGCACCTTGAATACCAGAATCCTGAGGCTAATAGTCTCAATTCCAGTGAGCTCTATCTTTTGAAAGATAGAAAAGCACATTCTATCTGATGAAAATTTTAAAACTTGCTCAAGACTTTCATGAAAAATATTATTGACTTGAATCTTCTTAGTGCATGGCTATTACTCTATTCCTTGCTACATCATTTTCAGGATGCCAACCAATTCTAAACTTCCATTGTAACAAATACATTAGATGTATGTATTAAATTTATATCATATCTATTACATGCTACCACAATAAACACATATTGCATATCTATTATATACCAGGTACTCTATAAGGACCAGGGGACACAAGATGGATGAGACGAAACATAAGGAAGTCATATTTCAAGAGAGGGCAAAACATGACCCACTACCTTCATGCTGCCAGGCAAGCTATGAAACTGCTATTTGTCAATGACACCATAATAGCTGATATACACAACGTTTACCAAGCAGTCATGAGAGGGCTGAGGCCTAGCAAAACAGCGTGAAGAAACATCCAGCACAGAGCGGGGTGGGTGGAGGGACAGAGGAAAGCAGCGAGAGAGTCCCTAGACCCCGCTTCTGCCACCAAAACAAAACCAAGTGCTGCCAGGTACCCGCCCAAGAAATGCTGCTCTTGGGTGTCAGTTTATCAAAGCAGTTGCCCACCTACTCTGAGTCAATACGGTTTTTAATGGGACCGGTTTTCACCAGTTCATTTAAATAAGCTGTGGAGGAGCTTGTCACAGGTTTGTATAGCGCTATTGAACTAGGATCAGATTAAACACCCCACAGATGTGGTAGAGCCCACAGTCAGTTCTTGGATACTTCTTTCAGTTAAACTGGATGAATATTTTTAGACAAGTAAAGTAAACGAAATAATGGAGAAAATATAACCGCTATATTCTGCCACTCAGAAGAAGGCACCTGGGCTTCTCTGATAGGCAGTAGGGCCTATAGCGGGGGCAGGAGGGAGACAACTAGGGCTGGGGAGTCAGAGACACTGGGAAGCCGGCTTAGGTCTCGAGAGTCAGACCCTGGGAAGCTGGCCTTTAGGGCTTTTCTTGCGGGTGGATACTCCAGCAGGTATAGCATTTCTACAGTTCCTAGTCGTCAAACTGCAGTGCCTCCAACAGATACCAAGAGAGAGCAGTGGCTTTGGGAGAGTGCTGCTGTTACTAGTATTGGTAGTTTTAGGATTTCTAG
This sequence comes from Bos indicus x Bos taurus, assembly GCF_003369695.1. Lineage (NCBI taxonomy): Eukaryota > Metazoa > Chordata > Mammalia > Artiodactyla > Bovidae > Bos > Bos indicus x Bos taurus. The sequence goes on from NC_040077.1 coordinate 34,346,361, forward strand.
AAGCCACACTCTTTCTGCCAGTTTCCACCATTACGAAGACATTAATCACTAACCAATAGACATTTTATCACATGGAAAGCTACAGATTTTTATCACATTTAAAGGTAAAGAAAACTGGGCACACTTTCATTCCACAATAGTTTGAATCTTATGCTAGTGGGAACATATGTTCAAAGAATATGAAAAAAAAGTGGTTAGATGAAAATATAAAGGATGATCTATTTAAAATTGGATCTGCTTTTAAGCATGGTACATTGTTCACTGGAATTAATCTACTGTGAGAAGTAATCTGACATAGATATTTTAAACAATTGAATTTTTCTGGTGAAAAGCATCACATGACATTTACTTTAAGGAGTACCTAAAATATCATGACATAAAACTGCTGCTTGAACCAAAGGAAAATAGGGAAAGCATTTTCATCTATATTGCAGGAAGAAAAGCAATCTCTAAATTTGATTGCCTCAAATTTCCCACATATTCTCATGCCTGGAATTTTATTTTGAGCTCATAAACTCGGGGTTCACATTTTTAAAAATCAGAAAAATGCCATATTTTTAATGAGAAAGGGTCCCCAAGCATATATTTCAATATCTTTGAGAAACTACCCTTCTCATGACTCTGATTTTCTTCCAAGACTTCTAGCAAAACAGAGTTACTGTGAGGATGACTCTATAAGACTGCAGCAGGGATCTTTGGGAAAGGAAGATCAAGCATGGCTTAGAATAAAATATTACTTCCACTTGAGCCAAGCGAAGAAATACATGAAGATTTTAAAGCCCTGTTAAAAGACAGAAAATATCAACCAGAAGTCTTTGAAAGAGCCTTTCAAGTAATTTTTGGAACAAGTGTTGGAGGTATCTGAAGGAGGGAAAGAGAGGGAGATGGGGAGAAAGCAAGAGAAAGAGGGAGAGGGAGAGAGAGAACTGGAAGTAATCCCCAGCTTTATGGGGTGAAGACCCCTAGGCTCTCTGCACATCCACTGCTGTTTGACATAGAACACTGAAGCAGCATGCCATTTTGGGGTGACAAAAAACCAGCAGCAAGAGATAGTCTCTAAGTTTAATATTGCTTCTTCTTCTAACCCATGCTTCCAAATAATTCTCATGAAGATAAAGCTTGCAGTTTTGGAGGCATGTTAAATGGAAGCTCTCAGCTTTACAATTTCTTAATTCAAGGGATAAATTTTCTTTTTCCAATATAGAACTCTGATGTTATTACAAAATACAGTTCTATAAGATTTATTGATTTATATACAATGCATTTGTATAAGTCACGTGCAGAAAAAAAAGTACTCAAGTTGCAAACCCTCTTAAAGAGCTGAGGAGTTATAGGAACACTGTAAACAGTCTGATACTGGACCTAAGCCCAAGACTCTCCATGCCTTTTGCCTCCCCAAAACTCACACAAAGAACATGGGCTGATCAGGTTTCTAGAAGACACCACTTAACAAAAGGAAATGCAACCAAGGAATAGGTTTGAGGGAAAGGGTCTTACCTTTGGGAAATCAGCTTCTAGAGTGATTAGGAAGGGGAGCTTATGACAAAAACGTAATATAAAAAATTAAGTAGAAAAAGTTAATTTAAGGTCATAAAAATAAAGGAAATTAATAATTAAACACTGTTCCAAATCCCTGTCTCTCTTAATAAGAAATATTAGCATAACACAGAGATTTTTCTTCAGATCAACATCTAAGAAGACAAGATGGTTTGAACTCTTATTTATAAATTCTGGAAAATGCATTTTGGAAATCCTGTGATGACTCTTGGTATTTAAGAACACATTCTTCCCACCTCATGCATTTAAAACTGTCATCTACAGCTATAGCAGTTGTATGTAATGTTTGCATACAGAGAAGAAAAATGCATAAAACTTTCTGGAGCTGAAAGTTTTGGGGTAAAAAGGTTAGGGAAGATTTTTCAGGGCTGGAATAAGGGACTGGAAATAAACTAAATACAAAATTACCATTGCAGGTGCCATATGGGTTTTAAAAAGAACAACAGGAGAATGCAAAGTATGGTCAGACATCTAAGGGGGTCCTAAGAAGTGGATGATGAAGGAATACACTAAATCCTACTGTCAAAGAGCAGGCCAAAATGAATGTCCAAAAGTGTCCTGCACTGAAACTCATTTATACCCCGCTTCTCCCCACTGTCATAGTTTTGGAGTGAGCTTTTAATTTGAAAGGGGGATACTGAAAACATACCAACAAATGGGATCCTTGTGATTTCTAACCTCTTTTTAATTTTCTGAAATATTTTAGAACTAAGTTAAATGGAAACCAATACTATTCTTTTGCTCATGGAGTCATGTCATTAAATGACTGGGTTCAGTACAAATTCACATTATTTTAGATTTCAAACCTTTTAGAAGGAAAGCTTGACTCCTTATCTTTTGAGTTATCGGCAGTAATCAGAAGGTTCCTCCACAAGGCAGTCTTTGACATTTCATCAGAAATATTGATCACAGATGGATCATCTCTAGATAGGAGTTTACCCAAAATGAGATAATAAACATTAAATAAGAAACTGCAGTTATCTATCCATAGACACTAAATATAGGACAGTATTATGCCTCTGTACAGAATTTTTGATAATTAAAAATTCAGTATTATTAATAATTGTTCTCTCCAAACAATTTCACAACTATGAAAAATAAAAATCTAAATGAAAGATTCTAGTTATACAGAAACTGGTTTGGGGTACAGTTTTCCTAATTCTTTCCCAATGACGGAGTTTAGGTTCTGCATGTTCAGTGCTGGGCCTCTTGTCCCTATATTCATAGCCCAGCATAGCACTTCACCCCTCTGCTCAGACTCCACAGTGGCTCCCATCCACTCAAAGTAAAAGCCCGGTGGGTGGGCTCTAAGGCTCTGTCCCCTTGCTTGCTTCCCCTGCAGCTTTACCTTCTGCTATTACTCCCCTCATCTTTCCTCTCCAGCTACAGTGAAATGCCTCCTGATTGTCCTGGGACCCCACAGGCTTGCTGCTCCCTCAGAGTCTTGTACTTCTCTTCCTCTGCCTATAATGTTCCTTTACATGGTATGGGTTTGGCTGAAAATGTGTTAGGGCTTTTCCATAATTTAAGGAAAAACCCAAGCAAACATTTTTGCCAACCAAATATAAATAACCCTTTCCATTCTTAGTTCAAATGTCACCTGCTCCAATAGGCCTTTGTTGATTGCTTTATTTAAAATTTCTGTTTCCATCTCCCCATAGCAACTTCATCCCTCTTTCTGCCTTGTGTTTTTGTTTCATTTTTCACCATTTGAAATATATACTATATTATTTGTTCATTTATGTATTTTCTGTCTCCCCCACCTCTATTCTACTTGAATGCAAGCTTCATGAGAACAAGGATTCGTGAACATTGGTCCTCTGCTGTTTCGCCATGACCCAGACAAAGTCTGACATTTGGTATCCACTCAACAAATATTTTATTCAGTGGCTGGGGGAGCCTGTAATATAAGGGCCTGTAATTATGCTGGATGCATTTTTTTACGTTTTAAAACTGCACCAATTATAAGTCCATTTAGAACTCTCTAAAACATTCCCAGGGCCAGAAAGGCAACCAAATATCAACAGAGATAAAACACAGGCCAAGCCAAAGAAAGTGTCACTGTGGGAGAAATCAGTACTCTTTTCTACCACAGGTAAAAATGATACTTTGCTATGGAAAAAGTCATGTTCTACAGAAATCCTAAACTGAACTCTCATACCCCTCACTGTGGACATTCACAAGAGGGCAACAAATTAAATTTTTAAGAGAAACACTACGAGTCTGGAGCAAAACAGTTCTCACAGACTCCTTCCTTCCTAATCTGGACATCCTAATCTGTGTTCCTTAATATGTCTCATTAATTCAGCCCTTGATAACAAAGAATGAGATCAACTAGTTTCCAAAAGAGTCATGGAGAATACAAGTTTTTCATAACATTATGTGAAAAAGAGTCTTGTGAACAAAAGAGTTTAAAAAATGCTAGCTACAACAAAGTTAAACTTTTTTTAAAAATGCCACTACTAGTTAAGATTCTTTAACATGCCAATATGCATTGTGAATCTCTAAACTGGAATGTGGTAGAGAACATTTTTCAGACTTATTAAACCACAAAATCCTTTTAAGAGGGGTACCACAGGAAACTAGGCAGATTTCTATAGAATACAGTTGAGAATATGCTGATTCAACTAAACAGTCAACAGGATTTTAAAACTTGAATATTATTTTAAAAAAGAAAGATAAAGGGAAAAATGTCCTCTGTACTTATGCTCACTCTTAAGTGGTAGATGATAATTGTATTTTTTATATCTAGGAAATATGATCTTACAGTCAGACCCTGAAGATCCACTCCTATTTTTTTAATGCTATGAAAATTTCCTCCTTAGTCAAAAGCCTTCTATGCTTTTTTCTTGGCATGGCCCTAAATTATCCTTAAGCACTTTGGGATCATATATATATAATTTTTTGCCAAATACTTTCAAACGTTTTTATTATAACTTAGAGGAGTTTGCTTTTTTTGCTATGTCTCTGCACATGAAGAAGATTAGCATATTTTGGAGAGTTACATAAATATTTCCTAAAATTACTAGTATAACTGAATCCTTCAATTCAGGAAATAGATTATCTCTTTGGAAGTGTCTTTCAGTAGGGGTAAATCCTATGTTTTTCCCAGAGTTCAAACATTTACAAGTGATGGCTTTAGTGAATACCTAACTCATTTATTCCAGAATTGAATACTGATCTGTCTTCAGGTGCTACTTTAAGAGAATATGAAAGAACTTTCATGCTTATTATAAAATACGAGACCTAAGAGAACAGTTTCCCACCTCACTTCATTTTAAGCTACTTAGCCAGAGTCACGCGGCTTCTGGTGGCAAAACTGGGGCAGGATAATCTAACACCCAGTTTCAGTTCTTTCCACTCTAACAACTTCAACAAACCTCAGTAGGAATCCACACACATGAAATTCTCAAGTAGCATATATAACAACATATTACATTACTCCAGTTGGTATGTTTTTACATTTATATCTTACCTATAGTGCCCTTCCAGTGGGAGCTGTACTGTGCCTTCATCTTCCATAGCTAGCATACTTTGTTCTTCCTGGAAAGACAAATGTAAAATATACAATGTGAATCTGATGAGCCTCCATTTTACATTAAAGGAGAAACAGAAATTAATATTTCACTATCTCATTAATCTCAGAATCTTCCACTTTGTTTGCATTTATTAATGCTAGCACAGGTCCTTCCAATAAAGTATCAGCTACCAAGAACAGAAGTAATTAATGAGAGTCTCATACCACAAAGCAATTTAAATGCTAACAACAATCTCCTTCATGTCATTCAATATAAAATATGGTTAATTTCCAAGCAGATTAAAACAAAAATCTAAATTTTACAAGGACAAATGTACTGGTAATCATTTTCATTATTGTAAAGTTGAAATTACATTCCCAGAATGCTCTATTAGAAAGCAAAAGAGACATATTTAATAGAGCAGTGGTTCTCAAACTTTCGTTTACACCAGAATCATCTGGAAGGTTTATTAAACATATAGATTACTGGGCTGTACCTCAAGTCTGATTCAGTCGATTTGGAATAGGGCCTAAGTACACATCTTGGGTGATGCTGATTATGCTGGTCTGAAGACCACACTGAGAACCATTGCTCTAGAGACTTGGTAACAGACAGTAGAAGATATCTCCCTGAATGGACCAGAACACAGGAGTACTTTCCACTTAAGACTCATTATACGTTTTTGTTTTAGGCCTCAGATTTCTTCTTTAATGCAATATTCCACCCTTCTCCAAAGGGTAGAAATGTTTCATAAATTCATTTCTTCATTTATAAAGTCCATACAGTCAAAGTTATAGTTTTTCTAGTAGTCACGTACGGATGTGAGAGTTGGACCATAAAGAAGGCTGAGTGCCAAAAAACTGATGCTTTCAAACTGTGGTGCTGGAAAAGACTCTTGAGAGTCCCTTGGACAGCAAGGAGACCAAATCAGTTAATCCTAAAGGAAATCAACCCTGAATATTCATTGGAAGGACTGATGCTGAAGCTGAAGCTCTGATACCTTGGCCACCTGATAAGAAGAGCTGACTCACTGGAAAAGACCCTGATGCTGGGAAAGACTGAACGTAAAAGAAGAAGAAGGCAGCAGAGGATGAGATGGTTGGATGGCATCACAGACTCAATGGACATGAGTTTGAGCAAACTCCAAAAGATAGTGAGGGACAGGGAAGCCTGGTGTGCTGAAGTTCATAGGGTCACAAAGAGTCAGACATAACTTAGCAATTGAACAACAAACGTTTTAAAAGTATATCTTTGGGATGAAGATAAACTTATGTAGCATGAAACACCCTAGTTTAATTTACAATAATGTTATCATTAGCCTTTTTCCATGTACCAAAAATTAAATGTAGTTTCTACAGATTATAGCTCCTATTTCATGCATTTATTTTCAAATGGGTCAATTAGGAATGTTCAAGTTTAGAAAACTATTTGGGGCCATTTAAAACTGTTAGAATTATTGGCCCTAACTCGAGAAATGAAATTTTAAGTTGTGGAGAGATAAAGAGCTAGGTCATTTTCCTGACCAAATGGGAACTGAAGAGAGAAAAAAAGAAAGGCCCTGGAGGGTCATCGCTTTCCCTCTTTCAGTAGCTTAGCAGAAGCTAGGCTGGTCTAAATCAGCTTTGGTTGATGTCATTTTTCCTGGCATACAAGACTATTCCCTAGGGTCCTCAACTTGCATACAGCCTAGTCTGAAGAACCACTGCCATATTTATTGATACTTAAAGAAATGGTGTTTTCTACCTCCTCTTCAGCTAGCCTACGAATTTATGAGGCAATGTGGTGGCAGGTCTTGTTTTCTCTCTTGAAATGCTCTCTGTACAGATCTAACCTGTGACCAGGCAGGCTCCCCTCTGCTGAGCCCTCAGCCTCTGCTGAGGCCTTAGCCCTAAGGCCTTAGGCCTTAGAATACTTCTGCCCAACCTATGCTATGTAATAAAGGAGAGGTCAGGGGACTGTATGGGATCTGCTATTTCTCTGCTTAGAAGCTACCCTCCCAACCAACCCAGTGTTATATCTGTAGTCTGTGATACTATTGACATGTAGCTGTTATCCCTTTGCATTATGGGAATTTATTCTATTCTCTTTCTCTGTTACATTTCAAGGAAAATTTTCCTTTGAAGACCTCTCAGATATATATTATTTCTTATGTATTATGCCTGTTTCTCATGTTACGTGGAGGAACATACTCAAAGTGAGTAGACAGTATCATTGGTTTGAGTTATGTATTTAAGCACTTGTGCAGAGCTAATCTGTAGTCTAAAATGACCCACACCTTGCAAATGGATTAGTTTCTATATATGGAAATGATACATGGACCATATTAATTTATATGCACACCACTGAGGCCATGGGTAGAACACATTTATCCTTTCAGGAATAAAAGGTTACTTTTTCTATAGAAAAGGTTATCTTAATGCACATGTGAAAGTGAAAGTTGCTCAGTCGTGTCCGACTCTTTGTGACTCCATGGACTATACGGTCCATGGAATTCTCCAGGCCAGAATACTGGAGTGGGTAGTCTTTCCCTTCTCCAGGGGATCTTCCCAAGCCAGGGATCAAACCCAAGTTTCCCACATTGCGGGCAGATTCTTTCCCAGCTGAGACACAAGAGAAGCTCAAGAACACTGGAGTGGGTAGCCTATCCCTTCTCCAGCAGATCTTCATGACCCAGGAATCGAACTGGGGTCTCCTGCATTGCAGGCGGATTCTTTACCAACTGAGCTATCAGGGAAGCCCTGATGATGCACATGGAGGGACATAGAGAGAAAATAATCAGCAATCCCCAATGCTGTTTAAGTAAAACCAATAGAAGCAAAATGTAATTCTTTTCTTGGTTGTCCACTGAAAGGTAAGATTGGTATGTAGTATCTTTTCTGACCAACTCATAATAAAATGTAGAGAAGCCAGGTAGAAAGGTTTAATAAAGAGTAAAAATTGGGGGGAAAAAAAAGAACTGAAGAGAACAACGGTGCCATCAATGCCTGGATTACCTGGCAGCAGAAAACGAAGGCTCAAGATTCAATCTAACAGCAAAAAATTGGATCAAAGCTTTGGGAACAATTTTGTTTTTTTCCTCAGATGATTTTCCACTTTTCTCTCAAATTACTTTCAATAATTATTTTGCACTCTGTGGCTTGTTAGCATGTGTGGGCTTTATACTAGTCATAATTCTATCCAAACAAAAACTCATCACCTCTAAAGATAGCATTTCCAAGCCATGCTTATCTGAAGAGAAGGGTGGCGGAGCAGCCGCTGCCTTCAGTGCCAGAAGGAAGCTGGGTGGGCCCCAGAGCTTGGGGATAGAGGGCCGGCTGCATCCCAGGCAGCTCTGTGAGGAAGCCAAAAATTGAGACTTTCTGGGGAGGAGCAGTCAAATCAGGCACTAGCCGTCACGACAATCACAACCTCTTTTATCTCCATGATACAAGGAAAGAGAGAGAAAGCAAAAAGCTTACTGGGTATCCTTAACTTTGTTAGTCTGAAATATCCTAAAATGAGTTCCATTCAGCATTTCATTTACACAGTGTCCATCAAAAATCTGCTGAGTTCTACAAGGATGATGATCAAAGTTTACCAAAGAGCACTTGAGGGGGTTTTGCCAATTTGACTACAGGAATGTTCACAGTCTGACTTGAGAACACCAACTTTTCATTCAGATAGCCAAATGTTCTGATATTAAACAAGTGAAGGACAGTTGATTCTATATCCAGGAAAAAGCAGAAATACAGAGGCTTAAAAATGAATCTCTTCAACAGCACTCAAACATTTACTGGGTATGAATCATGTGCTAAGCACGCAGTGAATAAAAAGAATAATTCAGGAGCTATTCATGAATCCAATAAGCAAATACATATTAAGCATGATTTCATGACAGGTTTTATGCTAGGTACTGGGCATACAACAATGAAAATAGAGTCATAAACCTTACTCTTAGAGGACAAGAAGGATCACTGTAAAAAGAATAGAACAAGAGGCAGTGGTATCTGGGCCAGTCTCATTTGATCAGTTTGGTAATAGAAAGGAAGAAATTTAAGTAGGAAGAAACAAGGTAATAAAAGGTAGGAATAAATAAGACATGTTTTCACAATAACGAACAACTAGCCTGGCTGGGGCAAAAGGCCTGTGCTAAGTAGAAAAGGAAATTAAAATCAGACGTAAATTGTGGTATGTTTTGATGATGGATTTACATATAAAGTTAGATAATGAATCTGATGGAGAAGACAATGGCACCCCACTCCAGTACTTTGCCTGGAAAATCCCATGGACAGAGGTGCCTGGTAGGCTGTAGTCCATGGGGTCGCTAAGAGTCGGACACAATTGAGCGACTTCACTTTCAATTTTCACTTTCATGCATTGGAGAAGGAAATGGCAACCCACTCCGGTGTTCTTGTCTGGAGAATCCCAGGGACGGGGGAGCCTGGTGTCTGCCGTCTATGGGGTCGCACAGAGTTGGACACGACTGAGGTGACTTAGCAACAGCAGCATGAATCTGAATTACGGTTTGTGATAGTGTGAAAAATACAATTCATATATTATGATATCTAACAAATGCTCTACCTTTAGTGAAACAGATAGCATTCTTCATGTAAAGTCTGTATCTATGGAGGAGTCCTCAAACAGCTCAAAGTACAAACAACAGCAGCACAGAGCCAATGTTCACAAAGGTGTCTAGAGTATTAAACATTCAGCAATTTTAAAATGGAAGGAAATTCAGAAATCAAGTTCAACCCCTTTAATTTCATGCAAGAGAACATGAAATGCAACAGAACGCATGAAGTGCCTGAGCATCTCCTTCCTCATTACTAATAGGATAGATAATGCTGCAAACATCACACACACACACACACACACACACACACACACACACCCCTAGAATTATTTGTAAACCATAAAATACTATAAGAGATATTCCTTAAGACTTCCAATATGCAGAAGAGCCAATACATACAACTACTCTCTTGAACGATGAAAACTGAAAAGAAAAAAAACGTGGGGAGGAGGAGTAGTCCATATAGAATTCATATAAACAGATGGAGGCAACATACGTTTTTCATCAGCATATTTGATTCAATTTCTCTAATTGACTTATCAAAATTATTATAAAATAAAAAAATTCTGACAGAGTAACTCTGGATTTAGAGGAATATATTCTGGTGATACAGAGTCTGGGGGTTTAGGAAAGGTCATACCTCAAATTTCAGAACTCATGAGAATCACCTGGAGATCTTGTTAACACAGATTTCTGGGCCCATATCCAGAGTTTTGATTCAGTAGGTCTGGAGTAGGGTCCAAGAATTCAGATTTATGACAAGTTGACAGGTGTTGGCTGATACAGCAGAGATCCTAGGACCACACTTTGAAAACCACTGCTTGAGGAAGAATAATATGCTTGCCTTGCTCTGAGATTCAACTAGAAGTAAGATTTGCCTGTACAATAATTAGGCCATGCTTCCTAAATCCACAACTGATGCTGATCTTTCTTAGCATAAGATATGCTCTCTAATACGTATAATCTTGGCCTTGCTCACGAGCCTGCTTCAGACAGATCGTAAGTCCCACTTGCACCCCTCCATTTCTTCCCCATAGCATATATGTTGGAGTGAACCTCCCACAAACCAAGAGATGTCAATATCATGATCACTGAGCAGAGCTGAATTTCTAGGATTTATCTAACATTAACCTCCTCTTCCCTCACTGAGGAGCAAACATTCTGCTGGGCTTTCTGCTTTATCAGCAGCCCTTTTGTCGAATGTGTACAATGTCCTAGAGAATACTGAAGTAGGAAGTAAAGTGTGTTGGTACTCTGAGCACATTTGGACATCCAGAATTTGATTCTGCAGTCTTCCCTTTACACAGAGCAATGTGCAAAATGTCAGGGTTCCAATATTCATTTCTATCCTGATTATAATCCTTTCTTTCTAAAAACTGAACCATATGCATATGCATATGCATGAAGTACATGAAAATTTGGAACAGAAGCTCTGCGACCTTGGACTGGCCTGTGTAGCTATTTATTCTGCTTAACTCATTATTGAATTTTAAGGTCAAACTAATGTTTTCTCAATGCCATAAGACCAGAAGTGGGCTACTGATAGTAAAGCCCTGAAAGATAAAGGTACAAGCTTGTAACTATCATCAAAAGGACAAGAGGTGAGTCTACTTAAAATTCAAATCTCAGTGAGCTGAGACATTTCTGCTCTTTACCATCTTTCTGGATCACAATGAGAGTTACTCAATTAATCTAAGTAATTGCAGAAATGCAACATTTTGTGTAGAACTTGTTCATTTACCACATTCATGTAAATGTCTTCTCCAGTCTTCTCCTGGAAGACTGGGCCTTGGTATAAGATGCTACAGTAAGATCACACTCTTCAGTGGAGTCCATAAGCCTCAAGCAAATGAAATACCGAAATCTGGGTTACCAAGTAGAAAATCAACCAGAATTTTAGTTTCAGTATGCTGCTGCTGCTAAGTCGCTTCAGTCGTGTCCGACTCTGTGCGACCCCATAGACAGCAGCCCACCAGGCTCTGCCATCCCTGCGATTCTCCAGGCAAGAACACTGGAGTGGGTTGCCATTTCCTTCTCCAATGCATGAAACTGAAAAGTGGAAGTGAAGTCGCTCAGTTGTGTCCAACTCTTTGCAACCCCATGGACTGCAGCCCACCAGGCTCCTCTGTCCATGGGGTTTTCCAGGCAAGAGTACTGGAGTGGGTTGCCATTGCCCTCTCCGAGTTTCAGTATAATCCTTCTTAAATCTTCCTACTCTCTATACTGATCGTATTCTTTTAATACTAATTCCAGGTTAGAAAGTTAATATCTTTAAATTATACTTTCTCTCTTCAGTTGTCAAATGTAGAATTATCTTTCGTTGCACTGGTCCGAACTATATTTTAATGTCCTACTATGGATTATTTCATGACTGTATTATTGGTTTACTTGTTTCTTTATAAGTACTGAGGATCACATTAAAGTATATCATATTAATCTAATTGAGAATTTAAAGGTCTGTAAACCTACCTGATTAATGTATTGCAAGGCATTTTCCTTTACTTTTTGTCATACTCTGAACTGAAGGATACAGCTGTAACTTTTCCTCAATAAATCCTTTATCTCTTTTTGAATCCTTTTAGAAAATACTTAGAAGATTTAGTAATATTAATTACTTCTAAATTATTTACCTACATAATCATAAAACAGTCAATAACCATTGGTATATAATGAGTCTATAATGTAAAAAGATTAGAAGCTCATTCCATAGCATCTCTGCCTATCTGAAGTTACTAAATTCCAAAATGGACATATGGCACACATACATATGAGTACCATACATATGCAGCTATGTGAATGGTTCTCAGCAATGGAAATAGCATATTCTAATACATTTATGATTACTGTCAAATTTGCTTTCTCCTATTTCACAGACATATAAAGGAAGAATATGAAATTTTCTTTGAATGAAAAAAGGGAAGAAATATTAAGCATAATATATTGTATATATTATTCATATGGATCAAGCCAGTCAATCCTAAAGGAAATCAACCCTGAAAATTCATTGGAAGGACTGATGCTGAAGCTGAAACTCCAATATTTTGGTCATCTGATGCGAAGAGCCGACTCACTGGAAAAGAGTCTAATGCTGGGAAATACTGAAGACAAAAGGAGAATGGGGTGGCAGAGAATGAGATGGTTAGATAGCATCATCAACTTGATGAACACAAATCTGAGCAAACTTCAGGAGATAGTGGAGAACACAGGAGCCTGGTGTGCTACAGTCCATGGGGTTGCAAAGAGTAGGACACAGCTCAGTGATTGAAAGACGATAACAATTACATATACATGGTATTTTTCTTTTTACAAAGTTTCAGAAGGGCAAGAATGCTCCATGGTACGGATATGGCATAACATGAATGCTGTAGAAGATATGATTGTATGCCTGGGGCTGTTGCTAGCTGATTCCTACAGAAGTAGTAAAGACATTTGACAGGAAATCAGAGCAGGAAAATAAGGCAAAATTACATTTACAAGTCACTGCATCAGAATACTTAACATTTTCATTATCAGGGAATCTAAGGAAAACCTTGTGGTCAATGAGTTTTGTATTCAAAGTTGTCTTCCTTAGAATTTGAAACTTCTTAGAAATTATTTTCAACCTAAATAAATTTTAATTATGTCAAGTATGAATAATTTAAGCCTTTAATATTTCTATACTCATATTCACTTTATTTACATTTATTTTATACCAAATTCTGTTGCATTTTTCTTGAATAGTACCTGGGGATGACAGCAAACCTTTAATAAAGCCCTAAAATCATATACAGATTATCCAAATACCCTAGTTAAAGCACTATTAAAATATCTCTCACACTTAAATGAGAGTATAAACTTAGAAAAGTAGTTAAAGCTTAGAAAAAACAGAAAAATAGTTAAAGCACTATTTTTTTTTAATTTCTCATACTTAAATATGAGTATATCAACTTTAGAAAAATAAAGATGCTTGATAACTTTATATTGACATTTTCAACATTATATCAGTATTACTTTTCATACAGTTCATGAGGTTCTTGAGGCAAGAATACTGGAGTGATTTGCCATTCCCTTAGTATGCCTAGAAGTATAATTCAAAGTATGCCTTCTACAACATATAGGACAAGCTCTTCACCATGGAAACGTGAAGAAATGCCAGTCACATATTATGTAGAGATGTTTGTAGAAACATCTGAGCAGAAATCCCATTAGACTTCATGGCCTAATCTGGACTCATCTAATGGTTAAGTAAAACCTAAGACCATTGAAATGTTTGCAAACAAATTCCTCAGAAGAAAGAGGAATATGCCCATGGCTTGAGAAAATATACCACAGAGAGGAAACCAAATACATTTACTGACTGCTTTGTAGAACAAAAAAGGGAGGGAATAATGCACAAGTCTGACTAAGTATTTTCTTTCAAATTCATTTCCAGTTATACAGAAATTTTGTTCTTCTGTTTTACAACTTATGGACTCAGTCATTCTGCTAAATGATGTACTGGTCATTTTTTTTCATTTATACTCTTTGCAATACTTTAAAAATATTATGACTACTAGCCTTCAAAATAGATCCAGATTTATACATGAATTTTAAATGTCATAAAACTTAAAACAAATTGTTTTAACATGTAAAACAGAATAGGATAAATCAGTAGTTTGTGAAAGTAATAAAATCCCCAAAGTTTCTCAAACAATATTTACTCAGTCCTAAAGCACTTTGAAAGATTCAGGGCAAGAGGAGAGGGGGACGACAGAGGATGAGATGGCTGGATGGCATCACCGACTCAATGGACATGAGTTTGGGTAAACTCCGGGAGTTGGTGACGGACAGGGAGGCCTGGCGTGCTGTGGTTCATGGGGTTGTAAAGAGTCAGACACAACTGAGTGATTGAACTGAACTGAAAGCACTTTGAAAGAAAATCACACTTGACCTAACCAAAAGGCCAAGAAGTGATGAAAGCAAATCGGAGCAACATGCTTTCCTATTAAACATTTCATATATTTCAAGAATAACTATTCTATCTTTTAATTAGAATTAGAATCTTTTGAGTAAAACTTTGTTCCCTAGGAAAATACCAACAGTAATAATGTCTCTTTTTTTCCTTCTCACATATTCAACCAAAAATCAATCACTGTTTGATCACAATTTGGAAACAGTTAAGGATCAGCAAGTTTCTGCCATCCTAAGGGGAGGAATCAGAAAAATAAACCTTATAATTCGAAGGATAATGAAGTACAAAGTATTTGCATATTTCACTAGAGTTTGCTCATATAAGACATGTGCTCTCTCTGTTCAAGTTTCAGCTTTATGATTTTACACACTCATCTTTCAAAGTAGTCCACCTGTGCTTGTTAGTAATCACTAAAGAGAAACACAATAATTTATTTTGCAAAGCTGTTACTGTGCATGTGTTGCTTTTTCTTTATAAGATATTGATTTTGCTCCGACTTACTTCTTTTTCAGCGTCTTCTAGTTTCTTTTTCTTACTCTCAGGCATTAAATCATCCAACCAGCTGAGTTCCCGTTTGGTAAACAAAAAGTCCATCAATTTTCTTACAAATACCAGAGCTAACACCTGAAGGAAATAATAAAAGATGTTAAAACAAGGAAAAAATATAAATGGGAGATTTAGATTTGTTTGTTTTTTTGGTAGAAACAAGTCAACTAAAATTAGGTCTGATATTAAAGTGAAATTTTGATATATGTGTGTATAATAGATATTGTCTAACTTTTGCTTCCTTCAATTTCTTTTCTTACCACATCTCCAGAATAGTGGCTATGATTCTACCCATTATAGGAGGCATTTAAAGAAGCAATGAAAAAAACTATATTTTTGACCATTTCCTTAAAAACACTTTAAGAATATTAAACCTTTAATACCTATGCTGATAATATTTTAATCATTTATAGTCATTCAAATTCTAGTACTTTAGCTTTGAAATACTTGAAACTCATCTAAAATATTTAATAAAATTTAATTTTAAAAGTTTCCTTAACTTTTCAGATTTGCTAGTATATCTTTAAAGTTAAATTGTGCAAGTTTACATTTTCTACCCAACTTTAATTAATTCAAACTAATGTTCAGAATGATAGAGATAAAACTAGTATGAATCACTGAAATTCATATATAATCTAAAACCCAATCTTAATTACTAGTTTTAGTGGCTAAAGTTTATACCAAGGTTTCCAATAACTGTTCAAAATTATTCTATTGTTCCAATTTGTTCATGGATTTTTAGTGAGAGCAGAAAATCAGAGGGAGAAAAAGAGCTGACTTAGAAGTTTCATACCATCATGGGAAAGACAATAGCAGCTCGTGAAACTTTTATTATCCACAAAAGGCCGAGGCAACTCATCTGAATAACTGTGAAGAGATGGACTTTTCGAAGTGGCACATGCCTTAGATATATAAAATCTGGTTGATGTTTTGCAGGCATCCAGAAGAGCTTTATTCTATCAAAGAACTAAAAGATAAACAGACTAAATTGCTTTTTACAGACAACAATAAAAGTAGGACAAGTAAATGTATAATATAGTCCAATATATGGTACATCTAGATCACACTTCCATTGACATCTGGGCGTCAGGACTACGCGATTGTTAAGTGTACATTCTGAAAGACCACAACTTCAGTTTTATAATATCCCATATTTTCTCAAATGTGGATACAGGTTATAATTAACAGAGTTTAATAACACTGATGCCAATGCTAAACATTGCTCCCTCAGAGAGTATAGCCTTGAGACAAAACATAATCATCACCCTTGTCTTCATCATCACCTGTCAATTTCTTCCTTTACTTGTCCTTTAAGTACTGGGGTTCCCTGCACCCTTCTTTACTGAGTATTTCATCCATAACCTCTGTTTCGGCTTTCACACACTTGCTAGGCTCCCAGCCCTCAGTCTCTACTGCAGCTCTTTCTGACTCGAGCTCTAGACTCACATGCAGCTGCTGTGTGGGATGTTCCTCCCTATTTTGATTCTGCTGTTTTGACCTTGCCACTCTCATCCCCATAAATGGTTTTGGTGCTGTTCCTAAAAATACAAATACCTTGGCCATAAAGATTTAACCTAGATGAATTGTTATTAATAAAGGATTTCCAGAGCAAATTTTAACAGTTTAATTTATTGATCAGTTTCCTCTACTACACTGTCAAATCATTTATATATATTTTCAATTGTATCTTATTAACATTATTTTCATCTGGATCAAGATTATTCCTGTTTAAACTTTATCATAAAGACAGTACATTATTTTTGGACTAGATATTATTTTAATAGCTTTGACATTTTTACCCATCAAAGTTAATTTTATCAATTCAAATTTTATAGATTAAGTGTCCACAAGAATGTGAAATCTTCAATCATATTTTACTTAACAAAATGTACTGCATGTTAGCTTTGTTTTATGCAGATCATTTTGTTTAATTTTTCTCAGGCCAAATTTTACAGTTTTCAGTGTTTCCAACAAGAAGTGATGATTTAGAAAATGACAGTTTCAATCACTGTCAGTTCTATTTTATACAATGGAATATCTCCTATGTGTTTTAAGAGTAACATTAGATTTAGTCCTTAGCTAATTTATATGAGAATATTGTAAGCAATCTTCACCAAATTTTCCAAAATTACTCGAATACGCCGAGGAACAAAAATGCCCATAGAGTCAAATGGGTGTCAGTGTAGAGTCCAGAGAAGGCAATGGCACCCCACTCCAGTACTCTTGCCTGGAAAATCCCATGGACGGAGGAGCCTGGTGGGCTGCAGTCCAGGGGGTCGCAGAGAGTTGGACACGACTGAGCAACTTCACTTTCACTTTTCACTTTTATGCATTGGAGAAGGAAATGGCAACCCACTCCAGTGTTCTTGCCTGGAGAATCCCAGGGACGGGGGAGCCTGGTGGGCCGCCGTCTATGGGGTCGCACAGAGTCGGACACGACTGAAGCAACTTAGCAGCAGCAGCAGCAGTGTAGTGTCATACATCATGTTTTACTGACACCTTCTCATATCCCCAATTCAACACGTTCCTTCTGTTTTTACCTGTCTTATGGCACAGCATGACCTTCCCTGGGGCATCTAAACCAGAATCACACATAATTGAGTCCATCCAGTGTCCATTTATTTAGTCATATTCATTTACACCTTCCAAAAAATTTGTTGAAAACCTATGCAGAGTACTAAGTGCTGAATTAGTTCCTGGTTTGTCCCTCTCTATATTGTCCACAAATATTTCACTGGGTCTTTTTATCTCTAACTCCTAAATATCTCTTAAAATTACATGTCATTAAATAAATAAAACTCAGTGCATGGTGGAGATAGGAATAGGGAAAAAATAAAGTTAAATCCTCAGGGCTATAAATGAATGTTTCAATTTCTATAGAACTAATTTTTTCCCCAGCTACCATTTCTCCATGTGTGAAGTTATGTTATTGCATAACTGTACTTCAGTGTGTGGGTGATTCCATTGTTATTGCTTAAATGGCACATTTGCTTTACTTTGGATCCTTAAAGTGTTGGAATGAATATAAATGTGGTTATATATCTGAGTACAGAAACAGCGTTCATAAGAACACTATGTTCTGTTTTTCCTGCCATGTTGCACAATAAGAAACCTAGATAAATTTCTTAATATTGCCGAACAGGTAATATACAAGATTCTTCGAACAAACGGGGGTAACAAATTAACACGTTTCTTGAACTGCTGATATTCTGCACATTTTTAATTATTACTGCTCAAGTACCTAATGATAGTCATGATAAATGTATTCTGAGTTTTGCATGTACCTTTGATCTTGTCCTAATATCAGCATCCCATTTCTCCATACAGTTAGCCACAATATTCCAAATAGGCATTTCAGTTCCCTGAGTTCAGGGCTCACTTAAATTTTCACTAACTCTGTTTCTTAGTGTGAGACCCTATTTGCTGTTTCATTTGTGCTATTTAGAACTCATTATACTTTTCTCATGGGTCTTTGATAATATTTTCCTCAACTTTCATTTGAAAGATTCACACCCCAAATAATTCCAAAATTTGACATTCTTGTTTAGTTCCAAAGCTCATGGGTATAATAAAATCATGTGAGTGGAATTAGGGGGGGAAATCTGTTGAAGCTATCAAAATGATTTTACTTTATTTCTTAAACTTCTGCTGCTGTATTTATGTGAGCCTGAGGCCTAATAATAAATACTTTTCACTTACAGACGAAATTAGTACTCATAGAACTTTTGCCAAAGGCAAAAAAAAAAAAAACCCAGCAAAACAAATAAACAAAACCTCTTCAGCACTCTTCCCTATCTGTCTTACCAGACCAATTCTTTAAAAAAATTTTTTTCATACATAAAGTTATAAATGAACAAATTAAATGTAGTTAGAGTAAAATTAAATGCATAACACTTCTCAAGTGTTATAACAGTGAAACATTCAGTTATAACCCTAAGGATTGTACTTGATTTCTTAAGATTCAACACATCTTCTCCCAAGTTACTTTTACCCAGTATCAGGATGAACACACTCATCCTATCGACTTTGGGTGATTAGTGATCTTACAGTAACATCGTGTTAAAGTTCTATCTTGGTTCTGACATCCAATAGCATCCTCGGGCCTAAGAGGTTTTCTTCTCCCAAGGTCAGAAGCTGATTTATTATTTTTTCAGGAAAAGAGTTCCTGTACTGCCTGTCCCTCAGCGTTGAGAGTTTAGCCAAGATCTTCCACGGTGCTGCTGCCGCATCACACATTTTGTCCAATCAAGCAGGCTGTAGTGACCTTAAATAACCCTAGCCCCTCATGCAAGTGCATACCTTAGACAGCTACCCGCAGAGTCACAAGTAAATATAAGTTCCTAGTATAATTTCCCCAATGGCCCTTGTGATCAACAACCTCCTCTCCCTCCTCCTTATGTACCCCTTAGATAAGACCTCTGTAAAGCTCACCAAACCCTGCTCTTCTGATCTGAAGAGCCCAGTTTCAGCCTTAGCCAAGGAACCCCAAAGTGCTCCACCCACTGACCCTAATAAAGGCTTCTGCCCTAGGTCCTGTCTCTCTCTCTCTGTCTCCACTTTGTCTTGGCCTCCCCACGTGGCCCCTCAAGGCCAGGTCCTTCCTGTGAAGACCTATGAGTGATAAACTTTTCTATTTCTGTTTCTCTTGTGGTCTGTTGTTAAAGCGCCAGTTTACCATCTAACACCCTGTGCTCCACTTAAAAAGTGTTAATTTGACGAATTAATAACATTTAGTCAGATGACTGTTCCTTTATAGGTCACTGAACAGTAATGAGTCTATCTTGTCAAAGAAAAAATGGCAATTTATATTTTCTTTTAGCCAACAAAAATAAATTATACAATAAATAATCCTCAAACTAGTCTCCTTTTCAAGAAAATTTAAGTGTTTGGGAACAACAGTCTTGTTATAAAACAAGATTATTCAAAGGAAATTTTATTTATTTTTTTGTTTGCTAATGTATGTGTATTTAGTAGTATATTCATTTTTTAAAATTTAAATTTATATATTTTAATTGGAGGCTAATTACCTTACAATATTGTATTGGTTTTGCCATACATCAACATGAATCCGCCATGGGTAGAAATCTGTATTAGTTTCCTAGTGCTGCTGTAACAAATTATAACTCGGTGGCTTAAACAATAGAAATTTATTTTCTCACAGGTGTGGAGGCAAGAATTTCAAAATCGAGGTTTTGGTGGGGTCTTGTTCTGTCTGAAGGCTGAAGGGAAGAAAATTTTCTTGCCTCTTCCAGCTTGTTGGTTCCTGATATACCCTGACTTGTGGTGGCAAAATTCCAGTCTCTGCCTCGACCTTTATGTGGCTTTCTTCCCTGTGTCTCTGTGTCCTCTTGTCTTCTTATAAGGACTCCAGTCATTGGATTTAGGGTTCATGCTAAATTCAGGGTAAGCTCCTCTTGAAATCCATAACCGATTTTATCTGCAAAGACTTTATTTCCAAATAAGGTCACATTCTGAGATTCCAGGTGGATGTGCGGGGAAGGGGTACTATTCAACTCACTATAATAACATAAGCAGGAATAATTTGCCAACAGTCTCAGTAAAAATGTAAAATAATCTTGTGGCACTTAAAAAAAAAATGTTTTAAATTTTATTCATTTAATTTTGGGCTGCTCTGAGTCTTCATTGCTGCAGGCAGCTTTTCTCCAGTTGCAAGTTGGGGCTACTCTTTGTTGCAGAGCATGGGCTCTAGGGCACACAGGCTTCAGCAGCTGCAGCACACGGGCTCAGGAATTGCGACCTGAGGGCCGTAGAGCGCGGGCTCCATAGTTGTGGCACACGGGCTTAGTGGCTCCATGGTATGTGAAATCTTCCCGAACCAAGGATCAAACCAGTGTCCCCTGCACTGGCAGGCAGATTCTCATCCACTGTGCCACTAGGGAAGTTCCTCTTCTGGTATTTTTTAAATGCGTCCACAAATTCCTTGATATTATTCTCTTCAAGCGATGGAGTCTAAATTTCCCTCCTTGTGTGTGCAAACTGGCCACAATGACTGGCTTCTAACAAATATAAGAAAAGTGGAAGTGACCACGTGTGACTCTGTAGACTGTCAGTAGGCACAGTGACTTCAGCCTCACTCTGCCTCATATTTCCCATTCAGATGGAGGTTAGGGTCTCTGTTGTGATGACACTTAAGTGTCTGATGGAGAGGCCGCTTACCAATAGCCAGAGAGGCACTACCATCTCTTGCCCTCAGCATTGGGATAAGCCATCTTGGATAAACACCTTCTAGTCCTATCCAAGCTTTCAAATGACTGCAGTTCTTGTCCACATCTTGCTAGCAGCCACATAAGGCATCTTGAGCCAAAATCACCCAGCTATTTTGTTTCCAAGTTTATGACCCACAGAAACTGTGAGATAATAAATGTTTACTGTTTTAAGCCAATAAGTTTTACAGCAATATTTTAGGTAACAGTGGGAAATTAATGCAAAAGCTATTTTTATTTAACAAATAATTAAACAATCTATAAGGTTTTCCTTATTAATTTATAAAAATAATTCTACAAAGACAATTGCAATAATAACAGAAAAGCAAACATAAAAGGCAAAAATCACCCAGAATCTTATTACCTTAACAAATTGTTTTTCTTTCTCCACCTTCCTTTTTAATCTACCCACACTCAGAGTTTCTTAAACCTGTGGTAGTTACAACTTGTTTTCTCACTTTTTCACCTCACATTTCACTTTGTCAGAAGCATTTTTACTGTGTTATTTTTATGGTCATTGTATTTATCAATTTTAAATTACTTTATCAAATTTAAATTAACCATAGATTGCTTAATTATTTTACTGTTGTTGAGTAATTGTATTGTTTCCAGTATTTTGATAATATGTGTTACAAGGAACATCTTTGTGTATACTTTTTTTTACTATTTTCATTGATCCACATATATCATACAGTATCAAAGATTAAAAGCATTTTAATATTTTATATAGTTTTAAATATACTGATATCCTTTTCTAAAAGGATTATAAAGTATAAACTTTTTACAGTTTTAACATGTGTGTGTGTTAGTCACTCAGATGTCCAATTGTTTGCAACCCCATAGACTGTAGCCCGCCAGGCTCCTCTGTCCATGGGATGCTCCAGGCCAGAATACTGGAGTGGGTAGCCATTCCTGTCTCCAGGGGATCTTCCCAACCCAGGGATTGAACCTGGGTCTCCCACACTGCAGGCAGATTCTATACTGTGTGAGCCACCAGGGAAGCCCCACAGTTTCAATATACTAATAGTAAACAGAAGTACCCTCAGATTATGAACCATTTTTAAGAATTTTTTAAGACATTTAACTGTAGACTGAAAGCTACTCCTCAGATAATGACATTTTCTTAGCTCTCAAGTGACTTTGCATCAACAGGCCTTAAGATATGTCATCACAGCTTTACTGTAGATACTTTACTTACTATATTACTATAAAGTAATTTACCTGAATTCCTTTTAGTGACGAAGCACCCATATAAAGAAACACTCCATATAGCACTGGCATAGGAATAAACTGTAAAAGAACAATTAGAAAAAAGGCACAGGTTATTTTCAAATATAATGTGGTTGAGACATTTTGTACTTCCAAAGAAAAAACACAGAAAGGTAAATATTTTAGAAGTATGGGGCAGAGCCAGAAGACACAGGCTCAAATCCCAGCTCTAGCACTTTTTAGCTGCATAGCCTCAGGTAAGTCACCTAAGCTTTCTGTGCCTTAGTTTCCCAATATCTAAACAGGGATAATAAGAAGTCTATTAGACATTTTTAATAGGTCAAAATCAATAAAATCACATGATGTATAATAAACAATTAATATCAAGTATATTTTGCTACATTAGGGAAATTTAAATGAATTCAATTATTTTAAATGAATTAAAATCTTTAAAATGAATTCAATTATTTTAAACATAAAAAAAGTATATCCAATAACAATGTCCATGTAGTAGTTTTATGGAACATTTAAAATACAAAACTGTATATGTGGCCATGATCATGGCATTGCTTATCTCTACGCCTCCCCCTTTACTGCTGCTGCTGCTGCTAAGTCACTTCAGTCGTGTCCAACTCTGTGCGACCCCATAGACGGCAGCCCATGAGGCTCCCCCGTCCCTGGGTTCTCTAGGCAAGAACACTGGAGTGGGTTGCCATTTCCTTCTCCAATGCATGAAAGTGAAAAGTGAAAGTGAAGTCGCTCAGTCGTGACCGACTCTTAGCGACCCCATGGACTGCAGCCTACTAGGCTCCTCCGTCCATGGGATTTTCCAGGCAAGAGTACTAGAGTGGGGTGCCATTGCCTTCTCCGCCCCCCTTTACTAAGTAATAGTAATTGCAAATGTATCTGTCCACTGACAAGAAATTAGAAACTTTCTTTTGTGTAGGCATACAGTAAACTCAGGTCACAAGTTAGTCAGAGATGAGTGACTGTTTCCCAGAACTTGATTACCATTTCAAAATTACAATAATAATTTATACATCAAATTTACTTGGCCAGATTAAATTTTTTACATACTTAAGGATTCTAAAATATAGCACATAATTTCCCTTGGTAAGAAGCTATATAAACATGATAAAAAAAATTCATCACTTTCATCACATGCCATACAATATTTACAAATTGATGGCTTAGACTCAAATTAAATTTCTTAAAGAATAATATATATATTCTGCCTTTTCTCAAATTCACAAAGGGAGATTTCATTACCTTCAGAATACTAGTCATAAAGACTGATGAGCCCATGAGAATGAAAATCATAAGCCCAGTAACTCTTTGCTCCCGAATGCCAAGAAATTTGGGTTGTTCTCCTGGAGCTGAACATTCAGATTCCAGTTTCAGGCTGTTGACATGAGTGATGGAAAGGACAGTGGCAGCCACAAACCATGGCAGGCCCATGATGGAGCACACACCCAGCATGACAGCCACCATTAACAGATCCAGATGGTACCCACAACCTTTCTGTTAAGAGAAAGAAAACAGGATTCTCATTCCACCTGAATTTGGCATAAATACCAATGACACCACCACCACAGAACAGAAAAGAACAGAAAAGAGGTACTGTTTTGAATCTTATATAACCGATTCTGAAATGCAAAATAAATTAAAGATAAAAAGAGAATAGTCTCAAAATATACAGTCCACTTACAGAAAAGCTACAGATGTTCCTACTGCAATTATGATAATAGTGACTTCTACATATTTTAATAGATATAATTCTGGCTTACTAGTACATTAGTTTCCATTCTATTTCTACTGAACAGGTAAAGTCATTATCAAATACAGTCCCTTTACTTTGGTTCCTTAAATGGGCAGGCTAATTTGTAATTCATGTCTTTCATCATTAATTTATACAAAAAATTATTGAGCATCAATTATATATCAGGCATTAGGCTGAGAAAACAAAGTAACGACTGTGTCCCCAGTAGAACTAAGAATGGCCTGGTTGTGACTAGACACCACTTTCTGACAATATCCAGGAAGCCCTTTGCTAAGAACTCCTAAAAGATAAACTCTTGTTAAGTCCTTTCCATTTACCCTCTTTTGTCTCAATGGTTGACTTTTATTGTGAAAAATAATATCATAGAACCTAAACTTCCTTTTACATACTCATTTTTATCCTAGCATAGAACTATCTTGTTCTCATCTCTTGCAGCACTAGAAAATTTGGCCTCTCCTTAAAATGACAGTTTTGTGCTTTCTATCCCCTATATGATTCTACTCCATCACTGACTTCCAGATGTTGCAAACTTCAGTGCTCTCTTGAATGAAATAGGAAATGTAAATAAGGAAAAATGGATGCATGGGACATGCGGAGGTGTGGAGAACTGAAGACTGTTCCCTTGAGGAAGCTGGTTGGCTAAGAGTCCTTAGAGGACACAAACAAGATGAGGAACAGCTCTGTCACCATCACCCACAGGAAATTGACAGTGTAAAGCCTAAGAGTTAGCAAATGTTATTTTACATTCCAACTTTAAATGACTACTTCATGAGAGGTAGTGTAATAAGATGGTTAAGAGTATAAGTTCTGGAGACAGGTTCAATTCAGTTCAGTCGCTCAGTCATGTCCCACTCTTTGCGACCCTATGCATTGCAGCATGCCACGCCTCCCGTCCATCACCAACTCCCAGAGTTAACCCAAACTCATGTCCATCGAGTTGGTGATGCCATCCAGCCATCTCATCCTCTGTCGTCCCCTTCTCCTCCTGTCCCCAATCCCTCCCAGCATCAGAGACTTTTCCAGTGAGTCAACTCTTGGTGTGAGGTGGCCAAAGTATTGGAGTTTCAGCTTTAGCATCATTCCTGCCAAAGAACACCAAGGACTGATCTCCTTCAGAATGGACTGGTTGGATCTCCTTGCAGTCCAAGGGACTCTCAAGAGTCTTCTCCAACACCACAGTTCAAAAGCATCAATTCTTCAGTGCTCAGCTTTCTTCACAGTCCAACTCTCACATCCATACATGACCACTGAAAAACCATTGACTAGACAGGTTGGAAGAAGCACAAGCTGGAATCAAGATTGCCAGTAGAAATATCAATAACCTCAGATATGCAGATGACACCACCCTTATGACAGAACGTGAATAGGAACTCAAAAGCCTCTTGATGAAAGTGAAAGAGGAGAGTGAAAAAGTTGGCTTAAAGCTCAACATTCAGGAAACGAAGGTCATGGCATCTGGTCCCATCACTTCATGGGAAATAGATGGGGAAACAGTGAAAACAGTGTCACACTTTATTTTTTGGGGCTCCAAAATCACTGCAGATGGTGATTACAGCCATGAAATTAAAAGACGCTTACTCCTTGGAAGGAAGGTTATGACCAACCTAGGTAGCATATTCAAAGCAGAGACATTACTTTGCCAACAAGTGTCCATCTAGTCAAGGCTATGGTTTTTCCTGTGGTCATGTATGGATGTGAGAGTTGGACTGTGAAGAAAGCTGAGTGCCGAAGAATTGATGCTTTTGAACTGTGGTGTTGGAGAAGACTCTTGAGAGTCCCTTGGACTGCAAGGAGATCCAACCAGTCCATTCTGAAGGAGATCAGTCCTTGGTGTTCTTTGGCAGGAATGATGCTAAAGCTGAAACTCCAGTACTTTGGCCACCTCATGCGAAGAGTTGACTCATTGGAAAAGATTCTGATGCTGGGAGGGATTGGGGGCAGGAGGAAAAGGGGACGACAGAGGATGAGATGGCTGGATGGCATCACCAACTCGATGGACATGAGTTTGGGTTAACTCTGGGAGTTGGTGATAGGCAGGGAGGCCTGGCGTGCTGCAGTTCATTGGGTCACAAAGAGCTGGACATGACTGAGACACTGAACTGAACTGAACTGAACTGAGACGGACCTTTGTTGGCAAAGTAATGTCCCTGCTTTTGAATATGCTATCTAGGTTGGTCATCACTTTCCTTTCAAGGAGTAAGCATCTTTTAATTTCATGGCTGCAATCACCATCTGCAGTGATTTTGGAGCCCCAAAAAATAAAGTCTGACACTGTTTCCATTGTTTCCCCATCAATTTCCCATGAAGTGATGGGACCAGATGCCATGATCTTAGTTTTCTGAATGTTGAGCTTTAAGACAACTTGTTCACTCTCCTCTTTCGTCAAGAGGCTTTCTAGTTCCTCTTCACTTTCTGCCATAAGAGTAGTGTCATCTGCATATCTGAGGTTATTGATATTTCTCCCGGCAATCTTGATTCCACCTTGTGCTTCTTCCAGCCCAGAGTTTCTCATGATGTACTCTGCATAGAAGTTAAATAAGCAGGGTGCCAATATACAGCCTTGATGTATTCCTTTTCCTATATGGAACCAGTCTGTTGTTCCATGTCCAGTTCTAACTGTTGCTTCCTGACCTGCATATAGGTTTCTCAAGAGGCAAGTCAGGTGGTCTGGTATTCCCATGTCTTTCAGAATTTCCCACAGTTTATTGTGATCCACACAGTCAAAGGCTTTGGCATTAGTCAATAAAGCAGAAATAGATGTTTTTCTGGAACTCTTTTACTTTTTCCATGATCCAGCCAGGAATCAAATGCCAGCTTAAGCAATGATCTTGAATGAATCATCTAAACTTTTGTGCCTCTGTTTCCCTATCTGAAAAATGGTGATGATGATGACAAGAGACATAGTGCTGAGTTGTTCTGAGAATTAAATAATTTACAAATGATTTTCACATCATTTAGAACAATGTCTGATATATTAGCAAGCACCAAGTAAATGTTAGGGACTACCATATTTTCACAGTTGAACAAAAACTTTCTTCTTTTGTACTTACTTGTTTCAAGGCTCTTTAATAAAAATATGTATATGTTTCTTAAGGGCAGGTAAACTTATCACATAATTTCTCAGTATATCCCAGTTTTTAGTGCAATCATTAACATACAATAAGCAATCAAAAAGTCACAGACTGGCAATTTTAAAAGGAAATATGCATAACTGAAACATTTTTAGAATCAAATTTAGGTGTAATTTTAAAATAAATATAACTGTTAAATTTATTATTATGAATGTGAGCAGAAATTCCTAATTATTCTAGAGGAGTAATTTTGACTTTTTTTACAGGCAGTCTTACCAAGCTGCAAGCAGTGTCTCGTTTATCTGAAAGCCAATATAGCCTTGAAGGTAAAACATACTGAGCATTTGATGTGTATTTGTCATGGTAGTGTTTTCTTTCTGCTATTTTATTTCATTGTTTTATTAAGAAAAACACCCTTAAAATCAGTTGTACCTCCTTCCCTTTCTGCTTACCCCTGCCAAATTATAAAAGTGCAGGAAATGACAGAGAAAAGAAAATGAGAATGTCCACACAAGAACCTTTTTCCTCCTGCATTGCCACCGATTCAGTGGCACTCTTCCTTGGGTCAGCTTAGCTGCAGTAACGCTCCAGGTTCACCCAATGCCTAAACTCAATTTCACTCGTGAATATGACCCTAGACAATTTTTAGGCTAATAAATCTGGAGAGATTTTCTGCTAATAACTCTGGAGAGGTTTTCTGGAGAGAGCTGGAAGGCGGGAAGAGAAACACCTTTGTATCAGCATGACCAAGAAAGTATAAGAAGCTTCACCAGAGCCAGACTATGGTCCCCTAGTCCTTTTGCAGAACATCTTGGAAGATGTAGTTGCATAGGATAGAACTCAAATTTTAGTCCCATTGGGCTTCCTATGACTCAGTGGAAAAGAATCCTCCTGCCAATGCAGGAGACGTGGGTTCGATCCCTGGTCGAGGAAGATCCCACGTGCTGAGGGACAATTAAGCCCACATGCCACAACTACTGAGCCTGTTCTCTAGAGCCTGCGAGTCCCAACTACTGAGTCCACGTGCTCTAGAACCTGTGCTCCACAACAAGAGAAGCCACCACGGCGAGAAGCCTGCACGTCCCAACTGGAGAGTATCCCCCACTCACCACAACTAGAGAAAAGCCTGCAGAGCAACCAAGACCCAGCGCAGTCAAAAATAATACGTTAATTAAATAAGCAATAATTTTCAGTCCCAAAGAAATAGAAGGACAGTCTTAACCAGTTAGACAAGTCTTGTCCTAGGAACAGCGCAGTGTGAAGAACATAGGACAGCAAAGGACCTGATCTTCGAGCCCTTGCCACTGAGGCAGTACAATATAAATGGTGCCCCTGGGCTGTTGTGCAAATCTGTGGTAGTGCTAAGAGAGAGTGGAAGAGGTGCTAGCAGCTGAGAGATAGACACGAGAGGAAGGCAGAGGACATGGGGACTTGAGAGTCAGGCTTATGCTTTCAGGACACCCCGGTCTTTCCCACAGTATATGCTCCCTATGGCATAAGAACATGAGGAAGGCCTTCTTCATGACAACCATTTCCTATAGTTCTTGTCTTAGTGTTTCAAAAATATGACGTGGTAGCCTGGATGGGAGGGGAGTTTGGAGGAGAATGTAGGGCTGAATCCCTTCGTTGTTTACCTGAAACTATCACAACATTGTTAGTTGGCTATACCCCAGAACAAAATTATAAGTTTTTAAAAAATAAAATCACTTGCTTGCTGTTAAAAAAAATATGATACA
Source organism: Bos indicus x Bos taurus (assembly GCF_003369695.1). Taxonomy (NCBI): domain Eukaryota; kingdom Metazoa; phylum Chordata; class Mammalia; order Artiodactyla; family Bovidae; genus Bos; species Bos indicus x Bos taurus. The sequence goes on from NC_040077.1 coordinate 34,375,484, forward strand.
AATGTAAACTGTGGGATGCTAGACTGCAGTAAGCAGACAAAATAACACTTTCCAAGAGAATAATTTCCTTTTTAAATTTAGAAAGCTAGCTTTGTAAAGTCCAAGCAGATAATAAAATCAAAAATACAATTTCCCCCGATTATGTTGTACAACAATGGGAGCAGCTTAATTTAATGTGAGTCAAAGGCAATAAAGCAGTTCTGGCACTTCCACTAATTAATCATCATCCTTCATCTTGCCTTCCATTTAAAATGTCTTCAAAACCATGGTCTTTGTAACCAAATTATTAGCTGATAGGCATGCCAGCCAAAAGGAAGTATCCCTTTGTCAGAGAGAGAACTCTGTACCTTCTAACATATTTCTGTAGATTTTTTTTCTGAAATAAAGACAGAATCAGAGCTTCTATTCTCACATTCATCCATGAAACACGGGAAATGGACATATGGGAGGAAAAGGGAGCATAGCAACAGGTGATGCTACACCAGACCCCACTGAAACCAACATGCAGCAAGACAAGAGGCCAGCCAAGAGGACCATCTGATGCCCAGATGCCACTGCTGAAAAAATTCATTCCAAGCTTGGCAGCAATTTCCTGCATCTGTCAAGTTAACCACATAAAAGACTATAGATTGACATGAAGAACCAGGCTGACAAAGAGGGCAGAAAAGAACATATCAAATGCCATAATCATCAAGAGAATGTGGTGCCAAATGAATGTGGCAAATGCATTCATTTACTCCAGTGATCTGGGATTGTATTGCTGTTTATTAAAAAATGATGTCAAAAGAAGCCTGAACTGTCTACAGAAACATGAAGAAAAGCCCACAGTTATATCTTAACAGAAACTTTCTTTTCTGAAAGACAGTAGCTTTCCACTTTTAGAGAATATACTTCTTTTAAAAGTGGAAATTTTTCATGATTTTCAAAGGGATTCAGTTAACCAATGTTTATTCTACTTCTCTAGGGTAGAAACAAACAAATGAGAAATGCTAGCGAGAGTATGGATTTGCATCTACATATAATATGAATGGCAATTTGCATTCTCAAGTTTTTACATTTGCAACTTTGATGCTTTTGAGTGACCTAAAGATCATGAAGTGCTGTGAGTTAAAGTTTTGCTGGTCTTGAAATTCTTCATTCTGAGGGAGGAGTCAGTCACTTACCCTGTGAGTTGGTGCTAGACTCTTCAGCTCAACACAGCTTTATTGCATATGTAGTAACACAAAATGACAAAAAAAAATTTAGTAGTAGGAGAAAAATCCTCTAAAATAAAAAAATTCCTCTAGGAGAAAACCTCAGCAACTGGTTTTGGTAATGGAAGGGAAGAAAAAAGTGAAAAGATCTAAAACATAAGTTTGGAAGAGATAAAGAATGAAATGATGAAATTTCTAGGTGACTTGGCTATGTGATGTCGACTTAAATATATAACATGACCTCTACCAGATGCTTGATACAGAATCTAGAAATCGTCATTCATTTAACTATCTCAGGGAACACTCCAATCAAGAAAAAAAACGGGTTTTCAAATAAGAAAAGAAAATCAGCAAAAGTTGATAATGTGGTTAACTTGTGGTCTGGGGATATATTCAAGAAACAGGTGTCTTTTTGTGACAATGTGGTTCAAGTAAAAGCCAGAGAATGTGCAGACATTTCAGGGAAGCAACAGGTGGGGAGAGCGGTTATGGAACAGACCGTTACTCTGAGTAAAGAACATTCTGAGAAAGTGATTTTTTGCTGTTAACAGGAAAATCAGTAGCAGCAGGCCACGTGATACTGAAGCTTAGAGAACACAGGGTTAGAGGCCAAAAAGAAAAGAATTCAGTGTAGATAAAATATGTTCACTGGACAGAACTTACTTTGAAAATATCCGTATCCAAAGGAAATTGGGGGTGTTCAGACTCATAGTGGCCAAGAAAAGACCAACTCTTCTTCTTGTGACAATATAGCAAAGCCTTATCTGGCTTTATGATTACACCAGATTTGCTCTGTCTATTAAATCCAGGCTATTAAGGGGTAAAATAGGCATCTTTTGACTATACAGCAATTTGTACAATAAAAAGTAATGTATAAATAATATAATACAGTTTAATAATATAGTCTCAACTTCATTTTAGTGACAAAAATATTAAATGCTTTAATTCGACAAAAGCATTTAATTCTAGAAAAGAAGGTAATTGAAAGGACAACTTAAAGAATGCTTTACTATATTTTAGCTATTCTACATGATACATAAAGGTGGAATAACATAGTACATTTATTGATCTGGAGCTTTGGAAAGTCTGTGAATGTCAAGGGCCTACCATGGACTCAGGAAGAAGAGGAACAAGCATTATGTGATTATAAGGTAGAGAGACTTGGAAAGGGCAAGCATACAGGACAGCCACAGAGGTAACATCACTCGTGGCAATTCTTCATTTACTTCTACGTTCTGTCTTAATACAATTCCACTAATATTTGGGAAACAAATATACAGTGAAATTAGTAATATTTCTGCCTAATTATAAAAGCAAAAACAAAAAAACCCCAACTTCCTTTGAAAGGGAAAGAATGATTATATAGCTTTCTTTCTAAAACAAGAGTCTTTTAGTTCATTTAAAAACACGTGTCATACAAGGAAATATATAAACTTCCATTAAAATGAGAATGCAGCCTATACTGTTGACATGGGAGGATTACCATGATAATGCTCTTACGCAAAAAAAAAAAAAAACATGCAACATATGCAGTATGAAAATACATATTTTGGTATACAATAAAAATAGAGATGAGAAAAATGGAGATATTTTCAGTTTTAAAAAATAAACTGGTGTCTAGGAAAAATGTTTTCCTACTTCTTAGAGAATAGCAGACTAACAGTGTTCAACATAAAGTTCTTAACACCAGCTTTATAGATTACTTAACTCTGTAACTTTAATAATTAGGTTGTGGCAGTATTTGCTTTTGCAGAAGGCTGATATTTTAATATCAAATATTTTTGAATGATTGATATTAAATAAGTTGACTACTAACTTGGAAATCTGAATTTCTTATTTCGAGAGCTGTAAACGATTCAAAGTTTCCAATATTGAATAATGTAGTTCAGCAGTATTTTGGAGCCAGCTCATATAGACTTATAAGAGCCAATTGTTTAATTTTCAATTTTCTTCCTGCCAATTGATGTCACTTTGGTAGCTTGAAATGGGCCATGATGGGAGTATTCACATCATGAAAATCGGCAAACATTATAAATCAGGGTATTTTTTTTACACACAGAGAACTGGTTGTTAAACATGTACCAGCACATCACTGGTCTAGTTCCTAAGAACTTAATGCGATATTTTTGTAGAATATATCTTTAATAATTAAAATTTCCTTTGACAAAAACAAGAAGTTAATATGAACTCATTTTTTTAAAAAGGTTTTGAGCACTCTTGTTACTTTCTAAAAACAGAATAAAAAAAAATGCTCTTTATTTTAAAACAGATACACATTCTCCCCAATATAATAGACAAAATTCCTTTTCAGTAGGATTTATTGCAAATAACTGTGGTTTCTTATATTTATGTCATTACTGCTGCTGCTAAGTCGCTTCAGTCACGTCCGACTCTGTGCGACCCCATAGACGGGCAGCCCACCAGGCTCCCCTGTCCCTGGGATTCTCCAGGCAAGAACACTGGAGTATGTTGTGATTTCCTTCTGCAATGTATGAAAGTGAAAAGTGAAAGTGAAGTCACTCAGTCATGTCCGACTCTTCGTGACTCCATGGAGTACAGCCTACCAGGCTCCTCTGCCCATAAGATTTTCCAGGCAAGAGTACTGGAGTGGGTTGCCATTGCCTTCTCCATACTGGAAACCTAAGAGTTTCAAATTTCTGGAGGAGTCAGATAGAGAGAAAATAAAATTGTTTTGTTTATAACATATAATTTTACCAAATTATTTTCATAATTAGTTTGAGAGGAAGGTTTTCCCTACTCCCAGAAAACACAAGATTCAAACCTGTAATTTTTCAGATAGAAACCATAAAAGTTAAAATATTCACTGGTTCATTCAGTCCTTTGTTAACTTTTGTGAAGTCGTCAGGTTTTACTATGTCATTACTACTTCCTATCAAATAGTTCAATCAGGTTTTTAAAATCTTTCTAAGGTACATACTTAAAAATTCTATAAAGTATAATTTCTGTTGCTCTGACAAAATTTTTCCTAGAATTTAAAGAATATATGACGATAGCTCACCATTATCCCATGATACCAGAAAAAAACAAGATTGTGCGTGTTCTAATTTTTATAAGGTTTGATTCAGAGTACTTTTAACCATTCAGTGATTTTGTTGGTTCAATTTAACTTAATATATTCCTATAAATGACAGTGCTCACATTACGTATCTCATACCAATGAACAACTTTATTCACAGTTGCAAAATGGCAGGGTCAGAATATAATAAATAAAATATATTTATATTTATTCTCTGTAAAAGAAAATCATTGAAATCTGCAATAAAACTAAACAAAGATGTCACTTAAAAACTATAACATTTATAACTTGGTTTTGATGTCATAGACATTATAGATGGAGAAATAACTAAAGAAAATTGAGAATTATTTGAAGATGCAATTTTTTCCAAAATAAATGCAATCTAATAGACAGAGTCAAATATAGAAATAGAAGAATCTCAGATGTAAGACAAATTGGTAAAACTACACTTCACCAAAACAGACCATTTCATTAAAATGTGTTAAACATGGTAAAGAACACTAGAACTTTGGCAACATTTTTAAATTTTAAGTCCTAGAGATAAGGTTTTAGAATTTAGAGCTCAGCCAAGGGCCATAAACAAATTAATTAATAATCAATTTAAGCTTATTGTAGGACAAAGTACCATGAATATAGAAAATAAAATTATAAATCGGAAATTTTAATATTTCACTCTGCAAATGACTATAGAATACAAAGTATAATACAGAATACAAAGCATAATGAACATAACAAACATCAATTGAGCTCAGTTAAATCATAATGATTTACATTAAATAGATGCTAAAACATACCTTTAGCTTATGTTCTTTTCTGTTGATAATGACAGCTGTAATCTGTTGGTCCATAAAAATTAGAATAGTACAAAGTAAAGCTGGAATAATAGCAGCTATTACTGTCCACCATGGATTTGGACCTAAAGGTGTAACAAACCAGCCACGATCATCTCTTGTGGGCTGTGAAAAATTAAAGAATGCACAGTTATTAACTGGATTAATAAATATCTAATCAAATGAAGTCTTACAGACAATACCAGGAAAGCCCTAATTATAAACTGATATGCCAAGTAATTATATTTTAACTTTTTATTTTTTTTAATTTAATTTTATTTTTAAACTTTACATAATTGTATTAGTTTTGCCAAATATCAAAATGAATCCGCCACAGGTATACATGTGTTCCCCATCCTGAACCCTCCTCCCTCCTCCCTCCCCATACCATCCCTCTGGGTCGTCCCAGTGCACTAGCCCCAAGCATCCAGTATCGTTAATAACAATATTCACAAAACCTGGTACCAGGCACCATTCTAAGTGTTTTAAATATTTCAGCTCACTTTTTCCTTCACAATAGTCTAAAGAAGTAACAGACAAGGAAACAGGCATAGGGAATAAATTTCTCAAGGTCCCAAAGCTAGTGAGTGGTGAAGACAAGATTTCAACTCTGATAGACTGGCTCAAAAATCTGTGTTCTCAATCAATATCTATATTAAATAAAATTATATTACCATTATCATATGTGCTATTGGATTGGCAAATTCATTCACTTTTACAAATATCACATTGACAACTGTGTATAACTCATTTTAGATGTGTATCCAGGCCACTAAGTAAAAACAGCAAAAAGACACTCAGGGAAGGGTTCTAAACATGGCTGGTGCCTGAGATGAGTCCCAGATGAATTCATTTTGACAATTCTTTGAGGAAGTCCCCAGCTCTGTTTGATAGGTGAGAAAACAAGGTTCAAAGAGATTAAGTAACTGGCCCAAGGACATAGTTGTAATGTGGTTCAAACTCTATTTCAGACCTAATTTTATTTGTTTTCCAATCCCTATCCATTGTGCAATTCTGCAAAAAGAAAATGCATTTCCCTTATTTTAAAAATGTTTCCTTATCTTTTAGGAATATAGATATTCCTACTGGAAGAATTAACAGGAAACTTTTTCAAGTGGCTTCCAGGTCTCTATTTCTGTGATTACTATTTATTTTTTAATATTAGACCAAAATTGTAGTTGGGCTGTGAGCATTTTATTTTCTGTTATATTAATCAATATTCTTTATATTTTCATGAAAATCCCAAGTGATAGGTTTATAGCTATCATCTGAATAAAAATTAGACCTACAAAGATGGAGAGATAGTAAATGTTATGATAACTTCACCTTGAAAACACTTGGTACTTGTAGTTTTGGAGACGGGATCCCAATGGCATAGTCAATTAAAACCATACATAGAATCGTAAGAAAGACAGCAAAGTCACTCACTATGGATCGAACCTAAAGATGATTAAAACACTTGTCACTTGAAGGAACTATAAATAGTGAGGAATACTCAGGAACATAATCTAGAATCACACTTTATGACATGATATCATAATATCACATTTTATACATACTATAATATTACTGTTAATTCTGTCATATTTATATTTATGTACCTCTGTCATTAAGATAAATATACACTCAACCTGTTCAAAATGAGGCATTATGGAATAGCTACAATGCTGATTGTACTGTTTTCAGTATTTATTTAAAATCTAAGTTTATTAAGGGAATCATGCATGGTACTTACACCAGTGATGATGATAAAAATCTAAGTTTATTATGAATTCCAATGTGTGAATATTTAAAATACAGAATAACATTGAATGGAGAGAATTTGGCTAAATTTTAATACTCTTTCTCACACAGGTAACATTTTAATATGATAAACCCTCAAACACTATAAAATAAAATCTGTTTTTATTGAAGTATCAAAATAGTTAATCTGAGATATAAGTATAGTAGCAGGTAATGTGCACAATAGAGTAAGTAAAATTAAAAGTTATTCTATTTCTCATTTATAAAGTCTTCTTTGAGCAAAATCCTTAAACAATATTCAGTAAGATCTGGCTTTTATTAGGATGCCTTTATGTCACACACACAAACACATACAAAATTCAGGAGTTTAATGAAAAAATCAATTCTATATTAATCAAATTAAGCTGTTGGAGGAAAGAAATGAGTCTTCCAACTTAGGGAAGGAAGAGGTAACAAAAACAGAAGCTTCTCTCAAACAAAAACAGTTCTTAAAACATTTTCCCAGAGTAGAATTTTCATCACAATTTTTAGCTCATCTCTCAAAAGCCTGTTTTCTTGTTTCTCTTCTTTCTTTTCTTCTCTCTCCCTCCCTTCCTTCCTTAGTCCTTTTTTGGCTGAGTCAGGCCTTATAGGTGTTACTTTGCAGTGTTAAATATTGAACTAAGCTGTTTCTCTGTTTACTTTCTTTTCCAAATATGCAGATGCAAACGTGGTGGGTTAGGGGGAGGGACTGACACTTTAAAAATGAAAAAGAGGATAGTGTTCCAATGAGTCTTGCAGGGGCTTTCCCAATTACAAAATGTAACAGTGGCTCCTATGAGGTGTCTGTCAGGCTGGAATAGTTCCCACTGTTCACTGGGCAAGAAAGTGACAATCAGTAATGCAGTGTGTGCTTCTGAGTTCCAAAAATGAAAGTCGGAACGTGGGAGTTTATCTCTGGGATTTGAAGTTAGGAGATAAGCCTAGAGGCCATCTGCACTCCCAGCATCAATCTCACGAAATGCTTCCTCTTCCCCACCTCACCACACCTCACTCCTAATATGGCAGCTCAATCACCCAAAAACCTTTTAGTGGCCCCTTTAATGACAGTAATCGCTCTTTATTTTGTCCTAAAATACACATATCACCGTAACATGCTTTATGCTGGTAGACATTTTGATCAGAAAAACTGTAGTCTGAGTACCTTGGTTGGAAAATAGCGGCTAGTCTTGAACTGCTTCAACGTGGCTGACAGAGTAACTGTGGAAAAGAAGAGGATCACTGACCAAAACAGAACATCTGGAACATAGGGGTGCTCGTGGCCGCAGGCTCGTCCAACATACTCCCCGTGCAGTGATGTGCATTCCTGCCAGAGAAGTAAAACAAATGGAGCTATTAAGGAAAAAAGGTGGATGTAGTTCTTTCAGAAAACTAATGTCTTAGGATCACTTGTAGTTGAGTTGCCAAGGTTTTTCATTAAGGCTCATGTTTGGATAGGTAGTGAGGAGTAAGAACTATTTCTAAAATTTTTGCTTTTTAAAAATTAAATCTATAAAACTGATTCACCAATCATCGTCTTTATTAAGTATCACATCAACCCTATAAAATAGGTAGTTGCTATTATTTCCATGTTGTATCTGAGGAAAATATGGTATAGAGAAGGTAAGTCATTTGCTATGGCCTCACCACTGCTGGGCAGCAGCAGAGCTGCTGGGAATATTATTGCATACTAAAGGAGAACAGTGATTCTCTGAATGATCTAGTCCTAAAGCTCCCAAGCAAGGTGAGAAAAGCAACAACAAAAAAATACGATATATTATTACTTAAGTGAAACTAGAAGTCAAAGATGGAGCTCAAACTTAAATTACAGAACAAAAGAGAAAAAGTACTATAGGTGCAGGGCAAAGTTCATATTTACTATGACTTTTTCAGGAGCTTCACAGGTGGCTCACGGGTAAAGAACCCACCTGCCAATGCAGAAGACCCAGGTTCCATCCCTGGGTAGGGCAGATACCCTGGAGAAGGAAATGGCAAACCACTCCAGGATTCTTGCCTGGAGAATTCCATGGACAGAGGAGCCTGGCAAACTATACTCCATGGAGTCACAAAGACTCAGACATGACTGAGCGACTATATAAGAACAACAACAACAACAACAAATGATTCATGATCTTTCTTTTTTTTTTTTTTCCTGGTATATATTTTATAAGCCCCTGAAGAACCATTTCTAATTGCTGTCTTAGCCATGAGGTGGCAGCAAAGTCAAAAAATTTTTCTTTCTTGGAGGAAAAAACAGCATTTTAAACAATATTATTTTGAAATTGAGACTTTTTTTTTAAAGCTCATATAAGATTGGATTTTACCATTTCATTTTAAAAATTAGAACATTAAATTTTATTTTTTTATTTCAAAACAGAAAAGAATGGTTTAAGTGATCCAGTGACCTTGCTAGTACCTGAGATATTCTGAGCCTGAATTAGGAATTGAATTGTGCCATGGTACAGAAAGATCTTAGGAAAAAATATGGACTGCCAGATTGATCACCAGCAGAGACTGTCCAATGAACAAAGCCTCAAGCCCTGGAGTACAGTAGGAAACACATACCTTTGAAAGATTCTAGACTAAATCACAGACCGCTACCTTGTTATCTAAAAACAAACTAGTAAAATCACTTGGGACAGTTACCTGTAAGGCTAGGATTTTTGAGAAATTTTGTTTGTATACTTTATCTAAAAAAATTCTGTTCCTTTTTCTAATCTAACTGCAAATGCTACATTTTTGCTAGCTAAAGTTGAATTCCAATTAACCACGTTAAGTTAATACAGAGCACAGAAACTTTGCTAATTGGGAAAAAAAAAAAATCCCCAAGCCTTAATTATAGCTTTAGTTTTTCCTTCTCTCAAAACTCTGTTAAAATGGATAAAGTAGCAAAAACAAATCCTTGAAATTTTTAGTCCCTTCTCTTGCCCCTTGTTCAGCTTTACTAGTAAAGCAATTACTAAGCAAAGTAATGGGATAGAAGCTAGAAAGCTAGAAAAATGATACTGATGAACCTATCTGCAGGGCAAGAACAGAGGCCCAGACATAGAGACTGGACTTGTGACTGGGTGAAGGAGAGAGTGGGATGAACTGAGAGTAGCGCTGAAACATATACATTGCCATGTACAAAATAGATAGCTGGTGGGAAGTTGCTATATAACACAGGGAGCTCAAGCTGGTGCTCTGTGATGACCTAGAGGGGTGGGACGTTGGGGGAGAAGTTCAAGAGGGAGCAGGTATATGTATACTTATGGCTGATTCATGCTGTTGTACGACAGAAACTAACACAACACTGTAAAGCAATTATCCTCCAATTAAAAGTAAATAAAAAAAAGAATGGATAAATACAAAGAGGAGCTAAAAGTTCCTTTGTAAACACATTACCTATATATTTGTGATCATCTTCTATCTTTTGTGCAGATATAAAAGTCTTCCAAGTCTTGGACTTGGTTGAGTCTTGTTCTCAATTCTTGGTAATATAGAAACCATTAAAAGAATTATTTAAGTGTCTTATAAGCTATAATACATTGCCATTAGCCTGCCTAGTCACTTTAATTCAAAGCAAATTTGAAAAGTATATTTTTCTTTCTTTTAGGGGGGCAGTATGTTATTTAAAAAGGAAAAATTGTGAGCTACTATATTCTACATTTATTTTCTGGTTTATACCAACTGTACCCTTAAAACACACACACACACATGAAGTCCTAAGATTTGGAAGAGAAAACTAAATCTAAATCCTGTTCTCTTATTTTGAGTCTCACATATGGTTTCACTTACGAAAATGAAAAAAATGCTTGTTGACAAACTCATTTCTACTAATTATTCTTCAACACGTTTTAAGCTTCAACAATTTTATAAGTTGGTAAAAATTAAGTTTGATAAAATAAGAAATTAGAGTTGGCATTAGTGTCCTGCCCCTTATTTATGTATAAGCTAAATATGTAATTCTGGCATTGAAACAATTCTTAACCAATTGCTAGTTAATTGCCTGTGAATATTTTAAACCTTGTCTAGGAATTCCTTATAATGACAGATTTTGATATACTGCTAAAATATATATATAAACATAGAAACCTAAGTACTCTAGCTTGCTATAAAACACTTGAATTAAGCATTATTCACAATAGTCAAGATTGGAAATAACCTAGATGTCTGTCAATGGATCAGTGGATTAAGAAACTGTAGTATAAATATACAATAGAATATCATTCACCCTTAAAAAGGAAGGAAACGTTACTGCAACAACATGAATGAACCTGTAAGAAATGCTAATTGAAACAAGCCAGACACAGAAAGACAAATACTGTATGATTTATCTTCTATGTGGAAGCTAAGAGTCAAACTCAGAAGCAGAGAGTAGAATGATAGTTACCAATGACTAGGGAGAGAGGAAAAATGGGGAAATATTGGTTGAAGGGAACAAAGTTTCAGTTATGCAGGATAAATAAATTATGAAGTGCTAGTGTATAACACAGTGACTATGGTTAATAATATTGCATTAAATAATTGAAATTTGCTGGGAGAGTAGATCTTAATTGTTTTCACCAAGTAAAAAGGTTGCTTATGTGAGGTGCTATGTGTGTTAATTAGCTTGATTGTGGTAATCATTCACCTTGTATACATTCATCAAAACACATTTTATACCTAAAATACATAATTTTTATTTGTCAATTATACCTCAATAAAGCTAGAAAACAAAATAAACCAAGACATTTACATTAAATAGTAAATCTGCAATTTGAGACTGCTTTTCAAAATAATCATTAAATGTTTATTGGACACTTACTATGCATACAGCTATTTGGGGGAATCAAAGAAAGCTAAAGTTCTTGCCATTGCTGAGTTAGCAAGGTAAAAATTACAGTTCATGAGAAATGTAACAATTCAATTAAAAATTATCCAGTGACTAATACACAGAGTAAATATTACATGACCATTTTTACAAAACTAGTTATAATAGCCATTAGCACTGTTAATAAAATTAATAAAATGCTTTTGATGATCCTGATGGTTATGCTGAGCAAAAAATAGAATAACAATTAAGACAAATCATTATGGCCCTCAATGACTTAAAATTGTAAGTTTTTTTCATTATGTTGAATACCCTTTGGTGATAAGTGCTATTTCTGGCCAAGATTAGCAATTATTCATTGCAAACAGTGCTTTTACCTAATGAAAAATACTATGAAAATTTCTGCCAGAATGTTAACACCTAGTGCAGAACTTAACAAAGAAAATAATAATAATAATAACCTCAGGATTAGATTTGCTTTGTTTGATTGCAAAATATTTTTCACTGTACTCTTCTTGATCCTAAAACTTCTAATATTGATCTAGGTAGATCAATTGTGCTATGAGTCTCTTAGAAATGTATGATTCAGGATTTGCTACTATATGGAATAAATATTATTATTTAACATTAAATTATTCAAGACTATAAAACACATAGAGTAAATTTTCATATTAAATAATTTAGAGATGAAATTATTGGGTAAGTGTATTGTAGGGGACACCAAGATGAGGGACAAAAGCAGGGAACTCTTAAAATATAATATCTTTATAGTTTATAAAAGGGGAATGTAAATGGAAGATGCATTGCTGAATGGATCAACCATGTCTAACTTCTGAACAACTGTAGCATTCTTTCTTGTTCAGCTCATCATTTCTTTTATTGGTCAACTTAAATGGCTCTCTGAAAGGGAGAAGTTTGATAAATCTTTTTTCTAAGGAAAAATACAACAGAATAAATGTTAACTATAACAGAAAAAAAATGAAAGTGAAGACATTTTAGAGCAAATGACTAGGGTAAGAAGAAAGGTAGTAAAATATAAGTCAAAGATAGAATTTTAAAAATTTTGATTCTGAAAAAAATACTTAATGAGGAAAAGTGAGAAAAATAGGCAACAGATCAAGTGCTCTTGTAAGAACTGTGTTTAGAGTTTTATAATCGTGCAACAAAAAAGGTTTGTGTGTATCACTAACTGGCTCACTCACTAAAATGTGTTTCTCATGAAATGAACTAGAGTTCATATAGTTTTATGCTGATGGTTATAATGGGATTTGAGCTTATACAGGTAGGTGAATTGGCAGAAGCTTTGGACTGTAATGTTTGTAACTGAGAAGAATGGAAAAGAAACGAGAATGGTTCAGATTTTAATACTTATTAAAAGCAGAATCTTTGTATTTTTCAAGTTATGAGATTTGATTGACCAGAAGTAAAGGATGTAAATACAGATGGAAATAGGTGTGCACAAATATTACAAGAGATTAAGAAAAACAGTACTTTGGCCACCTCATGCGAAGAGCTGACTCACTGGAAAGACTCTGATGCTGGGAGGGATTGGGGGCAGGAGGAGAAGGGGACGACAGAGGATGAGATGGCTGGATGGCATCACCGACTCGATGGACGTGAGTCTGAGTGAACTCCGGGAGTTGGTAATGGACAGGGAGGCCTGGCATGCTGCAATTCATGGGGTCGCAAAGAGTCGGACACGACTGAGCAACTGAACTGAACTGAACTGAAGAAAAATAGAGACATTCAACTATGAAGGGGAAAAAAGATATCATTGTAAAAAGGAAAGACAGAAATATTTTTAAAGGTATAAGATTTAACTTTGATAGACAAAAAATATGTTGTGATTCTCTTTAACGGAAGGAAGATAAGGAGAAAATGGAAGTAAGAAAACTCTTTCTGAGGAAGGTGCCAGAATTTTAAGAAAAGTGACTTTGGTTTTCCCCAAAAGTTCAATATTTATACCAAAATATTAACAAACATCCCCTCCTCCTCAACATATTCTGAACAGCTGGAGCAGTATTATGGAGCGAAGTAAAAGCATTCTTTACACAGAAGGCTGACTTAGTTCTGTCATATGGTTTAATTTAGGTCAACATTGCTCTTATTTAATGTGCTTTCAGTTAATCTAGTCACATTATGCCATATAGGTGTGCTTTTGGAGTAATTCAGGACTACTAACTACTGGAAAAGCTTAATAATGAAAGAAAACCCCCAGTTAACTTATGCATATTTTAATGGATGAAATAAAACTATCACTTTTGTAATAGTATTTATTTAAAATAATTTACCTTAGTGGCAATAATTCATTCAAAATATCAAAAAAAGACCTTATAGTAATAAGATTCAAGACATGTTTCACTTACCGAAACAGTTAGGTTCTCCCAAATTATGTCAGAGGCAGAAATATTGGACTCCCTCCATTCCTTCAATGTATTATTACTAGGATTATGTGGCTCCACACAGTTACATCTGCAAAGACAGACCAGTGTCTTTTATGAAATAAGTATATTTTTGTGACCAGACTTAAAATAGATGTGTAAGTAGTCCTTCTTCCCCAGTCACAGCCTTCCTGCATTTGAGAGATAAGTAGTTAGGTCATCCTAAATATTCCAAAACACACTATTTTCAGACATATGATAGATATATTACTATCATATGTATTAAAGATATATATTAAATATATATTAAATGTATATTAAAAATATATATACATTTTTAATGTTTCCTGGAATGAGACGTCATTCCCTCTCTGTTCCAGTCAGAGGAAATTTTTTAAAGTATAGGTTAGAACACAAGGTTTTGGGGGCCTTTTAAATCAAGATGCTTTCTAAATCTTACAACAACCCTTTACCCCTAAATTATAAGTCAAGTGGGAAAAAATGATAAACATCCAAATGTATTTTTATAATTTATTAATATTGTAAAAACATATCATATATGTTTATATATATATTTCATGTTCTAGAGATCACTTAGAATCATGCTATGTAATTTTAAATTAAAGCTAAGTTGAAGTAAGAACCCTGTGTATCTCAGAATATACTTTTCTTTGTGATGAGCGATAGTCTTATTAAAACTCAATCAATATGCAAAAATTTTTTGAATAGCTACTCTATATGCAAGGTAACAAGATGAATGCTGAGGGTAAGAGCAAACCAGTAAGAAAAGAAAATCAATCCTCTGTCATCCGTATACTCATTGGAAGGACTGATGCCGAAGCTGAAGCTCCAATCCTTTGACTACCTGATGCAAAGAGCCGACTCATTAGAAAAGACCCTGATGCTGGGAAAGATTGAGGGCAGGAGGAGAAGAGGACAACAGAGGATGAGATGGTTGGATGGCATCTCTGACTCAATGGGCATGAGTTTGGGCAGACTGAAAGATAGTGGAGGACAAGGAAACCAGGCCTGCTGCAGGCCACGGGGTTGCAAAGAGTAGGACACAACTGAGTGACTGAACAACAGCTACATACGGGTGACATGATGAATGCTGAGGATAAGAGCGGAAAGAGTAGGAAAGATCTGGGCAATTGTTACTACTATGTCATAAACAACAGCTTTTGATATCACATTCTTCATAACTTTGTAAGTAAATGAGAACACACAAGCAAAGATTATCAACAAGTTAATGGTCTTAGATGTTAACTTCAATTTACAAATGGTTTGTTTAAAAAATTCATTGTCTATTATTTGCCCTTCAGAGAGCATTTTCTTCTAGAAGCATTTTATAAAAATCGTATTTGGGCTCCCAGGTTAACCCACATATACTACAAAACTTAAAAATAGGTTGGACTGCTATTTTAGTGATATTAATTAAACTGTAGAACTCAACTATTATTTCTATAGGAAAATATACTACAGTTTCTACTTGATAAATTCCTTTGCCTGAGCTACAGTCTCTCTTTCTACATCAGGAATTTTAGTCTGTTCTTTTTTATCACCACTCATTCATTTTTCAAAGCGTACTCAGTGTCTATTATTATATAAAATTCTACTTGACTTGAGCAATACAGACAGGCCTGCAGCTATTCTCACTAAGGATGGTTAGAGTATTCCCACCTGGGCTCACTTGGGACTGGAGCATTAAAGAAACAGAGGATTCCAATGAGAAGGCTGTTAATGAGGATTTTAAGGGGATGAGAGAAGAAGCATTAGCCCTTATGAGTAGCTGCGGTGGCCACTGTGCTATCAGAGGGAGGAGACAAAGCAAAAGGGAAACAAAGGTCTTTGAGAGGCAGTAATAGTCATTCATTAATGCAATTTGTTCAAATCTATAGGTTCCCAAGTCCCAGATTAGTTGTACATAATCACAGAACACAGGCCTTTGTATCAGAAAGCTCTGTGCTTCACTGGTTATGTGGCATGGGCAAGTTATTTAAGCACTCTAAACTTTGGTTTCCTCATAAAGTAAAATGAGGACTTGACATGCCTACCTAGTAGAGCTATTATGAAGAATATGTAACATGATATATACTAAATGGCATGTATACATTTATGCATTTTGTAATTGTTGCTCCTATCATCATCATGATTATCATCATTATTTTCTGGTTCATTTATTGGTTTTTCATAAGATGTAATAAAACTGTTAACTTTCAATTGATGTAATACAAAAAAGAACAATAGGCTTTTCTCTAACATGCTGATATTCTTTTTTCTTTTGCTTCCAATTCTTTAAAGAGAATTAAATTCTGACCAGCATTAAAATAGTTTCACTACTAAGAATCTATCAAAAGAAAGAAAATTCCCATTCAATTTTGACTCTGGGTCATTAGATCACTAGGCAAATATAGTAAAGATAATATATGAATAGAGAGAATAATTTCATTTTAAAAATAGCTTAAATTATTAAAATTACATTAAATCACTGATTATTTTCTAAAATTAAAAATCAGATTTGGCTTCTACCTTAAAAAAGAGGACTGAATACACGTTTATTTTGTTATGACCTATAATTCACTAAGCTAAGGAATAATATAAAAAGAGACACGAGGAGAAACATCAAAAAGAGAGATATGTAAACAAACAGAATATGAAAGTCATATGAAAATAGGATTTTTGAAAAAGCAGAACAGAAGGGCAATACTACTAATAATAGTACCTTTACATTTAATCCTTAAACTAGGTTGTCACATGAATATATCGAGACACAAGTGACATGGGGCCAAGTTTACACAGCTAGAAATTCCAGAGCCAGAATTTAAACCTAGGTAGTGCTCTCTTACTCACTCACTCATAAATATATGTATATATTTATATATAAACAGATATATGTAATTACATATAAAAACAAAATTTATAAATTTATATAGGATATATATATTTATATAGGATATATATATATATTTATATAGGATATATATATATATATTTATATAGGATATATATATATGTGTGTGTGTGTGTGTGTATATATATATTCTTCCAACTGCAGTAAAAGAGGGAGCTTGCCTGATGAGTAAAATATCAAAGAGGGTCTTGACTAAGAGAAGAGTTTATACTCAAAAAAGAAACAGAGTAAACAGATGGAGCCAAAAACATGAGAACTAGTTTAAAGTTTGACTACACAATAGTTGATACCAGAAATCCATCCCCAACTGCTACAGACTTACATACATACCACTCCAAGAATAGCCTCAGTCTTTTCTCTAAGCAATACCATCAACACTGTAAGGCAAAATTACTTTGGACCTAGAGGTCTCTATGGAATGAAATCATCAAATCAAATATAAGAAAGAATGAAAAAAAATGTTTATTCTTTGCAGATTTTAGTTTTTTGTGCATGTGTCATTAATTAGAAAGCATAACTTGTAAGTAAACAAAGATATAGGATGGAGGAAAGAAGGCTTCCGACCTAAGAAAGCACTCTCAGAAGGACAAATATAGTACAGCCCAAGAGTAAATCACAGAGGCAGTGAATCACAAGACGGATGAATGCAAAGTTCCACTCTCTTTCCCCCATAGAAACCGCAATTTAACAAAATATGGACCAAAATACTGTAATGAGAATTCTAGAATCTAGTCAAGATGTTGCAGTACCAGAGTGCAAAGCTGTGAAAAGCCACATTCAAATGGATAAGAAGAGCAATTTCACTTTAATTGCCTCAGCCCCTTTTCTAAGCTGGCACAGCTCAGCAGTGGTAGAGAATAACCTGGCTCACACTTTTTACACTGAGGGTGAAGAGAAAAGTAGAGGCTGTATCTGACATTCCAGCTTTTCAGAGGGCTACTGAGGAACTGGTATCTGTCTTGCCTAATTCAGAGCACTGACAGAACCATTGTAGTCTGGATGCCTTGGTGCCACTGAGAACAAAGAAGAATGGGTAACTTGGCTTTCAGGGACGAGAATGGCTCAATGCAGTTAGGGGTAGGAGAAGAATCTGAGGCTTCTCCCTCTGGAAGGAGTGAAAGGAGCATATGTCTGATGTTCAAGCTCTTTAGAAGAGTGCAGAAGGGGCTGGTATCTTTCTCACCTAATTCAGGCTGCTGATGGGGAGTCAGCATACAGCAGAAATCTGGAGGCCTCTGAGAACAAGGGACATCAAAGCAGCTTGCTACTGTAAAACTAGGACTTCCTAGGTGGCACAGCGGTGAAGAATCTGCCTGCCAATGCAGGACCTGCAGGAGATGCAGGTTCAATCCCTGAGTCAAGAAGATCCCCTGGAACAGAAAATGGCACTCCACTCCAGTATTCTTGCCTGGGAAATCCATGGACAGAGGGTCTGACAGGCTACAGTTCATGGGGTCATAAAGAACTAGACACAACTCAACACAAACACATATCGTAAAACCAGACAACTTGCAGTACCACAGAGTGACCCCAGGTAGAGCAAAACATTATGAGTCCCTGGAAAAAGAAATCAGCCAACTCTACCTAATTGAGAAATTGCACACACAGGCTCAAAGAATTTACATTTCTTCCCTCTAAGAAAAGGTTACAGAGACCCCCAGAATCTCTAGTCAAGCTGATTAGAAGTCTTCTGCAGAAAGGGCCAGTCTATAAAGACTATGAGATGTGGTTTTTATTTCAAGTGTGCCAATCCTAAAACAAAGTTATGGGATACATGAAGAAACAGGGAAACATGGCCCATACAAAAGAATAAAATAAATCAAATTTATCTTAAAGAAATGGAGGCATATAAATTACCTGACAGGGAATTAAAATAGCCATTATAATGATACTCTATGAGGTCAAGACAATGCATAAACAAAATGAAAATATCAGCAAAAAATAAAATATTAAAAAGAACAAAACAGAAAATTTGGAGTTAAAGAATACAATAATTGAAGTAAAAAAATTCAGTAGGAGGATTTAACACTAGGTTCAATTAAACTGAAGAAAGAATCAGTGAACTTGAGGACAGGTCACTTGAAATTATCCAGTCATAAGACATAAGAAAAAAGAATGAAACAGAGTGAAGAAAGCCCGAGGAACACATGGGATATCATAAGCAAATCAATATATGCATCATGGGAGCCCTGGAAGAAGAAAGAGTATAAGTGACAGAAAGCTTATTTAAAGAAATAGTGCCCCCAAACTTCCCAAAACTAAGGAAGGAAATTATATCCATATTTAAGAAATCCAATGGATTCCAATGATAGTAAATCCAAAGAAATCCACACTAAGACACATTATAATCAAACTGTCAAGAGAAAACTACAGAGAAAATTCTAACAGCAACAAGAGAAAAGTGGATCACCATGTGCAAGAGAAGCCCCATAATACTATCAGTGCATTTTTCAGCAGGAACTCTACAGGCCAGAAGGCAGTGGGATGATGTATTCAAGGTGCTAAAAGGGAAAAACTGCCAACCAAGAGCACTATATGTGGCAAATAAAAAAAAATAGTGGTACTTGAAAAATGAAGGAAAAATAAAACCTTTCCATGTTTAAAAAAAAAACAAACAGCTGAGGGAGTTCATCATCACTATAACTGCCTACAAGAAATGCTAAAGGGATTCCATCAAGTTCGAACAAAGGGATGCTGAACAACAACACAAAGCAATGAAAATATATAGCTTGCTAGTAAAGGTAAATACACAGACAAACACAAAATACTGTAACAATGGTACATAAATCACTTTTTCTGGTATAGGGGTTGAAGGACAAAAGTATTTTTAAAAACTATTACTATAAAAATATGTTAATGGATACATAATTCAGAAGGATGTAATGTTTTGATATCAATAACACAGAAAGTATAGGGAAGAGGGAGTCAATGTGAAGAGTATTTGTATGCAATGGACATGGAACAACAGATTGGTTCCAAATAGGAAAAGGAGTACATCAAAGTTGTATATTGTCACCCTGCTTACTTAACTTCTATGCAGAGTACTTCATGAGAAACGCTGGGCTGGAAGAAGCACAAGCTGGAATCAAGAGTGCCGGGAGAAATATCAATAACCTCAGATATTCAGATGATATCACCCTTATGGCAGAAAGTGAAGAGGAACTAAAAAGCCTCTTGATGAAAGTGAAAGTGGAGAGGGAAAAAGTTGGCTTAAAGCTCAACATTCAGAAAACGAAGATCATGGCATCTGGTCCCATCATTTCATGGGAAATAGATGGGGAAACAGCAGAAACAGTGTCAGACTTTATTTTTTGGGGCTCCAAAATCACTGCAGATGGTGACTGCAGCCATGAAATTAAAAGATACTTGGAAGTCAAGGTATGACCAGCCTAGATAGCATACTGAAAAGCAGAGACATTACTTTGCCAACAAAGGTCTGTCTAGTCAAGGCTATGGTTTTTCTAGTGGTCACATATGGATATGAGAGTTGGACACTGAAGAAAGCTGAGTGCTGAAGAATTGATGCTTTTGAACTGTGGTGTTGGAGAAGACTCTTGAGGGTCCCTTGGACTGCCAGGAGATCCAACCAGTACATTCTAAAGGAGATTGGTCCTGGGTGTTCTTTGGAAGGAATGATGCTAAAGCTGAAACTCCAGTACTTTGGCCACCTCATGCAAAGAGCTGACTCATTGGAAAAGACTCTGATGCTGGGAGGGATTGGGGGCAGGAGGAGAAGGGGACGACAGAGGATGAGATGGCTGGATGGCATCACCGACTCGATGGACGTGAGTTTGAGTGAACTCCGGGAGTTGGTGATGGACAGGGAGGCCTGACGTGCTACAGTTCATGGGGTTGCAAAGATTCAGACACGATTGAGTGACTGAACTGAACTGAAAATTAAGTTTTATCAGCTTAAAATAGATTGTTGTAAATATACGATGCTTTATGTAAGCCCCATGGTAACCACCAAGAAAGTACAATTTTGTGTAAAACATCCACAAAAGAAAATTTAAAAGGGACCAAAACATATCACTACCAAAAGAAATCAACAAAACACAAAGGAAGAAAAAAAGAGAGGAAAGAGGGTGAAAGATAAATATAAGACAGAAAACAACTAACAAAATGGCAATAGTAAGTTCTTCTCTATCAATAACTACTTAAATGTAAATGGATTTTACTCCCTAATCAGAAGATACAGAGTGGTTAAATGGATTAGAAAAAATCCAACTATATGCTATCTAGAAAAGATTTTTGATTTAGGAACACACATAGAGTGAAAGTTAAAGTATAGAAAAAAATATGCAAATAGTAACTGAAAGAGAGCAGGGGCCAGGGTGGGCCATAATCATATTAGACAAAATAGACTTTAAGTCAAAAACTGTCAACAGAGACAAGGAAGGACATGATAAATGACAAAAGGGTCAATTAATTGGGTAGATATAACAATTAAAAAGATATATGTACCTTACAGCAGAGCACCAAAATATAGGAAGGAAACACTGACAGAATTGAAGGGAAAGATAGATAATAACAATAATATTAGGAGATTTCAATACCTCA
Organism: Bos indicus x Bos taurus; assembly: GCF_003369695.1. Classification (NCBI taxonomy): domain Eukaryota; kingdom Metazoa; phylum Chordata; class Mammalia; order Artiodactyla; family Bovidae; genus Bos; species Bos indicus x Bos taurus. The sequence goes on from NC_040077.1 coordinate 34,396,949, forward strand.
CTTTAAATAATGGATAGAATCCAGACAGAAGATGAATAAGGAAACATAGGATTTGTAAAATACTATAGACCAAATGAACCAAATATCATATACAGGGCATTTCATCCAACAGCAGCAGAATATACAGTCTTTTCAAGCACATACAAACCATTCTCCATAAGAGATCATATTTTAGGTCACAACCCAGTCTTAACAAATTTGAGAAGACTGAAATCAAAGTAAGTGTACTTTCAAAGCACAGTGCAATGAAACTAGAAATCAAAAATAGAAGGAAACTAAAAAATTCAAAAATATATGGAAAGTAAGCAATGCATTCTTGAACAACCAATAAGCCAAAGAAGATATCAAAAGAGAAATTAGAAAGTATCTTAAGACAAATGAAAACAAACAAACAAAAATACTAAAACTTATAGGATGCAGCAAAAGCCACACAAAAAGGGAAGTTTATAGCAACAATTGCCTATATTAAAAAGATGAAAATTCTCAAATAAACAACCTAACTTTAAAACAGAAGAGACTAAAATAATAAAAACAAACAAATCCCCAAGTTAGCAGAAGGAAGGAAATAATAATCATCAGAACAAAAATAAAACAAAAAATAAACAAAAAAAATGAAATAGAAAATAGAAAAACAATAGTAGAGATCAATGAAAATGCATTATTTGTTTTTTTTCCAAAAAATCAACAAAATTGACAAACTTTTAGCTAGATTAAGAAAAACATTAAGAAGACTCAAAATTATTAGAGATGAGATATTACAACTAATGCCACAGAAATTAAAAAGATTATAAGAGATTACTATGAGAAATTCCAAGCCAACAATTTGGATAGCCTGGAAGCAATGAATAAATTCCTAGAAACATGCAATCTACCAAGACTGAATCATGAAGAAATAGAAATTCTGAACAGACCTATAACTAGCAAGGAGACTGAATGGGTAATCAAAAACCTCCCAACAAAGAAAAGCCCATAACCAGATGGTTTCACTGGCGAATTCTACCATACATTTAAAGAACTGGTGCCAATCCTTCTCAAGCTCTTCCAGAAACTGAAGAGGAGGGAACACTTCCAAACTCATTTTATGAAGCCAGAATTACCCTGATACCAAAGAAAAAGACATCAAAAGAAAACTAAAAAACAATATCCTTAATGAATATAGATGCGAAAATCTTCAACAAAATATTAGCAAACTAAATTCAACAACACATTAAAAGGATCATACATCATAACCAAGTAGGATTTATCCCTGGAACACAAGAATGGTTCACCAAACAAATATTAATCATTGTATTACATCACATTAATGGAACAAAGGATAAAATCATATGATCAACTCAATAGATACACAAAAAGCATCTGATAAATTCAACATCCTTTCATGATAAAAGTACTTATCAAACTAGGAGTAGAAGAAGGCTGAGCGCCAAAGAATTGATATCTTTTGAACTGTGGTGTTGGAGAAGACTCTTGAGAGTCCCTTGGACTGCAAGGAGATCCAACCAGTCCATTCTAAAGGAGATCAGCCCTGGGATTTCTTTAGAAGGAATGATGCTAAAACTGAAACTCCAGTACTTTGGCCACCTCATGCGAAGAGTTGACTCATTGGAAAAGACTCTGATGCTGGGAGGGATTGGGGGCAAGAGGAGAAGGGGACGACAGAGGATGGGATGGCTGGATGGCATCACTGACTAACATGAGTCTGAGTGAACTCCAGGAATTGGTGATGGACAGGGAGGCCTGGCGTGCTGTAATTCATGGGGTCGCAAAGAGTCGGACACGACTGAGCGACTGATCTGATCTGATCTGATCTGAGAAGGACATTATCTCAACATAGTAAAATCCAGTGTGACAAGCCCACAGCTAACATAGTAAACAATGGGGAAAAACCAGAAGTTTTTTCTCTTAGATAAAGAACAAAACAAGGATGCCCATTCCTGCCATTTCAAGTCAAAACAGTACTGAAGGTCCTAGTTAAAGCGATTCAGTTAAGGGGGAAAAAAAGCATCCAAATTGGAAAGGAAGAAGGAAAATTATCTCTACTTGCAGATTATATAATATAATACAAAGAAAACTCTAAAGATCACATGCACACTCACGCACACACACACACACACACACTGTAAGAATAAATGAATTCAGCAAAGTTGCAGGATCAAAAGCAACATTAAAACATTAAAAAACTCAGTAGAGTTTCTATAAACTAGCAATGAATAATCTAAAAAGGGAATTAAGAAAACAAACCCATTTACAATAGCATCAATAAGAATAAAATACTTAGAAATAAATTTAACCAAAAATGTGAAAGACTTGTACACTTAAAACTACAAAGCACAGCTGAAAGAAATTAAAGAGGACGCAGACAACTGAAAAGAAAGAAATGTGTTCATGAACTGGAAGATTTGATCTACAAATCAGTGCAATCGCTACCAAAATATCAATGACATTTTTTATAGAAATAGAAAAATTAATCCTGAAATTCATATAAAACCATGAAAGATTCTGAACAGTCAAAACAATCTTGAGCAAAAAGAACAAAACTGGAAGTCTCACACTTCCTAATTTCAAAATATATAGCAAAGCTAGAGTAATTAAAAAAAAAAAACAACAGCATGGTACTGGAACAAAGACAGATACATAGACCAATAGAACAGAACAGACAGCCCAGAAATAAACCTTCACCCATGCAGTCAAAGATCTTCGACAAGAAAGGCAAAACTACGCAATGTGGAAATGTTGAAGTCTCTTCAACAAATAATGCTGGGAAAATTGGATATCAACAAGCAAAAGAATAAAATTGGACCTTTTATCATACACAGAAATCTATTCAAAATGAATAAAAGACTTAAACATTAGACCTAAAACTAAAAATTTTCTAGAAGAAAATGGGGGAATGCTTTATTACATTGGCCTTAACAATGATTTCTTGGATATAACACCAAAACACAGTTAATAGAAGCAAAAAAATAAACAATCGGACTACATTAAGCTAAAAAGCTTTTACATAGCCAGGGAAACAATAAGCAGAGTGAGAAAGCAACCTATGGAATGGGAGGAAATACCTGCAAACTATATCTGGTAAGATAGCAATAAATATACGTTTAATGGTGCAGCCATTATGAAAAACACTATATAGTTTCCTCCAAAAAATAAAAAGAGGGCTACGGGATCCAGAAATCTCATTTTTAGATCCAAAGAGACTCGGATCTTGAAGACATGGTGTATTCCCGTATTCATTGCAGCATTGTTCAAAATAGCCAAGAAGTGGAAACCATCTAAATATCCATCAACAAATGAACTTTTTTAAAAGTGTAATTATATATACAGTGGAATATTATTCGGCCATTAAAAAAAAGGAAATTCTCTCATATGCAGCAACATGGATGAACATTGAGGATATCGTGCAAAGTGCAATAGCCAGCCACAGAAGGGCAAATGCTACATAATTCCACTTACATGAAGTATTTAAAGTAGTAAAACTTATAGAAATAGAAAGTAGAACTGTGGTTTCCAAAGATGGGAAGAGAGAAATAAGGAGTTGCTTCAATGGGTATAGAACTTTAGTTACGCACCATGAAAAAGTTCTAGAGATCTGCCGTGCAACATCTGCTGTTCTATATACTTATACTTTTAATAAGCAGTTAACAGGGTAGAATTAGTGAATTCTTGGGAAAGCTTGAGGACATTCAAGCGTGGAAGGCTGGAGAAAGAGCAGTTAGCAATACAAGGGGGAAAAAAAAAAGCTTTACAAGAAAAACATGTTCCAAGGAGGAAGAAAACTGAAATATATATAATGATTTTGAGCAGCTCATGAAATGTTGAAAGGAAATTCATTTTATCATGATGTTATGAACATTGTTGGGTTTTTATTCTTCACTATACATATTTTCAGTTATTTTCTTAGGACTTGCTGAAGGGATTATCACATACATTCAGTTATTAGGCTCCATTAACTGCTGGGTCATTACTCTATTGTTTTGTTTGTTGTTGTTTTTTTTTTTTATCAAGATTTTTAAAAAATTAATTTATTTGTTTTAATTGGAGGCTAAGCAAGCTAGGGCATAAAACACTCTGGTGACATGATGCAATTAAACTCTAGCTTCTTTGCAACTGAGGCTATTGTTTGAGTTTTTTCTGACCCCAAGAGGACTTTCCTTAGCTGTCTCTTTCCCTGGTTCTCTCTGGTATAGTAACTGCCCTGTTGTTTAGTCTGTCTCTCATAAGGCTACCTACCTTCTCTTAACTGCTTCTTAACAAAACTTCCAATATTTTTAAAATTTAGTTAAAATTTTATTTTATATGAGAGTAGAGTCGATTTACAGTGTTGTGTTAGTTTTAGGTGTACAGCAAAGTGATTCACTTATAAATATACATATATCCATTCCTTTTCAGATTCTTTTCCCATATGGGTTATTATAGAATACTGTACTGAGTACAGTTCACTATGTTATACAGTAGGTTTTTGTTGATTATGTTATACACAGTAGTGTCTATGAGTTGATTCCAAACTCCTAATTTATCTCTCTCAACTTTCCTCATTGGTATCCCTAAGTTTGTTTTCAAAGTCTGTGAGCCAGTTTCTTCTTTGGAAATGTTCATTTTTTTTTTAGATTCGATATAAAAAGTGATTTATGACCTTAAAACAATTCTATTATTGCTTCCTAAAATGATTTTTTACCAGTACAGTTGTTTCACCAGTGTGAGGGTCCTTAGAGTTCCTTATGAAACCATTCTGAAAGAACATTGTTGTCTGAATGCCAAAGGAGTCACAATACTAGAGCCATAGAAAAGAAAATGTAACCTAAACACACTACTTGACTAGAGTGAGAAATATTTATATCAATATAACTATGTAAAGGTTTTTTAAAATCTTTTTTTAAAAGGTTTTTAAAAAAAAAAAAAAACAACATTTTAGAACCGATCTTTACACAAATTCAGTGTAATTTAGTTGCTCAGTCATCTCAACTCTTTGTGACCCCATGGACTGCAGCACGCCAAGCTTCCCTGTCCATCACCAACTCACAGAACTTGCTGAAACTCATGTCCATCGAGTCGGTGATGCCATCCAACCACTCATCCTCTGTCGTCCCCTTCTGCTCCCGCCTTCAGTCATTCCCAGCATCAGGGTCTTCTCCAAGGAGTCAGCTCTTTGATCAGGTGGCCAAAGTACTGGAGCTTCAACTTCAGCATAGTCCTTCCAATGAATATTTAGGACTGATTTCCTTTAGGATGGAGTGGTTGGATCTCCTTGCAGTCCAAGGGACTCACAAGAGTCTTCTCCAACACCACAGTTCAAAAGCATCAATTCTTCGATGCTCAGATTTCTTTATGGTCCAACTCTCACATCCATACATGACTATTGGAAAAATCATAGCTTTGACAAGATGGACCTTTGTTGGTAAAGTAATGTCTCTGCTTTTTAATATGCTATCTAAGTTCGTCATAGCTTTTCTTCCAAGGAGCAAGCATCTTTTAATCTCATGGCTGCAGTCACCATCTGCAGTGATTTTGGAGCCCAAGAAAATAAAGTATGTCACTGTTTCCACTGTTTCCCCATCTATTTGCCATGAAGTGATGGGACCAGATGCCATGATCTTAGCTTTTTGAATGCTGAGTTTTAAGCCAACTTTTCATTCTCCTCTTTCACTTTCATCAAGAGGTTCTTCACTTCCTTTGCTTTCTGCCATAAGGGTGGTGTCAACTTCATATCTGAGATTATTGATATTTCTCCCGGCAACCTTGATTCCAGCTTGTGCTTCATCCAGCCTGGCATTTCTCATGATGTACTCTGCATATAAGTTAAATAAGCAGGGTGACAATATACAGCCTTGATGTACTTCTTTTGCAATTTGGAACCAGTCCATTGTTCCATGTCCAGTTCTGATTGGTGCTTCATGACCTGCATACAGATTTCTCAGGAGGCAGGTAAGGTGGTCTGGTACTCCCATCTGTTTAAGAATTTTCCACAGTTTGTTTTGATCCACACAGTCAAAGGCTTTGGCATAGTCAGTAAAGCAGAATAGATGTTTTTCTGGAACAATCTTGTTTTTTCAATGATCCAATGCATGTTGGCAATTTGATCTCTAGTTCCTCTGCCTTTTCTAAATACAGCTTGAACATCTGGAAGTTCTCGGTTCAGTTACTGCTGAAGCCTCACTTGAAGAATTTTGACCTTTTATTTGCTAGCATGTGAGATTAGGCAAATTACTTAACACTTAACTTTGGTTACAGAATAAAGGACCACTACAATAGAATAAGAGGTAGGGAGATAGGAGGAGGAACAGAGAACTGGAAGGAAAGATAGGTTTGTTTCTCTCTTCTTACAAGTGTAAAAAATTAATAAACAGCAACCTCAATTAAATAGCCTTGGGAGACCAGATAGGGGAGCCTCACAGCAGACCCCAATAATAAGAAGAAACATTTCCCCTTCTTCTCTGGCAAGAGCTCATCCAATTCAGCCAATGAAATGGCATGGACTGTTTGGTCACTATGGCCCTCCCAACTTTGTTTCCCCCTTTAGAAGAGCTCTCCTTTCCATTTTTGCAGGGAGCTTACATGTTGCAATGGTTGCAGATCCCAAATTGAAATTCTTTGCAAGTCCTGAATAAATTCTTTATTTTGCTAGAGAAATAACTGGTAGTCTATTTGTTGTAGGTCAACAATTTAATGGCCCTTAAGAGGATCCCCAGAAATCCCCCAAGAGCTCTGAAGCTGGTGAGCCAACAGGTGTGGTACCAACATTGAACCTATTGCTTCTCACTGCTTTTCTCACCAACCCTGGAGTTTGAGGGTGGGTCTTTCTCCTGGATCTGAGCTTCCATCTACTTTGCATTTTGAAGCTCTCCAGGTTTTACTCAGTATCTATTTTAAGGTTTCTTCCTTTCTGGTTAAGGCCTTGTTCTGTATGTGAGTATTCATTTGGCACTTTGGTCTGATTTTTGAAATCAGACTGTTCCAGCTGGAACTGGCTAGCTTTCGGCCCATTCCTTTTGGAACATGGGATGTTTCACTGGAGTTGTGCCGATTCAGCCTTTGGCCCCATTCCATTTTGAATAGGGGCTGTTATATTGGAACTGTGCGGAGCAGCTTTTGGCCTGGCTCCTCTGGGACCAGACTGTTCCCTTAGAACTGCTGGTATTAGGCCTGCAGGCTACTTGCACTGTTTACGCTATCTGAGCTATTTGAGTTGTTTGAGCTGCTTGAAAATTATTCTCTTTACTCTAGAGAAAACCCTCCAAGATTTGGGATCCCAGTTATCTAAATATTTTGAGGGTACCCCTCTTACAGGGACTCCAGCCAATTTTTATTTGAAAACCACGATTCTTCTTTAGGCATATTTCTAACTAAATGCACTGACCCAATCAAAGACAATGTATAGTATCTATGGCCATTATGAGAAAATTTTGAAGTCTCCTTAACTTTTCTTAAGGCTGAATTGGACAACCACAGCTCTAAAATTTGCAAAACTGAATGGAATTCATATTTCAATCAGTCATTTGAGGCTTCCAAATGTTATCAGGAGCTTAAAATTACCACACCACATAATAAGATTTGAAGATTTACTGAGGCAAACAAAGATAAAATGGCTTCCTAAGCCTCATGATCTTCTTCCTTATCTCAAGCCTCACCTCTTGTACTATCTTCCTCCTTTCCTGCTGTGCTATGTACAGCTCCTCTACTTTGTGGCTCAGATGGAAGGAATCTGCCAGCAATGCAGGAGACCTGGGTTCCATCCCTGGGTGGGAATGATCCCCTGAGGAAGGGAATGGCCACTCAAAACCAGTATTCTTGCCTGGAGAATTCCATAATTATAAGAGCCTGGTGGGCTACAGGCCATGGAGTTGCAAAGAGCTGGACATGACTGAGTGACTAACACACAATCTATGTACACTTAGTTCCTCCATATTAGTTCTCTCAATGAAGTTTCCTTTTTCTCTGAAACAACACACTCCCCCTTTCCTCTGAACTTGTCCCTTAAAATTAAACATTCTAAGGATCCAGAGGCTAAATGCTTAATTTCTTCTACTCCCTGGATTAAAGCAGAACTGCCAGCCATAGCCAAAGATTTTCCTAAAATAAATGAAGATTCTCACAGATTTGCTCAGGGATTTAATACTCAGTCAAATTTATCAACTAGGTTTCTCTGAATAATATCAACTAGTTCATATCCTTGTCATGATGACCAGACTCAGCATTAGATGAAAAATGCCAGCTGGGAAAATCCTGAAAGGTCTCTAGAATTACAAACAGAGAGGAGCCCACTAACATTATATGATCGTGCTAAGTTGCTTCAGTCATGCCTGACTTTGTGTGACCCTACGGACTGTAGCCTGCTAGTCTCCTCTGTCCATGGGATTCTTGAGGCAAAAATACTGGAGTGGATTGCCATGGTCTCCTCCAGGGTATCTTCCCAATCTAGGGATCAAAGTCCCATCTCTCATGTCTCCTAAATTGGCAGGTGGATTCTTAACCACTAGTGCCATCTCAGAAGCCCCTGGGCTTGAAACTTCGATTTTCTAAATTTCATGCCCATCATTTAAAAGTGATGGTGTTGGACTTTTAAGTACATGGTTAACTATTTTCTTGTTAACTCTTTGCCTGAGATAGTTGAACCTCAATTTCCTTCTAAGGCTCTAAATGATACAGTGATAATCAAGATAGATACAGTCCCTGTCTTATAGAGCTTGGGGTTGAGTGATAATAAAAGCTGACATTATTTTTATAGGCCCAGTACTATGCTAAAATGCATCATATGCACTATTTCATTTACTCACACAATCCTACCAACCTAGGGATTGAACCCGCATCTCTTATGTCTCCTGCACTGGCAGGCAAGTTATTTACCACAAGTGCCACCTGAAAAGCCAGTTATATGATCAGGCTCAGGCAATTGCTAGGTGTCTTCATAGGGCAGTTCCTAGGGCTTTTCCAAAGCTTATTAATTGAAACAAAATTCGGTCCTATACACAAAATCCTAATAACTCTGTTCATTACAATTACAATCGATTTCAGATTATTTTTAAAGAAAATTCTGGTCTTCCTTCAGATGTTCATTTCACCAAGGTAGCTTTTAATTCTGTATTTATTAGTGGGATGATCCTGGATCTTTCCCTTCTAGTATGAAGGAACAGGATGGAATAGGAAACTGTGTTTACTCTAGATTTAATCTGGCAAACCAGCTCTTTCATGGTCTAGATGAGTAACCTAAAAAGAAGACTGCTAAAATTCTTAATCTTCAACTCCAGCAAATTAAATCCCCTAAATGAAGCCAAAACCCTCCCAGTTTCTGCTAGTATTGCAAAGAGAATATTGGAAAGGAGATTGTTACAAATTTACCTTCAGCCCTCTAACCAGCCTTTCCAATGTCCACTCAATTCTCAATTATGTGACTCTGAGGGACTACAGGGGCTCTCCCCAATCTTCTTCCTAACTGATTTAAAGAAACCTTTCTTCAGACTGAGGATGACACTCTCCCAGTCCTAACTGACAAGAGAACCACACTCCGGGTCCTCAATCCGACTACAACAAAGCAGCCTCTGCCTTGGTGTACTAACAGTCCAAATAGTGGGCATCTCTAGTGAACCTCAAGAGGTTCCTGTCTCTGAAGCTATTTCCTTTTGTTTAAGCTCTTTGAGACATATACACCCTTTCTTCTTAGTTCTACCGCCTCTAAGCATTTGCTAGGCTGAGACTTATAGAACTATCATGCCAGAATTTCTTTCTCCCAAAAAGAGTAAATAATTCTAGAACTTCACAGTAGTTGTCTAGGAAGCCAAGAAGATGATTTAAATGGCTCTTTGACATTTTTTACTTGTTCTCTCTCTGATGGTGCTAGAGCCGAATTCAGGAAACACTGATCATTTCTCCCTATTGAATCAGCTACCATCCTCCTCATGGAGAAAATCTCCAACTAATATTGGCAAAATTCATAGCACAACTCCCATCAAGATTCAAATACATCCTTCAAAAGTTCTTCCTGGAATTAGTCAATAGCCTATAATTAGAGAAATCCTTCAAGTTATAAAGCCCATAAAGAAATGTGAGTGCCAAAGAAGTGATGCTTTTGAATTTTGGTGCTGGAGAAGACTCTTGAAAGTCCCTTGGACAGCAAGGAGATCAAACAAGTCAATCCTAAAGGAAATCAGTCCTGAATATTCATTGGAAGGACTGATGCTGAAGCTGAAGCTCCAATGTTTTGTCTACCTAATGAGAAGAACTGACTCAATGGAAAAAACCCTGATGTTGGGAAAGGCAGGAGAAGAAGGGGACGACAGAGGATGAGATGTTTGGATGGCATCAACTCAATGGACATGAGCTTGAGCAAACTCAGGGAGATGACGAAGGACAGGGAAGCCTGGTATATTGCAGTCTATGGGGCTGCAGAGTCGGACATGACTGGGTGACTGAACAACAACAATAAAAGCTTACAAGGCTCAAGACTGCATTATCCCTTGTCTTGTCAGTTAGTTCCTATGATACTCCTAATTTTAGTGGGATGGGGCACAGTGGGTGTTGAGAGAGTTTATTCCTTAAGTAAGAACCAAGCTTTATTCATTTACCAAAAAAAAAAAAAAAAAGCTGGGGCAAGGGAAAAGACAAGTTTTACAGAAAATTTTAACAGTAATTCCCTTTGGTAAAAAGCATGGAAGTTTGTCTAGGACGTCCAAGCAATAAACAATATTATTATCCCTTGACACCCTGTTGCCTCTAACCCTCATATGCTTCTAACATCCATTCCCCTTGGAAATAAATTCTTTACTCTAGTTGAGTGATGTGGTGCATTCTTTAGTATTCCAGTTGATGAAGCTAGCCAATATCTTTTTGCCTTTACTTGGAAAGAAAAACAATTCACCTGGACAGTAATGCCTCAGAGTATTACTGACAGTCCTTTTTATTTCTCACAAATTCTGAAGGCTGATCTGGTTGACATAAAGTTCCCAGGGGTTCTACTTTGTTGTAATATATGGATAACTTGCTTCTTTGCTCTCTGTCTCAAGCCTCCTCAGCATCCATTTGCTAAAGCTTTTAGCTTAAAGGGACATTAGATTTCCAAGGAAAAACTGCAGTTTTCCCAAACCCAAGTTTGATATTTGGGGCATCTAATATCAGAACAAGAGTTACACCTAAATTTGGATAGGCTTCATGGTGTCTAAGTTTCCCCAAACCCAAAACTAAGCACCAACTGCAAGGTTTTTCTAGCTGGTTATTGGTGAAATTGGATTTCTATTTCTCTCCTATGGCCAAAAGTCTGTATTTTTTGATAAATAACCATCCTGACTCAATTTTATGGAAGAATAAGATGATACAATATTCTAATACTTAAAGGAGAGTTTGATAAACCCACTTGCCCTCGGGCATCCCTATTCTCAGATTTCCTTTGTGTTATGTGAAAAGGAAGGGAATGCCTTTAGGGTACTCAACTAAACATGGGGACCACCATCAATGTGCTGGGTGCTTTAGCAAGTAATTAGATCCTGTGGCAAGAGGACAAACCCTGCTGTCTTAGAGCCATTACTAACACTGCCCTTTTGGTTAAGGCCATGAAAAAAATGTTGTGGGATCCCTTTGACAATTTTTGTACCTCAAGCAATGTAAGCCCTCCTGAATTCTCAATCCACTCAACATTTCTCAATTGGCTTCCCCGTCTCCTATGAAGTCTGTTTGTTAACTCCTCCTCTTTTATGTTGTAATAACCTTAACCCTGATACTCTTTTCTCCTCTGTCATTGATGAAGTCTCTCACAACTGCTTAATGCTGATGAATCACCTTCCTACTACTCATGATAATCTACAGGAAATTCATTTTGGCAATGCTGACTTCTCACTGATGGCTCTTATTTTAAAGGTAAAAATGGCATATATTAAGATGGCTATGCTATTGCAACTAACTGCCTTTAATATTTTTGAGGGAGCGTCTTTTCCTCTGAGTACTTTGGTCCCAAAGGCTGAATTACACACTCTTACACAGGGTTGTACTTTAACCAAGGGCAAAACTGTCAATATTTAGACCGACAATAGATATGCTTTCAGAGTAACTTTTGAAAGCAATAGCAATAGTATGCTTTCATGATTTTTTAATATTATGAAACAATATGGCTTCTTTACTTCCATTGGAAATAAAGTTTAACGTGGCCCCTATGATTAAGAATTAATGGATGCATTACTTTTATTTGCCACTTTGTGAAAAGTAGATAAAGTATTAGTCACTCAGTCATATCTGACTCTTTGTGACTTTATGAACTACAGCTGTCAGGCTCCTCTGTCCATAGAATTCTCCAGGCAAGAATATTGAAGTTGGTAGCCATTCCCTTCTCTAGGGGATCTTCCTGACCCAGAGACTGAACCCGGGTCTCCTGCATTGCAGGCAGACTCTTTATCGTCTGAGTCACCAGGGGAGCCATCTGCCACCTTAGCTATCTATTATCAATATGCTGGGTCATTCTAAACTTGACTCTCTGAAAGCTAAGGGAAATTGCCTTGCTTACATTTTCACAAGGAATGCTGCCCTTAACGGAACTAACAGCAGAGAAACCTTTCCATGGTCCAAAGGGATATTTCTCCAAATGACAACTTAGAAAAACTGGCTAGAGAAGCCCAACAATTGACCTTGAAAAGGAAAGGCAAGATTAGAAATTCAAGAATTGTTGGTTTGATAAAAAGAGAAAGCTCTGGTTTGCACTAAATAACAATCTAGCCCTACTGGAGACTCTCAAATTCCCACTCCTCACCGCTGTAAATGCATTAAATCTCTGGTCTACTGACAAAATGATAGCCTTCATGAATTAATATTGGTAGGGAAACTTTAACAATGCCACAAAAAGTGCCTACTTTACTTGTTGGCTTGTCTGAAACACAACCCAGGGAAGCCTGTTTGTACTGTTCCTGGCCATTTTAAACCACCTAATTGACCATTTGAGGTCTGGCAAATGGAGTGATACAATTTCCTCTGTCTCACGAATATAAGTATGTTTTAGTCATGGTCTGTATGTTTTCACACTGGACTGAAGCTTTCTCTTGCAGACAAGCCACTGCCTCTTCTGAGGTTAAAGTTCTTTTGGAAAAGAGTATCCTCATCTAGGGAACTCCTCTTGAACTTCATAGTGATCTCATTTTACTAGTCAGGTACTTCAACAAGTCTGAACTGTTTGGCTTGTCTTACAACATTTTTACTGTGCATACCACCTCAGTTCTCTCGTTTAGCTGAATCCATGAATGGCATTGTGTGTGTGTGCTAAGTCACTTCAGTCGTATCCGCCTCTTTGCAACGCTATGGACTATAGCCTGCCAGGCTCCTCTGTCCATGGGGATCTTCCCCATCCAGGAATTGAACTCACCTGTCTTATATCTCCTGCATTGGCAGGCAGGTTCTTTACCACTAGCGCCACTTGAGAAGCCCATTAATAGCATTATTAAGACTCAGTTGGCAAATTTTGTAAAATTCCTCCAAATATATTGGCCAAAAGCATTGCTATTGGTCTTTTTAAATCTCAGATTCACCTATTTTAGAATTCATAAATTCTCACTCTTTGAGACAGTCTCTGGATGCCCAATTCACTTGGCTCCTTACCTCTTTTGAGCCATAACCGATGAAAGGCTGCTGCTGCTGCTGCTAAGTCGCTTCAGTCGTGTCCAACTCTGTGCGACCCCATAGACAGCAGCCCACCAGGCTCCTCCATCCCTGGGATTCTCCAGGCAAGAATACTGGAGTGGGTTGCCATTTCCTTCTCCAACACATTAATGCATGCTGAGTCGCTTCAGTCGTGTCCAAATCTGTATGGACAGCAGCCCACCAGGCTCCTCTGTCCACGGGATTCTCTAGGCAAGAATACTGGAGTGGGTGGCCATTTCCTTCTCCAAACCGATGAAAGGAGATATTCTAATATTTCAAAGGCCTGATTACTTCTATTAAAAATGCAAAATATTTCAGTGGAGCAATCTTTTCATAGCTCACTCTCAGAAGACAAAGACCTTGAGCATCAGACCTTGAAATCTGAAGTTTTGTCATTGGAAAAAACACATCCAGAAGGACTCTCTTCAACCTTTCTGGAAAGGTTCCTATTAGGTTTTGCTAACTGAGCCTTGTGCTACCAAACTCCAGGGAATACTCTTGAGTTCACATGACACACCTAAAAAGCAACAAATCCTAACTGGATTTTTCCAGAATTGAAGCAGATGACATCTGATGAGACATCTTTTCCAAGTTATACAAACCAGGCCCATTGGATATCTGTCACCACACCTTTGATGATGTCATATGTTCAGATGGTCTTCAATGTCTATGATTTTGATAACATGGACTTAGATAAAAAGTATCCAAGAGTTCTTCCTAGATCTCCTTGTTACTCAAATGTGACATAAATAGGTTTCAAATTTGCGCATTTTCTTTCTAACCTGGGACACTATACTCAGGTAAGGTCCTTCCTTGTATTGAAGGACAAAAAACTGGTGAAACCAGAACACCTCTTTTTTTAACAAATTTATTTATTTTAATTGGGGGATAATTGCTTTAAAATATTGTGTTGGCTTCTGCCACATATCAACATGAAGCAACCATATGTAAAAATATGTCCCACACCTCTTGAACCTCCCTTCCACTTCCCACCTTCCCACCCTCTAAGTTGTCACAGAGTATCGGTTTGAGCTCCCTGCATCATACAGGAAATTTCCACTGGCTATCTACTCTACATACGGTAATTCACGTTTCCATGCTATTCTCTCAATCTGTCCCACCCTCTCCTCCCCCTACTGTGTCCACAAGTCCGTTTTCTATGTCTGTGTCTCCACCGCTGCCCTGCAAATCGGTTCACCAGTACCATCTTTCTAGATTTCATATATATGTGCTGATATATGATATTTGTTTTTCACTTTCTCATTTACTTCACTCTGTATAATAGGCTCTAGGTTCATCTACCTCATTAAAACTGACTCAAATGCATTCCTTTGTGTGACTGAGTAATATGCCATTGTATATATGTACCACAACTTCTTTGTCTATTCATCTGTTGATGGGTATGGGTTGCTTCCATTTCCTGGCTATTGTAAATAGTGCTGCAATGAATACTGGGTACATGTGTCTTTTTTAATTCTGGTTTTTTCAGGGTATATGCCCAGTAGTAGGATTGCTGGGTCATATGGCAGTTTTATTTCTAATTTTTTAAGGAATCTCCGTACGGTTCGTCATGGTGGCTGTATCATTTTACATTCCCATCAACAGTGCAAGAGGTTCCCTTTTCTCCACACCCTCTCCAGCATTTATTGTTTGTAGACTTGTTGGTGATGACCATTCTGACTGATGTGAGGTGACACCTCATTGTAGTTTTGATTTGCATTTCTCAAATAATGAGCAATGCTTAGCATCTTTCCATGTGTTTGTTGCCTTCTCTATGTCTTTCTGGACAAATGTCTGTCTAGCTCTTTTGCTCACTTTTTGATTGAGTTGTTTTATTAGTCCTGAGCTACATAAGCTGCTTTTATATTTTGGAGATTAATCCTTTGTCAGTTGTTTCATTTATTATTATTTTATCCCATTCTGAGGCTTGTCTTTTCACTTTGTTTATAGTTTCCTTTGCTGTACAAAAGCTTATCTAAGTTCAATTCAGTTCAGTCCAGTCGCTCAGTTGTGTCCAATGCTTTCCGACCCATGGATTTCAGCATGCCAGGCCTCCATATCCATCACCAACTCCTGCAGTTTACTCAAACTCAAGTCCATTAGGTCAGTAATGCCATCCAACCATCTCATCCTCTGTCTTCCCCTTCTCCTCCCACCTTCAATCTTTCCCAGCATCAGGGTCTTTTCCAATGAGTCAGTTCTTCGCATCAGCTGGCCAAAGTATCAGAGCTTCAGCTTCAGCATCAGTCCTTCCAAGGAATATTCAGGACTGATTTCCTTTAGGATGGACTGGTTGGAGATCCTTGCAGTCCAAGGGACTCTCAAGAGTCTTATCCAACACCACAGTTCAAAAGCATCAATTCTTCAGCACTCAGCTTTCCTTATGGTCCAACTCTCACATCCATACACGACTACTGGAAAACTGATGCTTTGACTAGACAGACCTTTGTTGGCAAAGTAATGTCTTTGCTTTTTAATATGCTGTGTAGGTTGGTCATGGGAAATAGATGCGGAAACAGTGGAAACAGTGTCAGACTTTATTTTTGGGGGCTCCAAAATCACTGCAGATGGTGACTGCAGCCATGAAACTAAAAGACGCTTACTCCTTGGAAGGAAAGTTATGACCAAGCTAGATAGCATATTCAAAAGCAGAGACATTACTTTGCCAACAAAGATTTGTCTCGTCAAGGCTATGGATTTTCCTGTGGTCATGTATGCATGTGAGAGTTGGACTGTGAAGAAGGCTGAGCCGCCGAAGAATTGATGCTTTTGAACTGTTGTGTTGGAGAAGACTCTTGAGAGTCCCGTGGACTGCAAGGAGATGCCACCAGTCCATTCTGAAGGAGATCAGCCCTGGGATTTCTTTGGAAGGAATGATGCTAAAGCTGAAACTCCAGTACTTTGGCCACCTCATGTGAAGAGTTGACTCATTGGAAAAGACTGATGCTGGGAGGGATTGGGGGCAGGAGGAGAAGGGGACGACAGAGGATGAAATGGCTGAATGGCATCACTGACTCGATGGACGTGAGTCTGAGTGCACTCTGGGAGTTGGTGATGGACAGGGAGGCCTGGCGTGCTGCGATTCATGGGGTCGCAAAAAGTCGGACACGACTGAGCGACTGAACTGAACTGAACTGTAGGTTGGTCATAACTTTTCTTTCAAGGAGTATGCGTCTTTTAATTTTATGGCTGCAATCACCATCTGCAGTAATTTTGAACCCCCCAAAAAATAAAGTATGTCACTGTTTCCATTGTTTCCCCATCTATTTGCCATGAAGTGATGGGACCAGATGCTATGATTTTAGTTTTCTGAATGTTGAACTTTAAGCCAACTTTTTCACTCTCCTCTTTCACTTTCATCAAGAGGCTCTTTAGTTCATCTTCACTTTCTGCCATAAAGGTGGTGTGCTCTGCATATCTGAGGTTATTGATAATTCTTCCAGCAATCTTGATTCCAGCATGTGCTTTATCCAGCCCAGCATTTCTCATGATGTACTCTGCATAGAAGTTAGAAAAGCAGAATGACAATATACAGTCTTGACGTACTCCTTTTCCTATTTGGAACCAGTCTGTTGTTCCATGTCCAGTTCTAATTGTTGCTTCCTGACCTGCATACAGATTTCTCAAGAGGCAGGTCAGGGAGTCTGGTATTCCCATCTCTTTCAGAATTTTCCACAGTTTGTGGTGATTCACACAAAGGCTTTGGCATAGTCAATAAAGCAGAAATAGATGTTTTTCTGGAACTCTCTCACTTTGTCGATGATCCAATGGATGTTGTGTCAACCTGTCAACCTCTGGTTCCTCTGCCTTTTTAAAATCCAGCTTGAAAATCTGGAAGTTCATGGTTCATGTACTGTTGAAGCCTGGCTTGGGGAATTTTGAGCATTACTTTGCTAGCGTGTGAGATGAGTGTAATTGTTTGGTAGTTTGAGGATTCTTAGCCATTGCCTTTCTTGGGGATTGGAATGAAAACTGGCCTTTTCCAGTGCTGTGGCCACCGCTGAGTTTTCCAAATTTGCTGCCATATTGAGTGCAGCACTTTCACAGCATCATCTTTTAGGACTTGAAATAGCTCAACTATTGAAATTCCATCACCTCCACTGGCTTTGTTCATAGTGATGCTTCCTAAGGCCCACCTGACTTCACATTCCAGAATGTCTGACTCTAGGTCAGTGATCATACCATCATGATTATCTGCGCCGTGAAGATCTATTTTGTATAGTTCTTCTGTGTATTCTTGCCACCTTTTCTTAATATCTTCTGCTTCTGTTAGGTCCATAACTTTTCTGTCCTTTATCGAGCCCATCTCTGCATGAAATGTTCCCTTGGTATCTCTAATTTTCTTGAAGAGACCTTTAATGTTTCCCATTCTATTGCTTTCCTCTATTCTTTGTACTGATCACTGAGGAAGGCTTTCTGATCTCTCCTTGCTATTCTTTGGAACTCTGCATTCAAATGGGTATATCTTTCCTTTTCTCCTTTGCTTTTCACTTCTCTTTTCTCAGCTATTTGTAAGGCCTCCTCAGACAGCCATTTTGCGTTTTTGCATTTCTTTTTCTTAGGGATGGTCTTGATCCCTCTCTCCTGTATAATCTCACGAACCTCCATCCATAGTTCTTTAGGCACTCTGTCTATCAGATCTAATCCCTTGAATCTATTTGTCACTTCCCCTGTACAATCATAAGGGATTTGATTTAGGTCATACCTGAATGGTCTAGTGGTTTTCCCTACTTTCTTCAGTTTAAGTCTGCATTTCACAATAAGGAGTTCATGATCTGAGCCACAGCAGCTCCCAGTTTTGTTTTTGCTGACTGTATAGAGCTTCTCCATCTTTGGCTGCAAAGAATATAATCAATCTGACTTTGGTATTGACCATCTGGTGATGTTCATGTGTAGAGTCTTTTCTTGTGCTGTTGGAAGATGGTGTTTGGTATGACCAGTGCATTCTCTTAGCAAACTCTATTAGCTTTTCCCCTTCTTCATTCCATATTCCAAGGCCAAATTTGCCTGTTACTCCAGGTGTTTCTTGACTTCCTACTTTGGCATTCCAGTCCCCTATAATGAAAAGGACATCTTTTTTGGGTGTTAGTTCTAAAAGGTCTTGTAGGTCTTCATAGAACCGTTCAACTTCAGCTTCTTTAGTGTTACTGGTTGGGGCATAGGCTTGGATTACTGTGATATTGAATGGTTTGCCTTTGAAATGAATAGAGATCATCCTGTCATTTTTGAGATTGCATCCAAGTACTGCATTTTAGACTCTTTTGTTGACTATGATGGTTACTCCATTTCTTCTAAGGGATTCTTGCCCACAGTAGTAGATATAATGGTCATCTGAGTTAAATTCACCCATTCCAGTCCATTTTAGTTTGCTGATTCCTAAAATGTTGATGTTCACTCTTGCCATCTTCTGTTTGACCACTTCCAATTTGTCTTGATTCATGGACCTAACATCCCAGGTTCCTATGCAATATTGTTCTTTACAGCATTGGTCTTTGCTTCTATCACCAGTCACATGCAAAACTGGGGTTGTTTTTGCTTTGGCTCTGTCTCTTCATTCTTTCTGGAGTTATTTCTCCACTGTTCTCCAGTAGCATATTGGGCACCTGGGGAGCTCATCTTTCAGTGTCTTATCTTTTTGCCTTTTCGTACTGTTCGTGGGGTTCTCAAGGCAAGAATACTGAAGTGGTTTGCCATTCCCTTCTCCATTGAACCACATTTTGTTAGAACTCTCCACCATGATCCATCCATCTTGGGTAGCCCTACATGGCATGGCTCATAATTTCATTGAGTTAGACAAAGCTGTGGTCCATGTGATCAGAACAGTTAGTTTTCTGTGATTGTGGTTTTCAGTCCATCTGCCCTCTGATGGAGAAGGATAAGAAGTCTATGGAAGCTTCCTGATGGAAGAGACTAACTTGGGAGAGACTGGGTCTTGTTCTGATGGGCGGGGCCATGCTCAGTAAATCTTCAATTTTCTATTGATTATTTTCTGTTAGTTAAGTTTAATTAGATCCCACTTGTTTATTTTTGCTTTTATTTCCATTACTCTTGATGGTAGGTCATAGAGGATCTTGCTGTGACTTATATCAAACAGTGCAGAAAACCTGACTCTTGACCAGCAGTATTTTCAGAGGAAGATACTGATCAAAAGGAGAAAATGTAAAAAACCAATAAACAGAAACCTCAACAAAATAGGGTCAGAAGACCAGAAAGCTGTCCTATCACAACAGCAGAGCCCAACAGAGAGAAGAAAAGGTTTGTTTTTTTTCCAGGCAAGAATTCATCCAATGAGAGACTTCAGAACTCGGCCAATGGAAAGCCATGGACTATTGGGTTACTATGGCTTTCCCAATTTCCTTTCCACTCTATAAAAGAGTTCTCTCCGTTTTTTCACGGGTCCTGTACATGGCTTGCCATGGTTTCAGATCCCAAACTGAAATTCTTTGCTGATCCTGAATAAACCCATTTTTTTCTAGAGAAATAACTTACAGTCTATTTAAGTCAATACAAAGTAGAAAGTAAAGAGAATTATCTACAACCTGTGGAGACAGAAATAGAAGTATGTTACTTGTGGTTACTTGTTTATTTATAGTTAACCAAGGTTATGGGAATAATGGAACTTAAGATATGATAGAATTACTTTGGAAGGAGAGACAGTGCAACAAGAAAGGCTGGGTGTGGGAATAGAAAAGGAATTAAATCCATATGCATAACAGCAAAAGTAAATGAGTCACATTTAATATTGGTAAACAAAGAAATAGTAATATAAGCATATTATTTAGAGAAATTAGGTAACACCAAAATAAACACAAATCTAGATTAAAAGTGTTGTCTTTCAGTGAGCTGGTGCTTTGATTATAATCTTTCTTTACTATTTGTATTTTTCAGGGTGTATATGGATTATTTTGATAACAATAAAATGTATCTGAAAAAATATGTTTCCCCTTGTGGAAGCTCTAAATTTACTTTCTTATTTCAATGTGTACAAATTATCTTGAGGTCCCTCTTGTATTTAGTTTTATCTTTTTTCAGTTCAGTTCAATTCACTCGCTCAGTTGTGTCCAACTCTTTGCGACCCCAAGAACTGCAGTACGCCAGGCCTCCCTGTCCATCACCAACTCCCGGAGTTCACTCAAACTCACATCCATCGAGTCGGTGATGCCATCCAGCCATTTCATCCTCTGTCGTCCCCTTCTCCTCCTGCCCCCAATCCCTCCCAGCATCAGAATCTTTTCCAATGAGTCAGCTCTTCGCATGAGGTGGCCAAAGTACTGGAGTTTCAGCTTCAGCATCACTCCTTCCAATGAACACCCCGGACTGATCTCCTTTATGATGGACTTATTGGATCTCCTTGAAGTCCAAGGGACTCTCAAGAGTCTTCTCCAACACCACAGTTCAAAAGCATCAATTCTTCAGCGCTCAGCTTTCTTCACAGTCCAACTCTCACATCCATACATGACTACTGGAAAAACCATAGCCTTGACTAGATGGACCTTTGTTGGCAAAGTAACGTCTCTGCTTTTGAATATGCTATCTAGCTTGGTCATAACTTTCCTTCCAAGGAGTAAGCGTCTTTTAATTTCATGGCTGCAGTCACCATCTGCAGTGACTTTTGAGCCCCCCAAAATAAAGTCTGACACTGTTTCCATTGTTTCCCCATCTATTTCCATGAAGTGATGGGACCAGATGCCATGATCTTAGTTTTCTGAATGTTGAGCTTTAAGCCAACTTTTTCCCTCTCCACTTTCACTTTCATCAAGAGGCTTTCTAGTTCCTCTTCACTTTCTGCCATAAGGGTGGTGTCATCTGCATATCTGAGATTATTGATATTTCTCCCAGAAATCTTGATTCCAGCTTGTGCTTCTTCCAGTCCAGCGTTTCTCATGACGTACTCTGCATATAAGTTAAATAAGCAGGGTGACAATATACAGCCTTGACGTACTCCTTTTCCTATTTGGAACCAGTCTGTTGTTCCATGTCCAGTTCTAACTGTTGCTTCCTGACCTGCATACAGGTTTCTGAAGAGGCAGGTCAGGTGGTCTAGTATTCCCATCTCTTTCAGAATTTTCCACAGTTTGTTGTGATCCACACAGTCAAAGGCTTTCTCTCTTTAAAATATTCAAAAGTTTTGCAAACATGGGGAAACCATTCTAGTATTTCTCTTACATTATACTCAGATTGATCAGAATTATATTCTCAAGTTATTTGGATTGTTTTCAACTTATAATTATTTTGAACATCAACTAATTTTAAAGTTATTATCTTTAGCAGTATCTGTCCCTGTTGGCTTTTAAAACAGGTTATTTCTCAATGCCATTTTCACTGTAATTCAAAGCTTACTGATTATATGATAAAGAAACATGTTAAATTTGCTTTCTGGTGAGTAACGTATCCATTTGTTAAGATTCTGAGATAAACAATGCTTAAATTTTCATTAACATTTCTTTTGACACCTTGAAAAATTATGTTTTGAGATTTTATGTAAGAATCTCTACAATAATGTCAGAGTTAGCATTTACTTGCAATCAAACTTTTTATGAATTTTAGTTTATAAAAACTGCCTCACTTATTTTTCTATGTAGAATAAGCATTGTAGAAATACTAAAAACATAAATTACTTGCGGATATTGAATACAGGACAGTTTTGTGGTGGTCTGTGTATGAGATAATTTGTATACCACTTCAAATCCTATCAGCCACACCTCTTCTTCCAGCCTGTGCTGCAGTGACCAATTCTTTATGGATTTCAACAGCTCACTTTCAAGTGCAATGCTTTGATTCCTTTCTTCAGGTTGCATCACATATCTTACTTCCTACTCTTACACTTCTGCCATCCTTAACCAATGGGCTACAAAGGCTGATAGATATATGCTTCCCCTTTTCATCCCCAGGGAAAACAATTGTGAGCTGAATTTCATAAGCCTTCAAATCAAGCATCACTCACCTATACTTTTAACCAATGCAGTAACACAATTTCTTACCAGCTTTATCTCTTTCCCAATATTACTGTATTAGCCTACTCAGGCTGCCATAACAAAATGCCATAGACTGAGTGGTTTAAACAATATAAATATATTTTCTCACAGACCTAGAGGCTGCAAGTCCAAGACCAGGGTGCCAGCATGGTTGAGTTCTGAAGACACTCTTCTGGCTTGCAGAAGACCATTTTCTCCCTGTGTCCTTACATGGCAGAGAAAGATAAGAGCACTTCCCCCCTCCTTACAAGCATACAACTGATCAGATTTGGGCCCCACTCTTATTACCTTATTTAATCTTGATTATTTTCTGAGACACTGTCTCCAAACACAGTCACTGGGAGTTAGGGCTTCAAAATATGAATTCTGAAGGGACATAATTCAGTGCATAGCAATCACACTTTTAATGTTCTTCACCCCTGCTCCTTAAGATCAATTAACCTTCAAGGAAGCCTCTGACTTAGGCTATGCTTTCAGGGGAACTGAGGTTACAGTATGTTTTGTTCTATATGTGTGATAACAGAAAAAAAGGATTCATAGAAAGTGCAGTCATGAGGAATTTTTCACAATGCTTAATTAATTCAATAAAAAGGTAGTGAGTATCATGCAAGACACCATGCTAAGTGAAAGTTGCTCAGTTGTGTCCGACTCTTTGCGGCCCTATGGGCTACATAGTCCAAGGAATTCTCCAGGCCAGAATACTGGAGTGGGTAGCTGGTCCCTTCTCCAGGGGATCTTCCCAATTCAGGGATTGAACCCAGGTCTCCCACATTGCAGGTGGATTCTTTACCAGCTGAGCCACAGGGAAGCCCATGCTAAGACACCATGCTAAGTGTAGTATTAAATAAGAGACATGATCCTAGTGTTTTTTTTTTTTTTTAATGCAGAAGAGAAATACAACACAGTCAATTATAATTATATAAAGACATTTGCAAAATGTACTATGAAGAGGTCTAGGTTGCTAAAAAAGTAAATAAAAGGAGAGCCACACTTTGAGTCTGGATACTCAAAGAAAACTTTAAGAAAACAAGGTTTAAGTTGAGGTCTAAAAGATTAACAAAATTTAGTAAGAAATGGTGTGGACACAGTGGTGGGGGTGGGGGATCGGGGGTGGTGGACTAGAGACAGCAAAAAGCAGGTAGAAAGGCTGAGTCAGGAGCAGACATGCACAGGGAGGTTAGCATAGCTGAAACAGAAGGGTAGTCAGGAAAAGATGAGGGGTGGGACTGTGGCATAAGCAAGGCCCAGACTGTATGAATTGAGCATTGAAGGTCCTAGTAAGTACTCTGAATGCTAAAATGAGAACTGTAGGAAGCCTTTGAAGGATTTTGTGAAAGATTTGTTTATCCCATTGTTACTGTGGTTTTTGTAATGTATGTTGGTTATGCAGCCCTCATTTACAGTACTTAAAATCATTTGTTGAAAAGATCAGATCTAGGCATACATAGATTAATTGTAGCTCAAGCTCTCAAGAAATGACATTAAAGGGAAGTACTCAGGTCACTGAGAGGTCTTGAAAGAAGAGTCAGTGGACATAGCAGGGAACTGTGGTAGGAAAGGTCCTTCATCTGGCATTCACCAAGTGAAGATTAGGAGTCAGATCAGGTGAGCTACTACAGATGCCTAACCCATGCTACCCAAGACATGATTTCTGGGTCCCAGGTTGAGAGCCAAGGACAAATTCTAATATGAAAAACCTTTCCACTCTTAACGAAGATACCCAGACACTGGCCTGGGAACAAAAAAATTAACAATAGACCTCCAAGTAGCATGTCCATAGTGTGAAGTAATATGACTACATGTTTTTTTTAAAAAAAATGTGTATTTAGTTGTGTTTGACTCTTTGTCCCATTGGAATGTAGCCCACCAGGCTCCTCTGTCCATGGGATTTTTCAGGCGAGAATACTGGAGTGGGTTGCCATTTCCTTCTCCAGGGGATCTTCCCAACCCAGGGATCAAACCCGCGTCTCTTATATCTCTTGCATTGCAGGCAGATTATTTACCTGCTGAGCCATCAGGGAAGCCCTAAAAAAAAAAAAAAAATAGTAAAAGAAAAAAAATTCACACTGATCGTGAATCCTCCTCTAAATGGAGGCTTAGAGATTACACTTATGGTAGCTTCCAGAAATTATCCATGGTGTCTACAAATGTCTTGTCTTAAATCTCTTGCTCCAATTTTATAGTTGTGCTAGGATTAGATTAGGTGAAAAAGCAAGACTTGCAGGTATACAAATGTCTTGCTGCTGTCCTGCTCATACATATATGAACTTGCCAACATCTGTCTTTAAGGCAGTTCACTAGTAAGGGGTAGTGTACTTCTATGATTGGAAATTCCTCCAAATGAATCTTTGTTATTTTGCCTCAAAAAAAAAAAAAAAAAAAAGGCCTAATACTGTAGGAACTTTATGGGAAAAATCTGGGAAAATACTTTTATATTCAGAAAACTTTAGATAAATATATTGATGACAAAAAAAACTAAAGTGCAAAATAAAGAAAATATGCCAAATGTCTTACAGGAGAATACAGTAAGAAAGAACTAGCATTATAGTAACTGTATGCATTAAACATACATCTAACATAAATATACATGCATATATATATATATATATATATATATATATAAAACACAGAATTTTATTTGAAAGAAAGTTGGGAACAAAAACATTAGCTAGCCATTTGATCCCATTTATATCACTAAATCAGAGGACAGGGAAGCTTGGCGTGTTGTAGTTCATGGGGTCGCAAAGCATTGGACATGACTTAGCGATTGAACAACAACAGCAAGATACTAACAAACAGCTCATCCATGGATATTTCAGGTTATTTATGTGCATATTTTACAAAAATCACTAAATTAGTCAACTCTTCTGTTAACTTACCCCACTAAAGCAACAAAAGCCAAGCAAACTATTAGTTCTGACTCATTTGAATAATAGGCAAATATATTTAGGACCTAACTGTTAGTAAAATAAATTCTTTAAAGCTATAACTCATGCCCTTTACTTTACACTGGGGAAAATTAATCATTATTTCAAATGAAAATTTAGTCCTTGTTCAAAAATGAAAGTATTTACTGGTCGTTGTTCAAAGATTAATGTATTAATTAGTACATTTTAAAAGAAGAAGAAATCAGGATAAAGCCTTCATCTTACTGGAAGACTCATGTAAGTTGGCTCCTGGGAACCAGGATCATGATACCTAGCTATGAGACTGACCCATCCATCTTCAGTAGCAACCTGGTCAATTCAGGGGCTGAAAATCTCTAAATGCTGGCCTCTGAGGCTGATTATCTGCACCTGGATACAACAGATGGGTATTTTGTTCACAGTACTTTTGGCCACCCTATGGTAGCGTCTCCAAAAGCGGCGAGGACAGGATCCTTTCTTTGACATGCACAGGATGGTTTCTAGGCTGGAAGAGTAGGTAAAGCCAATGGCTATAATAGGAGTCAATCCATATATACAAGAACCCAGGGGCTTTCATTAAAGACATTTGGGGCAATGAGATAAAGGTTGGACTTGCCATCAAACAAGGAACTACAGTTTTTACGGTACCATGGGCTAATCAGATAGACATGGTCTTGGATAAGACAGTTGAATCTGGATTTTGAGGGTAGAAGTTTACTGAAGATATGATACCAAAGTCTGTTGGTTGAGAACACAGTTCCTGTCTTTTGGCAGACAGGTTAATGGTAAAACAGATCATGATACTCTCCATAACTATACAAAAACGGTGGCTAACATGATTGTGTCTGTCAGTGATATTATAAGGAATGAAGACCCCATATTCATGATAAACCTATTAAGATATACTTTCTCAAGAAGCTGCTCAGAAAAATTCTCTTCACAGGTGAGATTTCAAGTACAATGAAATTTCTGTTTCTGTTCATGAAATTTCCCTTTTATTGGAAAATGAGAATGTTGACTACCAAGCCATATTGCATGAAGCTGTACTGCTTTCCTAGGCAATTATTCACTCCAATGATTAAAACCTACTGTGCAAAATGTTCTAAGAGATTAGAAACTGGGCTGCACACCTACATTTTCAATGATGGAATTTAAAGATTGTTGTTGTTCAGTCACTAAGTCATGTCCTCCTCTTTGCAACTCCATGGACTGTAGCATACCATGCTCCTCTGTCCTCCACTATCTCCTGGAGTTTGCTCAAATTCATGTCCATTGAATCAGTGAAGCAATCCAACCATTTCTAACCAAATTTAAAGATTAGAGTACTAAATATGATCCAGTAATTCCACTCCTGGGCATGTATCTGGAGAAAATATAGCCCGGACATGGAAGCATTCCATAAACAGAGGAACGGATCAAGATGTGATACATACATTCAATGGAATATTACTCAATCCTTAAAAAGGATGAAATGATGCCATCTGCAGCAACATGGATAGACCTAGAGATTGTTATACTGAGTAAAGTAAATCACACAGAGAAAGACAAATATCATGATATCACTTATATGTGGAATCTTAAAAAAATGTTAATGAACTTATTTACAAAACAGAAATAGAGTCACAGATGTAGAAAAGAAACTTATGGTTACCAAAGGGGAAGAGAAGAGGGATAAATTAGGAGATTAGGATTGACATACCCACTGCTATACATAAAACAGATAACTTAGTAAGGACTATGGTGTAGCCCTGGGAACTCTACTCAATACTCTGTAATGATCTACACTGGAAAAGAATCTAGAAAAGAACGGATATATGCATTTGTATAATTGATTCACTTTGCTATACAGCAGAAATTAACACAACATTGTAAATCAACCATACACCAATAAAAATTAATTAAAAAAATAAAGATTAGGACACTTAAACACCCTGTTTTTCCTGGGAGGCTTCATTTTTATAAAGAGTAAAAATATAGCTGTCTTAAGATTATAAACAGAAACGTATCTTAATGCCTAAAGAAGGCATGTTAGCTATTATGAAGAAAATTATTTTTCTGCATTTATGGAAAGAATTTTCTGTTTTTTCCCATCTGTTAGCCAAAAGCAATGAAGTCCTTATGTTTCTCCTGTTTCATCACTTGTGATTTGATAAAATGAGCAAAATAAAACTAATGAAAACTATAAGCTTGAATCTGGCAGGGATGGCATGCCATATTCCTTTTGCATCTAAAACATCTACTCTTTTCCCTTCTTACTGTGTAGTCAAATACAAAAAAACTATTTTAAAAACGTGTGAAGCCCAGGGGTTTTCAGGTGATCTGCTCTAAAATATAAGCACAACTTTATCTGGGTGTTTTCTTTGCTAGCTTTGCTGAAGGAGCAGATTATTCAGTGACTTTTGTTGCCTTCTTAATGCTACCTACCATAAAATATTAAATAATCCTGTTCCCTTAGTTCTGAGTACAAAGAAAAGTAATATTGAACTAAATCTTGACTCTGTCCTTTAGGTCTATTTGACCTCTGAAAATCACACAACATCTTTGAGCTTTTATTAACTATTATATATCAAGTGTATTTTAACAATTGTGCAGGATCATGTTGAGCCTTAAAAGAAGTACCATAACACAAGTAAAACTTTCAGTACTATTCCTAAGAATTTAGCAGATGCTTAATACAAAGTAGCTATCATTTTATAAGTTTATGTCATGAGTTATAAAGTACTTTGGTATAATTGAATTAAATTTGTAAATCATTCTTATGACTGCTAGGACAGGTACTTTTGTCCCCATTTAAAAATAAGAAACTAAATCTCACCAGCAGTCTAGTACCATGGAAAGGCTCTAGTAGGGCATAGGATTTTTGGTCTGTAATCTTTTAAAAATGGAACCCATAGGCAACACATCCCAGCAAAATAAAGACCATGTGACAAGCCCACAGCTAATGTCATACTTAATGGCAAAAAAACTGAAAGCATTTCTTCCAAGATCAGGAATAAGACAAGAATGCCCACTCTTGCCACCTACATTCAAGGTAGTATCAGAAGTCTTAGCCACAGCAACCAGACAGAAAA
Organism: Bos indicus x Bos taurus; assembly: GCF_003369695.1. NCBI lineage: Eukaryota > Metazoa > Chordata > Mammalia > Artiodactyla > Bovidae > Bos > Bos indicus x Bos taurus. Next base: position 34,425,506 of record NC_040077.1, read on the forward strand.
TGAAATAAAAGGAATCCAAACTGGAAAGGTAGTAATTAAACTGTCACTGTTTGCAGATGACATGATATTATACATAGAAAACTCTACAGACACCACACACACACACATACACACACACACAAACTAGAACTAATCAATGAATTAATCAAATTGCAGGATATAAAATTAATGTACAGAAATCTCTTACATTTCTGTATACTAACAATGAGAACCATCAGAAAGAGAAATTTAAAAAAATAATCCCATTTACAATTACATCAGAAAAAAGAAAATACCTGGGAATAAATCTAACTAAGGAGGTAAAAGACCTGCATTCAGAAAAAAACTATTAAGACACTGAATAAAGAAACCAAACTCAATACAAAAAAAGATGAAAATACATACCATGTTCAGGGACTGGATGAATTAATATTGTTAAAATGATTAAACTACCTAAGGTAATCTACAGATTTAATGCAATCTCTATCAAAATACCAATGCCATTTTTCACAGAACTAGAAAAAATAATTCTAAAATTTGTATGAAAACAAAAAGACCCTGAACAGCTAAGACAGTTTTAAGAAAGAACAAAATTGGAGGTTCACACCTTCTGATTTCAAACTATACTACAATGGTACAGTAATCAAAATGGTATCAAAAACAGAAACATAGTTCAATAGAATAAAGTGGAGAGCCCAAAAATGAACTCATATGGGCATTAATCTATGATGAAAAAGGCAAGAATATACAATAGAACAGGTAGCCTCTTCAGTATTGGTGTTGAGAAGACTAAACAGCTACATACAAAAGAATCAAACTGGACTATTTTCTAACACTATGTAAAAAATAAACTCAAAGTGGATTAAAGACATGTAAAACTTTAAAGAATAAACATTCTAGAAGAAAACATAGGTGGCAGCCTCTTAGATAATGGTCTTATCAAATAAACAAATGGGACCATATCAAACTAAAAAAAAACCAAAAAACAACAATTGTGCACAGCAAAGGAACTATCAACCAAATGAAAAGCCCACTTACTGAATGGAAATAGGCATTTACAAATGATATATCCAATAAGGGGTTAATATCCAAAATATACAAACTCATACAACTCAACATCAAATAAACAACCCAACTAAAAAATGGGCAAAGAGTATGAAGAGACATTTTTCCAAAGAAGATATAGTGATGACCAATAGGCACATGAAAAGATGCTCAATATCACCAATCATCAGAGGAAAGCAAATAAAAACCACAGTGAGATATTACCTCACATCTGTCAGAATGACTCTTCTCAAAATCACAACAAATAACAAGCATCAGCGAGAAGGAAGAGAAAGGGAATCCTCATGCTCTGTTGACAAGGATGTGAACTGGTACAGTCACTATGAAAACAATATAGAGATTTCTCAAAAAACTAAAAATAGAACTGACCTAAACTTGAAATCAATGGAATAAGGTAATTAATGGGTTAAAAGAAAACCCTTGGCAATCCAGAACTCTATAACTAGTCATATATTCATCACAGATAAAGGTGAAATAGTGAAGGTGATCAAAAGGTACAAATTTCTAGTTAGAAGATGAATTCTGGGAATGTAATATACAGCATGCAGATATTGTTAACAATGCTGTATTGCATATTTGAAAGTTGCTAAGGGGACAGATATTAAAATTTCTCACAAAAAATATTCACTATGTGTGGTGATGGATGTTATTATTAAATTTACTGTGATGATCATTTCACAATATATATCATTAAATCATTATGGTATATACCCCCCAAAATGGAGCCCATGTAAGGTGAGGTGGGCAAAGGAAGCTTTTTTACTTAACATTGTCTTATTTCTAGTTTAACTTTATTCTGCAAAGGAACCAAATGGCTAGGAATATTCTAGAACTATGAATATTGTCCCTAATGATACATATTTTATTATTCCAGAGTAGATTAGGAGATAACAGGGTACATATTTAATCCATAAACTATAGTATTTATAACTATGTTCTAAATTATAATTATAAAACAAATATGTATCAACCATCTTATTCTTACACTCTTAATGTAACAAATATTGCCCTCAAAAATGTTAAGAACAGGTATCTACTATATTTTTCTGCCTAAATTCTCATTTTTTTAATAAAGGTAAAAATAAATCTTTTCAAGGTCAGTTCTGGGGCCTCCAACCTTGTGAAGAAGAGATATTTTTTATATTCTTGATGCTTTTAAATCTCTGGGGATGGTGTTGAGAATAAAGTAATACCAAAGGCAGTGAGGGGAAGGACAAAATTCTACCTACCTTCACTTTCCAATGGGGAATCCCAGCTAACTAAGTTTGTGCGAGTGAGGAAACAGCAAGCACCTTGGAAAGCCACTCGACCTGCCAGCTAAAAAATGTCAAGGTCCTCCTGACAGATGGTGTCCAATCCTGACAGATGGTGTCCAATCCTTTGGTCAGGGATCTCGAACTCAGAGCCATGTGAACATGTGCCTGGTTTTGAAACTGGTGTATGCTCCCTAAAGACATCTTATTAGAACCAGTTCAGTTCAGTTCAGTTCAGCCACTCAGTCGTGTCTAACTCTTTGTGACCCCATCAGCAGCACACCAGGCCTCCCTGTCCATCACGAACTCCTGGAGTCCACCCAAACCCATGTCCACTGAGTTGGTGATGCCATCCAACTATCTCATCTTCTGTCGTCCCCTTCTCCTCCTGCCCTCAATCTTTCCCAGCATCAAGGTCTTTTCCAATGAGTCAACTCTTCGCGTGAGGTGGCCGAAGTATTGGAGTTTCAGCTTCAACATCAGTCCTTCCAATGAACACCCAGGACTGATCTCCTTTAGGATGGACTGGTTGGATCTCCTTGCAGTCCAAAGGACTCTCAAGAGTCTTCTCCAACACCACAGTTCAAAAGCATCAATTCTTCGGCTCACAGAAAGTATTTAAACTGCTACAGAGATAAAAATAATTATTTTAAATACCTGCATAGGTATATGTATATATAGGCTTCCCTGGAAGCTCAGACTGTAAAGAATCCGTCTGCACGGAGGAAACCCAGGTTGGATCCCTGGGTCAGGAAGATCCCTTGGAGAAGGGTATGGCAACCAACTCCTGTATTCTTGCCTGGAGAATTCCATGGACAGAGGAGCCTAGTGGGCTGTAGCCATAGAGTCGAGAAGAGTTGGACATGACTGAGTGACTGAACAGCAGCAGCTCCTTTAAGTTATTCCCCCCAAAACACCATGCAGCCCAGCCTTCATATCATGACAACTACACCACTATCACCTCCCTTGTCCAACTTCCAGATTCCTATTTCCTCACAGCCTCATGTAAATCTGGCCACCAGGCTGGTATCACTTCATTCACTTTGCTTGCTGTGTGCACCACTCTCTTTGGGCCATGGTCTCTTGTTTTTCAATGTGCTGGTACTGTGTTAGTGAGGACAATGGCTTAAAGTGTTACTCTATTCCTGGGAGTGCATTTGCATTACTAGAGTGACTTTCTGAAAGTGTTGCAGGGGGAAAGTGAACTCTGACTCCTTGTTGAAAACTGATTCTTTGACTTGCTTTTATCATTATAATCATACTCCAAGGCTATGCCTGGAGGACCCTGTCTCTCTGCTTGACTGTAAACTAAAGTGCCTTTGTTCAGTTCATGGAGAGATAGTTTGTCTTGCACACCTGTGAATAGAAGAGATTAACACACCTTTTCTGGGCTTTCCCTGTGGCTCAACTGGTAAAGAATCCACCTGTAATGCAGGAAATCTGGGTTCAATCCTGGGTTGGGAAGATTCCCTGGAGAAGGGAAAGGCTACCCACTCCAGTGCTCTGGCCTGGAGAATTCCATGGGGTTGCAAAGAGTCGGACACAACTGAGTGACTTTTACTTTCACTTTGCTGAAGGCTCTCCATTCCTTGGGAGATATTTTGTAAGACTGAAGACCCTTCCACTTTACTTCCCCACTGCATCTCCCTCTCTATTCTGCTATTTGACTTTAGTTCCTCATCGCTTCTTTTCCTCTAATCTATAAAAGAACCTGGCATCCAGGTCCCAATAAGATGGTTATTTTGAGGTGCTAGCCTGCCATTTTCTCGGTCTACTGGCTCCCCAATTAAAGTCTCTTCCTTGCCTCAACACCTCCTCTCTCGGATTCAGTGGCCTATTGTACAGCGAGCAGAGTGAATGTGGACTTGGTAACAAAAGTATTAAGAAATTTGGGATACAAATGTCAAGCTCATAGGGGAGATATTTTTGGGAGGGAGTCAGCTCTATAAGTTAATGTTAGTCACCTATGCCTCCTTGCAGGACTTTTTCTGCTTAATAACATTCCTCTTCCAGAAATCAAATCCAAGGAGAAAAGGTATATTTTTTAACCTAAAAGATTTATACATCACAGATACCAAGTAAATCATCATTGATCTTTCCTGAGTCCACACCTCTAATATTTGAAATCTCTGCAGATACTTCTCAGAGGCTTCACATTTATATAGGAAATTTGATAAAGATCTCTGTACCAACCCTTGAGGGCTTAAAGAGAGATTTGGCTTAGATTTTATGTTTTTAAAATGTCAAAAGCAGATATTCTAAATAAATAAGATAAAATGAGAGAAAAAAAAATCCCACTTTCTTTTTTTTCACCTATATTGATGAACTTAGTCCAAATAATTTTTTATCCAAACCTACAAAAAAGAAAACAAAAAAGAACTAGAGAAAGCAATGTGAGGAGACAGAATATGAGTTTAGAATGATACCTTCTGTTAAGTACATATTATTAGGTACTAAAATAAAATTTAGTGCCTCTGTGCTTAAGATGGAAATATTAATGAAAAAAAAAAATTCTTTAGGTACATAAGAGAGCGTGGTGTCTATGACACTAGACTTTGGATTCTTCAGTCAGAGTTCCTATATCATTCAAATCCAAGCACTTAACTGCATGACCTTAGACAAATTACTTAATCTCTCTATGTTTTAGTTTTCTTAAAGTTGGAATAGTGATATCAATCTACTTCATAGAGTTATTATGAGGGTAAAATGAGTTAATATAGGTAAAAGCATCTAGAACAGGGTCTGGCATAAGGAAATACTAATTAGGTGTTAGATATCATCATTGTGGTGGTGGTTATTACAATTGCTCTACCACCAGCTCATAGATTAGAAAGTTCAATAATCCAAAGGCAAAAGAATGGGCAGTATTGGCACTTTTCCTACATTTTTTTAAAAACGCCAGCATAAAATACCATCATTGTGTTGGACTGTTTAGCTTAAAACATATTCTTCACCAAACACAACCCCTACTATCCTTTACTACCCAAAGAAAAGTATGTGCTCTAAACCACCATAACTATATATATATATAAATGGCTATGGAATGATTAGATAAACATTATAATTAAATGCCTTCATCCAGAAATCCCTGCTTTCATTACAAGGCTAATGAAGGTGATCAGTCTTCCTTACACAAGAAGGGCCTACGGGTGCCTTCTAGAAAACACAATTTTCTAGAAGAAAATTAAGAACTCCCTTCAACATTATTACCAGTTTTAGTCCCTGAGTTGCAGATGCTCTGCTTTGCCTTTGTAAATTATTAGTACCATCCTGTGTGCACTGAACAGTAATGTTTGTGGTTCTTTCTTTTTTTTTAAAGTCTCTTTATTTATTAAATCGCCTTAAGAGTGCTGTATAAGTTAGGTATTAATACAAAAATCAGAGAATTATGATGTATCTGTAGAAGTCAAACCTGTTTGTAGGCCTATTCATTTTTCTTTTTCAAAAAGTATTATAAATTTCAAAAAAACTAAAGCCACATTATAGAATATTTATAAAATAAAAAATGAAAAAGAAATCTCTCAGAACCCACCAGTAACTAATTTTTTGGTATATTTCTTAAGTAATCCTTCTTATTTATATTTTCAACATATTTATGAGCATATGTTTCTAATCTCTTTGATATAGAACTATAATGTAAGTACTTTGTATTAATATTTGCTCATTACTCTTCATAACCACAATTTTTAATGGTTGTGATATAGTTCACTCATTCTTCTATTACTAAACCTTTAATCTGTTTTCCATTAAGATAACTATGTAAATAATAGTCTCTTTTGAGTACATCTATTTCCATGTTTCAGATTTTATTCTTAGAAGAGAGTCTGCAAGTACTTAACACTTCTCTGTCTCTAATAAATTATTTAAACTTATAGCTATATCATATTATGCAGGAAACAGCTTTTCAAAATATGTAAAATAACTCTGCAAAACACCATCACTACTAGCTAAAACTAAAAACATACTTTATCCATGAAATTCTTCTTAAACTTTTTCTCATCTGAATTTTATCTCCATTCATATAGCTAGTTTCTCCTTGGCCCCCAAACACAAATAACTTTGGAAGTATTTCTCACTCTCATGGCATCTTGTACCTTTATGTGATAGCACTTATGTCAAGTATAATTAGTAATTATTTGTGTGATATTTAATGTTTATGTCTTTCGGTAGATAATATGCTACACTGCTGCAGAGACTCACCTATGTTGCTACTTTTACACCCAAGTGTCTGGCAAATAGCATGTGTCTTGTTTGTTGATTCAATGATTTAACAGTTTAAAATTATTTTGTACAGTGTTATGCTAAGTAGGGGGAATATATAGGAATATATCACAGTTATTGCCTTTAAAAATTATAATAAAAATGAACTTTTACTATTTTTATTTTAATACATCATAGAAAAAAGTTCATGGGCTATAAAACCAAATTGACCTACAAAACAAAAGGCAACCTACTGACTGGGAAAGATATTTGCAAATTATATGACTCACAAAGGGTTAATATCCAAACTATATAAACAGCTCATACAACTCAATATCCTTGACTCATTTCTGATCTTAATGGGAAAACTTCTAGTTTCTTACCATTAAATATGACATTAGCTGTGTTTTCCATAGATATTCTTTAACATTTTGAGGAAGTTCACCTCTATTCCCAGTTTACTGAGAATTTTATCACGAATGGGTGTTGGATTCTGTCAAATGCTTTTACTGTATTTATTGGTATGATCATGTGATTTTTTTCATCCATAGTCTCTTGATGGGATGCCTTACATTACTTGATTTTAGATGTTGAACCAGGATTGCACATCTGAGATAAATTCCACTTGGTTGTCATGTATAATTTTTAAATACATCATTGGATTTGATTTGCTAAAATTTTGTTAAGAATTTTTTGTATCTATGCTCATGAGAGAAATTGGCCTATAATTTCTTTTTTAAAAAATAATGTATTTGTCTGGTTTTGGTATTAGTCTAAGACTAGCCTTATAGAACAAGTCAGGGAGTATTTTCTTTGCCTCTAGAGAATTAGTATAATTTCATCCTTAAATGTTTGGTATAACTCAACAATGAACTCATCTGGATCTGTGCTCTCTTTTTTGTAAGCTTATTAATTATTGATCCAATTTTTTTAGTAGATATAGGCCTATTCAGATTTTATCTATTATCTATTTATTCTTGTGTGAATTTTAGCATATTGTGTCTTTCAAGGATCGGTCCATTTCATCTATGGTAGCAAATTTGTTCATGGTACTGTTTTATTATCCACGGGACCTTTAGTGATGTTCCCTCTTTCATTTCTGATATTAGCAATTTGTATCCTTTCTTTTTTTCTCTTAATTAGTGTGGCTAGAGGCTATCAATTTTATTGATCTTCTCAAAAACAAATTTTAGATCATTAATTTTCTCTATTGATTCCCTGTTTTTGAGTTCATTAATTTCTTTAATTTTTTTATCATTTCTTTTCTTTTGCTTACTCTATCATTAATTTTCCTTCTTTTTCTAGTTTCCTAATGTTGAAGCTCAGATCATTGATTTTAGATATTCTTTTCTAAAAAACATGAATTTATTGCTATAAATTTCCATGTGAAAGTGAAACCGAAAGTGAAGTCGTTCAGTCGTGTCCAACTCTTTGCAACCCCATGGACTGTAGCCTAACAGGTTCCTCTGTTCATGGGCCAAAATTTCCTTGTAAGCACTGCTTTTATGACATCCCACAACTTTTTATAGCTGTGTTTTCATTTTTGTTTAATTCAAAGTGATTACCTTTAATGTTACCAGTATAGTTCAGTACACTGATTAACAAGCTAGTACTTTCACCAGTGAACATCCATTTCTGTCATTCAGCAAAGTCTTAGTATTGATTGAGATGTGGATACCAGGTGGGTTTATAGTAACCTTTCCTGGAGTTTAGACTTTCAGTTTTAATATTAGCTAACCACTTCTGGAGTTTAAACTCCTGATCAAAATATTACCTGTACATGGTTGTAACTTAATCTGACACATACATACACATGCTACCTCAGGGTCTGGGCTGAGTTTTAACGTAAATTAAATACATCATTATATATATCCAGGATATGGATATATACCTAAAAGTCCATCAACAAAGGAATGGATAAAGATGTGGTACATATATACAATGGAATATTACTCAGGCATAGAAAGGAGGGAAATAATGCCATTTGCAGCAACATGGATGGACCCAGTTATTGTCATACTGAGTGAAGTCAGTCACACAGAGAAAGACAAATATCATTTGATATCACTTATACATGGAATCTCTTTAAAAAGGCTATAAATGAACTTATTTACAAAACAGGAATAGAGTTACAGATGTAGAAAACAAACTTATGGTTCCCAGAGGGTAAGTGGGGGGGAGGGGGATAAATTGAAACATTAGGATTGACACACACATACACACAGTACTATATATAAATATATCATCAATAAGAACCTACTGTATAGCACAGGGAACTCTACTCAATATTCTGTAATGGCCTCTATGGGAAAAGAATTTAAAAACGTGGATATGTGTATATGTATAACAGATTCACTTTGCTGTACACTTGAAACTAACACAACCCTGTAACTTAACTATATACCAGTAAAAAATTTTTTTAAAAACACCGTAACATTCCACTTTAAATATTTCAGATTATATCCTTAAATGTAGGTCAATTCAGGAAGAGAAATGGGGTCAGAACTTCAAAGCCTGTGAACTCTCTCATAATGGTCATCACATCTCCACAAAGTGAAATACTCTGTATTTGATATGTAGTCACATGGCTTTTGGCCATTCAATGCATCTTAAAGAAGAAACCATCAATTACTGCTTAGTGCTCTCACTCTAATATGGGATGCTCATTTAAATTTCTGCCCTTTCATAGCTACTTGATAAGAAAGTATAAAAATAATTCTATTGAAGCTCTGTATATCTGTAGTTACAGAGAAGAAAAATAATAGCTAAAGGTGAATCTGAGAAGTAACATTGTTGAAAAACATTTGAGAAAGTCTTACTGATTTCTACCAACTTCCCTGGCTTTCTGGAGGCAAAAAGTTAAAAGGACAGTCTCATACACAAAAGACTCATAATCCATTGGGAACAGTGAGGATAACACAAGTAAATATTAAATGTATACTTATCATCAAGATAAGAATTTTGTTCAAAAGCAAGACAGGAAACCAAGGACAGCAAGTGTTTAGATTAAGAATCAAGAATTAGATGGGCTATCAGAAGTTTAGCTGTTGAATATAAATTAAAAGATGACCAACCTAGACAGCATATTAAAAAGCAGAGACATTACTTTGTCAACAAAGGTCCGTCTAGTCAAGGCTATGGTTTTTCCAGGAGTCATGTATGGATGTGAGAGTTGGACTATACTACTCAGAAAGCTGAGCACAGAAGAACTGATGCTTTTGAACTGTGGTGTTGGAGAAGACTCTTGAGAGTCCCTTGGACTGCAAGGAAATCCAACCAGTCCATCGTAAAGGAGACCCTGATGCTGGGAAAGATTGAAGGCAGGAGGAGAAGGGGACCACAGAGGATGAGATGGCTGGATGGCATCACCGACTCAATGGACATGAGTTTGGGTAAACTCCGGGAATTGGTGCTGGACAGGGAGGCCTGGCGTGCTGCGGTTCGTGGGGTCACAAACAATCAGACATGACTGAGTGACTGAACTGAACTGACTGATTCATTTACTGAGTACCTGCTATCATATTTATTTGATTCTGAAATGTCATATAATTCAGTTTCTTAATATCAGCTTTTTTAAGGGGGAAAAAAACTCTAAATTCTATGCTAAATGTGTTAATTGGTTATAAGATACATTTTCAAAAAATTTAAAAATGTAAACAAACATGTTCATTCTATATGTGCTAAGTGCTATATGTGCTAAACACGGTGGGTACAAAGATGTGCTAACTAGTCGTGGACCTAAATTAGGGAGGTTAATCTATTGGAGTTACACATGCATCACACAAACACATAAAATATTAGTCTGCTAATATATTGGATACTAGAATAATAGATCCTCTTCTTTGTGTTGACCCAACCAACTGCAAAGATGAATACGTCTCTAGTCTTTCTTTAGCTAGCTATCGTGAGAGCTTTAGCTTACTACTATATTGAAGAAATATTTCATCTTACATAAGCAGAATGATTTATTCTATTTTGTCATTTGTTAAAATCACAACAACCTAGAGAAAGTTATTTCCACAAAATGATTACTTATTGATAACAAAATATTCACCTTGATCATCTGGGGTAATTGGTATATTCTTGAAACTAAATTATCTTGACACTTGTTCTTAGCAAAAGAGGAAAGCTTATTGCTTCAAAGATAGGGTTATATATTACCACATTATAAGGTTAGGATGACAGAGGAGCTAAGAAACTCTTTTTAAAAAATTAAAGACATTTTGTTATTTGGTTGGTATAACTATGAATTTAAAGATATCTGAATATAGGAGGCCCAAGTATAAACAATATCTGAAATGTAGGTTGCTAAATATAAAACCTCTTTTTCAATATCTCACACTTAAAATATGTGGCAGCACAAGCATATCAAGCTTACAAAGAGTGCAATCTCAGATATTCTGCATCCTAGCTATGACACTTTCTAATAATTTTTCTCATAAAAACTGTGAAAGCATGAGGCCAGTAATATCAGTACAAAACCTTAGGTGAGCATGAGTATAACGATGCCTACACACTTCAATCACTCAGTCGTGCCCAACTCTTTGTGACCCCATGGAGTGCAGCACGCCAGGCCTCCCTGTCCATCACCGACTCCCGGAGCTTGCTCAAACTCATGTCTATTGAGTCAGTGATGCCATCCAACCACCTCATAACTGTGGTCCTCTTCTCCTCCTGCCTTCAATCTTTCCCAGCATCAGAGTCTTTTCAAATGAGTCAGTTTTTCGCCTCAGGCGGCCACAGGATTGGAGTTTCAGCTTCAGCATCAGTCCTTCCAATGAATAATCAGGACTGATTTCCTTTAGGATGGAGTGGTTGGATCTCCTTGCAGTCCAAGGGACTCTCAAGAGTCTTGTCCAATACCACAGTTCAAAAGCATCAATTCTTCGATGCTCAGCTTTCTGTATGGTCCAACTCTCACATCCATACATGACTACTAGAAAAATCATAGCTTTGACTACATGGACCTTTGATGGCAAAGTAATGTCTCTGCTTTTTAATATGCTGTTTAGGTTGGTCATAACTCTTCTTCCAAGGAGCAAGTGTCTTTTAATTTCATAGCCGCAGTCACCATCTGCAGTGATTTTGGAGCCCCCCAAAATAATGTCTGCCACTGTTTCCACTGTTTCCCCTTCTATTTGCCATGAAGTGATGGGACCAGATGCCATGATCTTAGTTTTCTCAATGTTGAGTTTTAAGCTTACTTTTTCACTCTCCTCTTTCACTTTCATCAAGGCTCTTTAGTTCTTCTTCACTTTCTGCCATAAGGGTGGTGTCATCTGCATATCTGAGGTTATTGATACTTCTCCTGGCAATCTTGATTCTAGCTTGTGCTTCATCTAGCCTAGCATTTCTCATGATGTTCTCTGCAAATAAGTTAAATAAGCAGGGTAACAATATACAGCCTTAACATACTCCTTTTCCTATTTGGAACCAGTCTGTTGTTTCATGTCCAGTTCTAACTGTTGCTTCCTGACCTGCAAACAGGTTTCTCAAGAGGCAGATCAGGTGGTCTGGTATTTCCATCTCTTTCAGAATTTCCCACAGTTTGTGGTGATTCACACAGTCAAAGGCTTTAGCATAGTCAGTAACGCAGAAATAGATGTTTTTCTGGAACTCTCTTATTTTTTCAATGATCCAACAGATGTTGGCAATTTGATCTCTGGTTCCTCTGCCTTTTCTAAAACCAGCTTTAACATCTGGAAGTTCACAGTTCACATATTGTTGAAGACTGGCTTGGACAATTTCAAGCATTACTTTGCTAGCGTGTAAGATGAGTGCAATTGTGCAGTAGTTTGAGCGTTCTTTGGCATTGCTTTTCTGGGGACTGGAACGAAAACTGACCTTTTCCAGTGCTGTGGCCACTGCTGAGTTTTCCAAATTTGCTGCCATATTGAGTGCAGCACTTTCACAGCATCATCTTTTAAGATTTGAAATAGCTCAACTGGAATTCCATCACCTCCACTAGCTTTGTTCATAGTGATGCTTCCTAAGGCCCACTTGATTTCACATTCCAGGATGTCTGGCTCTAGGTGAGTTTTCACACCATGGTGTTCATCTGGGTTGTGAAGATCTTTTTTGTATAGTTCTTCTGTGTATTCTTGCCACCTCTTCTTAATATCTTCTGCTTCTGTTAGGTCCATACCATTTCTGTCCTTTATTATGTCCATCTTCACATGAAATGTTCCCTTGGCATCTCTAATTTTCTTGAAGAGATCTCTAGTCTTTCCCATTCTATTGTTTTTCTCTATTTCTTTGTACTGATCACTGAGGAAGGCTTTCTTATCTCTCCTTGCTATTCTTGCTACACAAGAGAAGACTCTACATATGGACATTACCAAATGATCAACACCGAAATCAGATTGATTATATTCTTTGCAGCCAAAGGTGGAGAAGCTCTATACAGTCAGCAAAAACAAGACCAGGAGTTGACAGTACATCATGAACTCCTTATTGTCAAATTCAGACTTAAATTGAAGAAAGTAGGGAAAACCACTAGACCATTCAGGTATGACCTAAATCAAATCCCTTATGATTATATAGTAGAAGTGAGAAATAGCTTTAAGGGACTAGATCTGATAGATAGAGTGCCTGATGAACTATGGACGGAGGTTTGTGACCATCCCCAAGGGATCAAGACCATCCCCAAGAAAAAGAAATGCAGAAAAGCAAAATGGCTGTCTGAGGAGGCCTTACAAATAGCTGTGAAAAGAAGAGAAGTGAAAAGCAAAGGAGAAAAGGAAAGATAATGATGCTTACAGATTGATTAGTGTGAAAAGTTCCCAGCAACAAGAACAAGACAGTCACCAAAGTGTCATGTGGGAGTTCGTGAAATAGTAAATGTTTTGTGCAGAAGTGTGAGGTTATATAATACATTAGAGTAGCCACTATAGTCAGCAATAACTTTCATTTAATGCACATGACTGAAAGTGCAATGATAAATACAAGCATTATATGCATAGAAAAAAAGATTTGTTTTACTACTCCAAAGAGTAAGGAATGGCAGTACCTAAGCAAATTCATGTATACAGTGTGAGTGGTTCTAGAAATTAGGGAATCACGGTATGAAAGCTGAAGACAATGCAGTAAGGGTATGTGGTCAGCACCACATTTCTCAGGGAGACTTTTATTCTACGTGTTTTTCTTTTACCCGTTTCAGGGTCAAGCACCACTAAAACCTCACTATCAGGATGAACCAGTCTTTCCATCACTTCTACCTCCTAACTTGGGTTGGGGAGGACAATTGGGCAACGGAACACAGTGATTAGCACACCATTCCTGCTCAGTCTTCAAACTGTTAGCTTTCAGACAAGCACACTGTGACAAACCATAACTGTAACTTAAACTTGTGGGAATCTTTCTTTAAAACATGGAGATGGAAAGGAGAGGACCTGTGCCACTCTTCTCTTGATTGCCATGATAGGAAGGGATCATGGACAAATACAGCTATTTTTATGTTCAAAATATCCTTTGATCATTTGTCTTAACCCACAATTCAACTTGATCTCATCACATTTTGACTTCTGCGAGGCTACAATCCATGTTTATCTGCGCTCTCTGCATGATCTTTAATCTCTCTCCTTCATCTCTCTATTCTCATTTTCAAACACATGTAGCTCTTTTTCTATCACAAGTTACCATTCTCATGATCTCATTGCCTTCTCCAGAGGCACTTTTTTCATTTTTTGACACCAAAATGGCCTATGCAATGCTTTTTCCATTTCTTTACCACCTCCTCCCTTCTGAATTTTTTGCCAACAGGCTTGTAGTCCTGCTCCCCTCCTCACCGAATAGCTTTCCTTAAAACTAACAATGATCTCTTTTCCTTATTCTGTTTGATCTCTATAGCACTGTCTTCTCTAAAAATTTCTTGATACAGTCTTGACCCTTGCCTTCTATAGTCTGAAATTACTCATGGTTTTCTGCCTTTCTGATGACTCTTTCTTGTTTTTTATCTATTGGTTGCATTTTTTCATTCTTCTTCCCTCAAGCTGTGACCATTATTCAGAGTTCAGTCCTTGCTTGTCTGTTTTTTTTTCCTTTCTAGACCAGGGGATTTTAAATTGTGTTCCTTGATCTAAAATACTTTAGAATCTGCCACTGAGAACCCAGGGAATGAATCAAAGTGTGGACAACTGGTGCCTTCCCCCTACTTCAAACAGAATAGCTCTGATTTTATCTGTTTATTTGTTCCATATTGTTTATTTTGGAGAGCTTCACTAATTTATTGAAAACTACATCAGGATCATAAAGCCTGAGTCTAATTTCTTGTTTTACCACTATCTATATAACTTTGGAAAAATATTTCAAAGCCTTAATAAATTTCTATATCCAGGCTTGTGTCCTTCCCTCCACCTAAACTGCTCTCCAGCTCTACTTTTCAGTACCTTTTTAATTACTACTAATTTTCTAGTTTTCTGTCACTTCCTCCAGGAAGTCTTTGAATCTGAGATCTGGGTTAGGTGTTCTGACATGGTACCATAGCATTCTGAACCAATCCTTTAACACAGTACTTATTTGGTTGTCTGTTGGTCTATATTTCCTACTAAACTGGAAACTCATTGAGAACAGACTATTCATGATTTACCCAGCTTAGGGCATGTAGTAGGTTTGAAATCCCAAACAGAGGTAATTTTATATCCAGCAAAGATACCCAAATTAGGTGACACTGCTCTCTTTTCAACTAAACAAAAATGAAAAGGCATGTATCAATGTTATCTCTCATTGTGATCAAACTGCTCTCCCCATCTGCCTGCTTTCTGAATGTCCCTGACACCTCCTTCATCTACTTTTGAATCTTGTTCACAACATCCTCACCATTTACTTTTATTGGGGAAGTTATTTTATATTCCACTGATTTTTTTTGGTCCTAAAACAGAGATGCACTGTTAAAGATATCTGCAATGACCAAGAAAACATCAAAATACTAATTCATCTTGTTTTCAACTCTGTATCATTATATCATTCTTAACAAGATTATAACATTGCACTATTTTGGCCTAATATTAACAATATCAACTTCTAATAATAAACAAAGATGAAAAATCTTCAAAGGAAGATTTTGAGGGCATATCTGAGCAGTTTATAAGAAAAGTATTGGTAGCTGATATAGAGATTATAACTGCCTGGTAAAGAACGTATTGCTTTAAATATTTGCTGTTTAAAATATATATATATAATAACAACAAAAAATCCTAAAATTAAATCAAAGAAGAATAATATAATGTTCACATATACTCTGTTAATATGGCCTTAGAGAAATTCCATCTTTAATCCTAAACTGTAACATCACCCTCAGCAACCATATTAGGGTACTTTCATCATAAAAGTCATAGGTTCCAAGAGCAAAATTACATTTCAATTCAGTGCTATTTTATTTAAGAGTTTATCATATTTTCAAACACCAAGCTAATGCAATTTAGACCCAATGAGTATCTTTTACCTCACTGCTTTAAATCTGGAATCTTAGCTTTTTACTACTATGGTTCTTCAGATTGTATTAAATGGAAAAGGTCGTAAGAAAGACCAAAATCAAAAATATTTTGCAATAAAGCAATCTCTGTATAGCAAAATTGATCATGGTTCATTATCTGCTTAACAGAGAAAGCTTGACAAATAGAACTTCAAAAAGATATTATTGGAGTTGATGTTATAAAGAAAACTCATGTATCAGATGAGTAGCTGATTAGATGAAATCCTGTACAGCACTGAGAGACCAAGATTTAGGTCATGAATCAATTCAAGGAAGTTGATCTGCTGACTAAGTTTCTCATGTTTCTTATAACAATAGTAATATTTGTATAAAGAAAAGCCCCACAGCCAACAGGGGAAATGGTACTTACGAGTACTGTGTCAGCAGTTCCAAATCATTATGCATGTTGATTGGATATGCTTCGCTGAGTTCAAACAACTTCTCTAGGGCCTCATAAATGAAAATGATGCAAATAAGAGAAGCAAAAGCTTCTTCAGTAAACCGGGTGATATAGCAGACAAGGGAGCTTGCATCAGTGGCCACAAGTATGATACACAGGGTTGCAGTCCAAAGTCCAATACTAGCTCTTAAAGACAGGTATGATAGCCCATATTCTCTAGGAGGAGGGAAAGAACAGGGGAAAGAAGGTCACTGAACAGCTTGTCACCATTTTTAGTAGATGGAAATAAGTCTAACTCAGGAAGTGAAAATAAATAAGCTTCACATCCCTTGAGTATCTAAACTCAAAACTTTGTCTACAGGGAACACCTAAGGGTATAAAACTCAAAGAGGTTTCTCAGTGCTTAGAACTGAATATAATTTTTTATAAATATTACATAAAAAATACATAAATATTTTACTGTTTCTTTATTTCCATGGAGAGACAAAAATGGCAAACTGAATCAAATCAGCAACTTTCACCTCTGCCAGCAGATTTCCAAATGTGATGTTGAGAGAAGCATAAACACAGTAGAGGGACAGACAGGGACTAAGGGCAAAAAGTATATAATACTTACTTGCAAAATTTAAACAAAATCTTTTCAAACACCAAAACTGGTCCTGTACTGCCTAGTATGGTAAGAGGCTGTCCACCAAAAAGAGAATAGGCTATTCCAGTCATGGATGCTCCAAAGAGAGACTCGATTGCACTCTGTGTGGAGATATAAATGATTCCATTGTCTAAGCTGTACAGGCCACCATTATAACTGGAGAAAAAATATATAAAATACATGGGGTCTATTCTCTGAAGCACCTACCAGCAACCTTGGGCAGGAGGTGGGGTGGGAGAATTAAAAAAGGGGCAGGCTGTCAAAATATGAATGGTAGTAGGCAAGGATCCATTATCTCCCTCTTCCTTATCTTATCTTTCTTTCACTTACTGAAAGTTTACATGTATTCACAACGAATGTCTGGCAGAAGCATGGCCTATATAAGTGGGAAATGGACCTCTTAAGAGGTAAGAACCAATCTAAAGCTAGCCTAAGACTGGGGGCCAGGGATGAGATCAGAACCTTGTGCAACGTAAGAATTATCTATTCTGAGGTAGTCCACTCCCTGATTCCCAGTTCCACTAGTCAGGAAATTCATATGAAGTTTATCTGCTAGACCATACATCAAATCTCTCCTCATAAAGGAATTCAAAATGAAACACACACTCATCTAACTATGAATCTTAAACACGGATTCAAATTCAAAGTTCAGAGAAAAGAATAATACGTACTATTCGACCCTCAGTTGCTTCTCCCAGCAGTCCTCCAAATGTGATGACAGGAGACATACATGCGCAGTAGAGAAACAGAAAAGACGCTAAACACTGCAGGCTGAGAGCATCTGTGAAGTCACTCCAGAAGTATGGAGCTTTTCTTTTGATATCTAAAATAAGTCCCCCAAAAAGCCTAAGACAGGGGGGGAAAACACAATAGTGACATACAAAGATAAAAAACACATATGTCAAAATACTCATTTGCTTTGTCGCCAGGTCATAGCATAGGTTTTCCATCAGCAGAGATGAGACCCGTATTAACCTGCTAGGTTCTACATCATGATCTACAGGAATAGCTTTGTACCACTAAGGCACTTCAATTCCTAGCGAAAAATCATGCCAACAACCTCAAAAACCCTAGGTTCTCTCAAACTAGGTTCTCAGCTGTTCAATAATCAAAATTCAAACAGTGAGATTTAAGGATTACTCTAATCTCTGTTCCATTTTACAAAAACCTAGTCCTAAAATCAGGCCTCTTATCCTCAGTTATTGGCAATATTGGAATTGTTTACATTCCATTTAGTGTAGCAGAAAGTGAAGGAGGGAAGGTAAACTGATTTTTATATAGCCCGATAGTGAATATCAACCTAGAGAGAAAAGGTGTATATAACCATGGCTCCAACTATCCACTTTGTCAAAAAAATCGCTTGCCAAATAATATTTTATACAGGCACTTAACTGGCCTTATGGACGACAATAATGCTTAGTAGAGAGAGGTAAGTTCCATTATTGTTTTCATCTTTGGAAAACTAACACAGGGGCCTTATAATAAGCAACCTAGATAAATGTACTTTTGATCCACTGTTGCTAAACATATTCAAATATCTATAATTAACAAGACAATAATGACCTTACTTGGGTAAATGCGTGTATTCTAAAAGTATCAAAAAACACATTAAAAACATGTAAAGGATGATGTTTTGGTAGGAGGAGGGGAGTGGGAGAAGCATTAAATTGTGAAATGTCTAAAATCTGAGGATGAAATTTTTTAATCTATTAGGAATGAGAGCATTAAACAGGTATTCTCATTCTTTGAACATTTACTAACAATATGCAGATTTAACATTTGACTACTAAAAGCTCTTTGTGCTCTATGGAATAGAGATGTCATATTAAAATGAATAAGGCTATGATTAAGTTCCTACATGGAGGTTAAAAAAAACTGTTATGTTCAACATACTGCAAGTATGCTAAATACACCAGGGTTATGGAAAAATATTAAAGGTTTGTTCTTCGTTTTCTTAATAGGAATATAATGTGGCAATCTAAGAATCACTTCAGAAATGACTGTTCTCTTGAGAAGCAAATTCCTATCTGCCTTGAAAAACGTACCTCTTCAGAATAACTGAAATTCTATTATTTTTAATTGCCCTGATATAGACACAATAATAACATATTAATAGCTATCTTATTATTATTTGAGTAATCAAATCATTACGTTTTCCACATCCACCAGAGGGATGTGGACTAGGAGAGGTTGAAAAGGATGAAATTTCAATTGAAAAAAAAAGGGACATTTAAAATTCAGAGAAGTTTGTACAGAACCTATGAAAATTCACACACATACACAAAGATCATCTTAGTTTAGGTTCTCCTACTTGTGTTTAGTAAAATACATGCAGAATTTTTATTTGGGGGATCATTTCTGAATGATGTGTTAAATTCTCAAAGTCATAATTCAGAACAGATTTAACCTACTAGTCTATTTATTCATGTACTTATTTTTTACATCCCACCTAATCCCCAAAAGAATGTGAAGTGGTTATGAACGATCACTTTGTAGTTAATATTTATAGGCTTGATAGCACTTTCTATTAGACTACTGTTTTCTAATTAATTACTTATTAGGCCATACATTAGTCTAAATAGCTGTTATATTACAGTGTAATAAACGTGCTTTTAGCAGCAAAAATCTAAATCCAGAAGTGGGAGGTCATTGCAGAGAACAGTACAAGAGCAGCCCAGATGTGCACCAGCAACTCCAGGAGAGCAGATGAGTAATGGATACTTCAAGTCCTGTCAGCAACAGAATCTGTGGAAGAACTCTGGAGAAGCGAAGATACCGGATATTGGTGACCTGGGAGGATTTAGGAAGCAGTAAGGAAAAGTGAACTTTGAAAAAAAAAATCTAAGCTATGTGGCATGTTACACCTGAGAGAGAGGGAAAAAAATAACACCAAAAATAAAAAGACAGCATTTGAAAATTTGGAAGTAAACAGAAGGAGTTACAAGGTTTCCAGTAAAGGGAAAGGGAAAAAATTGTCTGAATCATCTCAAATTAAGTACCAGACTGAGGAAGACATTTCCTTAGAGACAAAACATAGAAAAAGGGAAAGAATAGAGGAGAATTAAAATGCACAGAGTTGTCAAGAACTGGAAAGTCAGCTTAGAGGACACAGTGAGAGCGGTACAGGAGATGGCCCTGAGGAGAGGGGAGCACCAAGCCTGCAAAGTTTTTGCAATTGCCTTCGATTATAATGGAGGCTGTGTGCACATATTCCCTGAAGACAGACCCACCCAAAGGTTTCTGATTTTCTGCTCACACATTTCTTGGAGAGAGACAAGCTGCCAAAAAAAAACTTAAAAATCATTTTAAGAAATAAATTGAAGCTTTCATCTCTTCAAAGATGTGTGATTAGAAAAATAAATCATATAGCTCTTTCAGATTACTATCATAAAAATTAAAAATATTATTATATACATCCCACTTGCATGTAATGAAACAGGGTCTGTAAGACTGAATTCTTGGTATTTATTTTCGTTTCCATTTTGAACTTGAAGTTTTCAACAGGCTCTTTTGGAAGGGGCAACTGACAGTTTTCTCATTTATTCTAAGAATCTGTGAATGTGTTTTATGCACAGCAATGTGAAAGACTACGTATATAAAATGGAATGGTGTATTCAGTGTTCTGGTTTAATAATAATGACAATCATTAATGATGAGATATCAAATTTATTAGCATATTTACCCCCAAAGAGTAGGTATTCAAAGTATAAAAACAAATTAGTCCTCAAAACAGTAATTCCCAACACAAAAGTGATATACCATCTGGTCTTTGAAGTCCCATACAAGGGCTTTTCACTAACCTTCCAGTTCGCTGGAGTTCAGGTCCACTATGTCCTCCATGGGGCTCAGCTTCCCCATGAGCTGCTGTTCCATTTGGTACAGCAGGAATCTTCCTCTTCTCCTGTGGGAAGTGTTTTTGTTTTTTAATTTCAGGTGCTAGTTGTAAACAATAAAAACAATTTTTTTCCCTTGAGGCAATATGCAGAGCAGTTAAGAATCCAGGCTCTGTACTTACTTGCTATACAACCTCTAGAAAGTTATTTAGCTACCTAAAGCCTCAGTTCTCGCCTCCTTTTACTGGTGATAACTCTGACAGCAAAGGGTCTGCCTCCAATGCGGGAGACACGGATTCGATTCCTGGTTAGGGAAGATCCCCTGGAGAAGGAAATGGCAACCCACTCCAGTACTCTTGCCTGGAAAATCCCATGGACAGAGGAGCCTGGTGGGCTACAGTCCAAGGAGGGGGCAAAGAGTTAGACATGACTGAGAGACTTCACTTTCACTTTCCATTGAGAGAATGAAATGAGGTGAGGGATACTTTTTCTTTCAACGAATATTTATTGAGTGCCTAGTGTGTGCTATTCATTTTTATGGGATGCTATAGATGCAAAAGTTAGCAAGAAAAAGCATTCTGTTAGTGGAGACAAAATAATCCTATAATGTCAGGGAGAGATAGAGATGATACAGCTGACAGTGTTAGCCGCTCAGTCATGTCTGACTCTGAGTGATCCCATGGGCTACTGTAGCCCACCAGGCTACTCTGTCCATGGAATTCTCCAGGCAAGAAAACTGGAGTGGGTAGCCATTCCCTTCTCCAGGGGATCTTCCCTACCCAGAGAGGGTAAAGAACTTGCCTGCAATGCAGGAGACCTGGGGTCAATCCTTGGGTCCAGAAGATCCCCTGAAGAAGGAAATAGCTACCCACTCCAGTATTCTTGCCTGGAGAATTCCTTGGATAGGGAAGCCTGGAGGGCTACAATCCATGGGGTCGCAAAGAATAGGACATGACTGAGCAACTAACACTCTCACTACTACTCTGAGATAGAGATCTGAAAAAATCTAAAACAAGAAGTGGTGAGAGGAGACTGGGATTAGGATAGGTTGAGGTAAGGAGGTGTTAATGGTGGTGTAGGCCTGGTCTAGTTCAGCTGTTCAATGAACATTAACTGTTATCATTAGCTATTTTTAAAGTATGTTTCCCTCTCTGATTCTGGCTCATATCTTCCTACTCAAGCTTCTTTCTGATACAAAGCAATCAGAAAGACTACTGCAAAAGGAAGCTTTTAATTGAGCCAATGACAAAATACTGAGGTTATGTAAGTGCTGTTTCTCTTCAGATCTATTCCACCCACTTTTGTCAGTGATAGAGAGTTTAAAAAAATCAGAAAATCCTTCCTACTGGTGATCTTAGAGTATATAGATGTGTTCAAAAATGCTTAAAAGGAAAAAAAAATTAATGGTGAAATTAAATTTTTTACTTAACTGCCATTCCAAAATTGTGTAAACATATAAACATGTTCTTCATGCTTAGTGTAAACTGAACAAGTGGGAATTATCAACTGATCTTATTACAATGGCATACTTAGATAAAATGGTACAGATTTAAAACATGACAAAAAATATATTTTGAAATGCAAAAAATATAGGAAAGTTCATTGACTGATATTTTATAATTTCCCAGGTATATAAATAGATACAATGAAATTAAATTCAAAGATAAAAGACAGTATGTCTGTCAACAGATGAAGGAACTGCCTTTACAGGTAAATAAGTACCATATGTTAGTAAAGGGCTTTAACAGTGGCCCTTAATACCCTCAATACCCAATAATCACCTGGGGAAACACTTCTTAACAAGTCTAAGAAGGCAAGTGGTATTATTTGTTCTTCTGGGGAATTATTCCTTACTGCATAAATTAATTCATTGTTTTACAACGGGAAAAAGCTATTTGCCTTATACACTAGGCAAATGATAAACCATGAAAGATAGTCATCATTCTAAAGTACCTATTTCCTCAAGGAGTGCCTTCTTACAGTAGGGAGAAAGGGTTTAGAAAAAATAATTGTGTACTGGTGAATATTCTGAGGGAAATACAGGAAAGTTTTTTTGTTGTTCAGACTTGACTAACAAGGGCCCACTGTACAGCACGGGGACCTATACTCAATATCTATAACAACCTATAATGGAAAATAATGTTTAAAACAATATATATATATACACACATATATATGTATATTTGTATGTATATGTATAAAACGGAATCACTGTTATACACCTAAAACAAACACACTGTAAGTCAACTATATTTCAATAAAAATTAAAATAAATAAATAAAATTTGTTTCTGAGTTTCTTCTGGTATCTTCAATATGAATTACTGGAAGGAAACACTGAACAGATCTGTTTCTTCCTTTTGGGGATTGAGAGAGGTTTGCTAGATTTAATAAGATCCCCAAGAAGTCCATATTTATGTAGCATTATGTACATGCCAGATTCTAGGGACAGTTATGATGTTAAACTTATTTTTCATATGCAGAATTTATAATAATAAAAAAATAAAAATGATGAAAGAGCAAAAATTTAGAGCATACTTAAGGGATCTGTGAGGTGTGGGGAGGAAGAAATGGCAATGATAAGGAGAGTGGTCAGGCAGGCTGAGAGTGTCATTTGAGAAAAACTTGAGGGAGTCAAGAGAATTAGCCATAAAATAACTGGGGGAACATCCAGGCAAAGAACTGCTAGTGAGTGGGATAGTCTTAACGCAGGAGTGTGCGGCAGAGATTGAAGAATAAGTAGGCAGGAGGCCAAGGAGAGGAGTGAGCAAGAAAGAAAGGCATGGGAGATGACTTAGAGGCGAAAGGAAGCCAGACTGTGGGGGGTTAGTAGATCATTTTAAATATTTGGCTTTTATTCTCAGAGAAATGAGGAGCTTTTGCAGGATTTTAAGGCAAAGAGAGCATGATCTAACACTCTGGCTGCTGTGTCAAGAACAGATTCCAGGAAATGAGAGTAGAAGCAAGGAGACTGGTTAGGGGGCTATTTCAGTAATCCAGGAGAAAAATGATGGTAGCTTGGAGCAAAAGAACTGCCGACATAGGGGATAAACAGGGAATTGGGAATTGGTGGGGTAATCTCTGTAAGTAGGTATAAAGAGATGGGATCTACTGCACTGGTAGAAAACTGACTTTGGATAATTCATCAATAGTAATATAGGAACAGGCAGAGAAGGCAGGTGCAGATGCTGGCAGGCAGATACACATGGTTTGGGGAATCTAAGCAGATAAGTGGCATGAGAGAAAAGCAAGGAAGTTGAGGGTATACCTAGGGGAGTGATTATAATGACTGACATAAAGTTCTAATGAGTATTTTCAGGGGTATCCCTTGAGGTGCTGGTTATTATTCTCTTAACTGAAAGTAAATATTTTTTAAAAAATACTGTGATTTACACACTTCTGGAAGAATAAAAACCATGGAGATTATCCCAGAGAGGAAAATATTTGAATGAATATGAATTCAGTACTTAATTTATTTTGATTCATTTTGCTCCACTTCATAAAAGAAAACATACTTTCATAGTATCTATTATTCAATTCCAACATACATTTTAAAAATACTAATGTTGTAAAGAAACACAGAACATATCTAATTCAAACTCATTATATAAAATTATGTTGTCTAACATGATAGCCACTAACTACAGTTGGCTATTTACATTTAAATTAATTAAAATTAAAAAATCAGTTCCTCACTTGCATAAGCACATTTCTAGTGCTCAATAGTGGCTTGACTTAATAGATAGCATAGATATAGAACATTTCTATCATTGCAGAAAGTTCTATTGGACACACTGATATATAACATCAGTACAGAGAGGTTACAGCATCTGTTTAAGGTAATAAAAAGAGATAATATCAGAACCCAGGTGCCTTGATTCTTAGTTCAGTGTTCTTTCTACTGTTGTCACTGTTTAGTCTCTAAGTCATGTCTGACTCTTTTGCAATCCCATGGACTGTAGCACGCCAGGTTCCTCTGTCCATGAGATTTCCTAGACAAAAATACTAGAGTAAGTTACCATTTCTTTCTCCAGGAAACCTTCCTGACCCCAGGGATTGAACGCAAGTCTCTTGTACTGGGAGCTTCCCTCATAGCTCAGTTGGTAGAGAATCTGCCTGCCATGCAGGAGACCTGGGATTGATCCCTGTGTTGGGAAGATTCCCTGGAGAAAGGAAAGGCTACCCACTCCAGTATTCTGTCCTGGAGAATTCCATGGACTATGCAGTCCATGGGGTCGCAAAGAGTCAGACATTACTGAGAGACTTTCACTTCACTTCACTTCACTCTTGCATTGGCATACTGAGCCCACTGCTTCTCAATACCCAGACTCCAACATCCAATAATTAATCCTGGTCTTAAAGTCTCATAAAATTAATTTTAGCTCCCATGTCTCCACTTGTCTCAGAAACATCATTTCTCAAAGGCAAGGTGTTTCCAAAAATGCTTGACTTTAGTTTTAATGTTTGAAAAACAAATTGGTATTAACAAGTGTCTTTCAAACACTCACATTCAGCATATTAATATTTTTACTGAATTTTCCAAATAATATCAATTAAAGAGATTCTTTCTTACTACTTTAAGAAGCATTATAGTGTCTTTATTAATACAAGTACAAAGTAAGATAATCTAAATCCTTAAAATTACTCTTTAAGCAATTTACTAATTTTAGTAGGACATCAAATGAAATTGTGTGATTGTGATTATAGAATCCCAGACTATAGAATCTCCTCTGAGAAAAGGAGAGCAAATAACCTTCAATAATTACGAAATAACTTCAGGATAGAAATGTAGAAATGAGCCATCAGTATAGTTTCCTTCAATTAATAGTGGGTTTGAGATGACTTTTTAAAAGACTCATGGTTAAGTCTTTTACTCAGTCATTTACCCATCTCTGGCTAACCAGGAAAACATCTATGCTTACAGCTGGGTCAATGAGGCCATCTGTTACTTCAACTAAGGCAGCAGAGTCAACTACAAACGTAGCTGGACTCCACAGGAACCAGAGCCAAAGCCAAGAGTGAGTAGATGACAACAGGGAGAGCTGTAGGAGGCAGATGCACTAGGAATAGAGATGGCAATACCAGTGGGCTTAAAAAACATTTGGCCACCACCCTCAACAAAGTCGTGCCTGCATAAGAAAATGACCTCAAACAGTATCAATAGTCTTTATTTCTATCTGCATTGTATGCAAGTAAAATACACATCAGATTTTTATATGGAGGATTTTTACAATTTTCATACCACATGCCCACACAAAGGTAATAACGAACATAAGAATTATGAAGAAAATTCTTGAAATCATAAATGTGGTTAACAACAGTAATAGGGAGTTTTCCATACAAAATGACAACCATGCTTTTGAATTTTCCTAACACCAACTTCAAAGCTATGTATCTGAGTATGGCTGGTCCGTAATGGGCTTTTCTTAAGCATATTTTTCATCCTCATTAAAATTTAAATTTTCCTCCAGTATAGTATGCTTTACTGCTAAGTCACATCAGTCGTGTCCGACTCTGTGCGACTCCATAGATGGCAGCCCACCAGGCTCCCCCGTCCCTGGGATTCTCCAGGCAAGAATACTGGAGTGGGTTGCCATTTCCTTCTCCAGTGCATGAAAGTGAAAAGTGAAAGAGAAGTCGCTCAGTCGTGTCTGACTCTTCGAGACCCCCTGGACTGTAGCCTACCAGGCTCCACCGTCCATGGGATTCTCCAGGCAAGAGTACTGGAGTGGGGTGCCATTGCCTTCTCCGATAGTATGCTTTAAGGTGGGTCTAAAATCTTTTCAGGCATGCGGTACTGTTGTTTAGTAGAGTATCATTGATAGACCAAATTTGTGTTGAATACAAAGAAGGAAGATTTTGTGTCAGGGAATTTCACGTCCCTGCCTTCTTAGAGGTTAAGTAGGTTCTGGTACCCTGGTTGCTCAGACAGTAAAGAATCTGCAAGCAATGCAGGAGACTTAGGTTCAATCTTTGGGTCCGGAAGATCCCCTGGAAAAGGAAATGGCAACCGGCTCTAGTATTCTTGTCTGGGAAATCCCATGGACAGAGGAGCCCGTGGGCTACAGTGCATGGGGTTGCAAAGAGTTGGACACAACTGAGTGACTAACATACACCAAATCAAATGTGGCGGGAAATTTAACTCAATTCTGACACCATCTACCTGGAAGTAGCATCAGATTCCATAGGTCGAGAGTTCAGCCTTGGAAGACTACCCACCCCTCACATCCCATTTCAGATGCCCGTCACAAGCTCAGATTATTGCTGGTGCTCCGGACCCACTGGGGATATATCTGAAGCTCCTGTGAACCCCTTCTCAGGTTGGACTAATTTGCTAGAATGGCTCATAGTGAAGTGAAGTCGCTCAGTCGTGTCCGACTCTTTGCGACCCCATGGACTGTAGCCTACTATGCTCCTCCATCTATGGTATTTTCCAGGCAAGAGTACGGGAGTGGCTTGCCATTTCCTTCTCCAGAGGATCTTCCTGACCCAGGGATCGAACCCAGGTCTCCCGCACTGTAGGCAGACACTTTACCGTCTGAGCCACCAGGGAAATCCCTAGAGAAACATTTTACTTACTTGATCACCAGTTTTATTACTAAAGGATATACTCAGGAATAGGAAAGGATTACTCAGGAACAGCCAGATTGAAGAGATGCATAGGACAAGGCATGGAGAAAGGGAGAGAAAATTCCATGCCCTCTCTAGGCATACAATTCTTTCCAATCTCCACGTGTTCACCAACCTGAAAACTCTCTGAACCCAGCCCCTTTGGGGGTTTATGGAGGCTTCATTACATGGGCATGATTGATTAAAGCACTGGCCATTGGTGACTGAACTCAAACTCCTGCCCCTCTCCCCTCTCCCCTCGCTGGAGGCAGGAGGGTGGAACTGAAAGTTCCAAACTCTAATCTCTTGGTCAGGCTCCACCTGGCAATCAGCCCCCATTCTTAAGAGAGTTTCTAAAGTAACCTCATTAACATAACAAAGACATCTTTGTTGCTTTCCTCACTTAGAAAATTCCAAGCATTTTAAGAGCTCTGTGCCAGAAATAGGGACAGAGACCAGATAAATATTTCTTATTATAACCACATCACAGAAGTTACAATTTAAATCATTTGAATCTTCAGCTATACTATCTTAGAACATATATTTAAAAGGCAAAAAAATGATGGTAGTCCTAAGAGTATTTGTATATATACATACCTGGGAAGGAACATTTTTGGGAGGCTCTATTCGAATGCTTGGGTCCCACTCTCCGGGAGGAAGGACAGTCACCTGATCCAGAAATTCGTCAATTCCTGACACCAAGTCATTACGATCTTTTGCTTTGTAAGCAACATCATGAAACACCTATAGAGAGAAAATAACCATTCATAGATTTAAAAAATGCGTCTAAAATCTTAATGTATTTTGTGTTTTCATTTCCCAGTTAGCATACATGTGATTATAATGATTTGAATACGAAGTTCTTAACTAAAGAAGTTTTAGTGTAAAATATTATAGCCTCTTTTATTCTATGATTGCACAGATGTTTATCTTTTCTTAGAATGCTAGATGAATGTTGAAATTTCTGGTGGAAAGAGAAAAAGAAGGAAAAGGAGAATAGAAGGAAGCTCATTAAACTAGAATTAATGATTCAGGTTTGACAAACATTGTTTATATATATGTAAATCAAACTTTCTGAGAGAAGCCCCTGCTTTAAAATTAGAGATAAAAGTTTATAACAATATTTATACCATGGCATAAAACAATGCTTGAATAAATGATGGACTAATCAATAAACAGTACTAAGCCAGGTTATTACCTATATAAAAGTAAAACAGGATCTTTATCCATATCCCACTTAAAAAGCAATTCTAGGTATTAAAAACTTAAATATGAGTGTTAAACTATTAAGTTAATTGGACATAATGTAGAAGGCTATATTTATGACCTCAGAGTAAACAGTAATGCAAATCTCCAAGATTTAGTGTAGTGTCAAAACAAGCACATAACTAATTTCTGCTGTTCTTCAAGGGGAAAAAAACTACATGTTCAGTAATGTCAAATGCCAATAAGAGATTAAGTGACGTGAATACTGAACATAAGATAGTATATTTTGTAAATGATGACCTTACAGAAAGCAATTTCAGTAGAGTGGTAGTGACAAAAATTACACTGTAATACATTGAGATAAATGAAATTATTATGTTCAGGACCAAGTAGAGATTACTCTTTCAAAACTCTTAAGATTCAGGTTCAACCAACACTTCAGTGGGACATGCTATGTTAAGGAGTAAGAAATTTTAAGGATGGGAAAATCCTGGCCTTTTATTTCATATGTATTTTCTAAGTAGCTACTATATGTTAGGCCTGTTTGCTAAATGAACCAAAGGAGTCAGTGTTGACTTAGCTAAGTGACAGAGAGAGAAAACTGTTGACACAAAAGTCCAGAACAAGAAGAAGAAAAGTTTCTCTTTTTTTGCTTTTGTTCTTATAAAACTATGATATTTATGTTAATATACAATTACTTTATTATTATTTTAAAATAAATTCACAAATATATTTTTAAAAATTCTCATTTTTAAGTTCTCTTATAAATATCAGCATACTATCAATATAAACAAAAGCTCTTTGGAGTGCTTAATAATTTTCAAGACTATGAAGGGATTAATAAATTGGTAATAGTGCCAATAAACAAAATCATATGATTTATCTCCAGTCATGCTCAACAGGAAGGGAGAAAAGAGGCTAGCTTAATTCAAGATAAGGTGTTGCTAGGATGACTAGAATATTCAGTCATTTAATTCATATTAAAAAAATGTATTGAACCCTGACTGAAGGTCAGACACCATGCTAAATATGAAGATACAAAAGGAAAAGACAGTCTACCTACAAGAAGTCCCCAGTACAGAGAGGAAAAGAACAGCTTAGTCAACAAATAATTATTTGAGCACCTGACAAAATCAAAGAACAAAAATGAATATTAATGATAATTGCTCACATGGAATTTAGAGATTAATAATGAAATTCACTTCATCATTTTCTTAAATTGTATGAATCAACATTGAATTTTATTCTTGAATATAATTGTTCAATGTATTTCAAAGCAGTTAGATGGCAGAACAATTTCTCCACCTGAGCTTTGAACAATAAAAACCTTTCATTCTCTTTTAAAAGTATTTAGATTTTCTTTTAATATTCAATGAATGTACTTCGTAATTAACATATCCTATTATAATTAACAGCTCTCATCTTTTGCAATAACTTTCTGGTTGAGTTTCCTCTTCTCTATTTCGCTCCTCATAGAGTTGGAAATTGCTCCAAGCTAACTTTCAAGTCTAAAGGATTCATGTTTGAGCCTTCATTCAAGGGCTCATTTGTTGTTGTTTAGTTGTTAAGTTGTGTCCTATACATGTATATATAGGAAACTAATACACGACTGAAGTGACTTAGCATGCATGCATGCGTTGGAGAAGGAAATGGCAACCCACTCCAGTATTCTTGCCTGGAGAATCCCAGGGATGGAGGAACCTGGTGGGCTGCCGTCTATGGGGTCGCACAGAGTCAGACACGACTGAAGCGACTTAGCAGCAGCAGCAGTTGTTAAGTCGTGTCCTATACATGTATATATAGGAAACTAATACTCTCTTTAAGTTGGTTCTTTCTAAAACAGATGAAAAAATTGGTTTTGTTCTAACTTTTGGTTTCCTATGTGTAAACATCAATAACTAACTCATATAAAATCAATAAACATAATTTGAACAGATAGAATTTATACTGAACTCCAAACATAAGTTCGAATTTTCAGATTTCATAAACCTAGGAAAAGTTATATACAATACTAATTCATATATATTTGAAATATTTCAATAAATTATTAAATACTAATTAAAAGTTATATACAATACTAATTCATAGATATTTGAAATATTTCAATAAATTATTATTTAGATGAGATTTCAGAAATGTATAATCTCATTTGGTATTTACTACTGAATTTTGAATTTATGTCACTTCTGTGATTTTTGCATCTGCTCTTCTTTTACAATAAAAATAGATTTTTGCAAGGCATAGTAGAATTCAAGAAACTAGTTATATGATATGATATTTTATGTTTATTTTTATGATCTTACATTTTTTTAGACATAGTTCTTTGAGAAGCTGATGAAAGTTTTTTCCAGTTCAAAAACCTACATACAGTGTTTGTACACAGAAAAAATTGTGTGTTGAGTCAGAGATCACAGGCCTCCTTGAAATCTATCTTCAGCTACTCTAATGGTTAAAAGGCTCCAAGGTTAAAAACATCTCCATTTAGGCAATTACAAAGAGAGTTGATAGATGTCTTACAGCTTTTGGTGTCATGTATACTATCCAGATAAACTGCCTCTTTTATTTTTTGAGAGCTTAAAACTATTTTGCCCCAAACAAGACCCTCAATGATATTAACAATGGTGCTTACTTTGGCAACACAAATGCTACTCAGTTCACTTAAGGGAATATTAATAAATACACTCTAAATTCACTAAACAACAGATTTTCTTTAAAGTATAGGGTTTTAAAATGTTCATGTGTGTGAATTTATTACCCCTTTTGAACAAATTTTTCCAAGGGAAATTTTATAATAGAAGCATTTAAAGGGGATTCAATACCGAGAAATCTGATTCACAGTAAACTGTCATGAATACAGAACTCCAAAAGTTAGGTGTACCTAGTAGGGGGAAATGTTCCCAATGAACTTGAATAAATACCTCATCTGTCATTAGGGTTGCAATTGATCTGCCAATCTCATGGTACTGTTGACCCTTTCCCAGGGGTCCCAGAAGAATGAACAAAAATCTGTAATGAAGAAGAAAAAAACATGTTTCAAGGTAGAAATAAAAAATAATTTTAGTAGTACAGCATCACTCATCTCAAAGGAATTACTGAAGATAGGATTTCAATGTAAATATAGGATTTCCATATTTTTCCAGGTTATTATTACATATTTTGAAATATTTTATGTTTCAAAATGACTCATGCTTAAGATCCTTGAGCAACTGGAATCTGGGGTATTTTGCTGTTTCTTTCATTTAGTGACCTATAATGCTTAAGCAGTTAGTATGAATTTTAAGGATTCTATAATTCTTATAGGATAAAGTTAAGAAAAATAGAATCTGATTAAATCTTTTTGAATTGTAAGATAGAGAACTCACTATCATATATGTAAACTGTAGAATTAGGTAGAAGAGGGGAATGGTAATACAGTAGCATAAGCAAAGAAAGAATATATGATAAAAAAAAAAGTGAGTGTGTGCAAAATTTACATTAAATAGAAAAAATGATTGGCAGGAATCAAAAATTAGAATTAAAAAAATCCATTAATTCCAATGCTGGAGGAATAATAATAGCAGCTGCACTGTGATATTCCATCTATTTAATGTTGAAAGTCTAGCAAATTCATCATCACAACTGGAAATTTTGAAGAAATCAACATGTGTTTTAACTTTGGAGGACCAATTACCGTCCTGTCTCTGAAAAGGTCAATTCTACAAGGAAATGATGAGAATTTTAAGATGCCCTGTATTTCATAATATAACTACAGCATTCACTTGTTAAATGGTTTCTGCTTTTAAGTATGAAGACTAATGACTTTATAAGGTATACTGAAATAGATATCACAATTTTACCTTTCATTCAGTTATAAACTTTAGAGATTGTACATGTTTTTACATGATGCATATATTACAGTCTTAGAGGATCTGACAATTTTTTGTGTCAGTTGTAACTGAATCCAATTCTACTATACATAAATGTCCACTATACACTTAAAACAGGAATAATTTAGTGTGGTGGCAGATGCTTTACTAATTATAGTCCTTTTAAGAAATTTCCTAACCTGTGTACATCTTACTATTTTCACATTTCTATTCCAAGGACTATTTATAAACCCTAAAATTATTTTCTGGTCTTTTTTACTATGCGTTACTGTTATACACACAGTGTGCCCTTTTGTCCTCCTAAGAAAGGATAATTAGGAACCTTGAATGGCTTTCTTTATTCTATTTGTCTAACTAATCTTCTTCCATTTTTCACCTTTCCTAACTAAACAGTCTAGTCTTTAAAATCTCTCCTTACACAGTGCCTCCACCGTGCCCCTAATTTCTCCTCCACTGTTCTCTAGACACACTTTGCTATGTCAGTATGAAATGAGGTCACTTAAACCTTGACAGTTTTCAAAGTGAGGGTATATAACCCCATTATGGCTTTTCTCTACTCCTGGGAGTTTTTTTTTTCTTTCCTTTGAAATACAAGAGCTATCATTGTCATAAATAACCATCATTTACTCAGAGTTCATCGGACACCTTCTTAGCTGGTGGAACAAGAATGCACTGCTTGGAAGACACAGAGGAATTTTAATCTACTAAAATAATACCACTATGGTTAGTAAATTTCACATGTTAAATCTGAATCCCCAATTCCCAGAAACTGAATAGATTACATGGTGTATATGGAAAAATGTAGCCTTAATCACACGTCAGACACCACCTTAATGTGTTCAGTTCATCCTTCTCCTTTTTAATAAAACTTGGTATGCATCAGAAGTCTTGGTAGCCCTCCAGATGAACAGACACACTTCTCTCTATAACTTGAATTGGTAGCCAGTTTCCTGCCTCAGATCTGTTCATACACAGGTTCAGGCAGAGGTTCTCAAACACTGAATTCCTTTCCAGTCAGCTGAGCTCTAATGAAATAAGGCCTCTTCTGACTAAACTATTCTATATTTTTGGAATATCATATCCACAATCAAACCACAGAGTGATATAATTGGCTATGTTTTGAGTTAAGGCTGAAAGGTTCATAGAAGAAACATTCTACCAACTGAGTTATCATAGCACCTGAAGTTATCATCAGTTTAACTTGACTAAGACCTTCAATGTTTGGAAGAGGAGGCAATTAACAGCATCTGAGACAATTATATGCTGTGT
Source organism: Bos indicus x Bos taurus (assembly GCF_003369695.1). Classification (NCBI taxonomy): domain Eukaryota; kingdom Metazoa; phylum Chordata; class Mammalia; order Artiodactyla; family Bovidae; genus Bos; species Bos indicus x Bos taurus. Next base: position 34,459,306 of record NC_040077.1, read on the forward strand.
TGTGCTTTGTTGCTCTGTCATGTCTGACTCCTTGTGACCCCATGGACTGCAGCCCACCAGGCCCCTCTGTCCTTGGGGATTCTCCAGGCAAGAATACTGGGGTGAATTGCCATGCCGTCCTCCAGGGGATCTTCCCAACCCAGGGATCGAATCCAGGTCTCCTGCATTGCAGGTGGATTCTATACTGACTGAGCCACCAGGAAAGCCCAAGAGACAATTATGGCATCATACAAAGGGCACCAGTCATGACGGAAACAGGGCCATACATAGATAAGTTTTGCTGTGGGAACAGGATCAGAGTAAGAGCCTGTCTGCACACAGGAATCACATTTGATGGAGGGAGAAGGGAGGAAAACAAGGTGCCCTAGAAGAATTGCTAGGAATGTAAATGTGTTGTGGCCAATATTCATTTTTCTTCACGAATTTGCCCATGGACAGTCTTATCTCTATAACATGAGATAAATAATAAATAACAAAATTCAGTTTATATTATGGCAAAGTTGTTAGTTTTAATGTGCACCTAAATGAAAAACACGTTCAGGTAATCAAGTTAAATTTGTCCTTTTGATTCAGATTCAACCACGGTAACTACCAATGATTCTTAAGACTCTATGTATGGGAACTATACTAAGACTGAAACATATAGTATGTAAGACACAGCAGGTAGTATCCTAATGATGGCACTTAAGCATAAACCGAGCCTTGAAAACTTTGATCTTTTCGAGTATGATCACACTCATATACTAGATCCTCTTTAGCCCATGCATGCATGCCTGCTAAGTTCCTTCAGTCATGTTCAACTCTTTACCACCCTATGGACTGTAGCCTGCCAGGCTCCTCTGTCTATGGGATTCTCTGGGCAAGAATACTGGAGTGGGTAGTCATTCCCTTCTCTAGAGAATCTTCCTGATTCAGGGATGGAACCCGCCTCTCTTTGTCTCCTGCATTGGCAGGCAGGTTCTTTACCATTGGCTCAGACCGGAAAGAATGCCTGCAATGCAAGAGACCCAGGTTCCATCCCTGGGTGGGGAAGATCCCTTGGAGAAGGGAATGGCTACCCACTCCAGTATTCTTGCCTGGAGAATTCCATGGACAGAGGAGCCTAGGGGGCTCCAGTCCATGGGGTCGCAAAGAATTTCACAGGACAGAGAGACAAACACTCTCACTGTCTTTACCACTAGCGCCACCTGGGGGCCCTGTTTAGCTCATGCTGCTGCTACTACTGCTAAGTCGCTTCAGTCGTGTCCGACTCTGCAACCCCATAGATGGCAGCCCACCAGGCTCCCCCATCCCTGGGATTCCCCAGGCAAGAACACTGGAGTGGGTTGCCATTTCCTTCTCCAATGCAGGAAAGTGAAAAGTGAAAGTGAAGTCGCTCAGTCAGGTCCGAGCCTTAGGGACCTCATGGACTGCAGCCTACCAGGCTCCTCCATCCATGGGATTTTCCAGGCAAGAGTACTGGAGTGGGGTGCCATTGCCTTCTCCGGTTTAGCCCATAGTCTAATGCAATCTTTGAGAAAAGCCTAATACTTTATCACTTTTCACCAAAAGTCTAAAAAAGGAGTTCCAGTATTCTGGCCTAGAGAATGATTATACACCTTTTGAGCAATTCCCTGATAGCTCAGTTGATAAAAAGAATCCTCCTGCAATGCAGGAAACACCAGTTCAATTCCTGGGTAGGGAAGATCCCCTGGAGAAGGGATAGGCTACCCACTCCTGTATTCTTGGGCTTCCCTTGTGGCTCAGCTGGTAAAGAATCTGCCTGCAATGCAGGAAACCTGGGTTTGATCTATCCCTGCGTTGTGAGGCTCCCCTGGAGAAGGGAAAGGCTACCCACTCCAGTATTCTGGCCTGGAGAATTCCATGGACGGTACAGTCCATGGGGTCACAAAGAGTTGCGCATGAGTGAGAGACTTTCACTTCACTTCAGGATGATGTAGACCAGGGTGTTCAGAGATAAGGAGTGTGCCTAAAAGAAAACATAGAAATTTGAGAAGAAGGAAGAAAGAACAATTTTTAAAGCACTTTTGGCACTCCTCCACAAAGAAGAAACAACAGTTTTGTGGATTATACTTTAGTTTCAAGAAAAAAAAAACTCTCAGAGGAAATTATATTTATACCTTTTTTTTCCTCCCCACAAAAAAAAAAAACGGCTTAAGAAAGTGCAAAAGATGCTCTTATACTTTTACCTGGTTGGGATTGGGACCTCAGCTAATCCTTGAAGCAGTACAGCTGGGGACAGCCTGACAAATGCAACTACAGTTCGATCCAAAAACTCTAATTCCCCAACTAAGATGTTGGAGGCTTCAGCACCTGGAGGAATCTTCTTCATAAAATGCAGATCGACCTGAGAGCATCACAAAGTAAAATACATCAAAATTGGACAAACTTGTTAAATCATTCCTAGCAGAGTACTTCACACATGGTAACCCATCATTAAATATAGTTTAAATAAATATAGCTTATATAAGTATTATTTAAATCAAATTTAAAATAGTTAAACATCTTTCTTGCCCTTTAAAAATACTTTTTTCTTTTACTTCTGTACTTTTGGAATTTGTTAACAATACATTGAATATTCTAGTTTTCTGCTCAATACTTTTCAAAGATGCTTTTCAGCATTAGTAATCTTGAAATTTTCAGGGTGAAAAGATTATGTGTTCAATTAAATGCATATACTCTAATCATAATTTAATTAGTATTTGCCAATATATTTAATATTTGTATACTACATTATCTTAATTTTGTACATAATACATTTCAATTAATATGTAAAATATGCCTATTTCAAAAGAAACATAATCAAAATTTTCCTTATAATATAAATTATGACTTTAGTATTCAACTTTATCTTAATTGTTCTATATCCTTCACATTTTATACTTGTCCTGATCAATCTTCAAATTTAATTTCTCATCAGAGTATTTAGATATGGCAGAGTAAAGGAAACAAGAATAAAAATATTAACATTTGGAGTTGCTGAAGAGCCACAGCTGAGTTTCTGATGTGAAATGTCTATGACTGAAATGAATGCACACAAAACAAATCCATCATTAATAAAAAGAAATGCTTAAATGGTGAAGTCTGAAAATGAATGTAAAATATTCAAAGAATAAGTATCAATTTTCACATAGAGAGCCTCAGTGAAAACCAAGTAGTGATTTTTAAAGTCACTTTTATAAAGCCTATTTTTTATTTCTAATTCATTGACTTGCTTTTAATGGAAACCTATTGGTAGGTAATAATGATTGCTATAATAATTCTTTCTATGCTCCAAATGAAATGGAGACTAAAGACCAAAGTGGGAATAGGAGAGAGTGAGGCAGAGAGAAGGAAAAGAAAGAGAAGGAGAAAGAAGGAGAGGGAGGGAGATGAAAAGATGAGGAGGAAGCGAAAACAGAGGAGAAAGAAGAGAGAGACGGGGCGACAAAAGAGCTCTCACAAATACTTGAGATCAACAAGACTTTTTTGGGGGCCAGATACTCCTTCTGTTTAATGATTTTTGAATTTTTTTCAAGCAGTTTAAAATGAAAAAAAATTAAAACTTTTAGGAGGAATAACTTAGGAAGTCCATAGCCAGACTATAGTGACTATACTAAATTTGCTGCTTTCTGAAATCAAGACCTCAGCACACTAGTATAGAAGGTTTATAACTACTTAATTTTCTGTGAGATAAAGGTGCCTCAAAACATAAAATCCATTATATGAAATATTTATTTTATCATAAGGATTAAATATAAAAATAATCTAGTATGCCACTAAAATATCAAATAGAAGTATTATTCTAATTTAAAGAAAAAACGATTTAACAAAGCAAAACTGCCTATAAAATTTGATGAATATTATAAATTTCAAAAATTTTAACCTATAAATATATTTCCAAATATAAATTTGTAAACTTGTAATACCTATACAGTATTAGCTCTGTGAGAAAAACATATTAAATCTCCACAAGTCTTTCAGAGCCTAAAAAACTAAAATAAACTATTAAGTTTTTTCCCCAATAGAAATATGATATTAATACACTGGAACAAAGAGAAAATGGCTTTTTAAGAAAATCTACAACTGGTAAGCAATATGAGTCATATTGGTAATATCTGTCACAACTCTGATGAGAAGTTTGAGTTCAACCTGGAAGACTATGTAAATTCCTTTATTCAATATTTCCTGACATATGCCATAACCTTAACTACTGATGTCTGTGCCTCAGGCATGGGGCAACTACACACATGACTGCTTTAAGATTTACTTTAATTAAATCAAGGAGTACCTAGTACGCTGTGTGCATGTGTGCTAAGCTGCTTCAGTCATGTCCGACTCTGTGTGACCCTATGGACTGTAGCCCGCCAGGCTCCCCTGCCCATGGGATTCTCCAGACAAGAATACTGGAGTGGGTTGACACACTCTTTTCCAGGGGATCTTCTTAACCCAGGGATCCAACATGCATCTCTTGTGTCTCCTGTATTACAGGTGGGTTCTTTACCACTAGCGCCACCTGGGAAGCCCACCTAGTATGCTGCTGCTGCTGCTGTTGCTGCTAAGTTGCTTCAGTTGTGTCCGACTCTGTGCGACCCCATAGACGGCAGCCCACCAGGCTCCCCCGTCCCTGGGATTCTCCAGGCAAGAATACTGGAGTGGGTTGCCATTTCCTTCTCCAATGCATGAAAGTGAAAAGTGAAAGTGAAGTCGCTCAGTCGTGCCCTACTCTTACTGACCCCATGGACTGCAGCCCACCAGGCTCCTCCGTCCATGGGATTTTCCAGGCAAGAGTACTGGAGTGGGGTGCCATTGCCTTCTCCAACCTAGTATGCTAAAGTAGCTTAGTTTTATAGAAGAAAATACATGGTCCTTAAATTTTGTTTTTGCATTATATAATACTTGATATATCACTGATTGATACCCGTTACTTAGAAAATCCACTAAAATATTTAGAATTTAATTTCAGGATTAGGAAATTTATTCTGATTTAAAATGTAACAAATTATAGTTAAATAACATATATCAAAAGACCCATTATTATTGTAATACTCTATGCTATATATAGTATAATACTATACTAAATACTAATATATATATAGTATAATACTATTCTCCAGGCCAGAATACTGGAGTGGGTAGCCTTTCCTTTCCCCAGGAGATCTTCCCAACCCAGGGATCAAACCCAGGTCTTGTGCATTGGAGGCAGATTCTTTACCAGCCAGCCACAAGGGTAGCCCAAGAATACTGGAGTGGGTAGCCTATTCCTTCTCCAGAGAGTCTTCCCAACTTTGGAATCAAACTGGGATCTCCTGCATTGCAGGCAGATTCTTTACCAACTGACCTATTAGGGAAGCCCACTCTAAATTACAGTACTTATTATTCTTGGACTAGTCATATATTTGGGGGTAATAGATATATATTATCTACTTATTTTATTATATTATACAATTATATATTATTCCTGGGATAGCCCTATATTTTTATATTTATCTTAACATACAATTCATAAAGAACCTTATTTGGCAATCTAACTTTTAATACAACAAAAGGTCACATTTAAGGACCACAGTTTAACTTTTTATAAAACTACAAATATCAAAAATAGCTCTGAGGAGTTAGGTTGACCTACATTCCTAAGACAGTCCTCAAGTGGACTCAAATATGGAATAAAGAAATCCTGGAATTTTCTAGTCCTCTGAAGAGAATCTTGAAGAAACCAAGCTATATACTCATGGATCTGGACTTATACTCATGCATCTGGGGTCTCCAGACCTTTACACTAGGAAGGGAAATATGCTTTATTCTGGTTATTTGACACTTAAGTTGTGAATGAGAAACAGTTATATCACTGGGGAACAAGGTTAGACCAAAGATAATGGTGGAACCATAAATGTCTGGACAAGCTACACACTAAGATGTGAAGGAAATACACATGAGTCTTTAGGGAGAAAGTTTTAAGTCTCAAGCCCATTGTAGAATGTACAGGAAAATGAATAGAAATTCCCTGGGGAGACATGGTCTTGTAACACTAACCAGCGAGTGATCTCTAGTAGCTCTCTTAATCTGGGATTCAGTTTTCTTCCCTTCTCAATGAGATTTTTAAGGTTTCCTAGAATTCTAGGATTTTATAATGCAATATATTTCATACTTTAAAAACTGATGATGAAGGGAGTTCCTTCTACATAGAAAATAATGCGGCAGTTCCTTTAAGTCACTTGAAATTAAAAGAAGCCATCAACATTTGATATGAGCCACAGTCAGATCATGAACTCCTTATTAACAAATTCAGATTTAAACTGAAGAAAGCAGGGAAAACCACTAGACCATTCAGGGATGACCTAAATCAAATCCTTTATGATTACACAGTGGAAGTGACAAATACATTCAAAGAATTATATCTGATAGACAACAGTGCCTGAAGAACTAGGGACAGAGGCTCATGACATTGTACAGGAGGTAGTGATCAAGGCGATCCCCAAGAAAAAGAAATGCAAAAAGGCAAAATGCTTGTCTGAGGAGGCCTTAGAAATAGCTGAGAAAGGAAGAGAAGAGAAGGCAAAGGAGAAAAGGAAAGATGTACCCATTTGAATGCAGAGTTCCAAAGAATAACAAGGAGAGATAAGAAAGCCTTCCTCAGTGATCAATGTAAAGAAATAGAGGAAAACAATAGAATGGGAAAGACTGGAGATCTCTTAAAGAAAATTAGAGATACCAAGGGAACATTTCATGCGAAGATGGGTTCAATAAAGGACAGAAATGGTATGGACCTAACAGAAGCAGAAGATATTAAGAAGAGGTGGCAAGAATATACAGAAGAACTATATAAAAAAGATCTTCATGACCCAGATAACCACAATGATGTGATCACTCCCCTTGAGCCAGATATCCTGGAATGAGAAGTCAAGTGGGCCTTAGGAAGTATCACTATAAACAAAGCTAGTGGAGGTGATGGAATTCCAGTTGAGCTATTTCAAATCCTAAAAGATGATGCTATGAAAGTGCTGCACTCAATATGCCAGCAAACTTGGAAAACTCAGCAGTGGCCACAGGACTGGAAAAGGTCAGTTTTCATTCTAATCCCAAAGAAAGGCAATGCTAAAGAATGTTCAAACTGCCACACAATTGCATTCATCTCACACGCTAGCAAAGTAATGCTTGAAATTCTCCAAGCCAGGCTTCAACAGTACATGAACTGTGAACTTCTATATGTTCAAGCTGGTTTCAGAAAAGGCAGAGGAACCAGAGGTCAAATTGCCAACATCTGTTGGATCATCAAAAAAGCAAGAGAGTGCGAGAAAAACCTCTACTTCTGCTTTACTGACTATGCCAAAGCCTTTGACTGTGTGGGTCACAGCAAACTGTGGATAATTCTTTAAGAGATGGGAAAACCAGAATACCTTACCTGCTTCCCGAGAAATCTGTATGCAGGTCAAGAAGCAACAGTTAGAACTGGACATGGAACAACAGACTGGTTCCAAATAGGACAAGGAGCATGTCAAGGTTGTATATTGTCACCCTGCTTATTTAACTTATATGCAGAGTATATCATGTGAAATGCCAGGCTGGATGAAGCATAAGCTGAAATCAAGATTGCAGGAGAAATATCAAAAACCTCAGATACGCAGATGAAAACACCCTTATGGCAGAAAGTGAAGAACTAAAGAGCCTCTTGATGAAAGTGAAAGAGGAGAGTGAAAAAGTTGGCTTAAAACTCAACATTCAGAAAATTAAGATCATGCCCTTCATGGCAAATAGGTGGGGAAACAATGGAAACAGTGAGAGACTATTTTTAGGGGCTCCAAAATCACTGCATATGGTGACTGCAGCCATGAAATTAAAAGATGCTTGTTCCTTGGAAGAAAAGCTATGACCAACCTAGACAGCATATTAAAAAGCAGAGACATTACTTTGCCAACAAAGGTCCATCTAGTCAGAGCTATGGTTTTTCCAGTGGTCATGTGTGGATGTGAGAGTTGGACCATAAGGAAAGCTGAGCACCAAAGAATTGATGCTTTTGAACTGTGGTGTTGGAGAAGGCTCTTGAGAGTCCCTTGGACAGCAAGGAGATCCAACCAGTCCATCCTAAAGGAAATCAGTCCTGAATATTCATTGGAAGGACTGATGCTGAACTTGAAGCTCCAATACTTTGGCCACCTGATGCAAAGAGCTGACTCCTTGGAAAAGACCCTGAGGCTGGGAAAGACTAAAGGCAGGAGGAGAAAGGGATGATAGAGGATGAGATGGTAGGATGGCATCACCAACTCAATGGACATGAGTTTGAACAAGATTTGGGAGCTGGTGATGGACAGGGAAGCTTGTTGTGCTGCAGTCCATGAAGTTGAAAAGAGTCAGACACAACTGAGCAACAACATGTGGGAAATAATAAAATAGTCATATATATAGTCAAATAATAAAATAGTCTCTATGTCAGTTTAAAAACACAACATATCTGCTTTTTAAAAGCATTATAGAAATAAAAAAAAATGAAACTGACAATTCAGATTATATTTAAAAACACTCCTAAATGAGTAAGTTTGATGGGCCTAACCACTGGAAGGGTTAAAAGATACATGGTTTGAATGTAGATAGAACATAGGATCAAGTAACATGAAATGAAAAAAGACTTTTTTTCACCTTCATATTTCAAAATTCTACCAGGGTTTGGAATCTACATATTAAACTTAAAACACTTAAGGTAATATGTAAACTAACTGATTCACTTTGATAAATTTACTACCAATCTGAAATACCTAGGTTAAAAATCCTTAACTCATATACTTGCAAAATCTGGCACTAAAGTCTCTTTCCATAATGATGTACCACTTTTGTTATTTCCAAATCCTACTTCTCTACCCTTCCACAATATAAGGTAAGAAGTATTACTTTGCTGGAAAAAAAAAAAATCCAGAGCCGAAGGTCTGTTCAAATTGCCTTGAACCTCACAGGATTCATTGTTCACATACATCCAAGACACTGTTCAAGACACTAAAGATCTAGTAGAGACCAAATCACATTAAATTTTGCTCTAGTGTTTACTTTTGGCACTACCGTTTCCACTAATATCAACAACAATACAGCAATAATAGTAGTAGCCACATTTTATTGAACACCCAAAGGCACGGCAGAGAATTAGACGGTTAGATAGTATCACTGACTCAATCGACATGAATCTGAGCAAACTCCAGGAGATAGTAGAGGACAGAGGAGCCTGGTGGGCTACAGTCCATGGGGGTCACAAAGAGTTAGACAGTACTCAGCGAGTCAACAACAGGAACACTATAAACCCAGCACTCTGACAGGCTCTCTCTATTTTCTCATTTAATATTCACAAAAAATTATAAATAGGTATTATTCTTATTTTACAAGTGACAAAGGTGAAGTTCAGAGAACTTCTCCAATATCAGGTAGCTTGTAAATTGTAGAGTTAAGATCCCACACTTGTTCTCAAAAAACATGTTCTTTTCAATGTGCCATGCTATGGGCAAGACACCAAGAAATACAGATGGTTGGCACTGCAGAGAGAGCTCTAGAAATGTAACTTTCCCATTAAAAACTGGAGTGGTCCAGTGATCTGAAACGTAATAAAGGATTAAAGAAAAGAAAATCTATTTTTCACTCTTTTATAGTTCAAATTGTTCTAGGGACCCTGAAGATAAGACTACTGTCTCCCATTGGCTATATTCATTTTCTTTCAAATGTGTTGAAGCATTTTTGAAGGCTGCAAAAATAGGTCAGACAACTAAAAGCAAAATGATATAGAGATATAAAATTCAGTGTCAGTGGGTTATATCCCTTAAGAAAAGGTAAAAGGTAATTTATTTGAAAAGATGTGATTTATTATCACTGTTTTTGAGAATGTTCACTGTGCCCTTGTTATACTGTTAATGCTTACACAAATAAGTAAGCAACTTTTTATGTCATTGCTTTTAAGATATTTCAAATGAAGAACATCAAGAAATTAAATGTATGACAATTTTCAACAATTTTATTCCAACTTGCAGACGAATGAAGATGTAATGCTTTAAAAAGATATTTTTTGGAGCAGAAATGGAATGCACTTGAACTGGCTTAATATTGAGTCACACGCCTCCATACAGTGAGATGAGCTTCGCGCCACTGTCGAAACAGAGCCCAAGGATGCCCTCACCTCTCTGTCTTGCTGGTGTGGAGGTCCTTTCTCATGTCTTTGTTTCATCCCACATGGGCTAGTATGCCCCTTTTGTTGGCCTCCCAGCCCCTGCACGCATAAGTAACAGACTTAAGCTGGTACACCATCCTCCCACAGGGACTCCGCCAGGCACCAGAGGGAGAGCATGCACGTGACTAGATCCAGACAATTGGGGCCTTGGCAGAGGGGTTCTGAAACAGCAACAAGGGGCTGGTCGCTATTACTCTTTTCAGAAGCTTGATGCAGGCAACCTCCTCTACACTGCCTCCCATTCCCATCTCCTCCCACTGTTAGAACCATTGCCAGTGCTAAGGGCTTTATGGGGGAAAAAAAAATTACTCTGAGGTACCGCTGTTTCAGCCACTTCAATAAAGAAAACTGTTGACTCCCTTTATTTCTGGTCAATATTAAAATTCTTTCATGATTGTTTAGTTTGCCACAGCCTACAATAGCACATATAGGACATCAGGAATTTGCTAAGCAAAGTCACATTATTTTCACAGAACACATTCAAATCAATGATTTTTCATTTGAATTGTCTCCAATTAGATGGATCCCTCAAGAGAGTCAGTCTTTATTCTGTTTTTATTCAAAATTCTGTCAGTCTTATTATGTTCTAGTGTTTTTTAACACTAATGCCTTTCTCTTAATTACAACAATGAAGCTTTAAGTTATAGATTTACTTTTCCACAAATAGAGGGGGAAACAATTTTGAAAAATGAAACCAGTGAAAGTTTTAAACAGTAAACATCTGTTAAATTCCCTGTGAAGTTCAGTTATCCTTTTTACTGGAAGAGATGCATCATACCAAGTGGCTGAAACCTGAAGACTAGGTGTAAAATCTACACATTTGATTTTACGAATAGGCAAAACATTACACATGAACTTAAATGCTAACATTATAACAATATCAAGCTTTGGCTAAGAAACAAAACATATATGCATGCAAAAAATTGTGTCAACACCTCTTAAAATGGTTGGTAATATCTAGTAACAACTTAACAGACTACTTAAATTAGAGGGAGAAAACCTTACCTTGCTGAAATCAACTGTGCTGTTTTCCCTGCTCACATCATTTTTATTTTCAACACAGGCTGGTGCAGACTGAGGAGAAACAACCTGGCCTGCTAAAGAGATTGTTATTACAAAATACAAACAATTACTTACATAATTCTAGACATACTGCATGCAATATGAATTAAAATAACATAGGTTTTTTTAATGAACTTATGAGGTAAGCATGAAGGATCAATATAAATAGATATCAAGAAATACAAATATTCTTATTTATCAGTTACAGATAGAAATGGGAGAATTCAGTCAAGGAGATGAAAATTCATTCTCAGATTAAAACTAAACAGTTACTCTCTAAGAAGAAAGAACAACTACAAAAATGATTTTAATCTAATTACAGTCTTGAAACATCAGTGATTTTAAAATTTTATCCAAAACTAATGATATATATACATCTCTTATGATCTAAACTCAGACTGAAGAATTTTATAGATAATTTTTTTAAAGAGCAAATATTTAACTGAAAAGTACATAGTGTATTTACAGTTTTCTACTGCATCTGAAAAACAAACCAAAGAGAAAAAGTTCTTTGACAACAGCTTTTGGAAATTTCTGTATGAGAGATTCAGTTAGAAATACCTTCACCTATATATTACAAATACTGTATATATATTATGCTTCTCACTATTCAACTGTGTAAATATATTGATATTAGTCTGCAAAAGATCAATAAATTTGAATTGTATTTGTTTTCCATTAATACTAACTAGCAACTTAATTATTTTGTAGTCTTTTTCCCATTAAAAGAAAGATTATGATATTAGTTAAGTGGACAGTACAGCTAAGAACGTCACAATGGTTAATGAAGGGTAATTACATTTCATTATTCACTAAATATGAAGTATTCTTTTCAGTCACATTATCTGAAATCTGTTCATATTTAGCAATTAAGCTATAAAAATAAATGTTTGCTTAATCTCACATGTATCTCTCTTTTCCCTAACCTATTGCTATCCTCACTTGTTATTTTTACTGTGATATGAGTAATGACAATCCAGCTTTGAAGCCTTGATCATATTTTATGACCATTACTCAGTTACTCCAAAATACTGCTCTTATTCCCCACTGTCTTAGATGGTAATATTCTCATTTTTCTGCCTAACTCTTCTCTCTACCTCCCTAAATCCCAACTTTATTCAAAGTTTACTTTTAGACTCATCTCTGTAATCACTGCAGTCTGTACGTAACTGAAGTTCTCTAAACTGCTAGTGTGCATACACATACTACTTCTTTAAATTCTCTCTTGAAATCCACTTATCCATTGATGGCTAGAAATTACCAAGTGTGATGTAAAACACTAATAATTTACTTTCAAATATTACTATCATTTTGCTTTTTGAACATTAAGCCTTTCAGGCAGGGGTCATTTTTTAATAGGTATAATTTTTATGGTTTAAAATTATTATCTTGCCAGAGAGTAATGGCCTTAAGATTCTTCTAAAGTTTAAATATTTCACTGCTTTCATTAAACAAAGTAAAGTAACATATTTGATGAAGATTTTTTTAAATGATTTTAAGAGAAAATTCACCTTAAATCATGTATACCAATTCTGATTACAGCAAGTTCCAAAAATTATATTTTAGAGAGGTGACAGACTTAAGCTTCACCAGTTATTTTCATTCTCCCATTTCTAACTGCAGTGTGCAGCTATGGCTGTGAACTGTTCATTAGCAGACATTTCATTTATCATTCTCAAAATAATAACTATACTTAAAAAAAAAACCTTTTACATAATGCATTTGTGCTACTAACAGATGTCTTCAATCACCAGTTTCACATCATTTCTCCATATGAGTTAGAACATTAGATATATTTAAACCTAAATTTACTGAATGTTCCATAAAGCTGAATGGTGAAATTCAAGGCATGGATAAATTAAATAAACATATATCTGCTTTCTTTTAATAATTTATTTCATGTGATAGAAAACCACATGGAAGAACAATTATTTTACTCAATGAGCAGACACAAAAATAGTCAACTTAATAAAAAATCATCAACTTTAAAGAGATTTCATGGGATAGAAAATATGCTGCAACTTAAAATTTGAAGAAATTGCACAGCCTATGTTTTCACATATATACTCCAAAAGCAGACTATTTCATAAATTGCCTTCAACTCATGAGATATGTTTTAAAACTGGCACTTGTATTTCATCTTATAAACATTAATATATTTTGAGATTTACTGTTATTCTTATTTTTAAAATTTTATAAAATATACCTCATAAAGTTGACCATCAGGAAGGGATTTGAAAAATGTTTTCTATAACTGTTTTAGTGACGTGGATAATAACCAGTGGAGAGTATTTAACTAGCAGGAGACATATTAGATGATGATAATTTTCCTCCTAGCTCCGGATTCTAAGTATGTGCATAGAATGCATATGCCAATGCAGGGGACAAAAAGTATAAAAACTGTAAGTTTGTGACATATGAATACAACCCAAAAGTTTGGTATCATTCATATGTCAGTGATAATAGTTAACTATTAGCAAATATTAGTAAACACATTTAATCTCATCAAAGTTTAAAAAGTACTCCAACTCTTATTTCTAGTGTGTATGTTAATTTGTTAAAATGAAACAACACATATTAAATGTATATACTTTAAGGCAGTATCTGAAAGTGACAGGATACAGAAAAATGCACAGGTATAATATCATTATTGAAAAATTAAACACGAGGTTTGGTTTAGGTTATTTTGAAAAAATTGAAGCCTTTAAATAAAGCTTAAAATTTTATTTGTTCTATCTACCTACCACCTGTCTAAAATGTGCACATGAACTACAGTCTATTTAACTACTGAAAATTTCATAAATTAAATCAGTTTTATAATTCTGTTATCAACTATCTTGTTCTGTCTAAACACTGATTTCTTTAGTTTATTCCAGTTATCACTGCCTTTCAGAAGAAGGTGATGGCTTAGATTTCAAAATGACTCTCATTAACTCAAATATTATTACATAAGAAGAATCAGTAAATTTAGGTTTTGAAAGAGCCTCCCTTTTTTTCTCATTCATATCTAAAGCAATACTAGTTCACAGAATACAATTTTCAGGTACAGGATTTTATACTCAGCCAGAAGTGAATATGTTTCCTAAAAGGATAACAAAGAACTTGCTAGGATTTTCCCCACTCCAGGATGAAAGAGTATAGAGTTAGGATTTAGCATTCACATACACATGTAGCTGCTGCTGCTGCTGCTGCTGCTGCTAACACTTTAGTCATGGCCGACTCTGTGCGACCCCATAGACGGCAGCCCACCAGGCTACCCTGTCCCTGGGATTCTCCAGGCAAGAACACTGGAGTGGGTTGCCATCTCCTTCTCCAATGCATGCATGCATGCTAAGTTGCTTCAGTCGTGTCTGACTCTGTGCGACCCTATGGACAGCAGCCCACTAGGCTCCCCTGTCCACAGGATTCTCCAGGCAAGAATACAGCAGTGGGTTGCCATTTCCTTCTCCCATACACATGTAGAAGTTCTATGAATGCTATTTTTATTATAATTTTTCCAATCAATATGCCACAGTGTTTTTGAACATACGTGTTTTTGCCTGTTTCTTTATATTACCTTCACTTCAACCATTGATCACTGTCCATTTTAATATATTCTATAAGTAAATGTCATTGCAATATTTAATCAATTTGTTATTATAATATCTAAATAACATTTAGAGATTAAGATGATTATCCAAAAAAAGACATTTATTAACTTAAAACTTTATTATATCTAGGGTAAATTATTCAAAAACTGATGAATTAGCTAAAAATTAACTGAGACCTGTTCATGATTGGGTTTCCCTGGTGACTCAGATGGTAAATAATGTGCCTGCCATGCAGGAGGCCTGGGTTCAATTCCTAGGTCAGAAAGATCCCTTGGAGAAGGGAATGGCTACCATTCATGATTATTTAAATGTAAACACTTAAGAAACCAGTACTTTTATTTTTCCAACCTTTCAAATTCAAAGAATTCACCATCTTAAATCCAAAATTCCAGTATTTGTTATACATCTATATCAAAGTATATATTACATAGTATTCATATCAACAACTGCTTGAATTGATTTTCCTTTGTGTCATGAATTCATTTTTTTCCTCTGGACCTCCATGTAGGGATCATATATAAGTTAAATAAAAAGTTATTATATGCCATGTACTTTTTCAAGGCAAATCATAAAATAGGTATGGGCAAGCACAGGAGGAAACTGAGAGCAATTCGAGCAACCTCTAACTAGAAAATAGAAGCTCTGCTTGTTACACAAAAATTTTTCACCAAGTCTGTTGTGAGACTAGCAGAATCATTTCCCTCACCATAAAGTTGTGGGGGAGGAACATGAGATTATCTCAAAAGAATTAGTTTTTTTTTTTTTTTTCACTTTAAGTAGTGTCAATATCATTAAAGCCTCTCAATACTGAAACACAACCACAAAAAAGTTCTCAAAAAGATGATTAAAATTACATTAATTCATTTAATTCCTTACTTATAGTTTTCTTCCTCTTTAAATAAATTATGTATATAAAACAGCAGCCTTTAAATCTCTATTTGGCCAAATTCAAATCAGTAGGAGAAAAATATATCACTGAAGTAAACCAGTATTTTCTATTGCTTAATCCACTGAAAATCACATGTAATAGAAGGAAACTGGGATGAAGACATGGAGGTACAATACTGTTAACCTATAGACCAAGCTGGTTTACACTACCTCAGAAACCTTCAACGCATTTAGAGTACCCAAAGGGTAGGAGATGAGGGAGGTACAGAGATGAGATGAGCCTGTTAGAGACAGACACAAGACAGAGCAAAATAAAGAAATATAAAAATGAATGACAAAGTTACATACATGTGTAACAATACATTTATCCATGGGAATAGAAAACATGAAGAAAGAAAGGCTTAAATATTTAGAAAATGTTGATTAAGTGAGCTATACTTCAAAAACATGAAAATATGCACATAATTAAACTTGGAGAAAAATTAGTATGTCTGAAAATAATTATGTAACATAAGAAATAAATTTAAACACATCATCCTAGAAATATTTTTGCTGTTAAGACCTACTTTTGAGTTTCCAAAACTAAGTAGCAACAGTATAGTTTCTCAACAGACCAAACGAGTTATGTCAACGTCATCTTGTTTTTTTTTTTTTTGAGAAAAGTATTGGAAAATACTTTTACTATATAATGTTTGATTGTATCATCTACATGAGTTTTTAAATGTTTTCTCTCAAGTAATTCTAAGAATTATTATTCTAGCTTTTTTTTTCCATCAAGGTTAAAACATTATAAACGGATACTTTTTAAACTCTTGATATCTCTTATGAGGTAACGGTATTTTAAAAATAAGAAAGCACATAAATATGTAAACACATAAAACATTATATATCTGGAAAAAGTACAGCATTTGTAAAAGATGCAATTATAAAGCCATAATACTGATTTTTAAAGCCATAAAAAAAAATCATTCACAATACAGACGTGTACATCACTTTAAGGGCTGAAATCTGTGCCGGCCTAAAGAGTCAAGTCATTTGATCCTTCCAAATCTAAATGTTCTCCAGAAACCTACAGTTTTGAAAGTAAGTCAGAGACCTTCTGCTCTGCAATTCCTTTTAAGATCCTAAATAAAAGGTACAACTGGAAAGTGTTCAGAACAGGAGAGAGAAAAGATAAGTGAAGGAAAAGGAATAAGAGAATTATTAGTAAAGGAAACAGTGGGATGAAGACACCCTACACCTAAGGAAACTAAGTCTAAGTTATTTTTTTTATGTAAAGGTTACCACAAGGGTAATAATATTTTAGAATAGATTTGTAATCCAGAGTCTCAAAAATACAATTGAATGTATGATCTAAATGATTACTACAAATACTGATATATCTTGCTTTCTAAATCATTAAATACAAAAGCCTTTGTTTTATTTTGGAAAGTCCTTCCAGTTTCAAGAAATTATTCAAATATCTTTATATATTTGAGTACTTTCCACAGTATTCTTTTGAGTTCTAATGTTAAAGAAGATATGAGCTTTCTATTATCTTTTTGCTGTTGTTTTGCCAGATAGAACTGTCACTTTTTATTGAAACATCAGAATCAGACATTTAATTCTCACAGTTTTGATGCTTAATGAAAAGTGAAAGTTAAACACAGCATGGTGGCATTAAAAATGCATGGTGAATCCATAACATCCTGTGTCTTAGCCCTTAAGAGAATGTGCAGTACACCAAGAAAAAAATTATACAAAGAAGTTAAGCTAGCATACTTGGAGATAAGATTGATACATGATCACAAGTTACTTAAAAAGGTATGAACAAAATACAGCAGATGGGGAGAAGAGCAACAAAATCACTACCTTGTAAGTCTAATCACAACTTGGGGAAGAATCCCACTTGATCTTCAGGTTGAAAATGTCTAAACGTTTAACCCTTGGGACTACTACCAAGGTAGCATGTTCAAGGAACAGGTCAACCAAGGAAGCAGAAACTTTATTCGATATGACTCTTTTATAGAGTTCCCTATACAAGTATCAGTTTGTTGCTGAGGGAGTATCAGTTGTTTCACTTCTATAAAGGTATTATATTATATAATGTTTTATATATTATATAATACTTTAAACAAGAGGGGGCTTGTTTCCATCCCTCTACTTGGCAAGGAAAACGTTTGCTGTTTTCTAGTTTCTAGGAAATCCTCACTCTATTTAATTCCTATAGTTTTAATTTTCAAAAGTCTCTTTTGCATAAAATAGTGAAGAGATTTTTTTAAATAATGAGAATATTATCTTTACCATTTTGGATGTATTGAAACCCTTTTGTATTTCTCTGTAGTATACTGCAGAAACAAATGTAATTTCTATTACATATCTTGAAGCAGAACGTCAAATCTATATTTATAGTGAGTATTTATTTAGAGTGAACCAGCTTTTAGAGTCCATAAGTAGATTGAGAACCTTAGTAATAAAGGTCTTTCACCCTCTTTTTCGCTTTCACTTTTCACCCTCTTTCACTTCTGGATAGGAGATTTATTTCTAAATTGGTGATGTCTATTCACATTTTCAGAATTCTTAACACACATAATTATGCAAAGTGTGTGAGGAGGCAAAACAGAGTCACAGGGAGGTGTTATAAGCCTAGGCTTAGAAAACCACTTCTGACAGTGTACTTTATGATGATACTTAATTGGGTGTATGCATTTTATTAGAAATGTTTCCAAGTTTTTATTACCCTAATATATGCCTCAAAAAGATCTTATGTGTTCAGATAAAGACTGATTATACAGATGGTGACAGAACCACTTCAGAACTATTCATATTCTAGTTTTGAGAAAAACTAAGCAATTGCCTCAATAAGACAAAAAGCACGCTCTCAGAAAAACTTTGTATCTTTATGTGGATTTTTATTTAAAGCTATAATTCTATCACCTCTTCTTATGTTTAATGAAGGTTTAAAGCTGTAACAAATAATGTGTCTAGGTCTATATGATATTACAATAAATAATTCATCCAGTGAATTCAGTGCCCTTTCCCTCCAAAAGTATAATGTAATAAAATCATTTTATAGTAAATGTTATCCCCAGTGAAAATCTGAGATACAAATTATGGCTAGCTCACAAGGTCCTTACATCTTTGAATAAACACATAGTATTCTTACAGACATATATTTTATTGTCTGATTTCCAGTAAAGGTAATGAAATAAAAACAGAAGTTAACTTTCATAAAATTTGCTTGCATTCAAAGAGATTTACGTCATGATACTATTTTAATAAGGTCTTTAGGATCATCTAGATATAAGTCAATAGTCAAAATTAGCAAATATCTCAATCTGTTTTTTGTTTGTTAATCTGTTTTAAAAAATATCAAGCAAATACCAGTATTGTGAGCATAATAAAAGCACTATATAATGTTTCAGAATATAAAAACTTCATTTTGTCATTTTCAAATATAACGTATTTTAAAACAAATTGTGATTTAGAATATGAATATATTTTAAATGTATGATGTAATTCAAAGCAAGCTACAAATCCTCAAAATATCCAGTGGGATTGATAAATACAATATTGTATATTCTATAAAGCACTCATAACACTTTTATTGAACTTAATATATGTACAACCATAGAGTTTTCAATATAACAATGATTTACATTCAGTCATTAAAGGCTCTTTAAAAAAATCAAATTAGTATTTCCAAAATTATTTTGCTGTTTAGAACTGGTTCTGTGTTCTGAAACAATAGTACATCTAACCATTTTTATTGATTTATTAAAGCATTTCTTCTATCTGTCTATATTTGATTTGGTAGTATGGAAATTACCAAAGTACCTATATAAAGTAGAATCTGGAAAAACCTCATTTTCATGCATTTGTATTTAAGGCATCTTTTAAGCTTTTGAAAACAGGAGCGAAATTACATAAAGTCTATGCTGCCAATATACATGCTTCAGTCCATTTGTGGAAATCAGTCTCTCTAGTAAAACACCTGAAATTACTTTTCACTAATTTGTATTTTTTAAAACTGGGAACTTTTCTAGCTAGCAGAAGTATAATAAACTCATATCATCTGCATGATAACTTCATTTTCCTTCACAGGACCAATGGAAAGGATGAGTGACAGATCTCTAAGCAACTTCCTTAGTGTAAAAGATGAAGGGTCAAATGGATACCAGGAGGGAACAAAATACACAGAAAGGATAAAACAGTCAGAAACATTGTTTTGGCTTCATGATTGCTAAGGAGTAAGTCATGAATGAGTACTAGAAAACAATGGGTGGCATCATCTATGTTGGTGTGCCAAGATGGTAAGTGTGGTGCCTCCATGGACGCTAATGAAACAGTACTGCAAAAGGCAATGAGCCCATGAACTAGAAATCAGGCTTAATATATGTAGAGACACAAGTAAGGTACTAGCTGCTCTTTTCAATCGTGATCTCAAAAGGGATTCGTTGACCATGAACAACATGAAGCCAATATTTTCCTCTCACTATCACTAAATGTTGATGATTATTCATGTTAACTAAAAGACATTAAGTCAAAGCACTGTTAAGCTATGAGACGCTCATTAAGCTATGACACAAAGACTAGGATCTTATTTGGGATGCAACTGACAGTTTGTGTTTGCTACAATGGAGTCTATAACCTCCTATTAGAAAAAGTTTCCCTTGCATTCTTTCATGAGCCTGTCAGGAAACTTAAATTCTTTGTCAAAATCCCTACAATTTGAATTTCAATAAATCATTTTCAAGTAAGATATATTTTAAAGGACTTTGATATTTCAGATAACTATAATAAACAATAAGTACAATAAAGAAATACTTACCATTTTTATCCATGGAATTTGGTTCTGATTGTTTCTTGCCAATATCAGCAAAGGAACGAACAATGGGAATCCTATTGGTGAGCTTCTTCTGATTCTGGTGGTGATGCTGTTTCATCAGAGCCTCGTGGACCCTGTGGCGTACATCCTCATTGAGCTGACCTGAGCTCACTTGTTGGTCAAGGACCATATCTGTAGAGTGAAGGCAGAAAGAAGATATAAGCACAGCTTTCCTGTGAAGTGATTAGTGAACCACTGAGTCCAAATATGCATACCCTAGGTAATCTTAGAAACAGAAGTTCGTCTTTGTAGAAGTGTTACGCAAGAAAGACATGGGAACTTCTTCATTATAAATCAAACATTTTAAAACATGTATCATATGGAGTTTTATTTTTCAAATATGAATAGCTGTATTGAGAACAAAATGCTTTATTGTCTACTTTATTTACACTGATGAGAGGGAATAGTAGTAGGGGTGATATAAATACAAATAGTACGTCTAAAATTGGAAAATAGCCTCATACTTATATTTTAATATGATCTTCCTCTCCTTTTCTAGTAGAGAATAACTTCAGTGTTTTTTCTTTAAGTGAACAAAAGTCCACCTGTAAAAATTTGATGCAAGGTGGCTTAGGCAACTATCTGTGTGTGTGTGTGCTCAGTCGTGTCCGATTCTTTGCAACCCCATGGACTGTTGGCAGCCAGGCTCCTCTGTCCATGTGATTTTCCAGGCGAGAATACTGGAATTCCAGAATACTGGAATACTGGAGTATTCCAGAATTCTGGAATCCTCCTCAGGGGATCTTCCTGACCCAGGGATCGAACCCTGATTGGCAGGTGGATTCTTTACCACTGAGTAACTTGGGAAGTCAAGTAAACAACTCTTTCACATGAATATAAAATCAATCCTCTCAAATCTTCCTTGATACTGTGTTTATATTTAAGAAAAAAACATTCTATATCCATAAAATAAAGAACAAAAGATGAGATTTTCAGAAGGCTATAGTTAGGCAGATTGATATTTATCATACGTGTCAGAAATGCCTATAAAATAAGTAGATGAGTAAAGGCATTTTTAGGTTTCTTGGTAATACAAAGTTCACCTCACTAAACCTCAGTGTAATTAATCTGCTTTCCTATGACCAAATATTAACTGTTTGATTTTCTTATATAAAGCAGATTACAGTGAATTGCCTTCCACTGCCCCGTTGAGTATACTGAAGATTTGAAAACTAGCAGAATCCTCCTTCCAAACAATGTCTTCCTTCCATGTGAAAGGCAAATGACTGGGGAAGCAGACTTGGGTCCTGTCTCATGTTCTAGCTGTGTGGCCTCGTGATGTTGAATAATTGCAGTGTCCTTATTTCTAAGACAGAGATAATAGCTATCTCATACCAGCACTGTTACCGGGACATAAGGCATGACTGGAATATGGAGGTCCTCAGTAATTTCCAGGTACAAGATTTTCTTTGAAATTTCCTTTAAGTAGGTTATGGGTTTGTGGTTTAAATTTTTGGATAGTTTTAATTCATTTATCTATATTTGATAATAGTATATCAAGCAGAGGCAAAGTTGGATTTATCAGTAACAGAAAATCCAAATCAAACTATCTAAAACAACAAATTTCATTGGCTCACATAGCAGAAAAATCAAAGTTAAGTTGGATTCATTCCATTTTTTCAGTGACTCTATCAGATTCCCCCTCCTCATGGTAAGGAGGGGTGAGCTTTAACCTCAGGCTGTTTTCCTCATTATCATAAGGTGGCTGCCAGCAGCAACAAAGAAATATACATCTTCTTTCACATCAGAGTTTCTTTGCTTGTTTGTGACTTTCTCTTAAAAGAGAATTCCTTTTCCCTCTTCCTAGTGACAATTCTAAGTTCGACTGACATAGTCCTGTCTATATTTGCTGAGCCAATCACTGACTAAGAAGATGGGATCCCCACTTACTTTAGGCTAATCAAGAACTTCCCATTACTCTGGAGTCATTTCCCTAATTCAGAGGCAAACAAACCTTTTATGTACTGGGTCAGATAATATTTTAGCCTTTGCAAGCCATACAATCTCTGTCACAACTATTCAACTCCATTTATATAGTATGAAAGTAGCCACAGACAACATGTACTGCTGCTGCTGCTGCTAAGTCACTTCAGTCATGTCCGACTCTGTGCGACCCCATAGATGGCAGCCCAGGAGGCTCCCCCATCCCTGGGATTCTCCAGGCAAGAACAGTGGAGTGGGTTGCCATCTCCTTCTCCAATGCATGAAAGTGAAAAGTGAAAGTGAAGCTGCTCAGTCGTGTCCGACTCTTAGCGACCCCATGGACTGTAGCCTACCAGGCTCCTCCGTCCATGGGATTTTCCAGGCAAGAGTACTGGAGTGGGCTGCCATTAACAACATGTACAAATTACCATAATTGTGCTTCAGTAAAACATTTTTATGGACACTAAATTTGGATTTCACAAACTTTTCACATTTCAAAATATTGATCTTCTTTTTATTGCTTTTAATAATATAAAATGTAATATTCTTTGTTAGCGCACATGCCTAACAAGATCAGGCAGTGGCCATATTTGCACATAGAGCATAATTTGCCAGCCTTTGCTCTATCTTGGCTGTTTACAATGGAAAGAGGTAGAATGCATGTCTGGAAACAAGCCATAAAATCCTCTATAATTACCTCCAAAGTCTCTTCTGAAAATGTATGATAATATATTTAAACTTATATCTCAATTTTTTGGAGACTAGTAGTTATACTACACTTGGATTAATTTGAAATAAAGGAAATGTTAAATTGTCAACATATATGACTTCACATTGCAACCCTGCCAAGAGTGAAGAACATATATAAAACATGCATCATTGTTGTTGTTTTAGTCGCCAAGTCATGTCCAACTCTTGCAACCCCATGGACTGTAACCTGCCAGGATTCTCTGTCCATTTTCCAGGCAAGAATAGTGGAGTGGGTTGACGTTTCCTTCTCCAGGTAATCTTCTCCAAATATGCATTATATACTTCATAATAGGAGTTGTAAAGTAGGTTATTCAGATCACACAGCAGTTTTATCTATAAGTCATGATATGTATCCCAAGTTTAATATTCTAATCAGAATAAAAATTAATCATATAATAAAACATGTACATGCTTATAATTTTTCATTCTTACCAAAGCATAGCTTTCCAGGCTTGAGTACCACGAAAAGCAATAAGTTACTGGCTTAAAAGTTTTTCAAGTACCTGTGGCGGATTCATTTTGATATTTGGCAAAACTAATACAATTATGTAAAGTTTAAAAATAAAATAAAATTTAAAAAAAAAGCTTTTCAGAGATAAGGTCTTTATATAAAACAGTTGTATAAGAGAAAATAAATAGTAAAAAAAAAAAAAAAACTCATCTGCTCATCAGTCACACAGAAATAAATACACAGTAAACTCCTCGGAAGTAACTGCATCTAGCAATGCCTTAATGAACTATAAATGTTAATCTACTTGCTTAAAAATATAACTCATGCTAAAGGTGGAATTTAAGTACCAAAGAGAGTGTGATTCATTAATCACTTACATTGTTCTCCTCACCACTATAAAATACATTAGTATTAACCTTAAAAAGTAGGAAAGGATAATGGGTCATAATGGCTTTCAGCCCAGAGTCAAGACCGACCATCTCCACAGGCTCTGATGCCTAAATAACACAGTCTAGCCTGCCAGAGTACAATGTCAGGATCTGATGGTAACAGAAGGAGCAGGAAGAAAAAGAATAAATCGGTCAATCTTCTACCACTAAACGGACTCCAGAAAAATAGCATTTGTGTAAAAAAGCCTCCGAAAGTGAAAAAATACTTCTCGTCCTAATAAGGCAATTAAGTCACCATGATTAGTCCATTTTGACTATTGAATGAAAGCCTCTAGAGACCATGAGATTCTACAGACTCTATATAAATCTCTGTCTCTTTAAAGATGATCATATAATTGTTTTGTCTTAATAATCTATTGTCTTAACTTAAAAGATGCTGGAGGAGAAGAGGAGGATAGAGGCTTCTAAATTGTACAGTTTGGTTGCCAGTACCAACAGCAGTATGTGTAATAAAAATGTGAACTACCATGGTGCTGGTGCTAAGTTGATTCAGTTGTGTCTGACTCTGCAATCCCATGGACTGTAGCCTGCCAGGCTCCTCTGTACATGGGATTCTCCAGGCAAGAATACTGGAATGGGTTGCCATGCCCTTCTTCACTACTATAAAAATACTTAATTTCCCGACCAAGAACGGTAACAGTATAGGCATTTAAAACATATATATGGCTATTCTCATACTCCCAAATCTGCAGAGTATATTCAGTGGAGCAAACTATGGATTTTCTTTGGATGAAAGATTTTAAACAACAAAAGATGTTTTAATGAACTGAGATCTATGATTGCTAATCTGTCCATGATACTAACTTTGTTTGGTTTTAATATCTTACCTTCATTGACAGAATTAGGTTAAAATATAAATACCACAGAGCTAATATTTCCATTATTAATTTTTATACTGCTGAATTTAAAACAGATTAACATAGATTGCAAAATTACCTATAATTTATGTGAATATAATTGAGCAGCATTTTTAATATAATTAATCTCTATATCAAAATAAATTGTGATAAGAAAATATATCTGGAGAATCTTGGATTTGAAAAGGTTAAGTACTATTTTGAAGGAATAAGTTTAAATTTATTCTCAGTTCCTTAAAACACTGGGAAATAGACATTTTTAAATTAACTTTATCCAGAAGAAAATCCTACTTTAATTACACTAGAAATTCTTGACAGACCTGCCAGATACAAAAGGGATTTTCTCCTACTAAGTCTACAAAAATCTCTTTAAGGAATTATTTAAGAGTCGATCAAAAACATATCAGAACATTGATATAAAAATACTTGACCATTCTAAAACAATATCTGGGCCATATGCCTGTACTAGGAAATGTCTAGAAAACATTAAGCTGTAGAGTCTGTGCATTTACAAAGTACTAGGGCTTAGAGCTCTTAAAAATAAACAATTATATCTAGCTCTCGCAAGACAGAAACTAATGACTAATACATTAGTAACTGTCTAATGTATAGAAATATATAATAAATAAGAGGTGAAGAAAAGCTTCCAAATCTTAAAGTTAATTATAGTCACTATGATCCCAAATTATCATGAAATAGAATAAAACAAAATTTATGATTATAGGTTAATCAGAAGAAGCTATTTCCCATTTTCTGCAGGTGTTACCTGTAATATATCACTATTAACCTGTTTATAAAATGCAGGAAATAGTTTCCTCTCTACCTCACAAGGTGTCTTTGATAATAAAATATAGTAATGAATGTGAAAATATAAAGTTAGAAGTCTTCAAAATGTAAAATATATTTACTACACACTCAATAATACAGCTAAATTGTCACAAAGTAAAAATAGCAGTGAGTAAACAACAAGAAAATAATTACAAGCTATCACGAGAAAATGTTTTAATGAGATTTTATTGAGGACAGAAATAAATACATTTGGATTAAATAAGCCAAATTAAAATTACTCAGAGAGAATCTCTTCTCATTAATGACTGAAAAGGAACCTAAAGTAATAATCATCTACACAAGTATTTGTAATCATATTTTTCTACATGGTATTAGCTCTAAACTACTGACCTTTTCTGAATGGCAATTTACAGACTGTTGTACATTGAAAATGAGACATTAAAAAAGTTAGTCTACTTTAGAGCCAGAAAGATACAGACTAATTAGAAGAGAATAAAGAATACTAAAAAGCTATTAATATTTGGGGTACAGAGACTTCCACTGAACTACTTTCATTTGTAAGAACAGACTTAGAAAATGTAATCTGCTTTAAAAAACTAGATTCAACACAGCTAACGAGCTGAGCTTGGGGAAGAGGGCAGGTTTAGGGAAATGAAACATAAATTTAGACAACAAAACCAAGCTAAGATGATAAGTGTTTTCATCAAACTATAACAGAATATTCTCTGGTGGAAATAAATTCCTAAAGAAGACATTCAAAATTACATGTTTTAAGAAATTTAAAGCCTGGTAAAACTATGAGGACTACTTTCTGGGGCTAATTTTGCCATGCTGAGGAATTTGACAGCTTCATTAAAAAGAGCCAATATAAAACTCATTTGATTTAATCCATTTTCAAAGGTAATGAAATGCTACTGACTAAGTAGCAGAAATAAACTCCTTATTTTCACAAGACCTTTAACCTTCTGAGTCTCTTCATTTATGAAGGATAACAATAATAGTTCTCGGTTCCAAGTCTGTTCTGAGAATTAAAAAGATAGCTGTAGAATTACTAAAAAGAGCTTCCTAAATGGTGAAGTGCTAGGGAAAGCCTTATCATTTCATTTCTAATTAAAACATAAAATATTTATTGGTATCAGCAATACTCCATAATGTAAAGCTAGGAAATTGAGTTGGAAGGCTACTATACCAACATTCTCAGGAAGTTTGCTAATTCCCACGTTGTTGTTCTACTTGCTAAGTCATCCAACTCTTTGCAACCCCACAGACTGTAAGTCTTGGTTAATGTGACCTGTTGCTGTATCCTGTGTTCTTCCAAAAAGTATGCTTGTATATTCTATACAGTCATTTAGACTCTAGTTCTGTATTTTTCATCGCAGCACTGTTTATAATAGCCAGGACATGGAAACAATCTAGATGTCCATCAGCAGATGAATAGATAAGAAAGCTGGGGTACATATACACAATGGACTATTACTCAGCTATTAAAAAGAATACATTTGAATCAGTTCTAATGAGGTAGATGAAACTGGAGCCTATTATACAGAGTGAAGTAAGCCAGAAAGAAAAACACCAATACAGTATACTAATGCATATATATGGAATTTAGAAAAATGGTAATGATAACTCTGTATGTGAGACAGCAAAAGAGACACAGATGTATAGAACAGTCTTTTGGAGTCTGTGGGAGAGGGGTGGGGGATGATTTGGGAGAATGGCATTGAAACATGTATAATATCATATAAGAAACGAATCGCCAGTCCAGGTTCAATGCAGGATACAGGAAGCTTGGGGCTGGTGCACTGGGACGACCCAGAAGGATGGGATGGGGAGGGAGCTGGGAGGGGGGTTCAGGATGGGGAACACGTGTACACCCGTGGTGGATTCATGTTGATGTATGGCAAAACCAATACAATATTGTAAAGTAATTATTAAAATAAATAAATTTAAATTAAAAAAATTAAATAAATAAATAAATGAAATGTAACTTCTTTCTAAGTGTTGTATGACTGAGGGGAAGGAAACTTATCTTCCCTGTGTGTGTGTGTGTGTCTTTTGTTCGTGATTTAACAAACAAAATATTTCTCCATGCTTACTTTTTTCCCCACATATTGCAATGTACGTATGCCTACTAGCACCAACAACCAAATAAATAATTTTAGAGGAATTAATGACATCCATTTCAAGCCACCTCTTTCTTCAGAGAGTAGTTGTAATGCCATAGAAAGAACACGGATGTTAAAGTCAGAGGAACTTAAATGGAACTTAAACTGTGAAAGTTTCAGAATTTCTATTTTCTTATTGAAATATGGGAATGACACTTTATGAGGCTATTTGAAGATTAAATTACATACATTATTTTTCTAATACAATATTTTCTCATGTGATCAGAAAACAGTTTCGGGTTTTTTTTTTTTTTTCCCATCCTTACAATATAATTAAGACATTGAAATCTCTCTGAAGTATTTCTATTCTACAAATAAATTCCACATGCAACTGCTTTTATTTTTTTCCAAACTAGAAATCTTTTTAAAACTGCTTGAGTCTTAGCTTTGTTTCTATTTTGAAAAAACCTTCATTAACCATTTTATTTATACCCTTTCAAAACTCATTTCTGTGGTGGTTTCTTTTGTATTACTTTGTCTTTACTAAAATGTGTTTGCTTCCAGATCAAAAGATACAGGAGTTCTTTTCTTTTATTTCCAGAGTAACAGTAAGAAGCTTCCTCAATATAACTGTTTGTGTGATAACAGGCTTCTAGTACAAATCATTCATCCCAGAGGCAAGTCACAGTTTCCACTTACAAACTAATCTCAACTATATCACTTGGCTTCCTCTGGAATTCAAGACTTTTAATTCAATTTAAAATAAATGGAATATAAAAACAAAAGTAAACAATTGGGACCTGATTAAACATAAAAGCTTTTGCACAGCAAAGGAAACTATAAGCAAGGTGAAGAGACAACCGTCGGAATGGGAGAAATAGCAAATGAAACAACTGACAAAGGATTAATTTCCAAAATATATAAGCAGCTCATACAACTCAATAGTAGGAAAACAAAAAACCCAATCAAAAAGTGGGAAAAATACCTAAATAGACATTTCTCCAAAGAAGACATACAGATAGCTAACAAACACATGAAACGATGCTCAATATAGCTCATTATGAAGAGAAATGCAAATTAAAACCACAATGAGATATCACCTCACACCAGTCAAAATGGCCACCATCAAAAAGTCTACAAACAATAAATGCTGGAGAGGGTGTGGAGAAAAGGGAATTCTCTTGCACTGTTGGTGGGAATGTAAATTGATACAACCACTATGGAAGACGGTATGGAGATTCCTTAAAAAAAAAAACTAGGAATAAACCACCAAATGACCCAGCAATCCCACTCCTACACATACACCCTGAAGAAACGAGGGTTGAAAAATACACATGTATCCCATTGTTCATTGCAGCACTATTTACAATAGCTAGAACATGGAAGCAACCTAGATGCCCATCAACGGATGAATGGATAAAGAAGTTGTGGTACATATACACAATGGAATATTACTCAGCCATAAAAAGGAATGAATTTGAGTCAGTTCTGATGAGGCAGATGAATCTAGAACCTATTATACTGAATGAGGTGAATCAGAAAAGGAAAAATATCATATTCTAATGCACATATATGGAATCTAGCAAAATGGTTCTGAAGAATTTATTTACAGGGCAGCAATGGATAAACAGACATAGAGAACAGACTTATGGACATGGGGAGAAGGGAGGAGAGAATGAGATGCATGGAAAGAGTAAAATGAAAACTTACATTACCATATGTAAAATAGATAGCCAACAGGAATTTGCTGTATGGCTCAGGAAACTCAAACAGGGGCTCTGTATCAACCTAGATGGGTGGGATGAGGAGGGAGATGGGAAGGAGGTTCAAAAAAGAGGGGATATATGTATACCTATGGTTGATTCTAGTGGAGGTGATGGAATTCCAGTTGAGCTATTTCAAATCCTGAAAGATGATGCTGTGAAAGTGCTACACTCAATATGCCAGCAAATTTGGAAAACTCAGCAGAGGCTACAGCACTGGAAAAGATTAGTTTTCATTCCAATCCCAAAGAAAGGCAATACCAAAAAATGCTCAAACTACCGCACAGTTGCACTCATCTCCCATGCTAGTAAAGTCATGCTCAAAATTCTCCAAGCCAGGCTTCAGCAATATGTGAACCGTGAACTTCCAGATGTTCAAGCTGGTTTTCGAAAAGGCAAAGGAACCAGAGATCAAATTGCCAACATCCACTGGATCATGGAAAAAGCAAGAGAGTTTCAGAAAAACATCTATTTCTGTTTTATTGACTATGCCAAAGCCTTTGACTGTGTGGATCACAATAAACTGTGGAAAATTCTGAAAGAGATGGGAATACCAGACCACGTGACCTGCCTCTTGAGAAACCTATATGAAGGTCAGGAAGCAACAGTTAGAACTGGACATGGAACAACAGACTGGTTCCAAATAGGAAAAGGAGTACATCAAGGCTGTATATTGTCACCCTGCTTATTTAACTTCTATGCAGAGTACATCATGAGAAACGCTGGGCTGGATGAACCACAAGCTGGAATCAAGATTGCCAGGAGAAATATCAATAATCTCAGATATGCAGATGACACCATCCTTATGGCAGAAAGTGAAGAGGAACTAGAAAGCCTCTTGATGAAAGTGAAAGAGGAGAGTGAAAAGGTTGGCTTAAAGCTCAACATTCAGAAAATGAAGATCATGGCATCTGGTCCCATCACTTCATGGGAAATAGATGGGGAAACAGTGGTAACAGTGGCTGACTTTATTTTTGGGGGCTCCAAAATCACTGCAGATGGTGATTGCAGCCATGGAATTAAAAGACACTTACTCCTTGGAAGGAAAGTTATGACCAACCTAGATAGCATATTCAAAAGCAGAGACATTACTTTGCCAACAAAGGTCCTTCTAGTCAAGGCTATAGTTTTTCCAGTGGTCATGTATGTATGTGAGAGTTGGACTGTGAAGAAAGCTGAGCACCGAAGAATTGATGCTTTTGAACTGTGGTGTTGGAGAAGACTCTTGACAGTCCCTTGGACTGCAAGGAGATCCAACCAGTCCATCCTAAAGGAGATCAGTCCTGGGTGTTCACTGGAAGGACTGATGCTGAAGTTGAAACTCCAATACTTTGGCCACCTCATGTGAAGAGTTAACTCATTGGAAAAGACTCTGATGCTGGGAGGGATTGGGGACAGGAGGAAAAGGGAACGACAGAGGATGAGATGACTGGATGGCATCACTGACTCAATGGACATGAGTTTGAGTAAACTCTGGGAGTTGGTGATGGACAGGGAGGCCTGGCGTGCTGTGATTAATGGGGTCGCAAAGAGTCGGACACAACTGAGCGACTCAGCTGAACTGAATTGAACTGATGGCTAATTCATGTTGAGGTTTGACACAAAACAAAATTCTGTAAAGCAATTATCCTTCAATAAAAAAATAAATTTAAAAAAATGGCCAGGGGCATCCCTAGTGGTCCAATGGTTAAGAATCTGCCTGCCAATGTAGGAGATACAGGTTCCATCCCTGGTCTGGAAAGATCCCATATGCTTGGGGCAACTAAGTCGGTGTACCACAACTACTGAGCCTGTGCTCCAGAGCTGGTGAGTCACAATCAGTGAGCCCGTGTGCTGCAACTACTGAAGCCTGAGCACTGAGAGCTTGGTGTTCCAGAACAAGAGAAGCCACAATAAGAAGCCTGTGCACCACCACCAGAGAAAGCCAGTGCACAGCAACAAAGACCCAGCACAGTCATAAACCAATAAATAATTTAAAATAAATGGCCATAGCTTTCCGTTCTATTCTAATCTAATATTTTTCCTATTTATTGAAATTTTTTCATTTGGTTATTTCATGTATCTGAATATTGAAAAAACCAATCTCTAGCTTTATGGATTTTTCTTTCTGTTTTTTCATGGCAGCCTAATTACATACTATGTTGAAAAACAAAAACAGTATAGCCTAGATAGGAGCCAAGATATATAGGTTCTTGTTCTACTTGCCACTATAAGTTAGACCATATATCTTTGAGACTCAACTTATTTTATCTTAAATGAGGTGGTAAAACAAAGTTGTTTTTAAGGTCTCATACATTGATCATGAGAATTAATTTCCTAAAAATTATAGATATATAGAATTATAAGGAAAAAAAGAGTAAAAAAAATCAGCTGCACCATAACGATGAACTAGACTAAGGAGAATAAAAGATATACCTGCAATTTCTTCTAAAGTATTGGCATGCATGTCCAGCAACACAGTTCCATTCAGAATACAACTTCTTAACTCAAATAAGCTGTGCAGTGAAAGAGTAGCCACATAAGGCTTGCTCCACCTTTCCCCTCCATCTTCCACATCTTCTTCAAACTTCAACCACCTATACAAATAAATAATATCATCAGCACACTGAAAGTTACACTGTAGATAAATGAATCTTTATCTCCATAATAAAAGGTAGACACATAAAGATATTGACATTTTTTCTTGGTTTCAAGGGTTTTAGAAGTAAAAGCCAACACAAGACCTCTGGTTTATTTCATTTTAATTCCATTTAACATTCTATCTGTCACTGAAAGATATATTTAAAACAAAGAAAAACTTTAAGTTATTTTTATTAATATTTTGGCACAGGAGTGGCTAGCGGCAGTTGAGCGTCGCAGGAGCAGGAAGTGGCGTGAGGACATACCCCACGTCCAGGGTAAGAGAAACCCAAGTAAGCCGGTAGGCAGTGAGAGAGGGCATGAGAGGGCAGACAGACTGAAACCACAATCACAGACAACTAGCCAATCTGATCACACGGATCACAGCCTTGTCTAACTCATGAAACTAGTCCATGCCATATGGGCCTGACAGAATGCAGTCCACTGGAAAAGGGAACGGCAAACCACTTCAGTATTCTTGCCTTGAGAACCCCAAGAACAGTATGAAAAGGCAAAAAGATAGGACACTGAAAGAGGAACTCCCCACGTAGCTATGACAGCTCCAATATGACACTGGAGATCACCAGAGAAATAACTTCAAAAAGAATGAAGGGATGGTGCCAAAGCAAAAACAACAACCGGTTGTGGATGTGACTAGTGATAGAAGCAAGGTTTGATGCAGTAAAGAGCAATATTGCATAGGAACATGGAATGTTAGGTCCATGAATCAAGGCAAACTGGAAGTGGCTAAACAGGAGATGGAAAGAGTGAACGTCGACATTCTAGGAATCAGCGAACTAAAATGGACTGGAATGGGTGAATTTAACTCAGAAGACCATTTTATCTACTAAGACATGAGTTTGGGTAAACTCTGGGAGTTGGTGATGGACAGAGAGGCCTGGCGTGCTGAGATTCATGGGGTCGCAAAGAATCGGACATGACTCAGCAACTAAACAGAACTGAACTGTGGGCAGGAATCCCTTAGAAGAAATGGAGTAGCCATCATAGTCAACAAAAGAGTCCAAAATGCAGTACTGGGATGCAATCTCAAAAACGACAGAATGATCTTTGTTCGTTTCCAAAGAAAACCATTGGATATCATGGTAATCCAAGTCTATGCCCTGACCAGTAATGCTGAAGAAGCTAAAGTTGAACGGTTCTATGAAGACCTACAAGACCTTTTAGAACTAACACCCCAAAAAGATGTCCTTTTCATTATAGGGGACTAGAATGCAAAAGTAGGAAGTCAGGAAACACCTGGAGTAACAGGCAAATTTGGCATTGGAGTACAGAATGAAGCAGGCAAAGGCTAATAGAGTTGTGGTAAGAGAATGCACTGGTCATAGCAAACACCCTCTTCCAACAACACAAGAGAAGACTCTACACATGGATATCACCAGATAGTAGACACCAAAATCAGATTGATTATATTCTTTTCAGCCAAAGTTGGAGAAGCTCTATACAGTCAGCAAAAACAAGACCAGGAGCTGACTGTGGCTCAGATCATGAACTTCTAATTGCCAAATTCAGACTGAAATTGAAGAAAGTGGGGAAAACCACTAAACCATTCAGGTATGACCTAAATCAAATCCTTTATGATTATACAGTGGAAGTAACAAATTGATTTAAGGGACTAGATCTGATAGACAGAGTGCCTGATGAACTATGACATTGTACAGGAGACAGGGATCAAGACCATCCCTAGGAAAAAGAAATGCAAAAAAACAAAATGGCTGTCTGGGGAGGCATTACAAATAGCTGTGAAAAGAAGAGAAGAAAAAACCAAAGGAGAAAAAGAAAGATATACCCACTGAATGCAGAGTTCCAAAGAATAGCCAGGAGAGATAAGAAAGCCTTCCTCAGCAATCAATGCAAAGAAATAGAGGAAAACAATAGAATGGGAAAGACTAGAGATCTCTTCAAGAAAATTAAAGATACCAAGGGAACACCTCAAGCAAAGATGGGCTCAATAAAGGACAGAAATGGTAGGGACCTGACAGAAGTAGAAGATATTAAGAAGAGGTGGCAAGAAAACACAGAACTGTACAAAAAAGATCTTCATGACCAAGATAATCATGATGGTGTGATCACTCACCTAGAGCCAGACATCTTGGAGTGTGAAGTGAAGTGGGCCTTAGGAAGCATCACTATGAACAAAGCTAGTGGTGGTGATGGAATTCCAGTTGAGCTATTTGAAATCCTAAAAGATGATGCTGTGAAAGTGCTGCACTCAATATGCCAGCAAATTTGGAAAATTCAGCAGTGGCCACAGGACTGGAAAAGGTCAGTTTTCATTCCAATCCCAAAGAAAAGAATGTTCAAACTACCGCACAATTGCACTCATTTCACACGCTAGGAAAGTAATGCTCAAAATTCTCCAAGCCAGGCTTCAGCAATAAGTGAAGCATGAACTTCCAGATAGCCAAGGTGATTTTAGAAAAGGAAGAGGAACCAGAGATCAAATTGCCAACATCCTCTGGATCATCCAAAAAGCAAGAGAGTTCCAGAAGAACATCTATTTCTGCTTTATTGACTATGCCAAAGCTTTTGACTGTGTGGATCACAATAAACTGTGGAAAATTCTGAAAGAGATGGGAATACCAGACCACCTGACCTGCCTCTTGAGAAACCTCTATGCTGCTCAGGAAGCAACAGTTAGAACCGGACAAGGAACAACAGACTGGTTCCAAATACAGAAAGGAGGATGCCAAGGCTGTATACTGTCATCCTGCTTATTTAACTTCTATGCAGAGTACATCATGAGAAATGCTGGGCTGGATGAACCACAAGCTGGAATCAAGATTTCCAGGAGAAATATCAATAACCTCAGATATGTGGATGATACCACCCTTATGGCAGAAAGTGAAGAGGAACTAAAGAGCCTCTTGATGAAAGTGAAAGAGGAGAGTGAAAAAGTAGGCTTAAAGCTCAACATTCAGGAAACTAAGACCATGGCATCTGGTCCCATCACCTCATGGCAAATAGACGGGAAACAGTGAGTGACTGTATTTTTGGGGGCTCCAAAGTCACTGCAGATGGTGACTGCAGCCATGAAATTAAAAGACGCTTACTCCTTGGAAGGAAAGTTATGACCAACCTAGACAGCATATTAAAAAGCAGAGACGTTACTTTGCCAACAAAGGTCTGTCTAGTCAAGGCTATTTTTTCCAGTAGTCATGTATGGATGTGAGAGCTGGACTATAAAGACAGATGAGTGCTGAAGAATTGATGCTTTTAAACTGTGGTGTTGGAGAAGACTCTTGAGAATCCCTTGGACTGCAAGGAGATCCAACCAGTCCATCCTAAAGGAGATCAGTCCTGGTTGTTCACTGTAAGGTCTGATGTTGAAGCTGAAACTCCAATACTTTGGCCACCTGTTGCAAAGAGCTGACTCATTTGAAAAGACCCTGATGTTGGGAAAGATTGAGGGCAGGAGGGGAAGGGGATAACAGAGGATGAGGTGGTTGGATGGCTCAGCGACTCAATGGACATGAGTTTGGATGAACTCCGGGAGTTGGCGATGCTGTGGTTCATGTGGTTGCAAACAGCCGGACACGACTGAGTGAGTGAACTGAACTGAACTGAAAATTATATTAATATAAGTGTTTAGTCGGGCTTCCTTGGTGGCTCAGTGGTAAAGAATCTGCCTGCCAGTACAGGAGATGTGGGTTTGATCCCTGAATTGGGAAGATCTCCAGAAGAAAATGGTAATCACTCCAGTATACTTGCCTGGGAAATATCACAGACAGAGGAGCCTGGCAGGCTACAGTCCATGGGGTGGCAAGAGTCAGACAGTACTTAGCAAGTAAACAACAACAAATGTTTATTCAGTGGTCACAGGGAATCTGTAATAGAACTAATAAAGAGAGTACACTTCATGGAATGATAATAAAATGCAAAAGGAAAAGAAAGAGTAGTCATTTTTATTTAGTGCAAAGTCTAAAAACAATATACGAAACTTTTGAAAATTTTGCCCTTTGATTTTTAGAGAAAGTAGTATAATTTGGGGATTATTCTGCTGGAAAAATACATATTAGGCCTGCTTGAATAAAATCTTGTGATTGCAGTCACTTCTAGGGACTAAATCTATAAGAACTGAGCTCAATTTGCATTACCTAAGCGTTCCTGCCAGGGCTAAGAATAGAAGACTCTTGATATCACAGTGCCAAATGGGAAACCACTGCCTTCTTGGAGTGAAATGAACAGTAATATCTGAGATTTTTTTCTAACTAAGATAAATGGAAGGAATAAAGAGAAGTTGATGATTTTACTGCTTGGCAGTCATACTAAATATCTTATTCTTTTAAGAACTTCCTTTTTAATCTCAGTAGATAACCAATTTAATTCCACCATTTCTAACAAACCCTCACCTAAATGCCTCTCTTTTCTTCACTCCATACCATTTTCCTCATTTTTTTCTTCTCCTTGTCACTTTTGCCCTAACTTCCTCTTGCCGTGCAATATCACTCGAACTTCCTCTCTCTATGATATTATATTACTGTTTTACATGAAAAAATTACACAATCAAACACTCCAACTCCAACAGAGGACAAGTATGTTGTCTAGTAAAGAATCAGTATACTGGCCAGCTAAAAAAGCCAACCAAAAGGGGTAGTCAGAAAGATTAATGTGTAGAGTTCCAAGAAAGATAAAGAAACTCTGGATCTGTTCTTAGTGTTCAAGGACCAAAATGTCAGGAAGTAAAAAGGAAACTAATAGGGAAAAATGGCTATATCTGCCACAAGTTTAGAGAGGGGAGTATACCTACGCCCACCATGAGTTTATAGAATGTTTGAAGGTTGAAAAAACTTACACTTGAGCACAAATCGTTGACAGCATCTCTTCAAATGGTGGCAATATTATAGCAATTTTATATATACATCTATATACAACATATACATATATTTTTGCCTACACAGTTCAGAATATTTTCATATTAGTGAATCTTAACAATTTTTACCCCTTTCGGGGTCATTATGCATCAGAGACCATGTGATAGTCATTAATAAGGCTCGTCAACTATAGCTTAGCAACCAAACAACAACAAAAGATTCAGTAACTGCCACAATAATCAAAATATATAACTGCTCCATCATCACAAATGAGCTTCCTTTATAGTCTCAGTCTTCACCCTGTTTCTGTCCCCTAGTAATCATTAATCTTTTCTTCATCACTATAGTTTTGTCATTTTGAGGACATTCAATTCAGTTCAGTTCAGTTCAGTCACTCAGTCGTGTCCAACTCTTTGCGACCCCATGTATCGCAGCATGCCAGGCCTCCCTATCCGTCACCAATTCCTGGAGTTCACTCAAACTCATGTCCACCAAGTCGGTGATGCCATCCAGCCATCTCATCCTCTGTCGTTCCCTTTTCCTCCTGCCCCCAATCCCTCCCAGCATCAGAGTCTTTTCCAATGAGTCAACTCTTCGCATGAGGTGGCCAAAGTACTGGAGTTTCAGCTTCAGCATCAGTCTTTCCAATGAACACCTAGGAGTGATCTCCTTTAGGATGGACTGGTTGGACCTCCTTGCAGTCCAAGGGACTTTCAAGAGTCTTCTCCAACACCACAGTTCAAAAGCATCAATTCTTCAGCGCTCAGCTTTCTTCACAGTCCAACTCTCACATCCATACATGACTACTGGAAAACTATAGCCTTGACTAGATGGACCTTTGTTGGCTAAGTGTGTAATCATACAGTTTGCAACTTTTGGAGATAGACATCTTTCACTAAAGTACAATGTCTTTGAGATCCATCCAAGTTGTTGTATATATCAGTAGATTGTTCCTTTTTATTGGTGAAAAGTTTTCCACTGTATGGATGTATCCGTTTATTTAACCACTCACCCAATGAAGGATATTTGAGTTGTTTATAGGTTTTTGCTATCACAAATGAAGCTGCTATGAACATTCATGTAGAGATTTTTGTGTGAATGTGTTTTCATCTCTCTAGGATAAATGCCTAAGACTGTGATTGCTGAGTCTTATTCACTAGTACATGCTTAGTTTTATAAGAAACTGTCAAACTGTTTTCTAGAGTAGTGCTACCATTTTACATTGGTGCCAGCAATAGCGGAGAGATCCAGTCTCTTGAATCCTCATCAGCATTTGCTATTATGACTTTTTAAAAAAAATTTAGTTCTTCTATTAGGTGTGCAGTAGTACATCACAGTGGCTTTAATTTACATTTCTCTAATGA
Organism: Bos indicus x Bos taurus; assembly: GCF_003369695.1. Lineage (NCBI taxonomy): Eukaryota > Metazoa > Chordata > Mammalia > Artiodactyla > Bovidae > Bos > Bos indicus x Bos taurus. The sequence goes on from NC_040077.1 coordinate 34,497,792, forward strand.
CTTATGATTTTGAACACTGCTTACATCTCTATTTGCAATGTGTTTCTCTTCTCTGAAAGGTCTTTTTTTGTTTGCTTGTTTTTGCACGTTTTCTTAATTGATTTGTTTTTATACTGTTCAACTTTGAAAGCTTTTTACATATTCTAGATATAATATTTTTGTCAAATATGTGGTTTGCAAATATTTTCTCCCTGTCAGTAGTTTGTCTTCATCCTCTAACAGGTTTTGTTTTTTTCACAGCAAAAAGTTTTTAATTCCAATGAAGTCAAATTTTAAAATATTTTCTTTTAGTTAAAAGATTGTGCTTTCAATATCATGTCTAAAAATTCATCTTCTAGCCCTTGGTCCTGAAGATTTTCTCCTACATTTTCCCTAACGTTTGTATAGCTTTATGTTTTACATTTAGATTTACGATTTATTTTGAATTAATATTGTGTACACTGTGAAGTTTAGATTGAAGTTAATTTTTTTTTTTTACTTATAGAACTCTAACTGTGCTAGTACCATTTTTTGAAAAGACAATTCTTTCTTCACCTTTGTCAAAAATCGCTTAGCTGCACTTAGATTCAGTTCACTCACTCAGTTGTGTCCGACTCTTTGGGACCCCATGAATCGCAGCACGCCAGGCCTCCCTGTCCATCACCAACTCCCAGAGTTTACTCAACCTCATGTCCATTGAGTCAGTGATGCCATCCAACCATCTCATCCTCTGTCGTGCCCTTCTCCTCCTGCCTTCAATCTTTCCCAGCATCAGGGTCTTTTCAAATGAGTCAGCTCTTTGCATCAGGTGGCCAAAGTACTGCAGTTTGAGTTTCAACATCAGTCCTTCCAATGAATATTCAGGACTGATTTCCTTTAGGATGGACTGGTTGGATCTCCTTCCAGTCCAAGGGATTCTCAAGAGTCTTCTCCAACACCACAGACCTTGGGTTAGTCTTTCTTAATTCTCTATTCTGTTCCATTTTAAAACTACTTCCTTTAGAATAATTTCCTTCAAATTGAGGGTTTGGTCTTTCAGAAAAGAATGGAGACTCTTGGGAGTTTCATGCAGTTTGGATGACCAAATATAAGTTATATGCATGGATGGTTTGATATAACCATTATGAGTATTACAGGAGGAAGCATCAGATGCTTCCCATAAAAAGGAACCCACGAGTTACAAATATCAAGTTACTAAACACTTCAAGATTCAGTGCTTTATGCCAACTCCAGAATGATGCCAAAAGCTTCGAAAGATATTTAAATGAATATATTTTAAAGATATATACGTATATCTCTCTTTTCTGTTTTTCATTCCATTTCATACTCTAAAGATAGAAATTAGCAGGCCTGAGAACACACCAAATCCTGTTTCAAGATCTGTAGTCACTGAATATACTGTCAGTTGCAAAATGCCTGACTGCAGTTAATGACCTAAACTGCTGTAATTTATTCCAGTTTTCAAATAAACTCAGCTGACACTTGTTTGACTAGCAAACCAAAGCAAACAGGAGTCTCACGAGCATGAATGAGATGTGAAAGACAATAAGAAAAACTGAAATTTTAGGCCAATTGCATGATATTTTCTATGGGGGAAGGGTGGATTTAAACTCTTTGAGTTTATTTTCATTTCTTTCAGTAAGTCTGGGTCTGTTTTCATCCGTAATTAACACATTGGAATCTCTTTCTACTAAGCAACAACAACATAAAATAGGTGTTTCCTGAATTCTTTGAGGATTAAGTTGATGATAATCTCCTCTACAATACACATATAAGAAATCTACAAAATAAAATTCTTCTGTAAATTAGAAATGGACTTTTTCTATGGAATTTAACTCTTTCTGTTTATTTTATTCTCACTAATTCAGTTTAACTTTTCTAACAATTTTATTCTCTGATTCTATCCAAATAGGGAGTTACTGTATCATCTAAAATCATAGCCTTGGGGAAAGTCATGAATTTTCAAGAGAAAACATCTTTTTATGGGGTAAAATTAAGGATATTGAGGGTTAAAAAGGAACATGGTTAGGATAGGGGCTGGAGAATAACATATGTGATCATAAAGTGCCTATTTCAAGGGGAAAGGGAAAATAAAATATATCCAAAGTTAGAGTTTATTGACATTCAGTTCAGTTCAGTCGCTCAGTCATGTCCGACTCTTTGCGACCCCATGAATCACAGCATGCCAGGCCTCCCTGTCCATCACAAACTCCTGGAGTTCACTCAAACTCACGTCCATCGAGTCAGTGATGCCATGCAGCCATCTCATCCTTACTGACATTAGCTATTCTTAACCCATATTATTTTCACACCTCACACTCCACTGAAAAATCTTGCTGCCTTGAACCTCTACCAATTTTGAATATTGAATACCTTCACATCATGAATAAAATTGGTTTGATTTAATCATCTTTTTCCACATTACCATCTATGTATCAGAGGCCTAACTGCTACCCCTTGGTTTGCCTCTGCTGAGCTCATTTGTGGGTAACATTTTTAAAGGGCAACCACAGTGAGTCAAACATGTTGTTTCCACAGTTGCACAGCTGTGGTACCTCTGCGTACTTTTCTATTAATAACATTACATGCTATTTATAAGCAGGACATTGTAATTGTGCTGATTTCATGAGCCCAGCCATATGGCTTCTTTTAGGGTCTTTAAAAGTGAACAGCTGGTTTTCACAAACATTTATTAAATAATTATGATTCAAAATTTAGCTTCAAAATCTAAAACTTTACCTAAGCTTTAATTGGAAACAACAGTGGGCATGAAAATTCTAGGTGTGATATGTGGCAGGTGCAATGTGCTGATAAAATATCCTTTTAATTTCTACTATTAGGGTAGAAAATTATTAATTACCCCTGGAATACTAATCAAAAGAAAGAAATAGTTCAAATGGTTAGGCTAATGATCTATTAGAATTAAACTGCATTTGAAAACTCAGACAGAGTCATGAATTAACTAAAATTAGTCTTTTTAGATGAACTAGGTTATCCAGAACAAAATTACTTTTACCACATTAAAACCTACTTCATTTCTAAGTCCTCAATAAATATATTCTGTTCTTTCCTGAAGTATTGTGCCTCAGCCAAAATTTACTACTCTTCTCTTCAATGTCTGTTACTATTTTGACTGCTTATCAGATGTTTATTTGAACCTCAAATATATGCACCAGAAGCAGGGCTAAGAACACAGGTCCTATCTAATAATATTAGAGAATACTAATAATTAACTAGATCATCTCTTTCATTCTTTATAAATAAGTAGCAACATATTTTGGTGACTTAGAATAAAATGTCGTTCAAGTTAATCCATTAGACCATGATAAAACCTTACCTGCTCAACTGTGATAGGCAGAGAGCTAGATTCTGGTATTACTCTGCTATCTCCTAGCTTGAACAGAGTGGGAAAGTTACAAGAAGTTAGTGTTTAAAAGGAATAGACCACCATTTGATCTAGAAGGTAAAAAACTCTAGATTTTTACGTCAGAACACATATTCCTAATTCTCTGCTCTATTCTGAGGGATGAGAAAGAAGAAATACATTTTTTAAAAAATGCTGCCAAGAAGTAATTCTCAGCAATTGATTAAAGAAACTGTAATCAGAGCTGTACAGTCATCATAACCATCAATCTTCTTCGTTTAAGTCAGACAGGAACTCTTGTTTCTTAGAACTAGTTGAGGATGGATGATTCTAGCCTTAAACAGGGAGGTTTGCACTTTAAATTCCTTATCAAAAACTTTTCATCATAAAAGAGCAAAATTTATAAAACTAATTGGTGGAGAATATTATCATATATTGTTTTTCTGTCATCAAAAAAGATGAGCACATATATTATGTCTTTGAAAATAGTACTTATGTTTTGATGCAGTTCAAAGAAAAAAATTAGGTAGATGGTTCTTAATCTTAAAATTTTCCAGGTCATATATTAATAAAAACTGTTTCAAATTTAGTTCTACATTTAAAATATTAAAATAGCATCAGAAAGAATTTAATTTATATATATTTTTTCATTAAAAAAGGGTAATTCACACAGAATAACATACCCTAGTTTTAAGGCATTAAAAAACACAAATAACAAAAATGAATGCCTTGAAATAAAACCAGTAAAGGAAATAAACAGCTAGTTCTCCAGAAAAACATAAAAACATATGAAAAGATATTCAATCTCACTAATAATTAAAAATACAGATTAAAACAATGAAATTTACTTTGCACCTATAAAATTAGCTAAAATTTTTACAAGTTTGATGATTTTCGGTAGCAACAGTTTGAGGGAAATAAGAATCCTCATACATTATTGAAGAAAGTGCAAATTACCAAAATGTTTTATCAGGGCAATTTTGTAATATCTACAAAAGTAAAAAGTCTGCTCTCTTTGATATACAAATCCCACTGTCAAAAAGTCATGCTACATAAATACCTACAAAATAATGCCAAAATATATGTGTAAATGATTATTACAGGAAAAATAAATAAATAAATAAAACAATCTAAATCCTTATAAAGACTGGCTGAATAAATAAAGTTCATCCATATAATTAAATGTAGTGCAGTCATTAATGAGATTAAAAGGACTGAGTAATCTACACTGATAATGTGGAAAATGATCCAAATATATTAGGTCAAAAAAACAAAGCATGAACACAGTATAAATTCCTCTTATATAAACATAAAAAGGGCATACATTTACATGCAGATGTGGGCATTAAAATGTTTATGAAAAAATATACAAGAAGCAATTAACAGTGATTGCCTTTGAGGAGAGATACTATAAATAAGAATAGAACAATATTCTTGCTTTTTTACTTTTCTATGCCTAGAGTTAAATGTATGTGTGCTCAGACCTGTCTGAAGTTTTGTAACCCATGGACTGTAGCCCTCTAAGCTCCTCTGTCCATGGGATTTCCCAGGATCTTTAGGGGATCTTCCTGACACAGCAATCAAACAGTGTTTAAATGCAAGATCCAAAACTCTGTCCCTGAGCCCTCCTGAATCTACATCTGAAAAAGATCCCTGGCAATATGTAAAACTAAAATTTGGTAGTTCCGTTCAGTTACTCAGTCATGTCCAACTCTTTGCGACACCATGGACTGCACCAGGCCAGGCTTCCCTGTCCATCACCAACTCCTGAAGCTTGCTCAAACTCATGTCCATTGAGTCAGTGATGTCATCCAATCAGCTCATCCTCTGTCATCCCTTTCTCCTCCTGCCTTCCATCTTTCCCAGAATCAGGGTCCCTTCTACTGAGTCAGTTCTTCTCATCAGGTGGCCAAAGTATTGGAGTTTCAGCTTCAGCATCAGTCTTTCCAATGAACACCTAGGACTGATCTCCTTTAGGATGGACTGGTTGGATCTCCTTGCAGTCCAAGGGACTCTCAAGAGTCTTCTCCAACACCACAGTTCAAAAGCATCAATTCTTCGGCACTCAGCTTTCTTCACAGTCCAACTCTCACATCCATACATGACCACAGGAAAAACCATAGCTTGACTAGATGGACCTTTGTTGGCAAAGTAATGTCTGCTTTTTAATATGCTGTCTAGGTTGGTCATAGCTTTTCTTTCAAGGAGCAAGTGTCTTTTAATTTCATGGCCGCAGTCACATCTGCAGTGATTTTGGAGCCCCCCAAAATAAAGTTTCATTGTTTCCATTGTTTCCCCATCTATTTCCCATGAAGTGATGGGACCAGATGCCATGATCTTAGTTTTCTGAATGTTGAGCTTTAAGCCAACCTTTTCACTCTCCTCTTTCACTTATCAAGAGGCTTTTTAGTTACTCTTCACTTTCTTCCATAAGGGTGGTGTCATCTGCATATCAGAGGTTATTGATATTTCTCCTGGCAATCTTGATTCCAGCTTGTGCTTCTTCCAGCCCAGAGTTTCTCATGATATACTGTGCATAGAAGTTAAATAAGCAGGGTGACAATATATAGCCTTGATGTATTCCTTTTCTTATTTAGAACCAGTTTGTTGTTCCATGTCCAGTTCTAACTGTTGCTTCCTGACCTGCATATAGGTTTCTCAAGAGGCAGGTCAGGTGGTCTGGTATTCCCATCTCTTTCAGAATTTTCCACAGTTTATTGTGATCCACACAGTCAAAGGCTTTGGCATAGTCAATAAAGCATTCAATATCACGGTAATCCAAGCCTATGTCCCAACCAGTAATGCTGAGGAAGCTGGAGTTGAACAGTTCTATGAAGACCTATAAGACCTTTTAGAACTAACTCCCCCAAATGATGTCCTTTTCATTACAGGGGACTGGAATACAAAAGTAGGAAGTCAGAAACACCTGGCTCCTACTGCTGCTGCTGCTAAGTCACTTCAGTTGTGTCCGACTCTGTGAGACCCCATAGACAGCAGCCCACCAGGCACCCCCTTCCCTGGGATTCTCTAGGTAAGAACACTGGAGTGGGTTGCCATTTCTTCTCCAAGAAACACCTGGAGTAATAGGCAAATTTGGCCTTGGAGTACAGAATGAAGCAGGGCAAAAGCTAATAGAGTTTTGCCAAGAGAACACACTGGTCATAGCAAACACCCTCTTCCAACAAGACAAGAGAAGACTCTACACATGGACATCACCAGATGGTCAACACTGAAATCAAAGGCTTTAGCACAGTCATAAAGCAGAAATAGATGTTTTTATGGAACTCTTTCACTTTTTCAATGATCCAACGGATGTTGGTAATTTGATCTCTGGTTCCTCTGCCTTTTCTAAATCCAGCTTGAACATCTGGAAATTCTTGGTTCATGTATTGCTAAAGCCTGGCTTGCAGAATTATGAGCATTACTTTGCTAGCATGTGAGATGAGTGCAATTGTGTAGTAGTTTGAACATTCTTTGTATTGCCTTTCTTTGGGTCTGGAATGAAAACTGACCTTTTCCAGTACTGGGGCCACTGCTGAGTTTTCCAAATTTGCTGGCATATTGAGTGCCGCACTTTCACAGCATCATCTTTTAAGATTTGAAATAGCTCAAATGGGGTTCCATCACCTCCACTAGCTTGTTTGTAATTATGTTTCCTAAGGCCCACTTGACTTCTCATTCCAGGATGTCTGGCTCTAGGTGAGTGGTCACACCATCGTGTTTATGTGGGTCATGAAAATCTTTTTTGTATAGTTCTTCTGTGCATTTTTGCCACCTCTTAGTATCTTCTGCTTCCAGTAGGCCCATACCATTTCTGTCCTTTATTTTTCCCATCTTTGTATGAGATGTTTCCTTGGTGTCTCTAACTTTCTTGAAGTGGTCTCTAGTCTTTCCCATTTTATTGTTAACCAATGGCACCCCACTCCAGTACTCTTGCCTGGAAAATCCCATGGGCAGAGGAGCCTGGTAGGCTGCAGTCCATGGGGTCGCTAAGAGTCAGACATGACTGAGCAACTTCACTTTTACTTTTCACTTTCCTGCATTGGAGAAGGAGATGGCAACCCACTCCAGTGTTCTTGCCTGGAGAATCCCAGGGATGGGGGAGCCTGGTGGGCTGCCGTCTGTGGGGTCGCACAGAGTCGGACACGACTGGAGTGACTTAGCAGCTATGTATGCCTGCAGTTCTTGTGCACACCTGGATCACAGCATTCATTATACAGTATTCACAACTTTGTTTACTATCTAAATCCTGCACTGGAGGTGAGGTTGTTAAAAGCAAGATCTAAGTTGTTTGTTTTTCTTATTTGGCTGCACAGAGCAGCTTGTATGATCTTTGTTCCCCAACCAGGGACTGAACCCAGGCCCTCTGCAGTGAAAGCATGAAGTCCTAACCACTGAACACCCAGGGTATTTGCTAAGATTTTTGTTGTTGTTGCTGTTCTATTGAACTTAGCACACAATAGAACATAAGTGTTTGTTAAATAAATGAGTAAATACGGAAGAAAAGAAGAATGAAAAAATAAACGCAAATTTATTTATTTTGCAAATAAATTTATTGTATTTATAAATAAATAAATGCAAATTTATTGCTTTTTTATCACAAGTCATCAAATGGCAATATAGAAATATTCATTATAAGTAACAGAAAAAGTAATCTCTTAAAAATTATTTTTTTAAAACCACTATGTTTAAAGTATACATTTCATAGAAACACATTACAAATATTTTCACCCTCAACAAATAGTACATTAGTCCAGGACTCCAACTAAAATCTCTTAAAATTTTTGTCCTTTCTTTTAAAAAGTCCCACATAATATCACCAGTTGGAGCACAAGTTAATAGTTGAAAAGATACAAATAAATTACTGTTAGATAGCTATTGTTTCTTTGATGACACACAAATTATGCTACTGTTTATCTTTAAGACTGCAGCTGCTGCTGATTCTGTGTCACTGTTTACTATAATTACAGTCTTCGGATCTCATTCTGACCCATATGCCATTATAGGATATGCCCAGGCCAGATGAGCAATTTCAGAAATCAGCAGCACTGATGGATGTCTGCAAAATTGTGGCAATAGAAATCTCTTTTTTCTGGTAGTATGAAAATTCTTTAGTATCACCTCCCCCTTCAACCAAAAACTCCTCACCTGGCTGTTTCTCGCCACTCAGCATCCTCACCTTCACGCCAGCAAATCTCATCGAGTTCTGTGAAGAGGTCATGAGGAATGTGCTCCTCATCATCATCCTCAGTCCCAAGAATAAACTGTACTCGCTGTGACGGGGTGTCTATGGATACCAGAGACAAGAACATGCATCAACAAGACCCTGAGCTGCGAATGTCCCAGTTACCACCTTCCACACTACTCACATCTCCCCCACCGCAGCACTCATCCGGAGTAGACTTGAGAAATGAAGATGAATTCAGTATTACATTAAGTCCAGTAAAATATGGGATCATAAACACATAAAATGTAAATATATTACATTTTACTATACTATACCATAATAGAGGAATAATGTACTATAATGTACTATATTACATAATATACTATATTATCAAAGATAGTACTATATTTGATATGCTATGTTTGATAGAACTTTGATAATGTACTATATTATCAAAGATAAAATCAAATGTGATGATTATTTTGGATTACTTAAGCATCATGGAAAATATTTCCACATCTCTCATACACACACGCACAGTTTCTCTCATCACATTGCTACACTTTATGGTCATATTCAGAAGAGTTGACTATGATAAAATTCACTTATATTAAACTATGCTGAGTATAATTCACCAAAACGAACTTCTTTGCGAGGCTTCTTGGCAATTACACCCTTATCCTTCCCCTCACCCCTGGCAACCATTAATCTGGTTCCTACTGCTATAGTTTTGCCTTTTCCAGAATGCCATACAAGTGGAAACATATAGTGTATAGCTTTTAGAGACTGTTGTTCACTTACCAATATGCCTTTAAGGTTTTGAGATTTATCTGTGTCACAGAATATATCAGTAATTCACCCTTTTTATTGCTAAGTAATAGTTCATTATATGAATGTACCTTGTTTTGCTTATCTATTCATTTGTTTAGGGATATTAAATTTACAGTTTTTCAATTATGAATAGAACTGCTATAAATATTCTAAATTTTTGTGTGAGTGTAAATTTTTATTCTCTGGGGTAAATACCTAGGAGTAGAATTGCTGGGTTACCTGGTAAATATATGTTCAATCAATATACTTGTGATGAAAATTATAAAACTTTATTGAATGATATAAAAGTACACCTAAATAAATGAATATATTTATATTAACGGAAAAGCCCAATAGTGGAAAACCATCTTATAAATTCAGTGCTATTACAATAAAATATATGGTATTTTCAACTATTTTTTAAAACACAAGAGAATGAATAAATCAGTAACAAACCACAGTAATCACTTAAGTATAATATTAAATATTTTGTGAAAATAAACCAATTAATAAGTAATTTAAAGGATTAGGTTATAATTAAGTCACAACTGGGAGGATTTTGGAAGTCAAAGTGAAAAAGATACATATAATATAAAATATGATATAGTCTCATACTTTTTGTATCAATAAATGTTTGCAGTGGGGCCCTTGCTTCTGCCTACCTTAATAGCCTTACCTTCTGCCTTGTAATTCCACTCTGGGTACCTTAATTTTCTTTCAGATTTTTAAAAATAGCACGTTCCTTCCCATTTCAGGGCCACTGCACATACTGTCTCCTCTAGCTCTCCTGTATCTTTCATCATCTACTTCACTATAATATACTTAGGCAAGCCTACCTAATCAGACTCATAAAACACATACACACACACACATGAGCACTCATATGCAACAATTAACTCAGGCACCTGTTATCTTAATTCACAGCACTCTATATTTCTCCTTATTATACTTTCCTTAATTGCAAATTAAAATTTACTGTTCAATAACAAATTAAATACTTTAAGTAGAAAATATTTCCAGCTGCCAGAATTAGTTTCCTAGAAGAAGACAGGATCAAGTTCCTAAAGAAGAATAATGCATGCAAAAAATACTTTTAAAATTATAAAGCATCATACAAATATTATTAATGATGACTGATGCTGATTCTAGTGGTAGTGGGGATGGATACAATGAAAATATAGCCATGTCAAAATAGAGAGGTTTAGAATTTGAAGCAGGGAGAATGAGAAAATACTAGTGCCATTAATTGAAAGAGGGTTATAACATGGATGAGCCTTGAAGATGCTAAGTGAAATGTCAGACAGAGAAACACAAATACTATTAATATACGATCTTACTTATATGTGGAATCTAAAAAAAAGACAAAACAATAAAACCAAAGCATTAGCTGCTCAGTCTTTGTGACCCCATGGACTATAGCCCACCAGGCTCCTCTGTCCATGGAATTCTCCAGGCAAGAATACTGGTATAGATAGCCATTCCCTTCTCCAAGGGATCTTCCTGACTCAGGGATTGAACTCATATCTCCTGCGTTGCAGGCAGATTTTTACCATCTGAGCTAAACTCATGGAAAAAGAGTTCAGACTTGTGCTTACCAGCAGTACGGAGTAGAAAGAGGAGAAAGTGGAGAAAAAATGGTCAAAAGGTATAAACTTCCAGTTGTAAGTACTAGGGATGTAATAGACAACATGATCACTATACTTAACACAGCTTTATGATATGTAAGTAAGTTGTTGAGTAAATTCTACGAGTTCTCATCTGTGATGAATGTTAACTAAACCTATCATGGCAGTCATTTCACAACATATGTAAAGCAAACCATAATGTACTTATACCATGAGGTATAAGTTACTTTTCAACAAAACTCGGGAAAAAAGGGTTGTCAGAATGAGGAGCCAGTATTGTAGGCTGAGAGCACAGGAGACATCTTTTAGATATGCTGAGTTTGAGGTGATTATAGTTCAAACATATAAAGATGGTCACAGGATTGCTGGATATTTGATTCAGTAAAGAGGACAAGGTCAGAGGTAAAGACACAGGTTGCATTTAACTAGAGAAGTAATATGATTACAATGAATGAGGACTCAGAAATGAAAGACAAGAGAAGGCTCAGTATCAGGGGAATTATATGATTTAATATTTAGGATGAGGAAGAGGAGTTTAAAAACCAGAAAAGGATTAGATAAATATGTAAAAGGATTGGTACACTGAACAAATTATAATGAATACCTTCCATTGGTCAGGTGAATTAGACAGAGATAAACAGAAATAAAAAACCCTCTGCCCTTATAAAACTTATATTTGATGAAAAGAGTAGTATAACAGGGTCAAGGTAGAAAAGAACAAGTCAATAACGTCAGATGCTGTAGAATCATTGATGAGAACTGAGAACAATAGGATTTTAATAGCTTAATATTCAATAGCACTGGAATTCCAAAGTCCATATATTGCTTTTATAATCACAAATAAACTATTTCTATTGGAATATAGACCATATTTTCAACAAATGGTTACTTAAAGTCAAATATACAAAGTTATACTATAGGAAGAAAACCACTAATAGAATCATAATTGGAAATAAGCAAGCTCCATTGCAAACTTTAATCTTTTCATTACTAGTTATGTTACTCAAGCTGATTTAGTTACTCACATGCTAATTATAAAGTGGTTGGCTATGGTGAGACTATAAGACAAGGTAAAAAGTCAGATTTTTAAAAGTATCAATATCTTCTACAGATCAAGCATTTTCATATAATATCTCTTTATGTCTAAGCAATAAACTACTCAAAAGGACACACATCACTCAGTCTGAAAATGCAATGAACATAATGAAAGAGCTAGAACATCCATGTCATGGATAAGAAGACTCAGTATTAATGGATGAGACATTATGGAAGAACAGGATGACAGTTCTTCCCAACTTGATCTGTAGATTTAATACAATCCCAATCAAAATCCCATCAATTTATTTTATGGATACCAACAAACTGATTCTAAAGTTTATATGGAAAGGTAAAGGCAGAAGACCCAGAATAGCCAACAAAACATTGAAGGAGTAGTACAAAGTTAGAAGACTGACATTCCACAACTTCAAGACTTACTATAGAGCTACAACAATCAGGACAGTGTGATAATGGCAGAAGAACAGACAAATAGATCAATGGAACAGAATAAAGAGCCCAACTATAGAATTCCGTAAATATAGTCATCTGATTTTTGACAAAGGAGCCAGGGTAGTAAAGTTTCTTCAACAAATGGACATCCACATGCAAAAACACTGATTTAGACACAGACCTTACAACACTTTTCCAAAATAAACTCAAAATGGATGGTGTGTGTGAGTTTGTGTGTGCTCAATCATATCTGACTCTTTTGCAACCGCAGGGACTTTAGCCCACCAGGCTCCTCTGTGCATGGGATTTTCCAGGTGAGAGTGGAGTGGGTTGCCATTTCCTCCTCCAGGGGATCTTCCCCACCCAAAGATCAAACCCACATCTCTTGAGCCTCCTGCATTGGCAGGTGGATTCTTTACCACTGCACCACCTGGAAGTCCCAAAAATGGATCATATATCTACATGTAAAACACAAACATATAAAACCCTCAGAAGATAACATAGGAGAAAACATAGATGACCTGAGTATGGTGATGCCTTTTTAGATACAGTCCAAAGATAACTATCCATGAATGAAAGACAATGTCAAAAAAATTGGAAGACAAGCTACAGACTTGAAAAAGGCACATCTAATAAAGGACCATTATCCAAAATACACAAAGACCTCTTAATACTCAATATTAATAAAACCAATATGAGAGTCCCTTGGACTGCAAGGAGATCCAACCAGTCCATCCTAAAGGAAATCAGTCCTGAATGTTCATTGGAAGGACTGATGCTTAAGCTGAAACTCCAATACTTTGGCCACCTGATGTGAAGAACGGACTCATTGGAAAAGACCCTGATGCTGGGAAAGATTAAAGGCAGGAGGAGAAGGGGACGACAGAGGATGAGATGGTTGGATGGCATCACCTATTCAATGGACATGAGTTTGAGTAAACTTCAGGAGTCGGTGATAGACTGGGAGGCCTGGCATGCTGCAGTTCATGGGGTCGCAAAGAGTTGGACACGACTGAACTGAACTCAATAAAATCAACAACTTGTTTTTAAAAAACAGGTCAACAATTTTAATGGGTAAGTCACCAAAAAAGATATACAGATGGGAAATAAATATGTGAAAAAATGCTCCACGTCATGTTATCAGGGAAATTCAGAACGAGATAACATTATGCACATATTAAAATGCCCCCAATCCAGAATTCTAACCACACAAAATCCCTGAAAGGATGTGAAGCAACAGAAACTCTCATTCACTGCTGCTAGAAATGTAAAATCTTATGGCCACTTTGGAAGATGACTTAGCTTCTTACAAAACTAACCATACTTCTACTACATGATCCAGTAATTGCTCTACTTGGTATTTACCCAAAGGAGTTGAAATGTATCCCTACCAAAGAAACTCTATACACGGATGTTTATAGCAGCTTTATTCATAATTGCCAAAACTTGGAAGAAAGCAAGATGTCCTTCAGTAGGTGTATAACTCATATAGACAACAAAATATTATTCAATGCTAAAGTTAAATGAGATACTAAGCTATGAAAAGACATGGAGGAATCTTACATGTGTATTAGTTGGTTAAAGAACCTAATCTGAAAAGGCTACATTCTGTATGATTTCAACTATGTGACATTCTGGAAAACTACAGTGAGAGTAAAAAGGTCAGTGGTTGTTGGAAGTGGGAGTGGGATGAAAGGACTGAATATAGAGGATTTTTAGGGCATTAAAACATTCTCTATGATATTAAAATGACAGATATATGGCATCCGGTCCCACCATTTCATGGGAAATAGATGGGGAAACAGTGGAAACGGTGTCAGACTTTATTTTTCTGGGCTCCAAAATCACTACAGATGGTGACTGCAGCCATGAAATTAAAAGACGCTTACTCCTTGGAAGGAAAGTTATGACCAACCTAGATTGCATATTCAAAAGCAGAGACATTACTTTGCCAACAAAGGTTCATCTAGTCAGGCTATGGTTTTTCCTGTGGTCATGTATGGATGTGAGAGTTGGACTGTGAAGAAGGCTGAGCGCCAAAGAATTGATGCTTTTGAACTGTGGTGTTGGAGAAGACTCTTGAGAGTCCCTTGGACTGCAAGGAGATCCAACCGGTCCATTCTGAAGGAGATCAGCCCTGGGATTTCTTTGGAAGGAATGATGCTAAAGCTGAAACTCCAGTACTTTGGCCACCTCATGAGAAGAGTTGACTCATTGGAAAAGACTCTGATGCTGGGAGGGATTAGGGGCAGGAGGAGAAGGGAACAACAGAGGATGAGATGGCTGGATGGCATCACTGACTCGATGGACGTGAGTCTGAGTGAACTCCGGGAGTTGGTGATGGACAGGGAGGCCTGGCGTGCTGCGATTCATGGGGTCGCAAACAGTCGGACACGACTGAGTGACTGATCTGATCTGAACTGATTATACATTTGTTCAATCCCATAGATATACAACACCAAAGTGAGCCCTAAGGTAAACTATGGCTTTGGACATGATTATGATGTGTCCACACACGTTCATCCTTGGTAAAAATGTACCATTTTGGTGAGCAATATTAGTAGTAGGGGACACAAGGAGTGGGAGCAATGAGTATACGGGAATTCTTTGTACCTTCCTGGGAATTTTTATGTAAACCTAAAACTGTTCTAAAAAATAAAGGTTTAAAATGTAGGGCACCTCAGTTTTCAAACTGTTCAATTGTTCCCACCAATATGCACCACTGTATCATATATATAATGACATATATTCAAGAAATTATAAGAAAAGGAAAAAGAAGCTACATTTACATAGTTTATTTGCTTCAGGCATTAGCAAAACATTTCTCATTTAGAATGCTAATATGTAAGATTTGTTTTTATTACCAAATATTTTAAGAAATTTGTTAACTAAATTTTACAGCAAAATGAATAAGAATTAAGTCAATAGACAAGTCTCCAGCTTAACTACTTCAAAAGAGATGCCAATTTCCTAGATGTAATATGAATGTTGATTTTTGAAATGAGGCTGCTGAATTCCCATGAATGTCCTTCAGGAAATTACAGTGTAGCAGATACATTTATGATTTAGTTTATCTGAAATAAGATGCTAATATTATATTTTTACTAAAAGCATAATATCTGGGTGATAAATACTAAACCCAATATCAGAGTCAAGACAGCCTGTTACCTTTATGACTGGTTGCTCTGGACCAAAAAAAAAACTTAAATCAGAGTTTCAAATAGCTATTAAAAAAGAGAAAAAATGGCAATTTTAGAGTTACACTAAGAAATCAATTATATTTTTCTATTAGACCTACCCATGTGACAAGAGAGCGGTTTTGTATCTCACAACAGCCTGTTTTAACTGCTAACTCACTTATCACAGTCCAGAGCAGCCATGCCTCAACACTGGCATTGTTTCTCATGCTTTTGAAACAATTTCTCTCATCATTGTTTTCAATGGCTTATTTCAGTGTATTCTGTATCAGTAATCTGGGGATCTGTAACATTTACCATGTACCCAATCTCCCTAAGTCTACTATGTGCAGGAACCTTATGTTTAAGACTTCTTAGTGTTTCCCCTAGTAAAGCATGAGGATCACTCATCACAACAGAGCCATGAAATAATATGAAGAAATAAGAACCTCACAGTTATGAATAAAGAGGTTTGGAAAGTCTGAGGTAGGGTATCATATATTTAAAAGACTTCTCAAAGACACAATGATAACAGCATAGGAAATCATTTTAAAAGTGGGATAATTTATTCTTAGACAAAATATATTTTATTTGGGTTTTAAATAAATAGAACTTCTTGTATCTGGCTTTTCATTCTTCAAAGTAGAAATGATTTTACAGATATTATATTATGCTCACAAAAATCTTTTTATGATCATCCTATCACCATATTTTTAATGTCTTAAAAAGAAATTCAGATTATGTTTCAACACAGCAAATGTTCAAAATGTTATTCAATGACCTTTTAAATGTCTGTTCAACTTAAAATTATATGACATAAATCATGTAAATTATAGTAATATCAATATCAGAAAAAAATTTCTAAGCATAATTATTTTTCTACGTTGATAGCTATTTTATTTATTTTTAAGATAGCCACTGAAAAATCCTGACCTGCATGCTCAGTCATGTCTGACTCTTTGCAACCTCAGGGACTATATAGCCCGCCAGGCTCCTCTGTCCATAGATCATTGTAATACAAACTATAGCTAAGGCTCTAATAGATTAAGATAAGGATTTGTTTCTGTATTTAGTAAAATTATAATGGAAATAAATTACAAAGTATAGAAAACTATGCTAGTGAAAACTCAGCCTCTTAGTAGCCTCTTCTGGAATCTGCAGATACATCAAACAATATCATTAAAAGAATGAAAGTATAAGCCACAAGTGTGGGAAGATAATTGAAATGTGAAAACAAAAGACTTATATCCATAATATGTAAAGAACTTCCACAAATCAAACAGAAAAAAAACAATCAAAAAAGAAAAAACAAGCATAATACTTGAATAGGCACTTCATACAAGAGACTATCCAAATGGCCAAAAGGCAAATGCTAAGTTACATAACCTCACTGGTAATCAAGAAATGCAAATTAAGACAATGACATACCATTATGCCCCTGATCAGATGGTTAATGTTAATAGAATGAAATTGTCAGCTGTTAGTTAGAATGTAAACAACAAATGCTCTCACACTTTACTGGTGAAAGTATAGACATGCACCCTACTTTGGAAACTGGTATCATCTACTAAAATTGAAATGCACATATCCTATGACTCAGTAATAAATAATTTAATTCTTAGGTATGAGAAATGCATATATGCACAAAGAGCCAAGAGACATATGTTCACGGCACCGTTCTACATAGTATCTCCAAAAATTAAATGATCTAAATGTCCATAAATAGTAGAATGCATGGCAAATGAATGAACACTAAGCCATAATAAAAATGAATAAACCAAAGCTACAGTCAAAAACGTTTTGAATCCCACTAACACACTGTTGAGCAACTGATCAAGACACATATACCTCCTGTATGACTTCATTTATAAAAAATTCAAAAACAGGCAGGACACCCAATGTAAGAAGACAGACTAGAGATCCTTTTGGGGAGAAGGGAGAGAGTAGTAACTGGGAGTGAGGACAAAGTGGGTTTCTGGAGCACTAGCTAAATTAACGGTTACACAGATGTTTCTCTGTGATAAACTACTGAGTTGTACACTTGCATTTCTGTTTTAACATTTATAAATATTTGTGTTATACTTTATTAAAAATATTTTTAAAAAACTAATTGATATTCTCATCTATCAGCCAGCTGCAAATTAAATAGGAACAGAAAGCCATTGCCATCAATAAACAGATTTGAACTTAGACATTTTCTGTATTTGCTTCATTTTTCCTAAAGCATGTATACAATTTAACATCTAAGAAAAGAAAAATCCGAAGCCTAATTCCAGGGTTGTGTTAATTCACATAGTACCTTTGAGTACCATATTTTAAATAAGCATTTAATAAAGTATATATCTTTAGTATTCATTTCCAGTGCTTATACATTAATTATAATGTACATATCCTGTTATATTCTTTGTTGGGAGGCTGAGGAGCAAATTAACATTACAGTGTTCTGAATTTCCCTCAGTATCTTTTATATTTTCACTGACTTCAAGCTTATGCTTCAAACTTATTTTTAATATTAGGTGAATGAAAGATGACATTAAAAGTAACAAGATGTAAAGTTTTAGCAGTTTTCTGTCATCAGGAAATTAAAGAAAAATCAATTACAGTATGAAGAAAAATCAGTCATCACATTTTTATACAAACAATTGTGTTTAAGTGCAGTAACAAAAGTACGTTGAATTTAACTTCAAGAATCAAAAGTTTTCTGTAGGGCATGGCCAGAAAGGCGACTGCCCGCTCACTCGTCAGGCACTCCATGTTCATGGGCAACCGGGTGCTAAACCATTCGTAGATGACCTGCTTCTGGGTCGGGGTTTCGTTCATAGCAGAGCAGCTCCCTCGCTGCGATCTATTGAAAGTCAGCCCTCAACACAAGGGTTTGTAAAAATAAGATAAAAGTAGAATATAAAAAAGAAGAAAAAATGGAAAAAAAAAAAGTTTTCTGTATAATCAAAGTTTTACCACCACCATTACTGCACAGCCAGAAGCTGGGTCTGTCCTTGGACTCACCTAGAAATCACATTCCAACCATGGGCCCTGGTGGACTAGACCCAGCTATCCCAGGCCTGTGACTTGAGCAGGCTCTTCGGCTTCAGTAAGGCCTGCTCAGTTTTCCCTGGATGCAGCACTAACACAATCAAGTTCCTAACAGCATCGCTTTATGTGACAGGGTCATATAATATAAAACATTCTGGATGTTTTTCATATACTAGAGAAACAAAATTTTTAGAGTGCCAAAATTCAAACATTTACACTAAAATCTTTTTGTTAAATTGATCCTTGCTCCAGAAATATGAGTCCAAATTATTCCACGTCTCCATAGACACACACTCCAATTTACAATATAAAACCTCTGGAAGCCCACAGAGGAACCTGATGCTTCCTCACACTCCTCCTCTAACCCATACCTCTTTGGAAGCTGAATTTTTAATCATTTTAAAGCACTTGTAGGCATGCATTCAAAAGAATTTCTTGGAAATCTTTCCAAGTAAAATAAATATTTCTTAAGTAGTCAGAAATTTTCTTTGAAGCTTTCAGAATAGTAATCACATATATTCACACTATGCTGACTATCAAAGCCCAAATCAAGGGAATGGTGTTCATAACATGGTTTCAGTCTTAGCATGTAGCTGAGTACTAAATTATCAAGGCATTTAAACTGACTGTGGGATAGGAATAAAAGCAGATTATTAGTCCTGAAGAAATTGGAAAAAAAAAAAAAGTGAAATCTAGGAAGTTCTACTGCTTAGAGATCACCAGAGTGCCAAACATTTGTCCCTCATAAAACACATCTTAGGTCTCAATATCAATAAAGATACTCAGATGGTTGGGGGAGGAAGGAATAGGTGGCATCCAAAAACAGTGGCTGACACAACAGAGAGAGACTCTGGCTCACCTGACTTATTGCCAAGTTTCACCAAGAGGCAGGACTCTCTTAAGATCAATGGCTCTTGATCCTTGCTGGATATTAAATCACCTGGGTACTTTTTTAAAAATACCAGTGCCTAGAGAAACACCCAAAATTAAGTAAATAAAAGTCTTTGAGCATCAATATTTTTTAAGAGCTCTTTATGTGACTCTAACATGTAACAAGATTTGACAAGCAATATTCTAGAGTCTGTCTAATTTTAAATGGCATATAAATTACCTAAGGTTGCCGTTAATGCATGGATTCCTATTCAGTAGGTCTAGGAATGAGTATCAGATTCTGAATTTCTAAGCTCAGATGTGATGCTAATATTGCTGGCTCATGAACCACACTTTGAATAGCAAAGTATCTAGAACAGTGGATCTCAATCTTGGCTTTGAATCATCTAAGGTACTTTTAAAAATACCTATGCCCCACCCACAGAGATTCTGATCAGTATGGGGTTTGGCCATCAAAATGTTTTTAAAATTCCTGGGTTTTAAAGGTGAAAGCCACTGTTCTAGAAAAACTGACCTAATGTATCCAACTAAGAGCAAAAAAGAATAAAACGACAGAAGCAGAGGGAACAAGCTTATTTTTGTTTGCTTAATAATCACTTCTAAGATAATGTGAATATATTCCCTCCAATATTAGAAGAGAATGAAAACTCAAAGTATCCATGAAAGCTAATCCCAACAGATATTCCATTCTTAGAGTTTACGAGGGAGCCTCTCCTAACTACACAGATGGAGCTGGAAAAAGAGAAATCTACCCACCTTTGTCTTTATCATACTCCCAGACCCCACTTCATGAAACAAAAAACCCTAAAAATGTGGGAGACACTTTCATACCTCCACTCTCTGCCCACTAATTCAGAGATGACCATCCTTCCAACATGCTAGTGTAGGAGACTCAGAGTATTTTTCTTTATATACTCCCCACTATCAATCAATCTACCTTTGACATAAGTACAATATATCTGGGGAATTTTAATGCCCATAACTATACACAACAATGGAGACAAACAGCACGCTGAGGGCACTGTCTTTGTAGGCACTCTTAGGATAAAGCTGGACATATATAGTATGGATATCTTTGCCAAGTAAAAAAGCTGGGAGCCTGTAAAAATACTACAAATCAATAGAAAGTCAAATAATCTTGATGGTCCAAAAGAAGATCATACCTCTGAAAATTATCTGCTTCAGAATCAAAAGAAAATGTCCAGAAATAACGGAGACCATCAAAGGACTAAAAACACAGGCTCTCAAGCAAGAAAAGTGTTCGTCGTTGAGTGGTGTTTCACGCTTTGCAACCCCATGGACTGTAGCCTGTCAGGCTCCTCTGTCCATGGGATTCTCCAGGCAGGAATATTGGGGTGGGGACTTCCCTGATGGTCCAGTGGTTAAGAATACGCCTGCCAACTCTGCTGGGACACGGGTTAGATCCCTGGTCCAGGAAGATTCCACATGCTGCAGAGCAATTAAGCTTGTGAGCCACAGCGAAGAGTAGCCCTCACTGACTCAATCAGAGAAAGGCCACAAAGCAAGGAAGACCCAGTGCAGCCAAAACTAAAATAATTTTTTTTTTCTTTAAAAAGAATACTGCTGTGGGTTGCCATTCCCTTATCCAGGGGATCTTCCCAATCCAAGGATCAAACCTGGGTTTCCTGCATTCTAGGCAGATTCTTTACTATCTGAGCCACCGGGGAAGCTCATCAAGCAGGAAAACCAAAATCTAGGAAAGGACAGGAGGAAATGTAAAGAAAAATCGCATGAGATAAGAAATTAACTCAAGAAAACCAAAAATACAACAGCAAAATCAAAACCCCTAATAGAAGTAGTAAAATGCAGAACTGATACTGCAGATAATCAAATGAATAATGAGAGACTAACTTCAAGCTACAAAAAAAGGACAAAGAGCAGATATCATAAATCCAAGATGCAGATGTATTAATAATTCTCAAAGAAGAGACCAAAGTAAGTGGAACAAAATCAGAAAAGACAAGAAAATGTTCTCTAAATGGAATACATCAGTGTGTGCAGACTGTAAAGGCGTTTTAATATATTCACCATTAGGCCTATCTTAGCAAGTTTTCTTAAATAAGAGAATGCAAAAAAAACAAACAAACAAAAACTATAAGCATTCAAGCTTAAAATAAATAAATTTAAAAAATGAAAAAATAGAGAGACTAAAAACTTCTCTGCAACACTTAGCAAAACCAGGTATTGAATAAAGCAGTGCCTATAGAGTATTAAAAGTAAAATTGTTACCCTAAACTTAATATGCTAACTTAACCTCATATTTGAATACAATCTGACGGGGGAAGGTGGGTTTGAGGAAGTTGGAAGCATAGATGACAAGAATAATCCAGTTGAGAAGAAGAAATCAACTAGATTATAAATTGTGTAAATTTCCAGGTGGGAGGGAATAGGAAATAAACATAATTGAAAACTCCCATATTGTTAAATTGGAAAAAACATAGTTGCAGATATAGGTATATGTTTATGTTTATATGGGAGGGAAGGTGAGTGAATTCTTTCTGGTGACATATTTTCCTTTTGAAGTAGAAAGCGGCTGCTAAGTGACTGTGAAAAAGGAGGTGTTAGAGAAGGAAGGAGATTGAAAAATAATTATTACAAAAATTGAAAAAATGCAATAGAATTGGGAGAAAGTGTTGAAGGTTCATGGTTACTAACATTTTTTTTTTTTTTTGTCACACCTGTGCTGACCATGGATCAAACCCAGCTTGGCAGTGAAAGCGCTGAGTTCTAACCACTGGGCCACTGGGGAATTCCCACTTGCGTAATGAATTTAAATTGCTACAATCTGCCTGTTGAATGACTACAACTTGCAGAGCATGCCTACCAGGGGAAGTAGGCACATGGAGGAACCCCAACATAAATATGGTTTTTAAGGTAGAGGTGAAGGTATGGATAAAACTAAAACAGGGAACCTAAGGTAATTTGGAATATTAGCAAAAGTACTACTAAAATTGGCCATGAAATCAGAGTAGGATAAGGAAATAAATGTAACATGGATAGAAAAAAAGGAGAGAGGCCAAGTAGTTGAACAAGCAAATGAGAGAAGCTGTGGTCAGAGAGCAAAATGAATGCATTAGTGACTTCAGAGGAGGCATGACGTGACCACAGCTGAGTAAGTGAACAAGGAGCAGTGAAGGAGGTCACAGGAAGTGGGACGGTCAGACAACTGAAAGTCAAGTTCTTAATTATGTCATATACACAGACTCTCATGGCACTCAGGAATTGTTAGTAACTTCCATATCACTGGGCTTTGATATTCTGTATACAGTTGACCCATGAACAATGTGAGAATTAGGGGAACTGACCTTCCTCCCAGTTGAAAATTCATATATAATTTATGGTCACTCATATCTGGTTCCATATCCATGGATTCAACCAACCACGAACAATGTAGTGCTGTGGTATTTACTATTGAAAAAAAAACTCATGTACAAGTAGACACTCTAACTTCAAATCTGTATTGTTCAAAGGTCAACTGTACACTTTCAAAGGAATAACATTTAAAATAGAAATTTCACATCTTAACAGTGAAATTTGGAGAGCATCAACAGTAGTTTAAATGGGAACTTGATAAAGACATTTCTGTCTGGATTTTCAAACTACTTAGAGCAAGCACTATTATTTGTATAAATTATTAAGAATTAATACAATAAATTCTACTACTTAAGTGTATTTCCTCAATCACAAATCTAATTCTCACCTTCACAAAACAGATGCACAAGAGAAAAAGATGAAACATTCTCTCTCCCACTTTCCCCCAATCTGCCCAACATCTTTTATAAAGGTATAGACAATTTTATAAGCATGAAGCATTACTGCTAAGTATGGATTGTCTAAACAAGTGTAATATCACAATGATAAATTTAATTACAACAAAGAGGAAGATTCTTACCAAAGGAAGGTGACTCCCTTCCATCCTCTAGTCCTGAATCTCTCTCTCTGTCTCTCTTTCTGTGTTTATGACCACGATGCCTGTGACGTCGATGGCTTTTTCTTCCTCCCAGGGGCACATGAACGCCAATAAATAGTGTCCGATGACCTTTATCAGAAGTAAATACACAAATTAAACTCTGAGCTATTCCAAGGCACAGAAGATGATTATTTACTTGTTATTGGAAACCCAATACAATTCAATCCATCAAATGGTTCTTGAGTATTTATGATGTGATAAGCTTGCAGCTTAGCACTGTACTTTGGTACATAGGTCTATCAAACATCTACACTACTAAGTATTTGGTTATATAGTATTTTATAACCACCATTATTTTATTAACTATCACAATAATCCCCTGTGTCTATTCCCCATAATTTATATTTTTTTCATTAAAAAAGTTTGTTCTATTTTCTCCCTGCACTTAACTAACCAGTTATTTTACCAGTTCACTTCCCTTCACAGTTAGGTGTGTGAAACGATCATTATCTCTAATTAAAACAGATTTCACCAAGATCCTAGTAATGTCAAATCCTGTGAAATTTTTAGGCTCTGCTGTTTCTATCTGTGGCACTTGATACTATTGACCATTCTCTTCTCTATGATTTAACTTTCTCTAGGTCATCCTCCTCCTTTATTTTTCTTTTTTTGCTCAAATTAGTTTCCTTTTCTGGCTCTCTTTCTATTTATTCATTCAAGATTGGGATCCCCAGGATTTGACACCAATTCTCTCTTACACTATAGACTTATATAACAATATATTAGACATATTCACCTAGACATCCTGCCCATAGGCATGTTAAATTCCATGGGACTCATCCTTTACTTTGTCTCCCAAGTATCATGTATCCAACACCTATCTCAGTAAATGCAAGCTCTGTCCAGTCATCTCAAAGCACATCCAGTTTGTAACCAGGTCCTCTTTTACATCTCATTAATTCATTCTCTCTTCAATATCTCTGGTGTCACTGTCTTAATTTGGACCCTCATCTCTCACCAGGACTATTAGAGCATTCTCCATAGCATGTTCTTCTCTAATTCCAATCTTGTCCCATTCTGAATACTGATGCCATTTTTTCCCAAAATGCAAATCTGACTACATTACTCCCCTGTTTTAGACTCATTGATTGCTTTCTGTTGCCTAAAGGATAAAGCTTTTAGTATCTATAAAGCCAAACAATAGTTGACATCTGCCTATTTCCCTAGGCTTCCACTCTGCCACACACACGATAAGGCAGCATGTATCCTTTTATTCCTAAATTGCCAGGTGTTCTCAAGTCTCTCTTTCACTTAATGTTGGTACTGTTCTTCCAATTGTATGAAATATCTGTCTTTCCTGATGAATACCTAACTCATCTCCCACGTCTTAGTTCAAGGATTATGCCATGTATGAAACTTTTCATACTCCCTCAGTCTAAATATACATGGCCGTTTTTCCCCTTAGGATTCTCTGGTGCTTAATCATATACATCAAAGCACTTGATTGTAGTTGTTTACTTATAAGTAGTTTTCTTAGGAATCTTGTCTGGGGAAGGTCCATGTGTCAGTATCTTTGTCACCTGACACAGTGCCTAGCATGTAACAGATGCCTAGCAAATGTTTACTGAAATGAACAACTTACTGAATGGTATTGTGATGGGTATCAGGGATGCAAATACACATAAGACATTATTTTATTCTTACAAATCAGCTGGTTTCAGCCTTCTCCAATTTATATAAAAAACTAGCATTCACAAGTATGGTATATTGCTCTGAATGTACATATTAGAATCAATTTGAAGATGTGAACCCACCCCCTCAAAAAGACATGATTTAATCTATATACTGAAAAAATTGAAAATTTCCAACATCATTATTTTAACAGAAGTGGAACAATCTAAAATATACTCAGAAAAACTTTAAATAAAAATAACCAGCATTATTTACAATTGCCAAGATATGAAAGCAACCTGTATCCATCAGCAGATGAATGGATAAAGGTGTGACATATATCTGTGTGTGTGTGTGTTCAGTCACTTCAGTCATGTCCAATTCTTTTCAACCCTATGGACTGTAGCCTGCTAGGCTCCTCTGTCCATGGGATTCTCCAAGTAAGAACACTGGAGTGGGTTTCCATGCCCTCCTCCAGGGGATCTTCCCGACTAAGGGATCAAAGACTCCTCGCATGCATCTCCTATATTACAGGCTAATTTCTTATTGCAGAGCCATCAGGGATGCCCTGTGTATGTGTATGTATACACACACACACACAATTAAATACTACTTAGCCATTAAAAAAAGAATGAAATTTTGCCATTTGCAACAACATGGATGGATCTGGAAGGCACTGTGCTAAGTGAAATAAGTCAGACAGAGAAAGACAAATACTGTAAGATATCTCTTATATGTGGAAACTAAAATACAATAAACTAGTGAATACAATGAAAAAAGAAGCAGATTCACAGATATAGAGAACAAACTAGCAGTTACCAATGGTGGGGGAATATAGAAGAGAGGGAGTGGAAGCTACAAACTATTGGACATAAGATAGGCTAAAAGATATACTGGACAACACAGGGAATATAGCCAATATTTTGTAATAACTGTAAATGGACTGTAACCTTTAAAACATATAAAAATAAAATTTTAATGAATTAATTAAAAGGAAAATAACAAAAACCTTTTGAGGAAGCTCTAGGAAGGAGAACTTACCTTACAAGATAACAGGACATACCACAAAGTTAAATATTTAAAATAAGTCACAAACATTGGCATTTAACATTAATAATTTTGAATTACTTGGCCATCACTACATTGTAATCCTCTATGCTAGTAAGTTGAAGGTTATTAACCATGAAGAAGGTATAAAGCAACAAAGATTGAGACTTGCATAAAACTAACACTAAAGAGTTACAGAAAAAAATCAAAGACTTAAGAAACAATAAAAAAAATGAAGAGTGAATTTCCAATTAAATTAAACATGGGAGATTAAACACTTGCTTCTTACCACAGGAAAAGCTTCTGGGTGCTAAAAATGTTCTTTCATGATAGAAGTTTTTGCTTTAAAAATATTTGTTAAACTTTCTACATAAGCTTTGTGCACTTTTCCATATGTATGCTTCAGCTCACAATTTTAAAAATTTTAAAAGAAACCAAAGAAAAAGAGTTTTAAGAAGGTGAGAGTTACCACCTTATATGCTATAAAGGAGTCAAACAAAATTGACTAAAAATTAGCTATTACATTTGGAAATTAATGTTTATCTGTAACTTTCTTGAGAGCAGTTCCAGTGGATAGGGAAATGAATAAAAGTTGTAAGTTTAGACAGTGACTATTTCCTAGAGCTAAGCCTTAAAGGTTGTAAAGGTTTCTGCTGCTGCTGCCAAGTCACTTCAGTCGTGTCCGACTCTGTGCAACCCCATAGACAGCAGCCTACCGGACTCCGCCATCCCTGGGATTCTCCAGCCAAGAACCCTGGAGTTGGTTGCCATTTCCTTCTCCAGTGCATGAAAGTGAAAAGTGAAAAGTGAAAGTGAAGTCACTCAGTCGTGTCTGACTCTTTGTGATCCCATGGACTGCAGCCTACCAGGCTCCTCCATCCATGGGATTTTCCAGGCAAGAGTACTGGAGTGGGTTGCCACTGCCTTCTCCTAACAATTGTTAATGAAGAAAGCCATTACCAGACAGTCCATGGGGTCACAAAGAGTTGGACACGACTGAGAAACTGAACTGAACTGAACTGATTACCAGACAGACAAAGATAAGGAGAATCGTGGACCTGACCGGCCAGTCCACAGGGCGTGCTTGAGGGTAATGAATATTGCCTTTGTTTGTAGAATGTGAATATCATGGGCAATTTCCAGAAGTAACATCCAAGAAGTTGCCAAGTCAAGGCTGAAATAAACAATCTGAAACTATATCCAAATATATCCAGATAAAAAGAGGATGCCAAGACACAGAGCTGACCTAATGTCTTTAGGTCAGAAAAGAAAGAACACTCTGAAGGAATGTCCTGACACAGAATCCTACAGAGCTGGTTAAAAAGAAGACTCATTTGGGTTTTTCACTATTAGTGTAATTGATGGATTATATGGTAAGCTTAGGCTTACCTTCGTTAGAAACTATCAGACTATCTTCCAAAGTAGTTGTACCATTTTGCATTCCAATGAGCAAAGAATGAGAGATCCTGTTGCACCACATCCTTGCCAACATTTGATGATGCCAATGCTTTGGATTTTAGCCATTCTAATAGACGTGTGCTGCTGCTGCTGCTGCTAAGTCGCTTCAGTCGTGTCCGACTCTGTGCGACCCCATAGACGGTAGCCCACCAGGCTCCCCCATCCCTGGGATTCTCCAGGCAAGAACACTGGAGTGGGTTGCCATTTCCTTCTCCAATGCGTGAAAGTGAGACGTGAAAGTGAAGTCGCTCAGTCGTGTCTGACTCTTAGCGACCCCATGGACTGCAGCCCACCAGGCTCCTCCATCCATGGGATTTTCTAGGCAAGAGTACTGTAATGGTATCTAATTGCTTTAACTTGCAATTCCCTAATGACATATGATGTTGAGCATCTTTTTATATGTTATTTACCATCTATATATCTTCTCTGCTGAGATTTCTCTTCAGATCCTTTCCTATTTTGTAATTGGGTTATTTTCTTATTGTTGAATTTTAAGAGTTTTTTGTATATTTGGGGTAACAGTTCTTTATCAGTTATCTTCTGCAAGTGTATTCTCCTGTCTGCAGTTGTCTTTTCAATCCCGTAACAGTGTTTTTCACAGAGTAGGAGTTTTCATTCTAAAGAAGTCTAATTTATCGAAATTTTTTCATGGATCGTGCTTTTTGTTGTTGCATATAAGAAGTCACCTCCAAGCTCAAGGTCACCTAGATTTTCTCCTATGTTATCTTCTAGAAGTTATATAATTTTTTTTACATTTAGGTAAATGATCCATTTGGTGTTAATTTTTGTGAAAGGTGTAAGGTCTGTGTCTAGATCCTAATCTAAGTGCTAATTTATTCACTAGCCATTTGACACTATGAGTTGAAAACTAATGCCCATGCAAAAGCATGCACACAAATTGTTATAGCAGCTTTATCTATAATCATCAAAAACCGGGAAACAACCAAGATGTCCTTTACTAGGTGAATGAATAAACAAACTGTGGTACATCCATGCAATGGAGTATCAACAACAACAAAGACACAGAGGAAACTAAGATTCATATTGCTGAGTGAAAGAAGTCAGTGAAAAGGCAACATACTCTAAGATGCTAATCTGTATATGACATTCTGGAAATGGTAAAACCACAGAGACAGCTAAAAATGTCAGAGATTCCAGGGGTTCAGGGAGCGGGATTAGGGATGAAGGGGTGGAGTATCAGGCATTTTTACAGAAGTGACAGTATCCTGGATGATACTGTAATGATGTATACGTAATATTGTACACTTGCCAAAACCCACAGAAATATACAAAACAAAGAGTAAATCCAAATGTCAACTATGGGGTTTAGTTAATAATAATCTATTGATATTGCTTTATCATTTGTGACAAATGTTGGGGCTTCCCTGGTGGCTCAGACAGTAAAGCGTCTGCCTGCAATGCAGGAGACCTGGGTTCGATTCCTGGGTCAGAAAGATCCCCTGGAGAAGGAAATGGCAATCCACTCCAGCACTCTTGCCTGGAAAATCCCATGGACAGAGGAGCCTGATAGGCTATAGTCCATAGGGTCACAAAGAGTCAGACACGACTGAGCGACTTCACTTTCTAATGCAAAATGTTAATAATAGGAAAACTGTGTGCAGGGGAGAGAAAGAGCATATGGGAACTCTGTATTTTCTGTATAATCTCCCCAGACCTTAAACTGCTCTGAAAAGTAGTCTTTTAATTTTTTAAAGAATTATGTTCTCACGGTCATATGTTTTAGGAAAGTTTGTAAATATAAAACACCTTCATAATGGGGGGGCATTGTGTATCTGGAAACATTTTGGGGAAACTAAGAGGAAATAGGAGCTTCCCTGGTGGCTCAGTGGTAAAGAATCCATATGCCAATGCAAGAGGCACAGGTTCAATTCCTAGTAGGGAAGATCCCCAGGAGAGGGATATAGCAACCCACTCCAGTATTCTTGCTTGGAAAATCCCACAGACAGAGGAGCCTGGCAGGCTGCAGTCCATGGGGCTACAAAAAGAGCTGGACATGACTTAGCAACTAAACAACAATAACAAGAGGAAATAGAGTTGGAGATACATTTAGGTTGGGTTTAAAGGAACATGTTTATGTGATTCACAATCACTTCCAGATATGAGTAAATTATTAGTTAGCTATCCTGACTATCCTAAAGTAGGAATAATTTCCAGTGGCCTATACTCATTGTGCTACATTGTGACACGAATGTTCAGGGCTGAAATGGTGCCATAATATCAAGAGGTATCATAATCTGCCTAGTATTGGAAGCATGTGGGCAGTGGAAAAGAAGCATGGATTCAACTGCATAGAGTCAGAGTTAGTCTTTGGAAAATTCTTCCACATCTTTCAGGTTATATATGCAAGAAGCTTCATAGAAGTTTTAAACTTTAAGACAACCCTGAAAATTTTCATAAAATTGTAAGTAAGTTGTAAAGATGAAAGAAATCTTTCTAGACTATCACTAGTAAAAATTAAATTTTAATTAATCATAATAAAGACTGATTTAACTTTCCATATTCTCAACAGAAAATAATGTTTTAAAATCTTTGACATTAAAGTTCAAGAATGTTGGAAGAAAAGTATTACAGATGTATGTTGTTGCTGTTGTTCAGTCACTAAGCCATGTCCGACTCTTTGCAACTCCATGAACTACAGCATGCCAGGCTTTCCTATCACTCTCTCTCAGAGTTTGCTCAAACCCATGTCCATTGAGCAGAGGTATGTCAGGCAGTTTTTAAAAATATGCCATTTCTCCAAATGTTATGATTTTGCACTGCTTATCAGTTTCCAAATAAGTGTTATGATTTTTCTCATTATAAATAATATTCACCTTTGTATGTAATCTGAATTCAAATTCTGAATTCTTTCTCTTAGAGAATCCTCAAAATTGCTTAAGCTTAAGGTCACACAAAGCCTCAATCTGCCCCTAATACAACCTTTATGTGAGCAGCTCCCAATTTTCTATCTCCAGCTCAAACTTCTTTCCCAAACTCCAAACAAGCATATCCAACTGCTTACCTGATACCTCCACTGCATGTCTAAAAGACATCTCAAGATCAACATGTTCATGACTAAACTCCTAATCTATCCCAACACAACTCCCCAAATAAACTGTTCCCCCAAAATCTTGTCTATCTCAGTTGATGACTAAACATTTTTCAAGTTGCTCAGAAGAACAAAAACTTTGGAATCATTTTTGACCTCTCTTCTTAAGCTTACAACCAAACCTATCGGAAAAAATGTTGGGACAACTTTCAAAATATATCCAAATTTTGTCTGCTTATTATTTAATTTCACTGCTCTGGTCAGGCCACATGACACCCAACCTGAATTACTGCATTAGCCTCCAGACAGGTCTTCTTGAATCTACCTTTAACCCCTACAATCTGTTCTAAATGCAGCAGCTAATGTAGCTCTCTTAAAAGGCAGGTTAGATTATGTCATTCCTCAGCTAAATCTTCTGCTAACCTGTTTCACTCAGAGAAAAGGCCAAGGTTTCTCTAATGCTCTATGAGGCCCTCTGAGATCCGCATGTCCCCTGAGATTTCCCCATTCCTGTCAGCTCTTCCATCGCCTCCCCTGCTGATTTCCCTGTCACTCCACTCCAGCCACACTGGCTTCCGTGGCATCCTCACTGCCACCAGGAACTTTCTATACTAAGTTATTTACATAAGCATAATAAATGTTTAGTGTTGAATTTCTAGTTTCTTCTGAAAGTTTTTAAATTTCAGAAGAGCAGGGATCTCTAATTTGATCACTGATGTATCCCAAGTATCTAGAATGGTGCTCGATAGTTTCTGCTTAAAAAATTTTTATTGCACATATAAATCTTTTCATAGAGATGATATTTTTAGTAAAATACATAGATAACAGACATAATGATGCATTATGCTACTAAACACACTAAAAAACAAGAATAGAAACAAAGCTAATGGCCACAAATTTCAGTGCAATGATACTGAAATTGCCACAATTTATGGCTATGAAATAGAGAAAATATTGTCTGTATGGTTAGAGAATTATACACCAAATAAACTGAAACCTAGGTTACAGGGTAAACTTTGGAAGTTAAAGATTGCCTAAAAAGATAGACCATTCAGGTATGACCTAAATCAAATCCCTTATGATTATACAGTGGAAGTGAGAAATAGATTTAAGGGCCTAGATCTGATAGACAGAGTGTCTGATAAACTATGGACTGAGGTTCGTGACATTGTACAGGAGACAGGGATCAAGACCATCCCCATGGAAAAGAAATGCAAAAAAGCAAAATGGCTGTCTGGGGAGGCCTTACAAATAGCTGTGAAAAGAAGAGAAGTGAAAAGCAAAGGAGAAAAGGAAAGATATAAGCATCTGAATGCAGAGTTCCAAAGAATAGCAAGAAGAGATAAGAAAGCTTTCCTCAGCGATCAATGCAAAGAAATACAGGAAAACAACTGAATGGGAAAGACTAGAGATCTCTTGAAGAAAACTAGAGATACCAAGGGAACTTTTCATGCAAAGATGGGCTCGATAAAAGACAGAAATGGTATGGACCTAACAGAAGCAAGAAGATATTAAGAAGAGGTAGCAAGAATACACAGAAGAACTGTACAAAAAGGATCTTCAAGACCCAGATAATCACGATGGTATGATCACTCACCTAGAGCCAGACATCCTG
This sequence comes from Bos indicus x Bos taurus, assembly GCF_003369695.1. Taxonomy (NCBI): domain Eukaryota; kingdom Metazoa; phylum Chordata; class Mammalia; order Artiodactyla; family Bovidae; genus Bos; species Bos indicus x Bos taurus. The sequence continues at coordinate 34,530,096 of NC_040077.1, forward strand.
GAATGTGAAGTCAAGTGGGCCTTAGAAAGTATCACTATGAACAAAGCTAGTGGAGGTGATGGAAATCAGTTGAGCTATTTCAAATCCTGAAAGATGATGCTGTGGAAGTGCTGCACTCAATATGCCAGCAAATTTGGAAAACTCAGCAGTGGCCACAGGACTGGAAAAGGTCAGTTTTCATTCCAATTCCCAAGAAAGGAAATGCCAAAGAATGCTCGAACTACTGCACAATTGCACTCATCTTACATGCTACGAAAGTAATGCTCAAAATTCTCCAAGCCAGGCTTCAGCAATACGTGAAACGTGAACTTCCAGATGTTCAAGCTGGTTTTAGAAAAGGTGGAGGAACCAGAAATCAAATTGCCAACATCTGCTGGATCATGGAAAAAGCAAGAGAGTTCCAGAAGAACATCTATTTCTGCTTTATTGACTATGCCAAAGCCTTTGATTGTGTGGATGACAATAAACTGTGGAGAATTCTGAAAGAGATGGGAATACCAGACCACCTGACCTGCCTCTTGAGAAACCTATGTACAGGTCAGGAAGCAACCGTTAGAACTGGACATGGAACAACAGACTGGTTCCAAATAGCAAAAGGAGTACGTCAAGCCTGTATATTGTCACTCTGCTTATTTAACTTCTATGCAGAATACATCATGAGAAACGCTGGGCTGGAAGAAGCACAAGCTGGAATCAAGATTGCTGGGAGAAATATCAATAACCTCAGATATGCAGATGATACCACTCTTATGGCAGAAAGTGAAGAGGAACTAAAAAGCCTCTTGATGAAAGTGAAAGAGGAGAGTGAAAAAGTTGGCTTAAAGCTCAACATTCAGAGAACTAAGATCATGGCACCTGGTCACATCACTTCATGGCAAATAGATGGGGAAACAGTGGAAACAGTGTCAGACTTTATTTTTTGGGCTCCAAAATCACTGCAGATGGTGACTGCAGCCATGAAATTAAAAGATGCTTACTCCTTGGAAGAAAAGTTATGACCAACCTAGAAGCATATTGAAAAGCAGAGACATTACTTTGCCAACAAAGGGTCTGTCTAGTCAAGGCTTTGGTTTTTCCTGTGGTCATGTATGAATGTGAGAGTTGGACTGTGAAGAAAGCTGAGCACCGAAGAATTGATGCTTTTGAACTGTGGTATTGGAGAAGACTCTTGAGAGTCCCTTGGACTGCGAGGAGATCCAACCAGTCCATTCTAAAGGAGATCAGCCCTGGGTGTTCTTTGGAAGGACTGATGCTGAAGCTGAAACTCCAATACTTTGGCCACCTCATGGCAAGGAGTTGACTCATTGAAAAAGACTCTGATGCTGGGAGGGATTGGGGGCAGGAGGAGAAGGGGACGACAGAGGATGAGATGGCTGGATGGCATCACTGACTCGATGGACATGAGTTTGAGTGAACTCCGGGAGATGGTGATGGACAGGGAGGCCTGGCATTCTGCATTCATGGGGTCGCAAAGAGTTGGACAGGACTGAGCGACTGAACTGAACTGTAAAAGATAGAGACCTTCAAAGAGATATAGACACTTATCTCCCCTATTTATATGTTTAGATTTCAAAAGATAATAAAAGTTCCAGAGCTACTGGTTTGTATTCCAAAGGGTTTAAACTGGGGACCTTCCCCTTATCTTCCCTGAGATATGTTTACATAAGGTAGAAAAGATTTATCTGCCTCTCAAGATGGAAAAAGACTGTTATATAGTAGTTCCTATATAAATTTCCAGATTCATAATTTTGGGGCTCCCCTTCTATGCATATTACCATCTGGTTCTCATCTCATTATGCTGAAGGGGAAGAATAGGGTGTGAAGAACAAATGTGGTTACTGCTGTTAAATAATAATAGTCCTCCTTTGATACAGAAACGTTGTGCTTGATTTTAGGATGAATTAAATAATATATGTATTAAAAATTTATCAATAGATTTAGGAGATTTTCTACAAAAATTATATGAGATAATATAACTGGTATAAAATACTGAACACGTTGCCTATCACCTGGTAGACACGGGTTAGTTCCCTCCCCTCTTCATGTTACTCACTCTCAATGGCTTAAAGAAAGATGAAGACAAATTTTCTGTCTTACTTCATTGTCTTCCAGCTTTTCGATATATTGCCAACTTTTCTAATCCTAACTATATAAAGCCTGGCCTAAGAAATTAGAGAAACACCTCAGACTCTGTAGAAAAACATATACAAGTAACATTTCCAGGTTAATGTTATCATAAAATTTTCCTACAATATTATATTCAAAATTTAATATTAGAAGATAAAGAATTCAAGAAACTTAGTGATAAATGACATGGTTCTGAAATGACTTATTAAACATGACTAGACTTATTTTTCAAGATTAGATACAGAACAATTTTTATTTTATTATAAAGTCCAGAATTTTATTCGGATTCATTTCGATATTTGGCAAAACTAATACAATATTGTAAAGTTTAAAAATAAAATAAAATTTAAAAAAAAGGAACTGTTTCAAATGAGCATTTCTTAAATTCATCAAAATGGTCAATAAGAATTAATTTTACATAATGTTAAGAAACCCAATTTAATAAAAATTTAGATATGAATATATTTTAAAGAAGTGAGAATGCAACACTGCTATTAAAAGAAATAAGCACTGAACACAAGAATTCATTTGAAATTTACTTGTATGTCAGCTGAGGAAAAATAGTTTCCCCATTAGAAAAACAAAGGGTTCATTAAAGGTAATACTGCTTTCTGAACACAAATCTTGTTAACAAATCCTGGATTTCTGACCCTTATATTGTGGGGAACTATCTTATTGAGCAGGTCCAGAATTATTGTAAATATTTTCATTATGTAGGAAATACCAGTAGTGAAACAACACTTTATGTGTCTGTGGTCATAGTATACTGAGTGTTTACAAAATGCTTTGAGAAAAGAGATGCATTTGGGGATGGAAAGGAATCCTACTACGATTCATAATAATACTAATTAACTACTCTGCTTTATTTAGCTGGCAGGAAAGGGGTCAAGCTATCTGCTCTTGAAGAGAACTGTGTGTTTTTTCCGTGAAATGAAGTCGAATATATAACACAGCTGGTGCATAATTACTGAGTTGCTACAGCCACTTATTTAGACATGCCAATCATGGGAAAAGGTCAAGTACATTAAGCTGAATAAGCATGTGATCTTTAATTCCATGGGTACTCTAACAGAGTCAGAAAACACAACAAGCCATCATTTATCATAACATATCAAAGAGCTGTAAGTCCAACAGAAATTCTCTTCTGAGATTAGAGCTATAGAGAGCAAGAAAAGAAACCAGGAGGGTGTTGAGTGAGTGTGTGTGTGTACATTGCAAAGAGATGCTATTAGGCTACTTACTGCACTGTTGTTTCTCATGCTATTTTGCTGAAAGAATTAAAAAGTCACACCAATGCTGGTCATAGTTACCTGACGCTAGGACCGTATATGTAATGATTACAAAACAAAAGACCACGTGACTGTGACTATTCTATACAGAAAATAAAAATCTTGAAAGTGCTAAAGTTGTTCATCAAAGAAATCACAGTTTGAGGTTTACTAGTTTAGAAGATACTGTGGAATATTTTAAAATATAATATTTCTTATAAGTTTATAATACTATCTTGATTGTATTTATCAAGTTTTTGATAGTTGTTATCAAAACATAACAACTAAATTACTTTGTACCTTGAGATATCAATGTTAGCTTTTATCTTGGAAGATATAAGCCTCAATATTTCTTGAATAAATGAATGAATCCTAATAACATGTATTTTCTAAGAAAAAAAAAAAAGAGAATTTCTCATCTTGATAGATTCTAAGACAGCCTGATGTTGGATGTTTAGGGTGCTCAAAGGGAATCTAGTCAAAATCAGTCAAGAAACAGGAATAATAAGAAATGCTTATATGATATGATCCCTGCACTTAAAAAAAAAAGATAGTCATCCAATTGTTCAAAAATCAAATGCCAGAAAAGCAAATAGCAATCAATGAAACAAATAAAAAGTAGAAAAAAACCCCTTATTAAAGCTAATATTCTTGTGTTGTATCAAGCAGTAAATGCTGTAGGAGTTCACAAGAGAGTGAAATCAAAGGTAACCTGAGCAATCAAGGAAAGTTTCATGGAAAAGGACTTGAGTATTAAACTAGGGAATGGGAAATGGAGGAGTGGGAAATCTAGAAAAACAAGATAAATCGCACAAAAATAGAAGAACACTTTGGGGGAATAATGTGAGGTGCATGTTAACAGCAGGAGAAAAGTAAGGTGAGATAGAGCATGCATTTTTGTAATTACAAAAGCTTTCAGTTTCACTATTATTTTCAAATATTTATGTTTTGCTATTTTATTTTATAAGGAAAAGAGATCAACATATGTTCTGGGATACTTTAAAAAAACGAATGCAAAAGACAAGGTTGTGCTCCCCATCTCCTCAACCTCATTTTAACTAAATTATGATTTCTGAACAGCCTTGATGCTTTGCTTCAGGGAAATTGGTAGGATATGAGCAAAAAGGTAAAACTGCAAAAGTTTCCAGATTTAGACTTGTATTAATCTGAAAGACATATGTATATGTAGAAAGTGGCTCATTCTAAGAATTGTGGTAATTAAAGACAGAAGGGTTGCCTGGAAAAACTGAAGACTTTTTGAAGAAAAAAAGATTTCCATGAAGACAGTTGATGGAATTCAAACTGTGAAACTGAAGGAATTAAAAAATTAAAACATCTGAAAGCAAAGAGGGAAAACACTTGTAACATTTCTACACAGAAGTTTACAAATAGGAAATAATGTTGCAGATTTTTTTTTTAATGGCAACAATATTTTAGGAGATTCTCCCATCAAATAGTAGAATCTGTTCTCCTAATCCTTGAATCCTGGCTTGGCCATGTAACTTATTTTGACTTCTGGGACATTGGCACATGTGATACAAAAAAGACTTAGAGAAAGCTTTTGTTTTTTTCTCTACTGCTTTCTATAAGAAAGCTTGTGGTTTTTTTCCTTTTATGCCAACATGTAATCATATGTATCAAATCTGTTTAATTTTATCACATACCATCACCAGTATACATTGTATGCCTGCATGCCTGTGTGGGTGCTGTTGCTTCAGTTGTGTCTGACTCTTTGAGATCCCACAGACTGTAGCCTGCCAGGCTCCTCTGTCCATGGGATTTTCCTGCCAAGAATACTGGAGTGGGTTTCCATGCCCTCCTCTAGGGGACCTTTCCAACCCAGGGATCTAACTCGCATCTCCTGCCTCCCCTGCATTGTAGGTGTACTCTTTACCACTGAGCCACTGGGGAAGCCCATATATTCTATGAGCACCTTATATTTCCTTATAACATTTTTCAAAAATTCAGTTAAATAATTGTATAATCAGGTATATAATGCCTATGATAGGCTCTAGAGGCAGTAATAAGGTCTGTACAATCATGTTCTCATTCCCAGTACCTGGCACATTAAAAGCTCAGTAAGTGTTGAATAAATAAATGACAACAAATTCAAACTCATTTTTATAGAATTTTATGCTGAAGTTGGCTAGAAATTTTAAAAACTAGCTCAGAGGAGAGATAACTTTGAGGAAGATGGGATATGTATTGCTAAGGGAAACATAGATAGCATGCCTTGTGAAGGCACAAGCACAGAGAGGGTCCAGAGACATGTAACTTGTTTTTATCAGGAAGTAAACAGAATTTTTATTTCTTTAAATATTCATTGCTTAATGAACACTTTATTCATTAAACGCTTTATTCATTGCTCATGAAGAAACATATACCTATACTACATATAGAAACCACACTTCTCTTTTTAAAAATTTTATAGGATATCTTAGATGAAGCCCAAGACTTCACCACATATAACCTGACAGCAATGGTGTGCTGAAACTGGCTTATATCAATTTGCCAGAACTAGTTGGGCATGTCTCTTCCTAACTCTGTATTCAGTGAAAACATTTCAATGATGTGAAAGCAGCCATGAAAAATGGAAAATGCTATAAATTGAGGCTATGGAGGCAACCAAGAGAAGAGGAGGAGGGAGGGTTATCAAAACACCGCTGCCTGGTACCTAGTGGGAACATAAAGATGGAACTTCCTTTTTTTAACTTGTTGACAACTGTCTATACCCAGATGTGATCTGATCAATTTATCTTAATAAGGCTGACTTCATTTTCTAGAAAGATCCACTTATGTAGTTTTGTAATTATATGTATAACAAGTATCCAATTCTAAGTAAAGAGAATAAAAAAATTATTGGGGCAATACAAAAGCATAGAGCTAAGATGATGGTGAAAGTGACGTTAGGGGGCATCTGTTTTCATCCTCTCATTTATATAGGATCATTAGAGCATTTTAGGAAGAAGGGAAACTGCACCCAAATCCTTTTGCTTTGAGATATAAAGTCATTAAATCATTTCTGAAGGAGTATGGTACCCTAAATGAAGACAAGCAGGAATGCACGGAGGCCTCCCACTTCCATTCTCTGTTGAAAGGAAACTCCATAGATGGGAGGAGAGTTTGGACCCTTTTCCAGACTCAACAGCAGCCACCAGATTACTGTGTGTGTGTGTGTGTGTGTGTGTGTGTGTGTGTGTGTGTATTGATGGTTTTAGGTCCATCAAGCGAATGATGCTAAACACCTTTCTGACAAAGTCACTTAGGTACTAGAGAGCCTACTCTGAGTGCGGAAAACTTGAAGTATACACTGAAGTCTCAAGGCTGATTTTGGTATGCACATATGTGGAGGAGGAAGTTGTGTAGCTGACTGGATTAACCTGTACAGATAAACCAGGAAGGATCAACAACTTTGGTGGACAGGCCTTGCTCCAAATAATAGTGAGTAGTCACAAACTCCAGTGCAACTTGCATCATCCCAACTCCCTGGATGCCAGCAGATTTCTACTTGGTAGTAGAAGATACTGAGACTAATAGGTTAAGTTTTCTAGAGTTAAACAGTTGTTGAGATCAACCATGAGGGAGATACCTAGTTTATAAGGTCCATATTTTATCTCTTTTTTCACTGCTATATTACTCGTACCTAGAGTAGTACCTTTGTTGTTGTTGTCTAGTTCCCAAGTCAGGTCCAACTCTTTTGTGACTCCATGGACTGTAGCCCACCAGACTCTTCTGTCCATGGGATTTCCCAGGCAAGAATACTGGAATGGGTTGCTGTTTCCTTCTCCAGGGGATCTTCCTGACACAGGGATCAAACCTGTGTCTCCTGTGGTGGCAGGCAGATTCTTTACCACTGAGCCAGCACTTAATAATAGGCATTAAGTAGAACTGGAGGAATGAATGAATTAGTGAATCTAAAGTCCCATTAATTCTCACTGAGGGTGGCAACTCCTTAGAGATATTAAGGACTGATTAAACCATTTAGTCTAAGTAACCCTATGGAACTTGGGAGGAGAAGCCCAGGAGAAATGCCAGACAGGTTGTACCTCTGAGCTATTATATTATCAATGCTAACCAAATATGACCTAATTTTATATCTCAAAATAATAAAGCCAGATATACCCTTTCCATAAAAAATTTATATTTGATGATATTTTGCCACATCTTTTCTACTTCAAATTTCTTTCTCAAGAAAGGTAAAGAATAATTTTTCATGGTTTTCAAGAATCATGAATCATTAATAGGACATTTTTTAAACCCTTCACTTACACAGAGGGCTTCCCTGATAGCTCTTGGTAAAGAATCCTCCTGCAATGCAGGAGACACCGGTTTGATTCCTGGGTCAGGAGAGCTTCTGGAGAAGGGATAAGCTACGCACTCCAGTATTCCTGGGCTTCCCTTGTGGCTCAGCTGGTAAAGAATCCATCTGCAATGCAGGAGACCTGGGTTGGGAAGATTGCCTGGAGAAGGGAAAGGCTACCCACTCCTGGAGAATTCTATGGACTGTATAGTCTATGGTGTCGCAAAAAGTCGGACACAACTGAGCGACTTTCACTCACTTATATAGAGCAAGCAGTCCTTTTCAAATACAAAACTAATGAACTTTTCTTGTCAGTCAGAGAACTGAAAACTTCAAAGTATTCGTTAACAAGAAATTTAAATTTTAAAGCATACTCTAGAAATTCATTTAAAGATCACAGAATTTAGAGCTGCAAAATTTAGAGAGCACCTGACTGATTCTCTCATTTTCATGAGAGAAATAAACAGATATAAATGTGAAATAAACAGAAGTCGAAGAATTTAACCCAACACTGCTAAAACTAAGCATTTCTAAGTAATTGTATCCAATAGGGAAATTTTAAAAACTTAAGTTTTTTTCCTCATGCAAAACCCTACTATTTCCATGTAACATAAAACAATGATACAGTTCATCTTTCATGTAACAGTCTTTCAAATACTCAGTTATTTAGCAGTTATGTTCTAAGTATTCCCTTAGCATTTTCCTCAACTAATATTTGTATAAGACGACCTCTACTTTGGAAACATTCCTCTTTGTCAGTGCCTGCTTTAGGCATATTCACTGCATGAAGGGCCGTATGATGCACATGGAACACTTTGGACACATCCATACAGACTCCTATAGCTCTCATAGGTGGGAATAACATTCCAAGAAGTGAATAACATTCCAAGAAGTGAATAACATTCCAAGAAGTGAATCATACAGAGATAGAATAAAGAAAAAAAAATCAAGGACATATATACAGAGAGTAACCAACAGTTGAAAGATAGATGAGAACAGACAAAGCTTTGATGAAATGGATGGAACCTCTCACATTATGTCAGTGGGAGGGTAAAACATAGATCAAAAATTTTAAACTCTATAACCTTTTGAGTCAGTGATCCTTCTGAGAATTACATAGGGAAGTCAAGTGCACAATATATATATATATATATATATATATAATAATAAATCATTGAAACTTTGTTTAAAAAGATAAATGAGAAATAAAATATCCATTGATAAGGGATTGGTTAATTAAAGCATGATATAATCATGCAATGAAATACAAAGTATGATTAAATGGGCAATATCAATATTAACATGGAATGATGCTGATTTTTTTAATAAAGAGAGTAGTTTAAAAGATTATGAATTATACTATAATTCACTTAAATGTAATTTAGCTATCTAAAGAGCCTCTTGATGAAAGTGAAAGAGGAGAGTGAAAAACTTGACTTAAAGCTCAACATTCAGAAAACTAAGATCATGGCATCTTGTCCCATCACTTCATGGCAAATAGATGGGGAAACAGTGGAAATAGTGGCTGACTTTATTTTTCTGGGCTCCAAAATCACTGCAGGTGGTGACTGCCGTCATGAAAATAAAAGACGCTTATTCCTTGGAAGGAAAGTTATGACCAACCTAGACAGCACATTAAAAAGCAGAGACATTACTTTATCAACAAAGGTCTGTCTAGTCAAGGCTATGGTTTTTCCAGTAGTCATGTATGGATGTGAGAGTTGAGCTATAAAGACAGCTGAGCACAGAAGAACTGATGCTTTTGAACTGTGGTGTTAGAGAAGGTTTTTTTTTTTTTAAGGTTTAGTTTATTTATTGACATTTAGTTGATTCATACAATTGTATTTGTTTCACATGGAGAGCATTTTTATAGGTGACTCCATTTGAAGTAACTATATAGTAATGGCCATGCTTATTTATTTTATTTATTTATTTAAACATTTTTTATAACAGAAGTATTTTTTTTTTTACAGTATTGTATTGGTTTTGCCATACATCAACATGAATCCACCATGGGTGTACACATGTTCCCCATTCTGAACCCCCTCCCACCTCCCTCCCTGTACAATCCCTCTGGGTCATCCCAGTGCACCAGCCCCAAGCATCCTGTATCCTGCATCGAACCTAGACTGGCAATTCATTTCTTATATGATACTATACATGTTTCAATGCCATTCTCCCAAATCATCCTACCCTCTCCCTCTCCCACAGAGTCCAAAAGACTGTTCTATACATCTGTGTCTCTTTTCCTGTCTTGCATACAGGGTTATCATTACCATCTTTCTAGATTCCATATATATGCGTTAGTATACTGTATTGGTGTTTTTCTTTCAGGCTTGCTTCACTCTGTATAATAGGCTCCAGTTTCATCCACCTCATTAGAACTGATTCAAATGTATTCTTTTTAATGGCTGAGCAATACTCCATTGTGTATATGTACCATAGCTTTCTTATCCATTCATCTGCTGATGGACATCTAAGTTGCTTCCATGTCCTGGCTATTATAAACAGTGCTGCAATGAACATCGGGGTACACACGTCTCTTTCAATTCTGGTTTCCTCGGTGTGTATGCCCAGCAGTGGGATTGCTGGATCATAAGGCAGTTCTATTTCCAGTTTTTTAAGGAATCTCCACACTGTCCATAGTGGCTATACTAGTTTGCATTCCCACAAACAGTGTAAGAGGGTTCCCTTTTCTCCACACCCTCTCCAGCATTTATTGCTTATAGACTTTTGGATAGCAGCCATTCTGACTGGTGTGAAATGATACCTCATTGTGATCTGGATTTGCATTTCTCTGATAATGAGTGATGTTGAGCATCTTTTCATGTGTTTGTTAGCCCTCTGTATGTCTTCTTTGGAGAAATGTTTATTTAGTTCTTTGGCCCATTTTTTGATTGGGTCATTTATTTTTCTGGAGTTGAGCTGTAGGAGTTGCTTGTGTATTTTTGAGATTAGTTGTTTGTCAGTTGCTTCATTTGCTATTATTTTCTCCCATTCTGAAGGCTGTCTTTTCACCTTGCTTAGAGTTTCCTTTGTTGTGCAGAAGCTTTTAATTTTAATTAGGTCCCATTTGTTTATTTTTGCTTTTATTTCCAATATTCTGGGAGGTGGGTTAGAGGATCCTGCTGTGATTTAAGTCGGAGAGTGTTTGGCCTATGTTCTCCTCTAGGAGTTTTATAGTTTCTGGTCTTACATTTAGATCTTTAATCCATTTAGAGTTTATTTTTGTGTATGGTGTTAGAAAGTGTTCAAGTTTCATTCTTTTATAAGTGGTTGACCAGTTTTCCTAGCACCACTTGTTAAAGAGATTGTCTTTAATCCATTGTATATTCTTGCCTCCTTTGTCAAAGATAAGGTGTCCATAGGTGCGTGGATTTATCTCTGGGCCTTCTATTTCGTTCCATTGATCTATATTTCTGTCTTTGTGCCAGTACCATACTGTCTTGATGACTGTGGCTTTGTAGTAGAGCCTGAAGGCAGGCAGGTTGATTCCTCCAGTTCCATTCTTCTTTCTCAAGGTTGCTGTGGCTATTCGAGGTTTTTTTGTATTTCCATACAAATTGTGAAATTATTTGTTCTAGCTCTGTGAAAAATACCGTTGGTAACTTGATAGGGATTGCATTGAATCTATAGATTGCTTTGGGTAGTATACTCATTTTCACTCTATTGATTCTTCCAATCCATGAACATGGTATATTTCTCCATCTATTAGTGTCCTCTTTGATTTCTTTCACCAGTGTTTTATAGTTTTCCATATATAGGTCTTTAGCTTCTTTAGGTAGATATATTCCTAAGTATTTTATTCTTTTCATTGCAATGGTGAATGGAATTGTTTCCTTAATTTCTCTTTCTTTTTTCTCATTATTAGTGTATAGGAATGCAAGGGATTTCTGTGTGTTGACTTTATATCCTGAAACTTTACTATATTCATTGATTAGCTCTAGTAATTTTCTGGTGGAGTCTTTAGGGTTTTCTATGCAGATCATGTCATCTGCAAACAGTGAGAGTTTTACTTCTTCTTTTCCAATTTGGATTCCTTTTATTTCTTTTTTGGCTCTGATTGCTGTGGCCAAAACTTCCAAAACTATGTTGAATAGTAATGGTGAAAGTGGGCACCCTTGTCTTGTTCCTGACTTTAGGGGAAATGCTTTCAATTTTTCACCATTGAGGATAATGTTTGCTGTGGGTTTGTCATATATAGCTTTTATTATGTTGAGGTATGTTCCTTCTATTCCTGCTTTCTGGAGAGTTTTTATCATAAATGGATGTTGAATTTTGTCAAAGGCTTTCTCTGCATCTATTGAGATAATCATATGGCTTTTATTTTTCAATTTGTCAATGTGATGTATTACATTGATTGATTTGCGGATATTGAAGAATCCTTGCATCCCTGGGATAAAGCCCACTTGGTCATGGTGTATGATCTTTTTAATGTGTTGTTGGATTCTGATTGCTAGAATTTTGTTAAGGATTTTTGCATCTATGTTCATCAGTGATATTGGCCTGTAGTTTTCTTTTTTTGTGGCATTTTTGTCAGGTTTTGGTATTAGGGTGATGGTGGCCTCATAGAATGAGGTTGGAAGTTTACCTTTGGAGAAGACTCTTGAGAGTCCCTTGGACTACAAGGAGATCCAACCAGTCCATCCTAAAGGAAATCAGTCCTGGGTGTTTATTGGAAGGACTGATGTTGAAACTGAAACTCCAACACTTCGGCCACCTGATGTGAAGAGCTGACTCATTGGAAAAGACCCTGATGCTGGGAAAGATTGAGGGCAGGAGGAGAAGGGGATGACAGAGGATGAGATGGTTGGATGGCATCATCAACTCAATGGACATGGGTTTGGGTGGACTCCAGGAGCTGGTGATAGACAGGTAGGCCTGGCATACTGCGGTTCATGGGGTTGCAAAGAGTCGGACATGACTGAGCAACTGAACTAAACTGATGACTGTTTATGTACATAATTAAATTGTATTCTGTTTATAATATTAATTCTGTTCAAAAATAATAATTTCTACTTCTAAGTGGTGAGTTTGGGGGGTTATTGTTTTGTTTTGTTTGCCTTCTTTATACTTTTTTATATTTCTTGGATTTTCCTAACTCAAGTAATTTTTTGTTTTAAAATATTGTTTTAATAACTTTTAAAACAATAAAAACTATTTTAATTTTGGGAATAAACATAGAAATCTCAAGTAGACTAAGAGAGACCAGTGGATAAAACAGAAAAAATACTAAGGAAGACTTCTCTGAGAAGCCACAGGAAGGGAGATGAGAAAAGAGAAGGAATATCTAAAAACAAAGGTATAGTCAAAAGTTTTACAAGCAACTGAGATTTCAAAAGGACATGTAGTTGGCAATTAAGAACACCTTTTTAATAGACAGAATGCATATTAATAAACCTTAACAGAAAATCAAAGTGAGATAGCATGAGAGAAGCAATCATTATTTCAACTTAGCAAACATGACTTTCATGTTCATGATCAGTACTACCATCATTTGCATTAGAGTATCAAAAAATGCTTTCCCATTATATTGTCATCCTATTAAATAATAGCAATTTATTATTATAAGAAAAAATTGAGTTATGCAGAGGAAAAAATAGGTATAATTCTAAATAATTTAGCTAGATATTATAAATCCTTTTGGTAATAAGACTGTAATATGTTATTCATAAATGCTCCAAAGGTAATTTAGAAGCAGGTTTGAAAAGTCAAAAGGAATATTAATAGTTAAGGACATTATGTATAATCTTAAAGTTATTATATATAATATACAATGTATAATACATAATGAAATATTACTCAGCCTTAAAAAGGAATGAAATTTTGCCATTTGTAGCAACGTGGATTCATGAACCTAGAAAGCATTATGCTTAGTGAAAGAAGTCAGAGAAAGACAATACTCTATGTTATCACTTATATGTGGAATCTAAAAAGTAAGATGAATGTACATAACAAAACAGAACAGATTCACAGATACAGAGGATAAAGCAGTTGTCACCATCAGGGAGAGGGAAGGGGGAGCAGCAAGCTAGGGGTAGAGGATTAAGAGATAAAAACTGCTATGTATAAAGTAGATAAACAACAAGGCTATATTGTACAGCACAGGAAATTATAGCATCCATTTTGTAATAATATTAAATGGAATATAATCTATAAAAATATTGACTAACTGGCTATAATCTGAAGTAAATACAATATTGTAAATCAACTAAACTTCAATAAAAATGATATTCATAATATTCCTGCTGCAGAGACAAGATAAAAGCTAAATTTATCAGCAGAAAATCAAATTTTTATTTTTTTTTAATCATGCTTTCATTTGTTTTGATTTTGTGTATTATCTTCCCAACTGAAGCTCTCAGTTGGGATATAGATGATAGAGGAGTAGAGAGAGAAAGAAACGATACTTAGTTATTTTCATTATGCTTTCAGCAGTCCTGACAAACTAAGGGTAATAGGGATGACTAGGTAGGTTAGGAAAGAGAAATGATAGAATGGGGTATTGTCATCAGAAGAAAATATAAAAGAAGATTCCAAAAAGCAACCTCAGAATACCAGTACACAAAATGGAATTAATTCTATTAAAGTTCTAGTGATACTATTAATAGCACTGATAAAAGTATCAGTTCAGTTCAGTCCCTCAGTCGTGTCTGTCTCTTTGCACCCCATGGACTGCAGCACGCCAGGTTTCCCTGTCCATCACCAATTCCCACAGTTTGCTCAAACTCATGTCCACCGAGTAGGTGATGCCATCCAACCATCTCATCCTCTGTCGTCCCCTTCTCCTCCTACCCTCAATCCCTCCCAGCATCAGGGTCTTTTCCAATTCTTTGCATCAGGTGTCCAAAGTATTGGAGTTTCAGCTTCAGCATCAGTCCTTCCAAAGAACACCCAGGGCTGATCTCCTTTAGAATGGACTGGTTGGATCTCTTTGCAGTTCAAGGAACTCTCAAGAGTCTTCTCTAACACCACAGTTCAAAAGCATCAATTATTTGGCATTCAGCTTTCTTTATAGTCCAACTCTAGCATCTATACATGACTACTGCAAAAACCATAGCTTTGACTAGACGGACCTTTGTTGGTAAAGTAATTTAATATGCTGTCTAGGTTTGTCATAGCTTTCGTTTTTTCTTTTTTTTTAATTAATTTATTTTAATCAGAGGCTAATTACTGTACAATATTGTAGTGGTTTTGTCATACATTTGTCATACATGTCATACATGGCTGACATGAATCAGCCATGGGTGTACATGTGTTCCCCATCCTGAACCCCCCTCCCACCTCCCTCCCCATCCCATCCTTCAGAGTCATCCCAGTGTACCAGCGCTGAGCACCCTGTCTCATGCATCAAACCTGAACTGGTGATCTGTTTCATACATGATAATATACATGTTTCAGTGTGTCATAGCTGTTCCTCCAAGGAACAAGTGTCTTTTAATTTCATAGCTGCAGTCACCATCTGCAGTGATTTTGGAGCCCAAGAAAATAAGGTATAAAATAAAAGTATAAATGTGTATAAAATTATAAAATGTGTGATAAAAGTATGCTGCTGCTGCTGCTGCTGCCAAGTCGCTTCAGTCGTGTCCGACTCTGTGCGACCCCATAGATGGCAGCCCACCAGGCTCCCCCGTCCCTGGGATTCTCCAGGCAAGAACACTGGAGTGGGTTGCCATTTCCTTCTCCAATGCATGAAAGTGAAAAGTGAAAGTGAAGTCGCTCAGTCGATTCCGACTCTTAGCGACCCCATGGACTGCAGCCTACCAGGCTCCTCTGTCCATGGGATTTTCCAGGCAAGAGTACTGGAGTGGGTTGCCATTGCCTTCTCCGGTGATAAAAGTATAGATGTCTATAATACAGAATGGGGTTTCCAAGTGGCGCTAGTGGTAAAGAACCCACCTGCCAATCCAGGAGACGTAAGAGATATGGGTTCAATCTCTGAGTCGGAAGAGCCCCTGGAGGAGGGCATGGCAACCCACTTCAGTATTCTTGCCTGGAGAATCTCATGGACAAAGGAGCCTGGCAGGCTAAAGTTCACAGGGTCACAAAGAGTTGGACATGACTAAAGTTACTTGGGAAAGGAAAACGACAAGGTTCTATATTGTCACTCTATTTAAGTTACATGCAGAGTACGTCATGCAAAATGCCAGGCTGGACCCATTGGCAGGCTCCAGTGGATCACAAGCTGGGCTCAAGATTGCTGGGAGAATATCAACAACCTCAGGTATGCAGATGATACCCCTCTAATGGCAGAAAGTAAAAAGGAACTAAAGAGCCTCTTGATGAGAGTGAAAGAGGAGAGTGAAAAAACTGGCTTAAAATTCAACATTCAAAAACTGAAGATCATGGCATCAGGTCCCATCGCTTCATGGCAAATGGATGGGGAAAAAGTGGAAGCAATGACCGATTTTATTTTCTTGGGCTCCTAAATCACTGCAGATGGCTACTGCAGCCATGAAATTAAAAGATAGATACCTAGACAGCATATTAAAAATCAAAGACATCACTTTGCTGACAAAGGTCTGTATAGTCAAAGGTATGGTTTTTCCAGTAGTCGTATACCTATGTGAAAGATGGACTAAAGAAAGCTGAGTGCTGAAGAACTGATGCTTTCAAAATGTGGTGCTGGAGAAGACTCTTGAGAGTCCCTTGGACTGCAAAAAGATCAAACCAGTCAATCCTAAAGGAAATCAACCCTGAATATTCATTGGAAGGATAGATGGTGAAGTTGAAGCTCCAGTACTTTGGCCACCTGAAGCAAATAGCCGGCTCATTGGAAAAGACCCCGATGCTGGGAAAGATTGAGGGCAAAAGGAGAAGAGGGCAGTAAGAGGATGAGATGGTTAGATAGCATCACAGAGCCAGTGGACATAAATCTGGACAAACTCCAGGAGATAGTAAAGCACAGGGAATTCTGGAGTGCTGGGGTCATAAAGAGTCATACACAACTTAGCAACTGAACAACAACAAAAAAATCCAGAAATTTAAGAACATCATCTCTTTCAATTACTATTTAACATTTACTATCATCATTATTTATTGCAATTGCTATTTTAAATGTAAACATTTATGTGCAAGGTGGCCACTGTAATTTTTCCCAAGGAAGTTTACAGCTCAAGTGCCCTTTTGATAGCACCAGTATGTAAACCACCTTGGAAAATAAAGAGCATAAAGCAGAAGTTTTGCTCACTGCTTGTATACCATTAGCACGCAATTAATATTGGTGAATGATGATGACTTCACAAGGGAAGTCCAAATTGATTGGTAGCCCACCTGTGCTTCAATTGTGAGGGGATAACCTGTGGAGGTTCTGATCACATGCAGCTAAGGAGTTTTAAAGTAGGATAGCTCTAGAGGGAAGCTAGTAGAAATAGAGATTGAAGAATTTAATCAAGAAGTAGACTAAATTGATTCCTTCACAATGTCACTTTCAGAATACTACTCCCATACTATTAAACTTTATAACAAAATAATCAACTCATTTAAGTCTCAGATGTCTGGAAAACTCAAAAGTATAGTGTTAATATAAACATATTAAGAAGCTTTAATCATTTGTGGTTTGTCTTCAAAGTATTAAATATTTTTGAAGAAAAATATAGAAGGATTAAAGGAATAAATTCTTTGCTGCAAAATACCCTATTTTAATATTTATAGGATTATATTTAAGGTAATGAAAAGGGATTTCTTTTCATCTATTGTATCACTAAAATAGCAAATGACTGAAAATTTTACATATACACACACAAATATACAGTTCTCCTTATTCACAAAGGATATGTCTTAGGTCACATTACATAGCAAATACTTCAAATCTGTACTGTGCCTTTGATAAGTAGAGAATAGGTAGTAAATAGAGACAGATTTATAAGGAATAATGAGGGAGATTAAGAATATATGCTCTTATTCTAAAATCAGCTGCCTAAAAACTGACATTGTAAACTAGGGATGGAAAAAATACAACAAGGACTCCTAAATTATTAAACCACAAATTTGCTGGATTTCTTAGTCACATATACACATTAGAATATTTGTTACTATTACTATCCTCATGCAAGGACATACTTGCAAATGATATGACTATTTGCAAATGATCTAATAAGCCATGACCAAATTTAGAAAAATAGATCTTTAAAATTTACAATATACTCCAAAAACAGACTATAAATAACTATCAAGCTACCACTCCAAACAGAAAAAATATCACAAATAAATTTATATATCAAAATAAAGATGTGGGTCACACACAAAATTCATGTGGAACAATTAGTATGAAGAAATATGGAACATGATGTATAGCTCACCTGGGAGTTAATTTTAGGAATAAAAGTAATTCCATTATTAGACTGTTTAAAAACAAACATTCTCTTATTTAGTTTTTATTTTTAGGATACCCAGGAGAAAAATAAAACAATTCATTGTGAAATGTACATAGGTAGCCAAGATATTCAATTAGGAAATAAAATTTACTACTGGCTATTTTTTTTTTCTGGTATCTTCACTTTTAGACTATCTGCCCAATTCCCATCCTCAAATATCTAAAGTGTGTGGCAGGCAGAATGTACAATTTTAAATGGACCTATGTAGTTAATTTACTCCACTAATTATTACCAATGGACCAAATACCAGTTAGAATTTCTCCATCAAGTGACATAGAACCTGTATCACAATATTAAATTGCACAAAAGCTAGCAACCAAAAATAGCAGGAAAAATGATTCTTTCTTTTTCAAATAAAAGACATTTGAAAACTAAACAATAAGATTATTCATTCTGTGGTACAGCAGAGACAAGAATTTAAAATAAGAGAACATGAGGTTATATTAAAAATTGTCTCCAAAGGGATAGAGCTCTTCCTTTTGTGTAAATGAATCGGTCTAATGGGAATTTACTAGTTTTAAATTTTTCAAATTTTTGCAAAATTATTTGGAAAGCTATTGAAATGCAGGTACTATAAAATTCTTTATTGCTTCATTGGATAATCTCAACTTTTTAAAAATAGTTATGACTGAGTAAATATGCCCCAGTCTTCCAGTTAATACACATGTTGCCCCATTCAGTCACCTAAAAAACAAGTCTCCACATTATGTTTATATAGGTTTTAAAAGCCCAGATCCTTGAGTGTCTGAATCCCTGCTATTACACTTGCTAGTCAGGGCCTCGGCAGCCCAGTCCTTTGGGCTTTGGTTTCTTTATCCATAAAATTGAGATGATAATAGCACTTACCACACTGAGTAACTTTAAAAAATTAATTCATTCTTCATTATTTGACTTACCTTATGCAAATATTTAAACTTCATTTCCAGTCACTCCTTAACCTGCATGTACACAATTCCAGTGTGTTAGCCACACCATATTTGCCATTCCCAGCATATGATAAATCCTTCCTTCTTTGTCCTCAGAACTCTCATTCATCCTTTTAAGCCCATCTCAATCTCTCTGAAGGCAACTTTTGTTTCTCTTACCAGAATTCATTTTTGCCTTCCGATGACAATTTTTAGAGATTAAAAAAATCAGAAAGAAAAATATATAAGCCTAATTTTTTGATTTTTCTCTATTTTTTTAAATTATTTTTTACTTTCGTTGAAAAATATTAAAATCATAGGATCAGCAATTATCTTCTGTTTTTTAGTGAAAAATACTTCTGACATTACAATAATTATGGTCAGAAAAGCATTTTAGTTATCTTAAGAGCACAGGAATGCATTAGGTGAAATGAAGGAAGTGGGAAGGTATTATCATTGATAAAATTATGTTGCATGACAGCTTTGCACTACATATTTTACTTATATTTTCTCTGGACTTTGGGTCCACAATATTTTGAATGGTACTAAAAGAAGTAAACTAGTAAGCCTAATTTTTTGTCTAAAATAAAGTGAGCAAAAGAATATCAAGGTATAGGAATAATTTATTAAATCCATGACTTAAAAGTATTTTGCTCTCTGCTAAAAGCTACATAAAATAAACAAAATGTCTTTTTAATTTAATTTGTAGGCCAAGATTTAAATATTAGCTTAACTTTTCCATTAAAGTTTAAAATTTATGAATTCCTGAATATCTAATTAAGATGTAACTAGTTTTATTTATCTTGGTACAGTGCATAATCAGAACCTCCTGTATTTACATGTTAAATGTTTGAAAGGTAATTAAATATTTGATGAGTGTTGACTATGCATCTAATTATATTACATAAACTTGACTTCTTACATGTTTAGTGACATATTATTGAATTACATATAAATGAGATTCAATGCAACACATTTTTTAGTATCTATTGAGTATAAGAAAAAGTGCTGGATAGATACCATGATATAATGCAAATAACAGGTAAAACAAAGATTTGTTTCTGGACAAGCTTGTAATCAAATAAGAATGATAAGAAATATATACGTAATAATAATATATGAAATGATGTACATTCAGAAAGAGTTATCTGAAGGAGGAAGATAATTATTCTGCCAGGAGGGATCAAGCAAACACTAATGGATGGGTAGGATGAAAATTCTATTCTTTGTGGAGAAGATGAGAAGGCACCAATTTGGTATTGTTGTTTAGTCATGAAGTCAGGTCTGACTCTTTGCAGCTCCACAGACTGTAGCCCGCCAGGCTTCTCTGTCCATGGGATTTCTGTTCAGGCAAGAATACTGAAGTGGGTTGCCACTTCCCTCTCCAGGGGCTCTTCCCAACCCAGGATCTAATCTGCACCTCCAGCATTGCAGGTGGATTCTTTACCACTGAGCCACCTGGGAAGTTCCCAATTTGTGTGCTTAGTTGCTGAGTCGTGTACGACTCTTTGCAACCCTGTGGACTGTGGCCCACCAGGCTCCTCTATCCACGGGGATTTTCCAGGCAAGAATACTGGAGTGGGTTTCCATGCCCTCCTCCAGGGGATATTCCCAACCCAGGGATCAAACCCAGGTCTCCTGCATTACAGGTGGATTCTTTACCACTGAGCCACCTGGGAAGCCCCCAATTTAGTATGGAACAACTAAAAGGTTTTGAACACAAAGTTTCTAATAATATTCTTAAGGTTTTACTGCCTCCTATATGTTTTCAAGATGTAGAAAATAGCGGGTATTATTTTAGAAATATGTGCTAAAAACACAGAAAACAAATTGTATCTCACTCACTAAAGAATTTATTTATATATATCAATGATTTTGGGTAAAGTTTAACCTGTGAGGAGGGATGCAAGCTGTAACAAGTATAAGGTTAGGCAACAAAGGAATATGAAGGATAAAAGGGCAAGCATTCTATGCCATATACAGAAACTAACTCAAAATGAATCAAAGACCTAAAGGTAAGACCCAAAACTATAAATTAGAAGTAAACATAGGAAAAAGCTTTATGACATTGGACTTGGCAAGTATTTCCTGAAAATAACACCAAAAACATAGGCAACAAAAGCAAAACTAGACAAATTGGACTACATCAAAACATTAAAATTTTATGTGTACCAAAGGACACAGTCAACAGAGCTAAGGGGCAATCTACTGGACAGGAGAAAATATTTACAAATCATGTATCAACAACAACATTAAAAATACAAATAATGCACGAAAGACTTGAATAGACACTTCTCCAAAGATGACACACAAATGTCCAACAAGCATGTGAGAAGATGTTTCATACCACTAATTATTAGGAAAATGCAAATGAAAACCACAATGAGAAATCACCTCACATCCATTAGGATGGCTACTATCAAGAAAACTTGGAAAACTGCAAGTATTAGTGAGGAGGTTAAAAAAAATGGAACCCTTGTACAGTTTGGTGGGAATGTAAAATGGTGCATAAACTATGAAAAACAATATGACAATTCCTCTACAAATTAAAAACAACAACCCTTGTTGTTATTGTTCAGTCTCTAAATTGTATATGACTCTTTGCAACCCCACGGACCACAGTACACCAGGCTTCTCTGTCCTCCACTATCTCCAGAGTTCGCTCAGATTCATGTCCATTGAGTTCGTGATACTATCTAACCATCTCATTCTCTGCCACCCACTTCTCCTTTTGCCTTCAATCTTTCACAGCATCAAGATCTTTTCCAATAAGTCAGCTCTTTGCATCAGGTAGCCAAAGTATCAGAGTTTTTCCAATGGATATTCAGGATATTCCAAAGGATATTTTTCCAATGGATATTCCTTTAGGATTGACCCTAGGATCCAGCAAGTCCATGTAGGGGTATATACTCAAAAGAATTGAAAGCAGGGTCCCAAAGAAATATCTGCATATTCATGCTTATAACAGCACTACTCACAACAGCAAAGAGATGAAAGCAATTATGTCCATTAATAGATGAATGGATAAATAGAATGTAGTATATACGTACAATGGATATTACTCAGTCTTCATAAGGAAAGTAAGTCTAACACATGCTACAACATGGATAAACCTTCAAGACATTATGCTAAGTGAAATAAATCAGTCAAAAAAGACAAATACTGCATGATTTCACTTACATGATGTGTACAGGGTAGCCAAATTCATGGAAACAGAAGGTAGAATGGTGGTTGCCAGGGGAGAAGGAAACGGGGAGTCGTTGCTTTACAGAATTTCAGTTTTGAGGATGAAAAAGTTCTGGAGATGGCTTATACAACATTGTGACTAGGTTTAACAACACTGAACTGTACACTTAGAATTGGTTATGATGATAAATTTTATGTTATGCTTTTTTACCACAAAGAACTTCTATTTCATATCAAATAAGTATCTATTGGTATATTTTATCCATGTTACTAAAGAAGCTCTTCAAAAGTGGTGCTCCTGTCTTTTCCTTTAACTACACAAAAGGAGAAACTACCACACTACCTCCATTACCCTCAGAAATGCCACCTTTCTGTCTGGGGCTCTCACCTTGCCCATGTTATAATATATAATGCGACCAGTTGATTTTTTCTGAACCATGATGGCTACTTCATTGCCCCTGCACTACTTTCTGATGCAGGGTAATCAACTTGGGAATCACTAACAGATTTGTTTATTCTTTGCATGCATCACAACAGAATCCTCTACAGCATCCTCAAATGCTGGAATATTTATCTACTCACTATGATCTGGGAGCAAAACAAATACTTATAAAACCAACATAAATAAGGTTTTCCTCATTTTTTAAAATTCTATAATATAATATTATGCTTGCATTCTGTGATGTTATTTTCAATCACCAGTGACTCGGTCACAATTATTCACTTCTGGGATTAAAATTCCCACTATAGACATCAGCAAATGAAACAAATATGATTTATCCAATTGTGTTTTTTCAATCAGAAATCTCTTTTAAAGCATTGAGCACTGTTATGTGCATTTCCTAATCATTTCCAGTAAAAGGAAATGTATGTAATATATGTTAACACAATAATTAAAATGACCTTATAAAATGACCTTATTTTAGCATTATGTATTTTCCATTCAAAGGGACCATTTACCATTTTACATTAGCTATTTATAAATTTCCTTCTCCAGGGGATCCTTCCCGACCCAGGGATCGAACCCAGGTCTCCCACATTGCAGGCAGACACTTTACTGTCAGGGCTACCAAGGAAGCCCCATTTATAAATTACTAACTGTTAACTTGCATTTATCTGTGTGTGGATTATCAATCATAATCTTTAAACCCAAGATGATTTTTCCCTGGAATAGAGTATATTCGTACACTAAATTCTTGTTTTGTTAGGTTTTCTTGTGTGAGTTAGTGAACATAAGCATAGTTTAAGTCATGGTACAACTTAAGTAGGACAGTAAATACACTGCTGAGAAAAAAGCAATAGCATTTCAAATCTAAAGAAAAATTACCTTTATATTACTCATTACTGGGTTAGATTTTTCAAGTTTCTGCTTATTTTAGTTTATATAATAAACATGGATAGCACGCAAATTACTGAGCCCACCCAGTAAGTATAAATTTTCTAGACCTCGGGGGTTTTCTGTGAATCAAGCGAAGTGTCAGGCATAGAGTAGGTATAGTTTGAAAGTTGTCTCTAGATAGTATATTACCTCTCCTCTTACTTAATTGTTGTAGCTAAAGGTAAGACACAAGAATAATTAATTTAATTGTAATTTAAGTGGCTACATTACAATTCTTAAGGGGAATAAACACTTTAGACTGCAGTAGATTATTAGGAGCTATCTCCAATTCATTTTACTTCAGATAATTTGGGTATCACTTTTCAACAAAGAAATGAAAAATACTATATACCTTGTATCCCACTAGTAATAATCATTGTCTGTTTCACCCCCTTCATTGGCTCAGCCTAAAACTATACACTTTACTACAAGGTCAAAGCTAAAATACAGGTCTCTTGATTTTCCGTCTAGCCCTCTGTTTGCTAAACACCCAGCTGCTTGATAAACGGAAGGCCAAGGAATTTTGAGTGCTATTAATTCCAAGATTTGAAAGTCTGCATTTGAAAGTCTGTAGAAATTGCACCATAGTAACCTATTTTCTTCCCTAATTTTCTCATTAAATTTTCTTAATATAAAAAATATCAACTAATGGTGTGCACACATTAATTGTGGTATAATAATAATTGCCAAAGAATGCTTAAACAACCACACAATTGCACTCATCTCACACGCTAGCAAAGTAATGCTCAAAATTCTCCAAGCGAGGCTTCAAAGTACGTGAACCATGAACTTCCAGATATTCAAGCTGGATTTAGAAAAGGCAGAGGAACCAGAGATCAAATTGCCAACATCCGCTGGATCATCGAAAAAGCGAAAGAGTTCCAGAAAAACATCTATTTCTGTTTTATTGACTATGCCAAAGCCTTTGACTGTGTGGACCGCAATAAACTGTGGAGAATTCTGAAAGAGATGGGAATACAGGACCACCTGACCTGCCTCTTGAGAAATCTGTATGCAGGTCAGGAAGCAACAGTTAGAACTAGACATGGAACAACAGACTGGTTCCAAATCAGGAAAGGAGTACATCAAGGCTGTATATTGTCACCCTGCTTATTTAACTTATATGCAGAGTACATCATGAGAAACATTGGGCTGGATGAAGCACAAGCTAGAATCAAGACTGCTGGGAGAAATATCAATAAGTTCAGATATGCAGATGACACCACCCTTATGGTAGAAAGTGAAGAAGAACTAAAGAGCCTCTTGATGAAAGTGAAAGAGGAGAGTGGAAAAGTTGGCTTAAAACTCAACATTCAGAAAACTAAGATCATGGCATCTGGTCCCATCACTTCATGGCAAATAGGTGGGAAACAGTAGAAACAATGACAGACTATTTTGGGGGGCTCCAAAATCACTGCAGATGGTGACTGCAACCATGAAATTAAAAGACGTTTGCTCCTTGGAAGAAAATCTATGACCAACCTAGACAGAATATTAAAAAGCAGAGACATTACTTTGCCAACAAAGGTCGGTCTAGTCAAGGCTATAGTTTTTCCAGTAGTCATGTATGGATGTGAGAGTTGGACTATAAAGAAAGCTGAGCGCCGAAGAATTGATGCTTTTGAACTGTGGTGTTGGAAAAGACTCTTGAGAGTCCCTTAGATGGCAAGGAGATACAACCAGTCCATACTAAAGGAAATCAACCCTGAATATTCACTGGAAGGACTGATGTTGAATCTGAAACTCCGATACTTTGGCCACCTGATGCAAAGAACTGACTCAATGGAAAAGACCCTGATGCTGGGAAAGATTGAAGGCAGGAGGAGAAGGGGACGACAGAGGATGAGATGGCTGGATGGCATCACCAACTCAATGGATATGAGTTTGAGTAAGCTCTGGGAGTTGGTGATGGACAGGGAAGCCTGGAGTGCTGCAGTCCCTGGGGTCTCAAACAGTCAGACATGACTGAGCGACTGAACTGAAATGAAAAATTGCCAACACTTATGTAACTCCTGCACTGGGTACTATTCTAAGTATTTTCCCCTTATTTCTCACAAGAACTTTAGGAAACACATTCCATTGTTATCTTTATTTTAACAACAGAGAAAAAAACTGAGAAAGTGAAAGTGAAGTCTCTCAGTCATTTCCGACTCTTTGCCAGGCTCCTCCCTCCATTAAATTTTCCAGGCTAGGTCCTGGAGTGGGTTGCCCTTTCCTTCTCCAGGGGCTCTTCCTGATTCAGGGATTGAACTCGGGTTTCCTGCATTGCAGGTAGATGCTTTACCATCTGAGCCACTAGAGGAGCCACACAGAAGCTAACTAATTAACTAGCTAAAGGTTCTGTACCATATAAGGGACAGAGCTGATATTTAAACCCAGGATATTCTAGTTCAGAATCTCCCTGCTGAATTATCTAGTCACACAAATGATGCCTTGAGCCCTCTCTCACAGATATCGCAATAAAACTAGAACACCAATTGTCCTTAACTCCCAGTGACAGTCTACTCTGACAACACAGACTGAGTGAGATGCCTCTCCTGTCCTCCTCTGTCACATAGCCCCCACCCAAGATGCTAGTCTGTCATAAATTTTTTTCTTTTCATTTCCCAATTAATTTTAACTCCTTGAAGCAAGGGTTACTGAAAGACTGGCACACAATACAGTATAGGAATACAGGAGAGGTTCAGTAAAGGTCTGTTGAATGAATTAAGGCTCTCATTGTTTGCAGGACTGCCTCCTGGCTCTCCAGACTACACCAAAACAGTCATATCCAGGTCCCACCACCACCACTACTCTGATTCCAACTTTTGCAGTTCTCCACATTACTAAAACTTCACATCTCTTTGAAATACCAATAGGTATCCCCTTCCCCCCAAAAGTCTTACCTTCTAAATCTTCTTTCTCAAAGTGTGTTTTGAGAATAGAACGAGTTCCACCTCTATCCACAACTGCTTCTTCATCATTTCTCTGGAAGAGAGAGAAAGAAGACTAAATGATAGTACTATATAGTCTCTTAATTTCAGAAAATAAATTTTAATGTGACCTGATAATTTAGAGGTCTAATTTAGTAACATAAACCTACTTGCACATGACTATTCTGTTTGATTATCAAGTGTTAGTTTACAAAAGAAAAGACTAAGATTAATTTGACCACACTTTCAGAGAAGGAATGTCACTTGATTTTCCATGAAACTGAGGGCAGTCAAACATTCTAGTTGGCATCATTTGTTAGTGAGATGAAAAACAGAAAACAAAGAGTTATCCTGTCAATTTAGTAACATCCATTTTTATCTCTGATAAAGAATTCTTGCTAACAAGATGACACTTTGAACTGTACAAAAGCAATGTGAAAATCATTAATATTAACGCCACTAGTGCTATGGTAGGGACAAATAATTCCATTGCAGTTATAAACATGGTTGAGGAGAACTAACCTCTTGAAAGCAATTAGCAGCAATTACTAAATGAAGTACAACTCTAGTGACTTTGCTTCAGTATAAGGCATTTTATTCAAACTGAACTGTAAATTACAATCATATGCATTAAACCTTCATTCAGTTTCTCTAAATTTTTTTACCTATTTAGAAGAACTGGACATAGGCTCTGTATTTTGAACACTATACACATACTCAAAACAGTAGACTCAGTGATTAGGTATTCAGTAAAATAATGGGGGAGGTGTGAGTATATTGCAGTTTGACCATGTAGGAATGGACAAAATACTGAATGAAGAGAAATACAAATTATTTACAACTTGTATCTGATGGTGAACATCTATGTAAAAACTGCCTTAAAAGTGAACACTGGGCACAAAAGGAGAAATGAAAGGTAGAATAAATTTGAATGAATGTTTCAAGATCTATGTCTAAGCTTATTCCAGTTTATAACTATTAGAAAAGTAAAATATTTTTGTTTCTTCTTTGAAAGTCTTTTAACTCCTGATCATAATCTTAATAAAGATTTGTCCTCCATGTTCAGCAAATCAGTACTTTCAGCTGTAGGATTATAAACATGGGAAAAGTGAAAGTGTTAGTCACTCAGTCATGTCTGACTCTGCGACCCCTTGGACTATAGCCCACCAGGCTCCTCTGTCCATAGGATTCTCCAGGCAAGAATACTGGTGGGTTGCCATTCTCTTCTCCAGGGGATCTTCCTGACCCAGGGACTGAACCCAGGTCTCCTGCATTGCACACAGATTCTTTACCATCTGAACCACCAGGGAAACCCAAAT
Source organism: Bos indicus x Bos taurus (assembly GCF_003369695.1). Taxonomy (NCBI): domain Eukaryota; kingdom Metazoa; phylum Chordata; class Mammalia; order Artiodactyla; family Bovidae; genus Bos; species Bos indicus x Bos taurus. Next base: position 34,557,867 of record NC_040077.1, read on the forward strand.
TATAGACATATTTCAATCTAAAAAGATCAGCTCTCATATGCTTCAAACGCAGCAAAATATGTAGCAGAAGGACATGCTTTATACCCTGTTGTCTTTCTGACAACTTGTGCTGACACAAGGCAGGGTAAAGTCTTTGAAATTAGAATTAAAGAAACTTACAATATAATGAGAGAAAAAATTAAAATGAAGATAGATTTCAGAACCCATTGCTCTTCTGTTTGGCAAGGTTTAAGAAAATCTGTTGGTTTAAGCAATAACAGCAATAGCCAAAGTCGAGACATATCATTTTCCTGAACCAAATAAATGCAAGCTTCAGCCTATTTTGAATCTGCTCTTGATACATTTACAAATGAAATTTATCCTCTGTGCAAGACATTTTCAAATATATGTCACATTGGAATACAACTCTGCCCTCTGGGGTATTGTTAGGAAGAATGCCAAAAGCTAAGTCATGCATCCTTGTTCAAAGGTCAGAAAGAGCACTGTTCCACTATAACTCAAAATGGCAGTCTCTGAAAACAACTGCCAAATGGAAAGCTTTATATAGAATATATGAAGATGTTTTTCCCCGTACATAAATATTTGATTTTGATTTCAAAGATCTGAAGCAATTCTCAACTTATACAAAATGTTTTTTCCCCTTATTTATATAAAGCATGTATACTCTCTGTATACAAAATTTAATTCTCTTGAATAGCTAATGTTAAGATACTGAGATAAAATAAAATTCTGCATCAGAAGTAGAAGTAGAATCTAAATAGGAAATAGCTGATTGATTAAATACTATGCACGTTACAAACAGAAGTGACCTAATTTTAATTTTTCTTTAAAAGAGAAAGAACTAGAAGCTAGAATATGAATATAGCTCAATGTAAGTGACTCATTTTGTAGTTTCACATTATCTTCTTTATTTTTTTAATTTAAATTTATTTATTTTAATTACAGGCTAATTACTTTACAATATTGTATTGGTTTATACTCCCTAGTTGTTCCATATTTGCAGCTAAAAATTCCGAAGATATAGATTAATGCTAATACATATACTGAAATTCCTCAACTTTGGCTAGAGCTCAAAAGATTGCTTTGATATTATTCAAGACTTTTAGCAGAGTAGTCCCCTTCCCCCATATGACCAGGAGCAGGTAAACATGAGGTGTGATATAGGGAAATGCAGAGCAACATATGGCCCTGGGTCCAGTCTATGTGCTAATCCCAAATAGAGCAATAAGTAAAATTTTTACTTCATCTTGAACTGTCATTATCTTTAGAATTGGTGAAAATCAGATATATATATATATGTGTGTGTGTGTGTGTGTGTGTGTGTGTGTGTGTGCCCTAATTTCCATATGTATTAATATTTACTCATCAAGGAGCAAATTTTAGCACTACGTTAGAGAGACAACACATAAATATATTATGTGTTGCCTTTCAATACAGTTCACCTTTTCTATACTGTTGGGTAAACACTTTTAAGATGGTTGAGCCCAGAAAACAGAGTTTTAATTGGGTGGGGGAACATGGCCCATACTGAAAAATACATATCCCAACACAGTCACACATTCATATACAAGTAATCAAAAGTTTCACAAATTAGCATTGATTCTTCCTACAAACGATGCACTCTGATATTTTCTGTTCAAGGGTATACTACTTCATTCAGAAGTCCTAGTCACTACCCATTACATTTATGTAAGGACTGAAAAATGGCTTGTGACCTGAAATTTGAAAAGCATTGGTATAGACTATGACCCTGGGACAGACTAACTCATTCACACAGAAATTTCTTCTAGAATTGTTTATAAATATCATCAGCTTTAAGAGTATGCAAAAAACACCTTTTTCTGATTTACCATGGCTCTTGTGCACAGTCATCAGTGGAATAAACTTTTCTGGTTTTACAAGCTAAAATCTAACAGCAATCCTCTGGGCAGGAAAATTGAAACTTTTTCATGTCCTTTTGATAATTCTCATCTCATTTGAAATGGATTAATAGAGGAGGAAGCAGTTCATTTTCTTTTTTTTTTTTTTTTTTTTTTCATCCCCTGTCATCCCCTTCTCCTTCTGCCTTCAATCTTTCCCAGCATCAGGATCTTTTCAAATGAGTCAGTTCTTCCTATTAGGTGGCCAAAATATTGGAATTTCAGCTTCAGCATCAGTCCTTCCAATGAATATTCAGGACTGATTTCCTTTAGGGTAGACTGGTTGGATCTCCTTGCAATCCAAGAGACTCTCTAGTCTTCTCCAACAGCAAAGTTCAAAAGCATCAATTCTTCAGCAGTCAGCTCTCTTTATAGTCCAACTCTCACTTTCATACATGACTACTGGAAAAACCATAGCTTGACTAGACAGTAATAGCTTTGATTATTACTTTTTTGGCAAAGTAATGTCTCTGCTTTTTAATATGCTAACTAGGTAGGTCATAACTTTTCTTCCAAGGAGCAAGTGTCTTTTAATTTCATGGCTGCAGTCACCATCTGCAGTGATTTTGGAACCCCCCCAAAATAGTCTCTCACTGTTTTCATTGTTTCCCCATCTATTTGCCATGAAGTGATGCGACCAGATGCCATGATCTTAGTTTTCTGAATGTTGAGTTTTAAGCCAACATATTCACTCTCCACTTTCACTTTCATCAAGAGGCTCTTTAGTTCTTGTTAGCTTTCTGCCATAAGGGTGGCATCATCTGCATACCTGGGGTTCTTGATATTTCTCCTGGCAATCTTGATTCTAGCTTGTGCTTCCTTCAGCCCAGCGTTTCTCATGATGTACTCTGCATATAAGTTAAATAAACAGAGTGACAATATACAGCCTTGCTGTACTCCTTTCCCTATTTGGAAACAGTCTGTTGTTCCATGCCCAGTTCTAACTGTTGCTTCCTGACCTGCATCCAGATTTCTCAGGAGGCAAGTCAGGTGGTCTGGTATTCCCATCTCTTGAAGAATTTTCCATAGTTAATTGTGATCCACACAGTGAAAGGCTTTGGCATAGTCAATAAAACAGCAGTAGATGTTTTTCTGGAACTCTCTTGCTTTTTTGATGTTTCAACGGATGTTGGCAATTTGATCTCTGGTTCCTCTGCCTTTTCTAAATCCATCTTGAACATCTGGAAGTTCACAGTTCATGTACTGTTGAAGCCTGGCTTGGAAAATTCTGAGCATTACTGTGCTAGTGTGTGATAGAGTGCATTGTGCAGTAGTTTGAGCATTCTTTTGCATTGCCTTTCTTTGGGATTGGAATGAAAACTGACATTTTCCAGTCCTGTGGCCACTGCTGAGTTTTCCAAATTTACTGGTATATTGAGGGCAGCACTTTCATAGCATCATCTTTTTGAATTTGAAATAGCTCAACTGGAATTCCATCACCTCCACTAGCTTTGTTCGTAGTGATGCTTTCTAAGGCCCACTTGACTTCACATTCCAGGATGTGGATCAGATCATGAACTCCTTATTACCAAATTCAGACTTAAACTGAAGAAAGTAGGGAAAACCACTAGACCATCCAGGTGTGACCTAAATCAAATCCCTTATGATTATACAGTGGAAGTGACAAAGAGATTCAACATATTAGATCTGATGGACAAAGTGCCTGAAGAACTATGGACAGAGGTTCATAACATTGTACAGGAGGCAGAGATTAAGACCATCCCCAAGAAAAAGAAATGCAAAAACCAAAATGGTTGTCTGGTGAGGCCTTACAAATAGCTGTGAAAAGAGAGAAGTGAAAGGCAAAGGAGAAAAGGAAAGATATACCCATTTGAATGCACAGTTCCAGAGACTAGCAAGGAGAGATAAGAAAGCCTTCCTCAGTGATCAATGGAAAGAAATAGAGGGAAACAATAGAATGGGAAATACTAGAGATCTCTTCAAGAAAATTAGAGATATCAAGGGAACATTTCATGCCAAGATGGGCACAATAAAGGACAGAAATGGTATGGACCTAACAGAAGCCGAAGATATTAAGAAGTGGCAAGAATACACAGAGGAACTGTACAAAAAAGATATTCATGACCCAGATGATCATGATGGTGTGATCACTCACCTAGAGCAGTTCATTTTCAATTCGGAACTTTTTCTTCCTTATAACTGTTTACCATATTTTTTTTAAAGTAATCACTTTTTCTACCTTTTAAAAAAATATCAGATATTAGGATATTATGGTGTCCTATATATTCTCCACTAATCCTTACAGATCCACTTTCCACTCTTATTCACCATGCTCTGTTTCTTTACAGACTGCATTACTAGGATCCCTTGACTTTTAGCTTCCTATAATGACAGAGCACTATAGACTGGGACCAGAGAAACATAGTCCCTGTTGGACCATAGTTTGGCAATGACTGTGATCCATTATCAAAGAACAAAGCTCTTGTCATGTGACTTATACAGCTATAGATCTCACTGGTTTGCATTAACTACTTCCTTGCTCCTTTAGGCCTAGAAGTAGTAACAGTTTCCAGATGGTACACATTTCTAGAATTTGATTAAGGATTACCCTTTATCCTGCCTACACTTTTTAAAAAAATTTATTGGAGTATAGTTGGTTTACAATGCTGTATTAGTTTTGGGCATACAGCAAAGTGAATCAGTTATACATATATGCAGTCTTTTTAGATTCTTTTCCTATATCAGTTCAGTTCAGTCACTCAGTCATGTCTGACTCTTTGCGACCCCATGAACCGCAGCACACCAGGCCTCCCTGTCCATCACCAACTTCCGAAGTCCACCCAAACCCATGTCCATCGAGTCAGTGATGCCATCCAACCATCTCATCCTCTGTCGTTCTCTTCTCCTCCCGCCCTCAATCTTTCCCAGCATAAGGGTCTTTTCCGATGAGTCAACTCTTTGCATCAGGTGGCCAAAGGACTGGAGTTTCAGCTTCAACATCAGCCCTTCCAATGAACACCCAGGACTGGTCTACCTTAGGATGGACTGGTTGGATCTCTTTGCAGTCCAAGGGACTCTCAAGAATCTTCTCCATAGCAAAAATCAACAAAACCAAAAGCTGGTTCTTTGAAAGGATAAATAGAATTGACAAACCATTAGCCAGACTCATCAAGAAACAAAGGGAGAAAAATCAAATCAATAAAATTAGAAACGAAAACGGAGAGATCACAACAGAAAACACAGAAATACAAAGGATCATAAGAGACTACTATCAACAATTATATGCCAATAAAATGGACAACGTGGAAGAAATGGACAAATTCTTAGAAAAGTACAACTTTCCAAAACTCGACCAGGAAGAAATAGAAAATCTTAACAGACCCATCACAAGCACGGAAATTGAAACTGTAATCAAAAATCTTCCAGCAAACAAAAGCCCCGGTCCAGACGGCTTCACAGCTGAATTCTACCAAAAATTTAGAGAAGAGCTAACATCTATCCTGCTCAAACTCTTCCAGAAAATTGCAGAGGAAGGTAAACTTCCAAACTCATTCTATGAGGCCACCATCACCCTAATACCAAAACCTGACAAAGATCCCACAAAAAAAGAAAACTACAGGCCAATATCAGTGATGAACATAGATGCAAAAATCCTTAACAAAATTCTATCAATCAGGATCCAACAACACATTAAAAAGATCATACACCATGACCAAGTGGGCTTTATCCCAGGGATGCAAGGATTCTTCAATATCTGCAAATCAATCAATGTTATACACCACATTAACAAACTGAAAAATAAAAACCATATGATTATCTCAATAGATGCAGAGAAAGCCTTTGACAAAATTCAACATCCATTTATGATAAAAACTCTCCAGAAAGCAGGAATAGAAGGAACATACCTCAACATAATAAAAGCTATATATGACAAACCCACAGCAAACATTATCCTCAATGGTGAAAAATTGAAAGCATTTCCTCTAAAGTCAGGAACAAGACAAGGGTGCCCACTTTCACCATTACTATTCAACATAGTTTTGGAAGTTCTGGCTACAGCAATTAGAGCCAAAAAAGAAATAAAAGGAATCCAAATTGGAAAAGAAGAAGTAAAACTCTCACTGTTTGCAGATGACATGATCCTCTACACAGAAAACCCTAAAGACTCCACTAGAAAATTATTAGAACTAATCAATGAATATAGTAAAGTTGCAGGATATAAAGTCAACACACAGAAATCCCTTGCATTCCTATACACTAATAATGAGAAAACAGAAAGAGAAATTAAGGAAACAATTCCATTCACCATTGCAACGGAAAGAATAAAATACTTAGGAATATATCTACCTAAAGAAACTAAAGACCTATATATAGAAAACTATAAAACACTGGTGAAAGAAATCAAAGAGGACACTAATAGATGGAAAAATATACCATGTTCATGGATTGGAAGAATCAATATAGTGAAAATGAGTATACTACCCAAAGCAATCTATAGATTCAATGCAATCCCTTTCAAGCTACCAACGGTATTCTTCACAGAGCTAGAACAAATAATTTCACAATTTGTATGGAAATACAAAAAACCTCCAATAGCCAAAGCGATCTTGAGAAAGAAGAATGGAACTGGAGGAATCAACCTACCTGACTTCAGGCTCTACTACAAAGCCACAGTCATCAAGACAGTATGGTACTGGCACAAAGACAGAAATATAGATCAATGGAACAAAATAGAAAGCCCAGAGATAAATCCACGCACATATGGACACTTTATCTTTGACAAAGGAGGCAAGAATATACAATGGATTAAAGACAATCTCTTTAACAAGTGGTGCTGGGAAATCTGGTCAACCACTTGTAAAAGAATGAAACTAGAACACTTTCTAACACCATACACAAAAATAAACTCAAAATGGATTAAAGATCTCAACGTAAGACCAGAAACTATAAAACTCCTAGAGGAGAACATAGGCAAAACACTCTCTGACATACATCACAGCAGGATCCTCTATGACCCACCTCCCAGAATATTGGAAATAAAAGCAAAAATAAACAAATGGGACCTAATTAAAATTAAAAGCTTCTGCACATTGAAGGAAACTATTAGCAAGGTGAAAAGACAGCCTTCAGAATGGGAGAAAATAATAGCAAATGAAGCAACTGACAAACAACTAATCTCAAAAATATACAAGCAACTCCTACAGCTCAACTCCAGAAAAATAAATGACCCAATCAAAAAATGGGCCAAAGAACTAAATAGACATTTCTCCAAAGAAGACATACAGAGGGCTAACAAACACATGAAAAGATGCTCAACATCATTCATTATCAGAGAAATGCAAATCAAAACCACAATGAGGTACCATTTCACACCAGTCAGAATGGCTGCGATCCAAAAGTCTACAAATACTAAATGCTGGAGAGGGTGTGGAGAAAAGGGAACCCTCTTACACTGTTGGTGGGAATGCAAACTAGTACAGCCACTATGGAGAACAGTGTGGAGATTCCTTAAAAAACTGGAAATAGAACTGCCTTATGATCCAGCAATCCCACTGCTGGGCATACACACTGAGGAAACCAGAAGGGAAAGAGACACATGTACCCCACTGTTCATCGCAGCACTGTTTGTAATAGCCAGGACATGGAAGCAACCTAGATGTCCATCAGCAGATGAATGGATAAGAAAGCTATGGTACATATACACAATGGAGTATTACTCAGCCATTAAAAAGAAAACATTTGAATCAGTTCTAATGAGGTGGATGAAACCGGAGCCTATTATACAGAGTGAAGTAAGCCAGAAGGAAAAACACCAATACAGTATAATAACACATATATGGAATTTAGAAAGCTGGTAACAATAACCCTGTGTACGAGACAGCAAAAGAGACACTGATGTATAGAACAGTCTTATGGACTCTGTGGGAGAGGGAGAGGGTGGGAAGATTTGGGAGAATGGCATTGAAACATATAAAATATAATGTATGAAACGAGATGCCAGTCCAGGTTCGATGCACAATACTGGATGTTTGGGGCTAGTGCACTGGGACGACCCAGAGGGATGGTATGGGGAGGGAGGAGGGAGGAGGGTTTGGGATGGGGAACACATGTATAACTGTGGTGGATTCATTTTGATATTTGGCAAAACTAATACAATTATGTAAAGTTTAAAAATAAAATAAAATTAAAAAAAAAAAAAGAAAGTAAGTCAAACATCTGAAAGTACAAAAAAAAAAAAGAATCTTCTCCAACAGCACAGTTCAAAAGCATCAATTCTTCCACACTCAGCTTTCTTTATAGTCCAACTCTCATATCCATACATGACCACTGGAAAAACCATAGGTCTGACTAGATGGACCTTTGTTGATAAAGTAATGTCTCTGCTTTTTAATATTCTGTCTAGGCTGGTCATAATTTTCCTTCCAAGGAGTAAGCGTCTTTTAATTTCATGGCTGCAATCACCATCTGCAGTGATTTTGGAGCCCCGAAAAATAAAGTCAGCCACTGTTTCCACTGTTTCCCCATCTATTTGCCATGAAGTGATGGGACCAGATGCCATGATCTTAGTTTTTTTAATGTAGAGATTTAAGCCAACTTTTTCACTCTCCTCTTTCACTTTCATCAAGAGGCTTTTTAGTTCCTCTTCACTTTCTGCCGTAAGGGTGGTGTCATCTGCATATCTGAGGTTATTGGTATTTCTCCCAGCAATCTTGATTCCAGCTTGTGCTTCTTCCAGCCCAGCGTTTCTCATGATGTACTCTGCATATAAGTTAAATAATTAGGGTGACAATATACAGCCTTGATGTACTCCTTTTCCTATTTGGAACCATGCTGTTGTTCCATATCCAGTTCTAACTGTTGCTTCCTCAGCTACATACAGGTTTCTCTAGAAGCAGGTCAGGTGGTCTGGTATTCACATCTCTTGAAGAATTTTCCACAGTTTATTGTGATCCACAGAGTCAAAGGCTTTGGCATAGTCAATAAAGCAGAAACAGATGATTTTCTGGAACTCTCTTGCTTTTTCGATAATCCAATGAATGTTGGTAATTTTATCTCTGGTTCCTCTGCCTTTTCTAAATCCAGCTTGAACATCTGGAAGTTCATGATTCACGTATTACTGAAGCCTGGCTTAGAGAATTTTAAGCATCACTTTACTAGCGTGTGAGATGAGTGCAATTGTGTGGTAGTTCGAGCATTCTTTGGCATTGCCTTTCTTTGGGATTGGAATGAAAATTGACCTTTTCCAGTCCTGTGGCCACTGCTGAATTTTCCAAATTTGCTGGCATATTGAATGCAGCACTTTCACAGCATCAATTTTCAGGATTTGAAATAGCTCAACTGGAATTCCATCACCTCCACTAGCTTTGTTCATAGTGAGGCCCACTTGACTGCACATTCCAGGATGTCTGGCTCTAGGTGAGTGAGTACACCATCATGGTTATCTGGGTCATGAAGATCTTTTTTGTACAGTTCTTCTGTATATTCTTGCCACCTCTTCTTAATATCTTCTGCTTCTGTTAGGTCCATACCATTTCTGTCCTTTATTGAACCCATCTTTGCATGAAATGTTCCCTTGGTATCTCTAATTTTCTTGAAGAGATCTCCAGTCTTTCCCATTCTATTGTTTTCCTCTATTTCTTTGCATTGATCGCTGAAGAAGGCTTTTCTATCTCTCCTTGCTGTTCTTTGGAACTTTGCATTCAGATGGGTATATCTTTCCTTTTCTCCTTTGCTTTTTGCTTGTCTTCTTTTCACAGCTCTTTGTAAGACCTCCTCAGACAGCCATTTTGCTTTTTTGCATTTCTTTTTCTTGGGGATGGTCTTGATTCCTGTCTCCTGTACAATGTCACAAACCTCCATCCATAGTTCATCAGGCACTCTACCAGATCTAGTCCCTAAATCTATTTCTCACTTCCACTCATACAGTCATAAGGGATTTGATTTAGGTCATACCTGAATGGTCTAGTGAATTTTCCACTTTCTTCAATTTCAGTCAGAATTCGGCAACAAGCAGTTCATGATATGAGCCACAGTTAGCTCCTGGTCTTGTTTTTGCTGACTGTATAGAGCTTCTCCATCTTTGGCTGCAAAAATATAATCAATCTGATTTTGGTGTCGACCATCTGGTGATGTCCATGTGTAGAGTCTACTCTTGTGGTGTTGGAAGAGGGTGTTTGCCAAGACCAGTGCTTTTCCCATACAGGTCATTACAGAGAACTGAGTAGAGTTCCCTGTGCTATAGAGTAGGTCTTTAATAATTATCTATTAAGCAAGCCACTCCAGTACTCTTGCCTAGAAAATCCCATGGATGGAGGAGCCTGGTGGGCTACAGTCCATGGGGTCACTACAAGTCGGTCGCGACTGAGCGACTTCACTTTCACTTTTCACTTTCACGCAATGGAGAAGGAAATGGCAACCCACTCCAGTGTTCTTGCCTGGAGAATCCCAGGGACGGCAGAGCCTGGTGGGCTGCTGTCTATGGGGTTGCACAGAGTCCGACACGACTGAAGCGACTTAGCGCAGAAGCAGCAGCAGTGTACATGTTTCATCCAAATTAGTCCTTTCATTAAATATTTTTCTCACACTTTTTGAGTGACAATCTCTTTCTTGCTATGACTCTGATTCACATGTCACATTTATTTTAATGATTAAATACTATGACATCAAGTTTTGTAGAGATGAACATGTAATCAAAATGGCCACCTACATACAGAACTTTAACTAAAAAATATCTGTCAAAAACACTGTCTAATTTTCAACTAGGTATATTTGTCTTTTTTTTGCTTTTATTTCTCTTGTCTTTGGAGACAGATCCAAAAAAAAATATCGCTACCATTTATGTTATAGAGTGTTCTGCCTATGTTCTCTTCTAGGAGTTTTATGGTTTCAAATCTTAGATTTGGATCGTATCTATTTTAAGTTTGTTTTTCTATATGGTGTGTGGAAATGTTCTAATATCATTCTTTTTTTTTTTTTTTTAAATCTCATTCTTTTACATGAAGCTGTCCAGGTTTCCCAGCATTTCTTATTGAAGAGATTGTCTTTTCTCCAATTGTTTTTTGCCTCCTTTTTCATAGTCTATTAATAATTGATCACAGTCAATGGCTTTATTTCTGAGCTTTCTATTCTGTTCCATTGATCTATGTGTTTGTTTTTGTGTTAGAACCATGCTGTTTTTATTTCTGAAGTTTTGTGGCGTAGTCTGAAGTCCAGATGCACATTTCCAGCTTTATTCTTTTCTCTCAAGTTTGCTTTACCAGCATTATTTACACTAGCCAAGATACAGAAGCAACCCAAGTGTCCATCAACAGATGAATGGATAAAGAACATGGGGGTATGTATATACAATGAAATATTATTCAGCCATTAAAAAAATGAAATTCTGCCAATTGTAACACTGTGCATGGGCCTAGAGTATATTATACTTAGTGAAATAAATCAGAGAAATACAAATACTACATTTCACTTATATGTGGAATTTAGAAAATAAAGCAAATGAATATATAGAACAAAACAGAAACAGACACACAGATAGAAAACAAACTAGTAGTTACCATTGGGAGAAGGAAGGAGGAGAGGCAAGATAGGGGTATGGAATTAATAAGATACAAACTACTGTGTGGATCACAATAAACTGTGGAAAATTCTTCAAGAGATGGGACTATCAGACCATCTGATCTGCCTCTTGAGAAATCTGTATGCAGGTCAGGAAGCAACAGTTAGAACTGGACATGGAACAACAGACTGGTTCCAAATAGGAAAAGGAGTACATCAAGGCTGTATATTGTCACCCTAATTATTTAACTTATATGCAGAGTACATCATGAGAAACGCTGGGCTGGAAGAAGCACAAGCTGGAATCAAGATTGCTGGGAGAAATATCAATAACCTCAGATATGCAGATGACACCACCCTTACGGCAGAAAGTGAAGAAGAACTAAAGAGCCTCTTGATGAAAGTGAAAGAGGAGAGTGAAAAAGTTGGCTTAAAGCTCTACATTAAAAAAACTAAGATCATGGCATCTGGTCCCATCACTTCATGGCAAATAGATGGGGAAACAGTGAAACAGTGGCTGACTTTATTTTTCGGGGCTCCAAAATCACTGCAGATGGTGATTGCAGCCATGAAATTAAAAGACGCTTACTCCTTGGAAGGAAAGTTATGACCAGCCTAGACAGAATATTAAAAAGCAGAGACATTACTTTGCCAACAAAAGTCTGTCTAGCCAAGGCTATGGTTTTTCCAGTGGTCACATGTATGGATGTGAGAGTTGGACTATAAAGGAAGCTGAGTGCAGAAGAATTAATGCTTTTGAACTGTGGTGTTGGACAAGACTCTTGAGAGTCCCTTGGACTGCAAGGAGATCCAACCAGTCCATCCTAAAGGAGATCAGGCCTGAGTTGGAAGGACTGATGTTGAAGCTGAAACTCCAATACTTTGCCCACCTGATGTGAATAGCTGACTCACTTGAAAAGACCCTGATGCTGGGGAAGATTGAGGGCAGGAGGAGAAGGGGACGACAGAGGATGAGATGGTTGGATGGCATCACCAACTCAATGGACATGGGTTTGGGTAGACTCCGGGAGTTGGTGATGGACAGGGAGGCCTGGCCTGCTGTGGTTCATGGGGTCGCAAAGAGTCGAACACGACTGAGCGACTGAACTGAACTGAACTGAACTATATATAAAATAGATAAGCGCCCAGAGGGTTGGTATGGGGAGGGAGGTGGGAGAGGGGTTCAGGATTGGGAACACATGTACATCCATGGCGGATTCATGTTGATGTATGGCAAAACCAATACAATATTGTAAAGTAATTAGCCTCTAATTAAAATAAATAAATTTTAAAAAAGAAAGAAAATTCAAGGAAAATTCATAAAATAAAATAAAATAGATAAGCAACAAAGATATATACAGCACAGGACAAAGTAGCCATTATTTTGTAATAAGTTTAAAAGCAGTATAATCTATAACAATATTGAATGACTATTCTGTACATCCGAAACTAATGTGACATTGTAAAGCAACTATATTTGAATAAAAAACACATACCACCTAATAAGTAATCACATCTGTATTTTTACAAATATACAAACAATTGTTTTGTATACAAACAATCTGTAACAATGACATACAATTCAAAAAATGTTATGATTAACAAAAAATACTGTTAAATGAAGATTAGAGGAAAAAATGGTAGGGAGGAGACTGAATCATTAAAGAACTGTTAGTAGCATAAACAACTCAAGAATGCTTAATTTATGAAATAAATTAAAAATAAGGGATAGAATAAACTTCTGGATGTGCAAAAGGAAATAAAAAGAGTAACTAATCAAATATAAGTATTAAACACTTGCAAAGAATTAATATCTGTATATATTTCTAGCCATGAGGCTCTACACAGAAATTACCTTTTAATTTAGTTTACAGGGTCTCTCTCAACCTATGGATTAATATCTTGGTTAATATTAATGAAACATTTTCCAGTATTGATTTAAGAATTAGAATGGCAACCCACTCCAGTGTTCTTGCCTGGAGAATCCCAGGGACGGTGGAGCCTGATGGGGTGCCGTCTATGGGGTCACACAGAGTCAGACACGACTGAAGCGACTTAGCAGCAGCAGCAGCAGCAGGAACATACAGACACATGTATTTTATAAACATGACCTGAGAGCTCATTTCACTTCAAAAATGTTAAAACATGTTTTCTATAAGTTTAACTGGAGCCTATTATACAGAGTGAAGGAAGCCAGAAAGAAAAACACCAATACAGTATACTAACGCATATATATGGAATTTAGAAAGATGGTAACAATAACCCTGTATACGAGACAGCAAAAGAGACACAGATGTATAGAACAGTCTTTTGGACTCTGTGGTAGAGGGAGAGGGTAGGATGATTTGGGAGAATTGCATGGAAATATGTATAATATCATATATGAAACGAGTCGCCAGTCCAGGTTCGATGCACTATACTGGATGCTTGGGGCTTGTGCACTAGGACGACCCAGAGGGATGGTATGGGGAGGGAGGAGGGAAGAGGGATGGGGAACATGTGTATACCTGTGGTGGATTCATGTTGATATATGGCAAAACCAATACAATATTGTAAAGTTAAAAAATAAAATAAAATTTAAAACAAACAAAAAAAAAACTTTAACATGTCACATACCATATTATTATTGTACTTTGCTTGAATAATGGGTTGCTACTGTTTTGTTGAAAACATGCAGAATTTTAACTTCTTGGTTTTCTTATCCATCTCATTACTTTTTATTTTAAATTGTGAAATATAAAAAGTGAACATTAACACCTGAATTCAGTGTTAATATTCACCATGTGTGTCCATATTTACTCTAGAGACATCCTACATTTTTTCATTTTTCCATGTGAGCTAAAGCATTATACAAATTGAAAAAGGTTAATTGTTTAACCTCTAATTATATTATGCTGTATTACACAGTGCAACAGATGAGAAAGCATCAGCTCAGAGATTAACATTTCATAAGAGTTCAATAAATACTAGCTGAACTGAAATCTAAGCATATATCAGGCTTAAGTTTGAGTTTCATTTAGTATATTATATTTCAATAAAATAAAAGAAACCATATATTTTTACTAGCATATTATTTTGCAATTAGGTATTTAAATCTTGTATCTACTTTAAAATATAGACTATACCATTTCATGGTAATGTAAGTTCAATCCATCTAATTTATACACTGTACTACCTGAATTATATGAAATATATTTATTCTAAAGTAGCACAAGAAATCTTTCTCCTTTTGGTGTTTTTTAATAAAAAGGCAATGAGTCCACTTCTAAAGTGTCTAATTGGGGAGGTGGCAATTAGGTTTCATTTGCTTATGCAAAGTAAACGTGTTATTTCATTTTTACACATACAAGAAAAAATAGAACTGAGACTAAGAATTGGAGAGTAAAACCCTCTGTCATAGGAATAGGGATAAGAAAGCATAAACCAATCATCATGTAGAAATTTTAAGATTTTTCTCTTTTACTTGGAAAACTTAACCCATGCAAATTTTAAAGACCTGTTAGAGACTACAGAATTATGACAGGGAAATGAAGTAGTCCAGAGTCAGGCTTGAAATACTGAAATGTTAAAATGTTGAGAAGCTCACTGATGAAAATCTTGCAATGCTAAGCTGTCTCTGGCTCAGGATTACCTTCATCACAACATATGATACTGTATTTATTACCATCACTGTGATTCAAAGAATACTATCTCTCCTGTTAGGCCTCCTAGGGGGCCTTACATCTGATGGTTTAAGGATAAAAAGTGTATGAGACATTAAGAACAATTTCAATTAGTCAAAAATATTCTAATGAGCAATCATTTTTTATAATTGAGTCTCTGTCTTGTTTGCCCATGTGATCCTCCAGATTTGTTTGCTTGTTTTGATTTCTCAACTCCTGCCTTGTCACTGAGTCCTCTTACATCCTCATTTCTCCAGATTAACCCAGTTTTGTACCCAGAAAAACAATGCTGCTGCTGCTGCTGCTGCTGCTGCTAAGTCGCTTCAGTCGTGTCCGACTCTGTGCGACCCCATAGACGGCAGCCCACCAGGTTCCTCTGTCCCTGGGATTCTCCAGGCAAGAACACTGGAGTGGGTTGCCATTTCCTTATTCAATGCATGAAAGTGAAAAGTAAAAGTGAAGTCGCTTAGTCGGCCCGACTTTTAGCGACCCCTGGACTGGAGCCTACCAGGCTCCTCGGTCCATGGGATTTTCCAGGCAAGAGTACTAGAGTAGGGTGCCATTGCCTTCTCTGAAAAACAATGCTGCTGCTGCTGCTGCTGCTAAGTCACTTCAGTCGTGTCCGACTCTGTGCGACCCCATAGACAACAGCCCACCAGGTTCCCCTGTCCCTGGGATTCTTCAGACAAGAACACTGGTGTGGGTTGCCATTTCTTTCTCCAATGCATGAAAGTGAAAAGTGAGAGTGAAGTCGCTCAGTTGTGCCGGACTCTTTGTGACCCCATGGACTGCAGTCCACCAGGCTCTTCTGTCCATGGGATATTCCAGGCAAAAGAGTACTGGAGTAGGATGCCATTCATTGCCTTCTCTGGAAAAACAATGCTAACTGCTGCTAAATTTCCTGCTGCTGCTTCATGCTGTCTTTACTCTCTTCACACTGCTTGCATATAAAATGCCTTACAAGCCTCCATCTGTCTTGTAGGTCTTTTGTACACACACACATATATAATATTCTTGAAATTTAAAATTCCATGAATGGGTAAAAGAGCGGCTGGAGAGACAATTAAGGAATTGGGGAAAATATCTGAAAAAATTATACAGAATGTATCACAGAAAAACATTGTGAAAAATAGGAAGTAGATATTTTTTAGATGAGGGATAATATGATAAAGTCTAACATATACCTGGAGTTCTAGAAAATGAGAACAGAGAAAATGAAGAAGTACTGTTTGAAAATAGGTGAAAATCTTCCAAAATTGATAGAAGACATGAATCCTCAGATTCAGGAATCACAATGAATTACAAACAGAATAATTAAAAGACACACATACACATATCATGTGGAACTGCAGAATGACACATTTTTTAAGCAGCAAGGAAAAAAAAGATTACCTGCAAAGGAATGACAAACTAATAAAAATAGAAGCCAGAAGACAGTAAAATAATATATTCAGGATACTAAGGGAAAAAAATCATTAATGTAAAAGTAAATATTTAGTTAAGCTATCATTCAAGAAATGTATTTTAGACAAATAGAAATTAAGAGAATTTATCACTAAGGCACCCCTTCTAAAGGAACATACATCAAGAGGAAATAAAACTATCCCAGAAAGAATGTCTGAGATGCAAGAAAGAATCCTGAGCCAAGAAAGTGAAGGATATAAAGAAAAACAAATTAAAATAAGATAAATTTAAACATTACTTTCATGAATGTTAGGACATACATATGTATCTTTTGAGTTAGTGCTTTTGTTTTCTTTGGATAAATACCCAGATGTGGAATTGCTGGGACATTTGGTAGTTCTAATTTTGAGGAGTCTCCATAGTGGTTTCCCCAATTTACATTTCCACCAACAGTACACAGGGATTCCCTTTCTCCACATCCTCTCCAACACTTGCCATTTGTTGGCTTTTTGATAACAGCCATTTTAACAGGTGTGAAGTGATATCTTACTGTGGTTTTCATTTGCATTTCTGGGATAATTAGTGAGCAACTTTCTATGTACCTGTTGGGTGTCCACACATTTTCTGTGGAAAAAAAAAGTCTATTCGGGTGTTCTGCCCACTTTTTAATCCAATCCTTTTTGCTACTGAGTTGTATGAGTTCTCTACATATTTATCCCTTATCAGATATATGATTTGCAAATATTTTCTCCCATTCAGTAGGTTGCCTGATTTTTTGTGGATAGTTCCCTTTACAGCTTTTTAATTTGATGTAGTTCTACTTGTTTACTTTTTCTTTAGCTACCTTTGTTTTTCATATCAAATTTAAAAAAAATTCATTGGTCTCTATCTTTTATGTTAGAAGTTCTCCTCAGAGGTCTTGCATTCTTTGCTTTCATGCTCATATGTACAAGGATGAAATCAAAAAGTGAGTTGGAAGCCCTGTGTATTTGGATAGGACTTGTCAGCTTTGAGCATATTGTAAAGTGATTTGGTTTGGTTGTTTCTTGGGGAACCCTGATGTCAATATGTCTGGGACATTTGTCTTGAGCTTGTTGAGTCCACTTGTATCTTTTATTATCCTGCCTGGCAGACGAAAGCCTGGCTGTCAACTTTCTAGGAGCAAAATGGAGGAGAGTTGGGATCACAGTATTCTTACTGAAGTTGTTTTTAATATGCTGTTTTATGAATTTATCTGTTCCTGGGTTTCTTAGTCCAAAGAGATTCTATTTTACCGCCTCCATAGAATAAAACTTCAGTTGACTGATGGAGTGACATTGGAATATTTGCCGGTTGATTGAAGTGAAGGAGGAAGATGATCCAGAAATATGAATGAATTTCAATGCACTACATTAGCAGCTTGATTCTTTCTTTCAGAGGTATCCGGTGCTGTTCAGGATGTTTCAGTATACACTGGGCTGTTTCTCAGCTTTTGCCACTGCCAGTTAACAATTCTATTTTCTCCATTAGTCACATCATTTGGCATTTTCCTCCTGTTTTTCGACTGACAAAATATGCCACTGTTTTCTTTTCCTCTCCCATTCTCCACACCTTAATATAGTATTAGCCTAGAAAAAAGGTTAAAAATACCATTACTTCTTTTCTTCATGGGATTTTGGGAGAAAGGAAAACTAGCTGTGGGTATTCTACTTTGTAGTTTTACAGAAAGTCTCCTGATTTTCCTTTATCTTTGCTATCCTTTCAGAAAATACCTACCAGGGTAATATTATCTTCTTAAAATTATTCTATTATTGTTTATTATGCTACTATTATAGTTCATTGTAACTATTATCAAATTTTCTAATCTCTAATTCACAGCACAAAAAACCCTCAATAAACTTATACTTCAGTATTCTTAGACTTATATAACATAATGCACCTATTGAGCTAATATTTACTAATAATTTAACATATGCCAGTTATCTATACAAGCAGTGGGAATCAGTTCAGCTCAGTTCAGTTCAGTCGCTCAGTCATGACCGGCAATTCGCAACCCCCCTGAACTGCAGCACGACAGACCTTCCTGTCCATCACCAACTCACCCAGTTTACTCAAACTCATGCCCATTGAGTTGGTGATGCCATCCAACCATCTCATCCTCTGTCGTCCCCTTCTCCTCCCGCCCTCAATCTTTCCCAGCATCAGGGTCTTTTCCAGTGAGTCAGTTCTTCGCATCAGGTGGCCAAAGTATTGGAGTTTCAGCTTCAACAGCTTCAGCTTGTGCTTCATCTAGCCCAACATTTCTCATGATTTACTCTGCATATAAGTTAAATAAGCAGGGTGACAATATACAGCCTTGATGTACTCCTTTCCCGATGTGGAACCAGTCCATTGTTTCATCTCCAGTTTTAACTGTTGCTTCTTGACCTGCATACAGATTTCACAGGACGCAGGTCAGGTGGTCTGGTATTCCCACCTCTTGAAGAATTGTCCGGTTTGTTGTGATCTACACAGTCAAAGGCTTTGGCATAGTCAATAAAGCAGAAATAGATGTTTTTCTGGAACTCTCTCGCTCTTTTGATGATCCAACGGATGTTGGCAATTTGATCTCTGGTTCCTCTGCCATTTCTAAATCCAGCTTGAACATCTGGAAGTTCATGGTTCACATACTGTTGAAGCCTGGCTTGGAGAATTTTGAGGATTCCTTTGCTAGCATGTGAGATGAGTACATCTGTGTGATAGTCTGAGCATTCTTTGGCATTGCCTTTCTTTGGGATTGGAATGAAAACTGACCTTTTTCAGTCCTGGGGCCACTGCTGAGTTTTCCAAATTTGCTGGCATATTGAGTGCAGCACTTTCCCAGCATCGTCTTTTAGGATTTGAAATAGCTCAACTGGAATTCCATCACTTCCACTAGCTTTTGTTCGTAGTGATGCTTCCTAAGGCCCACTTGACTTCACATTCCAGGATGTATGGCTGTAAGTGAGTAATCACACCATCATTATCTGGGTAGTGAAGATCTTTTTTGTATAGTTCCTCTGTGTATTCTTGCCACCTCTTCTTGATATTTTTTGCTTCTGTTAGGTACATACCATTTTTGTCTATTGAGCCCATCTTTGCATTAAATATTCCCTTGCTATCTCTAATTTTTTCTGAAGAGATCTCTAGTCTTTGAAGCCCCAGCAAGATGGTAGGAGAGGTGAAATGACATTTAGAATCAAACCCCATACCCACAAGAGATGCTCAGAGGGCTCAAACATACCTTGTATGCACCAGGACCCGAGACCCCACAGAGACTGAGACAGAACAGTGTTTGAGTGTTTCCTGAGGAGGTATGGGTCAGCAGTGGACTGCTGCAGGGACAGGGGCTCTGGGTGCAATAAACCTGTGTATGGTATAAGCCCTCTTGAAGGAGGTTGTTGTTAACCCCACCATAGAGCTGTGAGCTTCCCTGGTGGCTCAGATGGTAAAGCATCTGCCTACAGTGCAGGAGACCTGGATTCAATCCCTGGGTTAGGAAGATCCCCTGGAGAAGGAAATGGCAACCCACTTCAGTATTCTTGCCTGGAGAATTCCATGGACTGAGGAGCCTGGTAGGCTACAGTCCATGGGGTCGCAAAGAGTCAGACATGACTGAGCGACTTCATTCACTCACTCACTCAGAGCTGTGAGAACTTACACAGGACTGGGGAAACAAATTCGTGGAGAGCACAAACAAAACATTGTGTGCACCAGGACCCATGAGAAAGGAGCAGTGACCCCACAAGAGACTGACCCAGACTAGCCCATGAGGGTCCAGGAGTCTCTGGTGGAGGCAAAGGTTGGCGCTGGCCTGCTGCAGGGCTGGTGGCACTGAGTGTAGAAGTGCATGCATGGGACCTTTTGAAGGAGGTCACCTTACCTCCACCATAGTTTGGCTTCAGGTCACATAAAAGGGAGGGAACACAGCCCTGCCCATCAACAGAAAATTGGATTAAAGATTTACTGAGTGTGGCCCAGTAAGTTCAGAAAACTAAGATCATGGCATCTGGTCCCAACACTTCATGGCAAATAGATGGGGAAACAGTGGCTGACTTTATTTGGGGGGGGCTCCAAAATCACTGCAAATGGTGACTGCACCCATGAAATTAAAAGATGCTTACTCCTTTGAAGAAAAGTTAAGACCAATCTAGACAGCATATTAAAAAACAGAGACATTACTTTGCCAACAAAGGTATGTATAATCAGGGCTATGGTTTTTCTGTAGTCATGTATGGATGTGAGGGTTGGACTATAAAGAAAGCTGAGTGCTAAAGAATTGATGCTTTTGAACTGTGGTGTTGGAGAAGACTCTTGAGAGTCCCTTGGACTGCAAAGAAATCCAACCAGTTCATCCTAAAGGAAACAGTCCTGAATATTCATTGGAAGGACTGATGTTGAGGCTGAACCTCCAATACCTTGGCCACCTGATGTGAAGGACTGACTCATTTGAAAAGACCCTGATGCTGGGAAAGATTGAAGGCAGGAAGAGAAGGGGACAACAGAGGATGAGATGGTTGGATGGCATCACCGACTCAATGGACATGAGTTTGAGTAAACTGCAGGAGTTGATGATGGACAGGGAGGCCCGGCATGCTGCAGTCCATGAGGTCACAAAGAGTTGGACGTGACTGAGTGAACTGAACTGAGCATGGCCCCGCCCATCAGAACAAGACCCAGTTTCCTCCTCAGTCAGTCTCTCCCATAAGGAAGCTTCCATAAGCCTCTTATCCTTCTCCATCATAGGGCAGACAGACTGAAAACCACAGTCACATAAAACTAACCAGTCTGATCACGTGGACCACAGCCTTGTCTAACTCAATGAAACTATGATCCATTTCATGTAGGGCCACCCAAGATTGACGGGTCATGGTGGAGAGTGCTGACAAAACATGGTCCCCTGGAGAAGGTAATGGCAAACCACTTCAGTATTCTTGCCTTGAGAAACCCATGAACAGTATGAAAAGACAAAAAGATAGGACACTGAAAAATGAACTCACCAGGTCGGTAGGTGTCCAATATGCTACTGGAGAACAGTGGAGAAATAACTCCAGAAAGAATGAACAGATGGAGCCAAAGCAAAAACAACACCCAGTTGTGGATGTGACTGGTGATAGAAGTAAAGTCCGATGCTATAAAGAGCAATATTACATAGGAACCTGGAATGTTAGGTCCAGGAATCAAGGCAAATTGGAAGTGATCAAACAGGAGATGGCAAGAGTGAAAATAGATATTTTAGGAATTAGCAAACTAAAACTGACTTGAATGGGTGAATTTAATGTAGATGACCATTATGTCTACTATTGTGGTCAAGAATCCCTTAGAAGAAATAGAGTAGTCATCATAGTCAACAAAAGAGTCCAAAATGCAGTACATGCATGCAATCTCAAAAATGACAGAATGATCTCAGTTCATTTCCAAGGCAAGCCATTCAAACACAACAGTAATCCAAATCTGTGCCCCAACTAGTAATGCTGAAGAAGCTGAAGTTGAACGGTTCTATGAAGACCTATAACACCCTCTAGAACTAACACCAAAAAAGATGTCCTTTTCATTATAGAGGACTGGAATGCAAAACTAGGAAGTCAAGAAACACCTGGAGTAACAGGCAAATTTGGTCTTGGAGTACAGAATGAAGCAGGGCAAAGGCTAATAGAGTTTTGCCAAGAGAATGCACTGGTCATAGCAAACACCCTCTTCCAACAACACAAGAGAAGATTCTACACATGGACATCACCAGATGGTCAATACCAAAGTCAGATTGATTATATTATTTGCAGCCAAAGATGGAGAAGCTCTATACAGTTGGCAAAAACAAGACTGGGAGCTGATTGTGGCTCAGATCATGAACTCCTTATTGCCAAATTCAGACTTAAATTGAAGAAAGTAGGGAAAACCACCAGACCATTCAGGTATGACCTAAATCAAATCCCTTATGATTATACAGTGGAAGTGAGAAATAGATTCAAGGGACTAGATCTGACAGAGTGCCTGAAAAACTATGGATGGAGGTTTGTGACATTGTATAGAAGGCAGTGATCAAAACCATCCCCAAGAAAAAGAAATGCAAAAAGGAAAAATGGTTGTCTGAGGAGGCCTCACAAATAGCTGAGAAAAGAAGAGAAGTGAAATGCAAAGGAGAAAAGGAAAGATATACCCATTTGAATGCAGAGTTCCAAAGAACAGCAAGGAGAGGTAAGAAAGCCTTCCTCAGTGATCAGTGCAAAGAAATAGATAGGAAATAGTAAATGGGAAAGACTTATACACCTCAGTGAATATAAATTCCTAATGGTGTACAAAGTGACCTAGACTATATGTTTACACAAACATTTCATACTAATTACCCATTTGGATATTCAACAAAAATTTATTAAATAGTTATGGTGTGCCAGGAACAATATTAGTGCTGGTGTGAAAAAGTAAAAGACATTTGGCCTTTGAAACAGCTCAGAGTCAAGACAGGAAAATCAATGGCTTCAATACTGCATGTACTGGGCTTCATTTAAGGTAAATACTAGAATCTATAAGAACACATGTAAAAAACATCTAATTCACTCTGAAGAGATGAAGGAATGTTTCAAAAGGAGGCAGTGCTTAATATAAATAAATCTTGAGACAAAAGAAATAGTTAACCAGGTAAAAACAAGTGAAATGAGGGACTAAAGACATTATAGGCAAAGAGAACAGCATTCTAAAACGTTTGAGAGAGCCTGTCTCTAACTAGTAGAATTTAGAGTGAGTTTAACTAAAAATGGCTAAGTTTAAATGTCACTTCCTCATTCCTCAAAAAATTAAAAATAGAACTACCATATGATCTAGCAGTACCACTTCTGGGTATGTATTTGAAGGTAATAAAATAACTGTCTTAAAGAGGTATCTGCACTTCCATGTTCACTGCCACACTGCTGACAATATCCAAAATATGGGAACAATCTAAGTGTATATCAATAAATGAATGAATGGAGTAAACACAATGGAATATTATTTAGCCATGAGAAAGAAGGCAATCTTGCCATTTGCAGTGAAATGGATAAAGCTTGAGGGCACTATGCTAAATGAAATATGTCACAGAGGGGAAGATAAGTATTGCATGTTCTCACTTATCTGAACTCCAAAAATTATGAAAGTAATGGGGAGCCTTAGAATGAATTTAAGTAGGGAAATATCTGTTCCTGGTTTCCATCTTAGAAAGAATACTCTGGCAGCTGATTGGTGAATAGGCTGCTTTGGAGATGAGCAATGGGAAGAAAAAGAAATATCAATTAAGAAATGACGATAACAGTTCAGGTGAGAAATGAATGTGAATTCACACTGAGGTCAAGACAATGGGGAATGGAAACAAAAGGTAAATTTTGGACTCCTTAGGAGAAACATTCTGCATAACTTGGTGAGTAACTGGACCTATAATTGGGATTAAAAAGTTGAGAATTATTATTAGGTAATCATGCTAGGAAAAACAAAGAGGTTTTTGAAGATAAAATAATAAGTTTTGCTTAGGATATACCAAGTTTGAGATATTGACAAGATAAACGAGCAGAGATGCTATGTCTGGAATGCTAGACAGAGGTTAAAGTGCGGATTTAAGGTACAGATTTGCAAGTCATCACCATGTAAAGCAGCCGTTCTCAATTTTGGCTGCCCATCAGATTCACTTGGAAAGTTTCTTGCAAATATAAAAACATGGATTATAAATCCATAGATTTTATTTAATACTTCTGAAGTAAGCCTAGAGTATCAGTATTTTTTAAAAGCTAGACATTTGATTTTGATGCATAATGACAATTAAGAATCACTGGTGGGTAATTTAAGTCATGAGTATAGATTAGAGTTAAGGATTTCAAACAGCACATTGTCCAATTAGGGGAGATCTAGAAGAAATTATCAGAAAGATTATGATAATAATAACAACTATAATTTATTGAGTACCTATGGTAGAAACTGTGCTGAAGACTTTACACGTGTTATTTGCAGTAAAAAAGAGATAGAAGAGTGAGTGGGTCATATGAGACTTGTCACCCTTCTTCCATGAAGTCTCCCACAGCACTTTCAGTTTACCTCGATGTCTCTCGTCTCAATTTGGCATTTACAATATATGAACTTATACATGGCTATTTAAAATCTAATTTGAATGTATATAGCTCTAAGCCATATACATAACACAGTAGTTAAGAGCAAGAGCTCAGTTAGACCTCCTGGTTTGAACTCCGTATCATCCTATCTTTTGTAGGCAATTTTGATCTTAGACAAGCTATTATATATAATATGTGTGTATGTATGTACTGGAGTGGTGTGCCATTGCCTTCTCCAGTATGTATGTATATATGGGTGTTATTGGGTGGTTCAGATGGTAAAAGCATCTGCCTGCAATGCAGGAGACCCAGGTTCAATCCCCGGGTTGGGAAGATCCCCTGGAGAAGGGAATGGCAACCCACTCCAGTATTCTTGCCTGGAGAATTCCATGGACAGGGGAGTCTGGCAGGCTACAGTTCATGGGGTCACAAAGGGTCAGACATGACTGAGCAACTAACACACTATACATACATATGTACTAAATATGTGTATTTATGTACACATGTTATAAATATAACATTATATATGATACTTTACACATACTAAAATGTAAATTCCTTCCCAGGTGAATCTAGTGGTAAAGACTCTGCCTGCCAATGCTGGAGACGCAAGAGATAGGGGTTTGCTCGCTGGGTCAGGAAGATCCTGGAGGAGGAAATGGCAATCCACTCCAGTATTCTTGCCTGGAAAATTGCATGGACAGAGGAGCCTGGCAGGCTACAGCCCATGAGGTTGCAAAGAGCTGGACACAACTGAGCACACACACACACACAAATTCCTTCAAGTGATGGATTTATTTTATATCTTGTTTATCTTTTGTAGCTTTCTCCTCAACTTTACCTAGTTTAGTGGGGACTAATTTTAATAAGCAATATTTGTTAAGCTAGGCACTGTTTCAAGTAATTTACTTATACTAATTCATTAATTTGATTGATTTTCATTACAAGCCTAGAGATTAGCACATTAGTATCCTCATTTTATAGACGACAGTACTGAGGAAGAGAGAGATTAGATAACATTACTAAAACAAACTATATCTGTAAATGGAGGATATAGGATCTAAACAAACAGATCCAGCTCCATAACTCTGGCTCTTAACTACTGTGCTATACTACCTCCCTCCACACTACACAATAGACTCAATAAATTATTATGAGTTTGAATAAAATTTTGACCAAAAAAAAGGAATGGCTCGAAATAGATAATATGCATTTATATGCAGCATATTTTGCATTTCAATATTTCATGAACCAAGTTCTGTTGCCTTTTACAAAGAGAAATTTGATCAAAGATTATTCAATTGTCTTTTTAACTTATTTATATTCCTGTAGTATCATTTTCTAAAAGACTTGGGATAAGGAAAGGATCATTTCAGTAAATGTCTTTTATCTGTTTTTTAAGGAGGGCTTTCTGGCGGTTCAGTGGTACAGAATCTGCCTGCCAATGCAGGAGATGCAGGAGACATGAGTTTGATCCCTGGGTCAAGAAGATCCTCTGGAAGAGGAAGTGGCAAACCACTCCAGTATTCTTGCCTGGAAAATCCCATGGACAGAGGAGCCTGGCAGGCTATATAGTCCATGGAAAATAAGTATTGACAATTTTCTGGGCCACTACCATATGTATAGCTATTTCCCAAGGCAACGTGAAGCCAGAGGATTAGTAAGAACAACTCATAGGAACTTCTAGAAAAATGGGTTTTTCAAATAATGCAGTATTCTACAGAAAGGACCTGAGTATTCTCAATTACATGGGTCTGCTATTGCTCTAAATAAAGGGCCAGAAGAGCAACAGTGTCTGGTTTCATTTTTACTCACACTGTGGAATTCCATGTTTACTTCCATCGTTTATATGGATGATGTACTAAATAAGAGTATTCAGTTCCAATTTTTTCAATTCCCTTGCACAAATGCTATCCTCCTGATAACAAAAGTCACATCTCAGATGTCATACCTAAGGGAGATCTGCTCTTGGATGTTACCCAGCCTTTTTGCTAACCTCACACAATACTAAATAAGTTCTGGTGTATGGAATAGAAAATTTATAGACGATATTAAAGGTATTAGCAATGACACTTACTTTATCATTGCTATATTAGCAATAAGCAGAGCTTAAATATCCCTGTAACTTCCATGATTATCAGTAGCAATTTCTCCTTCCAATTTTTCCTAAGACAAAGTCTTTATTATCCAAATATTCACCATAGTGACATGCATATTCATTGTATTAAAATGATCCTTCTAGATTGTCCTTGGTCTAGGAAATGTCTAAAATAAAGCCAAAGCTAAAGCTGATTACTTAACAATAAAATGGAGTTTACATCAGGGACAAGCAGGAGGTCTCTTAGGGTCTGAAATCTAGGACTCCTGAGTAGTTGTGGACAGACCAAGAAATACTCTCACGTGCAACTCTGATAGAGAATTTGATTAAAATCCTTCATTTTGCTTCTACCCCCTACCTTGTCTACTAACTACTAAATCTACTCAGGAATTTAATTTTCATTTTCAAAGTCTCAGGAGGGTTAGAGCTCTGAATATGACTGCAAAATATAGGTGCTGGTTTTTTTTTATCTTTTATTTTATTTTCTCCCAAAAATAATTAGTTCAGCACAGAAATGTTCTCAGTTTAGAAATTCATAATATAACACTCAAGATTCTACATTATCAGGTCCCAACAAATCTTTTCTTTGATAGTCTGAGTTACCCGACTGGGCTATAGACCAAAATGAACCATTCCATACTACTCAAACATATTATTTGCTTTCTGTCTCCCAACTTTTGCTCATGTTATTTCCTCTACCCAAAATGACCTTTTTCCCGTCTTGGCCAGTCTTCAAGGTCTACCTCATATGCCCCTTGACATACTTCCCCAACTCGTCTTCTAGCTTTTCTTTCTCTCTCCTCACTTAGCTTGAAATATTCTGCCAGCTGAACTCAGCAGAATGATTTATGCCTCTTTCATCTCATTTTTGAACCTCTATGGCACTTACTACTTTCCACATCCTGTTATAGTCATTTGTATTTAGTGTTTATGATTCACTGTCTATGATTTCCTGACGGCAAGGACCTGTTGGTCTTTATATCCTTGCCCTGTACTGCGCTTACTGCAATACTACAGGGTTTTGCACGTTTGGCTTTTTGTTTACTTTAACAAATTGCATTGTGCTGAAATTTGATCGGCAATTTGATTGACCTTGTGCCAATTCAAGGGAAATAGCTGCACATTGAGAAAATTGCTCAAGAGAAGAGAACTAAAATGCAAAAATGTCACAAAATGTAACACAAGATTACTTAAGATTTAGATTTAGGTTTCATCCAAGCACCAAATTACACATGTGTACTTAGGAGTTTGACAGTTTTTAAGCACATTGATGTCTTTACATTAAATAAGCATCAGTAATTCAAAATATTATACTCTATCACGGAACTTGAACTGCTGTATTCATATATAGTATTGTATTTATATTTCATTTTAGTCTTTCATCTAGAGTATAAATTTTCATTAACAAATAAAATTACTAAAACAAGCTATGTATAAATATGAGTGAAGAGTCTTCATCAAGGATATTTTTTATGATTTAAAAAATAACTCAGGTCATTAAACCTAGGCTCTATAACCTCTCTATTATTTTATTTAAACCTTGATTTTTACTCCTTAATTTTAATCTCTAACTAGTATTTTTTAAAAAAGACCTGATATTGCTGTTAAGCTTTCCCAAAGACTCAGTAGTCTTCTGTTATGAAGTGTTTTTAGCTGAATTTCTTACTTGCTAAGAAGAATGAGGGTGAGAGGTCAAAATTAAACTCACAATGACCATTACCAATAGCTCATCCTAGCTCTAAGCATTTATATAATAATGTCTGCCACTAAGTAACATTGGCAGTAGTGTGCTTAGTATATTTCAGAACTCATAAGGTGATTTACATGTCTTAACTCATTTGACCTTCACAATTCTTTGACACAGGCACCAGTACTACGTCTGTATCACACTGAGGAAACTGAAACCCAGAAAGGTTAAGTAACTTGCCCACAATCATACAGCTGGTAAGTGGTGTAGCTAAGACTTGAATCTAGTGATCATGGCAGTCTGGATGCTTAACTACCATACTATACAAACCAGAAGAACTTGTAAATAATTTTCTATTGCTTTAATTCAAGAAAATAAGCATTACTGGACAGCATGCACCAGCCTGGGATTCCAGAGAAATAAGGTTTTTGCATCTTCTCTACCCACTTCCCTTCATGGCAAATAGATGGGAAAACAATGGAATCAGTGAGAGATTTTATTTTCTTGGGCCTAAAAATCACTGCAGATGGTGACTGTAGCCCTGAAATTAAAAGATGCCTGCTCCCTGGAAGAAAAGGTAAAACAAGCCTGAGTGAGTGAAGTCACTCAGTCGTGTCCAACTCTTTGCAACCCCGTGGACTGTAGCCCACCAGGCTCCTCCGTCCATGGGATTCTCCACCAAGAATACTGGAGTGGGTTGCCATTTCCTTCTCCAGGGGATCTTCCCGACCCAGGGACTGAACCCAGGTATCCCGCATTGCAGGCAGACGCTTTAACCTCTAAGCCACCAGGGAAGGAAAACAAGCCTAGACAGCATATTAAAAAGCAGAGACGTTACTTTGTCAACAAAGGTCCGTATAGTCAAATGTATGGTTTTTCCAATAGTCATGTATAGATGTGAGATCTGGACCATAAAGAAGACTGAGTGCCAAAGAATTGATACTTTTGAACTGCGGTGTTGGAGAAGACTCTTGAGAGTCCCTTGGACTGCAAGGAGATCCAACCAGTTCATCCTAAAGGAAATCAGTCCTGAATATTCATTGGAAAGACTGATGCTGAAGCTGAAACTCCAATACTTTGGCCACCTGATGCGAAGAACTGACTCATTGGAAAAGACCCTGATGCTGGGAAAGATTGAAGGCAGGAGGAGAAGGGGACAACAGAGGATGAGACGGTTGGATGGCATCACCAACTCGATGGACATGAGCAAGCTCCGGGAGATGGTGAAGGACAGGGAAGCCTGGCATGCTGCAGCCCATGGAGTTGCAAAGAGTCGGACACGACTGAGCAACTGAACAACAACCCACCTCCATGCTGCTTTCAGCCAGCACACTGGTATGAAAGAGAAGAGAGTTGTGCATGGATGTCCAACAGCCAGATGGTTAAGGTCTACTTCCCTACTAGTTCCTCCCAGTCCCCTTCCTCAGAGCCTAAGGTAAATCCTATCCTCCCCAATTTATTCAACAGACTCCCCAAATGACCCTGACCTACCTAGCATCAAACAGTTCAAAACTTACAACTCCTTACTTCCAAAATTTAATCCCTATGAAATCAAAATCCCCTTCCATAATAACCTATATAGCTCAGTCGGTAAAGAATCTGCCTGCAATGCAGGAGACCTAGGTTCAATTCCTGGGTCAGGAAGATCCCCTGGAGAAGGAAATGGCAACCCACTCCAGTATTCTTGCCTAGAGAATCCCCATGGACAGAAGAGCCTGTCAGGCTACAGTACATGGGGTCGAAAGAGTCAGACACAACTTGGTGACTAAACCACCCCCAAACTGGAATTACACAAATTTGGTCACATCCCTGTTTTGAAATGATTGTTGGGGTCCCTGCTTCTGCATGCTGCCAATATTTTTGCTCTCAAATTGAACTATGGCTTATACAATGTACAAGGCTGAAACTCCAATACTTTGGCCACCTCATGCGAAGAGTTGACTCATTGTAAAAGACCCTGAACCTGGGAGGGATTGGGGGCAGGAGGAGAAGGGGACAACAGAGGATGAGATGGCTGGACGGCATCACCGACTCGATGCACATGAGTTTGGGTGAACTCCAGGAGTTGGTGATGGACAGGGAGGCCTGGCATGCTGCGATCCATGGGGTCACAAAGAGTCGGACACAACTGAGCGACTGAACTGAACTGAACTGAATTTTATTAACAGTTTATAATGCCCTAATAAAAATAATTTTATTATAAAAGTAGTTAATGCAGTTATAAAAATTATATAATGCTTGATTTTATAGTTTGATCCAATCTTTAATGTCTCTAATACCAAGAGATTTACATGAGGAAAAAAGAATTATATGTAACTCATCCTAAGGTTCACCAATTAATAAATTAGAACTGATAGTAGCATACCACTTTTGAAAAGTCAATTCAAAATATGAGCATAATTCATTATGTACATTTTCTCATAATCTTGGAAACAGGAAACAACTCTTTCTTTTCCGTATTCCTCTCAACACCAAATACAATACTGTGCAAATGATCAGCTTTCACATAATGCTCAGTGAATTGAACAATTACCCAAATAGTTGTTTATAGACAGCTTACCTTTAGAAATCTTTACAATGTATAATGAAATGCACATATAAAATGGTACCAATAAAGGCAACCATTACAAAAAGAAGATGACCAATTGTTACTGAGCAGATTTACAATCAATTTCACCATTCTAAAGGTCAAGATCATCTTGCTGTACAGGAAAAAGATTGACATTATATTAAATGTCTCTGACATTCTAACTAATATTTACTTTTTAATGTTATATACTCTGACATAGCAACAGAGAAACACTTTTCTCCACCTTGTAAAAGAAATGAGACTAAGACTGTAATTTTTTCACCTTACAGAACTATTGAGATATCCTTATTTAAGTGTCATTGAAGAAAGTAACTAAAAATCTTTATGGTTTGGTTCTTTTAAAAGGTCACAAACACAGTGAAAAATCTAGCAGAATGTTGTGAAACCAATACTTAGAGGAATCCCAAAGCAATGCCAAGAAACAGAATGTACTCATAGTGACTAATACATGCAAATACTGGAAATAAATTCTAACAGATTAAACAGGTTTTGTAGCAACTAAAAGGTATATTCAAATCATTCCAAAATTAATCAAGCTTAAGAATATGGCAAACTTCCCTGCTAATAAGAATCTAAGCAGGCTAAGTAGTCTGAATAGCATATAAAAAATAATAGTCAATATCAGTAAGTATAATTTTTAGTGTGCTTTTAATTAAAAAGGAGAAACTGACCCCTTAACTGAATCAAATCACTGTTTCAGATTTCCATTTTAGTCTTTGATAAGTATATTCATATTTAACACAACATTTTACCTTGATGGGGTATTAAACCCTAATCAAGCTATGGAATCATGAATACAAAACTATCTTCTGAGAAATGCTGCAACATTTTCTCTGTTTTTGTTCATTTAATATGGGATGCCTTGGCAAGTATCTGCCAGGTCCCCTAATACTGAGGCAGAAATATGTGTAATAAAAAAAAAAAATTCCTTCAAAACTTGAATGTCAAACAGAGGCAAGGCTTCTTATCCAAGCATGTAACCCTGAGGATATGCTATAAAAAAACAAAGTTAAATGCATTATAACATGATAGGTGAAAATGGTTTAAAATAAATAGCAGAGTTTCAGAATAAAATGAATATATAAATCCAAATTCTTTGATGTGATGATTTTCTATTCTTTGTAGTTAACATGTTTAATATAATTAAGTCTTTCATTTTGAAAATGAAAGTAAGCAAAAGTAGAATATCTCTGGATCAAAAATCTTAAACAAGCTTATACGTCACCGGATTTCTTTGTAAAAAAACAAAGAAAAAAAAACAGATTCATTATCTGCTTTAATCTATAAGCAGTGCCTTAGCAGATCTCTACATTAAGGAACCAAAGCATCATTACGTCAATAGATCTGAAATATAATTAAAAGCAATGCCTTTTAAAACAATTTAGATACTGAAAGATAATTTCAAGAAAATAGCTCAGATGCTAATAAACATAATTCTACTCATCACAGTTGGGTTGCTGTGTGTGGTTGCACAGTACAGTGGCAGTAACATCTATTTCTATGCTTAAGAAATCCCAGATAAAAAAATTTAATATGTCACTATATATAAGCAGCTAGCTATGGTGTATACTTATCAATATGAAAGATTTATGCTATTTTTATCATTCAAAATAAAAGCTGCAATTTGACTGTATTCAGGTTTAATCTGGAAAAATCTGTAGAGCCCAAAACCTTGCCCTTAATCACATACAAAGGATCTCTTTCTTTACTTCCCACTTCCCCATAAAAAGCTAAAGTAAACACAAACTTAAAACACACACACATTTCTAAAACTCATATTGTTTATCTGGCATCTATTACTATAAATATTACTTGTTCAAATATCCTAAAGAGAATCTAATAATAAACAATTACATTGATTAATATATTCTAAATGAGCTAGAAAAAGCAGTAACTCTACAATCTAACAGCATCATCATAATTCATGAGGTCATACCTGATGACTTAGAGATTGAAAAGACTCACAGGTTCCAGACTGCATGACCTTTCTATTTCCAGAGATCCCTAAAGATTGCATTTCCTGTCTTACAAAAGATAATCACAGCCACCTCTATGTCTCAGCATCTTCAGGGCTAGTGAAGAAAACATCAAACAGCAGATCTGTCCATCAGTATCTGTTTAAGTCATCATGAAAATATCAGATCTCATATGCTGTTTATCATCTCCCCTTTGCAGTTATAAACACTGCGTATTAAGAGAGGATGACACAGTTGTATGTGCTGAAGCTGCTAATGCTGTCTGAAAACAGTAAGCTTACTGCTTAGAGCAATTCTGCATCATCCAAACAGAGAATGAGTCACGTCTTTCAGGTTTCCCACTTCTGATACTATAAAGATTTCACGTGCCCAGGAAAGTTTGAATTTTTTGTCATTTCTTTACAAATAAGCAATGTTCTATTTAATTAACTGTCCAATGCATCTGTTGCCATGTTAAAGCGTTAGTTCTTAATTATTGGGCAATTTTCTCCACCTATGACTAAGCTTTAATGATTTAAGAAGCAACATTGTACTCTCTCTTAAAGGACTCTTTCTTCCAAACCATGTGCATCATCACTTATCCAACCCATCAAAATTAGAAGTTCCTAAAAATGATGAATTTTTCTCCTGGAAATCTTTGATAATTGTGTATAATAGCAGATAGATAAATAAGTAAGTGCATATTCACTTTTTAATTCTCAGGAACTATTTTTATTTCATATCTTTCAGACCAACACACTTCAAATCAAAATAATTTTTATACTATTAATAAAAGGTACAAAATCTCCTATAGAACTTAATATGCAAAACACAAAATGCTATTATGAAATTCCAAAACTGCATGGTTAAATCTAAATCTAGGAAATTAAACCTATGTTATTGGCATTTTTAGTCATTTTTCATTGCATATTATTTGTGTTCATTGAGATTCTTATAATGCTCTCTTTTACCACAACAGAGTAGAATTAAGGAATTTTAAGATTAATAAAATACTCTGATGATAGAAAACTGATATCCTCCAAGATTATAAATGGAAATACTTTCTCTTTACCATATTATAAAAGATCATGTTTTAGAAATAAAACAAAGACTAAAATTATATTTAATTGAATGTAAAATTAGGACACCAAATATAACATATTACCCTAAAAGAGTCCTCACATTATATATAGCCTGAATTAATGAACACTTTCTTTATATAGCTCTGAATGCTTTATGTGTATACCTGTGATATAAACTAAATGAAATTTAATGATAGCTAAAAGTACTATACAGAAAATGTTTTTTAAGTGTAAACTAATTACAAACCCGGAGAAGGCAATGGCACCCCACTCCAGTACTCGCCTGGAAAATCCCATGGATGGAGGAGCCTGGTGGGCTACAGTCCATGGGGTCGCTAAAAGTCGGACACGACTGAGCGACTTCACTTTCACTTTTCACTTTCATGCATTGGAGAAGGAAATGGCAACCCACTCCAGTGTTCTTGCCTGGAGAATCCCAGGGACGGGGGCGCCTGGTGGGCTGCTGTCTATGGGGTCGCACAGAGTCGGACATGACTGAAGCGACTTAGCAGCAGCAGCAGCAGCAATTACAAACCAGTATAACTTCCCTTCTCCCATTCACAACATCTGACGAGCATTTGAGCATAATTTGTATTATCATGGAGACTAATGAGTCTTAAAAATTGGGCTTCTTTAAAAGGCTGATGGGTAGAGGCACAGGGGAGATGTTGGTCAAAAGTGCAGACTTCCAGCTACAAGATGAATAAGTTCTAGGGATCTAATGCACAGGATAGTGATTACAGTTAATCATATTGTATTATATACTTGAAAGTTACATATGGTGGTAATTTTTGCAATGTGTAAGTATATCAAATTAAACTTATACAATGTTATATGTCAATTATATCTCAATAAATCTAAGGGAAATGATTATACCTTAAATAGATCTAATTTTTATTTGTAGAAAGAAATTAGTCTTGTTTAATAGTCTGATCCACATTATGCCCTTAAAGAAATTACTGCCTCTAACTGCACAGGTTCAGACAAAATGTTTTGTAGTTTTGGCTGTATGTACACAATGACATACCTGAATGGAAACTCATATGTATTATGATTTATGCATGCAGTATTTACTCTCTTAACATCTATCTCCCTTCCTATATTTATTTCTTCATGTGGAAAATATTAAACATCTTCTTTGTGTCAGATGCTGTGCTACAGAATTCATGACAATGTAGATATGCCATCACAAAAGCAGATAATTAAACAAGTATGCTTTGCCATGACAGAAGATCAAGGGATATGAGACTGATTAATAGGACAGATCCCTAACCTAAGGACCAGAAAAGATCTTCCTAAGGAATTACTGTTAAAACTGAGAAGATCTTGAGTAAATGATATCTGAGGGGTGCTGAATACAGCATGATGAGACCATGAAGCATTAGTAGGACAGAGAGAAGAGATGAGGCTGAAAGGTAAACCAAGGTCTAATCACAGGACTCTTCAGAAACCATTTGAAGAGAATGGACTTAAACTTCAGGGGAATGGGAATCCTTAAACAGAATCATTTTTGTAGTTTAATATTATTCTGGCTATGAGAGAGAATCAATTGAGTAAAATAAAACTGGAAAAGACAAGATATATAATTTGGGGCAGGGGATAATGATGGCCTGAACCAAAGTGGTGGCAGTAGGGATGGAGAGAAATTGATAGATTCCAGATATACTTTTTAGTTAGAAAGAATGTGATGGGAGACTAAATGTGAGAAATGAGGTAGAGAGAAGTGTCAAGGTTTATTCATAACTTCCTAAATTATTATAGATTTCGTCTTGACAGTTCATATATTTTCATCACATGCTCCACTGTATTGTCATTAATTTCACATGTATGTGTTTAGTTTTTATAAAATAGCCAGAAAGTGTTGAGAAGGAAAGCTCATCTGACATTCATTCTGTGACCTCTTAAAATGTGCTTAAATTTGAGCAAAATTATTATAAATGCATAAGCAAAAAATAAACTGAAAGTTGTACTTTTCTTTCATATACTTTGTCACAGCACTGATGATCAGGCTTCTTTTTTTATTATAGTCACTACTTTGTTGTATTTTTTAGATTCTACATATAAGTGATGTCATACAGTATTTGTTTTTCTTTGTCTGACTTATTTCACTTAACATAATGCCCTCCAAGTCCATCCATGCTGCCACAAATGGCAAATTTTAATTATTTTTTACATGGCTGAGTAGTATTCCATTGTGTGTATATACTACATCTTCTTTATCCATTCATCAGCAGCAGGTTGTATTTTCATCTTTTTCACGGTTTCCTAAATAAATGCTGTGAAAAGCTTTTATTTAGGCCCCAGTTGTTTAGTTTTGCTTTTATTTCCTTTACTTTAGGAGGTGGATCCAAAAATTATTGCTGTGACTTATGCTGTGTTCTGCCTATGTTTTCCTCCAGGAGTTTTTTAATATCCAGTCTTAGATTTTGGTCTTTAATCCATTTTATGTTTACTTTTATATATGGTGTTAGAGAATGTTCTAATTTCCTTCTTTTACATGTATCTGATCAGCTTTCCTAGCAACATTTATTGAAGAGACTGTCTCTTCTCCATTGTATACTATTGCCTCCTTTGTTGTAGATTAAATGACCGTAAGTACATGGGTTTGTTTCTAGGCTCTATCCTGTTTCATTGCTCTATATATCTGGTTTATGCCAGAACCATATTGTTTTGATTATTATAGCTTTGTAGTAGTCTGAAGTCAGGGATCATGATTCCTCCAGCTGTGTTCTTTTTTTCTCAAAATTGTTTTGGCTATGCAGGGTCTTTTGTGTTTCCATACAAATTTTAACAATAAAGAAGCAGACTCACAGATACAGAGAACAAACCATAGAGGGAATGTACCTCAACATAATAAAAAAAACATATATGGCAAACCAGCAGTTAATGTTATTCTCAATGGTGAAAATTTGAAATCTTTTCCTCTAAGATCAGGAAAAATATGGATGCTCACTCTTGCCACTTCTCTTCAACAAAGAATTGGAATTCCTAGCCACAGCAATTCAGCAAGAAAAAGAAGTAGTGGGCAACCAAATTGGAAAGAAAGAAGTAAAACAGTCTCTATTTGCAGCTGACATGGTATTATATATAGAAAACCCTAAAGATGGAACCCTCCAAAATCTGTTAGAAATAATAAATAAATTCAGTAAAGCCAGAAGATACATCAAGATACAGAAACCTTTGGCATTTCTATTCATTCATAGTGAACTATTAGAAAGACAAGTTGATGTAACATTCTCCTTTTTCAATTTTCTTTTTAACTGGAGGATAATTGCTTTACAAAATTGTGCTGGTTTCTGCGATGCATCACCATGAATCAACCACCCCTCTTGGGTGCCACACAGTACCAGGTTTGAGCTCCCTGTGTCCTACAGCAAATTTCCACTGGCTATCTGTTTTACATACGGAGATGTATATGTTTCAGTGCTACTCTCTCAACTCATCCCACTCTCTCCTTTCCCCACTGTGTCCACAAGTCTTTTCTCTATATCTGCATCACCATTAGCATCAAAAAAATAAAATATCCAGGAATATTTCAAGAAGGTGAAAGAGCTGTACACCAATAACTATAAGACTGATGAAAAAAACTGATGCATATACAAATAAATAGAAATATATCCAGTGTTTATGAAATGCAGGAATTAATATTGTTTAAAGGTCCATACTACCCCACACTACCCAAAGAAATCTACAGGTTCAATGCAATTCCTATCAAAAATCCAATGGTCTGTTTCACAAAACTAGAAAAATAATTCTAAGATGTGTGTGAAGGGACTTCCTTGGTGGTCCAGTGGTTAAGACTGTGCTTCCATTCCAGGAGTCATGGGTTCTACTCCTGGTCAGGGAATTAAGATCCTGCATGCTGCATGGCATGGCCAAATAAATAAATTAATATTTAAAATAATAATTAAAAAAAATAAAGTATGTATGGAACCACAAAATATCTCAAACAGCTAAAACAACCTTGAGAAAGAAAAAAGTTGGAGGTATCATGCCCCCTGATTTCAAACTATACTACGAAGCTTATGGTGTTCAAAACACTATGAGTAGTGGCACAAAAAAAGAAACACAGATTAATGGAACAGAATAGAAATCTCACATGTGTTTGTACAATGAATTTATGATAAAGAAGCAAAGAACATACAATAGAGAAACAATAGACTCTTTAATAAATGGTATTGGAAAAACTGGATCAGTTCAGTTCAGTTCAAAAGAATGAAGCTAGGTCACTATCTGACAGCATAAACAAAAATTAACTCAAAATGAATTAAAGATTTGAATGTAAGAACTAAAACCATAAAATTCCTTGAGGAAAACACAAGCTGTAACCTAATGCACATAAGTCTTAGCAATGGTTTTGAGGATTTGACTCCAAACGCAAGGGATTAAAAGCAAACATAAACAACTGCGACTGGGCATGCTAAGTTACTTCAATTGTGTCCGACTCTTTGGGACGCTATGGATCATAACCTGCCTTATGGCAGGCTTCTCCATCCATGGGATTCTCCAGGGAAGAACGCTGGAGTGGCTTGCCATGCCGTCCTCCAGGGGACCTTCCTGATCCAGGGATCGAACCATTATCTGGCATCTACCAGCATTGGCAGATGGGTTCTTTACCACTAGTGCCACATGGGAAGCCCCAAACAAATGCGACTACATCAGACTAAAAATCTTCTGCACAATGAAGGAAACCATCATCACAATGAAAAGCAACATACTGAATGGGAGAAGATATTTGCAAATCATATATCTGATAAGAAGCTAGTACCCCAAAATATATAAACAACTCATACAACTCAACAACAACAAACAACCTGATTTGAAAATGGACCCAGTAGCTGAGCAGACATTTTTTCCAAAGAAGACATACAGCTGGCCAACAAGCACATGAAAGGATGTCCAATATCATGTCATTATTAGGAAAATACAAACTAAAACCACAATGAGCTATTACCTCGCATGTGTTAGAATGGCTATCATCAAA
Source organism: Bos indicus x Bos taurus (assembly GCF_003369695.1). Lineage (NCBI taxonomy): Eukaryota > Metazoa > Chordata > Mammalia > Artiodactyla > Bovidae > Bos > Bos indicus x Bos taurus. The sequence goes on from NC_040077.1 coordinate 34,596,830, forward strand.
AAGACAAGATGTGAAAAATGTTAGGAAGAATGTAAAGAAATGGAAATCCTAAACTGTTAGTGGGACTGCAAATTGGTATAGTCAGAATGGAAAAAGTATGGAGATTCCTAAAAAAAAAAAAAAAATCAAGAATAGAACTACTACATGACCCAGCTATTCCACTTCTGAGTATTTAAGTGAAAAACATGAAAATACTAATTCAAAACTCCTGCATTCATTGCAGCATTATTTACAATAGCCAAGATCTTGAAGCAACATAAGTGTCCGTCAATGGGTGAATTGTTAATGAAGATGTGGTACATATACACAATGGAATACTGCTGCTGCGAAGTCGCTTCAGTCGTATCTGACTCTGTGCGACCCCAGAGATGGCAGCCCACCAGGCTCCCCCATCCCTGAGATTCTCCAGGCAAGAACACTGGAGTGGGTTGCCATTTCCTTCTCCAATGCATGAAAGTGAAAAGTGAAAGTGAAGCTGCTCAGTCGTGTTCGACTCTTCATGACCCCCTGGACTGCAGCCTACCAGGCTTCTCCATCCATGGGATTTTCCAGGCAAGAGTACTGGAGTGGGGTGCCATCGCCTTCTCTGCAATGGAATACTACTCAACCATAAAAAGGATCAAATCCTATCATCTGTGACAACATGGATAGACCTAGGGGTTATTATGCTAAGTGAAGTAAGACAGAGAAAGACAAACATTGTAGGATTTCACTCATATGTGAAATCTAAAAGGACAAAACAGACAAAATAAAATAAAAAACAAACTCAGAGAAACAGAGAACAGATCAGTGGTTACTGGGGGAAAGGGGTTGGAGCGTGGCCAAAATAGATGAAGGAGGTGCATGGTGATGGATGGTAACTGTATTTGTGGTGGTGATCACTTTGTTCACAGATGCCAAATTATAATGTTATACCCAAGAAACTTATATAATTAAAAAAAACTCACTTCAGATATAGCCAGCCTACTGACCCCACAAGCCACGGGGGGTGAGGACTACTAATGGGAGGATAGCATCCTCTACAATAAAATCTTTAGCATGAAACAAATATATGAGACTCCGGAGCCACCCACGGTTATGGCTGGGTGGCATGCTGGGGCTGCTCCTGTTGCTCGAAGCTGACCCTCTTCCCCCCCAAAAATGTTTATTCCAGAGAATACCTCTGAAAACCTAAGTAATCTATTTTGTTTTATGTAATACTGCTTTTTATTTATTTGCTTTTTAAAGTATAAATTAGTTCACTTTCCAAAGTAATTTGGCAAAATATGTTACAATTCTTAAAAACATTGAGTCCTTTCTAGTATTTCATTTGGAGAATCTGTACAAAAGAAATAGGCAGATGAAGGTTTCTGCACAAAGATGTTTGGTGCTACATTCTTAGAAGAGAAAAAACAGAAATAATATGAGAAAGGTTAACTAAATTATGAGACAACAAAATGGAATGCATTAGTAACCAACAAAGATGTTAATGACAATGAAAATGTGTACTGTAATAGAATATTGAATGAAAAACAAAATCCCAATATATTTATGTAGTACAATCTCAAATCAATGCAAAGAAATAGAGGAAAACAACTGAACGGGAAAGACTAGAGATCTCTTCAAGAAAATTAGAGATATCAAGGGAACATGTCATGTAAAGATGGGCATAATAAAGAATAGAAACGGTATGGACCTAACAGAAGCAGAAGATATTAAGATATTATGGTCTTTCTGATAGATTTAGCTATCATTAAAATACAATTTGGGCAATACTACAATTTGCCCGAGCAGCTGCGACCGGCGCACTTAGCATGGCGGAGAGGAGCTTCCCCACGTCCAAGGTCAGGGGCAGAAGCCGGGAGGACCCCATGCCCGAGGGGCGGCGGCCAAGAGGACTGACCCCACGTCCAAGGTCAGGGGCAGCGGCAGGGAGGAGCAACCCCGCCTCCGAGGTCAGGGGTGGCAGCTGAGAGGAGCTACCCACCGCCCGAGGCCAGGGGCAGCAGCCAGAGGTAAAACCCCACATCCAAGGAGTGGTGGCTGCGTGGGCGCAGGAGGGCCTAGAGGAGCTGTTCTACATTCAAGGTCAGGAGGGGCAGTGGTGAGGAGATACCCCTTGTCCAAGGTAAGGAGCAGCAGCTGCGCTTTGCTGGAGCAGCCGTGAAGAGATACCCCACATCCAAGGTAAGAGAAACCCAAGTAAGACGGTAGGTATTGCAAGAGGGCATCAGAGGGCAGACACACTGAAACCATACTCAAAGAAAACTAGTCAATCTAATCACACTAGGACCACAGCCTTGTCTAACTCAATGAAACTAAGCCATGCCCCTGGGGCCACCCAAGACGGGCGGGTCATGGTGGAGAGATCTGACAGACTGTGGTCCACTGGAGAAGGGAATGGCAAACCACTTCAGTATTCTTGCCTTGAGAATCCCATGAACAGTATGAAAAGGCAAAATGATAGGATACTGAAAGAGGAACTCCCTGGGTCAGTAGGTGCCCAATATGCTACTGAAGATCAGTGGAGAAATAACTCCAGAAAGAATGAAGGGATGGAGCCAAAGCAAAAACAATACCCAGTTGTGGATGTGACTGGTGATAGAAGCAAGGTCCAATGCTGTAAAGAGCAATATTGCATAGGAACCTGGAAAGTCAGGTCCACCAATCAAGGCAAATTGGGAGTGGTCAAACAAGAGATGGCAAGAGTGAATGTCGACATTCTAAGAATCAGCGAATTAAAATGGACTGGAATTGGTAAATTTAACTCAGATGACCATTATATCTACTACTGTGGGCAGGAATCCCTCAGAAGAAATGGAGTATGGTCAACAAAAGAGTCTGAAATGCAGTACTTGGATGCAATCTCAAAAATGACAGAATGCTCTCTGTTCATTTCCAAGGCAAACCATTCAATATCACAGTAATCCAAGTCTATGCCAGAACCAGTAATGCTGAAGAAGTTGAAGTTGAACGGTTCTATGAAGACCTACAAGACCTTTTAGAACTAACACCCAAAAAAGATTTCCTTTTCATTATAGAAGACTGGTATGCAAAAGTAGGAAGTCAAGAAACACCTGGACTAACAGGCAAATTTGGCCTTGGAATACGGAATGAAGCAAGGCAAAGACTAATAAGAATTTTGCCAATAAAATGCACTGGTCATAGCTAACACCCTCTTCCAACAACACAAGAGAAGACTCTACACATGGACATCACCAGATGGTCAACACTGAAATCAGATTGATTATATTCTTTGCAGCCAAAGATGGAGAAGCTCTATACAGTCAACAAAAACAAGACCAGGAGCTGACTGTGGCTCAGATCATGAACTCCTTATTACCAAAATCAGACTGAAATTGAAGAAAGTAGGGAAAACCACTAGACAATTCAGGTATGACCTAAATCAAATCCCTTATGATTATATGAGTGGAAGTGAGAAATAGATTTAAGGGCCTAGATCTGATAGATAGAGTGCCTGATGAACTATGGAATGAGGTTCATGACATTGTACAGGAGACAGGGATCAAGACCATTCCCATAGAAAAGAAATGCAAAAAAGCAAAATGGCTGTCTGGGGAGGCCTTACAAATAGCTGTGAAAAGAAGAGAAGTGAAAAGCAAAGGAGAAAAGGAACAATATAAGCATCTGAATGCAGAGCTCCAAAGAATAGCCAGGAGAGATAAGAAAGCCTTCCTCAGCGATCAATGCAAAGAAGTAGAGGAAAACAACAGAATGGGAAAGACTAGAGATTTCTTCAAGAAAATTAGAGATACCAGGGGAACATTTCATGCGAAGATGGGTTCAATAAAGGACAGAAATGGTATGGACCTAACAGAAGCAGAAGATATTAAGAAGAGATGGCAAGAATACACAGAAGAACTGTACAAAAAAGATCTTCACGACCCAGATAATCACGATGGTGTGATCACTGACCTAGAGCCAGACATCCTGGAATGTGAAGTCACGTGGGCCTTAGAAAGCATCACTACGAACAAAGCTAGTGGAGGTGATGAAATTCCAGTTGAGCTATTTCAAATCCTAGAAGATAATGCTGTGAAACTGCTGCACTCAATATGCCAGCAAATTTGGAAAACTCAGCCTTGGCCAGAGGACTGGTAAAGGTCATTTTTCATTCCAATCCCAAAGAAAGGCAATGTCAAAGAATGCTCAAACTACCGCACAATTGCACTCATCTCACAAGCTAGTAAAGTAATGCTCAAAATTCTCCAAGCCAGACTTCAGCAATACATGAACCATGAACTTCCAGTTGTTCAAGCTGGTTTTAGAAAAGGCAGAGGAACCAGAGATCAAATTCCCAACGTCCGCTGGATCATAGAAAAAGTAGGAAACTTCCAGAAAAACATCTATTTCTGTTTTATTGACTATGCCAAAGCCTTTGACTGTGTGGATCACAATAAACTGTGGAAAATTCTGAAAGAGATGGGAATACTAGACCACCTGACCTGCCTCTTGAGAAATTTGTATGCAGGTCAGGAAGCAACAGTTAGTACTGGACATGGAACAACAGACTGGTTCCAAATAGAAAAGGAGTATGTCAAGGCTGTATATTGTCACCCTGCTTATTTAACTTATATGCAGAGTACATCATGAGAAACGCTGGGCTGGAAGAAGCACAAGCTGGAATCAAGATTGCCAGGAGAAATATCAATAACCTCAGATATGCAGATGATACCACCCTTATGGCAGAAAGTAAAGAGGAAGTAAAAAGCCTCTTGATGAAAGTGAAAGAGGAGAGTGAAAAAGATGGCTTAAAGTTCAACATTCAAAAAACAAAGATCATGGCATCTGGTCCCATCACTTCATGGGAAATAGATGGGGAAACAGTGGAAACAGTGTCAGACTTTATTTTTGGGAGCTCCAAAATCACTGCAGATGGTGATTGCAGCCATGAAATTAAAAGATGCTTACTCCTTGGAAGGAAAGTTATGACCAACCTTGATAGCATATTCAAAAGCAGAGACATTACTTTGCCAACAAAGGTCCATCTAGTCAAGGCTATGGTTTCCAGTGGTCATGTATGGATGTGAGAGTTGGACTGTGAAGAAAGCTGAGTGCCGAAGAATTGATGCTTTTGAACTGTGGTGTTGGAGAAGACTCTTGAGAGTCCCTTGGGCTGCAAGGAGATCCAACCAGTCCATTCTGAAGGAGATCAGCCCTGGGATTTCTTTGGAAGGAATGATGCTAAAGCTGAAACTCCAGTACTTTGGCCACCTCATGCGAAGAGTTGACTCATTGGAAAAAACTCTGATGCTGGCAGAGATTGGGGGCAGGAGGAGAAGGGGATGACAGAGGATGAGATGGCTGGATGGCATCACTGACTCGATGGACATGAGTCTGAGTGCACTCCAGGAGTTGGTGATGGACAGGGAGGCCTGGCGTGCTGTGATTCATGGGGTCGCAAAGAGTCATACACAACTGAGCGACTGAACTGAACTGAACTGAAGTGAAAATTGTATTTAAAAGGAAGATTATGAAAAATTGGAAACAAGTTTGTCCTTTTTGATTTTAATATAGGACTTGGGTCACATTAAAAATAAATTTTATTTACTGCAAATAAATGACTCAAAAAATACCTCTAAATAACCTTTGTTAAAAGGATTCAGGCTTACAGCTAAAAGCACAAGCTATGGAGGCAAACTGTAAAGTTCAAATCATGGTTTTACAAACTTGGAATATTTATATATTGTCTGCCTCAGTTTGCACATGCCTGCATGCTAAGTCACTTCTTGTCCGACTCTGTGTGGTTTGATCCTATGGACCCTCCATGCTCCTCTGTCCATGGAATTCTCCAGGCAAGAATACTACAGTGGGTTGCCAGTGCCTGACTCCAGGGGATCTTCCTAACCCAGAGATCAAACTCGCAGTCTCTTGTTTCCTGCATTGGTAGACAGGTTCTTTATCTCTAGCGCCACCTGGAAAGCCCCTGCCTCAGTTTGCTTATGTAAAATGATGATAATCCTACTAGGGTTGTAAGGATGAAATGTAAGTAACACATATGAAACAGTTAAAGCAGTGCCTGGCACAGAGGAATCACTGAATAAATATTTGCTATTGCCATTCTAAGAAAGACACAGTTACAAGTTTGTTATAGTGTCAAAAAATGAAGAAGAATAAACAACTACATACAATAAGATTATAAAACAATTGGAAGTATATAAATGATTGAGTTTAAGATCTGAGGATGAGAGTGTAGACCCTCCAGACCTGGGTAAACAGAATATATTTTTTTAAAATTAGGTATATAATACAACTTTTATACTATAGTGGCTTTGAAGTCAGACAAACATTGATTAAATCTTAGATTAACCAGTTAGTGACCATGAGCCAGTTGCTTAAACTCCTCACCTGTTTCTTCACCTGTAAAATACACTTAATCATACTTAATCATTTCATCTATCTCACAAAGCTGTTTTGAAGGTTAAGTAAGAGAATATACATAAGGCAGTCAGTACAAACTACTAATATATTGAGTTGGCCAAAAAAGTTCATTCAAGTTTTTCCGTAAGATGGTAGAGAAAAACCCAAATAAACTTTTTGGCCAACACAATATAAACTCAATAAACAATAAAAATAATAATAATAATAATATTGTCTATTGGTTCAGGGAAAAGAAGAATCAACAGATCATTTTAAAAGTTGTTAAGCTAAAGGTATGGGGGGATAGTATATAATAAACAAGGGAAGATGACCAGTTCCTTTCCCTTTGTCAAATACAGTAACCACCTCTGCCCTCATTATTCTCAATTTTGCCATTTGCCTCAAAATCCTGGCATAATGTAACCACAGAATAAATGTGGTTGATTTATTAATAATCAGCTAGTCACCAAATCCAGCAAAGATTTTTTATCTTTGTTATTTGCAACCTATCTCAAACTACTGTGTCATTACCTAGTCATGAACTCTCTACAAATGTTCTAGTTTAGCAGTTGATGACCTCCATGGTCTGACCCTGAAATATCTTTCCAATGTTATTAACAGGATCCTCCTAAATTGTCTGATACTGCACCTAAACTCAATAGCTCACCGTTCCCAATAATCACTCTGAGCTTGAGGTCTCTAGCTTTGTTCATGCTATTACATTTTGATCTTGGTTCAGATCCTGGTGCTGCTATTTATTACTGAAGACCATTTTACAAGTTATAAAACTTCCACAGGCCTCAGGTTCCCTATTAGTAAAGTGGAGAAAATAACAGCACCTATCTATATAGTGCTCCTGGAGGATTAGATGATATAAGAATATAAAATGCTTAATGCACACAGTGACTACCTAGAACATAATAAATGCTTTACAACTATTATTGTTATTGTTAGAATGCATGCCTTCTTCCCCTCATCTCCATAGGTCTAAATTTATTAGACATTGAATTTAGCCTATTTCTCCACACACACATATAAATTCATCAAAATTTAACACAACAAATCTTCCACGATTCCTCTTACCACAAACTTTCAGTCTTACCTAGCTCTCTCACAGCTCTTTAACAAATCCTCATTTATCCTTTCTGACTTCTCTGAAATATTTGTGCTTTCTTTTAGAGTTATATATGCCCTTATCTAATCTCTCTTAATTATTAAGTTCTTTAAGATAAAAATCTATATTTGATCATTTTTATATTGCACTTAATATAGTTTCCTGAACTTAATATGTACTTGAAAATATCTATGGAAGTAGTGAAAGAATGAAATCCATATCTTCCTTTCTGGGATAGTTGTTTCAAAACTGGTACTCTAACGGCAAATAGAGGAGCAGTTTCAAAGATGATTCAATAAGGCAAGTATGGTAAGTGTCAGTAAATGTCACAAAATGTTTGTTCTGTTTAATTTTTATTCTCTTTAGTGCTATAGTTGTAGAATGCAAGAATTAGCCTATTAAGAAGCCCTACAGCTCATCAATTAATTCAGTAAAGTTGAAGGATACAAAATTAATATACCAAAATCTATTGCATTTCAATACACTAACAATGAACTATCAGAAAGAGAAGTTAAGGAAACAACTCCATTTACCATCGTATCAAAAAGAATAAGATAACCAGGAATAAACCTACCTAAGGAGGTAAAAGACCTGTACTCGGAAAACTAAAAGACACTGATGAAAGAAATTGAAAAAGAAATAACACATGAAAAGATATACCATATTCTTAGATAAGAAGAATTAATATTATTAAAATGGTCATACCCAAGGCAGTCTACAGATTCAATGCAATCCCTATCAAAATATTAAAGGTATTTTTCACAGAATGAGAACAAATAATGTTAAAAGTTTGTATGGAAACACAAAAGACCCAAATAGCCAAAACAAAAGACCCAAATAGCCAAAACAATCTTGAGAAAGATTAACAGATTAAAGATTAACAGAGCTGGAGGAATCACATTCTTTGACTTTAGTCTATACTAAAAGCTACAGTAATCAAAAGAGCATATTACAGGCACTTCCACCCTACAAAGTACAATTTTGTTTGTTTACCAAGATTTACTAGTTTAAAAGCATATGACTGTGGAGTAACTCTCTCCAATACATCACCAGAGAAAGAAAAATTGTAATTAGAAAGTGTTTTAGTGAGTGAGTGAGTGAAAGTTGCTCAGTCGTGTCCGACTCTGCAACCCCATGACCTGTACAGTCCATGGAATTCTCTAGTCCAGAATACTGGAGTGGGTAGCCTTTCCCTTCTCCAGGGGATTTTCCCAACCCAGGAATCAAACCCAGATCTCCCACATTGCTGGCGGATTCTTTACCAGCTGAGCCACAAAGGAAACCCAAATGAAAGTACTATTGCTCAATCATGTCTGACTCTCTGGGACCCTGTGGCCTATAGCCCGCCAGGCTCCTCTGTCCATGGAATTCTCCAGGTAAGAATACTGGAGTGGGTAGCCATTCCCTTCTCCAGGGAATCTTCCCAACCCAGGGATCAAACCAGGGTCTCATGCCCTGCAGGCAGATTCTTTATCATCTGAGCCACCAGGGAAGTCCTGTTTTAGTGAGGATAGCATCAAACCTAGATGACTAAGTTATAAAGAACAATGTTTGATTGTTTCAAGACATCCCATCTATATCCATCAGTCATTTAAGGTGTTCGATAGGTCAAGGACACAGTTCCCTACACTGGACTTTATGGGTACTATCAGAATTTGCCCTAGTCACCTTCTGTTGTCCACGTTTAGCCGCTGACTATTCCTCCTTCTGACTGGATAGTCTTTCTTTACCAATGTTAATAGTTGAATAAACTTTCTTAGATTTGGGAGTCATTTGGTCCCTTTAAATCAGTGTTTCATATCTCTATGTATTATATGTTGGCTCTAAGTTTTAACTCTCATAAGGTACTTATTACCCTGTATTTAAATAATTTGGGTGCAACATGCTGAAAGAAAATTCTACCATAATGCAGACAAAGAATATTTTCCCTCAATGAAATGGGTCAAATATGTTCAACATTTAAAATTGCATCCCACACTGTAAAAGCAGTGCTAAGGGCAAGGTTCATAGCAATACAGGCTTACCTCAATAAACAAGAAAAAGTCAAATAAATAACCTAAATCTACACCTAAAGCAACTAGAAAGGGAAGAAATGAAGAAACACAGGGTTAAGCAGAAGGAAAGAAATCTTAAAAATTAGGGCAGAAATAAATGCAAAATCCTTAACAAAATTCTAGCAATCAGAATCCAACAACACATTAAAAAGATCATACACCATGACCAAGTGGGCTTTATCCCAGGGATGCAAGGGTTCTTCAATATCCGCAAATCAATCAATGTAATACATCACATTGACAAACTGAAAAATAAAAGCCATATGATTACCTCAATAGATGCAGAGAAAGCTTTTGACAAAATTCAACATCCATTTAGATAAAAACTCTCCAGAAAGCAGGAATAGAAGGAACATACTTCAACATAATAAAAGCTATATATGACAAACCCACAGCAAACATTATCCTCAATGGTGAAAAATTGAAAGCATTTCCCCTAAAGTCAGGAACAAGACAAGGGTGCCCACTTTCACCACTACTATTCAACATAGTTTTGGAAGTTTTGGCCACAGCAATCAGAGCAGAAAAGAAATAAAAGGAATCCAAATAGGAAAAGAAGAAGTAAAACTCTCACTGTTTGCAGACAACATGATCCTCTACATAGAAAACCCTAAAGACTCCACCAGAAAATTATTAGAGCTAATCAATGAATATAGTAAAGTTTCAGGATATAAAATCAACACACAGAAATCCCTTGCATTCCTATACACTAATAATGAGAAAATAGAAAGAGAAATTAAGGAAACAATTGCATTCACCATTGCAATGAAAAGAATAAAATACTTAGGAATATATCTACCAAAAGAAACTAAAGACCTATATATAGAAAACTATAAAACACTGGTGAAAGAAATCAAAGAGGACACTAATAGATGGAGAAATATACCATGTTCATGGATTGGAAGAATCAATAGAGTGAAAATGAGTATACTACTCAATGCAATCCCTACCAAGCTACCAACGGTATTTTTCACAGAGCTAGAACAAATAATTTCACAATTTGTATGGAAATACAAAAAACCTCAAATAGCCACAGCAACCTTGAGAAAGAAGAATGGAACTGGAGGAATCAACCTGCCTGCCTTCAGGCTCTACTACAAAGCCACAGTCATCAAGACAGTATGGTACTGGCACAAAGACAGAAATATAGATCAATGGAACAAAATAGAAAGCCCAGAGATAAATCCACGCACCTATAGACACCTTATCTCTGACAAAGGAGGCAAGAATATACAATGGAGAAAAGACAATCTCTTTAACAAATGATGCTGGGAAAACTGGTCAACCACTTGTAAAAGAATGAAACTTGAACACTTTATAACACCATACACAAAAATAAACTCAAAATGGATTAAAGATCTAAACGTAAGACCAGAAACTATAAAACTCCTAGAGGAGAACATAGGCAAAACACTCTCTGACATACATCACAGCAGGATCCTCTATGACCCACCTCCCAGAATATTGGAAATAAAAGCAAAAATAAACAAATGGGACCTAATTAAAAGCTTCTGCACAACAAAGGCAACTCTAAGCAAGGTGAAAAGACAGCCTTCAGAATGGGAGAAAATAATAGCAAATGAAGCAACTGACAAACAACTAATTTCAAAAATATACAAGCAATTCCTGCAGCTCAATTCCAGAAAAATAAACGACCCAATCAAAAAATGGGCCAAAGAACTAAATAGACATTTCTCCAAAGAAGACATACAGAGGGCTAACAAACACATGAAAAGATGCTCAGCATCACTCATTATCAGAGAAATGCAAATCAAAACCACAATGAGGTACCATTTCACGCCAGTCAGAATGGCTGCTATCCAAAAGTCTACAAGCAATAAATGCTGGAGAGGGTGTGGAGAAAAGGGAACCCTCTTACACTGTTGGTGGGAATGCAAACTAGTACAGCCACTATGGAGAACAGTGTGGAGATTCCTTAAAAACTGGAAATAGAACTGCTTTATGACCCAGCAATCCCACTGCTGGGCATACACACGGAGGAAACCAGAATTGAAAGAGACACGTGTACCCCAATGTTCATCACAGCACTGTTTATAATACCCGGGACATGGAAGCAACCTAGATGTCCATCAGCAGATGAATGGATAAGAAAGCTATGGTACATATACAAAATGGAGTACTACTCAGCCATTAAAAAGAATACATTTGAATCAGTTCTAATGAGATGGATGAAACTGGAGCCTATTATACAGAGTGAAGGAAGCCAGAAAGAAAAACACCAATACAGTATACTAACGCATATATATGGAATTTAGAAAGATGGTAATGATAACCCTGTATACGAGACAGCAAAAGAGACACTGATGTATAGAACAGTCTTTTGGACTCTGTGGGAGAGGGAGAGGGTGGGAAGATTTGGGAGAATGGCATGGAAATATGTATAATATCATATATGAAACGAGTTGACAGTCCAGGTTTGATGCACGATACTGGATGCTTGGGGCTGGTGCACTGGGACGACCCAGAGGGATGGTATGGGGAGGGAGGAGGGAGGAGGGTTCAGTATGGGGAACACATGTATACCTGTGGCAGATTCATTTTGATATATGGCAAAACCAATACAATATTGTAAAGTTAAATAAAATAAAATTTTTAAAAAATAAATAAAAGAAAAAAGAAAAAAAAAAACACCAATACAGTATACTAACGCATTTATATGTAATTTAGAAAGATGGTAATAATAACCCTGTATGCAAGACAGCAAAAGAGACACAGATGTAAAGAACAGTCTTTTGGACTCTGTGGGAGAGGGAGAGGGTGAGATGATTTGGGAGAATGGCATTGAAACATGTATAATATCATATATGAAATGAATCACCAGTCCAGGTTCAATGCATGATACAGGATGCTTGGGGCTGGTGCACTGGGATTACCCAGAGGGATGGGATGAGGAGGGAGGTGGAAGGGGGATTCAGGATGGGGAACATGTGTACACCCGTGGTAGATTCATGTTGATATTTGACAAAACCAATACAATATTGTAAAGTAATCAGCCTCCAATTAAAATAAATAAATTTATATTTAAAAAAACAAAAATGAATAAAATTGCATCCCATAGGAAAATGTATAATATTTCATTATTCTTACACATTTTATTTGAATAATTTGATTTTATATTTCCACATAGCAACAAAAAACTTTTAAAATCTTTGAAAAATACTGATTTATGAAAAGGCAAATTTCAGTGAGTGAAACAATATGTTTTTAAGTCCTTATTCTAGAGTGTTCTACCAACAGGCTCTACTTAGTAATTTTTGCTTTTTTAAGAAGAATTTAAGTCTTACCTCATAAGTGGAATTTTCTTCAATTACCCATATCTAAGTGACTATTCTTTCCTCTTTCCTCTAAAGCTCCGTGTTATGAACCTCACTTATTTGGCATTTAGCCTATATTACATTACATTGACATCTTTCTTTTTATGCACATGAGCTCCCAAATACATAATACTTTATTTGAAAGTCTATTTAATGTAGTTTGCCATTCACAGGCTTGTTTCATAATATCCATGTGTGTGTTTTATCTCCTCCTTAGCCTGTAAACTCCTCAGAGAAAATATTTTTTTCTTTTAAAAATTTTTATTGTTTTTTTATTGATAAAATTCAAAGATTCTTCTAACAAATAAAATTTGTTACAAGGAACTTGCAAAAGAATAGGAGTCTTTTAACTGCCTATGTCTTGATGCTTATGGAACCCAAGGACACACAGCGTGTTTCAGACCGTGCTCTGTACACTGCAGCAGAAGGCTGGCTCTTTGGTAGGTGGGAAAGAGGCTGTTGTAATAAATGACTTATTCAAATATGGTTAAAACTCTTTAGGCAGTTCATATGTAACTGTTAGATAGTATAGCTGAACACCATGTCAGAGAAAAGGCACAGCTGCAACAAGGTCTAAATAAAAACAATATTTTGAACAATCCATCCTTACCTGTTAAGACTCTTTATTAGGAATTTTTATTGGAATATAGTACTTTACAGTGTTGTGTTAGTTTCTGCTGTATAGCAGAGTGAATCAGCTATACATACATACATATCCCGTTTCTTGGAATTCCTTCCCATTAGGTCACCACAGAGCACTGAGTAGAGTTCCCTGTGCTATACAGTAGGTTCTTGTTATCTATTTTATACATAATAGTGTATGTATATCAACCCCAATCTCCCATTCGTCCCATCTCTTCTTTCCCCCATTGGTATCCATATGTTTGTTCTCTATATCTGTGTCTCTATTGCTGCTTTGCAAATAGGTTTATCTGTACCATTTTTCTGAAAGGATTTTTAATTATATATATAAACATTCAATAAATATCTGCTGAATTAAAGAATAAAAGGCTATCTGATACTTCAATTAGATTATAAGCTTAGTTATGGCAGGAAACATTTTATGATTATTTAAAATCACAGAATGGAGTGCATAATAAGTGCTCAGTAATATTTTTATTGATGACAATATTAATTATATATCTGTAGGAACAGTCTCTAGTTTTTAAAATTAAATTCTAAACTTTCTCTTTTCAAGGCAATAATAAATTTGCATAAATGTGCTTTTTATTCTCTCAATGTACAATAAAAGTTTATATTCTCATCTCTGTATAATATCTGATTGCAGACAATAAAACACAATGTGAAAGATATTTTATACAGACTCCCTCTATGCACACACAAGTGTATATAGTGTATATTCACACAGAAATAAAATTAATATCTATTAATATCTATATTAATGTGACCCTCACCTCTTTAAAATTCCAGTTTAAGAAAATTGATTCTATGTTGTTGACTCCAGATCTTTTTAGTACACAAACAGCACCTGCCATAGTATAAAAGGAAACCAAATAAGCAAGGTTCTGTATGAGTAGCTTTGGAAACAGACCAAGATGGACTGGGCAGGCTCACACACTGGGATTTAAGACACAGGAAAAATCCCAACAGTGCCTGAAATTCTCAGCACCAGCTGTCATTCCATATTTTACTGGATTAAGAAATTATGTTACTTAAATGGAACTTTTAATTCATTTTGAAGATGAGTATGTGTCATGAATCCACTACCCTCTTTGAAAAATGAGAAAGTTTTAAGTAGTCTGGGAATATGAGGGTACTCAGGGCAGAGCTTGCCAAGTAGAATCTAAAAGAATCTGAATAGAAATGTCCCAAAAGAAAAGGTGAAAGGTCCAGAAATGTGTTTGTTTTACTTCCCAGTTTTGCCAAGAGCCTGCTGTTCTTACTGCAGAGTTGACTTGCCCACTAAAGTGTTGATTTAAATAGCAAAAAGTTTTGGTGCCCAGAAGCATAAGTTAAAAATTTATTACAACATCTGTAAAGATCTTGTTTTTAAAAGACTATGATCTCTAAATCTTAATTACTAGAAAATCAATCATGCCTGATAGCACTCTGCTTGCTTTCATAATTTTCCCTTTATTCCTTCCTGAATAGTGAAAGCAACCACTAAATTACATCAACAATATTGTGAATATACCTTATCACTTATCACTCACTTATCACTTGTGAGTGGAAGACTAAAGGACATAAGGGATACTTAAGTCAGTTCCTACCCAATAAAAAAATCATTCCTTAACATGAAAGCAATAGTTTCAAAGAACAATTTTCAAACCATAGTTTTGAAGGTAGAAGTTTTACCTAATAATTTTATAGAACTAATGAGTGAAACAATGTAATAGTTGTCATCTTAACTATCCAGTCTCAGCCAGTACTAATGCATTTCAGACTCTACACAGAAGATACATTTAGAGACTCTATTTGAGTCAGTAACTTTATAATCATTATTCTAGGGTATACTTTTCATTATTCTAAATACAAAGAATGGAGAAAATATTCTTTCTTAAAGACTATAAAATTTAAAATTATAAGCAATAGCAAGAGATCATTAAGTCAAGTGATTCTGCCTCAGTAAGGATTAACACCTAAGCCTTCTAAAGCAGATGGCTTTTCTATCCTATTTTTAGACACGATTTTTAGAATGGAGAGCTTATCCTTGGTAACCCTATTTAGTGTTTACTTTAAAAACAAAATTTGGTTTTAAATTATTTAAATAAAAGAAAAAAAAATTTTTTTTAAATTAAAAAAAATTTTTTAAAACTTTGTTTATA
Source organism: Bos indicus x Bos taurus (assembly GCF_003369695.1). Classification (NCBI taxonomy): domain Eukaryota; kingdom Metazoa; phylum Chordata; class Mammalia; order Artiodactyla; family Bovidae; genus Bos; species Bos indicus x Bos taurus. The sequence continues at coordinate 34,612,479 of NC_040077.1, forward strand.
AGTGGTTTTCTTACTATAATTAAGATCTTTCACTTTGATAACTGAATAAACTACAATTATACTGTTATTTTTTATGATCAATAAAGAACAACTGTATTGAGAGAAAGATGATCATAGCTGACCATGTCTCTTAAAATGAAGACATTGCTTAATAAATGTCTATAAGACATTTTATTTGGAAAAAAGTATAGATTAGGGAGAAAAAAACCAGAGAAGTTAGGAAAGGCTATATTAAACTTTTAAATTATTATAATTCACTTAATTTCATAACTGAACTGACACTAACTTATATGATCATTTTAACTTATAAATCCAAGATATTATTTTAAACTATGTCCATTTATTTTTCTTAATTGCTAAAATATACCTGCTTATTATGGAAAACAGAGCACAAAGAAGAAAAACTTACCTGCAGTTTTAACACAATGAGAGAACCACTGCAAACATTTTGATGTATGTCCCTCCAATATTTAAAGGCATCCACAGAATCAGAATACATATATGTGTTTGAGTATATATATGTATTCTGAAAAAAGAATATATATATACATACTCTGAAAAAAGTATAGATTAGGTATGTATACACACACACATATGTATATATGTGTATATATGTGGTAGGTATGTGTATATATGTGTATATATTAGGAATGTATACACACACACACACACACACACCATTTTTAACTTAGGAATTCATTATGGATGTTTTTTGTTACTTTCTTGAAAGTCTTACATGCACACAAAAAGTCTTCTACAACCCATTGCTAACGGCAGGATACCAATCTGTCACAAAAACAAACCTCATCAATCAACCAGTAAGATTTCCATCATTGTGCCGATGTAAATGATGCTGCAATATAACTCCTACACACAATTTTGCTCAGACTTCTGATTATGTATTTCCTTCAAATGAAGTACTAGTAGTAAATTTTTCTTACAGAAGAAATGAATGCTCCCAGTACATGTTGGCAAAGGATCCTCTAAGAAACGTGAAACTAATCTGTGTCTATAAGAGAATGGTAGTGCCCCTGTCTCTTACCCTTGCCTCATCAACACTGGCTATAATCAAGCTTTTCATTTTTAATAAGTTGATATTTGAAAAACAGATATCATTTTTGTCATTTCTATTATTTTAGGGTCATTTGTAATTCTTCTGAGAATTGCTTGTTCTTTTCATTCTTCCACAAAGACATTAACAATGTGCTTTGTTAATTTCCTCTCTCCAAACCTAGTCTAAGAAGTTTAAGAATCAGTATACATACATATCACGTATTTTGTATCACATATACCGTACATCTTTTTCCAAGTTTGTCACTTGGTTTTTAGTTTTATTGTTTCTTTTTAATCATTTCCCCTTAAACTTTTAGGCAACTCAGCTTCAACTGGATTATCTTTCCTCTAGCTTTTTTCTCCACCTCTATGTTGAGGGCTAACTCTTCTGCCCCCAGGACCTCGTCCTTCATTATAGTACTTGTCTGTCCATCCCCACCACCAGACTATCACCTCCATGAAGGCAAGACTCCTTTCTTAATATTGCAAATCTAAACCTTTATAATTAAAAAATATGGAGAATACATAATCTCCAGGAGATGTTTAATAAATATTTATCAGATGAATGTAATGAAAGAATGTCCCTTTGCTCTGGTATAAGTTCCAGAGAAGGAAACTTAAGAATAAAAATATTACTTGAAAAAGACAATATGCAGTGATTTCATAATATCCTCCTCAAGCTTAAATGCAACATCTTCGCCCCTGAATTACTTTGACGTATAGTGCTTCTCTTTGTAGAAATGTAGAGAGTTAAAAATTAACATTAAGCAAAATACTGATTCTTTTCTCATTTTAACCTTCCTAATTATTCCTTTTATAACTTAGTAATTGAGAATCTTTGAGATAAATTCTGGGTAAATGTAATTGGTATTAAGTCAAATAACTTTGGATGATAGTTATCAGGATATAAAAAGGGGAAAAATCATTTTTGTGTAGTAGTTAAAGGCTCAGTTAAGACAAAGTGCTTGAGCTCAAATTCCAACTTCACCACTTTTTAGTATACAATCTTGGACAAATTACTTAAACCTGAAGTTCTTCATCTGTAAGATGGGATTCATGATGGTACATACATCATAGAATGGTTGTGAGGATTATATGAGATGACACGGGTAATGCACTTAACACAAGGTCGGGAACATAGTAAACATTCAATAAGTGGTAGCTATCATTAGTTTTTAACTGACCTACCTAGTGTTGCTTAAAAGAATCAATAACCATAACTGAATAAATTTCTGCTGGGAATCACCCTGAGTCTAGCAAAATTGAGACAGGTGATAAAGCTGCTCAATTGCAAGTCAATACCTGCAATCAGGCTGTCTGCCTTATGCTTCTCTATGGGGTCCATATGTGAACCTGTTGCTTATCTTCTCCTCCCCCAGCATCTTAATATGTATACCATGTGACTTCTGAGCTGGTCTCTTTCTGGACTTCAGTATCAGCAGGTCTGGGAGATGATTACCCATTTTTCACTACACTTTCTCCAGCCCCTGAAAGATTATGCAACAAATCCACATTTTAAGTTATATCATCCCAGGAATTTGATCTAATATTGGTGAAATCCAAAATCCATGATGCCAGGGGAAAAATGTGCAGAACTTTCATTCAATTTATTAACCTCTAATGAGCTAAGTACTTTCATTTAATTCCTGCAACAAACCTGTGAGATAGATATTATTTCTACATTTTACAGTTGAAGAAACCAAAGTTCAGATAGATCTAGTATGTTATCCAAGATCACACAGCTACCTAAGTGGCAAAATTATGTCCCTTTCTTTTTATAAAAACTCTATTTCCACACAAACATCATCATCTTATTCAAGCTCTTCTCCAACCATGAGAAAAGAATGGCCCTGCTTTCTATCTATAGCTGTAATATGTCTTTCACTGTTCTCTCTGGGGCATCTTTCCAGAAAATTTCCTGAATAAGCAGAACTAGCAAAGGAAATATGGAGAATTCAAATAGACTTCAAGCTAAGAAAAATTCAAAATTACTATTCTCATGCAAAAAACAAAAGAAAAAAGTCACAAAAACTAAAAGGTAGAAACAATCTATGGACAGGTGAATGGATAATGGATAAACAAACTGTGGTATATACATGCAATGGAATACCATTCAGCCTTATAAAGAATGGAATTCTGAATCATGCTTCAACATGGGTGAGCCTTGAAAACATTATGTTAAGTCAAATAGCCAAATACAAAGGGAAAACTGTTGTATGATTCCACTTATATAGGAATGTAGAGCAGTTACATTTATAGAGAAAGAAAGTAAAATAGTATTACCAGGAATTTTAAGGAGCAGAGGGAAAAATGGGGAGTTCATGTTTAATGGCTACAGAATTTCAGAATCAGGTGGTGAAAAAGTTCTGGAGACAGACAGTGATAATGATTACACAACAATGGGAATGTGTTTAATGCCTCTGAACTGCACATTCAAAAGGGTTAAAATGGTAAATTTTATCACAATTTAAAAAAACCTAGATATGATTTCCACTGCTGATTGTGACTCTAGAGTTTATTGTATTTCCTGATCCTATGAGTTTTTATACATATTATTAAAGATTTTACAAAATTATAACATTTTACAAAAATGTTTCAGTTACTTGAAAAGCATTATTCCCCTTTAAGTCTAATTATCATTATATGAATTCACTGAGGTCATTACACTTTAAAGTGCCAAAAGCAAGAAACTTAGTTAGTTTAGAGATTTACAAATTTGAGAAATCTCTTCAACCAACCAACAAAGTAAAACAGAACAGGAAGGATACTTGCTGCTTTAAGGAATGCTAATAAAATCTTAAAGGCTTTTCTCTACCTTAATTCTCCTTGATTTTTACAGTGCATACTATCATCCACCATCCCTTCCATTGAAACTGTCCCTTTGGCTAATTCTCTGTCTTCTACACATCCCAATCTGTGATTCATTTTCTATTTTTTCAGTACTTAACCCTCTGATCTGCTCTTTAGATATATTCATTTATTAAACAAAAGTTTATTGAATTCCTCCTAAGTACTTCACACTGTGCAAATAGCTAGGAATATAATGCGTGCTAAATCAATTCAGTCATCTACGACTCTTTGTGACCCTGTGACCTGTAGCCTGTCAGGTTCCTCTGTCCATGGGATTCTCTAGACCAGAATACTGGAGTAGGTTGCCATTTCCTGCTCCAGGGGATCTTCCCAACCCAAGGATCAAACCCAGGTCTCCCACATTGCATTCGGATTCTTTACCAGATGAGCCACAAGGGAAGCCCAAGAATACTGGAGTGGGTAGCCTATCCCTTCTCCAGCGGATCTTCCCGACCCAGGAATTGAACCGGGGTCTCCTGCATTGCAGGTGGATTCTTTATCAACTGAGCTATCAGGGAAGCCCTATCAAGGAAGCGCCACCTGGGAAGCCCAGGAATGTAACAGAAAACCAAATACAACCCTTGACTCAAAGTTCTAGTGTGGGAAAACTCAACTATTTAGGAAATTTAAAACTTTTTCTCGAATGGACCCACTTTCTATTCCCTTGGCTGTATGGCATCTGTAGTAATCTGTTGTATGGTGGCTCCCTATCAACGATGCTACTCTGTATTTACATCCTTATGTAGTCATCTCACCTTGAAGCTGAGCTAGGCCTGTGACTTGCTTTAAACAGAAAAATGCAGAATAAATTTATGTTGTGCCAATTCTGAGTCAATGTCTGCAGGTAGCCTGACAGCTTCCACTTTTGCATTGTTGGGAACCATGAGCTGCCATGTAAAAAGTCTGTCTACCCTACAGGAGATACAATTAGGAGAGGTCCCACGACTATATGGAGTGAGGCAAAAAACCCAGCCGCCCAAGAGTCTTAGCTGAGCCCAACTCCTAGCCAACCCTAGATGGGAACTCTCAAGAACAGCCAAACAGGTATGAATATGCACCCAGTCCAGATCGCAGAATCATGAGCAAATGACTGGTATTTAAATTTGGGCGTGGTTTGTTGTGCAGAATTAGATAAACAAAACAGCGTCTCACCATACTTAAATCCTGTAAACTTTCAAACACACATTAACTTCTCAATATTAGAAACTATAAACTGAATTCATCTATCTTCCCATTCAAGTTTCATCTGGCCAGCTTTCTTTTACTGGTAGCACTTACCATTCTTACAAGTATAGAAGTCTAAAACCATCATCTGTATTCACTCCTTTTAAGGTATAGTAGTATTAAGGGATATTAATTAATGTTAGAACAAAAATAATTCCACAAACAAGTATCCTTGAAAAACAATGGATTATATGAAATTATGAAATTGTTTTTACTATTAGATTTCTTAGAATCTTTGCTATTGAGTTCACTGAATTTAAGAAAAATACAAAATGAGTATTTTCCAAATATACTTGATTTGGAATTCTGTTTTCCACAAAGTATTTGGTGGGACTAGCTTTTTAAACACACTTTAGGAAAATGGACAAAGTAAAGATAAAGTGACATATTAAGATCAAGAAACAGTTTCCAGGTTGTGGCAATGTGGAAGATCCAGGTTCGATCCCTGGGTGGGGAAGATCTGGAGAAGGAAATGGCTCTCGCCTGGAGAATCCCATGAACAGAAGAGCATGGTGGGCTATAGTCCATGGGTTCCCAAAGAGTTGGACACAGCTGAGCAACTAACACAGGGCTTCCCTGGTGGCTCAGTTGATAAAGAATCCACCTGCAATGTAAGAGACCTGGATTCAATCCCTGGGTTGGGAAGATCCCCTGGAGGAGAGCACAGCAACCCACTCTAGTATCTTGCCTGGAGAATCCCCCAAGGACAGAGGAGCCTGGCATGCTGCAGTCCATGGGGTCGCAAAGAGTCGGACACGACTGAGCGACTGAACTGAACTGAACTGAATCATGTTAAAAGATATAACGAGGAAAGCTTAGTACATTAGTAAGAAGTGTATTATAACAGCTATATATGTCCTATAGACCAAACAGGCAGTCATGTGTAGGTAGGTATTAACAGAAGATGTGTAATTGAGTTAAGTAGCTCCTGAAGACACAGATCCTGGTAAAGATGAGGAGCCTGTTCAGTTAGTACAGGAATACAGGAGTAAAGCTATTACAATTTTGGTTGAAGAAAGATCTAATCATGTTTTGGAATAAAGAATATTAGGGTTGGAAAATACATTATGATATAATTAAAGGCTTATTGGACTAAAATTCAGAAGACTAAGAAGTAACTACTGTATTACACTAGATAAGTCAGGGAATATTTCTAGCCTCCAACCTCACCTCAAAAATGAATATTAACTATACAGTTATATACTATATATATATGTATAGTAGAAAATTCTTTCTGTTTTCAAACTTCTATGAGCCTTTGATTCAAGGTGGATTCCTGCCACACGATGATTAAGTCTTCAACACTGCATGGTTGATTTGAAGTGCTGACAGTGAGGAATTATGTGAGTCATGAGCATGATGTTCACAGCAAACTGCAGGGAAAGGAAGATTGTCAGTCCATTATGTTCCCTATGAGTGTTATAAATGGATTTGGGTGGAGAGTAAATAATAATGAGCATCTTAAGTATAGGGTATCAACTTCACCCAAGATGAAGGAAAGAAAGGTGTACAATTTGATATTCATGTAAAACTGAGTAAGCCAAAATCCCCGGTTTCTTACTGAACAGAAAAGAGTTCAAGAGAAATAGCTTTATGTCCCAGTCTATTGTTTGGTCATATCAATATGTCCTTTAAAATATTACTTGATCTATCTCTTCCTCTGTATCCACAGGGTCATTATTGTTATCTAAATTCTCATCATCTCATCTTGATTACCTTGAAAAACTTATATTTGATCTCATTGGCTCTAATATCTCCTCTAATATTCATTCTGCAGATTTCTATTAAAATAATATTCCTTAAAACTTTCTTTCATTACTTTATTCCCCTATTCAAAGACCTCTAATGACTTCCTTTTGCTATCCGTATCAAGCCTAAACCTCTTAAGACTCTTAAAGGCCTCCATAATTTGACTTCATCCCACCTTTTCAGTCTCTAGTCCTCTGTTCCTCAACATAAACTATCCATTCAGTCCAGTAGAGGCCACTCTTCCAGACACCTCTCCATTTAATTCTCCTGTTGCCCATACACATAATGTTAATTCCCACTTCCATGCTTTTCATATATGTTCCACTTCTCAAAAATACTTTATCCCATCCTGTTCATTTAGAAAAATTCTATATAGTAAGTGACTAAAATTCCAGCCAATCTACATATTTATTGACTGCCTATTAATTATAAATGACAGCAGCCTTGCCCTCAAGATGGTCACAGTCAACTAGAGAAAATGAATAAATGAACCAACAATTACAATACTCTGTGAGCAGAATACATGGAGTTCTGAATACATGGAGCACAGAAAAGGAACATTTAAACGAGATACAGTTAATCAAAAATGGTTTCCTAGAAGTAAACTTTCATTCAAGTTTTAAAGGAATAGAAACACAAAGGAAAAATATCATATGCAAAAGTATGAAATATCATAGCAGATTCAGAAAAATGGAAGTAATTCAGGGTATACAGAAAATTATTTGTATACCTGTGAGAGGTGGCAACATACGAGGCAAGAAATATTGTCCAGAGCTAGAATATGATAAAAATTGTAAGTAACTTGGTAAAAAGTTTGATTTTGCCCCCAAAATAATAGGAAACAATTGAAGAATATCAAGTAGGAGAGTGACTTCAAATGATGAGATCTAGCTTTTAGAGAGAACATTCTAATGGGAAAATAGACAAAAAGGGACTCGAAATGAAGGGAGAAATACCACTCCCAAGGCAATTTCAATATAGGACACATAAACCAGCAAGTCAAAAATGTTGACCTGAAGTTACAGTAAAAGAAGCAAGAGATTTCAGATATTCAGAAAGCAGAATTGATAGCATTTAGTAATTGATTCAATATGAGAAACTGAGGAAGAAAAGTGCTTGTAAAGTTTATCTAAAAAAACACGAATGTCAATTCCTTTTTTCCATACTACTCAGTCTATCACATACAACTCAGAATTTACATGCCATCGTGTCATTTTGGACTCTGCATTTTATATGCATTGTTTTTATCTCCCTACACAGACTGTGCAATCATTGAGAGCAAGCACTATGCTTCTACTTTTACTTTTTGTATCCTTCTCAGCACTAAACACACTACTAAGTACTTAACAAGTATTAGTAAATGTCTAATTAATAAATTATTCTATGCTCCTAAACGGAACCAAAATGTGACTTTATGAGTTTGGACTAAATACATTTGAGCATCTTGAACACAAGAAGCTTGAAATAAATATTGATATCTGTTGAACAAAAAAAAACCAAATTAAAGACACACAAGTCTTAAATTCCTCCCCATGCATGAACGAACTATCTATGTCACCCAAGCAATCACCAGAATGGCTAAAATATGGCTGCCCATACCAAGGATTAACAAGTATGTGGAACAAATAGAATTCTCATATGTAACTGGTGGAAATGTGAAACCACTTTGGAAAACTGCTGGGCCACAGGTACTAAAGCACAATGTATGCAAACACTATGACCCAATAATTTTAGCCCCGGAGGAAGAAGTTTATATGTCTATAAAAAAGAAATATGGGGACTTCCCTGGTGGTCCAGTGGCTAAGGTTCCAAGCTCCCAATGCAGGGGGCCCAGGTTCAATCCCTCATCAGAGAATTACATCCCACATGCCACAACTGAAGACCCCACAACTAAGCCCCAGAGTAGCCAAATAAATAAATAAATATTTTTTACAAAAGAAATATGCAAGAATGTTCTTGTCCATTTTATTCATAATAGCTAAAAATTGAAATAATCCAATATTGATCAAAAGTAAAATGGGTAAAAAATAAATTATGGTGTATATTAATGTAATGGAATACTGTACAGACAAAAGAGTGAAATATTACCACATGAAAGCTCATGGATGGATCTCATACATATAATGATAATCAAAAGTAGAATTCAGGAGGCTTCCCTGGTGGCTCAGTGGTAAAGAACCTGCCTGCCAACACAAGGGACGCATGTTCCATCCCTGGTCCGGGAAGAGCCTACATGCCACGGGACAACAAAGCCTGTGGGCCACAACTATTGAACCACGAACTACTGAGCTGTGGCTCTAGAGCCATGAGCCACAACTACTGAAGTCTGAGCGCCTGGAGTCCGTGCTCCACAAGAGAAACCACTGCAATGAGAAGTCCACATACCACAACTAGAGAGTAGCCCCTACTTGCCACAAATGAAGGCCCACGTGCAGTAACAAAGACCCAGCAAAGCCATAAACAAATCAACAAATCTTTTTAAAAAAGTGCTATAAGGAAAAAGAAGAATTCATACCATATGATTTCCACGTATAGGAAGCTCAAAAACAGGAAAAATTAATCTCTGGTGATAGACACTGGAAAAATGGTTACTTCTGTATAAGAGAAAATTGACTGAAAGGAGCAAGAAAGATGATTCTTAGGTGTTGAAAAAAATTGTATCTATTCACCAGAATGGTGGTTACATGGGTGTATGCATATGCAAACATCCACTTGCTGCACAATTAAGATATATGCATTTTATCATGTGCATATTATACTTCAATATAAATTTTAAATATTTATATCATCCCTCATTTTGGCATTAATAAAAACAAACTGTTGCATTTTGAGGGAAAATATGAGCATCTAGCTTCATGTGTATAATATTTCCTCGCTATAAACAGCAAAAATGAATACTTTTTAAGTAGGTAAAGCACTTTCTTATCTCTTTGGAGGTATCCAGACCTTGAATGCAATGCTATATTCCCATTTCATACTCAATCACTTCCTAACTCCCCCAGATTCATTATCTAAATTAAGCATCCAAACTTCATCCTCAAAGAAATTCAGCTGGAGGAATTCAGGTTATGAGAAAAATGAATCTGTCTAAAGTCAACATTTTAAAATACACAGCAAAAGAGAGAAAAGAAAGAAAATGAGATTAGTGAAGAAGAGAAAAAAGGCCTCCCTCTTTCAAAATAACACCTTTTTGCTAATCTACCTGAAGCAGTAAGCAGCTCTTAAATTTGGGGGGATTATGAGCTTTTTGGGGGCCTCTCTGATGGCTCAGCAGGTAAAGAATATGCCTGTAATGCAGGAGACACAGGAAACGCTGGTTTGATCCCTGGGTCAGGAAGATCCCCTGGAGGAGGATATGGCCATCCACTCCAGTATTTTTGCCTGAAAAAATCCCACGGACAGAGGCACCTGGCAGGCTACCGTCCTTACGGTCACAAAGAGTCGGAGACAACTGAGCGACTAAACAACAACATAATCTGACAACAGCTTTTTATAATCTGACAACAGCTCTCTTATATACACATAAGACACATCCACAAAGTGTTGTGCCTACAATTTCAAGTGACTCATGGAACCTTAAAATGTATCCATGCTCTCTGTCCCTCAGGTTCTAATCTAGAGGTTTAGTATAAATGGTGCTTTCCCAGCCTGCTTAATTCAAAAATGGAAATCTAATTTTGAATAAAAATCCAAAGAAAAGATACATTATTTCATTGAGGGATTCAAATACTTATGACAGAGAATTTTAAAAATAGGCATAGAAAAGCAAAGCCAAGATATACGGTATTTATTTTGAAATAAAAATGCTAAATTAAGAGCTTATGCTTTACACATTTCTCACAATTTTTTTTGGTAAAAGTGAATTGCGGCAAAATATAACTATTTTATATTTAAACAGACAAAATGTAGAAATGTAAAATAATATATAAGAAAAAGAGTCCAAGAACTACAAAACTATAGAATTCTTTGGGAGTTAGAAAAGTACTTAGAAAATATTAGAATCCTTGTATCGTATAGATGAGGAAAACGGAAAGCCAAAAAGGTGAAAAGCCTTGACTAAAGTCATATAGCTAACAAGTGTAGCATATATTATGCTTTCTTTACTTTTACTTTTAATGCTTTCTTAATTTTTTTAATCCCATAACTATCTTTCAAAATAAAAAACTTCAATGAAGCCTTTTTTTTTAGTTTTGAAAAGATTATTATTTGAAAAAAGCTAACAGAGCAACTGATATTCTGAGCCCTCTAAGCTGGACAGACACTGTGCAGGCAGACCTCAGGCCTATCCTCTCTGTCAGAAAGATATTCACTATGATGAAGGTCATCTTTAGTATATGGTAAGGGCAATCAAATACAAAAATAGAATGAGAGGAAACTCATGAGGTTTCAAGAAGGCCTCAAGGGCACAATTAAGTCAGTGGCCAAGTGGAAGTTATCCCTCATCACATAATACAGGCTCTGGCCTTACAGGACACTGTCACACAAAGTTAATTACACCTACAGTGAGCTGGTTCGATTGCAACGTCACAATTCTAATCTTGAAATAGATTTTATTTTCTTAATATTATTGAAGTGGGATAGGTCTGCAGTGTTAAGAACTTTTTATTAAAAGTCCCATTAAGCTGCTATAACCTGAAAGGAGAAACAAGCACTAGATGCTTGCACATTTTGAGAAATGTTATGCTTGAAAGATAGATGCTTGAAAATGAAGATGTTTGGTTTCTTTTTTAATGTTTGAGTTAGCTTAACAAAAAACCTTAGCTCTTTATGTCTGTCTCAGTAGAATGCAGACTTGTTAATAGCAAGAGTCATTTCTATCCTATTCACTGATATATTCCTAGGACATCATACAATAGTTTGTGTCAAGTATATGCTCAACAAAATGATTTCCATATTTATAGAAGTAATATTTGTAGTTACTACTATCTATTAAATATATGCTATAATATATCACTCATCTAGTACCTACCAGGTACTGCTGCTGCTGCTGCTGCTGCTGCTAAGTCTGTGCAACCTCATAGATGGCAGACCACCAAGCTCCGCCGTCCCTGGGATTCTCCAGGCAAGAATGCAGGAAAGTGAAAAGTGAAAGTGAAGTCGCTCAGTTGTGTCCGACTCTTCGCGACCCCATGGACTGCAGCCCACTAGGCTCCTCCGTCCATGGGATTTTCCAGGCAAGAGTACTGGAGTGGGGTGCCATTGCCTTCTCTAGGTGCTTTAAATGTGCTATTCCTAACTCTCACAATTTTGTGAAGTAAGAATTTTATTCCATTTTACAGATAAGAATACTAAGATTCAAAAGCAGGAGGCATAACCCTCCCAGACTTCACACAATACTACAAAGCTGCAGTAATCAAAACAGCATGATACTGGCACAAAAATAGACTTAAGAATCAATGGAACCATCACCCCAATACCAAAATAAGATAAAGATACTACCAGAAAAGAAAATTACAGGCTAATATCACTGATGAACATAGACGCAAAAATCCTCAACAAAATTCTAGCAAGTTTTGTGGAGAAAAGGGAACCCTCCTACACATTGGTGTTCTCCATTATGGAGAACATTATGGAGATCCCTTAAAAAAAAATCTAGAAATAAATCTACCGCATGATCCAGTAATCCTACTACTGAGCATATACCCTGAGAAAATTACAATTCTAGAAGACACATGAACCCTAGTGTTCATTGCAGCACTATTTACAATAGCCAGGATGTGGAAGCAACCTAAATGTCCATCAACAGAGGAAGGGATAAAGAAGATTTGGCACATATATACAATGGAATATTACTCAGCTATAGAAGAGGGCGAATTTGAGTCAGTTCTAGTGAGGTGGATGAACCTAGAGCCTGTTATACAGAGTGAAGTAAGTCAGAAAGAGAAAAACAAATACCTTATATTAACATGTATATATGGAACCCTCCTACACTGTTGGTGAGTATGTAAGTTGGTGCAGCCACTATGGAAAACAGCATGGAGGTTCCTCAAGAAACTAAAAATAGAATTGCCTTATGATCCAGCAATCTCCCTCCTGAGCATATATCCAGACAAAACCACAAGTCGAAAAGATGCATTACAATGTTTGCTGCAGCACTATTTACCACAGTCAGGACACAGAAGTAGCCTAAATGCCCATCAACAGATGTGGTTACATATATACAATGGAATACTACTCAGTCATAAAAAAGAATGAAATAATGCCATTTACAACAGCATGGATGGACCTATAGATTATCATACTAAGTGAAGAAGAAAAAGACAAAGACAATAGATATCACTTATATATGGAATCTAAAATAAGACACAAATGAACTTATCTACAAAACAGAAAGACTCACAGATAGAACAGGAATCATGGTTGCCAGGAGGGGAGGAGGTGGGGGAGGGATGGAGTGGGAATTTGGGGTTAGAAGATACAAATTCCTATATATGGAATGGATAAACAACAAGATCCTCCTGTATAGCACCAGGAGCTATACTCAATATCCTGTGATTAAACCATAATGGAAAAGAATATTTTAAAAAGAATGTATACATATGTAATTAAATCTCTTTGGTGTACAGCAGAATTAACACAACATTGTAAATTAAGTATCCTTCTATTTAAAAAAAAAATTAAAAGAACACTAAGGTTTAGAGAAGTCAAGATACTTCCTAAAGTCTCACACAGTGGAATATTAGATCCAGATTTCAAATTCAAACCTGCTTAATGCCACATTCCACATCATTTCAATACATCCCATTGCCTTCTTAGGAAAATATTTAATAAATATTTATCCATTAAATGATGTTTAACCATTTCAACTGATAATAAATGTGAACATTTTATTGAAGTGTATCTATTTTTAAATATATTAATAGATTCTATTTTTTTAACATGTCTGATTAGAAATAGATTTTTTCAAATAATGAACTTCTAGTCTTCATTTAAGAAAAAAATGTGTTGTTATCTAATATACCCAATTTCAAGGCAACTTTAAAAAAATATTATGTGGCATTTTAATGAAATACAGAAGCAGAGGCTGTGTTATTTGTTTAACCTGTTTGTCAAAGTAAATCATACTCATTGCCCTCAGGAAAAATCTTACCAAATTGCATCTTTTAGATAATTTTGATAAAATGGTTATTTATCTCCTCCCCATTTCCAACCCCAGCAATTTACTCAGAATTAATGCTAATTTCTCTTTTTTTTAAAGTAACTACCACCATTGGAAACAGTGATTATTATTTCACCAGGTTATTTCTATCAAATATTTCAAAGAACACCTTGATCTGATGAAACTAACCCTCAAGACAAAACCATTACCAACTGAAATCAAGGCAATGAATGCTGTGTTCTAAAGTGAGGAAACTAAAATCTCGGGGTCACACAATGAGTTAGGGAAAGAGGCCAAATACAAACTCAGACATTTTCAACATCCATCCAAGAATGTTGTATCTAATTCCATGTTGCTAATTCCATTCTTAGTTATTCCACTGCTTCAAGAGTGTTAGCTCTATAGTTTAGTGTATCAGTTAGTGTACAATTCATTTCTCAGCTCCCTGCCTGAGGCAGTTTCCGAATGAGATAACACTATATTAACATACCCAGACAATCTAAGCATTGGTCTGAGTCTCAGAAAACTCCAGAGTGGTTTGCCCTTTTTTTTTTTTTTTGATGACCTAAAATAACTGTCCTTATTTCTAGAGCTGCACCATTCCAAGATGTTTTTCTTTTACCTTGTATCTCTGAACACAAATTTCTAAAATAACCATAATAATTACAGCTAAGTGAAAAAAGTCAAAAAAAATCCTTCATAGCATTCTTTATACTTAAACAAGTATAAAATTAGACAGTCACTTTGGTATAATTTAGCACTGGAATTTAATAATGACTAAGAATTAGATCATAATTTGTATCCTAGGTTAAAGCCTGATAACCTCAGTTGTTAATGCCACAATTAATTCTGCTAAATTGTGAACTGCTTGTTTATCTTGAAAGAACAAAACTCTATACACAAAAAGTTAAGTAAGTAGTACCGCATAAAATGTTTTCATATTTCTAACACCCCTCAAAGTAAAAGACAATACAGAAGATCACTAGGCAAAGGAACAACTCAGTTAATCAGAAAGACTGCTGCCTCTAATTCAAAACAGAAAGGGGAGGTAGATACTTGTTATTTAATTTCTCATTAGAAATGCTGGGCTTTTTTTACAGCATTAAATTTTGAAAGACACTCCTTAGATATTTTTCAGTTTCTAAAAATGCATAAAGCTGAAAATTTTCTTACAATAAAATTGAAATTCCCTTTTCAAACCATTCAAATCTCATTTATCACTAAATAGAGTCCAGCAGGGCTGTCATGCTTAACCAGTTTGGTCCATGTTATTTCACTTCTCAAAAGCCATCAAATCTTTAATGAACTGATTCCCAACTACATCACCAGCCTCACCTCAGCACATCCCATCAAGGACCTACCTTCCTATCATGACAGTTTGCCAACATCCCCATTCTCCTTCTAACAAATTCCTTTTGGGAGTTAAAGCTCAGCTCAATTTTCTTAATAAAACATTATCCTAACCAAAATTAAATAGTCCTTTCCCCACACCAGTAATACCAGTTCTTAAGAATCTTTTCCTTTTGGCCTTGATTTATGCTTTCCCTCCCTTTTTGAGTTGTAAGTACCCTGAGATCAAAGATCATATTAACCTTCTACATACCCCCACAATACCTAGCATTATGAATATAATATAAAAGCTAAAAATTCCCTAAACTCTGAATTGCTATGAAAAAGATTTAACATAGTTCAGTTATATTCAGACATGGAATTTATATTATATTTAACACTAAGATGTGTAATATAAAGAAACTGCCTCAGGTGTCAATAAATGAAATCAACTGATATTTACTGAAGATTTATTATTATTTTACCTGTCCAACACCAAGTGTCGGAGGGAAGGATACAAAGAAATATTAAAATGGCTCCCACATTCAAAGAATGTTCAGCAACAGGCTCTCAAAGAAGGAAGATAAATTTCACTTAGAGTGATCTAAGAAGGCTTTATTGAAGAATAAGGCTTGATCTGGGGTCTGGAGAACGTAATTACCTGACCACAGGAAACACTATATTCAAGTAGAATGAACTATGTAAGCAAAGGTGTAGAGATAAACATGCTCAAGATAAATAATCATAATTTTTGAAAAACTAAGAAAATTAGGTTGGGCCAGACTAAAAAAAAAAAAAAAAAGAAAACACTTGCAGACAGAGTTAATTTTGTGACCTGATTATGATCTGAAAGTAAAGTTAACAGGGGAGTAAATTAGGTGGATGTAGGATAAAATTTAGCCAAGAGCAGAAAGGACTCAAAATCTGAAAGACAAGAAGAAATGAGGGTATCAGAGAGTCTAGTACCCTTGCCTCCTTCATTCTGGACAGCAGAACAATTCAAAACAAGAGGGCTTCTAGACCAGCAGATTGTTCACTCTAACAGACAGGGGAAAGAAAATATTCTTCCCTTCATATACAATGCCTACAGCAAAGGAAGTGAAGTCGCTCAGTCGCGTCCAACTCTTTGCGACCCCATGGACTGTAGCCCACCAGGCTCCTCCGTCCATGGGATTCTCCAGGCAAGAATACTGGAGTGGGTTGCCATAAATGCCTGTGAAAAAAAAAAGGGAGGGAGGGAAAACTGGAAATAGCAACTTAAAAGGTTGTTTTCAGAAAAACAGATACTGTAACCCTAGAGTCTGAAATAATCATATTTATCACTCTGTGCCAGGCATAGTTATAAACATTTTATATGTAACAATTCATTTAATCCTCACCACAACTCAAAAAAGTAGGTACAATTATTATAACAAATTTATGGATACAAGAACTGAGGATCAAAATGACAGCAAAATGCATACAAACGGTAAGCAGTACAACCAGAATTGTAACACAGATCATTTGACTCCAGGCCCTGCACTTATAACCCTGAAAAGGAGGTCATTTTCCTCAGCCTTTGGAGAATGTATCAAACCACAGCTTCAGAATGTGTCTAGTCAGTTTCACTGAGTCACCCAGTTGAAGACCTGGATGGGAAACTAAATTATGACTCACCACGCTACTATTTTACAGAGTGACAGCAACAATGAGCCTCTGTTGCTTCATCCTTAAAATAAAAATAAAGAGTAACATACTTTCCTCTGCCTACTCTGGATGAATAGAGAGGGTTAATCACATTTTAAAGCATCAACTGGGCTTTATATTTATATATCACATGATATTCTTATTACCAATTTAATACTACAAAAGGTACCTATCATCATAAACTGAGCTCTAAATCCAAATGTGTTATTCACATTATTGTTGTGTTGCTGGTGTTTAGTCATTAAGTCATGCACGACTCTTTTGTGACCCCATGAACTATAGCCCGCCAGCCTCCTCTGCCCATGGGATTTCCCAGGCAAGAATGCTAGAGTGGGTTGCCATTTTCCTTTCCAGGCGATTTCCCAACCCAGAGATCGATTGAACCTGTGTCTCCTGCATTGGAAGGCAGATTCCTTACCAATGAGCCACCAGGGGAGCCTTCGTATTAGCATTGTGTATAACATTACCTGTGTACCAAATTAATTGCACCAAAAGTAACCATGGCACATTTAACTGCCAAATTAATCTGCTTAGATGGTAAAGGGGCAGCCCAAAAAACATTAATCTGTATTTTGTAAAATATATAATCTCAAATAAGGGAAACAGATCAAGTGCCTTTTTACTTAGAGATATCTTTCAGTGTTTCTGGATAGGAAACGCTCAGTTCAGTTTAGTCACTCAGTCGTGTCTGAATTTGTGACCCCATGGACTGCAGCACATCAGGCCTCCCTGTCCATCACCAAATGAAAACTGACCTTTTCCAGTCCTGTGGCCACTGCTGAGTTTTCAAAATTTGCTGGCATACTGAGTGCAGCACTTTCACAGCATCATCTTTTAGGATTTGAAACAGCTCAACTGGAATTCCATCACCACTAGCTTTGTTCATAGTGATGCTTCCTAAGGCCCACTTGACTTTGATTCCAGGATGTCTGGCTCTAGGTGAGTGAGTGATCATACCATCTTGATTATCTGGGTCATGAAGATCTTTCTTGTACAGTTCTTCTGTATATTCTTGTCATTTCTTCTGCTTCTGTTAGGTCCATTCAGACGCTGCTGCTGCTAAGTCGCTTCAGTTGTGTCCAACTCTGTGCTACCCCATAGACGGCAGCCCACCAGGCTCCCCCGTCCCTGGGATTCTCCAGGCAAGAACACTGGAGTGGGTTGCCATTTCCTTCTCCAATGCAGGAAAGTGAAAAGTGAAAGGGAAGTCATTCAGTCATGTCCGACTCTTCACGACCCCATGGACTGTAGCCTACCAGGCTCCTCAGTCCATGGGATTTTCCAGGCAAGAGTACTGGAGTGGGGTGCCATTGCCTTCTCCGATTCAGATGCTAGTTTATCACAAATACTGACAGAAAGCAAAATTCAGCATGAAACAGAAACAAACTGATTCACTCAAAAGGAAGGAAAACTTCCACACAAAATTCCTAGCATAAATCATGAGAAACTAGAACTTGATAGCATGACACAATGCTTTAATTTAATGAAATATGGCATCTTGAAGAACATTCAAAGTGAAACAAATTGAAAGGTGAAAATGCAGCCTTATTTCTCTGTGCACAAATTTAAGATAGAGAACCAGGAATAAGGATAAATTAATGTTAGAAATCTTCTATAAAAGACTCCTCTAAAAGGGGGGAATTATGCATATCCATATTCTCTGGGGATAAAAAAAAAACAAAACCAAGTAATGCATTCCAAGAGACTATATTATAACCTGAATATATTCCAAGATACGAGAATTGAAATGTATGTAAAGAATGTTTTGGATTCCCTGCACCAGTAAAGTCTATTTTGGAAAAGAAAATCTTCAGCTGTCACAGAATCACAGGTTGACAAAACACTATCATCTAATATTTCAATTCCCCCTCAATATAATCAACTGATCATGTGTTCTCTACCTGAATACTTCTAGTGATGAGGAGCTTATTGCTTCTGAAGGTGCCTTTTCCAATGAAGATAAATGTTTCTCTGTATCACACATTCACTGGCTCTAGCTTTGTTCTCTAGAACACACAGAATAATCCTAATTCTTCTACATGAAAGCCCTTCAGGTAATTTCAAACAATTAACATATCTTCTCTGAATTCCCTCCCATCTAGGCCAGATTTTCTTGACTCCTTCACTCATTCCTTGCTGGCATATTCAAGTTTCTTCTCCTCTTCTTCAACCCCAGCTGCTATCCTCTTCAATCCAAAACTCTAAGTACATAGACTAGAAGTGAGTGAAGTGAAAGTCACTCAGTCATGTCCAACTCTTAGTGACCCCATGGACTATATAGTCCATGGGATTCTCTAGGCCAGAATACTGGAGTGGATAGCCTTTCCCTTTTCCAGGGGATCTTCCCAACCCAGGGACTGAACCCAGGACTCCCTCATTGCAGAAGGATTCTTTACCAGCTGAGCCACAAGGGAAGCCCAAAAATACTGGAGTTGGTAGCCTATCCTTTCTCCAGCGGATCTTCCTGACCCAGGAATAGAACCAGGGTCTACCTGCACTGCAGGAGGATTCTTTACTAACTGAGCTATCAGGGACTCCCTAGAAGAGGGCTTACGAAAATCTGATATTCCTTATTCTAGTAGAATATTTAAAAGTTTTCAATGTCATTTAGTGTGTTAGTCGCTTAGTCATGTCCAGCTGTTTGTGATCCCATGGATTTTAGCCCACCAGGCTCCTCTGTCCATGAAATTCTCCAGGCAACAATACTGGAGTGGGTTGCTATGCCCTTCTCCAGGGGATCTTCCCAACCCAGGGATCAAACCCAGGTCTCCCTCATTGCAGGAAGATTCTTACCATCTGCGCCCAATAAGTCATTTATTAGTCAAATAATACATACACACTGCAACTATAAAGTTGCTGTTACTGAAGCAACATATATCAGCATTGCTGCCCCAATGCAGCATGTTTTGATAACACCGTTTTTGAAACTGCCTTTACAGTCAGTGTACAATTATAGAAGAAAATAAAACTCATTGCCTCATAGTCACACTCTTGTTTGATTGCTGTATCTGTTATTTTATTATAATTTTTAAACAACAAAAATAATTTTGCACTCTTATTTAACTATTGTATTTGATATCTTTTGTTCTGGATAATTTCTGGATCTTTTGGAAAACCAAATCTACCCTCAAAGCATGAAAATCTGCAACTCTAAATCAAAGCAATTTGCTGTAGGCTCTGAAAACAAGTCAAAAAAAAAGAACAGCAAACATAGTTTGAATCAAGGCACTATTATTTGAATGTATTTTTTTCTCAAAGTAACTGACATAAAGTTATTGTAATAGTTAGATTTTGATATGTTAAAAACTCCATATTAGCTTATGGTTATAGATTATATTGGTGGCACTACCGGTGGTGGCTCAGATGGTAAAAGCGTCTGCCTACAATGCAGGAGATCCAGGTTCGATCCCTGGGTTGGGAAGGTCCCCTGGAGAAGGAAACGGCAACCCACTCCAGTTTTCTTGCCTGGAAAATCCCACGGACAGAGGAGCCTGGCAGGCTACAGTTCACGGGGTCGCAAGCAGTCGGACACGACTGAGCGACTTCACTTCACTTCAGTGGTAAAGAACCCGCCTGCCAATGCAGAAGATGTAAGAGACACAGGTTTGATCCCTTTTAGAAAAATCCCCTGGAGAAGGGAATGGCAACTCACTCCATTATTCTTGCCTGGAGAATCCCATGGACAGAGAAGTGTGGTGGCCTACTGCCCATAGGGTCGAACAGAGTCTGACATGACTAAAGCAAGTTAGCATGAGTAGATTATATTTAACATATGCTGAAATAGTAAGTAGGGATGTCACAGTTTCTTCTGTTCCACTTTATGCAATGTCAAATTAGACATTTCTTTTTACTGCTGAATTATAAATGGCTAAGTGTATGTACATAATATATTACATATTGTGTACTGCAATTATTTGCTAACTTGTCTTTCCCATTAGAATATAAGCTCCCTGAGGGCAGAGGTATTAATTTTCATCACTGTTTCACCAGCTTCTTGAACAGAACCTGGAACACAGTAATAACACTTGCTAATATTCTTAATATTTTCAAAAATCGTAAAATTAGATAACTTATCCATATATTTCACCCCTCTTTTTTTTCAGTAGGTTGGAAAAATGGGAGGAAAACAGATCCTACCATCCACATGCTACCTTGAGACAGGGTGCTTAAAATTCTCAGGCCTATTATATCCCCAAATAAGGTAAATGAAATGTTGCACATACATATGAATCCATAAACTATATGTCAATACAAGTCAATAAAAATTATGATAAATACTCTTTCCAGTTTCAATAGTTCAAAAAGCCTATTTTTAATGAAAGGTATGTTTATTATTCACTTCATACAACTAAAGACTTTGCAAACCAACCCGACAGTGTCAAAGTAACCAAGTCTATTTATAGACTATAACTTATAAGCCATGAGTTTTACTATTAAATGGTTCATTGCATTTTAAAAATCATTAGCATGAACCGAAATATATTTACATAAATTACACGGTTTCTTTCAAGCTATTATTAACTAGAACATGAATTTCAATAGATGCTGGAAAGAATTATAGTATATTCAAGTAAGTATATAGCAAATCTTTAAGAACTCCTTCTATATTAAATGTTTCATATTCTTTATTATTTGTTATTTGAGAAATACTTGCTCATGAATTATTCATAATATCTAGCCAGATCTGTTACATCAGGTGTCAGATTAATCTAGGAGGTAGAAAGAGCTGAGTTTTACATGAAGTATTCATTAAACTTGGTGAACTCATTAAAGTATGTTAATTAGGTAATAGACAAAGGAACTTGGTATTTGGTAGAGATTGGGCACTGTTAATACCTTGCTTTGTGTTAATACCTTGGCTGCAGTTTTTTCCCCCTTAATGAGCACAGGGAAAAGCTGATTATTCCAAATGCAGAAAAAACATCACATGTGTTACGTGTTGGAAAAACTGCCCCAGGTGACAAAAGGAAACACATACCCAAGGAACTGGCATTCTAACAAAGAGAGTATCATTTCAAGCTTCTAACATTTTCTTTTGGTTCAATATTTGTCATGACAAAACTATATGTTAATTTTTATATTCTCAAAAATATTTCATTGTTAGCAATTACTTTTTGACTAACACAGCTTTCTATCTCAACCTGGTTCTGCCAATAACACAAGTATATGATGCCTGTCCTTGTTTTACTATTTTGTTTTTTTTCTTTCTTACACCGAAATTTAGAATATCTGAGAGTTTGTGTGTTTATTTATAGATAAGGACAAAAAAATCATGGTGTCACTTTAATAAAATAATTTCCTATTAAATGATAGCATTTTAAGGGTTATGTACAGACTTCTCCAAAGAAAGACTTAATTTTGAACAAACAAAGAGAAAATATATGAATGGTCATGACATATCAACACATAAACTATATGAAAAGATGGTCTCTGGGCTCTTTCTACTTTTTATCTAGCTACCTCAAATTTGACTGTTTAAATTATACAAACCAATGTTCTATATGGCTCGGTGTGATATGTGAAAGTTTGCACATAAACCTTAACTTTTATAATAAGATGGAGTTTATTCATGAAAATAAAAATTAATGTCTCTTTCCATCTGTTAAAGACCTTAGGATTTGGCTCCTTTTTGAGGATTAAGGAGTTCAAAGTGTCTGGTACTATGTATTCAACCTTTAATTTAAATCCCCAGAGCCCAACATGAGTGGTGAAACCAATCTTCAAACATGTTTTCTTTTCCATAGGACATAACCTATCTTGTTTTCTCCTATTTCTTCTTTTCTGTGAAAACCACTGCCATTTTACATATAGAATTTAACTACACAAAGCAAAAGGATTCAACTAAGATTAGAACATATGTATCATATTTACTTAGTGATAAGAGAACACCACAGCTGGCTTCATTCAAAACATAATTATATCTAAAGACAAAACAAACAAGTAAACAAAACAAAATGGAAACAGACTCACAGATACAGAGAAAAGAACAGGTGGTTGTCAGAGGGGAGGTAGGTAGAATGTTGGGCAAAATAGGCAAAAGAGATTAAGAGGTACAAACTTTCAGATATAAAATAAATAGGCCATGGGGACATAATATACAGCATAAAGAATACGGTTAATACTGTTACAACTTTGTATGTGGATATATGTTTACTCGACTCATTATGGTGACCATTTCACAATACATGTAAATATCAAATCACTATGTAGTGCACCTGAAATTAATATTGTGCATCAACTATGTTTTTCTAAAAAATGACTATCCATGCCATAGGCCAGGCTAAAATATTAATCTTCTACCTTTGTTATCAGCATACCACACAGGCTCTCAGATACATGACCTTGAAAAGTAAAATAAGATACAATAATTTCTTTGGAAAAGCTAAGATACAAAATAATTTATCACTAATTGCAAGGGTACAATACCTCCTTCTAAGGAATTACTATAGTAGCATTTATCAAAAGATACTATTTTTAGATTAAACCTGTCTTTCATAGGATGATTTCAGTTATGCTACTGTAATTCTGTTTATAGAAATACATTCTTCAATTTCTGCAATATTTCACATATGAAATATCATAAGAGACTTTTCTATGAATATATTTCAAATTTTAATTGTAGTATATTCATTAATAAATAACATTCATTATTAATAAATATTTATAATAAATGTCAAGATACTAAATAGAATCTTTTGCTGTTGCCACTTCTTAGATTATTTCTCAAAACTTCAAATACTCACATGAAAATAAATGTGCCCACTGGGAAAACCATATGTATATATAAAACCACATGAATATGAAAATCAGCTAAAGCACCTAAAGATAGCACTAAGTCCTGTCTGACTCTTGAGATCCCACGAACTGTAGCCCTCCAGGCTCCTCTGTCCATGGCATTCTCCAGGCAAGAATACTGGAGTGGGTTGCCATTTCCTTCTCCAGGGGATCTTCCCAACCCAGGGATCGAACCCAGGTCTCCCTCGTTGCAGGCAGATGCCTTACTGACTGAGCTAGGCAGGAAGCCCCAAAGTACCTAACTTTGCCTTATCATAAAAGCAACTAAGGAACTATATAACTTTCTGATGTCATATTAACTCATTCCTCTAAAAATCAGAAAATACCAAAAATGAAAAACTGCTACTGCTACTGCAGTCGTGTCCAACTCTGCGCAACCCCATAGACGGCAGCCCACCAGGCTTGCCGGTCCCTGGGATGCTCCAGGCAAGAACACTGGAGTGGGTTGCCATTTCCTTCTCCAATGCATGAAAGGGAAAAGTGAAACTGAAGTCACTCAGTCGTGTCTGACTCCAGCGACCTCATGGACTGTAGTCTACCAGGCTTCTCCATCCATGGGATTCTCCAGGCAAGAGTACTGGAGTGG
This sequence comes from Bos indicus x Bos taurus, assembly GCF_003369695.1. Lineage (NCBI taxonomy): Eukaryota > Metazoa > Chordata > Mammalia > Artiodactyla > Bovidae > Bos > Bos indicus x Bos taurus. The sequence goes on from NC_040077.1 coordinate 34,636,850, forward strand.
GGTGCCATTGCCTTCTCCGAAAATGAAAAACAATACTCACTAAATTTAGACATAAGATGTCACTGTTTCCCATTTATATTTTTATTCTTTTTAAATTTTTAATGCTTTATGCAGTTCATTTTTAAAAGAGCAATACTGTTGGAAAAGGATGTATTCAAAGATGAACTATAAATCTAAGTAATTTAATTTGGTCTACTAATAGACCAAATTAAATGTATCCTCTAAATGTACTAGTGGCAGTTTGTTTACATAAAGCCATTGTAATGGAATCTGTAACGGCTCCTGTGGGGTCATTATCTCTGCTTATAATTCTAAAAATGCTTTCCTATTGGTTTATTCATCAAATATCTAATTTATCAACATTCTACAATTTACCAAGGTTTAAACACAAATGCTGTTCTATTTGCTAGCCCATGTAACTTCTAGGGATTTTTTCAATAACACTGCACAAAAGTTTCAACTATTCTGTTCATTTTTTCATATCAATTTTTGTGACACATTCATTGCAATAACCTGAATGTTTGTGCCCCTCCCTCCAATCCCACCCCAGATTCACATGTTAAAACGTAATCCTCAATGTCAAAGTATTTGGAAATGGCCTTTTTGGAAGTCAAGTGGGCCTTAGAAAGCATCACTACGAACAAAGTTAGTGGAGGTGATGGAATCTCAGTTGAGCTATTTCAAATCCTGAAAGATGATGCTGTGAAACTGCTGCACTCAATATGCCAGCAAATTTTGAAAACTCAGCAGTGGCCACAGGATTGGAAAAGGTCAGTTTTAATTCTAATCCCAAAGAAAAGCAATGCCAAAGAATGCTCTAACTACCGCACAATTGCACTCATCTCACACACTTCCCTGGTGGCTCAGACGGTAAAGCGTCTGCCTGCAGTGCGGGAGACCCCGGTTCGATCCCTGGGTTAAGATCCCCTGGAGAAGGAAATGGCAACCCACTCCAGAACTCTTGCCTGGAAAATTCCGTGGACTAAAGAGCCTGGTAGGTTACAGTCCATGGGGTCGCAAAGAGTCAGACACAACTGAGCGACTTCACTTCACTTCAATTCAATTCACACGCTAGTAAAGTAATGCTCAAAATTCTCCAAGCCAGGCTTCAGCAATATGTGAACCACGAACTTCCAGATGTTCAAGCTGGTTTTAGAAAAGGCAGAGGAACCAGAGACCAAATTGCCAACATCTGCTGGATCATGGAAAAAGGAAGAGAGTTCCAGAAAAACATATATTTCTGATTTATTGACTATGCCAAAGCCTTTGACTGTGGGGATCACAATAAACTGTGGGAAATTCTGAAACAGATGGGAATATCAGACCACCTGACCCGCTTCTTGAGAAACCTATTTGCAAGTCAGGAAGCAACAGTTAGAACTGGACATGGAACAACAGACTGGTTCCAAATAGGAAAACGAGTACATCAAGGCTGTATATTGTCACCCTGCTTATTTAACTTATATGCAGAGTACATCATGAGAAATGCTGGGCTGGAAGAAGCACAAGCTGGAATCAAGATTGCCAGGAGAAATATCAATAACCTCAGATATGCAGATGACACCACCCTTATGGCAGAAAGTGAAAATGAACTAGAAAGCCTCTTGATGAAAGTGAAAGTGGAGAGTGAAAAAGTTGGCTTAAAGCTCAACATTCAGAAAACGAAGATCATGGCATCTGGTCCCATCACTTCATGGGAAATAGATGGGGAAACAGTGGAAACAGTGTCAGACTTTATTTTTGGGAGCTCCAAAATCACTGCAGATGGTGATTGCAGCCATGAAAGATGCTTACTCCTTGGAAGGAAAGTTATGACCAACCTAGATAACATATTCAAAAGCAGAGACATTACTTTGCCAACAAAGGCCCATCTAGTCAAGGCTATGGTTTTTCCAGTGGTCATGTATGGATGTGAGAGTTGGACTGTGAAGAAGGCTGAGTGCCGAAGAATTGATGCTTTTGAACTGTGGTGTTGGAGAAGACTCTTGAGAGTCCCTTGGACTGCAAGGAGATCCAACCAGTCCATCCTAAAGGAGGTCAGTCCTGGGTGTTCATTGGAAGGACTGATGCTGAAGCTGAAACTCCAATACTTTGGCCACCTCACGGGAAGAGCTGACTCATTTGAAAAGATCCTGATGCTGGGAGGGATTGGGGGCAGGAGGAGAAGGGGACAACAAAGGATGAGATGGTTGGATGGCATCACAGACTCGATGGACACGAGTTTGAGTGAACTCCGGGAGTTGGTGATGGACAGGGAGGCCTGGGGTGCTGTGATTCATGGGGTCGCAAACAGTGGGACACGACTGAGCTACTGAACTGAACTGACTGAAGGCAGAGCAGTCATAAATGGGATTTAGTGCTTTGGTAAATGATACTCTGGACAGCTCTTTGCCCTCATCCACCAAGAGAGGCTTCCCCAGTGGCTCAGATGTTAAAGCTTCTGCCTGCAAAGTGGGAGACCCAGGTTTGATCCCTGGGTCGGGAAGATCCTCTGGAGTAGGAAATGGCAACCCCCTCTAGTATTCTTGCCTGGGAAATCCCATGGACAGAGGAGCCTGGTGGCCTACAGTCCACGGGGTCGCAAAGAGTCAGACACAACTGAGCGACTTCACTTTCAGTTTCACCAAGAGAGGACACAGCCAAAAGAGGTTCTCTGTGAACTGGGAAATGGGCTCTCACCAAGACACTGAATGTGTCAACACCTCGATCCTAGACTTCCAAGCCTACAGAACTGTGAGGAATAAATTTGTTTTGTTTATAAATGCCCAGTCTGTGGCATTTTTGTTATAGCAGCTCAAATGGATTAAATCATAGATACACCAAAAAAACTCTTATGTATTTTATTAAGAAAATAGCATTACATGCAAGATCAAAAAAGAAGAATCAGAATCCCAGAGTTTCTTGTTTTAATTTTTCCTAGTTCAACAACCAACAGCAACAATTTAAAATATTTCCTAATTGAAGCTTAACATTTCACTAGTGCAATAAAGCAAATCTAACTGCAAAATGCTCTTTAAGATCATCATATTACTTTGCTTCAGAAATTTTCTTGGTAGGTTAAAAAAGTTATAAATATCTATTAACAGAAAACATATAATTATGAAATACATAGCTTCCACATTTCTACACAAATATCAAGGTCTCTTACTAAACTAGCAGCCATCAAGAAAATTCATATTATAGAATAGAAATAATTTGAAAAATAATTGTAAATAGAAATAATCTGTTTTATCAACATCTCTGGAAACAACCTGAAAGAAAAATAGTGTACAGATAAAACAAATTTTTACTACTGCTCCAACTTTGTAATACCTTGCAACAGAGATAATGCAATTGTATGTTCAAAGAGAGTTTTCTGCTTCTCCTATATTACCACCCTCACCCCACAGATTTCTGGTCTTCACCTTCTTTAACTAAACAGTTTTAAAACTTACATTTTCCTCCACTTTATACCCTCTTTCTCCATTTCATAAGGACTATATCTAGATTCAAATATGTTAAAGGGAAGTGTTAGATAATATTACATTCTAATGGGATGTAATGATTACGATATCATATTACAACTTAACAACAATCTTTAAAAGGGAAAGCAAGGATTCAGAATGAACAAAAATGGTGAAAATCAGTGACCTAAAATAATTGTGTAGAGAAAAATTGAACTCTAAAACCAAGCTACCAAAGAAAAAGGTGAGTAACTGTAAGTACAAAATAAGCAAAGATAAACTTCTCATTCTGCACTTCAGTTTTGGGGGAGTCTTTTGCAGGGGTTGGGGGAATATTCCTATCTCCCTAAAATTGGTTTACAATGTGGGTGTTTTTGTCTAGAAAACTTAGCTCCAATATGGTAAAACATTTTCTCAGTCCCTTCAGAAATGACATAGAATATAAACAGTTAAACTGACTTATAGAGAGATTCCTAAAAGGCAAGTGAGGTACTGTGAGCAGTAGCATGATATTGTAGTTCTTCTCTACAGCAAATTTCAGATTAGCTGATAAAGCCAGGTGGGTGAGCAGAGGGAACAATACTCTCTACCAAAACTACCAGGTTCATATCTATCTTTCCTCTTGACTGAAAGTTAAAAAGAAACATGTTGTCAGTCTAACAATCACCCTCATCACCAAGTTGCTTTTTCAAAAATATCCACTTCAAGACAAAATAGACACTTGCAAGAAGCTTTACTTAGGACATACACAGGTAACAACAGTTTGTTAGTTTAGGGACCAATAGGTAACTGTTACTAAGCATACGTGCAACTGGTTCAGTCCTGGGTAGAGAAACAAGAATGCAGAACAAATGATCCTAAAATTTATATAAAGTCACAAAAGATGCAAAGCAATCCTGAGGAAAAAGAACAAAGCTGGAGGCATAACCCTCCCAGACTTCAGACAATACTGCAAAGCTACAGTAATCAAAAGAGTATTGACACAAAAACACACATAAGGATCAACGGAACAGAATAGAGAGCCCACAAACAAACCCACACATCTATGGTCCATTGATCTTCAACAAAGAAGGCAGGAACAAACAATGAAGAAAAGACAGTCTCTTCAGCAAGGAGTGTTAGAAAAGTTAGACAGCTACATGTAAATCAATGAAATTATTGATTTCTCTCATACCTTCATACCATATACAAAAATAAATTCAAAACAATTTAAAGACCGAAGTATAAGACATGCTACCATAAAACTCCTAGAAGAGAAAACAGGCAAACCATTCTCTGACATAAATCACAACAATATTTTCTTAGACCAGTCTCCCAAAGCAGTAGAAATAAAAGCAAAAACAAACATTTTCAAACATTATCAAAGCTAAAACTTATGCAAAGCAAAGGAAATCGTAAGAAAAATGAAAAGACAAATTATGAACCAACAGAAAATATTTACAAAGAATGCAATGAGAAGGGGTTAATTTCAAAAATCTAAATATAGCTCATATAGTGTTAGCTGCTAAGTTGTGTCCAACTCTTTGCAATCACATGGACTGTAGCCTGCCAGGCTCCTCTCTCCATGGAATTCTCCAGGCAAGAACACTGGAGTGGGTAGCCACTCCCTTCTCCATGGATAGTTTATATAACTCAAAAACAAAAAACAACCCAATTTAAAAAATGGGCAAACTCTCCACTGTTAATAGGAATATAAGCAGGTCCAGCTACTATGGAAAACAGTATGAAGATTTCTTTAAAACTAAAAATATGGTCTATCATACGATCTGATATCATATGATCTATTATATCATACATCATATGATCCTGCAATCTCACTCTTGGGCATATATACAGAGAAAATCATAATTTGAAAAGATACATGCACCCTAATGTTCACTGAAGCACTATTTACAATAGCCAAGACATGGAAACAACCTAAATGCCCATTGACAGATGAATGGGTAAAGGAGATACAGTGTATGTATATAACGGGATATTACTCAGCCATAAAAAGAATGAAATAATGCTATTTGCAGCAACATGGATAGACCTAGAGACTATCATACTAAATGAAGTAAGTCAGAAAGATAAAGACAATATCATACGATATCCCTTAATATGTGTAATCTGAGAAAAAAAAATACAAATGAACTTATTTACAAAACAGAAACAGACAGATATAGAAAACAAACTTATGGTAAACAAAGGGAAAGGTGGGAGCAGGGATAAATTGGGAGTGTGGGATTAATATTTACCCACTACTATATACAAAATAGATAAGCAACAAGGACCTACTGCAACAAGGGAACTCTGTTCAATATTCTCTAATAACCTGTATAGGAAAAATTCTGAAAAAGAATAAAAATTCATATATGTATAACTGAATCACTTTGCTGTACAACTGAAACTAACAGAACACTGTAAATCAAGTATATTTCAATAAAACGTATTTTTTAAAAAAAGATGTGGTATATATACACAATGGAATATTACTTAGCCATAAAAAAGAGTAAAATAATGCCATTTGCAGCAACATGGATGAACCTAGAGAATATCATACTAAATAAAGTAAGTCAGACAGGGAAAGACAAGTATTGTATACCATGTATATATGGAATCAAAGCTGAACCACTGGGGAAGTCCGCAAAAAACAATACAAATAAATTTATTTACAAGACAAGAACAGACTCACAGACATAGAAAACAACCTTATGGTTACCAAAGGGGAGAGGAGTGGTGGAGGATAAATTAGAAGTATGGGATTAACAGATACATACTACTATATATAAAATAGATAAAGAAGGATTTACTGTAAAGCACAGGGAACTATATTCACTATCTTGTAATAACCTATACCGGAAAAGAATCTGAAAATAATATGTGTATATATACACACATAAATACATATAAATGTCTAATATATTTATGTCCACACATGGACATCACCAGATGGTCAATACTGAAATCGGATTGATTATATTCTTTGCAGCCAAAGATGGAGACGCTTTATACAATCAGCCAAAACAAGACTGGGAACCGACTGTGGCTCAAATAATGAACTCCTAATTGCAAAATTCAAATTTAAATTGAAGAAAGTAGGGAAAATCACTAGGCCATTCATGTATGACCTAAATCAAATCCCTTATGATTATACAGGAGAAGTGACAAATAGATTCAAGGGATTAGACTGATAGACAAAAGTGCCTAAAGAACTATGGATGGAGGTTCATGACATTTTACAGGAGGCAGTGATCAAAACCATCTCCAAGAAGAAGAAATGTAAAAAGGCAAAATGACTGTCTGAGGAGGCCTTACAAATAGCTGAGAAAAGAAGAGACAGAAAGGCAAAGGAGAAAAGGAAAGATATACCCATTTGAATGCAGAGTTCCAAAGAATAGTAAGGAGAGATAAGAAAGCCTTCCTAAGTAAACAGTGCAAAGAAATTGAGGAAAACAACAGAATGGCAAAGACTAGAGATCTCGTCAAGAAAATTAGAGATATCAAGGGAATATTTCATGCAAAGATGGGTGCAATAAAAGACAGAAATGATATGGACTTAACAGAAGCAGAAAATATTAAGAAGAATGGCAAGAGTACATAGAAGAACTATACAAAAAAAGATCCTAATGGCCCAGATAACCATGATGGTGTTATCACTCATTCAGAGCCAGACATCTTGGAGTGTGAATTCAAGTGGGCCTTAGGAAGAATCACCATGAACAAAGCTAGTGGCGATGATGGAATTCCAGCTGAGCTATTGAAAATCCTAAAAGATAAGGCTGTTGAAGTGCTACACTCAATGTACCAGAAAATTTGAAAAACTCAGCAGAGGCCACAGGACTGGAAAAGATCAGTTTTCATTCCAATCTCAAAGAAGGGCAGTGCCAAAGAATGCTCAAACTACCACACAGTTGCACTCATTTCACAACTAGCAAAGTAATGCTGAAAATTCTCCAAGCTAGGCTTCAACAGCACATGAACTGAGAACTTCCAGACGTTCAAGCTGGATTAGAAAAAGCAAAGGAACTAGAGATCATATTGCCAACATCCATTGGATCACAGGAGAAGCAAGAGAAGTCCAGAAAAACCTCTACTTCTGCTTCATTGACTATGCTAAAGCCTTTGACTGTGTGGATCACAACAAACTATGGAAAATTCTTAAAGAGGTGGAAATACCAGATCACCCTACCTGCCTCCTGAGAAACATGTATGCAGGTTAAGAAACAACAGTTAGAACCAGACATGGAACAGACTGGTTGCAAATTGGGAAAGGAGTACATCAAGTACATATTGTCACCTTGCTTATTTAACTTACATGCAGAGTACATCATGTGAAATGTCAAACTGGATGAAGCAAAAGCTGGAATCAAGATTACAGGATGAAATGTCAATAACCTCAGATATGCAGATGACACCACTGTAATGGCAGAAATTGAAGAGGAACTAAAGAGCCTCTTGATGAAGGTGAAAGAGGGGACTGAAAAAGCTGGGTTAAAACTCAACATTCAAATAATGAAGATCATGGATCTGGTCCCGTCATTTCATGCAAATAGTTGGGCAAACAATGGGAACAGTGACAGCCTTTAGTTTCTTGGCCTCCAAAATCACTGAAGATGGTGACTGAAAACCATGAAATTAAAACACGCTTGCTCCTTGGAAGAAAATCTATGACAAACCTAGACAGCATATTAAAAAGCAGAGACATTACTTTGCCAATAAAGGTCCGTACAGTCAAACCTATGGTTTTTCCAGTCATCATGTATGGATGTGAGAGTTGGATTATAAAGAAAGCTGAGCACCAAAGAACCGATGCTTTCAAATTGTGATACTAGAGAAGACTCTTGAGAGTCCCTTGGACTGCATGGAGATCAAATCAGTTACTTCTAAAGGAAATCAACCCTCAGTACTCATTGCAAAGACTGATGCTGAAGCTGAAGTGCCAATACTTTGGCCATCTGATAAGAAGTCCTGACTCACTGGAAAATACCTTGATGCTGGGAAAGATTGAAGGCCAAAGGAGAAGAAAGCTGCAGAGGATGAGATGGCTGGATAGCATCACCAACTCAATGGACATGAACTTGGGCAAACTCTGGGAGCTAGAGATAGCAAGGCCTGGCATGCTGTAGTCCAGGGGGTTGAAAAGATTTGAACACAACTTAGCAATTAAACAACTAATATTTCAATAAGATAGAATAATTTCTAGTCACAGGGATTACTGATAATTAGTTATTTTTAAAACTGCTTCTTTTAAATACAAACTAATTATGTGAAAGTCATTCAGTTGTGTCTGATTCTTCGCAACCCCATGGACTCTAGCCTGCCAGGCTCCTCTGTCCGTGGGATTCTTCAGGCAAGAATATTGGAGCGGATTGCTATTCCCTTCTCCAGGGGATCTTCCTGACCCCAGGATCAAACCCGGGTCTCCTGCAATGTAGGTAGATTCTTAACTGTCTGAGCCACAAGGGAAGACCCTAAACTAATTATAATTACAATAACTATATAAAAACTAAGATAAACTATAATTTTAAAGAGACTAGAGTGCCATTCTGTATTTGCCTCCTCAAAACAATGAATAAACAGGTTTGATTATTTTAGACATACTTTTAAATATGAACAATTAAGCAATTTTTTTTATTAAAAAAAAAATCTCTAAAATATTTGACTTAATCCACCAAGACATACAAAAAGAGCCTGGGTCTCTTCAGCACTTATTTATGATATCAGGAACGTGCACAGAAGTGATCACACCATATTAGCCCATAGCACTGGGAAAAACATTAAAGACTCCATATAGTCAGGATATTATTCACTATAAAAATAGTTATTAATGAGGAGAATCTCTTCATAAAGTATATTTCTTAAGACTACTATTTATGCTTTTTAAAAGCAATGGCTATGAGGTCTTGTGATTAGCTTATGAGTATTATTACAAGATGAAATAAAATTCTGTTGCCTGAAGTAAAATATCCTAATGTACTAAAATATGAATTTATAGTGAAAACACATAATTTTCTGCTGAAAGCTTATGTTTCAACACTTATACTTCCTACTCAGCTTTGGACAAATCACCTGAACTATGCAGTTTGAGTAATTCAATCTGCAAAATGAGAATGAAGCCAGCAAACAGAAAACTTAAAAATATTGGGCTTCCCCAGTGGCTCAGTGGTAAAGAATCTGCCTGCAATGCAGGAGCCACAGGAGACATGGGTTCAATCTCTGAGTCAGGAACATCCTCTGGAGGAGGAAATGGCAACCCACTCCGTTGAATTCTTCAGACAACCATAAACAAACATTACTAGGAAGAAAAGAAGTACATTCTCAGAGGCTTTCTATCTCTAAGAAATTTTCATAGAGCATTTTCAAACAGAAACTAAGTATCCAGACTGTCATGAAGGCTTCTACTCTGAATACAATCAGAATAAAGACTTGCATCTATTCTATTTCACCTACATTGTCATTAAACATTATTCTTATTTGACTTTCTATGATTACACTAGCAGAGAAGTAAATTAAATTGAAATATTCTAATGAGCAGCAGTGAGAAAAGAAAACTATATAAATTAAAAATTGCTGAGATTATAATTTTAAATTGACAACATGTGATCTGCAGTGTTCTGAAATTGTATTCATATAATCAGTGCTTATATCTGATTTAATGAGTGTCCGAGATAGCTCAGTGGGTAAAGAACCTGCCTGCAATGCAGGAGATGCCAGAGATATGGGTTCAATTCCTAGGTCGGGAAGATCCCTTGGAGGAGGGCATGGCAACCCACTCCAGCATTCTTGCCTGAAGAATCCCATGGACAGAGGAGCCTGGCGGGCGACAGTCCATGGGGTCACAAAGAGTCAGACACGACTGAAGCAACTGAGCACAGCACAGCACACACAGAAGTATTTAATGAATACACAAGGTACGTCTGTCCTTTACTTTCATTCAAGCAGATTGTATACTGCTTTTGAGAAAATATAGTAAAAGTTGGACAATAATGCTCTCACATACCTCCACTGCTTCTTACTGAAAACCGTTAATACAGAATAACATTTTTCAAATTTGTATACTCAAGTTTTAGCAGATTAAACTTGCCACATAATAAAATGCTCAGAACAAAGTAAAGAGAGATAAGGAGAGCAGTATATAATTTGGCTGCATCAAAATGCTAGAATGCCATGCAACTCCATGTTCTTTACACCTTTATTGAGACATAATTACATACAATCTGCACACTTAAAGTGTACAATCCAATAGCCTTTAGTATGTTCAGAGTTATGCAATCACAACAATTGATTTCAAAATCCTTTTATCACCCCAAAAAGAAACTCTGTGCCCATTATTAGTCACTTTTCTTCCCCTGTCAACCCTCTCCCCTTCACTGACCCTAGGCAACCACTAATCTACTTTCTGTCTCTATGGATTTGTGTAATCTGGACATTTCATATAAATGGAATCATGCAATAAGTGAAGTTTTGTGAATGATTTCTTTATTTCAACTAGCATAATGTTTACAAAGTTTGTTCATGTTATGACATGTATCAGTACTTTATTCCTCTTTATTTACACATAATATTTCATTATGTGGATATACTATATTTTATTTAACCATTTATCAGTCAATGGGCACTCAGGTTTTTGCATGTTTTATCTATTATAAATAACATTCCTATAATTATTCTTGTACAGTTTTTTCTGAGCATATTTTCCTCTGCAATTCCATTTTGGAATACTCATTTGTAAAAGATATATAAAATTATTAAGACATAGTAAAAATATTTTATAAGTGCCAGATACCTTTTCTTGGTGGTTATGATCATCAATTAAACATAAGTTTGCCATACTATACACAGTTCCAGTGTATAGTATATTCCCCTTATATTTTGAATTTCAGTCAAAATTGCTAAACCATTAAAACAGTCACCAGATTTAAGTTCCAAGAGACACAAAACCAAGAATTTTTCACAAACTCCTATCTCCTGCTCTCTATCAAGTAAACTAAAAAGGCATGAACCTATTAAACAAGCAAGGCCAACATTACCATTTATTCTAAATGTTTTTATTCATCTGGATTTTTCTTTAAATTGATTTTTTTTGTTTGTTTGTTTCTGGGCCAGTATATCTAAAATGTAATTGATTCAGTCTAAGAAACTAAACAATCCTAATGCAAAATTTTAATTCATTCACAGTAATGAATTAAAGTATCACTAATTTCAAAGTGTCAGTCAGTCAGTCGGTCAGTTCAGTCGCTCAGTCGTGTCCAACTCTTTGCGACCCCATGAATCGCAGCATGCCAGGCCTCTCTGTCCATCACCAACTCCCGGAGTTCACCCAAACTCATGTGCATGGAGTCGGTGATGCCATCTCATCCACTGTCGTCCCCTTCTCCTCCTGCCCCCAATCCCTCCCAGCATCAGGGTCTTTTCCAACGAGTCAACTCTTCGCATGAGGTGGCCAAAGTATTGGAGTTTCAGCCTCAGCATCAGTCCTTCCAATGAACACCCAGGACTGGTCTCCTTTAAGCAGAACTTCTCAAATCATAGTGTTTGTTTGTTGGCATAATTTACAATCAGAGACACAAATTTATATAACACTTTGGTAAGCAGAAGACTAAGCTGGCCCCCATGATTCCCACTCCCTGGTATTTACAGCTTTGTGTTATCCCCTACCCTTGAGTGTGGGCAGGACCTATAATGGCTTCTAACCCAGAGAATAGGCAGAAGTGAAGCATGTAACTCCCATAATTGTGTTATGTTATTGGCAAAAGAGAAGGGATTTTGTACATGCAATTAAGGTCCTTTAATTAATAGTAATTTAATCAAAAAGGAGGTTTTTCTGGGAAGGCTTGACCTAATCAAATGAAGCCTTTAAAAGAGGATCTAGAGATTATAGACTTAAAGTAGCAACATTATAAAAATAATCATTATCTACTCAAGTATCTACTTAAGACAATTGCTTACAGGTACATGCATGAGGACAAAATCCAAAAGCAGATGAACAAACACAGGGTTGAATTTCTCAATAGTCATCCTTATGTATTATAGTGTTAACCGTTCTTTAGAGTCAAGTTGAAGACACTACCAAGCAAAAAGCTTCATTCAGAACCTAATAGTGATCCTTCCAATATAGAACATTGACAAACTGCCTATGATTTACGCATGGTGGAGAATATGGAGTGAACAAGACAGGTTTATATCCTCCAGCAGCTTAGCATTTACTGGCAGAGTCAGAAACATACAGAAAATTACCTATACTGCATGGCAAATAGCTACAAGGAATGTAAAAACAAAATATACCAGAGTGCAAATGGGGTAGGCATAAATAATGACTAAAGAAACAGAACCACACAAGCTGACCAAAGGCCATGGAGCAAATTTCTAATGTCACTAGGTAAAGGAAGGGGCTCACATTTACCACCTTCTATGTGCCAGGTACCCCACTAAATTCTTCACAAACAGTGCCATATTAATTCTCACAATCCTGTAAGGTAGTTACTGTATATTTATTGTATAAATAAGAATACTTCTAATCAGAGAAATTAAATAATGAGACAAAAGGGTAGAAGAGACTGCCAGGATTTATACTTAGGTCTCTAAGACTCCCTAGCACAATGCTTCCTTATACTAAAATAAGGAAGCAATATAAGAAAGTAATATAATTGTTGTTATTATTTCCACTTTATAGCTATAGAAACTACCATTCAGAGGTTGGCCTTTCACTCAATTAGTGAATAAGAACTAGATCTTGGCCTTCTGATGCCTGGCCTCCTACCTTTTTCACAATATTCTTTTCTACAACACTTAAGAGAGAAGCCAAGAACAGAAAAAGAAAATGAAACATAAAACATCTGTAGTTCTAATTGTAGCTGTCCTATAACAATGAAGCCCTATTTTCATATGTTCAGTTCAGTCACTCAGTCATGTCCGACTCTCTGCAACCCCATGGACTGCAGCATTCCAGGCTTCCCTGTCCATCACCAACTCCTGGACCTTGCTCAAACTCATGTCCATCGAGTCAAAGATGCCATCCAACCATCTCACCCTCTGTTGTCCCCTTCTCCTCCTGCTTTCACAGCATCAGGGTCTTTTCCAAGGAGTCAGTTCTTCCCATTAGGTGGCCAAAGTATTAGAGTTTCAGCTTCAGCATCAGTCCTTCCAATGAATATTCAGGACTGATTTCCTTTAGGATTGACTGGTTTGATCTCCTGCAGTCCAAGGGACTCTCAAGAGTCTTCTCCAACATCACAGTTCAAAAGCATCAATCAAGGACTGGACTTCCCTGATAGCTCCGTTGGTAAAGAATCCACTTGCAATGCAGGAGACCCTGGTTTGATTCCTTTGCTGCAGAAGGGATAGGCTACCCACTCCAGTATTCTTGGGCTTCCCTTGTGGCTCAGTTGGTAAAGAATTCACCTGCAATGTGGGAGACCTGGGTTCGATCCCTGGGTTTCTACAATCAAGCATCTAGTTAACTTCCATCAGTCACTAAATTCTCTCTGTTCACAGTCTATGATGTCCCTTCTTTATTTGTAATCCTGAAAAAGTAATTTCACAGATTCGGCGTCAACTGAAGGATCTACTGGCGTATTCCTTTGCTTTTGTTATTCTTTATTCTTCTCCAGTCTTCTGCAAAAATGACACAGGACAACTAATTGACCTAGTTCCTCCTCTCTCCTTATTCTTTCATATGCTCTTGTTACTTTCTGCACTATCCATAGCTGTCTTTAAACATTTCTTCTTCCTATTTGCTATGTTTCCCTCTAAATCTTCCTTCAAACGTCTTGAACTATTATCTTCTCCTTTTTACCTATAGAGATTTACATTGCTCTGTTACAGTGTCTAGTTCCAGAAGTCCTCCCTAGAACTCTAGGAAGTATATTATCTGAAATACAGGACTGAAATGCTTCTTAACTCAATATTCTTTCTAAACAAAAAGAAGAAAGAAAAAGAAACCAAAAGAGGCAAATGTTTCATTATTAAAAGTTAAATGGGTTTTAGAATGTTTGAAATGATGCTTTTTTGATGCCTAAATATCTACCAACTAAGTTTTTATCAAATTGCAGTGACTTTCTAATCTTTTCTTTGTGTGCCTTACTTGGTTCCCTATTCATTGGTCCCCATGGGAAGTGCATAATGTACAGAAGCACTACAAGCCAGGCAGCATGAGCAATACTGAACCACTTGTTACCCAAAATGCTGCTGACTGGTTTGCCTCTGACCTAATGATCATGCATAGAATCACTTCTGCTAATGAAGATAAGTGCTGCAATCACATAAAACCTCATGAAATATATGCTGACCATGCAACCCAGGAAACAGGACAAGGGGGCACAATGCTTGGCATTAAACAATGAAATTATATTAAAAGACACACTCCCTCTAAAAGATAATAAATAGGGTTCTCTTAAACATCAACTAAGGAAATATCCTTCACTCTTTCTTATTGCTTCTGTACCTACAAAAATTATAAGTAAATAATAGGTTTTTAACTAAATAAGTTTAATACAAAACTAAATACATCTTTTTATGGTACTTCATCATAACTGACATTTTAGTTATAATGTACATGGATGATTGCAGTCAAATGGAAGATGTAAAATCAAATTTTACACCTTAGATAAGAACTAACCATTTAAATATGCTTACTATACATAATCTAATTACAGTAATGCTATTTTCTGACACAACATTATTTCATCTTTTAAAAGTTTCAGAGTGCATCGAACCTTGGGGCTGGTGCACTGGGACGACCCAGAGGGAGGGTATGGGAAGGGAGGAGGGTGGAGGGTTCAGGATGGGGAACACAGGCATACCTGTGGCGGATTCATTTCGATATTTGGCAAAACTAATACAATATTGTAAAGTTTAAAAATAAAATTAAAAAAAATAAAATAAAAGTCTCAGAGTAAGATTTCAAATCTAACTCAAATTTTTGAACATGTGTTATAAATTTTATTTCTAACAAAATGGCATGGCCATCTATATACTCACTAGTGTTTTTCCTGAAAAGTTAATTATTTACCAGAAATAGAGATTCCTATAAAGCTTTAAATTTACATGCAGTCATCCACTCAAACATTCTGAGTTAGAATAGATCTCAAGTTGAAATAGCAAACCAGCAGAAAAATATAGCCATGGGGATTTGTTTTTAATTTAGGTATAGAATAAAATTTTAGTTCTCTGCCCATATTTTTTGTAATAAGGAGTTCATGATCTGAGCCACACTCAAGTCCTGATCTTATTTTTGCTGACTGTATAGAGCTTATCCATATTCAGCTGCAAAGAATATAATCAATCTGATATCGGTATTGACCATCTGGTGATGTCCATGTATAGAGTCATCTCTAGTGTTGTTGAAAAAGAGTGTTTGCTATGACCAGTGTGTCTTCGTGGCAAAACTCTGTTAGCCTTCACCCTGCTTCATTTCGTACTCCAAGGCCAAACTTGAGTGTTATTCCAGGTATCACTTGACTTCCTACTTTTCCGTTTCAGTCCCCTCTGATGAAAAGGACATCTTTTTTTGGTGTTAGTTCTAGAAGGTCTTATAGGTCTTCATAGAATCATTCATTCTTTAGCATTAGTGGTTGGGGCATAGACTTGGATTACTGTGATACTGAATGGTTTGCCTGGGAATGAATAGAGATCATTCTGTCATTTTTGAGATTGCACCCAAGTATAGCATTTTGGACTCTTTTTTTTGACTATGAGGGCTACTCCATTTCTTCTAAGGAATTGTTGCACACAGTAGTAGACGTAATGGTCATCTGAATTAAATTTGCCCATTCCAGTCCATTTTAGTTCACGATTCCTAAAATGTTGATGTTCACTCTTGCCATCTCCCATTTGACCACTTTCAGTTTATCTTGATTCATGAACCTAACATTCCAGGTTCCTATGCAATATTGTTCTTTATAGCATCGGACTTTATTTCCATCATCAGTCTCATCCATAACTGGGTGTTGTTTTTGCACTGGCTCAGCCTCTTCATTCTTTCTGGAGCTATTTCTTTCACTCCTCTCCAGTAGCACATTGGGCACCTACCAACCTAGGGAGTTCATCTTTCAGTGTCCTATCTTTTTGCCTTTTCATGCTGCTTATGCGGTTCTCAAGGCAAAAAAATCACTGTATATGGTGACTGAAATCATGAAGTTAAAAGATGCTTTCTCCTTGGAAGAAAAGACAGCATATTAAAAAGCTGAGACATTACTTTGCTGACAGAGGTCCGTCTAGTCAAAGCTATGGTTTTTCTAGTAGTCATGTATGGATGTGAGAGTTGGACCATAAAGAAAGCTGAGCACTGAAGAATTGATGCTTTTGAACTGTAGCATGGAAGAAGACAGGATATCAAGCCAGTCAATCCTAAAGGAAATCAGTCCTGAATATTCATTGGAAGGACTGATGCTGAAGCTGAAGCTCCAATACTTTGGCCACCTGATGGGAAGAACTGACTGAATGGAAAAGACCCTGATGCTGGGAAAGACTGAAGGCAGGAGGAAAAGGGGATGACAGAGGATGAGATGGTTGGATGGCATCATTGACTCGACGGACATGAGTTTGAGCAAGCTCCAGGAGTTGGTGATAGAGAAGCCTGGAGTCCATGGGTTTGCAAAGAGTTGGACACAAGTGTGCAACTGAACTGAACTTGCCATACATTTCTCCAGTGGACCACATTTTGTCAGAACTCTCCATCATGACCCATCCATCTTGGGTGGCCCTGCATGGCATGGCTCATAGTTTCACTGGGTTAGACAAGGCTGTGATCCATGTGATCACTTTGGTTATTTTTCTTTGATTGTGGTTTTCATTCTATATGCCCTCTGATGGATAAAGATAAGAGGCTTGTGGAAGCCTCCTGATGGGAGGGACTGGCTGAGGGGGAATCTGTGTCTTGCTATATGATGGGTGGGGCCATGCTTAATAAATCTTTAATCCAATTTTCTGTTGATGAGTGGGGCTATGTTCCCCCCTGTAGTTTGGCCTCTGGCAAAACTATGGTAGGGGTAATGGTGGTAGTGCTGACCTCTTCCAAAAGGACTTTGGCCAACACTTCTAGGACTGTTGCAGTCAGTGCCCCTGATCCTGCAGCAGGCCACTGTTGACCCACGCCTCCACCAGAGATTTCTGAAGACTCACAGGCAAGTCTGGTTCAGTCTCTTGTATGGTCAGCTCCTTTCTCCTGGGTCCTGGTGCACACAAGGTTTTGTTTGTGCCCTCCAAGAGGCTCTTTCCCCAGTCCTGTGGAAGTTCTGTAATCAAATCCTACTAGTCTTCAAAGTCAAAGTCCCTGGGGGTTCTTAGTCCCTTTACCAGACCCCCAGGATGGGGAATCTGTTGTGGGCCCTAGAACTTTGCAACAGTACAAGAACTTCTTTGATATAATTGTTCTCCAGTTTGTGGGCTGTCGGCTCAGAGGCTCTATGGTGGAGCTCATGAGGCCCTGATGAGATCCAGCCAAATTAACTTAAATTGAAAAATGTAGGGAAAACAACTAGACCATTCAGGTGTGACCTAAATCAAATCCCTTATGATTGATTATACAGAGGAAGTGAAAAATGGATTCAAGGGATTAGAGCTGATAGACAAGAGTGCCTAATAACTATGGACAGAAGTTTGTAACACTGTACAGGAGGCCACAATCAAGACCATCCCCAAGGAAAAGAAATGCAAAAAGCCAAAATGCTTGTCTGAAGAGACCTTACAAATAGCTGAGAAAAGAAGAGACAGAAAGGCAAAGGAGAAAAGGAAAGATATACCCATCTGAATGTAGAGTTCCAAAGAATAGCAAGGAGATAGAAGATAGATTTCTTAAGTAAACGATACAAAGAAATAGAGGAAAACAATAGAATGGGAAAGACTAGAGATCTCTTCAAGAAAATTAGAGATATCAAGGGAACATTTCATGCAAAGACAGGAACAATAAAGGACAGAATGATATGGAACTAACAGAAGCAGAACAAGACTACATAGAAGAACTACACAAAAAAGATCCTAATAACCCAGATAACCACAATGGTGTGATCCCTCACCTAGAACCAGACATCCTAGAATACAAAGTCAAGTTAGCCTTAGGAAGCAACACTATGAACAAAGCTAAAGAAGGTGATGGAATTCCAGCTGAGCTATTTCAAATACTAAAAGATGATGCTGTGAAAGTGCTGCACTCAATATGCCAGCAAATTTGGAAAGCTCAGCAGTGGCTTCAGGACTAGAAAAGGTCAGTTTTCATTCCAATCCCAAAGAAAGGCAATGCCAAAGAATGTTCAAACTACTGCACAATTGCACTCTTCTTACAAGCTGGCAAAGTAATGCTCAAAACTCTCCAAGCTAGGCTTCAACAGTATGTGAACCGAGAACTACCAGATGTTCAAGTTGGATTTAGAAAAGGCAAAGGAACCAGAGATCAAATTGCCAACATCTGCTGGATTATAGTAAAAGCAAGAGAATCCCAGAAAAACTTTTGCTTCATTGACTACGCTAAAGCCTTGACTGTGTGGATCACAACAAACTGTGGAAAATTATTAAAGAGATGGGAATTACCAGACCAACTTACGTGCTTCCTGAGAAATCTTTATGCAGGTCAAGAAGCAACAGTTAGAACCAGACATGGAACAATGGATTGGTTTCAAATTTCAAAAGGACCATGTCAAGGCTGTATATTGCCACCCTGCTTATTTAACTTATATGCAGAGTACATCAAGTGAAATGTCAGACTGGATGAAGCACAAGCTGAAATCAAGATTGCAGGGAGAAACATCAATAACCTCAGATATGCAGATGACACCACCCTTTTGGCAGAAAGCAAAGAAGAACTAAAGAGCCTATTGATGAAAGTGAAAGAGGAGAGTGAAAAAGCTAGCTTAAAACTAAACCATTCAAAACTAAGACCATGGCATCCGGTCCCATCACTTCATGGCTAATAGATGGGGAAATAATGGAAACGGTGACATACTTTAGTTTCTTGGGCTCCAAAATCACTGGAGATGGTGACTACAGTCATGAAATTAAAAGACACTTGCTCCTTGGAAGAAAAGCTATGACCAACCTAGACAGCATATTAAAAAGCAGAGACATTCCTTTGCCTACAATGGTCCTTATAATCAAAGTTATGGTTTTTCCAGTAGTCATGTATGATTTGACAGGTGGACCATAAAGAAAGCTGAGCGCTGAAGCATTGATGCTCTTGAACTGTGGTGTTGGAGAAGACTCTTGAGAGTCCCTTGGACTGCAAGGAGATCAAACCAGTCATCATAAAGGAAACCAGTTCTGAATATTCACTGGAAGGACTGATGCTAAAGCTGAAGCTCCAATACTTTGGCCACTTGATGTGAAGAAATGACTCACTGGAAAAGACCCTGATGCTGGTAAAGACTGAAGGCAGGAATAGAAGGGACGACAGACGATGAGATGGTTGGATGGCATAACCTACTCAGTGGACATGAGTTTGAGTAAGCTCTCAGAGTTGGTGATGGACAGGGAAGCCTGGCGTGCTGCAGTCCATGGGGTCACAAAGAGTTGGATATGACTGAGCAACTGGACTGACTTACTGACTGCTCATATTTTCCGGCAAAGAACTATATAAATACGTATTTTTAATTCCAATGTGGACAGGCATTGTAGAGGGACTTGCACTTCTGGTAATAGTGGATTGAGTACTTCAGACCAATCGTCCCACTGATAACTCTAAAATCCTTTAAATAAACTTAAAAAATATGGGCGAACCACAACTAAAATCTTTCTAAAAGCAAAGAAGAGTTAATGAAACAGTAAGGAATTAATGGGCGAAAAAACAGACTGAAAAGAAAGAGGTGAATACAGATTGGGGTCAGTTGCTGCTCTGACCTGATCCAATCTGGTTGAGAGGATGAACTATATCTTCTGACAGCCTCTTTGAATTGGGGAGTAAAGTCTAGAGGAGTGGAGCTGTCAAAAGGCAGACACCTAGATATAAAGATAAACTGAAAGTAAAACAGCCTTAACATTGATTTTGGTCATGCACTGAGTTATCTGAATGGCACAGAAAGATCTGACATAAAAATGGATTAAGATGTTCCAGAATTGCTGGTTCCCTGGATGCCTGGTAGTAGCAGAGCAAAGAAAATGTCTTTTATAGCATCATCCTAGACCTTAACTTATTTCTATGAATAATTTCACGAACATAATATTCAGCACATGACCAAACCTAACCAGATAGAAAATGAGCTATAATAACATGAATAGGGACCACCATAAATAACAAACAGAAACACACTCACCACTTTCCCATCTTGGAAAAGAATTATCAGAGACAGAACTTTGTTTTTTTAACTGTACTTATTATAGTTATACCCACAAAAATCAGTTAAAATGTCTCTAAAGGTAAAACTATAAAAAGGAGTCTCACATGTTGATGAAAGAATCATCTAGAAAGAACTAAATATAGATCTAAAACCTATTATGAATGAAACTAAGACCTCAATGAATGAGAGATAGGTCAAAAAAAAATCTAGGAAAACAAAAGGATAAAGAGTTAATCTATAGAAAATACAAGAGAAAGATGTCAAAGATATGGAGAAAATCTAACCTAAATTGAATGAAATTCCAGGAGGATAGGAAATAAAAATAAGAGAGGCCATATTCAAAAATATAATTGCTAAGAATTTCCCAAAGCTAATGAAAAGCATCAAGTCACAGATTTAAGAAGCCTGATTGACTTTGAATAAGAAAAAAAGCAAACAACTAAGAACTGTAAACTCTTATTTTTAGAGATGGCAAAGGAATCTGTAAACATATGCTGAAATGAAAAATGACTCAAAAGATTAACAATATTAAGGCTGGCTTTTTGAAAAGGTAAACAAATTGACAAAACTTTAGCTAGACTCAGGAAAAAAAGAGAGAAGACTCAAAAAATAAATGAGAATAAAACAAGAGACATTGCAACTGATACTACATAAATACATGGGATCATAAAATATTAGCATAAATAACTATATATCAACAAATAAGATAATATAAAAGAAATGTAAGCATATGTTGAGGCAGTAACAATCTCCTAAATTAACAAGTCAGTTAAAACATCTAAAAGCCACACACTGCTTGCAGGGAAAGAAAAAATATAAGCAAGCATGGCATGAGCTCACTATAAATAAGTGAAGTCACTCAGTCGTGTCTGACTCTTTGCAACCCCATGGGCCGTAGCCTACCAGGCTCCTCAGTCTATGGAATTTTCCAGAAAAGAGTACTGGAGTGGGTGCCATTTCCTTCTCCAGGGAATCTTCCCAACCCAGGGATTGAACCCGAGTCTCCCACATTGCAGGCAGACGCTTTACCATCTGACCCACCAGGGAAGCGCACTATAAATAGGAGAAAAAAAAAAAAAAAAGCATGTTATTAACTAAAATACTCTGTCATTTACTGTCATTGCCCAGAGGATTGCATCTTGATCCCATGTCTACTGACTTCCTAGATGGTGCTAGTGGTAAAGAACCTGCCTGCCAAGGCAGGAGTTATAAGGGATGTGGGTTCCATCCCTGAATCAGGAAGATCCCCTGGAGGAGGGCACGGCAATCCACTCCAGTATTCTTGCCTGGAGAATCCCATGAACAGAGGAGTTTGGTAGGCTACAGTCCATAGGGATGCCAAGAGTCAGACAGGATTGAAGTGACTTAGCACAAATGCACCCGTGTCTATTATAATTTCTTATTTTAGTTTTTTAAGCTAACACTTTAATTTCACAGAAATATCTTTTTTGCTTCCCATGGTAACAATCTCCAAATTACAGAAGGGGTAGCTTTAATAAATTTATCAAATCAACCATAAATGCCTGTCATCATATTGTCAACTAAGACACAAATAAAATATACAATGTGAGAGCTATGAGTTCAGTTTTATTTGGGGCTTACTGAGGACTATATAGCCCAGGATGCAGCCTTTCAGGTAGCTCTGAGGATCTGCTCCAAAGAGGTGGTGGGGGAGGTCAGTGTATATATGATTTTGGTAACAGGTATGAAATCAAGCATGCATTTCAGTAGAAGGTTGCTGCTAGTCACAAGGAGGAGGTGTCTCCATTAATGATTTTAATGCTTATGAGAAGATATAAGAAATTGGATTCTTAAAATTTTCTCCTGAAAATATCTAATTATCTGAATGCCTGTACTGCCAGTTTTTCCCAGAGCACAGAGTGCCTCATTCCTGATCTCTGCCCTAAACGCCTTTTGGTGCATTGCTCAGTCACTAAGTTGTGTCCAACCCTCTGCAACTCTATGGACTCTAGCCCACCAGGCTCCTCTGGCCATGGAATTTCCCAGGCAAGAATACTGGAGTGGGTTGCCATTTTCTTCTCCAGATTTTCCCAACCCAAGGATCAAAGCCATGTCTCCAGCATGTTCTGCATTGGTAGGCAGATTTTTTTTTTTTAACTGCTGAACCACCTGGGAAGCAAACTCCTTTCAGAGTGTGTTAAAAGTCAGCGCCTGCCATGCTAGTGACCTAATCCTTGTACAGCTGAATAGAAGTGCCATTCTTTAGTTGGTAGTATCTTATAGAACAAAAAGTTGTTGTTATAATTTCTTTATAAAATGTGTTCTCGGCCAATTATGAACATTTGCCCCATTGGGAAAAAAAAAAACTCCTATAAAATGTTTGTATTGATTCATTATAAATATCCATAGTGGTCTTAATAGATCAAATATAAGCAATGTATTATAAATAACTAATAACTCTAGAAAAAAATCTGTATCAGTGAACTATAAAACACTTATTTTTTTATAAGTTTTATATGGTAAAACAAAAAAGAAAGGAATTAACATTTGTGGATCTATATTTATGTGCCAGGGTTAATATTAGATGTTTCTAATTATCTCATTAATAACTACAAAAACCATGCAATTATAGGTGTTATTAGATCTCTCTTTTTCAGATAAACTGAGGTTCAGAGTAAGCTAGTTAAGACAGAGTGTTTTATCTTCCCACCCAGTGACCATATAATTTAATTAATAAAAAAATTTCATAGAGTAACATCACTAACTCTGTATGCTGCGAATTTATTGGTTTTGATTATTATAGCTTGCTACAATTAATTAGCATTAAAACCTTAATTTTAATGATGAAGATTTACTGTTTGAAGTAGAATCATCAAATACTTCTCAATATCATCTGAAATGTTTTATCTTAGAATCCAGCAAATTGTAAATCTTTGTAAATTTGATCACACTGTATATATTTTTCATGTTCAGGATATCAATTTTAAGCCCATACAATTCTCAATTTTCATTTTAAATAAACTTTGGTTTTTATCATATGAAACTAAATAAAATAGACACCTATATCAAGAATACATATGCATTTCACAATATATTTATAAATCAAACTATTTTTTAAAATAGTTTGGGAGGAGGGTTCAGGATGGGGAACACATGTATACATGTGGTGGATTCATTTTGATATTTGGCAAAACTAATACAATTATGTAAAGTTTAAAAATTAAATAAAATTTAAAAAAAAGAAAGAAAATAAAATAAAAATAAAAATTCTTACAAAAGAATGTTCTGATTCTGAGGTCTATGTTCTATTGGCTTGAATATTAGGAATCTCTGAATGACAGGTGGCCCATGAACCAAACAGTATTTTCTTTTTCAAGTTATCACTTTTATGCAAAAATCTGTTATTTAATTTTATGTTATACTAATTTTATACATGTTATTAGAATGCAGTTTCAAAGATAAGAGATTTTCCAAAAATTCTGAATAAGTAATTGTTAAGTAGTGGTCACTTTTGTTTTAATATAATCTACATATAGTCACTTATTTAAAAACAAAATTTTGCAATTGATAAGCAACAATTTTCCTATATTTCTTGTTTGCAAATATTTTTTATTTTAACAGCAACCTTTATATATAGTGGACAAATCATTCATTATTTATTACGCTGCCACTCCCAGGTGGCACTAGTGGTAAAGAACCTGCCTGCCAATGCAGGAGACCTAAGAGATGCAGGTTTGATCCGTGGGTCAGGAAGATCCCCTGGAGGAGAACGTGACAGACAACCCACTCCAGTATTCTTGCCTGGAGAATCCCCATGGACAGAAGGGCCTGGTGGGCTACAGTCCATAGAGTCGCAGAGTCAGACGCAACTGAAGCAACTTAGCACACACACACAAAATATAACTAGACAGTAATAAGTTGAAACAACTTTATAAAGAGACTTGTCAAAATACAAAAGAATTCTTAAAAATGAAATGTCCTATATCACTTTAAGTCCTAGGTATTTTCAAAGCAAAGGTCAATATAACTGGAAATTATGTATACATATAATTTCAATATAATTGGAAAAATAAGTATTTTTGTGTGTTATTACTTTTTTTAACCCAAGCCATATATATCTTTTCTCTTTAATTCAACATGATCCCTCAAAACAACAATGAAAAATAGTGAGGAGCGAAACTGAAAATTCCCAATGGCCAAAGCTAGAATAATTTGAGGAAAAAATACTAACACATTATTGTATCATAATCCAATGAATAAAATAAATATGCATGAGTCCATATTGATATAAATAAATGATTGGATATATAGATTAATGGAAGAGAAGGGATAAATCTTTCTCAGAGAAGAATTTCAAATAATATATGTAGATACTTACCCACTTCCAGGAGGTAGAACTTCCTCTCTCTTTGAATGTGGACTGAACTTAATGACTTGCTTCCATAAAGTATGGAAAGGATAAAACAGTAACTTTATAATGAAGAAAACCTGGCAAACATTACTTTAACCAAGTGATCAAGGTTAATTAACATCAACACTGATAAGTCAAGTTGGTATCATGTACAACCTGATATAATGTAAAGAGAAGAGCAGTTCACCTCTGTGGTAATGTTCCATAAACCACATAACCTCAGTTTAATTATGAGAAAAATGGGAGACAAAACCAACTGAAAGTCATGAAAAATGAGGAAACAGAAACTATCACAGACAGAAGAGTCTAAGAAGACACGAATACTGAATGCAATGTATCTTGGATAAGATCCCAGAACAGAAAATTAGCAAAAGTGGATAAACTAGTGAAACCTGAATAGACTTTGCAGTTTAGCTGAAGTGAATATGCCTACATTAATTTATTTTGACAAATGTACCACTTATGATGTTAATATTAGAGAAACTGGGTGAAGAGTGTATGGGGACTCTGCATCTCTGCAGCTTTCCTATAATTCTCAATTTATTCCAAAGTAAAATGGCTAGTTTTTAAAAGTCATTAGGTTTTGAATCACTACAAGAGAGTCTACCCAAGTATTTGACTACTTCACAATGAAAACACTTCTATAGTAAGAATATCACAAATAAACACATAAAATCTGCAAAATAAAATGTATAATATAATTAACAAACAAATATTAGAGTATATAAGGATTATATTGGACAAGGGCATGGCAACCCACTCCAGTATTCTTGCCTGGAGAATCCCATGCACAGAGGAGCCTGGTGGGCTACAGTCCATGGCATCGCAAAGAGTCGGACATGACTGAAGCAACTTAGCATAGCATAGCATATAAGGATTATTTAAGAATCTACAAGAAAAAGTCTTTTTCAAGTGGACAGAAGAAGAAATGGACAATCAAATCAAAAATATATTCAAAGGAAATAATTTTTAAATAATTTAAATGTTTTAAAAACAGATTGTTTTTTATCCATTAGATCAGCAAAACAAAAATTTCATAGTATGTTTGAAAGAAGGCAAGAATTAAAAAATCTCATAGGCTGCATAAAAACACTCTAAGGAAACACAAATTTTATAATTATTACAAATTGTTTTTCATATATTAGCTTAGCAAAACCAACTTTTTATACCATATCACATTTGGGAGAAGGCATGGGTTAGCAAAAATATTTCAGAAGAGGCATAAAATTGGATCAGCCAATTTGGAGGGGAATTTTCTCAGCATTTATTTAAAATGTTAATGCAATTAAAATGCATTAAATGCAACTCTAGAATACATGTTTTTCTATGGCATTGTTCATAAAGAAAAAGAAAATTGAAAACAGAGTAAATGCCCATAATA
The DNA here is from genome assembly GCF_003369695.1 of Bos indicus x Bos taurus. Taxonomy (NCBI): domain Eukaryota; kingdom Metazoa; phylum Chordata; class Mammalia; order Artiodactyla; family Bovidae; genus Bos; species Bos indicus x Bos taurus. The sequence goes on from NC_040077.1 coordinate 34,663,292, forward strand.
GAAAATGGTTACACAGACCATGAAATATGAAACAAACAATTAACAATTAGATCAGTTATCCAATACATATAGATTCCCAAATCATACTGCCTAAATTTTAAAAAAAGAAAAAACAATTTATAAAGCAATAGTATGATGTCATTTTGTAAACACTTGCAATGTTATATATTATCTATGGGTGCATGCTGTGTCTAGAAGCACACTCACCAAACTGAAAACAGTGGTTAATTCTGTGAAGAATGGAGGGGGCAAGCAGTCAGGGTGGTGATCAACAGAAACCTTGGCCTCTATATTTTCTTAAATGGAAATACACTAATTTTTTTAAGCTTTATGAATTTCTTGTTTTAAGAATATTTTAGTCCTACTTATCAAGAGTCTTAGCAAGAACAATACGCTAATAAACATTACAACTATCACTTCAAAGTTCTTTGAAGTACCAAGGAAGTACCAAGCATAAAGGAAAACTGAAATCAGCTGAGCCAAGTCCTTGACATTCAATGGCACATAATGTATGTCTTCAATAAACAACTGAATGAATAAGTGTATGAGTGAATGAAGTACTACAGAAGAAAACTGTTTTGGAAAATATAGTTACAGCCTCACCTGAGGAAATTATAAGGGAATTCTGCCATTTCACACAGTAACAGAAAAATGCTGACAAAATTAAGATTTAAGACATTTGCGTTTTAGCCCTGCTTTAGACTAACTAGGATTTCCCTGTAGCTCAAACAGTAAAGAATCTGCCTGCAAGGCAGGAGATCAGGGTTCGATCCTTGAATTGGGAAGTTCCTCTGGAGAAGGGAATGGCAATCCACTCCAGTATTCTTGCCTGGAGAATTCCATGGACAGAGAAGCCTGGTGGGCTATATAGTACATGGGGTTGCAAAGAGTTGGATGTGACTGAGTGAATAACACAGTAGAGACTAACTTATTGCAAGATGGGCAAATGCCCACTTGAGCTCGAATTTGTTGATCACATTTTCAGGAAAATAATGCTGCCTGCCCTACTAACGTCATAGAGATGTGACAAAGGATGCGGGGAGACAGAATTGAGATATGGATATAATATTTTGAAAAATGCATGGATGCTAGTACAAGAACTTTTGGAGAATTTTTAAAAACCAGTCATTGCACTATTTGATTGGGTTGGTATCACTGCCCTGCCCAACTGCTCTTAGTGAAGAACTGGCCCATGACACTAGACCTACTCCTGTAACCCAAATTGTTGGTCTATATGACATCTGGATGATGGAAAGAAATTTTGTAATGTAAAAAATCCAGAAATGTGTGGGTGCTAAGTCACTCCAGTCATGTTCACGTCCAACTCTTCACAACACTATGGGCTATATAGCCCACCAGGCTCCTCTGTCCTGGGATTCTCCAGGCAAGAAGTGGAGAAGTGGAGTGGTTTGCCATACCCTCTTCCAGGGGATCTTCCCAAAACAGAAATCAAATCCCTGTTTCCTGCAGTTCCTGCACTGAGGGTGGATTCTTTATCACTGGGCCACCAAGGTAGCCCATATTCAAATTTTAAAGAAACTGAATGTAGAAAAAGAACAGTTTCCAAGAGAATTATCATAAATTTCAATAATGTCATACTAATACTTTCATTTCAGCTCAATCAACCTAGGTTTCCTTTTTTGCTGATAGAAACTTATTAGATAACTAATCACTCTGGTAACTATGTTGCGCTCACCCCTTTTTCCAAGAGTTTTTTCCTTAAACAAAACAATTTATACATATATTCTAAGTTGGCTGCAAAATTAATTTCAAATTTTGGTGGATATCTACACTAGTTGAGAACTTTAAATTGCTTTGTATTAAATGCTTTAAACTGTTGATCAAACACAACATCAAAAATTCAATTATAATCATGTACATAAAAATAAGGCTTGTACATTGATTTGGACTATCTTCTTGATTATCAATGTTTCAAATTGTTCATGGTTTAATCACCTCTAATTTGGACATGAAAATGAGTGTTTCTTGACAGTAACTCTGACAGACTTTAAAACACTTGAAATTATTTTGTTCAATTGTTTGAAGAATTACAACACTATTAAACATGACAGGCATGTAAATATAGCTAACTATGTGGTTACAATGACATCTAAGGAACCAGTTAAATTGGGGTAATCTGATTTCTCCAAATGAGAGAACAATCAGAACAGATTTTGTTAACAGTCTTCAATTAATAAGATTCTGTATAATCATTCCAGAAAAAGGATGAATGTTTAAAAGACTGTTCTAAATTTTTGAGCATAAAAGATATGCAGTCTACAAGAATAGTATCTATTTTAGAATTATGAATAGATGAGGAAAATCTTAGAAACTGCATTGTCATAAAATTCTGCTTGCCAAAAAGAATGAAAATTCCAGAAATAATACATCAGACAAAAGGAAGAAATTCAACAAATGTGAAATGTTTTTATATCATAGTAGCTAGGCGTGCCATAAGCTTTTGTCAATATATCAAGGATAAAAATCGTGACATTGGTTATGTCTAATTTTGAAGCAACTAATTTACAAGGGAGAAATCATTTGCTGGTTAAAACTTCAGAGCACAATCAGTAGTCCTGATTATAAAATATATTTTTACTTATTTAGACATTTGAAGATATGTTCTCTTTAGATTCCCACATAGAAATTTCAAATCAGTCAATGGTCTATACAGGAATGAATCTGAGCTGTAATGTGTAGCTATAAAGACTTCCACAGTACCTGAAATTATAGTGTGGAAATTATCAATTTAGTCTGAAGTTTTTTTGTTTTTGCTTCACAGATCAAAACAGTTCCCATATATTTGTGATGCAAAATTTAAACTGGAAAAATGAGTGGAAGAGAAATTTTTGTATCCTAAGAGTCAATTTGATTTAAAGGAATTTTTAAAACAAATTTTAACAATTCAAGTTGAAGAACATCACAAATAAATGTAGCCAGACTTTAATAGGATTAATCCAAGGAGTCTAAACAGAGAGTACTCTAAATTTTAATTATGAGCCATAACATACTTTGCTTTTATGCATTGCTACCTTGACTCTGAAAATTACTCTTTTGGAAATTTAATCAATTTATATGTTTAGCTACATTACAAATAGATCACAGAATTCCATTGACTTTCCCAAAAAAATTGTCACTAGTACTAGAAGTTAAAATTGTCAAAGAAAACATTGGGCAATTACTAAATTTTGTAGTTAGTTAGCTATTATATTAAATGGAAATTTAAGATTCTGTCAAACTTTTATAAAAACTTGATTTAATTCAAGAATAGTCATGTGCAGTATAGAAGCTGTCTGTAATGACTCTTAGTCTTTTCCTTTCATTCATAGGTAAATGCTTACTAATATTAAATGGAGTTTTGTATATAATTCAGCAGAACAAAAATGAACCAAGATTCAAGAAGTTTCCAATACATTCTCAGCATTTGATAAACGTTCATTGGTCTTTATTTGACTGGCCCTCAGATTTATACAAAATTCCTTTACTTGGTTTCAACTTGAATGTTCTGCCAACAATAAATTCTTGGGAATATTACATTTTTTAAAAATCTTAGCTTCCTGAAAATATATCAAAGTCCAAACAATACAATGTGTTTTCTCATGCAGGCTTTTCCAAAATAATCAAAGGTGAACCCTTGTACCTTTATTTACATAAAACAAACCACTTTAATGGCTATCAGAAAGGAATACGTAATTAGGAAGTCAGACTAACATTAAATAATCACTAATCCATTTGCGAAAGAGTAGAGAGAAAAATCAGTGTGAGGCTAATGAGAACTATACATTGTCTTTCCTATACATTTCTCTTTGCTGATGTCATATGTATACATTTATACACATTTGTGTGCATGTGTGTTTATGTACTCAGTCATGTCCCACTCTTTGTGACTCCATGGACTGTAGCCCACCAGGCTCCTCTGTCCATGAAATTTCCCAGGAAAGAATACTTGAGTGGGTTGCCATTTCCTTCTCCAATATATACACATATATATGTATTAGTATATATACTAATACACACACATACACATACATACATTAGCTATGAGCAAGTAATATCATGAGATTGTATAATATAAAATATATTACGGATACATCTGCAATTTTTAATAAAAATTCCATCAAAGTCCATAGTTTCAGAGGAGCATATAAAACTAAGAAATAAAAAGGTTTTGGGGAAATTCCCAAAATCCTTCCCACAAATGGATGTAGATAAAGTGGGTTGGTCACCCCTGGCCTGACAGTTATTTTATTTTGTTTTAAAGAGAATTTATAGATTAATACAGGATATCCATTTGTTCTGTGTTTATCTGTATTTATCTATTTGACATCTATTCATCATCAGACCAATTATGGTAACTGTATATACTTTCTTATTTTTTGTACTATTTTTACTATGGCATCTGGAACCTTAAAGACTGGAGGAGAGATTGCTCCTTTGAGGCCTAGCTAAATTCTACAGAAAATTAAGGACTTGTCCATAAACATGCCTTTCATATGCAAACCAACCAAACCCAAGTCTATACCTTCAACTTCTTCCTTGTTAAACTTACACAACCAAGCCAATATTTCTCCTGACCTAAATCATCCTAGGACTAGGTAACCAGGCAACTAGAGATCACCCCAATAGACAAAGCCTGCCAGAGGTATTCAAACTGGACAGTTCTAAACTGCTTACCCTACCTTGCCTTTCCAGCAGAAATCCCAATAAAGGCCCTGGCCTCAACTTTTTCCTCGCTTTTGTCTTCTGCCACCTGACTAAGACCCGGGCTTCCGCTTGACCTGGATGACCTGTCTATGGCCTGCTGCTGCTGCTGCTAAATCACGTCAGTCGTGTCCAACTCTGTGCGACCCCATAGACGGCAGCCCAACAAGACTCCTCTGTCCCTGGGATTCTCCAGGCAAGAACACTGGAGTGGGTTGCCATTTCCTTCTCCACTGCATGAAAGTGAAAAGTGAAAGTGAAGTTGCTCAGTCATGTCCGACTCATAGCGACCCCATGGACTGTAGCCAACCAGGCTCCTCTGTCCATGGGATTTTCCAGGCAAGAGTACTGGAGTGGGGTGCCATTGCCTTCTCTAGTCTATGGCCTTTAAGTATAATAAACGTGGTTTTCCTAAGCCTCTCTCATGTCTCTTCCACAACTGGCTGCTGCTGCTGCTAAGTCACTTCAGTCGTGTCTGACTCTGTGCAACCCCATAGATGGCAGCCCACCAGGCTCCCCCGTCCCTGGGATTCTCCAGGCAAGAACACTGGAGTGGGCTGCCATTTCCTTCTCCAATGCATGAAAGTGAAAAGTGAAAGTGAAGTCACTCAGTCGTGTCCGACCCTCAGTGACCCCATGGACTGCAGCCTTCCAGGCTCCTCCATCCAGGGGATTTTCCAGGTAAGAGTACTGGAGTGGGTGACCATTGTAAAAAATGACCTTATAAAAGAACATAGAACAAAAACTCTTTTAGAGATAACTGTGTCACTTGTAATCATATTGTTCCAAACACAGACATAATTTCCCTTTATATATTTATTAATACTTGATCAACCGACACATAGTTTCAATCATATCTTTTGTTCAATATTGACAAATTTTATAAAATAGTGCTCCTCCTGACCTTTTTTTAATATATATTTTCTGTTCACTTTTTATATAGTGGCTCTCCAGAAAGTATTTATTTTTCATAACTGAAATATTGTACCCTTTGACCAACACCTCCCACTTCCCCGTCTCCCCCAGTCCTGGTCAACCACTCTCTTACTAACTGCTTCTTTATGACTATTTTAGATTCCACATATAAGCGAGATCATGCAGCATTTCTCTTTCTGCATCTGGTTTATTTCATTTAGCATAATGTCCTCCTCAATTGCTTCTGATTATTAAATTATTACCTTTGAAAATAAAATGGTCTCTAACTCTCACATGCCTAATAACTTATTGTGAAGCGTTAGATGGATTAAGATCCATCCATATTTATCTTACTCTAACCTTACTGTCATTTCAAATTGTAGTACAAAAGTCCTCAAAAATTTTTGACAAATATATTTTTCTAGTTTGTGAGTTTATTTTTCTTTGACGAATACTGGATAGTGATGAAAATTTTATTTTACTCAGCCTCTCTTGGCTGTACCTGACTGACCATCTCACAAAAAAACACAGAACACTGAAACTATTGACTTAAAAAGATCACTTTAATTATCTTTGAGTCTCATTTATTTGTATGGATCTTATTCTCCTTTTATCATAGATCATCTGCACAAAGACATCATGATCAAAGCAGTGCAAAATATTTCTTAAGGCCATGATTGGAACATTTCATGATAGCTCCCAGAGAGGTATTAATAGAATCCTTGCTGCATTTCTTAAAAGACAGTAAAGCTACTTCTTTACTCCTCCATTCTCACCCAAAATAAGGGCTCCTATAATAGTAATTAATGTAAATTAATTAATTGAAATTTCAGATTCACTAAATAATATGAACTATTTATATATTAAGTTCAATTGCACTTTGTCAAGTGCTCTTGCTTCTTGCTTTCTATATATGCAGGTACTTTCAAGATAAATATAAACATGTGTTTATAAATTACTGAAACATCATCATCAAATTCTTATTTTATGAAACAATCTGCGATTCAGTAGACTTTGGAAGGCTTTCCATTCCTTCCTTCAAGATATTTTCTGAACCAAGAAAAACATCAGGAAAGTATATTTTTCCAAGAAAAACTGATTCTAATGTCAAAAGTTTCAATGCAGTCATGAAGTTAGGTGGTAAATATTTGGTCTATATGAAATCAAGAGCTATTGAGCTAACTAGATACTGTGAGCTAACTAGATACTTTGCATCAAGACACATTATTCTGCAGAATCAAAGATACAAGCCCTTTTTTCATCCTATGCTAGACCATGCAATCATCTGCAAAAATGGGAGAAATTTATTTAGATGAGACAGACTAGGAGTACTGAATTATATAGGTAAGAGAGATAGTTAAGGTTAAGGATGTGAAGGGAAGTGAAATAATGTTTTTAAATCATAAAAGGGGAACAAGCAAAATTATAAGCTACTAAAATTGAGTTCATGTAAGGCTGATCTTTTTAAAGCTGGGTTCAAGGCTGACTCAATATGCTTTAAATGAATATGCTAGGGTTAGAATTTCCTGAATTATGAGAAAGCATCATTGATTTTTGAATGGACAAAATCAGAGTTCACCATTTCTGTGTTTTTGTCCTCATAAGGATTTGAAAAAATATTTTTTATTACCTTACATTACAGAAATGGTCTGTATGAGATTCCAAGTACCTTTTATTAGACTGGTACTGTTTTCTAAGCTTCTAATACCAAGCTAAGAGAATTAATATTCAGAAATTATTATTATTAAGCTTTTATGATAACCATTTATAATGGATATTTATGTTAAAGACCTAAATAGAAAGTACTTTTTTACTAACAATGCCAAGACAAATGTGCAACAGTTACTGTTGTACAACTGTTACTAAATTACTTGATTTAAAAAAGATTAATCCTAACCCCAGTTCTTATGAACAAATTTTTTTCAAACCACTAATAAGATAAAAAGAATTATTAAATCAGAGAATTATGCTCAGAGTCCAAATCATGTTTTATTTAAATAACAACAGATAGTAAGGTCTAGAAACTTCACTTTTGTCAAGTTCGTCATCAGTCAGGATCTTCAAGTACTTCCTCAACATGGTTTTGATGACATGAAAGATCCTAGATGGCTCAAATAAAAATGATAGTCTCATCGTCTTAAGGATCAATGAAATTGAAACCACTGTCCATAAGAATCATCTTAACACAGCAAATAAGATCTGAGTGTCTGTATCTATTCTGTAACAGACTAATCCTCCTGGGGATCTTTCCCACCCCAGGATCAAGCCCATGTCTCTCATGTGTCCTGCACTGGCAGCAGGTTCTTTACCACTAGCACGACCTGGGAAGCCCAGTAAACAGTAAGGCTGAGGAAAACGACAAGACACTGAAACACCTTATTAACTGGACTCATCTCAACTTCATTCTTTTAAAAAAAATTTTTTTTAAATAATGTCTGTGGTTTTTGAGAAAGTAGAGGAACCATTTCATTCTATCAGACTGAAAATTCTCACGGCCAAAATGGTACATAGTACAGATCCGTAATGACAGGCTTGAGGCTGTACAAAGGAGCCATGTATAAAACAGATGTTAATAATCGACTTATGCAGCATTTCGGTAATACCTTATGTAAGGTGAATTAAACAGAGGGATTTTTCAAGTAGTTCAATGTTTCCTCATATGAAGAAACCTACTTTATAGAAAAACACCACATAAGAGTAAACAAAGTTGGAAACGGAATACAAAAGGCTATGTTGTTAAAAAGTTTACTAGGCAAATTGTCACTTTTTAAAACACTAGTGAAACTTCAAGCGAAAGGTAAAACTGGTTATATAATCTTTTCAGAAAAAAAAAATTGGCAGTGTTTATAAATATCCTTAACACTTAGCCTAGTAGCTCCTTAAAGAAATAGTTGATTCTGGGTCTGAGACAGGGTAAATAAAGGTTGACCCTGGAAACTCTTACGGTCCCAGATACTACGGAAATGCTCAAAAAAGAATGGGGGCATGTTGAAAAGATGGAAGTCAGATGAAAGGAGTTCCTAATCTCCAAATATAAAACCATTTGAGCAACTAAATGAATTAATTCTTAGAGTACTGGATTATGGCCTATAAAATAAAACAAAATAAAATAAATATCTTTGTGTTGTTTAATCACTTAGTCATAGCCGACTCTTGTGACTCCATGGACTCCAGACCGCAAGTTTCCTCTGTCCATGGGATTTCCCAGGCAAGAATATTGGAGCAAGTTGCCATTTAAGCAATTAAATAAATAAATAAATGGAGAAAAAGTGACAGCTATTTCTTACAGGAAAAAAATTCTAATTTCCAAATGCAGAAAGAATGAGAGAAATAGCAAGTCACTATTAAGCAAATAAATAAAGTAATAAATAGGTAATACACAGGAAATATTCACTGATGAATGCTAAAATTAGTAGGCAAAAGTTTGAAGAGAAATAAGATATTTGCATAGTCTCAAAGTATCTCCCCAAAGATATTATTACAAAGGGAAATTTTTAACTCTACAGTGGAAAATCCAACCAACACTTCTATCATCAAGGTTAATATCCCTAGTAATAAGACATCATCTATCCCCTGACACGATGCACTGGGAACAGTTCATTTCATTTCAGTGATATTAAACAAAAAAATATGCATGACCTCAGGATAATTAGGAGAACTGCAGACAAGCACAAACTGAGAGATAATCTACCAAAAAAAAAATCTGTATACCTCAAGAGTGTCAAAGTTATGAAAGACAAGGGAAGACAGTACCTCACAAATTGGAGATGATTAGAGAAATGATATCTAAACACAAAATGGAATCCTGGAACAGAAAAAGGATATTAGTGGAAAAACTGGTGATACGCTAATAAATATTTGGTTTAGTTAATAGAATTGTCCCAATGTTAGTTTCCTGGACTTAATAACTGTAGTTATGTAAGGTATTAGCATGGCAACATAGATGAAAGGTATTCAGGAACTCTTTGTACTGTTTCTGCAATTATTCTTTAGGTATAAAATAATCTCAAAGAGCTAAAAAATAGTAAAATGAATGTTTCCTTTTGTATTTATTTTTCTATGCTTTCTAAACTACCCTAAAATATATTAATTTTATAATTAGGAAAAATATATTTTATTATACTTCCAAGATTATATTACTGGCACACATCTTATTACTGTTAAATGAATAAAGTTATTTTATAAGCATTATTGAATCACTGATTGAATGAATTGTGCATATTAGTTATAAAAATCTTCAATATAATTATTTTCAAAGGAAAAAAATTAAGCTAATAACAACAATAATCACTATTTGTCATTACTCAAAAAAAGTATAACATATTTACAAATATATATACATGGGAACATAATATGAGTGCATAATATTTATACATGCAAATATATATGTATGGGTACACAATTATGTACGTAATATGTACGTAATTCATTTATTCTCACAAGCCCATGAGACAGATGCTATTATTGTTATCATCCCTATTTTATAGATAAGTAAAGGGAGGCTCTGAACCACTAGGCAACTTGCCAATGCTGTCATACCTACAAATTAGAACAGTTAGAACTGTCTGTCTTCAGAGTTTCAGTTCTTGACAGTTGATGTCTACTACTGTTGCTGCCTAATAACCCAAGAGACATTTAAGAAGGACTTTCCTGCACTTAGCTTTGTGAAAGCGGCACAAAAGTATCTAAAGTAGACTCTACTTTTAGGAACCTACACTCTAATTGAGGAAACAAGTTACATGTATGTGTATTTATATATAAGTAAAAATAGTTTTACATACATATAGAAATTGCAAAGTGATACGTAATATGTACTAAATGCTAAACGAGTAAAACAAGCACTAAGAACTTACTTTTCTAATCCATTATGACTTATTTTAAAAAACATATATGATATACATCAGTGTCTCTTTGGCTGTCTCGTATACAGGGTTATTGTTACCATCTTTCTAAATTCCATATATATGCGTTAGTATATGCACAATACTGGATGCTTGAGGCTGGTGCACTGGGACAACCCAGAGGGATGGTACAGGGCAGGAGGAGGGAGGAGGGTTCAGGATGGGGAACACATGTATACCTGTGGCGGATGCATGTTGATATATGGCAAAACCAATACAATATTGTAAAGTTAAAAAATAAAATTAAATTAAATTTAAAAAATAAATAAATAAAAATTAAAATTAAAAAACAGCTCTATTTTATTGCAAGCTTTTGTCTTCTACCATTCATTCCCACAGGAAAAATAATTCAAAGAATTTTTTTTGTTTGTTTGTTTAGGTAAAGATTCCCAAGCTTCCATATTCATAAGGATCACCTGGAGAGTTCTTTAAATTCTTTGTTTACTGGCACCATCCCTTTGATATTCTAAGCTATAAGTTTGAATAAGGCCCAGAACTTGCATTTTTAATGAGTCCTCCTGATGATTCTGATGCAAGTGGTCTTTGAGTTTAGGGTTTTCAATAATCCTTTTGCTTAGCAGAAAAAAATACCAAAATTTTATATCTACCAGAAGTGCTCTGTGGGATTACATAAAAATCAGATTTTTGGACAGGCATTATACTGTGAAGTTATTTGTTAATAAAACAAAGTGTACAGCATGCACTCAAATTATAATCATATTATATATTAGGTTTATGTCTTGTTGTCTATATTTCTTTTTCATTTTTTAATCATATTCTTGTTTCCAAGCAAATCAAAATGAGTTTGAACAAGCTTATTACCAGAGCAGCTTAAATATCAACAAAAAATCACCATTGTATTTATGCCCACTGTACTTATGAAAGAAGCAGTACAAATATAACAATAATCAAATATGCTTCATAAACAAAGCTATGTTTTACAGTAGTTGTTATATATCTAACTACTTTTTATGGCATTTGCTTTCTGGAATTTGATTAGGTCATCATCTTTGATATCAAACCCTCATGTGTCAAAAAGGGAAAAAAGCCATTAGGAAGCAATAGCAATCTCTAAATAATTTTGGTTTCTCAGGGTAAGCAAGAAGCAGAAGTACAAATAAATACTGGAGGCACTCCAGCAACCTAACACATTCAATATGGAATGAGAAAATTCTTTAAAAACTTGCTTATTAGATTTTTAGAGCACAATTTTCATGATGAATGAGCAAGTTTTGAGGCTACTGATAATGTAAGGTCTTTATCATTAAATCAAAACTAAACAGAATCCTTGGCTACAATACATTCTCACTCTATCACACTGAGTCCATATATTAAACTCCATTTAGGCCCCTGAGAAAACCCCTGGAGTTCTGAACTATTTGGAATTGGGTCTAAGCTTAATATAGAAACGTCTGTACAAATGGCACCTTAGGAATTTTTATGTCATCCTTGATACACTGCATAAAAATTCTCACAAGACAAAACTAGGAAACACTGCCACAAGAAATTAAAGATCTAAAAATGTAGAGACAGTTCACATTTGGAAGACTCAATATTGTCAAGATAGCAATTTTCAAATTGATCTACAAATTCAAAGCAATTCCTATTAAGACCCTTGCAGGCTTTTCATAGCAGTCAACAAGCAGGCCCTAAAATTTATATGGAAATGTAAAGTATCTAGAATAGCCAAAACAACTTAGAAAAAGAACAAAAGTGAAATATTTATACCACTTGATTTTAAATATTATTAGAAAGCTTCAATAATCAGACAGTGGTATTAAGGTGAAGATATGCAAAGGAAATGGCAACCCACTCCAGTACTCTTGTCTGGAAAATCCCATGGACAGAGGAGCCTGGTGGGCTACAGTCCATGGGGTCGCAAAGAGTCGGACACGACTGAGCGACTTCACTTGACTTATGTGTGTACATCAACAGAACAGAATCAGAGTCCAAAAAAATAACCTTATTATCGATTTAATTTCAACAAAGCTGCCAAGAAAATTCAGTGGAGAAAGGAGGTGTTTTCAACAAATGATGCAGGGGAAATTAGATATCTTTTTTTTTTAAAAAGCAAAAACAAAAAATAGCAACTTTTATCTCATACCATACATAAAAATTAACTCAGAATGGGTATTCAAAAAAAAAGTGTTAGTAAAAGTGTGGAAAAACCAAAACTGTAAAATGGCACAATCTCATTGAAAAATAGTCTGGAAATTTCTTTTAACATTAACTATAACCCTACCATATAGTAACATAGTATTTTATGAAACTAGACCAACAATGACCCTAAAAATATTAGTAAAACAAAGTGACCTTTAATGGAAAAAGTAGCTTCTCAGAAGCTTAGTTGCTTCGATTTTCCTTATGGTAAAGTTTAAAGAGTATCAAGAGAAATTTAGAAAGGTGATTTGGATAAGAAATAACAATTTTACCCAAGTTAAATACTTCTCTTCCTCTCTATATACTTTCTTAACTCAGCTTTGAATATATATTTCAGAAGATCTCTACAAATAGTTCGCTGAAACCATGGCCAACCTCAACATTATATTCACAAAGAGAACAAATTTTATGGTACAGACTGGGTGTGCGTGTATACATGAAGTTATTTTTAATTTTCATGAGTATCTTATTTGCCCTTTCATTGATTTGTATAAATATGAATAATACAAGCATTGTCTAAATCAACCTTCTCCCTGTTAGTGATAATGAGTAAACAATAACTTAATTATTTTGTGATTTTCTTACATAAAATTGACCATTTTGCCATGTACAATTCAGTGGTGTCCAGTACTTTCACAATGTTGTGCAACCATCACCACTAACTACTTCCAGAACACTCCCATCACTCCAAAAGAAACCCCAGAGCACTTAGTTCTCAGTTCTCTGCTACACCCTAAGCCCTGGAAAACATTAATCCACTTTAGTCTCTAAGAATGTGCCTATTACAGACATTTCAATAAATGGAATCCTGCAATATGTAACCTACAATGCCTTACACTTTATAGCACCTTGTTTCACAGCACTTTGATTTTTGAAGATGTAGATATTAAAGCTCACTTTATAATGGGATTCTGATTTTTATTTATTTTTCAGTTCAGTTCAGTCACTCAGTCTTGTTCAACTCTTTGTGATCCCATGGACTACAGCACACTAGGCCTCCCTGTCCATCACCAACTCCCAGAGCCTACTCAAACTCATGTCCATTGAGTTGGTGATGCCATTCAACCATCTCATCCTGTCGTCCCCTTCTCCTCCCGCCTTCAATCTTTCCCAGCATCAGGGTCTTTTCAAATGAGTCAGCTCTTTGATGCCATCATAGTCATTTTTTGAACGTTGAGTTTTAAGCCAGCTTTTTCACTGTCCTCTTTCACCTTCATCAAGAGGCTCTTTAGTTCCTCTTTGCTTTCTGCCAAAAGGGTGGTGTCATCTGCATATCTGAGGTTACCGCTATTTCTCCCGGCAATCTTGATTCCAGCTTGTGTTTCATTTAGCCTGGCATTTTGTATGATGTACTATGCATAGAAGTTTAATAAGCCGAGTGACAGTACACAGCCTTGATGTACTCCTTTCCCCAGTTTGAACCAGTCTTTTGTTCCATGTCTGGTTCTAACTCACGCTTCTTGACCTAGTACTAATGAATGGTATAATCTAAAAGCCTGCAAGTATTAATTTTATGTTGAAAATACTGCAATCAGATAAAGAAGTGGGATAGTTTATGATGGAGGATTACAAAATATCTGAACCTTCATCTAGAACTCAAATAGTCAAGAGAGCCTGGCAGAAAAATAATCATACCTCCAATGTGTCATTACTTTCTAACCTTAGGATGATGGTTATTTCAGAAGTCTAAACTGGGTATAGACTGCAGTGCATTGTAAGATGCTTCAAGTAAATGGAAACTTGTGGGTGCCATTCTCAACCCATTTTCTATGCACAGAAAATTCCACTCTTCCTTTCTCATATCTCATAGGATACATGCCACTTGATCATTTGGCTTTTTGTGAAGATACTACTTTCAATCTATATAGTAAACATTAGTTACATCTTACTTATTTTTAGATAAATGTAAATTAAAGTTCTAGTATATCCTTCCTATTTAAAGAATTGTCTAAGATACGCCTTGAGATTTATTGCTCTTATTTAGAAAAAGGGAATAACTAATATATAATACATTTACTGCTTGAAATAAGATACGTTTTGGTCAGAAAAGGACCGTAGCAATCAATTGGAGACTAGAATTTTAAACTAACTTAATTTACAGATGAAGCTGAAAATCAAAGAGATAAGCACATATATTTAAGGGCAGGCACTTATACTAGTTAATGGCAGAGCTTGGTCTAGAGTTCTCATTTCTTGACTCTCAGTTCATCATTCTTTCCACTGTCCTATTCTAGCACAAACAAATGAGTGCTGAATTGAAATGATGATGATAATTAGACAATCTTTGTGAAGTAATAATATTAATAGGTACTGTCTCAGGCTTGTGCTAAGCACAAACATCTCTAGTCTTTATGATTCTCTTGATAGGTTGCTAATTTTATCTAGCCTTGATGGATGAGAAACTGATGCTAAAACAGATTGAATAAGTTACCCAGATTCATATAGCTAAAAACTGAGCTAGGATTTTAAAATATTGCATCTAACTAAAAATTCATTCAATTCTTTTAAATTAAAGCCAATTAAAAATAAATTGCACTCATCTCACATGCTAGTAAAGTAATGCTCAAAATTCTCCAAGCCAGGTTCAGCAGTACATGAACCATGAACTGCCAGATGTTCAAGCTGGTTTTAGAAAAAGCAGAGGAACCAGAGGTCAAATTGACAACATCCACTGGATCATTGAAAAAGCAAGAGAATTCTAGAAAAACATCTACTTCTGCTTTATTGACTATGCCAAAGCCTTTGACTGTGTGGATCACAATAAACTGTGGAAAATTCTGAAAGAGATGGGAATACCAGACCACCTGACCTGCTTCTTGAGAAACCTGTATGCAGGTCAGGGAGCAACAGTTAGAACTGGACATGGAACAACAGACTGGTTCAAATAGGAAAAGGAGTATGTCAAGGCTGTATATTGTCACCCTGCTTGTTTAACTTCTCTGCAGAGTACATCATGAGAAACGCTGGGCTGGAGGACGCACAAGCTAGAATCAAGATTGCCGGGAGAAATATCAATAACCTCAGATATGCAGATGATACCACCCTTATGGCAGAAAGTGAAGAGGAACTCAAAAGCCTCTTGATGAAAGTGAAAGTGAAAGAGGAGAGTGAAAAAGTTGGCTTAAAGCTCAACATTCAGAAAACTAAGATCATAGCATCTGAATCCATCACTTCATGGGAAATAGATGGGGAAACAGTGGAAACAGTGTCAGACTTTATTTTTTGGGGCTCCAAAATCACTGCAGATGGTGATCACAGCCATGAAATTAAAAGACGCTTGCTCCTTGGAAGGAAAGTCATGACCAACCTAGACAGCATATTAAAAAGCAGAGATAATACTTTGCCAACAAAGGTCCATCTAGTCAAGGCTATGGTTTTTCCAGTAGTCATGTATGGATGTGACAGTTGGACTATAAAGAAAGCTGAGCACCGAAGAATTGATGCCTTCGCATTATGGTAGTGGAGAAGACTCTTCGGAGTCCCTTAGACCGCAAGGAGATCAAATCAGTCAACCCTAAAGCAAATCAACTGTGAATATTCATTGGAAGGACTGATACTGAAGCTAAAGCTCCAATACTTACAGCTGATGCAAAGAACTGACCCATTGGAAAAGATCTTGATGCTGGGAAAGATTGAAGGCAGGAGAAGAAGAGGACAACAGAGGATGAGATGGTTGGATGACATCACCAAGTCGATGAACATTAGTTTGAGCAAGCTCCAGAAGATGGTGAAGGACAGGGAAGCCTGGCATGCTGCAGTCCATGGGGTCACAAAGAACTGGACATGACTGAGCGACTGACCAACAACAACTCATTACCTATCTTAGCATCCTATACATATAATTTATTTCTATATTCACTCACCATGAAAGTGAGTCATGAAAGTGAAAATTCTTGTAAGAAAATTAATTTCTTATACTGTATTTCTTGCTTCCTATGTATTACCATGTGTAATGATACATTTTCTTTAAGTTCATATAATCTAAATTATAATAAAATAGAAACATCAATATAACTTAGTTAACCTAAGTTGCTCTTTTTGTTACTTTGACATTTAAGTTCCATTTTTCTTTTCCTTAAGATAATAATATAAAATGTTTTCATAATATTTTTTCACAAATAAAACAATTCAATATACTGGCCCATTTGGAAATCTGGAATTAATATTCTAAATGGTACTAAACTCTACCATCTATGTTATGCTGCTGCTGCTGCTAAGCTGCTTCAGTCGTGTCCAATTCTATGCGACCCCATAGACAGCAGCCCACCAGGTTCCCCCATCCCTGGGATTCACCAGGCAAGAACACTGGGGTGGGTTGCCATTTCCTTCTCCAATATATGAAAGCGAAAAGTGAAGGTGAAGTTGCTCAGTCGTGTCTGATTCTTCGAGACCGCATGGACTGCAGCCCACCAGGCTCCTCCGTCCATGGGACTTTCCAGGTAAGACTACTGGAGTGGGGTGCCATTGCCTTTTCTGCTATGCTATAGTACATTACCTTTAAAAAAGCAATCTTTATTCTAGTGGCATAACTCAAGGCAGTTTTATAAGTAAGTTTAACTTAAATTAAGTTCCTTTTGGGACATCTGAATTTTCGAAGGGATCTAACATGGACCACTACATATCATCTAAGATTAAAGGTATAAAATAGAAATACCTGTTATAAAAAGATTCACCTAGAAGCCTCCTCTGTAGCCTATAATTTAAAGATTATCCAATTATTTACCCCTAAAACAAATTCAGCGCTGTCAATAGAAAATTGAAAGTGATGTGCAATAAACTGGTTCATACTTTTTTATTTGGTTCATACTTTTAGAAGATTAATTCCATCCTCTAAAGTAATGCCACCATCATTACTATTACATAGAGTTTCTATATATACTCATATCAAAGAGCTTACAACTATGATTAAATATTGAAGACAAAACAGCAGTTTCTCAAAAAGTTAAATGGAGTCTTATCTCTACTCTAGATTAGCTAGATTGTGAGGTCCATGTGCACAGGGCATTTGTCTGTCTTGCTCATTGCTTTACCCCCACCACCAAGAACATGGTTGGCCAATATTAAGCATTTAATGGGCTTCCCTGGTAACTCAGCTGGTAAAAAAATCCAACTGCAATGCAGGAGACCTGGGTTCCATCCCTGGGTTGGGAAGATCCCCTGGAGGAGGGCATGGCAACCCACTCCAGTATTCTTGCCTGGAGAATCCTCAAGGACAGAGGAGCCTGGTGGGCTACAGTCCATAGGGTCAAAAAGAGTAGGACATGACTGAGCAACTAAGCACAGTACACAGGAATTTAATAAGTTAATGAATCTTCTGAACCTCAGTTTGTTCTATTGCTTCAGAAATAACAGTCAGGTGCTATGAAAACCAGACTCAATTCTGAGCCTATGAGAGTTGAATGTCCTAACCTTAGGGTATCTAGGGCCTACAAACGCAACAATGTCTGGTGCAACAGAAGAAAATAATCTCTGACACTCGCTTGGAAGGACTAAGAGAAAAGGGGACATGGCAGGGCCTCCTTCACACAAAGTCTGAAGATGTACTCTATATATACTAAATTAAAGTAAAAGTTGGAGGCTTAAGAAGAATGTATTCTACCCTTTCACTTGTCAGAATTACTATATTCAGGCATTTGCATTCTTATCCATTCTTATTGTTTTTCTCTCTCTCTTACTTCTCTGCCTACCTCTGACTGCTGCTTTCCCATATCTAATCTTGGCTTTTAATGCCTTTCTGCTGCGAAGTTTCCATAGCTCTAACTAAAAACTCCACCTTCCACCTCCATTGTACGGTGTTTGCCAGGGTTCCATTTCCCCACTTTTCCTTCTGAGCAGATAGTCCTGATAAGCCATATGTTACAAAAGCCTTAAACCTAGAATTTATCTCATCTGTACTTCCATCAACAATGATAACAGCAGCTTTTACTTAGAACTAAATGCCAGCCATTTCCCATAGATTATTTCATTTGTTAATCACAAAACACAAGAGAAAAGTACCATCACCTTCCCATTTTTCAGTTGATGAAACTAAGACTTAAATCTGTCTTCCAAAATTATATAGCATGTAAGTAGCAGTGCTGGAACCTGTAAGACTGTGTTTTAAAATACTATGTCATACTGCCTCTCACATAATTATTTGCAAAGTCATCTGATTAATTTTCTAAAACAGAGCCCCAAACTATCTCTTCCTTTTTCTTCCAAGTATAAAAACTCCAGCCCAGTGTCCAACTATTATAGGTCTGGTTAATAATATATTTTTTTTTAAAAAGCTTTATTTTCTGAACTAGATTTAAAAGACCTATGTTGTAGTTCTGGTTTCATCACTAATATGACCTTAAACATGTGTTTCAAACTACCTGTGTCTTTATTCCTTATATGTAAAATTAAGACAGTAAAATCTGCTTTACTCAACATGATTATTTGAGGCAGAGAGGTCATAAAAGCAATTGAAGAGGTTGAAAATACTATACAGATATAAAAGTAGGCCAATAATTCAATAAGATTTCTAGCCTCTCATGCTTATTTTCCTTATAATGAACTGCTAAGATGATTCTCTCTTGCTATTAACTTTTGTAACAATTTTGTGCTGGGCATAATCCACATGAAATGCACTTTCACTTACTGCAGACCTCTTCTAGTTAAACTTGTATTTTCTCTACTCTTTTAAGTCACAAACTGTTTGTCCATCTAGCCCAATAATGTCATCATCTTCTAAATTTTTCCAGTTAATCCTCATTTGGTCCTAAACCCTTTAAATATTTCCCACCTGGAACAATTCATATACCACATCAAACTGACTTCAGCCTGCTTTTCTAGGACAACTTCCAAACCCTTTTCCCACTTAAAAAAAAAAAAAAAAAGGTTCTTCCCCTATATCTTAATCTTCCTTAAAACTCCATTCCCCAATTCCTGTGTTTAGTTCCTCTCTCTCATACAGGGTACAATCATTCTCTGACATTCTTGATACCCTTTATTCTGAATATCCACAGAATCCTAATTTATGTATCTATTCAAGTTTGGAAATACAGATAAGCCTTTTAGTCTCATTTTTGTAAAATAACTCCACTTTGATCTGTAAAGAAATATCTCTATTTTAAGCAGGCAGGCTAATTGGCAAGCTTTCCTTTTTCCCCCTCTTTGACATTCCCCTGCCTTATATCTAGGCTCCATTCTTAGTGGTGACCCCTGCATTACTCTCATCTCCCAGCTCCCTCCCTGCCCAAGACTGGTGTCCTGAGGAGAACTGGGCATGCTCAGTAACCACAGCCAATTCCGGGATGCAAACTGGAATCTTTTGCAGATTTTGAGCCCGGCAGGAGAGGTAAGGCCCTAAATATACAGTGGCCCAGAATTTACTCACTCCCCCTGGGGAATTATTTGATTGAAAGATGTGTTCAAAGACTAGGAATGGGCTCAGAAATGGACAGCTTGCTGCCAGTCCCAAGTCTGCAAGGTGGGTCACCAACCTGAGTAACAGAGAGCTGAGAACAGCCCCTCGGCCTGGTTTGGTGCAGGGAGGAGATTTCTGCTGCCCTGAGCCGTGACAGCGCTGATAGATGGCTGGAAGCTAGCGCGTGGCATCTCTGTTGCCTCAAGAAAATAATACTGTTGTTTTTATTTTCTTTTTTTTCCCTTGAACACAGCAACATCAGCTGCTCTAGACTGAGAAAGGATGTTGCCTGAAGAACTACAAAGTCTGTGAGCCAGCCAAAGATTGTGGAGAGGAGAGGCAAATCAACTGCTCACCCAGGAATCAGATCCAGGGAGGCAGCCTGTGACCTAGAGATAAACAGGCGATTTCTAAATGACAGTTCAGGGACATTTCAGATATTCAAAACTGAATCGTGTGCCTGACCCCCAAAATGCATACCTTCTTTGTATGTGAACCATGACACATTTCCCTTTGAGAGAAACTGACAGCACGCACGCACACACGCACACACACACACATACACGATCCTTCTGTTTTCCTTTTCCCTCTTTTCTGCAGAGACTAAATCTCTAGAGCTATAACAGCAGCAGATTCCCTCACCTCACTGGCAGAGGGATGAGGCATGGGGAGGAAATTTATCACAGAAGAAAAATGATTAAATGAGGGCTTCTTAGCAGGGGCTTGACTGCACAGCCTAACAGACAGACAGGCAGTAACAGACAGGGAAAAGAGATACACAGCTGCCCCTGCTGCTAAACCTAGCCATCTCTTCAAACAGCAGCAAACATGAGACATTTCATCACCGTCGTGCATCCATGTTGAGAAGGGGGAAAAAAAATCATGTGCTTCGTATTATGCATTTCAGTCACCCAAGATGGGAGGAGACCCCTGTCCATATGTCGTGGGAGCTATCCACCACCCCAAAAGTACACTCGCTGAACCTAGCCTGCAAACCGCTTGCCTGACAGGTTTTGCTGCAAACGCTGTTAATCTACGTGACAGCAGGTTATCTCTTACCGTAGGCAGCAGCGGCTCCATTTGAGCTCCCTGGTCTTTAATCTCCATGTTCTGTAACGCCTCTGGAATAAGCACCTTTCTCTGCAGTGTCTTCAGTGTCTTACACTCAGCCCGGCACTCGCTCTGCTTAGTATTCGGATCAGGTAGCTCTGAAGCAGGAGGCAATTGCACACTCCAACTCACCAGAGTCACATGGCTCCTACTCACTCGGGCTGCTAGCCAGGTTTTGCACTGAATGCCTTGGATTCCTGGGCCGGTAAGAAAGATTTCCCCAGCCCAGTATCACTGCCTACACCTGGCTACTGGCATAAAGTACAGTCTGCAATGCTGCAAGTCTGATGGACATTAAGACACTCACATAAGACGCTAACTTCTTATACAGACTAGTCCAAGGTGGACTCCAATCAGTTCAGCCAGATTTTGACACTTTGAACCAATTCACTTTATTCCCAGAAACCGACAGGAGACAAAATTCAAACAAGATGATGCTAATAAGGTACTTGGTATCCTGCTCTGAATACCTGGGGTCACTAAAAACAGGTAAGATGACATCAAAATTGATCTCTTAGTGAAACTACATTATGCACTAACAAAAAAATTCAGCATTTTAGGTCATTGCTGACTTAAGAAGAATTTGGCAGACAAATACTTGCAATATTTTAATTGTGAAAACCTTAGATATCACACATTGTTACAAATAAAGTATCTTTCTATTATTTCCCAACAAAAATAACAGGGAAAGAATGTATTTTTGAGTAACTAATAATTATCAAAGATTATAATTGTATAATATTGAGAAGTATAGGACAAAATACAATTATTGGAGGACAACTGCTCTACAGTATTGTGTTAGCCTCTGCCACACATCAGCACGAATCAGCTGCAGGTATACACATGTCCCCTCCCAGCTGAACCCCCTCCCATCTCCCTCCCTGTGTATTTTTGTATCATTTCTCCGAGAGGAAACTAAAGAACTTTAAAAAGAATTAATCTAAACCAAAGTAGCCCAAGAACATACCCTTTTGCTTTACAAGTCTCAGTGAAAGAGGGGTGGGGGATTCTCCAACTAATACATGGAAGAAAAAAAAAGTTCAAGAAGCTCTTCTGTAGGAAAAGCTGTTGATACTGTTTTTTGAGTGACTATACATATTTCCTAAAGTAATGAAATCATATATCAGTGGACCCCAGATTGAGTAGGAGGTTACAAATGAAGAAAGGTTAAAAGATAATGACAAAACTATTAAGATAGTTTGTTTTAAGTAAGAAAAATTTCACCAGATTTTAAAAACTCTTCATCAGAAGGACTGAATAGTAATTATTTTCTGCAACACACAAAAATTTTCCACAATGCTCATCATAGGTGGAATTATACATATCTATTTTCCTTGTTAATGCAATTTTTATAATATAAACTCCTATTATTTTATGATAAGAAAATATTTTATTCTTAAGCCATAATGATTAATATATTTGAGTAGCAACTTTGTGTACAGCACATGGAGATGAAACCAAGGATTTAAATAATAAGATGTCTGATTAAGAATTTGCTAATCTAGGGCTAAACCAGATTTTCTTTTTTTTTTTAATTTTTTGTTCTGTACGGGGGTATAGCCGATTAACAAACAATGTTGTGATAGTTTCAGGTGAACAGTGAAGGGACTCAGCCGTTATATATATGTATCCATTCTCTCCCAAACTTCCCTCCCATCCAGGATGCCACAAAATATTGGGCAGAGTTCAAGAGCAATTCCTTGTTGGTTATCCATTTAAAATATAGTAGTGTGTAAATGTCCACGCAAACTCCCTAACTATACCTTCCCCCATCCTTTCCTCTAGTAACCATAAGTTCTGAACTTGACTTTCTACCATGAACTGAAAATAAAAGCTCTATTCTTACTCAAATGACCATAACAAATAATCACACACAACTGACTAGAAGAAAAATAACTTCTATTTAGAACAATTATTTCTATATCATTAAGAAACCCTAAGTCACCCAGTTTATATTTCTTAAAAACAGAATTTAAATATAACTAGGAAAAAGTCTGAACTCTTTTATTCCAAGAGTCAAAAAACAAAACAGTATTTTAAGTTACTTTTAATTACTATTTTCCTATAATAATGTGTATTATTAAACCATATAGATATTTTGCTAAAACAATCATTTCTTAAGTGCTTATGTATGCTAGAGCTACTATTTCTACCAGTATAAGACTTACTCAGAATTTTGACAGCAGATGTTAGACTTCTAAAAACCAAAAAAGCCCATGTATCTAAAGGTCTCTGATCCAAGAGGTTGAATGCTAGCCTAGCAAAAACAAAGTGGAGAAAGATAAAGTAATCCTCATTTAATCTACTATCTTTGTCTTCAACTTCAGGCTTTAAAATTAAGGTTCATAACCTGACAGAATATATCCGGATATTAAACAAATTCCAGTGAATGAGGTAAGTATTGATAACTTCTGGGAATAAGATCATCACTAGGTAGCAGAATTGTTACCGGCAAAACCATTCAATTTTTTTTTAATATAAATTTATTTATTTTAATTGGAGGCTAATTACTTTACAATATTGTAGTGGTTTTGCCATACATTGACATGAATCCACCACGGGTGTACACGTGCTCCCTATCCTGAACCCCCCACCCACCTCCCTCCCCATACCATCCCTCTGGGTCATCCCAGTGCACCAGCCCCGAGCACCCTGTATTATGCATCAAACCTGGACTGGCGATTCATTTCACATGTGATAATTTACATGTTTCAATGCCATTCTCCCAAATCATCCCACCCTCGCCCTCTCCCACAGAGTCCAAAAGACTGTTCTATACATCTGTGTCTCTTTTGCTGTCTCGCATATAGGGTTATCGTTACCATCTTTCTAAATTCCATATATGTGTTAGTATACTGTATTGGTGTTTTTCTTTCTGGCATACTTCACTCTGTATAATAGGCTCCAGTTTCATCCACCTCATTAGAACTGACTCAATGTATTCTTTTTAATGGCTGAGTAATAGTCCATTGTGTATATGCACCACAGCTTTCTTATCCATTCATCTGCTGATGGACATCTAGGTTGCCCCCATGTCCTGGCTATTATAAATAGTACTGCGATGAACATTGATGTACAAGTAACCCCTGCAGCTCAATCCCAGAAAAATAAATGACCCAATCAAAAAATGGGCCAAAGAACTAAACAGACATTTCGCCAAAGAAGACACAGATGGCTAACAAACACATGAAAAGATGCTCAACATCATTCATTATCAGAGAAATGCAAATCAAAGCCACAATGAGGTACCATTTCACGCCAGTCAGAATGGCTGCTATCCAAAAGTCTACAAGCAATAAATGCTGGAGAGGGTGTGGAGAAAAGGGAACCCTCTTACACTGTTGGTGGGAATGCAAACTAGTACAGCCACTATGGAGAACAGTGTGGAGATTCCTTAAAAAACTGGAAATAGAACTGTCATACAACCCAGCAATCCCACTGCTGGGCATACACACTGAGGAAAACCATCCAATTTAACAGATAGTCTGTGGCCATTCACCCTGAATGCACCTGAACTCTTCTGATCTCAGAAGCTAAGCAGGGTCAGGCCTGGTTAGTATTTGGATGGTAGTAACAGATAGGCTCTTAGAGATCAACTTCTCCATTAATTTTCAAACTCAGGAGGTAAAGTGAACAGAAGGCAGGGAAGAG
Source organism: Bos indicus x Bos taurus (assembly GCF_003369695.1). NCBI lineage: Eukaryota > Metazoa > Chordata > Mammalia > Artiodactyla > Bovidae > Bos > Bos indicus x Bos taurus. The sequence goes on from NC_040077.1 coordinate 34,688,120, forward strand.
GAAATCCAAATTGCATGAGCTGCTTTTTTTCAACTACATAATATCTGCGGGAATACTCCCAGGTAACTCATGCTTTTTCAAGTCCAGAGTTCTTTACACTATAGTCAAGTTTCCTTGGATCTTGGATTGTTAAAAATGCATTCCTATTTAGTCTGTTCTCATTTAGAAATCCAATAAGATTTTATTAGAACATTTTGACACTTTCAAACACCACATTAAATACTGCGAGACTGAATTTGTCCAACAAACTGAGTGCTTCAGACACTCTACTGGAATGAGACAATAGTCAGATTTCATTCAGTCAGTCCTACTATGTGCAAGGCGCTGTGCTACCGAAGCTATTTTATCATACCCAGCAATATTAAAGTGGAATTTTCCTCTCTGATGAATGAAATAAAGCAGTGATCGGCCACAAGCCAACCATACAAACAGAGAGGAATTACAGAAAGCACTAAACACGAGAGCCACCTTCCTCTCCAGCTGCTCACGTTGTGGCCAGCAGGAAAGGAACACAACCTCCACGGTGTGCTTCCTTCCTTGATCTGTCCCGCATCATGGGACTCTTGCTGACCTCAATTTTTTATTAATCCCCCAAGTATACAAGTCAGCATGCACCCAATATCCTTTCAGTTCCTACCTCCTTTTGCTATTTTAAGCCCTGGGGGTTAAGATACGCACATTAATGCAATGTTTATCTTAGAAAAGAAGCCATCTAATAGTATTTGTATTTGAAGAAGACACTGGATTTTAAAAAGTACTGCCAACACTAGTCTTTCAAGAGAATACCTTTTCAGTTCTGGTAATATTAGGTTTCTGGTTTAGACTTCAAAGTCCTTTGCTTCATCTCTTTTTTGTATCTGAACTTTAGGTAGGCAACAAGATCAGAAATATATTCTGAATACTAATACTATATTGGTGATTACATTACTAGCTTAATATTAATATTTCAAAAACTGTTTTTCACATATGTAAAAGTATCATAGCACTGTTTATATCTTTTACTTATTTTTATCCCTTTGTGCTTCTACCTTTTGGAACCTGTACAAATGTTCTGAACAAATAAAACATATTATGTAGATCTGGCTGATTTACCAATCCAAAAGTATTTAGTTAAATTTAACAAGCTCAAGAAATAACAAAAAAGCTCTTTCTTGACAGCTTAAAAATAGTGATATCTGACCAACAAAGAAAAGGGTAAGAATTTCCAGTCCCAAATCTGGCACACAACAAGGAACTTCATTGTATAATACTAGAGTTTAAAGGCATCAAATATTACTCCTTTTTTACAGATGTTCTTAGCCACCAACTTGATAGTCATGATTCTAGCCATCAACTATTAGAAAAGGAACATATGAAATAATTAGGAAGCTCATTACAATGTTGGGTGAATGTCCAGATTTAAGAAATCCTCTGAGTCACATTTCTCTTAGTTCATGACTGGCTTTTTTGGAACAAAGACTTGATTTTCATTCTTTGACTCATACAGGGAAACCTATAGTAGGCCTGCCCTCTAAATTGAGTACTAGAGGATAGCATCTTAATCCAATTTAACTCAATTCAGTAAATATTTGAGTATATATCATGTTAGCAATAACACAGGGACAAACAATAATCCTGGACTCAGAGGTCATACTTTAGAAAAGAAGAAATAAAATATTTGATAAGTGCTTAAGGAACAATATGTGCAAAAAACAGAGGTAGACTAGAAGACAAAATGATTAACTTTTAATAGCATTTTTCTCACCTTTACTGTAGAGATTTAAAATCCTTAGGGAATTTCCTTTTGTGGGAAAAATATTCTAATTTTTCTTTACTTGTTATGTAAACAAGAAGTATATGTATGCCTCAACTTATTACATCTCCAATTATCAGCCTTTAAGCCTAATTATCACTGTCTTTGTTAAATGGTCCTAAATGTATCATTTCTATTCCTAACTTGAAAATAATCACTATCACACTTATTACTGAAATAATCTAATAGCTAAATAATCCTTAACTTGTCCTTTTTCTATAAAGTTATGAAAAATTAATCATTATTCACAGTGTCTCATGTGTGAATTTTATTATACATTCTCAAATTAAGACAAACAAGAAAAATATCTCAGTGTTTATTATTGAGTTTACATTGTCAAAAAAAAAAAAGATGACAAGGGATGACAAATGCCATACAGGAAAAAGGGAAGAAAAGCTATCAAAACTCTTTCTCACAGCAATTTCTAAGCTTCATCGCAAGCAACCAAACTATTAGTGAAGATAGTCTTCAGATATATTTTATACATGATGTTCAGATACATTATATACATGGTCTTACATTAACTAAGAACCTGAACTTGTGTTCTAAACTTGCAATAATATTCAGAGTTCCACAATTCATATGTCTTCACTTATGTCTTTTCTACCTATTTATAAGCAGTTTTTTCTAATGAAGAGAAAAATCTTATATGAACCTTTAATTTGGGCTACTCATAAAATAACTTTTTTTGAATTAGTTCAACAAAAAGAATTATCAAACACCTATTTTATAATATATGTCAGTAAAAAGATAAATAAGATATAATCCTTGCCTCTCTAGAAAACGAAACAGGTGATTATTTCAAAGTACTGTGGCATCTGGTCCCATCACTTCATGGGAAATAGATGGGGAAACAGTAGAAACAGTGTCAGACTTTATTTTGGGGGGCTCCAAAATCACTGCAGATGGTGACTGCAGCCATGAAATTAAAAGACGCTTACTCCTTGGAAGGAAAGTTATGACCAACGCAGATAGCATATTCAAAAGCAGAGACATTACTTTGCCAACAAAGGTCCATCTAGTCAAGGCTATGGTTTTTCCAGTGGTCATGTATGGATGTGAGAGTTGGACTGTGAAGAAAGCTGAGCATCAAAGATTTGATGCTTTTGAACTGTGGTGTTGGAGAAGACTCTTGAGAGTCCCTTGGACTGCAAGGAGATCCAACCAGTCCATTCTGAAGGAGATCAGCCATGGGATTTCTTTGGAGGGAATGATGCTGAAGCTGAAGCTCCAGTACTTTGGCCACCTCATACAAATAGTTGACTCATTGGAAAAGACTCTGATGATGGGACGGATTGGGGGCAGGAGGAGAAGGGGATGACAGAGGATGAGATGGCAGGATGGCATCACTGACTCGATGGACGTGAGTCTGAGTGAACTCTGGGAGTTGGTGATGGACAGGTAGGCCTGGCGTGCTGCAGGTCATGGGGTCGCAAAGAGTCGGGACACGACTGAGTGACTGAACTGAACTGAACTGATGGTAGAGAATGAGATGTCCAGAATATTAAAATAGTATGAAGTAGGGATACACCGCTGAACTAAGGATTAACGGGGAAGATAAAGACATGAACTATAAATAAGATGAGTGATGTTTAACCAAGCAAACCAAGATGAAATCACAAGCAATTTCATTCCGGAATTTTTTCAATATTCAGACCAGTATAAATATAAAAATGACAGACATTCATAATCCCACCATCAAGAGATAATTGCTGTTAATATTTCAGCGTGTTTCATTTACATATTCCTTTTAAAAATTAGGGGGTGGAATGGGAATTACTTTTTTTCCCTAATGGTTGAATACTTTTTTAATTTTTTTAAACTGTAAAAATACTTTATGTACAATTTTTAAAGTTTACTTCCCATTTAGAGTTATTACAAAATATTGTCTATATTCCCTATGTTGTACAATACATCCTTGAGCCTATCTTACACCCAAAAGATTGTACCTTCACTCTCTGACCCCACATTGCCCCCACACTGGTAACTACTAGTTTGTTCTCTATATCTGTCAGTCAGCTTTTCTGCTATATTCATTAGTTTATTGTATTTTTTTAGATTCCACATGTGATATCATAATTTGTCTTTCACTAACTTGTTTCACTTAGCATAATGCCTTCCAAGTCCATCTATTTTGATGTAAATTGCAAAAGTTCCTTCTTTTTCATGGCTGAGTAGTTTTCCTGTGTGTGTGTGTGTGTGTGTGTGTGTGTGTGTGGTGTGTATGTATGAATCTTCTGTATTCATTCATCTGTTGATGGAGACTTAAGTTGCTTCCATATCTTGGCTATTGTAAATAAAGCTGCTATGACATTTTGATGTATGTATCTTTTCAAATTAGTGTTTTGGTATTTTTCGGCTACATAGCCAGGAGTGGAATTTCTAAGTCATATGGAAGTTTTATTTTTAGTTTTTTGAGAAACCTCCATACCATTTTCTATAGTGGCTGCACCAATTTACATTCCCCACCAACAGTGTACAAGCTTTTCTTTTTCTCCACATCCTTGCCAACATTTGTTATTTGTGTTCTTTTTGATGATAGCCATTCTGATGAGGTGAAATCTCAACTGTGGTTTGGATTTGCATTTCCCTGATGATTAGTTACGTTGAGCATCTTTTCATGTGCTTGTTGACCATCTGCATTTTCTCTTTGGAGAAATGCCTATTCAGTTCTTCTGATGACTTTTAATTGGGTTGTCTGTTTTTTTGATGATGTTATATGAGCTGTTCATACATGCTGGATATTAATCCCTTGTTGGTCATATCATTTGCAGATATTTTCTCCCATTTAGTAAGTTGTCTTTTTGTTTTGTCAGTGGTTTTCCTTGCTGTGTAAAAGGTTTTAAATTTAATTAAGTCCCATTTGTTTATTTATGCTTTTATTTCCTTTACTGTAGGGGAGAGATCAAAAAAAATATTGCTGTGATTTACGTCAAAGAGTGTTCTGCCTATCTTTTCCTCTGGGAACTTTTATGGTATCCAGACTTATATTTAGGTCTTTAATCCATTTTGAGTTTATTTTTGAATATGGTACTGGAGAATGTTCTAATTTTATTTTTTTTACACACAGCTGTCCAGTTTTCCCAGAACTACTTATTAAAGATACTGCCTTTCCTCCATTGTATATTCTTGCCTCTTTTGTCTTATATTAATTACCATAAGTGTATGGATTTTTTTCTGGGCTCTCTATATTGTTCTATTGGTCTATGTACCTGTTTTTGTACCAGTATCATACTGTTTTGATTACTGTAGATTTGTAGTATAGTCTGAAGTCAGGGAGTGTGATTCCTCCAGTTTGTTCATTTTTTATTTTGACCACATTTCAAACAACAGAATTATCTATCATAAATATGAAACTGAAGTCCTGATTGAAAAATATAATATCCAAAGAACCTTTAAAGGTGATCATTTACTACTATAAAAATATATCTATCCTATTCTTCCATGCTGTATCTCTAATGGAGAAGCTTTCAAAGCCTCTACTTAGGACTTGGAAATGGTTCTACTTAAAATACTACAAATTTATCTGAATTATCTATCATTCTCTCTTTGTCCTCCAACCCCAAAGGCTCAACAACTGAAGAAAGAATACAAGACTCTCTCTCAAGGTTCAGTTCAGTCAGTTCAGTTCAGATGCTCAGTCGTGTCCGACTCTTTGCGACTCCATGAATCCCAGCATGCCAGGCCTCCCTGTCCATCACCAACTCCCAGAGTTCACCAAAACCCACATCCATCGAGTCGGTGATGCCATCCAGCCATCTCATCCTCTGTCGTCCCCTTTTCCTCCTGGCCCCAATCCCTCCCAGCATCAGAGTCTTTTCCAATGAGTCAACTCTTCACATCAGGTGGCCAAAGTACTGGAGTTTCAGCTTTAGCTTCATCCCTTCAAAGAACACCCAGGACTGATCTCCTTTAGAATGGACTGGTTGGATCTCCTTGCAGTCCATGGGACTCTCAAGAGTCTTCTCCAACATCACAGTTCAAAAGCATCAATTCTTCGGTGCTCAGCTTTCTTCACAGTCCAACTCTCACATCCATACATGACCACAGGAAAAACCATAGCCTTGACTAGATGGACCTTTGTTGGCAAAGTAATGTCTCTGCTTTTCAATATGCTATCTAGGTTGGTCATAACTTTCTTTCCAAGGAGTAAGCGTCTTTTAATCTCATGGCTGCAATCACCATCTGCAGTGATTTTGGAGCCCCAAAACATAAAGTCTGACACTGTTTCCATTGGTTCCCCATCTATTTCCCAAGAAGTGATGGGACCAGAGGCCATGATCTTCGTTTTCTGAATGTTGAGTTTTAAGCCAACTTTTTCACTCTCCTCTTTCACTTTTATCAAGAGGCTTTTTAGTTCCTCTTCACTTTCTGCCATAAGGGTGGTATACACACTAGCAATTAAAGCTCTTGCTCCTTTCTAATCCCTCCCCTCCAGAAAATTTTCTGCTATGGACAGCCTAGCTCTTCATCTTTTCTTGTTGTTGTTCAGTCACTCATGCAACCCCATGGCCTGTAGCATGCCAGGCTTCCCTGTCCTTCATCTCCCAGAGCTTGCTCATTAAGTCCACTGAGTCAGTGATGCTATCCAACCACCTTGTCCTCTGTTGTCCCCTTCTTCTTCTGCCTTCAATCTTTGCCTGCATCAGGGTCTTTTCTAATGAATCAGCTCTTCCCACCAGGTGGCCAAAGTATTGGAGTTTCAGGTTCACCATCAGTCCTTCCAATGAAAATTCAGGATTGATTTTCTTTAGGATTGACTGTTTTGATCTCCTTGCAGTCCAAGGGACTCTCAACAGTCTTTTTCCGACTCCACAGTTCAAAAGCATCAATTCTTCAGTGCTCATCTTTTCTTACAATGCTGTTATTGGGAATTGTGTCCACCTGGGTTTAGGCCTCTCAAACTTAAAATTGACTTTTCTATTGCTTCATTCATTTCTGAGACATTAAATGTCAATATTCAAATAAGGAAATGTAAGGCAGTTAAGTAAATGTAGGGGGAAGAACAATTAAGATTAAAAAGACTATTTTACTTCAATATTAATAAACAAGACAAAATCAAACAACTGAAAATTCTTCTTTTACTTGTGATAAGAAAGTTACCTTTGATTAAAGGGTCTGAATTCAATGCTACTTCTCACAATCATCTCATAAACCCAGAAAAATACATTATAAATTGATTTATTCATTTAGTAGACATTTTCTAAGTATGTCCTATGAGCCAGTATTGTACTAGGAACTGAAAATCCAAACTGCCTGACACAAGGAGCTCACAGTATGGAAGGAAAATAAACACTCCAGACATTTCCTATAACACTGTAACAAGCATATGAAAGAAATAGAAAGGGGACCTAATCCAGATTAGCGGAAACAAGGGAAATTAGAGAAGACTTCCCAAAGGAGAAGTGTATAGGAAACATATGAAAGAGTTTGCCATATTAAAAAGTAAGTTAGGAGAACATTACAGTAGAGAGGCATATAAAAAAGCATAAGCATTATTATGTTCATACTACATAAGTAAATAGTAACTGTTGCTCAATGTAGAATTCAGGAGGAAGGGTTGACTGGAGTCTGCTTCCAGGTTTGTTTTTATTTTTGCTTGTGTGCCTTGTTTTGGTGTTTAAAGTTGATGGTCTCTAAATCAAGATTAAATAACTAACATGGGCAAAGAAACTAAATACTCAATTTATTACAAATATTAGTTTAAATTGGACATTATAATCAGAAGCATGTTTTTTTCAAATAAAATTGATAATTGATTTAATAGAAGAATTAACACAATCCATATGACCTTGAAATTCCACCTAGAAAATACAGATGCTATCATTTCACATACTCACAAACTAAGAGGTCTACCATGTGCTGTATTATCAGTGTTAGAGGTTAAGTAATCTCAGTAGAAATAATTTCATATAAAAATGAAACATTTAAATCAGTTAACAATTCTCAAGAAAGAACATACCTTATAGGTAAGTATTTCGTAAAGCTTATCCAAGGGCAATTTACATTAGAATACAGTTGAGTGCTTCTGAAAATGTGTGATTCCTAGGTCCCATCTCCAGCAAATTGGGATGATGACATGGAATCTGTATTTTAACAAGAAACTCTGATACATCTGTGCATCACCTATTTCAAAATTGATCCCTATACTTTATGTTTCTCTAACTACAGTCCTTACCTTTCCTGAAAGGAAAAAATTTTAATGTTTTTATATTAGTTGTATCTAATAGTATTAATATTTAATAGCTAAATATCTATAATTATTTAGAAAACAATATATAGCACTGTATTATGATAGATCCTAAATGAACTAACATGACATCCATTGTTTAAAAACAAATACCTACCATCTATTTAGTGTTTACTACACATCAGATACTATCATGTATTTTGTATGATTATTTAATTTACTCCTCATATCAACTCTGAGATATGTAAATTTAACCTCTATTTATACATGAGAATGCTAAAGCTAAGTGAAGTTAAATAACACTGAAATCCACAGAGCTATTAAGCAGTAGAGTCAAAATTCTAATCCAGGCCACCTGCCATTGAAGCATTTTCTTTCTGTGTCATGCTATAACTTATCTCTAATTTGTCAAGGTTGCCAGAGGAAAAGTTTACCCCAGTTCTAATTACCACAAAAAAGAATAAGAGCACCAAATCCAAACTCAAAGTTGGTACTACAGACATAAAATTTTAACAGTAATCCTGATCAAGCCAAAAATGAAGTATCTGTGTCACCAACAATGCATACAAACTCTGCTTCATATTTAGGCTTCTTTAAGTTCATTCAAAGACTAATAGAGTTTTGCCAAGAAAATGCACTGGTCATAACAAACACCCTCTTCCAACCACACAAGAGAAGACTCTATACATGGACATCACCAGATGGTCAACACCGAAATCAGATTGATTATATTCTTTGCAGCCAAAGATGGAGAAGCTCTATACAGTCAACAAAAACAAGACCAGGAGCTGACTGTGGCTCAGACCATGAACTCCTTATTACCAAATTCAGACTTAAATTGAAGAAAGTAGGGAAAACCACTAGACAATTCAGGTATGACCTAAATCAAATCCCTTATGATTATACAGTGGAAGTGAGAAATAGATTTAAGGGCCTAGATCTGATAGAGTGCCTGATGAACTATGGAATGAGGTTCGTGACATTGTACAGGAGACAGGGATCAAGACCATTCCCATAGAAAAGAAATGCAAAAAAGCAAAATGGCTGTCTGGGGAGGCCTTACAAAGAGCTGTGAAAAGAAGAGAAGCAAAAAGCAAAGGAGAAAAGGAAAGACATAAGCATCTGAATGCAGAGTTCCAAAGAATAGCAAGAAGAGTTAAGAAAGCCTTCTTCAGCGATCAATGCAAAGAAATAGAGGAAAACAACAGAATGGGAAAGACTAGGGATCTCTTCAAGAAAATTAGAGATACCAAAGGAACATTTCATGCAAAGATGAGCTCGATAAAGGACAGAAATGATATGGACCTAACAGAAGCAGAAGATATTAAGAGATGGCAAGAATACACAGAAGAACTGTACAAAAAAGATCTTCACAACCCAGATAATCATGATGGTGTGATCACTGACCTAGAGCCAGACATCCTGGAATGTGAAGTCAAGTGGGCCTTAGAAAGCATCACTACGAACAAAGCTAGTGGAGGTGATGGAATTCCAGTTGAGCATTTCCAAATCCTGAAAGATGATGCTGTGAAAGTGCTGCACTCAATATGCCAGCAAATTTGGTAAACTCAGCGGTGGCCACAGGACTGGAAAAGGTCCGTTTTCATTCCAATCCCAAAGAAAGGCAATGCCAAAGAATGCTCAAACTATCGCACAATTGCACTTATCTCACACGCTAGTAAAGTAATGCTCAAAATTCTCCAAGCCAGGCTTCAGCAACATGTGAACCATGAACTTCTTGATGTTCAAGCTGGTTTTAGAAAAGGCAGAGGAACCAGAGATCAAATTGCCAACATCTGCTGGATCACAGGAAAAAGCAAGAGAGTTCCAGAAAAACATCTCTTTCTGCTTTATTGACTATGCCAACGCCTTTGACTGTGTGGATCACAATAAACTGTGGAAAATTCTGAAACAGATGGGAATACCAGACCACCTGATCTGCCTCTTGAGAAATTTGTATGCAGGTCAGGAAGCAACAGTTAGAACTGGACATGGAACAACAGACTGGTTCCAAATAGGAAAAGGAGTTCGTCAAGGCTGTATATTGTTACCCTGTTTATTTAACTTATATGCAGAGTACATCATGAGAAAGACTGGACTGGAGGAAACACAACCTGGAATCAAGATTGCCAGGAGAAATATCAATAACCTCAGATATGCAGATGACACCGCCCTTATGGCAGAAAGTGAAGAACTCAAAAGCCTCTTGATGAAAGTGAAAGTGGAGAGTGAAAAAGTTGGCTTAAAGCTCAACATTCAGAAAACAAAGATCATGGCATCTGATCCTATCACTTCTTGGGAAATATATGGGGAAACAGTGGAAACAGTGTCACACTTTATTTTTCTGGGCTCCAAAATCACTACAGATGGTGACTGCAGCCATGAAATTAAAAGACGTTTAAGGAAGGAAGGTTATGACCAACCTAGATAGCATATTCAAAAGCAGAGACATTCCTCTGCCAACAAAGGTCCATCTAGTCAAGGCTATGGTTTTTCCTATGGTCATGTATGGATGTGAGAGTTGGACTGTGAAGAAGGCTGAGGGCCAAAGTATTGATGCTTTTGAACTGTGGTATTTGAGGAGACTCTTGAGAGTCCCTTGGACTGCAAGGAGATCCAACCAGTCCATTCTGAAGGAGATCAGCCTTGGGGGATTCTTTGGAAGGAATGATGCTAAAGCTGAAACTCCAGTACTTTGGCCACCTCATGCGAAGAGTGGACTCATTGGAAAAGACTCTGATGCTGGGAGGGATTGGGGGCAGGAGGAGAAGGGGATGACAGAGGATGAGATGGCTGGATGGCATCACTGACTCGATGGACGTGAGTCTCAGTGAACTCTGGGAGTTGGTGATGGACAGGGAGGCCTGGCGTGCTGCGATTCATGGGGTTGCAAAGAGTCAGACACGACTGAGCGACTGATCTGATCTGATCTGAAGTTCATTCAGAAAAGACTGAGTAGGGAGCATGTGATCCTTTGTCTAGACAAAATAACGGGAGTGATAATTACTGTGTCAGGGTGAGAATTCTTGCAGGGGGCAATGCCCAGAGCCAGGTGGTTTAAGTCTTTCTTTGGCCAAGTAACACATAGCATTCTTTTTCCATGCTGCCTTTCATAGACCTGATAACTCACAAATTTCCAATAAATTATTTTTTTAGTGTTAAAGACTATGAAATATTTATCTAATTGCTATTTTCCAAGGATAAGAAAGTTTATTAGTTTTTTAAAATATATATATCAAATGCCTCTTGTGTGTTAGACACTATGCTAGATCCTTGACTGGAGCAAGATATCTACGCTTTAAAATCTCACAGTCCATAGTGGGTAGAGATATGAAAAGAATTGCAATACAGAATGACAGATCCTATAATGTAGACTCAGTGGGAACTCAGTGGAGGAGAAAGCATTATTACTACACTTTTTAAATAAAAAATGATAGGTAATATTTTCATTAGTCTTCAGTTCAGTTCAGTTCAGTCGCTCAGTCATGTCCAACTCTTTGCGACCCCATGAATCACAGCATGCCAGGCCTCCCTGTCCATCACCATCTCCTGGACTGCACTCAGACTCACGTCCATTGAGTCAGTGATGCCATCCAGCCATCTCATTCTCTGTCTTACTATGCTGCAATTTCTGAGGGCTTCACTGTATTAACTTACTTAAGCTTCACATTAGCCCTGTGATGTGGATACCTTCCCCACTCTACAGAAAATAATACTGAATTTTTCAAAATCACAGACTCAGTAAATGGCAAGGCTGGGATTTAAGTCCAGGCAAGTTTGCTCTCCTGTGCTTCTTGACCTCCACATTTTACTACATCTTAAAATGGGCAAGGCATGGAACTGGAAATTTCTGTCTCTAACTAGTTCTGGATCCATCTGGAGAGATTACACACCCTAGTATTTCCTTTATTAGTTAAATAAGAGACTGGACTAAACATGTTGTATTCTGCACTAACATAATACTTAAATAGGTAAAATTGAGGACTCTGACTCAAATTCAAGACCAGCAACTAACTGGTTGAAACAGGTTAAGTCAGTCAGTCAACACTCTTATGTATCCAAACCATTCCATAACCTATCACTAAAAATTTATGGGTTTCTAAATATACCATATACTCAAAATTTTCCAAAGAACATTAAAAGAATGTTCTGTGCCTTACAATGGGCAAGGTATGGAATTTGAAATCTCTGTCTCTAAGTAGTTCGGGAACCATGGACAGATTATTCACCCTCAACTCAGTTCAGTCACCCAGTTGGCTCGGACTCTCTGCGACCCCATAAACTGCCCATGCCATGCTTCCCTGTCCATCACCATCTCCCAGAGCTTGCTCAAACTCATGTCCATTCAGTCAGTGATGCCATCCAACCAACTCATCCTCTGTCATCCCCTTCTCCTCCTGCCTTCAATCTTTTCCAGCATCAGGGTCTTCTCCAATGAGTCAGTTCTTCGCATTTACTGGCCAAAGTATCAGAGCTTCAGCTTCAGCATCAGCCCTTCCAATGAATATTTAGGACTGATTTCCTTTACGGTTGACTGGTTTGATCTCCTTGCAGTCCAAGGGACTCTCAAGAGTCTTCAACACCACAATTCAAAAGGATCAATTCTTTAGCACTCAGCTTTCTTTATGGTCCAACTCTCACACCCATACATGACTACTAGAAAACCTCCAGTATGTTGGGGGCCGGCGTGAGGCACTCCGCCCATGGCAAAGGTCATGAGGAAGGAGGCTCGACATACGCAAAGGTGGGATCGAGCCTCAGGAGTACCCCTGGAAATTCTCAAGCATCTACCCCCATAACCAGAGCCTGCCTACTTTGCTACTGTGTGCTCTCACCTACACCTCTGACTTTATGGGGGGCTGTACCCCACCACCTCTTTCGGAGAAGGAGTTAACTTAGAGCTCCAGTTAATAATAATTCCTGGGCATGATAGGAGTGTTTCAACATACAAACTCCTCTGAAGGTTCTCTAGCCTGCCTGACAGGGTTGTCCGGCCACATGTGATTGCTCACAGCCTCCCAACCGTGAGAGGCACAAGATGCTTTAAACCTTCTAAAAACAGGTTCCTTAGAAAAGTTAGAAAACCATTAGTATAAGTATAGTGGGCTGATTAGAAATTGTATTGGTGAAGGGTTTTTCATTTGTTGAGCCAATGTTTGTTGCTAAGACTCCACATCCCCTGCCCTTACACACATTAATGAATATATAGAAGAAATAAGTATTAACCTTTGATATTAATCACGTTAGACCTTAGGCTAAGTAACTTCTTTCCTTAACTAAAACCCACTACACCCTTACCCTATAGAAATGTAACTTTATTTGGGTGGCGTCTGTTTTAAGAATAATCACCCTTGGAGAAAAAAGTGTTCTGGTTGACTGACCACTGTCACGAGGAGAGGGTCATAAATTGTCAGCTGGCCCCCCTGGCCAGAAGATGATGTAACACCCCTAAGACCTCTGAATACATTTGTGTGAAGCACCTGACTTTAATCAAAGTCAGGACTGCTGTCCCCGCGTGACTTTTGTATAACATCTCAGTGTATAAAAACAGACTCTGGAAAATAAAGAACTGGGATCAGTTCCTCGAAAGACTGGTCTCCCCATGTCGCTCTCTCTCTCACTCTGGCTGAGTCTCCATCTGGAGCGTGGAACTCGCCATGCTTACTAATTATGCCTGGGCTTCTAAGATCCGACCAGGGGAGGCCTCAGTGTCTCCTCTCCTTCAGGAGAACAGAAGGATGCCTGTGGCCTACGTAAGTGGTGCAAGCTTCTTATCTTGAAGTTTTATTGGTCTCCCGCGTAAACCAAGCTACTCAGCCTCTTTTCTCCGCTGAATTTTCCTACTGAGCTATCCTCATTCTATTACTCTTTACATCTTTAATTAATGTCTAATTGAAGCTATTGTATCCTGATCCTCGCCGAAGCCATCTCCCCTTCGAATACCCTGGATCAGCCGGGGCTGGACCCCGGCATCTCTTTATATATCTGAAATATATAAAAGGAAAAATACATTGACTTATTGATTATTCTAATGCAGAAAAAGAAGAAGATAAATATGTGTAGGAGTTTGGCTTGACAGACAGTAGTAACATTCAACAACATATGGAAAACAGTAAAAGAAACAGACTGAGACAACACCTACAAAATTCTATCTTGAAAATAATAACAGTGATTAAGAATATAACTTTGTACTCAGAAGTGTCATTTAGTATTAGTATGCTTGCATGTTTAGTCACTTCAGTCCTTTTCAATGTTTTGTGACCCTACAGTCAGTAGCCTGCCAGGCTCCGCTGTTCATGGGATTCTCCAGGCAAGATTACTAGAATGGGTTGCCATGACCTCCTCCAGGAGATCTTCCTGATCCAAGGATCAAACCTGCATCTCCTATGTCTCCTGAATTGCAGGTGGATTCTTTTCCCACTGAGCCACCTGGGAAGCCCTAATACCTGTGTGGTGTGAAGTCAAGTGAAGTGAAGTGAAATTGCTCAGTCGTGTCCAACTCTTTGCGACCCCATGGACTGTAGCTTACCAGGCTCCTCGGTCCATGGGATTTTCCAGGCAAGAGTACTAGAGTGGGTTGCCATTTTCTTCTCCAAGGGATCTTCCCAATCCAGGGATCAAATCTGGGTCTCCCACATTGTAGGCAGATGCTTTACCATCTGAGCTACCAGGGAAGCCCCAATATCTGTGTAGCCTGGGGCAAATTTCTAAAAATCCCTAAAGTCTCAGTTTCCTCACCTATAAAACTAAAGTAATACAAGAACCAACTCAAAGTTGTTCTGAGGATTAAGTCAGCTAGCACATGTGAAGCACTTAGAATAGCAGGAAGTAAATGATAATTCCTCAACAAATGGTGGCCATTATAATAATTCCATTGAATTTGAGGTTGTGGAAGTCATCTGAAGGCAGACAAATCAGAAAATAGTTGGCAATATAGGTTTGGGACCAGGAGAAAGCCTGATGATGGACTGTGTTTCTTCAAAAGGTTCAAGTCTTCCAGACTTTTCATTGATCCATTTATTACCTAAATATGTGCTTCAACTATTCCTGATTCCCAGTTTGCAACTCTAGAAACCATTTTTCCAATACATCCAACCATTTCTCAACCTTCAGAAGTATCTTTAAACTCAATATATTCTTAAAATTGTTTTTATTTGTATAAATCAGTGTTGATGTTTTAACTATTTCAGCTCCCCTGCAAAACTGTAATACCCTACAAGACCCTATGCTGTGCTGTGCATTATAGTTGAATAAAAAAATATAATATTCTCCCTCTCAGTAAAACCTATGTCTATAGAAATAAACCTATTCAGACTATTTCTGACCCAATGGAAAATTATCCTAGAAACAACAAAATTTATTCCTTTCAATGAATAATTATTTGAGCACTTTTATGTGCCAGATACTTGATAATTTCTGTCCTAGGAACTGGAGATATAGTAGGAAAATAAAAAATTAAAAAAGACTAATTGGTGTAAAGGGATGCTGCTGCTGCTGCTGCTAAGTCGCTTCAGTCGTGTCTGACTCTGTGTGACCCCATGGGCTCCCTGTAAAGGGATAGAGAAGACAAAAAGTAAATAGGTATGAGCAAAACATACAGTATCTGAGATGATGATAAGTACAATGAATAAATAGAGAGCAGGAAAGAAGAATAAGGCATGTCTGGATTTTCAACGTTAAGTAGGTAGCCATAGAAGACCTCACTAAGAAGGTGACATGTAAATGAAGACCTGAAGGAAGTGAAGTAGTGGACCATGAAGCTATAATTTGGGTGAATCAGTTCTCCAGCAACGAGAATAAGTGTCAAGAATAGACAGGTTAGCAAAGAAGAAAGTAGAGAAACCAGGTAAGAAGCTATTGTAATAACGCAACCAAGAAATGATAATGGCTTGAACTAGATGAGAAATAGTGGAGTTCTGGATATGTTTTGAATGTAGAGCCATCAGAATTTGCTTAAGGATGGAATGCAGGATGTAGGAGAAAAAAGAATTGAGGATGATGCCAAGGTTTGGGCCTGAAAATTGAAAGAATGGCATTTCCATTACTCAAAACAGATGAGGAGTGAGAATTCCTCTTGTATTTAACAAGAAGGAAGTTATTGAAGACCTTCACAAGAGCAATTCATAGAGTGGTAGGAGGCAATTTAAGAAACCATAGGAAGAGAGAAATTTAAGTATAGACAATTATACTCCAGGAGACTAAGAAAGAAAGCAAAGAGAGCAGAAACTGGAGGGAAGGTAGGCTCAAAAAATAAAAAAATAGAAGTCAGTTATTGTTTACCTTAAAAACTAGATGAGTAAAGTGAAAATAAACACCTCATCTTGTCTTTTCAAATTATTTCATTACATCCTATTTGTGAGGTTTATTTTTGTTGTTTTTGCTTCCTTCCCTGCAGCAAGTTAGCAAAATATTGAAGTAATTGGACTCATTCAACTCAAATTACAACAATGTAACAATAATGTCTCAAACAAATTAACTGTAAGAATATGTATAAAATAAGCAACAAATCTTTTTTATCAGAAGGGGAGGTAGAATATTCACTGGGAAAAGAGTTTAGTAGTTTGATCAGCGATGAATAAGAATCCTTTCTTTTGTTAAAATCTCTGATTACATAAAAGTGCACAAATATTTTTAAACTGTATCATGGTGTCAGTTCTCTCACCATGAAATTTTAATTCCTGTGGTCCAGTAGACATAGATCTGCTGGAGACAGGAAGCAAAGAATGCCATTCAGCTGAATGAATGAATGAATCATTATGGTAAACTAAATAAAATTTCCAGAGTCAGGTCAGGACATCAGGGATAACAACAGTGTGACTCTCTTCATAAGGGCATGGAAGTTTTGGGTTTTTATTTTCCACCAAGAGTGAAAAAAGATACTGATTTTGAGCTTCATTCAAAATATTCTACTAGAGTCTCTTCCATGATAGTATGGAATAAATTTGTCTCGTTCCCTGTTGTTTTTCCAGGATCCATCATCGCTCTGCATGTCTATTATGAATTCAACAAATATTTTTAGTGAACAACTGAATGAAAGCATGCAGTAATTAGTTAAATGAATAAATGAATGAATAGCACCATAGTCCTATGAAACTACATTAGACTATAAATTCACAGGAAGAGTCTCAACTAATAAAAACACTTCTACAGTAAAAACCACCACACCTAACTCTACTGGAACCACATACTTAGAACACTTTAAACACTGCACGTTATCAATATTGATTATTCAAACCAAAAATTATTACTAACCTCACTGGTAAAGTAAAACATTAAAGTGGCTTTGTTTTAGAAGCACTGTAGGCGTTCAAGAGTTACAGTTCTTAAAAGTAAGACTGTCTTTATTTTGAGAGAATAATCATGAAGAAATCTGTGATGTAACCATAAATAAGAATACTGGTGTTGAAGGCTCAGAGGTGTGTCCTTTAAACACTATAAAATGGATTAATCTTTAGCCCAACTGTGCCCTTCTAGAACAACAGAAATATTTCCCACATATATATTAATATCTCCCACTTGATATCACTTATTACTAAATTACAGAGACTTTTAGGAATATACTATTCAATATTTTTATTCTTTGGCTAATGGAGAGTACATCACACCTGAGGGTGGAGAATTTCCCTAAAAGAAACAGATGATTCTTTCTGTCAATCATCATGGGGCAGGCCTTAGACTGGGCATAAAAAGGAGCTTCTCTGAAATCCAGGATTGCTATAGATTTCTCTATGGTGAGGATAGAGCTTTCCCTGCCACATGATGCCACATGGGAACAAATGGATATGGGGAAAACAGCTTTGAGAACTTCAGACCATCTTTATTCATCAGTACGTTTCTAGAATAACAATATTTCAGTGTGTGAACGACTAGTAGAGGGTGGAAAGAACCACCAAGACATATCAGCCAAACACAAAAAATTCCTTTGGTAGTCCCAGACATTAATTCAGTAAAGGAATCTAGCAGAAAAAATATTAACCACCCTATCTGTTGAATGCAAGTTCTGAGCCATGGTTTGGATCTTATATTGGAATTTTATTGTTTTGCCTCTTTTATGGAAAATGTCCTGCTTAGCTCGAATTTATTGGTCCAGAAATGAGCACCTGATCCAATGTGAGCTAACAGCATTAGTATCTTTCTCCTGGGTTCTTAAACTTGATACGGGACACATCTAGTCTCCATGCTTCTCTACTGGAGGAATGAGAGGCTCTAGAGCTGATATGAGACCATGACTCACCATAGGAAAAATACTTGCAGGAGAATGCATAAAATATCACAGAAAATAAGCAAGGAGAGATGTAATGAGTGACAAGTAATAATTATCCCTCAAATCTATGTACAGTCCAGCACTTCTTGTGGTTTGATAACCAAAGCCAATAAACATTTTCTTCCAAAGCTACTTTAAACTGAATTTCTTTCTCTTTCAATTCTAAAACCAGTACCCCTTCACTAACCACTTGCCTTATGCTGAAATGACTATGTTATGGGCATTTTGACATTTACTGATGTATTTATAAAATATATTCAAAAGAGTCAATAGTGGATGGGTTAGGAGTTTGCAGAACTAGCAAATGGGTTAATATTACATAACTCATAAAGTTTCTATTCAACATAATTTGTTAATAAAGGACTTGTAGTACAACTCATATTTGATCTGGAAGCTTTTTATTCACTGGACAAATACTTGTTTCATGTGACAACTCTGTAAAATAAAACATGATACCAATGTTCTATGCATATGAATCACCTGGGAATCTTGTTAAAATACAAATTCTAGTTCAGTAGGTCTGAAGTGGGGCCCAAGATCCTGCATTTCTCACAAGCACCTAGGTGATGCCAATGTTGCTGGTATGAAAACCTCATTTGAGTAGCAAAGTACTAGAAACTCTAGGAAAGTCTATTAATCATTCTTGAGAAGCTTTTAGAGAAGGATGAAATAAATATTAAATGCTACCTTAGTAAAAATAAAGTGTTACAGCAACCAAGCAATACGTGCGACACTGGTTATACGATCTCTAAGTTAAGAAGGTTCAGTAAAGAGGAAAAGGATTGGTTATGGGATCAGGAATTGATTAGAAACAAGCCACAGAGTAAGGTTCATGCATAGATAAAAGTCAGTATTGTTGAACAGATTACACAAATTCTAAAAAGTCTTTTTAGGGACTTTCCTGACAGTCCAGTGGTTAGGACTCAGATTCCACTGCAGGGGGCATGGATGGCATGGATTTGATCCCTGGTCAGGGAACTAAGATCTGCAAGCTGCATGGCGCAGCCCCCCTCCCCCAAAAAAGATTAAGTACTTTTACAATTTACAAATCAATAGGGCTACTTCAAATTGGCTATATCAAATTGTCATTTCAGAAAAAGATATTCACAAATAAGTATAATATAAGCACTTACCCAATAAACATTCATTAATTTTCTACTGTATGCTAGGAGGTGTTCTAGGCACTGAAGATAAAGTATAAAATAAAATACCAAGAAAAATCAGACTATAATAAGTACAAAAATCAGTACCTAGTTAGGGTTAAGAACCTTGGGTATAAATATATATATATATATATATATGCATTAGGAATTCAGAGGGAAAAGACTGACTGAGGCTATCAAGGAAGACCCATGAAGGAGATAGCAACTGGTCTCAGTTATTAGCAAGGAGTAAGATTTCCAGAGGTAGAAATAAATAATAAGGCATTTTACATTGAGGAGATGGCCTAAGTGGAGAAAGAAAAGCAGCAGTTTAATTCAGGAATTGAAAGGAGCTCAAAAGCCAGTTCCCTGTGACAACCTAGAGGGGTGGGATGGGGTGGGAAGTGGGTGGGAGGTTCAAGAGGGAGAGGACATATGTATACCTAAGGCTGATTCACATTGATGTATAGCAGAAACCAACATAATATTGTAAAGCAATTATCCTCCAATTAAAAAATAAATTTTAAAAAGAGCTCATATTGGCTGAATAATAAGGTCATAATAAGACAACTGCTACCCACTCCAGTATTCTGGCCTGGAGAATTCCATGGACTGTATAGTCCATGGAGTTACAAAGAGTTGGACACAACTGAACCACTTTCACTTTCACTCAACTGCAAATGATGAGGTTAAACAGATAGGATTGAAATTAATCTTAAAAATATACAAGCAGCTCATGCAGCTCAATTCCAGAAAAATAAACAACCGAATCAAAAAATGGGCCAAAGAACTAAACAGACATTTCTCCAAAGAAGACATACAGATGGCTAACAAACACATGAAAAGATGCTCAACATCACTCATTATCAGAGAAATGCAAATCAAAACC
Source organism: Bos indicus x Bos taurus (assembly GCF_003369695.1). NCBI lineage: Eukaryota > Metazoa > Chordata > Mammalia > Artiodactyla > Bovidae > Bos > Bos indicus x Bos taurus. The sequence goes on from NC_040077.1 coordinate 34,708,397, forward strand.
ACAATGAGGGACCATCTCATGCTGATCAGAATGGCTGTTATCAAAAAGTCTACAAACAATAAATGCTGGAGAGGGTGCGGAGAAAAGGGAACCCTCTCACACTGTTGGTGGGAATGCAAACTAATACAGCCACTATGGAGAACAGTGTGGAGATTCCTTAAAAAACTGGAAATAGAACTGCCATACAACCCAGCAATCCCACTGCTGGGCATACACACTGAGGAAACCAAAATTGAAAGAGACACGTGTACCCCAATGTTCATCACAGCACTGTTTACAATAGCCAGGGCTTGGAAGCAACCTAGATTTTCATTGGCAGATGAATGGATAAGAAAGCTGTGGTACCTATACACAATGGAATATTACTCAGCTATTAAAAAGAATGCATTTGAATCAGTTCTAATGAGGTGGATGAAACTGGAGCCTATTATACAGAGTGAAGTAAGTCAGAAAGAAAAACACCAATACAGTAAGTATGCTGCTGCTGCTGCTGCTAAGTCGCTTCAGTCGCATCCGACTCTGTGCGACCCCATAGATGGCAGCCCACCAGGCTTCTCCGTCCCCGGGATTCTCCAGGCAAGAACACTGGAGTGGGTTGCCATTTCCTTCTCCAATGCATGAAAGTGAAAAGTGAAAGCAAAGTCGCTCAGTCATGTCTGACTCCTAGCAACCCCATGGACTGTAGCCGACCAGGCTTCTCTGTCCATGGGATTTTCCAGGCAAGAGTACTGGAATGGGTTGCCATTTCTTTCTCCACCAATACAGTATATTAACGCATATATATGGAATTTAGAAAGATGGTAATGATGACCCTATATGCCAGGAGCCGGCATATTGCATATTGAGTGCATATTGCATATTGCATATTGAGTGCAGCACTTTCCACAGCATCATCTTTCAGGATCTGGAATAGCTCAACTGGAATTCTATCACTGCCAGGAGCCAGCGTGAGGAACTCCGCCCATGACAAAGGTCATGAGGAAGGAGGCTTGGCATACACAAAGGCGGGATCAAGCCTCAGGAGTCTCCCTGGAAATTCTCGAGCATCTACCCCCCAAACCAGAGTCTGCCTACTTTCTGCTTTGTGCTTTCACCTACACCTCTGACTTTACGGGGGGCTGTCCCCCACTACCTCTCTCTGAAAAAAGAGTTAGCTTACAGCTCCAGTTAATAATTCCTGGGTGTGACAGTGTTTCAACCTACAAACTCCTTTGGAAGTCCTCTAGCCTGCCTGAATAGGTTTTTCTGGCCACATGTGATTGCTCAGAGCCTCCCAACTGTGAGAGGCATGAGATGTTCTAAACTGTCTAAATACAGATTCCTTTGAGCAGTTAAAAGATTCATTAGAAATTGTATTGGTGAAGGGATTTTCACTTGTCGGGCCAATGTTTGCTGCTAAGTTTCCATATCCCTTACCTGCTGTGTCCCTGGCAGTGTATTGATTAATATAATCGGTGTAAGTAGTAGCTTTAATGTTTGTAACCTGGGACCCTTGAGTTAATTCTTTTTCTTGTTATAGCCCACCACACCTTTGCTCTGTAGGAATGCAACTTTATCTAATGCTTTTGGAGGGTGGCGCTTGACTTATCACCTTTAGAGAAAAATAAGTTTTCTGAAGAAAGGGTCTTAAAATGTTAACAGGCCTCTGGGCCAGAAGATGATGCAAATCACCTAAACTTTTGCATATGATAAGTTTGCAGGAAGAAAGTCTGGCTTACTGCATGACTCTACCCCTTCCCCCATTATCCTCTATGCATAACTTAAGGTATAAAAACTACTTTGGAAAATAAAGTGCAGGCCTTGTTCACCAAAACTTGGTCTCCCCATGTCGTTCTTTCTCTCACCTTCTGGCTGAATTATTCAGCCTCTTTTCTCCACTGAATTTCCTCACTGAGCTATCCTTATTTCAGCCTCTTTTCTCCACTGAATTTCCTCACTGAGCTATCCTCATCCTATTACTCTTTATATCTTTGATAAATATTTAAATAAATAGGTCGCCTATGCCGTCTCTCCTTCGAATACCCTGGATCAGCCGGGGCTGGACCCCAGCACCTATATGCGAGACAGCAAAAGAGACACAGATGTAAAGAAGACTTTTGGACTCTGTGGGAGAAGGCGAGAGTGGGATGATCTGAGAGAATAGCATTGCAACATGTATATTATCATATGTGAAATAGATCGCCAGTCCAGGTTCAATGCATATAAGAAGGGTGCTCAGGGCTGGTGCACTGGGATGACCCTGTGGGATGGGATGGGGAGGGAGGTGGGAGGGGGGTTCAGGATGGGGAACACAAGTACACCCATGGCCGATTCATGTGAATGTATGGCAAAAACCACTACAATATTGTAAAGTAATTAGCCTCCAATTAAAATAAATTAATTTTAAAAGAAAGAGATAGGGTTGATTCAAATCATCTATTCTAGGTGCAGTGCCTTTGCACTAGCCAGATTTTTACCCTATGCCAGAACTCTCTTTCCCTAAATGTTCAAATGTCTTTCTCCTCATTATTCAGATTTCAAGCTAAAAGTTCATCCTCAAGAAAATTTTCCCTGAAATCTCTTTTTAAAGAACTCAAATCTTAATTTACATTAATCATCTTTTTATTAACTATCTCCCCTAAAATATAAGCTCCACTTTCACTTCTAGTCATTACAGAAACAGTGATTGGATTTACTCTCCTTTATAAAACCTGAACAAAATATGTGAAACACAGTTATTTAACATGGGCAATGCAGAACAGTGATCCCTAAGAGAGGGAAACAAAGTGGACCGTCTGAATGCTCCAGCTTACTAAAGCTTAGAGAATGGCTGTAGTACAAGAAGGGGGACTCCAAGCATAGCTTGATGGTCTCCTTAAGTTGAACAGATGAAATTTAGGAACAGAGACTACCTTCAAGGGTGGAGGGTAGGGGGCAAGGTAATTAGAGTGAGCAAGGCAGACAAAAGAAGAAAGAGATATACAGAGAGGGAGATAATGTAGAGGGACCCCTCCAGTTTTTAGCTGGATAATGATTAAGCATGTAAAAAAACTCATTATTCATAGGGCACTGGATAGATTACTTAGAAATGCATTGTGTCAGATGTGGGGAAAAATTAGCCCTAGTTTAAAGACTGCTTTGTTCCTTAAAATCAAGATTTGAAAGGATAAATTGTTCCCAAGTAACTTAACTGTGTCCTTAAAAAAAAAACAACACTCAAGAATATTTACAAGAAAGAAAAAAAAGAAAAGAAAAATTACCCAGTATTCAGCAAGGTAAAATTCACAGTGTTTAGCAACTAATAAAACATTATAAGGCATGTTAAAATGCAGGAAAATACAACCCATAGTGAGGATTTAAAAATCAATTAAGAAAAATAGACTCAGAAATAAAACAGATAAAAAGATGCTCAACATCACTCATTATCAGAGAAATGCAAATCAAAACCACTATAAGGTACCATTTCACACCAGTCAGAATGGCTGCGATCCAAAAGTCTACAAATAATAAATGCTGGAGAGGGTGCGGAGAAAAGGGAACCCTCTTACACTGTTGGTGGGAATGCAAACTAGTACAGCCACTATGGAGAACAGTGTGGAGATTCCTTAAAAAACTGGAAATAGAACTGCCTTATGATCCAGCAATCCCACTGCTGGGCATACACACTGAGGAAACCAGAAGGGAAAGAGACACGTGTACCCCAATGTTCATCACAGCACTGTTTATAATAGCCAGGATATGGAAGCAACCTAGATGTCCATCAGCAGATGAATGGATAAGAAAGCTATGGTACATATACACAATGGAGTATTACTCAGCCATTAAAAAGAATACATTTGAATCAGTTCTAATGAGGTGGATGAAACTGGAGCCTATTATACAGAGTGAAGTAAGCCAGAACGAAAAACACCAATACAGTATACTAACGCATATATATGGAATTTAGAAAGATGGTAACAATAACCTTGTGTACGAGACAGCAAAAGAGACACTGATGTATAGAACAGTCTTATGGACTCTGTGGGAGAGGGAGAGGGTGGGAAGATTTGGGAGAATGGCATTGAAACATGTAAAATATCATGTATGAAATGAGATGCCAGTCCAGGTTCGATGCACGATACTGGATGCTTGGAGCTAGAGCACTGGGACGACCCAGAGGGATGGTATGGGGAGGGAGGAGGGAGGTAGGTTCAGGATGGGGAACACATGTATACCTGTGGTGGATTCATTTTGATATTTGGCAAAACTAATACAATTATGTAAAGTTTAAAAATAAAATAAAATTTAAAAAAAAAGAAAACATAAGCAGAAATAGTAGACAAAGACAAAATGATTATTATAACTATATCGCATACTTCAAGAAGACATAGAAATAAGTCATTATGTTAGTTAAAGAGACATACACTACTATACTTACAGAAATGTAAAGAATTATAAGGAAATATTATAAATATTGGAATACTATGCCAACATATTAATAACATATTAAATAGACATATTTCAAGAAAGACAAACTATTAAAATTGAAACAAGAATAGAAAATCTGAATAGACCTATAACAAGTAAAACAGATTAAATTAGTAATTTAAAATCTTCCTACAAAGAAAAGCACAGATGCAAATAACTTCACTGTGAATTTCATCAAACATTTTTTAAAAAGTTAATGTGATTACATCATATACTCTTTCAGAAACCAAAAGGGCACACTTTGCTACCACTATGGGGGAAAAACCAGCATGAAGCTTCCTCAAAAATTAGGAAGTACCATGTGATCCAGCAATCCCACTTCATGATACATATCTGAAGGAAAAGAAATCACTATCTTAAAAAGATATTTGCACCACCATGTTCATGGCAACATTTATTCACAACAGCCAAGATATGAAAAAGACCTAAATATCTGTTATGGATGAGTAGATAAAGAAGATGTAGGGTATATATACAATGGAATATTATTCAGTCATAAAAATAAGGAAATGCTGCCATTTGTGACAACATGGATGAACCTTGAGGATATTATGCTAAGTGTAATAAATAAAACAGATTAAGAAAAGTACTAATTTATATATGGAATCTAAAAAACCCTAACTCATAGAAAGAGGGTAGAATAGTGACTGCCAGGTGACAGGGTGGGGAAAAAAATGGGAAGATACCGGTCAAAGTATACAAACCACTAATTACAATGTTTAAAAGTTCTGAGGAACTAATAAACAGCATGTGAAGTAAAGGTCACTCAGCTGTGTCCAACTCTTTGCAACCCCATAGACTGTAGCCCACCAGGCTCCTCTGTCCATGCGATTCTGAAGACAAGAATACTAGAGTGGGTAGCCATTTCCTTCTCCAGGGTACTTCCCAACCCAGGGATTGAATCCGAGTCTCCAGCATTGCAAACAGATTCTTTAACATCTGAGCCATCAGGGAACATAGTGACTATATTTAACACTGTATTATATACTTGAAAGTTGCTAAGATAATAAATCTTAAATGTTCTTACTACAAGAAAAGATAATTACATGAGTTGATGAAAGCATTACCTAACCTTAATACGGTAATCATTTTGCAATATACATGTGTATCAAATCATCACATTATATACCTTAAACTTATACAATATTATATGTCAATTATACCTTATTAAAGCTGGAAAAAGTTAAAAGTTTTTAAAGTTTCAAGAAAGAAAATGTGCCAGTTAACTCATTATCATTTAGTGACTATCCCTCTTTCTTTTTGAAATAATAACCTCTTTTTAAATTAATATTTAGTAAAATCTTGTATGTCCAGTGGTTCTCAAACTTTTATGTGCCTTAGAATCACCTGGCACACTTGTTAAGCCATTTATTGTTGGGCCTCACCTTGTCTTACACATAGCCAGGTGATTCTAATGATGTTGGTCCAGTGATCACACTTTAAGAACAAGCTTCAATATCCCAATTCCATTGGCATGGTGATTAAGAGCTAAATCTGGGACTTAAATGCTGAATCAAACCGTACTGCCTTGGGAAAATCTATAATTCTCTATAATCTTCTGTATCCTGATTTTAAAATGCAGATAATAACTGTACCAATATCATTTAACTGTTGAGGATTACATTTGATAATATGTATAATGCCTGTTCTGGGTTCCCTTACCCTACTGCTCTCCACCTGGGTGCACTTTCCCAATAAAGTCTCTTGCTTTGTCAGCACATGTGTCTCCTCAGACAATTCATTTCCGAGTGTTAGACAAGAGCCCAGTTTCAGGCCCTGGAAGGGGTCCACCTTCCTGCAACAAATGGCGACTCTGGCGGGGACTCTTCTTCGCTAAGACTGACATCCTGACCACTCGGAGTACCAGGGGCCAGCTTGTCTGCCAATGGACCAGACCCAGTGGCTGCAATTGGGACCCTTTTGTCCCTGATCTCCTCCTAACGCGGACAACCAGCCAGAATGCCCTGACTGGCCCCTACAGTGGATTGGTCTATAGAGAAGACAGCTGACCTGATCTCACCTTAAAATGATGCTCAAGCAGGAGAAACTACACTACACCAGGATGAGAAGATGACGACATCAGAGGTAGACAGCTTGCTCAAGATGCTAGACCTGATTTGTATGATCATTTATGTTTTCTTGACTTCTTAGACCTCTGCATATAAATCAAATGCTTTTCTATCATAGGCCTGATTCTATGCTAGTTTTAGAAATCAACTCAATTGTTGGGTTTGTGGCCAATTACCTGTGTTTAGTTCTTGGTTACCTTGTTAAATTTCTCTACTACAAGACTCTAACTGGTTGGCCCTGAGAAAATTTACCTAAAAAAAAATTATAGTCATATTCAGGTTACTGTGATATTACTAGATGGGATCCCCTCACTGGGCCAATTAATTATGCCTGCTCTGACTCTGGCCATAAATTTGAGCTTTTTTCTATTACTCAAGATCAATCAGAGCAACAAGAAAAGTTTCAGCAAAGGAGGAAAAAATCTCCCACAATTATGCGCTGGATTTATATAGGTAACACCAGGCTATGGTAATTTAGGTTTAAAGTTTCCTCTGTATTGGAAACAATTAGATCATACTAAGGGCAGACACACTGAAACCATACTCACAGAAAACTAGTCAATCTAATCACACTAGGACCACAGCCTTGTCTAACTCAATGAAACTAAGCCATGCCCCTGGGGCCACCCAAGACGGGCAGGTCATGGTGGAGAGATCTGACAGACTGTGGTCCACTGGAGAAGGGAATGGCAAACCACTTCAGTATTCTTGCCTTGAGAACCCCATGAACAGTATGAAAAGGCAAAATGATAGGATACTGAAAGAGGAACTCCCCAGGTCAGTAGGTGCCGAATATGCTACTGGAGATCAGTGAGAAATAACTCCAGAAAGAATGAAGGGATGGAGCCAAAGCAAAAACAATACCCAGCTGTGGATGTGACTGGTGATAGAAGCAAGGTCCGATGCTGTAAAGAGTAATATTGCATAGGAACCTGGAATGTCAGGTCCATGAATCAAGGAAAATTGGGAGTGGTCAAACAAGAGATGGCAAGAGTGAATGTCGACATTTTAGGAATCAGTGAACTAAAATGGATTGGAATGGGTGAATTTAACTCAGATGACCATTATATCTACTACTGTGGGTAGGAATCCCTCAGAAGACATGGAGTAGCGATCATGGTCAACAAAAGAGTCCGAAATACAGTAATTGGATGCAATCCCAAAAATGACAGAATGATCTCTGTTCGTTTCCAAGGCAAACCATTCAATATCACAGTAATCCAAGTCTATGCCCCAACCAGTAACGCTGAAGAAGCTGAAGTTGCATAGTTCTATGAAGACCTACAAGACCTTTTAGAACTAACACCCAAAAAAGATGTCCTTTTCATTATAGGGGACTGGAATGCAAAAGTAGGAAGTCAAGAAACACCTGGAATAACAGGCAAATTTGGCCTTGGAATACAGAATGAACCAGGGCAAACACTAATAGAGTTTTGCCAAGAAAATGCACTGGTCATAACAAACACCCTCTTCCAACAACACAAGAGAAGACTCTACACATGGACATCACCAGATGGTCAACACCGAAATCAGACTGATTATATTCTTTGCAGACAAAGATGGAGAAGCTCTATACAGTCAATAAAACAAGACCAGGAGCTGACTGTGGCTCAGATCATGAACTCCTTATTACCAAATTCAGACTTAAATCGAAGAAAGTAGGGAAACCCATTAGACTATTCAGGTATGCTGCTGCTGCTGCTAAGTCACTTCAGTCATGTCCAACTCTGTGTGACCCCATAGACAGCAGCCCACTAGGCTCCCCTGTCCCTGGGATTCTCCAGGCAAGAACACTGGAGTGGGTTGCCATTTCCTTCTCCAATGCATGAAAGTGAAAAGTGAAAGTAAAGTCACTCGGTCGTGCCCAACTCTTAGCGACCCCATGGACTGCAGCCCACCAGGCTCCTCTGTCCATGGGATTTTCCAGGCAAGAGTACTGGAGTGGGTTGCCATTGCCTTCTCCGATTCAGGTATGACCTAAATTAAATCCCTTATGATTATACAGTGGAAGTGAGAAATAGATTTAAGGGCCTAGATTTGATAGATACAGTACCTGATGAACTATAGAATGAGGTTCGTGACATTGTACAGGAGACAGGGATCAAGACCATCCCCATGGAAAAGAAATGCAAAAAAGCAAAATGGCTGTCTGGGGAGGCCTTACAAATAGCTGTGAAAAGAAGAGAAGCAAAAAGTAAAGGAGAAAAGGAAAGACATAAGCATCTGAATGCAGAGTTCCAAAGAATAGCAAGAAGAGTTAAGAAAACCTTCCTCAGCAATAAATGCAAAGAAATAGAGGAAAACAACAGAATGGGAAAGACTAGAGATCTCTTCAAGAAAATTAGAGATACCAAGGGAACATTTCACGCAAAGATGGGCTCAATAAAGGACAGAAAAGGTATGGACCTAACAGAAGCAGAAGATATCAAGAAGAGGTGGCAGGAATACACGGAAGAACTGTACAAAAAAGATCTTCATGTCCCAGATAATCACGATGGTGTGATCACTGACCTAGAGCCAGACATCCTGGAATGTGAAGTCAAGTGGGCCTTAGAAAGCATCACTACGAACAAAGCTAGTGGAGGTGATGGAATTCCAGTTGAGCTATTTCAAATCCTGGAAGATGATGCTGTGAAAGTGCTGCACTCAATATGCCAGCAAATTTGGAAAACTCAGCAGTGGCCACAAGACTGGAAAAGGTCAGTTTTCATTCCTATCCCAAAGAAAGGCAATGCCAAAGAATGCTCAAACTACCACACAATTGCACTCATCTCACACGCTAGTAAAGTAATGCTCAAAATTCTCCAAGCCAGGCTTCAGCAACATGTGAACCATGAACTTCCTGATGTTCAAGCTGGTTTTAGAAAAGGCAGAGGAACCAGAGATCAAATTGCCAACATCTGCTGGATCACAGAAAAAGCAAGAGAGTTCCAGAAAAACATCTCTTTCTGCTTTATTGACTATGCCAACGCCTTTGACTGTGTGGATCACAATAAACCGTGGAAAATTCTGAAAGAGATGGGAACACAGGACCACCTGACCTGCCTCTTGAGAAATCTGTATGCAGGTCAGGAAGCAACAGTTAGAACTGGACATGGAACAACAAACTGGTTCCAAATAGGTAAAGGAGTACGTCAAGGCTGTATATTGTCACCCTGTTTATTTAACTTATATGCAGAGTACAGCATGAGAAACACTGGACTGGAAGAAACACAAGCTGGAATCAAGATTGCCAGGAGAAATATCAATAACCTCAGATATGCAGATGACACTACCCATATGGCAGAATGTGAAGAGGAACTAAAGAGCCTCTTGATGAAAGTGAAAGTGGAGAGTGAAAAAGTTGGCTTAAAGCTCAACATTCAGAAAACGAAGATCGTGGCATCCGGTCCCATGACTTCATGGCAAATAGATGGGGAAACAGTGTCAGACTTTATTTTTGGGGGGTCCAAAATCACTGCAGATGGTGACTGCAGCCATGAAATTAAAAGACGCTTACTCCTTGGAAAGAAAGTTATGACCAACCTAGACAGCATATTCAAAAGCAGAGACATTACTTTGCTGGCTAGTCAAGGCTATGGTTTTTCCTGTGGTCATGTATGGATGTGAGAGTTGGACTGTGAAGAAGGCTGAGCGCCAAAGAATTGATGCTTTTGAACTATGGTGTTGGAGAAGACTCTTGAGAGTCCCTTGGACTGCAAGGAGATCCAACCAGTCCATTCTGAAGGAGATCAGCCCTGGGATTTCTTTGGAAGGAATGATGCTAAAGCTGAAACTCCAGTCCTTTGGCTACCTCATGCGAAGAGTTGACTCATTGGAAAAGACTCTGATGCTAGGAGGGATTGGGAGCAAGAAGAGAAGGGGATTACAGAGGATGAGATGGTTGGATGGAATCATAGACTCAGTGGACATGAGTTTGAGTAAACTCCGGGAGGTGGTGATGGACAGGGAAGCCTGGCTTGCTGCGATTCATGGGGTTGCAAAGAATCGGACATGACTAAGCAACTGAACTGAACTGAATAATGCCTGTATAGTATTGCTGGGCAAACAATAACTTCACAGCTCTTTATGTGTGTGTGCGTGTGTGTGTGTGTATGTGTGTGCGTGTGTGGTGTGCATGCATGCTCAGTTATTCCTACTCTTTGCAACCCTGTGAACTGAAGCACATAAGGTTCCTCTGTTCATGGGATTTTCCAAGAATACAGGAGTGGGTTTCCATTTCCTTCTCCAGGGGATCTTCCCAACCAATCTCCAGGGATTGATCCCAACAGATTGAACACATGTATCCTGATGTTCCTGCATCAGGTAGATTCTTTACTACTTGAGCCACCAGGAAAGCCCCTCTTTATTATTAGTACTGCGAGTTTGTCAGTGACTCAGACGGTAAAGAATCCGCCTGTAATGCAAGAGACCCAGGTTCAATCGCTTGGGGAGGTTGCGGTGGGGGTGTGGGGGGTGATGGTGGGAAGATTCCCTGGAGAAAGGCATGGCAACCCACTCCAGTATTATTGCCTGGAGAATCCCCATGGACAGAAGAGTCTGGTGGGCTGTAGTCCATAGCATCTCAATACTTGGACACAACTGAGCAACTTTCATTTTCACTTTCACTTTATTTATGTATTCTTCTGTTAATGAAGGTTAGATTCAATGAACTTTGCTGCCATAAATATTTTTATACATTTTTTTCTGGTACATTTGTGCAAAAGCCTTTCTAAAGCATATTCCTACAACAGAATGTGGAATTATAACGTGGTAAGAAGGGCTTCCCTGGTGGCTCAGCTTGTAAAGAATCTTCCTGCAATGCGGGAGACCTGGGTTTGATCCCTCAGTTGGGAAGATCCCCTAAAGAAGGGAACAGCTACCCACTCCAGTATTCTGGCCTGGAGAATTCCATGCACTCTATAGTCCACGGGGTCACAAAGAGTCAGACACGACTGAACGACTTACACTAAGAAGTTCCATTTTAGTAGGTAAAGCTAAATTGTTTTCCAAAGTGATCATATCACTTTCTGGGGCCAACAGTAAAGGATGAAATTCTTGTTGTCCCATATCTTTGTCAATACTTAATAAATTCCATTCCATTTGTTTTGCCAGTCTTGTGGATCTGAAATTGTATCTTGCAATTTTTATTTGCATTTACTTGATTACAAACAAGGTTGAGCAGCCTTTCTATATTTATAGGTTATTTGTGTTCCATCTTCGGAGAAATTCCTGTTTGTGTCTTTTGCTCATTTTTTTTTAAATTAGGGTTTTCATGTTTTAGGTGTTTGGTATACGTTCTGAATACTATTCTGTCAGTATATTGTTGCAAATATTTTCATCAGGTTTAACTGAGATTATACATGTGGATAGCAGTAAGTAAAGAGCAATTAGCAAAGTTTTTTTTTTTTTTCCCCTCTGGCAATGAAACCTTTAAAGGTCATTCATTTCTGGGTTAAGTGCCTCCACCAAAAACACCGGGGTGATATACAGTCAGATTCTTCAGTTTCTACTTTAGTTCTCTCTCCAGCTCTTATATATGTCATGTAAGATAGATAGATGATAGGTAGATAGACAGATTGATTGATTGATTTTGGATAGACAGGTATACAGATAAATACATATATATATGTATCTTCCACTTGCATATTGCCACCAATCAGCTGGATCTCCATTTTATATTACAATGAAAATGGCCTAAACAAAGTGCCTTGTATTCACAAGAAGGTAGTGGGGGAGTATTTTAGCGTACTTCCAGCAGTTTCCAAATCTCACTGTACTTTTGAATCACCTGGGGTCCCTAAAAAATACTTATCCCTAGTTCTCACTCCTCTATACTCTGATTTAAATGGTAAGGCTGCAAACCATACAGTGGGAATGTAAAAAGCTCCCTAGGTGATTTTAATATGCCCTGAATTAGTCCTTGAAACTCAAAGTATTATACATGGACCATTAGCATTGTTATTACCCAGGAACTTATTAGAAAGCAAATTCTTAAAATTCAAACTATGTGATAAGACCTGAGATTTTTGAATATATAGTAAAGTTAGAAAACATACTGGCTTGTCCACAGTCACCTTGTGCCCCTACTGTGTCCTTCATTTCAGCTTAAAGAACTTTCAGCTATGTCTCCTTAATTTCAAAGGACAACTTTGACAAGTAGAGTATTTTGGGTGGCAGTTTTTACCTTTCAGCAGTTTGAACATATAATGGCACTCTCTTCTGGCCTGCAAAGTTTCCGCTATGAAATCCACTGATAGTCCTGTGGGGATTCCCTTGTATGTGAGGAATATCTTTTCTCTTGATGCTTTTAAAATTCTCTCTGATTTTAGACAGTTTTATTATACTGTGTTTTGGAGAAAATTATTTTGGGTTGAAATTTTGGTGGAATCTGTGAACTTCATGAATTTGGATATCCAAATCTCTCCCCAGATTTTTGATGTTCTGATCCATTATTCCTTTAAATAAGCTCTCTACCCCCACTTTCTCTCTTCTCTTCTTCTGGGACTCCAATAATGTATAATGCATTCAATTCAGTTCAGTTGCTCAGTCGTGTCCGACTCTTTGCGACCCCATGGACTGCAGCAAGCCAGGCTTCCCTGTCCATCACCATCTTGCAGAGTTTACCCAAATTCATGTCCATTGAGTTGGTGATGCCATCCAACCATCTCATCCTCTGTGATCCCCTTCTCCTCCTGCCCTCAATCTTTCCCAGCATCAGGGTCTTTTCAAATGAGTCAGCTCTTCACATCAGGTGGCCAAAATATTGGAATTTCAGCTTCAATATCAGTCCTTCCAATGAACACTCAGGACTGATCTCCTTTAGGATGGACTGGTTGGATCTCCTTGCAGTCCAAGGGACTCTCAAGAGTCTTCTCCAACACCACAGTTCAAAAGCATCAATTCTTCGGTGCTCAGCTTTCTTTATAGTCCAAACCTGACGTCCATACATGACTACTGGAAAAACCATAGCCTTGACTAGACGGACCTTTGTTGGCAAAGTAACGTCTCTGCTTTTGAATATGCTATCTAGGTTGGTCATAACTTTCCTTCCAAGGAGTAGGCGTCTTTTAATTTCATGGCTGCAGTCACCATCTGCAGTGATTTTGGAGCCCCCCAAAAATAAAGTCAGCCACTGTTTCCACTGTTTCCCCATCTATTTGCCATGAAGTGATGGGAACAGATGCCATGATCTTAGTTTACTGAATGTTGAGCCTGTATAATGCATAGACTATTTCTTTTAATGAATTCCATAATTCATGTAGGTTTTATTTACACTTTTTCATTCTTTTTCCTTTGTTCTCCTCTGACTGGATAATTTCAAATGACCTATCTTCTATTTAAAAATGTTTTTCTTCTGCTTGATCCAGCCTATTGTTGCTCATTCTTGATTTTTCATTTCACTTACTGTCTTTTTGAGCTCCAAAATTCCTGTTCAATCCTTTTTATGATCTCTGTATCTATGTTAAACTTCTTGTTATTATGTATTATTTTCCTGATTTTATTAAATTGTCTTTCTGCATTGTCTTACTAGACACTGAGCTTCCTTAAAACATCTATTTTAAATTCTGTATTAGGAAAATCACAGATCTCTATATCTTTGGGGTCAGTTTCCTTGATTTTTGATGTTCCTCAAAGTCTTTCATTGCTGTTTTCACATATGAAGAAGCAATCAATTCCTTCACTCTTTACTGGCTGGTTTCAGAAGAGAAATACCTTCTGTCCACTCTGTTAGGGATTCTCAGGCTTTCTTAAACTTTTGCTATGGATATACCTGCTCTATACCTTTTGTTCCCTCTTAAGATTGTATGCCACCTCTCAATAATGCAAAGCCAGGCCAGGTGCTAACAGCCTCTCTTTTGCTTTTCCTAGGACAGTGCTGGATGCTCAGTTAGTGTGATTTTTCCCAGTCCTGTAGAGTCAGTCTGACTTTCTGCTCATGGTCACTAGCCATCTATAAAGGCTCACTTTCTTGTAGCCAGCCATGGTTGAGGAGGGAGTGTGTGGATGAGGTGGGCCTGTGGGCAAGTGGGGAGGAAGCAGGAGTCACCAGTTTCTCATGGATGGGCTTCCTGATGGAGTCCATGACACAGTAGGATCAGCAAGCCCTTGATGCCCTTCAAGAGCACTGCCTGCTGTTCTCCTATTTAGGGCACACTACAGACTATTTTATACAGAGTGAGAAAGAAGTCAGTCTCTTTGGCAGCATCCTGAACAGCTGAGAAAACAAGCACTCACTCATATTTCTCACTTTCCCCCACGGGAGAAGTCATGTACTCAGAGATCTCTTTCAACATGGAGCTATGCCACCTTAGGGGAGAAGTAACATGGGTCAATTGAAATGGTTCTTCTTACCCTCTACAGTTCAGTTCAGTTCAGTAACTCAGTCGTGTCCAACTCTTTGCGACCCCATGGACTGCAGCATGCCAGGCTTCCCTGTCCATCACCACCTCCCGGAGTTTACTCAAACTCATGTCCACTGAGTCTATGATTCCATCCAACCATCTCATCTTCATTGTCCCCTTCTCCTCCTGCCTTCAATCTTTTCCAAAATCAGGATCTTTTCAAATGAGTCAGCTCTTTGCATCAGGTGGCCAAAGTATTGGAGTTTCAGCTTCAGCATCAGTCCTTCCAATGAATATTCAGGACTAATTTCCTTTACAGTTGACTGGTTTGTTCTCCTTGCAGTCCAAGGGACTCTCAAGAGTCTTCTCCAACACCACAGTTCAAAAGCATCAATTCTTCTGTGCTCAGCTTTCTTTATAGTTCAACTTTCACATCCATACAAGACTACTGGAAAAACCATAGCTTTGACTAGATGGACCTTTGTTGGCAAAGTAATGTCTCTGCTTTTTAATATGCTGTCTAGGTTGGTCATAACTTTCCTTCCAAGGAGTAAGCATCTTTTAATTTCATAGCTGCACCTGCAGTGATTTTGGAGCCCAAAAAAATAAAGTCAGCCACTGTTTCCACTGTTTCCCCATCTATTTCTCATGAAGTGATGGGAACAGATGCCATGATCTTCGTTTTCTGAATGTTGAGCTTTAAGCCAACTTTTCACTCTCCTCTTTCACTTTCATCAAGAGGCTTTTTAGTTCCTCTTCACTTTCTGCCATAAGGGTGGTGTCATCGGCATATCTGAGGTTATTGATATTTCTCCCAGCAATCTTGATTCATCAGTGCCATCTTTTTACATTCCATATATATGTGTCAGTATATGATATTTATATTTCTCTTTCTGACTTACTTCAGGCTGTATAATAGGCTCTAGGTTCGTCCACCTCATTAGAATGGATTCAAATGCGTTCATTTTTATGGCTGAGTAGTATTTTACTATATACATGTACCACAGTTTCTTTATCCTTTCATCTGTCAATGGACATCTAGGTTACTTCCATGTTCTAGCTATTGTAAATAGTGTTACAATGAACATCGGGGTACGTGTATCTTTTTCAATTTTGGTTTCCTCAGGGTATATGCATAGGAGTGGGATTGCTAGGTCATATGGTGGTTTTACTCCTAGCTTTTTAAGGAATCTCCATACCATCTTCCATAATGGTTGTATCAGTTTACATTCCCACTAGGAATGCAAGAGTGTTTCCTTTTCTCCACACCCTCTCCAGCATGTATTGTTTGTAGACCTTGATGATGGCCATTCTGATTGGTGTGAGGTGGTATCTCATTGTAGTTTTGCATTTCTCTAATAATGAGTGATATTGAGCATCTTTTCATGTACTTGTTAGTCATCTCTATGTCTTCATTGGAGAAATGTCTCTTCAGGTTCCTTTCCCACTTTTTGACTGGGTTGTTTGCTTTTCTGGTATGAGTTGTATGAGCTGCTTGTATATTTTAGAAATCAATTCTTTGCCAGTTGTTTCCTTAGCTCTTATTTTCTCCCATTTTCAGGGTCGTCTTTTCACCTTGTTTACAGTTCCCTTTGCTGTGCAAAAGCTTTTAAGTTTAATTAGGTTCCACTTGCTTGTTTTTATTTCTATTACTCTAGGAGGTAGGGCAAAGAAGATCTTGCTTTGATTTATGTCATAGGGTGTTCTGCCTAAGTTTTCCTCTAAGAGTTTAATAGTTTCTGACCTTACATTTAGGTCTTTAATCCATTTTGAGTTTATCTTTGTGTATGGTGATAGGCAGTGTTCTAAATTCATTCTTTTGCACATAGCTGTCCAGTTTTCCCAGCGCCACTTATTGAAGAGGCTATCTTTTCGTTACTGTATATTCTTGCTTCCTTTGTCAAAAATAAGGTACCCACAGGTGTGTGGGTTTATCTCTGGGTTCTCTATCTTGTTCCATTGGTCTATATTTCTGTTTTTGTGCTAGTACCATACTGTCTTGATGACTGTAGCTTTGTAGCATAGCCTGAAGTCAAGAAGGTTGACTCCTCCAGCTTCATTCTTTTTTCTCAAGACTGCTTTGGCTATTTGTGGTTTTTTGTGTTTCCATATAAATTGTGAAAGTTTTCATTCTAGTTCTGTGGAAAATGCCATTGGTAATTTGATAGGGATCACATTGAATCTGCAGATTGCATTTGGTAGTATAATCATTTTCACAATATTTATTCTTCCTACCCAGGAACATGGAATATCTCTCCATCTGTATATGTCATCTTTGATTTCTTTCATCAGTGTCTTATAGTTTTTCATATACAGGTCTTTTGTCTCCTTGGGTAGGTTTATTCCTAGATATTTTACTATTTTTGTTGCAATGGTGAATGGTACTGATTCCTTAATTTCTTTTTCTGATTTTTCATTGTTAGTATATAGGAATGCAAGTGATTTCTGTGTATTGACCTTGTATCTCACAACTTTGCCAAATTCACTGATTAGTTCTAGTAATTTTCTGATAGTTTCTTTTGGTTTTTCTATGTACAGTATCATGTCATCTGCAAACAGTGAGAGTTTTACTTCTTCTTTTCCAATCTGGATTCCTTTTATTTACTTTTTTCCCTCTACTTGATGTAGCTAGGACTTCCAAAACGATGCTGAATAACAGTGGTGAGAGTGGACACCCTTGTCTTGCTCCTGATCGTAGAAGAAATGCTTTCAGTTTTTCACCATTGAGAATAATGTTTGCTGTAGGCTTGAAAATACTTTTAAAACCAGAGAATCCTTCCTTTCATTTATAGCCTCCAGCTTGAACCTATGGACTTAATACTTGTAATCAGCTAGAATTTACCATTACTCTGAGTCATTCTAGATGTTTTCTCCACAACCCTCCATAGACACTTACCATTCCAAAAGTTTTCCCACACTTACCCCAAAAGGTATCTCATTCTTTTATTTGTAATTCAGATGTCCCTAAATGCTCCAACTTCCTGCATCCTTTCCGTTAATATCCAAATAAAATGACTCACCCCTGCCCCAGTACACTCAAAAGTTTCTCATGGGGACTAAGAAAGGTACCTCTACTTTTAATTACATTTTACTCTGGATTACACCTTCTTCTATAATTAAATGTAAATGAATTAAATACCCTAATTAAAAGACAGAGACTGGAAAAATGGATAAAAACATATGATTCAACTATACGCTTTCTACAAGAGACTCATATAAGATCCAAAGACACAAACAGGTTGAAAGTGAAAGAATGAAAAAAGATATTCCATGCAAATAGCAAACAAAAGAGAACAGGAATGGCTATAGTAATGTTAGACCAAAAAAAAAAATCCGAACAACCCAATCATGGTTAAGATTCTGTGCTCCCAATGCAGGGGACCTGAATGCAATCCTTGTCAGGGAACTAAATCTCATATGCCACAACCAAAAGATCCCACATGCCACAGCTGAGACCTGGCACAGTCAAATAAATAAGTAAATAAATGTTTTTAAAGTGGGCAGAGGACCTAAATATACATTTCTCCAAAGAAGACATATAGATGGCTGACAGGCACATGAAAAGGTGCTCAACATTGATACTTATTAGAGAAACGCAAATCAAAACTACAATGAAATATCACCCATACCAGTCAGAATGGCCATCATCAAAACTTTACAAATAATAAACGTTGGAGAGAGTGTAGAGAAAAGGAAACCCTCTTACATGGTTGTTGTTGTTGTTGTTCAGTCACTCAGTTGTGTCCAACTCTTTGCAACCCCATGGACTCTGCAGCATGCCAGGTTTTCCTGTCCTTCACCATTTCCTGGAGCTTACTCAAACTCATGTCCATTGAACTGATGATGCCCTCCAACCATCTCATCTTCTGTCGTCCCCTTCTTCTCCTGCCTTCAATCTTTCCCAAAATCAGGGTCTTTTTCTAATGAGTCGGCTCTTGGCATCAGGGGGCCAAAGTATCGTAGCTTACACTGTTAGTGGGGATGTAAATTGGTGCAGCCATTATGGAAAACGGTATGAACATTTCTCAAAAAACTAAAAATAGAGCTATCTTTTGGTGCAGTAATACTACTCCTGAGTCTATATCTGGAAAAGATGAAAACTCTAATTTGAAAAGATATGTGCACCCCAACGTTCATAAAAGCACAATTTACAATAGCCCAGACATGAAAGCAACCTAAATGCTCATCAACAGATGGACGGATAAAGAAGGTGTGGTATATATATATAATAGGATACTGCTGCTGCTGCTGCTGCTGCTAAGTCGCTTCAGTCGTGTCCACCTCTGTGCGACCCCATAGATGGCAGCCCACCAGGCTCCCCCGTCCCTAGGATTCTCCAGGCAAGACTACTGGAGTGGGTTGCCATTTCCTTCTCCAATGCATCAAAGAGAAAAGTGAAAGTCAAGTCGCTCAGTCGTGTCCGACTCTTAGCATCCCCATGGACTGCAGCCTACCAGGCTCCTCTGTCCACGGGATCTTCCAGGCAAGAGTACTGGAGTGGGGTGCCATTGCCTTCTCCGAATAGGATACTACTCAGTCATAAAAAAGAACAAAATAATGCTATTTGCAGCAACATGGATAGACCTAGATACTATCATACTAAGTCAAACAATTACCATGATATCACTTTTATGTGAAATCTTAAAAATTTTACAAAATTTTACAAATCTTAAAAATTTTACAAAACAGAAACAGACTCACAGACATAGAAAACAAATTTATGGTTATCAAAGGGGAAAGGTAGTAAGATATAAATAAGGAACGTGGGATTAACAGATACTACTGTATATAAAATAGATAAACCATAAAGACCAATTGAACAGCACAGAGAATTATATTCAATACTTTGTAATAACTTAAAATGGAAAAGAATCTGAAAAAATAATATATACAGCTGAATCACTTTGCTGTACACCTAAAATGAACATGACACTGTCAATGAAATACACTGCAATTTCTTTTTAAATCCCAATGTTTTTGCAGAAATAGCAATGGCAACCCACTCTAGTATTCTTGCCTGGAAAAATCCCATGGACAGAGGAGCCTGGTAGGCTATAGTCCATGAGGTCACAAAGAGTCGAACACGACTGAGTGACTTCACTCACATAGAGTAAAAAGGCAACCTATAGAATAGTAGGAGATATTTGCAAATCATGTATCCGATAAGGGATCAATATTCAGAATACATACAGAATTCCTAAAATTTAACAAGTAAATAAATTTATTTATTACCATTGAAGTGTACACTTAAAAATAGTTAAGATGGTAATTGTTATGTTATGTATATTTTAACACCACTTAAAAATAAAATAAAATAGCTGAAAAAACTAATCAATATTATATGAAAATATAAAAATGGATGTTACCCTTGTAATTAGAGTTTAATATACATTAACATTTTTATATCCTCTTCTTTACCAAGATACTGTTTGCTACAATACAAGTACTAGAACTAGAAACTAGAAGACAATAAACACAATTAAATTATATATAAGGGAATTTCACTAGTTTTTTTTAATTCAAAATATTTATTATGCTAAATACCATATATGTTAAATCTGTGAATCAGTTCCTGGTTAACGTAGTGCAAAATCCTGCTGGGCAGAAAGACATATATGATTAACTAACTATGAATGTTACAATAAACAAATAATAATTGAAGCTCAGATGAGGGAACATTACCTCTAATATAAAATAAATAATATGTGAGCTGGTCCTTAAAGAGATATGTGGTAAAATATCAAAAAGACTAAAAGGTTAAAATAGAATCCAAGACCCAGATACAAAAAAGAAAAATAAAATTGGTGCTGCTGCTGCTGCTGCTAAGTCGATTCAGTCCTGTCCGACTCTGTGCGACCCCATAGACAGCCTCCTACCAGGCTCCTCTGTCCCTGGGATTCTCCAGGCAAGAACACTGGAGTGGGTTGCCATTTCCTTCTCCTATGTAGGAAAGTGAAAAGTGAAAGGGAAGTCGCTCAGCCATGTCCGACTCTTCTCGACCCCATGGACTGCAGCCCACCAGGCTTCTCCGTCCATGGGATTTTCCAGGCAAGAGTGCTGGAGTGGGGTGCCATTGCCTTCTCCAAAAATTGGTGCACCCCCTTTCAAAAAAAATGGAAGAAATAATGGCCCCAAATCTCTCATCTATGGTGAAAGATATGAATATACAGTTTCAGTAACTTAGCAATAAAACTCTAAGCACAGTATGATCAAAAACATGAAAACCAAATATAAAGAGAAGAGTATTAAAGGTAGTCAGGAAAAAAATGACAAAGTACTTACAGAGGAACAAGGACTCACATGGACACGGGCTTCTCATCAGAGATTATGGTCATCAGAAGACAGTAGAACAACATAGGAAAATTCTAAAAGGAAAAAATGCCAACCCAAAATTGTATACCCAGTGAAAATATTCTTTAAGAATAAAGGCAAAATGAAGACATCTTCAGACAAAAGAAAAACAAGAAATTTTATTGTCAAGATGCCTGAACAACAAGCAATGATAGAGGAAGTTCTTCAGTCTGAAGAGAAAGGATACCAGAGAAGAAATCAGATATTTGTAAAAGCATTAAGAATATTAGAAATAGAAAATATCAGACTAAATATAAAGATTGCTCTTTCCTCTTAATTTCTATAAAAGATAAGTAACAATTATAATAATAATGATAAAAGGTAGGTAAATGGATTATGATGCAAAATTCTTATCATTCAGATGAATTAGTAAAATATTAACCCTAAAGAGACTGTAAAGTATATGTGTTGCAACTTTAGAGAAAATAATTTTTAAAAAATAATTTTAAAATAATAAAAAGAGATACTGCCAGAAGTCCAATACATGCTAGAAAAAAATTTAAGAGATAAGAATATGCCATTCTTCTGGGGAGAGTATTTAAACCAATGGAATGTTAGTAGAAAAAAAATTAAGAATTTAATGCTTAGAGAAGTAACAAAACAAGTATAATTTTCTTCTCCTCCAAAATAAATTCTAATTTTTTGTTACTGGAATGACACTGATATATCCCAGATTCAATCAAATGTATGAACATACATTTATTGGTATAATTAACAGTCTCTAAAGATGCTTGAGCTCAGAAGTAGTGTTTACTGTCAGTATTGCCACCTGTGGATGAATAGGAGATTAACAACATACATAAGGGAGCACTCTGTCTGCAAGTATAGACTCACTTCCCTTCTGTAAAGAAAAAGGGAAAATAATCAAGAATAGGTTGCAGGGAGGTAAATCATCTTTGGTCACTTTAACAAGTTTACTTTCTGCTTTCAGATATATTCAAACCACAATAGAGTTAGTAAACTTCTAGTTCCCAAAAATTAACTTGATTATCTAACTAATTTTTTATCTTTTTTTGAGCTCAAAGTACCTTTCACTGATCCTTTTTGCATTTTCATAAAGCCATACCCATCAAGAGACCCCTGAATCTTATAATTTAAATAGACAATATTTTATCTGTGACCTAGGCTTTAGTGCCACTTAGTGTTCAAATTATAGAATTGCAGCAAATCAAAGCCACCCGACTTGTCACAGCAGCCTCAAAATAATTCCTTTCAATATAAAGGTCTTTAATCCCTGCCCACTTTACTCTGCCTGACACATATAAGCAAAATGCAAAACAGCATATATTAGATACCTTTAGGACTTTTATCAGAGGAAAGTGGAAAATAAAGTGCCACAGATCTTTTTTCTTCCTCTGCTTGAATCATCTAGTACTGTGCCATGACTCCAAATATAAATCAGAACTGACTTACTAAAAGTAGAGGGAAGACAGGTCACTTTCTCAGGGAAGGAAAAAACACAGCTATTCAGGAACAAGACCTAACAAATAAATCACACATTAACAGAAAACACTGATGCAATTTT
Organism: Bos indicus x Bos taurus; assembly: GCF_003369695.1. Lineage (NCBI taxonomy): Eukaryota > Metazoa > Chordata > Mammalia > Artiodactyla > Bovidae > Bos > Bos indicus x Bos taurus. The sequence continues at coordinate 34,731,112 of NC_040077.1, forward strand.
ATAAACAAATGCTGAAATTAAAACATCAATTATTGAGAATTAGGTTCTATAATCTTAATTATATTTAATAATTAATGATAAAATAACCAAGTAGGCATTTACTATTCAACAAATTTCAAACCAAATTTGCAAACTTTTCACTGCATGAGGAAAAGGAATATTGGAAAAATGAACAATAGAATAGTGTGTTACAAAAGAATAAATATTAAAAACGAGAGGTATTTTTAAAAAGTAGAATATACACTGGAAAAAATAGCTAATAGAAAGGCAAATATTAATGTAGAGATATTAAAGAAAAGAAAAAATAAAAATTTGGCCAACAAATGAGATAAAGAAAAATTCACATTGAAATTATGAATAAAATGACATCATTCAAGTTTACTTGAGAATAACATTACTGATAACTATCAATTTTAAGACCAAAATAATGATCCAGATGTACTGTTAATCAGAACTTAAAAAATAGAGAGACCAAAATTTCCATTTTGCAAATTTGTGGCTATGCTTTTTAAAATCTTAAAAATGGGTAATTTAAAGGACATTTCATAGTAGCTCTTTTATTTTTTTTATTGAAGGATAATTGTTTTATAGAATTTTGTTGTTTTCTGTCAAACCTCAACATAAATCAAAAAATTTAAATTATGGAAATTTTAGAAAATTTTAAAACACCGACTTGTAGTCCCACTAATTGGAGATAATCACTACCAATATTTTGTTCTAAATTTTCCAGCCTTTTATTAGTGTAAAATTTACATGTTCTAAATGGAATCCTCATGATTTAATGACCTGGTTTTCCTCTTAAAACTATATATATATATAATTTTTTATCATTTTAAACAACTACTAGTATTCCATTTTATAAATGCACACTAATTTTTTTAACCACTGTATTGTTGGGCATTTTGGCTGACTCTAGTGTGTAGCTATCATAAACAAATATTGGGTTCACGTCCTTGAAACCAGACCTCATACATACAGTTATTTTCTCAGACAAAGAACTAAAAATTGAATTGTAATGTTAAAACTTCATAGAATTTTAAAGAATTTTTAAGGTAATTTTCCCAATGAAAGGATTTATCAATTGTGTGGTTTTTCTATATCTTGCCAATAATGAGCATAATCATTTTTTTCATCTCTGTTACAGTTTCATATACAAAAGTAACCTTCTTATTTTCATTTGCACTTACTTGACTTCTTTAAAAAGTAAATATGTTTTACATGTTTACTGGCTACTGGATGTCTTTCTTTGTGAATTGCCTGTTCATGTCTCTGGATATCTATAGGAATGGACGGCAGGTAATATAATGGTTAACAGCATAGGCTCGGGCTACGACTGCCTGAGTTTTGAAACGTTAATCTATCACTAAAAGTAAGACGTCTCCAAATTTCAATTTCCTTATCTATAACATAAAGATGGGAGAAGGCAATGGCACCCCACTCCAGTACTGTTGCCTGGAAAATCCCATGGACAGAGGAGCCTGGTGGGCTGCAGTCCATGGGGTCGCTAAGAGTCAGACACAACTGAGGGACTTCACTTTCATTTTCACTTTCATGCATTGGAGAAGGAAATGGCAACCCACTCCAGTGTTCTTGCCTGGAGAATCCCAGGGACGGAGAAGCCTGGTAGGCTGGAGTCCATGGGGTCGTACAGAGTCGGACACGACTGAAGCGACTTAGCAGCAACATAAAGATAACAACAGTACCTAGCTCTCCAGATGAAATGATAACCTAACACATCCTACATGCTTTTTTATTTTAACTCTTTGTTCATCATATGCATTGCACTCATTGTCCCCAGTTGTCAGTTGCCTTTTGATCTCGTTTATAATGGATTTTGGCAGACAGAAACTTTAAAATTTTGTAGTAAAAGCTATCACTTTTTCTCAGGATATTTGCCTTTGGTATCATGCTTAGAAAGGCAACAGATAGAGAAGGAGTAAAGATAGTACAACTTTTTCAGGAAAGCAAAATATATCTGGCATGTATATAGTGAATTAGATCAAATTCCAGCATTCTTCTCATGCACCTCTACCAAGCATGCACAATTTTTAAGTAACTTCAGTCTTAAAAAGAAATGCACAAAAATCACAAGGCCACTCACCATACAAAAACTGCCAGTGGTCATGATTTGATGAGTTCCCTGGTTTGACTGAATCTTGACCTTTGGCTTCAATAAAAGATACATAAATATATGTAAATTATAGACATACCATAGTAACTAAAGTTCCTCTTCTTAACCAGTTTCCAAGATAACTATAAAAATTTTATAGCAAAATTAATTATTCCACAATCAAAAAACTTCCCAGAATCACTTATATGTGAGGGAATCTGGCTTGTGAGTGAAACTTTCTTCACTCCATCCTTAGCAAATATAACACAAAGACTTTCAAAGTTTAAGCAAAATAAATCACCAGTAAGGCAGCAAGGTGCTGACTCATTTGAACTGGAAGAACATTTTCCATCCAGCAGAGGACAGTACACACAAGCTGAAATATCACAAACTATGAGCTGGTTCTTACACATATCTAATAAATAGCATTATCTGTCACGGTCTCATTACAGAGATAGGATTCAGTCAATTAATATTTCTGAATTAAAACTGTAAGCAGCAAAACATAATTGAAATTTATAGCAATGTCTCAAATTTAGTTTAATACTAATTCAGTTTTAATATCTAAAGAATTTATCTAACAAGTAAAAGTACAGGTGAGTATTATATTTTCATTTATAATTAATTCAGAAATTCAAGCCAAAAAGTTTTCACTGGCTATATCAAGAGGATGTTTTTAATCATTACAAGAAACTGAATTCAAGTGAGCCACTTCAGGAACATTAACAGCAGCAATATAATATGCTAAATTTAAAAAATAAGAGCTATGCTTAAAATCTCAGTATTATTCTTACACAGATATTTCAAGCAATTTTTGCTTCTTTCACAATTATAAAATTGTGGTTAAAATTAGAATCATTCAATCAGAAAAGGCTACTGATCTTTCCAAGGTCACAAACAAGTAGGCAATTGTATATCAGTGATAATTTTTTCTTAGTCTGCTACTCTATCCACTACAGTATGTAATTTCTGCCATAAACATCTTAAAATATGTAAGAAGTCATAAGAATTGCTAATACTACTTTTCAGCACTGTCATATTTTGTCCGCTGAGCCAAGCATACCAGATGTCTTTAAATAAAAGATTTAGACAGCATAAAAATAAAGTGTTATTGTATACGGAATTTTTTTAAATACACCAATACATTAGGGATACCATAAGGTTTGAATATATGCTATTACAGAAGAGGGGAAACATTTATAGATACTAATAGTATATACCTAAAGACAAGAAGAAATAGTGATCATAAATGTGAACGATTAAGAAGAAAACAGTGAAAAATTAATGTAACACTCTGCCTGATAAAGAATATCTTAACTATTTTAACAAAATGAGCTAAATCATACATTCCCATTCTTGGAGAAGATATGGATTTTTCATTTCCTAAAATTAATATGCCCCATCAGTGTACAGTTCTACTAGAATCTATGAAAGACCACTGTTTATAAGTAAACTGAAATGACTGAGGGGATAAACAAATTGTGAGGTGATTATTAGGATTAATACTGGGTGTTATTGTATTTAAACACATAGTCACACACCCAGCCAGTAAAACTGAAACTGCCTGTGAGAACAGGTTTGAAACAATAGCTTCATCCTGAGCTGCACTTGTGCATCTGTTACATTTACACAAATCACTCTAGATGTTTCAGTGAACATTTCTCTCCCCCATTTCTAGCCACAGATGATCGTACAGGGGAAAGTAGAAAGAAAAAGAGAGAAGTCAGACTGTCAAGTCTTACATCCACATATGTAAAAGGATATTAAAGGATACATTTGAATATATATAAATATAAAAAAATCATTATTTTAAAATGCTCAGTCAAATAGCTTAAAGTATACTCTCCATTGCCTGTAGACAGTGTAAAACTTCCTTAGTATGACATATCATATTAAAATCCTCAAACCTGTATTTTTAGCCTAATATTGCACCACTCACATATATGACCCCCTTATTCTTTCCACATTGATGCTTGCTGTTTTCCTAAATCCACAGAATGTTATGCTTTTGTGCTCTTAAGCAAGCCATTTCTTTTGCCTTCATTATCTTTTTCCAGCTCATCTGCAGAACTTCAACTTATCCTTCAATACTCAGTTTACTTACCAGAAGATGTTATCATTATTTGCTTATTTGGATGTCAGGCTTCGACAGACTAGTTTTTGAGCTCCTAATAGGCAAAAAGAAACTTACCTGTCTTTATATTCCTAGCATCAATCACACTGCCAGGCGTACAGTTGATTTCTAAATGTGTGCTGAATGGTGAACGAATGAATACACCAATATTCAATTGGTACTCACACTTTTTTTAGGAGTGGCAGAATCTGTTTCCCTCTACTCTTCTCAAACATTCAAAAACACTATAAATAAACCACAGTGAAACTCTCTTCTTTTCCTCATAACTATTCTACTCTTGTTCACACAGCTCCTAACTTCCTAATAAAATATCTCTATTTTGAGGAATTAAAAGACACATTATTCCAGGAAAATGGAGTAAAGGTACTCTTCCATATTCCTACCACTGGGTACAACTAGAAATCCTGGATATGAAAATATATAAACAGTTCATACTATCCAACATAAAAAAAAAAAAAAACTGATTAAAAAAATGGGCAGAAGACCTAAAGAGACATTTCTCCAAAGAGAACATGCAGCCGGCCAACTGGCACATGAAAAGACACTCAACATTGCTAATCATCAGAGAAATGCAAATCAAAACCACAATGAGATACCACCTCACACCTGTCAGAATGACTATCATCAAAAAGTCTACAAAGAACAAATGTTAACAAGGATGTGGAGGAAAAGGAAACCCTGTACACTGTTAGTAGGAATGTAAATTGGTGCAGCCACTGTGGAAAACAGTATGGAGGTTTCTCAAAAAACTAAAAATAGAATCACCCTAGGACTCAGCAATTCTACTCCTGGGTATATATACAAAAAAAAAAAAAAACACTAATTCAAGAATGTACATACACCCCAATGTTCATAGGAGCCTTATTTACAATAGCTAAGGTATGGAAGCAACCTAAGTGTTCATCAACAGATTAATGGATAAAGAAAATGTGGTGTATATATATATAGAGAGAGAGAGAGCGCGAGATGTACACACACACAATGGAATGCTACTCAGCCATAAAAAAGGATGAAATTTTGCCATTTGTAGCAATGTGGATGAACTTGGAGGGCATTACACTAGCCAGACAGATAAAAACAAACACTACATGATATAACTTACATGTGGAATATAAAAAATACACAAACCAGTGAATATAACAAAAAAGAAACAGACTCACAGATACAGAAAACAAATTAGTGGTTACCAGTGGGGAGAGGGGAGAGGCAACATAGGGGTAGGAAATTAAGAGGTACAAACTATTATGCATAAAGTAAGTTACAAGGCTATATTATAGAAGTGACAGAGTATATTATACAATATATATTATATATATCCACAAAGATATATTATACAATATAGGGAATACAGCTAATATTTTATATGTGGACTATAACCTTTAAAAATTGTGAACCACTATATTGTACAATTATATAACCTTGTACATCAACTACACTACAAATTTAAAAATTACCCCCAAAATCCTGGCTATGTATAAAATAAACAGAAGATTCTGAAAAGCAGAGAGAAGAAAGCAGATTGGCTAAGTACATCAAAACTCAACGAACAACATGATGGTGAGTTCCTTGGGTTTTACTTTTGCCTCCTATATCCCAGACTTGCAGCTGAAGAACCCAAGAACCTTGACGACATCCGCAGGTACCGACAAAATGCTCAGACACTCAGTCATGTTTAAGTCTTTGTGACCCTTTGGACTGTAGCCCCCCAGGTTCATCTGTCCATGGGATTTTTCAGGCAAGAATACTAGAGTGGGTTGCCATTTCCTCCTCCGGGGATCTCCCCAACCCAGGATCAAACCCGCATCTCCTGCATTGCTGGCAGATTATTCACTGCTGAGCCATCACGGAAGCCCACAGACAAAACAGTCCCAACGAAATCTTGTTTTCACCAAAGGGTGAGCAAAAGGTCAGCCTAGTAAAATGGAAAAATTTATACAATAACTTATCTACTCCAGCCAAATACCACAACAAAAACTGTGACTTCGGATTTCCCTGGTGGTCCGTGGCTAAGACTCTGTGCTCCGAATACAGGAAGCCCGGTTTCAACCTCTGGTCAGGGAACTAGATCTCACATGCTACCACTAAGAGTTGTTTATAGGGCATAACTAAGAGTTCACACACTACAGCTACAGATCCTGCATGTCGCAAGGAAGATCAAAAATCCCACATGGCACAACTAAGAACTGGTGCAGTCAAACTAATTAATTACTTTTAAGAAAACTGTGACTCTACTCCAAGCCATACTTTAAAAGGCTGACAGGAAAGCTTAGAGTTCAACTCTCGTAAGAGCTGCTCCAACACCTTCACCAGAGTGCTGTCAAAGAAAGCCAAGTAGAAAGCTGAGACTTTCACCTCTGCTGGCCAGTAATATAATCTCCTCCTCCCTATGGTATCAGTAGAAACCACATGAAGGATGGGAACTTTCTCCCCAACCCAGCAGTAATGAGCACCCTCCCTAGCACACTGGGAGAGTGTCAGAGGGGCTCTAGCACAGAGCAAGACTTTTGCCATCAACCAGGTTGCAAAGAGTCGGACACGACTGAGCAACTGAACTGAACTGAACTGAAAGGTAATTAGATCACTCCTACCACAGTGTCAGTGGAGACCATGTGGGGAACCAGAATCCCCACCCCCACCCAGCAGTATGAGGAGCCATTCCCACTCAAGTGTCAACATTGACTCCACCTCATATTAACAAGGTAGACTTCCTCACTTCCTTCCACTGTGGTGTCAGAGAAAGTCAACCAAAAGGGAAAGTTAAATAAAATCCAAAGTCTCATAATATAATATGAAAATGTCCAGGTTTTGATCAAAAATCACTTACCACACTGACAACCAGGAAGGCCTAAAACTCAATTTTTAAAAAACCAATAGCTGCCAATAAGAAACATCAGAGGTGCTAGTATTATCTAATAAATATTTTAAAGTCACCATTACAAAGTGCTTTAATGAGCAACTGCAAACATATTTGAAACAAAATAGAAAGCTTCAGTAAAAAAGAAAAGATAGAATCAAATGGAAATTTTAGAAAAATACAATACTATCTTCAAGAAACTCACTCCAAATAGAACATAGGCCTAGTTAAAGTAAAAAGATGAGAAAACACACAGTATGCAAACGTTAATCAAAGTTAAGCAGCAGTGGCTATATTAATATCAGGTAACGTAATAGATTTCAGAACAAAGAAAATGACCAGAACAGAAAGATACATCATAAAAGATAAAAGGGTCAATCCCCCAAGACAAAGCAATCCTAAATGTGTATGCACAAAATAGCAGAACTGAAAGAAGAAACAGATAAATACAATATTATTATACTCCCAGACTTCAGTACTCCCACTGAACATTATATAGAAGAAATAAAATATCAGCAAGGGTACAGAAGAAAAAACTCAATACCACTATCAATCAATAGAACTGAATCAACATTTAGAGAACACTCCACACAGTTAGAGCAGAATACACATTCTTTTCAAATGCCCAAGGAACATATACAAAGAGAGGCTATATCCTGAGCTGTAAAACAAACCTCAACAAATCTAAAAGAATTGAAATCATGAGGAATGTTCTCTGACCATAATAGAATCAAACTGGAAATCAAAAACAGAAAGACAACAAGAAAATCTAAAAAAAAAAAAAAGGAAACTAGACACAAGTCTCAAGGGAAATTTTTTAAATACATAGAAATGAATGAAAATAAAAATACGACATAAAATTTGTTGGACACAGCTAAAGCAGTGCTCAAATAGAAATTTATAGCACTAAATGCAAACATTAGAAACAGAGAAAAATAAACCCAAAGCAAGCAGAAAGAAGGGATAATAAAGATAAGAACAGAAATCAATTAAATTAAACAGAAAAAAAAATACAGGAAATCAACGGGAAAAAAAAGAGCTGGTTCTTCAAAAAGAACAGTTTAATTGCAAACTGCAGGCACGACTGACAAGGAAAAAATGAGAGAAGACACAAATTACCAATACCAACAATAAAAGAGGAAACATCACTACAAACCCTGCAGATACCAAACAGATGAAGGAATACTATGAATAACTCTATATATACATATTTGACAACCTAGATGAAGTGAAAAGTGAAAGTTGCTCAGTCATGTCCAACTCTTTGCAACCCCATGGAATATACAGTCCATGGAATTCTCCAGGCCATAATACTGGAGTGGGCAGCCTTTCCTCCTCCAGGGGATCTTCCCAACCCAGGGATTGAACCCAGGTCTCCTGCACTGCAGGCAGATTTTCTACCAGTTGAGCCACAAGGGAAGCCCAGGAATACTGGAATGGGTAGCCTATCCCTTCTCCAGTGGATCTTCCCAACCCAGGAATCAAACTGGGGTCTCCTGCATTGCATGTGAATTCTTTACCAACTGAGCTATCAGGGAAGCCCAGATGAAGTGAACTAATTCCCAAAAGCCCAAACTACCATAACTTGTCTCATATTAAATGCATAATTTGAATATCCCCATAACTATAAAAGAAATTGAATTATCAACTTAAAAAAAGAAATCTCCAGGCCCAGATGGTTTCACTAGATAATTCTACCAAATATTTGAGGGAAAATTAACACCAATTCTACACAATCTCTCCAGAAAATAAAGAAGGAAATCTTTCCCAATTTGTTTTATGAATTAATACTAATTACATTGATACCTAAACCAAAAAAAGACAGTAAAAGAAAGAAAGAAAGGGAAAACTACAGATAAATAGCCCTCATGAATTAAATACAAAATCTTTTATCAAAATATTTGAAAATGGAATTCAGCAATATGTTACAAAGAATTATGCACCATGACCAACTGAAATTTCTTTCAGGAATTCAAGGCTAGTTCAATAATTGAGCCAATCAGTGTAATCCACCATATTAACAAACTAAAGAAGAAAAATCACATGATCATATCAATCAATGCAGAAGCATTTAACAAATTCAACAACCATTCATAATTAAAAAAATAAAAAAATAAACTTTGATAAATAATCATAGAGGGAACTCCCTCAACTTGGTAAAAAGGCATCTACAAAAAATGTATACTTAACTAGCATTAAACTTAACAGCAACTTTCCCACTAAAATTGAGAACAGGACAAAAATGTCTGCTTTGACCACTCTTGGTTCAACACATAGTGGGAGAAGTTCTAGCCACTGCAATAAGACAAGAAAGAAAAAAAAAAAGATAAAAAGATTGAGAAAGAAGAAATAAAAGTGTTCCTTTTTGCAGATGGCATGATTATTTATATAGAAAATGCTAAGAAATCTATACACACTAACACACACACACAACCAACCTCCTAGAGCTAATAAATTATTTCAGTGAGGTCACGGGATACAAGATTAACATACCAAAATCAGTTTTATTTCTATATGGTAGCTAAAAATACATAAACATTGATACTTAAAATATAGTGCGATTTATTATTGCTCAAAATGAAATATTTAAATATAATTCTAACAAGATATATCCATAATTTACATGCTGAAAATATACAAAGATGATAAAAGAAACCAAATGATAGATAGATAGACAGACCATGATAATGGATTGGTAGATTCAATAATACTAAAGATGTCCATTATCTCCAAATTGACATATAGGTTTAATGTGATTCCTATCAAAATCCCAGTGAGATTTTTTAGATACATAGTTTATTCTAAAATTTATATGGCAAAGACAAAAAAATTAAAATAGTGAAACAATCTTTTTTTTTTTTTTTTCTTTGACATTCTTTGTCCTTTTTTATTTTGGTAAAAAAATATCCTTTAATTCCAGAAGTCTCCAAAAAGCAAAAGTTGAATTTGCCACATACTGGGAAACTATATACATAGCATTTATTTATTTATTTATTTTTCTAATTTTATTTTATTTTTAAACTTTACATAATTGTATTAGTTTTGCCAAATATAAAAATGAATCCGCCACAGGTATACATGTGTTCCCCATCCCGAACCCTCCTCCCTCCTCCCTCCCCATACCATCCCTCTGGGCCGTCCCAGTGCACCAGCCCCAAGCATCCAGCATCGTGCATCGAACCTGGACTGGCAACTCGTTTCCTACATGATATTTTACATGTTTCATTGCCATTCTCCCAAATCTTCCCACCCTCTCCCTCTCCCACAGAGTCCATAAGACTGAACAGAATGGGAAGAATCACTCTACTTGATTTCAGGACTTATAATCAAGACTGTGTGGTCTTGGTGGAAGGACAGACACACAGATCGATGGAATAAAAAAACAGAGAACACAGGGGAAAACCCATACTAATTAAGCCTAACTGATTTTTAGCAAAGGTACAAAAGAAGTTAATGAAGGAAAAATAGCCTTTTCAACAAATGGTGTTGGAGCTATTGGACATCCATGCATGGGTGCTAAGTCATGTCAGCCATGTCCAACTCTTTACGACCCTATGGACTATAGCCCACCAGGCTCCTCTAGCCATGGGGATTCTCCAGGCAAGAATACTGGAGTGGGTTACCATGTCTTCCTCCAGAAGATCTTCCTGATCCAGAGACTGAACTCCTGTCTCATGTCTCCAGTACTGGTAGGCAGGTTCTTTACCACTAATGCCACATACCACCTGGGAAGCCAATGGACATCCACAGGCAATAAGATTAACTTCAACATAAGCCTCACCCATTTATACAAAAAGCAGCTCAAAATGAATCATAGATTTAAATATAAAACTTAAAACAGTAAAACATTTTTTTTAAATAGGGGGAAATCTTTAGGATCTAGGAGTAGACAGAGTACTAAGATTTAACAGATTGTACAGAAAGTACAATCCATAAAAGGAAAAATTGATGAGTTGGACTTCTTCAAAATTTTCAAATTTACTCATTGAAAGACTTTGCTAAGATGATAAAAAGATAAGTTATAGACTAGAAGAAAATATTTGTGAACCACATAGCCAACAAAAGACTAGTATCTAGAATACATAAAGAACACTCAAAACTGAACAGCTTTAAAAAATCAATTAGAAAACAGGCAAAAAAGCATGAAGAGACATTTCACTAAAGAAGATACACCAATGGCAAATCAGCACATGAAAAGATGTTTAACACCATCAGTCATTAGTGAAATGCAAATTAAAATCACAATGAGATATCATACCTATCACTGGCTAAAATAAAAAACAATGACAACACCATACACCGGTGAGGATGCAGAGAAACTGAATCACTCATATATTGATGATACGAAAGTAAATGGTACAGCTATTCAAAAACAATTTGGCAGTTTCTTTTAAAAACCAAACATGCAACTACCATATGACTCAGCAATTGCACTCCCAGGCATTTATCTCAAAGCTATGGTCACACAAAAGCCTGAATATGTTTATAACAGCTTTATTCATAATAGAAAAAAACTGGGAACAATGTAAATGTCTTTCCATGAGCCAACTGTTAAGCAAGCTGTAGTTCATCCATGCTGGGAAATGCTACTGAGCAATAAAATGTAATAAATTATTGACACATGCAACAACCTGGATAAATCTCCAGAGAACTGTAATACATGAAAAAAAGTCAATCACAAGAGGTTATATGCTGTATGATTCCATTTATATAACATTCTTAAAAAGGCAAAATTATATAAATGGATAAAATATTAGGGATATCCAGGTTTAGAAATGGGTTTGAGAAGGAGTTGAGAGTTGGTATAAAAGGGCAGTATGAGGGACCCTTGTTGTGATGGAAATATTCTGTATCCTGACTCCAAGTTCTGTATCTTGACTCCAAATATTCTGTATCTTGACTCTGTAATGTGGGCTCCAAAATCTCGGCAGATGGTGACTGAAGCCATGTAATTAAAAGATGCTTGCTCCTTGGAAGAAAAGCTATGACCAACCTAGACAGCGTATTAAAAAGCAGAGACATTACTTTGCCAACAAACGTTCATCTAGTCAAAGCTATGTTTTTTCCAGTGGTCAGGTATGGATGTGAGAGGTGGACCACAAAGAAAGCTGAGTGCTGAATAATTGATGCTTTTGAACTGCGGTGTTGGAGAAGACTCTTGAGAGTCCTTTGGACTGCAAAGAGATCCAACCAGTCCATCCTAAAGGAAATCAGTCCTGGGTGTTCACTGGAAGGACTGATGCTGAAGCTGAAACTCCAATACTTTGACCACCTGATGCAAAGAACTGACTCATTGGAAGAGACCCTGATGCTGGGAAAGATTGAAAGCAGGAGGAGAAGGGGATGACAGAGGATGAGATGGTTGGATGGCATCACAAATTCGATGGGCATGAGTTTGAGCAAGCTCTGGGAGATGGTGAAGGACAAGGAAGCCTGGTGTGCAAAGAGTCAGACACAACTGGGTGACATGTTGAACATCTGTATTAAATCAAATAATGAAAGAAAGAGTAGGCGATTTCTATTAGCCTATACTTCACCTAGAGGACAGCCCTGTCTTGACCTTCTAAGTAATTAAAATCTAACTCAGTATCTTTGTTTTATGTCCTCGTGAGCAATGCAAGCTTAGTATTAAATATTAAAGATAAGAAGGATCCTTAGAGGTCATTCAGCCCAACTCTTTCATTTCATAAAAGAAATTGAGAATCAAAGAGATTAAATGACATGGTCAGGGTTGAATACAGAGTTAGTAGTAGAACTAGATCTAACCTTCCAGGTCTAAGCTCGCATTCAACAATCCAACATCATTTCCACCATAGTACTTTGATTTACACTTTCCCAAGACTGAACACAGTCTCTTTGATAGTATGTCTATTTGGAGAATTACATAAAGAATCTGCTATATACCACCTGAAACAGAACTCTTACTTACTGCTCACTCTCTGAAACAGAATGGCCACTTTTATATACGATGATTGAGTCCCAAATCATTACCTCTAAACTGTCAACAGCAAAAAGAAACATCAACAGCCTAGAGGCTCATCATCCCTTCTGGAAAAGCACAAAAGAGAGCCCCATAAGCAATGGGGTCCCTAAACCCTTAGAGACCAGGAAGAAATTTTACTTTGCCTCTTCACTCTAACTGTACTCCAACATTCTGGCCCCTACAGACATTAAGTAATCAGTATTTACTACGTATCAGGCACTGTGCTAGATGCTAGAGACGGTGAATAAGACACAGAATCCCAAGTCTCAGAGAGTTTGCCAACTGAGAAAAAACAAACAATTACAGGCAATTTCCGTACAGCCTGTTAAGGATTAAGAGTACATCCATAATACCCTGACAGCTGTAAGAGGAACATCATCTCCTGACGGGTAGGTAGAAAGGGTAAAAAGAGGAGGAATAAGCGTCAAAAGAGCCAGAGAGGAGAGAATTAAGTTAACTGCTTACTCAATTTACTCAACTGAGAAAGTATCTAAATAAAATTATCATTTTGTATAATGTGCGTCTTACTTAAAGGCTTTTTAAGCACTTCCAGTGTTTCTATAAACCTCATAATCACATTCTAATTTATCTTTTCCTCAAGTAAGTTTAAGAAGACTTTTCACTACACTTTTAAAAAAACAACTGTATCACCTCTCTCCTCCCACCCCCTAAAATCAGTTCTTTCAAAAAATTTCTTTTCATTGTATTTACTTTGGTATCTAAAAATCTAATACATAAGCCTAACAACATGGTTTACATTCACTTCCATGACTATCTTGCCATATGCTGTCGTACCCACTAATCAAATATTTTCCCCTCATCTCTGTTACATGTGACACTGGCAGAAGACAATATTATAAATTGCTTTCCAATCACAGTACCTCAAGAGATTCATAAACACATTAACCTCAGGCAAGAAAGCTTGCTTTCATTTTACAGGAAAATAAAACACTAATTACTGTCCTGAAACCTTCTTTAAAGGTCAAAAATAAATCCATAAATACAATAAAAATTGAGAGAAAACTTAACCTAGATCTTAAAGGAACAAATTCTTGATCTTGGAGTAAACATTTAAAAACCTCACTGTAATTTAACTTCTTACATGCCATGGTTCCAAAACAAAGGGGTTAATTAAGGACAGTAATTTTTTTTGTCTGCTTTTTTTTTTTTCAGTCTCATAGGTATAAGTGTAAATTACTTGTCTAGCTTAAGATACTTGTTCACATTTCAGGGCAATAGATATTTGCTTAGAAGAAAGAAATCACTTTGAACAGTGCTCTTAATTAATAATATCTTCACTGCATTGTTATATATTCTGGTAAATTGAAATCAACAGCAAAAATGCCCCCATTTATTTCCGTAGGACTAAAGAAAATTTTAAAATTTATGTAGTACAAACAATATGTGTAAGCCACCTGTTTGCTTTTTAACTAAATGGGTTGGTATGGAATGACAGCTGCTGCAAAACCAACAACACTTCAAATACTATATATTACTTTGCCAAGAAGACTAAATTTTGGTATCATTTATTTTATTGCCATGGGACATGTTAATGGAGATTCCTGAGGAAGAGCACTGTAATGAATATTTCTAGCCACTAAGTGTCACTGTTCAGTTAAAAATTTTAGAATTGCACTGACAGGGGCACGGTGACTGTTGATTTTTTTTGAATGGGGTCAATCGGGGGGAAAGAAAAAGATTAGATTATATAACACACTCAAAGCAAAGCACAGGCAATACACCAGTGTAAACTGCAGAAGAGGAATTCCTAGAGATAGAGGTGTTGCTCTCAGTGGAATGCCAACTGATCAAATAAGACATTTTGCAAGCTTAAATAAGGTTTGAGCTGCACTAAGCCTTGTAATCTGTTTTTACCAATATAAATGCCAAAACTGAATTGCCACTATAAAGTCTGCCAAGTTTCTTTGTATTGTATGTCAGTATGCTGTTTTCCTTGATAGTGCCATCAATAAACATGTCTGGGGATCAACTGCTTGTGATCAGATACACTACTTTCATTGTTTCAAGCTGAGCTGATACTGTAAAAAAAAAAAAGCCAATGCCAAAGAGGTTCCATTCAGGCTCGGGCATTTGAGAAAAGAGGTAAGACACACTTCCCTCTACCCTGGAAACAAAGATTTAAGTTAATGTTAGAATTCCCCCAAGGCTCACAAGTTGTAGACCTCATTTCCAAGACATGCATAAATTGCAGACAGCAGCATAATGCTTTGCCTCTTGCAGGTATTTTCTACATAATTCAACAGATACACACTCAAAGTTTAAAATAACTAGATTTTCAGCCATATATTCATCATATGTAAGAGTTTTGTTACCTCAAAAGAGCAATATTATTGTATATTTTTCTGGTTATGCCACTGCACCATTACAGGATAAAAATGTATGTTTGTTGCTGGAGTTTCACTGCAATTAAAGGATCCCTTCAAATGTCTATGGTCAGAATTACCCAAATTATCTATTCTCACAGGACAGACTACTTCCATTTTGAAATAACAGCTCTCTAGATGCTACTAGTCCCATTCAGGTGAGTATGTTGTGGGGAGTGGGGAGCTTATTCATTTGGTTTGGTTTTTGTTTTTGTTTGTTCAGTCTTGGGCATTTCATGCTGGGCAATCTATAATACTAGGCAGAAAAATAAATGTGCATGCATGCTAAGTCATTTGAGTCATGTCTGACTCTTTGAGACCCCATGGACCATAGCCCACCAGGCTCCTCTATCCATGGGGTTCTCCATGCACAAATACTGGAGTGGGTTGCTCTCCCCTCCTCCAGCGGATCTTCCCAACTCTCAGATCAAACCTACGTCTCTTATATCTCCTGCATTGGCAGGCGGATTCTTTACCACTAGTGCCACATGGGAAGACCAGAAAAATAAATGATGGTGAAAAATTAACACTAAAATAAATACTTTAAAAGTTTAGAAGTGAGGAAAAAAAAACTTTAGAACTGAAAAAAGCAAATTTGCACAAGGTAGGAATGGGTAAGTAAAACTTGGTTTAAAAAAAAAAGGCATGTTTTTTTAAAAGTACACATTAATATATGGATAGAACTTAGAATTAAAAGTGAAAAGAGGGCATTCATGTAGATGGAATGACGTGAGCAAAGGTGTTGAGGCAGTGCATTTTAGCAACAGTGAGCAGAGCAATTAGGATAGAGTAAGGAATCCATATGTAAATATAGTGTGACAAGGACTAAAAGAACTTTGGAACCAAAAAGACTGAAATGAAAACCATGAAGTCAAAAGTTTTAACTTATACAAAATAAGAGACAATGGGAACCACTAAAAATTCTGAACACAAGAATGATATGAAAAAAAAAAAAGTATATTTGGAAGGTTAATCAGACAGGGATGTGGAAGGTTAGTCAGACAGGGATGTGGAAGGTTTGGAGGCGGCGAAGGACAATTTTGAAATATTTTTCATGACTATGCATCCAAATATGTTTAAAGATTCTTAAAATTGAACATTTATACCTCTTAAATTCTTCTATTCAAGAAACAATTCATAAAAAAATTTAAGAAACAAAAATCCACGAAAGGCAAATAACAGGTATACAAAGTAACATTTCAATTAGGAAATAAGAAAATACAGTTCAATGTCCAAAATTGGGGAAAGTGTGACATATATTCTTAATAATGTACAGTCAGCCCCCTGAATTTGCAGGTTTCACATCCTTGGATTCAACCAAAAAGGTTCACAAATATTAGGGAAAAAATTCCAGGAAGTTTCAAAAAGCAAAACTTGAGATTGCAGGTATACAGGAAACTATTTACATAGCATTTATATTCTATTTACAATTATTCACATAGCAATTACATTGCATTAAATACTATGAGTAATCTAGAGATGATTTAAAGTATATTGGAGGATACGCATAGGTTATAGGCAAATATAATAGCCCAGCATTTTATATAAGGGAGCTGAGTATTGGTGGATTTGGGTATCTGAAGGGGGAGACCTAAAACCAATCCCCCAATATATCAAGGAATGAATGTATTATGTAGTAGTAGTTTAATAATTATGAAGACTATGCAATTACATGGAAAAATTAAAAACTTAATGATATAAACACAGAGTTTCACATAACAATTTAGAGTGCAATAAATATCCCCAATGGCAACCCACTCCAGTACTCTTGCCTGGAAAATCCCATGGAAGGAGGAGCCTGGTAGGCTGCAGTCCATGGGGTCACTAGGAGTTGGACACGACTGAGCGACTTCACTTTCACTTTTCACTTTTATGCACTGGAGAAGGAAATGGCAACCCACTCCAGTGTTCTTGCCTGGAGAATCCCAGGGACGGGGGAGCCTGGTGGGCTGCCATCTATGGGGTCGCACAGAGTCGGACGTGACTGAAGCCACTTAGCAGCAGCAGCAGCAAATATCCCCAAGGGGCAATGTTCCTTTGCCTAAACCACTAGTAACAAGGAGAAAGCAGTCAGTCTCCCACTACTGTAGAAGTTCTTCATCTGTGGATACTGAGAGGGCCCAAATTCTTTCAGAAAAAGAGTCTAGACGGTCCATCCCATCTGGACACACTGGCTGTGACAGAGGAGTATTACTTCTGGGTAAAAACTGGCCTTGGCAGGTAGAGACTGAAGCCAGAATCTAAAGCAAGTCCTCATGCTCCTGTAACAAGCATGAGTGTTGGGGTAACACCTTGAACCGGTAATACAAATTCGTCAAAAATCTCAGTTCTACTGCTAGTCAAGGAAGCAAGCTCCCAATTAAGTTAAACAGAATCTACTAGATTTTTTCATTCCCTCCCTCAACCACTTTCACATTTACTACAGGTGAAGATGAGATGGGTTCTGGTGACAATTCATAGGCATGAATCGAGGGGTTTTGGTTTTTATGAAACAGTGACTTTTATGGAATACATATGACTAAGCAGCCCTAGAATGCAAAGCAGTCTGACCCAGACAGGATATAGACATTCAAGGGTTTTATATTTCTCCATCCACTATCTTCAGATACACTAGTTTAATTCTCCCTTTCTCGTCCCTTACTGACATCTCAGAACAATTACAGAACTTTCTGGATCATTTTTCAGGTATAAAATAGCCCAATCTGATATGAAAGCTCCAACCTGGAGTTTATTTCATCCTCTCCCCTGCAGTGGTATCCAGGCTTTAAAGACCTAGAGTGAGAAAGAAAATGGTCTGATCTGTTACTTCTCCTCCCCAGCCCCATTGCTGGGAGCCTTTCTCAGAGCCCATTGTGACAAGAAGGAAAGAGCTGGAGATAAGTGGCTCATTCTTATCTGATCCCTGTTGTTATCTTTTCTTGGCCAAAGCTGGGTATTGATGAGCTCTGTGTGGCAGGCATTCAAATGCTGGCTCCTTCACTAGGAAAACATGGTTCCATGAGGTAGAAAATCTGTCTCCAGCTTGTCCTTCCTCTTCCAATGTCCCTTCAGTTCACAGCCCTGGAGATTGCTTCATATCACATCTTCTTTCTGCCAGGATATACTTGGTCTGGTGACTGACAATCTCTCTTGAGTAGGCTTCTGTCAAGATGGCTAAAGCCCAGCGACCATCACACTTGACTCTTCAGAAACTCACACCATCTTTTATTGGCCCAAAATCACAATGGACTGCAGGCTGCTCCACACTGCCCCTTACCCCACCCTGCACTCTCCAATTTCTACACTCCTGTTCTGATAGGCACTGGACAGATCAGCAAGTCTACAACTAAGCAGGCATCAAACCAGAACTTTAAAATATTTCCAAGGAAACCTCTCTCACTTAGTTTATGTGGGTTGAATACCCCTTCTTCTTCTCTTCGGTGAAAAAAAGAAAAAGAAAAGCCACATAACTCTCCCTCTAGGCTAATGACTCAACTCCAGCACTTTTTCTTTCTTTCATCCTAGTTCTCTGGCTTTTTGTTTGGATAGCTAAGAGGGAGGAGAAGGAGGAAAGAGATAAGGTTGGTGCTAAGATGACGGTTAGGAGTAGTAGAACCTGCTGCTGCTGCTGCTGCTGCTGCTGCTGCTGCTGCTGCTGAATCGCATCAGTCATGTCCAACTCTCTGCGACCCCACAGATGGCAGCCCACCAGGCTCCCCCGTCCCCAGGATTCTCCATGCAAGAACACTGGAGTGGGTTGCCATTTCCTTCTCCAATGCATGAAAGTGAAAAATAAAAGTGAAGTCGCTCAGTCATGTCCGACTCCTAGCGACCCCATGGACTGTAGCCCACCAAGCTCCTCCATCCATGGGATTTTCCAGGCAAGAGTACTGGAGTGGGTTGCCATTGCCTTCTCTGAGTAGAACCTGTGTACCTCTTAATAAGTTCTAAACAGGTGCAGGGCCTAGCCTCTAATTGTTTCATGCTATTTAAGCCACATGAGGCCTCCCTGTCCCCAACTTTGAGTTTTAGTCAACAGGAAAAGGACAACTCAATATCTTGTCACAGAAAAAGGCTATAAGAAGTCTCTCAACTGAGAACACAGATTTTCAAGGAAGCAAATGCTATCCAAACTCAGAAAATGTATCCAGAAGTTGAAGATCTATCCCTGAAGGAAAGGAGCTGAAACACAGAATTAGACCCTGCACCTTCTTTCTGGATATCAGAATTGTGCCCCACTAAGTATGCTCAATGGAGGGAGAGTCATTTCTTCGTAAGCCCAATGCCATATACTTCCATTTTTAGGGCCCACCTCTGGATTCACATATATGCAATACCTTTTCATTATTAAAATGTAAACATTATTAAAACTTGTCCCCAAAAAGTTGGAATCAGTTGCCAAATGCACTAACTCAAAGATTCAGAACTACTACCATCACCCCCACTGTCTACTCACACTCTCACTTCTGTCTCACGCTTTCCGCCAGTCCCAATTCCCTCCTTAACCTGCCCCAATCAAAGACTCCTTACTCATCCCCAAAAGATTTCCCTAACTTCAAATCACAAGAAAAATAATGCTGGGATCTCTTTTTCTCATCTCCTCCTTGAAACATCGCCAAGAGTCTTGAGGTGCACAAGTCTGATCCAAGTCAATACAATCTCCTTAAACTCTCTTCAGTCACCTTCCACCCCAGAATTCAGATACATTAATTTTAAAATAACACTCCTTTGTTTTTTAATATTTTATCTTACTACATACCATAAGATCTTTCAAAATAAATATCATTTGTAAATGTGTCCAGTTCTCTAGAGAAGTAGTAAGTCCCCAAGTCATACCTGTGAATTCGCTCCAATGGTAACAATTTCATATAAAATAATTATTTCCTTTTTGGAAATGTTTTCACCATAACCAATTATAATTCCACACAGGGACCACAGAATTAACACTAAAGTTAAACTTGCCACTTTCTTTCCTTCTCCCCCAAATCCAACTAAATGAAAAATGAGAAAGCTATGTTTATGAAAGTTAGAGCTCCTCAACTAGAAACTGGTACAGAGGACTAAGTGTTGCTATAAAGCTTAATAGTATGCATTTACTATGAAACTGGTAATGGGGTCAAGCTTTTGTTTTTCAGGGTTGAATAGAACAGAATTTGAGAAGTGTGGGGTTTTCAGAAATAAAAATCATTAGAAACACAATCTCAAATAAAATGAGGGGAAAAAAAACCAGAAATACATTTTTAGTAAGCACTGCAGTACTGTCTGGATAACAATCTGAGCCCAGTTCAATTTCCATGGACCATTACCACTGACTAATAGCACACATCATTAGATACTAACTTTAACAGCACAGCCCCATGGAACATATGTGCTGTCTGCATGAGAGGTCTGAGGGCTAAAGCTAGAGCATGCAGCAAAAAATGTGTGAAAAGCTGTGCACTTCTGAAATAGTTTACTGAATACTAACATCCACTAAAAACTTTCTCTGTTTGGCACACAACTTGTGACTTTTAATCATCTTTCCCCTTCCTTACTCTACTGTATCTGTTTTAAACAACTGAGATAATGAAACAATTCTCAGGTTGCTCACTAAAAATAAACCTAAATACAATTCTTCAGTAAGATATATTCTAAGTACTTATGAGCTAGTGAGGCTTCCCACAAGAACCTGGAAATTAGAGAAATAAGGTTGTTCTATGACTTTAAAACTCTGAATGCCTAAAGGCAAGTGTAGAGATTCAAAGTTACCTTGAAAGGCAAATGGAAGCCAAGCCTAAAAGATTTGGCTGCTAGTTGACCAATTATATTGCCATGCTTTATTAAATACATCATAAAGAAAGGAATTGGCCAACCAAATACATAGATAAGGAAGCCTCCCAACACTTTGGCAGTGCTGGGCCAAAACGAAACTCACTGAAAAGACTACTAAATAAATGAAACTTTCTTTGTTCTGAATAAAGCTCAGAAAAGAACACTATGTCTTTAATTCCCATGTAGGTATGCAGATTTGAGTATTCATTCTGGTTCTAATGACAGTTACATTTTTATTCATAAATCAATAATTTGATATTTGGATTAAGATTTGACTTCCCAAGTAACGTGACTACAAGTATCATGAGCTAATCAGACTTTAATTATGGTTTTTTAGTACCTGTTCCAGTAAAGTTCTCAGCACAAATTAGCAAATACATACTACATGCTTGGCTACTGTGACTCATCGATAATATATGGATTGAATTAATGACAAAATTAAGGTTCTATGTCTGTTGAGCTGAGGGCTTGATCCCAAGGTAATAAATGACAATTTGTAAAGGCTTTGATTAATAGTTTGCCATCATTCCCACATGGCAGAGATCATCTACACTACCTCCTTATGGTTGATCTACTGGAATATCTACAAGTTATTTCATAATTATTTAGTGATTTTCATGTTTAAACCATAGAAAGAGATGGTCTTTAGAAATTCAGACTTGAAAAAAAAAAAGAAATTCAGACTTGGACACATTAAAAACACATGAGCTTTCTTTACAAACAATGAAGTTATTTTTAAATCTAGATTTAAAGGCTGTTTTCTAAAACATAGTTCATTAGTGCCCATCCCATATGTTTGGCGTTTTGAAGCACAGGTGAGGTATTTTAAATAGGCATGTGTGCGTGCTCAATCACTTCAGTCATATCTGACCCTTTGTGACCCTGTGGATAGTATCCCACCAGGCTCCTGTGTCCATGGGATTCTCTAAAGCAAGAATACTGAGGTGGGTTGCCATGCTCTCCTCTAGGGGATCTTCCCGAACCAAGGATTGAACCCATGTCTTCTGTGTCTCTTGCATCACAGGCAGATTTTTTACCACTGAGCCACCTGGGAAGCCCTCAAAAAGGTATATATGTCACTATTTTTCCATCGCTGCTCTTGGCAGACATCACAACACCCTTTCCTCTGAACCTAGATGCAACTTCAGAACCACTCTTAACATAATCTTCTAACCTTGTCAATCAAAATTGACATGAAATGAGAGTTATTTGCCATCTCTGGTAGACTTTAGGTTGTTTGAGATTGATAGTTCATATTCTTTCATATATCAAACGTCATTTTGAGTTGAAGATATATCTGGTAAAGTGTATTGTGATAAAATTCAGAGTAAAAAAATCTTTTTGTTTCAGAAAAATTAATAGTTAAAACATGTTATGCTACTCACATTTGTCTTGAGTTTAAACATTTGAAAGAGAAAATTATATTTTGATCTTAAATTATTTGAGTTTCCCAGTAGCAAGACTCATCTTCTCACTTTTGTCCAACCTTCCAAAGATTTGTCCCATAGTTCTGCATCCTATTCAATCTTCCATATTCTAAAGAAGTTCACACCAATGATACAGTGTGGCTACTTCAGAGATTAAAGGCACTAAGCCAGCTGGCATAAAGCTTGAAACAAAACAGAAGAGAGCAATTAAAGCTTAGCCAAGAACCAGAGAGGTAGTAATCATGCTTTATTAATTGCATCTTAATTACCCATAGAAAACATATATTATCTTACTGATGGTAGGAACAGTGATATTTTAGCAGCAGTCTTAAAACATAAGAAATTTTTTCATACTTATAAGGACTATTTGTCTACCTCTACTAAAAAACAAACAATAGGATTTAGGTATAAGCTGCCTGATGAAGGACTAAAACTCAATACAAGGGAATTTTCCTCATTTACAAAACTGCAATTCAGAAGGGAAAGCATAGCCCTCAGTAAGTATGCCAAAAGACAGCATATTTTGATACGGATGAATGCTAAGAAGATGGGTGAAAAAGACCTAGTAGAAGTAAAGAGGCTGTCCAGGCCTAATGGGGGCATAGAAGGAGCCTTGCTGAAGTTGAAAAAAATGCTAAATATATTCTAAATTAAGTCAGAAATAAAGCTGCACAACTAAATAAATTGTATCTGAAATTTTATCCAACTCAATCAAATTAAAAATAAGAAATAAAAATTAGAAAGAAGAAAATTATTTTCAAATAACAAGGTGACATAACTGGAAAACCCAAGAAAATCAATGGGAAAACTACAAAAACAGTTAATTCTATAAGATACCAGGAGAGAAAATTAACCCATAAATCAACAGCTTTCATATATAATACAAATTAAAACCAACTAGAATATAATAGAAAACCTCTATACTGAAAAACAAAAGTGCAAACCTACATATGAAACTCTCATTAAATAAAATAAAAAATAGAGGTTAATAATAAAAAGTATATCAAGCTCCCGAGATGATCAGTTCTCCTAAAGTTTAATTTAACACAATCTCAAAAAAAAACCAAGAAATTCTTGGATCTGGGTATGTTGATTCTAAAGTTTACACATAAAGACAAGTAATATGGATGGGAATGGCTAGCCTCATCAGATCTTAAAAACATAACAAAGCCTCTATAATTTACTGACACATAAATAGACCAATGGAACAGACTACTATAAAGTCTAGAAATAGAACCATGTACATAGCAAATTTTAGTATATCATTAAAGTGGCATCTCAAATGATTGGGGAAAGGGACTTTTTAATAAATGACGCTGGGACAATTGGATAACCATTTGGAAGAAGATAAAATTGGATCAGTACAGAATAAACTCCAAATGGCTCAGAAGTCTAAATATAAAAATTGAAAGCATGTAAGTACTAGAAGAAATTATGGTTGGATACCTTTATAACCTGGGAATAGGAAAGTCTTTCTAACTATGATTTAAAATTCAGAGACCATAAAATAAAATAAAAGATTGACAAGTTTGACTTTATAAATACAAAATAAATTTGCATGGCAAAAATATATACATATGTATGTGTGCATATAGATATCTACAAAGAGAGCCTTGAAAAACAAAGGAAATGACCAAAATCTAACAGAAAAACAGGAAAAATTGCTAATAGCCCTTAAACAAGTTAAAATATGTTCTACCACCTCATAAGAAAAATACCAAAAGCTATACTGAGATCCATTTTTTCAACCTATAATATTGGCAAAAATCCAAAATTTTGACAATACATTCTGTTGCCAAGGCTATAAAGAAACAGGCACTCTCAAACATTTGTGGCCAGAATACAAAATGATGTGAGCTCTATTGAGAAATTAGTAACATCAAAAAAATTACAGATGTGTTTACCATTTAACCCAGCAATCCCACTTCTCGCAATCTTCTCTGAAGATAAACTTCAAGAAATACAAAACAACACAGCAGAAGGTTATTCAATGAAATATTATTTGTCGTACCAAACAATTGAAAACAATTCAAATATCCTTTAGAAGTGACAGGTTAACTAAACCATCGTACATCCATAAAGTGTATAGATAGCAGCCAGTCACAACAAAAGACTGAAGAGATACCGCTGTACTGCCATGATGTGACCTCCAGGACATGTTGTGTGAAAAAAGCAAGACACAAAACATGCTATCCTTTTCATAAGAAAGGAAGAGACACAAGAATGTATGTGTGTGTGTGTGTGTTTATGTATTTGCCTAATTTGCAAAATAAATCCTGGAAAAATAAACTAGAAACTAATACAAATCATAAACAAATTTGAAAGGCTGATGGCAGGGGGGAGTCATGTAACACTAATTTTGCCTGTTTTACAGTTTTGCTTAGAACCAACACACAAGCACGTGTGCATACAATCTCTCTATCTTCTTTGTTTTGTTTTGCTAATATAATATTCTGCAGTGCCCTGACAGAATTAGAAATTGAGAGGCACCATAAAGTCTAACGTGTCTGTTTTAGAGACCCTTAGGAACAAATATGCTTCATATTTTGTGACAATGAATTACTTATGTCTAGTTATGAATGAAATTGGCACCATATAAGAATTGTGTGGCTTCTCTGAACTGTGCCTTACACTAAGTCAATAGATAGAATTTTGATTTTATATACTGCCTAGGTCACTTCTGAAGATTTCTATAATGATGCTGGGTCTGTATATTATAGGAAAAACAAACTTTTTCATCACATTATCTTGAAATTACATTCATAAATTTGTAAAACCATACTCTCTCTAAAACATGTCCTGTAAATATCCTTAATGAAACAGTAATAAAAGACTAAAAAATACACTCTTACTGTTAGCTCCTACATACATTTCATCCTAAAGATCTATATGATGAATTCTAAAGTATTATATGAAATGAAATCTATACCAAGTTTCACTTCAATAACCATTAAAAGGTTTAAGTTAGGTACGGCCTCTCAGATATCATGCCATTTTAGATGGCTTGGCAAAAAGAAACTAGGAAATGCATATTAGGCTATCCAGATGGAGAAACAGAACTAAACATTCTTTTTTTTTTAACAAAGAAAGACCTATTAAAAATAGCGCCATCTCAGCTCTTCAGCTATTAAACTACTTTCAACATCAAGAAAAAAGCAATTTAAAGGTAAGAATATTATTTTTCATTCTCAGTGACTAAATATTCATACACAAGAATGTAACCTAACATTCACTATAAGTATTTCATAAATATTTCTTATTTTTACTAGGAAATGTTTGATACATGATACATACAAAACAATAAATGAATCCAGCATATGTTTTTAAAATAAGAAAATTATCAGCAGGATTAAAACTCTGTGTTCTTCTCTGATCCTACTTCTCTGCCTCCCTCAAAGTAATCACTATCCTGAATGTCATCATCCCTTTGTTTAAAAAATAGTTTTATCCATGTGTATATGGATCCCTAAACCATGTATTCTTTAGTTTTGCCTTAAAAAAAAAAAAAAAGTTTTTAAACAGCATTAGGGTACTGACAACACTACTCATCCACTGTATACTATCCCTGCCCTGCTTTCAAAGGGAACCTCTGTGATGTGACTTTAGCACCATTCAAGTGTCCAGCTCATTTTCAACCATTCATCTAACAGTTTTAACACCAATTAATACTCATTGCCTGAAATAATAATTTCATTAGGAATTGTGAAATGGTAATTTTCTAATTCTAGCTTTTTTTCTAAGCTTATGCCACTGCTTATGACAAAATAGAGCTTTCTCTAACTGTGGAATTCTTTTTTAAAATAGGGCTTTCCCTTTCAGTGGCCCTGAAATACAGTTCCTATAGGAAAGATGGAATAAATATTTAAGCATTGCTCTCCAGTTAACAATTTTCAAAGTAATTCTTTGGTTTAATATCAATCTCTTGTGTCCTTTTTTAAAATAGACTTTTTAGAACAGTTTTAGTTTTATAGAAACCCTGTCAACCCAAGATCCTATACTCAGTTATGATATCCTTCAGGAATGAAGGGAATTTGGGGATGTAAAAAAGTAAGAGAATTTACTTCCAGAAGATCTACTCAAAAAGAATAGCTAAGAGAAACTCTTGAAACAGACAGGAAATGATAAAAGAAGGGAACTCTGAATATATGGAATTAAGAAAGAATGAAATGCAGAAAGAGCAAAAATATGGGGAGACATAATAGACTATCCTTCTCCTCTTGGGTTTTCCAGATTATGTTAGGCAGTTTAAGTAAAAATTATAACACTGTGTAATGCAATTCTCAATGTACAAGAAGGAAAATATTGAGGACAGCTGTCATAAACAGTGTGTTAAAAAGCAGAGACATTACTCTGCCAATTAAGGTCCGTCTAGTCAAAGCTATGGTTTTTCCAGTAGTCATGTATGGACATGAGAGTTGGACTAGAAAGAAGGCTGAATGCCAAAGAATTGATGCTTTTGAACTGTGGTGTTGGAAAAGACTCTTGAGAGTCCCTTGGACTGCAAGGAGATCAAACCAGTCAATCATAAAGGAAATCAATCCTGAATATTCACTAGAAGGATTGATGCTGAAGCTGAAGCTGCAATACTTTGGCTATCTGGTGTGAACAGCCAACTCATTAGAAAAGAACCTGATGCTGGGAAAGAATGAAGGCAGGGAGAAGGGGTCGACAGAGATGAGATGGTTGGATGGCATCACTGACTCAATGGACATGAGTTTCAGCAAGCTCTGGGAGACGGTGAAGAACAGGGAAGCCTGGCCTGCTGCAGTCCATGGGGTCACAAAGAGCCAAACATGACTGAGCAACTGAACAACAACAACGTTACAAAGGGGAGTACAAAGGGACCTGAAAGTCAAAGTGTTCATTGCTCAGTGGTGTCTGACTCTCTGCTACCCCACAGACTGCAGCTCTTCAGGCTCCTCTGTCCATGGAATTCTCCAGGCAAGAATACTGGAGTGGGTTGCCATTCCCTTCTCCAAGGGATCTTCCTGACCCAGGGATCGAACGTGGGTCTCCCGCTTTGCAGGCAGATTCTCTACCGTCTGACCCACCAAAGGCATTTAAAGGGACCTAAATGGAAGTAAATGTTGACACCAGTAAGACTGCAATAAGTTATGTGCACATAATGTAATGCTTAGAACAACTATTTTAAAATATATACAGAGAAACACATTTTAAAATTCTAAAGATTAGTTAAAATGAAATTCTAAATAATTCAAGTAACAAACATAAAAACAAGAAAAATGAAACAATATAATGAGAAAAGAACAAGCAACAAAACAGCAAATTATATCAATAATTACATTAAGTGTGCCTGCATGCTCAGTTGCTCAGTCATGTCAAACTCTTTGCAACCCATAGACTATAGCCCACCAGGCTCATCTATCCACAGAATTTTTCAGGCAAGAATACTGGTATGCCATTTCCTACACCAGGGGATCTTCCCTACCAAGGGATTGAACCCGTGTCTCTTCCATCTCCTGCACTGGCAGATGGAATCTTTACCACTTGCATCACCTGGGAAGCCCTACATTAAGTGTAAATGATCCAAATGCACCAAGATAAAATTAGCTAATGAATTTTAAAACATGGCCCAGAGTGATATCACAGAAGATGGCCAAGTAGGAAACTCCAGGAATCAATCCCTCCATGAAAACAACCATTTAGCTGGCAAAAGCTGGCAAAATCAACTATGAGGAAACTCCAGTCTAGGCAAACACTTGTAGTGTTCAAAGGAGTGCTTGATGAAGAAAGAGGCTGATAAATTTTGTGAATTTCAGTGTTTTGCATGGCAGCTTCTATTACCCATCAGTCTACCATATAGCAGGTAGCCATAGGAATAGAAGCCCAATTCTTGGTGTAGCTAGATGTTGCCAAGTTAGGCAATAGGGACCCTGACCTCCAAAAATTGTGGTAAGTGTTCTTATCTGCCTGGTAGTACTCTTCCAGGGGACTAGCCCAGAGGCTGGCTATTATTTCAACCCACTGACCTAACGCAGCTTCCCAAGAAGTGTCTGTAGAAAGAATTTAAGGTGAGAACATATTTTTATTTTTTTTTCTTATTGGATCCAAGCTTTGAAGGAAGTCTCTTCTAGATCACTGACTGACCATGAAGATAATGAAACACAGACTTCAAGACTGTGCATGACGGTATCTTGTGTGATACTCTGTTTTGCAAAAATGCCTTGCAAAATTCATTAAGGAGATGATTGCAGCCTTCAAAAAGCAATAACATCAATCCCAAGAGATGAAGGAGATTTTTATTTCCAGAGTCACAATATCACAATATTCAAAATGTTCAGGATTAAAAGCATACAAATAAAAAGGAAAGTATGGCCCACTCACAGGAAAAAAAAAAAAAAAACTGAAAGAAACCATCTCTGAGGAAACACAGATACCAGACATACTATTAATGTACAATAATTGTGAGTTAACTGTTTTACTTACCAGTTCAGTTCAGTCGCTCAGTCGTGTCCAACTCTTTGTGACCCCATGGACTATAGCATGCAAGGCCTCCCTGTCCATCATCAAGTCCTGGAGTTTACTCAGACTCAAGTCCATTGAGTCAGTGATGCCATCCAACCTTCTCATCCTCTGTCATCCCCTTCTCTTCTGCCTTCAACCTTTCCCAGCATCAGGGTCTTTTCAAATGAGTCAGTTGTTCACATCTGAGGCCGAAGTATTGGAGTTTCAGCTTCAACATCAGTCCTTTCAATAAATATTCAAGATTGATTTCCTTTAGGATTTCCTTTAGGATATGTTGGATATCCTTGCTGTCCAAGGGACTCTCAAGAGTCTTCTCCAACACCACAGTTCAAAAGCATCAATTCTTCAGTGCTCAGCTTTCTTTATAGTCCAACTCTTACATCCATACATGACTACTGGAAAAACCATAGCTTTGACTAGATGGAACTTCATTGGCAAAGTAATGTCTCTGCTTTTTTAATATGCCTGTCTAGGTTGGTCATAACTTTTCCACTGAATAGCTAAAGGAAACACAGAACAGAAAAACTAAAAGAAATCAGGAGAATGATACATGATTCAGAAGTGAATATCATAAAAGGGATGAAAATTATAAAAAGGAATCAAATAGAAATTCTAGAGCTGTAAAAGTACAATAGTTAAACAATACATACAATATTGTGCTGAGAAGTACAACAGCTCCTCTAATTGAACTCAAGGGAAGTTCAACAGCAGATTTGAGCAGGTAGAAGGAAGAATAAGTGAGCCTGAAGATGGGGCAATTTAAATTACACTGAGAAGCAGAAACTAAAAGAAATAAAGAAAAAGAACAGCCTAAAAGACTAGTGGGGTACCATAAAGCATACCAACATATACACAAAATGGCAGTGTCAGAAGGAGAGAAGAAGAAGAATATTTTAAGAAATAATAGCTGAAAACTTAACAAATTTGATGAAAGACATGAATCTACACTTTCAAGAAGTTCAAAGAACTCCAAATAACATAAACTCAGAGAGGTCCATAACGAAGACATATTATTATCAAACTGTAAGATGACAAAGTAAGAGAGAATATCTTGAAGGTATCAAGACAGAAGCAACTTGCTATTATATAAGGAAACCTCAGTAAGATTAAGAGCCAATTTCTTCATCCAAAAACATGGAGGCCAGGAGGCAGTGAGAACATCTATTTAAAGTGGTGAAAAGGAAAAACAAAAACCTGTTAACCAAAATTCTATACCTGGCAAAAAAACTCCTTCAAAAATAAAGAAGAAATTAAAGCATTTCCAGATGAAAGTCCATTACTAAAGACCAGTCCCAGAAATGTTAAAAGGGAGTCTTTTAGGCTTAAAGAACACTAAATAGTTACTTAAAACCATATGAAGAAATAAGAACACTGGCAAAAGCATGTATATAGATAAACATAAAATCTAGTGGTATTGTATTTTTGGTTTGTAATATAATTTTAAAAAGAAATGCATATTATTGTTTTCCTTTCCAATATAATTTAAAAGAGAAATGTATAAAACAATAATTACAAATCTATGTTAATAGACACATAATGTAGAGGCATATGACAATGCAAACATGAATTGGGATGAAGCTGTATAATAGGAGAGTTTCTGTGTACTACTGAAAATAAGTTGGTAATAATTCAAACAAGATTGTTATAAATTTTAATCCCCATGGCAACCACTAAGAAAATGACTAAAAACTATAGAAAAAAAAGAAGGAAACAAAACAGTATATCATAAAAAAAATAAATTAAACACAAAAGATGGTAATAATGGAGAAATTGAGAAACAAAAATATGACACACAGAAAACAAATGTAAGAAGTAACCACAGAAGCCAAACATAAAAGGCCCTATGCTGCACAGTTCCATTTATATGAAATACCTAGAATGGGCAAATCCATAGCAGATTAGTGGTTGTCAGAGTTTACGGGAAGACAGAAATGGGGAGTGACTGTGGAATGGGTCTGGAGTTTCTTTTTCCGGTGATGAAAATATTCTGAAATTAGCGAGTAATGATAGTTGTACATCATTGTGAATGTACTAAATATAACTTAATTGGATACTAAAATGCTTAAAATGCTGAATTTTATATTATTTGTCATAATATATATAGAGAGAAAAATGTTCAATGACCATGTTCAAGTGACAATAAGTCAGTAAGACCATCTTTGCTTACTTTATTTATTTCTAGAAATAAGAAAATTGGTAATCCTATATAACATTTCAAAGTTAGTACAAAGTACTAAACTTATTGCCAAGACTCTGAGAGGAGGATCTTTTCTTTCACGGCAATGATGAATTTACTAATTTGAAAAAAAGCATATTACAACAATGAGTGCATGCTAAGTGGTTTCAGTTGTGTCCGACTCCTTGCAGTCCTGTGGACCACAGCCCACCAGACTCCTCTGTCCATGGGATTTTCCAGGCAAGAATACTGGAGTGGGTTGCCATTCCCTTCTCCAGGGGATCTTCCCAACCCAGGGATCAAAGCTGGGTCTCCCACATTTCAGGCAAATTCTTTACCATCTGAGCCCCCAGGGAACCCATTACAACAGTAAGAGGCAGCAAAATGAAATTCATTACTTCCAAGGAAGTAAAAACTGATCATGTGAACAACTTCAAAATTATTTAAAGTATAATATGATAGCCAAACGACTAAAGAAAATTTGCATTTATTACTTGTAGACTTTTGGATCGCAGCCATTCTGACTGGTGTGAAATGGTACCTCATAGTGGTTTTGATTTGCATTTCTCTGATAATGAGTGATGTTGAGCATCTTTTCATGGGTTTGTTAGCCATCTGTATGTCTTCTTTGGAGAAATGTCTATTTAGTTCTTTGGCCCATTTTTTGATTGGGTCATTTATTTTTCTGGAGTTGAACTGTAGGAGTTGCTTGTATATTTTTGAGATTAGTTGTTTGTCAGTTGCTTCATTTGCTATTATTTTCTCCCATTCTGAAGGCTGTCTTTTCACCTTGCTAATAGTTTCCTTCAATGTGCAGAAGTTTTTAAGGTTAATTAGGTCCCATTTGTTTATTTTTGCTTTTATTTCCAATATTCTGGGAGGTGGGTCATAGAGGATCCTGCTGTGATGTATGTCAGAGACTGTTTTGCCTATGTTCTCCTCTAGGAGTTTTATAGTTTCTGGTCTTACATTGAGATCTTTAATCCATTTTGAGTTTATTTTTGTATATGGTGTTAGAAAGTGTTCTAGTTTCATTCTTTTACAAGTGTTTGACCAGATTTCCCAGCACCACTTGTTAAAGAGATTGTCTTTAATCCATTGTATATTCTTGCCTCCTTTGTCAAAGATAAGGTGTCCATATGTGCGTGGATTTATCTCTGGGCTTTCTATTTTGTTCCATTGATCTATATTTCTGTCTTTGTGCCAGTACCATACTGTCTTGATAACTGTGGCTTTGTAGTAGAGCCTGAAGTCAGGTAGGTTGATTCCTCCAGTTCCATTCTTCTTTCTCAAGATCGCTTTGGCTATTCGAGGTTTTTTGTCTTTCCATACAAATTGTGAAATTATTTGTTCTAGCTCTGTGAAGAATACCGTTGGTAGCTTGATAGGGATTGCATTGAATCTATAAATTGCTTTGGGTAGTATACTCATTTTCACTATATTGATTCTTCCAATCCATGAACATGGTATATTTCTCCATCTATTAGTGTCTTCTTTGATTTCTTTCACCAGTGTTTTATAGTTTTCTATATATAGGTCTTTAATTTCTTTAGGTAGATATATTCCTAAGTATTTTATTCGTTCTGTTGCAATGGTGAATGGAATTGTTTCCTTAATTTCTCTTTCTGTTTTCTCATTATTAGTGTATAGGAATGCAAGGGATTTCTGTGTGTTGATTTTATATCCTGCAACTTTACTACAGTCATTGATTAGTTCTAGTAATTTTCTGGTGGAGTCTTTAGGGTTTTCTATGTAGAGGATCATGTCATCTGCAAATAGTGAGAGTTTGACTTCTTCTTTTCCAATTTGGATTCCTTTTATTTCTTTTTCTGCTCTGATTGCTGTGGCCAAAACTTCCAAAACTATGTTGAATAGTAATGGTGAAAGTGGGCACCCTTGTCTTGTTCCTGACTTTAGAGGAAATGCTTTCAATTTTTCACCATTGAGGATAATGTTTGATGTGGGTTTGTCATATATAGCTTTTATTATGTTGAGGTATGTTCCTTCTATTCCTGCTTTCTGGAGAGTTCTTATCATAAATGGATGTTGAATTTTGTCAAAGGCTTTCTCTGCATCTATTGAGATAATCATATGGTTTTTGTTTTTCAATTTGTTAATGTGGTGTATTACATTGATTGATTTGCGGATATGGAAGAATCCTTGCATCC
Source organism: Bos indicus x Bos taurus (assembly GCF_003369695.1). NCBI lineage: Eukaryota > Metazoa > Chordata > Mammalia > Artiodactyla > Bovidae > Bos > Bos indicus x Bos taurus. The sequence continues at coordinate 34,764,624 of NC_040077.1, forward strand.
CTGGGATAAAGCCCACTTGGTCATGGTGTATGATCTTTTTAATGTGTTGTTGGATTCTGATTGCTAATATTTTGTTAAGGATTTTTGCATCTATGTTCATCAGTGATATTGGCCTGTAGTTTTCTTTTTTTGTGGCATCTTTGTCAGGTTTTGGTATTAGGGTGATGGTGGCCTCATAGAATGAGTTTGGAAGTTTACCTTCCTCTGCAATTTTCTGGAAGAGTTTGAGCAGGATAGGTGTTAGCTCTTCTCTAAATTTTTGGTAGAATTCAGCTGTGAAGCCGTCTGGACCTGGGCTTTTGTTTGCTGGAAGATTTTTTATTACAGTTTCAATTTCCATGCTTGTGATGGGTCTGTTAAGATTTTCTATTTCTTCCTGGCCGAGTTTTGGAAAGTTGTACTTTTCTAAGAATTTGTCCATTTCTTCCACGTTGTCCATTTTAAAGTCTACAAGTAATAAATGCTGGAGAGGGTGTGGAGAAAAGGGAACCCTCTTACACTGTTGGTGGGAATGCGAACTAGTACAGCCACTATGGAGAACAGTGTGGAGATTCCTTAAAAAACTGGAAATAGAACTGCCTTATGATCCAGCAATCCCACTGCTGGGCATACACACCGAGGAAACCAGAAGGGAAAGAGACACGTGTACCCCAATGTTCATCGCAGCACTGTTTATAATACCCAGGACATGGAAGCAACCTAGGTGTCCATCAGCAGATGAATGGATAAGAAAGCAGTGGTACATATACACAATGGAGTATTACTCAGCCATTAAAAAGAATACATTTGAATCAGTCCTAATGAGGTGGATGAAACTAGAGCCTATTATACAGACTGAAGTAACCCAGAAGGAAAAACACCAATACAGTATACTAATGCATATATATGGAATTTAGAAAGATGGTAACAATAACCCTGTGTACGAGACAGCAAAAGAGACACTGATGTATAGAACAGTCTTAGGGACTCTGTGGGAGAGGGAGAGGGTGGGAAGATTTGGGAGAATGGCATTGAAACATGTAAAATATCATGTATGAAACGAGATGCCAGTCCAGGTTTGACGCACGATACTGGATGCTTGGGGCTAGTGCACTGGGACGACCCAGAGGGATGGTATGGAGACGGAGGAGGGAGGAGGGTTCAGGATGGGGAACACATGTATACCTGTGGCGGGTTCATTTTGATATTTGGCAAAACTAATACAATTATGTAAAGTTTAAAAATAAAATAAAATTTAAAAAAAAAGAAAATTTGCAGTGTTTTAAATCTAACTTCTTTTCCACCTTTATTTTCTATTGGAGCATAAACTGATTTATAATCTACAATATATTTATTAAAAACCTTTATACAACTTAACAGAAAAGCAAACAATCCAATTAAAAATGAGGAGAGACCCTGAATAGACATTTTTCCAAAGAAGACATAAATATGGCCAACAGGTACAGGAAAAGGTGCTCAACATCACTAATCATCAGTTCAGTTCAGTTCAATTGCTCAGTCGTGTCCTACTCTTTGCAACCTCATGAACCGCAGCACGCCAAGCCTCCCTGTCCTTCACCAACTCCCGGAGTCCACCCAAACCCATGTCCATTGAGTCAGTGACGCCATCCAACCATCTCATCCTCTGTCGTCCCCTTCTCCTCCTGCCCTCAATCTTTCCCAGCATCAAGGTCTTTTCAAATGAGTCAGCTCTTCGCATCAGGTGGCCAAAGTATTGGAGTTTCAGCTTCAACATCAGTCCTTCCAATGAACACCCAGGTCTGATCTCCTTTAGAATGGACTGGTTGGATATCCTTGCAGTCCAAGGGACTCTCAAGAGTCTTCTCCAAAACCACAGTTCAAAAGCATCAATTCTTCGGTGCTCAGCTTTTTTTATAGTCCAACTCTCACATCCATACATGACCACTGGAAAAACCATAGCCTTGACTAGATGGACCTTTGTTGGCAAAGTAATGTCTTTGCTTTTGAATATGCTGTCTAAGTTGGTCATAACTTTCCTTCCAAGGAGTAAGTGTCTTTTAATTTCATGGCTGCAGTCACCATCTGCAGTGATTTTGGAGCCCCCCAAAATAAAGTCTGACACTGTTTCCACTGTTTCCCCATCTATTTCCCATGAAGTGGTGGGACCGGATGCCATGATCTTCGTTTTCTGAATGTTGAGCTTTAAGCCAATTTTTTCACTCTCTTCTTTCACTTTCATCAAGAGGCTCTTCAGTTCTTCATTTTCTGCCATAAGGGTGGTGTCAATAACCTGCATATCTGAGGTTATTGATATTTCTCCCGGCAATCTTGATTCCTCCTTGTGCTTCATCCAGCCCAACGTTTCTCATGATGTACTCTGCATAGAAGTTAAATAAGCAGGGTGACAATATACAGCCTTGACATACTCCTTTATTGGAACCAGTCTGTTGTTCCATGGCCAGTTCTAACTGTTGCTTCCTGACCTGCATACAGGTTTCTCAAGAGGCAGGTCAGGTGGTCTGGTATTCCCATCTCTTTCAGAATTTTCCAGTTTATTGTGATCCACACAGTCAAAGGCTTTGGCATAGTCAATAAAGCAGAAATAGATGTTTTTCTGGAACTCTCTTGCTTTTTCCATGATCCAGCAGATGTTGGCAATTAGATCTATGGTTCCTCTGCCTTTTCTAAAACCAGCTTGAACCTCTAGAAGTTCACAGTTCACATATTGCTGAAGCCTGACTTGGAGAACTTTGAGCATTTCTTTCCTAGAGTGTGAGATGAGTGCAATCATCAGGGAAATGCACATCAAAACTACAATAAAATATCACCTCACATCTGTAAGAATGGCTATTACCAAAAAAACAAGAAATAACAAATGTTGGCAAGAACATGGAGAAAAGGGAGCCCTTATGTCCTGTTGGTACGTGTCTGTGTGTGTGTTCGTTGCTCAGTCGTATCCAACTCTTTGCAACCCCACAGACTGTAGCCCACAAGGTTCCTTTGTTCATGGAATTCTCCGGGCAAGAAAACTGGAGTGGGTTGTCATTCCCTTCTCCAGGGGATCTTGCTGACCCAAGAATCAAAACCGAGTCTCCCACACAGCTGTCAGATTCTTTACCATCTCAGAGCCACCAGGGAAGCCCCATGCTGCTGGAGGGAATGTCAACTAGTGCAGATATTAAGAAAAACAGTATGAAGATTCCTCAAAAAATTAGAACTATCATATAACCCAACAGTTCCTTTGGTATTTACCCAAAGGAAACAAAATCACTATCTTGAAAATATATCTGCACTCCAGCATTCAAAGAAGCATTTTTTACAACTGGCAAGTCATGGAAACAAGAGATCATTAAGAGAGTGTTTTTTTTTTTTTAATGTGGCATGTATACAACTGAATATTATTCAATAATAAAAAGAAGGAAATTCTGCCATTTGTGACAACATGAATTATACTAAGTGAAGTCAGACAGAGAAAGACATATACCAATACTGTATGATCTCACTTACAAATGGACTCTGAAAAAAGAAAAAAAAAAAAGATGAAACCAAAGCCACAGATAACAGAGAAGAAACTAATGGCTGCCAGAGGCAGTGGCTGAAACGTGTGAAGGAGGCCAAAAGCTACAAATTTCCAATTATAAAATAATTAACTCATGGGGATATAATATACAGAATGGTGATCATAGTTCATATTTCTTGAAATGAAAGTTGCTGAGAGATTTTTTTAACCAGTCATCTTTTATTGGCTATTAAATCTCCACTAGGCTATGAAAGGATTCAGGGGTGCCCAGCAAAGAATGCAGAATGCCCTCTTCAGTGGTACTCGCTTGGCTGCTCTTGTTTAAGTTCCTTGTAAGAACGGCAAACAGCTGAAAAACATGTAAGCTGCCAGCACCATAGAAAGCCCGGCAACACTCCCTTTCTTCATGTTTAACTTGTTGTAATACTGGCAATAACCTCTCTGAAATGCTCCAGCAATGCCTTTAGGGATGAAATCTCGCATTAGTATCCAGCTTGACAGCTCCCTTAATTTGACATCCAGGAGTTTCTTTTCCTTAAATGGCACAACTGATGCCATCTTGGAGTCCTGGCAGTCTGCTCCAATATGAACTCTTCTGTGTTGAGCAAGGTTTGAGGCACAACAAAAAGCCTTCCCACATTCTTCATCGGGTTTCTCACCACTGTGAATGATCTGATGCAGAAAAAGAGATGAATGTTTCCCAGATACAAACATTTTTCTATTGCTGACTATTTTATAACTTGAATCCAAATCTGTATTTCAGCTTCTTGTTTCTTCCTTCACAACCATCCAAGGGTCTCTTTTTCCCTTCAATAACACAATGATCTCTGGCTTAGAAATGAAATGGCCATTTGAGACCAAGTTACTATAATTCTCCATCATCACATTGCAATACAATTTCTTTTGAAGAGGGTTGAGAAACTCCCACTCACGCGGAAAGAACTCTTATGGCCACACCCCTGAGTGTTATTGGTCCCCGGGCCATGGTTTTAGACCTGCAAAAACTGATTCCTCCTCAGGGTTCCTTTATCAGAAAAACAGAGTCCAGAAAACCATACCGTTCCTTGCTAGCTTGTGTTCCCCTTGCACAGTCGTGTTTGTGGTAACCTAATGGTTTCTTGCTTGGTTTCTTGACATCCTAATGGATGTCATTCACAAGCTGTTGACTTCAAGGAGCAAGGGAAAACTCCAAGGTAGAAGTCACCTGCTTTGTCATTGGAGGTGTCCAATGGGGTTGTAAAGTTACCATTCAAAGCGGCCGCCCAACCCCAAATCTAACTTTTTTATAAGGAAAAGAAAGCCTTCCTACCTATAACATATCCTTTGATTCTACTAGTAGAAATTAAATAGAGAGCAAGAAAAATTGTGGGCCAACTCCATACAGTTTTTATATTCTTAATTCACTATACCTTTACAAGTTCAGTGTGTCTTCACCACCTATTTTAACCCAAGCCTGTCCACAAAATATTTCATTGGCAGATGTGGCTGGTGGTAGGTTTCCATTTTTAACAAAAGTTAGTTTCTTGTCTTGATGATTGAATTTGTTTGAAAATCTTTCTGTATTTTTTTCTAGTTATGTTGGTACATCCTCTAAAATTCTGTTTTCATAACAACTACTATTCACGGATGTCTATTTTTGTTTTATATGAAAGGAAAACTGTAATTTAGAAACACAATGGCACATTTTTAAAATATTCATTTATAAATGGGCTAGCTTTGAACCAATGAGATAGCTTTGGGAAAAAAATGTTTACATTTTTGTTTCTTTTTAAAATTATTCAAAATCATTTATTTACTGTTAGTTTCAGAAAGCTTGCATCTGGTGGTGATACAGGTATCATGACAATGATTAAGCTCTTGGATTAGGAGTGCTAATAATAATTTGTACACAGATGTTAACAAAAATAACCTCTTCTTATTCTAGTTATGCTTATTTTTATGTAACACACAAAATTGGGGTGGAGATAGCTTAAGTAAACAAATGACATGTACATTTCAAACCCAAATAAGTAAGTTTCTGGCTCAACTCCTTGAAATCTACCCTCTGTAGTTATATGTCCTTTTCACATCAACTTCTACATTGACTGTAAGGAAGTTTTGCACCAGATCACTAAACTTGTCCAAAAAAAGAATGATAAGTCTCTATGGATAAATTAAACAGTAAAGATGAAATATTTGTTGTTGTTGTTTTGGCATACATCAATTCATTCATTCCTTAAGATAAGATTTTCTGTACTTCTGCTTGTCAGGCACTAGGCAAGGCATTATATGATGTAATTGAGCACAAATACAGTTCCAGTTCTCAAGGAGGTTACTCGTTTTGTGAGGCTGCTGAATACACAACTATTCAAACAACTAAATAATTTTGGAAAAGGTCATGGCATCCCTCTTTTCAGGTGATTTTTTTAAAAACAGATTTTTCAAACAGTTTAAATTTTGCTTTGTAAGACCATTACTAAGAAACATTAGAGATAAACCAAAGTTTTTTAAGAGTAAAGCTTAATGCTTGAAAATGTTGATAAGGTACTGTATTAAGTGGTATAAACATCAGTAATATTTATGTGAACCTGGGGAGTTGGAGAGTGTTCAGCAAAACTATATTATGGCCTTTCATGTTGCAGGGAATATAGATGTGCCCATATGAGACATATTTACTGCAAAAATACATGAGATTGAAAACTCAGGAAACTGACTCAGCCACTGTACAACCAGACAACATGGAGAAGTGCAAAAATAGCTCCTTGTTGTTCAGAATACAACAGCAGTTTTAAAGCCCCCAAAGCAGCTCTTGTAACCAACTAGCTGCCCTGATAATGTGCTCATCTAATGACCTCCTCTGCCTCAAGTATGTATTGCCTGTCTTATAGTAATTCTGCCATTTTTAAGCCATCCTTCAGTCTTCTCTTTTTCATACACAACAACAAAATCATTAGCATACCCTGACTGCTCTAAATTCAAAATACAGCCTGCATACAACAACTTCTTGTGACCTCCACAGCTAATACTTTCTCAAGCCACCATGCTCTCTCTCGTCAACTACTACAAGCCCCTCCTAACCTATCATCCTATTTCCACTTTCTTCCCCCAACCAGTTCGCCCCCACAGCAGCCCAAGTTCTTCTTAAAGTGCTTATCATATTACGTCATTTTCCTGTTCAAAATTGCCTGTTGGCTTCCCATCACATTTAAAATAAAACAAAAGTGCTTCACCATGGTTTGTAAGGCTTTATATAATTTTATCCCTGGATACTTCCCAATCTCATTAGCTACCAATCTCATACTCTATCTCTCACTGCTCCAATAACATTTGCCTTCTTGCTATTCCTTACCCATGACAAACATACTCCTGCCTCAAAGCTTCTCCACATATTATCTTTTCTGTCTATAAATACTTACCCCAGACTTACCCCAGATGCTCTCATGGCTCTCTCCTTCATGTCACCTAGACCTCTCTCTATTCAACTACAGTCATACCTTGGTAGTCTCAAGGGATTGATTTCAGGACCCCTTTGGATGCCAAAAACTGCAGGTAAATTCCTTTAAATAAAATACTGCATTTGCATATAATCTATGAACATAATCCCTTATAAATCATCTCTAGATTACTTATAATACCTAATATAATGGAAATGCCATGTAAATAGTTATTGAGCATGCAGCAAATTCAAGTTTTGCTTTGGAACTTTCTGGAATTTTTTTCTGAATATTTTCCAGCAGCAGTTGGTTGACTCCAAGAATGCGGAGCCCATAGATACAGTAGGCCAACTATACCTCCTAAGAGAAGCCTTCCTTGACCACCCTAAAAGAAATCTATTCCTTTCTTTGATTCACTTTGCTTTCTGGACTTAACACTACCCAAAGTAATATTACATAATTATTCTTTACTCATTGTCAGTCTCCCCAACCAGAATGTAAGCCCATGAAGGTAAACTTTGGTTCACTACTGCATCTCGTGCACTTTAGAGCAGTGTCTGGTACACAGAGAATATTCAGTTTTTGTTTAATGAACTAACTACTTCTTATGACTCAGTGTCTATCTACCTTTCCCTCTACTGACTCTGTTTCTGTTTGTCAGGAATTCAAAACTCTTGAGACAGACAATCCTTGCTGATCTAATCACCACTCAACAGTGAGTGTCTATTCCAATCAGGCCACCCAACAGATAGTCAGATGGGTGTTTTGGCAATAACACCAATCCCCAGTTACCAGTCTTATGACCAGAGTATCAGGTCACATGATATAAAACACGAAGCCTTATTCACAAAATCTACGTGGCCATTTCCCTCAGATTGTATGAAAACACAATAGGCACTTAGCTTCTTGGATTCTTCTCTAATATAAAAATAACAAAGTAGATCTTTCTCTTTGATTATTTTTTTTCACTCCTTTTCTTCCCATTACTGACAAGAAATTTTCATACCATCTGCCTAAGGTAACAAATAGGGCTCCTCCTCCTAGGAAATTCCTTTCTCCTCCCCACAAAAAAAATTATCTCTCCCTCCCTCTGACCAAACCTCTAACCTCACCCTCACTATTTCCCTTCAGTTTTTATAGGGTAAAATTTCTAAACTATAAACCAGTGTGCTGTTATGTGTTATAGATAATTTATTACCTTTTTCTGACTTTTTTCATTTTAATAAGAAATTTAACAGCAAGAACCTCAAATATGCAATTTTAGACAATATATAAAGATCCTGGGGATAATGAATTAGAACATAATGGCCTTCCTGCAATCCCTCAAATGACTTCACTTGCATGATTCTTGCTAGCCTTTTTTATAAGATTATCCATTGTGTGCAATTCTCATTCATTCACACATTTGTTCAATAAACATTATTGAGTGTCTACTTTGTTAAGGCACCAGGCAGTCCTCATGTGTACAAATATGCTCCCCACAGGAGAATGGACTTTAATTTCAGCAGAAAGCTATCCTTCCTAACATTTTATTTTTAGATGTTTCTGGGAATAAATACATTGCTGAAGCATGTTTTATCAGCAACAATTAGTGTGGATCACTCAAGCTTCTTAAAATGGAGCACCTGTTCATAGGCAGTACAGGTATATTATTAAATTATTAAATTTATGGGAGAAACTTTCTAATATATAAATCCCTGTGCTATGATATCACTGCCAATTTAGCCAAGATAACTGCATTTTCTTCTGCACTCTACCTAACTTGCTCAACAATCTGTTTAGTTTTTATTAGGCCAGGCTATCCAAATAAATGCTTACTAAAAGAGTAGAGTACAATACTTGGGCCTCTACTATTGATGAAGATTTGCCGAAAATAGGTATAATCACTTCACTTAGGCTTCTACAAAAATGATATCCACTCATTTTGTTAATATAGTCAAAATGTATTTTATTTCATAAATGAGTTAACAATTCCTAATTTTGATAAAAGGGAAATATTCACTCTTTATAAAGATAACTTGAAAAATTTTCATTTCCATCAGCTTTATAATTATCTGTTTAGCTAGTTTTAATGTGCCCTACAATATAGCCACAATATATTACATTACCATCTGCACTAAAAGCTATCCTCCCACTCTGCCTTATTATTCTTACACCTAATCCTCTTTGTAACCCTTACACCTCCCACACTATCTATCCTAACTTCATAATTGTCAAAAAGGAAATGATCATTTCATCTCACACATCATCATTTTCAGCAAATTTTCTCATCATGGTGATGTGACCTTGAGTTCCAGCCAGCTGACTGCATAAGACCTTTCTTCTCATGTCATCAGTGGGATGACACTGATAAACTCTGTACCTCAACTCTTCCAAATAAATGATTGCTATGTTTTGCTTTAACCCTTAGACATACTGGACACATATATAACATTCTAATAGCCTCATGTTCACAGACTTTTTCATATCTCCAAATTTTTATCTTCTCCTGCAATGATATTTTAGGATCAAATATCTAAGCCACTTAACATAACTGAGAAACATTATGCTAATTAAGATAAGGATGTGGGTTCAAGTGCTATAATAACCAGTTAGCTGGGGGAAAAGGTCAAATTTTGCTTTAGGGTTATAGACTATATCTCAATGATGGACAAAAGGCCAGCCATTTCATCAACATCAGAATAGGTGACCAAGGTGTATAGACTACTAAAGAGTAACACACCATATGTAAAAAAGCAGTTCATTCACAGACATGTCCTACTGTTGACACAAGATGAGCAGTATCAACTCTGCATGCTCAGGACAATATGTTGCATGTATATAATTATTATATAATATTGATTATACAGGCATAATTAATTTGCATATTCCTATCCACAAATTGGAGAAGGCAATGGCACCCCTCTCCAGTACTCTTGCCTGGAAACTCCCATGGGCGGAGGAGCCTGGTGGGTTGCAGTCCATGGGGTCGCTAAGAATAGGACACGACTGAGCGACTTCACTTTCACTTTTCACTTTCATGCATTGGAGGAGGAAATGGCAACCCACTCTGGTGTTCCTGCCTTGAGAATTCCAGGGACGGGGGAGCCTGGTGGGCTGCCGTCTATGGGGTCACACAGAGTCGGACACGACTGAAGCGACTTAGCAGCAGCAGCAGCATCCACAAATACTTATATTTAAGGTGATGGGACAGATCTAATCCCATAGAACTGATTTGTAGCATAGCCTACAGCAAAGATCACTGGGCTAGGAGTTAAGAGACATAACCTGGTTATTGACTTTTCTTTTAGTCCCAAACGGTAACAATTTAAACTGAATTTTAAAAGAAGTTGGAGAATGCGAAAAGGGGAATGATTCTCTAAAGTACTTCTGTTTGGGGGGATAAAAACCTACTATGTCTAAATAGTGGCAAGAAGAAACATTAGAAAGCCCTCAATAAACTGAAAGTCCAAAATAAACTGACAAAAAATAAGCAGTTGGCCAATAAAATTAATCAGATCAGATCAGTCGCTCAGTCGTGTCCGACTCTTTGCAACCCCATGAATCACAGCACGCCAGGCCTCCCTGTCCATCACCAACTCCCGGAGTTCACTCAGACTCACATCTGTCGAGTCAGTAATGCCATCCAGCCATCTCATCCTCTGTCGTCCCTTTCTCCTCTCGCCTCCCATCCCTCCCAGCATCAGAGTCTTTTCCACTGAGTCAACTGTAGTACTGGAGTACTCAGTCAACTGAAACTACTGGAGTTTCAGCTTTAGCATTATTCCTTCCAAAGAAATCCCAGGGCTGATCTCCTTCAGAATGGACTGGCTGGATCTCCTTGCAGTCCAAGGGACTCTCAAGAGTCTTCTCCAACACCACAGTTCAAAAGCATCAATTCTTCGGCGCTCAGCCTTCTTCACAGTCCAACTCTCACATCCATACATGACCATAGGAAAAACCATAGCCTTGACTAGACGAACCTTTGTTGGCAAAGTAATGTCTCTGCTTTTCAATATGCTATCTAGGTTGGTCATAACTTTCCTTCCAGGAGTAAGCGTCTTTTAATTTCATGGCTGCAGTCACCATCTGCAGTGATTTTGGAGCCCAAATAAATAAAGTCTGACACTGTTTCCACTGTTTCCCCATCTATTTCCCATGAAGTGATGGGACCGGATGCCATGATCTTTGTTTTCTGAATGTTGAGCTTTAAGCCAACTTTTTCAGTCTCCTCTTTCACTTTCATCAAGAGGCTTTTGAGTTCCTCTTCACTTTCTGCCATAAGGGTGGTGTCATCTGCATATCTGAGGTTATTGATATTTCTCCCGGCAATCTTGATTCCAGCTTGTGCTTCTTCCAGCCCAGCGTTTCTCATGATGTACTCTGCATAGAAGTTAAATAAACAGGGTGACAATATACAGCCTTGACGTACTCCTTTTCCTATTTGGAACCAGTCTGTTGTTCCATGGCCAGTTCTAACTGTTGCTTCCTGACCTGCATACAGGTTTCTCAAGAGGCAGGTCAGGTGGTCTGGTATTCCCATCTCTTTCAGAATTTTCCACAGTTTATTGTGATCCACACAGTCAAAGGCTTTGGCATAGTCAATAAAGCAGAAATAGATGTTTTTCTGGAACTCTCTTGCTTTTTCCATGATCCAGCGGATGTTGGCAATTTGATCTCTGATTCCTCTGCCTTTTCTAAAACCAGCTTGAACATCAATAGTCAATGTTAATAAAGAGAACCATAAAAGGATTTGTTCCCTCGTAGCTATAAAGTATTAACTATGATTTGGATATTATGCCAGATTGAGGCTACAGAAATAAGCATAATAATGTCAGGGAGTCTAAACATATATTTTCTATGACTTTAAAAAATTTTCTATATCTACATTTCCATGTTTTTTTTAAACTATTTTCAGCATTTTACCTATGATCTAAATGCAAGCCTTCCAATAATACTACACAGTAATTTTGGTGTCCATGTTGGTTTTTCTCATCACAAATATATTAGCTCCTGCTGCTGCTGCTAAGTCGCTTCAGTCGTGTCCAACTCTGTGCGACCCCATAGACGGCAGCCCACCAGGCTCCTCCGTCCATGGGATTTTCCAGGCAAGAGTACTGGAGTGGGGTGCTATCGCCTTCTCCAATATTAGCTCCTAATAATCCCTTAATATGACAACCCTGGGCTTCCCTGGTGGCTCAGATGGTAAAGAATCTGCCTGCAATGCAGGAGACATGTGTTTGATCCCTGAATTGGGAAGATGCCCTAGAGAAGGAAATGGCAACCCACTCCAGTATTCTTGCCTGGAGAATCCCCATGGACAGAGGAGCCCGGCAGACTGCAGTCCACAGGGTCACAAAGAGTCAGACACAACTGAGCGACTAACACGTGACATTAAACTTGTAAGGTACTGTCCAACAAGGAATGTTTCAAATGTGTATATTAATCAGTTTTTCAAATAGAATTACTTTAGAATGTTTGTCATTCTTTCTCTCCCATTCCACCCAAAGTATTCGTTGCCTTAAATGTACTTTAAGGGTTTCCAGGTTTTGCTATATTGATGGTATCCACCATGAAATGACTGCTGTGTCTGTCAAAGGTGCTACTATCCAATGATTCTAGAGCACCAATTTCTGAGTTGTCAGAGATAACCTTGTTCCCACTTTGCACCATGTGGGACACTTAAGCCCAAGTAATGCTACTTGTGCCCATAAACCCAAAGAGTCTCGTGAAAGCTTCTTCAATTACTATATGCAGCCTTTCTCTCCCCAGAACTGGATGAGTCCACTGAGCCAAGACATGGAACTAATGCCTGAAACAGACAATACACTATTGCATTCACACGCCAGCTTTGCACTAACTCAAAAATACTCCTTTCTCCAGGAAAAAATTGTAAAAGCAAAATGACTTCTGGTGGGCCTCTGATCCAGTTCATGGGGCATGCTGGAACATTCCTGAATACTGGCTGAAGTTCTAGCTGACATAATTGCCTCATTCTAATCCCCACTACCCAAAATCCTATTATTAAGCCATGAGGACCATTCTTGGAGGAGCAGGAAGATAACATGAAGGAAGAAATAAGAGAGGCACAAAGAATTCAGAAAAACTTAATTGTTCAAAGGAAAAGGGTAGTCTCATTACAGGTTTCCAAACTGACCCTTCTTAATTATGACTGATTTCTGCAGTAAGTAGTACACTCTAAGCAAAATTTGAAAAAAAGCATTTCACTTCACTGTAAGAACTGGAACAAAGATGGCACTCTTTGATAGTCTTCTAATAGAATATATCACTAAGGGAACGGAGGAGGTAGATAATCCCACCTGATTAACTATCATTCAGCTCTCTGGAGAAGCCACAACTAGAACATCTCAGAGAGAGTACTCTTCAAGAATAGAGTATCATGCTTCAGACACAAAACTTAACTATTAACAGATCAAAGATGATTATACAGAACAATATACATAACAATGTCCCCAAAAGAAAAAGTATATGGCCTTGGAACTAAAAGGCAGAAGCAAGTGTGGCTCTATTTACCATTATTACTAATGGCCCACGGGAGGACTTTGTGCTTCCCATCACTGCAGCTTTTGGAATCTATAGCCAGAGGTCCTGATCCTCAAAGCAGGCACACTTTTACCAAGTGATACAGCAAGAATCCCACTGTATTATAAGCTATGGATGTAACCTAGACAACTTTGGAATCATTATTCCAGTAGGCAAGAATAAAAATCATCATCTTGGAAGCGGTAATGACCCTGGTCATCAGAAGGAGGCAGGACTATTGTTACACATTGGGGTAGGGAGGAACATGAGTGGAGCACAGAACATGAGTGGGCACCTCTTAATACTCTCTTGCCAGACTGTGACGATAAATACATAGTTACAGCAACCTTGACCTAAGTAGAGGTTGGCTCATGACACTAAATGAGTCCTCAAGGCCAATAAAGTAGCCAGTGAGAGTACAGAAATCTAAGCTGGATAATGGAGGAAGAAAACAATGAGCATCATTCACAACACAGAGTCTACTATAGTGACAGATACTGTGGCTTGTCCTCCTAATCTCCCTCTTCTAAGTTTCTCCTCAGGAAGACAGAACCATCAGAATCTTGATGGAGCTACTTCCCAAACATATGGGAAAGTAAATCTGAATAGTACTATGGGTGAACTGTTGATGATACAGTCCTCCACATGGGATAAGACTTTATTTGATCTCCATGAGCAGTTGGACTTCTTCCTCTGCACAATCCTACTCCCTCCCCTTTACTTTCACAGGTATCCAGTTCAGTTCAATCGCTCAGTCATGTCCAACTCTTTGTGACCCCATGGACTGCAGCACACCAGGCCTCCCTGTCTAGCACCAACTCCCAGAATCACAGGTGTTAACTCACAGGTGTTAACCCCTAATAAACATTTTATACTCAAAACTCTGCCTGCTTCCTGAGAACTCCACCTACAACAAAGCTCAACCTACAGCCTACTATTTCTGCTCTCCCACTAATTTTGTGAGCTTAATAATTCTTTCTTCCTTAAACTTAATAAAGTGGATTCCATTGCCAGCAACTATAAATTTGACCAGTACAAGAGTCAACATGATATTCAAATGAAAACACAACAAACCAAAATCTATGGGACTCAGTAAAAGCAGTGCTAAGGGGAAGGTTCATAGCAATACAAGCCTACCTCAATAAACAGGAGAAAAATCAAATAGCCTAACTCTACACCTAAAGCAACTAGAAAAAGAAGAAATGAAGAACCCCAGGGTTAGTAGAAGGAAAGAAATCATAAAAATGAGGGCAGAAATAAATGCAAATTAATCAAAGGAGACCACAGCAAAAATCAACAAAGCTAAAAGCTGGTTCTTTGAGAAGATAAATAAAATAGGCAAACCATTAGCCAGAATCATCAAGAAAAATAGGGAGAAGATTCAAATCAACAAAATTACAAATGAAAATGGAGAAATCACAACAGTCAACACAGTAATACAAAGGATCACAAGAGACTACTATCAGCAAGTATATGCCAATAAAATGGACAACTTGGAAAAAATGGACAAATTCTTAGAAAAGTATAACTTTCCAAAACTGAACCAGGAAGAAACAGAAAATCTTAACAGACCCATCACAAGCACAGAAATCAAAACTGTATCAGGAATCTTCCAGCAAACAAAAGCCCAGGACCAGATGGCTTCACAGCTGAATTCTACCAAAAATTTAGAGAAGAGCTAACACCTAACCTACTCAAACTCTTCCAGAAAATTGCAGAGGAAGGCAAACTTCCAAACTCATTCGATGAGGCCACCATCACCCTAATACCAAAACCAGGCAAAGATGCCACAAAAAAGAAACTACAGGCCAGTATCACTGATGAACATAGATGCAAAAATCCTTAACATAATTCTAGCAAACAAAATCCAACAACATATTAAAAAGATCATACATCATGACCAACTGGGCTCTTTCCCAGGGATGCAAGGATTCTCCAATATTCACAAATCAATCAATGTGATACACCACATTAACAAATTGAAAGACAAAAACCATATGATTATCTCAATAGATGCAGAGAAAGCCTTTGACAAAATTCAACATCCATTTATGATAAAAAAAAAAAAACTTCAAGAAAGCAGTAATAGAAGGAACATACCTCAACATAATAAAAGCCATATATGATAAACCCACAGCAAACATTATCCTCAATGGTGAAAAACTGAAAGCATTTCCCCTAAAGTCAGGAACAAGACAAGGATGTCCACTCTCACCACTACTATTCAACATAGTTTTGGAAGTTTCAGCCATAGCAATCAGAGCAGAAAAAGAAATAAAAGGAATCCAGATTGGGAAAGAAGTAAAACTCTCACTGTTTGCAGATGACATGATCCTCTACATAGAAAACCCTAAAGACTCCACCAGAAAATTACTAGAGCTAATCAATGAATATAGTAAAGTTGCAGGATATAAAATTAACACTCAGAAATCCCTTGCATTCCTATACACTAACAATGAGAAAACATAAAGAGAAATTAAAGAAACAATTCCATTCACCATTGCAACAGAATGAATAAAATACTTACGAATATATCTACCTAAAGAAACTAAAGACCTATATATCAGTTCATTTCAGTCACTCAGTCGTGTCTGACTCTTTGCAACCCCGTGAATCGCAGCACGCCAGGCCTCCCTGTCCATCACCAACTCCCGGAGTGCACTCAGACTCACGTCCATTGAGTCAGTGATGCCATCTAGCCATCTCATCCTCTGTCGTCCCCTTCTCCTCCTGCCCCCAATCCCTCCCAGCATCAGTCTTTTCCAATGAGTCAACTCTTCGCATGAAGTGGCCAAAGTATTGGAGTTTCAGCTTTAGCATCATTCCTTCCAAAGAAATCCCGGGCTGATCACCTATAGAAAACTATAAAACACTGGTGAAATAAATCAAAGATGACACAAATACTTGGAGAAATATACCATGTTCATGGATCGGAAGAATCAATATAGTGAAAACAAGTATACTACCCAAAGCAATCTATAGATTCAATGGAATCCCTATCAAGCTACCAATGGTATTTTTCACAGAACTAGAACAAATAATTTCACAATTTTTATGGAAATACAAAAAACCTTGAATAGCCAAAGCAATCTTGATAAAGAAGAATGGAACTGGAGGAATCAACCTACCTGACTTCAGTCTATACTACAAAGTTGCAGTCATCAAGACACTATGGTACTGACACAAAGACAGAAATATAGATCAATGGAACAAAATAGAAAGCCCAGAGATAAATCCACACATCTATGGACACCTTATCTTTGACAAAGGAGGCAAGAATATACAATGCAGAAAAGACAATCTCTTTAACAAATGATGCTGGGAAAACTGGTCAACTATCTGTAAAAGAATGAAACTAGAACACTTTCTAACACCATACACAAAAATAAACTCAAAATGGATTAAAGATCTCAATGTAAGACCAGAAACTATAAAACTCCTAGAGGAAATCATAGGCAAAATATTCTTACATAAATCACAGTGGGATCCTCTATGACCCACCTCCCAGAGTAATGGAAATAAAAGCAAAAATAAACAAATGGGACCTAACTAAACTTAAAAGCTTTTGCACAATGAAGGAAACTATAAGCAAGGTGAAAAGACAGTCTTCAGAATGGGAGAAAATAATAGCAAATGAAGCAACAGACAAAGAATTAATCTCAAAAATATACAAGCAGCTCATGCAGTTCAATACCAGAAAGATAAACGACCCAATCAAAAAATGGGCCAAAGAACTAAACAGACATTTCTCCAAAGAAGACATACAGATGGCTAACAGACACATGAAGAGATGCTCAACATCATTCATTATCAGATCAGATCAGATCAAATCAGTCGCTCAGTCTTGTCTGAGTCTTTGCGACCCCATGAATCGCAGCATGCCAGGCCTCCCTGTCCATCACCAACTCCTGGAGTTCACTCAAACTTATGTCCATCGAGTCGGTGATGTCATCCAGCCATCTCATCCTCTGTCGTCCCCTTTTCCTCCTGCCCCCAATCCCTCCCAGCATCAGAGTCTTTTCCAATGAGTCAACTCTTCGCATGAGGTGGCCAAAGTACTGGACTTTCAGCTTTAGCATCATTCCCTCCAAAGAAATCCCAGGGCTGATCTCCTTCAGAATGGACATTCATTATCAGAGAAATGCAAACCAAAACCACAATGAGGTACCATCTCACGCCAGTCAGAATGGCTGCTATCAAAAAATCTACAAACAATAAATGCTGGAGAGGGTACAGATAAAAAGGAACCCTGTTACACTGTTGGTGGGAATGCAAACTAGTACAGCAACTATGGAGAACAGTGTAGAGATTCCTTAAAAAACTAGAAATAGAACTGCCATACAACCCAGCAATCCCACTGCTGGGCATACACACAGAGGAAACTAGAATTGAAAGAGACACATGTACCCCAATGTTCATCGCAGCACTGTTTACAATAGCCAGGACATGGAAGCAACCTAGATGTCCATCAGCAGATGAATGGAATAAGAAAGCTGTGGTACATATAAACAATGGAATATTACTCAGCTATTAAAAAGAATGCATTTGAATCAGTTCTAATGAGGTGATGAAACTGGAGCCTATTATACAGAGCATAGTAAGCCAGAAAGAAAAACACCAATACAGTATATTAACGCATATATATGGAATTTAGAAAGATGGTAATGATGACCCTATATGCAAGACAGCAAGAGAGACACAGATGTAAAGAATAGTCTTTTGGATTCTGTGGGAGAAGGCAAGGGTGGGATGATTTGAGAGGGTAGCATTGAAACGTGTATATTATCATATGTGAAGTGTATTGCCAGACCAGGTTCGATGCATGAGACAGGGTGCTCAGGGCTGGTGCAATGGGATGACCCTGGGGATGGGATGGGGACAGAGGTGGGAGGGGGTTTCTGGATGGGGAACACGTGCACCTATGGCTGATTCATGTCGATGTATGGCAAAAACCACTACAATATTGTAAAGTAATTAGCCTCCAAATAAAATTAATTAATTAATTAAAAAAACAAATACAAAGATAACAGGCATCTTCAAATACTAAAGAACACAGATAATACAAAAGCTATAACTCTATCTTGCTAATCAGTCACTTAAGAGATTAACCAAACAAAACATAAAAAAAAAAAACAGACAAGGCTTGTGGTAAACAATGAATTCATTTATATACAGAACTAATAAAGAACAGCAAAATAACTGCAGGATTTGGTTAACAGATTATGGATATTATAAACATAGACAATGCAGCAATGATGATATAACATAAAAGTTGGAGGGTGGTAAGTCACAAGGATGTAAGAGACCTGTTATTCTCACTTTTCATAGTAGAATGTCAACTCCACACAAAATTAAAACATTCATTTAATGAAACAAAATTATCCAACTTCTTAGTTTTTTCACAATACTTTTTAATCATAAGAGAATCTTAAAAGAAATAAATCCTGTGATAAAGAGGCATTTATTTGAAGTTTAAAATGGCTTAACTTTAAGTTCAATCTCTTTTACTTCTAATAAATGCTAATAAAATAAAATTAAAGTTTTTTTAAAAAAATAGAATCTATTAATTCAAAATTATTCACTTTCATTAAACAATTTTTATATCTACATTTTTTATATCTACAATTTTTATATCTACCATCCTACATTATTTTTTATCTACACTTATGCTTATATGTACATATATATGCATGTAAGTGTATATAAATATATATATACAGCTTTTCATTTAGAAGAAAAGATATCTGCACAAGTTCTGAATAAAGAAAGCTATCTAGAATAATATTTGCCTAATGCTAATGATATTTTCTAAATAGTGGAATTTAGGCTATTTTTTAATTTGTATACCTTCCCATAGTCTTAAAATTATTTACAGCGAGCATATATAATTTTCCAAAAGCAATGAAAAGAAGAAAAGGCCAGATATTTAAAATTTTGTATGCTATGCTAAAACTGTAGATTTTTACTAAATTTGTAAAGATCGAAGGTCTTGAGCTATTTTAAGATGGAAATTAAAGCCATAGGGATAGATCAGATTTCCCAAGAAGATTACAAAAAGAAGACAGTCAAATATATATCATTTTTTATTCCTAAGGAGCACGAACAAAGAGAAGAGAAATCACAAAGAAAATTCAGAAGTCAGAGTGCTGAGAGGAAAGTAAAAAATCTGCCTGCAGTGCAGGAGATCTGGGTTTGATTCCTGGGTGGGAAAGATCCCCTGGAGAAGGAAATGGCAACCCACTCCAGTATTCTTGCCTGGAGAATCCCATGGACAGAGGAGCTTGGTGGGCTACATATAGTCCATGAGGTTGCAAGAGTCGGACAAGACTTAGCAACTAACCACCACCAAGCATCATGAAAACCAACACAGGACACAGTGGTCAGCATTGTCAATATGCTACAGAGAGATCATGTACGATATCACCTGAAAATCATAAGCCAGAATTACTAGTAATCAAAATAAGAATCCTTTCAAAACTGTGATTAAACCTGAAAGCCAGATTGTGGTGTTTCGTGAGTGAGTGACTATTAAAGAAGCATATACAATTCATTTCAGGAGCTTCAATAAGAAATAAAGAAAATATCTTGAGCTGCCATGGTTTAGAGAGAAAATATAGCTAATATCTGGCTTTACAGAGGATATCTGGATTGTCATAAATGCTTTTACATCCTGTCTACAAATTCCATAAAACAGAAAATAAACAGGCAATATAGTCTGATCACTATGTAATACCATTGGAAATTAACAAAATCAGAAAATAGACTCTTTCCCCTGGAAAATTTTTAACTCTCTGCACAATAACTTTTTTCTTTGTCAGGTCAAAAAAATAAAATAAAATAGCAAAAATTTTAGAGAACAAATTATTCAAAGATAATTTGAAAAAATTCAACATCCATTTATGAAAACTCTCAAAGTGGATATAGAAGGAGCATAACTCAATATAATAAAGATCACGATGATAAACCCACAACCAACATCATACTCAATGGTAAAAAGCTGAAAGCATTTCCTCTGAGATCAGGAGCAAGACAAGGTTGCCACTTTCACCACTCTTAGTCAACAGCAATCAGATGAGGACAAAAAAGATAAAATGAACCCAAGCTGGAAAGGAAGAAACAAAACTGTCACCATATGTAGATGACATGATACTATATACAGAAACACTAAGGTCTTCAGCAGAAAACTATTAGTTCTAACAAATGAATTCAGTAAAGTTGTAAGATACAAAACTAATATTTATAAATCTATTGCATTTCTATTCATTAATAACAAACTCTGAGAAAGAGAAATTAAGAAACAATGCAACCCATGGACTGTACAGTCCATAGAATTCTCCAGGCCAGAATACTGGAGTGGGTGGCCTTTCCCTTCTCCAGGGGATCTTCCCAACCCAGGGATTGAACCCAGGTCTCCTGCATTGCAGGCAAAAATCTCATTTACAGTTACATCAAAAAGAATAAAATACCTAGGAATAAATCTAATCAAAAAGGTGAAAGAATTGTACTCTGAAAACTATGACACTGATGAAAAAAATTGAAAACAACAGAAATAAGTGGAAAGATATATCATGCTCATTTAGAAGAATTACTATCCTTAAAATAATCATATAACCCAAAGTAATCTAATGATTCAATGCAATCCCTACCAAAACACCAAAAGCATTTTTTTCAGAGTACTAGGACAAATAATTGCAAAATATGTATGGGAATACAAAAGACCCTGAATAGTCAAAGCAATCTTGAGAAAGAACAAAGCTGGAGGTATCATGAACCTTGATTTCAAACTATACTACAAAGCAACAGTAATTATAACAGTATGGTACTAACACAAACACATACACATAGATCAACGGAGCAGAACAGAGAGCCCAGGGATTTTCCAGGCCATAGTACTAGAGTGGATTGCTTTTTCCTTCTCCATGAGGTTCATTAATGGGCAACTAACCCATGAAAAAGGAGGCAAGACAATGCAACAGGGAAAAAACAGTCTCTTCAATAAATGATGCTGGAAAAACTTGACAGTTCATGCCATATACAAAAATGAATTCAAAACAGATTAAAAACTTAAGTGTAAGTCCTAAAACCATAAAAATCCTAGAAGAAAACATAAGCCATATATTCTTTGACACTGGTATTGGCAGTATTTGTTTTAGATCTGTCTCCTCAGGTAAGGGGAACAAAAGCAGAAATAAACAAGTGGGACTGCATCAATCTAAAAAGGCTGTGCACAGTGAAGAAAATTATCAACAAACTAAAAATGCAGCCTATTGAACAGGAAAACGTATTTACAAACAGTATATATCCAATAATGGGTTAATATTCAAAATACATGAAGAATTCATACAACTTAACCTAAAAAACAAACAATTCAATTAAAAGATGGGCAGAGGACCTGAACAGACATTTTTCAAAAGATATACAGATGGCCAACAGACATTAAAAGATGCTCAGTATCACTAATCATCAGGTAAATGCACATCAAAACCACAACCTCACATCTGTCAGAATGGCAATCACTAAAAGACAACAACAAAAGTTGGCAACAATGTGGAGAAAAGGAACTCCTCATGCACTGTTCATGAAACTATGGTGTAGCTACTACAGAGAACACTATGAAGTTTCCTCAAAAAATTAAAATGGAAGTGCCATATGATCCAGTAATTTCATTTGGGCGGGGCGGGTATTTACTAAAGAAAATAAAACATTATTTCAAAAAGATATATGCACCTCAATGTTCACTGCAGCATTATTTACAGTAGCAAAGATAGGGAGGCAACCCAAGTGTCCATCAATAGAAGAATGGATAAAGAAGATGTAGTGCATATGGCACCCCACTCCAGTACTCTTGCCTGGAAAATCCCATGGATGGAGGAGCCTGGTAGGCTGCAGGCCATGGGGTCACTAAGAGTCGGACACGACTGAGCGACTTCACTTTCACTTTTCACTTTCATGCACTGGAGAAGGAAATGGCAACCCACTCCGGTGTTCTTGCCTGGAGAATCCCAGGGACGGGGGAGCCTGGTGGGCTGCCGTCTATGGGGTTGCACAGAGTCAGACACGACTGAAGTGACTTAGTAGCAGCAGCAGCAGTGTATATATACAATCAAGTATTAGCCATTAAAAAAATGAAACCTTATCATTTATGACAACATGGATGGATCTAGAGGGTATTATGCTAAGTGAAATTAAGTCAAATACCATGTAATCTTACTTATATGTGGAATCTAAAATAAGAAATGAAAACAGATTACTAGATACACAGAACACAGGGGTTTCTGCCAGAGAGGAGACAGGTGGGAGTAGGATAAAATAGGTGAAGGAGATTAACAGATTTCAACACAAATAAATAAGCCATGGGGATAAAACAGTGTAATGAATATGGTTAGTGAAGTGAAAGTCACTTAGTCGTGTCCTACTCTTTGTGACCCCATGGACTATACAGTCCATGGAATTCTCCAGGCCAGAATACTGGAGTGGGTACCCTTTCCCTTCTCCAGGGGATCTTCCCAACTCAGGGATCAAACCCAGGTCTCCCACATTGCAAACAGATTCTTAACCAGCTGAGGCACAAGGGAAGCCCAATATGGTTAATTATATTGTAAAAACTACATGGGAACATATGACTACAAGATTTATGGTGATCATTTCATAATGCACACAAATGTCAAGTCACCATGTAGTATATCTGAAACTAATATAAGACTATATTTCAATTTACATTTCAAAATATATTCAAATATATTTAATATTATATTTCAACTATATTTAAATTAAAAATAAATAAAATTGACCATGATTTTAAATCCACAAGCCATACTAGTAAAATGACTCAAAATCCAGAAACCACAGGAGAAATTAAAATAAAAAGTCTTCCAAGTAGTACCAAAAAAAATAAATAAAGTCATTAGGCAACTACGTATTGTGCTTAGTCACTCAGTTGTGTCCAACTCTTTCAAATTGAAAAAACAAACATACCAAATAGCAAAAAGAGAAAAAGATAGGATCAATTAAGTCCCAGGAAAAGAAACGCAAATAGTTTTCAAACACAGGAGAAGATTCTCAAGTTCACTCAAAGCAAAATGAACCTGTTAAATAAACTAAAACTGTGCTCAGATACCATTTGCACTATCAGATTTTTTTTTAATTCCAAGACTGTAATAAAACCATTATTACAGAGTCTGCAGGAAAACAGATAACCTCAGGTAACACTGGTAGAGGAGAAGGCAATGGCACCCCACTCCAGTATTCTTGCCTGGAAAAATCCCATGGATGGAGGAGCCTGGTAGGCTGCAGTCCATGGGGTCGCTGAGGGTTGGACACGACTGAGAGACTTCACTTTGACTTTTCACTTTCATGCATTGGAGAAGGAAATGGCAACCCACTCCAGTGTTCTTGCCTGGAGAATCCCAGGGACGGGGGAGCCTGGTGGGCTGCCATCTATGGGGTCGCACAGAGTTGGACATGACTTAAGTGACTTAGCAGCAGCAACACTGGTAGAAGAACAAATTTAATTTAGCAATATAATTTAAGAGTATAATTTAGCAATATTTATCAAAATTACAAATACAAATACCTTTGACCCTACAATTCCACTTCTGGGTATACAGCCTACATATAAACTTAAGACATGTGCAAAATAATTTATGTACAAGTTGACATTACAGCATTGATGTAATAGCAAAAGATAGGGAACAACTCAAATCTCCTTCAGTAAAGGACTAGTTTTTAAAAAGTATGGTACATCTACATAATGGAATGTCACCTAAAAGAGAAAGAATGAGAAAGCTTTTTACTTACTTCTGTGGAAAGATTTCAATGTCCACTATTTTTTTAGTACAAGAAAGTGAATATAGTATATTACTTGTGTTTTTTAAAGAAGGTAAACAAGACTACACACACATACTGATTATATTTGTATATAAGTAACTCTTAAATGAAATACAAAAACCAATTTAAGTGGTTAAAAATGATGGTGAGAGACCACTGGAGAAATGAGGTAGAAGATTTCATACTCCATACCATTTTTGAACCATATGACCACATTATCTCTTCAAATTAAATTTTAACATAAGATTTTTTTATATCCACATTTTTCAAAATTAAAAACGCCATGGAAGTTTCCTTTTTAAGTTATCCTCAAATCTATTTCTCAAATATCTTCTTTGGTAAAAAAATGTACCATATAGTAGCAATATTCAGTAGCAATTTTCCAAAGCCAGGCATTCTGTTCTATAGGACCTTACTGAATTTATTTTTATGGATAAAATATGGCATTGGCTATAATTTCTTAAAAATTTCCAGACTTATATTATTGTGGTTTTGCTACATGGGGCATGAATGTTCCCTTTGTCTCTATATTGGAGAAAATCATAATCATTTTTAAAAGTGGATTCTTGGCCATGCCTCTGAGTACTCCCACAGCTTGCTTTGCACCGGGGGTGGCCTTCTAGTCAGCCGAGCGTCTATATTAGGCAACTCAAATTTCACAAGAGGATATCAATCCTACTCCCAATTCAACTGTCTGTTAAAGCATATGGGTCTTTATTTAATTGGCAACATAGACTAGCAGCACTCCAGGTAGTTGTCAGCAAATACAATCTTGAACTCATGCTGTCCAATACCGATCAAAATCTTGGCCAAGATAAACAATATTTAAGGAGGACTGCTTGAAAGATAGAGTGGACATTTGCTATTTCTGTCAGCTTAACATATAAATGCCCATCTTATATTGGGGAAATCCCAAGAGACAGGGTCCTGCTTGCCCCTGCAAATGCCAAAGAGTACTCTCTAGAAGCTATAAGTATACATGGTATTTAGGCTTGACTGAATGGATGATCTGTTACCCTGGGACACTGACATGACATCATGACAAAGGGAAGCAAAGATGCAGAGACAATCAGATTTTTTGCCATAGTGGTAGCAGCAGAAATGAGAATCGCGGAATGGGGGCAAGTGCAGCAATATAATTTTCCTTAGCAGGTTACTCCTATGACAGGGTCTTTTCTGGGTCCTGCCTTTCTTGATTCCCACCCTTTTTTTCAAGCCTTGCTATCCAAATTTTTATTAATTCTACATGAATCTTTCCAAAAATTTTTTTTGCATCTAAATTAGAGTTGCTTTGTTCATTTGCAACCAAGAATGTATGTGCACGCACACGCATGTGTGTGTGTGTGTGTGCACGCGTGCGTGCATGCTCAGTCATGTCTGACTCTTTGTGACCCCATGGACTGTAGCCCACCATGCTCCTCTGTTTATGGAATTCTCCAGACAAGAATACTGGAATGAGTTGCCATTTCCTCCTCCAGGGTCAACCACAAATGTGGAATGATTAAAAAAAAAGATTGTTCCATGGGTTAAATTAAGTAAACTGACTACCATAATGTGTCTCGGTCATATTATGCTGGCCCCCTTTGACTATCTTTACAGATAAATTTTCATATGATATTGTTGATTGTATATTGTGATACAGTTCTAAAACACTCTTTTTATAATATTTTCGATACATCATAAGCTATTCACTATGTGAATTTTGGGAGCAACTTTTGTCTTGGCATAGTACCATGAAAACTTGGGTTTCACTAAAGAATTGGTTGGATTTACATTATAAACAAAAATAAGTGTGTGATATTATTAACAATATCATACACTATTCTATTATTTTTAATACCAATATTCATGGCTGTTATTTTTTCCAGAATACCTTTTGTTGGAATAGAGAAGACAGGTTGTTGGACTGTTTCTGACTTGAGGTTGTGAAGACTGGATATGGAGAAATGACAAATAGCAAGAGAGGTAAAAGTATTGACAAGAGAGTTGAATTTGTATACCCTAATATACCATATGCCTAGGCTAGATAATAATATAATTAGAAGGGTGCTAATACTTTGCAAGAAGATGGAGCATCAAAGATTCTTAAGTATCAACAAGAAACAAAGAAGCATAAAAACGTAGAGAACTAGTAAAACAGGCAATTATTGTAAAAGAATAAGACTGGAAGTTTAAGATTTCAGATATGGACAGTTCAATTTTCATATATGACCAGAGGAAATACTTTTGGAACTGGAGGGCATAAAACATCACTGAACTTGAGAACATTTGGATGGGTCTTTGACACTCAAGTTTCCAGAATGATGAGAAGACTTAAGAGTATAGAGAAAATACTAATTCAAGTATCAAAATTCTAAATTGTATTGAGGTAGGGAACCAGGACTACAGAAATAACCATTTTCTCTTTCTCTTCCATGTTCCTGCCTTAGCCTATGAAACGAAACATCTGACCTCTTAGAAATATTAGGAAAGAGGTATCTGTCCTTTCTTCATTTCTCATTAGTATTTATCTGGAAATACGATAAGAGACTTATATCCCAGAGCCTACGTTTGTCTTTTGAGCATGATTAATATAATACATATATATAGCACAGACACTACTTAACTTTCTACTTCAGAACTACCTACCCAGTGTGTGTTCTTTCTGATCCTGTCTCATCAATGTAATCAACCACTCAGGCATGCCTTACTCTTCTTGGGATGAAAGGCCTACTCAGCTGAACTTCAAAAAGTATAAATAAGAGAGAATATACTGAGAGGACAAGAGCAGAGAAAAGAATACCAGGCAGAAGCAATAGTAGTTACAAAAGTAGGGCTGCTTAAGAAAATAATTTGCATGTGGAATCCCAAACAGAATGCCTTGAACACAGGATGTCATCTTTGTATTTGTGAAGATGACAAGAGGAGTTAATAAAATGACAAGGACACTAAATATCATGCCAAAAATTCTGGACGTTATCTTGGCATGACAAGTCTGACAGATTACCAGTTAATACATCAATAACCCGAGAAAACACTCTTAGCCCTCCTTCTCTTCATGGGTTTACTATACTACTCTAAGTATCTCAAAAGTTGTGAGCCCTGACAGTAAATAAAAGTAAATTTTTTTTAAATTAACAACACATTTAAGGGGATCCAAATGCCTCACGAACAAATAAAAACAAAAAATTAAGAAAAAGAAGTTGCTAATGAAATAGAAATACTAAAGATAAATAACTTTAACATAAAAATAAAAGGAATAGATAAGATTCAGTTATAGCATTCAAAAAGACTAGAATTAAGCATGATTTTTCCAATTCCAAAATTCAGTAGCTGAATTAAAAGGAAGGGTGATCATTACAAAAAATTAAGTGAGAAGCCCAAGAAGAAATAATCTCAAAGCCAGAGCAAAATATAAAGAGATAGTCTTCAGCTTCAATCCACAAAGGAATAACTGCTCTGGGACTTACCCTTATGCCATAAACAGACAAAAAAACAAAATACATAAAACAACTAATTTCAGACATCGGACAATGGTAGTATAAGACAATAATTCCTGAGAGAAGAGAGACAACCAAATTGGCCCCCAGCAGTAGCATCCCTGTGGTACAGGGAAATAAAATCAAAACAGAGCCCAGCAGTGGCACTGAGTTGAGAAGGCAGAGCCTAGAGTTCAGGCAAACTGAGATGAACAGAAGTTGTGAGATAACACATAGAGGAGTGAATATTCACTTGAAGGACTATTGCTGAAGCTGAAGATCCAATACTTTGGATTTATATTTACATATATATATATATATATATATATATATATATGCTGTGCTGTGCCTAGTTGCTCAGTTGTATCCAACTCTTTGCAACCCCATGGGCTGTAACCCGCCAGGCTCCTCTATCCATGGGGATTTTCCAAGCAAGAATACTGGAGTGGGTTGCCATGCCCTCCTCCAGAGGATCTTCTCAACCCAGGGATTGAACCCAGGTCTCCCACATTGCAGGCAGATTCTTTATCATCTGAGCTACCAGGAAAGCCCATGAATACTGAAATGGGTAGCCTATCCTGTCTTGAGGGGACCTTCCCGACTTAGGAATGGAACCAGGGTCTCCTGCATTGCAGGCAAATTCTTTACCAGCTGAGCTACCAGGGAAGCCCATTCAACCTACCTAGAGTAGTCAAATGCATAGAAATGGAGAGATGGAGAAATGGGGAGTTGTTGTTTCAAGGGCACAGAATTTCAATTTTCCAAGACGAAAAAGTTGGGAGATTTGTTACCTACCAATGTGAATATATTTAACACTACTAATCTGTTCATTTCAAAGTAATCAAGATGGTAAATTTTACGTGTTACCTGTTTTCCTTTTTCTTTTTTTTCCCACCACTGCTGCCCCGCAGCTCTACCTCTGCTCCCCAGCCTGGCCCCACAGCAGTGCACTTCACCAACTCCCCAACATGTTCCTGTTATGCTCTTCTACCACAACAAATTTTTTTAATTTAAAAAATAGGAAAATCATAAAAAGTGATCAAAACTGGATCAAGCAACCTTCAAGAAAGTGAGTTTCTTGACTACAATTCCAAAATAAATTCCATCTTTCTGACCAGAATAATAAGAACAGGAACTGCTTTAGGGAAAAAGAGACTGAGGTGACTCCCAGAGAAGACAGATGGGAAGAAAAGAAGACCCAGCTATGTACTATCAGGAAAAAAAAAATCACTTTAAATATAAACAGCTAGGTAGATTAAAAGTAAGGGGTAGAAAACAACTTATAATGTTAATCCAAAGATAGCTAGAGTGGCTATATTAATATCATATAGTAGAATTCAGAACAAGAAGTATTACCAAGGATAAACAGGGAAACTGTGTAACAATAAAAGTGTCAATTCGCTAAGATACAAAAATTCTAGGTGAGTATGTAGCAACAACAGAACTTCAAAATATATGAAGCAAAAACTGATAGAATTTGAAGGGAAAAACAGACAAATTTAAAATAATAAAGATGCCAAACTCCTCTTAACAATCAATTGAAAATGTAGAAAGAAAATTAGTATATAGAAGATCTTATTCTAATTGACATTTATAGAATTCTCGACTCAAAATTCCTGTAACATTTACCAAGACAGACCATATCCTGGCCCATAAAACAAATGTTCAAAATTTCAATTCAGTTCACTTCAGTCGCTCAGTCATGTCCAACTCTGTGACCCCATGAAGTGCAGCACGCCAGGCCTCCCTGTCCATCACCAACTCCCGGAGTCCACCCACACCCATGACCACTGTGTCCGTGATGCCACCCAACCATCTCACCCTCTGTCGTCCCCTTCTCTTCCTGCCCTCAATCTTTCCCAGCATCAGGGCCTTTTCAAATGAGTCAGCTCTCCGCATCAGATAGCCAAAGTTAGAAAGAACTAAATCACACAAAGGATGATCTCTGACCATAACAGAATTAAGCTAGTGGGAAAAGAAAGATAAACAGGAAATTCTTGAATATTTGGAAATTAAATAATATACTTCTAAATAAGTCTATAAAAAAACAGTCATGGGAAAATTATAAGTTATTTTGAGTTGAATAAAAGTGACAGAAAAAAAATTAAGGAGATATGCCTGAATTTTTTTCTAAAACTGTTGCAAGATATAAACTGGTAGGTCCTAGAATGTCGATGAAAACAAACAAAGCAAAACAAACACAAAGAAAATTACCAAGTACATCATAATCAAATTGTTGAAAACAAATTTTTAAAAAATCTTTAAAACATCCAGAAAAAAAGACACTGTTTACAGAAGAACCATGTTAAGAAATTCATAACTCTTGTCAGAACTATGCGAGCTAGACAGGCTGGAAAAAAAATTAAACCAGGAATTCTGTAGACAGAAAATAAAATTCAAAGTATAAAAAAGTAAATAATAATGTAATGAAATAGAAAATGGGAAAATAACATAATAATTCAATGAAATCAAAAGCTGGATTTTTAAAAAATTAATTAAATTGATAAATCAATGCCAAGACAGAAGAAACACAAATTACCAATATCAGAAATGAAAGAAGGTACATTATTATGGAATTACAGATATTAAAAGAATAATAATAGGATACCATAAACAACTTCATGACAACAAATTTGACAACTTAATTGAGGAGGACAAAGTTTGAAAGAAACAAATTACCAAAATTGACACAAGAATCAATTCAAAAATCTCAATAGCCCTGTATATGTATACGTTTAAATTTTTAGTTTATAACTAAAAACCTCCCACAAAAATAATCCCAGGCCCACATGTCTTCACTGGTAAATACTATGAAACATTTGAGGAGGAAAAACTACCAATCTTAAAATTTTTTTCAGAAAAAAGAAAGGAGTACTTCTCAAGTTGTTTCAGAAGGTTAGCATTCCTCCAGTATCAAAATCAGATAAAAACATTACAAGAAAATAAAAATAATAATAATTCTGTATTACAAAAATAAAATTTTATATTACTTTATAAAAGTTATAAATCATCGCTCTATATAAATGTTTTTAAGATGTACAAGAAAGTAAAAACGACTCTATATTCCTAATAAGCAAGGGCAGCTACTATAATCATTCTTTCTTTATTAGTTCATCTAAGTTTGCTATGATATTTTCCTAAGGAGTTGGACAACATTATTAAAGACTCCTCATGGCCATTTAAAATATTACAAAAAAACTACAAACTAACATCATTTATGATAATAGACACAAAAATGCACTGGAAACATATTAACAAACTGAACCTGTAACTAAAATAAAAATAAAGCATAATTATTACTTGGACTTTATTCCAGGGACATAAGGTTGGTTTAATATTCAAGAATCAATACTAAATGAATGCAATGTAAAATTTAGCTGAATAAAAAAGAAAAAGGACAGATATTCTCAGTATCCGTAGGAAAATTATTTGGCAAAATTCAAGTCTCAGCCAACTAGAAGAGGAAAATTTCATCATCTGACTGATAAACAACATCTACAAAATGCCTACTACTGATATCAGATTTAATGGTAAAAGAGTGAATATTCTTTCCCCAAGGTCAGGAACAAAGCAAAGCTATCTACTTGCACTACTTTTTGATATAGTACTAAGATCCTAGCAAGTTCAATATGACATGAAAAGAAGTAAAAGGCAAACATTATAAAGGAAGAGGAGAGGTAACAGGGAAGAAAAATGTGAAATGAGTAAAGGAGATCAACTATATGGTGATAGATGGAAACAAACTTTTGACAGTGAGCATGCTGTAGGGAATACAGAAGTAGAAATATCATACACATGAAATATATAATGCTATAAACTAATGTTACATAAATAAAAATAAATCTTAAAGTAATTTTAAAATCAATGCCCTTAACAATAGAAAAAGTAGGTAAGCATAAATTTAACAATATATACAGAAGACTTCTCTGAAAACTATAAAACATATTTAATAGAAATAAAAGGAGGCCAGGATTTCACTGGTGGATCAGTGGGTAATTCTCCACTCCCCCAATGCAAGAGTCCTGGGTTCAATTCCTGGTCAGAGATCTAGATCCCACATGCCAAAACTAAAGATCCCACAAGATACAATGAAGATCAAAGATCCCACGTGCTGCAACAAAAACCCAGTGCAGCCAGATAAATAAAAATAAATTTTAAAAAAGGAAATCAAAGGAGGCCAATAAATAGAGACATATACCATCATCATGGATTGAAACACTAGAGATTGTTATATTAACATATATTTATCCATAGATTCATAAGAGGCTTTTTTATAGAAATTGACAAGCTAGTTCTAAAATTCAAGTGGAAATGTAAAGAACCAAAAAGAGCTAACCAATCCCAAACAAGAACAAAGCTAGAGGACTTACACTCCTAACTTCAAGACTTATTAATAGAGCTACAGTAATTAAAACAGTATGGAATTTATGTAAAATACTGAAAATTTTAAAGATAAATAAATGAAACAAAATACTCAGTTCTGAAACAGAGCCATGCTGCTATGGCCAACTCATTTTCAATAAAGTTACCAAAGCAATTTCCAAAGTGGTTGTACCATCTTATATTCCCACTACTTTGGAAATTGGTCTGGCAGTTTTTCATAAAGTTAAATATCTGCCTACCTATGACCTAACAATTCTACTTCTACATATTTACCCAAGAGAAATAAAAACACCTACACAAAACTCTTTCACAATGATGTTCATAGGAATTTTATAACAAAATGAAAATAAACTAAATATCCAAAATCAGGAGAAATTATAACAAAAATTATGGTATAACCATACAGAACACAATTAAGCAATACAAAGAAACAAACTACTGATATATGTAATACCCACAAGTGAACCTCAAAACACATATTGCTCAGTAAAAGAAGTCAGACACTATGATTCTACTTAGATTCCATTCTAGTACAGGCAAAACTAATCGATGGTGAAGGAAATCAGAAGAGTGCTTGCCTAGTTAGGTGGACTGGAAATGTCTGGGAAGGGGCATGAGGGATGTTTCTAGAATGATAAAAATGTTCTGTATCTTGAGAAGATGTAGGTTACATGGATATGTACCTATGTCAAAACCTACAATTTGTACATTTCACTGTATGCAAATTCTATCTCAATTTATTTTTAAAAATTCAGAAAGAGCTTAGTGTTTGACTTAAGGGAAAAAATACCAAAAAAGAAAAAATCTTGAGAGAAAAGTTTAGAACACTGGCGAACAGATCCAAGGCACCTTAAAGGTGAGTAACAAAAACCCTAGAAGAAACTGGAGAGTGGAAGAGGGGTAATAATTATAGAAATAAAAGAAGGAAACTCACTCTGGAATAAAGAAGAGAAATCAAGCCTACAACTGAAAGAGTTCACTGATTAAGGAAGGGAAGGAGGGAGGAAGGAAGGAAAAAAGGGAATATACCTAGGCATATCCTAGTAAAATTTTCAAGTCTCACAGATAAAAAGAACTATCTAACAAGCTTCAGAGCTAAATGTTATTTATAATGGAAAAAATTCAGATTGGCATCAATAACACTGGGAAATAGAAGAAATACATGGACACAATACTGAGAGGAAATGCAATTCAAAAATCCTATACCTAGCCAAGATAGCATTCAAAACCAAGTTACTGACAATGGAAAAATTGTATCATTCACTTGCCAAGCATAATAAAAATACTTGCAGATATATAAGAATCCAGAGAATATATCATTAACCTAAGCCAACCATCCAAGTAAAAAATCAAGATAGCAATCATTCAAAACACCACATGCAACAGAATAACTACCTTAAGTACAAGAAAATGAAGGAAACAGGAAGACAGGTAAGCAATGAACCTTATAATACTCTCAAGGTTTCTCAGTTTGGGCATATGTATCAGGTCATTATTCATTTCAGGGGTGAGAGGGTGACTTGTACATTGTGGGATGCTCAGCATGACTCTGGCTTCTACCCTCTAAATACCAACAGCATCTCCCTTCCCTAGTCATGAAACCAGACATTACCAAATGTTCCCTAGGGGTGCAAAATTGGCCCCAGGTTGAAAATCAACACAATTTATAATTTTTCATTTCAGTTCAGTTCAGTTGCTCAGTCGTATCCAACTCTTTGCGACCCCATGAATCACAGCACGCCAGGCCTCCCTGTCCATCACCAACTCCTGGAGTGCACTCAAACTTATGTCCATCGAGTCGGTGATGCCATCCAGCCATCTCATCCTCTGTCGTCCCCTTCTCCTCCTGCCCCCAATCCCTCCCAGCATCAGAGTCTTTTCCAATGAGTCAACTCTTCACATGAGGTGGCCAAAGTACTAGAGTTTCAGCTTTAGCATCAGTCCTTCCAAAGAACACCCAGGACTGATCTCCTTTAGGATGGACTGGTTGGATCTCCTTGCAGTCCAAGGGACTCTCAAGAGTCTTCTCCAAAACCACAGTTCAAAAGCATCAACTCTTTGGCGCTCAGCTTTCTTCATAGTCCAACTCTCACATCCATACATGACCACAGGAAAAACCATAGCCTTGACTAGACGGACCTTTGTTGGCAAAGTAATGTCTCTGCTTTTCAATATACTATCTAGGTTGGTCATAACTTTCCTTCCAAGGAGTAAATGTCTTTTAATTTCATGACTGCAGTCACCATCTGCAGTGATTTTGGAGCCCCCCAAAATAAAGTCTGACACTGTTTCCACTGTTTCCCCATCTATTTTCCATGAAGTGATGGGACCAGATGCCATGATCTTCGTTTTCTGAATGTTGAGCTTAAAGCCAAACTTTTCACTCTCCTCTTTCACTTTCATCAAGAGGCTTTTTAGTTCCTCTTCACTTTCTGCCATAAGGGTGGTGTCATCTGCATATCTGAGGTTATTGATATTTCTCCCGGCAATCTTGATTCCAGCTTGTGCCTCTTCCAGCCCAGCATTTCTCATGATGTACTCTGCATATAAGTTAAATAAGCAGGGTGACAGTATACAGCCTTGACGTACTCCTTTTCCTATTTGGAACCAGTCTGTTGTTCCATGTCCAGTTCTAACTGTTGCCTCCTGACCTGCATATAGGTTTCTCAAGAGGCAGGTCAGGTGGTCTGGTATTCCCATCTCTTTCAGAATTTTCCACGGTTTATTGTGATCCACACAGTCAAAGGCTTTGGCATAGTCAACAAAGCAGAAATAGATGTTTTTCTGGAACTCTCTTGCTAATGACAAACTGACAAAAAGTTGCAATGTAAGTGCTAAATAAGAGTTTAGGAAATAGAAGAGGCACACTAGTATGAAAAATTAATAATAATCTGAAACTAAATTAGAATATATTTCAGCAAAATATGGGCATTAGGTGAAGACTGTGAATAAGAAAAAAATTAAATAACTGGTAAAGACAAGATAGGACAATCCTTTTGCTGATAATCCTTTTGCTGATAATGCTGATATAGCTATAAAGTATATGAGGTTCTAGTGAAAATAAAACACTAGAATTAATAAGAAAATGTGGCATGGCTTTTTAATGCCACATTTAAGTAGAAACATAAAAACTAGTGACACTTCTCTATACACCTATAATCATCCAGAAACAGAAAGAGGGAGTGAGGAGCTATTTACAGTTGTGACAATAAAATATATAATACTTAAAACACATTTAACAAGGACCCTATAGGATCTGTATGAAAAAAACTTAAAATCTTACTAAAGGACAGAGGCAGATTTACTGTGAAATGAAAAAAAAAAAAAAAAACCTCCTTAGTTCCAGGACTCTTTACTTATACTGTGATATGCTGAATAATTCCCCCCCTCCAAAAATATCCATGACCTAATCCCCAGAATTTATGTCTATGTTACCTTACATGGTAAAATGAACTTTACAAATGTAATTGAATTAAGGATCTTGAGATAGCTGCTGTCTTGGGGCCTAATGTTCACGAAAGTCACAGAGTCCAACACGACTTAGCGACGGAACAACAATGTAACTACACAGACTCATAAAAAGGAGGCAGAAGGATGAGAATCAAAAAGAAAAACTTGAATGCTATGTCACTGGCTTTGAAGATGGAAGGAGGGGACCAGGAGTCAAGAATACAGACCACCTCTAGAAGCAGCAAAGAAATAGATTTTGCCATAGAGCCTCCAAAAGAAATACAGTCCAGCTGATACCTTGATTCTAAACCAGTGAAACCCATTTCAGTCTGCTGACCTCCAGAACCATAAATTTATGTTGGTTTAAGCAACCAAGTTTGTGGTAATTTGTTACTGCAGCAGTATGAAACTAATACAAACCTCTTCCAAATTCCTGGAATAGGTTTTAGCAATGGATTCACATGGAAATAAGATTTTGTAAAGTGTGCAAAAGTAATATATTTTAACCACAATTGCTTAAGATCAGTGTCTGTTTTCACTCCAAATTCTCCTTCACCGCATGCTGAGTAGTGTTCAAATGGCTGGTTGCAGGCATACTGAGGATCATGCTAACTGGAAGTTGTATCAAGGACATTTACTTTTGGCTTAATTGGATTTATATGTGGTAATTTCCACGACTTATTGCTAGCCACCCCACGATACGAATGGCTTCTTAGAAATACTTCTACACATTGTTCTGACTTACTCAATGAAGGCACAGACCTCATCATGCAGAGGTTACATTGCATGCTAATATGTCCCACACTGGAAATATCTGGGGAATAGAAGGAGAAAGTGTCTGAAGCCATGTATGGAGCCTGAAGTTAGTCTAATGGAAAAATCCCTCCAATTGTCAGACATGAAATTTCAAGGGAAGACTCCATTCCCACTGATTCAGTCAAAATTATCAATAATTTTTTTTAATGTTCAATTAACCATGCTGATAGTGAAGAGTCAGATGCCATCTTCTAATGAACAATCTTCCCTTGTACCAAAATCTCGGATTATAAGCATGATTAGTATATTTTGCATTACATACGAACTACTTGTACCAAAACCTGCAATTACATGTAACTGCAACAAGCAAGAGTCTCACACCTCCAAGCTTTTGGTTATCAGAGATGGGTATTTTAGTTATGGGAAAACAATACCACATATTGTCACTGATCCCTTTCTGTCTTCAAGCCAGCAAAGATATGCTGATCTCCCTCTCACATCACATCACTCCAGCATACTGTTCTGTTTCTTCCACTGTTAAGGACCCTTATAATTACACTGGGCCCACCTGGATGATGCAAGGAAATCTCCCCATCTCAGGCTCTTAACTTAATCACATCTGTAACATCTCTTTTGCCATGTAAGATAACATACTCATAGGTTCTAGATTTTAGGACACAAATATCTTAGGAAGGCCACTGTTTTGCCTACCACACCACTTAATGCGGTATATCATTAAGAAAGGAACATTCCACCTGACTTTAAAACAAGTGATTTGAAACACTTAATAGGATATAGTCTAAGAATGTAAAGAACTGTAATGGAATCTTAGACTGCTTGCACTGATCATATTGCTGGTAGTGCTGTTGGTATTTTTATTATGAGATTTGTGAGTATATTGTAAGGGGGAAGCAAAAAATTAGATTAATAATGTAGAGAACAAATATTTCAGTATGAGAGGGAATAGAGATTTTCAACATAAGGGAAAGCCACTACAAGTTTAAGACTAAAGATGCTTATATAAAAATGTTAGAATCCTTCATTGAAACTGGAAGTATTAGTGCAAGCGCATGTGTCTTATTTATCATCTTACTCTGTGTATAGCACAGACTTTTGAAAAGATTAATCCAGTAAAAATGAGCACCTTTAATGGCACCCCACTCCAGTACTCTTGCCTGGAAAATCCCAAGGATGGAGGACCCTGGTGGGCTGCAGTCCATGGGGTCGCTACGAGTCGGACACAACTGACCAACTTCACTTTTACTTTTCACTTTGATGCATTGGAGGAGGAAATGGCAACCCACTCCAGTATTTTTGCCTGAAGAATCCCAGGGACGGGGGAGCCTGGTGGGCCGCTGTCTATGGGGTCACACAGAGTTGGACACGACTGAAGCAACTTAGCAGCAGCAGCAACATTCAGACTGTGGTTTCTAATTTCCATTTCATACTAAAACAAACTATAGGTCATTAAGAAACTAATTGACTCCATGTAAGGGGTGGATAGCATATTAAAAAGCAGAGATATTACTTTGCCAACAAAGGTCTGTCTAGTCAAGGCTATGGTTTTTCCAGTGGTCATGTATGGATGTGAGAGTTGGACTGTGAAGAAAGCTGAGCACCGAAGAATTGATGCTTTTGAACCGTAGTGTTGGAGAAGACTCTTGAGAGTCCCTTGGACTGCAAGGAGATCCAACCAGTCCATCCTAAAGGAGATCAGTCCTGGGTGTTCATTGGAAGGACTGATGCTGAAGCTGAAACTCCAATACTTTGGCCACCTCATGCGAAGATTTGACTCACTGGAAAACCCCTGATGCTGGTAGGGATTGGGGGAAGAAGGAGAAGGAGACAACAGAGGATGAGATGGCTAGATGGCATCGTGGACTCAATGGACATGAGTTTGGGTAAACTCCAGGAGTTGGTGACGGACAGGGAGGCCTGATGTGCTGCGATTCATGGGGTCACAGAGTCAGACACGACTGAGCAACTGAACTGAACTGAACTGAAGGGGTGGGAAATAGAATTTAGATGAATTTAAAATTCAAGATGAAACTAAAATATCTCGCTAGACAAGAAAGGAAGAGATGTTATCAGAGGCTACAGGAGTTCCTTCATAAGCACTCAAGATTTATACTGAACAAGCCATTCATGGACCAAAGATGGGACAAACTGATAGTAACTAGAATGGACTATAACACATCAACAAGTTTAAATCCATGTGTTTATAATGATAAAACAACTCCCTGGTCACCTTTGGAAAATACTGATGAATCAATTCATTTTTTCCTTTTTTTAAACTTTTTATTTCATACTGGGGTATAGCTGATTAACAAACAATGTTGTAATAGTTTCAGCTAAACAGGAAAGGGCCTCAGCCAAGCTAAAGGAAGAGGATTCATTTACCTTGTTCTAACCAAACAAGAAGAAGGGTATAACAGAGGATGAGATGGTTGGATGGCATCACCAACTCAACAGACATGAGTTTGAGCAAGCCCAGGGAGTTGGTGATGGACAGGAAAGCCTGGCATGCTGCAGTCCATGGTCGCAAAAAGTTGGATATGACTAAGCAACTGAACTGAACCAAACAAGGGAGAGTAATACTTTAATATGTATTCTATGTAATAAATGAAAGAATGATAAGAATTTTTAAACCTCATTGTGTAAACTCTAATGACTTAGTCCCTTAGACTGCTTGGAAATCAAATCAGTCAATCCTAAAGGAAACCAATCCTGAATATTCATTGGAAGGACTGATGATAAAGCTGAAGCTCCAACAGTCTGGCCACCTGCATAGAGTCAACTCACTGGAAAAGACCCTGATGCTGGGAAAGACGAGGAAAAAGGAAAAGGGAACAGCATAGGATGAGATGGTTAGATAGCATCACCAACTCAATGGACATGAATGTGAGAAAACTTGAGGAGATAGTGGAGGAAAGAGGAGCATGGCATGCTACAATCCATGGGGTCACAAATAGCTGGACACGACTTAGCAACTGAACAACAACAACCATGAATTAATGGTTCTAGGCAATAATCATTTTGGCTTATAGACACAAAAAAAGACATCTCTTTTGACTAACAGAAGAGAGACAAACAGCCATTACTGATGTACACAATATCACATTTAAAATACTAGTCTTAGGATTTCCCTGATGGTCCAGTGGCTAAGATCTTGCGCTCCCAAAGCATGGAATTTGGGTTCAATCCCTGGTAAGAGAACTAGGTCCCATGTATGGGATCTAGTATCCCATATGCCATGCAACTAAAAAATCATGCATGCCACAACTAAGACCTGGCACAGCCAAATAAGTATTTTAAAAAGACAATATACACATTTTAAATTTTTTTCTAATATAAAAAAAAGTACTAGTCTTAATACAAAACTCCAACCTGAATCTGTTAAAGCCTCTAGATCAATCAGTAGATAAATGGAAATTCATTACATACTATCTTATATTTGAAACATTTGCAATTTTCTGTAACAAAAGGTTCTGAATGTTTAGAATATTTTTAAGAGGAAAGTAATAAAGAAAAATAAAACATTTCATAATAAATGAATGTGTATTTCTTCCCTTTTAAATTTTTTGAGGTTCTTAAAAACACATTTTTTACCATATGAGAAAGGTTCCCGTAAAATTTCTAAGATAAACATTAAGCATTGCTATACAGAATCAAAACAGAACACCCTTACTATATAGAGATTTGGAGAAGGCTCCCTGTCTGCCAAAAAATCATAAGAGTTCAAAGCAAGACCTTTGTTTTCAGTAACCATTATGGTTCTCATATTATATCTATCCTTTAGGATCAGAAAAGAAAAATGTGTATTAAAGTAGGTAGACAATGAAGTGGAGCTGACTATAAAGAGGTGACAGAACAGACATGGAAGAATACTTAAAACTTTCTTTCTAGTTTCTAACCCTTTACTATAACTGACTAAAATAAATGAGAACTAGGGTATCCAGCTCGTCTGATACAATGTCTGGACAAAAGTCGTCTTGCATCTTTAGGTTTCTGCAGTGCTTGCTTTAGTTTTACAGAAAGGGTAAGATGGTATAACAGAAAAGGAATGAAATAATGATGAACTCTCTGGAGTTTCTTAAAAACATAAGAGGTAGGCAGCTAAAATGCAATGAAAGGATATGAGTGGGAAGTTTGTGACCCATGAAGTTGATACTGCTGGAAGCCTGAATGAAAAGTTGAAAGGCTTTATGATTAGGCCAGACTAGATAGATAGTGAGGCAATTAGAATTATTCACTGCTGCCAAGGCATCAGGCCAACGTGAATTACAACCCAAACTGAATGAAGCAGAATAGAAAATAGAAAAGCCTTTAATGAAAATGTTGGAGAACTCACAAGGGATGGGGAAAGTGCCAAATAACTGGAAGATGGCTAAGTAAACTAAAAGGTCTATTCTCCCATCAGTGCATAAGGGATTTACAAGTTTAACTCTCATTGCTGTTAATAGGAATTCTATGTGTGATCCAAGGGTGTACTCATGGAGAAAATGCATCTATTAGTGTCTCGATTGGCCTCTCTTGAGCCAACACTGGCAAATGCTCCAAATTGTGTGGTAGTTTGGTGACAGGGACTAACAGAGGTTAGAATGAAAACCACCAGCTTTGCTTCACCTTGTAATCCTCTGATAGTACAAGATCCCTTGTGAGCAAGGAGTAAAATATATTCTATGCAATCTTTCATAATGTTTCATTTGAAAACCTTTCAAAATTATCTTACAGCAAATTAAAAGAAAAAAGTAAAAAAGCAGAAATTCCCATTCAATTGAAAAGTCTGCCTTTGAAAAAGAAAAGCACATCTTTAGATTATTTTCTACCTGAAAAGAATCCTTTTGCTAGCTTATCAGTAACAGCTGATGCTGGGAGGGATTGGGGGCAGGAGGAGAAGGAGACGACAGAGGATGAGATGGCTGGATGGCATCACTGACTCGATGGACATGAGTCTGAGTAAACTCCGGGAGTTGGTGACGGACAGGGAGGCCTGGCGTGCTGCGACTCATGGGGTCGCAAAGAGTCAGAAACGACTGAGCGACTAAACTGAACTGAACTGAACTGAATATAGCCCCTGCTATGTCTAGACATTCTATCAGATGCTTTACCAAGGATTCTACTTACTCATTACAAATAGTCTATGAAGTAAATAGTATTATCCCCTTTTCACAAATAAAGAAACTGAAACAGAAACATTAAGAAATTTCCCCAAGATCATCTACCTTGAAAGTGGCCGATAAAAATCCAGATCTGTCCACCTTCAAAACCCATGATCTTTGTTACTTCTCTCCACCTACTATAATACAGTAATGAGTGCTCTACTAGGTCACTCTGACTTAATTCACTTTCCAATCCAATGGGAATTTTCAAAAGTACTGAATCTTCTCTTAAATGTGTATTTGCATAACTTCAGAGATAATAAAATTATGTTTTCTAATAGAATTCTCCCCAAAAATAAAGAAGTATAGATATAATGATTTTTAAAGTAATTAACATTTTTATTCTAGATATATAAGAAAAATACTCACTGAGTGAACATTTATTGAACCTATTATGTGCCAAGGGCTACATTAGACTCAATACAAAGACAAATACAGAACCTTCCCTCAAGATCAGTTAAGCCTCATAGGAGAAATAGACATAAGCGACTCATTAAAATATGTCTTCAAAATTATGCAGAAAAGGTAATATAAAGTACTTTGGGGGCACAATACACCATTTGTGACTGCTGATTTGTTAATAATATTAACAATTTTTATTGCTCGAATTCACTACCTTTATTACCCATTTTATTAAAACATTTCAACAAAGACTTACTGAATTTTAATATATTCATAGCAAAATCTTCCTTCCCCAAATCCCTCTAAAGTATGTACAGGGCAATCATTATTATACCCAAACTACTGGTGGAGAAATAGTGACTCAACAAAATTAAATGACTTACAGAACTCAGAAGTAATTCCCAATACCTTACTTTCCCAACATATAATTAATTTTTCTACAAAAATATTACTTAATCCAAAGTAATATAGAC
Organism: Bos indicus x Bos taurus; assembly: GCF_003369695.1. Taxonomy (NCBI): domain Eukaryota; kingdom Metazoa; phylum Chordata; class Mammalia; order Artiodactyla; family Bovidae; genus Bos; species Bos indicus x Bos taurus. Next base: position 34,806,951 of record NC_040077.1, read on the forward strand.
TTTAAAGACACCTCAAATGGGTTTAATTCCTCAAGGACCAGTCTGAAAGGGTTCCATCAGATAGTCTGAACAATCTTAGTTCAACCAAACAGCAAAACAATTTCCAAAACCATAGGTAGGTGATGGATACTGCTTTCATTTCAGTTAATTAAAAATATTTGATCCACTATGGTGCATCTCAGTGTAAGATCTTTAAAAGACAAAAATTGATTAATCCATGCAAGCTTCAGACAACACCTAATCCAAATGCCAGAGCCCATGCTCAGATTTAATCAAGCTCTGGATGTTATTTATTGATCTACCCAAAAAAAGGTGTTTTTTTGTTTTCCTTCTACAAAGGTACTTGAGTAACGGGTAAGCTATCAAAACTAGCATTAATTCCTATTATATAATGCATTGATTTTTTGCAAACACTAGGTAGGAAGAGACTAAGAATAGTTTATGCTATTCAAAATGTCAAATTAAAAGAATTAGTAGCTCTTAGGAGAAGGTATAGATAAATTTTACTTCTCGTTTTCCTAACACCATCTACTTGGGGATGATAAAAACAAATGAGGCAAATTCTACAGACACACACTTCTACTCAGCCTCTCCTCACTGGGTTACCAGGTATACCATGGTTAGCTTTATGGATAAGCTCATGAAGCACTCTCCATGTAAATGTGAGTTTAAGCATACAGGTAAAGCACCCATGCCCAAAAGATCTTCTTTTCACCCTGATGACTCCTGAAACAAATACTTCATCATTTAATGTAATGGCTAATCCCTGAGCAAAATAAATTTTGTTTTTCAAAAAAGAATTAAGATTTTATTTCAGGTATATAATATTCATTATTTATTCCAAATGGAACAATAGGATAGCATATCGTTTATGACTTTGCCTGGCTAATTATTAGAATTATCTGGGACACTTCTTAAAAATGTTGATGCACTAGGCATCTGTTTTTTGCTTATCTGTTTGTAAAAATGACACAGATTCTTATTTTAGCCTGGGTATTTGGTATTTTGGGGGAAGGGGTGCAGTGTGGAGAGAAATGGTGTAAAATGTTAGGTGATTCTAATGGGTAGCCATGATTGAGAACCACTGGGAGAGAATTTGAGCAAATTTGAATAGATACAGGAGAAAGCAAGAGCATATGAGGTAACTGAGGAAAGAAAAAAATAATATATAAAACAAAGACACAGTTTGGGGAGGGCAGTCCAAAACAAGGGTTACAATTTTGTCTTGCCCAACAAAGTAATCCTAGGACTTGTTCAGAAGGACAGTGTTGGGTGGGAAGAGAGGGAGCAATGTGTCTGGGAAGAAAATGTGTAACAATCTAGTTTCAGATCATTTATCACTGCAGACACAGAAATGAGTTTTGTAGAGTCTGTCTTCACAAACACGGTCAATGAGTTTTTCCATAATAAGGTATGGATTAAATTATTGAAAATAATTTCTAATGCAGAAGTAGTCACTCCCTTTTATAGCCTTATTTAAAACTTTAGACCATAAAATAAAAGCACATTCATAAAAACACACATTTTTAAACTATGAGAGAAAAATTATTTCACAATTTGCACATAGGTAACTGATACTCAAAATAAGCCACATAAGTAGAAAAGAAATACTTTCATTACTATTTTTTCTCTCTTACATGTCCTATCTCTTACCCTTTTTGTGGAAATTGGTCCTTTCTAAGGAAAAAAAAAAGATTTATATTTTGAAGTTAATAATAAAACAAAGCATATAAAATAGCCTGAACGGGAGGGGAATTTGAGGAAGAATGGATATGTGTATATGTCTGGCCGAGTTTCTCCTCCGTGCATCTGAAACTAGCACAACATTGTTAACTACGAAGTTAATATACCTTAGAACAGATGTCATACTCCAATATAAAATAAAAAGTTCTTCAAAAATAAAATAGAGGATGTCCAACTTGTTACCAAAAAACAAAAACAAACCCAAAACTTGATCTCTAAGTGTAAATACCCAACGATTAGATCTACCATGTACTCTACGAAAGAATTTTAGTAAATCCTGCATTCTAAACAAACATCAAAAAAAGCTATTAAAACTTTTCATTTTAGCAATCTCATTCAAAGGTTCTAACCATTATTACTGGCCAAATGAGACACTAATTCTTTAGAAATTTAACAAATTTCTAATTAATTCTACAAATACTGTCTTTCTTTTAAAATGTATATTTTATTGGTGAAAATGCTTTTTTTCTAATTCAAAATAATTTTACTTTACCAGATATACAGCATTTCTGTTGTATGAAGAAGTCATATAACAAAAATATAACTGAAACATTGATAATTTTGAACAAAAGCTGAAATCCTTTCAGTTCATTATGTATAAAACAAGGTTATATAGCTAAAACTGTTTATAATTCTACTTATTAGAAATTATAAAGAATCATGAGAGACCAACAAAGAGGAAAATCTTAGCCAATTCACAAACATACTGTCTTATTATTCCATTTGGAATAAATAATGAATATTGTATTCCTGAAATAAAATATTATTTCTTGAAAAATGAAAATTATTTTGCTCATATTTATTTCCTTAAATAAACTAAAGTTCTAAAGGACCCACTGAAGATTTACTTTCCTTCTTGAGTTCTTAACTTTTATTTGATACAGTTTTTTTTCTTCATACTGCTTTTGTAGTAGTTGAAAAAGTGATCAGTTACCATATCATTTATTTTAATAACCTTGCAGTAACAATCATTATTCTGAAACCAGATTACCTGAGCTCAAATCCTAACTCAGCTACTGTTTACAATGTCTTTAGGCAAATGACTCTATTCTTCATCTGAAAAATGAGGAAAAGTATCTCACTGGATTGTTATGAGAATTGAATTAGTTAATATACATTATAAATAGTTAATATACCTTAGAACAAAGGTTGTAAAGTAAGCATTCAGTATTTATTATTATCACTATAGTTTTTTTAGTATTTTTTTAAATCATCTTTCTTCCAGAGTTGCCTTGGTGTCTGAAATACTAGTTTTGCTTGTTTTTTAAAAATCTGAATATTAGTTGATTCTTAAATACTTGACTTGAATTTCTAACCCATATAATAATAAACTGAATCCAAGGGTATTTATTTGAGGTAAGGGCTAGAGGCATGATAATAATAATTTGTAAAGAGGTAGATTTTAGAAATATAAAATCAAAGCACTGAAAGGATCCTAAAGGGTTTTCTGCATTTCTTCCCTCTCTTCCCAGTCTCCACCCCTACCATCTCACACCTATATCAGGCAGCTTCCTTCTTCCAAGACCAAATGACTCTATACTGGACTTTTAAATACTTCAATAAACCTGGAGGAGGAAATGCAACCCATCAACCCATCCCAGTATTCTTGCCTGGAGAATCCCATGGACAGAGGACCCTGGCGAGCTACAGTCCACAGGGTCGCAGAGAGTCAGACACAACTGAAGCAACTTAGTGTGCATGCACATGTCCTCCTGATTAAAAATCTGAGGCATCCAGTACTGTATTGAACAATACGTGATTTCAGGTAAGGCAAATCTGAGGTTAAATTCTCGCTCTAACATTTGCCAGTCATATACCCATGAGTAAGATAACAAACTTGTGCTTCAATCTATCTGTAAAATGAAGCCAATCCTCATCTTGCAGGGTTGTTGTAGAGAGTAGTTTATAAGCTTTATAAATTATTAGGAATAATGTAGCTTAACATCATAGCTGTAAATAAAGACATACACAGATGACAATATTTTTCAGAAATGTTATAAAATCATAACAGTGAAATATGTATTTTTTTGAGAAAACATGACAAAAAAACTAATTTGAGGAGTTTAGAATGCTATAAATTTAGAATTAAAAAGAAATTGGTGATATGACTTATTTACAAAAATATTTTTAAGATACATCTATATATTGATTTCTAAATCTAATAGATAAAAATGTGATTTTGAGTTTTATTTTCATTTCAAATTAAATATGTTGTGATGAGCATATTTGTTAAAGCCAATATTTGCAATTTGCTTATCAGATATCTTCATTATAGACAGGCAGATGGTAATTAGTATATAGAGGTAGTCCATGAAATTTACAAAGGTTTTTAGATTATTACCAGCTAAGAAAGAGTGTATTAAAACAAAAGTAAATAGGGAATTATCTACTTGCTTATTTTAAGTCCCTGAGATTTATTCCAGTGAGACCAATAAATAGGATAAAATAAAAAAGGCAGAAGGCCAAAGTGTCATAAATGCTGTTAAAGTATTCGATAAAAACTATCCACTGGAGGTTCACTGCAGCACATTGGAAAAAATGGTCTTCCCATATTTAGACACAAGTGATAGCAAGCCAAACACTCTGAGAAAGATGTGATACTGTTATATAACAACACACAGAATCATATTTATTATTGCTGCCTATGTGGCCTATAGTGTTAGTAAGATATGATGTACATGATATAATGTTTGGAAGCTGCTCTGATTATTCTACCCTAATTAGCAGGATGTCTGGTAAAAGTCAGCACACAACACAATCCCTCGGTTTGGTACTAAAAACTAAGCCTTAAATCTCCATAATATTTTTAAAACAAACAAAAAACTAGAACATGAATTTTTTTTCCTAGACTCATCCTTTTCAAAAATGTTTAAGATCCTTCCAGTCGATACATAAGATAGGGCACATACTGTCAAGAATAAGTTGCTAAAGTGAATATGAAACGTGCTTCTCAAAATATTGTGTACACATTTACCAGAAGGTAAAATAAACATGTAAATTGTTATCAAGAATACAGTAAGTTTGTATTAAAATCTTATGCAATATAGGAATGGTATAAAAATTATCACATATTGTATTACTTGTTCACTTAATAGTTTATTAGCATTTCATAAATATTTTAAGAAAAATGTAATTTAAATAGTGAAAGGATTCATATAATGCTAATCAGAACTGAAAATGCTATGAACCTGATTAGAAAATGCAGAATAGTCAACTTTGTCTAACTCATTCATTAATCAAAGGTAAAAAGATCATTTTTAAAAATTTTAACTAAATCCAAAACACAGTTAACTTAATACCTTTGCAAACCATGGCATTAAGTAAGAAAGCTGGCTTGATGGCCATGTACACTGTTTATACTGAGAGTTATCTAGAATATTTCAGGTTACACAGTCCTCTGCTCACTGTCACTAACTACCATAAGTATTTATCAAAGTATTTATAAAAGAATGCTGACAAAAAAGAAAACTCTCTGTATAGTTTCTGTCTTTTCAGTTCAATCTGGGTTCATATTTCACGGACGAAGTTTTTGAATGTCAATAGGAACACTTTGGAGAAGGCAATGGCACCCCACTCTAGTACTCTTGCCTGGAAAATCCCACAGACTGAGGAGCCTGGTAGGCTGCAGTCCAGGGGTCGCGAAGAGTCGGACACGACTGAGCGACTTCACTTGCACTTTTCACTTTCATGTATTGGAGAAGGAAATGCAACCCACTCCAGTGTTCTTGCCTGGAGAATCCCAGGGACGGGGGAGCCTGGTGGGCTGCCGTCTATGGGGTTGCACAAAGTCGGACACAACTGAAGCGACTTAGCAGCAGCAGCAGCAGGAACACTTTATGACACTTCCAATCTCCTTTGGGGTTTAATAAGTTTTAATGCACAGCACTGGCATTAGTGAGTTTAATTATCTGCCACGTCATAGATCTCCTGCTATGTTGATAGATGTCATATATCTGCAGCATGTTGATTGATAAGAAGGGGTATTATTATAATACAATACTTTAAGGCAGAATTTTTGGAATAAATCTACCTTTAAAATGAATCAATAAGTTAACCATCAAAGCTTACTTAACATATCTCAGAAATATATGATTATTTAAAGGAGACTGCTATAAAATTTAAGGAGTTTTTTTTTTTAACTTTTCCACCAAAATAACTATTTTGATTTAGAAGAGCCCAGAAGTCAGGATAAGAGCCCAAAGCATCCAGCCCAATTATAAAATTTCCCTGAAGATTTATGTTCTAAAAGAAATCCATAGAGAAAGGTCAATGAATCATAACACGGAAGTTCTTTGAGGGTCGCAAAGGTAGCTTGCTTTATTAACAATGGTTACCTAGCTCATGCAAACAATATAATAAGATGAAATTCAAAGACCTGTCTTGCTTCAGCCAATAAAGATGGAACCTAAAACCTGGGGCCTTTAGAGTTTCATATGGTAAATTTAGAACTTACTTGTAATACAGAATAATCCATTGAGTAATCTGTGGGCTTTCACCTAGTGGCTCCTAAAAAGCAAGAGCACCAAAATTGCCTAGGAGAGTATTGTTCCTGCACTATGTTCCCAACAATCTAGACATGTTGGAGATAACTGCAGGAGTCACTGGAGGAACTAAGGAAGAGAGGCCTGGTGACCAGAAATCCACGGACCTCACCTTGCTCCAACAGAACACTGCCACTTTTACACTTTATATTCTGCACTTTGAAAAACAGTTGTGCTGCTAAAGAATTTTGAAGTCCTCCTAGAAAAACTCAAGAGTGACTGAAAAGTCTGTATCTTTTCTTAGCTTCTTTCTACTGAATGTGTTATTTTAAATATGAATTAGCCTCTATCCCCTCATCTACCAGTCATGGGAGTAGTGTAGGTTATGTGGTAGCAATAAGAAAATCATTTGATATCTGCAAGTTTAGAGTGACTTTTTTATTAAAAGCAAAATGTATAAGAAATAAGTAAAATTAGTTAAGGCAATGTAATAGTTTGCCTACAAACTGAAAAACAAAAAGAGAGAAGAAGGTGTTTATAACTAAATTCTACTCTATGACACTTGATTTGCGTATGAAACTATTCTACCAGAACAGTTGAAGAAATGAACAATTTGCCGTCTCTTTTACTTATATACTGATGGTTTGATTGAGCAATGAAAGGAGATTTGTATGTCCTGTAATAGGTTGTTGACTAACACACTAATAAAATTTGTACAGCACTCCAATATGAAAAAGATGCTATCATAAACATTAATAATGAAACATTATAAATATTCATTTTATTAATTTAAAAATCATATAAATACCAAATTCTACCTTTAAAATATTCAGCTTGTTTTAAAATGAAAATAATATATTTTCCTCCCAAAACTTAAACAACCTAGAAAGGCACATATTATTCCTATAAATTTTCTCTTAAACTGTCACAGCATCCATTATCCCAAGATTACACAGCCTCCAAAATTACATTTTCTGTAGCTAGTGAATACCTCCCTATTTTAGATGTCAATTTTTAATTTCATCAATACAGTCAAAATTTTAATTACGTCGACTGACACAGTTGGGATTGGTAAGTGGGTGAGAAAATAAAATCTCATATACCGATGGAGTAACTGTAAATTGAAACAGCCTTTAGCCCAGAAATTCCACTTTTAGAAACTTACCAAATAGATATCTTATACCAGTTCACAGAGATAAACGTATAACGTAGCATTTTTTACAATAAAAAAACCCAGTAACAACTACATGTGTATCAGTAAGGACTAGTTAAGCCAGATATAATTTACCCATATAATATTAATAGTAAAGATGTTAGGAGAATGCAATCATGTGCTGATTTAGAAATACAGCCTTAAAATATTAAATGAACAATTTAAGTTGTGCCAACAGCACAACATGGTTTCTTCTAATGGAATTCATTGTAAAAAGTCGGTTAAATTTAATAAAATTGAGTTATTTTCATTTAATCAGAAGCCCTGTTTGTCTTAACCTAAGACTCAAGGTCTGGAGAAGGCAATGGCACCCCACTCCAGTACTCTTGCCTGGAAAATGCCATGGATGGAGGATCCTGGTAGGCTGCAGTCCACGGGGTCGCTAAGAGGCAGACACGACTGAGTGACTTCACTTTCACTTTTCACTTTCATGCATTGGAGAAGGAAATGGCAAGCCACTCCAGTGTTCTTGCCTGGAGAATCCCAGGGACGGGGGAGCCTGGTGGCTGCCATCTATGGGGCCACACAGAGTCAGACACGACTGAAGTGACTTAGCAGCAGCAAGACTCAAGGTGTTGCATCAAGATGATCCATTTTATGGCACTGGGTCTTTCCAAACTTACCAGTCTATTACCTTCTCTATACTTATGTCCTAAGCATCAAATCTATCACCTATTTCCAAATAGGCTTCTGCTTCTCTACCTCCTACACTTGGCCTAAGACTTTTTTTTTCCTTTTCAGAATGTCTTTGCAACTCCTGACTTCTGCAAATCCAAGCTCAACAAGTAACATACCCAAAAAGCCTTTCATGATTCCCCCAGCTAGATTTGTAATCACATTTTCTTCTATGGTCCCAAAGGATTCTACCTGTGCTTCTCTTCTGGAATTCATCACTCACCACTTTTTATCATGCAATATAGTATTTCACAAGTCACAGATAATCCATATTTGATTCATCCTACATTTTCCATGGTGCCTATATCTAAGCCTCTATCATAATAAGCAATCAACAAGGGCTTGCTATGTTAAAATACTCAGATCAACATAAAAAGTTATTATTGTATCAGTTTTAACTTAACTGCTGCTGCTGCTGCTACTAAGTGACTTCAGTCATGTCCGACTGTATGTGACCCCATGGACGGCAGCCCACCAGGCTCCTGTCCCTGGGATTCTCCAGGCAAGAACACTGGAGTGGGTTGCCATTTCCTTCTCCAATGCATGAAAATGAAAAGTGAAAGTGAAGTCGCTCAGTCGTGTCCGACTCTTTGGGACCCCATGGACGGCAGCCTACCAGGCTCCTCCATCCATGGGATTTTCCAGGCAACAGTACTGGAGTGGGGTGCCATCACCTTCTCCTACCTTAACTGAAGAGTCCCCAGTCTTTCTGTGGAGAGGAGCTACTTATCATTTCTCAAAGTTGTGAACACAAAAGAGTGGTAGAAGAGAAAGAAAATTTATCTAAACTATAGTAACTGTATACAGAGACATGGGGGTGTGCCACTGTTCATAACTCATAATGGAAATGAGCGTGTACCATTGTCCATTATAATTCATCTTTCAACTGGCAATCCATAGAGAAAAAAGAGGAGCATTCAGACAACTGGTCTGGAGATCTATCAGAGAGGCTTTTGAAATAATGGTAGAGAAATCCTGAGCTTTGGTTCAGGCATTCATGTTAAAGAGTTCACAACTCTTGAAGTACATATTCACTAGGGTTTTTATGAAATGAACTATTACAATGTTGCTTTCAGTCTGCAATAAAAATAAACTAAAACCTTTAATTGTAGTTTAAGACTGCAAAAAGAGCAAGAATAAATAAAATCCATTAGTCTGAAGATTTCATCTTAGAAATATTTGTATCCTCCTTCTTGCCAAATTGCATCCACTGATAAACAGATTTCATTTTTTACCATAAACTTCCCTTTTTTCTTATCGAGTAAAAATAAGGAGTAAAAGTAATCAAAAGACTGGCAGATGGAAGCAAGTGAGAAGCAATGTACACAGATAATTCAGAAATAGGAAATGTCTGAATTTTAAAAAATTGACTATATATCATTTCTAGAAAGTATGCCAATTAAACAAAAGAAATATATTTATACAAATAAAACCTTCCGATCTCAAAAAATTCTAACACAATTTTACCTCACTCTCTCAAAAAGCTCAATACAGTCTGCTAAGGATAATAAAATCTAGCTTCAAAAAATATATAAAATCCAAAACAAGGAGTAAACTAAAAACTGTGCATTTGTTCTCTATTCCCTTTACCATTTTTCAATCTGGAAACACTTCTAAATTTAGGAGTGAGCTATAATAAGGCATGGTCAGATGACTGCCTAGTTCTTGAACATTAATAAATACTTAATTCTAGCACAGATGAAATATTGCATTTGGAGAGGTGGGTAGTAGGCAGTGTAAAAAAATAAGTAGAATCAATAACTTTAACTTTCCTCATTGCTGTGGTTCTCTTTTATTTTTAAATCCCAGAACCTCAAGACTTCTAAAGACTGAACAAATTGCATTGTTTGTATATAACAAAAACTATAATTTTTCTAATACTTTAAGTTTAGGAAACCCAAAATATATTTAATCAAGCTTTTTCCTTTTAACCTTCTGGGTTTTAACTATTTTTAGTCCTAGAGCTGATGAATTTATATATCCTAAATTACATTTCTCAGCAAATGAACAGATATCATTTCATCTTATCTGCTAGTTATGATATAATGCTCCAATATATAAATATTATGTAAACCCAAACAGGTCAATTCAAACTTACTATTCCTAAAGACAATAACAGAAAATAATAACCTTCCATACTTTCGTGGATTTTGAATCTGAATGAAACAAAAATACAAAATTTAGGTGATATTTCTATTGCAATATACAGAATACAACTTCTCAAATATGTAAATTAACTTATGACTCAGTTTGCTGGGTGATGTTCTCATCATGACTCAAATGGATGCAACCACTTAAAAATGAATGACTTGGGAGGTTGCCATGAACTATGAAGCTATCTGAGTAAGCTGCTGGTATCTGGCCTATATTAAGGGTAAGAAATTTTTCCATCTAGTACATTTTGGAGGTAATCCCTCTATAACTGAATAGAAAAATGATAAATGGCTGGCATGGCTATAGTGAATTCCCCCCCTCGAATCCTGCATTTGTTCCATGGATTAGAACTATTCTAGATACTGTGGCATTTATTCTTTTGAGAATGACATCAGATGTCAAACACGCAGTACTTCCGGACAACCTTCCGATTTCAGTATATCTGGAGAAAAGCTACCTTATGGATGTCTGTAGAGGTTCCAGAGACAGGACTGATCACCACGTTTTAATCAAGATAAGCTGGAGGGGAAGTACAAATGCTTCTTCTACATAGAAATTGAGAAGACCTTATTCTCCAGGTTGCTCTTCTCTTACAGTCAAGGTGAAAAACTGCCTGTTCTAAAACATGACCATACCGTCAGCATTTTATAAAAAAAAAAAAAAAAAAAAAGAAAGTTATTTGAAAAGTTATTTTTAAATCTTATGAACTTACTTCTATTTTTAGGAAAGTTGCCATCATCAGAGTCCCTAGGTATGAAATTACAATGGACATAGTTTGCCACTGTGGTTAATAGCTGTTAAATTTAAAAAAGAAAAATGTTCTACCTTTTCTTTCATTTTAATAAAAACAGACAAACAAAAAATCCTACAGGAGTGGTTCCAGATTTTGCTGCACGTTGGAATCACCAAGCAATCTTTTAAAAACACTGCTGCCTAGCTCTGACCACCAAACACTCATACTCTGATTTATTTGGGATGTAGTGCAAACCCAGAAAACAGAATTTCTAAAAGTTCCCTTGATGATTCAAATGTGAAAACACTGATGTAAAGGTATGAGATGCTGAGAGCCTCTTCCTCCATCCATGTCAAAAAAGGGCAAGAGATAGTCCCTACAAAGAACCACACCAGCAGATATAGGCCTGTTTATTTCAAAGACTAGAAGTGACTTTGATTTCAATAAATCAATACGCTTACAGTAAGTATGTTTGTGTATTGGCTTGCTTGTGAAGTCGCTCAGGCATGTCCGACTCTCTGCAACCCCACAGACTATAGATTGCCAGGCTCCTCCATCCATGGGATTTTCCAGGCAAGAATACTGGAGTGGGTTGCCATTTCCTTCTCCATTGTGTATTGAAGAGAGAGAGAATTGTTAAATGCCAAAAATGTTAAAAGTTAAGATTTAAATAAAGTTTAGCAATCTCAAAGAGAAAGAACTTAATTTTTTTAATTGCAGATCATAATGGAAAGAATATTGTAAATGACAAGTCTCTTGATTTTTATATCAAAACATCCTTTATCATATATATTCAAGTAGGTTATTAAACAAAAAGTGATTCTATTTTGCTAATATATATAATCTGCCATTCTAGAAATGAAATATTAAAATAGATAGAAGAGGAAACAGGACATTACATGCTAGTAAAGTTAACACTATCACTAAGGCAATGTTTCTCAAACCTCAAGTCACTGTCAAATTTACTAGGTCATAACCAAAGTTTCTTTTCAACAAAGTTTAACATAAAAGAAAAAATATCAGAGTGTTGAATGTGGTAAAGGAAAAAGTTTTGTGAAACTTGTGTTGAGTATTTATTTCTTACTGTGGTGATGGTTTAGTCACCAAGTCATGTTGACTCTAGCGACTCCAAGGACGATGGCCCTCCAGGCTTCTCTGTCCATGGGATTTTCCAGGCAAGAATATTGGAGTGAGTTGCCATTTCCTACTGCAGGATATGTTCCCAATCCAGGGATGAAACCAGGGTCTCCTGAATTGCAGGCAGATTCTTTACCTACTGAGCCACCAGGGAAGACCCATTTAAACTGTGACTCACAGTTTAAAAACTTTAAAAGCCACTGCTCTAGAGATTGTTCTACTGTAGCTTAGAACATGTGAACTCAAACTGCATGGAAAATCAGAGGTCCACAAAAAAGCTAAATTCTTTATATAACTGGAAGATACAGATTTGCTTATCACTTCATTTTACAAATGAGGATACTGAAAATCATAAAAATAGAAGGTCTTGCGTCCGGTGTTTTCTAATGTACCTTAAAAGTCAGGTTCCTCCGAAACCTGAAACCTATATTTACAAAAAAACAATTTAAGGCAGGTATTTCACATACTAAATTGCCTTGGCAACAGCTACAGATTTTCAGTCATATTATGTGAACATTCCATTGATACGGTGATATTCACGCAAACTTTGTACTCAAACGCAAAGTATACTGTGTGCAAATTAAGTAATAATTTAAAGGCTCTTGTCTCTAGTGCTCAGAGGTATAGAATTATTTTCATAGATAGGAGATTATTAAGTATTCAGGTTCCAATAAGAGATCCTCAAAAAAAGCACACAATTATGACACTATCTAGGACTGCAGGATGAAAGGACTGTCAGAAATTCCCACTCACTATTCTCAATTTTACGTTCTTGTTCTCTAGTTTCATTATGGTGTCATACACAGACACACAGAGACTAACACATTTATATTTTTAAAGATTACTGTAAAGAATCTGTAAAAAGAATTGAAAATGAAATTTAAAATCTGTGTAACTTTAAACTCTGGAGCAAAGAGTTTCCTAAAAAGTGGTTATGCAAGTAGAACTGTTTCTCATGATCTATAAGGCCTGAACCTCTTCGGTTTGGTACTTTATTTCTTGTAACTATGCAGAGAAAGGGCTGATAGTGATGTCATTAATAAGATACAGTACACATAGTTGTATAGTCATTTTTTTTAAAAAGCCTTCCTCCTTAACGGTTCTGGCACATACACTTCACGTTCCCATCTCCTTAATGGGCTATGTTAATATCAACTAAGAAAAATTAAATCTTTTAAATACATTTTAATCTTCATCCAGTTCAACTTAAGGGCAAGAGAACATGAGTCTATATCAGATGGTTCAGGGAAGGACAAATAGAAAGATTTAGAATGTCAATTAAAATGTATCAGGCTACATGAAATAAGAAACCATGAAGTAGGTGCAGGTTTTTAGGCAATGGGTGGAAGGTATATATTAGAAAACTAGTACTAGATCTTTTTCTCACCTCATTCTGCCATAACATGTGTCCAGCAAGTTTCCTTAGAAGAGGTATTTGAGGGCACATTCTGTGAAGAGCAAACCTAGGAACTGCATAAATAAACAAGCAAGCATAGAGACCCATGAAAGAAAAGCTGGAGGAAGGAAGGGCAAGTGAAGGAGTTGCAGAATCTGTGATTCTGAATCACCCAAAGGGCTAATTATGATTTTTAAACAGCTAAGACAATAAAGATTAGTCTGTAACAAGGTCATTACATTTGGTTAAGGGCACACTGGTAAATGTAGTAAGAAAGATTTTAATGTCTGTGCAAATAAGGAAGCTGAATTGAAAAGGATCAAAGAAAGCATTGAAAGATGGGTCCGAAGTACAAAAGAAAGCAGGGGGAATGGAGTGCCTCACATAGCTAAGAATTCAAGATAAAGAACACAGAAATACCAATAAAAGAAAAATATTGTCCTTTCACAAAAAAGCCCAGATAATAAAGTGAATATTGAGAGAAGTGATTATAAATAAACAAAAAAGCACAAAATTAAAAAACAAAAAACCCAATGGGGGTGAAGTTAAATAAAAAGACAAATTGTATCTGATATTTGTCCTGAAAACTTTACAACTGCTTTTGGGGAAAGGATAAACATTCTGATCTGAAATAAACTCTGCTGAATCAGGCATAGATTTTATCAAGATTCAGGTTTAGGGTGGTAGCATGAGAAGGAAGAGTAAGTTTTTTTAAAAAAAGTTGTTGGCAAGAGAGTCAACAAGGGCAAAATGAGTGTCAGAAAGACAGCAGAGTTGGAGGAGGAAAGAACAAATTTGTTGAGGAGGAAGTCAGTATGTTTCTTTGACTTTCTTCACAGGAACAAAGCAGAATATGAGTATAAATTAAGAGTCAATCCCAAAGGTGAGTGAGCTCTAAAAATTATTTAGAATGCAGTCATTAATGTATATACATATACACATACATATATATTAAACACATATATACATAGCAAATCAAGACAGAGGTAGGAAAAAGTTTCATTTGAACAAAATATATAGCATTCTGTGGCAGGTAAACTGTGAAAGGAAAGGGTGAGTCCTAATTACAGCTTCTATTTTCTCGGGATGGTGCTGAATAGTAAACATTGCTATTATCTGACAAAATTACATACAATATCATAAAATTTTAGGTAAATAAACAAATCAGGCTATAAAAGCACTAACCACCTTTGAAACATTTTTTATTTGAAATAACAGTTTCACCTTTTGTAAATTCCTGAGTGAGCTATTCAAAATAATAGAAATCCATATAATAACTGAGAAGCTCTCATAAAATATCACTGATGATTGCAGATGGCCTAAACTGAATCTATATAACACGGGTTTCATCCACTGAAGTTCAAGGATGTTAAAATATATATGTGATAGCCTAATATTGTAAACAGAAAGATTAAACTATTAAGAAGTTATAATTACCCAGAATAGTCTATAATTTGACTATATTACAAAGTGGGAGAGATGATTTTTCTAATTCGTTTTAGATACACAGAAAAGAGCTCCCAATGCAGAGTGAGAAAAACATCCTGGAGCCTATAAAGAATAACCTTTTGTTGATAGAAGATGGCAAATGTTTGAATGCTCACAAGTGTGCATATCACTATTCAAAAGGATATTTAAAACACACAAACACAGTTCAGACACACATATCTGAAACATCAGTTCCTTCTATCAACTTCTAAAGGCTGCCTTACTTGTACCCACAAATGGCAGCCCAGTAGGCAGTGACATCAGACCTGGAAATGATGCGGCCTGTACAGAATGCAGTGAAGTGCAGTGCTCTACTTGTTTGCAATAGTTTTATTTTTCGACTAGTTTTTATCACACTTGGCATGAACAAGGGAACATGTGCTTTGCTAAATTTGAACTTTTAAGATGAGACTGAATTAACCGAGAACCAAAAAATTGCTTCTGAATTATCCTAAGATTGAAAAATGCCTTCCCCTTCATACTAGGAATGACAAAATAAAAGACAAATACATCTTAAAAGTTGAAATGTGAGCTAGGAAGATCCTTTCAATCAGAAAGTTCCATTAATTTGCCATTTCTTGAAACTCAAGTGTGTATCTGAATACATATATAACACACATATATGACATGTTTTTGTTGTTATTCAGTCACGAAGTCATGTCCAACTCTTTTGCAACCCCATGGACTGTAGCCCACTAAGCTCCTCTGTCCATGAGATTTCCCAGGCAAGACATTCATATACTAAATAAGTATAACTCTTGCCCCAAAACTTAATCTTATATTTTTCCTACTATAGTTGAACAAAATAACCATATTAGCTAAAATAACCAGAGATATAGCCCTAGAGATGCTCTCCCTTCATAAATTTCCTCTTCTTCCTCAAAAGGTTTGCCAAGATATACAAATATAAATGATTTATATATGTAAAGAGTACCTTGTCATATAGGTATTTTCAGAGTTAAAATCCAAAATAACTTTAAAGTTCCAGTTATAAATCACAGCATATGTTTATAAGGAATCTAGTGATAAGTAATACGTCAAACAACCTGAAAGAATCAGCTTGTGGTACAAGCTTCATCGCATTAATAATGTCACAGTTTGTATGTTTATTAAATTAAATATTACCAGCAAGGGTCTTATAAATGCTATGTTCCTAATACTAGATCACATATTTATTTCAGAGTTAGCATAGTAAGAGGGGGAGCTATCACTAGAAGGTCTATTAAGCCATGGTTTGGTTTTTTTTTCATTGCTTTAATGGAACTATTCAAATCAAATTTTTCACGCTATGCCTTGAACACTGCTGCAAACCATACTGTGGGTGTAAAATACATGCAAGGCAGATATAATCATCTCAGATGAGACCAGTGACTTGTACACCATCAAGTTTACTTTATTGTGAAAGCAGTGGGGTTTTCTTTCAAGTGAATATATTTTTAAATATGCTGCAATCTAATTTACAAGCTGAAGACCAGAACCAGGAAGACACAAATCTCAAAGCAACAGAATTAAATCAAGTATAATGCAATGTCTAAAATCCTGCCTACTTTGTTTCTGTCTTCCTTGAGAAACGTATATTGTTCTGGCAAAAGAAAATCTAACTGCCCAAAAGTAAATCTTGCACTCAGATTGTAAATTCAACAAATCATACAAATTCAACTTGCTTAAAAATTCTCAGCCACCTTTTAAAAGATTGATTCTACTGATATTAAGAACACTTTTTAAAATATTAAAATTAACCAAGCAATTGCCCACACACCAGAGTAAATTAAATATCTTAAAAACTGAATTCTTATCATTGGTCTTTAAAGCTGCTGACTTCTTCAAAGTAAGTTTTTTTGTTTTAATTCTATAAATAAAAATAATTGATACTGTTTCCTTTGGGGGACCTAGACTGGTCTGTTTTCACAAAAGATCATAAGCTCTGTGATTTTTCCCATCTCCATGGTTAAAACATACATGATAAAAGAACTCATATACAGACAGAAAAGGGGCTGCACCAGAGGACAAGCAGAGTATTTTATAAAATCACTATGGACACAAGTACCTTGTAAAATATTGCTACAATGCATTTTACATTCTCCAGGAATGTAACGACATCTATTTAACAAGGCTTTTTTTCCAAGCCTGAACCCTAAACAGAAAGTACAACATCCCTGAAGGCTTCAGTACTAAAAGAATAGATACTTAACATCACCAAAAAAAAAAAAAAAAAAAGTGGGTCCTAAGTAAACCAGTTTTAACAGCAGGATTTATAAGAAAATGTAAGTTCAGGAGGGAAGGAGGTTCATAAAGTTCTCTGTAGACCCTAAATTACAACATTTTAAGAGCTCGGGAGATGTAAGTCAGTCCTAAAGAGTCAGAAACGACCTGATTTTTTTTAAACAAACCCAGTAAATTTCTCCTAGGCCTAAAAAGGCTTCCATGTCCTAAATCCTAGTAGGTTGCCTGGCTTGGTTCTGGCGGAGCCACATGCTCAGGAGGGCCGCACCCAAGGCTAGAGACGAGGCCGGGAGCCACGCTGGACCAGGCTCTTGAAAGAACAGGAGAACCGCGCTGGGCCCCCTGTCTAGACCCGCGGCCTGGATCCCTGTCTGGACTCGCGGCCTGGAACCCGCGGCTGGAACAGCCAGAAGAGAGCCGTGCGCCCACCCAACGGCGAAGCCAGAGAGCCTGGGCCCAGGCTCAGCGGCGGGACCAGGCCTTCGGAGCCGCCGCAGGCCGGCCGAGCTCGTGCGGTCGTCCGTCCCCGCCGGCCTGGGCTCCCGAATGCCCTCGATCACAGCGCGCTCAGTGCCCGCCAGTCGGCTGCCCTGACCCCGCGGCTTCGGCCCCAAGGTGAGGCACCTAGGGCGCAGCATCTCTGGGCTCCAGCGGCGCCGGCCCGCCGCGCTCGGCCCCAAGCTGCTGGTGGGCAAGGAGTTAAGATGGCGCGCGACGCGAGTGGCGGGAAGGCTTGAGCCAGAATAAAGAGCCGCACGCTCGTCTTTTTTTCTTCCTCTTTTTGAAAAGCCACTTTTGAAAACAGAAAATCTGCAGTTTACGGGGAGGATTCGTCATCCTTCTCCGTCCCTACCCTGACTCCTACCCTCAGGGAGATAAAAAGGCAACTCGAAATCTAACCCGGGACGCGAACTCTGGTTCCCGCAGGCCCTCCCCCAAAACGCTCTGATTTCCTTGAAACAGCAGCAGCTTCTCAGACACACTGACAGTGTCACTTCACTAGACACCCAAGACTCCTTGTAAGCCAGGAGAAACGATCATGCTTGAAAGGGACAGAAAAGCACACTGCCTCCGAGAGGAGCGCGGAGCTGCAAATTTACCTCACGCTGACTCAGTCCACACAGCAGATGGTGCAGAGCTGCAAGGGAAACGACCTCCCCAATTTTTTTAAGTACTTCCTAATAGCAGCTAAGTGCGTCTTTCAGTACAAGGCACTACGTTCCTGTGAAATCTATCCTCGGCTTCTAAGAGCTTCGTTTCCGCACATGACACCGACTCCTTTGCTCGCGGTGACTCTGGCCCCAGGGTGGCGGGCCTGGCCCGGCGCCGTGCCCCGACCTCCAGGCTCACTCCCCGGAACCCTTAGCGGCTTGGCAGCCCCTCGCCCTCGACCTGGGCGCCCCCGGGCCTCCAGACTGCACGTGCGCCTCCTGCTCGCTGGCACCGAGGTCGAAGGAGCGCAGGGCCACAGGATGATTACAAGAATACACCGCTCCACTTAACTCGCCACGCAGACCCCCTGTTCTGTACTTTTAGTCCTCTTGTTTAGTTCTTAGGTGTGATCCGGGAGAAACAAACACAAAGGAAAATCAGTCATCGCTTTTCTATGTGGCAGACAAAACTCGGCGGAACGCCGTCTAGTGGCCAAATTACCCAAGAAAGGCAAATCGGTTTCGCTCCCCACCTCCAATTTTCATTTTAATTGGTACTTTGAAGCCTCTTTTCATCTGTCAAATTGCAAAGGGGATACAGGACCATCTCTGGATGGTGGTAAATTTCGCCCCATAACCTGAGACTGGCCTAGGCCAAACAAGAATGCTGAACCATTTTCCACCTTTCTTGGATCTCCTTCTCTGGAGACAAGAGTAAAAGAGAGCTCTGTGGACCCTTGACTAAGACGCAACTAGCCCCCTCCCAGCTGGAATATCCACATTTCTGCACTTTTTCTCAAGGGATGGAGACCTGGCTTGGGCTGGATGGGCGCAGGAAGTCCACTGTAGAAGAGATGGAGTGGTGCCCCACAGATAACCTCCTAAAGCAAGTTTTAAGCTCACTGGTTAAATATCGACCTTTCATGAGTTTGTTCTATGAGTACTTTCCCCACTCCAACCCCTCCCTATCCCCCCAAAATAAAACAGTCAAGAAATGTAGGCCATTCTCTGTTTTCATTTACGGATTCACCACACAACTCCAAGGCCTTGTATTTAAAGACCGGAATTTTCAACATCTGACTAAAGCTGCGGTCAACAGCCTACTTTGACAAGCATTTAAATTACACACTTCTCTTGCCGAAAGCCTCCCTCTTGACTTTGTGAAATTTCAATAAATATTTAATTTCTTATTAAAGACCCTCCATTTCCTGCTCATGTTATTTCCTACTTACAGATATAAGAAAGCGTGTACATTTTCCCGAAGGGGGAAAAAAAAAAAAAAACGAGTGTAACAAAGTGAACTCGACTCACAGGGAATTAAGTAGTTGTAAATAAGACAGAAAAAAGTAATTACTGGTAGTGGTATATTAACAAATTTAAGAGGAAAATGGGATATAGTTCCCACTACACAGACTGCCCCATATTGGAGTAGAGACAGGCTATTCTTCCTCAGCCCTTAAAAATAATCACCTCTAATTAAATTTTCAAACTGTAAACTGCTTTCAAACACCATAGAGTTTTACCAGATTTATTTTACTTGTTATACACAGACAATACAAACGAGCAAAAAACAAAACGTTTCTCAATGGAGTGTGTCCTTGTATAAATTATTCAGTTCACAGACAAAACGAAACAAATATAAAAATCACAACATTAGATTTACAGAAGAGCCAAAATATACACACGTTTAGACCCTGAATTCCTATTAGGAAAAAAAATCCCCCCAATGGACTGGAATCTAGATTGAGTATTGTGTATGATGCATATTTCACATTAGTTTTAAAGTACAAAAAAAAAAGTATAGGTTTGCTACACAACATTAGAAATTCTACTAATCTATTTTCAGGGGGATCAGTGCTCCTTATCAAATATAACAAGACTTAGAGGGGGGAATAAACAGTCTTACTTGCATTAATGCTAGTGTTTTCCCAAGGAAGTCAAATTTCAGCTGTTTCTAGGTGGCGGGGAAATCATTTTCAAAACTAAAATGCAGTAAAATATACAACTCACACAATTCATCTTCACTAGACTACACTATAGTTAACCAACAATTCAGTCATCTATATCATTAGTAGAATATTCATTACAAAGATTTACAGCATATAAAGGTGGAGGGGGGAACTGAAAGATATTCAGAAACAGTTTGTCAGCATATTTGGCACCTGCACAGACCAGTAATGGATTTGGCACTTTGGGGAAAAACAAATAAGGCAAAATAATATTGCTGATGTCGAGCTATTCTATTTAGAAGGAAAGGGGAAAAAACATGTAACTCGTTAACTTTGCTTTGCAGGCATCATGCCACTTAATCGACTTGCCTATGAACAGACACCTATCCTTTACAGGTGTTTGATCAGATTCTCCTTAGCTATTGGTGTGCAGTAGGGCACAGGGTAGTTATTTCATGCAGTGGATTGAGGAGAAGTGAGAAACTCTTCATTATCTAGTCTTTCGAGTTTCCAGAGCCTCTTAGAATACTGTTAATAATCTCACAAGAAAACATTTTCAGGGGCGGGGGGAGTTGGAGAAAAAGGAAAAGAAATGAATGAGAAAGTTTAAGCGTGAACTGGTTTTGTGCCTTGACAATGTGAATAAAAACTAGCCATTCGTTACAATAAATTAACACTATATACAGTCATTTCACAGGCTTTGTTCCACTAGAATTATTAACATCCCTACCATCCATCCATCCATCCACTCGGGGATAAGAAAGGACGCGCTGGGTGGGTCCAGGTTCTACAGTCAACATCCTACGGTTAATGGGGAGGCCGAGACTTGGCGGGTCGGAATCGCTGCTGCCTGACAGGACTGCCCAGGTCTCCTAAAGGTGAAGAGTTTCATGAGGAGAAAGACAAGGAGAGGGTGAGAAAAAGACGAGGGAGTTGGGGGGAACTGTTAGGATAACTTCACAGAAGGAGAGTAAGTAGGCAAACCAAAAAGGTTTACAGCCAAGTTGAAGGTCGGTGCGCTAACTGCAGAAACTGCTGTGCAAAAAAAAAAAAAAAAAAGTTAAAATCACACTCTGGAGACCTGTACTAATTCGCTGCAGACGGTGTTCGAGGGTCAAATAAACTGAGGGAGTGCGCGAGGTGGGGCGTGAGCAGGAGGCGCAGGGGAAGAGGCGCGAGGAGCCGGCAGGGGCCGGGCCGCGGCGGGGCGCGGGGCCGGGGCGGGCATAGGCCGGCCTAGCTGTGCGAGTAGAAGCCGTAGTAGCCGCCTATGTCCTTGGCGCAGTTCTTCTCGCAGTCCCGCTGAGCCAGCACCTCGCTCTTGAGCGGGGACGAGCTCTCGGACACCGGCGTGTCGGCGGGCGAGATCCGCCTCCGTTTGGCCTGCTCGTAAATCCCCGAGTCGCTCGAGTCGATGGACTTGATAGAGGAGGGCGTCTCGATCCAGCTGGAGTCGGACAGGTCCTTGGGCTTGGCGTCCTCGGCGGCGCCCGGCGGCAACGGCGAGCGCTCGGCGGCCAGGCCCTCGGCCTCCTCGCCCAAGTAGGGGTTGGCGCCGGCCATGCGCGCGGCGGCCGCGGCGCTGTTGGGCCAGCAGGGCAGCACCGAGCCCGACTTGGCGCCGCAGTACTGCGGTGGGCTGCGCGCGCCCCAGCCCGACGGGTCGGCATAGTAGCCGAGCGGGCGGCCAGTGCAGCCAGCCGCCTGCAGCGGCAGCGCCTTCACGCCCGCCGCCGCGTACGAGAGCAGCGTGGCCGCGTTGCCCGCGAAGTCCGTGGCCGTGTCGTAGGCCGAGGCGGCGAAGTCCAGCCGGTTGTTGGCCGGAGTCACAAACCAGCGCTGCGGCGACGGCGCGCCCGGGTCCTCGGCCTGCTGCGGCGACAGCAGCCCGTTGGTGTGCGGCACGCTGCGGTCCGTGCCCGGCCCGGGGCCGGCGCCCGCGCCTGGGTGGAAACGGGCCTTGGCGTAGTTGCTCACGAACTGGTCCTGCAGGAAAGACCCGGCCATGGCGTAGCGGGCCCCGGGCACGATCTGCGAGCGCGGGGAGTCGTTGGGCGAGGGGGTCAGACGGTCCATGTCGCAGCCGGTGTAGATCCTGCGAGGGAGGGAGAGAGAGAGAACCGAAGGGTGGCGCAAGGTCCTTTCGGGGGCGCTAAAGAGAAGACCACCCCTGGTCGCCCACCCCTACACTCTCCACGTGTAACCTGCCGTCCAGGATAAAGACAGACAAAAGGTCACAGACTTGCATCCTCTCCAAAATAAATCGTGAAATTATAAATTAACCGATTGGTCCATTCAGGGACCTAAAGCTGATACAGATGAAGAGGAAGGCTTCGCTCCTCTCTTGCGCTCTCTGACCAAGTGCACCGAGGGCCGAGAGAAGAGCACAGCAGGGGATGCTCACCCACTTCCCCAATATACGTGCTCACATTGAGGCAGATCTGCCCAGGGGGCTCAGGTGGCTTTTGCCCAGTGGGCCTTTCTTCTGCGGTGAGAATTTCTGAGTGAAATTTCTAAACCGGTTACCCATTCCACCCTTTTAAGACCACTTTCTTCCATCTGACACACACGCGGGGACCCCCCTGGTAGTGAGCATCAGACTGGCCTTGGACAGTCTTCTGAGACCCGAGGGTTACTGCTGGAAGCCTCCATGGCACTTACTGTCTATTGTTTTCCCCTGTGTGTTCCTTTAACCACCCCCCCCCCCCAAACCATACAAACTAGAATTACTACGAGGAAATAAAGTCATCAATCAATAAAATTATTTTACAGAGGAAAAGTATTCTTTGAGCTTCTCTCCCCAGCTTTTGATTTGTTACTGTTAAAAAAAAAATGTGGGCAAACTCTTAAAAGTACAATTATCAACCTCCGCCAAGAATCTCCCACTGGTAACAGCTCATCCTTATACAACTTGACTATGTTCCAGGCACCCTTGTCTAGGGCTGTACAGATCATTATTTAACCATCACAATTTTCCAAGTTAGGTACCATTATTATCCTACCTTACAGATGAAGAAATTGAGTCAAAGGAAAGTTAAATAACTTGCCCAACCACAGACAGTGATTGTGTTACTGGAAATTACCTTAGATAAGATAATCAAAGGTTCATTCTAGGCCCCACAGGGGCCTATAAGATCCCATTAGAATTGAGAAGGAACCAGAGACTGGATCAAGATTGGTAGACATATTTTCTCATACACATCACACACATGCTCACACATAAATGTTTTAATCTTTAATCAACAGACTGTTTTGAAAGAGAAACTTGTCAGACCTCAATACTTTGGGGTCTTGTCAGACCTCAATACTTTGGGGAGGAGATTCCCTAGTGAGTGGCCAAGCAAACACCCTGGTCCCCCTGAACTCTTTATTGCTCTCCCTGTTTCTCCAAAAGTGAGCCAGGCCCAAATAACCAAGGTAAGGTGGAAAGAGTGTCAAAAACCATTCTATGCTAAGCCATAAATCTCTAAGACAGCTATTCGCATAGCTAAGGAAGCTTTTTATGATAAATATATAGTGACTTAAGAATCAAACAGAAGTGGCTTTTCCAACAGAAGTCAGGCAGAAGAGGGACAAATGAGGGTTATGCCGTGGCTGCTCGGATGCAGTTTCCTGACTGAACAAAATTTCCCTCCTGAAACTTAATTCCAGTCTCAAATAAGAACAAGTAGAGGGAGGCAGGAAGGGAACATAACCAGCAAGGTGTAAATATCTTCTCTGTTTACCACCACATTTAAAAGGAAAAGAAAAAAAAAAACAATCTGCAAAAGATACAGTTTATATGCCCATCCAGGTCCCAAGCCACTTGGGATTACCGAACTGATTTGTGCAAAATAAAATGCTTTGGAACAGATGTTCGCAGCAGAATTAAAAGCTCAAAATCTACAAGACCCCCCTAGTACAGAGACCAGTATCTCTGGTCTCCTGGGCCACACGCTTTCCACTGTGCTGAGCCCACCTTTTTAGACTGTGAGGAAGGACTAGAGTAGCCAAGTTTTTCTTTCTTTTTTTCTTTTTTTCCTGGGGAATCATACTGACGAGGCTTGCTTCCTTTGGATCACTTTTGAAGGATACACTTGACAGAGTGTATAACTGTATAGTTATAGTGTATAACTAACTTAATAGTTACAGTGTATAACTGTTGATGATTCTCTTCAATTTCTTATAAAAATATCAGGAGGGAAGTTTGGTATCTACCTGGAGAGAGCCACTTGTCTCCTCCACAAATTTAATCTATTCCTAATCAAAGATAGCTTCAACTCTGTAGTTCTAGCCCCAGCACTTAATGC
Source organism: Bos indicus x Bos taurus (assembly GCF_003369695.1). Taxonomy (NCBI): domain Eukaryota; kingdom Metazoa; phylum Chordata; class Mammalia; order Artiodactyla; family Bovidae; genus Bos; species Bos indicus x Bos taurus. The sequence continues at coordinate 34,831,583 of NC_040077.1, forward strand.
AAGCCATGAAATTAAAATTAATGTATCCTTTCCTTCTATAGTCAGACAAAAGTGAAGGGATCCCCACAGTCCAGATTTAGATCTTGCCCTATAACTCTTAGTGAACTCCTCGGCACTGTACCTGGGCTCTGAGCCTCCGAGCGAGAGAACGCCAGAACAAGGGTTCAGTTTACACCTACTGTTGCCCCCAGAGGACAGCATTTTGATAGACAAGAAATGGAGATAGATAAGGGAGGCCTGAAGAAAAGGAAACCAGCACATTTAATTAAAACACACCTAGATACAAATGATAAAAGAGGAAATATTTTTCTTTCAAAGCATAAATAATACACTGCAACAGCACCTGGGTCCTTCCCAAAGCCTGAAATGACTGCACCATCAGCTGTGCTCGTGAACTTGCCTGTAATGGGTGCACATTTTTATTCAGTCCATGGTAAACTTGCACAGGAAAAGCTATTACACAAAACTTGGAAATGGGTAAATAAAAGTCACATATGCCAAGGAGACTGTAACAACTGCCAGAGCCACATGCACTTTCAGGCAGAATCGGGCGGTTTCAGACACAGACAATCTGAGCTGAGCATCTGCAGCACCACACACAACTCCCCATACCGGGAACCAGGGCAGCTTCCCCAGCCAGCCAGCCCCAGGGTCCCCGCCAGCAACTTTGTAATTCATATGAAAGCTAAAAATAGGTGGAGGAAACCTTTGACCCAAACACAGAAGTACCAAGCCAGGTCACCAGAGAGAAGAGGACCATCAAAAAAGAAAGGGAAAACCCAGGAAACAACTTTGTTTTCACACTTTCTAGCTTCCAAAAGCCTTGTACAAAACAATCCACCTTTGACCCAAACCCAATTCCACAGATTTGAGAAGAAAGGTGCAAAACTACTTACGTATCATAATTATCCCGAAATCCTTTAGCAAAGGGGTTGTGATCTATTTTCAGTTGTGTAATCTGGAAAAGAGAAAAAAAAGATTAATATAATTTTACTTCTTATACAAAGCAGGGTGTTTAAGAATATGTCATCTGCCACTTTTTACAGGGGCTAAAGGCCTACAATTTTATTAAATAGCAAGGCTTCCCTAACTGAAATTTTTGAGGGAGTGGGTGGAAAGGTGAAAAAAGTATGATGAAAGTTATGTTTAAATTAATGGTGACTAAAACTAAAGTATAGCTTTCCATTAGCTCTCCCATTTGTCCTGAACTGGTTCAAAATGCTCATTTTAAAAAATGCTTGTTATGTAAACGCACTTACTCAGGCAAAAATTTTTCAGGGGCACTTGAATTCATTCCTAAAAAATGTTGCCTATCTTAAATGCTTCATCATATTTTTAAGTTAGTTGCTTCTAATACACAACTTGAAGAACCCACAAGTTGCATCTTGAAATCAGTTTTGATTGAAAATAAATGCATATCTTTCATTTATGCTATTTTCCTGTTTTAAAAGAAACACTATCACTTCTAGTAGTCAAATCAACAGTAGTAAAATAAGTTTTTGCAAACTTGCAAATGAGTGCTAGGAAGCTCACTCCATAGTCCCCAGTAATTTGATTTATTTTAGTTTTTAAATCATGAATGTGCGTTTCTTTCGATAACCCAGAAACTGATGTTTGAAAACTAAATCAAAATTCCCAAGAGGCTCTAGAAATCCTGGTCACCTTGAAGGTGGCCCGGTGACCCGCGTCGGAGACGAATAGGAAGCGTTTTCCCACCGGTTAGGTATACAAGGAAGGTGCCCAGCAGGCCCCTAGCCCTACTCTTAAAAGGCACAGCAGAGCCAGCTGTGGCGGATGTTGGTGCCCGAGCCGGGGATGGCCCCCCGTACCGCCGCGGGCCGGGGGAAGCCTGCGTCGCCCGCCGCGCGCCCAGCCCCCAGGCCTCCTTACATCGGTGTTCTGGTAGGCAGTGACGGCGATGAATTGAGTTTCGGGAAAAGTGAACGTCTGCACGCGGCCGGGCTGGCTGGTGTCCTCCGTGCCGTCCTCGTTCACTTCCACTACATGCAGGCGGGGCTGGTACTTGTGCAAGGATTGCAAAACCACCATCTGTCCGGCGGAAAGAAAGGGAAGCGCCCGGCGGCACGTTAGTGCGGTCTGCGCGCATGGGGCTGTGAGCCGCGGGCCGTGTGGAGTCTGCGAGAAGCCCGCCGCCCCGGGAAACTGATCGCGGGCCTCGCCCGGCTGGTGACTGGCTGGCGGAAGCAGACCTGTCTCCGTTCCACCGGAGCACGCAACGCCCGAGCACCAGAGGAAAACCGAACCCGACCGCCCAATCCTCAGGGCCCTTCTCCCAATTTTCCTTTAAGGAGCAACACAGATTTTCACAACCTGCAGATCCTGCGCGTTTCCTTCTCAAAATCAACCAAATATTTGTACTTGTGAAGGTTGGGAACTCGGTAATTGGGCGAGGGAGGGGGGAAGGGGGAACAAGAACAACTTTGTAGCTTAATATAATTTGGGAGGACGGAAATCGAATTTTTAAAAGTATTTTTAATGAAGCAAAGAAACATGTGTCGTTCCTCATGTTAATTTAAAGTGATGAACTGGATCTTAGGCAGGAACGAGTGTGTATAAGTGAGTGTGTGTGAGAGAGAGAGAGAAATGAGCGCTTGAGCCACTGACCTGCCCATTGTTGTTGGACGCTCCTTTGTTGTTTGTAAGTTTTAATTTTCCAAAAGAGATTTCTTGACGCATCCAGTGAGCCCCCGTGTTGGGGGAATCCGGATGCATATAGACCCGATTTCCTAGAGAAAGAGACAAGTTGTTTACATGTGCCCGGGGCACTGCCCAGTCCCAACTCCTCACCACGTTGGACACACACACATACATAGACACACACCCCTTATTCCACAGTAAGGCCCATTAGCTGGGCTTTTATAAGGCCGTGCTTTCTTCCTATTAACTGGGAATGATTAAAATAGCTTTTGCATAATCCTCCCCCTTCTCGTCGCTCAGTCTCTCCCCCTATCCTCCTAGTTTCCTTTTAGAAGTCATTGGCCGATCGTTTTAAAAAGTCGCTCGAGCCAGTCCACAAAGGCTTTAATTAATCATTCTCACCTAAATAAGTGTCAGGAAGACGTGTTAATTGGAAGGACTTGCCTTGCACATTGGTGTCCGCTTTGCCGCAAGGAACCCATTTGCCTCCTTGAAACCTCCAGTGATTGGGATCCGCCAAAATCACATCCACAAAAATATTGTAATGAGCCGTGGGATCGAGACCAGAAATGTTAAAACTTAAAAAAGGAAACATGCGCCTATTTAAATTAGGGAGGGGGGAGACAACAAGGGGGAAAAAAAAAACATAAATGTTAAAGATTAAATGCAAGAATCGCGGCGCCAGATAGCAAAGCAAAACTTATTCTCTCAGCATCGATGAGCGAACGTTTGCTGGATCGGAAATAGGGTGGTGGGGGAGAAAAAGAAGAGGGACTGAAGTCTGGGAGATCTGCGGATGAACTGGAATGGGAAGTCGGCAGGTATCACTGCCCAGGTGGAAAGCGAGGTTGGCGACCCGAATCTCCACCTGTCGGTGTATCCGGCATTGATGCCTCCCTCCCATCTCCCGGCCACAGGCCAGGGCTCTCCCCCTCTCTCTCTTTCCTTTCTCCGGCCACTGACTGGCTCTCCGACCACCTTTCTAGAGCGGGAACCCCCCCGCCCCCCGCCCCGCTCCCCGACATCACCGCGGTGGTTATACCTTCCACTTTCCGTTTTTCCAACACCAGCCAACTCTAGGACGCGCCAGAGCGCCTTCCACTCCGCTCCCGACCCCAAATCCTCGCTGCCGCGGCGGTCACAGCCCGGGTACACATGCCCCCCGGCCGCGCCTGGAGCAGCGGCAGCCAAGAATGTAACATTACCTTCCCTGTTTGGTGATGATCATCTCCGTTTGGTGCCGGTGAAATTTCAGCCAAAGGGGCCTGTTGCACAGGTACACTTGCGCTTTGCCAGGCACCAGCCCGGGCTGTGTGGAGGAGAACTGGTAGAACGGGGCTCCTTGGTAGGAGTGGCCGTACTGCTGTGGGTAGGGGTAGCCGGCGGCGGGGTAGCCCTGCGGTGAGGAGTTGGACAGGAGGCTGTTGTAGGCTCCGTTGGTGATGACCGGGTGGTGGGCCATGTAGCGGCTGGGGCTGCCGATGGAGAAGGCGGGGTGAGCCGGTCCGTGCTGGCCGGGGTACGGGAACATGGCACTGGGAGCAGTGGCCGCAGACTGTGGCTGGCTGGACTGAGAGAGGAGGTAGCGATCTGCAGCAGAGCCATCGAAACTGTGACGAAGCTCAGAGACCCCGTCCAAGACAGGAGAGAGTTTACTTCTCTGGACGTCCCCTGGTGAGTCCTTGGAGTCAGGAAAATTGTCTGTATCTGACTGATTCGTCATCCCCCTGGTAATTTTTTTCAAAGGTGAACTTCTCTCCAGGTTGTCAGTGGTCGAGATAATGGGATGATCGTGCAAGACAAGCTCAGATCCGCCTGAATGTGGGTAGCTGCTGCTCACATTGAGAAATTTCTTGGAGAGCATGATAGAAGGAGAAAGGCAGTGCTCCAGCTGCATAGCTCTAGAACCTGAACACTCGCCCTCCTGTCCCTGGTTTTTAAAGTCCTATTTATCATAAACTAGAAATCCACAGACCCCCTCACTAGACAGAAAGCACTTCAACCAGCAAATGCTTCTCAAAGGTTTGATTTACTTTTTTTTTTCCCTGGGAGAAGAGATTGGCCAATTGACACTATGCAGCAATCAGAAAAGGCTCACTTTTGATCTTGCTGCTTGTGCAGCCGATGAAACGGCTCCTGCCATTGGTTAACTGCTGACAGTAATTTAATTAGATAGACATTAATTAGGATAATCACCTGGCTCCTGGTCGCAGCGATCATGGCAAATTGAAGGGGATGATTTTATTGTTGGTTTAGGGGGGTGGGGAATGTGTGTTGGTTTTACGTGAGCACTGTTGTGTCACCTTTAAGCTTTGTGACCACTGCTTTAGGAAGATTCAAAGATGTGCAATTTACTAAACATTTCCTACCTTCCCCCTCCCCCTCCTTTGGAGCTGAGGGGCGGAGGAGGGAATTCGACGATGCTAGGAGACTTTTCGGATCTGAATGAGCCAAATATTCAGTTGAATGTAACGATTTCAAGTGCAAAGTATACAAAGCGCGAGCCGGTGGCCTCTTCTCGCCCTGTAAAAGTTCCAGAGTCTGTCTTTTCCAGTTAATACAGAAGCACAAGACACCTGAGCCAGTCCTTTGTGATCAGGTCCTGCGTGTCCTCAACGAACACCCCCACCAACACACACCCTTTTAACTCCATACAGAAATAAATAAATCACTGCTACTGAGCGCCACAGCCATGAAAGTGAGCGGGAAGGGGGAGTCGTGGGGGAGAAAAGCAAGCAATTCAGCCACCCCATCCACCCACCTCGGGAAGATTCGGTTTCTTGGTTGAGCACAGAAACAGTGACAATCAATGATCTCCTTTTTAAGTTTTGAAATAATCATAAGCTGTCGGGTTGAAGTGCCTTAATGTATTTGCAGTGATGTTTACGAGGTCTTTCTTAAATATTTAATCAGCGAGCTTGGTCGCAGATTATCTGAAGAGCATCTAACTGGGGGCAGGCGCCATGCATCCCTCACGTCCCACTGCACTTCCTTCTCTCCGAGGTACGGCCTTGGCGACAGGTTCAAAAGCCTCGCCAGGAAAAGAGAGGGCCGAATCCTCGCGCAAATCGGTTCGCTAGAAGCGCTGATCTGGGGAGACAGAGTGGAAGTGGTGTCAACGCAGTGATCTTTATGGAAGACTCGTGTGTGTGTGTGTGTGTGTGTGTGTGTGTGTGTGTGTGTGTGTGTGTGTGTGTAATGTTTATATAATCTGGAGGAGAGAAAAAGAATCCATGCCAATAATTTTAAAATGAGAAAGAATTTAAAGAGGGATAGAGAAAAGAACCAGTTTAAAAGGATGTTGGCACAAATAGATAGCACGAAGCCCAAAGCAACCCCGAGGTGTAAGAAGAGATCTCCTGGTACTGGTTCCACGGAGCAACTCAGTCTCCGCCCGAACCAGAGAGCCAAGAGCAGCAGAGGGTTCACCGCCCAAAGCTGCTTCGCGTGGCGGGCACCCGCCAGCCCGCCCTCCTGTGGCTTTCCCGGGACGGCCGAGCCGCGCGGGAACCAGGAGGAGGAGCGCAGCGCCGGAGCTCGGCTCGACCCCGCGTGCTGGCTGGCGGGCCGGCTCCAGGCGGGGCACCGCGGGGGCCGGCGGCGGGAGAAGCCACCCCCGCGCTCGGCGCTCGGCGCTCGGCCCTAGGCCAGCCGCCTTGCTCCGGCTCCATTGTCTAAGGTCTCTAAGCGGCCCGAGAGTAGGCTCCCTAGCACCCAGGCGATCGCGAGGGGGAGCCGCCCGGATACCCGGGGAGCGCGGAGGCTGGCGCGTACCCCAGGGGGACACACTCTTTCTGTGCCGGAGGCTTGGCCTGGGCGCCTCCGCCCGGTGGAGCTCATGCCTTCTTCTAAGAGTGTATCTGCCTTCCCCTCGCCCCCGCCGCTCCCGGGGGGAAAGGGCGCCCAGGACACTGGGTGTGTCCTGCCTTGATAGCGAGGGGTTTCCAGACTCGACCTGTGCCTACGCGGGAGCATTTGGAGAGCGCCGCCTGGGTGGGCCCAGCGGTCAGCGTCCAGCCCGGACTGCGCCCCGGTGGCGGTTGGGGCGCCTCGGCCGCAGAGGGCATCAGCTGTGGCCTCCACCACGGCGCCGCAAGCAAGGTCCGACGCGGGCGGCCCAGGGCTGGAAGGGTTGATGACCAGATGTCCCAGACTCAAGCCGATATAGTTTTCTGGGAGAAAAATACAGCCAGACCCCATTTTCCTTTAAAAAGCTTCATAAACAAGCAGGGGCTTAATTACTAAGGTGTTGGGAGGTGGGGGAAGGGACCGTGGCTATGACATTATTGATGCTTTTTTTTCCCTTTTGCCCTGTTTGGCCTACTGTTGCTTTCCTTTCATTAACTTCTTTGTCCCTGAATGCCTTTCTTTCCACTGTTTCCAAGGTTGCCCACCTCCCACTCCCTCAGTGGGACAGAGCCTTAAGTGTGTAGCAAAAAAGCAGAGACTCTACCTGGGCTCTTTGTCAGGTTTTTTTTATTCCTAGTACCCTGAGTTGGCTTTTTTTAAAATGAAGAATGCTAAAATGACATGTTAAAGTTCAGAAGAGGGAGAGTACACCTCGCTCAGTTTTTAAGGCATTGGATTGGAAGATAAACAGGAACACTCACTCAGATAATCAGGATTCATTCAGTGATTCCTCAATACAGGTTTATGCCTTTAATATGCATGCTCAAGAAGGAAAACTAAGGTTTTTCTCAAGATCAGCACATCTGCTCTTGACTCATACTTCTGTAGAGCTGGGCTTCCCAAACTTTAAATATGCATATGACCCACACCAGGATTCTGGATTCTGATTCAGTAGGTCTGTATGTATGATGAACTCCCAGAAGACTCAGGTGCTCCTGGTTCAAGCAGATCACACTGAATAGTGAGGCTGGAGTTTTTCATGCCCCCATACTAGTCTAAGAGGAAGGCAGGACATGTGAGGCAAGTTTTGGTTCTAGTGCAGCAAAATCCATAAATGTGCTCATATAAGCACACATGTACACACACACCTGAAGTGGCTTATAGAGCCTGTGGTTAAATAAGTTGTTTCAATGCCCACCTAGGCTATCAGGCTGCTGCTGCTAGCTAAAATAGCTGTGCACTCCAAGACAAAAGTGTTCACAGAGCCTCTTCTTTGGGCATCCTTTTGATGGACTCCAAACCTATAAAAATTTAGGTTTTTTGCTAGAAGGGATTTTGAAATTGGGAACGTCTCCAACATGAACCAAGTGGGAGAACGTGAGATGTGACTGTGGGAAGTCCAGGAAGATGAGGTGATCAAGCAAGAACAAAAGGCAGGCCTTGTATAAGCCTTCTCAGTCGTTTTATTCACTCAGGAGCTATTTTTCAGGGGACTAAAGTGAAAGACAAAGAAAAAAAAGTTTCAAATGGAATGTTGAGAACAACCCTTCGATTACTCAGACCTTCTTCTGAGCGCATATTGTACCAAAAAAATCTTTACTAGCTCTCATGAACAGTATCTGTGCAAGAAGTCACAGAACCTTATTTATGTATGGGGGAAAATAATGTATGAAAAAAAAACCCAGCTTGCACACAAGTTTAAAACAGGCAAAAGGAAAACTTCTACTAACTTCAACTCTTATATTTTAATTGTAAATGGTTGGCTGTTATAATCCCAACAATTAATACATATTACATATCCTACATAAAATATACCATCACTGTCTTTAAAAGAAGAAACCACAGGACAATCAAGAAATGCTCAAAACACCTCTCATTCCACCAAAAATGAGGCTGTGAAACATATTGGGAGTTTAAGCCACTTCCACTTAAGTTTCTAGCAACTTTTCATTAGGCTACCAAGGAAAGCCTAGGATTATTTAAATAGGACAGTAATTTGGTTCATCATATTATTCATACCACCTCTAGCAGAGGCTAAGTCTCAATTCTAAATCCCCAAGTAAACTCCCCTTTAATGAAGCCTTAGAAACATTTTTACCATATTTTCACAAAGGGAGAGACAGAATTAAATGTTATTTGTCTCCATACTTTTTGCACATTTCTTGGAGGCCCTGGTAGGGTACTGTCCCATGAATGAATACTAATGAGAACAATTACTTATGTACATCAAGTTAGAAACAGGATGAAATATCTCTGAAAACTGCCATTAGTCAAATTTTTGTCTTTATCAGGAAACTGGGTCTTTCTCAGTTAATTTAAGATGAGAGAAAACAATGACAAACTTATTGCTTATGTACTCAAGATATTAATTAACATTATGGCTCCATTTCTCATTTTGCTTGAAGACATTACACACCTTCTACAGCGGTCTCAGCTAAAGTCTAGTGAAGTATGCAGCAAGCAACTAACTCCCAATTTCAACACTGTTGGTGGAATGTACCCTTTAAAAAGAAAATCACAGAAGTCTAAATTTAAATTGCCTCCCTTTTCTTCTTATATTACTTATCTGAAATACTGGAAGTATAATGTGTTAACAAGATATTGAGTATACAATATTAACTTGTGACAAATACTTTTAATATGTCAACATTTTTCTGGGTGACTCACTAATGAGGTAGCCACTCATTAATGGCAGGCATTTTACATTTGTGAAGTTTTGTTATCATACTGATGTTTTGTGTTACCTTAAATTGCAAAGGGAAACATATCGTTGTGTGAGATTTCTAGAGCACTGTCAAATGTTATTCTATCAATTCCACCCAGTGCCAAAAAGACCTCAGGAGACATAGATTGTAAATGTATTTTATTTTGTAAGCAACAATCAAAATATATTTGTGTTACTGATTTCAAATATTAAACGGGATCTTAACAAAATTTGTCCACTTTGATGTATTCTTATACAACTTTGGAATCTGCAAAGACCCTGACTAAAGAAATAGAAGTAATTGCACAATGGAGACTGAAGGTGTTACAGTGCTGCAAATGATGCCAGATGTCTTATTTTTAACCAAATACACCTTCAGAGGTCCCTTGATTTTGAGCATTAGGAACAACAGAGGACTATACACTGAAAGTATCACTAAAAGCTTTTTCCATTACTTTATTTAAATACAACAGTATCCAACATAGCTGCTAAACACTGGACAATATTTGAAGTCATAAGTACATCCACATGTTCCTCCAAATGACGTTTGGGGTCCTAAAAGAAAAAAAGAATACGGAAAGGGAAAAAAAAAAAAACAAGAACCATATTACTGGTAGACGAATTGCTTAGATTTTTTTTTAGTAGCTGATGAAATCGGTAAAGAAAACCAAACTTAAATGTATATATATATATTTTAATATTTTGTTTTCCTAATATACTATTATATTTTCAGGATTACTAAATCTGTTAAAATGTTAAGGAGCTGATAAAATAAATGAAAGGTTGATTTACACAATGTTATGACTGCAGCAGAAATATAAAGAGTCACAAGGAATTCTATACAGTTTGAAATCATCTGATAAAAAAAGTTAAGAGCATTTTATATGTATGTATAAGCCTGATTATAGGTGTATATTTTCTGCCATTCACATATATTCAACGTCTGAGAGAGTACTTTGCTCAAAGCAGACACATACCAATAGGCAAGAGTTCAATGTAAATCTCATCACTTCCTCTATAATTTTAATTTAATATCTATATGATTTTAATATTTCACAAATAGTACTTTAAATCAGAAATACTCTTGGATCAATAGTTACTATTAGTAACTTAAAAATTTAAATACAATTTGGATCAATTCTAAAATGTTAAGAATATTTCATGTAGCTATTTTGAAAAAATGTATCACAGAAAAGAATAGAGGTACAATCCATTAATTTAAACCTGATCAAATCTGTATTTGAAATATGAGTTAAAAATAAGGCTTAAAGTTGCACTGTAATAAAGGAAGTTAAATTAAAATGCTTAATATACATTTATGTTTAAGGCTGAGCTGATTGAAATATTTCAGCTAAAAACTTGAAAGCTTTGATATAAAGGGTATACATTGTACAAAATAAAAAATTCTCAATTAAAGCATTATTTTCTTATATGAATTGCTAAAATACCAAGAATCCTAACTTTAAAAAAATGTTCACCACTGAAACTACTTCTTGGCTGTTGCTTTCTGAACTACAATTTCAATACGTTGATTTCTTTAAAACACCCAGACACACAACACGCTACAGATAATTTCAAATAACCAGACCATAATATTAAATTTTCTTTAGTTAAAAAAAACAAGCCTTAGGGCATTTTAGGTGAATGAGTCTAACACTGGCGAGAGAAAAAGACACTGGTCTGATTCCATTATAGCCAGTTTTGCCTTTGCCACGCAGTAGGCCAAACCAGTGAAGTACGATATTTTAAAAAATGATTCTGATGATTATTAAACTTTGCAATTATATATATTTTCAGTTTCACTTTTAATTTACTCCTTTTATTTGCTGCTAACTGTTAAATTGAATCTATATCAAGAAACTATAGCATCAGAGTTATTTATTCAAGAAATAGTTACTGAATGCTGGGTTCCAAGTTGGTGATCTAATATTACATATTAGAATAAAATATGTAGTGGGAAAAGACAACAAGGGTGACTGTATCATACTGGATGAAAGAATAAGACGAATTATATCTCATTTTGGTTTTGGAGGGTTTCTACTGTTATTTAAACCATAATATTCAGAATGCAGTGGGATTTGACTTCATCAATCATGATATTTAAGTTAGAACCTTTGCCCCTACTGCTCTATTGGAGTAACTGGTTTTGCAGCAAATTGGTAACACACTTCCCGCAGTTATCTACATTACTTCTTGTGGCAGCTGGGTGATTCTTAGAGATTTCCCATCCAAGAATGGTCCTGGCCCAAACCTACATAGCTTGTGAGATGTGATGGGATCAGAGCATATGGTAGGATGGCTGAAAGCAAAGACAGCTTAGTGTCTTGCATCTGAAATATCAAGATTCTGCCAACATCAGCAATATGATAACCATGTTCCATGAAATGAAAAAATGTAATCAACATTCTTTAAAAAACAGTCTAATTAATCTGTAGATTCTTTTAATTGGTTGGTGTGTTCCCCCCCAACCTTCAGAAAAATAGGAACTGAAATATATATTTCATCTTGGTAAAGTGAAAGAGCAAATACTTGAAACCCTTTCTCTTCACTCAGTAAAATTCAACAGGGCTTTAATCTTTCTCAAGAATATTACCTATAAATTGAAGTCTACATATTGACAGATTATATATCATTTTAAAAACTGCTATGTATGAAATAAACCCACCATTCTATTATCTTCAAGGATAATATTATTTCAGATAAAAATAATACTTGGAAAATTAACTCAGGATGCAAGTTTCCTAATTTATTTCTACTATTTTCACTAAAAATAGTATTTCATGGGTATATATTTGTGATTTACTTCTCTATAGCTGGCAAAAAGACTCTGACATCAAATAATTCAGTGACCTTTAAAATTAGCATCACATTTACATGACAGAAGAAAAATGTAGAGTGAACACAGGAAACAAAAAAAATCATACAGGCTCCAAAATAGTTTTAACTCTCAAGAACATGTTACTATGTGACCATATAATCTATTACAGTATACCTCACCTGCTTGCCAACATTCTTTATTGCCAGCTGTTCAGGGGTCATCTTATCTTCTTCTTCTACAGCCTGTGAATGAAACACAAAGGACAGAGTTTCAAATTATAAATGTGCTTTTCCCACTGCAAAATAATCAAAGATAATAATAATCATTAATTTTCATTCATAGAATCTTTTGTTCAAGCAATTTATTGGGCAAAAAAGCAATTCTGCTAATCCTTCAGGGTCATAAAAACTATCACCACCATCATTTTGAAAACAGACTTAAGAAATTTGTCCAAAAAAAACCCCCCAAAACTGAAAATATCAAATTGGATCACCAAATGGAAGTGTCAACCATTTGAAAACTGTTATGGAATTATCTGATGGATGGCTAAACTGGAAGAAGGAAGAACCTAAGGCAGCTGCTTGTGGCACTGGGGTACTAACTAGTTTATTTTGTCTTCTTTTCCTACTTTCTCTATGTTTCTCCCACAGTTCCCTATTATTTTGTCTCCTTTTTCTTGTCAGCCAAACCCATGCACACCCAGTATCTATTAGGAGGCTTCCCAGGTGGCACTAGTGTTTTAAGAACCCATCCACCAACGCAGGAGACATAAGACACACAAGTTCAACCCCTGGTTTGGGAAGATCCCCTGGAGGAGGGCATGGTAACCCACTCCAGTACTCTTGCCTGGAGAATCCCATGGACAGAGGAGCCTGGCAGGCTGCGGTCCATGGGTTCACAAAGAGTCAGGCACGACTGAGGGACTAAGCACAGCACAGCAAAACACTTAGGATCAAAGGACCTGCTGCTGACTTTTGATCCACACCTAACAGATCATATAGTATCTTCCCTTAATACTTTCACATATTTAAATCTCTAAAAGTAAAATATGTATTCAGAAAATTTTCTCATTTCTCCACATGATTTTTCATAATCATGAAGAAATAGAGTAACCTGAGGTTTTCAACACCAAAAAATTACTTGAATTAAATGCCAAATCAAGTAAAAATTAAATCAATCAAACCATATAAACAAATCACTTTCTACTATTTTCAGAGTCAGCTATAAACTTTTATGTGTACGATCATAAATTTTCTAGCAGAATAATTTTGAAATAATTACAGCATTTACATTAGCTACCACTCTTGCCCACTACCCTAATAATGGCACCACCGCATAAACCCTTTATTGAGAATTCTAAGTTTAAGGAACCTCCTTCTGAACAGTTTTGAGTATGCCACTGCGGGGAACTAGGACTCTGCATCAGGTGAACTCCTAGTCTATGATTTATTCCTAGCATTTTAATAAATGGAAAATGAAGAAAATTTAAGTATCATCAATCTTAAGAAATAATACCCCAGGACTTTATATGGTTACAAAGAGTGGGGGGGTGGGCAGTGAGAAGATATGGGTAGAAAGCAGGAAACCAAAATCCCAGTGAGGGTTAGATTTGGATACTCTAAACTTAATAATCTCACAGCTGCCAAATTTCTTCATGTGTGAACAATGAACATGTAGGAAATGCAATCATCAGACATTTCCCATAAACTGGGAAGTTTGGCTGCATTTCACACCTTCTTAATAGTTTTGTAAACAGAGAACTTGAAAATGAGCAAAGATGGCAAGTATCTAATTTTATAAATGGACAAACTATCTGGAGAATATTCCCCAGTAGAACCAGCCTAAAGGGAAGATGGTTAATAAGTATTGTATCTATCTACTGATTATTAAAGGATCCTTATTTACAACACATCATTAGGAAATACATTTATGACTCATAAGACTGAAAGAAGAGAAAATAAGTTAATAACACTCCAAATCCAGAATTCCCTAGACAGAGAATATGTTCATTTTCAGAGTCAGATGTCACTCATTATTCTCAGCTAGTTAAAACAGGGATCTCCAAAATTGTGTCTCCCATTATCTTAGTGTCTTACATACATGCAAACACTGGCAACACATAAAAAGTTTGTCTTTCTAAATTACCTTTACAAATCATGACACTGTATCTTACCAATTTGAAAACATTAGATGAATGGAACAATTCACGTAAGTTTGTACTCTATATCCATTCAGTGTTAGTTGTTCCATGCTCATGCCAGCAATAGTACTTTACAGTATTGGAAGGAGGTAAGGGTTTTGGAATTTGGCTCAAAATACCAATCCATGTACAAAACAATTATTATGCAGTATTCTGGAGTGTTGCAAATATCAAAGATGGCAGACATGCAAAGATGAAAGTAAAAAACCACATAAAGCACTGATCCTATTTGAAAGGTTAAACAGAATATAAAAATAAAAAGAATTTAAAAAGCTCTCACTCAGTTTTTAAAATCTTTTATATCATTTAACCACTTTACCAATTAGTTTTTCCATTTCCAATAATTAAAAGAGAGAGTTCACAAACTGAGAAGTGCAGATGGTAAAAAGTACTCCCAGCCATAGATGCCATCTGGAAAACGAGGAGCAGCTGTAGATTTAGGCATATACGAAGGTTGCAAACCCCCATGACAAAAGAGTAAGCACATCTCTTACATTCTGAGATAGACTAGATCATCACAACAAACCCCTAAATATTTTCTCCATCTACCTAAGTTACCTTTATCACTTTACCATTCTGGGCAAGACCAGTTTGTCTTCATTCTGGCTAGTCACCAGGAAAAATTAAGAAATGGTACCAGCAGAAACAAATGAAATTCAGGCACAGGCAATGTCCTCACTAGGGGAACTTCTGTGTTTATGGCAACTTCTGTGATTTGGCATCAAATTTTGCTTTTGCATTCGAGCTCTTCGGTTTACTCAACCAACAAAAAAGCACTGAAAATGTTTGTGGCTATTCACACTAGAAACGTTTTTAACAGTTTATCAACAAAGACCCCCAGATGGCTATCCCATCATGCACGGTCTGCACAGTTCTAAGAAATTCCTGGAATTTGGTCTGTTATGTTATCACAATCCCCTTAGATGTACCCCCTATCTTCAAGAGGCTTTTACCAAACCCATTAATCTCACTGTCTTTTTTCTGGTAATGGTCAAATTTCTCAAATGGAAAACCTCTGTTTTAAACTTGACCATTTTATTTTCCCTTTGACAAACATGGATTGGGTCCTTGGCACTTCATTAATATGATTTTAAGGATCTCTCCACCTTGTGAATTCCAATAGATTCCATTTCCCTGGACTTTCTGAAGACCTTTTCTAATACACCCTTTTCTTTTTTAATTCTTTAACCTCTGCTTTTATGACATCATGTCTCTTATTTCACTTTATTGTTGTTCAGTCACTAAGTCGTGTCTGATTCTTTGCAACCCCATGGACTGGAGCATGCCAGGCTTCCCTGCTTTCACTATCTCCCAGAGTTTGCTCAAACGCATGTCCATTAAGTTGATGATACCAACCAATCATTCTACCCAAGCCCATTTCTTGGGCTTCTTTTTTTCCCTTTGACATGTTTGCTGTACTCACTCTATAACATGGCATGCTCCCAATTAAGCACATGCTTTATAAAAATCACGTGTATGGTATATTATTTCATCACTAAACAATCCCTGCATAACTGTCAGTGAATGTAACATAGGCATTTTACTTTATTCTTGATTTTTATAGAGTCAATGAATTGACTAACTGAAAATCACATTATGGGTTATGAGGATTGAGAGTAAGTTTAAAGAAATGGCTTTTATAAAACATACTTGGGAAAGCAAAATTAACAAACATGAAACAATTAGAAAATTCTCTGAGAAAGTATTACAGGTGTGAATATGGAGAACAAAAAAATGGGTTTCCTACAATCACTGGCAATTAAACATTAACATATACATAGAAATATACAGAATCCTTAAAACATTCCACTGAAATAGTTAATCTACATTTTTACATAAAGAAATTAGGCACGATCTTCTTTCTATATGTTAATTACATCAATATTTATACTATAAATTTTCCAACTCTCCTTTTGAAAGTGCTTATAACACTGTAGTACATTTCACGCATATCCTCAAGAGTAGAATTTTCATTATTTTATATATTAGTAAGTAACTATTAAGTACTCACTACAAATAAGACAGTTCTTCAAGAAGGTCACATTTGAGGTTTACTCTACCTGCCTATAAATCACAAATTATAATACAGTATGAAATAAACAAAAAATGAGTATACTCAATGAAATGGGGACACAGCCAATAAGAAGTCACAATAAAATTGTGACTTAAATACAGTCCTATCTATCTCCAAAGACCTCAAAGCAACATTCATGGCAATTTGGGAAATACTTAGTTTTTAATGACACATTCTGAATAAAGCAAACCTGTGATTTATTAAGTGACCCTAAACAGTGTAAATTCTTTCTAAAAATGCTAAAAGGAATCCAACTTTAAAATGTAATTATATAAAACATATAAAATAAAGAGCATATGTGTGTGTCCGTACAAGTGTTGTATGCATAATAGAAACTGTGGTTTAGGTTGTACAAAAAATTTCTGTGGCAGAGTCTACTACTAGTTACATACATACATACTAGTTACATACATACATACACACGAGTTACATACATACACACGAGTTACATACATACATACTAGTTACATACATACATACATACGAGTTACATACCCAACATATGTCTTTTCCTTCTTTTGTAATATAGCCTTGATTTTATTAAACACAGCTATGCTCCCAGATAAAAGACTGTATTATAGAGCCTTTCTCAAAGCAAAGTATGTCCACTTGATTAAGTTCTGCCAATGAGATATAATCAGAAGTGCTGTGTGGGACCTATAGAAAGGACCCTGAAAAGGAACTGATTTATCTGAGAAGTATCCTTTTTTGCCCCTGCATTTCTTTCTGTTGCTTGAAACTCAGATGGGATGGCTAAAGCTTTAGCAGCCACCAGGAATCATGAGGAAATACAAAGGACAAAAGCCAATACAGGGAAAGTGGGGCAAAAGATGGAGATATCTGGGTTTGCAGTAATTTCAAAGTTTCACAAGGCCTTGAACTGCAAGAGATATACACTCCTATTTTGTTTAATCCATTGTTACTTCAAGCTAACACAATCTTAGTTATAACTAAAACATACTTGGTACAAAAACTGAAAAAAATCCAGGATTTACACGAAGTATAAAATTCCCCTACCGTCCACCTTGGAGGTGACACTGTTAACAGCATAATACATTGAGATATATGAGAGATAGAGAGGTTATCACTGGAAAATGGAGGGAAGGTCACATAGCAGGAATTTTTAATATTGCTATACAATTTCATTTTATATACATAAGAGCAAGTTTTAAATATTTCTTTAAGTTAGTACTCATAGAATTTCATTCCTCATAATAAATCCTTAAAAAGAGAACATGTTGGCTTAAAGAGCTAACGTGCACTTAAAAGTGAAAGATAAAATGGGAGATGGCCTTCAAAATGTCATATATCAGTCTTTATTTTCCCACTAGTGGCACATTCTCCCAAACCACTTTTTTCTATTTGAAAAGAAAAAAGAAACTAGTTGTATTATTAACTTTTTCTTTGAATACTTTATAATAAAGTTGAACTTTTTTTCATGTTTATATGCCACTTGTCGTCAGTGAGTTTTCCAGTTTTGTTATCAATTTATTACTGTTTTTTAAAATTATTTTGTAGGAACTATGTGTCTATTATGTACTCTTTGGCTACTAGCCTTTTCTGCGTTATAGGTATAAATATTTTCTGCTGGCCGTACTCCTAACAAGCATTCAATAAATGTCATTTTTATTGCAGACAAACTTTACTGTTAATCAACAATTTAAAAGCTCACTGATATTTTTACTAACACTAACGTAACCTTTGGGAAGCTTGACCACATCTTTACAAATATTGAGCCTTCCCTTACAGAAACAAGAGAATTTATTCACAAATGCTTTTTTTACTGTATTTCAAAGAAGTCATATATATTTATACATTTACATTTTTATGGTAGTTATTCCTAAGTATTTTGTAATTTTGGATGCTACTGTGAATTGATTTGCCTTTTATAACTCATTTCACCATATGTAACTGCATGGTTACTGTAACCTATATAATTCTCAATCATAATAGTTCTAATAGTATTCTAGTTTAGTTTCATATATTTCTATGTTTGATTGCAAACATATCTTATCATACTTAAATAATGATAATCTGGCCTGATTTCCTAATATTTATATATTGTTTTTCTTATCTTATTGCACTAGCGTTAAAACAAGACTTTATTTAATACAGCTACTTTAGTAAACCAAATGTAATCATATAATTATTTATTTTATGTTACATAAAAGTTGCATCCAAACTTTCTTTCAGGTTACTAAGCAGTTAAGTTTTTCTACCCAAAGTGTAAACTATCAAATCTCTGAATTTATAGGGCCACATGTTTGAAAACAAAGTAAATTTTTATGTTTTTATGCTATTCTTAAAAATGTCTTCTACAATTCCTTTTTTCTCTGGCATACTTATTTACAAATATCTAATCAAATATTATCAGTTTTGAAATATTGATGCATCTTGGCATGAATAAACTAGTAGATTTGAAATAAAAGAGTTGTGGGTGTTGAAGTTCAGTAATTATAGAGAAATCAACAATTAACAGTCAAGCAGAATCTCAGCGTGGACTTCAGACTTGAAATCAAAAAGTTGATACAAAAAAATTTAATTATTTTCTAACCTTCTTTCACTTTCAGAGCTATCTGGCACCTAACTATAATTACCTTAGTTTAAAACGCCAACCAATTAAAAAGAATACTATGAGAACTAGTTGTATGGGCCTTTCTTTTTATATTTTAAGTGTTACTAAAAACTCCACCACATTCTCTTTCAATCACAGAGGGAATTACAGCCCCAAATTTGGACTCCTTCATATCACAGCTTACACATTGTTTTCATTTTATAACCAAACCTTACAAGTTTTTGAGTACTACAGAGATTTTTTAAAACTGTAAAATAGGAAAAACTTCTGTGGATGGGCAGCAGTAACCATAAATAGGTTATTTCCTGGCAGTGATACCAATAAGAATTTACTTAAACTTGTAATGTTACAGAGAAATGAAAACCATTCCTACAGTCTGCTGAATAATAACTTAAGTCTTAACTTTTTAATTTATAAAAGGTAACTGTTTTAAATATGATAAACGATTTCTTCTCTTTAATCTCTACAACATATACTAGAAACATTATATATATATTTCCCTATAATCTAGAACCAATGGAGATTTCTAGCTGGAACACTACATATAAATCAGGGCAATGCTCTTCAAAGCCAACCCTAATTCTGCTGGATTTTAGCTTGTATGGGCCCATCAACATTTTTTCCAAAGCTCTCCATTCTCTCAAAAGACTGGTTGTTAACTCTCGGCAAATCTTATACACTATCTCTTGGCTAGTATTTTGTAAGATGTCTTTAAATTAAAAAGAAAAAAATTATTATTATTATTTTTTTTTTTTGCTGTGACAACTAATATCAATTTTAACTGTCTCCAAAAGCTCTAGCCCTTGCTGTCAATTTTTAGTCCCACTTAGTGAACTGCTTTATTTACATTCTATTTTTCTTTTTTTGCCACACTGTGGCTTGTGGGATCTTAGTTCCCTGACCAAGGATTAAACCTGTACCCTCAGCCATTAAAGTGTGGAATCCTAACTAATGGACTGCCAGGGAATTCCTTACTTGTTTAATCTCTTTATATCCTTTCTCAATCTTTCAGTGCATGCATGTGTGCTAAGTAGCTTCAGCTGTGTCTGACTCTGTGCAACCCTATCGACTTATAGCCCACCAGGCTCCTCTGTCCATGAGATTCTCCAGGCAAGAATACTGGAGTGTTTTGCCATGTTCTCCTCCAGGGGATCCTCCCGACCCAGGGATCAAACCTGCACCTCCTGCACTGCAGGCGGATTCTTTATCAGGAAAGCCGCTCAATCTTTCTACTTCTGCTTAAATTGGAAATGTTAACAGTATTAACATACTTCAAGTTACCTAGGCAGGAGAACTTTAATTCATCTTTGAGTCCTTCTTCTTTCACTTTATCTATCCAACTGGCACATTTTATTTTACTAATCTGTTGATACCTCTGTTCCTACTACCACTACTATAATCCACACAGACACTTACTACCTTTTGTTTGGGTAACAGAAGTTCCTCCTAAGAAGAATCTCCATTTCAAATCTCCTCTTAAAATACTTTCTTCTATACCTTTGTTAAATTATGTTTCTAAAGTCAGGTTCTGGGTATATCATGCCCCTAATCAAAAAATAAACTAGTCAGACTGTTACTTGACTTCAGTAATTTAAAAATCTCTATTCCCCACTATTTACCCTTTTATGTACATGCTTCTTATGTACTCTACCCAAACACAGCTTCCTAAAGATGCCCTTGCCTATTCTGTCTCCAAGTCTTTGCTCATGACATTCAGCTGGCTTGGGGTAACATTTCTTTGTATTTCCAAATCTTACTCATGCTTTAAGGTCTAGTTCAAATGTTATTATTTTCTAAAACAGCATCCTGAGTCTCTCCCAGCTGAAAGGAAAAAGCTTTGAATTACAGGACTTCACCTGGACTTCTCTACGGCAGTGTTCTCTAAGTTCTAACTTGAATGGGTATACAAATTTCTTGGAAATCTTGTTAAAATGTAGATTCTGATTTAGTGGGTCAAAGAACCTGCATTTCTAACAAGATTACAAGTGAAATTGATGCAGCTGGTCTGTGGAAAATTTGCATACTAAGGTGTTATCAAACACACCAGTTATAGTCTAGTACTTTGGTACTAAACTTTTCTTACTGCTCTTATTTTCCTAAAAATGAAGAATCCCTGTTTTCACTGAAAATTGCACAGAAGATATTTGATAAATATTTGTAACCATAACACTGTACATACAATATGTATATGTTTCACAAATCACAGGGTTTTGATCCTTTAATAGATCACAAGCTATATGTCCATATACATAATATGTATATATATAACTGAAACAGAATGAAATCAAGTCAGATGAGAAAGAAAATAGAATATATCATTTGTAAAAGGGTAAATATTGTTTCATAGAACTTCTGTTGTAATCCCTGGAGAAGGGAAAGGCTACCCACTCCAGTATTCTGGCCTGGAGAATTCCATGAACTGTATAGTCCCATGGGCTTGCAAAGAGTCGGACACAGCTGAGTGACTTTCACTTCACTTTACTTCTGTTGTAATATATACATATATACAAATACATTGCATGTATTGGGTCGAAATGTAAAATCTATTCTTTATATGGATTTTTGTCAAAAAAGTAGAAAAACATGAGTTGAACCATGTCCACCCTAAATGGATACACTGAAATCAAAACCTTGGTTATAGCTTAGAATTATGCTGCCACAAGCCAAAGAATACCTGGGGACCAACAGAAGCTGGAAAAGAAAAAGAAGGACCCTCCCCTGCTAGAGGCTACACAGGGAGTAAGGCCCTCCCAATACCTTGATTTTGGACTTCTAGCTTCAAATTGTAAAAGAACAGAAATCTGTGAATAAAATATTATCATGACCACGTATATTTGTGTGTGTGTGTGCATGTGATCAGTCTTTCAGTCACATCCGACTCTTTGCAACCCTATGGACTGTACCCTGCCAGGCTGTTCTGACCATGAGATTTCCCAGGCAAGAATACCAGAGTGGTTTGCCATTTCCTATTCCAGGGAATCTTCCCGAACCAGGAATCGAATCCAAGTCTCCTGTGTCTCCTACATTCGCAGGTGGATTCTTTACCACTGAGCCACCTGGAAAGCCCCACATACACTTTAGCGTACAATAAACATTTTTAGGAGATTCTTAGAATTATAACTTTTCTTACATTCTCATATGAAGTGGTCTCCCCTTGCTCTTTTTCTTTATATCATCCTGTTTACTGTCTGCACAGCACTAATTATAATATATTGTGTTGTGTTTATTTGTTGACTTTTTGTTTCCTCTGCCAGAAAGTAAATTCCACGAGGATAGGTCTTATGTCTTACTATATCCCCAGAGCCTGACATCTAACCAGTTTTCAGTAAATACTTATTTAATGAAAAACAGGAAGTTTCATACGTTACACGTTCAGTTCAGTTCAGTCGCTCAGTCGTGTCCGACTCTTTGCAACCCTATGAATCGCAGCACGCCAGGCCTCCCTGTCCATCACCAATTCCTGGAGTTCACCCAGACTCACGACCATCGAGTTAGTGATGCCATCCAGCCATCTCATCCTGTCGTCCCCTTCTCCTCCTGCCCCCAATCCCAAGTTACATGTTATGAAGTATTAAATGCTATTGTTGTTCACATCTCCTTGTTCTTCCTTCCCTTCCAAGAAAAAGTCCTCTGAACAATGGAAAGATTTCAAATGTAAAAGACCATTTTACGTGGCCTACAACCGGGGCTGGGGCTGGCTAACTACAGGCCATGGGTCAAATCTCGCCGGATGACAATTTTAGTAAATGTTTTACTAAGACACAGCTTCACGCATTCCTTTATGTATTTATTGTCTGTGGCTACTTTTACACTGTAACAGCAGAGTTGAGTAGTTGCAACAGACTGGATGGCCGGGATGGCCTGTAAAGCCTAAAAATATTTACTGTTTGATCTATAGAAATAGGCCACTCTGCTTTTAACTGTTTATATAATGCCTAATAGCTAATCGCACATATTCCAAAGGTTATTAAGAAATAAATGTTGAAAATAAGTTTTTACCTTATTGTAATTTTTTGCTAATTCCAACATCTCTTTTACCACTGATTCATTATGTTTACAGTGCTCACTGTAGTCCTGAAGTGTCAAACCTTCCATCCAACTCTTCTTATGCAAATTTAATAACATCTAAAAAACATAAAGAAAAATTAATTATGCCTCTATACTGAAGAGATTTCCTTTATGTCTTGAAAAACAACTTCACAGACAACTTCTGGAATTAATGAATTTAAATTTAATTTTATTAATTTAAATAAACCCTAAAGAGCATCTTCCTAAATTTATATTAATAAAACTCTAAGGAATACTCCAACCCCATGGCCTTTGCATTTGCTGTCCCTCTGCCTCAAAGGCTATTTTCTTTATCCTTCTATCGCTTACCTTTCTCACTTCCTTAGAGATAGATGCCACTTCTCACCACCTTATAAAAAAGCCACTTCACACTATCCTAAACATCTTTCTTTCCTTAATCTGTTTTATTATTTTTATAACACTATAAACAGCTGAAACTTGTGTTTTCTTGTTTAGTGCATTTCTCTCTCACTAAAGAGAAATCAACAAGGCAAGGACTTTAATTCAAGATCACCAAGGTCTAGATTCTCGAATCTAGATCATAATCTAATCATAGCAAATAATCAATAAGTATATACTGAATGAATGAAACTACTATGCTATGCATAGGATTTCTAACAGTTCATATAGCCCAGCTTTCAAACACCGAGATAAGGAGGTAAATGCTCCCATTTACTGAATGACTTTGTGTCAGTCTTTCTGAGCCTTTGTTTACATTATCTATGAATTGAAGGCTTGTAGATAATCTCCAAGTTTCCTTCAAATTCTAATATTCTGTCTATAACTTTTTAAATTTAAATTTTATATCAGAATGAAAAGTCATAAAACTGGGAAAAAAAATCAGATTCATCCAGTTTGCAATCACATCAGCAAACTAGGATCAGATCCTATTAGTGATCACAGAACTAAACACCTTAGCTCATTATTTCTTAAATTGGACTCCTAGTTCTGAATACATATTCTTGGAAATTCATCAGTTTTCAAGTTCAAATTCCTAAGACAGTTTTTCTTAAAGTCCTATTCTATAAATAATGTCATTTAGTTGAGGACTACCAGTGAATAAGAAGAGTTTTCTAAATGATAAAATTACACAATATCAAAAAAATGGTGGCTACAGAATGATTGATATTTTCTTGCTATGAGAACCAGTATACTCTATTTAACTTTTTATTTTGTACTGAGGTGTACCTATTAGCTTCAGGGGAACAGCAAATGGACTCAGCCATACGTATACATATAACCATTCTCCCCCAAAGTCCCCTCCCATCCAGGCTGTCATATACCGTTAACCAGAGTTCCCTGTGCTATACAGTAGGTCCTAGAAGCAGTATACTTTAAGTGAGATCCACAGGGCACGAGGCTCTAAAGACATAGTCAGAAGTGAGTTTAGTTTAAAAGAACTGTTTGCAGCTAAAATCAGTACAAAGTTTTCCTTATGCTGAAGAATAAGCTAGTCAAGCAAGTCAAAATCACCAATGAGAACTTCCAAGACACAAAAGCTCCAAATTCCCTGATTCCTCCCCTGGGGCTCATGGAGGCAAGAGTAATTTGAAAAAACCTAGAAAACTCCTGCACATGTAGCCCCAATTTCTTTGATTGCTTCCCATCTTCACCATGGATAATGTTTTAGAAATATATCTTTAGGAAATTTTGGTACAGTTGCAACTACCAATGTTATAAGAAAATGAAAGTGTTATTCGTTCAGTTGTGTCCAGCTCTTTGCAACCCCATGGACTGTAGCCCACCAGGTTCCTCTGTCCATGGAATTCTCCAAGCAAGAATAATGGAGTGAGTTGCCATTTCCTTCTCCAGGGGATCTTGCCAACCCAGGGAATGCTATAAAGCTAAAAATGCTATAAAGCTATATATACCAATGTTATAAAGCTACCTATAATTAAGTGCTGAGAACAGGATTTCTGTATGCTTCAAAAGCAAACCAATGAGCAGAATAATAATCCCACCCTGCCTGGACAACGATCGCACTGGGTCCCTCAGGTAAGACTTGGAGTTAAGTATACAAGTTGGTGGGATAAGAATAAAGGCAGGGGTTTTTGACATTAAGAAAGCACCTGAACTGAGCTACGCTAGGAACATAAATATACTATTAATTAATTATTTATATGTGTGCTTTTTTATATCAAGGATGGTAGCTAAAGTATCAAGAATGGATACTATAAAAGAAAGAAGAAAAAAAGTCTGATGTAATTAGATGGATATTTCCAAACAGCTGGGTCTCAGATATAAGACGGACAATATATTTATAATATATTTATGTATCTGAATGAATTTTTCAGTTTGAGTCTGAGTGGTACCCTTTTTACCCATGGCCTGTACCTAGTCTATATAAAATTAAAATAAGTGTTGAAAATGTACTTTCAGTTATCAACTAAATCTACCAAAGCTGGTATGAACTTTTGAACAAAAGCAAACTGATGGAAGAGAGCTTTATAGCTGTGTGTCTCCCCTCAGGTCAAGGAAGAAATGGCACCCTGCAGCACCTCACTCAAAACCATGCTCAAGCACCTAGGACCTTTGAGGGAGTATATTGGTGGCTTAGAAGTTTTAAATCCATAGTTTATCAAACTTCAGAAAATCTTACATGGCACATGCTCCCCACAAAATATAAATGAGCCAGAAAATGGAAGTGATTTGGTTGAAAGAGGAAGTATTATAGGGAGCCCTCTTATTCCACCTCCAACACACCATATGCACTGGAATCCCTTCTAAGGTAACTCTGTGGGGAACACTTACAACTAGTAAGATCTTGTTTACTACTGATTACTTATCATGTTTGAACTTCAGAGTGCATGTAGTATTCAAAGCCTATTGGCTGCCAATAGTACTCATGGTCTTTAAGACTTTTTAAAGTCTTTCTCAGAGAGAAACACAAGAAGCTTATTTGGAGGATGACCAACTGCAGTAATAAAGAAAGAAAAAAGCAAGTCAGATTATAATTTCAAAAAGCAATAGGCAGAATATTTTAACTAGTTGAGAGAAAAACTGTACTCAAGATAACCCTAAATGAGTAGAAGCTAAAGAATATGCAGGTCAGGAAGCAACAGTTAGAACTGGACATGGAACGACAGACTGGTTCCAAATAGGAAAAGGAATACGTCAAGGCTGTATATTGTCACCCTGCTTATTTAACCTACATGCAGAGTACATCATGAGAAATGCTGGGCTGGAAGAAACACAAGCTGGAATCAAGATTGCCGGGAGAAATATCAATTACCTTAGATATGCAGATGACACCACCCTTATGGCAGAAAGTGAAGAGGAACTAAAAAGCCTCTTAATGAGAGTGAAAGAGGAGAGTGAAAACGTTGGCTTAAAGCTCAACATTCAGAAAACAAAGATCATGGCATCTGGTCCCATCACTTCATGGGAAATAGATGGGGAAACAGTGGAAACAGTGTCAGACTTTATTTGGGGGGCTCCAAAATCACTGCAGATGGTGACTGCAGCCGTGAAATTAAAAGACACTTACTCCTTGGTAGGAAAGTTATAACCAACCTAGACAGCATGTTGAAAAGCAGAGACATTACTTTGCCAACAAAGGTCCGTCTAGTCAAGGCTATGGTTTTTCCTGTGGTCATGTATGGATGTGAGAGTTGGACTATAAAGCAAGCTGAGCGTTGAAGAATTGATGCTTTTGAAGAAGCTTTTGGAGAAGACTCTTGAGAGTTCCTTGGACTGCAAGGAGATCCAACCAGTCCATCCTAAAGGAGATTAGTTCTGGATGTTCATTGGAAGGACTGATGTTGAAGCTGAGACTCCAATACTTTGGTCACCGGATGCAAAGAGGTGACTCATTGGAAAAGACCCTAATGCTGGGAAAGATTCAGGGCAGGAGAAGGGGACGACAGAGGATGAGATGGTTGGATGGCATCATCGACTCAACAGACATGAGTTTGGGTAAACTCAGGGAGTTAGTGATGGACATGGAGGCCTGGTTTGCTGTGGTTCATGGGGTCGCAAAGAGTCGGACACAACTGAGCAACTGAACTTAACTGAAAAAATGTTAATTCATCAAGATGCTAGGTAATTTTTAAAGTATCACGTTTTACTACTATAAAAAGGTGTACTAATTTAGATCTGAATATCTGAAAATCCTTAAAATGCATTTCCCTTTTGACTCACCTTTAGTTTATCCTAAGTAACCATGGTACTTTTTAAAAAACACGATACAGTTACAATCTAATTTATTCCTTTCAAATTTGGAAAGTTATCTATTTAG
This sequence comes from Bos indicus x Bos taurus, assembly GCF_003369695.1. Lineage (NCBI taxonomy): Eukaryota > Metazoa > Chordata > Mammalia > Artiodactyla > Bovidae > Bos > Bos indicus x Bos taurus. The sequence goes on from NC_040077.1 coordinate 34,858,766, forward strand.
CAATTTAGTGACAAAAGGTCATTTTATGGAGAAGATAAATTAATCAGAAAAATAACAGACCTAGAAGAAAGATTTTTATAATTTATCATAAAACCAAGCTGGAATGTTTGTTTCCTACTTCTTCCTCTGCTTTAGCACATACCAAGAAGGTAAAACTGTCTTTCAATTTGTCCAGTAAAATATTCCTTTATTTTATGCTGCAATTCAAGAGGAATGAAAAAACTTTTGGATATAATAAATGAAACAGGTCAACAATTTAAATTCAAATAAACCAGGTAATATTTCAGTTGTTTGAAATAGACGTTTTTCCTCCTCTAAGGTAAAAAATTTAAGCTCACCTTCTGTTCCAATTCATTTTTCCGATAGTTAATAGTAATGGAGTAATAATGTCTGTTTAGTCCATGAATTAATGCCTATATAGATAAATGATTAGAAAAAAGACAAATTAGTATTTTTCATCTAATAAGATAAATACACCTGTTTGAAACTATTGACACATCCAGTAGACAATACCTTTATATCTTCTAAAAATGACTTTTTATCCAAAATAAATATTAAATTATTTTTTTCTCGCTAAAGTTTAGGAGTGAGGTTCTGAGGTATAGGGCACACAATCTTTAAAGCATGATATAGGAGCACAGATTCAACAGTTTTAGTAGCCTTGCTCAGAGTCAGATACAGTTTTACTTCATCATTATCTAACTTAGAAATTAACTATTCATAATTTATAAATACACATAATTTATTAAGTCTAATTTTATGATCATATAGGCAGGGGCTCTTTCTTACTTACAGAAAAGCCTAAAAAGCTGTAATAAAATAATTATTCCTTCATCCACAACATTAACCTGGAGTTTCCCTTTTTAATTCGGTTCTAATATCTGAAAAGTAACTGTCTGCACCTGTCTCTAAATTAATAAAATGGAATCTGTTCTGTACTGGGTCTAGTGACAGGCAATCTCACTAAGCAGTACTTGTAGATATCACTTGGCTTAAATTTATATTTCTTTATTATTGTCCCTGTTAATCTTTCATACCGCTTGTGTCAGTTTTACTACTTTTATCTAAATACCGTAATTGAAAATCAAGTAGGTAGTGCCTTCAAGTTCAAAAGTGGGGATTTCAGAGAAAAGCTGAATCTCTAAAATATGGACCTGCTTCCCCATTTGGCTAAATACTTCTTTCCACTGTACTTGATCACCGAGAAAAACAGGGAGACCATAATAAAAACTTAAGCTAATGGCATGGTTTTATTAAGAAACAATAACCCTGCATGTGCTGGAAATGCTTCACAACTGCTTAAATAACTTAGCAGCAGAGGTTCAAATGAGGTCCAGAACAATTTCTATGGACTCCTTAATCAGCCTTCTAAGACATTAAAGCACAGAAATATACATTGGATACATTTTCAAGTATAAAAACAAAAAGGGCTTTGGGGTTAACTCTCAGAAATCTAAAGATAAACTATAATTAGATTTTTATAGTGTAGTCTTAAGGTGCTGAGGTAAAAAAAGGGGTAGAAAGGAAACATTTGATGAGCACCTGGCATCTGCTTTATAAAATAAGTCTTCTAATCTTCACAACAACCCAGTAAGGTAGCCTGGTTCCATGTGTATTTCTGACAGATGAGGTGATAAGACACTTATCTCAATTCATACTAGTTTCTACCTAATAAAAGGCAAAGCTGGGGTCTGAGCCTAAGACTTTTTGACTCCAAAGCCCATGTTTTTTCTACCATACTATGATGCTACAATATATCTCAGAAATTCTTAAATTCTTTGTACTTTAAGAATGAGAATGAAAACAAAGCATAGTCTTATTATTAAATTTTGCTAGCAAAATCACCCCACCAAATACTAAACCGTTTTAGATTATGTACTGCAAAAATCCATTCTTGTATTTCTAACATCTGCTATAATAAAATAGTTGACATGTGAAATTAAAGTACTAAGAGGATCTATTAAATCCTTATTCATTTCAATAATCAAGAACAGTGAGCTACATTTCAGTGCAGAGATATGTGTACTACTGTGAGGATCAAACAGTGGGGCTAATCAGGGCCTCCTTTAAATGGTACTCACCTTTATGCAAATTAGGAAGTACATCCTCTGGGTGGAAGACTTTAAAAAAAAGGTGCCCAAGTGCTCCAAGCAGACACAGCCGGGCTACAGAGTGAAGCTTAGGCTAGATTTCAGGTGCCAACTGACCTCTCATACAAATGATTTTATGCTGTGCTCCAACTGTATAATTTTACATAGTGGCCATAAAGCTAGTAATGGTATAGCCAAAAGATTCAGAAGTCAGCCAAATGGGCACACAGACAGGTCCACATTTTGGAGATAAACTGTACTGCTGAAAAACACAGTTTAGAACTTGAAGGCACTACCTACTTGATTTTCAATTACATTATTCAGATAAAAGTAGTAAAACTAACACAGGTAGTATGAAAGATTAGCAGGAACAATAATAAACATATAAATTTAATCCAAATGATATCCTCAAACTATCTTCTAATTTCACTTACTCACCTGCTGTGTGCCCCTATTACATTCATCCCAAATCATAAGTAAACTGGCCCCGTGGAGTCCTTCTTCCATATAAACCCAAAAGGCGCAGGCTCTTTTATTTAGCTTAGTGAAAAATGAATTTTCTCAAATTCACCAATCTAGTTGACACTGAATTACAAGTTGTGGCAGCATACACCAAATATAAGAGATTAGCTTTACCAAGGGGGAGACCAGCCTCTTCAAACGGCCAAGTTGAAAATGCCGTAGTATATCAGGCCAACAAAGAAGTTACATAACCAGGAAATTTTGGAACATCAATACCTAATTTTTAAATCTACACTTAACAAAACACATGATGGATTTAGAAAAATTTAGGCAATTCTTCAGTAAAACAGGATTTTGTCCTGAAGCTCATTCATTGATTATTCAAAACCTGCAACAATTTCTCACAGAAGCACTATTAAAAAGCAAGGTTCTGTTCTATACTGTTTATATTGTGGGCTATAAGCTTTCAGTGGCTGACCTGGGAAGCTAAATCACCTTTTAGAGCACTGTTTCTAGGACAATACATTTTAGAATTACTAAAATGGGACTTAGCTTATTTGCTTCGTGGATATGCTGACCCTTGTTTTCTTTGCTCAAAGGCTGTCAAAAACTTTCAAAGAAGGGAGTTCTTCCTAGGTTGATATTCAATATCCATGTAAGATGCTATTTATTTTAGACAGAGTAATCTGGAGAAGTAACTAGACAAAGAGGAGTTTTGAGATCCCACTGATTTGACTTTCAGTTTATTTCTATATTTAAGTTAATCTTTAGAGTAGAGCTTTATAATTTTGTTGGTATAATAGATCTGAAGAAAAGTACACCAATAATCTTTATGGTGAAATCATACTTTCTGGAAATGTCTAGACTACTCAGGAGAAATGAGAAGTTCTAACTTCATTTGCTCACTGTGTGGAAAACAGGCATATTATAAAACACACAGCTTATGAAATGTATAATAACCTATTTATAGGTTCTTGATAGGTTAAAAAAAAGTTTCATGCTCTTAAGGCATATTTATTTAGATCTAAAGATGAATCTGTTTGCCTTATTTTACATTGATAAACTGAAAGTGTGCTGCTAAATATCATCCATTAAATCATACTTTAAAATGAAGCTTTCTTTATAAAAATAAAATAACTGAAAAGAAACAAAACATGTGCTTTGTTCCCTTTTGGGTGGAGAACTAGGCTGCAAATGGCAAATGCAGAAGGGATAATTTTTGCTAAATACTTTTTCATAAGTTTTGAATTTTGAGCTGTATATGTATATTATCTATGCCAAAATTAATGAATTAATGAATCTTCTAAATACAGTATAAAAGAAGGAGAAGCTCTGCTTATAGTTTCTACAACTCACGAGGTAACCTAGGCAAATCACAAATACGCTGGGCCTCAAGTCTCCTCATCTACAAAATGCCCACATGGTTCTTTCTAGACCAACTGATTTACAACTGCTTAACAACTACTGAAAATACTGTTTTTTGAAGAGTTTAATTCTGTTAGACAATGCAGTTGTACTCAGAGCTACACTTAAGGGGCTCACAAACCTAGTACAATGCCACCTATGCATCAATAGTTAGTAAATTTCCATGCAGCTGACAACGAATCTTCATACAAACTGTGACCTTTAAGGACTTGACATTTTGAACAATTTTTAGTCAAACAGGTTTAATAAAATAAATGTTTGTTAATTCTCAATTCTATACATTTGACAATATTGGTCAAATGTTCCACATACAAAATAGTATTACAGTTACAAACATTAACAGAAAACTCTACAGTATAGGCATTACACTTTTCCCTCTCTATCGGAAATGACTCTATTAGTGACTTCTCTTATTTAAAACATGAAAGTTCATATAAACTTTGTCTATTAGCTTTGTTTTGTTGTAGATACTTCAACATTGCTATTAGTGCTTAAAAGTAACATCTTCTAAAAGCAGTATGTTTCCCCGCAAAAAGTTTAAGAAATACAGAGAAGGAAAAACAAGAAAAAAATCCATAATCCTATTACCCAAAGGCAATCAATACTAACATTGTGGTGTAAATACATAGGCACAGTTTTTAATATATATTTTTTCAAAGAGGAGAACTTGTATATGTGATTTTATAATCTTTACCTTAAGGTATTTTGAACTTTCTTCTATATATTAAATAGTAGTTTACAATATAACCCTAATGTTATAGTAAAAAAATCAGCAAAGCATTAGCAAAAGCATTAGCAAACACCAGCATGAGGGCTGATGGTACCTGTCAGGTTGCTATTCCTACTACTTATAAGTTGGTTTAGGAACAAGATCCCTCTAAACACAAACTAATTTTCCTCCAAAATAAGAGGCATGGCCTTTCTGCAAGGTTTCTGATCCCTGAGGTACAGATTCTGCCAACACATCTTAAAATTCTATTATGAATAACACCATTCACTTCAAGTTCTTCTAGGTTGCTTTCTTTCTACCTTGTCTTAGAAAACTAATAAATTGTATTAAGGTGTGCCCTCGTTCTGTCACTTTTTGGCTTGATCCCATTTGAGTGTTTTAGTACTGGAATTGTCTCAAAACTGCAAAGCACCCAGATAGATATCTTCCTGATGGGTGCTATATAAACTGTGAAATAAATATATTTACAGATTTTAATTGGAAGGCAAAACAAACTAAGAAGAAATGAAAAACAATGATGCTATAGCTGTTATATACACAGGTCCCTTTAACTTCAGTTTGGAAAGCTTCATAAGGTTCACCTTAAATTACAGACTACCAGGTAAAAAATACAAACTGGACTGATGTAAAAAGAACCAGATTTTAATTATTTAACTACACTCAATTTTTAAGGTTAAACAGCAGTATTTAAATTTAAAAGACAGTATCTGCAACAGGTGGCTGTTGACTTGCAATTAGTAGAAACTTCTGGCAGAAACACACCATGCAGTAATCACAATGATCTTAAGACTGTGAGATGCTACTTAACCTTTTGCAAAAAAATAATGAAGCAGTATGATGCTATGGGGGTTTACAAGAAAGGTCATTATCACAGGCTAAACTGGTCCAATAATATATTCTCTTGGAACATGCAAGCATGGGCTTGTCTGTACCCAATCAAAAACACTAGTAGCTTATTTCATACTCATTGTACTTTGTAGTTTTCTCTGATGTCTAAAATAATTTTTTCAAAAGCAACACACCTCAATCCTTTGGGAAAAAATTTTTTTCACTTTGATGAAGGCTTCAGATGAGTGACTGCTGAAAAACTAAGCATCTGAAAGTATAAAGTTATCAAAGTATAGCCAGGCTTAACCATGGCTAACTGTCAAAGCCACAAGTCCCCAAAGACAACCACATGACAGAGCAAGGTTTCAGAAGTGGAGCAGCAATAGCCACTATAATGTCTCTGTCCTGTGTGTTCTGTTTAACCAAACATGGTATTTCTGTCCTTTTAATTAATCTTCAGAGAAGCAATTAACTATACGGACACAGGTTGTGGTACATTTAAAAACATATTAAAATAATTTTTGCAGACAATAAAGATTTGTGTAAAAACAATGAGGTATGTGAACGATACAAAGAAAACACTAATCACTCAGGAGGATACTAAGTGTCTAAATAACTTTAATAATGTGGCTGACATCACTAGAAAGAACAAGATACAAACTAATCGAAAGCAGTATGTAGCTGTGTCTTGTATGAATTGTTTTAAAAGAAGGGATTAAGCAAAAAAAAAAAGAAAAGAAAAAAAGAAATATTTAAGTACTATTTAGGAACTGCTTCTGGGAACCCCTTAAAGTATACAGCAATGTACCATTAGGTACTAAGAGAAAAGGCTACTAACCAATCAATAATGATACTATGATACCTAATATTCCATTTAAACCCCTATCAGTCCTTTACTACACTGTTAACCAACAAAACTGTAAGGTACTCTCAAGATTAAGGATCTACTATGCCCCCCAAAAGGATGTCCTCAAACTGTTAGCAAAGTTTAAAGACATCACTAAAAGCGCACTCATATACAACAAATCTAACTTTTGCAACACTATTTTCATAAACTCCTTTTAAAGCACAAGAAAAATTAATTGCAAAACAAATTAAAAGACTAAGTATTGGATCCTAAACTGGTCATTTATAACAGGCTTTTAAAATGTAAAACAGTTTTAACACATAATCAAATACAGGCATTACCTGAATAGACGGCTTGTTTAGGTGACCCAGATTTGAGGTTGTTTGTCTTGGTTCATGTCCTAAGACCATCATATTAGCATTGATCAATCTGAAGGCATCAATAACAACCTGTAAAAACAAGGTGTCAGGTCATTTCTTTTTTAAAAAACAAGTGAGGATGCCAAGCAACAGTGGACAAGGCATGATCAACTTGCATCTGTTTCTGGCCTATTTCCAGAAAATCATTTAATTATAATATTAATAAAAAAGAACCCCTGCTGACTGTGCCATCAGCACACCACCCTCTATCTTGTAATGTAAGGTGACACCAATTATTGCAATTTTCATGAAGCAGTAAAGGAAAATATTAACTTTGCATCTTTATTATTGAAACACGTCATTACTAAACTTACACCAAACAGCCTTCATTGGTGTGCATGTCTGTCACCTAAATTTTACCTAATCAAAATGAATGACAAAGAGAAACTAAAACTGAAAGTGAGCACAAGCTAAGGGACCACATTTAAAGCCCAGCCCTGTCACATCAATTATACTACCACAATACTTGAAATGACAACAAAATTACAACCAGCAAGGCAGTTGCTCCACGTATTCTCTTCTAGTCAGATACCTTTTACTTCTTGTGACTATAAAAAACTTTATACCTTGTCTGATGGCCTTAAGTGTCCAAACCACTCTCAAGAATAAGAGGCACAATACAAGAAAACCAAGGTCATCTATGCTTTAAGTTAGGAACATGGTAAAGAATAATATAGTTCTAAGTTCAAAGTAAACAAATAACGATAGGTATTCTCTTTTTGCTGGGTGGATTCAACATTTTTGTAGAGAAAAACTTCAAATCCTTACATGATACAAATCATCAATTAGCTCTTATATAGTAAGAGATTTAACAAGAATCACCTATTATCTGAATGCTTTTCTCTGTTCCTTATCATGGATTTGAAAGAACTTGTTAAAGGTTTTAAATGTTGTTAAGTTTTATACAAAGAACCTGGGATCTCAAGACACATGTCTCTTTAAAGAACGTAAATCAATCACCTAGAGAATAAACTCAATACGTTCTTCATATAAAAATATCTTAAAGCAGGATACAATAGTATTTCTAGGTTTGCCTTTCAAAGTGCTAAACAATTGAGATTTATCAATGTTTCAAAAGCTGTTGTCAACTAGACTGTTTCTCATTTGTATAATTATTGTTTGAGGATACTAAGTTAAAAAAAAAATTCCAAAATAAGCAATTGGAATGTAATAAAGTCTGAAACACCAAGGAAGTATATTACTAAATGCTATATGCCAAGAACAAGACTGAAAGAAAGAGTCACTCTTTCTGAAAAGCTGCACGAAGGTATGAAAGTACACAAACTTAGCTCAAAGCACTATGACAAGGGACGCAGTCTAAGCCCTCTGTCTATTCCAGCAGCCAGATAAATAAATAAGTAAATAATCAACCTTGCCTTTTGCTTTTATTTCTAACAGTCTGAATTTCCCCAAAGATTCTTCTTGCCTTAAAATAAAACCAAGTATCCCCAGAACATGCATGATTTAAAAGTTTGTGAGAACTTTTTTCTTTTTATACAATAACTGTAATTCAGTCTTAATTTTCACATTTATGTATAAATAAATATGGCCTAGGTTTATATCTCTTGCTTACACTTAATTTTTTAAATATTTTTCATAAAGCAATAATAAAAGTAAGTACTACTATCAAGCATGCATTAATCAGATATTATCAGTTGTTTAAAAAACATATCAAAGTAAAATTTTCTAACATTTTCTACTAAAAAGCACATAAAAATAAGATAAAATGTAGGCCAAAGAAGGGAAAAGAGACTATTCTGATAGACAGAAGTACAACTTAAATAAATATAAAATTAAGAATTGATTCCCTAACCAACAGCAGTAAATAATTTAAGAGCAAGGCATCACTTTGGTCCAATTGTTTTTTAAAATAGTTTGATTCCAAATAGATTTCAATACAATTTATAGAAAAAGAAAACTCCTACAAAACTATGAACATTCCATTATATATCACGATGTATTTTTATATAGAATGCCTTCAAACGAAAGCAGCAAACCAGCTATTTTACAGGAAAAAGTCTCTATTATTTCTCTGGAATATTATAAACAGGTATGAAACTTCATAAAAAGGAAATGGAAATACCAGTTAAATAGATATTGTGACCAGTTAAAAACAATCTGAAATTTAAATTTTTTAATTCTTTTTAAAATTAAGAGAAAAATTCAAGAATTTAATATGCTGTTCCAACCTATGTGAAATTAAATGTTTAGACTGACAATTTCTGACTGACAATATGATAGCCAACAAAAAATGAATAACTACACCAAGATCAAAGGAATTTGCTGCCATCACTATAGCAACTGTCTTAAGGAAACTAACATGTTCAACAACCTGCAGACTAAAATTAGATTTAGCATGCAATAAAAAATAAATATGGCGATATAGTCTACATTTTAATTTCTATACAATTTTATAATTGCTTTTTGCACTGTGAGAATAAGTAAGTTTCTCCTTCAGAACAACTATCAAAATAGACTCATTAATGTCCGGTGCGCTAATGAGCAATGGGTGAAGAAGGTGTTAATTATGCCACACTAAGATTCAAGAAAAAGCCCTAGTGAGCACTTGGAGGTGTGTATAAGCTGAAGGCGCTTCTCCATGTTTATGTATTTACAGCATGATGCAACAGAATGACAGCAAAGTGGTCACTCCATGGATGAGGATGGAAATCTTAGATACAATATACTGAACAAAGAACCCCCTAGGATTATTTAAGGTATGGGAGGAGGGAAGGGGCAAAATCCATTTTTTCGAGCTATATGAATTTTCTGAATGGTATTTTTTAATCCCTATATACATTAAACCAGTTCAGCCTATGTCATAAGCTTATAAATCCAAAAAGTAATTTAGCCAAAAAACTTTGCCAAAAAACTCTCTCCTTTATATGTACCAACAAAAACTTCCAACCTAAAGTATGACAAATATTTTCAGGAATATGAGGCTAGACTTTTATAATTCCTTTCTGTGCTACAGTCCTACGCACCACGTTGAATCTCTGTTCACCAGCCTGACCACTTAATTTTTTCTGGTACAAGTGCCTTGAGACTTTTCAGAGGTCACTGCAACAGTAGACAGCTTATAACAAAACCATTAGCAGTTTGGCTAGCTTAGGGAAACCTCTTACTTTCCTTTTTTGTTTATTATCACTGCATGAATCTGCAGCATATGATAGTTTATAATTTCTCAGGCTTGTTAAATTCATGTTAAAGGTCTGTTTTCTTGTTGAATAAATTTTGTTCATATAATGCTGCCTATTTCATACACTCAGTCTTTAATAGCACCTTTGGTCTATGCGCAACTCACAGATCAAAACAGAGGACTAAAATAGGGGTTGATGATGCTATTTACATGTGTGATTCCTGCTGTCTTCTTGTTAGTAGCTTTAATATAATAGAAGACCTTGTCTGTTTTGTAATTAACACATCTTTACTGGAGAGATATTTGGAAGTGATTGCTGTGAATATACTGGTTAGTAAAATAAACACAATCACACACCACTTTCTGTTATCAGACAAATTTGTGAATTGTACACATTATACTCCAGATCAACAAACTGTGATATAACAGCCAAGTAGAAGACACATATTTATATAACCCTTTATTTTTCTGAAAATATGTATTCACTCTGACCTTGCAAATATAATTAGCTTGTGGGATGTGCAGATTTCAGTACCATGGTAGCTTTACTAATTGCAACTCTTGGAAATAGATACTAAATATTTGGAAGCTGCCAATACAAAATAAAAACTGCATCTTTTTTGTACATCTGTCTTAGCTTATAAAAGCAAAATAGTTTTAAAAACAATACTGTGTTCCTTATTTATTCCAAGCACCCCCAAGGGTCAAGGACCTATCATTTCATTTTAAAAATGAATCTGGTTTAGGACACAAAACTATAATTATTTTCAGATTCAGTTTAATCCATAATTTTTTGGCTTCTTTCATGAGTATAGTACAGTTTAGCCAATATGCTATTTATTTTTAAATTCATGTTTTCATATCAACTACTAGGTCACTGAAAGACTAGACTAAATTTCTAAAGCATCAATCTACAGTTTCCCAATTTGTACATTCAAAGGAGGCGATTTTTTAAGTAAAGCTTGTAAAATTAATTTAATACAAAGGTGTCTGAAAGAAAAATGCATAAGTACTTCTGGCAGTAGATACTATAATTCACAATTTCTCTCCTTCTCTCTTTTGTTTTTTCAACAGTAGCTGCATTTGGCATTCCCAACTGCCCTTATTTTGAAGTCAATGACTATGGGAAGTATTTATATATAAAATGAGCCAGGGGAAAAAAAGCTTGAAAAAAACATTTCAGACCTCAAAATCAATGTCAAACATCAAGAAAAGAAAAGAGTTACAATTCAATTATCAGTTAGGTTACATATTTAAACACATATAAACCCACCACCATGTGAAGTAGGTCTCTAAATGACTATAAAAATGCTAGGTGTGGAAAGAAAAGCAACACCCCATATCAAATATCCTTTATCACCTAGAAATGACCTGTTATCAACTGCTTAGGTTGTTTCTAGATTCTTTAAAAATTAAGGGTGCCTGTGACCTGGGAAGTACTGCTGGGGTTTGTGACCATTTCGTTACTTCTGCTGCCATGCACTGCCAGACATCTATAAGAGAAAAACATCTTATGTCTCTTGTAAGCCCACAGCATAAAAAATTCAAAGAAATCTTACTTTTTATGCCATTTCCAATGAAAAGCACTAAGAACTAAAACTGACTCATGCCAAATGCATATCACTGAATTGCTGTGATTTCTTAGTCTCAACTTTGCAACACGGAAATTATTTATAAAACGTCAATTTTAGTCCTGGAAAAGAAATTCCTGTGTGTATGTACATTTTCTTTCTTCATCCTTGGAGAATTGCTTATTGTAGCTAGAGATTTGTAGTACAACTTCCATATATTGGGAGAAAAGGGGGATGGAGTGTAACTAGCATAATGTACTTTTTTTTGACAAGTGAAGACATGCATCAAAATTCAAACAGTAAAGCCACAGTTCTGAATATATATACTTTAATGAAAACAAATCGATCTCTGGAAACTAGTATGGTGAAAGGTAATTAGACATTTTTAGATTCATGAAACTTTCTAAAAAGAATATAGTTAAGTCACGAAATAAAGTTTAGCAGAATTTTTATAGTCTATGCCTGTACTCAGTATGGTATAGGTATTTAAATGCTTAAGACACTCTGTGGAGTCAGAATCCTGCCTAAGTTAGAATTCTGGTTCTATCACCTGAGTTAATTGAGCTAAGTTAACTGCTATTTGACTTTTCAATGTCACCATGTGCTCATGAATGATACCATTTGATGATAAATAAAACAATATTTGTGTACCTCTCTGGTGGCTCAGAGGTTAAAGCGTCTGCCTTCAATGCGGGAGACCCGGGTTTGATCCCTGGGTCGGGAAGATCCCCTGGAAAAGGAAAGGGCAACCCACTCCAGTATTCTTGCCTGGAGAATCCCATGGACGGAGGAGCCTGGTAGGCTACAGTTCACAGGGTTGCAAAGAGTCAGACACGACTGAGCGACTTCACTTTCACTTCCACCACTATGGTTCTTGGTGTTATTAACTGTGGCAGTCATGGACTTGCCCAGTTGGATCTCCTTTTAGTAGAACCTACTGCAGACATAGCTGACTCACAAACTTCAGATGCTATACTTTTGGATCCTCTGGGGGTTCCCCAGGACACATCTCCCTAGGGCTATTCCCAGTCAATGACTGGGCACACCCAGGGTATTACAAACACAGCCATTCCTACCAAATAAGGGGTTCTTCTAAAGGACAACAGTCCCAAGGACTCCCCAACAGCCTGGCTGAAACTTTCTTAGGAGTATGCTGCAGTATGAGGCTCTTCCTACTCAATCCTACCTTCCCTTTCTCCTTCTACACAGTCAGATTTGTACTGCTGTCTGAAGAGTCTCCCCTTTATCCATTAAAGGTGTTTCCCCAAATAAATCTCTTGCACAGACCAAATCCCATTTTGGGATTTGATTCTTGGAGCACTCAAACTGACACAGTAAACTAAGCAGAATATTGCTACTGCAGTACAGTGTTAAAGTTTAAGACATATTCCCCTAGGAAAATTTCTAAATAAAATAAAAAATGTAACAGCTATACTGAATATTTTTTTTTTAATGACAATATGCCTAGAATTTTGGTATTCCTCTATGATAGCTATTTCTAGAATCAGAGGTGACTAATAAACAGTGAACTTAAAAACTGAATTCCTCAGGGACTATTAATGAGCTACAAGAGACCAGCATCTCTGGGTCACTGGTTGGGTAACGAACTGAACATTACCAAATCTGTCGGTGGCTACCCTGACAGTCAACACAAAAAGGACAAGTGACTTCAGACTCCTGTTTAGTAGACAAAAGAAAGCAACACAGTTAGTATGTTTATTGACAGTTCCACATAAAGTAAAGAAATAAAAGGCTCCAGAGACTAAAAGCTAGGGCTCACCCACGTTAGAAAGGTAGTAGGGAGGGGATAACGGAAATAAAGGATTTACATACATTTCTTGTGCTTTAACATCACCTTCCAAAAAAAAATACAAATATATCCTTCAAATTGCCATTTCTCAAAAGGCACAGTCATTTTCATAGGAAAAAAAATGTAAAGCTCAATTACTTTGGTATGTATCCATTTTACATATTTTTACTGGGCTTATTAATTAAATATTGCATAAAAATTACACTAATACTCAACAACCAAGAGGTAGGCGCTAATATTCTTAATTTATGGATAAGGAAACTGAGGCTCCAAGGACTTGAATAAATTAAATGAGATGACAACCAGTAAGTGACACCACTATCATCTGTACATACACAGGATGCCAAAGCCAGTAGTTTTCATCACCACGTTATCTGATGGAACAGTTATCCTAACACAAAAGCAAAAAAAAGACCACTCTTAGATTCAGTTACATCCCAGCAAGGTGTGTGTCTTATGTGCCACCAAACATCCATTCCCCAGCAGAGTACTTGGGACCCCTAATACACATACTACAAAAAAGATTCAATAGATTATCTATTGAACTGAAAAGCTCCAAGAAAGCATTTTTGGTTACTAGTTTTTGGTTGTTTTGTTTGTTTGTTTTTGGCCACAATGCATGGCTTGTGGGATCTTAGTTTCCTGACCAGGGATGGAACCTGCACACCCTGCAATGGAAGCATTGAGTTTTAACCCCCAGACCACCAGGAAAGTCCCTTCCCCTTTGATTTGTGTTTAATTAGGAATAAAAACAGCACTGTGATGAACATTGGGGTACATGTGTCTCTTTCAATTCTGGTTTCCTCAGCGTGTATGCCCAGCAGTGGGATTGCTGGGTCATAAGGCAGTTCTACGGAGAAGGCAATGGCACCCTACTCCAGTACTGTTGCCCAGAAAATCCCATGGATGGAGGAGCCTGGTGGGCTGCAGTCCATGGGGTCACTGGGAGTGGACATGACTGAGCGACTTCACTTTCACTTTCCACTTTCATGCATTGGAGAAAGAAATGGCAACCCACTCCAGTGTTCTTGCCTGGTGAATCCCATGGACGGAGAAGCCTGGTGGGCTGTGGTCCATGGGGTCGCACAGAGTCGGACATGACCGAAGCGACTTAGTAGTAGTAGTAGTAGTAGTAGTAGTAGTAGTAGTAGGAATAAAAACTGCATACAGAAAAGTTATTTGGAATATAAGAAGTGGCAGCAGGCATCAACTGAAAAGCTTACTAGTAGTCTAAGAATAACCACTGATTATTATTAGAATAATGATCAACTATGACTTAGAAGAAAATCTACAACCACAGTCAATTCTACCCTCCTGAGGAAATTAGAGAGATAACAACACGCTGAAGCAGACAAAACTAAGTCCTAGGCTCAGAAACATCCTTACAATTAAGAAGGGTTAATGTCAAATCATTTGAGTATGATCTTAAGCAACTAATATATATGGGCTATGATATAAAGTTACAGGTTCCATTTTCCGGTACAACACTGGCATTAAAACAGGGAGCAGTTCTTAGGGCCCTGTGTGTCCACTGCATGCCTGGCACACAGTGTGATCGATAAATGTCTGTTGAATGAATGACCAGGGTTCATTAGATTGAAGATAGAAAAGTACTCAAGAGGCAAAAGAGTCAATAAATAATATTTTTATAGATAATAGGACATTGTTTTAAAGGTTTTCATGCATCTTTACAGAAACAGTTGAATTCAAACTAATTTGAAGCAGATTTCTATCACTCAAATGCATAGAAATTACTAAACAACAATAAATTCGCCCACAAATTGTATTATTAATACAGAAGTTTGAAATTAAAAGAATGACACTTAAGAACTGTTAGTTGTATATCAGATTTATATTTAGAATTTTAAACATAAAATTGCTTTAACATTCTTAGCTGACAATTTCTGATTATATAGATAAATTAGTGTTCTAAACTATTAAGTCTAGCAGGAATAGTATATGCATATTAACACCTAAAATATTTTCTTAGACATCCTCACAGATTATATCTGCATGTTATAAAACTTCAAATTGATACTAAGAGTGAAAAACAGGGCACAAACAAAAGATAATATAGTAACTAAACTTGTTCCAAGAGCTGGATGAGTATGCTCACAAAGCTATATTAGGAATAGAAATAGAATTTTTATGTGTCCTATTTTCTATTTTTCTCTTTCAGCCTGGAAAAGTAGGCAAAGAAAAGGTGTGTGTGTATACAAAATTCGAGATAAGGACTATTCAGCCCTTAAATTAACTTTTATGGGATACTGATGAAAAGAAAATCTTATGAATAATAGCTAAATATATTCTACTAGCTTTAAAAGACAAATGACATGACAAACTTGAACACTAGCTCTGATTACACAAAATTCAGATTTATCAAGGCTAATGTCTATGAAACACTGGCTCACTGACCTTGTCAATCTCATGTTTCACTCATTTAAAATAAGACTCTATCATCACTAACATATACAAATTACTTCCTAAATCTCACAAAATTAGCTGCAGTTTTCTTACATGTTAAGTCAGAATTGGTAATAGCTGACCACTGACACACACATTCCTTGATTTTATTTTATAACCACTTATGAAAAAAACTATTTTTTGCAGACACTGCATGAATTTCAGGACAAGGAAAAATTTCTCCCTTATCTTGTGGGGGACACAACATTTAGACGTGTGTGTGTGTGGGGAGGAGACAACATTTAGACGTGTGTGTGTGTGTGTGTGTGTGTGTGTGTGAAGTCATTTCAGTCGTGTTTGACTCTTTGCAACTCTACGGACTGCAGCCCACCAGGCTCTGTTGTCTATGGGATTCTCCAGGCAGAATACTGGAGTGGGTTGCCTTGCCCTCCTCCAGGGGATCTTCCCAACTCAGGGATCGAACCCCATCTCCTGCAGCTCCTGCCCTGCAGGCAAATTCTTTACCACTGAGCCACACTGGGGAAGCCCACAGACAGATGAATAAAACACAAAATGATTTTAATCACGTCAATTATCTTAAAGGCCAGAATTTTAACATAATATATTCACATTCTTTTTTCATCAGCATGCCCCAGAGAATATGTTGGAAAAACACTAAGTGTCCAATAAAAAAATCAGCTGAATCAGACGACTATTCCTAAATTAGTCTGAGTGTACAAAATATAAAAAGGGAACTTTTTCATTTCTTTTGTAGCTGTTACCTTCACCTTCCTAAAGTGAGCAAATTAGTAATTAATTTATACACTTATTCTTAAAATTTTCAAAAATATTCAGATTCTATTTTTAAAAATATGCTAGTCATTTTTCCTCTTAAGTATCAATTATTTTAATCTTTAGAATACTGAAGTGACATTTATTGCACATCTTCAACATGCATGTGCACAGAATATATACATCACTTCACAATATTCATAACACTATGAGAGTTACTAAAATCCTTCTTTTACAGATGAGAAAACTGAAGCTCAAGAATATTAGATAACTTACTCAAGGTCATGCTGTAAAAAAGAGTTAAAAACTGGATTCTAATGCAGACTTGACCCCAAAGCCTGCACTCTTTACTTATTCTCAGCCTTTATGAAATATAATTTTTAATAATAAGAAAGTGCTAAAACAAAACTATTATTAAATAGTTTAAAATCTCCACCATCTTAAAACTGTCTAATAGAAAATTTCTTGGATAAGTAAACTATTACCCCCTTTACCTTGAAAAAGACATAACCTTCTAGATATCTGAAAATAAAAAGTAAGCTCTTATTAATTCCCTAATTCTTTCCTCCTTTATTTGTTTCTACTCTCCAAAGCCCTACCTTTTTTGTAAAACACTGATTTAAAAACAACAAAAACTACTCATTTTATATTCTAATATATCTCTGAAAAAAGAATGAACAAAAGAACCACTTTGAATGGTATAATTTCTACATTTTCCTCATAAAGTACAAGCTCCTTTTTTCTAAGTAACGTCCTTAAAATTTGGTTCAAGCTTCACCTACTGTGTGCAGCTTACATTAATTTCTGCCTCCATTTAATTTAATTTGCATTTACTATGTTTGCTACACAAGTACTACTTTATTGCATGTCGACACATAAAAGGTTCTAAATAAGTATTAGTTGAATTATTTGTCACTAGCAACTAATTCAATACTTAGTTACAGAAACAAAGCAGTATAGTATAGTTTGTATTATATCAGTATGCAGTGTAGGATTACCAGCATATATTTGGCAGAATGTTACCTGGCTCACTAGTGACACTAAATATGTATGACTTCTCAAAGAGGCTAAGACCATTTTTTATTTATTTCATACCCCAAAATCATTTAGCAAATAAGCATATCAGGTACACTTAAGAAGTATCTGATGATGAGTTGATCTGAAACCAGATAAACACCACATTTTCAGAAGCCCACTGGATATTTCCAATCAAAATAAACAAAAAATCTTCAGGAAAGTCCAGCCAATGTGAAGATGTATTTGGGATAAAGGGGTTTCAGTGATTTTTTTTATGCTTTCAAAATAGAGAATAGATACAAAGATTGTTTGGAGTCAGCAGGTAACATCTGAACATTTTATTGACAGGAATCCTGTGAAGAAAATTAGTTCTCAAAAAAAGTAGTAATAGTTGTAGTCTAGTTTTGACTTTGCACAAAGTGATTGTTCTTTTTGCCCTAATGAAGAATTACAGTCATATTACAAGCTGAATTTACTTCTAAGTTCATCGCTGGATCGAGTCCAGTTGTAGGCTGAATATACAGGATAACAAAACATTAAGCAAGAGGCTGCCACCATGCCTCTTGAAAACTAAAGTTTAAAACATTTTCATATGTGTTTTCATTATAAGTAAATTAAAAGAGAATCCTAAAAACTATTTCACTGGTAAATTTAGAGAGGAACTCATTGGTAATTTCTATAAGCTTACACCCCATTTAAATTACAAATGTTATTATCATTGATTTTTCACCTGTATCATTTTAAAATACTTACAGGCTTACACAATATACAGAGATATGGATTATTTATCATATAATACATTTTATTGTGTATGCTGGTTAGGGATGTCACAAAAGCTGACAGACATGAGTCTGCCTAAATTGTTTTTAATTAATAGAAAAATACTATATAAGAAAATCAATTAATATATAATACCTACTAAAAATAGCACACAGAACTATTGAGAACTCTGAGAAAATGTACAGTTCCTTCCTCTGACTTATGCTGGAGAGAATGACATCTACCAATGTAAGTTAAGAGAAGGCCCTGCAATGGCTTTGGTACTAATTTTCCATTCCCATGTGATTCTAATTACATTGTTCATATTAGAGTCAGTAAACAGCTTGAGTTCTTTACTTTTATAGACCTAGATTCTTATTCTTGTTCTGCTGCTTATTACATAATAGGATGATTCGGGGCAAAGTGATCTCTCTGACTCTATAAATTTTTTACTCTTTTATTGACAAACAGAATAATAGAGTCTATTTCCAGAATTACCAAAAAGAATAAATAAGTTAAGTTCATACGGTTATTACCACAATACCTGGCACACAGCAAGAAATTCATATACAGTCAAGTCAAGGAAAAAAGTGAAATAATAAAAGGAAATTAAACTTTATGGATTGAGATTACAAAGAAAGAATCCATTTTTACCTAATCACTCAAAATCAGGGGGTTTAATACTAGGACTTACAAAAATTAAAAGATAAAAATATACAGGAAAGAAGTATTAAAAGAACATAGAGTTCTTTTAATACAGTACAGTATAGTATTTCTTAAGTTTAATTCTCTGATAATTAAGATACCTTTTAAAAAAGTAACCCATAAGTAACTCATTTAAGTAATAATTTAGTAAAAAGAACACTTTTAGTAGAACACATTTAGTAAAAAGAAAGTAAATAAATTGAAATACAGGTATATAGCAAACCTCAGAAGTTATCCATTCAGATCTGCCTAGTATCAGTTTCTATTATTATTTTTGTGGCTAGTTTCTGCCTCTGAGAGTTTCTGCCCAACTTAAATCATTTATACATAGACTGTCATTTTTTAACTCTTGATCTAATTATTTTAACAGCTTTGCTAAATCATGTACAGAAATGGGGAAGGGCGAGTCCTATGTTATTATTCTTTTCTTTTTAAAGTTTATACTCTTAAATTTAATGATTAAACTAGAACACTCTGGCCATGGATTTAATAAAACTTAATTTAATTCAAAGTTTTGAGACATTGAGAGAACTATAAATGATAACCAAACTCAGGTACCTTATAAATGAAGTTAAATTATTGACAAAGAACTAGATCCTTATTTGAGGTAATATAATTGCATGAATATATATGTTAGGTACAACAAGTGATATGAATCAATGATAGATGCTTATACTAAATTTTTTCCAAAAATATTTTTTCAAGACGTATAAAACTAGACAGTGATACATGTAATTCCATAGTTTTTGATATATATTTTAAAACACGACATTTTATCACATTACAAATGTCATGTGATACAAGTGTATTTTTTAATGAATGCACTCTTTTAACATGAATTATGCTTAATTAGAAATAAACAATGCAAACTCCACTATTATATAATACCTAAACTAGGTTTGGAAACTAAAACTGCCAGTTAAAATACTATAAACAAAATAACCAAAACACATATTCACTTACTTACATTCTATTTTGAAAATGCTTTCTTTCATTGTATTTAACTTTATATTTTCCTTTACAAACTAGCCACTATCACGAGTTAAGTATCATAAAAAGTCACACTAAAACTACAAAACAGAATTCTAATTATATTTAAATTTAAGTTTCAATTATTATTTGTAAGTGTTGTGGTGGGGGAATTTAATCACATAGTTATATTTCTAAAATAATTATTACTTAAATGAGTTACTTAAGGGTTACTTTTTTAAAAGGTATCTTAATTATCAGAGAATTAAACTTAAATACTATACTGTAGTATAATTCATAAAACTAATAAAATTCAAGGATTTTCAATTCCTTTTATCTGTATCAGTTAAAAAACAACACATTTAGTAAAAAGAAAGTAAATAAATTGAAATATAGGTATACAGCAAGCCTCAGAAGTTGTCCATTCAGATCTGCCTAGTAACAGTTTCTATTATTATTTTTGTGGCTAGTTTCTGCCTCTGAAAAGCTAAATCACATCTAATAGTATCATGATTTAGAGAAGACTTCCAATTTTTATTCATCATAGTAATATAATGTCAAAAAGTGTTCAACTTCAAATTCATGACAGGAAAAACTCCATGTTTTAACAGCCATATTTAGTTTGTTTGAGCTGGTGAGCAGATGTAAATGTAATCTGCATTACTATCAAACTCCAGGTCTGATAGATAGCAAGCTAATATTTATTTTTAAGTGCTCCAAAAATTATTTGTAAAAGCTGCATAAAAAGGATTCCATAAATGTATTGTGATTTTATTTTAACAATTATTCTACACTACAATGGAAGTACATGCTCAAACAAGACACCTCAGCAGTATTTTAAAGCAGTAACCACCTAGCCAATTTCTGTATGTTCTGTAGTTTTTCTAATCCACTCTCCCTGTGGTTGAGCAAAATCGAATTGCCTCTCACATTTGCAGACAGCTCTGTGAAGGTGATAATAGAGCTGCTCCCTGCTGTCATGAGGCAGGAAATAGGAAAATGGCATATGGGGCTAGTAAGAAAGAAAAAGAAGGAAAAAAAAAAGAAAAGAACGAACAAACAAAAAAAAAAGAAGGAAAAAAGAAAATAAAGAAGGAAAAAAGAACTAAACAAGAACAAAAGATTTCAACAAGAACAAATATAACCCAATATGCTTTGCAAGTTAAGCTCTTTTCAGAATCATTTAGCATATCTAATCATTCATCTCTGTCCTCACTCCAAAAATGCAAACGGTTGATACCAAGTGTTTGGGGCAAGTTTTCATTGTCTAAAATATTTGGAACATACAATTCCAGAATATGCCCTGTACAATGTCTGCAAAATGGAGCTATTTAACTAGATTTGTTAAACATTGTGCCAATCCCAAATTTACCATTTTAAAACAAAAGGTAGAGAAATGTTTATGAAAATATTAATAAAATGTGAAAAGCAGGCTTTTAGTATGATTTAACATTTTTAAATCTATGAAATAAAATTATTTAAAGATAAACACATGATTAGACTGATTAAAGGAGAAACAAATCTCTAAACAGTTAAATTGCTAATAATAATACCAAGACACATTTATTGACTTGTAAGTTTTTTGTTTGGTTGTTTTTTTAAGTAGAGAGACCAGGGTTTCAGTGTGTAATTAAGAAAAGCTTTAAACAAAACAGATTTTTATTTAATGTATCTGTAAACAGAATGTGGCAGGAGATGCTAATAAAGACAGAATCCACTCTACCTTTCCTTTTACACTCTGAATGGGATCCACAACCACTGCCACAGCTCTCTCCGACAAGGCTTCAAAGCTCTGCTGAGTGTTGATATCCACACCAGAAAGCCAACAACCAAAGCCAGGGTGACTGTGATACCAACCAACAACCATCTCAGGCCTGAAACAAAGAGGGCATTTAGCCGTTCAGAACAGAAAAAGTATTACATTTATGATATGAAAAGAAACAACACACTAACAGGGTATAAATTAAGAAGAGATGAAAAACACACAGGTGTGAAAAAACACCATTAGAAACACTGAAATCATACACCATATTACCCAGAAAACATGGAAATGAATAAGTGTGACAAAGGAGTGCTATCATTAAGAGATGCACATTAACAGTGGTAGATAAGGCTTTCAGTTTTTCACCTTGTTACCACACTTTCTCAGAGCCAGTTTTTACCCTTTCAGCATTCAAGTAAATATCTACTCTTTAACTCCTTAGCTCTGGGAGTTGAATTTTTCAGGCAGAGTACATTTTTAACAATGGACACCAGGATCCACTGTTGTGAAAGGATTAAATATCAATTAAACCAGCAAGAGAACTAGGAACTCAGTCAAAAACCAATTTGCACTGTTCTGCCCAGCTGCTGAGCCTTTTGCTAACATTAATTCTGAAGTTTTTTCCACAGTACAAGAATTTGAGCAAGAGAATGACAACTATTGAGAGATTTAATCTGGGGTAAAAAACCTGAACAATATTTGAATTCTACTTTCCCTGTATGTAAAACTCGTATGACTACAAATATAATTCAATATTCAGAATTTTATTTAGCTGCAACTCTTGAATTTTGGAACATACAAGCTCTTTCAATTATAAGTGACTAGAGAGTAACTCCATATGCTAAACAGAGGGAAGTTACAGTCCAAGTTTACTATGTAATGGTTGAGAATTTTAACATGAGGCATTTTTCTGACTGGCAAATTTCTTTGATTCTACAGGAAAGAGATACTAGATAGGTAAGCACTAAGAGTAACACTAACACATTAACAACATAGTTTTTTTCTTCCCTAAGAATGATATTCATAAACATCTAAAATTCTGAGACATATTGCTGAAAATATTTCCCATTATTCCATTATATGATCACTTGAAATACTTACCTTCCTGTCTGCTTCAACATATCCAACATTTTAGCTTGGAACACTGGATCAACTGCCTCCACACTGACGCCCTGGTTTAGAAAGAAAAAAAAAAAAATGATTAGCTTCTACAAGAAAGAAAAAAAATTGTATTACAAGATAATGAACAAAAAGCTACTGCCAAGAAACCTATGTACATTATTTGGGGATACCAAAATAATTTAACAGATTTTGATACCCATATTTGATACCCATGTCATTCAATTATAATCCATATATCAATAAAACTTTTTAAATTGCCAAGTACCAAACTGCTGTTAATGAGTTAAGGTAGTTTTTAGGATGCTTTGTAAGAGTTTAGGGTCATGACTAATGTGTACACACACAAATACACACCCACAAAAGAAGTACCATATTAGTGAATCAATAACTTCTTGTTTACATCTGTCTAGGCAAGCATACTTCCTAAAATCATCCTCTAATAACTGATAGGCAGTAAGTCTCTTCCATCCCGTTCAAAGTTCTATGACTATTTGGCTATTGTTACAACCAACAGTCCAAGTCTTTTTCTTTTTTTTTCTTCAGTAATGTAAAGACCCTGGAAGGAAAATAATTTAACAATTTTAAGAGTTTTTTTGCTTGGTTTTTTGGGTGGCTGAGCTAGGAGGGGAGGAAGTTCAGTGCTTTTGTTAGGACTTCTTGGTAGATTAGGCAATTGGAAGGATACACACATTAAATATTACCTCAAATATAAAAGCATTCTCAAAAAACTTCCCACATGAGACAATCTGAAACCAAGTCTTTGAAATGCTCCATTATTTTGTTAGTTCAATCAAAAGAAAATTTTAGGACATATAAGAATTAAAGGCATTCATATCATCTCTCCAGTGATAGATTACTGCCATTACAGCTCCCTCAAGGCTTCCCTCTAACATCAGGAATTTAAGTCTAATCTACTTAAACAAACCAGTTAACATAAGCACTTCTTCCCACCAAAACAAACAGTATTTTGAATTCTAATTGAGAGTGCATCCTCAAGAACAGGGGTATGCAATCTGCTGCCTACAGGCTAAGAATGTTTTTTTACATTTTTAAAGGGTGGTTTAAAAAAAAAACAAGAATATGAGACAGAGACATATGTCTTTACAGAAAAAGTTTGCTAACTCTTGGGCTAGAAGAGAAACTTTCCAATTCTACTACACAGAGTGAACGTAGAGATCAAATATTCTATTTTATATGATCAAACAAACATTTACAAGGAAATAAAGGATATTAAAACTTAAGAACCCTTTACTATAACAGATATCCACATAAGGACATTCATCAGATAAATATACATATTTTCTTAGGCAAATGGATGAGAAGAATATGTGTGTTATTTTTTGGAAGGTCAGTAAATGGTTATTGGTTTTGGCCAGTTTTTAAAAATCTAAATACACACCTATCTACAAGCCCAATGCATTAAACAAAACAGAAAAAAAAAAAAAAAAAACAACCCCACAAAAAACTCCCATGGGTAGATGGGTAGAAGACTTTCACAATCAGTATGTAGTATGCTTAGTCTATGACAAATTACCACACCCAGGCAAAAAGAACTAAAGTCTGTCATGGTTTCTGTTTTTTTTAAACTTAACATTTTGAATAGGAAAAGCTTAAGAGTCATTTATCACCATATATAGAACATTTTTAAATGGGCGCTATTTCAAAACAATAAGAACAAAACATGAGGACTAGACAATGTACATGAAGTAAAACTTTAATTGAGTCTGAAATCTTTGAACCAAGTATTCAAACTAATCAAACTAATATCCTACTATATTAAAATAAGTAACATAAATCCAGTACACTATGCTAGTTAAAGCTGAAACAAGAAGTAAAGGAATTAAATGCTAGCATCACTCAGTCTACAGACCTTTAGGGAATTCATAATTCATCTACAAGATTTAACTCAATACAGTCTAAAAATTATTATTAATCTTTTATAATTAATTTTTCTATCAAGAAAATTATAATACGATAAGAGTTATTTTGCATAGGAAAAGAAAAAAGAAACACATTTACTTGCAGCAGGCAACCATAAAAGTACTCACTGTTCCTGATTGCGGCATAGCAAACACATCAATCACTCTGACAGTGTAATCATCCACAAACTCTCCAAGCATAAGACCCATAACTTCCATTGGAACTCCAGCTCGGCCATGTTTTAACATCTGTAAAGAGGACGATACACAGACACAAAGGCTTTGAGATCTTCGAACACCCCTCCTTCTAATTAATAACCTAATTGTGTTTCACTGAAAATAAAACCACTCTATTTTGTACATGCACCTAAAACAAGTTTATGTATGAGAGGGTTAACATGAAAAATATTTCAATGTAAAAGACACAGAGAAAGCAGCAGAGCTCAGTAAAACCAGAAACTCCATTCAACACTTACTTTTAACAGTGCCAGGGAAGAGATATAGACTTGTTCTGCTGTGTCCACTGCAGGAGCATCTGTAGGTGGCCCCTAGAAACAAGCATAGAAATCATTATAAATACAGAGAAATTATGAGTTCAAAATTAAAGTCCCACATTATTTAAACATGATTATTTTAAAAGAGTTTAGAGAAAACATGTTAAGTATCCTTTTATTCAGCTACAACATAAACAATCAAAACAAGCTTGCAAATATCAAACCTGTAGAAAATATCAAACTTAAGCATTCAGGCAAGTTTCCAATGGATGTAAATGCATGAATCTTTCAGCAATGCTAGCTCACCTCCACTACGAAATAGATACAATGCACCAGTTAGCTATGTTTCTTACCTCTATGTGAATGTAAACTGCTGTTGGACTAGTATGATTAACTGAAGAACCAACACAAACAGTAAATTCTGTGAGCATGATTTTCAGCTAAAGACAGCATGTAGACTGGGGCTTTGGGATCTCTGCCGATACTTCCGTATGGGGATGAAGTAGGGGGGCGGAGAAGACTTCTAATCCCTAGGTGAAAGAGCTGTGAAAACAACATGCTCTGCACATCACCTGAAGTTGTTCCCTTCCCTTACACAACATCAAATTTAACACAACTGGCCCAGATGTGAGCAAACTGGCTGAGACTGGTGTTAGCTAGTCTTTGGAAAAGACTTCCAAATCCTGACAACCACCTTTAAAGAAAACATTACTATTAATCTTACTACAGCCTAAGAAGATATTATGCTTGTCCCTTAAGATTCTGTCTTATTCATCAAAAGCACCAAATCTGTTTTTACTATAACATTCTGCTGGACAAAGTAATTTACATATAGTTCTTACCCTCAATATGACTACAATCTTATAAAATTAATTCTGCCCCAATCAGTGTATATAGAAAGCTTCTTGTTTTTTTTAATACTGAGGATTCTGGGAAAATGACATGACATGTACTTTTAACTGCCAGGTCCTGTTTTGCTTAAAGTCCTCTTTCCTTAACAATAACTGTTACAAATTATATAATGAATATGTTAGTTATCTAAACTGTAAGTCAATGCTCTAACTCGCTTTTATGGACTTGCTTATTACTAAAATTAAACAACTGCTTTACTCATTACATTTCACACTTATAGGTCTCTGTGTACTTAATGCTTCTTCTTGTCTATTTATATGCCAAATTCTGTGATTTTCTGTTTTGTTTTGTTTAAAAGCTCATAATATTTACTGGAAGCACTGAGTATAAAAAGTTCCAGAGTAAGTTTTCTCTAAATAGAAGCAACACATACAAAAATTACCTCTGTTCACTTATATACAAAGTGGTGAGAAAAATAAAATCCTTCAAATATTATGTTTAAAAATAAATACCAGATAATACATTTTTTAAAGTACCAAATTCTTCAATCTATTATCACCTAATGCAGCTTTACTGCTTGCCTTTCAAATAGTTATGAAAACTCTAAGGTAAACTAAAGTGCTATAATGCCAAAACATTTGTTGAGGTCATCATATAAAACATGATAGTTTTGTTGATATGACCATTTTATTCATCTCAGAAAGTTAAGAAAGTTTAAGAAAAAAGAGAAGATAGTAGTAAATTAGTCAACTTCAACAAGAAGTTTTGGGAGAAATAATACTTTAAGGTCAGGATAATGAACATTATATTTATAAATATTTTCTGATTCAGAGCAACTTTAAAAATGCTCACAACAAAAGAATTTAAAACTGGTATTTAGGTTATAGTTATTAATATAGCCTTTCTCAACTTTCCAGAAAATACTTACTAAGAAAAGAAAAAGAACAGGGAAATAAAACTTCACATCATCACCAAATGCACTGCCAACAAAATTCAGAAACTATTTCTCCTGTCAATGAAAGAACACTGTTCTGTTCAACAGTATATAATATCTAGTACCTAGCGAAGTGCCTGGCACATGGAACTCAGTAAGAAATGGTTGGAAAAAAACAAAAGAATGAACAAATTAAGGTAGTGCCAAGTCAAAAGAACAGAAAGGAAGAATATCTACCAGTCACCCTGGGCGTGAGAACAGCCACATGCAAATATATGCAAAGATCCTTAGCCTCTCTCTATGGTCGTCTGATTCCAAAACATACTAACAGAAAGCCACGCAGCCGGTTCCTCTATTGTACAGGTGTTGTGTTTTGAGACTGCAGCCAGTGATATTTTCTATTGCCCCCTCCATTAGTATTCTGTTTTTTGCTCTAGTTAGAATAAATTGCCCCCAAAACAACTTGGCAAGACACTATGTAAAACACTGTCTATGGGATAGATGTGTTAAGGATCTCCAGTAGCAGAGAATATCTGCTATCGTTTTTCTATCATTATGCTCACTTGTTCAGAATAGCACACAACCAGGAAATGAAGGTGAAGAAAACCCCACCAAAGACTCTGGAAATTAAGCTAAGACAATTATGTAAGTGCCAGTACAGCTGTAGGTAAAAAGATGACCTGAGCTGAGAAAAATGTGGACCTATGGACAACTTACCTACATTGCCTTCCGGCAAACACTCATGAGGAATACCATTCAGACAATTCAAGGAGAGGAAAGTCACTTAAAAGTAAGAATCATAAACAAATTTCTAGAAAACTGTTTAGCATCAGTAGATTACAACATGATTTCTTATCTTTGGAATAGAATATTGTAGGACAGACCAAGGTTAAAGCATGAAAAATAATGCAGAATTAAAATTACACTGGAGGAAACAAGGATAAAAATAACACTATCACACATTTAATTCAGTAATGTAGAATATAAACCTTAGAAAATATCTTAGAATGCAGAATAAAAAGTTAGAGATGAAAACTATTAGAAACATAATGATACTTAAAACAGAAAGTAAGGAGATACAAGCTATGAAATACAGTTGATCCTAAGGAGAAAATAAATGGAAAGCATCAATTAAGACAAAGCAAAAGAAAATTTCTTGAATAAAAAAAAAAAAATTAACTTTGTACTACTAAATGTCAATGGCAGTAACCAATGAAGAAAAGTGTTTGTAAAGTTTTAGATAAATCTTAACTGCATAGATAAAGCATAATTTCTAAAACCAAACAAATAGGAAAACTCAATAACCTGAAGAAAAAAATGCAGCTCAGGTTGACTTTGGATTTCTTTGCAACATTAAATGGCACAGTTTCAGATTTTTAAGAGAGAAACCCTGTGAAGTCAAATGCATTATCAGATCAGATCAGTCACTCAGTCGTGTCCGACTCTTTGCGACCCCATGAATCGCAGCACACCAGGCCTCCCTGTCCATCACCAATTCCCAGAATTCACTCAGACTCACGTCCATCGAGTCAGTGATGCCATCCAGCCATCTCATCCTCTGTCATCCCCTTCTCCTCCTGCCCCTAATCCCTCCCAGCATCAGGGTCTTTTCCAATGAGTCAACTCTTCGCATGAGGTGGCCAAAGTACTGGAGTTTCAGCTTTAGCATCATTCCTTCCAAAGAAATCCCAGGGCTGATCTCCTTCAGAATGGACTGGTTGGATCTCCTTGCAGTCCAAGGGACTCTCAAGAGTCTTCTCCAACACCACAGTTCAAAAGCATCAATTCTTCAGCACTCAGCCTTCTTCACAGTCCAACTCTCACATCCATACATGACCACAGGAAAAACCATAGCCTTGACTAGATGAACCTTTGTTGGCAAAGTAATGTCTCTGCTTTTCAATATGCTATCTAGGTTGGTCATAACTTTCCTTCCAAGGAGTAAGCATCTTTTGATTTCATGGCTGCAGTCACCATCTGTAGTGATTTTGGATCCCAGAAAAATAAAGTCTGACACTGTTTCCCCATCTATTTCCCATGAAGTGGTGGGAACGGATGCCACGATCTTCGTTTTCTGAATGTTGAGCTTTAAGCCAACTTTTTCAGTCTCCTCTTTCACTTCCATCAAGAGGCTTTTGAGTTCCTCTTCACTTTCTGCCATAAGGGTGGTGTCATCTGCATATCTGAGGTTATTGATATTTCTCCCGGCAATCTTGATTCTAGCTTGTGTTTCTTCCAGTCCAGCGTTTCTCATGATGTACTCTGCATAGAAGTTAAATAAACAGGGTGACAATATACAGCCTTGATGAACTCCTGTTCCTATTTGGAACCAGTCTGCTGTTCCATGTCCAGTTCTAACTGTTGCTTCCTGACCTGCATACATATTTCTCAAGAGGCAGATCTGGTGGTCTGGTATTCCCATCTCTTGAAGAATTTTCCACATTTTGTTGTGATCCACACAGTCAAAGGCTTTTGGCATAGTCAATAAAGCAGAAATAGACACTTTTCTGGAACTCTCTTGCTTTTTCTATGATCCAGCGGATGTTGGCAATTTGATCTCTGGTTCCTCTGCCTTTTTGAAAACCAGCTTGAACATCAGGAAGTTTACGGTTCACATATTGCTGAAGCCTGGCTTGGAGAATTTTGAGCATTACTTTACTAGCGTGTGAGATGAGTGCAATTGTACGGTAGTTTGAGCATTCTTTGGCATTGCCTTTCTTTGGGATTGGAATGAAAACTGATCTTTTCCAGTGCTGTGGCCACTGCTGAGTTTTCCAAATTTGCTGGCATATTGAGTGCAGCACTTTCACAGCATCGTCTTTCAGGATTTGGAATAGCTCAACTGGAATTCCATCACTTCCACTAGCTTTGTTCGTAGTGATGCTCTCCAAGGCCCACTTGACTTCACATTTCAGACTTTTTTTTTTCGACCAAGTATAATGCATTTGCCTTTTCATACTGTTCATGGCAATGAAACTAAACCATGAACAGTATGAAAAGGCAAATGCATTATACCTGGTCAAAAAAAAAGTCTGAAAGCCTACAAATATATTACTAAATATACAAGGACTCAGAAAATATGATTCCAGTAATCTTCCTTCAAAGAACTTCCTGAAAATGAGCCAGGTGAGACCCCACAAATCAAAATTACAAAGTCAAAAATGGAAACGCCATTATATAAAACAATCTGTTAAGACTACTGAAAGACAGTTAAAAACAGAGACAGATCTAAATAATATAAATAACCAGGGTTCAAAACTACAGATATTACCCAATAACTATACAGAGCAATGGATAGAAATAACAGTATACAAAACTCTATCTGACATATAGAAGGGGAAAAAAGAGATTTAAGTGTTGACTTTGACTAGTATATAAATATGGATTTAAGAATCTTTTGAACAACTTTAAAATAACCATGATAACCATTAAAGTTGATTATAGACCTTACCAAACCACTGGAGAAGAAAAAGCTAAGACAAAACTAACAATAAAAATCAGGGTACCAAGAAGGGAACAAAACAAAAATAGCAAACAACATAAGTTAAGACCAAATATATTGGTAATGAAAAAATATAAACGAAGTAAAAGTCTCTCATATGTGGTTTAAAATGGAAATTCATGTATGTTTCTTTTTATAAAACAAGCCACAATGGCCACCGTGTTTTACTCACCTTGCTTTTCTTCAGGGATGTATTACATCAATAGATTTCCTAGTAGTAAATCACCTTTACATTTCCAGGATAAATTGTTCAAGTTTGACTTATTATTATGTTAACATTAAAAAATATATTTATTTCTATTATTTTATATATTAGTATATTATTTTTACATAAGTGAGACTGAACAGGCATTTTATTTTTTCTGTTAAATTTGTCAGGTTTTGATATCACTACACTCAATTTATTAAATGTTTGGAAAGTTTACAAATTCCCATTTTCTATGTTCTAATAAAATGTACATATACTAAATTATGTATGTCCTAAAATTTAAATTTGGACAAGCTCATTAATAAAATATTTACCTTTGAAGCTGATTTTAGAACTTGGTTTTATGACAGTGGTATTAATAAATTCAGTTTACCTGTCTTGAAACTAGATGGACTATTACATTGTTCCACAAAGTTTCATTTCATTTAGATTCAAAGTTATCCCCACAGAATCAGTCTATTTTATCTCTTTTTTTAAACTGTTCAATATGGATAACATTTCACATTAAATTTCTTTCTCCATATCACATTACTACTACCCAGAGAACTGATTTACATTTAAAAACAAAACAAACCATGATAAAAATATTGGTTAAGGGAACACTTCCTAATTCATTCTGTGAGGTCAACACTACCCGAATACCAAAACCAGACAAAACCACTACAAGAAAACTACAGACAGACCAGCATCTCTTACAAACATCAGTGAAAAAATCCTTAACAAATTACTAAAAGAACACAGGAGCATATTCAAAAGACTATCTATATATACGACTGAGTGGGATTAAAACTTGCAATGCAAGGATGGTTCAACAAACAGAAACTGGCCAATGTAATACACCACATTAAGCAAATGAAGGGTGGGGGGATAAATGATCATTTCTATGCAGAAAAAGCATCTGAAAAAATTCAACACTCTTCATGATAAAAACACTTGACAAACTAGGTACAGAAGAAAACTACCTCAACACAATGAAAGTCATAGATGAAAAATTCACAGTGAACATAATGTCCCATGTTGGTGAAAAATTGAAAACTTTTCCTCTAAGATGAGGAACAAGGCAAAGATGCCTGCTTTTATCACTTGCTTCCATGGTGGCTCCATCAGTGAAGAGCTGGCCTGCAATGAAGGAGACGTGGGTTTGATCCCCGTGTCTGGAAGATCCCCTGGAAAATGGAATGGCAGCCCACTCCAGTATGCTTGCCTGGGAAATCCCATGGACAGAGGAACCTGATGGGCTACATATAGTCCATGGGGTTGTAAGAGTTGGACATGACTTTGCAACTAAACCACCACCACCACTCAACATAGTACTGGAAGTTCTAGTGAGAGCAATTAGGCAAGAAAAAAAAGTAAAAGGCATGCAAACTAGAAAGGAAAAACTACAATTATCTATTTGAGACAATATAATCTTATACATAGAAAATACTAAAAGTATGTTAGTTACTCAGTCATTTCTGACTCTGCCACCTCATGGAGCCAGCAGGCTCCTCTGTCCATGGAATTCTTTAGGCAAGAAAACTTGAGTTGAGTTGCTATTTCCTGAAAACTCCACCAAAAAAACCCTGAAGTCTCCATGAAAAGGGTATTAGATCTAATAGGTAAATTCAGTAAAGTAGCAGGACACAAAGTTAACACTCAAAAACAATGCAATTCATTAACAAATAATGAACAATCTGAAGAAGAAATTACAAAAATAATCTCATTTATAATGTCATTAAAAAAGAATGAGATACTTAGGAATTAAGTTAACCAAGGAAATGAAAGACTTGTACAATGAAAACCACATATACTGCTGCAAGAAATTAGAGAAGATATAAATAAATAGAAATACATCCCATGTTCATGGACTGGAAAATTTAATATTGTTAAAATGTCAAGACTACTCAAAATGATCTACAGATTCAAAGCAATCTCTGTCAAAATTTCAATGAAAACTTTTGCAGAAACAGAATACCTTTTCTAAAATCATATGAAATCTCAAGGGACCCTGAAGAGCCAAACAATCTTCAAAAGAAAACAAAATTAAAAGACTCACACTTCCTCATTTCAAAATTACTACAAAGACAGTAATAAAAAAAAATATGGCACTACACATAGGGACAGACATAAAAACCAGTGGAACTGAACAGAGAGCCAAAAATAAACCCTGGTGTATACAGTCAAATGATTTTTAACAAGAATGCCAAGGATGCCAAAACAATAACTGTAAATTATATATCCAAAATACAAAGAGAACTCCTCAAACAACAAAAAACCTAATTAAAAATGGGCAAAGAACTTGACCAGTACACCAGTGTTCACAGCAATATTATTCACAAGAGCTAAAGAGTGGAAGCAAGCCAAATGTCCACCAAAAAATGAATGGATAAGCAAAATGTGGTATACACACACATGGTGGAATATTACTCAGTCTTTAAAAAGAAATTCTGCAATATGCTACAATATCGGTGAACTATGAAGATGTTATTTTAAGTGAAATAAGCCAATAAAAAATGACAAGGACTATATGATTCCACTTACATGATGAAGTACTTACACAAAGCTGTCAAAAATCATAAAGACAGACAATATAATGATGGCTATTAGGGGCTACAGGAAGAGCAGTATGGAAAATTAATGTTTATTTCATGCAAAGATGAGCTCGATAAAGGACAGAAATGGTATGGACCTAACAGAAGCAGAAGATATTAAGAAGAGATGGCAAAAATACACAGAAGAACTGTACAAAAAAGATCTTCACGACCCAGATGATCACGATGGTGTTATCACTGACCTAGAGCCAGACATACTGGAATGTGAAGTCAAGTCGGCCTTAGAAAGCATCACTATGAACAAAGCTACTGGAGGTGATGGAATTCCAGTTGAGCTGTTCCAAATCCTGAAAGATGATGCTGTGAAAGTGCTGCACTCAATATGTCAGCAAATTTGGAAAACTCAGCAGTGGCCACAGGACTGGAAAAGGTCAGTTTTCATTCCAATCCCAAAGAAAGGCAATGCCAAAGAATGCTCAAACTACCGCACAATTGCACTCATCTCACAAGCTAGTAAAGTGATGCTCAAAATTCTCCAAGCCAGGCTTCAGCAATATGTGAACCGTGATCTTCCTGATGTTCAAGCTGGTTTTCGAAAAGGCAGAGGAACCAGAGATCAAATTGCCAACATCCGCTGGATCATAGAAAAAGCAAGAGAGTTCCAGAAAAACATCTATTTCTGCTCTATTGACTATGCCAAAGCCTTTGACTGTGTGGATCACAACAAAATGTGGAAAATTCTTCAAGAGATGGGAATACCAGACCACCTGATCTGCCTCTTGAGAAATTTGTATGCAGGTCAGGAAGCAACAGTTAGAACTGGACATGGAACAACAGACTGGTTCCAAATAGGAAAAGGAGTACATCAAGGCTATATATTGTCACCCTGTTTATTTAACTTATATGCAGAGTACATCATGAGAAACGCTGGACTGGAAGAAGCCCAAGCTAGAATCAAGATTGCCGGGAGAAATATCAATAACCTCAGATATGCAGATGACACCACCCTTATGGCAGAAAGTGAAGAGGAACTCAAAAGCCTCTTGATGAAAGTGAAAGTGGAGAGTGAAAAAGTTGGCTTAAAGCTCAACATTCAGAAAACGAAGATCATGGCATCCGGTCCCACCACTTCATGGGAAATAGATGGGGAAACAGTGGAAACAGTGTCAGACTTTATTTTTCTGGGATCCAAAATCACTACAGATGGTGACTGCAGCCATGAAATTAAAAGACATTTACTCCTTGGAAGGAAAGTTATGACCAACCTAGATAGCATATGAAAAGCAAAGACATTATTTTGCCAACAAAGGTTCGTCTAGTCAAGGCTATGGTTTTTCCTGTGGTCATGTATGGATGTGAGAGTTGGACTGTGAAGAAGGCTGAGCGCTGAAGAATTGATGCTTTTCAACTGTGGTGTTGGAGAAGACTCTTGAGAGTCCCTTGGACTGCAAGGAGATCCAACCAGTCCATTCTGAAGAAGATCAGCCCTGGGATTTCTTTGGAAGGATGATGTTAAAGCTGAAACTCCAGTACTTTGGCCACCTCATGCGAAGAGTTGACTCATTGGAAAAGACCCTGATGCTGGGAGGCATTGGGGGCAGGAGGAGAAGGGGACGACAGAGGATGAGATGGCTAGATGGCATCACTGACTCGATGGACATGAGTCTGAGTGAACTCCGGGAGTTGGTGATGGACAGGGAGGCCTGGTGTGCTGCGATTCATGGGGTCGCAAAGAGTCGGACATGACGGAGAGACTGATCTGATCTGATCTGATCTGATTTTAGTTTAAACCAGTTAATTACTTAGAGCTAGGCAAGGAAACACATTCTGGGTACAAACTCAACTGAACAAATAAAACAATATAAAATTGACAATATAACCTAAAATTGCTGAATATAGGCATACATTGGAAGCACTGTGAGTTCAATTCCAGACCACTGCAATAAAGTAAATACTGCAATAACTCAAGCCATATAAATATTTTGGTTTTCAAGTACATATAAAAGTTATGTTTATTCTATACTGTAGTCTAAGTGTGCATAGCACTGTGTTTAAAAAATGTATATACTTTAAAAATACTTTATTGCTAAAAAATGTTAACCATCTTCAGTGAGTCATAATCTTTTTGCTGGTGGAGGGTTTGAAATATTGAGAACTACCAAAACATGACATCGAGACACGAAGTAAATAAATGCTGTTAGAAAAACAGCACAATAGACGTTCTCAATGCAGGGTTACCACAAATGCTCAATTTGTGGGGGGAAAAAAAACACACAAACAATTATCTGCAAAGGACAATAAAGTGAAACTAGGTAAAATGAGGTATGCCTCCACTAAAAAAGAAAAAAACCTTGAAAAAATAGTTGCCCCATTTATAACAAGTCAATACCCAAGTTAACAAAATACTACAATCTTACCAGAAAATTGGGCAAAGAATATAAAGCAACTAATTACATAAGAAATAATGAAATAAATATGAAAAATGTTCAACCTCACTAGTTGACCTCCTTTAATTAAGAAATGCCAATTAACACATTAAGACATTGTTGTTGCTGTTGTTCCTATCAAACAAGCTTTACAATGCCCAATTTTGGAGCGGGTATGATAAAAGACACACACTCAGCACTACTGGTGGGAAAGTGAATTAGTACAATCTATCAGAAAAGCAACTGAGCAATGTACATCAAGAGCCTTACAACTGCACAAACTTTTTAACCTGCTTTTGCACTACTAGAAATTGTTTAAGTAAATAAACAGAGATGTTAGCATGAACCAGAACATTCATGATAAACCTTTTAATAATGCAGATAAACCTGAGAACAAAACAACCAATAATTTAAAAATACTGTTTAAAACTCCTTCTCTGTGATCTCAGATGACTCTAGCCATCTTAATTATCAATATTACCTTAAGTTAAAACTACCCTAGCCTGCTGCTATATTGAATGAATATTTTTAACTTCCAATATTGAAGAAACTGATAAAAAGGAGTATGGCTGTTCAGTACATTCACTGGAGGCAGAGTTCTCTCCCGTCCTGGAGGCTCATGATAACAGAGGGAAATTACGAGCAATCACACAAGCTTCTACGTTTAACAGTGCAAAGTATTTAAGAACACTGAAGGATGAGGTCTTTTTTTGACTGGCTTTTGACTATATGTAAGGGAAATCAGCCCTGGGTGTTCTTTGGAAGGAATGATGCTAAAGCTGAAACTCCAGTACTTCGGCCACCTCATGCGAAGAGTTGACTCATTGGAAAAGACTCTGATGCTGGGAGGGATTGGGGGCAGGAGGAGAAGGGGACGAGAGAGGATGAGATGGCTGGATGGCATCACCGACTCGATGGACGTGAGTTTGAGTGAACTTCGGGAGTTGGTGATGGACAGGGAGGCCTGGCATGCTGCAATTCATGGGGTCGCAAAGAGTCGGACACGACTGAGCGACTGAACTGAACTGAACTGAAAGGATTCCACTTCAGAGTTCTTCACTCTCAGAATCTGAGCGACCAGTGTGGAAAAGTGACTTAATATCATATAGGAAATATCCAAAAGAACTTAATAAAGCTTGGAAAAGAGAAGGTACAAAACAGCCATCTTCAAAGATACGAAGAGTTGTTAGACAAAGTTCAGACTAACAGCTCTTAAAGTGCAGTCCCTAAATCAGATACATCAGCACCACCTAGTAATTTGTTATAAACGTACATTCCTACTGAATCAGAAATTCTGGGAGTAGAGTCCAGAAATCTTGGTATTTAGAAAGCCCTCCAGGTGATTCTGATGCCTGCTAAAACTTGAGAACCCTGACTTAGACCACATAGTTTGTAGAACTACAGGTAAATGGAATAAAGCTTATGGGGAGACTGAATTTGGGCTCCATATAAGAAAAAGCTTCTACTGGTCCAAACTATCTAAAGAGTTGCAGTTAATGAGTTCCCTGTAATTGCAGTTATTCAAACATAATTGGTTCAAGTGGGGAATGTGTTACAGAAGGGTTCAAATATTTGATGACTAATTAAATATTTTGGGGTTTGTTTCTAACTTAGTATACTACCAATTATCATATTGTTTTCCAAGGGAGCCATCTCAAATTCAACATCTTCAAAAATCAAACTTACAATTCTTTCTCTACAAACTAACCTTCCCAACTTATTTGAATCTTAAGTCTCAAACTAGAAACCTAGGCAAAATTTTCAATGACTCTCCTTCGGTCCTTATAGTCAATACATCACCAAGTTTTATCAATTCTTTTGTTATTCTGCAGTATGACAGAGATATATTTTAAAATTCATTTTTGGGAAAAGAGTTTCAAGAAAATACCAGTTCATTTCTAGTTAAGTAAGTCTAGGATATCATGAATATCCACTCTACCCCTCAAATTCATGTCTAAGAAAAATCCTGGAGTGGAAAAAAATCTGTTTATCTTCGTTTAACCTGAATTTTTCCAAT
Source organism: Bos indicus x Bos taurus (assembly GCF_003369695.1). Taxonomy (NCBI): domain Eukaryota; kingdom Metazoa; phylum Chordata; class Mammalia; order Artiodactyla; family Bovidae; genus Bos; species Bos indicus x Bos taurus. Next base: position 34,896,502 of record NC_040077.1, read on the forward strand.
TCATTCCATGGTCCACATGGTCCTCTCAGAGAAAATCTGGACTTTCCTTTTCAGGCTGTGAAACAATTTATCATTTTCTCAAATGTGAGGCAGAGATCAAGCTCAGGTTCCAAATAACATTTAAGTATTTACCATGGGTCTAGCACTAAAGCTTCAGGAAGCTTATATTGTAGTTGGAAAGGCAGATTAAACACACATTGGCACAGACTATCAGAAATAAAATACAATTTTTGACTTCTAGCAATGTGCTCTTTCCACTATAGCATACCATCCCATTTTCAGATGGCCAAATCTACTTATTCTGGAGGCTTAGTTCTTTTCCTTTGTTTACAATTTTAGAATCCTCTGCCACCTGGATCCATTTCCTATTAAAGAAAACAGAAATAAGTCTTGAGAATAAATAGATGTTCTTTCCACCTGAAAGTTAGTATGCCCACTGAGAACAGGGAACATCTCTGGGCTTCCCTTTATTTACTGAAATCTAGATAGACACAGGGGGCTTAGCAGAGCAAAAGGCACTACTGAATTTACTTATAACACAGTATGTACACTACCATGAAAACAAAAATATGCCTTTTTATTAAAACATATTGTAAGAAACAAGTCACATATAACATTTAGGGCTGTTTTTTTAATCAAAGCTTCCCTGGTGGCTCAGATGGTAATGAATCTGCCTGCAATGCAAGAGACCCAGGTTCAAGCCCTGGATCAAGAACTCTGTAGAAGGAAATGGCAACCCACTCCTGTATTCCTGCCTGGAAAACTCCATGGGCAGAGGAGCCTGGTGGGCTACAGTCTATTGGGTTGCAAAGAACCAGATGCGAATGAGCAACTAACCCTTACACAAATGGTAGAAAAATAATAAAACAAGCACAGTTCATAAAATATCACCTTATTCAAATGATTAAATCATGGCTGTGTGTGTGTGTGTATGTGTGTGTATATAAGCATACAAAATTACTTGAGTATTACTTTAATATATTTTAAAGAATAAGTAAATATACTCAATAAAATAGGACTTCAATTTTTTAGTAGAGATATCAAGTAAGTTGTCAAGATACTTGAGGTGCTAGATGGCTACACCCTAAGCAAATAGAGATATCCAGGTATAGCTCTATTTCAAGTGTTAAACAACTGAAGGGAAAAAACCGTGCGAGTCATGGGATTCAAAGAGGAGAAATATACATGAAGTGGTAATGGGCAAAGAGGGACTTTCAGGATTGGGAGGTGCCATCCAGGAAAAGAGACATAGGATGGTTTTCATTCCTCAACCACAGAAAGTTTCCAAGTCCCTTTACCCCTATCCTCCTGTCTCAAATTTACAACCCTATGACTTTAGTCAGAAACAAAAGATTTTACAATTAGAAACTGATACAAACTTTAATGTTAGATTTAAATCACCTGTTAGGCTATGTTTACGTTCAACTAAAATGAACATCATAGTGACTGCATATAATGACAAATTATGTATCTTCCATTCAAAGGATGAAAAATATCTGAATAAATGTACAGAATTTAAATTACTTCAATTATCTTTCACTTTACTGAGAATTTATTATGTTTATAAAGAACTAGGCAAAATGCTAGCTAAAGTAAAAAAAATGTTAAATGATATAAATGATACAATGATATAAATCAAACGAAAATCTTGGCCCCAATATTTTTTGAATTTCAACAATTTGCTTAGGATATTATTATTACAAAAATAAACAATGAAGAAAATGTTTCTTTCTCGTGCTTAATCAACAGCATAGCTCTAAAACTCCCAACTTAGATGGTATGTGAACTATTTAAGTTAACTCTGTTGACCTTATAACAACTCTGCTGCTACTGCTAAGTCACTTCAGTCGTGTCCAACTCTGTGCGACCCCATAGACGGCAACCCATCAGGCTCCCCCATCCCTGGGATTCTCCAGGCAAGAACACTGGAGTGGGTTGCCATTTCCTTCTCCAATGCAAGAAAGTGAAAAGTGAAAGTGAAGTCGCTCGTGTCTGACTTTTAGCGATCCCATGGACTGCAGCCTACCAGGCTCCTCCATCCATGGGATTTTCCAGGCAAGAGTACTGGAGTGGGGTACAACTCTCTAACCACCATGATAAAGTTCAGAAAGTCTTTATTTTTTAAAGATTGAATATGATATGACAAACTTCAAGGTGCTTTAAAAAACAACTATTAGAATTACTAAAGACATTTTAATAACTAAAGTGGTATTAAGCAAAAGAAAAAAAAAACTAAATTGGTCTGTACTTCACACAATAAATACATACATAACTCACAAAAGATAAGCAAAATAAGAAATATCCGAATATTCTACAACCTTATAGTCTATTGTCAAAACTTAAATGGATGCTAACAATTTGAAAATTGGAAGAAAACTGGAGAATGATTTAGTTACATACTACTATAAAAAGACATGGAACTAAAATGCACATACCCCTCTTACAAACAGGGCTTCCCTTGTGGCTCAGCTGGTTTAAAGAATCGACCTGCAATGCGGAAGACCGAGGTTCAAACCCTGGGATGGGAAGATCCCCTGGAGAAGGAAAAGGCTACGCGTTGCAATATTCTGGCCTGGAGAATTCTATGGACAGTATAGTCCATGGGGTTGCAAAGAGTCAGACATGACTGAGTGACTTTCACTTTCACTCATACAAATAAGAAATTGAAATAATTGCTTTTGCTGTATAAGTCCATAATACTCAAATCCTACAGGCACAAAGTTAAAATCACTTTAAGTAAGCCTGACTCTTTTTTTTGCCACTTCATTTTTTTAATTGAAGGACATTTGCTTTACAGAAGTTTGTGGTTTTCTGTCATACATCAACAAGAATCAGCCATAGGTACACCCATGTCCCCTCCCTCCTGAACCTCTCTCTCATTTTCCTCCTCATCCCACATGACTTTTTAAAGTTAAGTTTGTTTAGAATGAGGTAGGGTAAATTCATACCTTTAAACTTACTAAGAGTATAAGTCAGCTATCTAACAGAATTGCAAGGTAAAACAGGTAAGCCACAGGCACAAGTAGTGTGACTGACCTTTTATACATTCATGAAGATCTACCTGACCAGTGATATAACACCTATCAGGAACTCCACAAGGGCGTCAAACTCTGTACAACTGAGTTTTAATCTGTTACATTTTGATCTGTTTTGATCTGGTACATTTAGTAAAACAAACTGTCATCCAGGTCCACAAATTGTAAATGTGGTTAAATTAAAAGAGATATAAGTTGTTTTTGTGGGACTTAACCACCTGCCCTCATTAGAAGGTTAAAATCTGATCCAGCATAGAAAGCCATGACTTTTACTTGGGCAGCCCTTGTTGACTAAGTGCTTAAAAAAAAAAAAAAAAAAAGGCATTTACCATTATAACAGGATAAAAACTAACACCTCAAAGTGTTACCTACTCAGGCCTTTTAACAAATTTGTTAACACTATTAGTTATATTACTCCACCTTTCTCTTAGTGTGAACTGGTATCAATTATTTAGCCAATTCTATAATGTTATTAAAATACCTGCTGATTAAACATGAACCAAAGTGTCACTTAAAAAGAAATGTAAAATAAGTAACATCACTGAATTGCAACAGTCCAAAAAAATCTAAAAATATAAGTTACCTTGGGCAATGACATAAAACATTTCTAGACTTATTTAAAAGTTGTTCTAGGATTAAAATATTACATGGATTTATTTATTTTTATAATGGCTATTTTAAAGAGTATATTTGGTCCTGCATTATAGAATTATCTTTTAGGTCTGCTAAAATGTTTTTCAACACAAAAAAACATTTTATTAACAAATGAAGGTGACTATTCTAAAAAATAAAATAAAACCTAAACATATATTACATAGCTGACAGGAAATAAATCTTAATTTCTGGCATTGCAATACAGCCCTTCACAAATTCCGTCAAAAATTTAAAAATTTGATGAAACCACCATCTTCAGTTTCCTCAGTTAAAAACCCCTAGGCAGGGGGTACCTGAACAGAAAAGAAGAAAATTCAAACATATACAAATAACTACCACTGTACTGTTTATCTCTTACCGAGCAAGGTAAGAAACAACCTTTTAATACTTTAATTTTGTGAGTATTAAACAACTAGTGTGAAAAACAAGCTGCATGTAAACTATTTCTACTGCCTGAGCTTCAATGACTAGCTGAGGCAACCTGTTATAGGAGGTGTTAATTGGCAAGAGGAGTACAAGTCAGAAGCATGTTCCCCATCGTCCTAACCCAGCAAGGCTAGGTCATTAAAGTGGAAATGAATTCTTTCATGTCGACTTAACCCTTTCAATGCATGCTTTCAGCTGTTTTCTCTCAATTAATTTTAAAAACTTGTTACTTTTTAGAATTTAAAAAAAAATGGTCCAAAAAAAGGTCCTTTGGCTGACAGTTCCAATGTCTACATTATTCAGAAGAAAAGAACAGAGCAAGTTAATTGCATTGTAATATTGCAACGCTCCTCTCTGAAAAACATGTAAACTAAACATATTTGCTTATTTTAACACTGAAAAAAGATACAGGATATAGTGTTTAAAATTAGCTCAGAACCATTTAGTCATATAGGGCTCTGATTTACAATTCTGTTTAAGATACATGGGCTAACTCATAATGATAACTTAAGTATCTTAACCTTGGGACACAGTAGTAATAATTTTTTTAATTTCCACAATGTTCATATAAGAATCTCCATTATGAAAATGTTTTGAAACATATATAAGTTAAACACCTTTCTAATTAAGTTTCATTATTCTGATAAGGTGCAGAGTCAAAGCATATCCTGATGACTGGTTGCCAAAAAGCCAAAACTCCTTTTATGGCATGATCTCAGAGGTTTCCAGATGGCACATTAATTCTTAAAAAAAAAAAAAAGACAAAAAGAAGGAAAGAAGAATAAGAATAGGAATTTTAAAACAATGATGCATTGCTTTTGAAATGCCATATGTATAAATACTAATATTCCCATATAATAAGCATTATAGCCATTTAACACTCAATTACATAAATAATATTCTAAATATTATGATTAAAAAATTAACACACATATACTACATTTTTCACCACTGAATAATCTTGGAGGTATTTTCCTTAATAAAAATATTATCAGAGTAAGAACTAAACATTAGTAAATCTATAATGCCTAAAACTATGACTCGTGATAAATCAATAAAAAATTACCAGCATGACAACAGAGACGTAATTTCATCTACTGTTGTACAGTGGAGCTCTCAAGTAACTCTAACCAACAATACACTTAACTAAAAACTTGATCAGCAAGGGTTGAGATAATAGTAGGCAATGTAATGGTTTGAAGATGTCAAAAAATGAGAATTATACACGCTATATTCCTATACCCTAATATTTATTCTTTTCCTCTCTTTTATCATTCATCTTCTTCTTTCAAGTCTTTTCATCATTGACACACTCAGTTCCTGCCTCTCTGGAAACTGACATTTTCCCTTAGGTCTACTGAGCTCATCCAATATAGCAAACCTAAGGAACTATCCTGGAGTCAACATTTTGAGAATACAAAAATTTCAGTGGGGAACAGGCAGTGGGGTGAGGCAAGGTAGCAGTCAGGGAAAAGGGGAGGTAACACCATTACTTGTTTATAAAGACACCTGATAAGTAACACAGGGACTGGTGGCCTAGTGAATAACGCCGAACTGTGACATTTCTTTCTCTTTAAGACCACTCCTGATACTCACTTTGAAACAGTTTTCACCTACTTAAAAACCTGTGTGTGTAAAATATGCCATAAGCACCAACCACTTTAACCATTTATGAAATTCGTCTTATTAGAACAGGGACCAACTGTCTCCCATTCTGGGTGACTTTCACTCTGACCCATAGCAATGAAGAAGGAACAAGTACAATGCTTAACTACCTCTGTTATAAAGAAGCATAATTCATAGAGGACTGCTTAGTTAAGCTTTTAATTTCCACAATATCCATACAAGAATCCTTATTATGAAAATGTTTTGAAACATGTATGAGTTAAACACCTTTGTAATTAAGTTTCATTATTTTGATAGGGTGTGCTGTCAAAGCATATCCTGATGACTGGTTGCCAAAAAGCCAAAATTCCTTTTATGGCATGATCTCAGAAGCTATAACTTCAAATGTTTAGGAGTGGCTAAAACATGCTATCTTTTATAATTGGACATAGGGTCCCAGAATCAAGGAGAATCTCAAAAGTCCTACAACAGAGCATTAAGGTATTAGAACTGTTTCAAAACAGACCCTACAATTGACTTTAAAGCTTTTATAGGTGCTGATGGCCCTTTTTCCTTTTGTACTGTTCAACTATTTATGTATTTAAATTACAAAACATGTAAAATACAGTCAGCCACAAACAAACTGGTTGTTTTGGGAAGCATTCATAATTAAGTAGCTGCTCATCTTCTATAGTATGCAAAGTCATGTATGGAATGTTATACACACATACAAAGAGTGCATGTTTTATTTATTTACTCAACCACCACAGACCTGAGAGCCCAATGCCATGTACTGGTTATACAAAGGTAAACAGGCCCCTGCCCTTAAAAGGTTTACAAACCAGAAGGCAGGCAAGAAAAACTATAAAAGCACCACAAAAGCATATATTGTGGATACAGAAGTCAGAGAACAATGCAAGTTCAATCCCTGGGTCAAGAATATCCCCTGGAGAAGGGCATGGTAACCCATTCCAGTATTCTTGCCTGGAGAATCCCATGGACAGAATAGCTTGGTGGGCTACAGTCCACAGGGTCACAAAGATTGGGACTCAACTGAAGTGACTTAGCACGCACGCACGGATGCCCTGAATATGTTTACAAACCAGAAGGCAAGCAAGAAAAACTATAAAAGCACCACACAAGCATATATAGTGGACACAGAAGTCAGAGTTATGTACTTGATACAATCTTCCCTTATGCTAAGAACTGAAAAATATGTAGAACTTATCCAAGCAAAACAAAAAGGAGAGGAGTGGCAAGGAAAGGCATCCCAAGCAAAGAAAATAACACATTTAAAGGCATAGAGACACAAAAAAAGCCATTATCCTGCACACTACCATTCAAAAAAAATTTTTTAAATAAAATGGGCTGAAGATCAAACCAGTCAATCCTAAAGGAAATCAACCCTGAATATTCATTGAAAAAGACTGATGCCGAAGGTGAAGCTCCAATACTTTGGCTACCCAATATGAAGAGCCAACTCATTGGAAAATACACTGATGCGGGGAAAGATCTGAGGACAAGAGAAGGGCGAGACAGAGGATGAAATGGTTGGATGGTATCAATGACTCAATGGACATGAGTCTGAGAAAACTCCAGGAGATGGTGAAGGACAGGGAACCCTGGCATGCTGCAGTCCACAGTGTCTCAGAGTCAGACACAACTCAGCAACTGAACAACAAATGGATTCTTAAGCAGCCAAACATGAGTTAATACTGCTTCCATTTCAATGAGTATTTTACTGAAGATGTGACTTTTTTCAAAGACCATTTTTAAAAGAAGTGCCTTTTCTTATCCACACTTTAGCCTTTTATGAAAAATGTTCAGCACTTCAGAATACAAATCAGTCTGGAGTTCTCTGACATGCTTAAAAGACACAGTTGTTAAGACAATAGAGAAGATGATGTGCTTTCCATACAAAATGCTGTCATACAGTAAGTAATATGTAGTATCTCTTTGGTTTATGGTATTTGCACAAATATTCTATCTGACTCAATCTTGAGGCCAAGGGCTATTTCTATTTAACATATCAAGTTCTCAAAATATTTTTTTTTTCTGTAAGTATTTATAAAAAGCTGATTGTGTGATATCCAAGCAATGGGTACCCCTGGAAGAGAAGACACAGTTCAAGACTGTGATTAGTTGGATTACTGATCAGAGGAGCTGAGGGTTAAATGGATGCTACTGTGATCAGCTGTTAGAGCCACTAAGCAGTCATAAGAGCCAGGCTCTAGAGGTGTTAACACAGAATACTAATAACCTTGCCTGTTTGGGTATATCCTGCTTTATATTTTTTCAAATATGTTATTTATCTCATCTAATGAAAGAAGAGAAAGACCAAGGAATGATATATAAGAAAAAGCACCATACATACAGAGGAGAGGGATTTCAAAAAACTTGGAGTGAATAGGAGAGGAAAAAAAAAAGGACTTGGGAAAACTGTGTGCTAGGAACTATGACAGGAGCTAGATATATGATGAACCAATTCCATGCTGTGCTAGTCTTTAAAATGGAGGTAGGAGACAGGACAATTATACAAGTAAATAAACCTCAGGCCACATCCCGAATCTCCAGAATCTGAATGCCTCTTACCACCCACATAATAGCACTCTGGTGATAACTATAAACATTACATGAACATAAAATCCATCTATATCTCCCCTTTAACTAATTTTGCTTTTATTCTTATTAGAAATTATCTGAGATCTTCTTTCCTTCCTATTACCTTGTTTAATCAAGACCTGATATTACTATACAAAGTGGAAATTCAAATCAATACAGCTATAGTAACACTATATGTAGCCTATCTACATGGCGGGTTACACCCTGCCCAAAGAGCAACAATATAAGACTACCAAAAGCCATTACAGCAATCAGTTATTCACTGAAAATTAAGCATCCTAACATTTTAGTCTCAGTGGGACTAGTTTTCTTCTGAGTATAGACCACTGAAGTTCATCCTCAAGTAGGGCTGCAAAATAAACTATTAGTTAAGTCTGAATTTAGATAAATGAATACTTTTATGTACATCCCATACAATATTTGGGACATACTTACATTTTTAAAATATTTATTGTTTACCTGAAATTCAAACTTAACTGGGCATCCAGTATTTTTCTTTGTGAACTACGACAACCCTATTCCCAAGTAACAAGTAGTTTCTGTTCTAAGTCCATATTCTAACTCTCTCCCCCATTTCACTTGTTCTGTGTAGCTTAAGCCAGAGGCAACTTTATATTATTACACACACCAACAGCTTTTTCAAAATGAACTGTTACCTCTTTGTCTTCAATTAAGTAATAAAGTGTTCTTGCCAAAAGGTCACTAAGTTTCCTCTTATAGGGAAAAAAAAAAGCACATGAAATTTATATCTTAATGATACACAAATCATATTTTTATTCTTATTGGAAATCAGCATCTACTTTGAAATATCTTCTCTCTCTAAATGTTAAAATAATCATTCATTAAATAACAAATGCGCGTTTTACTTTAGATAAGAAAATACAGTTCTGAGCACATTGTGCACACGACCCTGCTGGTGGGCTCCGCTGCTGACACTGGACTCACCAAGCATACCCAGAGCCACACTCCCTAGTGCCACTAGATTTTCCCTGCGACACACTCTTCTCGTCGTGTTGAGTCCCCATTAAGTAAAACACTGTATAAGGGCTTGGGATTCGCTTGCTCGTAACTTTGTGCAGCACTGGGTCAGTACTCTGCATACTACCATTGCTCGTTGACAGACTACCTAATAGAAAAGGCTACTATCGTAACTGAGAGAATTCCACACTAGAGAAACAGGATCCTGCACACACACACAAAGATGCTCAATAAATAACTTCTCAATCTCTTTATAAATAAGTGCAGTTTCGGTTTTTATTTTTTTGATCACTATCTCACCCACAAACATGCCAAGAAAGGCGTTCTGATGCCTCTGTGAGCCAAGCAGACATGAAAATGCCAAAGGCAATCCTATGCTTGTGTGGTCTCCATTAAGAATTGTAGATCCCTTCTCTCGGGAGAAGTATATCCACAAGGCCGAATAAATAAGAGGCTAGAGAAAAGGAAGCTAACAACTCAATGGACATGAATTTGAGCAAACTCCGAGAGATAGTGAAAGACAGGGAAGCCTGGCTTGTTGCAGGTCACAGGGTCGAAAGAGTTGGACATGACCTAGCAACTGAACAACAGAACCTACTTAGAAAGAGACAAAGAAACTGAGATAGGAAACCAATGAGGCAGCAGACTGGACACAAGGCTTATTACTATTTAGGGAATTAAATCCGCCTTAGGCCTAAGAGTAGAAAGTTGCCTCCCTGGCAAGAGAGGCCAGTGAGGCAGTCAGGTGAGCAGCTGAGAGGGAATGAGAGCAAAGTGGCGACTATCCACACAGCAAACAACTAATGCTTTTATCTAACCACTGTTAGTTTCCTTTAAAACTTATTGAGGAGTCACAAAAGACTGTGGTACACTCACTAAACAGCTTATGAAATAAAACATCACTGAAAGTTAGGCTGAAGCTTCTGCATCATCCTCCTGACTGACTGCACCCTCTCCATGACCCCTGTTGTAGCCATTATTCTAATTTTTGGTGATTATCATGCATTTCCTCATACTTTCACTATGTAAGCAGATATAGATAATATATTGTAGTATTTCCATGTTTTAAAATTATATATTAAAACTTAGAACATATTTATTCCTCTACTTGCCTTTTTCCTCTAGTATGTTAATATGGATTAATCATGCAGATATGAGAAGATCACCGACTTTACAAAAGCCCCACTGTTAAGCAAAGTTATATATTTTCCTCCTGATGGACAATTAGGTTGTTTTCAATTTTTTTGATATTATAAACTACATATCAGCAAACTGGGGCCTGTGGGAGAGCCAGCTGACTGTTTTTGAAAATGAAGTTTTGTTGGAATACAGCCAGGCACATTCATTTTGTATTATGTATGGCTGCTTTAACACTACAACGGCAGGATGAAATTGAGTGGTTGCAACAGAAACCATTTGGTCCACAAGTCTTAAAATATTTACGACCCAGACCTTTAAGAAAGGAGTACCAAGGGGTTATAAACAATACTGTTGTGAATGTCCTTGCACCCACATGGGACACCTTCCCTAGGAAATATAATTAGGAAAAGATCTCTCAGAATGCAGGGTTAGCAAATCTTTACCATTACTAGATTTTACCAAAACGCACAAGATGGCTGTACACTACTTCTAGCTTACACAAATGGTTTCCTTCTTCTAATATTCCTATCTTTTGCCCATTTAAAAACATCGCTTTCTTACTGATTTATAGAAACGAAATACATATATTCATGACTAGTGTTTTGTCCATTATATGTTAGATATATATATCTTTCCCAATCTGTGGCTCACCACTTTGCTTTTTACATTTCTTCATGCCTCAGTTTTATCTGAAAAAAAAAAATGAAGATTGTAACAATAATCCAACTTCATATAATCGCTGAAAAGACTGAATGAGTTAATATATTTAAAATATTTAGAACAGTGCCTGGCACATCTAAGTGTTCCACAAATATTAACTACTTAATATTATCTACTTATTTTATCATATCATAAAGGGAAACAAATTTTATGTTTCAATGTAAATTTATCACTGTCCCTTTAGTATTCTTGCTATCATATTTAAGAAATTCTGCCCTACACATTTAATTTTATGTGTTAATAAAGCAATAACCTATCTTGTTTATTTAGTACCTCTGAAAGCTAAAAAAGAACAGCACTTTCTGTTAATTTGATTTCAATTATTATTCACTGTCAGCATATTTTCTTAAAATCTAAGTACAATTCTAATGCTGATCTCTTTAAAGTTCCAATAGAAAGGAGAATCCCCTCCAGAATCTCCAGTCCCACACCATTTATCTTATTAAAAAGTAAATAAAAGAGGCATCTGTTTACATTCAAGAGAGAGTAATAAAGGACTATATTTACATTCCCAACAGAAACAAAAAATAGACAAAACTATATAAAAGAAAAGCTTGTAAGACATTGTTGATGAGGCAACAAAAGACAGTGACCTCTGAGAACTTGGAAAACAAAGGAGGTAAACCCTGCTACTACCCTAGTTTGTTGCTTTGAGAGTTTCCAAGCTGCAGTGCAGGGGGAAGGAAACCAGGCAGTCTACTGAACTCTCTCAACTGAGATGTTAAGAGCTGAGATTACTGGGAGACCAAAGCAGCAAGAGTCATCGTCAAAGGGTACCAGAGAGAAAATAGCCGCAAAGAGAAAAAAAACCTTGGGATCTTCTGAGGCTCCTCCTTGAATAATCAACTGAGTACTGATCAGTTCAATTGTATGAGGACACTGCATGAGGGCGGGAAAGAGCACCAAAAAGACCAGAGAGAGGAGGACCCACCCCTCACACAGCACTGGTGACAAGGCTTAGTCCCATCGGCCAAACAGAAAAACGTTAGAATGCACAAGGCATTGATTATAGACAGAAAGGCCTTGCCTCAATAGTGGAAAAAAACGAGTCTAAGACTAAGCACTGCTCCAGTCTCACCTAACAAGTTATAAAAGCAAAACTAGAAAGACTCAAACAGGTTCCAAAGAATTTAACTGCATCCCATAACAAATATCAAGAATATTTCATAAGAATAAAAAACAGCCAACATACAAGGCAAAACTCACAACGTCAGGCCCTAGTTAAAAAAATGACCAGGCATGCACAATTAGGAGATAAATCAATTAATTAAAACCAATCTAGAATAAACAAAGATGGTAAAAATTAATAGACAAGGATATTAAAATCTTATTATAACTGTCAAAAAGTAGAGACATGAAAGACATAAAAATGACCCAAATCAAACTTCTTCTAATGAATGCCACAATTCATCAGTGGCAACAGGATAAAGTATGCATGAATCTAGAGACACTCAGGGGAGCTTTATCTTTAGGGTGTCCACAGATGGTCAAAAAGTGAAAAAAAAGCTGTAAGATGAAAAATACATTGGATAGGATTAATGGAAGATCAGACATTGTACAGGGGGAAAAAAATGAGTGAATTTGAAGACACAGCAATAGGAAATGAAACCAAAGAATTGGAAATAAAATTAACATAGCCATCAAAAACAACAGGACTACTACAAAAACAAAAATATACATGTCACTATGATTTTTGAAAGGGTGGAAAAGGGTAGAACAGAAAAAATATTTTTTAAAAATTTCAAACTTTGTTGAAACTTGGTGAAAATAATAAACCTACAGATATGGGAAGCTCAGCAAAACATTAAGCACAAGAAATATGAAGAAACCTACATCACTACCCATCATAACTAAAAATAAGCGATAAGAAAAATCTTTAAAGTATTGCAGAATAAGGAGAGATACAAAGACAATGAAACAGATTTGAAAGTTCAGAAATAAATTCTAACATTTATGATTAATAAATCTTTGATAAAGGAGCCAAGACAATTCAACAGGGAAAGTCTTTTCAAAAGATGGTGTTGAGACAACTAGACATCATCCCCACCTCACATCATGCACAAAGTGGATCACAGAACTAAATGTAAGAGTTAAAATCATAAAGCTCTTAGAAGAAAGTAGAGGAGTAAATCTTCATGCTATGCTATGCTATGCAAAGTCACTTTGTCGTGTCCGACTCTGTGTGATCCCAGAGATGGCAGCACACCAGGCTTCCCCGTCCGTGGGATTCTCCAGGCAAGAACACTGGAGTGGGTTGCCATTTCCTTCTCCAATGCATGAAAGTGAAAAGAGAAAGTGAAGTCGCTCAGTCGTGTCAGACTCCTAGCGACCCCATGGACTGCAGCCCACGAGGCTCCTCCATCCATGGGATTTTCCAGGCAAGTATACTGGAGTGGGGTGCCATTGCCTTCTCCGAAATCTTCATGAACTCTGGCTAAACAATGATTTTTCAATACAACATCAAAGCACAAGTCATAGGACTTGCCTGGCTTCCACTGTAAGGGTCACATGTTAGATCCCTGGTCTGAGAACTAAGATCTCGCATGCCACACAGTGCAGCCAAAGGGGGAAAAGCACAGGTCATAAAAGAAGACTGATCATCATTAAGAAAGTGAAAAGACCAGAAACTATAGAACTCTTATAGGAAAACATAGGCAGAACTCTCTCTGACATAAATCACTGCAAGATCCTCTAGGACCCACCTTCCAGAGTAACAGAAATAAAAACAAAAATAAACAAATGGGACCTAATTAGATTTAAAAGCTTTTGCACAAAGAAGGAAACTATAAGTAAGGTGAAAAGCTAGCCATAAGACTGGGAGAAAATAATAGCAAATGAAACAACTGACAAAGAATTAATCTCCAAAATATACAAGCAGCTCATGCAGCTCTCAATACCAGAAAAATAAACGACCCAATCAAAAAGCGGGCCAAAGAACTAAACAGGCATTTCTCCAAGGAAGACATACAGATGGATAACAGACACATGAAAAGATGCTCAGCATCACTCATTATCAGAGAAATGCAAATCAAAACCACAAAGAAGTATCATCTCATGCAGGTCAGAATGGCTGCCATCAAAGTCTACAAACAATAAATGCTGGAGAGGGTGCAGAGAAAAGGGAACCCTCTTACACTGTTGGTGGGAATGCAAACTAGTACAGTCACTATGGAGAAGAGTGTAGAGATTCCTTTAAAAACTGGAAACAGAACTGCCATATGACCCAGCAATCCCACTGCTGGGCATACCACCAAGGAAACCAGAATTGAAAGACACATATGTACCCCAATGTTCATCCCAGCACTGTTTACAATAGCTAGAACATGGAAGCAACCTAGATATCCACCGGCAGATGAATAGGTAAGTAAGTTGTGGTACACACACAATGGAATATTACTCAGGTATAAAAAAGAATGCATTTGAATCAATTCTAATGAGGTGGATGAAACTGGAGCCTATCATACAGAGTAAAGTAAGTCACAAAGAGAAACATCAATACAGTATACTAACACATATATATGGAATTTAGAAAGATGGTAACGACAACCCTATATGCAAGACAGCAAAAGAGACGCAGATGTAAAGAACAGACTTTTGGACTCTGTGGGAGAAGGCAAGGGCAGGATGATTTGCGAGACAAGCACTGAAACATGTATATTCCCATATGTAAAACAGATGACCAGTGCAAGTTTGATGCACGAAGCAGAGCACTGAAAGCCAGTGCTCTGGAACAACCCAGAGGGATGGGGTGCAGAGGAAGGTGGCTTCAGGATTGGGGGACACATGTGCAGCTGTGGCTGATCCATGTCAATGTATGCCAAAAACGACCACCATATTGTAAAGTAATTAGCCCCCAATTAAAATAAAGAAATTAAATTTTAAAAAGTGAAAAGAGAACCTATAGACTGGAAGAAAATATTTGCAAATCATATAAGGAGGCTTCTGTCCACAATATGTAAAGAACTTTAACAGCTCAATATTAAAAGAAAAATAGTCCCTTTTTTTGTTGTTGTTAGTGGGCAGCAGACCTGCATTACAAAACATATGATGTCCTTCAGGCAAACAAAAAATACCAGATAAAATATACATCCACACAAAAGACAGAACACAGAAAACTAAAAGGATATATGTAAACATATGATTCTTTTTCTTATTATTTAAATCTCTTTAAAATACACTGCTGTGAAAAATAGCACAGCAGTTCCTCAAAAACTTAAAAACAGAAATAATTAATTAACTAATCCAGCAATTCCACTTCTGGGTATATACCCAAAATAATTAAACTCATTGATTAGAACAGGTATTTGTACACCAATGTCCACAGCAGCATTATTCACAATAGTCAAAAGGTTGAAACAACCCAAACATCCAACATCAGATAAATAAACAAAACGTGGTATATTGTACACGGAATATTATTCAGCCTAAAAAGGAAGGAAATTCTGACACACGGTACAACATGAATGAACCCTGAAGATATTAGGCTAAACAAAACAAGCCAGTCACAAAAGGGCAAATACTGTATCAATTCAGTTCAGTTCAGTCGCTCAGTCATGTCCGACTCTTTGCGACCCCATGAACCACAGCACGCCAGGCCTCCCTGTCCATCACCAACTCCCAGAGCCCACCCAAACTCATGTCCATTGAGTCGGTGATGCAATCCAACCATCTCATCCTCTGTGTCCCCATGTCCTCCTGCCCCCAATCTTTCCCAGCATCAGGGTCTTTTCCAATGAGTCAGCTCTTAGCGTGAGGTGGCCAAAGCATTGGAGTTTCAGCTTCAACATAAGACCTTCCAATGAACATCCAGGACTGATTTCCTTTAGGATGAACTGGTTGGATCTCCTTGCAGTCCAAGGGACTCTCAAGAGTCTTCCCCAACACCACAGTTTACAAGCACCAATTCTTTGGCGCTCAGCTTTCTTTATGGTCCAACTCTCACATCCATAACATGAACACTGGAAAAACCATAGCCTCGACTAGACAGACCTTTGTCTGATTCCACTTACACGAGGCACCGAGAGTAGAAACAGAAAGTAAAATGGTGGTTGTCAGGGGTTGGAAGAGAAGGGAACGATGAATTATCGCTTAGTAAGAGGTACAGAGTTTCTGTATGTATGTGTATGTGTCAGTTGCTCAGTCGTGTCCAACTCTTTGCAACCCCATGGACTGTACTGTCTGCCCATGGAATTCTCCAAGCAAAAATACTGGAGTGGGTTGCCATTTCCTGCTCCAGGGGATCCCACATTGCAGGCAGATTCTTTACTGTCTGAGTCACCAGGGAAGCCCTCTTTTTCTGTATGTTTCTGCATGGGAAGATGAAAAAGTTTTGGAATAGAATGGTGGTGTTAAGTGCACAACAGTGTGAATGTACCTAATATCTGAAATGCACACTGAAGAATTGTTAAATGGGCAAATTTTGTTAACAAATATTTTAGTACAGTAAAAGACTACTCAATCAAAAATAGTAAAAATAAACTACAGACTTTATAACAAGTAAGACTAAAAATTATAACAGCAATATACCAGTGCATGCTCAGTCACTAAGTCACATCCAACTCTTTGCCACCCCATGGACTGAAGCCCACCAACCTCCTCTGTCCATGGAATTTCCTAGGCAGGAACAGTAGAGTGGGTTGCCATTTCCTACACCAGGGGATGTCCCCAATCCAAGGATCAAACCTGAGTCTCCTGAACTGGCATGCAGATTCTTTACCACTGAGCCACCTGGGAAGCCCAACATGCCACCATAAGATACAAAATATATTATTTTAACATTCATTTGTTATAAGTGAGGTAATATAATATGACTTGAAGGAGGCAGAAAAAGGAAAAAACAACAAAAGAACAAATGAGAAAAATACTATGAAATAGTAATATAATAGACTGAAACTTTATTTTCTTGGGCTCCAAAATCACTGTGGACAGATACTGCAGCCATGAATTAAAAGACACTTGCTCCTTGGAAAAAAAGCTATGACAAAACTAGAAAACATATCAAAAAGCAGACACATCACTGTGCTGACAAAGTCTGTATAGTCAAATTTATGGATTCTGCAGTGGTCATTGTACAGATTTGAGAGTTGGATCATAAGGAAGGCTGAGTACCAAAGAATTGATGCTTTTGAACTGTGGTGTTGGATAGACTCTTGAGAGTCCCTTGGACTGCAATCGATCAAACCAGTCAATCCTAAAGGAAATCAACTCTGAATATTCACTGGAAGGACTGATGCTGAAGCTGAGGCTCCAATACTTTGGCCACCTGATACAAAGAGCTGACTCGCTGGAAAAGATCCTAATGCTAGGAAAGACTGAAGGCAGGAGGAAAAGGGGGCAACACAGGATGAGATTGTTGGAGCGCATCACTGACTCAATGGAACTCTAGGAAGAAGTGAAGGACAGGGAAGCCTGGCGTGCTGCAGTCCATGGGGTTGCAAAGAGTCAGACACAACTGGGTGAACAACAACAGACTGAAACTTAATTATATAAATAATTGCATTAAATGCAAATAATCTTAAAACCTCAGTTTAAAAAGCCAAGATTATCAGAGTGGATTAAAAACAAACAAGACCTACCTATATACTGCTTACAAGAAAGGTACTTCAAGTAGGTTGAATGAGACCCGAATATATTAACAGGAAAAAGACAGGAAAAGATATACCACATTAATAGCAATCAAAAGAAAGCTGGGATGCTATCAAACAATTTCAGATTACAGAACATTGCAAGAGCTAAAAGAAAACATTATATATCAATAATGAGTCAATATGATCATCTCAAAAGATGCAGAATATGAATTTTAAAAATATCCAACATCCATTTCTGATGAAAACTCGGTAGAAAGTAAAAATAGTAAGTAGAAAACTTCTGTAATCTGATAAAGAACATCTATTTAAAACATACAGCTAATACCACACTTGATGGTGAAATAATAAATGTTTTCCCCCTAAGATCAGGAACAAGACAGGAATGTCTACTTTTACCACTTCTATTCAACATTTTACTGACATTTACAGTCAGTCCAATAAGGAAAGAAATAAAAGGCATCCAGATTGGAAAGGAAAAAGTAAAACTGCCTTTTTTATAGACAAGAAAATCAATGAAATAAAAATACTGCTTATAATAGTATCAAAGATATGAAATACTTGGACATAAACATGACAGGATATAAAAATTCTGCACACTGAAAACTACAAAAAATTACTGAGAAAAATTAAAAAGATCTAAAAAAATAGAGAGATAACCTGTGTTCATGGTTGGAGGACTCAATATGGTTAAGATGTCAATACTCCCCAAATTGATGTATAGATCTGATACACCATCAGTCAAAACCCCAGCAGATTTTTATTTATTGAAATTGACATACTTAATTTTTAAGCATATGTGAAGATATAAAAGGCCCTAGTATGGCCAATAACAACATTTAACAATGGCTGTTTAAAAAAAAATCTGGAGGACTAATACAACCTGATTTCAACATGTGTTACAGAGTTCCAGTATTCAAGACTGTGCAATACTGGCTTAAAAAATTAAATATAATGGAATAGAATGGAGATTCCAGATATAGGACCACACATATAGGGAGAACTGATTTCCAATAACAGTACAATGCAAAGGTAGAGAAAAAATAATCAACAATTGATGCTACAAACAATTGGATATTCACACGCAAAGTTGTTTTAAAAACTGAACATGATCCATATTTTGCATCATATACAAAAATTAATTCAAAATGGATCACAGAACTAAATGTAAAATGTTAAACTATAAACCTTCTTGAAGAAAAGATAAGAGGATATCTTTGTGACCTTAAACTGGCATAAATGTCTTAGATATCACACCAAAGTACGATTTATAACAGAAAAATTTTATAGACTCCAAAGTTAAGAACTCTGCTCTTTGAAAAACACTAACAGAGTAAAAAAATAAGCCAAAGATTGGGAGAAAATATCTGCAAATCACACATTTTATAAAGGACTTATAAAGGAATATATAAAGAACTCACAAAATTCATTAATAGCCCAGTAAAAACTGAGTAGCAAACCTGAATAAAGACCTCACTAAAAAAGATATATAAATGGCAAATTAGCACATGAAAAAATGTTCAATATCATTAATCATTAAGAAAACACAAACTAAAAGTATAACCGGATACTACCACCTTTTGGAATGGTTAAAATGAAAAAGACACATACCAAATGTTTGCAAGGATGTGAAGTGACTGGAATTCTCACACTTTAATGGGAATGGAAAACAGTAAATCATTTTTGAAAAGTGTGGCAGTTTTCAGTAAGTTAAACACACACTTACCATATAATCTGGCCATTCCACATCTAGGTATTTATCCAAGAGAAATGAAAGATGTACACTGTGGAAAATTCTTCAAGAGATGGGAATACCAGACCACCTGACCTGCCTCTTGAGAAACCTATATGCAGGTCAGGAAGCAACAGTTAGAACTGGACATGGAACAACTGATTGGTTCCAAATAGGGAAAGTGGTACGTCAAGGCTGTATATTGTCACCCTGCTTATTTAACTTCTCTGCAGAGTACATCATGAGAAACACTGGGCTGGAAGAAACACAAGCTGGAATCAAGACTGCCGGGAGAAATATCAATAACCTTAGATATGCAGATGACACCACCCTTATGGCAGAAAGTGAAGAGGAACTACAAAGCCTCTTGATGAAAGTGAAAGTGGAGAGTGAAAAAGTTGGCTTAAAGCTCAACATTCAGAAAACGAAGATCATGGCATCCGGTTCCATCACTTCATGGGAAACAGATGGGCAAATAGTGGAAACAGTGTCAGACTTTATTTTTTGGGGCTCCAAAATCACTGCAGATGGTGACTGCAGCCATGAAATTAAAAGACGTTTACTCCTTGGAAGGAAAGTTATGACCAACCTAGATAGCATATTCAAAAGCAGAGACATTACTTTGCCAACAAAGGTCCGTCTAGTCAAGGCTACGGAGAAGGCAATGGCACCCCACTCCAGTACTCTTGCCTGGAAAATCCCATGGACGGAGGAAACTGGTAGGCTGCAGTCCATGGGGTCACTAAGAGTCAGACACGACTGAGCGACTTCACTTTCACTTTTCACTTTCATGCATTGGAGAAGGAAATGGCAACCCACTCCAGTGTTCTTGCCTGGAGAATCCCAGGGATGGGGAAGCCTGGTGGGCTGCCGTCTATGGGGTCGCACAGAGTCGGACACGACTGAAGTGACTTAGCAGCAGCAGCAGTCAAGGCTATGGTTTTTCCTGTGGTCATGTATGGATGTGAGAGTTGGACTGAGAAGAAGGCTGAGCGCCGAAGAATTGATGCTTTTGAACTGTGGTGTGGGAGAAGACTCTTGAGAGTCCCTTGGACTGCAAGGAGATCCAACCAGTCCATTCTGAAGGAGATCAGCCCTGGGATTTCTTTGGAAGGAATGATGCTAAAGCTGAAAGTCCAGTACTTTGGCCACCTCATGTGAAGAGTTGACTCACTGGAAAAGACTCTGATGCTGAGAGGGATTGGGGGCAGGAGGAGAAGGGGACGACAGAGGATGAGATGGCTGGATGGCATCACTGACTCGATGGACGTGAGTCTGAGTGAATTCTGGGAGTTGGTGATGGACAGGGAGGCCTGGTGTGCTGCAATTCATGGGGTCGAAAAGAGTTGGACACGACTGAGTGACTGAACTGAACTGAAAATCACTGCAGATGGTGACTGCAGCCATGAAATTTCACCTACTCCCTGGAAGGAAAGTTATGACCAACCTAGATAGCATATTCAAAAACAGAGACATTACTTTGCCAACAAAGGTCCGTCTAGTCAAGGCTATGGTTTTTCCTGTGGTCATGTGTGGATGTGAGAGTTGGACTGTGAAGAAAGCTGAGCATCAAAGAATTGATGCTTTTGAACTGTGGTGCTGGAGAAGACTCTTGAGAGCCCCTTGGACTGCCAGGAGATCCAACCAGTCCATCCTAAAGGAGGTAAGTCCTGGGTGTTCACTGGAAAGACTGATGCTAAAGGTGGAACTCCAATACTTTGGCCACCTCATGTGAAGAGTTGACTCATTGGAAAAGACTCTGATGCTGGGAGAGATTGAGGGCAGGAGGAGAAGGGGACAACAGAGGATGAGATGGCTGGATGGCATCACCGACTCGACAGACATGAGTCTGAGTGAACTCCGGAGTTGGTGATGGACAGGGAGGCCTGGTGTGCTGCAATTCATGGGGTCGAAAAGAGTTGGACACGACTGAGCGACTGAACTGAACTGACTGACTGACAGAATGTTCGTAGCAGTTTTATTTGTAACAGCCCCAATTCAGAAAACACGAAAATACTTATGAATAGGTGAATAGATAAAGTGTGGTATGTCTAGCCAACGAAATACTACTACTTAGTAATAAAGGAGAACAAGCTACTGATAACCACTCAGAGAAGAATCTCAGAATACTTATGGTAATGAAAACCAGATCAAAAAGAGTATCTACTCTATAATTCCACTTGTTTAACAGTCTAGAAAATTAAATCTAATGTATAAAAGCAGATCAATGGTGTTCTGAGGAAGAGTAAAAGGAGAGGGATTACAAAATGTTTAAATAAATTTGGGGGGGGGGGGTGGTTGGTGGATGTTCACCATCATTGTAATGATGGTTTCATAAGTGTCTGCATACATCTCAAAACGTACCAAATTACATATTTTAAGTATGTACTGTTTAGTGTATGCTAATTATCTTAGTAAATAAAACAAAAATAAAAGGCTTATAAATACTTCTAACTTTTTATAACTCAAAGATAAAGTTATTTAATGCCCTTCTTAGTATAGTACCTTCTCTTACAATCATTCTTAAATACAGTGGCTACAAAATAAAACTCTTTTGTAAGCATAAAACTGAAAAAAGACCTACAAACGGGGTAGATAATATGATGTCACAGCTATTCAGCAAATTCAGGTATCATGTCAAAAAACAGAATTCATTAAGAGATGCCAATTACAACTTTTTAAGAGGAGCTTTTCTTTCAGAAAAACATATCAGTTTCTGCTTATATCTACATTCTAACTGAATTATAGCACCTGTGTTTACATACACACACACGCACACACACACACACATCCCTTCCCCCACTTTCTCTCTGCAGTTTCGGATCTCCTATCTCATAATTTGGAGTTCCAAAGGCAGCTCCAAAAGTTAAGAGAATTTATGGTGTAAGGAGACAAATCTAGTTTAGGGATGCTTCATCAAGGCTTGACAACTCACCACAATGTTATGTGCTTGGAGATAGCCAATATTTTAAAGTATTTGCTGAGTGCTGTATGACTTTACAAAACATTTTAAAATCCTCTCCTTGTTTTATTTTTAATTGATCCTTAAAACAATGAAGCAGTCAAAGAGATATAATCACACTTCTATAGAACTTACAGATAGGAACAGATACACATAGGAAAATAAACATAGGTAATTTAAATAACTGTGCAATCTACGTGTCAGGTATATTCAGAACCAAATCTCTTGGCCCAGAGTTCAATCCCTTTGATTCAGTGTATCATTTCAATGATTACAAATACTAAAAATATTATTACTTGCTGCTCAAAATCATATGCAGAGGCAGTCCTGAGACCTTCACCATGAACAAAAAATAACCATTTGCACCGGGTAATTCCTATAAAGTCAGTAAATAAGGAAGATGATAATGCTTATGAATAATCTGATAAACTCCCTCCCAAACTATTTTGGAATTAGAAAACTAAATATGAGGTTTATGCCTCACTGCACAGTTTAAAACTCAGGCTCACTTTCCCTTGTGAGATGGGGCAAATGATACCCACAGTCCTGGTTACTATGAGGATTAAATGGCATAAACATGTACTGCATATATGCAGTTCCTGGCACACAGCTGCTACCATTCCACCTACTAGTTTTAATGATAAATTTATAATATTTAAATTACCAGTGTCTATCAAAAAATAGCAATTCTAATTTAAATACTATATGTATATATGCTTTAGAAATAAATGTTAATACTAAAGCTAACTAAATTTAGATATAACAAGGCTAATACTTTGTTTTTCCTTTAACTGAGTTTCACTCACACACGTGCCATTTAGGTACTCAGATTAAACACAGTAACAAAAAACCCCCAGGACATATCCTTCATAGTATACAGACAAAGAACATGCCTGAAATTGGTTCTTATCTGTATACTTGTATACCTGTTAACATTTTGATTATTAACTTTAAAAAATTAATCTAACTTTTCTGTAAAGAACTTTGAATAAGAAAACAATTCTTATGACAGTGCAAAGTGTTACCAACAGATTTTAAATTTTATGAAAAGTGAAGTCAAGAAAAACTTAAAATACACTTATTAATAGCTGCCAGTGTACTAAGAACGTAAAAATCATCTGTGATCAAGAACTCATACTGCAAAAAAGTTTACTTTTTCAATATACTTCAAAAGATCTTATTTATAAGCAATATCACTGAAAATACTAAAGAAAAAAATTATATCTAAACTCATAATTATGCTTCCTAATCCATGTAATTTTATGGCTGCTTCTAAATAGTATCAGCATTTTTATTTTCCTGTTTTCCACCAATATTCAAATATATTATAAAATATTCAAGCACAGGCAATGTTGTATTAAGACTGTGATCTTGCTTAAATTTAACCATTGGCTGACAGGCAAGGCACCACGTTAAGAGCTTGAAATGTACAATTCTGCCAGCTGATATACAAAAGTTCTAAATTAGCATATGAAAAGTAATCCACAGATGGCTATGTACAATTCACAGAAGGGAATAAAAGGTAGAGATTGTCTGTACTTACAAACCTGAAATGAGCTAAGCAAAGCCTTCTGAATGTTCTGCCACAATTTAACATTAAACATCAGCCTCTGGAGTTGTTATGGTCTCATTATTAAAACAGTAAGTAACAGTAAGGCTATTATCTACTACACCTAATTTGAGCTCCTAATACCATTCTTGAATCTTTTATATAAATTACTTCTAATAATCACATAATCCTACAAAGTGGATACAACTGTGCCTGCCATGTAAAAATGAGGAAGCCAAGGCTCAAAGTCAATCAATGTGTCCAAGGTGATCAAGGTAAGTGGCGAAGCCTAAATTCAAAGCTGCCAATGATGTTGTAAATATCCTTGTGAAAACATTAAGACAGAAAACAAATTAAGAAAGTATTGACAGAGGACTGGTTAAATATATCATGGTTCATACATAAAATAGAATAGCAAACAACCATTTAAAGAAAAGGAGGCACCTATATATACACGTATCAATATACACAAGGCGCCAATCTCCAGAATGTACTATTAAGTACTAGGTAGGCCAAAAATCTCCTTCAGTTTTTAAGTAAAAGACAAATTTTCATTTCATCATGCTGAACAAGGTATTCACCGCTTTGTTCCACTACCTTTTGCCATTTTTCAGACAACTTCATAATTCTATCTTCCCAAGACTTTTTATCTTTTTAAGCAAAGAACTGTTCCAGGTGCCTTTTACAGTCTTCCAAGGAACTGAAGTTTTTCCATTAAGAGAATTTTGTAAAGACTAAAACAAATGGAAATCTGAAGGTACAATGTCTGGTGAATACAGTGGGTCAATCAGAACTCCCCAGCAGTTTATGCCTGCTGCTAAGTCGCTTCAGTCGTGTCTGACTCTGTGCCACCCCATAGACGGCAGCCCACCAGGCTCCACCATGCCTGGGATTCTCCAGGCAAGAACACTGGAGTGGGTAGTTTATGCCTAGTCATCAAAGAAATAAGAGGTCTTGTGTTATCCTAATGGAAGAATGTGTTTTTCTGACTAATTTCAAACGCTTTTTGTTGAGTGCTGCTTTCATTTGGCCTAATTGGTAGCAGTACTTGTTGGAATTGATCATTTGGTTTTCCAAAAGGAGTTCCTAATAGAGGACTCCCTTACAATCCTACCATATACACAACATCACGTTCTTGGATGAAGACTGGCCTTTGGTGTGGTTGGTAGTAGTTCATCTAGCTTGCTCTACTATCTCTTCTGCTTCACATTACCGTACAGCAGCCACTTTTCATCATCCATCATAATTTGTTTTAAAAACGAACATTTTCTTTACATTTAAGTGGAGAATCACATGTGGAAATACAGTCAAGAAGGTTTTTTTCACTTAAATTACGTGGAACCCAAACATCAAAGCGATTAACATAACCAAGCTAGTATAAATGATTTTCGACACTTGATCTCCAGCTCGAAACTTCACAAACAATTTCTGACACCTTCAATCAGTCACAGCACCTTCTCCATATACTGCACAAATCTTTGTTTTTTTTGCATTTCAGTTACATTTTTAACCTTTCTTGAAATAATAAGACATAAGATGCCTAAAATGTTGCTTTTTCTTCAATCTTCAATATTAAAATGGCTACATAAAAATTCACCTATTTTGATAAGCTTTTTTTTTAACGCAGGCTGATACAACAGCTGTCACAATACAATCTAACAAAATTGTTTCAAATGAAGTTGAGGACAACTAAGCTCTACTAGAGCCATCTTATGGAAAACAAAAATGAAGTTTTTGGCCAACCCAAATATATATACAACACTGTTTAATACAGTAGCCATTGGCCATATGCAGGTACTTAAACTTTAAACTATTTAAAATCAAATTTAAAATTTACTTCTTCAGTAATACCACTCACACTTAAAGGGCTTAATAGCCACATGGCTCATGGCTACCATACTAGGCAGCTAGATATAACACATTTCTGTGCTCAAGGAATGTTCTATTGGACAGCACTGATATAGAATATTTTTGGAAGAACAGAAAGAAATTAGTAACAGTTCCTAGGGAAGGGGACAGAAAAGGCATGGACACATTTCACATATGCACAGTTAACTTCTTAACTCTGTAACATGTCAAATATCACCTATTTTAAAATAATGATTTACCTTTTCTAAAAAGGCTCAGAGGTTCTAAGGTGTAACAGTTGGAGCATAAGGGAAAGAAATCCTCTCTCCAAGACTGCCTAGAAATGCTCCTGCTCACTACCTAACTGTTCAAACTGTTCTTCTGGTCACAATACTATTTGAGACACCATGCAAAAAATTAGAGCTGCTATTTCTGAGGAATTAAGGAACAGGGACAGAAAAAAAACATCAGGGAAAAAATGCTTACAAGGTATGAAAGAGTAACTATGGTCAAAAGGCACAGGAGAAAGTTCTATTCTTTGGGGAAGAAAGGCACAGGTAATACTGTCATATCTCTTCTCTTCTTACACTTCTGTTTAAAGCTCTACAGAAGAGCACTTAACAGCGACAGTCTCGGTTCTGCTTTGAAGTCACTTTTCCCCCCAAATGCCGTATTTCTTCAAATGACACAGCACACTGAACAACTGAATTGTTACATGCCTCAATTTCCTGACCTGTTGCCTAATCAATGTCATTCACTTACTACTGGACATTTTTGCCTAGGAGAGGGAGTGGTCAAACCTTTGAGAACAAAAAGGCACAGTGGTGAGATAATCCCAAGTAACAACCAACCAAACATTAGAATTGATACTTTTCTCTCATTAGGAGACAGAGGATCAACTCAGGGAAGCTGAAGGACCTGGGGATGATTCAAATACATAAAAATCTACCCTGGAAGAAAAATAAATAGGAACAAGATCCCAAACCATCCACTTTCCTGCACACTGACACAGCATTCTTTTTTTTTTCAAAGCAGCAAAGAGTTTTTGTTTTGTTTTTTTTAACTTGGAAATTATTTATTTTTAATATAAATTTATTTTAATTGAAGGCTAATCACTTTACAATATTGTATTGGTTTTGCCATACATCGAATCTGCCATGGGCGTACTTACTCTCTTCCTCTTCCATAGAGCTCAGCCATTGTTGGATCTAGCCTCGTTCCAGAGCATGCCTTTCATCATTGCCCACAACATACTGCCTTTCACAATGAGTTTAGGCAGGTCAGAGATCTGTGCCAGGGTAAACAGAAGGGCAAGCTGGTGTCCACAAAGGGAAAAGGGCATAAATTTGTCCTCACACAGACTGGTGACCAGGAAGTCTGCCCAAATTTCAGCAATCTGGGTTTATAGGGAAAGAAAAGCAAGACACAGTCCTACGAGACAGGAAAATCATTTAGGGACTCCAACAGCTAATCATATCCACAAGCATTCAAGGAGGTCAACTTACTAATGAAAACATCCTATAAAATATAAGACCAAGCAAGGAAGACACAGCATTGTAAAGAAGGATACATGACAATTATTTCCAGAAATTTATATTTCCAAGTTATTATTAAATTTTTAAATATAATAATTATCAATATGTAAGTTAAATCCTTTAAAAATATATAGGACAGATGTTAAATTCACTTCATATGATTACTACATAGAAACACTTAATGTGGCCTTAGACTACTATACATTTACTTAGGGGAGTAAACATCTGGAAATGAGTTTATATTAATGGAAAAGTGCAAAGAAACTTGTCAACATGTGCCAGTTCCATGGCCCACAGGCAATAAGCACCGCCTGCCTGTGCCAGTCAGATCACCAACCAACATTACTGTGAAGGCCATGAAAGAAGCTGTTAATACTCGGGTTTAATCTCAGCACAGGCCAGAGCAGCAGATTAAGCAGAACTTTACATCAGTGGCAGGTCTCCCAAGTTCTCTTGATGCCACAGAATTCATAAGTGGGATCAGTATGTTCTAAAAAAACATGGTACTGCAAAGGGAAAAAAAGGTTCCACAGCATCAAGCAGTGTAATACTTGAAACCTCATCATCAAAGTGACAGTTTTCAAGTGCCATTTATGATGCCCTAGTCTGGAAACATCCCAGCTAACCCATCTGATCAACAATTTCACAGATGGAAGCACTTGATGGCTAATTGGCAAGTCTATTATTCAAATAAAACAGCTCTCTGTACCTCTTCTTTCATTATTACAAGTCAAGGTACAACAAGATTAGTCATTCAAATTAGCTTAATAGAAACCTCTTTCCCAAAATAAAATTTTTAATGAAACCACACACTTTGACCACTAGCTTAGAGTACTAATCAGTTTCTGAACAGTAAGGAAAATGTTTTATAAACTAAAAGGAGTAGGAAACGTAAATCTTCTTTAAAAAGTTGTACTGTTTGCTTCCTCGGTCTTTTATCAGTGTCAAGATACACAGTCGTAAGGATTAAAATGAATAAAATGGTTACTCATTCCTTAAATATTTTAAAAACATAGGCCATGTAACAAAC
Organism: Bos indicus x Bos taurus; assembly: GCF_003369695.1. Taxonomy (NCBI): domain Eukaryota; kingdom Metazoa; phylum Chordata; class Mammalia; order Artiodactyla; family Bovidae; genus Bos; species Bos indicus x Bos taurus. The sequence continues at coordinate 34,924,922 of NC_040077.1, forward strand.
GTCATCATAAAGAGAAATCCTCTCAAATATTTTAGGTTTCCTAAAAAAATTGTAAAGCAGGCATCTTCTCTTCACCTACATTTTGCCCAATAAAAATTCCAGACTGTTAAGGCTTTCTAATTTATGAAGCAAGTAGCCTAATGTTATATGAAGCAAGTATCTAACATCATAGATATTATCTACCTAATGTCACGGTGTTGATGCAGAATAGACTTTGGCCTCAGAAAGATGTGTGTTCCAACTCTAGCTCCACTTCCTGTTAGTTCCATGACTTGGCCCAATAATATGGAAATAATTATCCCTATCCATAGAGGACTGCTGTTGAGGATTAAATGAGGAGATTATACACACACAACACTCACATTAAATCATGCAAGCCCTCAGCATTTGTCCATTTAGCTCTCATCCCTTTCTCCATCCTACTTCTATAAATTCCAGAGAAGAATCCTGACACAACTGTCAAATTTGCTCCAAATCCCACTGAAACATACATTCCCTATTCAGATAATTTGGCTATCCCACTGAATCATACATTCCCTATTCAGATAATTTGGCTATCTCCCTGTATTCCTACAATTTTCAGACCCCAAGGAAAGCCCCAAGGAAGAATCTTGTAGAAAGACTGAGCTATAAAATATTTGAAGACCTCAGTTTCTATCTATAAAGCAGAAACTAGGAAACGCATATAAGTAATCAGAACCTGCAAGGGGGAAGGCAATCGTGAGCAGAAACTCTGGAATGAGTTACAAACTGAAGTAAAATCACAATTATCTCCTTATAGAGATAGAGCAATATAATAGTAACAAAAAAGTATTTTTCTAGGTAATAAAACAATAATTTCCCATGAAGTAAAAGAACATCTTTACTATAAAACAGAAAGGGGTGTTTTTCCAAAATTATATGTTACTGTGTTGTCTACTTTTGATAAGCATTTTGCTTCTAATTACTCAGGTTCTGGTATTTAGAACACTACAAAGAACAGAGAGATACCACAGGCAGGTAAGAATGTAATCAAGTAAAAAGATAGGAAATGTATATACAATGAAACAGAGAAAAGTACAATTATCCCTATCACTTAACTTTTTATTGTCCCTAAGCCTTCCCATTGTGCCCAACACAGGCATTCATTCAGTCTCCTCGAGGGAAGGGCCTGTGAAATCACTGACAACAGTTTGAAAAGCAGCACTGGGAGGCTGCCCAGTAGAGACCATCGCCCTGCTCTTGGGGGCATACTTCCAGGATGCTCAACCCAGATAATAACTCATGAAGAACCACCTTGAACTTATGTTGTGGGATAGAACACTGGCCATGACTGTCCAGATTTTAAGTTAGCATGATACCTAAAGAACTGTCCAAATGATAATATGAACTAAAAAATTAGAAATCATGTTAGGCAGGTTTAAGATTGGAAGCCCGAAGATGAGTGTACCAAATGAGCAAAGTGACCAGTAAACCAAACATGTAAAATGATGTTGAGGGTAAGGAAGGAAAAGATATAAATTGAATTTTTATGATCATAACATCCCACACATTTGGAACATTAAGGTATTATTATAATATCTTAGTTTCCTATACTAGACAAAAGTATCTTATTTCTCCCTCCATATACCCTTTCTACCAAAAGCAGAATCATTTGTCATGGATCCATCATATCCTTGACTTTAAAAATCTTAACATTTTGTTTTTCCTCAGAATTTTGACTTTTTATTTCATCAGAATGTGATCAATTCTGGAAGACAATTTCACTGTAATTGAAAAACACATCACTGCTCTCCTTATGTTCTAAAGAATTCAAGCAAAGTCATTTATGGTAATTTCATGTTAAAATAGAAATTTAACATTCACAAATGTCAAAGACCTTTCCCCTTCAAAGACCAGTCACAACTAGGAAGTTCAAACAAAACAACACAGATTAACCACAGTGCCACTACCTGAAATTTGCTTCCCTTTTACTTGAGAACACCCAAGAACCGATTTGAGACTTCTCAGGAGCATCACATTTTTCATAGGGTTTAATACCTATGCAGAAGAATTGCATTACAATGACACCTAAAAAAAGTATGTTCTAATTAGCTTACTTTTGACCTGACCTCTTTCTTAATTTTCTACAGTAGAAACATCAGCTCAAGTACATGAATAAAATAATTAGGAGCTATACTTTTTAAATAATAAAACTATTACATCAAGAGCAGCAAATGAAAAGAATTACATGCATTTTGTATTTTTACTTTGTTTCTAAAGCAAAATCACTATTTATTTGTAGTTAAGCAAAGAAATAAGACAATTCAAATTTCTTGACCCTTTAGCTCAAACGGTAAAGAATCTGTCTGCAATGAGAAAGACCTAGGTTCAATCCCTGGGTCAGGAAACTCCGCTGAAGAAGGACATGGCAACCCATTCCAGTATTCTTGCCTGGAGAATTCCATGGACAGAGGAGCCTGGTGGGCTACAGTCCATCGGGTCACAAAGAGTCAGATATGATGAGTGACTAACACTTTCACACTTTGCTGCTGCTGCTGCTAAGTCGCTTCTTACCTACTTCTTAATAGGAAGAAAAATGACCAAATTATCTATCGATGTTTAGAAAGGCTCTTTGTAAATGTTCAGAGGATCACATCAGGAAAGATACTCAAAGAATCAAATGGGGAAAAAAACGTAACCAGAAACATCCATCGGTATATAAAAACTGTCAATACAGACAGGTTAAAGAGCTCAGGAACATAAAGAACTCATAAAAAGCCTTTTGTAAACACCTGCTCATTTTCAAGCTACTGCACCAGCAATAAACAAAAGTTTTGTTTCAAATGTGAAAACAGGTGTAAACATCAACTGTACACATTAATCTACGCTGGCTGAAGCCACACCAGAATCTCTCTAGTAAATACACAATAAAAATAAAACATCATAATCTGTAATTTATTTCAAAACAGTATAGTAGCTTCTTGTCTCTGCTTTCATTCCTGCCTTAAGTCTCATCTCCAAGAGTATCCCGGTTCTTTAAAAATGGAAGTATGATGAGCAAAACTCCTGTGCTTAGACACCTCTAACAACTTCCCAAGTCACTTGGAAGAGAATTTCCTACAAGGCCCTACATGATCTTGTCTCTGGCAACCTCTAAAGTGTTACCCTCTTCAATTCCAAGATTAAGAGAGAATATGGAACATCTAAGTAAGGCATGAAAATAAAATTAAAATTCTGATTTTGTTTTACTTGGCAGCTTTTAAAAGAAGTTTAACTAAAGGAAAATCTTATTTAATGTTATTCACTGAGCTGTTCTTTTTCTTTATTGTTGTTCTTATTAAAAAGAGAGAACACTATTTATGAAGTGGAAATTCCTTTTGTCTCCCTCCCTTCTCATGAACTTAATGTGGGTTATTCAGACCTGTGGTATACAACATGGTAGCCACTAGCTACATGTGATTACTCAAATTCAGGTAGAATTAAAAATTCAGTTCTTCAAGTCATACTGGTACATATCATGGACTCAACATGAAGCTGTGGAATTTAAGTGAATTAAAATTCAGTAAAATTAAAAATTCAGTTGTTGCAGTCACATTTCAAAGGCTTAATAATAGCCGTGTGTGCATGCTAAGTCACTTCAGTCATGTCTGCTCTTTGCAACCCTGGGGACCACAGCCTTCCAGGCTCCTCTATCCATGGAATTCTCTAAGTAAGAATACTGGAGTGGGTTGCCGTGCCCTCCTCCAGGGGATCTTCCCAACTCAGGGATCGAACCTGCAACTCTTACATCTCCTGCATTGCCAGGTGGTTCTTTACCACTAGCGCCACCTGTGAAGTCCTTAATAATAGCTATTGTATTAGCACATACAGAACATTTCCTTCACAGCATAAAGTTCTATTGAACAGAGATGCTTTAGAACTTGTAATACTTTTACCTTTAAAAAAAGTTATCCTGTTTTAAGAATTAGCATTAATGCTTTCATAGTGTATGTATATACCTACAACCTGAAATTTTCTCTTAATATGTTTGTATTATGCATACTGAGATATAGAACCTAGTTCACTTTAACTGCTATATAATGTTCCATCATAATGCATTTTGACACTTAAGTGCTTTGCAATTTTTCGATAATCCAAACTGTCACACCCAGACCAACCCTAAGGAAAAAGGCTTCCATGAGAATTGTTGCTTCCTAAGTCTTCATTAACACTTCACAACAAGTGTTTGTTTTAAAAAAATTAATCCAACACTTTTTTACTTTCATAACATAAAATTTACCATTTTAACCATTGTTAAGTGAACAATTTCATGGCATTAAGTACATTCACACTGTTGTACAATCATCGGAGAAAGCAATGGCAACCCACTCCAGTACTCTTGCCTAGAAAATCCCATGGACAGAGGAGCCTGGTAGGCTGCAGTCCATGGGGTCACTAAGAGTCAGACATGACTGAGCGTCTTCACTTTCACTTTTCACTTTCATGCATTGGAGAAGGAAATGGCACCGCACTCCAGTATTCTTGCCTGGAGAATCCGAGGGACGGGGGAGTCTCGTGGGCTGCCGTCTATGAGATCACACAGAATCGGACACGACTGAAGCGACTTAGCAGCAGCAGCAGCAGTACAATCATCACCACCGTCTACAGAACTTTCGTCTTCCCAACCTGAAACTCTGTACCACTAAACACCAACTCTTCATTCCACTACAACCCCCAACTCCTGGCAACTACCATCCTACTTTTTGTCTCTATGAATCAGACTAGTAATTCATTTAAGCGAAATCATAAAATATTCGTCCTTTTGTGACTGGTTAATTTCATTCAGAATAATGTCTTCAAGGTTCACCCATGTTGAGGCATGTGTCAGCACTTTTTAGGTTGAATAATAATCCACAGTATTAATATACCACATTTTGTTTATCCACTAAGCCATCAATAAATACAAGCTGCTTCTACCTTTTGGCTATTACAAATGCTGCTGTTATAAAGTGGCTGTACAAATATCTATTTGAGCCCCTAATTTCAATTATTTGGGTTATATACCCAGATACGGAATTGCTGGATCATATAATTCTATTTAATTTTTTGAGGAACCACCATATCATTTTCCACAGAGGTCACACAATTTTATATTCCTACCAGCAATGCACAAGGGTTTCTCTATACTCTCACCAACAGTTGCTTATTTGCTACATTTTCTGGATAACTATCTTAATAGGTGTGTCTTCCAAAATTATAACTTTAATTTTCATAGGCAGATCTTTAATACATTTGCTATAGATTTTTGTGTACAGAATTAGGTAGGTATTTAGTATTAGTTTTCCTTCCCATAAAGAAAGCCACCTGCTTCAGCATCATTTAATGATTAGGCCTCTCTTTCCCCACTAATTTTTAATACCATCTCTACTATAAATCAAGTTTCCATATATACATGAGTCTATTTCTGAACTTTCTATTTGATTATACCAATCTACCTATCTCTATCTTGGGCAAACTCCAGGAGATGGTGAGGGACAGGGAAGACCGGCGTGCTACAGTCCATGGAGTTACAAAGAATCAGACATAACTTGGTGACTGAACAACCACCACCACCTATCTCTATTCCAATAAAACACTACTTGGGTCACACAGTATTAAAATATATTTTGATATTTGGTGAAACAAAATTTCTTTTTCCTTTCTAAGAATCTCTTTGCTATTCTTGGGGTTTTTTTTTTTTTTTTTCCTCCTATATAAATTTTATAATCAGTTTTCTAATTCCATGAAAATTCTGGTTAGTATTTTTATTGGAACTGCACTGAATTTATGATTAACTGGAGAGAACTGGCATATGATACTGAAACTCATCATTCATGAAAATGGTGTTACTTCTGCATTTATTCCAGTCATTTCCCCCATTATTATATTAAATTAATCCCTTCTATAAAGTGTTACATTAAAACCTGTAAGATAAATAATTGAAAAAACATTTCTACTCCAAGACTCATAACAGAAAACAAAAAATAGTTATTGGTTTTAAATACAAAATCCATACACTGTGGATTTGGGAGTTATAACAAATAAAACAGATGATATTTTTTTTTTAAGTCTAGTCACCTGGAATAATCCTTCAAAATGTACCTTACATCTCACCACTATCAGAAAGCTTTTTCTGACCACCCCCCTATAGAACTTTCCCTTATTTTTGCATCAGAAGTTACTGAAGTCAGTGTTAGAGAGATACAATCTGGTAACTTACAGGTAAAACATATGTTTTTAGTTTGTGTTTAGTTTGGCCTATATCATGCTTCTTAAAAACTAGAGACTAAAAAATTCAGGAATATCACACAAAAATCATAGGATTTCTGACTTATAGAGTGTTATGTCTCTCTCTCTCTCAGAGAGATTCCATTCAGAGAGTTTCCATTTCCATACTTCCTGGGTTACCAGGGCAGGCAAATCACACACTGATTCTTAAAGTTTCTGTCTAAAAGTGACCTGTCAATTTCCAAGTCAAACTCCACCAGCCAAAGCAAAATCACAAGCAGGCTAAGTTCAAAAATGATGGAAAGGCATAATCCTACTAGTGTTCCTAGAAGGTTAAAAGTCAAAAATATTTCATATAATTGATGACTTTACCTTTAAACTCTTTCCTTCAAACTACCACTAGAATTACTTTTCAAAAACACAGGTGTAATTAATCTCACAACTCTGATAAAAAAATAAAAAGTCTTCATCAAAGTACAATTGGAGAAAAAGTAAAAATCACTAAGAATGGCATTCAATACCTGTTGAATGCCTATATCTAATCTACTCCAAACTCCCTTACCAGCTTCCTTTTCCATTATTTCCCCTCATATCACCTATTCTCCTGGCTTTTCTCATTATGTCTTGGATATAATCCAAAATTTAGTTCAAGCATCATTTCCTCAATTCAGTCTCACTTTCCCTTTTTGTGTAAAAAATTAAATACCATATCCTATAAAAATCACATTATTTATAAAAAGCACTAACATTTGCTAATTAGAAGTAGTTAATATGTGCCAGGCCCTTAAAACATAACTGCTGTATGTCTACCAGATTGTTAGGTCCCTAGACTAAATAATGATATTCTTGTTTACTTTGGTATTCCCTAGAGCAAAACAACCAACATAATAAAAAATTCAAAACATTGGTCTAAAGAATTCAAATACAAGATAATGCCACTGACATTTTACTCCAGTTTCATTCACTTTTAAGCTTATCTCAACTCTTTCTAAAGTTAAAATTGACCAAGAGATTTAAACTAAAACTTCTATTTAAATTTGTTTTAATATGTATTTATTGGGCTGTACCAGGTCTCAGCTGTGGCATGTAGAATCTTTCAGTTGTGGGATGAACACTTAGCTGAGGCATGTGGGATCTAGTTTCCTGATTGAACCCAGGCCCCCTTGCATTGGGAGTGCAGTCTTAACCACTAGATCAGAAGGGAAGTCCCTAAACTTGTGGATAGAATTCCCTGGTGATCCAGCGGTTAGGACTCAGCTTCCACTTCAGGAAACACGAGTTCGATCCCCCATCAGAGAACTAAAATCTGTAAGCCACGTGGCAAGGCCAAAATATAAATAAATAAAATAAAGTAACTATAATTAAATTATTTTAAAAGAAACTTTTAGAGACTGCAACTATGCTTTGGCTATGCCCATCTCTTGGGTTTAGTCTTGACTGCTTTTGGAAATAGCTTAGTTGCCAAGACCTAGGCTGGGATAGTTATAAAGACAATCAAGCCGTCTAATGAGAGCAATAAATGCTTTTAATACAATCATCTCACATCTTTCAGTAATTTCAAGTTCATAAGCACTGTAGCAAAGTAAATAAAAACATATTTGAAACAAAAAGCTATTCATTTATAAATTGTAATAGTTCTAATAAAACATCTGTTTTTGCTTCACTACTGATAAGTTATACTGAAGTAGGGTATTATGGACAGATTTAATGATTTTAGGCTGCTGCTATTCAAATAATTTCCACAGTTTATTGCGATCCACACAGTCAAAGGCTTTGGCATAGTCAATAGAGCAGAAATAGATGTTTTTCTGGAACTCTCTTGCTTTTTCTATGATCCAGCGGATGTTGGCAATTTGATCTCTGGTTCCTCTGCCTTTTCGAAAACCAGCTTGAACATCAGGAAGTTCACGGTTCACATTTTGCTGAAGCCTGGCTTGGAGAATTTTAAGCATTACCTTACTAGCGTGTGAGATGAGTGCCAACTGTGCGGTAGTCTGAGCATTCTTTGGCATTGCCTTTCTTTGGGATAGGAATGAAAACTGACCTTTTCCAGTCCTGTGGCCACTGCTGAGTTTTCCAAATTTGCTGGCATATTGAGTGCAGCACTTTCACAGCATCATCCTTCAGGACCTGGAACAGCTCAACTGGAATTCCATCACCTCCACTAGCTTTGTTCGTAGTGATGCTTTCTAAGGCCCACTTGACTTCACATTCCAGGATGTCTGGCTCTAGGTCAGTGATCACACCATCATGATTATCTGGGTCGTGAAGATCTTTTTTGTACAGTTCTTCTGTGTATTCTTGCCATCTCTTCTTAATATCTTCTGCTCCATGCCATTTCTGTCCTTTATCGAGCCCATCTTTGCATGAAATGTTCCCTTGGTAGCTCTAATTTTCTTGAAGAGATTTCCAGTTTTTCCCATTCTGTTGTTTTCCTCTATTTCTTTGTATTAATCGCTGAAGAAGGCTTTCTTATCTCTTCTTGCTATTCTTTGGAACTCTGCATTCAGATGTTTATATCTTTCCTTTTCTCCTTTGCTTTTCACTTCTCTTCTTTTCACAGCTATTTGTAAGGCCTCCCCAGACAGCCATTTTGCTTTTTTGCATTTCTTTTCCATGGGAATGGTCTTGATCCCTGTCTCCTGTACAATGTCACGAACCTCATTCCATAGCTCATCAGGCACTCTATCTATCAGATCTAGGCCCTTAAATCTATTTCTCACTTCCACTGTATAATCATAAGGGATTTGATTTAGGTCATACCTTAATGGTCTAGTGGTTTTCCCTACTTTCTTCAATTTAACTCTGAATTTGGCAGGTCAGGAAGCAACAGTTAGAACTGGACATGGAACAACAGACTGGTTCCAAATAGGAAAGGGAGTACGTCAAGGCTGTATATTGTCACAGGGTGACAGGGTGACAATATAACTTATATGCAGAGTACATCATGAGAAACGCTGGACTGGAAGAAACTCAAGCTGGAATCAAGATTGCTGGGAGAAATATTAATAACCTCAGATATGCAGATGACACCACCCTTATGGCAGAAAGTGAAGAGGAACTAAAAAGCCTCTTGATGAAGGTGAAAGTGGAGAGTGAAAAAGTTGGCTTAAAGCTCAACATTCAGAAAACGAAGATCATGGCATCTGGTCCCATCACTTCATGGGAAATAGATGGGGAAACAGTGGAAACAGTGTCAGACTTTATTTTTTTGGGGCTCCAAAATCACTGCAGATGGTGACTGCAGCCATGAAATCAAAAGACGCTTACTCCTTGGAAGGAAAGTTATGACCAACCTAGATAGCATATTGAAAAGCAGAGACATTACTTTGCCAACAAAGGTCCGTCTAGTCTAGGCTATGGTTTTTCCTGTGGTCCTGTATGGATGTGAGAGTTGGACTGTGAAGAAGGCTGAGTGCCGAAGAATTGATGCTTTTGAACTGTGGTGTTGGAGAAGACTCTTGAGAGTCCCTTGGACTGCAAGGAGATCCAACCAGTCCATTCTGAAGGAGATCAGCCCTGGGATTTCTTTGGAAGGAATGATGCTAAAGCTGAAACTCCAGTACTTTGGCTACCTCATGCGAAGAGTTGACTCACTGGAAAAGACTCTGATGCTGGGATGGATTGGGGGCAGGAGGAGAAGGGGATGACAGGATGAGATGGCTGGATGGCATCACTGACTCGATGGACGTGAGTCTGAGTGAACTCTGGGAGTTAGTGATGGACAGGGAGGCCTGGCGTGCTGCGATTCATGGGGTTGCAAAGAGTCGGACACGACTGAGCGACTGATCTGATCTGATCTGATTCAAATAATAACATTTAAAAATGTAATATTAAAAAAAAACTTTTAAGTTGTCTTATAGGGTACGCAGATCATAATAAAGAGCTAGGAAAAAGTAACAGGATAAAGCTAATGGAAGAAAGATTCAAGAAAGACACTGTGAACAATGTGATATATTAAAACACTGAAAAGAGAACTAAAAGTGAGCCAATAGACTTGACAATTTGAACAATTCTAGTACAGTAATGGAGGAGGCCAGAATATAATCTCATCAGTCAATGGAAGTAAGGAGGTAGAATATGTGAGTCTCAGCTATTATTACAGGAATTCTGGAAATGAAACATTTAATGGCAGGATGCAGTGAAGTTTTGGGGGGATATAGGACATTCAAATATCTGTAACAGAGAAAAAGATCAGTGGAGATGATTAAGGTTTCAAGACAGGATGGGATCAGAGAATAAGTGAAAGGATTAGCCATGGAAAAGAGAAATGTCTTTTCTAGTCAAAGAAAGCTGAGTCAATAGGATGGATGGAAAACTTTATTCTGCTACAATTTCAGTGTTTTAAAAGGGCCATTGAAAAGTTAACAGCAAGTAATCTGCCCCTATTTATGAAGAAATCCTGCCTTTTCCATTATATGGTAAGATAGTAACATTTCCCACTATTTTTGGAGGGATAAAACAAATTATATCTCCTTTTCCACTTTTATTGGCTGCTACGCGTTATCAAATGGAAATAGCTATTATCAATCCAAAGATCTTTGACTTTTTAATTAAAACTAAATAATACACTTGGGACTTCCCTGGCACTCCAGTGGTTAAGACTCCCTGCTTCCACTGCAGAGGCATGGGCTTGATCCCTGGTCAAAGAACTAAGATCCTGTATGCCATGGATGCACAGCCAAAAAAAAAATTTTTTAATAAACAATACACTTAACTTTTTTACTCCTTATTACAAAATAATACACATTTCATTTTATAGAAGTAACATCATATCTGTTTGTCAATTTAGTCTAGAACAAGAGCATAATACAATTTTAAGAAAAAATATAATTATTGAACACCTAGTATTTGGTAAACAAGGTTATCACAGAAATAAGAACCCCATATATCATTCTTTTGAAAGTCTGTCATCTAATCAGAAAAATGAAACACATGAAGTAACAGATTCTCAGACAACATATTTTCAAGTTCAAATAAGAATACAGTTGAGGAGGAACACGTGCCGATGAAATTATCCAAAACCAAGGCCAAGTTACTGAACCAACACTTAGTTTTCCACTCAATGCAAAGGTTTGCAGTGGTCACTGAGGTATGATGTAAATCAATCTGTGGTCAGTCAAACCATCATTTCATGTCCAGTAATTCCCAGGCATGGATTTCTGGCATGGATATATAATTTACTGTATCTACTACTTAAGGGAAAAGTTATTTTGGTATTTAAATTTGAAGCAACTTCTCTTAAGAATTCCAGTAAAGTAATATCTTTACCTGTAATTTGCAGGTAAATGTGAAGTATCTATACACCACCTCAGTTCACTTTTGACACTTTTATATACCTAAACAATATTATTGCTGATTTAGAATGAAGCAGAAAATTCTAGAAGCTACCTATAATGTTTGCAAAAGTATGAAAGCAGCTTTAGGGGCCAAGTTCAGAGAAACTTAGACCTCTCAAGCAAACGTATTACAAAGATGTTAGAAAAATGAAGAATCATAAAGAAACATGCTTATAAAAAAGGAACATGAGAAATAGTCAAAACTAACAAATGGTCTATGCAAGGATGTGATACAGAACCATAAAATGATTTCAACATCCTAAAAGGAAAAAGTTTATTAGTCATCAAGCACAACGGGCCTAACACAGAATTCTTGTACAAGTGCCTAAGAAACATTGAAAATTTCATGAAATCTCAAACACAACTATTTCCCACACAAAATATTAGACTACTATGAATCAAGGAAGACAAAATCATTGATAGTGATATGGAAATACGGGAAAGCTGATCACTAAAAGGGTTCTTCTAAAGGTGGGTTAGAAAAATACTCCCAAAATGTCGACATAAAATAATATATTACATGAAAGTCTCACATAGTCATCTTTTTTGTGACTGGAAGATTGGAAAGACAATCACTGTAGAATTCAAAAAAGGCAGAAATTTCTTCTTCAGCTGAAAGCAGACAGAATATCCTAAGATAGAAATCTATCTGGAGGCCATTTGCCTCAACTGTACAGAACAAAATAAATGATAATATTAAAAATAACTGAAAATTAATGTACTTTTAATAAGCATGTGAAAGAAACTGTATACATCAAATTTAAAGGAAAAAGAGGTACTACTTATTCATCCATGTAATATAATTACTAGAAGGAATTTACCAATGTTAAGATTGTCCACACAGACGTTCTATGGGTTTTCTGGATCTTGCCAGTAGTATGCAATGTTTACTTTTTCATGCGTTACTTTTAAAGTCTACAATGTAAACCCAGAAATACCATATTATGAGTCTCTCTTTTTTTAACCAAAAGGCAACTTTGATTATCTTGCATATCTCAAAAGTTTAAATCAAAGCAGAGAAAATTCTTATTCCTAGGAGAAAATTAAATTAAGATAATAGAACATATTCTCACAAGTTCTTTAGTGTTGGTATACAACAACCAGCAGTAAGGGAAGCTTCTTATCATAAGGTCATCTATGAGGAGAATTTCTTGGGAGTGATTTCTTTCTGTTTGGATAACTAGTCAAAGGTTTGTAATTAACACACAAAGAAATACTTAGTCGATATACTAACCTGGCCCAGTCCAGGCATACCTCCTCCAAGTCTAAGAAGTCTGTCCATATTTCTAGAAAACAGAAACAAAGAAAAACGATCCTAAGCACAAAAGTGTTTACTCAATTGCTATCTATGTAATTCACCTTCAGTCACTCAGTATGTCAAAAATATTGGTGGTAATTACAACACAACATCAGACTTCCTGTTAATTAACACCACATATTAATTCAAGAAGCTGTCTTCCATGCTAATTAACAGACCTTATTTTACTGCTTTGGTTTTGGGTTATCCCCAGTTTTAAAGACAAGCAATCTTAGCATACTTTCAAAACTTTGCTATCATTAAGTTAATTATATTTTCTTATTGTTATCTAATAAAGTACCTGAATGAAGAAAAAGTGCCTGAAATGCTTATCATATGTATGATTGAATTTCCTTCAATTTGTCCAGAGTGTACAAATAAAAATCCTCACTTTTAAATTAAATTTTAACATCCTCATTAGTAAGTTCTGTGCTAATTAACTTACAGCTTGTCAGTTATCATCAAAACTACATGTGAAAGACATTGTGAGCAGATTATGGATCTCTGAATTAGCATCAAAGGCTTTAAAACGTACTCATTATACTAAACAAAATATTATAAAGTAAACATTAGGTGCATTAGGATAGTGTTCTAGAATCCACACAGATAGTTTGCATTATTTCAGATACTGTGAAGATATACACCATTTTCACTAAGGAAATTCGGCTGCTGGTCTCAATTTTAGAGTAAATCAATACAAAGAAGATTAACTTCGAGTGTCGATCTGATTTTTTTCATCTCTGGAGTAACTACAGAAGATACTCTTATAAGCTCAAAAATTTCACAGAAGAAATCAAAGGAAAAAATAGCAAGGGTACTAATATGGCCACAAATACACAAAAAGGAGTAATCAAATTATAAACATTAATGTTAGTACAACTAAATACACATAATAATGAAGCAATGTTTTCTACCTGGAAACTGCTACTATGCCTTAAAATTCCTCTTCTTCCTACATGTGTGCTTTAGAAAATGGCATTACTACAAATTATATTTGACACTAAATAAACACTAACAGATTAATTTTGTCACTTGTCCAAGTTGTTTTACTAGTTAGAACAGCTTTACTAACTCTACTAACTTATAATCATTACACTGTTGCCTAATCATGTTTGTTGAATATTGCTAACAATTTAATCCTGTGAATATTTAACATTGTTAATACTGCAAACTTCATTCAAATCCTAATTTAGAAAACTGCCCAAATGATACAACCATGGAATCTGTACAAAGTGAACATACCACCATAACCACCACCTAGATGAAGAAAGAGAACCTTACCAGCACTTAAGAATCTTTTATGCTCCCTTCCTAGTCTCCAACACCCTACAAAGGTAGAATTCCAAGGTCTAACAGCATAGCTTCTCAGGGTTTTTGAATTTTATATAAACAAAATAATATGTTTTGGGTCTGGCATCCTTCACGCCACAAGTTTGAGAGACTGATAATAGATAAACTCTCTTTAAAAAACGAAAAGACACATAAGAAAACTTGATAGTCTACACAAAATTTCCACTTCACAATATTAATTAACCCTCCTAACAGCAACATTTACAAATAAATTCTCCATTAAATTCTCATTAAAATTCCATAACTCAAATATGGCATTCAATACACAGTACTTTTTAAAGGCTGTTGACTGAAAACAAAACAAAATAAAGTCCTGTGTATTTAAAATATAAAAGACATTTATTCCTCTACAAGATATTATTCCAAGAAAAAAAAATTCTTTTGGATCAGTGCAAGCTTACTAACATAAAGAACAAATGGGGGAAAAAATTTTAGACATTTTATATATTCCAAGCCAAAGTAAATTCCCAGCTGTGTTCAGTTTATCTATTCCCCCTGTGTTGTTTCTGATGACTTTACACAGACTCCAGATGCTGTGAATATACATGAGCTATGTGGGGAGCAGAGGGAAAGAAAATCTGGCAGGTCAAACTTGTGTTTTTAGCAAAATGAGATGTCTCAGCAAACAGAAAAAAATATTTAGCAAACTAAAACATTTAAGATAAGATAATAAGGTTCAATAAAAAACCAACATTTGGAAATGAAATATATTGATAGTGTTCTAAATTACACTACTTTTAATAAGTTTATAGAAAGCAGAGAAGAACAAAAGTGCAACTTGTGACTTTCAAGAACTCTTAAATCTGAGCTTTTGATCTGTGTTAAAAGTAACACATTTTCATAATATTGTTATAACAATATCCTGAAAGAATAAATAAAAGTAAAATACATTCTTAATTCTTACCTGGTCAGTAGCTACAGCTCTTGTGGTGTTAAGCTTCAATTTGCTGAGTTTGAAAAATTTCTTAATTCAAGAATTCTCTTGTTAATACTGGCAGGTATAATTTTTCCCAAGGCTTTGTTTTTCCCCCTCTCTCTCTCCTAAAAAAAAAAAATTAATTAAATAAGATACAATTATTTTGAGAACTAAGGAGGGAAATATATCAAGCAAAATTTCTAAAAACAAAATAGAAATCAAAATTGATTTTTTAAATTATCATTTCCTGAGAGTACAGAATGAAATACCACCCAAGGGAGTTATAGAGCATAGTGATTACCCCTGTATCCAAATTTTGTTCCTAAAGTTTTTTTTGAGCTGTTCTAATTATATGTAAAGATTGCTATCTCATGACTTTCAGTCTTTCTAGAGGAGTTTTAAAGAACAAAGAAGATTTATTCATTTTTAAATAGAACAAAATTACGATAGAGGTTCATTGCACATTATTAGAAATCTGTAATATATTATGGAATCTTAGTGGTTGATTTCCCTATATCTTTAAAGTTTGTTATTTCATTATCCTAGGAATTACTCTGATATGTCCTAATCAATTATTCTCAACTAGGCCAAAGAAGACTAAACTAAAGAGAAAATGCAAGATTACCCCAAATAATGCAATAGTGAAGTAATCACCCTAAATAATGCAACAGGGAAATACATTATAGCCACTGCATCATCTTTCAGTTTTTATGGTGCTGCCCAAAGCCCTGCTTCATCTTTTAAAAAGATACAAAACACTAGGGATACCATCTTTGTAGTCTTTTTTGTTAGCTTTCATTGAACAAGTACTTCAGAATCCCTCATATTCCTCCCCTAATAGCAAAGAGAGAACTGACAGAGAAAAAGTTTCACAATTATTAGAGAATCAGGAAGTGAACATTTAAAAACAAAAAGTAACAGCACTCTAATGATGACAATAAAGTTGACATAAGCCAAGGTTTCTCTGGCACTACTGACATTCAGAACCAAGTAATTTTTCTGTTGGAGAGGGCTGTCGTGTGCATTAGAGGACGTTTAGCAGCATCCCTGGCCTCTACCCACTAGATCCTATAGCAAGTACAGCTGGGAAAATCACCACCGTCTCCAAAAAAGGGAACCTTCCCACCCTGTTGGTGAGGATGTAAACCGGTGCAGCTATTACGAAAAACAACATGGAGGTTTCTTTAATAACTAAAAACAGAACTACCATATGATCCAGCAATCCCACTCCTGGGCATATATCTGGAAAAGATGACAATTAGAAAAGACACATGTATCCCAATGTTTATAGCTGCACTATTTACAAAAGTCAAGATGTGGTGGCAAACCAAGTGCCCATCAACAGATGACTGGTTCAAGAATATTTCACACACACACACACACACACTCAGGAATATTACTCAGCCATAAAAATAGAGGAGAAGGCAATGGCACCCCACTCCAGTACTCTTGCCTGGAAAATCCCATGAACGGAGGAGCCTGGTGGGCTGCAGTCCATGGGGTCACTAAGAGTTGGACATGACTGAGCAACTTCACTTTGACTTTTCACTTTCATGCATTGGAGAAGGAAATGGCACCCACTCCAGTGTTCTTGCCTGGAGAATCCCAGGGATGGGGGGGCCCAGTGGGCTGCCGTCTATGGGGTTGCACAGGGTCGGACATGACTGAAGCGACTTAGCATAGCATACATATATAACTTTGAATCACTTTGCTATACACCTGAAACTAACACAATACTGCAAATCAACTATACTTAAAAAAAAAAAATGTCCCCAGACATTGCCAAATGTCCCCTGGAAGAGTAAAATCATTCAGGTAAAATCACCCTGATACAAACAACATCTCAAACCACTGACGATATCCTATATAATTTTCTAAAACTTAAAATCCAATGAGTGTTGGAAACACTTGGAGTTCTTCAAAAAGTTCAACACAGAATTACCACAGGACCCAGAAATTCTACTCCCAGGTACACATCCAAAAGAACTGAAAACAGGTATTCAAAACAAGTACATGTACATGCATGTTTATACCATCACTATTCACAACAGCCAAAAGGTGGAAACAGCCCAAATGTTCATAAAAGGAGGAAAAGATAAACAAATTCTAAATATACATACAGAGGAACATATGGAATATTATTCAACTATAAAAAGGTATTAGATATTGATAAATGTTACGGAGTGGATGAATCTCAAAACATGCTCTTTGAAAGAAGTCATGTGCAAAAGGTCATATATTGAATGATTCCATTTATATGAAATATCCAAAATATATAAATCCATAGAGACAAAATGAAGACTGGTATTGCCAGGGGCTAGGGAAAGGAATAAAATGGAGAAACTAGTGGATAGGGGATTTTACTTCAGAAGAATGGAAATGTTTCAGAACTATTAATATATAGAGAGAGTAGTTGTACAATATTATGAATCTACTAAATGATTGGAAAAGGTCAGTTTTCATTCCAATCCCAAAGAAAGGCAATGCCAAAGAATGCTCAAACTACTGCACAATTGCACTCATCTCACATGCTAGTAAAGTAATGCTCATAATTCTCCAAGCCAGGCTTCAGCAATATGTGAACTGTGAACTTCCAGATGTTCAAACTACTTTTAGAAAAGGCAGAGGAACCAGAGACCAAATTGCCAACATCCGCTGGATCATAGAAAAAGCAAGAGAGTTCCAGAAAAACATCTATATCTGCTTTATTGACTATGCCAAAGCCTTTGACTGTGTGGATCACAACAAAATGTGGAAAATTCTGAAAGACATGGGAATACCAGACCACCTGACCTGCCTCTTGAAAAATTTATATGCAGGTCAGGAAGCAACAGTTAGAATTGGACATGGAACAACAGACTGGTTCCAAATCAGTAAAGGCATACATCAAAGCTGTATACTGTCACTCTGCTTATTTAACTTATATGCAGAGTACATCATGCGAAATGCTGGGCTGGAAGAAGCACAAGCTGGAATCAAGATTGCTGGGAGAAATATCAATAACCTCAGATACACAGATGACACCACCCTTATGGCAGAAAGCGAAGAAGAACTAAAGAGCCTCTTGATGAAAGCGAAAGAAGAGAGTGAAAAAGTTGGCTTAAAGCTCAACATTCAGAAAACTAAGATCATGGCATCTGGTCCCAACACTTCAGGGCAAACAGATGAGGAAACAGTGGAAACAGTGGCTGACTTTATTTTGGGGGGCTCCAAAATCACTGCAGGTGGTGACTGCAGCCATGAAATTAAAAGACGCTTACTCCTTGGAAGGAAAGTTATGACAAACCTAGACAGCACATTAAAAAGCAGAGACATTACTTTGTCAATAAAGGTCCATCTAGTCAAGGCTATGGTTTTTCCAGTAGTCATGTATGGATGTGAGAGTTGGACTAAAAAGAAAGCTGAGCGCAGAATTGATGCTTTTGACCTGTGGTGTTGGAGAAGACTCTTGAGAGTCCCTTGGACTGCAAGGAGATCCAACCAGTCCATCCTAAAGGAGATCAGTCCTGGGTGTTCATTGGAAGGACTGATGTTGAAGCTAAAAACTCTAATACTCTGGCCACCTGATGCGAAGAGCTGACTCATTTGAAAAGACCCTGATGCTGGGAAAGATTGAGGGCAGGAGGAGAAAGGGATGACAGGGATGAGATGGTTGGACGATATCACCAACTCAACGGACATGAGTTTGGGAGAACTCTGGGAGTTGGTAATAGACAGGGAGGCCTCACGTGCTGCGGTTCATGGGATTGCAAAAAGTCGGACACGACTGAGCGACTGAACTGAACTGAAATGATATTAAACTGTTCACTTTAAAATGGCTAATTTTGAAAAGAATATAAGAATGCATATATGTGATTAACTGAGTCACTTTGCTATTTAGCCGATTGGTACAAATCAACTATATGTGAATTAAAAAAAAGAAATAACTAAAAAAATTTTAAGTTAATTTTGTGCTATGTGAATTTTACCTAAAAAATTATTTTTTAAAGGATCAATGAGTTGGAAAATGAATTTCTAAGATCAAAAAGGAAATATGAAATATCCAGTTAGTATTCAACAAGAAGGACTCTTTACACACTTTGACAACAAGAACCTGTTTTGCGAAAGAGGTGACATATTGTGTTATCATTTATGATGCTGATATAGTTCAAATGTGGACATTGCTGAAGTGTACACCAAGGTGAGTAAAAGCAAAGAACACAAGTTAAAAAAAAAAAAAATCACTGGACTAACCAGTGTTCATAAATCTAAAAGAAAGAATGTTTTATGAGCAAAGATGATGGCTATCCCTGCTTCAACAAAACTACAAGCTTACTTTAAAAACTATCTCATACAATTAAAAATTATTGCATCAGGGAAGATGAAAGAGTTCTAGGGATGGATGGTAGTGATGATCGCACAATGTGAATGTACTTAAATGCCACTGAACTGTAGGCCTAACAAAGGTTAAAACGGTAAATTTTATTAAATGCATATTTTAACACACACACACACACACACACACACAAAGTATTGCAAATACAAGTAGAACCAGAAGATAAGCTAGGGCCTCTTCAGAGACGTTATTAAAAACATGTAGGTTCGTGTATGATGGATGATGAACAGCTAACTACATTTAAATGATGTTATCCATTTCAGGTACATATACCTTCAAAACCAGGAAAATACAGAACAAAAATTTGCATGCACTATGTTTAAATTTCATTAACATTTCTAAATATACTTTTTTTTTTTTTTTTACTATTCCTTTATTTTTACTTCTATAAATTATTCAAAAACTGACTTAAAGGTGTAAGAAATTTTAAAAGATCTACTGGACCCAGGTGGTAAACAGTGATGACTGTTTTTCTTGGTATATTAAGGTTAAGAGTTTAAGAGTCTACAGTCTCAGTGCCAGGATTCAAATTCTGGTTACAAAACATCTTAGCTCTGTGTCCTTGGGCCAGTTACCTCTCTCAGGCTCAGTTTTCTCATCTGTAAAATGGGGATAATGATAATATCTATCTCACAGAATTGTTTAGAATACTAAAGAAGACAATGAACAAAAATAACATTTAATAATGCTTGGCATATGGGAAGTAAACAGTGAATGCTAGCTGCCGTCATCAGCTGCTCATCCTACGAGCGCAGCTAGTGCTCACTCAACACAGGTTCTTCTTCCCAAAGAGTTCGACATTTAGTGAATTTCAAAACACTGGGCACATTTCACAGTAAAAAATGAATCAATCACACCGAAGAGGAGGGACTTGTTTTTTGCAGAACTTAGCAAAGGGGTTCATAAAATCTAAGTTGTTACACTAGAACATAAAAGAATACTTACAAAAAAAGAATATTTTAAATACTCAGAAATAAAGCAATGCAAAATGTCTATGGATCAAAACTAAGTTTTTACATCTATCAAAAAGAAAAGGACTCAAGAGCTCGTTCATGATATTATTAGCTAAAAAATTATCAGATAATATGAATAAAGTGTTTATGCCTAACGTGTCATATATAATGTCTAGAACTCTGGTAAAAAAACAACAGTACAAAATAAGTATCAGTACTTTCAAAATCCTCATGATTTTCCACTTTTTCATCTCCCAAACTGAGCTAACAAAATCATGAAGCTCTTATCTGTTCGAGTTTTTCTTCTGTTTTCCAGTTCATTTTTTCATTTTTACTTCTCAACCCACGCTGCATTTATATACTATTCTCAGACTGATGATAAATCCTTTACTCTGTATTTGTGATCTCACTGTATTTCTAATTCCTCTACTCTCTGATTTGTGGAAAGTAATTAGGAATTTCTTTCTCTCACTTTCTTCAGTGAAAGAAATAGAAACAGTCAACATTAAATTTAATTACATAAATAAGATTTGGAAAGCAAGATTCCCACCCCCCCCCCCATTTAGAACAGTAAGGACAGAATTATTGAAAATCCCTTGTGCTATCTCCTAATTACAGCACTAAAACAAAGCACTTATTAAATAGTTCCTAGTATACAGGGCTTCCCTGGTGACTCAGAGATAAAGAATTTGTCTGCCAATGCACAAGACCCGAGGTTCAGTCCCTGGGTCGGGAAGATCCCCCGGAGAAGGAAATGGCAACCCACTCCAGGGAAATCCCACAGACAGAGGAGCCTGGCAGGCTACAAAAAGTGGGACACAACTTACTAACAAATATGGGCTTCATGATTGTTGTATATAAGATGATACAGAAATAGAGTCACTAAGGAATTTAGTGACTTTCACCAAAAGAATTTACCATCTACCCTGAGAGGAATTATACAAACCCAAGAAAAAAGCATAAAGTGAAAAGATTCAGCTGGAAAGGCTCTGGAGGAAATCAGACCTAGATTTGAATCCTGGCGTCTTTACCTACCCTCTCTCTATATGATGTGAACAAGTTCCCTTCTTCTAGGCTCTAGATCTAGAGTCTAGACCTCATCTTAAAATGAGAGTGGTATCTTTCTTGTAAGTCTGCTGTAAGAAAAAAAAATACAAGCACCTAACACAGTGCCTGAGACATTCACAGATACCCAGTAACTGTTATTAGTATTCTCTTAGAGCCAGAAGAGATTATTTAACCCAATTCTCACTTTACAGATGGGGACACCAAAATATCATAAAACATAATGAGTGTCAAATGAGTGCAACAAACTGGTTGTAAGACAAGTTCACGAGTTATAATCACAAGTGTTTAGGTAAGGCTTTCACAGGTGGACAACAACTAAGGAAACAAACACTGCTATAAAACTGAAAACAAATTTTAAGCACAATCGCTTTGTGTTACTGATTTTCAAACAAGGATTCTGAAACTAGATATTAAACACAAGGTTTACAGACAGGTATAAAAGTAAGTCGGGCAGGTTAAAAATTCAGCTTTTCAATTAGAACAACAATATAATATTTATCAAGCATCCTAGGGGGGAAAAATCTCCCAAACTCAACAGGTGGGGCTACATTGAAAGATCATGACTTCAGAACTTTCTCCTGTTGGCCACATGTAACTTTGTTCTAAAACAAAATCAAGACAGTATTCAGGTTTTTCACGAAATAGCACTTCATTAAATGTATCCTGTAGTTAATTCTCAGCCACCACATATCTTAATCTCTTCAAATGCACAATAGCCCACTTAAGTTTCTATGTTTAAAACATACCCAATTTAAACTTTAAATGAACCAGTTGGTAGTTTTATAGGACAACACTAGAAGGCTACTATTATATTAATCATCTGCACTAGAACTGTATTTAGTTCTTTTTCTGTTATTTCACCATTATCACTGGCTGTCTTCTTGCTTACTCACAAACATCAAGTCAGCAGCACTAAGTAATTTTATGGGCAGTGGAAAAAAATAATCTTCACCCTAGAAGTACATTTCTTGCTCACTTTTAAAACCTCTTCCTTGCCTTTCCCATTAAATCTTTTACCAATCTTTCACCAACCATTTTAATTTCAAGAATTTTTCCTTCGATCACTGGATTTGTTTTCAAACTTTTTCAAGAAGTTTACATTTTTCTTCCTTGACTGATACAATGTGTTGTTCCCAGGAAAATTGAGTTTCACCGAAAACAAGAAATGCAATCAACTCACCAACAACTACTCAATTAGGACAAATTGAAAGTAAGTTCAAAGACAGAGCAGAAATAATCGCACTTTGTTTTTAAAACCGGTGCACCTCTGGGTTTTTTTTTTTTTTGAAGGGAGATAAAAACCTAAAACTAAAAGAAAATGGGTCAAGGCCTATCCTTAGGAGAAGTGATAAGGCAAACATGCACTCAACGGTAAAGTTCATTTTATTCTATCGCCCTTGTTTCCTGTCTGGTGGGAAGTTTTTTAACACAGGGGTAACTTTGAACAGAACACGAACAGTGGCCAAAACCAAGGATTCTCTCTGTATAGGGAGGAGAGGTTCCCAAAGTGTGGTGAATTCAGCGGAGCAGAAACGCCCGGAAGGAAACTACATCCAGACCTAACTTAATCAGAGACCCAGGAAGCCAGAGAGGAGGACGAAGGAACCTGGACTCCACCCTCACCTCCCGGGGCCGTGGCAACTCGGCTGGGCAACGTGACTCAGGAAAGCACGGGGCTAGCAGAGGCCTAGCGCGGCTGCCTCCACGGACGTCCAAGGCCTGCCTTCACAGGCTTACCTGAAGGCGGGCGGAGCGGGAGGTCGCGGTCTGGACCCTAGTCTTCCAGGAGCGATGACGCGGCGGCAGCGACAGCGACAGCAGCAGCTCGGACTGGGCCCGGCTCTGGCTCGGCGAACCGGCGATGAATCAGCCCGATTCCATTCAAAAGAGTTGCCCGGGCCTCCGCTGCGAAGCACTTCCGGGTTCACTGCTCCTCTTCGGCTTCCGTTCCTCCGACGGCCAATTGGAGACGACTCGGGAGTCGGGCAGGCGTCCCAGGAGTAGCGCCCGCGACAGACGGAGCGGGCCAGCTTCTTGACTCCAGGCTTGGACCGCGAGGCGGAAGTTAGCGTCGGACATCCTCGCTGCTCCGCCTTCACGTCTGCCTTCCGCGCTTCTCCGCGCTCGGCCAGCGCCGAGATCCGAGCCGCTGGCTTACGCACCCTGGGAGGTGACTCAATAGGAAATGGAAGTGTAGGAATGCGAAGTCCAGAACTCCCTTCGTTTTGGTGTTCATCGCTGCCCTACTTCAAAACGAAAAGGTTCAGTTGAACTAAACTTAACGTGGTTATCTGAGAAGCAAGAGAGAAAAGGGAGACGTGTGAAAATAGTGGAAATCGGTCGGTCTGATGCTCTTTTCCATAGTGCAGTCTACTCACCTTGTCTTTACCAATTTGCGAAGATTGAATTTCAAGGAAAACAAACATTTCCCTAATAGCGAAACCATCTATTTTAAGCCCAATTTAATTTACAAAATTTAAGAAATCATGTACTGACATTTCTCCAAGCAATTATCAACAGTAACGTTTTACCTAGCTCCCCTGCTAGGTGTTAAGAGAGCAAAACTGCCCAAGAAATGACTATTGACAAGTTTATATCACAATTCAGTACAGGCTCTGTTTAGGGCAGGACGTTTACCAAGCCCCTCTCACTTTGTCAGATATGTTCTAAATAACTAGCATCTTTAAAGCATTCCCAAATCAAGAAAGGTGATCAATCTACTGGATAGAGGGAAAGGAAGGATTGCGACATCTGAATCCAAAGCTGTTTGAGTGGCACAGTTATACAGAATTTCCCACTCAAAAAGCGCTATCTAAAAAATCGGTATAGACCATCTTATTTACAAAGCAGAAATAGAAGCACAGACGTAGAGAACAAAAGGATGGATACTAAGGGGGAAAGGGGAGAACAGAAAGGATTGAGAGATTGGGTTTGACATGAATACATTATTGAAACTATGTGATGACACTTAATGGTCACAAACTTTCCAAATTGATTTAAAAACATTAATCCACATATCCATGAAGTTTAATAAAGTCTAAGTGGGATAAATTCAAAGAAATACACACCTGGACACATTATAATTAACCTGTTGAAAACCAAAGTCAAGGAGTGAATCTTAAAAGTGTCAAGAGAGAAGCCACTCGTCACATAATCCTAAATAAGATTTACAACCAAAACTACTGAAGCAGAAAGCAGTGGGATGACATGTTCAAAATGCTGAAAGACTGTCAGCTAAGACTTCTGTATCCAGGAAAACTATCCTTCAAAAATGAAAGAGAAATTAGTACATTCCCCAAATGCATGTATAAACAAAAATAACAAGAATTTGTCATTAGGAAACTTGCCATACAAGAAATTCTAAAGGGAGTCTTTCAGGTTAAAATGAAAAACTAGACAATAACTCAAACCCATATAAAGGAAACTTGTAAATACATAAATAATTATAAAAAGTATAAATGTATTTTTTGTTTATAATTCTTTTTTCTCCCATTTAAAATACAGCTGCATAGTAATTATAAAGCTTTGTTGATAGGCATATTATGTATAAGGATCTAATTTGTATCATAATTATAATACAAAGGAAGCAAGAGGAAATGAAGCTATATAGTAGCTAAGTTTTTGTATACTATTGAAATTAAACTGGTATTAATCCAAGCTGTATTGTTCTAAATTGGTAATTGTAATCCCCAGTTCAGTTGCTCAGTCGGGTCTGACTCTTTGGGACCCTATGGACTGCAGCACACCAGGCTTCCCTGTCAATCATCAACTCCTGAAGCCTGCTCAAACCCAAGTCCATTGAATCGGTGATGCCATCCAACTGTCTCATCCTCTGTTGTCCCCTTCTCCTTCCACCCTAGAAGCAACCACTAAGACAACAACGTTTTACCCATCAGCTGCCCAGCAAGGTGTTCAGAGAACAAAACTGAGTAATCCCTAGAACAACCACTAAGAAGATACTCAAAAAATATATCATAAAAGAAATGACAGGGTAATTCAGTTCAGTTCAGTCACTCAGTCGTGTCCGACTCTTTGTGACCCCATGAGCTGCAGTACGCCAGGCCTCCCTGTCCATCACCAACTCCTGGAGTTTACCCAAAGTCATGTCCATTGAGTTGGTGATGCCATCTAACCATCTCATCCTCTGTTGTCCCCTTCTCCTCCTGCCTTCAATCTTTCCCAACATCAGGATCTTTTCAAATGAGTCAGCTCTTCGTATCAGGTGGCCAAAATATTGGAGTTTCAGCTTCAACATCAGTCCTTCCGATAAACACCCAGGACTGATTTCCTTTAGGATGGACTGGTAATTAAAGGTACAAATAAGTATTTAACATAAAAGGCGGGAGTAACAGGGAATAGAACAGAAAAATACATGACATTAAGAAAACAGTAAAATGGCAGGTATAAATACTATCTTATCAGTAATTACATTAAATGTAACTAAATGTATCACAAATGGATTAAATATTCTAATTAAAAGATATTTGTAAGATGGGTTAAAAAAAATGATATGCAAGCCACAAGAGACACATTTTAGATTTAAAGACAAAACATTTTAAAACTAAGAGGATGAAAAGTATACCATGCAAACAGTAACTTAAATGGTTTGACCACTTTGAAAATTGTTCTGGCATTGTTGGATTTTGGGGGGCGGGAGGAGTGGCAGCAGGCTACACGGAGACCTAGGCAGTGAAAGAACAGAATCCTAACAACTCTACCTCTAGGGAATTCCCATTCTGGCTTTTTTTTTTAAATGAAGTTAAAAAATACAATTACCAGAGAATTCCTGGTTAGCACTCAGTCCTTTCACTTATGTGGCCCAGGTTCAATCCCTGTTCAGGGAACTAAGATCCTGCAAGGTTAAAAAAAAAAAATACAGTTACCATTTGACCCAGCAACTCCACTTTATATATTTACCAAAAGTAAATAAAAACATTTGTCCACACCAAGACTTAAACATAATAGTTCATAGCAGTTTTATTCATAATAGCCCCAAACTGGAAATAATCCAGATGTTTCCCAACTGGTAAGTGGATAAAGTGTGGTATGTCCTTATAACACAGTAATGTTCAGCAGTAAAGAGGAAACCACTTATATATGCGACAACATGGATGACTTTTAACACATCATACTGATGAAAAAGAGACACAAAAGAGTACATATTGTAAAATACAATTTTAATGAACTCTAAACAAATAGAATCAAATACGTAGTGACAGCAGATCAGTGCTTCCCTTGGGGTTCAATGTGGAGTTAGGTGGGAAGATTGACTGCATGGGGTGTGAAAGAGCTTTCTAGGTTGTCAGAAATATTCTGTCTCTTTATTGTGGTGGTTTATCAGAACTCATCAAACTGTACACTTAAGTACATTTTATTATATATAGTTTATACTATAATATAGTTGACATAAAAGAGAAGAAAATCCTCAAATTTGTTACTTAGTCCTTTCCTTAGTCATACCAAAGTATGACTTCTGTCTAAAATGTCCTTTCTTCCACCTCCCATCCCCATACTTTACCCCAGTGGTTGAAGTATGGTCAGTAAATAACAGTCACATTGCCTACCCTACAGTCCTACTCTATCATCCTTGTTTTACTTGTCTGCCTTGGCATCTAAATTTTAAGCTTCTTGAGAGCAGTGGGTAGGGCCTAGACATCATAGATACTTAAATATTAGAATGATATTTATTCAAGTAATTTGCTTGCTAAGAAAACTCAAAAGGATCAGAAATATCTAAAATCTAATAGCCCCTCTTGAAATTATCAATTCTTTAAAGTTAAATAAACAACAAAATTTATAGAATTCAGGCCACATAGCTGATGCAAATATTTCATCTCATGCTTAAAGCATTCATTGTTTGGGTTAGTCCCAGTGTGGCTTTGGAGAACACTATATGCACAAAATTATGAATTGTTTGATTTGTTTCCTAAAATCATATATTGTAGAAGTATACCTTATTAGATATATAATATACCTGTGTCAGAGAGAAACTTTTCCTGCTCACTTGGTATCTTCTGAACCTGACAGGTTTGTCAAATGATGAATAACTCTGGCTATTAGCATTACTACATACACTCAAAATGCGTGAACCTTATTATAAAAATCCCTTCCTTTTTGTAAAGAGCACTACATGCATATACATATAACTCCTTTCATATACAAAGTCTAACTATGTGTCTAACAAGAAGTTGTAACAGTAGGTTTTCAGATAGCCTAAATTTACAATCATGAATATTAGAAAAGAGCTACTGCAAAGTGAATTTTTAAGAAATGTTTGGAAAAATTTAAGAAACATTGTTTTTTGTTCAAAATTCAAAATCAGTTTTAATTGTTATACCTAATTATAGTGTTTGAATTATACAGTTTTGAATATTACAAATAGGTCTAGCACAAGAAAAAGGAAAAATAGGAAAATATTTACTTTTTGAAGTACAGTGATTTAATGTATAAAGCCAATAGAATAATTGTTACTTCTGCCAGATGGTATTTTACATTTTGATAAAAAGATATATTCTTAATCATATATGTCAAGAAAAAGGGACCATATGTTGTTAAACACTTCCAATTTGTCATTTAATTTAAAAGGCACTACTGATATTGCCATACTTTTTTTTTGGTGATGTGGCCTAAGTATCCTTGGTGTCAATAAAATTTAATTTTCTCAAGTAATTTCCTTATTGTTCTTTGTTTGAGCAAATAACAAAGATTTTTTTTTTAGCACCTACAAAGAAAAGATGCCATAAAAAGGATAAATCAGAATTCAGAGTATGTATTCAAGTTACTACTGGGTAAAAAAGCATAACCTCTGTTTCCAAGAAGCCTCTAAAATTTAACTTACTACATTCTAGCAAAGTAAGTAAAATACACAGGGTAACTCAAATGATTCCAAATTGACATCCCTTAAGTTAAGAAACCCAAAATATTGTGAAGAATTTAAAAAAGCGGGGAGGAATTCCTTCAGGGGTTCAGTAGTTCGGACGTCACCCTTCTGCTGCTGGGGGCACAGGTGTGATTCCTTGGTTAAGAAACTGAGATCCAGCCAGCCCTGCACATTGTTGCTGCACGTGTTAGTCGCCAAGTGGTGTCTAATTCTTTGTGACCCTATGGACTGTAGCCTGCCAGGCGCCTCTGTCCATGGGATACTCTGGGCAAGAATACTGGAGTGGGTAGCCATTTCCTTCTCCAGGGGATCTTCCCAACCCGGAAGTAAACCCAAGTATCCTGCATTGCAAGCAGATTCTTTACCACATGAGTCACTAGGGAAGCCAGTGTAGCCAAAAAAAAAAGTAATAATTTGTATTACAAAGTAATTTTGATCAATAAAAAAGGGTTTCTGATGAAAGAAACTGTATGGAAGACACAGAAAATAACATTTGATCTATAATGGGTGAAGGAAATTGATACTAGATGAGTATTAAACTAAAGGTTTTGTATAGATTTTTTTGCTCTGCCTTTTGAAAAGGAGATTTGTCGGTCCTTTTTCCTCTGCCATTTTCCATCCAATTCTCCTTTCATTCTATAGTGCTTTACGTACTAATTTATTCTGGCTGAAAGTTTTAATTACCATGTCCATTCTGAAGACTTGCAAATTTCTATTGTCTGTCTTTTCCAGGTTTTTCTTTGTTGTATTACGGGGACAACAGAGGATGAGATAGTTGGATGGCATCACCGACATGATGGACATGACTTTGAGTAGGCTCCAGGAGTTGGTGATGGACAGGGAAGCCTGGCATGCTGCCACGGGGTCCATGGGGTCGCAAAGAGCTGGACACGACTGAGCGACTGAAATGAACTGAACTGATTATATACCATTTATCATTCTCCAGTTGATGGGCATTTGGATTGTTTCTAGTTTTTTTTTTTTTTTTGCTATTATGAATGCTATAAACATTCTCTATATTCCCTGGTCTATCTAACCAAGAGATTTTCAAGACTATACCTACAAGTAAAATTGCTGGGTTCAAAGGCATGTGTGTTGTCAATTTTAACTTGATAATGTCAAATTGTAATTCCATTTAATGTTCAAACTTTTCTTGTTACTCTGCATCATCACTAGCACTTAATTTTGTTGGACTTCTTAATTTTTGCCAAGCTAATGAAAGTACAATGATGTATCATTTTGCTTTAATTTACATATTCCTGATTACTAATAAAGTTGAATATCTTTCAAGTGTTTGTTAACCATTTATATTTACTCTTTTCTGAAATGCCAAGTCATGACTCTGCAACATTCTCTACTATGGAGTTATTATTATTATTATTTTGTATACTTTCAAACTCTTCATTTTTCACTTCAGTAAAATGAAACCAGAAGAGGATACCTTGCATAAGAAAGGTCCTGTTGCTAGTTAGTAGCAGAATTAAAATTCATAGTAACCAGTGATTTTTTTTTAATTTGGTGGAAAAGCAACTGATATGCAATTAATGTCACTTCCTTCTATATTTTCATTTTATTTTTCCTAAGTGTTAACAGGTATAATTTTAGATGTCTGTGACACTTTAGAATGTATGTGACTACCTTTTTCTAAAACAGGCAGATGCATGGGTTTAGCAGTCCACTGAGATTGGAATGCTGCTCCAAGGAGACGACACTCAACAGGGAAATTTGAAAACTCATAGATCTTTTCATAATATTGGCAAATAGAGGAAATTGATGAACAACTATCTTGGAAATCTTGGGGATAGAGTGAGGAAGTGTGCAGTTCAGTTCAGTTCAGTTCAGTTGCTCAGTCGTGTCTAACTCTTTGCGACCCCATGAATTGCAGCCTGCCAGGCATCCCTGTCCATCACTAACTCCCAGAGTTCACCCAAACCCATGTCCATCAAGTCGGTGATGCCATCCAGCCATCTCATCCTCTGTCATCCCCTTCTCCTCCTGCCCCCAATCCATCCCAGCATCAGAGTCTTTTCCAATGAGTCAACTCTTCACATGAGGTGGCCAAAGTACTGGAGTTTTAGCTTTAGCATCAGTCCTTCCAATGAACACCCAGGACTGATCTCCTTTAGGATGGACTGGTTGGATCTCCTTGCAGTCCAAGGGACTCTCAAGAGTCTTCTCCAACACCACAGTTCAAAAGCATCAATTCTTTGATGCTCAGCCTTCTTCACAGTCCAACTCTCACATCCATACATGACCACTGGAAAAACCATAGCCTTGATTAGACGGACCTTTGTCGGCAAAGTAATGTCTTTGCTTTTCAATATGCTATCTAGGTTGGTCATAACTTTCCTTCCAAAGAGTAAGCGTCTTTTAATTTCATGGCTGTAATTATCGTGTAATTAATTCTTCCAGATGAGTCTGGTCTTTTTTCTCACTGCGATCTCTACTCATTGTGATTAATTGATTAAGAGGCAAAATCAAAATACCGTGTATTTCTCAGTGTTTTTCATGAATACCACAGGTGGTACACAAGATGATTTTAGACATCTGTGGACATCTTTTATATTAATGGATATATACTTATTTTGATGTATACTAAAAATATATATATATAAAGCATATAAGACCTTCAATTTAATGACTATTATTGCTTAAGATAACAATTTCTTCTAAAATCATCTATTTAAGGAAAAGTATTAAGTAAACAATAAGTGGATATGGGAAAAATTGTGAAAATGGCACAAATATAACCAAAATTTGGGAAACCCGGAACAATGATTATGATCATAGATAAATCTGGGTTGATAAATTAACTCCATTACTTCCTGTGTGTATGAATCTGGGAAGTTATTTACTTTCCTTGGCTGTACTGATTAGTATATGAGTTGCTTTAGCAAAGACCAAAATAGTAGTGGCTTAAACAGTTATCCAAAATCGCTGCAGATGGTGACTGCAGCCATGAAATTAAAAGACGCTTGCTCCTTGGAAGAAAATCTATGACCAATCTAGACAGCATATTAAAAAGCAGAGACATTACTTTGCCTACAAAGTTCCGTATAGTCAAAGCTATGGTTTCTCCAGTAATCATGTATGGACGTGAGAGTTGGATCGTAAAGAATGCTGAGTGTCGAAGA
This sequence comes from Bos indicus x Bos taurus, assembly GCF_003369695.1. Classification (NCBI taxonomy): domain Eukaryota; kingdom Metazoa; phylum Chordata; class Mammalia; order Artiodactyla; family Bovidae; genus Bos; species Bos indicus x Bos taurus. The sequence continues at coordinate 34,956,441 of NC_040077.1, forward strand.
ATTGATGCTTTTGAACTGCGGTGCTGGAGATGACTCATGAGGGTCCCCTGGACAGCAAGGAGATCAAACAGTATCCTAAAGGAAATCAATCCTGAATATTCATTGCAAGAACTGATGCTGAAGCTGAAGCTCCAAAACTTTGGCCACCTGATGTGAAAAACCAGCTCATTGGAAAAGACCCTGATGCTGGGAAGCATTGAAGGCAGGAAGAGAAGGGGATGACAGAGGATGAGACGGTTGGATGGCATCACTGATTCAATGGACATAAGTTTGAGCAAGCTCTGGGAGATAGTGAAAGACAGGGAAGCCCGGCATGGTGCAGTCCATGGTGCCCCAAAGAGTCGAACACGACTGAGCAACTGAACAACAACAAAACAAGTTATCACATTTGTTTCTATCTCACCTGAAGATCACAGTAGTGAGGGGGTCAGAGTGGCAGTGCTCCATGAGGTTCTCAGAAGCCTGGGGTCTGTCTGCCAGGTGTGCCATCATCCTCTCATATTATGGCATGTGGGAAAAGGAAAGAGGAATCAGGGGCAAGCAGCTTTTAGTTAAGAGCTTGAACTAGAACTTACACATAATCACTTCTGTTTACACTCTAATGGCTAACTGCTAGAGAGACTGTCATCTCTAGTAGGAAGGAAGAAGACAATGGACATCAAGCATAAAATGACAATGAGGGGAAGTCCCCAATGGTCCAGTGGTTAAGACTCTGTGCTTTCATTGCTGAGGGCCTGGGTTCAATCCCTGGTTGGGGAACTAAGATTCCATAAGCACATGGTGCAGCCAGAAAAAAAAAAGACAATGAACCCTGAGAGATGGAAAACAAGTGAACAGAGTGCTCTGGTTCTTCCAGTTGTCCCAGTTCACTGCCTGGAGAAAATGTCCAAGCCTCAACACAGGAAGAAAAGAACTCAGGTGAACCCAGAGGCCTACCAGAATTGAAGAGACAGAGGTGGGAGTCTGGGGAAGCCAGGCTGCTAGAGTTCATCAGGCAGAGAACTAGAGAGGAGGGAGATACACAGGGAGAATGCCAGAGATCTACAGAATGACCACCTTGAATATTCAGTTGATTGGTAATCAGTGCATGCATGTGGCTGGGGAAAGAACCATTGAAAGAATTAGACGGTAGAGTGGTTCATAAGGGCTGGGAATAATAAAAATAATAATAAAAACTAGCCTTAGGAAAAAACCTCATAATTAAAACAGCATCAGTAAGAGCACCAAGAATGGTATGTTTCAGTAACGGGGGATAACTAGCCATACGTGAAAAGCAGGTTCGGTCCTACTTAAAAAGCTTAAAAGCAGGACCCCAAAGGATCAAAATATTTCTAAGTAACGGAATCAGATTTAATGCTGGGTTATCAATTCTCCCCAAGCTGATTCTTAAATTCATATGGAAATGTAAAGGACTTAAAAACCAAAACAATGGTGAGAAAAAGAGAAAATAAAGGTAAATTATTTATACTACTTGACTCCAAGACTTATTACATAGCTACAATAATCCAGACTGTGGTATCTGACAGTTCTAGAATCAAATCTTGGTTCCATCTTTTGCTTACCTTGGGCAAGTCACCTAATCTCTATAAGCTTGAGTCTTCTTCTCTATAAAATCAAAATAATATTAACAACCTGGTAGGATTATGTGACTAAATGAAATAGTGCATATGATGCACTTAGCATAGTACTGGGCCTATAAAAATAATGTCAGCTTTTACTATCACTCAACCTCAAGCTTTATAAGACAGGGACTGTATCTTGTCTTGATTATCACTGTATCCTTTTGGCCTTAGAAGGAAATCGAGGTTCAACTATCTCAGGCAAAGAGTTAACAAGTAAATAGTTGACCATGTACTTAAAAGTCCAACACCATCACTTTTCAAATGATGAGCATGAAATTGAGAAAATCCAAGTTTCAAGCCCAGGGGCTTCCCAGGTGGCACCGGTGGTAAAGAACTCACCGGCCAATGCAGGAGACGTAAGAGACAGGGGTTTGATCCCTGGGTTGGAAGATCCCCTGGAGAAGAGATGGTAACCCATTCCAGTCTTCTTTCCCGGAGAAACCCATGTACAGAGGAGGCTGATGGACTACAGTCCATAGGGTTGCAAAGAGTTGGACATGACTACAGCGACTTAGCATATGGCACACAAATTTCAAGCCCAGGTCAATCTTTTCTAATGATGCACACCTTCTCTTTCTCAAATACTTTGGCTTTAGAATACCTTAATATTTATTTATATATTTACATAGGACTTTAAAAGCAGCTTTGTAACATTTTGTCTAGGATAGTACTTAGAATGAAGCATATTCAGCTTGAAAAATATGGATAACCAAAGAGTATGGTATGATAGGTAGAATTATCCAATAGTTTAAACTTCATTTCTAATAATCCCAAATTCAAGGAATAGATAGTATTAATTATAAGAAAAAGCTCTGGTTTCAGAATAGTATATTTAGAATAGCCATGGTGGCCTATACGCTGAATATACAAATGTAAGCAAATGATATATGATATTGAGTCATTTTGCACAGAATTTTGTCTATAAGAATTTCAAATTTAAATATCTAGTGACCACTATTTCACATCTCCAGAGTCTACCCATTTCACTTTGTAGCAAAAAAAACAAACAAAAAATATCAAATCCTGCTTATTATACTTTAAATCCCAACACAAATGCCCTCACGCAAATCCTTAAAATCGCTACCCAATCCATCTGACCCCTTTCTAATGGTTTTACATATTCCTGAGTCTATTTTTAAGATCTCTTCATTGTTTTTTGCATCAAAATATGCATGTTTTGTTATTAACCTTGCATAAATATTCCCAAATTTTGACTTTCTTCAGTGAGTTGAAACTGCCATGTAATGTAATTCTGCTAGCATACACAGGAAAAATGACTGTGGTAATCCACAGTTAAAAACTGACTTCATCACGCATGATGGCTGATAAAGAAGACATTTAATTTTAATCTTAAAAAATTATTTTCCATTTTGGTGGCTGGCTAATCTTCATCATATTTTCTCTCCTCACCCCCACAAAGCTGCCTGCCCCTTTCATACAGGGTTATGCTTCTGGCCATTTTCATAGGCACACTCAGGGCTTTTAGGATACGCCTCTCTCTGCTTACCACTACCTACGGTTACAAAGTTTACCAAAATCTCCATCTTTCTCATTTGTATACTTCTTAACCTCCCCCTCTCCATTCCTGTTCAAGAAAGCATATGCAAGGATGTAATTTCTTCCTATTTTTGCCATTGACTAGGCCCCTTTTAGAATCCTATATCTAGCTTTTATCACATTTTAAGAAAAAGAACAAACAACAATAGTAATTGTTTTAATAATAGAAAGCATGAATAAAGATGAAAGTAATTTGGGGGTTTTAACGTAGAAAATAAAACTAACAGGTGAATTCAATTGAATGTTATTTTGAGAAAAATACCGAATATTCTATATTCCACATAAGATACAGCATGACAGTTTTGAAGAGCTTCATTAGCTATGATCAAAGAGGCAAGGACAGCATCAAATATATCAGTTCTTGAGAGCTTTAAAATAAGAGGCACAGGGAGATACCCAATTTTTTGACTGATAATCTCCTATCTCCCATTTACTACCTGGGGAGTTTACAACTGAACAAAACTAAAGTATCTCTCCTAAAATTGTTAGGATAGAGAGTGCCCAAAAGAAAGTAGCAGAGTAAAGACCTAATAGCTCAGTGTCTCTAGATTATGGCTTCTTTTTATTTTTTAATTTTAAGTGATCACTTGGAGACGCTATTTATGTGTATTCTCACTTAAGGCAATTGGCTGTATCAGATCACCACTAAAAACCCAACTGCTTTTCTACCGCAGGATTCAGAGAAATAAAATACTGTAATTTATTATTTGTTTCAATATGCACAATATTGTTTACATAAAGCCAGTCTCTTCTTAAGAATTAGAAAAAAAAATTTTTTTCTTAATTTTATAAAATCCAGAAACTTACACTTGGTTCCTGTTTTAACAGAAAAATATTAGTGAACCATTGGTTAGGACTTACATAAAATTCTGAACCTTTTATAAAATAAATTTGATCCACTTAGAAACAGGAAAATTAAATTAAAAATGTGTTAAATATCAGAAAATACTGCTCCATTTAAACTTCAAAAGCTTTCTTAGCCTCTAATGAGGTAGCTTAAACAAGATTATCTTTGTTGGATAATATTAATTGGATCTATAAAGAGTCCTATTATTAGGTAAAACTATTTTTGTAATGAACTTATTTGATTTGCAGATTAGTTCACTATGCTGCTACTGCTGCTGCTAAGTCGCTTCAGTCATGTCCACCTCTGTGGGACCCCACAGACGGCAGCCCACCAGGCTCCCCTGTCCCTGGGATTCTCCAGGCAAGAACACTGGAGTGGGTTGCCATTTCCTTCTCCAATGCATGAAAGTGAAAAGTGAAAGTGAAGTTGCTCAGTCGTGTGCGACCCTTGGTGACCCCATAGACTGCAGCCTACCAGGCTCCTGTGTCCATCGGATTCTATAAACCCTGTTAATCTTTTTTTCTTAGCATTTTGTGATAACTTTGTATAATTATTGTATATTTAATAAATTAATCAATAACCTTAATGCTTTAAAATGTTAGTATTCAGTTCAGTCGCTCAGTCATGTCCAACTCTTTTCGACCCCATGAATTGCAGCATGCCAGGCCTCCCTATCCATCACCAACTCCCGGAGTTTACTCAAACTGACATCCATCATGTTAGTGTAAATACATGAATTCCAAACAATTTGGGGGAAAATAAACTAATTCATGAAGAGGATTTGATGTTCATGAATGACGAGTTCTCTGTAGGTAGATGGTAACATTTGCAATAAATCTCAGCCATTGAGTACAATGTTCAAAGTACAAATAATTTGATTAAGAATTAAATAAACACAGATTACTTTTCCCTACTGAGAAAGAATTTTTTATTTCATGTTTCAAAACATGATTGGACCATCAATACTTACAAGAGCAACTGAACTATTAATCATTCTGATAAAAAAATTAATATTCACATGCAATGCAACATCAAAGCATGTATGTACACATATGTATAAATGCTGATTTATGTATATTTATAAGAAGTAACTTTATGAGACTAGCATGTTAAAAAGGCTTGCTAGAAAGATCCCATGGACGGAGCAGCCTGGTAGGCTGCAGTCCATGGGGTTGCTAAGAGTCAGACACAACTGAGCGACTTCACTTTCACTTTTCACTTTCATGCATTGGAGGAGGAAATGGCAACCCAATCCAGTGTTCTTGCCTGGAGAATCCCAGGGACTGCGGGGCCTGGTGGGCTGCCGTCTATGGGGTCGCACAGAGTCGGACACGATTGAAGCGACTTAGCAGCAGCAGCAGCAGAGTTGTGATACCAACCAAGGTACCTGTGCTATGTAATTGCCTTGAAGATGACATCTTCTTTATAATAAAATACTTTGGACATTTGGCATTATGCCAAATTTCATTAGGCTGTGTGTTGCTAATGACTTTTTAATTTAATTTATTTTTTGTTTCAATTGTTTATTACTGACCAGATTACAAAAATAATCCTGGTAGATACCTTAATTCATCCTTCTAATAAGCCTGTTGATCTGGTCTTTCCTGTTGCCAGCATGTCCACCTTCTACAAAATAGGTAGTCTTTTTCTTCATTCCACCTCGTGGAGAAGACAATTTAAAGGGCCACAGGAAGTCGTTTGCTTCTTTGAAACGTTTTCCAAAGGTATAGATCTCATGAATCAGATAGATCCTCCATGCAGATGATTCCGTATTTCCCAAGAGATCGAGCAATCAATGCGTTGTCTGTCAGGGCAATTCACTTTTTGTTGATTTTGCCATAACCACGCTTGTAGATCAATTCATTTACAGACTTCAATTTGGGTACCCCCATGCAATGTATGGAGAAGGCAATGGCACCCTGTTCCAGTGCTCTTGCCTGGAAAATCCCATGGATGGAGGAGCCTGGTGGGCTGCAGTCCATGGGGTCGCTGGGAGTCAGACACGACTGAGCTATTTCACTTTCACTTTTCGCTTTCATGCATTGGAGAAGGAAATGGCAACCCACTCCAGTGTTCTTGCCTGGAGAGTCCCAGGGACGGGGGAGCCTGGTGGGCTGCCGTCTATGGGGTCGCACAGAGTCCGACGCGACTGAAGCGATTTAGCAGTATGCAACGTATGGCTCCACAATTCTCAGCATGTTAATTGATGCCCTGTTGAGCTTCACAAAGGTGCAATTGAAGATCTGCCGGAGGCGAAGGAGCTGCAGCACCTTTCGAACCTTTGGGCTCACACCATTGATACCTCTGATCCTGATGACAAACGCCAATTTGGGTTCCGCGGGTTCATAGACGTTGCCGGCTTTTCGTGCCATCCTAGCCATTCGAATTTCAGTTCTGTACATCTGCCTGTATTCCTTGTGGTAATGCTTAGCTTTTTCATAGATAAGCTTCCTCTTGGCCTTTCGAAGCATCTTTTGGGCAAACTTCTTTCTCAGTCGCTTGATCTTAAGCTCTGTGAAATTCTTTCGCTTTTTCTTAAGGGTTTCTGGCAGAGCAGGAACCTTCTTTTTCTTCTCTTCTGCACCCACCATGGTTCCAGGCGGGAAAGAGCGCTAATGAATTTTTTTTAAGATTTATTTATTTATTTTCATTGTTTACTTTCTGAGTCTAGCAGTTCTTCGTTGCTGAGTGCTGGCTTTCGCTAGTTACAGCAAGTGTGGGCTGCTCTCAACTTGTGGTTCGCGGGCTTCTCATCTCAGTGTCTTTTCTTGTTGCGGAGCACAAGCTTCTTCCCTGATGAGAAAGAAGCACAGGCTTTAGCATGCAGGCTTGGCTCAGTGAAGTGTCTGGCTACAATGAGGGAAACCTGGGTTCGATCCCCGGGGCGGGAAGATCCCCTGGCGAAGGAAATGGCAACCCACTCCAGTACTCTAGCCTAGAAAATCCCATGGACCGAGGAGCTTGGTGCAGGCTACTACTGTCCATGGGGTTGCAGAGGGTCGGTCACAACTGAGCGACTTCATTTTCTTTCTTTAAACAGTTGCAGCGTGTGGGCTCAGTAGTTGTGGTACACAGACTTAGTTGCTCCAGGGCATGTGGAATCCTCCCAGACCAAGGATCAAACGTGTATCCCCTGCATTGCAAGGAGGATTCTTAACCACTGGACCATCAAGTAAGGTCTCTAATGAATTTTTTTTTTAATGAAATGCGTTTATTAGGAGGATAAACTCCAAATAAACACAAGTAATTTTCTTGCACACTTGACAACTGCATAAGAAAAAGATACCTTAACAGAGTCCACAGGATTTTGCTTACACTATAAAAGGAGTTTTAAGGCAGTTCTAATGAATTTTTGTTTGGAAGAATTTTTAAATACCTCTAAAAGAAACACACCCATTATACGTTTCTTTGCAAAGTCTATTCCATTTTTCCTAACCTACATATTTTCAGACAGTGCTAATAAGTAATTAAATAATCAATAATGGGACACATGAAAAAGATTCAAAACTACTAAGGACTAAGCAAACTGAAAAAATCAGTAGGCTCTTTTATTACTGAAAAAGAGGATTTATTTTAATGGCAATATAGTGTTTTTTAATCTTAACAAAGGGATAATAAAAAGAAACCAAACAACAAAACAGCACAAGTCTAGAGCAGATTGTGACTCTGTGACCTTAACTGCTCTGGGCCTTAGTGTGCACAACTAGAGAGTGTTTTTCAACTTCTTCCTCCTCTTTATCTTATTCTAGTACAAGAACATTTTGTTAGATAGAACCTTACATGGAGCATCACTACATAAAACAATAATGCCGAACTGCTTTGTTGATGTGGTGGGTGAGAAAACCTGGCTCCCTCTGTAAATTTGTTTATGTTATTTTTTACTGCATAAAACTTTCAAAGAAAGCTTGCTGATTTTGCTTTTGCTTCTGGGTTGGATATACTCAACCCAGAAAGAAAAGGATTTCACAGCATAAAAAAATTTAAACAATCATTCTTCCTTCTTCAAACACTTTTACATATAAATTGTTGATCAATCTCGATTTCATTTTTGTGTAAGGAGTAAAGTAGGTCTCTAAATTCTCATTTCTTTCAAGATGACTACCTGTTCTTCACTTTATTAAGTAATTTGTCTATCTTACTGATTTGAAATGTGACACTTCTGCAATAAGTTCTCACGTATCATCAAATCCATTGGCTTCCCTGGTGGCTCAGTCAGTAAAGAATCCACTTGTAACGCAGGAGACATGGGTTTGATCCCTTTGTGGGGAAGATCAGGGAAACACCCTAGAGAAGTAAATGACAACCCACTCTAGTATTCTTGCCTGGAAAATCATGGACAGAGGAGCCTGGCAGGCTACAGTTCATGGGGTCACAAAGAGTCTGACACAACTTAGAGACTAAACTACCACCATTTCTATTTTCTAGTACTTTAGTTTAAGGGATGATTCTATCTTCACTGACTGCCAAGAGCAAACGCTTTTTTTTTCCCTAAACTATGAAGATTTTCAGTTTCATATACTAATTGTTAACATTTTGTATATCTTTTCATGCCACATTTACTATTGTTTATTGCTACCTGTATAAAACATGCTGATATCTATTGCAATGGTAATCAAATAAAGACATATATAAAATGTTAGCATTAGGGGTTAATAGCATGAATTCTAGAGCCAGAATGTGGACAATTATGCTACTTGTTAAATAGGGTTGTTATGAAGATTAAATGGCTTAATATTTGTAAAGCATTTAGTAAACATTATGTCTTATTATTATAGTTACTGCATATGACCTATAAATCAATTGACTTTGTATGTGATATCTGATCTTTTTCATTTGCTACTCTTAAATTTTAACATGACAATTTAACTTATCAATATCTACATTTAATCTTTTCCAACACTACATCTCTAACTCTTTGATTCTCTGACACCATCTGAGTGTCCTACAATTCAATACTATTCTGATACTAACCACCCTAACTACCCAGAGTTAGTGTTGGACTTCACAAGTTTAAGGATTCAATCTCATAATACTGCTCTCTCTCAAACATCAGGCCTAAGTACCAAGTCCCTGGTACCAGACAGTCCACATCTGTCTAACTTGGCTACAAATTCCAGAGTTCCTATTACCTCTTCTCCCTCCAAGGTTTGATAATTTGTTAGAATGACTCATAGAACTCAAGAAAATGCTATGCCTATAACTCCAGTTTATTATGAAAGATACAAAGGAATAGCAGATGGAAAAGGACACAGGGTGGGGAGGGCACAGGGCTTCCTTGTCCTCTCCAGGTATGCCACCCTCCCACCAACCTGACCTGTTCATCACTCTGGAAGCTCTCTAAGTTTCAATGAGTTCAGTATCCAGCCCCTCTCCTCTCCCTGGAAGTCAGTGGGTGGGGGTGCAAGTTCCTACCCTCTAATCACTTGGTCTTTCTGGTGACCAGTCCCATCCTGAGGCTATCTAGGGACCTTATTCTAAGTTATCTCATTAGCATAAACTTAAGTGTGATATAAAGGGGCTTATTATGAATGACAAAGGTCACTCCTACCACTCAGAAAGTTACAATGGAACCCTGTGCTGGGAACCACGGACAAAAGCCAAAGATGTTGCTTATTACGGGGCTTCCCAGGTGGCTTAGTGATAAAGAATCTGCCGCCAGTGCAGGAGACACAGGAAATGTGGGTTTGATCCCTGGGTCGGGAAGATCCCCTGGAGGAGGAAATGGCAACCCACTCCAGTATTCTTGCCTGGGAAATCCCATGGAGAGAGGAGCCTGGAGGGCTACAGTTCATGGGGTTGCAAAAAGTCAAACAGGACTTAGTGACTGCGCATGCACATATTGCTTATTATACCACAATAGTAGGTATTCCATGTCCTTTTTCCTTCCTGAGCTCACACAGGACTAAAGTTCCCAGCCCCTTAGGAGTTGGTCGGGGAGGTCTGATACTTCAAGTCAATCAACTATAAGAAGTGATGTGTTGTGCTTCTCAGCTGAGGCAGTAAAAAGCCACTGTGCAATTTTCCAGTTCCCTTTCCGCCTGCAGCAGCAAACGTGGATGTCTTGTGGTAAGAAACTGGAGCCAGAAAAATCAAAGACCATGAGATTGCTAAGTGACACATGAATGATAGCTGCCTTGAAGAATCACATCAATGATAGTGACCTTTGAGTGACAGAGAAATAATCATCTATGTGTTAAACCACTAAGATTTTAGTTCTTGTTTGTTACCACAACATAAACACAGTCTCTTCTGCCGAGTCCCTCTTTTTTTAGTGTATATTCCTTTTCTATAATCTTCTTCCTGGGACTGTGACTGGAAGCCTTATATCAGAATTTCAGCAAGAAACAGAAACCCATTCAAAAGATAGTTTAATCAAAGATCTGGGCAAGTTTAACGGAATTCAACTGAAGTACCGGCCAACATGAAGGTATTACTCTCCCTAGACTTGAGGGGCAAAGGGAAGTAGTAGCAACCAAAGGTGAAATGAGATTGTTGCTATGGGGGATGGGCCACCTGACCAGAGCTCTGGCCTCAGAATTCAGTCTCAAGCTAAGACCAGCTTCCAGATGATTCGGTCTTTAGGAACCAGTCTCCTAGGGCAGAGAGCAGGGTGAAGAGGATGAACAGCAGAAAATATTCAGCACACCTCATCAAGTCATTCCAAATCTTGCTGTAGACTACTGAATTAACAAATGATATCTAAGGAGGACTTTCACGGCCAAACTACATCTTGACAATCACCCTGAAAATCATAAGGATTGAGAAAAATGCACTGATGTTAGGGACCATCCTGGGATATGGGTCTTTTGTTCTTCAACCAGAAGAACTATGGATACTTTCCCTCTGATTAGTGCATGAGAATCTGAAAATTAACACTTTAGAAATAAAAACATCGAACGGATATATTTATCAATAAACTGAATAAAATTCAAAATAATTTTGGATACCCAGCAAATGTTCTACCCTCGTTTATTATGTGTTCTTTCAGTTCAGGAACCTAATCTTATCAGTCTTTTTAACCCTAACATTGAGTACAGTTTTCCCTATTGCCTATCATATTGATATAAAGTAAATCTTTAAGAGAATTCCTTGCCTGATTCTAATCACATTCTTATGTTATTTCTTTTTACTTTCCACATTGACCTCTACATTTACATGGATCTCTACATCATTAATACAACATATTAACTCTCAATTTTATGCTCCTATTTTATATGCCTTTTTACTACTTTGTCATTTTATACCTATGACTCTGTTCCAGATCTTACTCAAAACATCTTATATCTCCCCTTATCCAATCATACCCCATCTAAAACATTCCCCTTCAGTACTTGTTCAGTTTTCACAATAACTATTCTTGATCATCTGTATTAAGTATTAAAAGAATTAAAGGAACTAAATATCTACCATGGCCCGGCAATGTTACATATGGTTTCATACACTTGACGTTATTAATTCTTTGTATAAGAAAACATCATATTTATGTTTGAACATGCCAGTGGAAGAAGTTATAGAGATATATGTCAGACCAAGTAATGAGTACACATAATAAACTTTTAATACAGATGATTTCTCTTGAGCTGGTACAAAGCACCAGAATAAGCAAGTATGCTCTTTCTTGAGCTTTGTTTATACAGTGGTTATATATTTTGAAAGCCATTTAAATTAATTTTCCTACTAAATATTTTTTTTGTAATTAATCTCTAGTCATGTCAGCTATAGTTTGTTAGATTATAAATAGAGACTATATATTTTTTCAATCACATTCATTCCCCAGAACCTAGTTATGTAGAATACCTACTTAATAAACATTTACTGGTTAATTATAAATAATCAGAAAGTCCAATTTTCCTCATTTTTTGAATATATAGTGATATAACCACTTTCATCAGAGAAAAGAGAATTCCAGTACATATTAATTTTTAAAATGAGCTCTGAACATAAGAAGACCATTCTTCATAAAATGTGTGTATACAGTAAATATCTATAACAATATTCAATAAAGTTTTTTCTTAAATTCTATTTGTACTGATTTTCCATTTTATATCACCCATATCTTTACAATATATGTTGATATTACCTTCATCATTTTCAACCTCTTCCTCGCTCTGTGATGTTCATTAATATAAATTATTTTGAAATTCAGTAAGTAATTTTCAATTTAATCTTTACAGTTTAAAATGACGTTTTTTTTAAGCCTTTAACAAAACCTGTAAACGTAGCCAGTTTCATATTGTTCTTATCCAATGAGAAAACAATTACCCCAAAACTACCGCCCTTTGCCACTAGATGGCGCCTGTGTCTAAGTAACAATCTCTATTCTTTAAGTTAAACTATTTGGAAAAAACCCTGTCTTCCTTTGAGGTAAATCCCATAAGTGAATTTTCAGGTTTGGTGAAATTTATCTCCTTAAGATTTAAAGAAAAGTTCATTTTAAACAATACAGATTAAGATCTTTCTAAAATGGGCTTTCAATCACGTCCATTGAGTTGGTGATGCCATCCAGTCATCTCATCCTCTGTTGTCCCCTTCTCTTGCCTTTGGTCTTTCCCAGCATCAGGGTCTTTTCCAATGAGTCAGCTCGTTGCACCAGGTGGCCAAAGTATTGGAGCTTCAGCTTCAGCATCAGCGCTTCCAACGAATATTCAGGGTTGATTTCCTTTAGAATTGACTGGTTTGATCTCCGTGCCGTCCAAGGAACTCTCAAGAGTCTTCTCCAACACCACAGTTCAAAGGCATCAGTTTTTTAGTGCCCAGGCCTTTTTAATTGTCCAGATCTCACATTCATACATGACTACTGGAGAAACCATAGCTTTGACCATACGGACATTTGTAGGCAAAGTAATGTCTCTGCTTTTTAATACACTGTCTAGGTTTGTCATGGTTTTTCTTCCAAGGAGCCAACATCTTTTAATTTCACTGAGAAATGCTGTGAGCAGGATTCTAACCTGAGCAGGCAGACCGCATTGGATTTTGAATCCAATGCCTTGACCACCCAGCCATCACAGCTCTATTTCCAGATACCACTTCTTAAAAGCAACTGCTAGCAGCAAATATTTCCTTTCCCCCAACTTTGTTTTAAAATGCAGCTACTTCTAATGTTAAATAATCAAATAAAGCAAGCAGATAGAATTATTGGAATTGGGTCAAATCCTATTGATGAATTGCATAGACCTTCACATGTTTTATAGCATTTATTTTGAATACTTTATGACATTTGTTTTGAGTACTAAATTTTAATAATTGACATAGTTTCAATTCAGTTAAGCTCAGTTGCTCAGTCATGTCTGACTCTTTGCTACCCCATGGACTGCAGCCAGGCCTCCCTGTCCATTGCCAACTCCGAGAGTTTACTCAAACTCATGTCCATTGAGTCAGTGATGCCATCCAGCCATCTCATCCTCTGTCGACCCCTTTTCCTTCTGCCCTCAATCTTTCCCAGCATCAGGGTTTTTTCCAAGGAGTCAGTTCTTCACATCAGGTGGACAAAGTATTGGAGTTTCAGCTTTGAAACAGCTTAATAAGTGATATATTTTAATATATATACTATATTTATAATTAACAGTTAAGTTCTAGAGCATTCAAAAATTTGTATACTATTTACTATATTAAGACTTCCCTTGAGTTCTTTCTCCTTTTAATTTTAGCACTAATAATATTATTGATCCCATTAAGGTGATTTCAGGCCCAAGAACTTATTTCATAAAAGTAATTTCAGGTCTAATTTTTACACTTTGGAAAAGTATTTTCCTGTGTCTATTAAAAAACAAATTTTTTTTATGAAAAGGAAATATTTGATGAAAATAATCAGTTCAGTTCAGTTCAGTTGCTCAGTCGTATCCAATTCTTTACAACCCCACAGCCTTCCTGTCTATCACCAACTCCCGGAGTTTACCTAGACTCATGCCCATTGAGTCGGTGATGCCATCCAACCATCTCACCCTCTGTCAAACTCTTCTCATTCCTTCAATCTTTGCCAGCATCAGGGTCTTTTCCAAGGAGTCAGTTCTTCACATCAGGTGGGCAAAGTATTGGAGTTTCAGCTTCAACATCAGTCCTTCCAATGAACACTTAGGACTGATCTTTAGGATGGACTGGTTGGATCTCCTTGCAGTCCAAGGGACTCTCAAGAGTCTTCTCCAACACCACAATTCAAAAGCATCAATTCTTCGGCTCTCAGCTTTCTTTATAGTCCAACTAATAAATATTTACTAACAATAAAGTCATTCTTAAACTTTAGTATGGTTCAAAGTCAACTAGAAGTTTTGCTACAATTGTATACAGATGCCAAGATTTCACGTGCAGAGATTGTATTTCACTTAGTATGAGGTAGAGACCAGGACACTGTATTTTAAATAAACATCCAAACTGATTCTTTTATCTCCCTGTGTTTCTCAAAATTCTCAGTTGGCACTAAAAAATAAATTCTCATCTGAATGGAGTTTCATTTGAGTGTTCAACATAAAGTTGAGTGTTTCATTTATGGTTCAAAATTAAGGCATGTTATACAACTGTAACTTATAGGAAGGAAAATAGTTTTCACATCAAATCCTCTTCCCAAAGTGCAGAAATACTGGAAACTCCATTTAATACTTATTTTCTCAATAAATAATGTTTGAAGGCATCTCTTCATAGTCTAAGTCACATATAAAGATCTAAACTAAATCTAAACTAAAATCACTTCAGTTTATTATTAGTAAGATTTTCTAATATGCAGTTATGAAAAATCAATTAAAATTAAGAGATTAATCTGTTTTTTTTTTTAAAACACTGATCTTTACTTTTTTTAAAAAACGCTCTTTCTAAAAATCAACTTCTGCCTTTCTTACCTCGTAGTAACACTTTTCCATGTCTTTCAAGTGACCCTGTTTTGAGCAGTGTTAACACTTCAGGAAAATCTCCAGATATGTGTCATGTATCTTTTGGTCTACTTTAATAACAAAACAGAGTCTCCTTGCTATCCGCATTTGTTCAACCAATGCACATCCTTGCCCCTGTGTTTATACAGTACGTTCATTAGTGGTTTTTACTTGTCTAGTCTTTTGGGCCATAAAACTAGAGTTTATTATCCTCCAGGTGATGAATCTTCTTATTTACAAATTAATTGCAGATCATGTGTGGGCAGCATGATTGCTGATCCTGCCTAACGAATACATTTAGTGCTTAATTTTTTTTTTCTGTTGCTATTTTCTCATTTGAAGTGGGTAGACCAAAACCAATTAATTCTATTCCAGTTTTTCAGTACTTTGTTGCATGCTTCTTCTGTCACTACAGATGCTTATGATTCTTAATGTATGGCTTTAAATAACATCGATATTAGAGATGTGCTAATATTAAACTACATGCTCCTGATAACTGCATCTTTCAGGTAAACCAGAGCTGCTAATTACTCTAAGAAATTTTAGGTTACATATTCATAATTTACTTTATATTCAACAAAACTGCTTATATTTAGATTGCTTTAATAATAATCATAATCACAGAACTAGAAATTTTTTAGGAATATTTAAAAACAGCTCAGAGTCTATAATTGTTAGTTTAATGCAATTTTATCAGAGCACAGTTTTGTGGGTTTTTTAAATATCTGAATATGAAATTGAGAAATAGAAATATTCTAGATGTAGAATTTAGTAGGTTTTTGTATTCAAAATCTAATTAATCAAAATATGTAAATGAAAGAAAGAAAAAAAGCAACCATGTATTTTTGAAGACAAGCATAATTGAGGTATTACAAAATTTCTGGTGATTTTAAAATTTGTGATGAGATTTTAGAACAAGTGGAATGAGTAGGAAGGTAAAATAAAATTTGAACAGGTAAATATTTATGTAAATATATCATGACATGAGGATGAAATGGTTGGATGGCATCACTGATTCAATGGACGTGAACTTGGGCAAACTCCGGGAGGTGGTGAGGGACAGGGAAGTTTGGCATGCTGCAGTTCAAGGGAGATCTCGAAAAATCGGACACGACTTGGTAACTGAACCACAACACGACACAGCTATTATTCTAACACCACAAGAATCTAATTATAAGTATCTTCATTGTTTTATGTTAAAAATATTGTGACCCAGTTCTATATCATGTTAGTCTAATCATACTTCAGTGACCCTAGCCTTAATGTAGTAACAGACAACCAGCTAGCGTGTGTGTTACTTGCTCAGTCATGTCTAACTCTTTGCAACCCCATGGACTGTAGCTTACCAAGCTCCTCTGTCCATATGCTTTTCCAGGCAAGAATACTGGAGTGGGTTGCCATTTCCTACTCCAGGGTCTCCCGAATTGCAGGTAGATTCTTTACTGTCTGAGCCACCAGGGAAGCCCAACATAATAACAGACGACCAAGTAACTCCCCTCAAATTATGTGACATTAATAAGCACTAGATATTTGAAACATAAAGAGTAGTAAGTGTGATATACATTTTTAGTAATGGCACCCCACTCCAGTACTTTTGCCTGGAAAATCCCATGGATGGAGGAGCCTGGTAGGCTGCAGTCCATGGGGTCGCTAAGAGTCGGACACGAATGAGCGACTTCGCTTTCACTTTTCACTTTCATGCATTGGAGAAGGAAATGGCAACCCACTCCAGTGTTCTTGCCTGGAGAATCCCAGGGACGGCGGAGCCTCATGGCTGCCGTCTATGGGGTCACAAAGAGTCGAACACGACTGAAGTGACTTAGCATAGCATAGCATATATTTCTAGTACTGTGCTAGGCCTGATTGTATAGCTTGTTTCATTTAATCCTCAACTGTATACATCTTTTACAGATGAAGAAATTGTAATTTAATCCTGACTTCTTAGCTTTCCTGTTCTCAATTATGTATGCTCCAGCAGAAGTAAGCATTACCATCACTAGAAATATTAATACTAAGGCTATGTAAATACTTAAAAGAGATTCAGGCATCAAAGGAGTGGTTGAAACTGGATGAATTCAAAATTCACCCAGTTCTATGATTCTATAAACTTAAGTAACATTTCTCTGTTTTAGCCTTACAAACTATATAGCAGGGAAAAAAACCCACCAGGATAGTACAAATATGAGGCATAAACCGCGTACTGATGCCCATAGAGAGGCCACATTCATGACAATCTGTCGTAGTGAGTTTGGAACTGATTACTTACACAAAATTAATTATTTGTCCTTAAACAATTGTCTACTTCATAGTAAAGTAATCACCTAATACATAAAACATGAGAAAGAATTGGCTTGAAAGAACTCCCCCTACAGCAATTTTTTAAGCAGTCAACTTTATACTTTCACCTACAGAATGAGCAGAGGTTAGAACATTCTAATTCTATTTCTCTGTAGGACACCAAAAATAGAAGCAGTTTGCGTTGAAATAGTACTGTGACTAAGCCTAGCCTCACTGTTGCATGTTTCTAATTGCATGCACTTCAAGGTTTGAGTTTTTTTAGAAAGCTATTAAAAGTTAGGAAAGTAGGCCCTAGAGTATGACTTGGAGTTTACTTTTAAAAAATTCAACTACTTAAAATTCATTAGTATTTAAGGCAGTGTTATTTTTCACTACTTTTAACTTCATTCCTTTTCATTTTTATAAATAGTCATACAAATAAGTTATATGCTCATGTGCATTGACTTAAAAAAATAACCTAGAAAAAAAGATGGCCAATTGCAAAAAAATATAGAGAGGAACTAAAGAATATTTGATAAACTTTGTCTTACTTTACTATTATCACTTGATGATTTTACACGATAATCTGTGTTTGAATCAACTCCAAAGGCAAAGAATTCTTGTGTTTGCTTCAATGAATTGAAAAGAAAGTTTGGTGTTCCTGTTTTCACATACATTTATATCTTTTCTGCAGTGAAATCACTTTTTTTGTTGGGCATGTAGGTTCTTAGAGTCAGTCTCTAATTTCTCATCAGAGACAATTTTAACCTCTATTTTTTTATTGTGGTAAAATACACAAAACATAAACTTCACCATTTTAGTCATTTTAAGTGCATGGTTCACTAGCATTAAGTAAATTCACACTGTTGAACAATCATCACCATCAACCATTTCTACCACCCATTCTTTTCTTTTTAACCCTTATTCCTACAGATGCAGAATTAGACCATTGCTACAGCTTTTCTGACCCCCATTTTACCTTTCTTAGCAGGTTTCCACAAGACAAATTTGCCAAAGTTCTAACCTAAATGCTGTTTGTCTGTATTTGCTATCAACAGATACTAATGGCATGAGGTAGCTAAAGAAAATAATGGCGTTAGCAAGTATGGGCCAACACAAATTTCGAGCAGTCATAAGAATGTTTATAGGCCCAAGGATGTTCTGAATTTTCTGCAAAATTACAATCATATTTGAAATAAATACTTTTTAAAAGAATCTCTAAAAGCTAAACTTTAAATCTATGAAACCCTGTAGCACAAACTTTTTCTGCTAGAATATGAAATATAGCACGAAGATATGAACTTATATGATATTGCAGATAAAATCTATGAAAATATCAATTCTTTGTACATTATTTGTGTATTTGAACATATTACCATAGATATTGAGTTTCCAAAATAGCTCCATACAGCTGTTTTAAAACATGTGTGTCAGAGAAGGTGATGGCACCCCACTCCAGTACTCTTGCCTGGAAAATCCCATGGATGGAGGAGCCTGGTGGGCTGCAGTCCATGGGGTCGCTGAGAGTCGGACACGACTGAGCGACTTCACTTTCACTTTTCACTTTCATGCATTGGAGAAGGAAATGGCAACCCACTCCAGTGTTCTTGCCTGGAGAATCCCAGGGACGGGGGAGCCTGGTGGCTGCCGTCTATGACATTGCACAGAATCGGACACAACTGAAGTGACTTAGCAGCAAGATAAGATCAAACTCACTTTTCCATTATATCTATTAATTCCATAATTTAGTCATCAATTGAGCCTGAACATATATCACGTGAAAATAAGATGATTGAGATCTGTCAGGATTGATGTACATGTAGGTGGTTCCTTTATTATAATTTGTGAAATGCTTGCTAGCTCTACTCGTAAGGGATTTCACAAGGAGAGAGATAAGAAAGATGCAAGATGGCAAAGATCAGTCAAGTTGTGCAGTCTCGTGAAGGGATCATGTATAATAGGTTTTAAACAAACAAGGCAAATTGTTGGCCTATTCAAAGACGAGGTGCTATAGTATAGCATTTGAGTGCAAATTATTTGATATCTTAAAAGCTATTTCTTGTTATTTCTTTTCAGTCTAAAGTGACTGACAACACTTCTGAAATCACTTGCTTCCATTTGAGTGGCATTTCATTAAAAATCCCAAGCTAGGATCCCTCTTATTCCTTTATTAAGTACTGCAGTCTACATCAAAACTGTCTACAACCATGAGTTGTTTGTGTATATGTCTTTACATTAACTGCCTTTCGATTATATTGAGAAAATCACTTTTGTTTTTCAATTACTTATTAGATTCTAAAAGAAACAGTTGTCAGAAATAAGTTTACAGTAGTGAATGGCTGCCTCAATAGGTGTAAAATCAATTTTGCAATTTTTATTTAAGAAAGGGACCTGCCATACTACCCACTGTTCCTTTGCTTATCGATTTTTGGTAGTGATGGTATACCTAATTCCAAAGGGAAAATTTTGTTTTTTAAAAAACAAGATAATGGACTTTACTACGAAGTCAAGCATAGCGTGAGATACATTGACATTTTTCAGGAAATGAGTTTCTTTCAGCCTTCTTTCTTTATATGTCTTAATTTTCCCCCTGAAATGATATGCTCATCTCTTCATCCTACAAGTAAATCTATTTCAGAATCAAACTTCACAGTGGGAAAACAATGATTGAACATATTTAGTGTGAAGATGGAGAAATGACAAAGGCTCGAGGGAAAACGAAAGGTCCACCGATGCAAGTAGATGTTATGCTAAAATGAAGTTTATAATTTCAAGTGTTTATACCCTTTACATCTCTCTTAAGGTCAACTTCTGCACTTCAAAATTAACGACTGAAATAGCATGAGCAAGAACACTAGGTAGATACCCTTGTCTGATAGGGTTATACTGATGCCAATCCTCATTTGAAGTAAAAGAACCATTTTTGATTTGCAAATATTAAAGCAAGGCCACAGAAGGCACTTAGGTTCTTGCTTAAACTCATCAGGCATTGCAATGAATTTGCCACTTGGAAGATTTTGATGTAAATAATGACTGGAGAAATATAGTGCTAGCAAATACTCAGAAAATAATTTACAATTACGAAAGGCAAAGAATGAACGGCCTGCCTTTGAAAAACAAAACTGTTGCATTGAAGTGTAGCCAACTAGGCAAAAACAAACGGTTGCGGGGAACCCCATCAAGTGGGTAAGTTATTTTGGGTCTACCTGAGGCGGGACAAAGATGAGAGAAGCCATTTCAGAGCAGTTCTGTGTCTGCCTCTTTTGTTCTTGCCAGGGTGCCCATTTTTAAAGTATTCAAACAAAGAACCACAAACCGCCAGTCACACCATAATACCAGCTTGTGTTTACATTTTCAGCTCTCCGGATCGTGATCCTATTCAGTGCACACAGAGCGAGTGCTCGTGTACACGCGCCCGTCCGCCATCAGGAGGACTGAAAGTGTAAACACAAGCTGGTATTTTGGTGTGATCACGCTAATATGGCGGCTTGTGAGGTCAAGGGGTGGAAGGTGAATTATGGATCCAGAATTGCTTTTGTCAGTTTAAGTCAGGCTGCTTACGCAGTAGCTGCTTTTCCAATTTGAATAATTCAGCTCTTTTAAAGAAATGAAGACCTACCTTAAATAATTAGAGGGACTACACTGGAGAACTGTCTTCCCAGGGAAGTAATGGAAGCTCCATTCCCCAGAAGCTATAAAATTAGACTATGAAAGGCATGTAACAGTCTGGTTCAGAACATAACCATCTGTTGGTCATGGCAAGAAGTGTTGGGTAAAGTAATCCAGTGTCTCTATAGAACTTCCTATCTCAAAAGAAAACCATTTAGGTAGCTTGTTCTACTATGAAAAGTTCATTTAACCAAGAAAACTAGGGGGAGAAAGTTGTTTAATTGTTCAGTGTACTCTATAGAAAAATGATCCAAGTTTAGATGTAACTCTTTTCCCATCTTGCTGTTAAACATAAATTAATTTTTGCAGTCTAGTTACAGTTAGACAATATATCCTTAGCCAAAGTAATGCTAGATGGGATCTTCAAGATTATTTGGATTTTGAAGTATGACAGAAATATCCTCAGTACAAAAAATATCAGGAGGATATCCCAACTCAACCCAACAAGGACAAGAAAAAGATCAGTTAAGAGCCGATTTGTTGGGAGTTCAATTCCTATAGAAACATAGGCTAGCTAACAAATAGATAAAATTATTTTTATAGTTTCATTAATTTCCTCAAACTGCTACAAGGAAACAATCCTTTCAGTCTAAGCTTTTTTAAAATATAAATTTCCTAAAATCATCAATGTTAGAAAGATAAATGGTGGTTTCAGTAAATGGGATGCATTTTTCTTGCTCTTGGCTCTTTTGAGTGAAAGTTACATGAGGACTGGTTGTATTTCTAGTAAATACAAACCAGTGATTTCTAGTGAAAACTCCATTCCTGGGGACTTCCCGAGTGGTCCAGTGGTTAGGAAATCACCTGCCAATGCAGGGGACATGGATTTGATCCCTGGTCCAAGAACTGAGATTCCACATGCCTCAGGGCACCTAAGCCCAACAAGAAGTACCGAAGCCCACAAGCCTAGAGCTGGCGCTCTGCAAGAGAAGCCACCACAAACAAGAAGCCTGCGCACCGCAACTGAAGAGTAGCCTCCACTCACTGCAGCTAGACAAAGTCCACTCACAGCAATGATGACCCAGTGCCGCCAAAAACAAGTAAGTAAATAGATAAAAATATATTAAACAATTTCCCTTCCTGCTGGCAATAGACATTGGTTTCAATGTCTAATCCTTAGATTTATGTGAAAAATAGTCCTAAAGTAGAATTCGGTTATCAAACTATGCTTATTGTGCATATTTGTTGTTCTGAAATGGAAACAAAAATGGAAAACAGAAAGAAAATTTTCCTCTTTATATGTGAAGTTATTTCTAGTTCATTAGAAACAAAGCTTAAAGAAGGGAAGTTTCTCATCTTAAGGTGAACAGGCCAATAACAATAATTGTATATAATCATTTTTATATATGTTTTTCAATTGTTCCATAGAGAACAATCATTCCTGTGACAACATTGAAATTTCTAGAATTAAAAATTTCAAGATGGGACTTCTTCGGCAGTCCAGTGGTTAAGACCCTGTGCTGCCCCTGGAGGGGGCACAGGTTCAGTCCCTGGTCAAAGATCCTGAACTTTTTCAGGTAATCCCTTACTCCATTATAATCTTCAAGTTTTCTATAAGCATGAAATTATCAGTCAACCATATGTTGAGATATGTGAAATTCCCTTCTCTTAAAAGCCATATCTGACTAATACAGAACAATTGACTATTTCCTCTCTTTCATGTACATGAGTTCATATGTAATAATATATATAATGGATGTATATAAATATCTATATAATAAGAAAACATAAAAATAACTAGAAAAACTGAACAATCCATGTTAGCTTATTTTAGGTGAATTCATTTTGAATTTATCCTGTCTATCCTATTACACCATCAACTGTTTTAAAATCTGAGCTACATTTAAATGAAAGTTATAGTTCCCACAGCATCATTTATTCTGCTGGCCTCAGTCAGTAATGACAACAGTGCTGATGAAAAATGGGTTGGAGGGAGGTATGATCATAGAATGTAAGGAGAGGCCAATGTCCTGAAGAACTATAAAGACCTCAGTAGGAATTTCCTTATTTTTATACTTCATTAGCATATCTCTTATTACTTGGTCTACAAAAATATCTTCATTTTCCATTGATTTTATAAATACAGCTCTTTTCGAAGGAAAGAGCAGTAGATTTAAAGAATAAAGGAAATAATGAGTGAGGAGAAACAAACAAGAAGCCACACTATTTCTTGCTGTATTTTTCTGCTTTAAGTGTTTTACTTGCCTCTTTCTTCCTGGGAATGTTTCAGTAGAAAAATGAAGGTAACTTTATTTTCTACTTATTTGGTTAAAATGTTTCTCCTCTTGGAAAAATGCTTGGCTGTTTCTGCATGTGAATAGGTAGAGCAGAAGAGGGTAGCTATCATTAGATTTTCTATCATCTTATTAGCTTAATGCCTTTTAATTTAAAATACAGTGATAAGTTGTATGAAATGATTATTTGGTTAGTAGTTTTTCTACTGACTAGGTCAGATTCTGTAGAAGCTAATGGTATAGGTGATGCTTTAATTTTCTTCTTAATAATCTTATGTTAGAAGTCAGCTCAAAATGTCACTGAATGAGACAATATCGGGCCTTAATCATAAAAAATTTCCTCTTTTCAAGAAAAACACCTGTTCAGATTGTTAGACTTCAGAGAAAATAATGAGAGCTTTGGTTTAGACATTAGAAGCTTTGAAAAGTGGAGACCAAAACCTGTAGCAGAAATCTAAGTGAGAGTTTACATTCAGCAAGCATAAGTTTAAGCACTTACAACATTTAAAAATGTAACTTCAGGCTTCCCTGGTTGTCCAGTGTTTAAGAATCCATGTTGCAATGCAAATGACACTGGTTCGATCCCTGGTCCAGGAAGATTCCACATGCCAAGGAGCAGCTAAGCCTGTGCACCATTACTATTGAGCCTGTTCTCTAGAGTCTGGGAACCACAACTGCTGAGCCCATGTGCTTAGAGCCCATGCTCCGCAGCAAAAGAAGCCACTGCAATGAGAAGCCTGAGCAGTGCAACCAGAGAGTAGCCCCCACTCTCTGCAACTAGAGAAAGCTGATGTGCAGCAACAAAGACCCACCACAGTCAAAAAATAAACAGTATAAAAATAAAATGCACCTTTTTTTGGAAGGCAACTTCTCATTATATGTCAGAATGTCTCTTTCCTATTCATTATTTAAAATCTTTCTCATAATATAGAAACAAGAAAATAATTTTATAAGAAAACATTAGATTTTATACAAGTATATGTAAAAGTAGAGATTAAGAAAGTGATGAGTAATGTTTTGTATTTGTATTTGAATTACAAAGGCATGGATAAGACTTAGTTCCAACAATAAATAATGTCATGTGTGAGGCAGGCAAATATACAGGAAATACTATATCACAATGGAATATGAATTAACAAATTTTATACCTACTGGGATAAAAGCAATGTAAGATGGACTTAAAGAAAAATATAATACTGTGAGAAATTAATCAATATAAGACAATCAGATAAAATCCTAACATGATAAATATCTACTCATTCAAAGAAATATTTAAGAACTATTCTATCTTTAAACCTTCGTAGGAATGATCAGCTGCATTTCCCTCAAGTTTATCAGGAGAGACCAACACTCCAGATTCTCTGGTAGTTTCAATATTTCATGATGGATTAAGTAGAAATTTGTTATTTTGCCTCTAAACAAAGAGAGGGACATAATCTGTGCAAAGCTTTTTCTAGGCATATCTTTATTTTTTTGTTTTTTTATTTTTAAGAGATTTTTGTTTACTTTTTGTAGCCTTGTAATGGGTAGGATGTGTGAAGAGAGGAATGTCAGAAAAGAAAGAGATGTAGAGAATAGCTGTAAATATTTTAAATTATACTTTAACCATTGCTTACCAAGGAGAAGTTTCTCGGTATGAAAAAGTATTATTAAAAAAAAATCTACAGGTTTTTTATTTAATTATTGAATACATAAATGTATGCTCATTGTTAAAAATAAAACAATACACCAATAAAGTAAAAAATGAAAGCACTTCTCAGCATCTTTAAAATGTATCATTTATTATCACTATACCTCCCTATCCTAGAGGTAATAAGATTTAAAGTGTGGTGCCTCTCAATTCAGAACATATTCTTATGCATTTACATCACATAAATTGTTTGGAGTTTTGTTTGGTTGGTTTTTTAACTCTCAACGATATATCTTGTATATTTTTCTCTATACTTCTATATAGCTATACCTCTTTCTTCTATTATTTATTTATTTTTGGCCATGCTACGTGGCTTGTGGGACCTTGGTTTGCTGAACATGGGCCGTTGGCCAAATCCTAACCACTGGACCACCAGGGAATCCCCCACATCCTTCTTCTAAAACTGCTGCCTAATGTTCCAAAGCACAGATGTACCCCACTTTATTTAACTGTGCCACTGCTTATGGCAGGTTATTTCAGTTCTTTCAAGTATTGTCTGCTGAAAACAATGATGCAATGAGTAGTCTCTTTTACCTATCTTTGAGGGTATGTTTGAGTATTTTATAGAATAGGTGCAAAGAACTGGAAATGCTAGATCAAATGCATGTGTATTAAATTTTATAAACACTGCCAAATTGTTGATCATAATGAATGAAAATGCCAGCTAAACACTTTAAACTGTAGCTTTAGGAACAACAGCTATATAGAGATTCAAAGAATCAAAGGGCCCATTTTGACCATTAGATTACATGGTTAATTCAACCGAGCAACAAATATGTATTGAGTGCTGCCTCACCTCAAGTGCAGGTTAGTGGTGGGACAGGAAGTTTCAAGGTAGAATAAACATTGTCTTCACCCTTAAGAACATAGTTCTGACAGCGGGGTCCTATGATATAATTTTCTCTTTGTCTTAAAAACAGGAAAGAATGTTTGAATAAAATAGAAAATAATACAAAACTAAATTGATTTTTCAAATTGAAGTAGGCATCTTACATTATTTCCAGCTTATGCTTATATGTGCGTGTGTGCTAAGTTCCATCAGTTGTGGCTGACTCTTTGTGGCCCTATGGACCATAGCCTGCCAGGCTCCTCTGTCCATGGGATTCTCCAGGTAAGAAAACAGAGTGGGTTGCCCTGCCCTCCTCCAGGGGATCTTCCCCACCCAGGGATCAAACCCGTGTTTCTTAGTGTCTTGCATTGGCAGGTGGGCTCTTTACCACCAGCACCACCCGGGAAGTCCCACTTATATGTGCTGCTGCTGCTGCTGCTAAGTCGCTTCAGTCATCCGACTCTGTGCAACCCCATAGACAGCAGCCCACCAGGCTCCCCCGTCTCTGGGATTCTCCAGGCAAGAACACTGGAGTGGGTTGCCATTTCCTTCTCCAGTGCATGAAAGTGAAAAGTGAAAGTGAAGTCGCTCAGTCGTGCCCGACCCTCAGAGACCCTATGGACTGCAGCCTTCCAGGCTCCTCCGTCCATGGGATTTTCCAGGCAAGAGTACTGGAATGGGGTGCCATTGCCTTCTCCGACTTATATGTGCATGTATTGGCAATTCTACGCCCAAGAGAGCATGGAGGCCACTTTTGAACATAAAGTGAAAGTGAAAATGAAGTCGCTCACTCATGTCTGACTCTTTGCAACCCCATGGGCTGTAGCCTACCAGGCTCCTCCGTCCATGGAATTTTCCAGGCAAGAATACTGGAGTTGGTTGCCATTTCCTTCTCCAGAGGATCTTCCCGACCCAGGGATTGAACCCAGATCTCCTGCATTACAGGCAGACGCTTTACCATCTGAGCTACTTTTGAACATACTATCCTCTAAATGGGTTAATCTCTCTAGATCCAATGCAAAGAAAGTTTAAGGCATATTCAAAACAAACAGACATCAACACACTTTGATAGCCTATTAGTTATGCACATTCAAAGTTATCAGTAGGTGGAAAAATGCAGTGAAAACAAAACATGGAGCCCATTGGAAGGCTTTAAAGGAGTGAAGGTTGTTTAATCAGATAGAGATAAGTAAAGCAGTGAAATCTGAGAACAGGCCTTCACTTGCACCAAAATAAATCATGGCAAATAATATTAGCAGTTTGGAAAGAATATTTTTAAAAATTGAGCAAGATTAATTTACCCATTTATAATATGCAAATGCACTGCTTTCTTACATAAAGGTTACACCACTGAGCTAAGACTGGGGAATAAACTAATGTGGCTTTCCACATATGTGTATACACATTTATCAGGATCATTCACAGATGAGTAAACAAAACAAAACCACTTTACTTCATTCTTGCTTTCTACCAAAACACATTTCTTAGGACTGGATCTAAATTAATTGACAGATTTGTGTTATATTTTTGAAAAGTGACATTTATTCTTTCTCAAAAATTCTCAGGGCTTCCCTAGTGGTTTGGTGGTTAAGAATCTCCCTTGCAATGCAGGGGACAGGGCTTCAGTCCCTGGTCTGGGAGGATCCTGCATGCTGCAGAGCAACTAAGCCCATGGACCACAACTGCTGAGCTTGTGACCTCGAGCCCAAGAGCCCCAGCTACTGTGCCCATGCACTGCAACTGCTGAAGCCTGTGGGCCTAGAACCTGTGCTCCGCAACAGGAGAAGCCACTGCCATGAGAAGCGTGTGCACTGCAGATAGAAGTGCACTCTCTGCAACTAGAGGAAAACCCTTGTGCACCAACAAAGGTCCAGCACAACCAAAACTAAATAAATCTTCAAAAAATTCTCATTTTATATGTACATATGAGATGTGCACACACACACACACACTCACACTCACACTCACCAGTCAGTGCCTCATAATACTAAAAGCGAAGTTTTTAGTCTCAGCTCTTCCCAATTGCCCTTTTACTAAAAACTTATGTTTTTATATTACAGACTCTTTTTTAAAAGCTTTGAAGATGCCCCCCTTCAAAATTCAGTTTTTCAGAACTAGCAAATAACACTGAAGACGACATTTTATTTTCAAAACTTGAGTCTTTGGAGGACAACTTTGAATATATGGCTCTAAAATTAATCCTCAAAGTGATTCTTAAAAGTATATTTAAAACTCTGAATTTCTATGTTGTAATAAAAAATGAACAAGTATAGTTTTAGTGATATTTTATTGTATGCTTGTAATAGCCCAAAATGGTGCACACAGCATAACTGATGTATTTCTAATATGTTAATTGCTATTTATTAAGAGGAAATAAGAGTAAATTACACAACTGTGCTATTTGGTTTTATGTTCAAATGTACATAAATGTGTCAGTACCATATAATAAATATTTGCATTAACTCATTAATGAATAATACAGATTAAAGTGTTAGGCAACTTATCCTGAGATAAATTCATAGGCTCACAGTGTTGGAAGCACTCATCAGGTCTGTCGCTGATATTCAAATGACAGTTTTAACCAGACTCATGATTACCTACTCTCTTACTTATAAAGTAGAATGTTTGCATTTCCAGAAATAGAAATTTTTAAATCTTTCTTGGTATTCATCTGTATTGTTTCCTTGACCTAACAAAAACTACTTCCTCAAAAAGTCACATAAAATTTTCTATTTTAATAAACATCATTTTATTATTTAGACATGAAGAACCTCTGGTCAGCATCTTTTCTCTGAATATAATACAATTGAATATCAATCAAGTCACACCTTAGCCTTTTAAGACCGGTTAATGGCAATTCCTTAGCTTTTCTCAAGGATTTGAAATACATCTTTAGCTTTATTTTTCTACTTTCAACTCTCATAAATATCTCCACATCCTATGAAAATGTGATCCAAAACAGGAAGTCATTTTCAAACAAAAGTAAAATTAATATTTGACAAGAGGAGACACTGTCCTTTGCTGATCTCAGGTTATTCAGGAAATCATAAAAAATGTTTGTTTTCTCCTACATCGTTGACCATTTGGACTTTGTCAACAAACCTTAAAGATTTTTTTCTGTCTTTTTTGCCTAGACACTCTTGTCTAAACCTATATGGCACTGAACAGTTATGAGCATTTGCTTCTTCTAAGCAACATTTTTTATATGATCATTATCCTAAATTGAATTTTATTTTTGGGGGACTCTAGTCGGACAGGACTGAAGTAACTTAGCAGCAGCAGCAGTCACTGTAACTACTTTAATATCATTTGAAAAGTTGTACAGTATAGTTTTGACTCTTTAGAATAAACAGAAAATATGTTGACTGTTATAGGGCCCAAAAATAATCCCTCAGCCCTCTCTTGGTAAGGCCTTGAAACAATGTGCTCATCATTCTAAAAGTAGTATGATTGAGAATATATTTTCCTCAGTTATTAATGAGAAGATATATGTGATGGGATCAAATGTCTTTGTATTTATTTGGGAAAAAATGGTAGAAAATATAAAAATCCTGCAATACTTTTTCACATATTAAAGTATTATATCCTGCAAAGCTACAGTAACTATACTGTGGAGAAGCAAATATACATTTTTTTAAATTATCAGATGCCAGGTTCAATGTGCTTGGCATTTATCATCTATATCATTGAATCTTTACAGTAATCACATTTTAATAGTGAGGAACCAGAGACTTAAAAAATATAACTAGCCAATGTGGTAGACAGTATCATTTATTTACAAGTCTTCATTTTCCCAAGTTCTTGACCCATGAAGGCAATATACTTTCTTTTTTAAATTTTTTTAAAATTTATATTTATTTATTTGACTGCATCATATATTAGTTGTGGCATGCAGGATCTTTAGTTGAAGTATATGCACTCTTAGTTGCACCATTCGGGATCTAGTTCCCTCACCAGGGATAAAACCTACACCAGGGCCCCCTACATTAGGAGCGTGCAGTCTTAGCCACTGAACCACCGGGAAAATCCCAATATATTTTCCTTTTCTATTCACTTAGGGCTTGGCCAGGTGATTTTTCTCAGACCAGTTCCATTGGATGAGATTTAAGAAGTGTGACTAAGTTTTCACCAGCCATCTTGAACTCCTGCCATTTATCATGAGAAGAATATGTTCTAGGGAGCTGTTACTACTTCAGCTTGAAAAGAGAGGCAAGTGAAACAGTCATAAACTTGACCTGGAGCCCAGAGCAAAGTCCATTTATGTTCAGCAGAAGACTGCAGTGTTACAGTTGACCCAGATACCTATGCTGCTGCTGCTGCTGCTAAGTCACTTCAGTCGTGTCCGACTCTGTGTGACCCCACAGACATCAGCCCACCAGACTCTCCTGGGATTCTCCAGGCAAGAACACTGGAGTGGGTTGCCATTTCCTTCTCCAATGCATGAAAGTGAAAAAGTGAAAGTGAAGTTGCTCAGTCATGTCTGACTCTTAGCAACCCCATGGACTGCAGCCTACTAGGCTCCTCCATCCATGGGATTTTCCAGGCAAGAGTGCTGGAGTAGGGTGCCATTGTCTTCTCCAAGATACCTATGAGGGGGGAATAAATGTTTGTTGTAAGTCACAGAGATTTGGGGGGAGTTTTGTTACACATCACTATTGCAGCCTAGCCTGAGCAATATTCTCAGAATCTCACTAATAAGGATCATGATAATACAGATGAATGAAATAGAAGATAAAGTCTGGACCTAGATTCCGTAGGTTGCTCAAAAGTGGCGTAGAGACATTAACAAATGATTTGAGGAAAGATATGGCTAGATCTCTACTTATATCTTAAAAAGAAAGTTTAAATAGGTTAAAGATTTAAAGGCAAAATATGAAAACATGACTCTAGTTAGAGTAAAACAGCAGAATTTTTATTACCAATATCACAGAAAATGTCTTTCTAATAACGATACCAAAGACTTTGAATTCAGTGATATCTTAAATTTGATTGCATACAAAACTGTATAACAACCAGCTGAGCCACCAGGGAAGCCAAAAAAATGACACAAAAAAGGTAAAAAGACTAAAGACATACTGAAAGACATACATATCACAAACAAAATAATCATATTTTCAATCTTTAAAGAACCATTTATAAGTCAAAAACAATAAGATATATACTCCAAAAAGAGGAAGAATCAGAATAGGTAATTCACAAACACAGAAATAACAAAAGAGCATAACACGTGAGAACCTGATAAAAATAAATCATAAACATATGAGAACATGAAAAACTTCAGTTCAGTACAGTCACTCAGCCGTGCCCAACTCTTTGCGACCCCATGGACTATAGCACGCTAGGCCTCCCTGTCCATCACCAACTCTGGAGTTTACCCAAACTCATGTCCATTGAGTCGGTGATGCCATCCAGCCATCTCATCCTCTGTCGTTCCCTTCTCCTCCTGCCCTCAATCTTTCCCAGCATCAGGGTCTTTTCAAATGAGTCAGCTCTTCCCACCAGGTAGCCAAAGTATTGGAGTTTCAGCTTCAACATCAGTCTTTCTAGTGAACACTCAGGACTGATCTCCTTTAGGATGGATTGGTTGGATCTCCTTGCAGTCCAAGGGACTCTCAAAAGTCTTCTCCAACACCATAGTTCAAAAGCATCAATTCTTCAGCCCTCAGCTTTCTTTATAGTCCAACTCTCACATCTATACATGACTACTGGAAAAACCATATCCTTGATTAGATGAACTTTTGTTGGCAAAATAAGGTCTGTGCTTTTTAATATGCTGTCTAGGTTGGTCATAACTTTCCTTCCAAGGAGTATCTTTTAATTCCGAGTATCTTTTAATTCCAACATCTTTTAATTTCATGGCTGCAGTCACCATCTGCAGTGATTTTGGAGCCCCAAAAAGTAAAGTCTGACACTGTTTCCCCATCTATTTACCATGAAGTGATGGGGATGCCATGATCTTAGTTTTATGAATGCTGAGCTTTAAGCCAGCTTTTTCACTCTCCTCTTTCACTTTCATCAAGAGGCTCTTTAGTTCTTCCTCACTTTCTGCCATAAGGGTGGTGTCATCAGAATATCTGAGGTTATTGATACTTCTCCTGGCAATCTTGATTCCAGCTTGTGCTTCACCCAGCCCAGCGTTTCTCATGATGTACTCTGCATATAAGTTAAATAAGCAGGGTGACAATATACAGCCTTGATGTATGCCTTTATTGATTTGGAACCAGTCTCTTGTTCCATGTCCAGTTCTAACTGTTGCTTCCTGACCTGCATATAGGTTTCTCAAGAGGCAGGTCAGGTGGTCTGGTATTCCCATGTCTTTCAGAATTTTCCACATTTTGTTGTGATCCACACAGTCAAAGGCTTTGGCATAGTCAATAAAGCAGATATAGATGTTTTTCTGGAACTCTCTTGCTTTTTTCATGATTCAGTGAATGTTGACAATTTGATCTCTGGTTCCTCTGCCTTTTCTAAAACCAGCTTAAACATCTGGAAGTTCTCTGTTCACATACTATTGAAGCCTCAGTTGGATATTTTGAGCAGTACTCTACTAGCGTGTGAAATGAGTATAATTGTGTGGTAGTTGAACATTCTTTGGCATTGCGTTCTTTGGGATTGGAATGAAAACTGACCTTTTCCAGTCCTGTGGCCACTGCTGAGTTTTCCAAATTTGCTGCCATATTGAATGAAGCACTTTCACAGCATCATCTTTTAGGATTTGAAATAGCTCAACTAGAATTCCATCTCCTCCACTAGCTTTGTTTGTAGTGATGCTTCCTAAGACCCACTTGACTTCACATTCCAGGATGTCTGGCTCTAGGTGAGTGATCACACCATCATGATTATCTGGGTCATGAAGATCTTTTTTGGTACAGTTTTCTGTGTATTCTTGCCACCTCTTCTTAATATCTTCTGCTTCTGCTAATCAAATTCTGGAAATTAAAAGAACAATAAAATACCATTTCCTACCTATCAGATTATAAAAGATTTTTAAAATAATATTAACACATAGTATTGGGAAGGCTTGAGAATAAAATCACTATGACTTTCTGGAAGACAGAGAGGCAGTACGTACCAAAATCTTAAAATTATGCAGACTCATTGATCCACCATTTCTATTTCTTAAGAAAATAATGTCTCAAATGTAAAAAGATGTTTTAGAATATTCATTGTAAAATACTGAAAACTAAATATTGATCAAGGAATTTCCATGGAGGCCCAATGGCTGAGACTGCATACTCTCAATGCGGGGGACCTGGGTTTGATCCTTGGTCAGGGTACTAGATCCCACATGTTGCAACTAAGAGTTTGTGGGTTGCAACTAAAAGATCCTGCATGCTGCAATGAAGATCAAAGATCCTGCATGCTGCAACTAAGCCCTGGTGCAGCCAAATAAATAAGTAAAATAAAAATAAATATTAAAAAATGTTGATGAATGGAGGACTGATCACATAAATTATGGAACATTGTGAAATAAAATGTACATTTAAATGGCAAGTACTTAAAAAACTAAAAAATTAAAAAAAAATAAATGGCAAGTACTAGGAATTATGAAGATCTGCATTTATGGACATAAAAATACAGCAGTGATTATAGATTAAAAGAAAAAAGCAGGCTATAAAACAGTAAGTATAGTGTGATCTCATTTATAAATATATGAAATACATATGAGTAGAATTAATTATTGAAGAATAGTCAAAATGTGAATAGTTTTTTTTTTTTTCTGGATGATAGGGTTATGGCTGATCTTCAAAAAAGAAAGTAGTTTTTTCTATAATATTTGAATGCTTTTTACAGTGAGAATATTATAGTCAGGAATAAAATACTTTCCTTTTGAAAAGAAAAAATATAAAAAAATAGGAGTATCTTCTACTACGAATGTGGCAAAAAGTGTACAGAACTCCAAATAGGTCATACCTATTGTTTCTTCCTTGTCTGCTGCTGCTAAGTCGCTTCAGTCGTGCCCGACTCTGTGCAACCCCATAGATGGCAGCCCATCAGGCTTCCCCGTCCCTGGGATTCTCCAGGCAAGAACACTTGTCTAGGTCCTCATAAATTATTTATAGAAATTCTATCTATACTAACAATTATTTTTTCATTACTCCTTTAAATTTCTTTTCAGAAGTGATAGGTATTATATTTCTATTCTGTAGTCATTTTATTTTAGAGGATCTTCACAATTTCTATTTTCTTAAACCATGTTTATATGACTAAAAAAAGTCATACAAATTAAAAACTATATTAAGTAAAATTAGAATATTTCTACCTAAATCGATAATTTTAGCTGAACTTGAACTGACCAGTTACTTTAGGATTATCTTTAAAGTCAAGAAAACTAAAAACCAGCCATTTCTTCCAGTTATTTAAAGAAAAAACAATTAGGAAATAGTCAATTAGACAAATTAACTTTACAAACAACAGCAATTATGCAATAAATCCATTTATGAAATATAACTTTACATGCTTGTATATCAGTCTATAGTTATAGCTATATAATTAACATATAACTATAAATATATAAAATCAAGGGGTAAGCTCATAAATTACAGGGCTTGTGTAGTACCCGTATCTGAAGAAAATTACAATACTCTACTGAGGAACACACAATTTTTTGAGAAGTGTTCCTGTATGGGAAAATGGCAATATTAGAAGGGTGTCCCACTTCATTTATAAATTTAATGTCTTTCTGTTTAGAATTTCAGGAATATTTTAAAATCCAAACTGTTAAAGAAGACTATGTTTTAGTAAAACAGAAAAAAGTTCTCTTTCCCACAGTGTCCATTCCTATTTCCCAAAGACAATCATTGTTAATACTTTTTTTTGTCTATTCTTCCAGAAATTTTGTCTGTATATATAAGGTATGTGAGCTTCCCCAGTGGCTCAGCGATAAAGAATCTGCCTGAAATGCAGGAGATATGGGTTCTGTCCCTGGGTCAGGAAGACCCCCTGGAGGAGGAAATGGCAACCCACTCCAGTATTCTTGCCTGAGAAATTCCACGGGCAGAGGAGCTGGGCGGACCACAGTTCATGGGGTCACAACGACCAAAACCACAATATGGCACGTAGTCACACACACGTGGGCAAGCACACACACTTACATGCTCTGACTTTTTTTTTCCCTAGGAGTGATAATATTATACACACTGTTCTACAACTTGCTTTTTTCACTTAATATATCCTGGGCATTTTTCCATAGTAAAACATATGTTCTCAAGTGAATTTTTTAACTTAAGTAATTCTGAAGAAGATAATAAATTAGTAAGAATAACAAAGAAAACTTTCAGAAAAAAACTATTTTAGAGGGACCTGCAACACCAAATGTAAAAATGTATAATCAAAATACTGTGGGAATTCCCTGGTGGTCCAGCGGTTAAGGCTCCTCACTTTCATTGCCGAGGATGTGGATTCAATCCCTGGTTAGAGAATTAGATCCTACAAACTGCAGTCATGACCCAAAAAATATATAAAGAAATAATATAAAGAAACATACTATTAAATATATCCATAGATCAATGTGGATCCTCAAATAAAACAATCAAACAACACACACACACACAAAAGGATAAATAAAAAAATTTTTTAATAAATATTGTGCTAGAAGTGAAAGAGGTATCAGTGGAGCAGAAATTAGTCTAAGGACTGGACCCTGGAACATAAAAGCTATCAACTTGATTCAAAAAATCTTTGTAAATCAGTCAATAGGGAAGAAGTATATTATTCAATAAATATTCAGAGACAATTGCTTAACAACTGGAAAAAATGATCAAATCCTCACTTCACATGATACACTAAATTACAAATTGATTAAAGCACTAAATGCATGAAATGAAAACAGAAAACAAAACAGAAATAAAACAAAGTCCTCAAATGTATAGAAGAAAAATATAAGTGAATAATCTTGGTGGGGAATATTTTTTAAACGTGATAAGCAAGGATAGAAATTTTAATAACATTCAAGTAATTAATAATTTTAAAATGAAGTCAACAATAAAATATGATATTAGATTGGAAAAATACTTGTGAAATGTATAGCACAGAATCAGTATTCTTATTATTAACATATGAAGAACTATCATAAATTAACTTAAAAATAGAAACATCCTGAGAGAAAAAGGGTGAGGCATAGGAAAAAGCAAGCCATAATGAAACAATATAAATAGCAAATGAATGCATGAAATATATTAAATTTTTCAAATAACCAAAGTAACAAAAAGAACAAAAATCTTTTTCATACATCGAATTGTGTGTGCTTAGTTGCTCAGTCATGTCCAACTTTTTGTGACCCCACGGGCTGTAGCCCACCAGGCTCCTCTGTCCATGGGGATTCTCCAGGCAAGAATACTGGAGTGGGTTGCTGTGCCCTCCTCCAGGGGATCTTCCCAACCCAGGGATCAAACCCAGCTCTCCTGCACTGCAGGCGGATTCTTTACAGACTTAGCCACCAGGGAAGCCCATACATTGAATTGTGTGTACATGCTAAATCACTTCAGTTGTGTCTAACTCTTTGTGATGCTGGACTGTAGCCTGCCAGGATCCTCTGTCCATGGGATTCTCCAGGCAAGAATACTGGAGTGAGTTAAAAAAAAAAAAAAAGAATACTGGAATGGGTTCCCACGCCCTCCTTCACGGGATCTTCCTGACCCAGGGATCCAACCCATGTCTCTTATGTCTCCTGCATTGGCAGGCAGGTTCTTTACCACTAGCCCACCTGAGAAGCCCACACTGAATTAAATAAGATTAAAAACCTAATAATATTTGAGGTTGGTGAAGATATGGTAAGTGGACACTCTCATACATTTCCATTTTGGAAGACACTTTGACCTTAAGTATCAAAAATTGCATAAAACCCCTAAAACTAACAACTTTTGACCTTGAAATTCTCCTTTTGGAAATTCATCTGGAGGAAACATAGATGTATACAATTATTGTCTATAGAGATGTTCATCATAGCATTGTTTATAATGCAGAAAAATTAGAAACCATCAAATAGTCTTTGAGAACTTGTTAGGCAAATTATGGTATACTATATAGGCATTCAAAATAACTGTTAACAAATATTTAATGATATGGGAAATATTTGTGATATATTTTAAGTGAAAAGTATAGTTCGTGTATTAGAGTTATTTTTAATTTATATTAATGGGAAAATGTGCTATAAGTATATACTCTAAAAAGTTAACTGGTTCTCTCTCTAACTGAATAGGTTATGTGTGATTTTATTTCATTATATTATTTTCATAACTGCCAAAATAAACACGTATTAGTTTTATAACCAAAAATAATGTTATAAAAATAAAATACATTAAACAATTATTTGAGATGTAGATATTAAAATGTATGTTTTTTCTCAAGGGACTGGTAGCTTTGCATTGCTTAATGTTCTTTAGGCATGATTTGAGGCCACTTTCTAGGCATTTCATTGTAGAAAATAAATCAGTATAGTAAAATTGTATGTTTTTTTTTTTCAAAAAGTAGCAATCTTTTTTCCACAGAGCTGGAATATATTTTCAATTTTTAAAATGAAACAAATTAATATAATTAAAGCCTTCAATTAGCATTACATGTCTTTAAATAAAGATTAAATAGCTCTTCATCAAAATATATTATGTAATTCAGTTTCATTTTTTTAACGTGGGACACAAATACGTATAATTTTATAACTTGACGCTCAGCAACAGATCATTTTTTAAATAAAAAATTTCTAAATATTTTCTCATATACTGTGCCTAGAGACTAAGTCATACCATAAAATATGGCATATAACTTCCAGGAAAAGTCTTCATTTGTTCTTTCTAGAAGATACTGACACTGATTTTGTGACAAGCATATGTACATATATTATACTGAAAATAAAATTAACGTAAACTTAACAAAATATTGAAATTATGACGTGCAAAGCAGCTAGTTAAAAGGACTCATTCTTGCTCATATGCCCATCGTTTTCCATTTATATTAATAAAACAATTTTGCACAGTCCTCAAAGGGCAAAATAATATAAAATATTAAATGACTCCCAAGTAGCAAATACTGTATATGATCTTCTAGGATCTGATTTTTAGGTATGACTAATTAGTCTGGTAGTATGATAAGCAACAACCTGTATAACAGGTTAACAGGAGGGGGTAAATTTCAAGCATTGTCTGAATAAGAAGTGCAACTCATTTTCCTTAACCCAGACTTTTTTTTACACATCAACACACTCTCCATCTGAAACTTGGTGATGGTCCCAAAGGAGAAAACACTGCCCTCCAGTGGTCTTCACTGGAGAAATGGAAATAGTTTCAGGTACCATGACTGCAGCATTTATGTAAAACATTGTGAGTATTTACCTCGTCTTATTTCTGGCTATGTTTCTTAAGCTGAAACCTATATCTACAACTGAGTAACTGAGCATAAGGATAGAACCTCCAGAGCAAATTCTAATATATAGGTAGTTACTCTAGTTAAATAGAAATATTAACTAGGAGGAATGATTATGGCATCTGACCGCCTAAGCTGACCATCTATTAGACTATGACAATTGGATTATGTTAGCCACCTATAGCTTCTTACTTCCCAGAGAAGGGAGAAGAAATTTCATCTCTATGTTTCCCTTGTTGGCCAATTTTTTAGCTAAAAGACATTTAAAATTGTACAGCAGGCAGAACCCCAGGGGACTGAACAGTATTCCAACATCCTTAAAGCCTTCCCATCACTTGAAAAACCAAATTCTCCCTCCTGCTTCTTAAACTAACCAAAGTAGGCAAAAGCAATTTTAAAAAGTCTTTGTGTCTAGCATTGGAACTTTCTCATATTTCACACCATTATATAAATGTCACTCTAACCTATATGTATCACAAATGCTACGCTAAATTAGGGCCAAATTTGCAACCTAGTTTAACTGGGTTTCCTCTTTTTGCAAATGCAGTTTTTGTGTCTGCATTTAGCAATGCATACAAAACTGTCCGTGTAGCTAACTGCTTCGAATTGCTAAATTTGAGGATGGGTGTGTAGATCGCCTGAGTCTTCTTCATGCATGTGCCAAAGCAGTGCCGTTCCTAGTCATATGAAGTCTTCCCAATCAAAGGAACCTGGACTACACTGCGAAATTCTGGAACTGTTTCATTGACTCTCTTTGATTTTGTAAAGGAAAAATGGAATGTTAAGAGGGTAGAAATGGTTTTCCAACCTCCAGGCCTCTGTCCTGTAGATATCAGACTGGAAATGCCTTATATGATAAGAGTGCAGTCTTCAGGGTTCCACAGCCACAGGGGCAAGTCCACTACTAGCTATTAGACTTATCCTCGTTTTCTTCATCAGTAAAATAATGATGCTGGTCTCACAAGGATATTATTATGACTGAATGAGGGAATGTTTGTAAAGTGCCTGGCCAGAACCAAGAATTATTATTACTCTATCACCATCATTTTCTAGACTAGTAATCCAACGGCCAAGTAGATTTCCTAGAAACATGATTTTCTAAAAATACTATTCTTTTATCACATTAAGTAAAGGCTCTTCATTCAGCTTACTACATAGAGTCCTCCAGATAAATTCTTCAAAATGAATACCTTGTGCTAAGACAAAACATTTTAACATCATATTGCTTAAAGACAGCACCTTTAAAGACAAATCAAGGGTTTCTTCTTTTCACTCCCGCAGAAGGTGCTGTCTATTATATATTCACCTGGATTCACAAAGCACTTTAGAGTTTAAAAAAAGTCAGAGATAAAAATTATAATTATTATGGACGTGGTAGAGGGATGAGACATATTTGGGTGTATTGCAGTGAATTATAAAGTTTCTGGGTTTGAGAATAAAGAGTTCCACAACCACACCCATTCTGGTTTTAATTCAACTTAGAAAATGTACACTTCAGGGAGAAATATTGCTTTCTTTCGGAGATAAATGCACTTTTCTTTAAGATGAAGAAAAACTTACAGACACATTCTAATGAGACGTGATTTCCCCTTCTCATGATTGTTGTGAAGAGTTTTTACTGAGCCATGAGTCCCACATCTTCATCTGCTCCCACTGTGCACACCTGCAGCGTTAGAAAGCAGAGTTTCTATCTGCAGAAGTTAACTGTTGGCCTCACTGTCTGTGACATCTCACCAAGCATCTCATGATGCTCTCTGTCATACAGCATAGAATTTTCATTACTCAAAATAGCTTTTATAATGCAAAATTGTTTATGATTTAAAATAGTAGGATATATTGAACTGAGAAATGATGATTTGATAAATATATTTATCAAACTGAGAAATTTTTGAGATGAAGTTTCATTTAAAGATGGTGCAAAGTAAGTACAGCTAGATGTGTAATGTGTACAGCTATATAGTGTATATGTGTAAAATTGAAGCCCATTTATAAGCATGATCTATGTATCAATAAATGCAAAGAAAATAAACTTGGATTAGAACATTTATAGCTAATCTAAATTAACTCAAACTTTGACAATGAAACAAATGAATTTGTGACAAACATTCTGAAATTTTAAAAATGCATCATATTTGTAACAGTACCAAAATAATCTAAAGTCAGAACACTTTCTTCTGGGTATAATTATATTATTATAATTCTCTACCTTAACAGATGACAATTTTAGAAAACTCTAAGTACAATTTCTAGTATATGTACTAAAATAAAATGTAACAGATAGACAACTCATCATAGTATAAGTAACACATTCAAATTTAGTAATTTATTTTCCAGGTGGAAACCAGGCTTCTTGGAAGACTTCAAACTATGCCAAATGGTCTGATTTTACCATAGAGGTAGGCACTAAAGGACTAAATTTACTTCTGTGTAATTTTTGTCAACTACATTTTGCATGCAAATGTCTATACAACCATGTTAATGAAGTTATAGAGAAGGAAAGTTGGCATTCCCATTGTTCTGTTTTATTGAAAAGCAACTTTTCAATTAACTTGCTATATAGCATTTTAAATCAGTTTTCATTAGTCATAAGAAAAGTCTAACTGCATTCTAATTGGATCACAAATCAAGAAAAATAATACTTATGAATAAAATATAGGCTTGATAATTTTTTTCTATACTTTATAATCTTCAGAACATAGGCTACTTTTATTGGAATCAGACCAAAAGAGTTCTGTTAATCATAAATATTTAGAAAAGTGTAATCTACTGACCCAGAGGATAGGATTTTTGTGCTTTTTATTAAAGGCTGACATCTTTCTGTACCCCAAATGGGACTGGTTGTTTAATTGACAGTTATCAAATTTTTTTCCAAATAATATACACAAACATTTAAATCTACATGAATGAAGTTCTTATTAAAAATTTAATATTCAAAATTCAAAGCCAATATTAGTAATGAAAATGTACAGTATGCTTTCAACTGGAATGTTAATAATCCAAAACTTGTCTCAGATTATAAAAGAAGTGTTCCTAGGGTGTAAGAATAAGAATATTTTTAAGCTAAATGCCCACTTGATTTGCAATAAAACTGAAAGTACTAATGCCAGACGTGTAGGTGATCAAAGGAGAAAAAGACAGAAATAATGGTCGAAATTCTGCAATTATGATATATGGTACAGTCAGGAGTGACCCAATCTCACCGTGAAACATCCAGAAAATAAAGCAAAATAAAACCTGCTTCATCCTTACACACTGAAGGGAATCAGGATACTGACCCAAATTTCAAACTCCCAGAACTTGGAAATGTCTGTAAAACCTTCAACACCAACACTTCTGAAACCTGCTACATACCAGAAACAGGCAGATCTTCAACCATGGAAATA
This sequence comes from Bos indicus x Bos taurus, assembly GCF_003369695.1. Classification (NCBI taxonomy): domain Eukaryota; kingdom Metazoa; phylum Chordata; class Mammalia; order Artiodactyla; family Bovidae; genus Bos; species Bos indicus x Bos taurus. The sequence continues at coordinate 34,997,765 of NC_040077.1, forward strand.
TGACTATTAAGAATTCACAGATTATCTGAAACATTTGCTAATCACTCCATCCCCATGCTAGAGAGAGAGAGAGAGAGAAAGAAGGGAGAGAGAGAGGAAGACTCAGAGCATTGGGAAAAGGCTGCTGTGAAAATGCCAGGCCCTTCTTGGGGTTTAGGTTGTCAACCTAATCCCAGCCACAACCATCGTATGACTGTATCAGGGGAAACAGTGTACTCGTGTGTGAGAATTGGGGTGAGGTGGGGGGCCAGGATGTTAAGAAATTTAACAAATTCATATGATTTTTTTCCCCTTAAACATTTGAGAGTGTTGTGTTTATTCATGCTGGGCAACATAAACCATAAATCTTGCTGGATTTCTGCAAACTGCTGCGTGAAGCCTACAAACTGCATTTCTGTCAACGGGAGGAAGAGACAGACAGAAATCAAGACACAGACAGGCAGCACCCCCAGGACGTGAAGCTTGCTCCTACTGCAAGCTGTGGTGGAAAGAGATGATGACATCCAGAACAAAATGTCTTTTTCACGAGGATGCGAAAGCTCTTGCTTTGTGTTCTCTGTGCAGAGAAAGAATGATCAGTGGAAAGGGCTTTATTTCCATCTTTCTGGAATCAAAATATACGGAATTTTAGTTATTTTTAAACTTCTTCCTTTGAGTCCATTATTGTGTGCCATAAAACAGACAAAACTCAGCAAGACAACAAAGACTTGATCTGTAGGAGAGAAGGTAATAAAGAGCAAGTCCTCTCCAGAGGGTAATTAATCATTAGTCACTCATCCTAGAAGTCCCAGTTACACTTAAGGTTAATGTTCAGGTAGCTTCTTTCTATTTGCTTAAAAAATTTTTTTAAACATTTTTTTTTTGCAGAATGTTATACTATTAATTGCCAATTTGCATATGTGTGCAGCTGCTGTTTTGGCTCTGAACTCAATCCGATAAGCTTGCTGGAGGTATCGCAGAGCACTTGGCAGCTTTCCTATTTGAAAAGAAAGCCTCTCCCCACTACAGAACAGCTGATCGTCTATCAGCGATAGACCCTGATGGCGTGAATTACAATTACACTACTTTTCACACTAAATCTGGGTGATAGCTACTTGGAAAGAAGTTTCATCATTTTTTACCACAAACTGGAAAAAGAATTACATGGTCATGCTGTGCTTTTAAAGGCAGTTTGGTTCACTTTTGTCTATTTAACACCTAATTCCAAGAAGTCCATAGGCATCCAGAGATCTGAATGGCGCGTAATGAATTCACTGTTTAGATTGAAGATTTAAAAAATCTACCTCAAATTACATTTATTAACAAGGCGACCAGGAAGTGTTAAAGTTGTTAGACGCTTCATTTATTAAATAATTTGTGGGTATTTTCAGTTGTCATATCTAGAGTCATGGGGTTTGCTTATTTTTTTTAATTAGCAATCCAAAACAATGCTACTGCAATTTAACAATTCATCACATAATCTTGGGCTCTTTAGTTCAGCTGTTAATGTTAGATAATTCAGATTGTTATTTTGATCTGTTTATAAATGATTTAGGTTGCATTGTGCTATGAGGAGGCTGCTGCAGCCAGGCCAATCTTTCACATCCTCCCTGCATTGCTCAGGGTAGCTGAGGGGCCTTCCCAAAATGTGTTTGAGGGGTTTAGTGTCTAGCAGGAGGAAACTGGGGATGGGGGCAGGGGACACGAAAATAACCGGGTTTATTATCCTTACTTAGTTAACTTCTTTATTTATTTACATTCCCTGTGTGCTTGGAGAACTAAGGAAAGTCCTCTTTGCCAAAGTACCTCTTATTAGATGCAAAGTGCATCTCTCTGGTTCCCTGGGATGTTAGCAAGTACTTTCTTTTCTCTTCTTGCAAAAACCGCCCAATCATCAGAAAAATGTAAGAAGCCCCCCAACAAACCTCTTCTTCTCACTCTTCCCTCAAACCCCTTCCCCTCCCATCTTGACATTTAATTCTATTTGTTTAAAGCAAACAAAACAAACAAACAAAAAAATTAAACCCACCTCAAGCAGCAGAAGTGGAACACACTCATCCTGACGTAGTGAACCTAAGAGAAAAATAGACTTTGTTTTCCTTTTTTAGTCGCTAGTTTTATTAGATTTCTCACTCTCACAGATTATCCGAAGACTACCCCATTGATTGATCGCCCGTAGAGCTGCATTTGGTGTAAAGAAAAAACTCACAGCTTTATTGGCTCCCAGGAGACAAAACAAACAGAACAAGATATTCATATTAATGCAAACAATGCAACAAATGAGGGGAAGAATCGCCCGGCTGTAGCGAGGCGCCGAGCGGCCGGCCGGGCGGAGAAGGGCCCGGGGCGGAGGGTTCCGGCCTCCCCGACCCCCGGGCGCTCCGAGCCGGCGGTACCCGCGCCGCCCGCCACTCACAGGGGCCCCGGGCCCAGGCGGCCCAGCTCTCGACCTCGCGGGGCCGGGCCGGGCGGCCGGCAGGCAGGCAGGCCCGGGCGGCGGGAGAAGGCCTCCAGGCCGGGCCTCAGGAAGGGCCTGCTCGGGCCCCACCGCATCTCAGAGAGGGGCTGGAAGGACCTAGCGCTCCTGCGTCCTCTCCCTTTCCTTGCCCATGCTTCCAGGGGCCCAACTGCCCAGTCTCAGCTTCCCTTGGCACCTGGGTCCCAGGTGGGAGTGGAGAATTCCCGCTGCGTCTCCTCGTCCACCTGGGCAGCCTGGAAGCAGAGTCTAGCCAGGCGCCAGGGAGGCCTGTGGAAGGGTGGAAGCCAGGTGATAAGGTCTTTCTCCCTTTGAAAAAGCTCACATTATCCTAGAGGAGACTAGATATACACACACACACACTTCAATACAACGCAAAACCTTATATAATCAAAAGCAAGGAGAGTAGCGTGTAGAGCAGAGGCTGAGAGATGCTTAAGAGGCACTGAGACTTTCCCTGCGGAATGAGAAAGGAAGAAAGGAAATTCCAGGCACAAAAGGCGTATCTGATCTGCACCTGATCCCCACCCCCACCCCCCCCAAATCCACAAAAAGTGAAAAACTAGAGAAATATCTGTTAAGACTTGATTTCACATCTTTTTAGTCAACAAGATATTAAAAATAGGAGTGCCAACATTGCACAGGGCATTCTTACAGCAAAAAAAATTATTAGTTATCTGAAACAGAGATTTAACTGCGCATCCTGTACTTGTATTTGCTAAACCAGGCAATCCTAACTAAAAAATACTAGATTGAGGAAGCAAGGGTCATTCTCTGATGTATACTAATTGGGATATTTGAGACATTTTTAGTGGGGCTTTGCCTTGGAAAGGAAATGTTACCCCCACAGCATATGAGTTACTCCCAAGCATATTGTAGGGTGAACCAGGAAGAAATAACTGCAATGTTTGGAAATGTCCTTATGTTTTGGCAGAAGCGGCAGAGTTTTTTGACTCTTGTTGACTCTTGACTAGACAATGGCCCAGTGCTCCCTCTCTGTGGCCAGTTTCCTTGCAAGCCAGTCCAGGGTACTATAGCACCCTCTGAAAGTGGAGTGTCACTTACAGTGGTACTTCCAAATTGGGATTATGTGTTTTTTTCTAACTCTTGCTATAGAGCCACAACTACTCCTTGGTATTAATTGTATTTCAAAATAAACTAAGTTGGGACTTGATAACTTTAAAGATGGAAAGGTGGAGCAAAATCTGCTTTAAAATTCACCAAGTGCCCTAACCTACAAATAGATCTCATCCTGGTCTTCCCTTATAGATGCTGAAGGAAGAGACTTTCAAAATGCCAGTAATAAAACCTCAGGATATTGGAGTGAGCGAGTGAGTGTGTGTGTGTGTGTGTGTGTGTGTGTGAGAGAGAGAGAGAGAGAGAGAGAGAGAGAGAGAGTGTGTGTGTGTGTATGTGTGAGTGTGTCACAAAGCTGCTTTAGCAGAGGAAGCCTGCTGCTTGCATTTCTTCCTCAGTCCTGGTTAGAGAGAGCTTTTTCCAGCAAGCTTTATCACCCTTACTGATACCTCAGATTCCCAGTGAGCTTGCCTTCCTTTTAAACCAATTGCTTGAAGTTGTATGAATACACTCACACAGGATGCCCCTTTCTTACTGGCGATTAGTGCCATTTAACAACTGCAAATGGAGAAACTATTTGTCTAATGAGAGCTGTTTTCAGAGTTGATTCACCAACACTCTAGGGAAGAGAATATAAAGCTGAGACCTCCTCCTGAGTCTCAAGTCCAGGGAGGCAAGCAAAGGCCGGTTTTTGAAGCAAATGAAGTGTTTGTTTGGTTTAGAATATGTTTTAGTTCCAGATTAATAGTTTTAGAAAATACATAGGCTCACTTCCAGTTCATACTGGTTGACTTTTTTCTTTTAATTTCCTATACAAACTATAACCTTTGATTTAGAATTTGGACTATTAAACAATTAGCATTGTGGTTTGGGTGTCATGGTGAGGTTTAACTCCATGTTTTAGAGGTACAAATCCTTTTTACCTTTTCTCCTACCTCAGATTGTGTCTCACACTACAAAATACACTCCAACACTTGTTGTTTCCTCATCGGAGGAGGTATGGGGAATCTCACACTCAGTGTGCTATAAGATGCTTCTCCCAACAGACAAGTTCTGGGGCCCTGTGTTAGGGTGGTGATAAATTGATAATCACCCCAATAACCACCCCATCTCATGGTCAGGGAATGCCAGGCTCTCTAACGTCTCTGTGGTTTAGCATATTAGTAGTTTCTTTGGGTACAAAAGATTCCAGATATAAAGTGATTTAAGCTTCCTGTGAAGGCAAGTACAAAGACAGTGAAAAGTTATTTCTATCTTGAGGTGAAGGATTATTATGGAAAAAATAGTGGATTGAAAGGCAGGAGAGCTTGAGATGGGTTTCTTGAGTAGGTTTGAAGGACTCATTCATTCTCTTTAGACACAGTCTTTTTGTTTTTTTGAGTTTTTTAATGTTTTTGGTCCACACAAAAAGAAGGCAGTCTTTAAGATCTGGTTATTTCTAAAACAATCATTCCTTGAATTAATAAGTGATAACTCATCTTTTGTACAGTGCTTCCAAAGGGTACAAGCAGGATATTTTAAAAATGTAATCATGATATAGACCTAAACAGCAAAGGAGGCATGGGCATACTCCAGGTTATCAGGCATTTCAGATCCCAAGGAGATATTCAAAGGAGAGAGACCAGTTAGGCATCAAGAGCTTCCATAATCAGGTGCAAATACTCTGGAAAAGTGTGACTGACTTAAAGACAAATGACCTTGTACAGGTAAGACAAGGGGATGACATGTTTGAGAACTTATATTTCAGTCCTGTTTGGGAATCTCAATCTCAGAAAAAAGAGAACTGCAATAAAGCAAAAATTAAAGTTACTTAGTAAATATTTGCAGCACTATCATCCTGAATATTCTGGTGTTTGCTGCACTTTATTCGCTCGGAGGCTGGAGGAATTTAGCAATCTAACTGTAACTGGTTCTGGAAACAACCTGAGACACTTTTCTCCCTTATATATTATCAGTGTCATAATGTGATATGTCTTTTAATTTGAGGCCCTCCTTGAACTGAAAGCTCCAAACAAGCTTTCGCTAACCAGACTTCATTCACATTCTGAATCTGGTTTTTGTCTCACACATATTAAATTTTACAAAACAGAAAGAAACAATAGAGCTTATTAGGAAAAACTTGTTTTGAATAGTAAATTAAGCATAATGGAAATAGGCACATGTTTTAGCACGGTTTTCCCCCCTTTTTTACCAATTGAACATTTACATCTTTTTCAAAGTGCTGTGATTTTCCCCTTAAGCTGGCACCACACACTTTCAATAAATGAGACTTATATCACTTGTATTTACTGAGAGAAATCATTGTAATACTGTAGGTTCCAAATGCACAGCTTTCTGTAAAAAAGTAGTTTTAAGTAGTCACCCCTAATTGTATTAATCAAGTCATTGTGGCATTCTAAGAATCCAAAGAACTACCTAATTTCAAAGACAGTGTAAAATCAACTGTCAGTTCTGACTAATTTCAAATGATGCCCTGTTCTTGAGACTGGACACCTGTACATTTAAAGGTGCACCTGACTGCATGGTTTGTTTTTGAGAGATGTTCCCCAGGTGGAGGCATCTACAAAGTCAATATATTTTCTTTATAACTGGTGTCAAGTTGATGTATATATTAAAAAATCTTGGAAAATGATCTCAAAAAGGAAGTAACAGCCCAATGAGCCATATGTTCAGGGAACCTAACAGGTTTCCATTGGGACCAAATTTCACTTCACCTTTTTGTCCTTATGTGCAAATAAAAACTTATCTGCAAATACACCATTAAAACAATCATGCAAATTTCCAAAGTCCATAGACTGAGAAGAAATTACAGTAAATCCATAATAACCAAGTTGTTAGACAGTAAAGAATTTGATTACGTATTAGAAATACATAACACAACATAGAATTGAACTAAATTTATTTGAACTCTAAAGGTTTACTGCATCAGAGAGAGACACTTGGCTTACATAGAGCTGGTTAATGAAGAAAAGGCTGATGAATAGCTAATAAAATGCTTAATTTTGATACTGATGGAGCATCTGAATTTTGAAGTTTATATTAAGAAATGTAAAGTTATTTTTTTTTTTTTCTGTTAGATAGGTTGCTATTTTAACAGATTCAGATGCCAGGGAATTTTCTAAATGCCAGATAATACTGTAGCACTAAAAAGTCTGTGATGTACTAAGGGCAGAAAGGCCTGCTTAATGGTTTTCCAGAGTGTAAACAAAAAAGCATTAACATTTATCTACACACAATTCTTTATATGAGTCTTTTAAGAAATCTCAATTTTAAAACTTTTAAACATTCTGTATAATTTCAATTATACAGTTATAACAGTTCTGCTTTCAGCTATTGTATTGGTATGCCTGGGCACATTCTAAAAGGAAAAATTATTCATTCTGTGTCTTCCTGTAGTTTTTCATAGGACTAGATCAGGGATGAAGATCAAAAATAACAAAATTTACTCAGGTCATTTTACTTTTTGTGTTGCACTTTTTAAATGAAATATTACAAATAGAGAAGGGTAGAGAGAATACTATAAACCCTCGTAAATATATATGACAATTTTTTCAAACTTTCACATTTTATGTTGATTTTTTAAACAAACAATTGTGTATGTAAAGTTATGCAGTGGTAAAGTTCAGCAGAACAAAAATTATACTGTATGGATTATCTTTTAACTGCTTTCCTTTTCCATTTATGACTGGGGGAAGAAAGTATTTTATGTTAATTTAGACACCTGGCTCGGAGAAGGCAATGGCACCCCACTCCAGTACTCTTGCCTGGAAAATCCCATGGGCGGAGGAGCCTGGTAGTCTGCAGTCCATGGGGTCGCTAAGAGTCGGATACGACTGAGCGACTTCACTTTCACTTTTCACTTTCATGCATTGGAGAAGGAAATGGCAACCCACTCCACTGTTCTTGCCTGGAGAATCCCAGGGACGGGGGAGCCTGGTGGGCTGCCATCTATGGGGTCGCACAGAGTCGGACACGACTGAAGTGACTTAGCAGCAGCAGCAGACACCTGGTTAGCTAAGTAGTACAGAACTCGTTGGAAAGGAATTGCATTCTCCTTCAAGTCTAAATACCTACCAGTTCTCCGTAGCTGTGTTTCGCTTAACCTGCTGAAGAACGTCAGTGTTTCAATGTGTTTGAATCTCTAAGGGTAGTTTATGTAAATCTGTAATAGTAAAAACATACGAACAAAAGTGTATTTTGGGCAAAAGCTTAAAGCTCAACAATGGGCTTTTAAATTCAAAATGTAGGAAGAAACTCAGGTCCCAGGCCTGCCTCAACAGGTCTAAGGCGACCTTTACCAGCAGAAAGGTTCCGGTGGTCTCCGTCCAGGGGCAGGCAGGCACGGCCCTGCGGTTTCGACCAGCTTCCCCGAGGCCGGAGCGCCGGCCGGGAGCTGTGCTGAGAGATGGCCCGGACCCCTCCGGCCTCTGGTCACTGCGGCGGAGGGCGGAGGGCCTGGGACCGTTTCTTAAAGGCGTTCTTTCCCCGGCGACAATGGAATGGTGTATCTCTAGGGGTCCGGGGGCCCCTAAGCCTGGTCTTGGGGTCAGGAGGTCAAGCCTTAAGCAGCACAACCAACGCTCAGGCCCTTTATTTGCCTTCCTCGCAGAGGTACATATTAAACCATGTCCGTTTAGTTCTGGCCGGGCTGGCGAGGGGAGGTCAACCGCGGGGGAGACTGCCCGGGGGAGACTCTACTCGGGGGTTGGGGGCGGCTCCAGGGCCGAGTCGAGGGGCCTGCCCTCGGTCCGGGGAAACTTTTCCGCCTTCCTGGCCCCGACTGTTTTCCCAGCCCAAGCTGCCCCTCGCCCTACTTGACTTCGCTTGTCTTTCCCACTCGCTGTCCACCGCGAGAAGGCAGGTTCCCCGGCCTCTCCTCCGAGACCCATTCCCCAGAAGTGGCGCGCGGGGAGCGGGCCGGCCCTCGGAGCACCGCGCAGGGCAGCGCTCGCCCATGGCTCGCGTGCGGCCCGGGCCGGGGAGGGCGCCCGCGGGGAACAGCGTGGAGGCTCCTGGGCCGCGTGGGGCACGGCGGCCCGGCGCGGGCTCCACTCGCCAGCGGCGGGAAGGACGCGCGGGAAAGCGAGGAGCAGGAAGCGGGTGGCGGCGGCGGCGGCGGCGGCGGGCCCGCTGGAAAGGAGGGAGCGCCGCAGGCGGGAGGGGGAGCGCGGAGGAGGGAGGCCGGGAGGAAGGAGGGAGCGCGGCAGGCAGGCGGAGGGAGGGCTGATTAGCATGCAGCAGCGCTCGCGCGCCCGGCTCCATTGTTTTAACACCTCCCCTCTCCTCCGCGCCAATCTGTCACCGTTCAGCAGGCGAACGCTGCTGCCTCAAATGCTGCTCTTCTCAAATGAGACGGATAATTAGTTGCCCCGCACGAATGCCGCACTCTTCTCACCCCTGATTGCTATCACCTTCTTGCTCCTGGCAGTTTTGACACCTCGTAATCAGCCTGCTGCTTTTCTCTTTTCTTCCCGACTTCTGCTTCCCTTCCCCCCCTTTCCTTCCTAGTTTATTTATTTACTTATTTATTATTATTTTAAATGCAATCCTGGTTCCTATTTGGACGAGGCCTGTGCCGAGTTAACCTTCTGCGTATACATGTGTGCATATAGATGTATATGTAAAATAGTGTGCGTGTGCGTGAGTCGGGGGCGGGCTGGCAGTTTTGCGGAAAACACTGCTTCCACGCGGAGAGAATTCTCTTCCCCTAAAGATATTTTTGGGAAGGGAGGAGTTGGGGAGAGGGACGGGAGGGGAGAGTTGGGGAGACCTCAATTAATGCTTTAAAGATCTCTTAGAAATTAACAAACTGGGGAGTCTCGGAATCTGCTGTCAGAAGCGTGTTTCCCCCTCTCTCCTCTAACAAGCACTGACAGTCTAATTACTGTAGCTACAAGCAGCTGTCGAGGCAGCAGCCCGGGAGAAAAGTCGCCACAGGCTGAGCGCACCCGGCCGGCCCCTGCGCGCGGCAGAGCCGCCGAAACCCGGGCCACCTCCGGGGAGGCTGGAGAGGGCAAGGCCCCGCACCCGAGAGCCCCGCGAGCAGAAGGCGGGCCTGGGAGCCAGGACACGCTGATCGTTTCATATTTATAAAGTCTTTACCTTGAAGGTTAAAAGATGTGAAGAAAAAAGGAGGGGGCATGGGGGAGTGGGAAGAACATCTCCCGAGCTTCGATCCACCCTTTTCTACCTCCTCGAGCTCTCCCTCCCCCGGTGTTGGTAAAATAACCACGCAACCCGGGGCTGAGGGGGCGGGGTGAGCCAGGCTGGAGTGTAAGAAAGCAGATGTCCCCGCTGGCAGCAGCCTCAGCCTCCAGGGAAAGCTGCACGGGGTTGGGGGGGAGGGTGAGGGGGGGGGACGGGGGGCCCTCCCGAGGACATTCACCTCCCACTTCTCAGGCATCCTGCTCACAACTGCCTCGCCTCGGCGGGGGTGGTTTTTTCAGACTCAGCGTTTCGCGTGTGAAGCTTTTTTACCTGGGAGCTGTTCTTACCCGGCCACGCGTAGCAGATGCCAAGATGCAGCCCCTACACGACTCAGGATTAAGAGAGGAGACCCGGCGGGTGCCCGTTCCACTTATCAGGCTGCAGACAGCGCCACCTCTGCAGCGCCGGCTTGGAGCCTGGCTTTCCAGGCGGCCTGTCCCTTGGCCCGAGAAGGCCTCTGAACCTTACAAGTTGGAGCTTGGGGTAGCACTGGAACCTAGCAAAAAACAAGAGTTCCCCGCCTACTATAAGTGGTGGAGGTGGGAAAAGGGTGGACTGGAGGAGTCAGTGATACACTCTGAGTCCCTTTCTGGGCCATAATCTCCTTCCCTTGTCAGTAGGCTAGTAGATGTCAACTGTGAGAGAGGAACTCCTCCTCACCTAGGAAAAGAGAAGGGAAAAGAATCCCCTTTCACCAGATAGATGCAGTGGTATATTCTGGCTGGAACACGTTGGGGAGTTTTTTTTAATTTTGCGTGTGTGTGGGAGGAGTGAGTGAGAGGGGAGTTGGGTGGGCGGGAGGTAGGGGGAAGGGAAGAGACTTGGATAATTGTCTAGGCATTTCCATTCAGCTCCAGTGGCAATGAAAGAAAGATGGACATGGCTCAGAACCCTTCACAGTGAATGCCTAATAATCACTGTCACCTTGGTGAGGAAGATGTCAGTGTGATGTGCTTCGCACCCTGAGAAGTCGAGGCACCACTCTCATTCTTCCACAAGCTAAGGCCCTTCACTGAGGCACAGGTGAAATAGGAACAAACTGCTCCAAGCCCTTATCAGAAACCCTCCCTCCAGCTTTCTAAAACACTTGCTCCCAAGAAGGCTTAAATTTCTGTTTTGAGAGTTGCAAATCAGTGTTTACTTCATAAAAGAGAAGCCATGCCTCAAACATTTAAAAAAATTGAGAGTGGGGTGGGGGAGGGAAGAGAAACCTAAATGACAAGAATCATAGGGAAGTCTCATTTTAAACAAAATTCTGCAGTCTTCTGAATTTGGTATCCTCTCTCTTAAATATTCTCCACTGGTCATCAATCAGGCTGCTAACAATGAATTAACAATTTCTCAACAAGAATGTGAACATTTCTAATATAAATTAATAAATATGAATAATCCTTACAAGGTTTTATATTTGCTCCCATTAAAGACAAATGTGTTCCTTTAGAAAGTTTATCCTGAAAAATAATTTTAAATTTCAGTGTGATCTATTAGTTGTAATAAAATGTCACCAGATCTGGTATCACCCTTCTCTCAGATTACTGGAAAGAAACATGAATTTTATGAATTTTCCCCAAATGTGATTTATTTTTTATTCAGGAACAAAGAACACATTAACTATCACAACATAAGTAACTCTTAATATTTAACTAACTTCATCATGTAGCTATACATACAGAAAAAATTAAACCTATGTCTATTATTAAAGAAAAAGAACACTAAAGTCTTTAAATAATCCCACCAGTGATTTTTATCACTGAGCAACTAATGTTTTAAGTTTGGTATTTACTCAGATATTTATCTTGTCTGCTATTCTCTATTATAGGTTTATTCAAAAAGAACACCCAATGCATAAATAATCTAAATTTTAAAATGAAAACAAATTTAAAAAACCCTATAAACATTTGACATCACCACATTCAATAGTTCTAACTAGAAACCCAAGCAATAAGCTTAGACATTTGAAAAAACATAAATTATTGTTACACAATTGCATAATCCCATAATAAACACTGTAAACATGAATACAATGAATTACAGCTTTGTACAAAACAATCTTTTAAAAGGCAATAAAAGACAGTTACAATATTGTTTAGAAATTCAAATAGCAGTGACTGGATTTTTCAGTAAATGATCTTGAGCTAAGTTTGCAATCAAGTATTAATATATAATATTACAAACCCAAAATCATCACGTAGAACTTGACATGTCTGTTTTCAATGCATCTTAAGTCTCCCCATTAAAGTGTGAATTAAGATGCCGGAGGAAATCCCCCCTGGATGTAATGGATGGTGGGAAAACTGCTTGACAGAATTCACATACGCGAGGTATATGCAGTTCGGAGCCTGTGCCACTTAGTACCGATAAGTCACTGTCTTGATTAGGAAAGGGCTTCCAAATGGGCTGCAGGAAACAAATAAAAACATCTTCTGTTATTTGTATTTAAAATCAACTTGCACTGAATTTCAAATTCAAATTTTTTGAATGGGATATATAATATATATGAAATTCCCTAATATGAAAGCAAATTACCTTTCCATAGAATTAGCATGAGGACATGACTCAATTCTCTTTTTCATAAAGGGTATAGCTTAACTTAAAGAATCACTTAAAATACACATTCACACACTTTATCTTCACAAACTAAAAAACTTTCAGTTTTAACACCAGCATGTTTTTAATACCCATTATCACAGTGATAATAGTTTTGGAGCAACAGTCAATACTGAGACTTTAAAAAAATTAAAATTCTATCTTTTTTAATTGGAAACTTTCAGTTATAGGACCTTTATTAGTACACAGCACACTAGACCTGATGTGTGTGAACATGCATTTTGATCAAGAGTAATTTAAATTTTACTACTATTTACCAGCAAATCCACAATGAATAAATCATAGAAATAAGTACTTTAATTTTTGAAAATAATTTTTTTAAGTATGAAATGAATTTTATTGATCAGTTCTTTTTTGAAACCTCAAATATTTAATCATTCAACAAAACCCAACACTGGATGCATTTTTTTGACTTCTTATTTTGCCTCCATTATACAGTGCATACTTTGGCCTTCTTACCCTTTCTTGTGGCTCAATAAAGTGAAGCCTGTCAACAGTTGCCCAATTGAAGAATTATGGAAAAGCATAATTCAACAGAACTACCTCCAGTATAATAAGCAGCATATACATACTCTTAACTGTATTTACTATTAAAAAAATATTTAGAAGGGCAAGAGAAGGCATTTAGTTCAGAGTAGGTGCTCTGTTAATGTTTGTTGACTAGAATATCTTATTTTCCTGAAATGCTATAAGCCTAATTATTTCTAAAATTTGCTTTCTTATCTTAAAATATCTAAACTCTGGCACTTTGAGGAAAATCACCTCAAAAAGCCAACTTAAAGAGATCCCTTTGTGCTCCTATTACTAATTTGCTCTTAAAATAACAACCTGATCCAACTCTTGACACAGTGTTAGTTTTCATTCCTTTAACCAATCTCTTTCATCCTGGTTAGCCAATCATTATGTAAACAGTATATTACTAATTGAAGCATTTGGGGTTCACATCATCACTGTCTTCTTATAAACATTTTACTGGACAGCTGTGTACAGTTGGTGTAAATATACAAAGTCTGTCTAAGCATCCAGATACATTCAAGTATCAGTACAGAGGGCTTATAACATTGACTCAAATCCTTTTGTGAGAAGTGGCAATTTTATAACAAAAAACAGTAATATTTAAAATACATATTTGAAATTTGGAGTGAAATCATTTCCTTTCTCCCATGATAAAAGAAAAGCAGTACTAACTGTGAGTACGTAAGAGTTAACTAGACTTAAATTTTAGTGTTGGCAGTTTAAACAAAAAGTACAACTAAAATAGGTACCATTCTAATGGGAAATTGATATGGGTACAAATAAAAGATTATTAAGTTAAAGATACTTTTAATTAAAATATGTAAAATAGTAACAGGCTCAGGAGCAAACAGTTGATAAGCCAATCTTCTACTGCCAGTTTATTTTCAAAGTCCATACTTATCCTTCTCTGTTAGGAGCTATTAGTTCAGATTTGATCTTTTCACAGAATTTGGTTGGGACCCCAATGACTGACTCAGCAAAAGTAGGAAGAAAAGAAAATCACATAGAGCAAAATAAATAGCTATACTTTAGACTTTATTATGATAGCTGAATATATAAAAAAGTAACTGTTAAGTAGTAATGATATAAAAGTAAAAATCTGAATTATGAAACCAAAATTTCACTTCCTTTTGTTATCAACAACTCAAGAATTCTGTATTCCTCATAGTAGCTTTACTAAAGTAAATAAAACAAAATGTTTTAAAAAACCCATTTTAAGAAATATCCTTTGAATCCTAAACTGTAACACAGCATTCAAAACAGACGAATTTCTCTGCCTTTTCTGCCAAAATATCAATTATCTAACCTTATGCCCCATGTCTTGTGACAGCTCAACACCAATTCTCCTGCATTTTTTAAGCTGAATACTTTTCCATCAAGTTGTAATCACATACCAGCTGTTTCCCTTGCTGCAGCATAGAAAGCAAATGCACAATGCAGGGTGCCATCTACTGAAACATGACTGTACAGACTAGTAAAAGAACAAGCAGGAGATATAATGGAGAAAAAGTAACAAGCATTAGAACTGATGCACTTCACAGCTCCACAGGAATTCTACTTGCAATAAACGAAATTGTGTAATTTGTTTCATTAAGTAGTAACTATAACTGTGACTATGATGTAAAATAAGGTACAATGTAGAACATAAGTGAGTCAATAATTAAAGCTTATTGTCAGAGCTGCCTCCTTTTCTCCACTGCTAAACTATACCACAGCTTGACTATTGCCTTCTTTGTATGTGGATTTAAAAGTCTATAACCTATAAAAATACTGACAAAGCCAAAGAGTATTAATCAAGTTGTTGGTGTGTTTTGGTTTTCAGTACAATATCTCAAAGCAAAGGGAAATCAAACAAATGTCCTCAATTTGTTTTAGACACTTGTAGCAATCTGGATTTTTAAAAACAAGCTTCTGTTTATTTTAACAACTGTATATTTTTCAGTTGTCTTCAGGCATTAAACACCGCCCCCCCCATTTTTTTTAAACTTAAAGAATCATTTTGTAATAGCACCTGAATAAAAGGGAGGGTAGGAGGGGACTGGGGTGGCATTAAGGATGGGCTGTAAGTAGTCTGCAAGCTTTAGAAACATTAAAGAATTTGATAAAATTTATATATATGTAGAGACTATTTAAAAAATATATTAGGCTGCATGTTCAGGGCCAGATTAGAAACCAAAACCAAACCCTCCAGATCCTAAGTACTGTATAAATGAGACTGCACAAAAGTATTATTTGAAAGACATTTCACTTATTTTCAGAAATAGAAACATACAATGTGATTATTTACTTATTAAAAAATGATGCATTCTTATAAAGGTAAGTATAACATATACAAGTTTTTGATAAAAAATGACATCTGCTTCACAGAATGAAATTTAATAAAGAATCTTATTATAACAATGGTACTGAGTAAACATCTGAGTAAGGGACTATGTAAGATAATGACACACACTAGATATAGATAAGGTTACATGTATTTTAAAATGTGCCATAAATTTTAAGGTATTTTATAACAGACCTTTGCCATAATCATCTTTTAAATTTCATGTCATTTATTACAAGACCTGGATTTTGTTAGTTGAAAGCTTAACTTTGGCTAGTCAGTAGTTTAAAAAAGATGTCTGATAACCTGAAAGAGATGCGTATCTGTGCATGCATGGCAAAATGTGTGTTCACACATAATATATTTGTTAATGCAAAACAGTTACCTGCTGTGGTCCTCGGATAGCTTTTCCTGGGGAATCGAGTGAAGGAAAAGGTGCATCAGATGGGTCCTGAAGTGGGAATGTATTTACAAATAATGCATTATGGTCTCCAGGTGGCAAACACGGAGCTCTATCCAGAGATGTCCTAATACAAGTATTTGAGGGTTTTGTTTTGTCAGTTGTTTTAAGGTTTTGTATAGCTGAAGCTATGGGGTCAATTCCCTGAATTTCAAATAAAGTTTCTTCTGTTTTGACAAAGTTTCCTGGATTGTCTCTGGGCTCCATATTAAATTGATCCTGGCACACAGTCTCAGATGTGACAGAACCAAGGACATCGGGTCTTTCTGGAGTGCTATGTAAGAAAGTAGAGTCATTGTCTGTAGGTGGAAACTTGACATTGAGTTTAGAAAGTGATTCAAAAGATGTGTCTTCCTCATCTTGGCCCAGTCCTCTTGGTGTGACAGATGTGATGCACGGTGCACCTCTATTTATATCATCTTTTGCCTGAGGCTTAAACAGCACTTCTTGTTTATCTGTTTTATCCGTACACTGTATAGGCATAGAGCACTGTGTCTCTGCAGGGAAAAAAACACAGAAGGAAAACAGTCGCATTTCAATCATTCTTACAAATCTGAATGTTCAATTAGCTCTGGATAGATGAGTATTACTTTTTCTATTGGTTTTTATAGTAAGTGAAGACAACTGGCATTTTTTTTACATTTGCGACCATCTTACACAGAAATATTAGCAGTCTCCAGTGTGTGAACTGGAATATAACGTACTAATCACAGTTTAACCACTTTGTCTTTTCCTAGGTCTTGTGCTGTAAGCCTTGAGTCTTGTTCACAGTTATTCTGCTCTACACTTAAAAACATTTGCTTATAGTATATACATTTCAACATTTTGTCAGTAATGGAAGCTGCAACTGTTAGCTTGCTTAGACAAGTAAGTTATTAAAAGGGAAACTCCTTACCAGTCATATATATATTAATATACTGTCCAGGTTAAGAATCTATATGAATTAGGTCATTTACTCCCCTATAACATGTCTGTGTGACAAATATCAATATATCACCAATCAGCTTAGTCACTGTCTACTCTATGTGAGGGAGTAGTGGTGGTGGTGGGTGTTAGGGAGAGAAAAGATTGGAAGCAACCAAGAAGGATGAAATTTTAGGATGCATGTTCAGAAAACTCTACGTGAAGATAGGATTTTCTCATTTAGAAAAGGCCTCTCTAGATAACAGGTAGTTATCAGGTATATATTAGAAACTCCGAAGCTCATTTATCTAGAAGATACTTTTCCAACAAATTCAGCTCTCAAGGACACAGGCAAAAGCTAGAAAATAAGAAAATAGTGCTTTTGAGGAGTCAGGTTTAGAGCCACAAGGCCCACAGATGAATTTTGCTCTTATTCTTATTTTAGATTCATTCTAACAAGCTTGATGATGTCTGCCTGGTTCATAGCTGGTTAGAAGCAGCAAACTACAAGGTATGGACCTGAGTTGTTAAAAGCAGATGCAGTTATCAGTAAGAGCTGAAAGCATGAGACAAGAAAAACAAAAAAGCAGAACTCAGAAAATACTACAGTTCAGCATAGGGCCAACAAGGGCTACGTTTTTCAATGCAAAAAAATAATGATCAAAGCACTCTCCATTGTTGATGATATTGAGAGATTAGAAAAAGCTAAATTATGCCCCACAATGTTATTTCTAGAAGACAGTGAAATTGGAGGCTGGTAATATGTGTATTTTCATTAAATGGACAAATGGTAAAAAAAAAAATTTTTTTTTTTTTTAAGTGAAAGTGAAGTCGCTCAGTTGTGTCCAACTCTTTGTAACCCCATGGACTGTATGTAGCCCACCAGGCTCCTCCATCCATGGAATTTTCCAGGCAAGAGTACTAGAGTGGGTTGCCATTTCCTTCACCACTGGATCTTCCTGACCCAGGGACTGGACTCAGGTCTCCTGCATTGCAGACAGACGCTTTATCGTCTGAGCCACCAGGGAAGCTTGGTGATTTTTTTTTAAATCAGCATGCTAAAAAGGTAGTCATCAGTGAAGCTGTACATTAACCAATGATGCCAATTTAAGCAGACAGGGTATAGAGAGCACTGTGCAATACAGCGTTTGCCCAGATCAGTAAGCACTTAACAAATGTCATTCTTTTCCTTTCCTTTTGGTGTTTACAGTCTCATAACACCTTTCTCTTCTTTGCCAAGCTACACTCCAACACAAGATGTTTACTGTTTGGACATGATTGTAGAATGATGCCAACAGCTTCTTTAGTTCATCCTGTTGCATACCTCTGCCTCTCTTTAGTATGTGCCATCTTCTCTTACTGGATTAACTACTACAGCAGCCTTTGAACTGCTTCCTTGCATCTAAATTTTTCTCATATCCACTCCACTATCTACACTGCTTTCCTCTACCCTGCCTTAGTTTTCCTAAAATATGTATTTGGTCAGGTTATTTTCTTAATAAAACCTTTTCATGGCTCTCCAAGACCTTCAGCCCTAAAATTCGTATAAAACTGTGCATGACTGATCCTTGATCGCCTCTCCCTGCTGTCATCTCTCACCACACCTGCTCCACTCCTTACTCCAGCCTGAATGAACTTTGGTACAGTTGTCCAAAAGGCCATACTCTCTTGTCTTTGGGCCTTTGCACATGCTGTGCAGACTATTTGAACTGCCCCCTTCTGGTATTCTTTGCCTCACTCTTATATGCTCTTCATTTCTTGGCTTAGACATTCACTTCTCTGGATGGCTGGCTGTGGCTTCCCAAGACTGGTTTGGTAATGACTCGTGGGTGCCCTGAGGACTAAACACTCTGCATTTTATTTGCAAATTACCTCTTTCTCCCATTACGGTAGATTTCTTGAGTTCCTGAACTGTTTTGTTTCCCACTTTCTCCAGAACCCTGCTCAGAACTTGCACACAGTATGCCTTCAATAAATGCATTCTGAATGAATCTGAATCTCTTTTCCATGGAGCTTAGTATAATAATCTACATTTGCTAGATAATCTGTCTATAACTAGGAGTGAAAGTGAAAGTACAAGTCTCTCAGTGGTGTCCCACTCTTTGCAACCCCATGGACTATACCAGGCCAGAATACTGGAGTGGGTAGCCTTTCCCTTCTCCAGGGGATCTTCCCAACTCAGGGATCGAACCCAGGTCTCCTGCATTGCAGGCAGATTCTTTACCAGCTGAGCCACAAGGGAAGTGGTACAGTAATTAAGATAAAGCACAACTGGTTGGCAGGATTTCTTTGTCCTCTGAGGTTCTTAAAGTCCATTAACTCTCAAGTAGTCATTTTTCCTGGTAGTAGACTTTAAAAATGGTAGGAAATTCTAGGAAATAGTACTTTCTTTGTAGATTACACTTACTAATTGCAAATAATAAATCAGGAAAACCACCTCTTGAAGTAACTAAATTTTGTTAACACCTGAGGAGGAGGAAACACTTATCTAAATGTTCTTCAACAGGAGAAAAGATGAATGCAGAAGAATCTGCTGCTGCTGCTAATGACAACTATTAACATTAACAGAACTTCTATGTGCCTCACACTTATAACCATTGTATATGTGTTAATTCAGGGGTTAATTCCAGGGCTACACAGCTAATGAATGAATGGCAGATCTGGAACTGGAACTCAGGCAGCCTAACTCTAGAGCCTGTGTTCTGAATCATTATGACACACTGAACGTGCTGCTTTCTACATTATAGAAAAGAATCTCCAAAATGATAGAAATGTGCTTTAAATTTCTTTTCCAGAAGTAGGTCTATCCCCTTTGTGAACAAAACATAGAAAACCCAAACAAGTGTAAAAAAGCATATATTTTCTTTCAGTATAGCTAGTTGGCATACCTCTCAGCACATTAATCTTGTGAATTAATCTGTTCAAGCAATGAGAGTTACTATTTACAAAAAATTTTTTTTTGTTTAAATCTAAGATTTCTAAGGCTACTAGAAATCTAAGCTTAGAAAATTTAAAACTCAAGCTGCATGAAAGTGCTTGTCATTCTGACACTATACTAAGAAACATGATTAGGTGAGCTAAGTGTCTTTCTACTTTGTTTACTTCAAGGACACTTATCTCTAAATTTTAAGAACAGGCTGTCCATTTGGACTACTTCTCAGTTTAATTATCTGGTATATGACAAAAGAAAAAGATCTGATGGTTGTTTTAACTTATAATCCTATATCCTCATCTCCTGATCCCCACTGAAATATGACCCTGCTTCATGGACCAAATAAGTACTTCTTCCTGAAGCCATAATTGTTTAAGCATACATTTCATCTTTATCCTTTCTCAAGGTTATTGTCATATGTGGATGAGAAGAAAAAATTAAAATTTATAATTCTACTAACTCAGCAATTTATGAATTATATCTGTTTCTTAAAAGTAAAAATCAAATTTTAACAAAAAATAACACAGGGGACAATCATGTTAAATATACTCTTTCCAGCTATATTATGCAAATCACAGTAAAACAGTTACTTTATATTTGTATTCAACGTAGTGTTCACCCTTAAAATAAACCTGAACAGGCAGGCGTCTTCCCCAACCCATCTCCAAACATTTCTTTTTCTTTTTTCCCCCTTTGATCTACTCCTTTCAGAAGCATAATATTTGATACTGTGGTTTATTTGGAGTCAGAAAACTTCACTGGAGTCTGTAGCACAAAAGACCTAAAATATTTCAAGAATAATGCTGTATTTATTATTTGTGACATAGTTAATATAAAACGTTAAGAATATTGTTATGAAACAGTTTTAGTGGGAAAGAAATTGAAGTTAAACACTCCAGTTGTTAAGTATTCCAGTTGACAGATACATACTCAGATTTAGACCTGTGTAACTTAAAAATGGTCAAAGTGTTATGCCACTGATAATGGGTAGGTTCTCTGTTTAACAATGAATATGTCACCATTACAATGTTTTGATAAGACGCTGATGTTAAAAGAGGCATGTTTATGAATTCTTAGGTACTACATCTCTATAGCTAGTAGATTTTAAATAAAGATAATTCTTTTACTTCAGAAGTACCTAGTGTTTTCAGTCTGTAGAAAAGATCAATTTCTCATGAAAATGACAGAAATTAAAGTGTAAAAAATCAGAGCTCTTTCTGGGGAAGTACAGCAAAGAGAGGAGAAGTAAACTGTGTCTGTCTACGAAGATTGTTTTGCTTTTCCAACAGAACACTGTGTACCTTTTCTGAAAACAAAATGGTAGCAGTAAGCAAAAAGTAAATTTTCACAATAAAATGATTTCTTAAATAGCCTAACTATGAGTTTTAAGAAACAGGAAGTGATCTTTAATTAAAGGGGTGTTAGCACTGCTGCAACAGCTTTCAGATTGAAAACTGTAAATCAATCATATCTCTTCGGAACTGTATGCTGAATATCTCAAATCACAAGGGCAAAGGAGAATTTATCATTATAAATGATCAGTTTACCTTCCTTTTGTTTACAGAGGTGCTTGGTAGCCAAATTCAATCCTTGGTATTTTGCTATTCATATTTAACTACTGAAGCAAATACCAGGAAACCTGTCTGGGGTTTTAGGGAAGGGTAGGGCTTTTAAAAACCACACCAAACTATATCTGTAAAACAGATATTCCTTTTGAGTTGTATTTTATACTCAATTTGCACTTTGTGCCTTCAACAGAACTGGACTCATGAAATGTGAAATGTTCATTTCTTCAATCAAATTAGAAGAATGTATCTATGGTGTCCAATTAACTTTCAGGCAGAAGTTAAAAAGCAAATCTAATGTTATAATTTTATTTAGCTCATATATGATAGTGTAGCTTCTAGGTTGTTTACTAATATATCAATTAATTTTAATAAGACACCCAATAGCAATTGAAGATTTTGAGAGATATAGCCTATATGTATTTTTCCAAGGTAGGACTTCTTATTAAGAGGATTAGTAATTACGTCAATCAATTCAATCTGAATAGCGCTACACAAAATAGACAGGGAAGAGGCCAATAATTATATAATGTAATAATTACAGAATTAAACAGCACTTACCCACTATAAGTGGTGAAAGGCACAAGTCACAATCCTCAGCACTTAATAAGCATTTAGAAATATTTTCACAATCAAAAAGAAATCAATTTCAACCAATAAAATTAACATTACTGTATATTAAATCAAACCTTACCAGGTGCAGCGGATGGTACATTAAGTTTGCTTAAGTGGTCTTTTTGTGCTTTAGCTAGCAAGCATATTCTATGAAATTCTTCTTTCAGATCCCGGAAAGTCTTCTCTATATAGCTTCTAAAAATAAATTAACATTTTAAAATGTAAAGACTATATCTTCAAATTTAAAAAATCATGATTGAATTTACAAGCACCTTTGACTCTACCACAAAATAATTACTGAAAGGTTCAAATTTAAAAATATCATTTTAAATTCCTAGACAATATTTCCTAAAACAACTTTAATACTTGGCAAGCCAGGCACAAAGTGAGTGATAAAGTTCTAATACATACATATTGCACAAACTAGCACGTCTCCTGATTCCTATATTTCACTTATGCTGGCTGTCTCATTCTTACATTAGAAGCTGCAGTGTATTGCCTTTTTGTCCTCTGTAGATATTTGAAACAGAAAAAACTTAATTTTTTATTTTTTACATTGAAAAGATTAAAGATCTATCCATATAGAATGATGTGGCCATAATACTTATTCTACTGAAATAGGAGAACTTCAGAGAGTTCAGCTTTTAGAGCATCTGTGATATTAACTATATGACTTATTTAGGTCATTTTAACATGGAGAAGCCTTGAGTACATCTCTTCTGGTTTTAAAAGGCTGCTGTTTCTTACAATTGCTAAAAACTTAAGTATGTAAATAAACTTGTATTTCAATATTTATAATTTGTAGAGTGGGCAAAGAAGGATACAGAACTACCTTTCATGGAATAAAGGAGTGCCAAGATTCCTTGGTGAAGTTTCTTTCCTTGGAGAGGAAACCTCTTGTCTTCTTACCTTAAAGATATAAAATGATTACCACTTTAAATTGCTTCCAAACTCAAATGAGAATGGATTAACAGAAAACAATGGAAAATTTACCTTCCTCACTGAAAGGTAAGTTTAGTTTTACATATATATATTTGTATTAAAGTCAAAGTGTTAGTCCCTCGGTCGTGTCCAACTCTTTGTGACCCCATGGATTGTGGCCCTCCAGGCTCCTCTGTCCATGGGATTCTCCAGTCAAGAATACTGGAGTGAGCAGTCATTCCCTTCTCCAGGGGATCTTCCTGACCCAGTGATTGAACCCTGGTCTCTTGCATTGCTGGCAGATTCTTTGTTTACTTCAAAGGTAAGGCACCAGGCAGGGAAGCCCCATATATATGTATATATTACAACAGATTTTTAAAAAATGAGAACATTCAGTAGAAAAAGGAAAATGAAAGTAGAAAAATAAGATGAAGTCATGAAGTATTTCTGGTAACTTCAATACTATTTCCAGTACTGCTAATATCTTGATGAAATTGCTACTCTGATCACCAAGCATCTGACATGACTAGAAACTTCAGGAAAAAAAATCCATGTGAGTTTACTTCTTTTCCATTATTGGCCTATACATCTAAATCAATGTCTTTGTATTTTGCTATAGATTCTTTGATGAGAAATGCAGCTGTATAAGAGGAATAAAGAAAACCAAGTTACAGTTCTTTAGCATTTAACAAGCATTTTTAAAGACTGTGCAATTATGAATTTAAGCTCCTTTAACACAAGTTCTTGCCACCACCCTGTGGTTTCCACTGGTATTACACTTATCATGACACACAAGTCAACATTAAAGAACATGTATCCATGGCATAGTTTAGATTTTTTTAAAATCTTCAATCACACCTAGAGAACTTTGTGTACCTTTTAAAACTACAAATTGATAAATTCAAATATTTGAAAAATCTTAATATTATTCAATTATTTATAATTTGGCCAAACTGCATGGGATCTTATTTAAGTTCAAATTCAAACGAGTATTTTGTATTAAGTGACTTTTCAGATTTTATTCAATTAAGGGCATTGTAGCTATTACTAACATGGATAATTTTACTTCATTGCTTACCACCTGAGTACATCTCCCTTATAACCTTACTTTCCAATAGGTTCTTTCAGTTTCTTAAGAGTATTTGTTTGTTCTTTAGGGAAAAATCTGATTCTAGTTTGTTTTTCTTAAAATTCGTATCTTCTCCAATTTCTTCAGTTTATCGTTCTACTTTTCCAGCTTTTTCTAAATACTAGTGTTTGCTTAACATTTCTAAAATAGTGTTATTAGTAAGTAGTAAAATATAATCTTGGCAACACAAACATTTGCGATTTTATGTATTATGTTTTCATACTGAGGTAAAACAAAGATCATTTGTTGATGCACACTTTTTGTCTGCAATATTTAGGCCATTTCTTCTTCTGGATTAAAACTGCTTTGTTGAGCTTTATGGCTTCCCAGGTGGCTCAGTGGGTAAAGAAGCCACCTGCAAAGCTAAAGATGCAGGAGAATGGATTTGATCCCTGGGTCAGGAAATCCCCTGAAGAAGGGCACTGCAACCCCTCCAGTATTCTTGCCTGGAGAATCCCTCGGACGAAGGAGCCTAGTGGGATACTGTCCAGAGTTGGACATAACTGAAGTGACTAAGCATGCACGCATGCACACACTGAGCTTTACAAAGCAGTCATATAAAAGACATTTTCACATTCACAGTTTGTTTTTAAAAGTGGTAGACAATGTTTTCCTTTAGTGTTATGTGCAATTAGAACACCAGTAGATTTTAGTGTAGATGAGGCAAAAAGGCAACATTTTAAAGCTAACCAATCATGTCAGGACACTGCAAGAATAAAAACCTCTGAAAAGGTTATATTAAATCTATAGCAACAAAATAGAGAAGAGGTAATATTAAGAGAACAGAAATATCTGACAATTTAAATAATAAAAAAAGATGATTAAACTAATAATCTCCTTTTAAAATTTAGTATCTGAGATTCTCAACATGTAAAAAAAAAACCAACTCTCTTAGGAGCTAGAAATAACCAGAGAAGTAACTCCTATAATTTTTGTCTGAAAATGAAGATAGTTAAAAGAAAACAGTGATGAAGACTATTCCAGTTTTCAAAGTATACTGATTCACACATAAAGTAGGAATGATTGCTTCTGAAACTAAAGCCTAAAGACTAATGGGGCGGGGGGGAGAAAGAGGTGAAGAAAAGGTAGAAAAAGAACGATGAATTTTTGTTTTGCTTGCCAAATAACTCGTGTCGACTTACTTCTGAATTTATCTGGAAAAGATTCCTGGATTGTACTGGCAGGGGGTAAAGGAAGACAGACTTACTGAAGAATCTCTGAAGCATCTAAATTAAGGACTTCAAGTTTTCTTTGGAGTTAGGGACAGCTCTACTTACTATTATTTCTGTTACTATTGATATATTTCAAATGAAATTTTTATGTCCCACATCCCAAGAGAAAATTCAAGAGATCTTAACATGCTAGTTAAAAAAAATAAAGGAAAGTAATTCTCTGACATTTTGAAGCAGGGTTTATCTAGAATGGGTAGAGAAAGTTAATGTTATTTTCCATTGTAGCTATCAAATGCAATTTTCTGAAAAAGATCATCTATTTTCTCATAGGATTTAAGATTAGTATAGTTAATAGCAACTCAGAAGCTCAGAATTTCTTTTAAATGGTAAAATTATCTTACCTAATGAAGACTACTCAGTTTTGTGAGCATATCAGAGAGTAAGTGAACATTAGAAGAGATAACTAATATTTTGCTATTTTCAAATATTTTCCAGGTGGGTCCTGCACTGCAGGAAGTTGAAGTTACTACAACTTCAGATAAGGAAGCAAGAAAACTCTGAACGTTATATTTTAGGAGATTTTAACATGAAATCATTCAACAAATGAATTTATTTCGAGGTACTAAAACTTAAAATACTTAACATTATAAACTGTTCCAAGTACTAGTTTGGAAATGGCGAACTTGTGGAATGAATACTGAAATAAGAGTTTTACACGTCGTACTTTCATTTACACTTCCAGTATGGCACTGGATAAGTCATTCAACTAAATCATTAAGATAAACCCATTTGAAACAGTTGGAAGACGTTGTGAAATGATTCCTTAAATTTCCTCTTATGTAAATTGGGAGAATTTGTTTTAGTGTAAATCAATTTAGGTTTCTCATAGATGAGTAGTATATATAAAAAAATGTTCTGTTCAAGACCTAGTTAAATATGCAAAGATATTTAAGAAGGAGAAAAATGAAAAAGTGCTAATATTTCATTAGTCCAAAACCTTCTTATTCTTAATGCATATGATAATGGCAAATATTTTTGTGTTGGAATCCAAGACTTGTCACACATCAACATTTCAAAGAAAGAAATGTATATTTCCCCTAATGCCTGCCTTTTTAATATTTGGCACTAAAAGTATTTTGTTCTTTTTATAAATCGATGTAAAAAATACAGAAATGATTCACAATAGCAAACATATGAATTCAATCTATGTGTCAATTGATGATGGATGCGTAGTGAAAGAAAATGTGGTATATATGCAATAGAATATTGTGTGTACACACACACACACATATTTTAAGGCTGAAGACATCAGCTTTAAAAAAGAAGAAAATTCTGTCATTTGAGACAATATGGATAAATCTAGAGGACATTATGTTATGTGGAATAAGATAAGACAGGCACAGAAAAACAAATATAGCACAATCTCACTTATATGTGAAATCTAAAAAAGTCAAACTCATAGAAGCAGTGTAGAATGGTGGCTGCCAGGGTTTGGGGGAAGGTAGTGGGGGGAGATTTGAGTACAAAGTTTAAGTCATGCAAGATCGATCAATTCTGGAGATCTAAAGCAGAGTATGACAACTACAGTTAATACTACTATACTGCACACTTGAAATCTGCTAAGAGTATAAATCTTAAATGTTTTCACCACAATAAAATAGAAAAATACTTATATGAAGTGATAGATATGTTAATTAGCTTGACTGTGGTGATCATCTCATAATGTATACATATATCAAAACATGTTATACATTGTAAATATACGTAATTTTTATTTGTCAATTTATACCTCCAAAAAGCTAAGGGAGAAGAAGAAATGCAAAAAACAATTTTAATCAGAATCATTAGTTGACTCATTAGTTTTTCTTAAAAATCATTAGTTTTTAAAAATTTTGAAGAACTAAAGTCAGCAAAACTAAACTGAGTTATTTCAAACTCTTCAATACTTTTAGGGTATATTCTCTCATATGGAGGGAATCTTACCTTTACAAGGCTAATACTGAATAAAGGTGGTAAGTCTTCAATGATACGTATTTGAACTATAGCAATGACTATCACTTTATTCTAGGATTCATATCAAAGATTCTCTCTAAATTTAGCTGAGATCCTTTCATGCAAAAGGAATATTTATTTTCCAATATCTCAGGCCACTGAGTGTAGGGTATATTTGATTTTACTTCTGAGATTATGTTTTTAAAACAGAAAAGAGAGCTATGTTTTTACTTGGAATCAATATCAACCAAGAAGTCAAGGTGAGATGGGATGGATCAGTAAAGGGAATATAGACTGTGGAATAGTTATAAGCACTAGCTTAATAAAATTTACTACAGAAAAAGAAAAACGAGCAATGGAAAAAGAAACTGAAAATAAGGATTCAGTTATCACTTAGATTTCTGAAACTAAGAATGAAATGTTAAAGGAGAAACTGAGGTTGCGTTTATTAGTGTAGATATACTGAGACAAAAATGGACTGAGAAAGGGAAGAGCTTCAAGTAGAAACAGGAACAAAAAAGTTACAAGAGATTGGATAAGAATATAAAAGCATATTAAAAGTTTAAAGACAAAATATAATTTTAAAAAATACATATAAATTGTGTTTATAAGAACTTATGGCCATGTGAAATCTATGGTCCTCTCACTCTCAGTAGTATTACTGAAAATCTAGAAAAGCAAAAGGAGCACAAATTCTAGGAGCCTTATTGGTTCTGCATGATGCAGTATGCTAGGCAGATCCACTGCTGGTGCAGGAACAATTCCAGGGCAAGATGGGATCCATCCCAGAGTTCTGAAGGAAGTGACAAGAAAATAAACAATATAAAAATAATATTAAATATCCCAATTATTTCCAAGTGCTTCATAGGGTTTTGGTTTAATGTTAATACCCTCAAACTACTATCAACTCAATGTTACAATAAAACATTAAAAAAAGTTGTCTTGCTGAATTTTCTTAACAAATAAATATATCTAATTGTGGGAATGCCTTTTTATATGGAACAGAAAATAAATGATTAATTTTAAAAAGTAAGATTTCCCATACTTCCCTCACCCCTTTGCTGAACACTACATTTAAAACAAAATAACCTGGGAAAATTCTTTTCATTAACTACTCATTTTATGTTTTGTTATTACCATGGTGAACAGAGAATATCTTCATGAAAATAGCTGTTATTTAAGCAACTTGCATATATTAACTTAATCCACATAATCTTGTGAATTGTTGTTATTTAGTCGCTAAGTCGTGTCTGACTTTGCAACCCAATGGACTGTGGTCCACCAGTTTCCTCTGTCCATGGGCTTTTCCAGGCAAGAATACTGGAGTAGGTTGGCCACTTCCTTCCGCAAGGGATCTTCCCAGGAATTGAATTTGCATCTCTTGTATTGGCAGATGGATTCTTTACCACTGAGCCACCAAGGAAGCTCAATCTTGTGAATTAAGTATTAATACTTGAATTTGATTTTAACACTTGCTAGAGGCTTTGCTAGAGGCCTCCCTTGTGGCAGAAGACGCAGGTTCGATCCCTGTGTCCAGAACATCCCCTAGAGAAAGAAACGGCAACCCCCTCTAGTAATCTTGCCTGGGAAATCCCATGGACAGAGGAGCCTGGGGGGCTACAGTCTATGGAGTTGCAAAGAGTCGTACATGACTTAGTGACTACAACAACAGTTACTAAGGCTTTGGAAAGGTCAAATAATTTGCCTACCGTCTAGCAGAAAGAGAAGCTACAATTGGAACCCAAATCTTAGTGCCCCAGGCTCCCAACTTCTTGGTTTATAGGTCCTAATTGCTAGAGAAGTAAAATAGTAAGGTTATCTAACCTGGAGAAGGGAAAGGCTACCCATTCCAGTATTCTGGCCTGGAGAATTCCATGGACTATATATATAGTCCATGGGGTCACAACGAGTTGAACATTACTGAGCGAACATTACTGAGTGACTTTCACTTCACTTCATTTCACTTCATCTAGCATGATGAGGAAGATGGATAACACTTACACATTGCACCAATGGAAACTAATTTTAAGATTCTAAAACTTGTCTGTCATATAACAAATATAGTTCTCAGTGAGGCATAGTTATAAGCCAAGTTTTGATGTTTAAATATTACCTGGGGGAAGAAACTTTTGGTATAGCCTTTTTTTGTGCTCAAGAATATCAAGAAATTTAAACCCCAAAATTACCTGGATAGATTTACTGAAGCTTTACAAACCAGTTCATGTATTCTCAGAGGCAATTTGCCAACAGTTTCTTAACCAAAATTTCAGTTTAAGTGTTTCTCAACCTTGTCATTAAAAGCTAACCATCTGACAACGCATGACAACTGGAGTACCTTACTGTTAATTCTATCCTTTCAAAACCTTACTTCTCTACCTGCCTTCCTAAATACCTCCTAATAGACAACTGGACATAGTTATAGTAGCTGACTGAAAATCCTTGTCTGATAATCTCAGTTGGTACATTATTTCATGATTGATATCTGTTCCCTTGAAACTGGGTGATATTTTCTTGACTCACCATACGTTGAATAATTTTGGACTATACCCCAAACACTGTGAATATTACATTGGGGAGACATTATTTTATGGTGCCAAAGGGTGTTGATGTTTTTTGTTTTCGCCAGGTAATTAGATTGTTTAGACACAGACTCCACACTGTCACTCCTCTGAAGAGCAGCAGCTCAGTTCTCAGCTCATTCCTTTATGCTTTAGCTGCAAACTGCTTTCAGTGTGCCCACACATCCTTGGTTTTGGGGAGATCCAGAGACTTAGGCTTAAACACAGAACTTTGAGTTCATTTTTTCTGGCTCTCTCCTCTATGGGGCTCCTTCCCTCTCTGGTGACAGTTGTTATTCTGGGCTCATTTTCCTTTCTGGTTCTTGCAGCCAGGATGGTGGTAGGCTTTCGATTGGAATTTCAGCCACTAGAACTGTGGCCACCCTCAAGACAAAACCACAAAAAACTTGTAAATTTACTCTGAGCCAATTATATGCTCCACATTTTGACTCCTCTCCAAAATATGCAAAGTTTATACCTAAAGTCCTCAGATAATTGTTTTGTTTGTATGTTGCACAGTTATACTGTTATTTGTAGAGGACTGGTTTGCTCAGTACTCATTCCTCATTGTAACATAAGCTGAACTTCAAAACTCAATTTTCTTTTGTTAACCCCTCCATTCTTTTGAGGATTTCACCATGGTTTTCTAGAGATGTCTTCATCACCAATCCAATGACCTTTCCTAAAGTTCACCTTCTGCTTAATGCTCATTTGACAGTTTTCCACCCTAGTGAGCAGCTTTTCTTTCTTGATAATCTTTTGGCTACCAGTATAATATTTAGGTTTTCTTAAGTTCTGGTGTTTTCACTGGTCCTTATTCTTCCAAGACTAAAAATGAGGGTATTCTCCAAGATTAAGACATGAGGGTACACTGTTCTTCCCTCATTATACACCTTTCTTATTATTCATTCTCATGTTATGTCTATCGAGTATTCATTTCTTAAAGTCTATCTTCAGGCTCACCCTATCTCTTGATAGCCACTCTCAATCTTCTTTGAATCCAATATATTTTTACATATTCTGTTCCCTATTGTAGAGCACCACATTTTAATATATAATGTAATGACCATTTCCTTAAATCTGATTAACACTGCTAATCTTTATCTTCCTTTATTAATATAAGGCCATTCTCCTTAGCATCAAAAAACCTTAGAGAAAGATAAAACCTTAAGGAAACTGAGATTAGGCTTTCCTGGAATAGTAAAATTCAAAACAAAGCTAGAAGTCTGATAAAATGCTACCAACTTTTTATTTTGCCAAGAAAAAGCTTAGTAAAAACAACTAACTATAAAGATTTCTTATCTTTTTCATATAAATGAGAAATTGAGAGACTTCCTTGGTGGTCCAGTGTCTAAGACTCTGCACTCCCTAAGGAGGAGGCCTGGGTTTGATCCCTGGTCAGGGAACTAGATTCCATATGTTGCAAATAAGAGTCCACATGCCACAACTAAAGATCCCACATGCTGTAAATGAAGACCAAAGATCCTGAGTGCCACAACCAAGAGCTGGTGTAACCAAATAAATGTTAAAAAAGAGAGAAAAAAAAAAGGACATTTATCAAAAAAGTAGAAGGGAGAGTTTTAGATTTAGCTTTACCAGAAAGTTTTCACTCTGTCCTCAGGACAAGGTAAGAAACAAGAGCTGGGACAAGAACAGGGATTCTGTGACTGCAACATGGGAAAAGAGGAGGAGGAGAGAAGGTTCAATGAGCAGCATCAAGAAGGAAAGCAGGGTCTACTGTGGCAACTGACCACCCAGCAGGGATATATCCTAAATTACACTTTCAGGGAATCTGGACAAGTCAGTGAGCCCTTGCAGCATTATTTGGATGAAATGTAGAAGGAAACATAATACTGAAGAGCAATTAGAGGTAGAAACAGCAGTGGGTAAACCCATCCAATATGGAATACAGAAATCACTACTGATAAACAAAAGAGGAGAGAGAAAACAAAAGATAGCCACCTCAGAATTATTTGGTTTTCCAAAAGGAACTTAACAGAGAAGGAGAAAAACAAATCACATTTAATAATGGCTTAGAGAAAGCCCAGGAACTAATTTACAATAGTTTTATTAGGATTCTAGGATCTTTCTATTTTAGAGCAAAGTATCAAGTGTATGGAAAGATGTTTAATTGACAAAGAAAAAAAAATCTTTCAGGGAAAAAGTCAGCTTTCATAACAGGGCAGGAGTGCCTTAAGCAAGCAACAAAGACACTGAAAGAGCATAACATATTGGCTACAAATGATAAATTAGGTGTGCCATCCCCATCTCTTCCCATCAAATTCTAGCAATAGCTTAAAGAAGACTACAAATTCAATAAGAGTTGTTAAAGTAGCAACTTTCCCGGTGGTCCAGTGGTTAAGACGCCATGCTTCCACTGCAGGCCACAGAGGTTCGATCCCTGCCTTGGTCAAGATAAATTAAGGATGAATAGAATCCAGTAACTCTGTGTTGTGGACTCTGGAGAAGAGTAGAAAAAAGAAAACAGGGAAATGTAAGAAAGCGTACAAAAGTGGGAAATAAGGGGAGAAAAGCCACATTTGAGATATTTAAATTTGCTTAGAAGTCAGAGAAAAAGATTTAAAAAATAATATGCCACGTCTCATTATCTTCTCCCCTCAAAATTTATTTCCAGTATAATAATAAAGCAAAACCTAAAATTACATATTAAATTAAAAACCAGAGGCTCACCAAGATTAATATAGAGAAATCTGTTGTGTTTCTTTACATTAACAATAAAGTATCAGAACTGGAAAGTATCAATAAAAGAATAATCCCTTTTAAAATCACATCACAAAATAAATAAAACACTTAGAAATAAACCTGATCAAGGAGGTGAAAGACTTACATGCTGAGAACTAAAAAACATTAATAAAGGAAACAGCAGATGATTCAAGGAAATGGAAAGACATTCCATGCTTTTAGATTGGAAGAATTAATATTGTTAAAATGGCTGTACTACTCAAAGTAATCTACAAATTTAATGTGATCCTTATCAAATTACCCATGACATTTTTCACAGAACTAGAACAAATAAGCCTAAAATTTATATAGAACCCTAAAAAACCCAGAATTGCCAAAGGAATCCTAAGGAAAAAGAACAAAGCTGGAGGTATAACGCTCCCAGATTTCAGACAATACCACAAAGCTGTAGTAATTAAAACAGCACTATTCTGGCACAAACAGATGGATCAACAGAACAGAGCAGAGAGCCCAGAAATAAACTCACACACCTACAGTCAATTCATCTTTGAGAAAGGAGGCAAGAATATACAATGGAGAAAAGAGTTTGTTTAGCAAGTAGTTATCGGGAAAGACAGAAATCTATTAAGTTAGAACACACCCTCACACCATACACAAAAATAAAATGGCTTAAAGACTTAAATATAAGACATGACCCCATAAAGGTCCTAGAAGAGAACATCGGTAAAACATTTTTTGACACAAATCGTACCAATGTTTTCTTTGGTCAGTCTCCCAACAGAAATAAGACCAAAAACAAACAAATGGGGTCTAATCAAACTTATAAGATTTTGCATAGCAAAAGAAAGTATAAACAAAAGGAAAAGATAACCTATAGAATGGGAGAAAATATTTGCAAATGATGTGACTGACAAGAGCTTAATTTCCAAAATATACAACCAGCTGACACAACTCATTAACAGGAAAAAAAAAAAAAAACCCCAATCAAAATATGGGCAGAAATATATATGGAATTTAGAAAGATGGTAACAATGACCCTATATATGAGACAGCAAAAGAGACACAGATGTAAAGAAGAGACTTTTGGACTCTGTGGGAGAAGGCGAGGGTGGGATGATTTGAGAGAACAGCACTGAAACATGTGTATTACCATATGTGAAACAGATCGCCAGTCCAGGTTCGATGCATGTAGACAGGGTGCTCAGGGCTGGTGCACTGGGATGACCCTGAGGGATGGGAAGGGGAGGGAGGTGGGAGGGGAGGTAGGATGGGAAACACATGTACACTCATGGCTGATTCATGTCAATGTATGGCAAAAACCACCACAATATTATCAAGTAATTAGCCTCCAATTAAAATAAATTAAAAAAAATATATGGGCAGAAAACCTAAATAGACATTTCTCTAAAGAAGATGTAAGATTGCCAATAGGCACATGAAAAGATGCTCAACATTATTAATCATTAGATAAATGCAAATCAAAACTACAGTGAGGTACCACCTCATACTGGTTAGAATCAGTTCAGTTTAGTCACTCAGTTATGTCCAACTCTCTGCGACCCCATGGACTGCAGCACGCCAGGCTTTCCTGTTCACCAACTCTCGGAGTTTACTCAAACTCATGTCCATCAAGTCAGTGATGCCATCCAACCATCTCATCCTTTGTTGTCCCCTTCTCCTCTTGCCTTCAATCTTTCCCAGCATCAGGGTCTTTTCTAATGAGTCAGTTCTTCAATTTTTACAACAGAAATTTCAATGTAAATATTAAAATGATTTGGATATCAATTTTTGTCTTAGAGTTTGTGATATATTTATTACGACACTTTGGGAAAACTTTAAAGAATAAACTTGTTGAAAGCAACCTTCTAATTATTATTCTATCAGAAAGTTTATAAACAAAGACTAATCATCAAAGAAAGTAATATAGAAGTGTTACGTATAAAAAGAAGGCATATTCCAATCTCTAAAAATAAAACCAGGGGGAATGGAACATTTGCTCTGAGAAGGCAAGTTACTATACACAAACACATCTTCTCCAACTCTTTGTAATCCCTAGGCTAGGCTGTGATGTGCCATTGTATAGTGAACATTTCTATCTAATAAAAGATGAATCAAGCCTTAATGGAATAAGGGATATATATATATATATATATATACACACACACATATATATACATACATACATATATATATATATTTTTTCTTTTTACAAAAGTAAGAATGTAAGAAGTCATATTTTTTTTAAAGTTCCTCTCTCAGGAAAGGTATGGTATGTTTGGTGATGTAAATCTTATTTTATTTTGTCATGGAAATCACTTGATAGTTACCTATCTTGACTAATGGTCTAATTTCTGTTCAAATTATAAAACAATATTTATCATATACCTGTATATGATAACTTTTATTTTAAAGCATTAACTATGCATGTAAAACCAGGTACCTGATAATATATAGCAACCTAGCCCACAAATAAATCTAGTTTAAGAGACTTACAACAGAGAAAGTATCTACAGTGGTGAGAGAAGATATGAGGGCTTGAAACTCAGACGGAGATCTCGAAGTGAGAAGTGCACTTGAAGTCCAGAGTATATGAGATATGAACAATTTAAGGATGGAAACCTCCCAAGGCCATCCAAGACCTAGACTTGTGAGGCAAAGATTTTATAAGCTACAGTGCCTGCCAAAATTGTCACACAATAAATGGAGGAACACACCATGGGTAAATGTCTCTCACTGAAGGTCTACAGAATAAAGAAACAAAAAGAAGCACTATCCTCTGAAGTCATGATTATGTCATTTAAAAAAGTTTATAGTAAATGAAATTGGTTTTTCAAAACCCTCAGTTTTAGCTGTCCGTTTATTTTATGTTGTCCATAGTAGCCTGGAATAATATTAGTCCTTGCCTAGAAATTATTATTTTTCAATTAAAATACTGTACAAAACTTAAGTTTACATGTCTACGTATATACTATAAAGATATAAGCAAGTTAAGAATTTATTTTTTTCCCCCCTACTTAAACTAAATGTTGAGTGCCTGATCAAGTGTACCTTTAGCTCACTGGGAATATTTATTTCTAAATTAAGGTTCTATATATTTATCTGTGGGCTTCCCTTGTGGCTCAGCTGGTAAAGAATCTGCCTGCAATGCAGGAGACCTGGGCTCAATATCTGGGTTGGGAAGATCCCCTGGAAAAGGGAAAGGCTACCCACTCCAGTATTCTGGCCGGGAGAATTCCATGGACTGTGTATAGCCCATGGGGTCGCAAAGAGTCAGACACCACTGAACGACCTTCACACATATTTATCTGTACCATAAAATGATAATTAGAATTTCATTTTGTCATGTAATAAGGGTTTCATATTGTCTTATAATTTGCTTGCTATTACTATGGATCTGCAAATCTTTGTTTCCCCAACTAGGCTGCAGCTCCTTAAAAAAGGCAAATTTTACCTCTTTTTTTTTTGGTATTCCTATCAAAGACTAGCAAAACTGGGAAAATAGAAGGGAGTTCAATAAATACTTCTTGTCTAAGTGATTGACAAGTGAATTTTTAGACATGAGTTTTCTTCAAACATGTCATAGCTTCTATATACACTTGCAATTGCTAGGTACAGCATATCTTATTTCCTTAATGTTAGCTCTGATGGCAGCTCCAAGCTCCATCACTGTTTTACTATTCTGAACCTACAAAATTTTTCCTGCTCATCAAAACTACCATATATTTGTAGCTGGTATATCATTGTATCACAATGATAGCTACATTAGAAATTTGCCAAGTGTCTAACTAGCATCTTTCAGCAACAACTGTCTTCTTTGTATTTTTAAACTTTTGTTTAAAGTAAATACCTCAGATGAAAAAAAAGATGCATAAAGAATAAATTATATAAAATCAGAAACAAAGCATAAAAACAGCTGTTTCTACACATGAATACATGGTCTCTAATTAGTTAAAAGTTCAAATAAACTCATACAATATCTACTTTGTATCCTGGATCCTAGACCATTCAATAATGTCTATTTGGTTATTAAATCAGGACTTTAAGTCAGAGGGCAGTTTAGAGGTATTGAATGAATGAGAGAAAAAATTTACTAATATTGCTAAATTCTTTTATGTATTTTACATTATTGCTCCCTATATATTGTGTCAAAACACTCTAGACTTCTGTATAACTTACACACACACACACACAAATGGAAAAGAAAGATGACAAAATTTTGACACACCCTATACACCTAGGATAACATTCACTTTGACAACTGAAGTGGTTCCTAAAGCACTATTACAGAAAATTTTGTTTTCAAGATCATAAAAATGACCTAGAGGATTTTTCTGGCAGTCCAGTGATTAGGACTCTGTGTTTTTACTGCACTTGGCCGGGGTTCAAGTCCTGGTCAGGGAACTAAGATCCCACAAGTCATGTGGTGCAGCCAAAGAAAACCCCAGTATATTACAATCCTAGCTTTTTTACAAAAGTAAATTAAACAATGCCAATTTGTATTTACATTAAAATACAAAATTTGCTAAGTAATAACTGCCATCATGACATATGTTACTATGTCTGACAATGGTGTCCTGCAAACAAGATTGTAGTCTTTGCCAAGAATAAGTATATGTATTTTTGAGTGATTTGATTCTTTACAATTTTTAATTTTCACAGTAATAAAATGCAAGTTTCTTGGTTCTCTAAAGCACTGCTCAGCTAATCTCCCCTGAAAGTCTATATCCATATTAGAATTTTTGAAACTACTCTCAAGATAAATAAACTATGATATTTCTTTCCTCTGAGATGAATAATAATAGAATTCAGGAAGTCAAATTCATTATTACATTCTGCCAGATTCCTTTACCTTTCATTCATATTTATCACGTGGTGAATGAAGCACTGTGCTGTCCCCCCCACACACTTGATCTTTTTGGTACCCTCTTCTGTACACCACAATCTACAATCCCTGTGATACTTTTAAATACAGTAGGTCTACAAAAACTTCGATAATATTTTTTTTTTCGAGAGGAAGAACTTATTTTCCTATCTCTGGAGCACTTAGTGATTCACTCCTAGTAAGCAGAATAAAGCAGAGGCAAAGGTGTGATTTTAGAGACTAGATTTTAGAAAGCACTATGGCCTCCTCCTTGCTATCTTATATCTCCTTCTTTCTTAGTCTGAGTAAGATACCTGTCAGTGTGATGAGAGGCCTGTGTGGCCAGGCCTCTTGTCAACAGCAATCCTGAAAGTGGATCCTCCAACCACAGTAAAGCCTTCAGATGACTGGAAGGCCTTGGCAACATCTTGACTTCAACAACATGGGATCCTGAACCAGTACCACCCAGCTAAATCACTCCTGAATTTCACAGGAAGTGAAATTCACAGGAAGTGACAGTTGTTGCTAAGTACTAGGGTAAATCTGAGGTGGTTTGTTATTATGATAGATAATATAATGAATTCTATCTCATCAAGAAACACTGTACAAACTACTGTGGTGAACAAGAAGTGAAACTCAGGTTTTCTTTTAAACTGAGGACTTCTCCCCTAATGTCTCTACACTGTAAACAGAATACTAAGGGTCATTCAATGATACACTCTGCTATCTTGACTCTTCATATCCTTTTAGAAATCAAAGGATTCTTGCATATTCTTTGTGTAAAAAAAGTGAAAGTGTTAGTCCCTCAGTCATGTCTGATTTTTTGTGACCCCATGGACTTGTGGCTGTCAGGCTCCTTGTGTAGGATTACCATAAACAGAGACTGAACTATAAATTTCATATTTCTCAAATACAATTTTCTAAAAGGGCCTCTTTTCCCTTCACTCTGTGTCTCATTTTCCAAGGCAGCCATAGTTGACATTTACTGTAATGTCCAGAGATCTTTCCCTTTTCAAATATGGTAATCAAATCCTAAACAAGATAAATATTCCTCAAAACTACCCACCAAAACAGAGGAGGAAAGGGCTGTGAGTGGTTAGTAGCAGCTTCCTTCTGTTACTGGTTCAAAACATTTCTGTTAAGTCACTAATTCATTAGAGACTTGGCCAACTGATCAGGAATGAAATCAATTAAGAGTTTTTTATAACACAGAGGACTATATTCAGTATGATAAATCATAATGGAAAAGAATATACAGAAAAGAATGTTTATAGTATATGTATAACTTTGCTGTACAGTAGAAATTAAAAAACAACGAAATTAATTAGTTTTTGAGAAGGGTAATAAACATAAAGTCACACTGAAAACAGGAAAAAAATTGTACCACTATCTTAGCCATTTCTGAATACTACCTGCTAGGTTTTATCTTGTGTATACATGCATACTTTTATAAAACTGCAAACAATATGGAATTTTTTCATTTTGGAAAAATCTTAAATGTATCCATACAATTTAAAGTTTTTAGGAAAGAATTTCATTTGTATTAGCCAAAAGTGTATTTAATTATAACTTAATAAGCATAGGCCAACATATATGCCACTGGAAAAGATTTTAATTTCAACTGGCCAGTATTTTTCTAAATTAGGTCTAAAGTTTCACAATGAATATATATCTAGCTCTTAAATACTCATAAATCCAATTTATTCATTCCTTTAGAATATATGTGTTCTCTTTAATCCTTTATATGTTTAGTGCTTATTAGCACTTTGGCTCTAGATATATAAAAGGAGATGAAAAAACTGAAATGGAAAATCATTAATTTTTATTATAGTACAAAAAGACTGAATTGAAGAGCTATTCAAAGTATTAAATACATGTGTGTGCTCAGTCACTCAGTAGTGTCCGACTCTTTGCAACCCCATGGACTGTAACCTGCCAGGCTCTGTCCATGCAATTCTCCAAGCAAAAATACTGGAGTGGGTTGCCATTTCCTACTCCAGGGGATCTTCCCGACACAGGGATCGAATCTGCATTGCTTGCACCTCTTGCATTGGTAGATGGATTCTTTACCACTGTGCCACCTGGGAAGCCCATTTTTAATGTATGTGTGTGCTCAACTGTGCACATTAAATATACAGTTGTCAAATATAGTAAGGAGAATTAAGAGAACTCAATGAATTTTAGATTTATTTCTTATTTGAAGCTTTCTATATTTTCCTCTTATCATCTGTCCACAAATATAATCAATGCAACATTATTAATTTTTTGATAATAAGCTACCTTTGACATGATTCCTGTTACACTTAATTTCAGCTCAAGTGTTCATAACTGACAGATGCTAAAACTTTCAAATAATGACAAATTATCCAAATTCAAAATAAACTAAATTAGTAACACATCTTAAGAGTTTTTCACATTACCCCTTTTGTTCTAATCAAGATTGCTATTTTCAAAAATACCTTCTATGTATTTTGAACTGGAGATATTTTATTATCTTCAAAGATATTATAATTAGAATAAACATAAGAATTGTGACTAAAAATTAATAGTAAATCATGACATTTAGAAGTCCTTGCAATAAGAAAATGGTCTGCAAATATTACTTACTTAAGCACTACCTTTATAAGTCAGCATTTTATAGTAGTTTAATGATTTTAAAATGTACTTACTAGGCTCTATCATAAAACTGTATTCTAAAAGTCAGAATCACTGTTTCTGAATTTTATGTTTGGCAAAATAAATCTAAACATATTCCAGTGGCATGGTTTCTTGTGTTTACTAGCAGTTTTAGATAAATGGAAATTGGCGTGAGGGTGAAGAGAGCTCAATGATTCAAATAAAAAACTAATACTGATTCTTAATAAAGAACTATGAACTGAGAAATACTGTAGGAAATTTTTCATTCTAAAATTTTTATTTATAGGGTATCAAACAGGATTTCTCAATTTGATGTTAAATAAAAACAAGATAGTCTTAGTTCTCCCCATCTTTATTTTTCTTAAAAATGTACCCTTCCTGCATTGTATTTTTCTACTTTTATTATGCATTTATGTTTCTATAAATGATGTCATGCATTACATTTTTTAAAAATCTAAATAAATTATTCCTACTTTATCATTTTGTAATCTCCATTATTTATTCAACACTCTTTTGAAATCCAGGTATAGTAATATGTAAATATTTAGTTTAATTTTTCTAAAATGTTTAACTGTAATGATGTACCACTGTGCTACTGATGGATGTTTAGGTTATTTCTAACCAAAGTACCATGAACATCCTTGTGCATGTCTCCTCTGCAGATATGCAATATTCATTTTTACACTGCTTCAGTGAAGACTTTTGCTTAAGCTAGTCAGGTGGATTTTGTTTTTTAATTAAGCAAAGGCAGATGAAAAAACAAAAATGCTATTTTCTTGCCCAGAATCATCTGTGTATTACTATATTATTTTTATCTTTCTTTGTTAAATCTTTTATCTCTTTGGTAAACACCTGTGACATAGACAAGTAAATACTAGAAAATAAGAAATTTAAGCCTTTATTTTACTTGGAAATAGTGCTTCAAATATATTTAGGAACATGTAAGTTACTTGCTTGTATATAAAGAACTTCTATTTAGAATTCCAGAGGTGGATTCACTTCAAGAAAACAAAATGAGGAAGATGTGTTATATACTAGCATTTAAATTCTACTTCTTGTAATAACAGTGTCAGGGTTGAAAAGAATCTTGTCTGCTTTCTCCAACTTTCCTGCCCACCCCAAATGTAACAGAATATTGACTAAATAATTCAGAAAGTCTGATTTCTCATTTATTTTCTTTAGGG
Source organism: Bos indicus x Bos taurus (assembly GCF_003369695.1). Taxonomy (NCBI): domain Eukaryota; kingdom Metazoa; phylum Chordata; class Mammalia; order Artiodactyla; family Bovidae; genus Bos; species Bos indicus x Bos taurus. Next base: position 35,038,582 of record NC_040077.1, read on the forward strand.
AATAAAATTGCAGCACAGTCTACCTTTGATTCTTTTTCTCTCGGTATTCCTGATTTTGCTTTATCATGAGGCTGATCAAGAGTCAAATTATTCTTCCTTGCTTCACTGTCTTCAAGCAGGGGAACATAGCCACAACTGTTATCTGTAAGACAAAAACCTCTTGGACCTAAGTAGGAAATCCTTGTTTTGGGTACCACTTAGAAAAGTAAAAAGAATATACACCCAAACCCCTAATTTTAAAGAGCAGAGATTTTGAACTATGGGTTTTAAAAATTCTTTAGATAATAGTTACTGTAACAATTTAGTTTTGCCCACTTAGATTTTGGCATATTTGATTCATATTTTTAAATTTTCATTTCTAATAAACACACAAAATTCCTACACTTCCAGTATCAGCAGTATACAGAATCTGTAGAATTTAAAAACTAGAAGTATGCCGTTTGTATCTTATCATCAGCAACCACAATTAAGTTTTTATTTAAGAAATATATTCAGGTATGCATTTGTTGTTTATTTATTTGAATAATGACTCTATGCTTATTATTAAAAAATCAGAAAATGCAGACCTGCTGAAAAGAATAAATAAAAAGCTACTCACAGTTTTTATCATCTGTGAATGATTCCTATTAACATTTTGGTTTATATTTTACCAGAATTTTTCTTTTTCAATACATATAAATTCACAAGAAACAATTTTTTTGCATAGATAAAATTACATGTTTTTTATCTTGCTTTTCTCATTTTGCTATATATCATGAATATATCTCATGTTTTTAAGTGAACACCTATTATCATCACTTTACTTGGCTACACAGCTGTTTACTACATGAATGACTGTAATTTAATGGTTGAACATCCCATTATTAGAAATTATTACTGTGATGAGCATCCTTGTAATATATACCTTGAGTACCTGAAGAAATATTTTTTATGATACACTCTTAGGACTCAAATTTTTGGTTTAAAAGGCACACACATTTCAAAAGCTTTTGCTATTTACTAAAAAATTGTCTTCTAGGTATCAACTTAAGAGTGCCACCATATGGTACATGTGGCTGTCCACTTTCCCATTTCCTGCATGTGTTCATTTCTTAAATAAACATAAACCTTAACTGCACCACAGTTATTAAGATACCAGAAATACTGAGAAACACAGGAAAAATAAAACAGAAAAACTTAACTTCCGTCTTTCTTTTCCACACAGGTTTAAGAAATACTTAAAAATTTAACATGAATATACCTCGACTGGAATTCACAAGAAGTAACTGTGATGTTAGCTTGTCAATAATAGTTTGTTGAAGTGACAGCTGTTCCTGTTGCTCACGTATTCTCTGCTCATAGTTTTCAGTCTGCTGACATAAAAACCAGTTAGCCTGATATTTACTGATAGACATGTACATACATTTAATGTCCATTAGTGATTACATATAGATATGAGTTACCCACATTGCCATTTCCCAGGTACAGGGGCATTTATTTACGAGCTAAAAACAGGATTCAATCATGTACTTATAATCATTACAAACAAAAGTGATTTAAAACACTTTAAGCACTGTAAAATTTTAAAAATCACCTTAAAGAAATTTCAGTTAAGAGCTCAATGTACAGTTCTTGGATAAAAATTGTAATTTAGAATTTAATCTGTAATGATAACAAAAAAGCATGAATGGTAAAATGGATGCTAAAGTTATTCTATAAAAATACTAACTTTAAAAAATTAAGATTTCATGTTCTTAAAATAAATGCACTTTTGAGTTTATTTTTAGAGTATAAAAACACAAAGGAAGTAGTTATAGCTAAAACACTGTGAAATTCAAAGGTACAAGCACAAATTATAAAATTACACTGATCAGAAACTTCTAAGATTAAGATTTAAGAAGTCAAGAAACCACATGGTTAATTTCTAATGGACATCTTAAATACCACAATTTCCCTTATATTTTTTAATCCAGTCACCTTACTACTATTACAGTGGCTGTGAGAATTAAGCAATGAAAGAGTTTATGGCCATATCACCCTGAATGCGCCCGATCTTGTCTGATCTTGGATGCTAAGCAGGGTCACGCCTAGTTAGTACTTGGATGGGAGCAGTGAAAGAAGACACAAGTTCACATTTTGCAGCACACAAATGTTGCAAACCTGATATATGAAAACACTTCATTACAATGATCAAATTAGCACAAAGTCTGAAAAATATATAACCAAAAAATAATAGAGAATTCTTTACCAATTTCTATCACTAGAACATATAAATGACTAAATTGTAAATTCTTTGAAATATGAAATGGGGTTCTAATAATCTTGGAATGTCCTTCAATAGATACTAAATATTTGATTTTGAATTGATTCTTAATGATCAAAATTAGTGAAGCTCTAGTATTTTCAGAGATCTATAAACATTAAGTGCTTTATATATGACACAGCTGTTTCTAGAGTCCCAAAAGAAATTAGCTTAAGAAATGAAAGCAAAATAGCACATTTTCCCAGATAAAAGGTGAAATTTTGTATTACATTTTAAACATGAGTAACTGACAAAGCTGGTAAGTAATCCAAGTGGTGTTTTGTCTTACATGTTTCCTGAGGGTAGTCTCATGTAACTTGATATTCCTATGCAAAGTAACTTATACACAGGACATATTCAGTACAAGCTTATTGAAAAAAAAAAGAATCCAATTAAAATAAAATTCAAGTAAATTTTATTATTATAAGAATGAATCTTTTGAATCTGTCTGAACCACACATCCTATGACTAGGAGTGTGATAACAGAACCTTGGATACCAAATTCCAGCCTAGGGCCAGGCTTCCTAGAACAAGACTTATTCCTACATAAATTTGCATCCAAGCCCCTAGAAAGAGTGGGTGGGTTGACTATAAGAAGGGTTTAAACCTCTAATGCTAATTCTGTAATACTTTAAATTTGCCTGTCTACACAGAGCTACCAGGACTGAGGAATCAGCAAACATGCCTGATATTATGGTTTGTTCTATCTACTTTTGTGTATTTAGAACATCCTCTAAAGAACTCCAAGCTTTTCATAAACATTAACCAAAAATTATCCATTCTTTCACTATTTTTTGATAGGTATATATATTTTACTATCCAGCATTAAATGACCAGTACAAAAAGCTTATTAAGGTAGAAACACACTCAGAATAAATGTATACGTTATTCAAACCTCAGCCCATTCTCTATCTATTACATATTTGTTCCCAACCTTAATGAAAAAACAAATGACCTGTATTTTCTTTTGGAACCAACTCAGAAAGCCTCTGCCAGGTAATTTTCATCTTCTAGTCTCTGGCTTAAAAACATATTTTAGCACATCTCCATATAACATATTATAATAAATGAATAATGCTGAAAATGTTTTCATTAGCAGGGAAAAAAAAATCAAGAGATCAACAATTTCAAGTTGAAGTTTTCCACTATTTAGTAAACCACTTAACAAAGTAGTTTATAAACTTAAGCAAATTCTGTAATAATTTAAAAAACTGATACTCTGGAAGTATAGCAGGGGAAATAGAATAGCAATAACCCATGTTCTCTTAAGTTCTTTCCACACACTTTCATTATATCAATTATTATTCTAGCCTAATTGTTTATATGTATGATTTCTCTTTAGACTATGACCTCCTTAAGGACAGAGACTATTTTCTTCTGTTATCTCCAGAGTACCTGGCACATACTGAAATGCTCAATAAATATTAGTCAAATAAATAATCTAATTAAGTTAAGAAAATATAAGAGAAATAGATATGTCTTCAGAAGTTAACCTGAAGGAATGGAAATAAGGTTTTGCTTACATTTCTGAAGAAAAATAGGAAAAATAGAGATAGTAAGTAAATAAGACCAAAGAAAATTAAGTCTCAGAAGATAGATGCAAAAAAACTGTCTATGTCTGAAGATTTTTTTCATTTTCCCTTTTTTTGGAAAAAAAGGGAAGCTTATACTGTCAGAAAAAAAATTACTAATTTGAGAAGAGAAAATATTTAGAAACAGTATAAAGACTTTGACCACAAAGCCATGAGAGGGAAAGTCCAGAGGAGGATATTGTATCAAATTGGGAAATAACCAGCAGAACTGAGTTTACTTGCTATGTTTGGAAACTAACAGAAAGAAGAGGCTTTTCTTTTTAAATGCTTCTTGTTCACTGAATAGATGTACATAAACTTATTATCTGAAAACTCCTTTTAAAAGGTCAGATAATTGTTGCACTGTCATAGTATTCACACACACAAAAATCAGTACAATTACAAAGCAAGTACATTCTAGCACTACCAAAGACCCTACAAAACAGAAAAATTACTAACAACCACATTGAAAATGTACAACAGCAATGTCTTGTCAACACTTCTGTACAGAGCACAGACATGACAGCTAAAACAGACAGAAGAGAAGATGCTTTTGACAGCCAGTGTGTGTGAATGATTCTTTGAGTCAGATGGCAGCAACAAGTTACCAACTAGGAGATCTGCATGACAACTAACCATCCATCTGTATCAAACACCATCTGGCCAAGATGACTCTGGCTTCTGTGTATCTGACACTCCTTCCAATTCCAAAGACTAGCAAAACAAGTGGTCTACCAGCATCTAAAGAGGTAAACAGGTACTGAGGTACTTGTGCCAGAATATACTTTATATCCTTTCTCAGTGTTGAAAAGCAAAACTTATAACAATGGTGATCAAATACAGCACAGACCTTGAATTTACTAAAAATGGTTGTCTATACGCTCTCTTGACTATCATAAATAAAGCAAAAAGCTTAAGAAAAGTCCCTTTATCCTGGCAAAATTTCAATCCATATTTAAAATTAAGGCAGCATATTTTCTATAATTTCAGACATACAGCTACTCAAGTTTTCATGGGTTTCATAAATATTAAAAGAGTTCTATAAACTGAATTTTTTTCTATTGCTGACATTGAAAATTCTCATTTTTCATATTTTCCAAAGCACTTATTTCCTAAATGGGAAAAAAAGGTCAAGTGTCCTCAGTCATCCATAATACTCTAAATACGTCAAACATAATCTCTCTCATCCTCAAGAAACTAATCCCAATATTCTGAGAAATACCATTTTTTTTCTTCCAAGTATAAAAAAGAATAGAAATTTAGTAAATATTGAATGGATTCAAAGAAAATGTTTAAAAACCTTCCAAATTATTGCAAGATTAACAAATAGAACAAAAGCTTTATTGAAGGGTTTCCTTCGTTACCACAAAAACTCTCAATAGGGAACTCCATAGTTCATGAAGGAAGATAATTAAATATTAATTATTCCAATACATAACATTTTAGACAAAAACTATCCTGAAACTGGTAAACTAAAAACATCAACTTAAATTTTAGGTTAAGAAAAAGAGAGACTGCACAGGATTATCAACTGGAGATCTGGTTTCTACAGCTCATTTCTAAACCAAACTCTGTTATATCCTCCTATAACTAGGGAGTTATAAATCCTGCCCTCTCCCACCCTCCTGATACCAAGACTTATCCAGGAGATCTGCAATCTGACAGTAGATTATCAATCTGATTATCTACTATTAAGTGATGGTGCTGTCACCAATTTCTCTGTATGCCAAATGGTAAACTATTTTTACTTCACAATATTGTGTTTTGGTACTAATTAATTTACTTAGGTTCTTTGAGCCTTGGTTTCTTTCACTTTGAAATAAAAATAATATTTACTTGAAGTATTGAAGTAGATGGCATGTATAAAATGTATGGTATGTAGTAAGCTCTTTGCAAATGTTAGTTCCTTTCCTGTAATAATGAACGAGGTTTCTACATACCATTATAACATGTGTGCATATGTCCATTAACTAAAGCTCTGATTATCACTGATTATCACTACATATACAATTTGTCACCAGACTTACCACACAACCATCCCATGCTTTATGCCAGTTTTTTCAATTCTTCTTGTAGTTCACTGTAATTTAAGACTCAGAAGCTTTTTCTCTGAAAAACCAGTGTGGTATCTTCATTGAATCAAAAACATTCTATGAAGCAATAAACAAATAAATTAATTAATAAACAAACTCTGGTTGTTCAAAGTTTACAAAGAGACAAAATAGGCTCAAAATGATTAAGAAACAAAATGGTTGTTAAAAATTACAAAAGTAGCACATTTGTGAAAAGAATGCAAAAAACAACAAAATGTCCACCATCACAACCATATCAAAACCTGAGATGTGTACAAAGTAAAAAAATCACAGTCTCTTCCTTTACTTTGCCCTTCATTCCTTAGAGGTAATTCCTATTGACATTTTGGTATGTGTTCTTTTAAAACTTCAGCGTACATGTGTATGTATCTTTTTAAAAAATGTGAATTGTTCTGCAACCAAATTTTTCATCAACACATTATTATATGATCATTTCACTGACTACTATGCACCAGAATCAGAGAGCTTTATTTTCCCTATTTGACTTAAAAGCATTAAATTAACCTCCTGAGATTATTTCCCACATTTTATAGATGAGAATACTGAGGCAAAGAGCTAGAAAATAATCTGCTCAAAGTTTCTCAGTAGGAAGTAGAGCTGGGATTTGAATCCAGGTTAGCCTGACTGCAATGCCCAAGCCCTTTGAATAATCACCATGACTAGATTCAATGGCACCCCACTCCAATACTCTTGCCTGGAAAATCCCATGGACGGAGGAGCCTGGTAGGCTGCAGACTATGGGATCGCAAAGAGTCGGACACGACTGAGCAACTTCACTTTCACTTTTCTCTTTCATGCACTGGAGAAGGACATGGCAACCCACTCCAGTGTTCTTGCCTGGAGAATCCCAGGGACGGGGGAGCCTGGTGGGCCGCCGTCTATGGGGTTACACAGAGTCGGACAGGACTGAGGCAATTTAGCAGCAGCAGACTCACATGAGTTTATCTAGCTCTGCCAAGATCCTCTTTTTGCTATTTACTCTCCCCTTGGATATGTAGATGACACCACCCTTAGGGCAGAAAGCCAAGAGGAACTAAAGAGCCTCTTGATGAAGGTGAAACAGGAGCGTGAAAAAGCTGGTTTAAAACTCAACATTCAAAAAACAAAGATCATGGCATCTGATCCCATCACTTCATGGCAAACAGAAGGGGAAAAAACAGAAACAGTGGCAGATTTTATTTTCTTGGGCTCCAAAATCACTGTGGACTGCAAGGAGATCAAACCAGTCAATCCTCAAGGAAATCAACCCTGACTATTCATTGAAGACTAATGCTGAAGCTGAAGCTCCACTACTTTGGCCACCTGATATGACGAGCTGACTCACTGGAAAAGACCCTGATGCTGGGAATGACTGAGAGCAGGAAAAGGGGGCGAGAGAGAATGAAATGGTTGGATGGTATCACTCAATCAACGGACATAAGTTTGAGCAAATTCTAGGAGACAGTGCGGTCCATGGGGTCCCAAAGAGTTAGACAGACTTCCAAATTGTCCTTCCAGCAGAACTCTCCTTTGAACTCTCTATTTATGTGGCCAAGAGCTACTGAAAAAGCATTTGTTATTTGTAGCAATGGGGAGAAAACAGATGGAATACCTGGAAAGGGCTGTGATTTAACTAGGTTAGTATAATGATTACGAACTTAGAGGAGTCAGATAAGCTCAGTTTTTAACTAGGTTAGTATAATGATTGTGAACTTAGAGGAGTCAGATAACCTCAGTTTCAGTATCGATTCTGCCACTTATGTTGCAATATTGATTTATTTCTGAGTCTCAGGTTCTTCATTTGAGAATGGGGCTAATAATGCCAACTTTGTAGGGCTGGGCATATTTACATGTAAAGGATGTGACATTTGTAAAATATACTTATTCATAAACAGTTAATTCTCCTTTCTGCTTTATGAAGTAATATGAATTTAAGGATTGAAGGAGCAAAAAGAATACAGTTGGTTCAGTATTATCTGGGATTACCTGGCATTTTAGTATGGTCATTGCAGATGACAGCATCCTTATGGCAGAAAGTGAAGAGGAACTAAAAAGCCTCTTGATGAAAGTGAAAGAGGAGAGTGAACAAGTTGGCTTACAGCTCAACATTCAGAAAACTAAGATCATGGCATCTGGTCCCATCACTTCATGGAAATAGATGGGGAAACAGTGGAAACAATGGCTGACTTTATTTTTGGGGGCTCCAAAATCACTGCAGATGGTGACTGCAGCCATGAAATTAAAAGACGCTTACTCCTTGGAAGAAAAGTTACGACCAACCTAGATAGCATATTCAAAAGCAGAGACATTACTTTGCTAACAAAAGTCCATCTAGTCAAGGCTATGGTTTTTCCAGCGGTCATGTATAGATGTGAGAGTTGGACTGTGAAGAAAGCTGAGTGCTGAAGAATTGATGCTTTTGAACTGTGGTGTTGGAGAAGACTCTTGAGAGTCCCTTGGACTGCAAGGAGATCCAACCAGTCCATCCTAATGGAGATCAGTCCTGGATGTTCATTGGAAGGACTGATACTGAAGCTGAAACTCCAATACTTTGGCCACCTCATGTGAAGAGTTGACGCATTGGAAAAGACCCTGATGCTGGGAGGGATTGGGGGCAGGAGGAAAAGGGGACGACAGAGGATGAGATGGCTGGATAGCATCACCGACTCGATGGACATGAGTTTGGGTAAACTCCGGGAGTTGGTGATGGAAAGGGAGGCCTGGCGTGCTGCGATTCATGGGGTTGCAGAGTTAGACATGACTGAGTAACTGAACTGACTGAGGATAAAGGCTATCCTGTGAAGAAAAGCTAAAAACAGTCAAGTTTTCATAAAGACTACAGGTCCTTAGACAAACAATTTAATGTCATGGTGGCAGCAGTGTCTAGGTATAACAATGGAAAATTTGGTATCGAGAAGAACACCTCTCAGGTCTCAGGGAAAGTGAATATACTTGATGACCAACAGGACATTAGTAGCAGTGTCAGCAATCATCCTTGGAAATTTAAGTGAGATAATTTAGGATAAATAAAAGACACTATTATTCCACACAGCAGCTTATAAGACTCATTACTCTTTTAATATGGTATAGGTGGGAAAAAATAAGAGGATGTATAAGCTCAGGTCTGACATTCAGTAAAATATGGCTTTTAAGTGACAATGACACATATGGATCTAGAGCTCAGAGGGTAAATCTGGAGTACGGAGATAAATTTAGGAGTTATTGTCTTAAGTATCTGAAGCCACAGAAGATGAAATAGCTTATACAAGAATATAAAGTAAGATACAAGGAAGGGCTTGAATAAGTCTAATATTTAGTGGCCTGGTGGTACAGAATAAACCTACAGAGAAAAATGAGGAATTGCAACCCAAAAAGGAATGAGAAGAATCAAATATGGTGTCTGAAACATTAAGGAAAAATAGTACTTTAAGGAAGAGGTAGCACAAGAGATATAATCAGTTATTAAATGGAATAAGGTAGTTTTATATGTGTGAACTTGAAAGACTATCAATGATTTTAGGCAAAGGAGTTATAGATATGAAATCCGTGGTCAAGCAATTTTTTTGAAATCATAGTTCTACTACTTATTAGTGGAGTGCTTGTTATTTCACCTTTTTGCACTTCAGTTTCATTTGAAAAACTTAAATAACAACTTACTCATAAGAGCCATATAATAATTAAATGAGATGACTGTAACACTTTGCCAAACGTAAGCCTCAATAAATCTTAGTGATGATGATGGTGAAGATAAACATAGTTTTAAAATTTTAAAACCTTTTTCAAATTAGCACAACTCCATTTTTGAAAAGATATGATTCACATATTCTGAAAGGATAAAGGTATGTTATTATCAGTGGTTACCTCTGGGAAAGAGGGAGAGGACTATCACTTTATACTCTGTATATCTTAGATTATCTGCATTTTTTTCAATAAGCATGTGCTGCTTTTGTAATTTTAGCTAGTAATATTTTTAAAAAATCACTTACCTGTCTTATTTGTCTTTGTCTCCTTTATTGATTTGGAATACTCGGATGTCTCTGCTTGACAGAATGTTCTAAAATGGATGTAGCACACTGACTTTTCACAGAGGAGCTTCTGAATCTTAAACTGAAGTGAACTAGAAGAAACACTGTGAGAAGAACTGGCCTGGAGTGCGGACAGCTGAGTGGTAAAGGGTGGGCAAGTATAAACTAATGAATGACAGGTGAATAGCAGTAAAACATAGAGAACCTATGCTAAATTTTTAGTAATAGATTTTTTTTTAAGTTTGGTAAAATAAATATAGCATATAAAATTTGCCATTTTAATCATTTTTAAGTGTATAGTTCTGTGGCATTAAGTACAGTCACACTGTTGTACAAGCATCACTACCATCCATTTCCAGGGCTTTTTCATTTTCCCCAACTGAAATGCTGTCCTTTTCAACATGAATTCCCTACTCCCTTCCCTCAGCCTCTAGGAACCACTCTACTACTTGATGTCTCTTTGAAGCCAACTACTCTATCCATTCTCTCTCTCTCTCTCTCTCTATATATATATAGTCTTTTTGCATATTGTATATACATATACAAAAGGTAGGAGAAGGCAATGGCACCCCACTCCAGTACTTTTGCCTGAAAATCCCATGGACGGAGGAGCCTGATGGGCTACAGTCCATGGGGTCGCGAAGAGTTGGACATGACTGAGCGACTTCACTTTCACTTTTCACTTTCATGCATTGGAGAAGGAAATGGCAACCCACTCCAGTGTTCTTGCCTGGAGAATCCCAGGGACAGCAGAGCCTGGTGGGCTGCCGTCTATGGGGTTGCACAGAGTTGGACACGACTGATGCGACTTAGCAGCAGCAGCAGGACCATACACAATGTATGTATATTTTGTTTATCTATTTATCCACTGAGGGGCACTTGAGTTCCTTCTACCTTTTGACCACTGTAAATAAGGCTGCTACAAACATAGGCATACAAATATCTCTTTGAATCCTTGCTTTCAGTTCATTTGGGTATCTATCCAGAAGTGGAATTGCTGGACTATATGGTAATAATCCTATGTTTTGTTTTGAAGAAACATCATTTATCTTTCACAGTTGATACACCATTTTACATTCCCATCAGCAATGTACAAGAGTTCTAATTTCCCTACATCCTCACCAATACTTTTTTTTTTTTATTTCTTATAATAGCCATCCCAATGGGAATGGGATTAGTGTGGTTTCAGGGCTTTCCTGGTAGCTCAGTTGGTAAAGAATCTGCCTGTAATGCAGGAGACCTTGATTCAGTTCCTGGGTTGGGAAGATCCCCTGCAGAGGGTTAGGCTACCCACTCCAGTATTCTTGGGCTTCCCTGGTGGCTCATATGGTAAAGAATCCGCCTGCAATGGGGAGACCTGAGTTCGATCCCTGGGTTGGGAAGATCCCCTGGAGGACGGCATGGCAACCAACTCCAGTTTTCTTGCCTGGAGAATCCCAGGGACAGAGGAGCCTGGTGGGCTACAGTTCATGGGGTCACAAGGAGTCAGAACATGACTGAGCAACTAAGCACAGTGATCTCAACTTGCATTTCCCTAATGATGTCGAATTAATGATGGCTTCCCAGGTAGGCTACCCACTCCAGTATTCTTGGGCTTCCCTTGTGGTTCAGCTGGTAAAGAATCCGCATGCAATGTGGGAGACCTGGGTTCAATCCCTGGCTTGGAAAGATCCCCTGGAGAAGGAAAAGGCTACCTACTCCAGTTTTCTGGCTTGGAGAATTCCATGGATTGGACCATGGAATTGGATTGTGTTCATGGGTTGGACCCTTACCTTTCACCATATACAATTCCATGGATTGGACCAATTCTCCTGGAGAATTCCATTGGATTGCACAGTCCATGGGGTCGCAAAGAGTCGGACACGACCAAGCAACTTTCACTTTCACTTTCCAGGGTGACTCAGTGGTATAAAGAATCTGCCTGCCAATGCAGGAGACACAGGTTCAATCCCTGGGTTGGGAAGAGCCCCTGGAGGAAGAAATGGCAACCTACTCTAGTATTCATGCCTGGAAAGTCTCACGGACAGAGCAGCCTGGCGGACCACAGTCATTAGCATCGTAAAGAGCTGGACTCGATGGCTGAGTGATTGAAAAATGATGTTGAGCATCTTTTCATGTGCTTATTGGTCATTTGTATAACTTCTTTGGAGAATGTCTATTCATGTCCTTGGTTGATTTTTTAATTAGGTTGTTTTTTGTTGTTTTTGAGCATAGTTCTTTATACACTCTAAGTATCAACCCTTCATCAGATACATTTTTGCAATTATCTCCCCACATTCCTTGGGTTGCCTTTCACTCTATTGATAATGTCTTTTGATGCACAAAGGCTTTAATTTTGATGAAGTCCAACTTAATAATTTTCCTCTTGCTGTCTGTGCTTCCGGTGTCATAGCTAAGAAAGTGAAAGTGAAGGTCACTCACTAGTGTCCGACTCTTTGCGACCCCATGGACTATACAGTCCATGGAATTCTCCAGGCCAGAAAACTGGAGTGGGTAGCCTTTTCCTTCTCCAGGGGATCTTCCCAACCCAGGGATCGAACCCAGGTCTCCTGCATTGCAGGCGGATTCTTTACCAGCTGAGCCACAAGGGAAGCCCAAGAATACTGGAGTGGGTAGCCTATCCCTTTTCCAGCAGATCTTCTTGACCCAGGAATCAAACTGGGGTCTCCTGCATTGCAGGTGGATTCTTTAACAACTGAGCTATGAGGGAAGCCCATAGCTAAGAACCCTCTCCCAAATCCAATGTCATGAAGCCTTTCCCCTATGATTTCTTCTAAGAGCTTTACAGTACTGGCTCTTGCATGTAGGTCTTTGAGCAGGTTTAGGTTGATTTGTATATGGTGAAAGGTAAGGGTCCAACCCATGAACACAGACTTTCCCCCAAATGTTCTTTTCTTTTTTTGAGTACACCATGTAGCTCATGAAATCTCAGTTCCCTGAGCTGGGACTGGACCTGGGCCATGGCAGTGAAAGCTTGGAATTCTACCCATTAGGGAACTCCCTCTTTTTAAAATTTCTTTCAGCAACATTTTGTAGTTTTCAGTGTATAAGTCTGTCGCCTACCTGGTTAAGTCGATTCCTAAGTATATTATTGATTTTGATACTATTGTAAATGGAATTTTCTTAATTTCCTTTTCAGGAAATTTGTTTAATGTTAATGTATAGCAGTGCAGTTGATTTTTGTGTGTTTATTTTATATCTTATAACTTTGCTGAATTTATTACTTTTAACAGTTTGATGGAATCTTTAGGGTTTTCTATACATAGGATCCAGAAATCGGCAAACAGAGAGAGATAATTTTTCTTCTCCCTTTCCAATTTAGATATTTTTCTTGCCTGACTGCTTTAGATAGGGCTTACAGTGCTATGTTGAATAAAAGTAGTGGACGTGTACATCTTTGTCTTGTTCCTTACCTCAGAAAAATAAAGTTTTCAGTCTTTCACCATGGAGTATTATGTTAGGTGCGGTTTTCTCACACATAGCCTTTATTTATTTCTTTTTAAACTGGTTATTTATAGCCTGAAGCAAGTGGCTGGCTGTTCACTAGAAGCCAAGATTTTTTTCTTTTTTTAAAAATTTATTTATTTTAGTTGGAGGCTAATTACTTTACCATATTGTAGTAGTTTTTGCCATACATTGACATGAATCAACCATGGGTGTACACGTGTTCCCCATCCTGAACCCCCCCTCCCACCTCCCTCTCCATCCCATCCCTCTGGGTCATCCCAGTGGACCAGCCCTGAGCACCCTGTCTCATACATTAAACTTGGACTGGCGATCTGTTTCATATATATGTAATATACATGTTTCAATGCTATTCTCTCAGATCATCCCACCCTCGTCTTCTCCCACAGAGCCCAAAATACTGTTCTATACCTCTGTGTCTCTTTTGCTGTCTTGCATATAGGGTTATTGCTACCATCTTTCTAAATTTCATATATATGTGTTCAGTTCAGTTCAGTTGCTCAGCTCTGTCCGACTCTTTATGACCCCATGAACTGCAGCACGCCAGGCCTTCCTGTCCATCACCATCTCCCGGAGTTCACTCACACTCACGTCCATCGAGTCAGTGATGCCATTCAGCCATCTCATCCTGTCGTCCCCTTTTCCTCCTGCCCCCGATCCCTCCCAGCATCAGAGTCTTTTCCAATGAGTCAACTCTTCGCATGAGGTGGCCAAAGTACTGGAGTTTCAGCTTTAGCATCACTCCTTCCAAAGAAATCCCAGGGCTGATCTTCAGAATGGACTGGTTGGATCTCCTTGCAGTCCAAGGGATTCTCAAGAGTCTTCTCCAACACCACAGTTCAAAAGCATCAATTCTTCGGCGCTCAGCTTTCTTCATAGTCCAACTCTTGCATCCATACATGACCACTGGAAAAACCATAGCCTTGACTAGACGGACCTTTGTTGGCAAAGTAATGTCTCTGCTTTTAAATATATATGTTAGTATACTGTATTGGTGTTTTTCTTTCTGGCTTACTTCACTCTGTATAATTGGCTCCAGTTTCATCCACCTCATCAGAACTGATTCAAATGTATTCTTTTTAATGGCTGAATACATATTGTGTATATGTACCACAGCTTTCTTATCCATTCGTCTGCTGATTGACATCTAGGTTGCTTCCATGTCCTGGCTATTATAAACAGTCACATATAGCCTTTAATATATTGTAATAGTTACATAATGTCTGTTTGTTGAGTGTTTTTACATTAAAAAAAAAGGTGTTGAATTCTGTAAATCCTTCTGCATCAACTGAGATGGTCCTGTGCTTCTGTCCCCTCTTCACTCTGTTAGAGTGGTGTATTACGTTCACTGATTTGACCATTCTTGCAATGTAGGAATAAGGTGTATAACTGGTTTAGGTGTATAATCCTTTTAACACACTGTTGAATTTGGTTTGCTAGTATTTTGTTGAGGATTTCTGCATCACTGTTGATAAGGGATATCAGCCTGTAGTTTTCTTGTAGTGCCTTTGTCTGGCTTTGAAATTAGAGTAATGCTGGCCTCATAGAATTGAGTTAGGAAATACTCTACTTTGATCAAATTTTTGAAAGAGTGTGAGAAGGACTGGTGTTAATTCTTTGAATGTTTGGTAGAAAGCACCAGTGAAGCCATTAAGTCCTGGGCTTTCTTTTTGTAAACTTTTTGGTAACTGCTTCAATTTCTTTACTAGGTATTGGCCTATTCAGATTTTCTAGCTCTGCACACCACTTTGTTACTGATGTCACAAATTACATCTTTATATATTGTAAACCCATTAATATAGACTTAAAATTATCTTTATATCTTGTTCTAAATCTGGCCGTAGAAAATAAAAAGCAGAGCTACAAACCAAAATTACAATAATACTGATATTTATATTTGTCTATTATTTACCTTTCCCAAAGGGTTCTGTATTTTCACCTGGCTTCAAGTTACTCTCTAGTACCTTTCCACTCCAACTTGGGCATTCCTTAGAACTTCTTATAGGTCAGGTCTAGGGGTAATGAACTCCTTCTACTTCTGTTTGTCTAGGAATATTTTAATGTCTCCCTCAGTTCTGAAGGACAGTCTTGCCAGATATAAAATCCTTGGTTAATAGTTGTTCCCCCCCCTTTAATACTTAAATACAACATAGCATTGCCCTCTGGTCTGCAAGCTTTTTGTTGACAAATCCACTGACAGCCTTAGTGGTGCTTCCTTGTACACGAGTCCCTTTCCTCCTGAGGCTTTCCAGATTCTATATCTGTCTTTCAACAGTTTGATTACAATTTGTCTTGATGTAGGGCTCTTTAGATTTACCCTACATGAAGTCTGTTGAGCTTCTTGGATTTATATATATATATATATGCATATATATATATATAGTTCCTCAAATTTGAGAAGCTTTATTTAATAATCTACTTCTTCAAAAGAATCTCTCTTCTCCCATAGTGCATATTGCTGTACTTGATAGTGTCCTGTAATTCCCTTAGGCTTTGCTAACTTTTTGTTATTCTTTTTTTCTTTTTGTTCCTTGGATTCCAATCTTTCAAATTACCTTTCAGCTCACTGATTCTTTCTCTGCTTGTTCAAGTATATTCTTGAACCTCTAGGGTAAAATTTTTATTTTCTCATTTTGTTCATATTATTGCTTTCCTGATTTACTTAAGCTCTTTGATTCTGCCTTACATTAGCTCTTTGAGCATGTTAACAACAATTCTTTGAAAGTCTTTGTCTAGTAAATCTGATGCATGTATTTCTTCAGGGGCTGTTTCTGGGAATTTATTTTTCTCCTTTGAAAGGGCCACATTCTCATTTTTTTTAATGCTTTGCTATGGTTGAAAACTGGGTGTTTGACCTGCAACCTCGTGTGGATGACTTCACTAATTAGCAGGTCCTTTAACCTTGACATTAGTCCAGGGTAAAGGTTTAAGGTTTTCTCAAGTATCTTCTGGGTATGTATCCTGTTTGGTTCTCTGTGATTTTTTCCCTCTTGATTTTTCCTGGCTGTTTGGAAGTGTCTGCTCGGGCCCTCAGATGTTCCATTATATTCCTTTTCCCACATCTCTTGCACCACATGTTCACTGCAATCCCCTCCCTGCAGTTTCCATATGTTATGATGCCCACCACTGCTTTCCACAGTTGCCAGTCTGAGACCTAAACTATGCAGTCATTCCCAACTCCAAGCTTCAATTCAGATTAAGACAGAAAACAGTCCCTTGGGTAGTCCACAGACTGGCCAGGATGTTTCAAAAATGTTCCACTTTGCTTCTTCCTTTCTTCCCTCCTGAGGGAATCAGGAATTAGGCTGCTTCCTTCCAAATGAACAATGCCATACTGGGGATGAGGTGGGTCAAGGGTGAGTAAAATGCTGTTAAATTTTCTCTATTTTCAAGGTAGGTTTTTTTTGACTAAGTGTTTGCTTTGTTGCCATACATCACAGACTGATTTCCAAAATTCCTAGAAAATTTTTTTCAGTCTGTTTATTTGATGTTTTTGTGGAGAATCAGGGGATTGGAACTTCCTACTTTGTCACCTTGCTGATGTCACTCAACAGACCAATTATTTTAAGCTTAACGTTCGGAAGCACAGCCAAGGTCACTCAGAGTACAGCTCCTGGGGCCTTTTCAGAAGGCCAGGCGACTTCTCCAAGGTTATTTTCTTGCTTCCCTTCTTCCTTTGCTCCTCTTTCTTAGTACGTCCTTCTCCTATCACTCCAAGTATCATCTCTACAAAGATGATTCCTAAATTTGTACTTTCAATTGGTACTTTACTTCAAAGACCCATAACTCAATAGTCTGCTGATAATTTTCCCCAATGATCTTCTAATTCTTGAACTCAAAATATCAGATAAAACCAAGTAACTTCCTTTATCAAAATCAGCACTCTCTTTTTCTGTGCCTGTATCATCAATCTTCCATTTATCCAGGCTAAAAATCTTGGAAGTGATATTTGTTCTTATCTTCTCATACTACAAGTTTGAGAATGTGTATATATCTTATTACTAAAGATTATGAAAGGAGAATACCTAACTTGCTTGAACTTTTCAAAGTTCAATCTCACTTCTGAGAGTAGACAGATAAGGAGAAATTAGTGATTTACACTTGGTACATTTGAGTCTATAATTAAAAAAAATAAATGCTCCATAAAATAAAATCCAAAAAATGTCAAAAGGACGTATAAATGTTTTCTCACAAAAATGTTTTGGAAAAATGTTCATTTTTTAAAAAGTAATGAATGTGATCAAATTTCTAAACTCTTATTTCATTGTACTTATTTCAATGTAATGGCCAATAAAGTTGAATTTTAGCAAGTCTAGCATCTCACGTTAAAATGGGAATAATTATGTTGTCTCCTAATAATTATAGATGCCTCTGTAACCCCCTCATATAAAGCTGTCTAGTGTTATGTCAAACAGGGATTGGGCAATGGAGTTAGATGCAGGAGAACAAAAAGGTAAGTCATTTGCTTCATTATTGCCACTTCTGGGCCATTATTCCTTTAAACTTAAGCAAAAAGCTATTCACAAGGTATTTTAATTATACCAGTCTCTCCTCAAAACAGTTATCTTCCAAGACACTAGTCACTTCCTTACATTCAGGAATTTTTGCTCTTTCCTTCACAATATCACTCTAAATGTTCTTAAATCTACTACCATTCTAGGAGAAGTGCTCTAGTCTTCATTTAAGAGTTTCCTGAATTCCTCAATCTCATTCCAGCTATCCACTTTCATGGCTCATTATGAAAACAGATGATACTAAACATCAATCTTTGCTCAACGACAATAATCCATCCTTTGAACTCACATTCTTCTACTCCCTCTGTATCTGTCCTCTCGCTTCATGAACAATTCATCCATAAACCCTCTTTTTGTTCTTAGTCTTAGACTCCTCCTGGATTAGCTTCTTTCTGATTTTAGCTTATATCTCAAAGCACATAACTTCAATTGCTTTTGTATGTACTTTCTGGTCACCTAACCAAAATTCTTTCACTTTAACTCTACAATCTCTTAATCTTGGATCTGGCCATCCAATTACTTCTACATCAAGAAAGCTGCTGAAAGAATAACCAGCAAACATTGATTGACATCACCAAAACTTCATGATAAAGGCTGGATGCCACATTTTTCTTCTCTCACTTAACTGAAGCTTTCAAGTCTTTATTATCACTTTCAGACTATCCTAAAATCCTAAAATCATTTCACTCAGTAGATGATCTTATCTTGTATTTCACAGGAAAAAAACGGACTCTCATAAGAAAATCCACTCTTTTTTTGTTTGATTTTTTAAATTGAATAAATTTGACATATAATATTATGTAAGTTTAAGGTGCATAGTGAGTTACTTTGATACATTTATTTTGTAATACTATTGTTGTAGTCATACTTAACACATTAAATAATTATACAATATTACTGTTTATATCATTATAACATGCATTAGATATCCATGGCTCATTTACTACTTGTTATAAATTTAAACAACATCAATCTTCTCTGCCTCTCTCTGTCTCCCAAGTAACCACCATTTTACTGTTTGTTTTTTTTTTTTACAGGTTTGACTTTTTTTGGATTCCAGATATAAGTAATACATGATAATTCCTTTAAACTTCCTGCCATCTCCACTTCTTCCATACAAACTTATTTTCCTTTGAAGCTATTTTTCTCTCTTGTACCCTCCAATTCTCAGAGGAATGTGTGTTTCTTCATGTTCAGAGTAAACTCCTTAACCTATTTCTGAATCTCTAGCAACCAACTAGTTGGCCATATTTTCTTCCTCTTCCTTTTCTGTTCTTCAAATATCCCTTCACCCTACACATTATAATTCAGAAATGTACACACTCGGGACTATAATGAAATTGTTGTTCTATAATCTGTATCTATAATCTCCAATTCAGGACATTTTCACCTGTATGTCCCGAGGTAACCAAATGATTGCCATTCATTTTTCTTTAGTAAACTGAAATGTAATATTCAGTTCAGTTCAGTCACTCAGTTGTGTCTGACTCTTTGTGACCCCATGGACTGTAGCATGCCAGGCTTCCTTGTCTATCAGCACCTCCAGGAGCTTACTCAAACTCACATCCATTAAGTCAGTGATGCCATCCAACCATCTCATCCTCTGCCATCCCCTTCTCCTCCCGCTTTCAATCTTTCCCAGCATCAGGCTCTTTTCCAATGAGTCAGTTATTCGCATCAGGTGGCCAAAGTATTGGAGTTTCAGCTTCAGCATCAGTCCTTCCAATGAATATTCAGGACTGATTTCCTTTAGGATGGACTGGTTGGATCTCCCTGCAGTCCAAGGAACTCTCAAGAGTCTTCTCCAACACCACAGTTCTAAAGCATCAATTCTTTGGCGCTCAGCATTCTTTATAGTCCAAATCTCACATCCATACATGACTACTGGAAAAACTGTAGCTTTGACTAGATAGACCTTTGTTGGCAAAGTAATGTCTCTGCTTTTTAATATGCTGTCTAGGTTGGTCATAACTTTTCTTCCAAGGAACAAGCGTCTTTTAATTTCATGGCTGCAGTCACCATCTGCAGTGATTTTGGAGCCCCCCCAAATAAAGTCTGTCACTGTTTCCATTGTTTCCCCATCTATTTGCCATGAACTGATGGGACCAGATGCCATGATCTTAAGTTTTCTGAATTTTAAGAAATGCAGGGTTTTAAGCCAACTTTTTCACTCTCCTCTTTAACTTTCATCAAGAGGTTCTTTAGTTCTTTTTGCTTACTGCCATAAGGGTGGTGTCATCTGCATATCTGAGGTTACTGATATTTCTCCCACCAATCTTGATTCCAGCTAGTGCTTCACCCAGTGCAGCATTTCTCATGATGTATGTAATGTATGTATATTAACAGGTGGGCTTCCCCGATGGCTCAGGGGTAAAGAATCTGCCTGCAATGCAGGAGACACAGGAGATGAAGGTTTGATCCCTGGGTTAGGAAAATCCCCTGGAGAAGGAAATGGCAACCTGCTCCAGTATTCTTGCCTGGAAAACTCCATGGACAGAAGACCCTGGCAGGCTACAGTTCGAAGGGTCACCGGACATGACTAAGCACAGGTATATAATTATATACTTATATATAATAAAGTGCAAATTGATGGTTGCTACTTATTTTTATACTCCTGATCTTACACCACTGCTTAGCACCAGTATGTTTGTTGAGCCAATTCCACACTACTCTCTATCCTATCTATCCTCTATCCCACTGTCAGGAAGACTTTTCTAAAGCACATATCAAGTCCTTCAATATATTTTGAATGAATAAGAATATAGTACAAAACTACTTAGTTATAACCATCATGATAAGGCCCTAATCTATCTTCACAGATGCTTTTCCTGTACTGCCCTCACTTCTGAGTTTTTACTATATATATTTCTCCCCTGCTTTCAGGATCCATCTTCCCTAATTTGCCCAGCTCCTCCTAATCTTGACTCAAGGGGTGGGCTTAGTGGTAGGCTTATGACCTGATCCTCCCAGAGTGAGTTAAGTGCCTCTTCACTGTGCTCACATGTTATCCTGTACAGATCTCTACTACAGCACTTAGCATGCTACAGTAATAACTACTGATCTTTTTTACTTATTGAAAGTCCTTAAGGACATAAACCATATTTTATTTTAGTATTCTCAGAACCTTATTAAGAGCTCAGTACATAGCAGACACTCAATAATGTCTCTTAAATAAATTCAATGTCTAGAGTTTAACATTTTTTCTTCTATTTTTGAGAAACATAAAAAATATTTTCCTTTCCCCTCTTTAGGATAAGTGCCATAGTGAATAAAGGTTTCTTCCATGGCAGAGATTGAATTATACGAGTTTTCAGTTGCTTATTACTGGCCAGGGCAGAAAGATCAGGAGACAGAGAAATACCTGTCTCTGTCTTATCCCAAGAATATCTCAATATTCCTATTCCCTTATTCTATATTTCCCAATGTTCCTAGAATAGGCACAGCATTGTTGAAGTTTCTTAATGAACCTAATGAGAAAATAAGAATAAAAGGTGGGAATTCTTGATACTCTTTTTAAAAAGTGATTATGCCTTATACATGAATTGGAAAGGAAAACAAATCCAAATTTTAAACTTCACTTCAATAATTGAGAAAGTGTCTGTCATTATCCTATCTCTGTTTCTCTTATGCACCCCTACTGAAGATCTCTAGACCATTAAATTTACCTACATAACTGGGAGTATTCTTTTGTAAATCAACATGAGAATCACAAAAAAAATGATAATTTTTGAGAAATGGAGTGCAGTAGGTATAACACTAGTTTTACAGTAGCTGTATCAAATAGAAAGGAGAAAGGGAATTGTGTATTTCTATACTTATGGAGGAAACTAAGAACTCCATGGCTACCATATTTCTTAAGACTTCAGAATACCAGACGAGTAAAAAAAAATTTTTAATTGAGAGAACCAACATAAGATCCTCTACTTTCAACAGCCTTACAGGAATAATTTAACATAGCAGGCCTTAAGTTATTTATCTTCAGAGAGACCTATTTGCAAGGCTGGCCTCTTGACTGGCATCTGGGAATGTAATCTTTGAAAACATTTCTTAAGTGATAAGATTCTAAGTGCTGTGCCAACCTACTTAGACTACCATGAGATTTATGGTGAATAACTACTTTCCTTCTGACACAGGGTGCCTATGTAACCAAGCCTTAAAAATATCCCAAGCTCTTGAGTCACAAATGGAGTTCCCTGTGCCAAAGCACTGCATATATGCTGGGTGAACTTCTGGAAGCTGGAGAGAGGGTGCACTCTGTATGACTCCTCACAGAAGGGAAAGAGTATAGGAAACCTGCACATGGATTCCTCTAGACTCCACCAGGTGTCTTTTTCCATTAATGATCTGGCTGTGTTTTTTTACTAGTCTCTGTAATAAACCTTAGCTCTGAATATGACAGTTGTACTAAGTCCTGTAAATCCTTTTAGAGAACTGCAGAATCTCTGGGTGTACTGGGGACTCCCAAAACACTAAGTAATGATACTAACTAAGCAGAAACAAAAACAAAAACAAAAACTCTATGATCATCATTTGACAAATGGATATGTTGACAAAATTTTGCTCTTTATTCTGATAGTACAGAAACATAGAAACAGTATCAGAATAAAGGACAGAATTTTAAATGGAATAAATTTAGCATTATAGGAAGTTCATTACCTTATTCTTATTTTTCTCATTTTACTGTAGGTTGGTGAAAACCTTATCAAGGACCATTAACAGACATGCCTAGGAACTACTTAACCAGGTAATTTTTGCCTGGATATACTTTTCTTCCAATTTACTTTCTTTAGAAACTGAAAACACTAAGCAGAAATTTTATGTGAACAGGAGTATTTTAAAAAGCTGAAACTTCTGGTAAGACATTAAAGATTTCACTGAAATAATAGTTTATTTTTAACTTATAGTTAAAGAATAAATTAATAACAAATTTAGTTCCAGGACATTTTAAAATCTGTATAGTCTTCCAGTCAGCCAAGTAACAATATGAAAAAAATGAACAAAAAAACTAGATGAGATAGTGATACTCTGACTTTTAGTTTGTCATTTTACTTAAAAATTATTTATGGAAGATAACATACTTATCTTTCCTCAATACAATTATCTTGAATTCTTTCCATAGGTCACACAATATTCTTTAAAAAGTTAGCAAATAAAAACTTCAAATTTTATCTGTTAATATATCCCTGCGTTTTAGTTCTTCAAGAAGTTCTTTCTTTAGTTCTAAAAATATTTTTTCCATTGCAAAAGATTCAAATTCCATTCACCAGGATAAATAACAACTTTCAACTAAAACCACATACCTTCTGCTGTAGTTCCTTTACTGCAGAATCTCTATCCATGCATGCCTGTCGAAAGGCTTCATAAGCTTTATTGAGTTGCTCGCCAATGTTTTTATCCATTCCTCTATGTCCTGTTGCATCACTATAAATGATGAAGTAAATGACAGATCTGGAAAATAATCAAACAATTTAGATAGCTATCAAGTAGTATAAATCATTTTTAAAATGTGCCTCAAAGACAGTTCTGTATTGTTTATCATGAACATTACAGAATCAAGTACTATAGTTTTTACAAGTATATTTATTTATTTCTTTGGCCATGTCAGGTCTTGGTCTCAGCACACAGGATCTTTCACTGCAGCACACAGACTCTCTAGTTGCAGCGTCTGCGTTCCCGAGCCACAGGCTTCAGTCATTGCGGTGTGTGGGCTTAGCTGCTCTGTGGCATGTGGGATCTCAGCTCCCCAACCAGGGATTGAACCCATGAACCCTTTATTGCAAGGAGGATTCTTAACCACTGCATCATCAAGAAAGTCCCCGTATAAAACAGCTTTATAAAAGCAAAAAAGTCTCATATAAAATCCTGATATTTTAATCCTGGAATATTGTAAAACCTTAACTTCTACAATTTTGAAATATTCTTTATGAATGTTTAAGGAGCAATTAGGGTTCCAGTTCATAAAGATGCTACTTTGCAAATGGTATTCTATAAATTCAAGTTAAAAATGGAAAAATATAAAAGGCCATTTGTTATTAATCTTTTATTATAGAAATGTACAACAGGCTTAGCAATGTGAGAAGGGATTTCTTTTTACTAAATGGACAGTTACCTCCACTTATAAGGTGAATGCTTGCTATACTGAAATTAGAGCAAAATTAAGTAGATAATAAATGTTTGTGGATGGAGTTCACACTGTTGTTATCACACAGCAATTAAAATGTGTGAAAATGCTCTTATTTTAGCACAAAATCTAGGGAAAACTGCCACTGAACTGTACATTAAAAAAGGAAAATCACACCCCGTCAGTCTTACCCCTACTCTATATTAGTTTTCTGACTTCTCTGCTATTTCTGAACTACAGGTAATTTCCTCAGTGGAGGTAATATAGTTTTATCATCTCAATTTGCATTATATCTCTAAAGACATTCCCTGACTCTGAGCAGAGGATCATCTACCTAATGACTGATTTTTCTTGTTAAGTTGTAAAAAACCACACCACGGAGCCTTTTCCTTAATTCTCTGAAAGCCACAGAATAGACAAAATTGTCTATCAGTCACAGGGGGTTTTGGGGATACCAAATTATTTCACACCCTTTATGACTGGAAATCCTTCATAATATCAGTCTCTTTCATAACATCTTTGAGTATACCTGCTTTCCATATTTTACATTAAGATATAATTCATATAAAATAAATTCACCATTTTAAAGTATACACTTCTGTGGTTTTCTGTATTCACAATGTTGTGCAACTATCACCAAAATCTAATCCTAGAATATTTTTATCATCACAGGAAGAAACTCTGTACCTACGAGCAGTTAGTCCCAATTCCTATCTCCTTTGTAACCCCTGACAATCACTAATCTGCTTTCTGACCCTAGGGATATGCTTATTCTGAATGTTTAGAATCATAAAGTATATGCCAGTGTGTCTGGCTTTTTTCATGAAGCATAAAATCTCCAATCTTTAAACATGTTGTAGCATGTAATAGTATTTCATTGCTTTTTATGTCTGAATAATATTCCATTTTATGGATGTACTACATTTATCCATTCCTCAATTAATGGATATTTGGGTTGTTTATACTTTTTGGTTATTTTGAATAAAGTTAGAATTTGTTCACACATATCTGTGTGAACACATGTTGTCAGTTCTCTTAAATATATACCTAGGAGCAGAACTGCTGAGTCAGATGACAGTTATGTTTAACTTTTTGAGGAACTACCATTACAGCCATTTCCACAGAAGCTTTATCATTTTATATTTTCACTAGCAATGCCCAAGAGTTCAATTTCTCCACATTTTCACCAATAAGTATTGTCCATTTAAAAATATGTTAGGATCCTATGGGATGTGAAGTGGTAGCTCATCACAGTTTTGATGTTGAGCATCTTTATAGTGCTTATTGGGCATTTGAATATCTTCTTTGGAGAAATGTCTAATCAAATTCTTTGCCTACTTTTCATATATATGTGCATACACACACATATGTACACATATATATGTGTGTATGTGTGTATATGTACATCAAATGTCTAGTCAAATCCTTTGTCCACTTTATATGTGCATGTGTATATATATATAATATATATGCATATATGTGCCTATTATGTGCCTGTATGTGCATGCTAAGTCATTTCATTCATGTCCAACTCTTTGCAACCCCATGGACTGTAGCCTGCCAAGCTCCTATATCCATGGAGTTCTCCAGGCAAGAATACTGGAGTGGGTTGCCATGCCCTCCCTTCTCCAGGGGATCATCCCAACCCAGAGATCGAACCTGCATCTCTACGTCTCCTGCACTGGAAGCAGGGTTCCTTACCATTAGTGCCACCTGGGAAGGCATATACACACACATACATACGTGTGTGTGTATATATACATGTGCATGCATGCTCAGTTGTGTCTGACTCTTTGTGACCCCTATGAACTGTAGCCTGCTAGGCTCCAGAGTCATGGAATTTACCAGACAAGAACACAGGAATGGGTTGCTATTGCCTTCTTTCATATATATATATATATATATATATGTGCATGCATATATATAATTTCCAATATTTTCTTCCATTCTGTAGATTATCTTTTTGTTTGATAGTGTCTTTTGACAAAGTTTTAATTTTGATGAAGTCCAATTTATCTTTTTCTTTTGTTCTTGTGATTTTCATATCTAAGAAACCCCTGCCTAATCCAACCAAGATCACACAGATTTTCACCTATATTTTCTTTTAGAAATTTTATAATTTTAGCTTTTACATTTAGACCTTTGATTTGTATTGAGTTAATCTGTGTAAGACAGTATGAGGTACGGCTCCAGATTCATTTCTGTTTATGTGGCTGGTGAGTTGTCCTGGCATCATTTGTTCAAAAGGCTATTCTCTTCCCACTGAATGCCCTTGGCATCCTTGTTGAAAACCAGCTACCCATACATCACAATGCCCTTAAGTACCCAGGTAATATTTTAATCCTATCAGCCAGTCTTTAGTAAGATACTAAGCACACTCCTACATCATTTTCTAGACTTGTTAAAGAAGAATTTTCAAGGATTTTTTTATGGGGATCAAACTATGGAAACTCTTCAAGAGATGGGAATACCAGACCATCTTGAGAAACCTGTATGCTGGTCAGGAAGCAATAGTTAGAACCTCGTATGGAACAACTGACTGGTTCAGGATTGAGAAAGGAATACGACAAGGCTGTTTATTGTTACCTTGTTTATTTAACTTACACATAGAGCACATCATGAGAAATGCCAGGCTAGATGAGTTACAAGCTGGAATCAAGATTGCTGGGAGAAATATCAACAACCTCAGATATGCAGATGATACCACTTTAATGGCAGAAAGCGAAGAGGAAATAAAGAACCTCTTAAGGGTGAAGGAGGAGAGTGAAAAAGCTGGCTTAAGACTCAATATTAAAAAAACTAAGATCGCGGAATCCAGCCCCATCACTTCATGGCAAGTAGAAGGCGAAAGGTGAAAGCAGTGCCAGATTTCACCTCCTTGGGCTCTAATCACTGTGGCCGGTGACTGTGGCATGAAATTAGAAGACAACTGCTTCTTGGCAGGAAAGCTATGACAAAGCTAGGCAGTGTGTTAAAAAGCAAAGACATCACTTTGCTGACAAAGGTCTGGATAGTCAAGGCTATGGTCTCTCCAGTAGTCATGTATGGTTGTGAGCGCTGGACAATAAAGAAGGCCGAGTGCCAAAGAATTGATGCTTTCGAATCGATGCTGGAGAAGACTCCTCAGAGTCCCTTGGATAGCAAGGAGATCAAACCAGTCAATTTTAAAGGAAATCAACCCTGAATATTCATTGGAAGGACTGATGCTGAAGCTGAAGCTGCAATACTTTGGCCACCTGATGTGAAGAACTGACTCATTTGAAAAGACCCTGATGCTGGGAAAGATTGGAGGCAGAAGGAGAAGACGACAGAGGATGAGATGTCTGGAAGTCATCACTGACTCAATGGACACGAACTTTGGCAAATTCCAGGAGATGGTGATGGAAAGGGAAGCCTGGAGTGCTGCAGTCCATGGGGTCATGAAGAGTTGCGGACATGACTTGGCGACTGAACAACAACATTATGGGGATCACAGTGTTTTTACCTTGTGAAAGAATGAAGTGACTGAAGTAAGTGAAGTCGCTCAGTTGTGTCCGACTCTTCGCGAACCCATGGACTGCAGCCTACCAGGCTCCTCAGTCCATGGAATTTTCCAGGCAAGAGTACTGGAGTGGGTTGCCATTTCCTTCTCCAGGGGATCTTCCTGACCCAGGGATCAAACCCAGGTCTCTCGCATTGCAAGCAGACACTTTACCATCTGAGCCACTAGGGAAGCCCTGAAGCAATGAAAGTGATACTTTTTTAGGCATTCCAGTTAGAAGTCTGTTTTTACTGCTACCTCTGATAGATGGAAAAGATGAAATACTGTTAAGATAATTAATTAACATTGCCAGGATCTCTTAACATACCACAGACACTATGGAAACAGAGTAATAAGCATTAGCACAAAGCTTCATTTTGAGTATTTATTTAGATACTATTATCATTCAAAAAAGGATTTAGGGTGGTTTTAAAAAGCACATGAGATTAAAAGTAAGTATATGAGCAGGAAAAGAAAAATAAGGGTAGGGAGCTATAGGGAGTATAGTATACTATAATACACTCATACAGAAATCAGACAATTTAAGTAGTTATGTGGCTTGATTGCCTAAAACTGTCTTAACAAACTGCAGATGTCATAATAAACTGTCAATGTAAACCACACTTATATTTTAAAATCTGGGACAAACAAGAATCTTGAACTGGGAACTCATCTAGTTTCTTGTTTTATTCCGTCACTGACTGACCGTGGGACCTTAGTTCAGGGCTACTAAATCTTTTTGGACTCAAGTTTCTCTCCCTTCAAACAAAAAAGATGTTTGGATTTGATTTCTAAGAAACTTCTTTGTTACACACCTCTTGCATCTGTGAATCGAAAAATGCATGTCTGTTCCATCAAGAAGGTGCATTCTTGTTTTTAAAAATGTAAATACAGTACTAAAAATAGCTGCATCATATGCAAGTAAATCATGTGGAGTCTTCATTTAAGGTCCTTGAATTAGATCACACAAACGTCACGACGAAGAGTTACTGAGTAAATTCCACATTCTATTTCCTGAAGTAAGAATGTATGCTGGGGAGATATGATTCAGGTCAATACAACTAAATAAATGATACATTTAATTCCTATCTCACAGCCAAGAAGAAAATTGGGTGTCAGATCAGTGACACTGACTAGAGAAAAAGGAAACAGTCTCTGGAACCCAGCTAGTTAAACTGGACAGATTTCAAATATTAACACCCTGAACTTTAAAGCCACTTGTTCCTCTATTTTTTTAAGCATTTGTTAAGTATAAAATTAATTTCACAATTCAAGAGATAGTCACATTTCAATTACATTTGGGTATCCCTTAAAGTTGCTGGACTCCAAGGAAATGGTTTTATTTATAATAAACATGTCCAAACTCAAATCTAATGGCCACTGTGCTGTGCTTAGTCGCTTAGTCATGTCCAATTCTTGGTGACCCCATGGACTGTAGCCCCCCAAGTTCCTCTGTCTGTGGGGATTCTCTAGATTAGAATACTGGAGTAGGCTGCCATGCCCTCCTTCAGGGGATCTTCCCAACCCAAGGACTGAACCCAGGTCTCCCACACTGCAGGCGGATTCTTTACTGTCTGAACTACCAGGGAAGCCCCTAATAGCCACTACCACCCCCCAAATCCAGAAGGTCCAAGCTAGAGCTGCCGTGGAAACACTCTTTTTAGTTATGGCTTCACTCTTTTAAATGTATTTTCAGGAAAGCCTTCTGTGTTAATTTATTTCTGGGTATGGTTTGCTGGTTTCCTTATACTTACACCTGGAAGAGATTAACTCACTGATGCCCAACACTATAGCTGGGTGGGCAAAACACAAAGCATAGGGCAATCCTCTTGAAGCCAAGGTAGTCTTGTCATATCCACCTCTATTACTCTGACAGTATTTCCTTTTTTCCTTTGGGTACTTCCTGTAAGATGGAAATGGAGAGGGCAGCAAGTTCCTGTTCTACCTTCCAGGTCCAGCAGGTGCTCGCCCAGGAGGAAGCACTAAGAAAACTCATGGGCATCAGGCTGCTTTCTCTTTTCATTGATCCTTGGTGCATAATGAAAGTGTCCTGGAGTAGGAAAGTCAGCGTGCACAAGGGTGATAATTTTATTTTCCCTTGGTAAAATTTCCCAGCTCCAACAAAGATGTATCGACTACAAGGGCCAAATTTTAATTTTATAAAATATATACCATTACTATCCAATTAAATGAGAAAAAGTAAAGCACGTGTTTGCTGAATGCACGTAAGGCACTGTGCGGGATGCAGCAAGGAGCTTTAGGGATAGTGCCACCTTAGTTTTACGTGCCTTTTACGAAGTTTTTTCCCACCAGTTCTTCATTTCTTATTACTCATATTTCAATTTGACTGACAAGGCTCAGAGGAGTTAAATGACCCACGTATAGCTACAAAGCTATAACTGAGGTGACTAGGACTAAGTTTCTGAAAATCTTAGTTCAAGGATTGCTTACTACAGCTGCAAAATATTCTCCCAGGATGCCATGATGGATATTTCATTCAATAAAACAAAAAACAAAGCCTGGGCTTGGCACCACTGATGTTCTCACCACTGTGATAACAAAACAGACACGAAACCCACCCCCATGAAGACACCACTAGCTGTAATTTAAAGAATATATATGAGTACCTGAATATATCTAAAGGCTAGAGTTCGGAAAGCAGAATGCTCACATCTAATATTTATGAGGTTTAGGAAAGGCTTTGAGAGGTAGATGTCATCTGATTTGGGTTCTGAATTATAAGTAGGAATGATTTCACCCATTCCTTTTAATGACTATCAAATAGCAGTCATCCTTTCTAAAACAGGTTCCTGGTAGCTATAAAGACGTTTTTAGTGCTATATAACACTCATTTGTCACTAAAACAGGCCAGGATTATATGTATTTCTTGTGCATTGTCTAGCCTGAACTTCCAGATCAGAACAACTCTGCAAACCTGAGACAACTGTTAAGTATACCACTGACAGTTACTTAGAGAAATGATGACCTAGGCTAGTGTTTGTCCTACGAAACTTGAGATGAAGCAATGGTGGTGTTGACATCAAGGGCAAGTCCTGCCTCCTCTGGACCTCGATTTTCCTTGCTTTTAAAATGAAGGGGTTAAAGATATCAATACAAGATGGTCAATACCAAAATCAGATTGATTCTATTCCTTGCAGCCAAAGATGGAGAAGCTCTATACAGTCAGAAAAAACACCACCAGGAGCTGAGTGTGGCTCAGATCATGAACTCCTCATTACAAAATTCAGACTTAAGTTGAAGAAAGTAGGGAAAACCACTAGACAATTCAGGTATGACCTAAAACCAAATCCCTTACGATTACACAGTGGAACTGACAAATAGACTCAGGGGATTAGATCTGATAGACACAGGGCCTGAAGAACTGTGGATGGAGGTTCATGACATTGTACAGGAGGCGGTGATCAAAACCATCCCCAAGATAAAGAAATGCAAAAAAAAATGGTTGTCTGAGGAGGCCTTACAAATATCTGAGAATAGAAGCAAAAGGCAAAGGAGAAAAGGAGAAACATATCCATTTGATGCAGAGTTCCAAATAATAGCAATGACAGATAAGAAAGCCTTCCTAAGTGATCAACGCAAAGAAATAGAGGAAAACAATAGAATGGGAAAGGCTAGTGATCTCTTCAAGAAAATTAGAGACATCAAGGGAATATTTCGTACAAAGATGGACACAATAAAAGACAGAAATGTTATGGACCTAACAGAAGCAGAAGATATTAAGAAGAGGTGCCAAGAATGCACAGAAGAGCCATACAAAAGAGATCTTAATGACTCAGATAATCACGATGGTGTGCTCACTCACCTAGAGCCAGACATCCTGGAATGGGAAGTCAAGTGGGCCTTAGGAAGCATCACTACAAACAAAGCTAGTGGAGGTGACAGAATTCCAGCTGAGCTACTTCAAATCCTAAAAGATGATGCTGTTAAAGTGCTGCACTCAATATGCCAGCAAATTTGGAAATCTCAGCAGTGTCCACAAGACTGGAAAAGGTCAGCTTTCATTCCAATCCCAAAGAAAGGCAATGCCAAAGAATGTTCAACTACCACACAATTGTACTCAATTCACACGCTAGCAGAGTAATGCTCAAAATTATCCAACCGAGGCTTCAATAGTATATGAATGGAGAACTTCCAGATGTTCAAGCTGGATTTAGAAAAGACAGAGGAACCCAGATCAAACTGCCAACATCTACTGGATCTTAGAAAAAGCAAGAGAATTCCAGAGAAAATATCTACTTCTGCTTCAATGAGTGCACTAAAGCCTTTGACTGTGTGGATCACAACAAACTGTGGAAAATTCTTAAAGAGATAGGAATACCAGACTACTTTACCTGCTTCCTGAGAAACCTGTATGCAGGTCAAGAAGCAACAGTTAGAACTGGACATGAAACAATGGACTGGCTCCAAATTGGGAAAGGAGTACATCAAGGCTGTATACTGTCACCCTGTTTATTTAACTTATATGCAGAGCACATTATGCAAAATGCCAGGTTTGATGAAGCACAAGCTGCAATCAACAGTGCCAGGAGAAATATCAATAACCTCAGATATGCAGATGACACCACACTTATGGCAGAAAGCGAAGATGAACTAAAGAGCCTCTTGATGAAAGTGAAAGAGGAGAGTGAAAAAGTTGGCTTAAAACTCAACATTCAGAAAACTAAGATTATAGCATCCAGTCCCATCACTTCATGGCAAATAGATGGGGAAACAATGGAAACAATGACAGACTTTATTTTCTTGGACTCCAAAATCACTGCAGATGGTGACTGCAGCCATGAAATACACTTTACTAGGTAGAATGGAAAAGAAAGTACAGGCTTTGAATTCAGATCTCAGACCTGCAATTTTTCTGGCTATTTACTTAGTTTCTCTGAGTATTAGTTTTTTATATATAGTTTGTAGGTTTATTGTGAAGACTGAGATCATATGTGAAACATATCTGTTAACTGTTTCTCAATATCCATTCTCTGCTCTTCTAGTATTCCTGAATTTTAGCTGATGTGGTCATGTGACTATGTTCTGGTCATAGGCCAGTGAGTGTAACTTCCAAGACAAGCTCTCTTTTTTCCCCCCTTTCCTTTTCCTTTATTGTGTGAGTCACCCGAAACATTGTGGTGAGGGCAATACTTCCGGATGGTGGAACAACAACGGGATGTGGAACGACAGGAATAAAGACGCCTAGGTCCTTGACCCTGTGGAGCTGCTGTATTGACTCTGGACATCTTATACTTTGAACTGTCATACACAAGAGAAATAAAATATCCGTCTTATTGGTTTAAGCCACTGCCATTGGGGAGTTCTTAAAAGAGAAGCTGAGCTGTATCCCAACTGGAATCACATTCAAGACTGACCCAGCACTGAAGACACAGTAGGTTCCCTTTTTTTTCCATGGGAAAGAGACAAACTTATATAGTCTTTGCCTTTTTCTCTAATTAGAGCTTATAATTTAGTAAGGTAAAAATACATGAGCTCACCCAAAGGTCCACTCCAGATTTGTGCATTTCACTGTACCTAGGTTTTATCTCAAAGGAAGAAGAAAAGAACTGTTAAGTAAAAGTGTAAGCAGTAAAAAGGTATAATAGAAGGAACAATTAAAAGGAGAGAATTGTGGAAGGCTTCACAGAGGATCTGACACTTATACTGGGCCCTGAAATACGAGAATGATTTCAACAAGTAGAATGAAAGGAGAACGAACATTCACTCTGAAAAAGTAGACGCTCTGAGAAATCACTTCTGCTGCTGCTGCTAAGTCGCTTCAGTCGTGTCCGACTCTGTGCGACCCCACAGACGGCAGCCCACCAGGCTCCCCCATCCCTGGGATTCTCCAGGCAAGAACACTGGAGTGGCTTGCCATTTCCTTCTCCAATGCATGAGAGTGAAAAGTGAAAGTGAAGTCGCTCAGTCGTGTCCGACTCTTTGTGACCCCATGGACTGCAGCCCACCAGGATCCTCCTTCCATGGGATTCCCCAGGCAAGAGTACTGGAGTGGGGTGCCATCACTAGTATAGTGCATTTAGGGACTGGTGGTGAGTACAATATTTACGCAAGTGAGGTATGTATACAGGAAGGATGGAGAGGTCAGGGTGCTGAGACAGGATAGTTGGGGCCACCACATATGACTGTCCTGCACTGAAAAAACCCTATGGGTCCCAATCATGTAGACCATAACTGGAATGAAGCACCCGGCAGTTGCAGAGTGTACTAACTACATGAACTGTACACAGCAGACTTAGATATGGCCAGACTGCAAGAGACCTTGAATGTCACTCTAATTTTAACCTGCTGACATTAAGGAATTTTCAAGCAAGAGATGAATATGTTTTAGAAAGATAAACCGGATACCAGCAGAATACAAACTAATGAGGGAGACAAAGTGAGTATATCCATAGCAAACCATTGTTGTATTCTGGTAAAAGCTAAGGGCTTGAACTAGAGTAAGGGAAATGAAAGATAAATGGATTCAAGAGACATTTAAAAGGCAAATTTAACAGGATTCACTGGCCAACTGGATGTGTACAACAGACAAGAAGGAAGCATTCAGCAACTCTGAGAGAGTTGGCCTGGGAAGGAGTCCTAGCATCTGTATTTTAATAAGCAAAGTAACCGGTTTATTTTGTCAAAGGTGTCTGGCCAGCCATATTTTTCAAAATATAGGGCAAACAGCAATGCCAGTCAGCCACAGAGAAATAGGAAGAAAAACTGAGAGACAGGAGAGGATACTGAATTTAATTTTGGACAAAAGTGCGAACAGAGACATAATTAACAATAAGGCAGGAAAAAATGTACCAACTGAGTGCTAACGAAATCTAAAGGAAGAAATGATGGCTAAGTAAGCCTTCCATCCAGCTACTATTCTTAAAGTCCTGTTTTTAATGTCCTCTGACACTGGCTGACAGTCAACCAGGCCAAAATCTTTCTACCAAAAAATAAACAAAACCTCTACATTGTTTTAAAAGAAAACAGTGGAGAGAGAAAGAAGCAAAACTCACTACTGTACCACTTTGTGTCACAAGATATACACCTTTCTTTCTCCCAAATACAAACCAAAATATAGGCGGGAATATTGTCTAGTGCTCTGCTGTGTTAACCCTTATATACTGTTAAATAACGAGAAAAATAGCTTTCTGGTAGAGCGTTTGAATGTGTGATTTTTCTTAAGTCTTTCTAGTCTACTCTACCAAACTTATGATAATGAAATAGTATTAGTAATCATCTTTCACAGGAATAGAACAGTTTCTACCTATTTTCTGGTTTTAACTTATAAAGTTTGAAAAAAAGTCCCTCCATCCCGAAGACAACAGTGTAAGAGATGTCACAGGCCGTACCAGATTCACAAAAGGCAAAGTTTTTCTTGAAAAAGTAGTTAAAATTTCATGAGTTAACAGATTAGGGGCCCCTCCAACAACTCTGAGTCATTTACTAAATCACAATCACTATGAAAGGACAGAGCTCGTCTATGAAAAGAGAATGAAACTTCAGGAGACAGAGGACCTTTTTCACAAAAAGGCCTATTTCCTCCTCTTAAACTGCAGTTTAAATTGCTGGGCAGTCATATTTAGCCTTGAGAATATTACCAGTGATAAATGGGAACAGGCAAAAGTCTACATAATAATAAGCTATATTCTGTGCTCTTGATCACTGGCACAGAACTCTTCAAACCCCGGCTTTTAATTTCCCTAAGGACAGCTAGAGGCTGTTGGGCCAATGCTTGCCAAGTCACAACTTGTTTTATTAGAAGTAATTGAGAGAACTCCAGTGAGAAAATAAATAAGGTTTCAGAGATTTCCAGATCTCCATTTCTAGGCATTCCCAAGAAGTTTAGGATGTGACTGTAAATGTATAATATGATAAAAGTTTAAAACCAGATACAATATTTTTATACCATGCAACACACTTTCTTATTCCTAATGTCAAATACTCCTGAATACAGGACCCCAAATCTCTGAGGAACCCTACAAACCAACTTCTCAAACCTGTCTCTGTGCCAAAATTACCCACATTTCCACTCTTTTCAGGGCCACCCGTTTTTCTCACATGTGAATACTCAGATCTACTAAGTCCTAGCATTTACTATGCTATCCTATTGTGGAGAGGCAAGAGTTTATTAAAAATTTTGATTTGACGTTTCATTTCCTTTTGCATTTGGAAAAAATAAAAAGATGCTATAAAATAAAAATTCCAAATCTTATTTTTAACTGAGGCCACATCTTGTGTAAAATATAGTAGCTTCTCTTAATACAAATCAGAGAATCAAAATTAAAAGCCTAGTCAACCAAAGATAAAATCAGAGCTGGAGTGCAGAATCCCTGTCCAAACTAGACATGCTTGTTGATGGGTGAGAGTGAATAAGCTATAGCCTTTCTGTGAGCCTCAGTTCCCTCATCTGCCCCAGTTTAGAATGTCTGGGGCACAGCATGCTGTAGGACAATGGTTCCCAACCTGTCAGTACATCAGAATAATCCAGGGCAGTTAAAACAAACAGACAGACAGACAGACAAAAAAAACACATCAGCAAACCCTGTCCAAGACTTCCAGGACCATAATTTTTTTGGGGCATGGGGTGGAGTACGGGGGAGGTAGGCGAGGGTAGAAAAAGAGAGAAACAAGTGTGAGAGATTTCGAATCACTGCCGCAGAGGGCCAAGTCATAATGGGAAAGCACTGAACTCTGAAAAATACTACACAAATATGTACTAAGGCAGGGAAATGGGCTTCCATAAAGTGTCCTTTTGTTCCATGGTGATATGCTTTTTTAATTGTTCTGGAAGTGCAGAGAATTCAGAATCAAAAATAGCAGTTGCTAAGGTAGATGTTCTTTAAAAAAAAAAAGGTATTTTGATACTTTGGCAGATGGTTCAGAGCAATAGCACTCTTGCTGATCTTGGTTCATGAAATCTCCACAATTCACCAGTCTATGTGACAAGTGTTTTCTCTATTAATGGAAGAGACACCATTAATGGCATTTGCATTGATGTTAGTGTTGAAAGACAAATCTGAGACCACAGCTTTTCTCCCACCAAGCAGTCCTTATAACTTGATTCTCCCTGCTACCAACATTCCAAATCATCTTAATTCTTTTTAAATTCTCTATCTACAGATAGTTGATAAAGAACAGAGATCCCAGTGACAGGCCTTCAATCTGAACAGGCACATACACAGCCATGAACCAGAAGATTCTGAACACTAAGAACCTTATATCTGAAAGGTAAGCATCCCAACAATGGTGGTCGTTCCCTATTTCCTCCTGGGAAACATTAGGGACAGGGGTAGAGTCTTACACCTACTGAGATAAAAATTACTTGCCAGCTACTTTACATAAACTACCTTATTTTAATCTTCCCTCTCCAGATAAGGAAACTGGGATTCAAAAGGTTAAATAAGTTGCCTAATGTCAACAAATTAGAAAAATGGAAGACCCAGATAAATCCAGGTCTCTTTGATGTGAAAGACCAATATCTTAGTTCTTTTCACTGTAATTAATTTCTATTTATTTTTAATCAAAGCATAATGCATCTATATTTTAATGAGACAAATAACTTTATAAGGTTTAAGAAAAACAGAAGTCCCTTACTCTCCTCTTCTCCCTCCCCACTTCCTTCTTCACCCTGGCAACAATTTTCAGCTCTTTTGATTCTTTTTGGTATTTATCTTTGTATTTCTAAATAATTTGCTAATATTGTCACTACTGATTTCTATTTTACTTGTCTTCCCATTATGCAAGACAAGGATTCAGCTCTCTTTTAAAGTCTCCCCTCCCTTTATGCCTCCTCATCCTTCTAATATTTATGTACTATTTATTAGATTTACATTGCACTTTTACTTTCTTATGACTGTGTAATGTTATTCACTGCTGAGCCATATAATATACTATGGCTTCTTTTCCTTTCCTTAAAAATATTGTCATTACTCTATCAATTTCATGTTCTTACAAGTTTCTCTCCTTGAGCGTTCTGACTTGCTCAAGTTTAGACTTGTTCATCTCTGTGCAGAGAGGAAAGCCTTCACCTTGAGACCTTCTTTCAACCTGAATTTGATGATTCCCTTTATTCATCTCTCTCTCTAGCTGAATCTCTCATTCTCAGTATCCCAAATCTTCATCCTCCCTGTTTTACTCCTCAATTTGGTGGGGTAAACCCTCCAGTAGCTTTCTGATGAAGTGCTTACAAAGTAAATTTTTTGAGACCTTGCTGAAAGTATATTTTCAGACTTTGCTGAAATTATATTTCAGATAACTGAAAATATCCTTACCCTGAGGTTTAACTGACAGTTCGCCAGGTTGAGTCCCAGGTTGTAAGTAATTTTTCCTCAGAATTTTGTTGCTACACTCCCTTTTGTTTTTGTTGAAGTTCAGGGCCATTTTGATTCCTGCTCCTGTACTTAACCCATCTGGAAGTTCATCCGTCATTGTTGCAAATTTTCTTGAATTACTTTTTGGGCCATTTCATTCCTTCTCTGTGCCTGTTTGGGACTCCCACTATCGGGATGTTAAATTTTCTGAAGTGGTACTCTAACTCCTCCTACCTCCTTCTTTTTAAACAAACATTTACCCCCTTACTTTATAGATACATATATCTTAAATTTGTTGTCCTTGACAACAAGCACTGTGATGACAAATGGTGTCTAACCAATCCTCAATAAAAAGTAATAATCAAGGAAAATAGTGTGCTTCTGGAACTCCACTGAGGCTGTGGGTGTGTAGCCGAACAATGCTCTACTACCAATTACTACCAATTGCCCAGCTCAACCACAGCAGCTCAACTTTGATTAGTTATACACATTTGGATTTCAAGTTTGAAAAGAATCACGTGCTTAAAGGTAGATTTCCTCCACCCCTTTTGCTTTTCAGTCGCCAAGTCACGTCTGATTCTTTGGACCCCATGGACTGCAGGATGCCAGGCCTCCTTGTCCCTCACCATCTCCCTGAGTTCCCCCAAGTTCATGTCCACTGAATCGATGATGTCATCCAGCCATCTCATTCTCTGTCACCCTCTTCTCCTTCTGCCTTCGATCTTTCCTAGCATTAGGGTTTTTTCCAATGAGTCGGCTGTTTACATCAGGTGACCAAAGTATCAGAGTTTCAGATTTATTATTATTTTTTTTTAGAGTTTCAGCTTTAGCATCAGTCCTTCCAATGAGTATTCAGGGTTGATTTTCTTTAGGATTGATTGGTTTGATCTCCATGCTGTCCTAGGTACTCTCAAGAGTCTTCTCCAGCACCACAGTTCAAAAGCATCTTTAACAAGGTCTCCTTTTTGTGGACAAGTAGAGACAAGTGTGGGTGATTTAGTAAGTAGAACAAGGGTCCTCTCCTGGGTTTTCCCCACTGCTGAGATTATTATGCTTCTGGATAAGTGTTCTACCAGGGTTGACACTTGTGGTAAGAGGCCAGTTTAAATCTAAAGCAGTTTCAGGATGGGGTGATTCTAGAGTAACTGTTTACCTCTTCTACTCTGCCCTAGAAAAGAAAGTCACCTGCTTTTCCCAACCCCTTGGGGTATGAATAATAACAGTTCACATTCTACTTCAGAAAAGTTGCCATTTTAGCAAAGGAAGAGGTGAGCAAGTGAATGAGAGATACATCCTGTCTTTTCTATTTAGCTCTATGTTTGACTCCTCAGCCACAAAAAGCAACAAAAGCAAAAAGCAGAAAAAAAGTCAATAATGTAGTATATACACATAAATAAAAGGACATCTTCTGTCTTAGATGGTTAAGGTAAACCTTTGACCACACTGAAAAGTATGTGTGTTTCCTTACTTGAAGAAAGGAAATGGAAGAGAACTGTCACTCCTGACATTTACTTCCAATCATTTCCCACTTTTAAGAGACTTCCATTAGTACAGCAGCCAGTTCCCCAAAATGACAGCTTCCATTTCTATTCTCACTCTCCAGGTTGTAAACTTCGGTTATGGATATACCCATAGCACACTGCACTATGCTGTCACTGTGTACCACTGTTCCAAGTTTCAGGCAGCTGAAATCACAGAAACTTAAATATCACAGATCCAGCAGAGTCAGAATTTGCATTTTGCATTTTTTTAAAAAATAAGCTGGTTAGCTAAATGCATCAGGATAGATAAGGTAAGACAATCCCACAGATCAAACCCAAAACTCACCAAACTAGGTTCTCTATTTTTCTGGATGTCAGAACTTGGTGAAACTTTTTTTATCTTCTAAGAGTTAAAAGGAGACTTCATAGCCAAAGACCACACCCATGAGTCTCAGCTTTGCCTCACTTCCTTTTTTATCTCCAGCAGCACTTCTTTCCCTCAAGTTGTATAAAATTCTATGGGTTGAAGTGCAAAATGAAATAGTGTAACACCAAAAGGGAAACTGGACATGAGATGTTCTACCCATCTGAGGTATTGCTCAGTTAGCTTGCTTAGCCATGTTAAGGGGTATCCTTTCCTCTGAGTAGGGGCCATGTTAGAATCTGGAGATGTGGGAGAAGAATTACCAGTTTAAAATGGTTACCTAATATTTAAAAAATCTGTCTTTCATAAATCATATAAAGTAGGGCTCTACAGAATATTCTTGGATGGGGAAAACTTCAAGAGGAAGTTTACATTGAGTATGAGGAGGTGTAAGACCTTTGTGGGAAGAAAGGTCACATATTTTTATCTCCTAGGATTTGTGGTATTTTAATGTTTATAAAAAAGGAAATATGGATTTAAAAAGGCTGAAAAACATCAATATGAAGGGAAAGGCATTTTAGTTTAGGGATAGCAAATATATAAAGTCATGAAATTAATCATGGTAAAAGCCATATATTTACTGGCTAGAAATAGTAAAACCACTTACATATCCCACAAGAATAGTTGATTTTTTTTCGAGTAATTTAAAATTGTTATCTTGAAGGGACTTGAATCCCTGATTTCTGTCCTTAGAGCAAATCATTCTTCACAGCAAAATCACCTGATTGAGTTTGTTCTGCTGCTAAAGAGAACAATTCTCCATACCTAATTCTACTGCAAATATCTCAAGGATTCCTATAACTTCAGGTAAGTAACCCTCAAACTAGAACTCATTATTTTTCTTAGTCCACTCAATTTCCAATAATTCATAACTACAATGACTTGTAGACAGACTGTTTTCACTGTTAACAACATGTTTTCAACAGACCCTTCTTTTTTTGCCAAGAAAAAAGCACGGTGGTAAGTGAAAGCTACTACAGATCATTGCTCAAAATGTTTACCCTCATAATTTAGTAATGATAATTACCATTAAAGAAAGTATATCTCTGAAGTTAAAAAGGAAGAAAACAAGGTTACTGTTCAGGACACTTCTCCCATGAGACAAACAATTAACATTATTATTTACTTCCCAAACTTTTTTCTTAAAATAATTTAAAAAGTCTCTTAAGAAATGCTTTTCTTGCTTGAACAACAATGTGAATACATTCAACACTACTGAATTGTACACTTAAATATGGCTAAGGTGGTAAACTTCACATTATGTGTAATTTTACCACGATTTTAAAAAATGTTTTTATAGATTAGGAATTGAAAACTGTAACATATACAATTACATAGGTCCCAAAGGCTTGTTTTCAGTTGCCAAGGCTCTGGTACCACTGCCTGTTTCAATCGTCCTCAACTTTTTTGAACAGTTTTCAAACAATGCACACAGTTCAAAAGATTGCGTACGCTAATTTGCCACCCACCCACAAGGGAGTTGAATCCATATTCTGTTATCCTTTTCTGAAAATGATTCAGAATCTTGGTTTTGGACTACAGAGAAATTTTGTTACCAATTTTGTTAGCTATTCTTGCTAATAGCCTCCTCTTTTCCTCTACCCATGATTGAAAACCATAGCAGTAACCGTAAGAGACAACATGGGATGAATGGTAGCCACAATGTAAATCCTACAGAAAATAGAAACTAAAACTTGGTTTGACATCATTACACACAATCAAGTTGAAACTGAATAGTAATATTCATGCTTAGAAAGCTGTTAGAAAACAAAAGGATATTGAGTAGCAATAGCTAATCAGCTAAAGCATGAGTATATGGCTGGCTCTTGAACAACACCAGTTTGAAGTGCACAAGTCCACTTATCCATGGATATTTTCATGAGTAAATACTGCAGTACTATATGATCTGTCATTGGTTGAATCCCTGGATGTGCAATTGCCGATATGGTGGAACCACAGATACACAGGAACCTTGGATACAGAGGGTTAACTTTACATGCAGATTTTCAATTGAGCAGAGGGTTGCCATGCCTAACCTCCGTGTTGTTCAAGGACCAACTGTTGTTAGAATAGTGTTTTACATCAAGAGGCTATGTATTCTTTTTTTTTTTAATCATTTTCTGACAGATAACTGGTATGCTTTTTAAAAATATGCAGTCTTTGTCTGTTATAGGTTGTTGTTTAGTCACTAAGTTGTGTTTGACTGTTTGTGACCCCATGGACTGTAGCCCACCAGGATCCTTTATCCATGGGATTTCCTAGGCAAGAATACTGGAGTGAGTTACCATTTCCTACTCCAAGGAATTTTCCCAACCCAACTCCTGCATTGGCAGAAGATTCTTTACCAGTGAGCTACCAGGGAAGGGCATGCCCCCAAATTATGCCAATAATCACGTGTTCTAGATTAACAGATGTTTAAGATACTCAAATATCCACTGACAGAATACCTGCATTCCTCTGTAAATAACATTTATGAGCGTCTTGAAGTTTCCTCCAGTTCACAGATGTATACTGCTAAACTGCATTATCTAAAGTAATAGTCTTACTTGAAAGCAATCAAAAAGTATTTAAAATAATCATTTATAAAAGTGAATAGCTCTCCCAGAGATTACATAATACACTACTATCCACATATTAACAGTAAGCCATTCGTTAGCTGAGCCAAACAGAGGGCTGTGCTTATATGGCTTCTATGCCTCAGAAGCCAGCCCTGTTCTTAAGTGTGTCCACAGGCTATGTACATACCTAGACTGTTGCTGATTTTCACTTCATATTCAGTAAGTCAAAGCATGCTGAGCTTGTATATTTTCTCAGCCACTCATTTTGAAACTCCCCTATAGGATTTGGCTAGAGTAGAATGTCAGCTTGGTTACTACCTCTAAAGCAAGAAATTTCCTGGGAAAATTGGGAAGCTGATGACAACAAAGTGAAACTGTTCTTTCAGGGCATAAAAGCTTGCCCATGTAGAAGCAACACCCTTTCCTTTATAAATTGGAGGAGAGAAAAAACCGTAAAGCACTTTATTAGACCCTCAGTGTACCTACAGCATTTTCCCTGAAAAATAAAAAAAGGTGGAGGATAAAATGACCAGGATCAGTACAGCAGTTCTTCATTCTCTACATTATTGGTGCTTCACACCCCTTCAATTATAAGGATTTACTCTAAGGAGCTTTTGTTTGCCTTTTAAAGTTCTGGATCTTTCTGCTGAATATTACTGTTGCCTTAAGAACAATGTACAGTTGACCTTGAACAACATGGGTTTTAACTACATGGATATACTTACGGGCGAATTTTTTTCCCCACTAAATACATACTACAGTACTACACTATCTGCAGTTGATTGTATCTGAAGATGCAGAACCTCGGAAAGAGAGGGCTGACTATAAACTGCTTGCAGATTTTCAACTACTGGGAGCTGTGGCACCCCTAACCTCCAGGTATTATTTAAGGGTCCACTGTACTTTCAGATGGTTTCATGAATTAATTCTTTCAGACTTTCAAACAGAGAGCTCTTAAACTATTTTAGGTTTCACTGGTGGCTCAGCAAGTTGAGCTAAGTCTGGCAATGCAGGAGATGCTGAGTTCAATCCCTGAGTTAGGAAGATCCCCTGGAGAAGGAAATGGCAACCCACTCCAGTATTCTTGCCTGGGAAATCCCATGGACAGAGGAGCCTGGTGGGCTACAATCCATGGGGTTGCAAAGAGTCAGATACAACTTAGCAACTAAACAAGCTATTTAAACTACCTCAAATCATAGAAAGAAAAAACTATTCTAAATTCTTTTTAGAAAATCAGCATAGCCTTGATATTAAACTCTGGCAAAGATAATAGGAACAAAGATGACTACAGATGTAACTCAATCACTGATTTTAAATAAAATTGTTACCAAAAAGAAACCTATGTGCTTAAATTCAACACAATGATGAAGTGTAAGGTTGGTTCAAAAACTAGAAATCAAAGATACAAATGAACTTATTTACAAAACAGAAGTA
Source organism: Bos indicus x Bos taurus (assembly GCF_003369695.1). Lineage (NCBI taxonomy): Eukaryota > Metazoa > Chordata > Mammalia > Artiodactyla > Bovidae > Bos > Bos indicus x Bos taurus. The sequence continues at coordinate 35,082,358 of NC_040077.1, forward strand.
GAGCACAGATGTAGAAAACAAACTTACAGTTAACATGAGTTAAAGGGGAGGGATAAATTGGAAGACTGGGACTGATCTATACACACTATATAAAATAACTAATGAACCTACTGTATAGCCCAGAGAAATCTATTAAATACTCCATAATCAATATTCAGGTCAAGAAGCAACAGTTAGAACTGGACATGAAACAACAGATTGGTTCTGAATCAGGAAAGGAGTATATCAAGGCCATATACTGTCACCCTGCTTATTTAACTTATTTGCAGAGAACATCATGTGAAATGCCGGGCTGGATGAAGCACAAGCTGGAATCAACAGTGCCAGGAGAAATATCAATAACCTTGATATTTGGTGGTGGTGGCAGATGACATCACTCTTATGGCAGAAAACGAAGAAGAACTAAAGATCTTCTTGATGAAAGTGAAAGAGGAGGGTGAAAAAGTTGGCTTAAAACTCAACATTCGGGAAACTAAGATCATGGCATCCAGTCCCATCACTTCATGGCAAATAGATGGGGAAACAATTGAAACTGCAGGTGGTGACTGCAGCCATGAAATTAAAAGATGCTTGCTCCTTGGAAGAAAACCTATGGCCAACCTAGAGAGCATATTAAAAAGCAGAGATATAACTTTGGCAACAAAGGTCCATCTAGTCAAAGCTACGGTTTTTCCAGTAGTCATGTATGGATGTGAGAGTTGGACTGTAAAGAAAGCTGAGCACCGAAGAATTGGTGCTTTTGAACTGTGGTGTTGGAGGACTCTTGACAGTCCCTTGGACTGCAAGGAGATCCAATCAGTCCATCCTAAAGGAGATCAGTCCTGAATATTCATTGGAAGGTCTGATGCTGAAGCTGAAATGCCAATACTTTGGCCACCTGATGGAAAGAACTGACTCAATGGGAAAGACCCTGATGCTGGGAAAGACTGAAGGCAGGAGGAGAAGGGGACGACAGAGGATGAGATGGTTGGATGACATTACCGACTCATTGGATATGAGTTTGAGCAAGCCCTGGGAGTTGGTGATGGACAGGGAAGCCTGGAGTGCTGCAGTCCATGGGGTCACAAAGAGTCAGACACGACTGAGCAACCGAACTGACTAATGGCCTATATGGGAAAACAAACAAACAAAAAAAGTGGATATATGTACATATACTTTGCTGTACACCTGAAATTAACACATTATAAGTCAACTATACTCCAATAAAAATTAAAAACAACAACAACAACAAAAGTAGAAATCTACTAAAACAATTTGCCACTCTAAAAGGTCAAGGAAGAAAACCACATGATTGGCCACATTAGATGCCAAAATGTCATATACGACAAAACTCAACTTCCACTCCTGATAAAAATGTTTAGTACTAAAGTAGCAATGAAAATACATCAAGACAACAAGAAATATATACACCAAATGAAAACTCAACATCTACTGTTCAAAACTGCTCTCAAAGTGCTAGCCAATGCAAAAGAAAAAACAAAATAAAAAAACCCCAACTTTAGACACAATCCAAAATCTATTCCCTGTAAAAATCCCCAAAGCTAGAAATATTAAAGACACTTCTTCGATAAATTAAATTATTTGAAATTTATTATAAAATTCATACTCAATGATGACACAATAAAAATAACTGCAAATGAATAAATATGATAAGGATGGCCAGAATCACTGTTATTATATATCACTGTTTTGGAGAAGGTAGAAATTTATAAAAAAAAGAAAGAAGTAAGTATAAAGAAGGAGGTAAGATTATATTCAGAAGACTATTTTCCTAGAAAATTCAAGAGACAATTTATTAAAACCAGTAATTTTAGAAAGTTGGCCAGATATATAAATCATCTACATGTCAGTCACAAAATATTAGTGGGTAGTTAAAACCCCCCAAGGGCTTCCCTGGTGACTCAGTGGTAAAGAATCTGCCTTCAACGCACGAGAATCTCTCCCCTAGAGAAGGAAATGGCAACCCATATCAGCTTTCTTGCCTGGGAAATCCCATGGACAGAGGAGCCTGGTGGGTTACAGTCCATGGGGTCACAAACAGTCGGACATGACTGAGCAACTATACAACAACAACAACAAAACCCCCCAAAGAAACCTGTTTTAATGAAATATAAATAGTTTACTTTAAATTTTACCTGAGAGAGAACACAATCACCAAGGATATTTAAAGAGGGACTTGCTTTATGAATGACTGCTACTGCTACTGCTAAGTCACTTCATTCGTGTCCGACTCTGTGAGACCCATAGATGGCAGCCCACCAGGCTCCCCCGTCCCTGGGATTCTCCAGGCAAGAACACTGGAGTGGGTTGCCATTTCCTTCTCCAATGCATGAAAGTGAAGTCGCTCAGTCGTGTCGGACTCTTAGCGACCCCATGGACTGTAGCCTACCAGGCTCCTCCATCCATGGGATTTTCCAGGCAAGAGTACTGGAATGGGGTGCCATTGCCTTCTCCGTATGAATGACTACAAAATGCCTAAACAAAGAGAGATTGGTAATTGTATAGGAAGAAGCAAACAGAACAAAGGGACATAAGAATCCAAAAAAGACTCATGTATGCCTGGAAATTTACTATATTAAGGTAGTATTTCTAGCCCATTGGGAATTAATTGATTTCAGCAAATGATTTCAGCAAAAATGGCTAAATCCCTATCTTATAAAATGTTAAAAAATAATTTTCATATGTTTTAATGAGTAAAGCATAACAACCGTAAGAATATTTAATGAATATAGGAAAATATTTTAATAATTTTTGAGTGAGGACCATCTTCTTAAGAGAAAACCTGGGCATTTTAACCCAAAGACTAATAGTTCTTGAAAATATTCGCCATATAATTCACAAAGGGTTAATAATTTGTATCCTAATGAAATATAGATTAAATAATCGTGAAGAACAAGGGCAAAATATATAGACAGGCCATATTAAGAGATGTTTAACTACATTTGGAACATCCAGGCAAAGAAATCCCATGATGACATTAAGGTAAAGCAGAGCTATATATGGTTAAGATTTCCATATATATTCTATCTGAAAAACGAAATCATAGGACTGTATGCACATACAATCTGATTTTCATAAGAAAGCGAAATAACACGTTTATGTACAACTAAGAGAGATGTGCAAGGCGTTGGAGTACCTGTGGCTGGGGAAAGGGCCGTGAAGGAGTTTCATTTTCTGCTTAAAACATGACTGTTAGCACTTTAGGGTTCTCTTCTCCTCCCCAATGAGAGGGACAAAACATTTTTTTCAGCAGACTACAGAGCTCGCTTCTCTGTTCCCCCTCTTTGAAGTGTGTATTCCCGTCGTGGTAGGGAAACAGATCACGCTATTTCCCTTCACTTTCGTGTCACTTCACTTCCTTTACTACCGTTTCTCTCTTAAGATACAACTTGTCAAAAGAATCTGTGAGACACATGACACTTTATATAGCAAAGGCTGCTCTACTTCTTGTTACAGCATAGTAAGAGACACAGAGTCTCTTTGGTTTGAGTATCTTCCCCCTCCTTGTTTCACTTCGTGACGAGCACAGCCTGTTACACGTGTAACTCATCACTAGTCAGTTTACACCGCACAAGGGATTCCGCCTAACGCCCGGTTCCCACTGGGGGCAGGGTTTGCTTCTGCTCTTTCCGCCTCAGCCATCCAGTTTCTCCTTGACCCTCGGGGAGGTTACCCAACTTCTCAGTGACAAGGCTATGATGACACCCCACAGGAAAGCTGAGACAGAAACTGTGCAATAACCTTGGGGAAAAAAAAAAACAACAGAAAGAACCTAGGAAGTTTTTGAAAGAGTAACAAAGATAGTATTAACTTCTGGAAGGCAGCCTTCGGTCCTCAAGGGGGCTGGGACCTCCAGGTGGGGTCTACCGCTCACTCTGACATCACAGGCCTGCCTCCCCGGTTGGCAGGCCAAGAAATCAAGTCACAGAGAGCGGCCGACGCGGAATCGGGCAGGATCCGTCCCCGGCAGCCGTCGTTGCTGCGCAGACGCCGTGGGCCCGGAAAGCCCCTCCCGGTCCGCTCCGGGACAGGGACCCAGGTGATTTCTTTCGCACAAAGTCCCTCCCCACCATGAGAACTGGTTGTCTCCGCAGCTCCGCGGCTTCTCTCCCTGTGGCGCCCATACGGCCAGCGCATCCCTCTCGCTCACACACACAAATTCTCCGTCGCCGTGCCCGACGCATTCGGACACTGCAACTCGCTAGCGAAGTTTCTTACTCACAGCTCAGGGTTTCCGCACCGGTCTCTCCAGTCTCTAAGTCGCCGGCGCCCGGCCGAGTGACTCCAACCGGAAGTTGTTTTCCGTTCCAGTTCAGAGGGCAGCGCCTGCGCGTGGATCCCTTAACCCTTCACCCTCCACCCCTCCAAGCCAGACCGTGCCCCTCCCGCCACTTCCCCCAACCTCACCCAAGCCCCGCCCAGCCCTGCCCCGCCCAGCGCAGCCCGGCCCGAAACTACCGACCCGGAAAGGCACGAGAAGTCAAGTTTAAAGGTCAGCGGAGGGTCTCTTGTTAAAGATATAGATTCACCCTTAGAGATTCCCAGAGTTAAGAGCTCAGCTAAGTAACTTCAGTCTTGTCCAACTCTTTGAGACTTAGTGGATGGTAGCCCATCAGGCTTCTCAGTCCATGGGATTCTCCAGGCAAGAATACTGGAGTGGGTTGCCATGCCCTTCTCCAAGAGTTAAGAGCAACTGGGGTGAATTCCAAGAATCGTCATTTTCAGAAGATATTCATGTGAACGTGATTAGGGTTATTAAGCTCCACATGCTGAGAAAAACCACACACACACACACACACACACACACATACACACACACACACACCCATTTGGGTTTTCCCCAACTAGCAACACCTATCATTAAAAGTACTTGCTAAAGCTGAATGATTGCTACATGCAAGTAGATCTCTATTTAAAAAATTTCCCCTAACTTAGGATTCTCCGTTATTCCATTTCCTACCCATGCTTGAATATTTTCCAAGATGAAAATTTTAGACCGATAGCTCAAGAAAAGTTTTAGCTCGGATATCTACTATCTCAGGCAAGTTGCTTAATCTAATGAATCTTGATTTTCTAAAATCTGACAGCAGAGGACAAGGATAACCTACTTCACTGGATGGATGGTTGCAGGATCAACTGATAATGTAAGCCAAAAAAAAAAAAAAATGGTAAAATTCAAAATGCTCTGCAAATGAAAGGGGCTGTCTGGAGTCAGTCATGTCATCCTGGCTCCTTCCCACCATCAAGCACATTCCTAGTATTCCTTTTAGGAAAAGAGTAGTCAAATCCACAGCATATAAGTATATGGACTCTCCCTGAGAACACTGAAGGTTGGGACTCTCCACATTGACTGAGGTATAACTGTATTTGGCTGAATGCATGTAACACTTCCAGAAGCCTACTATTTATTTAATTAAAACAATATTTTTAAAAACTATCACTATTTTTGCATGTATCTGACAAGAGTTGGTGGTGTTTGAAAAAGACTTCATCACCAAGCACAAGCATATTAAGGGTGTTGAAAATAGCAATTTCAAAACCAAGATTAAAATGACCATGAATACTATATATGGTTGTCAGGTAGAACCCACTCTAGAACATAGCTTTATATCCACAGACTTGATGAAATTTCCAAATTTGAGAACATGCCTGTCCTAGTGATCTTGGACAAGCCATGCTTAGACAGGTCTTCAGTCTATCCAAGATTCTTTCTTCATCCTGAACGTTTCAAACCTAGCTCTGCAGTCTTGAGCTCCTTTTTTTCTAGTTGTACTGCTGCATATTACTTAGAAGCTGCTATCCCTCCAGGGGAGTCCAGTATCTTGCTCCTCCTAGGATAGTAACTTTTCTCTGTTAGAGCATAACAATCAAGTTCTGATTGCCTCAATTTCTCCCTACACTTCTGAATCGTGGACGTTTACACTTCTTTCTTTAGGCCCAGTACATCTAAGGATTTAAAGACTTGCCAAATTACAGTGTATTTTACTGGATTATCTTGAATATTTGGCTTATTTTTTAAGTCAAAGCCAAAACATAATTTTAAAAACATTGTCTTTTTAAAAAACAGAAACTTTTTGGTAGAGCATTGTGACCAGTTGAACAGTTTTCTTGTAATAAGTAATTGAGTTAATCATGATAGTACAGTACTTTTTAAAAAAAAATTTGTGAGTGATTTTAAGTTCACAGCAAATTTGCAAGGAACATATAGAGATTTACCATACACTCCCTACTCTGAAACATGCATAAGACTCTTCATCATCAACATTTCCCACCAGAGTGATACATTTGTCACAACTGATGAAACTACATTGACATATTATCATCCAAAGTCCATAGTTTACATTAGGGTTCACTCTTGGTATTATACATTCCATGAGTGTGGACAGAAGCATAAATGACATATATCTATCATTATAGTATTATACTATACTGGAGGATACCAGTATACTCTATATACTCTGACGTGTATCCATAATTGTAGTACCATAAACACCAATACTTTGGCCACCTGATGCAAAGAGCTGACTCATTGGAAAAGACCCTGATGCTGGGAAAGATTGAGGGCAGGAGGAGAAGGGGACGACAGAGGATGAGATGGTTGGATGGCATCATCGACTTGATAGACATGGGTTTAGGTGGACTCTGGGAGTTGGTGATAGACAGGGAGGCCTGGCGTGCTGCGGTTCATGGGGTTGCAAAGAGTCGGATACGACTGAGCGACTGAACTGAACTGAACTATAATAGAATAATTTCATTATCCTAAAAATCCTCTATTCTCCACTTGTTCATCTCTTCCTCTCCCTAATCTCTGACAACCACTGATCTTTTTACTGTCTTCATAGTTGTGCCTTTTCCAGAATGTCATATGTTGGAACCACACTTTATGTAGCCTTTTCAGATTGGCTTCTTTCACTTAGTAATATGCATTTGAATTTCCTCCATGTCTTTTTATGGCTTGAAAAATCATTTTTTTTTTTTAATGCTGAATAATACTCCATTGTCTGGATGTACCACAGTTTATCCATTCCTACTGGAAGACATCTTGGTTGCTTCCAACTTTTGGCAATTATGAATAAAGCTACTATAAACATTAGTATGCAGGGTTTTGCATGTGTTTTCAGCTACTTTCACACTCCTAAATATAAAGCAGTGTGATTGTTGGGTTGTAGAGCAAAAGCCGGAGAAGGCAATGGTAACCCACTTCTGTACTCTTGCCTTGAAAATCACATGGATGGAGGATCCTAGTGGGCTGCCGTCGATGGGGTTGCACAGAGTCGGAAACGACTGAAGTGACTTAGCAGCAGCAGCAGCAACAATGTCAGAGAATTATTTTTGCTTCATATCCTCATCAGCATTTGGTGTTGTCAGTGTTCTGGATTTTGGCCATTTTAAAAGGATTGTAGTGGTATCTCATTGTGTTTTAATTTTCATTTCCCTGATGATATATAATGTGGAGCATCTTTTCACATGGTGATTTTAGTCTGTATATCTTTTTTGTAAACTATCTGTTAAAGTTCTTGATCCATTTTAAAACTGGATTGTTTGTTCTCTTATTGTTGAATATTAAGAATACTCTGTATATTTTGTATAACAGTCCTTTATCAGATGTATCTTTTGAAAATATTTCTACCAGTCTGTGGCTTGTCTTTTAATTCTCTTTACAGTGTCTTTTGCAGAGCAAAAAAATTTAATTTTAATGAAGTCTAACTTATCCAGCACTGCTTCTGAGCAAATTGAAGGAGCTACTTTGACTATTTCTAATTTAAATAGTAGAATTTAATAATATACTCAGAATCTAAAACTGAATTCATGAGCATTTTGAAATACGAAAGTGCTAAACATTTTAAATAAAGAAAGAAAAAAATTAAACATATCCATTTCTTAACTATATATTTTTATCTTTCCACTCCCATAATGTTGTAGTCATGAAGAGAAGTGGCTGCATACTTCTCCAATGGCTGAAATATGCATAAATGCTGGGCTAAATGGATGAGTTTTGTGCTAAAATGGTGTCAAACATTTTCCTTTTTTATAATGATTTTTTAAAAATTTATTTTTGGCTACGCTGGGCCTTCACTGCTGCGTGGGCTTTTCTCTAGTTGTGGAGAGTGGGGGCTGCTCTCTAGTGGTGGTGCGTGGCTTTTCATCATGGTGGCCTCTCTTGTTTCAGAGCCCAGGCTCTAGGGCACATGGTCTTCAGTAGCTGTAGCTCCTGGGCTCCAGGGCACAGCCTCAATAGTTGTGGCACATAGGCTTAGTTACTCTGCAGCATGTGGGGTCTTCCCGGACCAGGGATGGAATCCGTGTCCCCTGCATTGGCAGGTGGATTCTTTACCACTGAGCCACCAGGGAAGCCCCATGATAAACTCGTTAAATACAATATGTTTTATTAAGGTTAGGAATTTGAGGAATAACCCTTTAAAAATGATGTAATTTCACTCTAATTTTCCTTATATTATTATGTACCTAAGGTTAGCAAGCAAGTATTGGAGGGTAGGATGAAATGAAAATGAGAACTGCAGGCTTATTAAAACCATTTCAGAACCTATTTTCAAAACTGCTAAATATTTTATTGAGAGTTCTGAATATAAATCCAGAAACAAGGAAAGCTGCCAGTATAAATACTACTACAACTTGGAATGTCAGGTATGCATCAATGAGCTCAGTCAAATCTTTGATGTGAAATATCACTATTAATAGAATCTGGTTGACTTCTGATTTAGGATGACATCTGGACTAGCTGTGTTTGTCTCAGACTCTCTGAATTAAATGCCTTATGAAAAATCAGAAAAATATGAGAACTCATAATAGCATCAAAAGGCAGGATTGATGACCAGACCCACTGCACATGGCTGAGAAGCTATACCCTGTACAGGACCCTCAATTGAAATAGGCATTCACTTGCCAAGCTTTGCTACCTTGGGACTTAACTCTTCAAGAGTAGATGTAACCCTGTTGACAGGCATCCTACTGACAGAATTTGACAAGATTTTTAGCCATTTTCAAGAACCATAGGGCTGAAATGGACATCAAGCTTTGTAGTTTGAAGGTGAGCACACTTGTGACTTTAAGGATAGTAAGCAAGCTATCTGCCCTATGGCACCTACTAGTGAAATGGACAGTAGTAACTCCACTAGTACGTATTACCTCCAAATGCTATTTTTTTTTTTTTTTACACATCTTGTTGCCCCATCATTCCCCCATTAGTACTTCTTTTTATTATCTATTGATAGTTTGGACCTCTGGTTTGGAGAATACCAACATGATTCCAATAGGTGTAGACACACGTGATATTCTGTATCTAAGGATATGTGAAGCAAATAACGGAAGGGCCTGGGCAGACAGACTGGTGTGTTTGACCCTCTGGGAGTTTAATTTTCATACATGGTGCCGGTCAAGGAAAAGATGAATGATTTTTTTTTTCTAATTAACCAGGAATTCTCTCTTCATATTACAATAACTCGACAATAAGGGTGAGGGATCTCGCCTTAGGCCAGTACTCATAGTGAGAACATTGATAAATGTTAGCTTTAGATTCAAAAGTTAGATATGAGCTATGCATGTCTTTATGTCTCCCAGCTCAAGACCTATGCTGAGGAGCTAGTAGAAATCAGGCAGATAATGAGAAGAACCAAATAAAATCCACACATCTAGTTATAAGGGCTACAAAAAACTTGCCATGAGTTTAATACAAGATAAACTTGTATTAATAAGTGTAATACAAGATAAAGCATCCTTTTGAAAAGATTGTGCTGCATAAAGGAAGAAGAACAAAGTCCCCCAAAATTTGGGGAAAGTGAACACTTTAGAAAATGGTTTGCCATAACCATAAGTAAACGGAAAGAATTGGATTTGTATTCTCTGTGATACAAAACTTGAAATCTAAGATATCATATTAGACTAAGATAAGGAGGGAGAAATAACAAAGATGGGTAAGTTAAGGCTGTAAGGATGTAGAACATGCAATGTCAAAATCTGAATATTTATTTGAACATAAGAAAGGGAATCCATACTACAGAATATTATTAGAGGAAAGATAATGAAGTGAAACAGAGAGGGCAATGGCAACCCACTCCAGTACTCTTGCCTGGAAAATCCCATGGACGGAGGAGCCTGATAGGCTGCAGTCCAAGGGGTCATGAAGAGTCAGACACGACTGATCGACTTCACTTTCACTTTTCACTTTCCTGCATTGGAGAAGGAAATGGCAACCCACTCCAGTGTTCTTGCCTGGAGAATCCCAGGAACAGCAGAGCCTGGTGGGCTGCCATCTATGGGGTCGCACAGAGTCGGACACGACTTAAGTGACTTAGCAGCAGCAGCAGCAATGAAGTGAAAAAGAGAAAATGTCAGTTGCTCAGTCATGTCCGACTCTTTCTGATCCCATGGACGGAAGCCAGTTTTCTCTGTCCCTGGAATTCTCCAGGCAAGAATGCTGGAGTGCGTAACCATTCCTTTTTCCAGGGCATCTTCCCAACCCAGGGATCGAACCTAGGTCTACCCACATCGCAGGAAGATTCTTTACCATCTGAGCTACAAGGGAAAGGATAAATGGATGGAAACAATTAAATGGAAATAATAATAATGGAGAGAGAGTGCTCCATCTTCTGAAAAAGAAATCTGAGGAAATGGAACAGAAATAGCAGCTAAAGATATATCAGAATATATCTGAAGTAATACTTTGATATGAGGCAATCAGAGATGAAAAAAACCTCAATGAGTTTTGAAACATACCAATAAAAAGAGATCAAACATTTTGATCTATCCAGAGAAAAATTTTACTATTCAATGATGTATCAATTCATTCATTAATTCTGGAACTATTTTGTGAGTGGTTGCTGTATGCTAAAAGTTAGAGTCACAAAGACTACCAAGACACAGTTTTACCTAAAAAAGAATTTAGCGTCTATTGTGGAGGATATGCATATAAGAAACAGGCAATTGCTACACAATGTGGTATTATAACATTACAATGGGGTAAGAATAGGGTGCTCAAAAAACATTGGAGAGAGGAGGTGAGGGAAAGCTTTCTTGGTCTCAAGTATGGAAACAATTCAATAAAAATCCAGAGAAGAGACTTCTCTGGTGGTCCAGTGGCTAAGATTCCCCACTTCCAATGAAAGAGGGCCAGGTTCAATTCTTGGTCAGAGAACTAGATCCCACAACCACAACTAAGATCCCACATGCTGAAGCTAAGACAATGCAGCTAAAAGAAAAACAGAATTCAGAAAAAATAAACTACTTTCAAAGGAAGAAAGGAAAAATAGACTTATCTTGAACATTAAACTTCAGAAGCTGAATAGAATAACATATACATAGCCTGAAATAGATTTGACTTACAAAGTTTATACCCACACAAATTATCATTTGCATAGGAAAGGAAACCTAAGGCATTCTTAGATACCTCATAGTTCAGAAATATATCACCTCTGTACCGAAATAATTGAACATACACTTTAGTAAGTCAGGAAGGAAATCAAAGTACAAAAACTAAGATGAAATTCTGTTATAAAAGAAATACCTATAAATATTTGAAATAATTTAAATATTGGATGAGACAAAAACTTGTCACAAATATAATGAGAATATTAAAAGTGATCTTTAACATACAGTCCAAGTATAAATAAATAATTTAGTAATAATGTGTTCTAAACTTCCTGATTATAGCAACAAGATCTCAAGTGGTTGGAAAAGAGGTGGCAGGAAGGAGAAAGTTCTAATTTCCTCATTTTCTTATTTTCTATTTGTGAAAACAAGGAAATGATAGGTTCTCATTCTAGCAATGACATTGTAATTGAACATATACTATTTTATGTTTTTTTAAACATAAAGGTAAATAATTACAAATAGAATTGAAAATTATATGTTTATTTTTTCATGTTTGTTTATTTATTTTTTTTGCCACATCTCATGGCTCATGGGTTCTTAGTTCCTTACCAGGGATTGAACCCAGACCCTCGGCAGTGAAAACACAGAATCCTAACCACTGGCCCCTCAGGTAATTTCTTATTTTTTCATGTTCCTCAATAGAGGAACAAAGAAAGGAAAACATTGCTCAGATAACAAAGATGTAAAACTCTCATCCCAGTGGTTTATCAATCATCTAATAAGCAACTCTTGTGAGCATTCCTCTACAACATTAAAAAAGATTTTTTTTGGCTGCACCACATGGCATGTGGGATCTTAGTTCCCCAACCAGGGATCAGACCCATGCCCCCTGCAGTCAAAGCTCAGAGTCTTAACCATTGGACTGGCAGGAAAGTCTGAGTTTGTTTTTGTTTTTTTTTGCAAGCATATACTCTGCCCTTGGGCTGCCCTTGTGGCCCAGCTGGTAAAGAATCCGCCTGCAATGCGGGAGGCCTGGGTTCGATCCCTGGGTTGGGAAGTTCCCCTGGAGAAGGGAGCGCTGCCCACTCCAGTACTCTGGCCTGGAAAATTCCATGGACTGTGTAGTTCCTGGGGTCACAAAGAGTTGGACACGACTGAGCGACTTTCACCTCACTCTGCCCTCATTGTCACTTTCTGTCCTCACCACCACACTGTTTCTATTGACACTCTTTGTTCAGACCATCTTCAAATTCACATTTACCATGTTTGTCTTCTAATGTTTCCCCTAACTTTCTCTCGGCAAATTCCAATTTTTTTCTTTTTTAAAAAAATTCTTTTTAAAAATTTTAATTGGAGGATAATTGCTTTGCAGTACTGTGTTGAAAGAAAGAAAGTGAAGTCGCTCAGTCGTGTCTGACTCTTAGCGACCCCATGGACTGCAGCCCACCAGGCTCCTTCGTCCGTGGTATTTTCCAGGCAAGAGTACTGGAGTGGGGTGCCATTCCCTTCTCCAGGAGATCTTCCCGACCCAGGGATTGAACCTGGGTCTCCTGCATTGTAGGCAGACACTTCACCGACGAGCCATGTTTCTGCCATATATCAACATGAATCAGCCATCGGTATAACATACATTCCTCCCTCTTGAACCTCCCTCGCACCTCCCACCCCATCCTACCCCTCTAGGTTGTCACAGAGCACTCAGTTTGAGTTCCCTGAGTCTGACAACAAATCCTCACTGCTGTCTATTTCACATATGGTGATGGATATGTTTCAATGTGACTCTTTGAATTCGTCCCTCTCTCCCCTTCCCCAAGTCTGTCCTCTACGTCTGTGTCACCATTGCTGCTCTGCAAATAGGCAAATCAGTGTCATCTTTCTAGACTTCACATGTATGTGTTAATATATTTGTTTTTCTCTTTCTTTAGTCTGTGAAGTAAGATACAGACTTACTTCGCTCTGTATAATAGGCTCTAGATTCATCCACCTCTTTAGAACAGACTCAAATGCATTCCTTTTTATGGCTGAGTAATATTCCACTACGTATATGCAATGGAATATTATTTATGTATCTTCTTTATCCATTCATCTTTTGATGGACATTTAGGTGGTTTCCATGTCCTAGCTATTGTAAAAAAAAACAGTGCTGCAATGAACATTGGATTATGTGTATTCTTTTTCAATTATGGTTTCTTCAGGGTATATGCCCAGTAATGGTATTGTGGGGTCATATGGTAGTTTATTCCTAGTTTTTAAAGAATTCTTCATACTGTCTAAATTTGATTATGTTCCTTTAGCACCCAAGGTTACTTCCCATTAACCTTAGGACAAAATCCAAACTCTAAACAAAGAGTCGGACACGACTGAGCGACTGGACTGAACTGAACTGAAACATAGTATAAGGTTTCTTCTTACTTCTCTATAGACTCATATCCTGCCTCCTCTTCTGGCTTTTTTCAATACCTCCAATGCTCCCTGTTTTGTTCTTTTCAGACAGAATAGTTCTGTCCTGTTTGCTAGTGTGTTTTCTCAATCGCAGAACGTTGTTTCCTTCACATTTTGCTTGGTCTGTTAAGGCCTCAGCTGAATGGGCTGAGTCAAAGCAAGGGCCTCACTTCACTTCTCTTCCAGGTTAGAACTACGGGCTCATATTTCACCCTATCCGTTTCCCTTTATGATATGCACCACACTTTAAATTCTAAAACACTTATTTAGATGTTTTTGAAGTTAGAATGGCTATTAAAACTGATATTAAAGAAACTTGCAATACCAGTCTGAGGCCTAGATGGCCATTGCCCTCACAAAGGCAAACTCAAGTTGATACAGCCTAATGCAAACAGACTATAAATGAGAGCTCTCATTAAAACTGCCTCATTCGTATGTTGGTATTGCCATTCACTAACCACATGACTTTACCAACTCTGAGCTTCAGTTTCTTCTCCTGTCAAGTATAAATTATAATATTACTGGCCTCAAATGTTGTGTCTATATGTGTGTGTGTACAGTGGGATAATATATTAACAGGACCTAAATTATAGGAGGAACTCAGTAAACATTAGCTGATTCAGTTGATAGTTGAACAACCAGAAGATTGGGACACCAACCCCGCTAAGGAGTTGAAAATACACATATAACTTTACAGTCAGCCCTCCATATCCATGGTTCTGTAGCTGCAGATTCAACCAACTACAAATCATGTAGGACTGTAGTGGTGGTAGTTGGTGGTTTAGTCACTAAGTTGTGTCTGACTCTTGTGACCCCATGGACTATAGTCTGCCAAGCTCCTCTGTCCATGGGATTTCCCAGATGAGAATACTGGAGTGGGTTGCCATTTCCATCTCCAGGGGATTTTCCTGACCCAGGGACTGAACCCAGATTTCCTGCATAGCAGGCAGTCTCCTGTTTTGCAGGTGGATTTTTTACCCACTGAGCCACCAGAGAAGCAGTACTGTAGTACATGTTTGTAAAAAAATCCAGGTATTAGTGGCCCCACCAGTTCAAACCCATGTTGTACAGGTAATATCTGTAACTTAAGTAGCTGGTTGTACATGCAGTTGATTTTTAATTTTACTAAGTAAGTAGTCAGAATTATCATTTAAAAAGTCTTTAAAAGTTTACCTTAAGGAAATGTAGAGATTGTACTTAGTAGAAAAATATCTTACTTTAAATTAATTGTCTTACATATGCCCAAAGAGCTAAAGGAAACCATGGACAAGCAACCAAAGGAAGTCAGAACATGGTATATGAACAAAATGAAATTATCAGTAAAGGGATAAAAAAAATTGTAAAAAGAAACCAAATAGAAATTTTGGAGACAAACAATACAATAAGTGAAATGGAAAATTCATTAGAGGAGTTTGACAACAGATTTGAGCAGGCAAAATGAGTTAGTAAATGTGATGATAAGATAATTGAAACTATCCAGATAGAGGGACAGAAAAAAAAAGAAAGAATAAAGAAAAGTTCATAGAGTCTAAGAGACCTATAAAACATCATCTTGCAAACCAAAATATACATTATGGAAGTTCTGAAGGAGAGGTGAGAGTAAAGGAGCAGAAAATAAATTTAAAGAAATAATGGCTGAAAACTTCCTGATATGTTGAAAGACTGAAGCTGCACATTCAAGCAGTTCAATGAACTCAAGTAGGCTAAACTCATAGATTCACTCTGAGATACATTATAATCAAAGTGTTAAATGCCAAAGACAATAATAAGAGAATCTTGAAAGCAGCAAGAGAGAAGCAACTCTTTATATACAAGGGATCCTCTGTAAGATTAACAGCCAATTTCACTTTGGAATCATGGAGGCCAGAGGCAGTGGGATGACATACTTAAAATGCTGGGGAAAAAAAATAGGTGTCAATGAAAAATTCTGTATCTGGCAAAACCATTTTTCAAAAATGAAAGAGAAATTATGACATTCTGAGATACAAAAAAAAAAAAAAAGCTGAGAAAGTTTGTTGCTGATAGATTTACCCTTAAAGGAATTATAGAGGGTCCTTCAGATAAAATGGAGAAGGAAATGGCAACCACTCCAGTAATCTTGCCTGGAGAATTCCATGGACAGAGGAGCCTGAAAGGCTCCAGTCCATGGGGTTGCAAAGAGTCAGGCATGACTGAGCAGCTATCACTCAGATAGAAGGGTTGTTAGACAATAATTCAGAGCAACACAAAGAAATACACTTTGGTTGAGGTAACTATCTGCTGCTGCTGCTAAGTCATTTAAGTCGTGTCCGACTCTGTGTGACCCCATAGACTATCTAGGTAGCTATAAAGACTGTCATGATTTTGTTTTTGGTTTGTAACTTTTTATTTCCTACATATTTAAAAGAAAATGCTTAAAAATAATTTATCAATCTATGTTAACAGGCACACAATGTATAAAGATGAAATTTGTGATTACAAGGATGTAGAAGAGGGAAATAAACTGTATAGAAGTAGAGCTTTCTGTATTATTAAGGCTAAGCTGGTATTAACTCAAATTAGATTGTTATAAATGTTTCAAATTATAATCCCCATGATAACCACTATGACAATATCTGAAAAAATACATAAAAGAAAATGAGAAGGGAATAATATGGTACACAGAAAAGAATCAAACACAAAAGAAGGCAGTAGTGGAGGAAGTGAAGACCAGAAAAATGGTATAATATATATAGAAGTCAAATAATAAAAATGCAGAAGTAAACACTTACTTATCAGTAATTCCTTAACTGTTAATAGATTAACCTCTTAATCAAAAGGCAGAGTTTTGTGGAGTGGATAATATAACAAGATCAAGCAATATACTGTCTATAATAGACTTGCTTTAGATCCATAGACACAAGTATGTTGAAGATAAAATAACAGAAATAAATTTTTCATGCAAATAGTGGAAGAGAGATGGGGTGATTAAATTCATATCAAACAAAATAGATTAAGTTAAAAACTGTTACTAGAGACAAAAAAGAGACCTTATGTATGACAAAAGTGTCATTTATCAAGAAGACATAACAATTACACACATATACACATCAAACAGTAGAGCCCCCCGCAAGTATATAACACAAAAAATGATAGAACTGAAGGGAGAAATAGAGAGTACTACACTAGCAGTTGGAGACTTCACTACATCACTTTTAGTAACGGATAGAAAAGCAGAAGACCAAAAAGGATGTAGTAGACTTGAATAATAACATAAATAATAGATCTAACAGATATATATATATAGAATATTCCACCCAACAGCAACAAAATACACATTCTTCTGAAGTGGATATAGAACATTCTCCCGTCTTAGACAGATCAAATGTTAGGCCACAAAAAGTCTCAATATATTTAAAAAGATTGAAATCATGCAAAGTATATTCTCCAACCAGATGAAATGAAGCTGGAAATCAATAACAGAATGAAAAATGAAAAATCCACAAATAGGAAGTCAACCAACACATTTTTAAATAACCAATGAGTTAAAAAAGGAAATCATATTAAAATCATGAGTTAAAAAAGGAAATTAGACTTAGAGATGGGTGAAAAAAATTCAATCATACCAAAATTTATAGGATGCAGTGAAAGCAGTGCTCAGAGGGAAATTAATAGAAGTAAATGTCTACATTAAAAAAGAAGAAAGATCTTAAATCAGTAACCTAACTTTACAGCTCAAGGAAGTAGAGAAAAAGAGCAAACTAAATCCAAAGACAGAAGAAGGAAAGAAATAATAAAGATTGGAGCAGAGATGAATAAAATAAAGAATAGCAAAATAATAATATCAATGAAGTCAAAGTCAGTTCTTTGAAAAGATCAAAAAAATAGAAACTTTAGCTAGACTTAAGAAAAGGGCAAAGAATAACAAGTAACTAAAATCAGAAATGAAAATGGGGACATTACCACACCAAACAGAAAAAAAAAAAGAATTATTTATAAAAGAATAGTGTGAATAACCACACACCAAGATATTAGATAATCTAGATGAAATATATAAAGTCCTATAAATACAAAATACCAAAACTGAATCTAGAAAAAAGAAAAAAACTGAATAGATTTGTATCAAATAAAGACATTGACTCAGTACCAAAAACCTCCCAACAAAGCAGTTCAGGACCACATGGCTTCACCAGTGAATTCTACTGAACACTTAGAGAAGAATGATTCCCTTGTAGCTCAGCTGGTAAAAAATCTACCCCCAATGCCGGAGACCTGGGTTTGATCCCTGGGTTGGGAAGCTCCCCTGGAGAAGGGAAAGGCTACCAACTCCAGTATTCTGGCCTGGAGAATTCCATGGACTGTATCCATGGTGTCACTAAGAGTTGGACACGACTAAGTGACTTTCACTTCACTTCACTTGTCAAACTCTTAAAAAAATAGAGGAGGAGGGAACACTTCCCAACTCATTGTATGAGGCCAGCATTACTCAGATACCAAAGCCAGACAAAGATACTACAAGAAAACTAAAAACCACGTTCTTTATGGATGCTGCTGCTGCTGCTGCTGCTGCTAAGTCGCTTCAGTCATGTCCGACTCTGTGCGACCGCATAGACGGCAGCCCACCAGGCTCCCCCTTCCCCAGGATTCTCCAGGCAAGAAAACTGGAGTTGGTTCTTTATGGATGAAGATGCAACAATTCTCCACAAAATACTTGCAAACTGAATTTAGTAGCATATTAAGTGGATTATACATCATGATCAAGTGTGGTTTATCCCTGGAATGAAAGGGAGGTTAAACATAAGAAAATCATTCAAATGCACAATTACACTGTGAGGCAAATACTTAAAAGAATTGAAATTAGGTACTCAAACAATGCAAATGCACAGTCATAGCAGCATTGTTTACAACAGCCAAAAAGGGAAAACAGCTCAGCTACCCTGTCCATCAATAGATGAATGGATTAATAAATTGCATATACACACTACATAGATGTATCTTGAAAACTTTATGCTGGGTGAAAAAAGTCAGACAGAAAAAGTCACATATATGATTTCACTTACATGAAATATGCAGAATAGCTATATTCGTATAGACAGAACACAGACTGGTTGTCCCCAGGGATTGAAGAGAACAAGAAAGCAGAGCAACTGCTTAATGGTACAGGGTTTCCTTTTGGGGTAATAAAAATGCTTTGAAACTAGATAGATGTGGTGGTTGCCCAAGATTGTGAGTGGACTGAATACCACTGAATTGTTCACTTTACAATGTTTAATTTTGCTCTGAATTTTACCTCAATTTTTTAAAAGGAAAAAATAAGGAAATTTAAATAAACTATAAACTGAGTTAATAAGAATGTACCAATATTGTTCCTCAATTGTCACAAGTGTACCATACATTAATATGTTAATAATAGGGGAAACTATTTGTCTTGGGGAGCAGGGGGAAGGATGGGGAAGAGGCAGGGTTGTACATGGAACTCTCTGTAGGGTTTGTTCACTTTTACTCTAAATCTAAAACTGTTCTAAAAAAATCTATTAGCTAAAGAAAAAACCCTTTGTTTTCCTAAATAACTCTGGGATAAGAGAGGAAATAAAATGGCAACTAAAAAACAAAATAATAATGTGAAATTGACATAGCAAAAGTGTTTAAGAGTTGTTAAAATAGTATTCAGAAAATTCCTAGAATTAAATACTTTGATTCCCAAATAGGAAATAATACAAATAAATGAACTAAACATCCGACTCTAAAACTAAGGAAAGGAAAAGTAAAATAGTTTAAAAAAAAGAGGGAAGGGCAGTAGGAAAATAGAATAAAGATAAAGGCAATAATTAATTATTTAAAAAAGAGCTAACCATAAAAGTGATACATCCAAGAGATTCATACTTTGACATGTCATATCAGGGAAAAAAGAGAAAACATAAATGGACAAAGTTAATAATGAAAATGGTTATCCATATGGTTATGAAGATGATCAGAAATACAATACTTTGCATAATAATACATTTGAAAACTTTCATAAAACTTTACTTATAAAATACATAAAAAACCTAAACTGTGTGAAAAATAAGCGTAAAACTTGAATAGATCAATAACAACAGAAAACATTGAAAAGTTTTTAAAGAATTACTTCCAAAAATGTGTGCCAAGGACAAACGTGCTAAGATTTTCTCTTTAAACATCTCAAGGAGCCACTAAGTCCCATGAAACTTTTTTAGAACATGGAAATGTTTGGTAGTTTTATCAGAAAATAAAAATGAAGATTAATTTCACTTATAAATAGGAATGCAAAAACTCTCAATAAACTATAGGCATTTCTTTTTCAGTATGTGTTTTGTTAATATAAACTGGTATAAGGTGAATCAATTTGGACACACATTTTGCACACCACTTTTGGCTGAACTGTGGCCTGCAGATAGCACTGCTAAAATAGGAAGAAAGCTTTTTGCACAATGTGTAGGAGCAGCTGCTTTGTTTGAGTAATGGTTGCTCTGCCTTGATAGGGTTCCTTGGCTATGCCACATTGTTTTCATTCTTTTCTGTTAATTTGAGTTGTGAACTGAATTGTGAAGCCAAAATAATAGAGGAGAGGCGTAAAGCATGTGGACTGAAGAGAAAAGGAGGAAATGTGTAGGTTTGGTTTGTTTTGTTTTGATCAGCCAATTTATTATCTAGAGCGATAACAAAATACACTTTATAGTTATGAACCTACTTTTATTACTGTGGGATGATTTCTATAACATGTACTTTAAAAAATGCAATTACTGTATCATGTAACTACAGGACCCATATAGTTTAAAAGTAGAAACACTTGTACGGTTGTCTCTAATGATATAAAAAAGACAATGAATATAGTTTAACATGAAGTCTTGATTCACTTTTAGCAAATTAGGGTTAGGAGTATATTTGGTAGTTATTTGGTTTTTATGATTAAGGTGTTTATCTCAAACCAATAGCCAACGTCATTCTTAATGTTAACCACTAGGGAAATTCCCACTGAGATCAGAACATGATGAGGTTGGCTGCTATCTCCTGTTATTAAACACTGTTCTAGAAGTTCTTGCCAATGTTACCATCAGAAGAAAAAAAGAAGACAAAGTTATGTTTTTCCTTTCTGGGCATTGCATGTGAATTACCCAAAATAATTTAGAATAAGTAAAATATCAATGCAATGACTGGATGCAAGATAAAATTATTACATCAAGAACTTTCCTAAATGTCAGCAGTATTTAGTTAGAAAATACAATGGAAAGAATGTCCTTATCAAGATTGCATCCCTATTAACCTCATGAAGAAGACAAAATGCATTGGAATACATTTTATAATAAACAACCTGTTTCCTGAGGCCTTAGCACATGGAAAGAAAAAATGTTTGCAGACAGGAAGTTTCTTTCCTGTAAAGAATGATTGTTTTCTTCAAATTAGTGCGTAAGTTTCATGAAATTCCAACCAACACTTTTGGGGAGGAATTTTAGAGATTTCTTTGAATCTTCCAGTTGGCCATGTCTTTCACTGTCACAAGTGTTTAAGAGAAATAATTGGACGTTGCTTTAGTTGACTGCTAGCAGGAACTTCAGTCAGGTTAGACCTGGAATACATTCCCAGGTCCTTGTCCTGCATGGGGGCAGATAAATGTGACAACCTGTGCCCAGGTAGAAGAGAGCCCTGGAGGGAGTGAGGAGATGGGGTGGGCAAGTAAGGACAAGGAAGACCTAGGAATGAATTATCTGTTTCTGTAAATGACTTGGCTCTCCTGTGACCTTGGCCCAGTATTACCCTTCCCCCAAAACCCCATCCTTTTTGCAGTTTGGATAAGATATCCTAAAATATCTTTCAATGTTGTAAGAAGGTAAGGCAGTGGTAACAGAGAGCCAGAAAAAAAGAAGTGATGTGGATTTATGGTTAAGCCCTGGCTCTGCTAGTTACTCAGAGAAGTCAATGGCAACCCACTCTAGTACTCTTGCCTGGAAAATCCCATGGATGGAGGAGCCTGGTGGGCTGCAGTCCATGGGGTCGCTAAGAGTCAGACACGACTGAGCGACTTCACTTTCACTTTCCACTTTCATGCATTGGAGAAGGAAATGGCAACCCACTCCAGTGTTCTTGCCTGGAGAATCCCAGGGACGGGGGAGCCTGGTGGGCTGCCGTCTATGGGGTCGCACAGAGTCAGACACGACTGAAGCTACTAGTTGGAAGGTCCTGTAATCATTTTCCCTCTGGCAGACACAATAAATGGCAAGTGCTTATATAACAGTAGTGATGACCGTTGTAGTTTCATCTTTTTTGAAGAATCAACTTATTCTTAAGAATACTCTACACAATCTTTAATATTCACTTCTTGTGAAAATAAAGGCCAACTGATAATGAAATAAGACTGGATTGCTATTGTGCAAATTTAAGTGTTTGAAGATAGGTAATGCAAAGTTTTCTATTAATATAAGGAAAATACTGTAAAGAAATATTTATAAACATATTTCTTAGAAGATGGAAAGGAACACACTGAATCAGGTCAGAATTGATCTTTAAAAATTTAACCAAAAAAGTATGAATATATATATATAGCATTTACTTTTCAACCTAATAAGCTATATACAACTTAACTTATGCCAAATATATACCTTTTAAGTTTTACGTTATAGAAACCACTCACTGGAGAAGGCTGTATTCCAGACATAAACTTTAAAAAAAACATTTCAAATAGAGACATAAATTTTATCTTAAAAGTTGGGACAGTAGCAAAAGGATCACAGTTTTTAAAAATTTCTTGTAATCTTGGCTAGGGACCACATTTTTTAAAAGGCTGAACTTCCAACTATGGCAATGAACAAAAGACGTTATTGAATCACATCATAAATTACTCACTTAACAGAATCAATTGTAGAGCGAATCTGCAACACAGCGGTTTAAGACATCCAGGCTACCTTGCTAGTTTGTGAATTGGTAAGAACTACTAAAGTTCTGATTACCTCTTTTGCAGGTTACAAGACTCCTTCGTAGACTACTGCTCTTTAAAGTAGACAGCTACAGAGTCTGGAAGTTTTATCTGCAGGCTCTAGTAATGCTGCTTAAACTGTCCTGAGATCTCCCTTGTGTTAAACTGGGAACTTCCACTGAGAAATCCCCCAACTTGAAGACTTCCTTTTTTGTAACTATCAACAGCCAATCATGGCAAGATATTGAAATGAAGCAAAGGCTACCAGAAATGTCTGTAAACCACCGTGACTGTAGCTTTGACTTCCTTTTGAAGCAAAGATGCTTTACTTGAAGAGCTAGGACATTTTAACAAAAATCCAGAAATTGTAAATCCCAAAATACATTTGGATTAAGCACATTTTCATGTCAGAAAATTTTAAAGAAAGCATATTTGATAAATGTTTTTTTAAGGTTTTAGGAAATCACTTTTGGACCTAAGCAGTATAGTTATAAACAGCAGGTGAAGACAAGATTTTAGTATAGCTGTCTTTGCTACATGGCCTACAGAGGTCACTAGAATGAAGCCTCATAATAATAAAGTTTATGCTGGATTCCAGAGTCTGACCACAATTTTCTGCTTTCTTAAGAGTTTTCCTCCCAGGGAATTAAGATTTGCTCTTCTATGGATAAGTGTATGTGCCAGAACACTGGGGAAATGCTTTACAAACACATAGATTCTTCTCAGGCTACTTGGAGCAAAACATCAAGTTCTACATGCAAATAGAAGGCAGCATGTGCACCCCAGATATTTTCCTTTGTTGTAAAATTTCAGAGCTGGTGTCCTTAAACACCATCTGTTCCATTTCCTTTTTATTACAGATGAGGAAACAGGAGAGGGCAAATGCTCAAAGTCACCAAGAAGGTTAGAGGCAGCACTCAGATTAAAATCTGTTTTTTGAATCTGAGTGTATTTTTCTCAGTGTAGCAGGTTATTAAACAGGAAAAGGACTGTGGCAATGGAGCCCTCTCCTCGTTCAGCTCCTGCATTTTGCGGATAAGAAATCTGAGATCTTACTCAAAGCTTCCCAGTCAGTAAAAGACTAGAATTTAGAACTTCAGATTCTTGGTCTAGTTTTTTTTCCACTTTAAAACACCACCCTCTCTTAAGTGTCAAATAAGCCTGAGATATTTCTATTCCTGAAGAAATTATTGTATAAAAAGGAAATAATTCTGAATTAATCTAAAATGATGAATAAGCTTATGATTAAAAACATTCCATTTACTTATCTAACATATAAGGAAGTATTAATATCCTTTAGAATCTTACATTGTCTAATTAGTTTACTGATATAAACCTCAAATTCTCTTGTGTATAATGGGAAAACAAAGCCTATCTAATACTATAAATATAGCCAACAAAAAAGTGAACTAGCCATTGGTGAAAGGAAAACTTTTCTCTAAAGAATTTACTTTTTGGAGTTGGATTTTATAAACATAGTTTTGTTTGTTTGTTTTTAAATCGCTGTTGATGCTTTAACTGGGAAATGCCCCAATGATCCCTCCATTCTGGGCCCCATCCCTCTTCTCCCCCCTCCCCCCCGCCTTTTTTTTTTTTTTTTACTTTGGTGTATGAGCTTGGTATGAGCCCAAGACACAGCAGAACCAGCTAATTCTGGGTAATCGGTCTCAACTTGATGGAGCTCTGTTTGCAAGAAGGTCCTGAGGCCAAGACACACAAAGACTCTTTTGGAGGAAATTTTGGCTGTGTGTGTGGAATGTAGAACCTATGCTGGTTCTGGCTCTAGGCAAAACATGTGAGGCAGATGGAAGCTTTTGTTGTCTCTAGTGGTTCCTTTTCCTATTCCCTCCCCCTCCTGTTTTCCTCTCAGAGTCACACACCATGTGACTAGAGCAGACAGAAATACAGTGATTTCTGCAGGGGAGGAAGGAGCAAATTGGTAGGGAAAGCCAAGAGAGCCAAGCTGGTATTGACAAGGGTTAGAGTATTATGTTTAGGACTGGAGGGGACTCAGTGGGTGGGGAGCTCCAAGTCCAAATTAGGGGTTGGGAGTCACAAGTCAGGTTCCCATTCAGGCAGAGGTGAACGACCAACAGTTTGCTAATCAAAGAATTAAGAGACTGCCACCATAGGACAACAAGGTTCTCTAGGCAGGTCTGGGTGAAAGACCTCCCGAAGAAGAGTTCCTGGAAAGCAGAGTCTACCCTGGAGGAGGTGGAAGTCACAAAAGCTGGTGTTCCTCATTGCTGACCGGGATTTAGAGATAGGCTTCTTCCTTCAGGAGGGGACCCAGGTGCCTGTAACTCTGGCCAAGGAGATAAGCAGCCAGGCTGCACGGGTAGGTGTTTAATTGGGAAACTTAATGACAAAGACACCTGCAGTACAAATCTATATTCCAGGCATGGTATTTGTGGGAGAAGCAGAATTTTCTAGCCTCTACTTGCTGGTGGGCTGATGCTCTGGGATTTCATTGGCCAATGGCCACAACAGGGCTGGCATTTGCAGGGATGACGGATACTCTTTTTTCACTACCACCTCAATCGCTATAAATGGCACTGGGAGGAATGGTTGGTATGGATAGTTCGCAACATAAATTTCTGCCAAAGTATTGCTCCAGTATTGATTTGTATGTTTTCTGTCATAGAGACTTGTAGAATCAAAGTGCCCTTAGAGTGAAGAGGGGAAGGAGATTTGGTGGAAGTAGGGAGGAGGTAGGCATGCTTATTCAATAAACATATATTATCTATTAAGTGTTGGGTTCTATGCTGGGTGTAAAAATCATTAAAATGCTTTTTCTTGCCTTTGAGGGGCTCATGATCTTAAGGAACAGACAGATGGGCAAACAACATTTTCCTCCGCCCATTGCCAAAGATGAGAGCAGAGATACGTACAAGGTGCTGTGTGGGCAGAGAGGCAGTTCTCAGAGCCAGAGCGACTCATGAGAAGACGCCTGCCTAGACGTCCAGGAACTGAGCAAGCAGATCAAGGGTTAAAAATCAATTTTGTACCTTTTGCATATTCTCAGTAAGTTCATTCTGATTTCCTTTAGGCTAACCTATTGGCTTTTTGTTCATTTCTATAGATTTATAAGTAAAAATTTTCTAAAATCTTAATTTGGCCTTTAACATTCTAAAGGATTATTTATAGTCTTGATGATAGATAGACACCATTTTAGTGTTTTGGGTAACTATTGTTACAAACCAAAGCTGCAAGGTACCCAGAGAGCCTGAGCATGTAAGAAGTATGTTAAGCCTGTTATTTTAAGACTAGCAATAAAAGTAGGACTCTACCTTTCCCAGTGCTCTGTCATCCTCATTGTATGATGGCTACATATTTTTGGCTATCAAAAGAAAGAGGACACTTCCTTATGTATGAAGAAATAAAGGTTGATAAAACTAAAATCCAAAAATATCTTGACAAACTCATGTTGTAGGCTGATGCCTTATGAGCTATAACAGGAGTAACTATAAAGTTGTCTAGTTACTACTTTTACTTACAGACTACATTACTCTACAACCATCCACCATCCTATAAACAAACCAACAAAAAAAAACAGGAAAAAATTGCATATGGTCAGAAAGGGATGATGAGATGCAATTTGTAGCAGTCATACAAAAAAAGACTTAAAACTTTCACCTGAGGTGGATATAGAGGGATGCTAATAAAATCCCAAAATGAATAGGACCTTTGAATTCCCTGTAGAATGAGGGAAGCACTAGTTCTTCTTCCAGACCCATCTTTCCAGGTGTTACTGTTTAAAAACATCATAGACAAACTAGTTATAAACTCATTCATGTTACATATGTGTGATTGCAGGAATGGAAGATGTTTAGCTTATAGCAAGGAAATAACTGCATTTAAATATCAATTATATTCTTCTATAGAGTTCCAAGGTAAACCTCAAGGTAAGTAGGAAACAAAAAGAACACAATTTTGCTTCACTGTAGAAAGAAAGAAAGAAAAATAGTAAGTTACCTTGGGAGATAATGAGTTCCATGATCTGGGGAAAAATCAACATAGGATAAATGACCGTTGCTTGGGAACATTGAAAGGTTATAAAAAGTCTCAGCTAATAATGACTAATACCTATATAGCATTTCCTGTGGTCCTCGCACAATTCTAAGTGATTTACATGTATTACCTCATTTAATTCTTTGAAGTACCCTACGAAGAAGGTGCTCTTTTACAGATACAAAAACTGAGGCATAAAGAGAGCTAACTAATTTATCCAAGGGCACATAGCTAGTATGGAGAAGGCAATGGCACCCCACTCCAGTACTCTTGCCTGGAAAATCCAATGGACAGAGGAGCCTGGTAGGCTGCAGTCCATGGGGTCGCTAAGATTCAGACATGACTGAACAACTTCACTCTCAATTTTCACTTTCCTGCATTGGAGAAGGAAATGGCAACCCACTCCAGTGTTCTTGCCTGGAGAATCCCAGGTTCGGGGGAGCCTCCTGGGCTGCCATCTATGGGGTCGCACAGAGTCGGACACGACTGAAGCAACTTATCAGCAGCAACATAGCTAGTAAGCGTAAACCTCTGTCTGCAATGCAGGAGACCCCGGTTCAGATTCCGGGTGAGGGAAATCCTCTGGAAAAGGGACAGGCTACCCACTCCAGCATTCTTGGGCTTTCCTTGTGGCTCAGCTGGTAAAGAATCCACCTGCAATGTGGGAGACCTGGGTTGGGGAAGATCCCCTGCAGAAGGGAAAGGCTACCCACTCCAGTATTCTGGCCTAGAGAATTCCATGGACTGTATAGTCTATGGGGTCGCGAAGAGCTGGACACGACTTAGCGACTTTCACTTTCACTTTCTGACATTTGTCTCTAAAGTCCGTGTTCTTAACAACTTCACTGTAGTGCATCTGGGATGTCCGTTACAGTGTACTTGATTGAATACAGATTCCTTCAGTCATTCCTTCAGTCACTGAGAGCACGAAATCTTAGAGGCAGAAAGAAATTCAGATGTGTTCTCCACCACTTTTTATTTCTTCTCACGTCCAATTTGAAAGCTTCCAGCCTGCCAGGAAGTTAACAAACTGAGCATGTGTCACCTCCGATCCCTGCCGGATATCTACCAGTTTGGTCTTAGGATGGGCATGTAAGGATGATATTACTAGAGACAGCAAAAGAAGCATGGGGCAGGAGTAGGGATCATGGGGAGAAGTGGAGGAGGTTGTAGGCTTGCTGCCTTTTCTCAAGTGTCAATTTAGAGCAGCCTTGGAGCAGATGCAGTACCATTAGTTAAGGAAGATGACAGTGCACATTTTGTTTCTGCAGATTTACTTAGCCTTCAATTTTCCCCCCTTCTAACCTGTTATGGATTGCTCAGTAAGTCTCATAAAAAAATCCATGATACTTCCTACCAGATACAAGGTGAACGATCTAAGTCTCCATAAAAAATCTCTATAAGTTGACAGAATTTCATCAGGGAATGAAGGTACCTCATCACAGAAAGGTTTGTTTCAGTATTATACATTCTGCTTTCTCTTTTAGTGGCCAGTGTAGCAATATATTTAGTTTATTGCCAACTGGTCCTTTCATTTTGATCTATGTACTGGGGTTTCTCTTGTCTGAGGTTAATGAGAATCACCAACCAAAAGAATGAGTCTCACAGGCACCTTCTATCAAGCTGAGAAACCCAGAAAATAATTTAGGTATTAGAACAGAGAAATTAGAAATTAGAAATTATTTGGATTCTTTATGAAGGTCAAGAATGTATAAATGGTGGAAAGCAAATTTTGCACTACCTGAGACATTTATTTTGGATTTATAAATTTATGAAATTGAAATTGCTCTGAGGTACTTAAGGTGCATCAGTAATTTTCTATGCAAGCACACGGCACAGTAATTTAGTCCTGATATAGTTTCTAATATTAGCAGGATTAATAGTTCCAACTTGTAATTCCATATAAATGAGATAAAAAAACATTTTACCCCATCTATAACCTCTAAGACATGATGGCAGTGAGACGAGAAGAGAAAAGAGGGAGAGACAGGAAGGATAATCCATAAACTCTGGATTTTTCCTATGGCTTTAATAAAATAAGTCAGGCTTTCAAAGATCTGACCTTTGAAAATGGTTTAGCTTGATTCCAGGAGGGTGTTGGGAGGATTAACTAGCTGAATCTTGCAGAGAGATTTCATGATTTCTTGTGTGTTATTTATTCTTTGGTTTACCAGTTAAGTTCCTTTTTAATTTTATCATATTTGGAGAGATGCCAGAAACATGATAAAAAAATTCAATAAACATGAGTCCCAAGTAAAATCAGGAGGAAAAGTTGAGGTCGTAATAGAAGTGTAGGAGTAATTGTTTGTATATGTGTACAGCTGTTCTTTAGATAACCTAGTTGTAGTCCTCTACTTCAAAGGATAAGAAACTGAGATTCAGATTGACTTTTTCAGTATCAAGCAGCTGATTGATAGTGTTGACAGCTTTCCTGTCTTTAAGAATTAGAGATTCTAGATCCCATGTACCGATCATCTTTGACTTTATAATGTGAGGATGCCGTTAAGGTTTGGAAGCTGAGTGGAGGTGACTAGAGAACTTTAGATTACTCTATAAGTGAATGGCCTATGTGCTTTGTCTTTTGTCATTGGGTTTCAGGCTTTGAATGGGGAAAATCACTGCTTTATTGAGAGGTAGTCTAGCAGAAGGGTAAGGCACACAGTTCCTGGAGACTTATTGTCTAGGTTCCAAACCCTAACTCCATGGATAGCTCCTTGCCTAAATCTTACGGTAGTTTTGAGGACTGAATGAGTGTATCTAAAGAATTTAACCACTTAGCAGTAAATGGCAACCCACTCCAGTGTTCTTGCCTGGAGAATCCCAGGGACGGGGGAGCCTGGTGGGCTGCTGTCTATGGGGTCACACAGAATCGGACACGACTGAAGCGACTTAGCAGCAGCAGCACATGATGAGACTATGTGAGATTTTTGTTGTTGTTTATTCACTGTCTCTATAAAATCACAATGTGAATTTAAATGAACTTTATAGGAAAACTAGGCAGAGGGAAATTAAATTATTTAAGCAAGGTCTTTTTATATCTCTGTGTAGCATCCATATTTGTTTTTTCTTTTTCTTATAGTCTATGCGCAGTTTGGGAAAACTCCACCCTTGATTCCATGCGTAAACTAGGATTGGCTTAAATCAGTCAGCATATAACATTTCCCTGAACTTTGCTATTGTGGTGAGCAGATCTATTGGTGAGAGCTATTAAGTGACTCAAGTCAATCTAATCTCAGTGAATTCCAGAACTCTGGTCTGGAATACAGAGCTTACTTTCCTTTATCTCTTGACTTCCCTATTATGTAGCACTTTAAAAAATTGTTTAAGCTAATTTGAGTTGGCTTTTCTGTTACTGGCAACCAAAATCTTCTTGCTATGATACTCGTTATAGTAAAAAAAGAAATCATGAGTAACAGCAATAGCCATCAAAAAAAAAAAAAAAAAAAAAGACTTTTGGAGAAGTTGCTATGTGGCAAGCACTGTCCTAGGTACTGATCTTTATAATAACTCTGTGAGACAGTCAGGAATCTCACGAGTCAAAGAGTGAAACTCTGAACACCATGTACAAAGTATCATGACAGTAGGCCTTATGCTTCCAGCAGATCCTGTTTGTGGCATTCAGTTCAGTTCAGTTCAGTCGCTCAGTCATGTCCGACTCTTCACGACCCCGTGAATCGAAGCACACCAGACCTCCCTGTCCATCACCAACTCCCGGAGTTCACTCAGACTCACATCCATTGAGTCGGTGATGGCATCCAGCCATCTCATCCTCTGTCGTCCCCTTCTCCTCCTGCCCCCAATCCCTCCCAGCATCAGAGTCTTTTCCAATGAGTCAACTCTTCGCACGAGGTGGCATATTTTGTACTAATATTTTTGCAGAAAACAAATATAAAAGTCTAACTAGTTTGGCTTCCTTTTCTTTGATCCCTCAGATGATTTTTTAAAAATAAGTACAGAACATAATCATTCGGGCACAACAATACTGAAACTTGACAATTGATTAGGGCCCTTGTGTATTTAGGTTTGAATTTTTAATTTTGTTTGTTTATTTTGCTTTGTTTTAGTACAGGCTTAATATGAGAATCTTAGAATTTTTTCTAAGATTTGAATGTTCATTGTTTTTTTTTTCTACCTCATTTATTATAATCAAGATATTATGTTCATTTGTAATAGATTGCTGTGGCAGAAAGTCAAACTGTCTGATTCTTTGCATTCTTTGAGTTTTTAAACAAATGCTTTGATAGTTTATTCCTCAGAAATGAAGATATTTTCCTCCCCCTTCTTATATCAGTGAGAAGCCAATAGGGGAAACAGACACCATAGAGTAATTTAAACAGGAAAAGTTTTATATAAAGAATTATTAATTGTAACAGATGGTGATTTATAAAGGATAAAGATAACTCAAAAGAATAGCCTAGAGTTCAGGGAGGGTACCCAAAGAGAGAGCAAATGTGGAAAATATTCCTCTTCCCCAAGACTGAGATTAAGGCCACATTGGAAAAGGTATGGCTGTGGACCACTGGATTGCAGAGAACTTTGCAATCCAGTTGCCCAGATTAGGACTGATCTGTGGACACTGGACAAGCAGGAACCACTCCACTCCTCCAAAGTGCAGATGGGCCAAGGCTGGGTAACTGACTTCTGGGATGCCTATGAGACTCAGGAAGCTGTCAATCAGGATGCTGCTGAAACTTGATGAGAAGCTGTCTGTACATGTGCCGCAGTAACTTGATGGAGATGAGTGGCACTGGATGAACTTCAAACATGAAGCTGGCAGCAATGAGCTGGGAACAAGAAGAAGCAAATGGAAAGTTCCAGAATCAGTAGGAGAAGCCCTGTTCCTCTCATAGTGTCTCTCCAGTTCTCTACACTGACAAAACTTGACATTGCGCTTATTGAAAGAAGAAATATTCCAACATTTCAGCTCCGTTTCATAGGGCATACAACAGAGTGGTTTTGGAACTGGGAGGAAATATACAGTTTTACCTAGAAACTTTTGAATGTAAGGGATTTGTTTTCATTTTAGCCTGTTATGACAATGTTCAACAGTAGCTTTTATTGAAGTATATTATCTATATTACTTGAAGATAGATATAACACGTGTTAGCTCTAAAATGTTTTTTCAGCTCCCCACTGAAGCCTTGTTGCTGCTGCTGCTGCTGCTGCTAAGTCACTTCAGTCGTGTCCGACTCTGTGCGACCCCAGAGACGGCAGCCCACCAGGCTCCCCCATCCCTGGGATTCTCCAGGCAAGAACACTGGAGTGGGTTGCTATTTCCTTCTCCAATGCATGAAAGTGAAAAGTGAAAGTGAAGTCGCTCAGCCATGTTCGACCCTCAGCGACCCCATGGACTGCAGCCTACCAGGCTCCTCCATCCATGGGGTTTTCCAGGCAAGAGTAGTGGAGAGGGGTGCCATTGCCTTCTCCGCACTGAAGCCTTGGGGCTCCCCAAATCCTCCTTGACTGGTGTCCAAAATAGGCTAGACCTTTACTTGTAATAGAAGTCTTTTACCCCAATTAAAATGTAATTCATAAAGGAGAAACGTTATACTGTTATGGGCCATTAAACCTTAGGGTAACTGAAGACTCTAATGATAACTGTTGATAAAGGAAATGAGAAATTTTTGAGGAACTAGGATGGAGGTGGTCAGTGAAGAAGAATGTGGGCTAAGAATGAAGAGGTTAGGAGTACCAAAGAGTTGTATCCATTTCTCAGTTTTGTTTAACCTGATGACATAGAGAAGGGGCAGGAGATAAGATTCTTAAGGAAAAATGGGATTTAGCAGTAACTACAGTTACTTTGTATATGGTAGGGTGGCTTAGATATTTTTGAAGTGAAATAATGAGTAACTGAATGGTAGTGGAAGATGGAAAGTCCTTTGCATAGAGTGGATGAAGGGAAGGGTAATCTATGATGTCTAAAATGACATCTGGCTCTAACACATCAATACTTTATCATTCTATCTCTTGTCATCATTGAAACTTCTAACACAGAACTTGTTTACGAGGGGTAGGACATAGGAGAAAACTGAGAAGCAAAGACGGTGGAGCACAGGTGAAGGTGGGGGATGCAGATGCGAACAAGGACGGCTGAGTGCAGGCGGGCTGCAGAGATGGGCTCTTGCCCAGTGTGCAAGGCTGCGGTTGGGCTTCTTGAGAAGAAAAATTAAATTATCCAACTTGTAACAAACATAGTTAATTTAGTATTTGATGACACATTCATTGTGAATATTCTGTTCTTGAATTGGAAATCTTTTTCGTTTTCCCTAAGCTGAAACTTTCCCCTATCGTTAGGGAGACTTTCCTGTCTCTTTGGGACTTTTCTAAGCACCGAAATTCTGAAACACACAGTTTAGCTATATCTTATATATTCTTTTATTGTTCTAGAATTATTCCATGTATTTTGAGAGTAGAGGCCATGACTTGCACATAATTTGTACCCTCACAGTACCCAGAAGTCCTATGAGGTTAATTATACATTTGAGTTAATGATATATCCAAAGGAAGAATTTCCTATTGGCATTACATGTTAAGAAAAACTTCCTATAGTAACAAGACTCTTATTCACAGAAAAAAGAGACTGAAAGGCTTTGGATAGTCCTTATTTTCTGGAATTGAATCCCACCCAGAAACTTGAGGAAACTATACAATTGAATACTTTGGTCTTACCCATTTATAAGAATTATGGTTCAAGATATACAACAAAGAAACTTTATGACAATGTTCATAATGAGTCATCACTGGCAGGACTCCAGGCTTTCCCCCAAGATCTTGAAAATAATTCAGGGCACAAGACAAGAGAGACAAAAATAAATATTAATAAAGAAGATAAAGAAACACATTTACTAAGCAACTTTGTTGTGCTGGATGCCATACTAACTGCTCTGTATTATCATTAATGTCATTATCTCAATGACTCATCTCAACCACACTATTAAGTAGATTTTGTTCTCGTTCTGCAGATGATAAAACAGAGATGGCAAGGTCACACAATTACTAAGTGGAACCAGGATTTGAATTGAGGCCTGTCTGATTCTGGAGCCCAGGCTCTTTCTACCATATGATGTACTCTTTCTTGAGAGGAGAATCCATAATAATCAGAATGAGTGGAAAATTCCCTTAGTTTAGGTGCACAATCTGAGTCTCCTCTAAAACCAGAGAACATTTCCGTGGGGATTGGGTTTGTAGCTTTGAATGAAATTGGTTGTAATGAAGTGGGGGCTTGTCAGGGAAGCTGCCTGCACAAGAACCAGTTTTCAACCAACTGGTGACCCAGCAGGCAGGGGTGTACTGGGCAAGGTTTTTTTTTTTTTTTTTCCAGTTGAGTGCTCCTTTCTAGAGTTAGGGGGCCATGCTCTGGAAACAGGTGGAACCACAGCTAGAATAGCTTTGGAGTCTTGAAAATTTCTGAGGTTAAACGTACCTTGGGTATTTATTTATTGGGATTTCCCATCATGTTTAAAAAATTTCTGTCATCTAGTTGAGACATCTTTTGTGTATACCATTCTCTTCTGAGCCTTCAGAGGAAATGGTTATGTAATGGCTGAAAGCTCTGAGTAAAAGAAATTACTTTGTACTAGTTTGTGGGATACAGAGAGGTATAAAATATTATAATATAACGAAGAGAAGAGGTAAGGAGGTCAGTTAGGAATGATGATTTGACTGTAAAGTTGGCAGATTGTGGGGACTGGTTGTGGAAAAGCAAGGAAAGGCAGTTGTTGACGATGCTACTGCATCTGTAAGTAGATGATTGGAAAACTGCTAATGCCAGTGACTGAGAGAAACTGCTGTGCCAGACAACACTCTAGATACTGTATGCACATCTCTCATTTCACTGAAACTTTGTAGTCACTCTAGAACCTAGATGAAGGATGTAGAGAGAATGGGACTATGGTGGTGAGGAGATGTTCAGTTTTATGCAAGTTGATATTCAGCGGCAATCAAGCATCTGTGTGGAGATAAATTCAGTTTAGTTCAGTCACTCAGTCATGTCCGACTCTTTGCGACCCTATGGACTGCAGCACGTCAGGCTTCCTTGTCCATCACCAACTCCTGGAGCTTACTCAAACTCATGTCCATCAAGTCAGTGATGCCATCCAAGCATCTCATCCTCTGTCGTCCCCTTCTCCTCCTTCCCTCATTCCTTCCCAGCTTCAGGGTCTTTCCCAAGGAGTCAGTTCTTCGCATCAGGTGGCCAAAGTATTGGAGTTTCAGCTTCAGCATTAGTCCTTCCAATGAATATTCAGGACTGATTTCCTTTAGGATTGACCGGTTGGATCTCCTTGCAGTCCAAGGGACTCTCAAGAGTCTTCTCCAACACCACAGTTCAAAAGCATCAATTCTTGGGCACTCAGCTTTGTTTATAGTCCAACTCTCTCACATCCATACATGACTACTGGAAAAACCATAGCTTTGACTAGATACACCTTTGTTGGCAAAGTAATATCTCTGCTTTTTAGTATGCTGTCTTGGTTGGTCATAGCGTTTCTTCCAAGGAGCAGGCATCTTTTAATTTCATGGCTGCAGTCACCATCTGCAGTGATTTTGGAGCCCCCAAAAATAATGTTTGTCACTGTTTCCATTGTTTCCCCATCTATTTGCCATGAAGTGATGGGGCCGGATGCCATGATAAATTAGCAAGGATTTAAGACCACTCATTAAATTTAAGGTGGTAAGTCCTATCAAAATCTGAGGAGACTAATTGAAGCTCTGCATCTCAATCGTTATTTCCCTTTTTTTCCCTTCAGTTCACTGAGAAATAATGGGCATACATCACTGTTTAAGTTTAAGGTACATGGTATGATGGTTTGATTTACAAATATTGTGAAATAATTATGATACTAGGTTTAGTTAGTATCCATCATTTCTTATAGACACAACAAAAATAAAAGGAAAAAAGTTCCTTGTGATAAGAACTCTTAGGATCTACTCTCTTCACTTTCCTAGATGTCGTGTAGCAGTGTTAACTATGGTCATCATGTTGGACATTACATCTCTAGCACTTATTTATAACTGGAAGTTTGTATCTTCTGACCACCTTCCTTGAACTCCTTTTCCTCCCACACTCTACCTCTGGTAACCACAAACCTAATTTCTTTTTCAAGGAATTTAGTGAGTTGGTTTGTTTCTTTGTTTTATATTAGATCCCACACATAAGTGAGATCTTATTCCTTCTTTGCCTTATTTCACCAAGTATAATGACTTCAAGGTCATTATGCTTATGGGTGGTAACAAATGATAGGATTTCCTTGTGCTTTTGTATGGGTGAATAATATTCATATATATATATATATACATGTATCTCACAACTTTATTCATCCATAGATGGACACTTAAGTGGCTTCTGTGTCTTGGCTATTGTAAATAACACTACTGTGAACATGGTGATGCAGATATCTTTTTGAGTTAGTGTTTTCATTTCCTTTGGGTATATTTCCAGAAGTGGAATTGCTGGATCATATAGTAGCTCTATTTTTAATTTTTTTATGAACCTCCATACTGTTTTCCATTGTGGCTATACCAATTTACAATCCCACTAATATTGCAAAAGTGTTCCCTTCTTTCTAAATGCACACTAGTATCTATCTTTTGTCTTTTTGTTACCATTTCCTTTTGAAATTTTTCAGTAAATGATTATTCTTTCTGGACAATTCCTTCCCCCACATCCCCCAACCCCCATCCCACCCCCATGCCAAATATAATCTTGTCAGGATTCATCACCTTACTTTTTATTTTTTTAGTAACCTTTAGTTTACCTTTAGTAAACTTACTTACCTTTTATTTTTAAAGTTGAATTTCTGGATTTGTATTTTTGAGTGACTCCTGAGCAAATTTATGATGTGAGCTCTTAACACTGTTCTCTGCTCTGGGACTTCAGAAGAAAACCAGCGGCAACAGGAACAAGTCTACTTATACTGCTACACACATCAGT
Organism: Bos indicus x Bos taurus; assembly: GCF_003369695.1. Classification (NCBI taxonomy): domain Eukaryota; kingdom Metazoa; phylum Chordata; class Mammalia; order Artiodactyla; family Bovidae; genus Bos; species Bos indicus x Bos taurus. The sequence goes on from NC_040077.1 coordinate 35,118,957, forward strand.
AATTTTATTATTGAGACAGTTTTAACACAAAGTGTAGATTCAGGCTATATCTATCAACAGAACACAACAGCTTAATTTACACACTTATTTAAAATATTGCTTTAGTCAATATGACCGAACCAGTTTGGTGTGTAGAATCAACCTCAGAGGCTTTCATCATTCTTTCAGGGTAGGTTCCACAAACAGGCAATGAACAGACTGTTCAAATGAGAGTTATTTTTTTAGGCTAGATACAACAGAGGAGCAGATTTCCAAGAGGTCTTTTTAAGGTCTCTTAGGTCTTCTTTTCCAGAAAGCCTGAATCAGGCGCTTCACTAAGCATCCTCCTGCCTCTGGCCTTTTGTGTTCCTGAGTCTCAAATAATGATCTAATGCTGACCTATTGTGTCCCTAGTTTTGGCACTATCAAGACTCACAGCTGTGGCCTGTGCTATTTCTGCTTTACTCTGGATTCCAGTGTCATACTTCCAGTCTTGATGTCACGGTCTTGGCCTGATTCCTGCCATTCCCTTGCTTGAAATCCTGCCACTGCTTCCACAGCCTATCTGCTAGTAAAGATTTCAGAAGTTATTATTTCTCTAATCCCTCCAATTTTTTTCTTTGATTTCATCTTTTCTGTCATTGAGGCCAGCTTAAGACTGGGAGAAAACATAATTGTTTTGCCTTCTTTTCAAAGCCAATGCAGCTTCTTAAAAGCAATGGCAGGATTAAAATCTGACAGAGAGTCAGAAACTTGTTCCTCTTCTAAGTACTTAATACTGTGTGGGCTGCCTCATAAGTGGGTTCATAAAAGCAACCCACACAGTATAAAATAGTCTATGGTGACTTGCTAGAAATCAGAGGTTTACATCCTAGAATAAATGAAGAAAGGGAAAGCTCATTTTGTCCATAACCTGGCCTTTTCCTCAGCAGGTCAGAGAGAGGATTGCCATATGTAGACGTGATAGAATTTATCACTGTGGACAAGCAGACGAGGGAAAGAAGCTGAGATGGAGCAGACGGATACAGGAGCTGTCCCTACAGGGACAGCTGGGTGTCCTCCATATAGAGCACAATACCATGATAGGCACAAGGCTGATTTAGGCAGGCACTGATTTCCAAGTCTGGTTCAAATAGAGCCAATTCATTCCCTGAGCAAAGAAAGACCCTAGTTCTTGTTGTTGATGAGGAAAACATTACCTGCTGCCCAGAGTTCTAAATCCATAGTGCCCAAAGGACAGTATAAAGTCTGTTATCTATGATAAAGTTTTTAACAGACTGTGTGATGAGGAAGATAATGTAGTGATTTTTTCCCTAAAGCTAACTTTATTCACTTTAAAGAACCACTTTTTATTCTGAGAGTTGTTCCCTCCTACTTAATTTTTTTGGTATTAAAGTGTGCTTTTAAAAAATAAAACAGCAGTGTTAGGGTATGGTCATTATTTGTTTTATGTCTTTGCTTAGTAAATTAAAGATGAACAGCTGTATATTGGTCTCCAAAATATTTTTTGAAAATATTAGTAGTGCATAAAATCCAAACGTTTTGGGAGTTCTGATTTAAGCCACATGCTTTCCAGATATACACCCATTGACAAGGAACCAGGAAATGTAGTCAGGGAGAAACCATGTTCTTTGCATGGTAGCAAATGGGGTGTGGAACAAACATTCTAAATGTCTTCTATGGGTTTTCTATCAAAGTTATTTCATAGTGCCATTTGAAATATTGCTGTTTGTTGTTGATAGTAGATCAGAAAGACTAAAATCAAGGATTTCAGAAGTATTGATAAAGCACACATATAATTACATAGTTATGGATAAAATATATATAATGTTATCTTAAGTGTGTGACCATTTAAACATACTAATTTATTTCACTGTCAAGTTGGTGTCACCAAGAAATGTTATTGTTTGGCCAGAATAAATAAAATGCTACTCCCTTTTATGGGAAATGCTTTTAAGGGAAATGCTCTTCTTGGAGTTGTTTCTCATCATATCCATGTCAGGGATGCAAATATTGGATATTGGATACTGTGTTGGGAAGGATTCTAAGACTAAATTTGTGCTCAAAGAGAAAGAATATTATGAATGGTCACTGATATCTGCCAAGGGCTCCAGAGGCGATGTGGTGGTGTTTATTTAGCAACTTGGGTTGATATCTTCATTGGATATAGGATATACTGCTCCTAATTGTAGCTTTCAGTTAATTTACACAGAAAAATTCTTTCTTTTTACCATGGTACTTCCTGTGAACTGAATATAAAAGTGGGTTTTCACAAAATGGATTGTGCTTTTGTGTGGGAGCGATGCTTTAATTGTGCTTTAAATGCTCAACATTAAATATACTGGAAGTAGCAAAGAATGTCCCACAAAAGAAAAAAAAAAAAGGCCTTGAAACAACAGAATTGATTCTTCCTTAGAATTTAAGGATGAAAAAACCATCCTTGTCCTTGCTCCCTACACGTGGTTGATGGACCAGCAGCAGCAGCAGCAGCACCATCAGGCTATTAGACATGCAGAATTTGTGGGCCCTGCCTCTGCATTCTGACAAGATCCCCAGGTGATTCTTGCTCTGTCAAGGAAACCAGAACTTGAAGGACTAGCAGACAGAACAAAATCTCTTGTGACCACAGGATGGAGGCATTCTTAGCACAAGTTTAAAAGAGGAGCCCAGTGCTGTGGGGACATGGAACCAAGCCAAGTCATTAGGAGGGTTGAAAGGAACAGCTGTGTCATAGGAAATGCTTTGGGGCTGAGCTTGGGAAGTGAGTGCAGACTCACTGGGCTCTTTCCTGGAAAGGGATGATGTGGCTCTTCTAAAATCCCATCCAGAGCCTTGGCTGGAGTCGGGACTAGAGATTAATCAGCAGGGAGAGGTGTAATAAACAAAGAGGAGAGAACTAGTCATGGCTTTTCCATACTGCTTCCCTCAGGCTGCTCATTACAATCATCTGGGGGAACCTTAGAAACTCTCCAGTGCCTGGTACCACCCCAAGAGACGCTGATTTAATTGGTCTGAGGTCTGTCCCAAGGGTCATTATTTTTAAAATGTCCCCAGTTGATTGTTCTGTGCAAACAGCATTGCAAAGTCTTGATATTTTATTTCTTTAAAGACTTTTAAAAGAAAACCCTGCAGGAGAAAAGTAATAATAAGTAGTTATACTTCATAAAAAGTGGCTCTCCTATAGCATAAATATATGTGACATAAATTAATATAAAAATTATTGTAAACATTTAATTAGAAATATCTTTTAATTGTGTTAGAACCTAGAAGGATGGGGTGGGAAGAGCATGAATTTGAAGAGCCATTTGTTTTTTTAAAACTACAAATAAAGCCTTTGCACTTCAGGTTTCCTGTTGGAAACAGATACTCAGAAGTTAAGTTGGATTAAGAATGAGGAGGCCTGAATCTGCTGTGTGACCTCCTCCTAGTGATTAACCCTGTTGAGACTGATGAACACATGGGTGAAGGTGAAGAGTGGGTGTTAATTGGAGTACCTTGAAGTGGAGCCACTCCACAAAAGGCTAATCTTGGAAATTCAGAGATTATTTTTTATTACCTTAACATCTAGTAGGCAAACTCCTATGAAGGAAAAGAGCAAGAAGCTAACATCTCTCTTTTTTTTTTTTAATAAGAAGCTAAATTTTATTGAGAGCCTATTCTGTGTTGGGCTAAGCTTTCTCATGGCATTTTCACAACTCCCTTGTGAATTAGATGTTTTTCAGAGGATAAAACAGGCTCTGAGGGACCAAGTAACTTGGAGGTAGTAAATGGCAGACCAGGATCTGAATCCAGGTATGTCTGTCTCTAGGGCCTGTGATCTTTGTATGGCATACATGCTGTGTTCCCCAGAGGGGAGAAGGGCCTGTTAGATCATGTATTTTGATATCCATAAAGATATTTCTCAAACATGATGGATGTCTGACAAGTATTTCTTTAAGAATCCATAGTCAAGTTACACCTGACACACACATTAGGTAGGTGTGTCCAGCTGTGTTTTATATCATGGCAGTGAGCTGTGATCTGCTCCTCCCACTTTCCATCATCTCTTATCATTCTCTTTCTGATAAATCTTCATCTATTCCAGTTCTATGATATGCTCCTTCTCTCCCCGTGGAGATGAGAGGCAAATGCCAGTCTAACTCCTAGACTGTCTATAAATCCTATACCTACTAATTCTGGCCTGATAGCCTTTGCCACTTTAGGTGGAGGGTCAGATTGGACCAAGCCTGGAGACACCAAGAGAATTCAATGAGCTGCATGGTTTCTGAGCCTTGATTTGAATTAGATACAGGTGGAACTGGGATAGACTCATAACTTCAAACAGTCTAATTCAGAGATTTATTCAGTCTTAACACTCAGTAGTTAACATTATGGGTTTCTAAGACTCTTCATATTTCTGAATTATTGATGGAACTGAATAAAACTGTTGTCAAAGGTTAACTCTGGGGCTGCTTCTTCTGTATAATTTGATGTTGAAACTGCTTGAAAATGTCACATGGCACTTGAAAATATGTGGGTTATTTTCAAATATCTTTTGATATTGATTTCTAACACAATTCCACAATGATAAGAGAACAGACCCTGTATGATTTTAATACCTTTAGACCATGAAATTTTGCACCTTGTTTTATGTCCTTGGATATGTTCCAGTGTCTCCTAGTTTTATAGTCTATGGGAACTTGAATAGAATTTGTATCCTACTGTTGTGTGAAAATTGTATAAATCTTAATTATGTTGAATTGGTTCACAGTGATTTTCAGGTCTACTATATCCTTCTACTTCTCTGTATATTTATTTATTTATTCTATTTTTTAGATAGAATAATATTTATTCTATTAATTTTTGAGTTTGATATTGAAACTCCAACTAAAAATCTTTATCTACTTAAAAATTAATTTTAATATATAGTGGAACTATATGTAATTTTGTTCTGTATTTTCCAAGTCTCCTGTAAATGTTATCATATTCATAATTTAAAAATGTAAATAAAAAATAGACTGCTTGAATCACTAAGATGAACTCATAGGAAAAGTTTTCTGATAGTAACCACAAAATGGACACTATTAAATAACTAAAATTAAAGCTGTAGTTTTTGTTAGAGTTGAATTAGAGAGAAAGCTAAAAATAAGTAGTTCTATAAAAAAAAGATCAGTGGTTAAAGAATTGATAACAATAAGATGGGTTTGGTGGTAGAAGCAGTCTTGTGGTGGTTTGGGGCAGCTGTGTGGGCACATGACTGTCACAAGTTACGGTTTCAATACTAAGCATGATATGAACATTCATCAATATAGGTAAGGGTTAGCTAAGCGGAAAATACAGTTTTGGAACTAGTCTGAAACTTACCCAGTGCATTACTTTGTGTTCTTCCCACCTACAATTGAGTGTTTGACTGGTTTCCTCTTTACTAAAAGTTTAGATGAGAGAGACAACAGTGATGAGAATACTTGTTATTCATTAGATACACAATGGTTCTGGATTTTGTCTTAAGCACTTACATGCACACATTATTTCTGAAGTTAAAGCTCATAAGGAGAAAGGACATTTTTTTACTTATATTTTTTTCAAGTTTTATTGAGATATAATTGACATACAGTAGTGTAAAAGTTTAAGGTATACAGAAAAATGATTTAATTTACATACATCATGAAATGATTACCATAATAAATTTAATGAACATCTACATCTTACATAGTTGCAAAATTAAAGAAATAGTAAAAATTTTTTTCTTATGATGAGAACTCAGGATAAACTTTCACATATATTGCAGTGTTAATTGCATTTATCATATTGTACATTACATTCTGAGTATTTGCCTATTTTATAACTATGAGTTTGTATCATTTGATAGGGAAGACTTATTGTAGGTACAAAGAGCCAGCTTACCTTTTGTTTTCAATATCCTGAAGGAGTTATGGCATTTTTAGGGACACCAATATCATTAGTATTGAGCTTCCCTGGAATTGTGCTTGAGTGGGACAGATGCTAGAGTTAAGTCAGGTAAACATGAGTCGTATTCTGTTCAGGAGTCTGTATTCCCTGAAAAAAATTGAGCACCAGGAGTAGTCTTGGGAGGGTCTGATCTAGTTCCTTTCTTTTCCAGTATGGTTAAAAGGACAGGTGGGGGAAAAGTGCTAAGAAAGGGAACAGTTCTGTATTCACAGGTTGTCTGCTATATTTAAGTCTTTCCTGGGTAGGCATTTTGATGGGGTGAAAACCATGCAATCAAGGAGCTTTAAAAATAAACAAACTTACGGAGGCTTTCATCTCCCAGTGGAGAATGTGAAAGTGAAAGTGTTAATCACTGAGTCATGTCCGATTCTTTGCAACCCCATGGTCAGTAGCTACTAGGCTCCTCTGTCCATGGAATTCTCCATGAAGGAATACTGGAGTGGGTAACCCATCCCTTCTTAAGGAGATCTTCCTGAGTCAGAGATCGAATCCAGGTCTCCTGTATTGCAGGTAGATTCTTTACTATTTGAACTACTTGGGAAGCCCGGAGGAGAATGTACAGTCCCTTAAACAAAGGAACAGATCTAGCAAGCAGGGTTCTGACTCCATGTTGGCCACCACTTAATCTCTTGCCTAAGCTCTTGTATGCTGCACCTCCTGAACAACATTTCATGGCATCCCTGACACAAGATTTTATTTTATTTACATTAGTTTACTGCTTATGAAAAAGGGGGTGGTTGAAGACAGGTATTTCATCTTCAGAGTCTCAATATCATGTTTTCAACTTGTAAATTGAGGGATAAAATTCTTTCCTCCTAAACTGAAACTCTAAGAAGAACCAAAAATCTCTAAAAAAAACCCCCCAAGTATGTCTTATTTTCGTAGGTCAGTCAGGTGACTTTTGCACTGCAGAGCAAAATTTATTGTGAATTCTATTGTGGGTTTCCAGAGAGGGGAAATGCAGGTACTTTTTGGAGGGTAGATCATGGTGCTATCCCTTGAGAGACAGTGGACAGATGCAGGAACCTTAAGCTACTGCGGGAGGGAGGAGAAAAGGGAGAGTATTTGGCTTCTAGTTTGAGAAGTGAGTTAAAAGTCTTAAGGATAAGTGTTTGGATGTTAGGGGGAAGATGATGGAAACAAAAAGACCTTAATACTTTAATATGAAATCTAGGCCCCATCAGCAATCAAAATATACAGAACTAGTCACTTTCACTTATTCCCATTTCATAATACTTATAAAATAGCACTGTTATTCTACTTGGTAGAATTATCAGAGGCTGCAATTTGGAACCCCAAACTCTATCACAATCTATTTCTTTAGCTTAAATTGTAGAAAAAATACATTAAATATATTTTTGAAAAAATACAAAGTGGCATATCCATGCGTAGTCTTATAACTCTGACCTTTTCTCTCTTAGTTTTTCCTAAACTCATACATATATTTAGTTGTAGGAATTACATGCATGCAATTTTGTACTCTACATTTTTGTATATCTCTCATAGATATTTTTATATTGCTTAATTAGTTTTCATAATGATCATTTACAACAACTGCAAAATATTCCATAGAGTGGACATATAATACTTTATGTAACCCTTTTCCTATTGTTGTTAATCAGGCTATTTACATATATATAATTAAGATATACTTGGTCTTTAGAAGTCATTCTATTTAATTAAAAAACAATTATTTTCTCTTTCTTGGCCTATGCATCTGTCTTGTAGTCCATAATTTAGAAAATGAATATAATTACTGAAATTCTATTGGTGGTTATTTTAAAGGTTTGTTTCTCAAACTTTAGTGACTTCCAGAATCACCTGGGGCCTTTTAATAGGCACATTTCAGGCTCTATCCTTAGATGTATCGATTAACTAGATCTAGAGTGTGGCTCTAGACTTCCTTGTGTAGGGGATATAGAGTATATGTGATGAAGAATCATTGTCTTCAGGAAAAGACAAACGGATGTGGGGAAGATGTTGTAAGGAGAACCCAGGGTTCCTGAGCTATGCAGCAATGTTACAGACAACAAATGTGTTGGCTTTCTTAAGAAATCCAAAGAGTGATTTCAATAAAAACAGAACATTTAAGCACATCTAGTCAGCTTTATTGGAGAAGGCAATGGCAGCCCACTCCAGTACTCTTGCCAGGCAAATCCCATGGATGGAGGAGCCTGGTAGGCTGCAGTCCATGGGGTCGCTAGGAGTCGGACATGACTAAGGGACTTCACTTTCCCTTTTAACTTTCATGCTTTGGAGAAGGAAATGGCAACCCACTCCAGTGTTCATGCCTGGAGAATCCCATGGACAGAGGAACCTGGTGGGCTACAGTCCCTAGGTTTGCAAACAGTTGAACACAAGTGAAATGACTTAGCAGGCACACAAGCAGTTAGCTTTATGGCTTCCCAGGTGGCTTAGTGGTAAAGAATCCGCCTACCACTGCAAGAGATGCAAAAGAGGCAGGTTTGATCTCTGGGTCAGGAAAATCCCCCTGGAGGAGGAAATGGTAACCCACTCCAGGATTCTTGCCTGGGAAGTCCCATCGACAGCGGAATCCGGCAAGCTACAGTCCATGGGGTTGCAGAGAATCAGATGTGACTGAGCAACTAAACAAGTCAGCTTTACAGTTTGATGAAATTAATGGCTTAAATTCACATTCAGCATTAAAAAATTAATATTTTCACATTATTAGAATCAAATATCTGTATGCTTATCATACTTCCTTCAAGGGCATCAGAGAATAAAAGTGTGATTAGAACCCAGAATGTTTTCATATGATGCTCTTCTATTTCAGAGTGTCCATCATGAAACTCAGAGCATCTGTCAGACTGTTCTTTTTCCTTTGTTTCTCAAAATAAGCAGTGACTGAGTAGATATGATTCCTATTTCATAATCACAAGAAGAGAAGCTCTGGAAAATGAAGTTTTCTGTTTCACAAACCAGCTAATTGGTTTCTTTTACTGGATTATTTTAGAGTTGAGGTCATGTTAGTTTTTAGCCTTTATAAATGCTACAGCAGGCTCAGCACTGTTTTCTGTGTGTCCATCACATTTCTGCATGTCTCAGGAGCAAAGACACGGACTGACCTTTGCTCCAAAATGTCTTTTCAAGAAGGTTTGTATAGCAAACAGTCTTTGAAGACAGAGTGTTTCCTACCAGAACAAAGGGCAGACATGCTTGCTGTCCAGTATAAAAGATCTAAGTTCCCTAAGTTCAAAGATCTTTTTCTGAAATGCCACCCACACATGTGCGGCATTGTTCTGGGCTCATCTGCATGGCCTCCCTGGGATTTGAAAACAAGGAAGAACTGACCTATGCTACCCATGATGCTTGCTGTGCTGTGAGTAGTAAGTCCTTCATCTTTGACCCAAGAGTCTTCTGTCATCAGCCAACATTCATGAAACTATGGCAGGCTAACTATTGTTATCTAATCAATAAGTAAAATCTCACAGCCTTCACAATTCTTGACAACCACAAAATGGTGTTCAATTAACTAAAGACCATAGAACGGAATCAAAGCCCAGATAATAGAGTCTGGGTCTTCTGATCACAGAATCGTGGTCCTTGGAGAAGTCGGCACTACCCTTCAAAGTATAACCAAATAAGAAATAAAAGCAGCCACACAACCCATGGGAGAAAAAGACACCTAAGTAGAATGCACTGCTAACAAATGTGCTTAATCTATTTTGTTTGTATTTGAACCTGTCCAATTTAGAATCATACATATGTGTGACTAAGAAATGTTGTATTACTTTATTTCACAGAGACCGCATAGTCACCACTGATATGCACTTTGTCTAAGCCTGTGAGTGTCTCCTTGAAGCAGCCAATCCTGCTTTGCCATGACACCTGGCCCTGGACATCGTCTCTGCTGAAGCTCCACGTAGGGTAAGCGGTACAGGTTGTAAGCTCCTCTCTTCCCAGATGAGGGAGGAAGGAACCCCCTTTCTGTCTCAGATCAACTTCTTTCTCATCGTCCTGATGACATAATACCATGATACCTTCAAGGAGCTCTAACGGGTTGACAAACAAAGTCAAAAAGGAAACACTGAGCTCCTGCAACAAAGGAATCTAAAGGGTGTGGCTCTTTTTCTGGAAATGGGCTGAAGATGGAAGTGTAATTTGAGAATAAAGCATACTTCAGTAAATTATCCTGCCAGACTGTGTTTTATATGTTTTCTTTCTTTGCATTCTCCTTGGACCCTTTCCTGTAATACAAGTGGATGACCGGTTTGAAAGTGTTGCATGGACCATGTTAAGCGTACAGTTCCCGAACAGTAGCCTGGGGGTGGGAGCAGGGTTTAAGGAAAGAGGCAGCACAGAGAATGAGCAAAATGAATAGGAAACCTGTGGGTTGGCACCTGTGGTTCTAGTCCTCTTCTCTTCAACTAGTAACCTTTCATCCCTCTATCAGGCTCTCAAGGTAAAACCAGCCAGCGAATTGCCTGCTTAACCAACCCTTCTACACTTGAAGACTATGTAAATGACAATAAAACACTGGCGGTTTGTGCAGATTCTCTTGCATACTAGATTCAGCAAGGAAAATATGGTCTGTCTTGACTCTCACTGCTGTCAAGTGTTTAAATTGTCCTTCCAGCATATATTTAAAACACATTGTCATTGCAATGTTACCAAACAGTGAACAAGTCAATGTATCTGAGACCACACAGTGATTGACACTCTCTAAGTCAAACAGAGCGACATGGAACCTCAGCCTGTGACTGCTGTTTCCAGCTTTGAGGACGCCTGACGCCGTTTCTGACAGTGTGGAGAGATGTGTGGTGTCGGTTCACAGCCACAAGCTGTAGAGTCAGAAGGTAGCTTCCGCTCCTTGGTTTCTTGGCACACATTGCTTCCTTGAGTAGGAAAGAAACGAGGCAGAGGGCAGTGATGTTATGAACATATTTTTCAAGCAGTTGTTCTTTTCAATGTGAATGTTGGGGAGGTTTCTTACTTTATTGATTTGGGTCTTTAACTTTATTTTGTTTGGAGAAGGTGAGCATATATGGGTTATATGCTCACTTAGGATTACTTACAGGATCACGGAGCAAGCCTTCTGGGTCGCATCGTCAGTATGTGAGTGAGCAAGGTCCTTGATCTCAGTTTAAATCATTTGTTAAGTTTCTTACAAATCATCACAAGGACTCCACCGAACTGCAACTTTAGAAACTGGAACGCTGGCACTTGAGATAAAAGGTCAGGCTAACCTTCTCAATTAGAATGAAGTTCTGTCTAAGCAGCTGCCCGCACTACCACTTCAACTGAATTAGGGTGAAAACAATTTTTCACCCCTAGATTATGTGCTGTTGTGGGAGGCAGAAAACAAACTTTTCATCCTTATATTCTAGAAGTGTGTCTCAGTGCCTGGCACAAAATACATGTTTGTCAAATGAGTAAAGGAATGGATGCCAACAATTAAATAGCAGTGCAAATAAAAAAAGAGCCTTTCAGGTTTCCTGGATCTTGTTTTCAGAGGTTACTCTTTCTAGGCTGTTTTTTTTTTTTTTTTTTTCCCAGCTCTAATGACTACATCTCATTTTATTACATCTTTCATTTTTTTTTCTAATTAAGCTTAGCATGGTTCACAAACCCTGAGAAAATAGCAAGGTTATCCACTAAAGAGTGTTTTTCGACCCTCATTCCCTTAATAAGTGTTCCTGGCAATGTTTTTGACTTCCCCAAAGAGTGGTTACATAGATTTTATATTATTTAGATGGAGAAAGAAGAGAACAACATGATCAATGAAATTAAGGCTTTTGCATAATTAGGGAAAAAACACCCTTTGCTTGGCACAGCTTCAATCTTCTTTTTCACCAGCTGCTAAGTCATTTTCATATCCCTAGCTGCTTCCTTCAAGCGCAAACACACCTGTTCTCCGAGCTCAGTACCCATTTTATGCTGGCTCCTTGTGAGCAGGAGATGTGAGTGTTTTGACTTGCATCAGAGAGCTGAATAATCATCTCTTTATTATGGGATGACAGTAGTTGTCATTGGCAGAGGAAGGCAGCTGTGCAGTGGTCAACGTCAGAGTTTTCCTCCTGAGACTCTGAGCAGGACGGTTCACTTAGTAGCTTTTAGGTAAAGCTACACGCTTGAATTTCTCTCTTTTGGGTCAACTTGTTGCTGTATCAATCTGTGAAGGCACCTCTGGCCCCGGTTGGACTTTATGTATTGCCCAGAGCCAAGTATCTGGTGGTCAGTCCAGAGACAACCAATCTTGTGCTTCCATGTCTGCTGCAAGTGAAGTCACCAACAGATTGGGTGACTGGCAGCCTAAGGGACTCCTCTGGCTCTGGCACTTGACGAAGGAACTTAAACTAATGCATAAAGCCTGCACAGGTTATGTGTAAATGGGAACAAAGCAAAAGCAAACGTCAGGGATAAGATTAAGTGAGATCAAAGGCAGAGCAGTGTGCTGACTGGCAGTGATATTTGGCAAAAGTAGGGGCTCTTTCCACCTCTGCTATTACTGTCATACCCCCATCAAGTACAGATGAATTACAAGGAAGTCAGAAGTTTCGGTTCTCAATAGCCTTAACGCTTTTACTCTCAGAATGTTCAAGAATGATTGGCTCATTTTTATCGGGAATTACTTATAGGCCCCCAGCACCCATCTGATTCATAACAGTTTCCAAAATAATGGTGTCATTCTGAGGATTTCTCTCCATTGTTCTACTCTGTATTCTTCCCATCTGGTTAGCACACCACTCATCTTAATTAGTAAAATGCCATCCTGTCTGGTTCTTCGCCAGCGAGTCATTCAGTTCCCAAATCACTTCTTCACCTCTATCTGATAGTTTAGTGTTTTGCAGCAGGAAAACTGTAACATACCACGTTCTTCTCCTAACAGGAAAAAGTGAAATCCACTACAGCAGTGCTAATGAAGCAGAATTTAACATTAGGTTTAATTTAAAGTGGCCCTCCTGAGACTTCCTAGCATACACTCAGGGTGTCATAAACTAGGAAGCCACACTGCCTCTCAATTAGCATCCATTTATTTGGGGTCAACACCAAGCGGCAATAAACAGGCACAACCTGTTCCTTTCTCCCCTGTTCTGCCCAGCAGCAGCCTGCTCATTGGAGACTTGCTTCAGCAGCTTTAGCAGCATCCTTTAGGTGCCTGAGTTAAAATCAAACTGGGACTAAATAATGTGTCTTTCTTGGGGCTTTCCAGGTGGCTCAGTGGTAAAGAATCTGCCTGCCAAGCAGGAAATGCAGGTTCCATCTCTGGGTCGGGAAAGTCCCCTGGGGAAGGAAATGGCAACCCATTCCTGGGAAATCCCATGGACAGAGGAGCCTGGCAGGATACAGTCCATGGGTTCGAAAAGAGTTGGACATGATTGAAGCAACTGAGCACGCATGCACACAAAGGGTCTTAGTAGGCATCTCTCTCTCTCTCACCTTAGCTGTGTTTTACAGCTTAAAGTGCACCATGTCAGTCCGTCATCTGTTGAAATTACTTGTATCAAAAGGAAGACTCAGTCACATTCAGGATGGAATTGGTTTGGTCATAGGTGATTTTAGGCAGAGAATAAGCAGGCGATGGAGACTGCTGGGAGCTTGGGTCTATGAATCAAGCTGCCGTTTACAAACCTCCTGTGTCTCTGCTTTCACACCTCCGCCTGCTAGATCACACCTCCAACCCTCTCCTTCTGTTTCTTAGTGGGCAGGGCCTTCATCACCAGGTTTTCCTGATCCCCTCCTTCACTGAAGTGTAAATGCTCAGTGTATCTCTGGCCAGTAGTTCAGTTCAGTTCAGTCGCTTAGTTGTGTCCGACCCTTTACGACCCCATGAATTGCAGCACGCCAGGCCTCCCTGTCCATCACCAACTCCTGGAGTTCACTCAAACTCACGTCCATTGAGTCGGTGATGCCATCCAGCCATCTCATCCTCTGTCGTCCCCTTATCCTCCTGCCCCCAATCCCTCCCAGCATCAGGGTCTTTTCCAACGAGTCAACTCTTCGCATGAGGTGGCCAAAGTATTAGAGTTTCAGCTTTAGCATCAGTCCTTCCACTGAACATCTAGGACTGATGTCCTTTAGGATGGACTGGTTGGATCTCCTTGCAGTCCAAGGGACTCTCAAGAGTCTTTTCCAACACCACGGTTCAAAAGCATCAATTCTTCGGCGCTCAGCTTTCTTCACAGTCCAACTCTCACATCCATACATGACCACTGGAAAAACCATAGCCTTGACTAGATGGACCTTTGTTGGCAAGTAATGTCTCTGCTTTTGAATATGCTATCTAGGTTGGTCATAACTTTCCTTCCAAGGAGTAAGCGTCTTTTAATTTCATGGCTGCAGTCACCATCTGCAGTGATTTTGGAGCCCCCCAAAATAAAGTCTGACACTGGTTCCACTGTTTCCCCATCTATTTCCCATGAAGTGATGGCACCAGATTAGTTTTCTGAATGTTGAGCTTTAAGCCAACTTTTTCACTCTCCTCTTTCACTTTCATCAAGAGGCATTTTAGTTCCTCTTCACTTTCTGCCATAAGGGTAGTGTCATCCACATATCTGAGGTTACTGATATTTCTCCTGGCAATCTTGATTCCAGCTTGTGCTTCTTCCAGCCCAGCATTTCTCGTGATGTACTCTGCATAGAAGTTAAATAAGCACAGTGACAATATACAGCCTTGACGTACTCCTTTTCCTATTTGGAACCAGTCTGTTGTTCCATGTTCAGTTCTAACTGTTGCTTCCTGATCTGCATATAGATTTCTCAAGAGGCAGGTCAGGTGGTCTGGTATTCCCATCTCTTTCAGAATTTTCCACAGTTTATTATGATCCACACAGTGGATCATAATAATAATAATTGACTTTGGCATAGTCAATTAAGCAGAAATAAATGTTTTTCTGGAACTCTCTTGCTGCCAGTAGTTAATGCTACTCTATTAAAGTGTTTACATTATACCTTCCAGATAAGCATTTTTAGTATAGGTAGGGTTCAAAAATCTTTTTTTAATTTTTATTTTATAAGCCCCAAACACCTAAAAAGGAGATTTTAAAAGAAAAGAAAGAAATCCTAGCATATTTATAACATCTTAATCCAGTTGTGTCTGTTGTTTCTCCTGGTAAGAACTCAATGCATTTAAAAAGGAAGAAGTGGGGACTTCCCTTGTGGTCCAGTGGTTAAGACTCTGCACTTCCCCTGCAGGGGTCATGGGTTTGATCCCTGGTCTGGGAATTAAGATCCCACATGCTACACAGTGTCACCAAGGGGAAAAAAATGCACTGGAATAATACATTTTTAAACTGCCTGGATAAGGTGATCTTTGCAAATTCAGCCCGAACACAGAAGCCTTCTGTTTTCTTCTTGTTATGTAGATGAGAGCTAGAATTTTAATAAATAATAAATAAGAGAGGTGGGAAGAAGAAAAAACTCCAAGGGAAATATCAATAGTATCAAACATCTTCTAGGTCCCATCTGTTGCATCGTCCATTAGCTGAAAAATTGCAGAGAGCCCTAATAATAATACTTGTGATTTAAATAGCACCTTTCAAACAAAGAGCTTTGCTATCAGTAATCTCATTTTTTTTACAACATTCTTACAGGAGCACATGGGACAGGAATTATGATCCACGTCTTACAAGTAGAAACACTGTGGTGCAAGGGTTAGTGATTTAAGCAAGATCATGCTCTTGGCTGGGATTCAGCTGGTAGAGAATCTGCCTGCAATGAGGGAGACCTGGGTTCTATCCTGGGTTGGGAAGATACCCTGGAGGAGGGCATGGCAACCCTCTCCAGTATTGTTGCCTGGAGAATCTCCATGGGCAGAGGAGCCTCTCAGGCTACGGTCCATGGGATCACAAAGAGTCGGATATGACTGAGCGACTAAGCATGGCACATGCTGTTGGCTGGGGCAGATAGAGGATGTGGAGCCTATGCCATGACTATGATACACCTTTGCAGCAGCTACACTGTTTAGATCTGTGCAGACTCAGACGCAGTGTAATGACCCCAACAACATTGTTCATAAGCCAATTGTAAGCAAAGATCAGGTTCTCTGCTTAAGGGAACACTGGTTGCATACATAATAATATACATTCTTTCTAAATGCATGATGAGCTTCTTTTGCCTAGGTGAAAACACTTAAAGGATTATCACTTAACAGCTTTTCTCTAGCACAAATTTCTTGTTTAGATGGAAATATATGTTTATCATGGCCTGAGTTCCATTCTTTCTGCGTGTGTGATGTGTGCATGTTTGATATGCTGGTCAAATCTGAGCTAGTGCTAGTAGAACAAATTTATACAAAAATCAACAGTAAATCTGGTCAGAGATAAATATGTAACAAAGTTCTGTCAGTCTTAGATGCAATCCAGCAGGTTTCTCCGGGATATGCAGTTGGGTGTCATCTTCCAGTAATGGAAAATATTTCAACCAGAGGTCCATATCTCCTTGGCTATGGGCACGACCACAGTGCTTCACAAGAGAAGCTATAGGGAGACCAGTAGCTCCTTTAATATTTAAGAAACATTTAGTACTTCAGAGAAGGACAAGTAACACATTTTTTTAAAATGTCATCTGGATTTCTCAGTTTTTCTTATTTTATAGCTCCGGAAACAAGTATTCAACAGATTCAGTTAGTTCATTCAGTCAACTGACAATATTAATGAAGCCCCTGCTGTGTGTCAGGGCTTTATGAAGGTGCTGAGGCCAGAGCATAGAACGAGATAATCCAGGTCCCTGTCTGCATGGAATTGATATTTGAGGGGAGAGGTAGATAATAATGGATCTTCCCAGGTGGCTCAGTGGTGAAGAATATGCCTGCCAAGCAGGAGATACAATTCGATCCCCGGATTGGAAAGATCCCTTGAAGGAGGAAATGGCAACCCACTCCAGCATTCTTGCCTGGAGAATTTCAGGGACAGAGGAGTTTGGCAGGCTACAGTCCGCTGGGTCACAGAGTCAGATGTGATTGAATATGCATGCATGTAGATAATAGCAAGAAGAGTGGGGACTACAGAAAACAAACACATAGAAAACAAAAGAAAGAAATAAAATAGAGATTTTTAAAAAGTGCTCTGAAGGAAATAGGGTAAAGAGATTCACACCTAGTAAAAGAGAAGGAGGAGAGGAGGAGGGAGAGGGATGCCCCTTTGGCTGGGGGTGGTCATGGAAGATTTTCTAAGTGAGTGACATTGAAGTTGAGGCCCAAAGTCACTGTTAATATGATATCTGTGCTATTTATGTGTTCTTTCTCTCTACTCAATCCTTAATGCTGTAAAAGTAGAACAATATTTTATTGTTGATTCCTTTGCTGTAAAGCTTGCTATACAACACATGCCTTGGTTCTCACAGGCCAGTGGTTCTCAGGATCCCTTTACACTCTTAACAACTGTTGAGGACCCCAAAGACCTTGGTTTATATGGGTTATATTAATATTTAACACATTAATAGTTAGAGAAATTTAAGCATTTATTTAAAACTAATATATGATGGACTTATTATTTCTAACATAAGTAACATATATTTATTATACATTCACATATAAATATTATTTCTTAAAATAAAAAATAGAACAGTGGCTCACATTGTTCTGCATTTTTGAAAATCTCCATTTTTTTTTTTTTTTTTGGCTTAATAGAAGACAGCTGGATTCGCATGTCTGCTCTTGCATTCAATCTGTTGTGAAATGCTGTTTTGGTTGAAGTGTATATTTTAAAAAATCCAGTCTTATACAGCTTTGTAGTTGGAAAAGGGTGAATCTCGTGTGTCCTCTGAGAACCTACTGTCTGGAGTAGCTTTAAGTACAATTTTGAGAAAAGTGAAAAATATTCATGGGAATTATATATCTGGTGATCTTAATCATCCTTACAGTTATTGTTTTCAAGTGGTTTATCTCCCCCATTGTTGTGGGCATGTGTTGGGTTAAACTCAGACAGCTATAAAACTCAAATCTGACTTTCAGTAGCTTATTTCTTTTTGAGTGATTTACAAACTGACTTTTACATTTCTGAACATAGAAAATGTAGCAGGTGGTAGAAATTTACACACGAAGACTCATATTTTCACTTTATTTCCTACAACTGATTTCATGGTTCTCTAGAGACCTCATTCCCACTGATGGCAGAGCACATTGGCTATACCAGTAACACATACCTTCTTCTCTGCAGGTTCAAAATAGTCTCTTTTCTGTAATTACTCAGTTTTTCAGGGTCCCTTCCCAGGGGTGAATTTAGGAGAAGCCTATGCTTCAGGGGATTCACTTGCCTGGGACCCTCCCAAGTCCCTGGGAGTCACCTTAGCAATTTTTCATTTGTATTTTGCATTCTTTTTCCTGAACATGAGTCTTTATATTGTAAAAGCTTCAGGTACTATAAAATCTGGATTTGTCTTTCCCTTCCCCTTCTCGAGAGTCTCTCCTTCTTTCTCCTTCTCAAGATGGGTGAGAGAAGATGCTATTATCCTTTTGGCAATGGGTGAGTGATGTTTGCCTTGGCCTGCCCTCTGGATTCTTGCTGAAGGAGCTCTGAAGTGCCCTTGGCCTTGTAACACGGTTTTTTGCTGACTTGGCCCTCTCTTTAGTTCTAGTGAGAGAAAACGTCCGGGGTCTGTCTGAAATCCTGGATTAGCAGTGGCTCTGTTACAGCTTCCTCCCCCATAATGTTAGTGAACTGCCCATGAGCATGACAGCCCACACCCTGAACAATCTTCTGTGATCACCCAGCCATGTGCTGGCCCTGGGGGAGAAAGTGCTCTCCTAGGCCTGCCTGTCAAGTACCTCCTATAGTTATTACTCTACTGCTCAGGGTTCATGTGACTGTGAGACTTTTTCTGAGAGGCTTATAGCTGGTCCAGGAGAAATGTATCTATTTTATACATGTGTGTGTGTGTGTACATATATATATATATATATATCCATATGTACATATACATATATATATGGGCTTCCCAGGTGGCACAGTGGTAAAGAATCTGCATGCCAATGCAAGAGATGCAGGAGATTCGGGTTCAACCCATGGGTTGGAAAGATCCCCTGGAGAAGGCAATGGCACCCCACTCCAGTACTCTTGCCTGGAAAATCCCATGGACAGAGGAGTCTGGTAGGCTGCAGTCCATGGGATCTCTAAGAGTCCGACACGACTGAGCGACTTCACATTCACTTTTCACTTTCATGCATTGGAGAAGGAGATGGCAACCAACACCAGTGATCTTGCCTGGAGGATCCCAGGGACAGGGGAGCCTGGTGGGCTGCTGTCTATGGGGTCGCACAGAGTCGGACACGACTGAAGTGACTTAGCAGCAGCCAGTATTCTTGCTTGGAAAATTCCATGGACAGAGGAGCCTGGCAAGCTATAGTCCATGGGGTTGCAAAGAGTCAGGACTGAGTGAGCAATATATATTTAAGAAATATTAGAATAGGGATACATAACATTTTGAATAAGTTTCTTGATCCTAAAAATCAATGTAAAAATTAATAAAATTTGGAGAGTGAAATAAAATGAAACTATGTGGTTCATACCTATAAGAAATTTGAAGTCTGCTAACAATTTCATAGCTGAGTTCTAGTAAAATGTCCTAAATAGCAAGGAATTATGTAGAAAGAGGGAGTCATTCTATATCTAATTTCATCCCCATGTATTTTAATAAAGTGGGTGCACTGTTTTCACTGTCAGTTTCTCCTTGTCTCAGACTAATGATCCAGGTGCTGAATCATTTAGGGCATTAAGATCTTGATATTTAAGAGACATTCTTCCTCACTTTACCATGACTTAACTTTGCATGCTGAACCAAACATGGTGGAATAAAATAACACATAATGTACTATATTTTCAAAGTTCTTTATTTACTGAGTTGAGTATCTGTCTTGGACTTTAGCTCTATCTCCCATCATGGTTGACCACCAGCATTATTGTGGCTGAGGTTTACAGAGCCCTGCTGCTTTTTTCTTTTTAATATTTATTTAATTGGCTGCATTGGGTCTTAGTTGCGGCACACAAGACTAAGTTGTGTCGTAGAGGATCTTTGCTCCATGGCATGTGAGATCTTAGTTCTCCAACTGGGGATTGACTTTGCATCCCTTGCATTGCAAGGCAGATTCTTAACCACTGGACAACCAGGGAAGTCCTATAGAGCCGTTTCAGCTTCACATGTTATTTCCTCACATGCTCCTGTGTCTTAAGACTCCTCAGCCAGTATTTACCAGGCAGGGAAATTGGTGTCATCTCTTCAGTGTGACTGTTCAAAGGGCTACATACCTGTAAGGTGGCCTCATTCCTCTGTTCCCTGCCCTACATCTGTGCCTTTGACAACTGACTCCTGAGGGGCCTGAGGATTGGTTGTAGATGTTTACACCATCAGTAATATCTTAGAGCTCAATTTGAAAACTGGCACATCCCCTAAGCAGTCAGAGACAGATGTTTCTCCCATTTCCTTTCTTTACTGCATTTTTGTCCTGTTCGATCATGTGTTTTCTAGAATCACGGTTAGATAAACATTGGTTGTTGTTTTGTTTTACCTTACTTTTGTAATCTAGTCCCCAGACCTTGAGCACATCCTTAGATATGGGAAATCTGGGATTTGTGCAGGTTCTGATCCTTACTGAGTAAATTTGGATAAGTCATTTGACAGATGCCTCTGTTTCTTCATCTATCATATAGATTTCAAGATTTCTTTAAAGTTTTGAAGAGATTATTTGTGAGCATGTGCTTTGAAAGGTATAAAGTGCTGTACAGTTTGGGCTTGGTATTATAACATATCTTTGACATATAGCTGGTAAATTTCTGTTGACAATCGTGTGAATGAATTTTTGTTGTAATAACCAGCTCTTTCACCTAAGTCAACCAAACACCTGGTGGAATCCATTGTAATGTTATTTTGACTGAATTGATAAATAGGCATGAGAATTAATCTCTCCAACACCTGTAGAGAAAGTTCAAAATAGCCTGGAAATTTAACTTTGCTATTTAATAAAGAAGCTTTCTATTTATCTCCTTAATGGCACCTGTATTACTCACTTTAGAGACAGATGTTGCACTTCATCATTTCATAATGTGTCATTTTTGCACACCGGATTTCTTTTCATAGTTTCTGAAGCAAAATCTATTTCATCCCATCACCAGGATATTGTTAGTGACAGCTACAACACCTGAATATGTAGCTTCAGCTTTCATATGGACATAGAGGTGGAATATGTTCTCAAAACAGAGCCGGTAGGGAATGAAACATATGGCTGGAAGTGGAAGAAGTGGAGAATAGTTTCTGTAACAAACTCCTGCGAGTTTTGACAAGGCTCTCTGATAGACTGTCACACCACCCCAGGCTAAGAGGCAGGTAACACTTCTTCGTCTCTAGTCTGAACACTAAGGTTTGCCTGAGGAAAGAACTTTCTTACATTGTTATCCAAAAATCTGTTGGGAGGCAGTGAGTTCTTCATTACTGGATATAATAAAGAAATGGTTTGTAACCTTCGCAGCTCATCAGATCCACCTGTGTAGATGTTTAGACTATTTCCACCCACCCACCGCAACCCCACCTCCACCCTTAGATATTTAATGCAGTAGATCAGGGATGGGGTTCAGGCATCTATATTTGTAAGAAACCCTTCTGATGGGGTTCAGGCATCTATATTTATAAGAAGCCCTTCTGATGTTTCTGATATGCCAAAATCTAGGCAGAAATGTATTAGATTATCTAACTATGGTGTTGGAGAAGACTCTTCAGAGCCCCTTGGACAGCAAGGAGATCAACCAGTCCATCCTAAAGGAAATCAGTCCTGAATATTTATTGGAAGGACTGATGCTGAAGCTGAAACTCCAATACTTTGGCCACCTGATATGAAAAACTGACTCATTTGAAAAGACCATGATGCTGGGAATGATTGAAGGCAGGAGAAGAAGCGGGCAACAGAGGATGAGCTGGTTGGATGGCATCACTGACTCAATGGACATGAGTTTGAGTAAACTCCGGGAGTTGGTGATGGACAGGGAAGCCTAGCGTACTGCAGTCCATGGGGTCGCAAAGAGTCTGACACGATTGAGCGACTGAACTGAACTGAACTGAATTACCTAGTGAATGATTGTTCTAGGTGACAGACTTTAAGGTTAAGTTCATGTGAAAGCATGAAGATAAATCTTCATTTGAAGGGGTCAAAATCTGAAATGTATACAGTGAGTAATAGATAAGAGAATTGTGTGTGGGGGTGGTGCTCAGGAGGGAGGGGATATATGTAAACTTGTGACCGATTCATGTTGTTGTATGGCAGAGGCTGGCACAGCATTGTAAAGCAATTATCCTCCAGTTTTTTTAAAAAAGTAAATTGTGAAGTGCTTCTGTGAAATATAATATATAGTGGTGCGGGTTTTGGCAACTGAGGAATGATGCTCTATGGAAGGGCTTCCCTCCCTGGTGGCTCAGATGGTAAAGAATCTGTCTGCAAGGCAGGAGATCAGGGTTCAGTCCCTAGGTTGGGAAGACCCCCTGGAGAATGGAATGGCAACCCACTCCAGTATTCTTGCTTGAAGAAGTCCATGGACAAAGGAGCCTGGTGGGTGACAATCCATGGGGTCGCAAAATTGCTCCATGGAAAGGCACCCTGGTTAACAAAACACACCTGTGGACAGATTTGGCTCCTGGGTCTCCACTTTTACCTGAATCTAAAGTCTTCTGGGAGTTGAGGGGTTGGGGAGAGTCTTCTCATGCCTAGTGTTTTCTTCAGATTCTCCAGTGTTTTTAGGGTTTTTTAAGTGAAAGTGAAAGTCTCTCAGTCATGTCTGACTCTTTGCGACCCCATGGACTATACAGTCCATGGAATTTTCCACGCCAGAATACTGGAGTGGATAGCCTTTTCCCTTCTCAGGGGATCTTTCCAACCTAGGGATTTAACCCAGGTCTCCCGCATTGCAGGCAGATTCTTTTCCACCAGAGCCACAAGGGAAGCCCAAGAACACTGAAGTGGGTAGCCTATCCTTTCTCCAATGGATCTTCCCCACCCAGGAATCAAATCAGAGTCTCCTGCATTACAGGTGGATTCTTTACCAACTGAGCTATCAGGGAAGTCAGGTTTGTTTTTTTTTTTTCAAAAGCTGGGATTTTTGAAACAATGTTAAAACATTAAATGTAAGAAGTACATCTTTTGCCTTTTATAAAGATGGAGGAGAGGGATATGATTAAAATGGATCCATTTCCTTCTCTTGTTTTATTCCCCAGCTTATCCCCGCTGATGACATGTTTGGAGGTAATGTGAATTACATGTGGATAAGCAGTGTTCTTGCCTGGAGAATCCCAGAGACGGGGGAGCTTGGTGGGCTGCCATCTATGGGGTCGCACAGAGTCGGACACGACTGAAGCGACTTAGCAGCAGCAGCAGCAAGCAGAGTATGATGAACCTGAAGTTCAGTTTACCTTGATTTTTCTCCTGGATCCAGTCCTTAATTCTGTAGGACACTGGTAAAAAAAAAATGTTAATAAATGAAAAGAAATATAAGTGAATAGCAAGCACTTCAAGAAGATTTAAAGAACTATTTTAAAGTTAGAAGTATTTTAGGGGCATCTGCTGAAAACGTTGCCTAACTGTGGTATTCATTTTTTTCACTTTGGGGCAATGAAATTTTATGAGTCACTAAATACATATTTTGACATCTGGCTTCACTGCTTTTTTTTTCCCTTGAATGCTGTAAATTCTCATCATAAAAGTTTCCTTCTTGTCAGTCTTTTGATACTACACTTTCAATCATTTTCTGGATGATTTACAGATGGTTATACCTAATTGCCATGGGTCTTAGTTTCCTATGAATTCTTCAGGCTAGGGTAAGGCTTTAGAGCAAGGAATGGAAATGAATTATATGTGAGGACAGGCTAAGTTTTAGTCTTCCTTAACTGTGTCATTTTTATCCTCGTGCCTGTTTCATTTCCTAATGTAAATGCTTATATCTAGCATTATTCAGGCATGATTTCTTTCAGATTTAAAGATTCTCTTGCCTTAAAATTTCTTTCTGACACCTCTAGTCTTAATTACAGCTACCAGTTTTGGAACTCTGATCCATGTGAAATTCTCAGATGTTTTAATTTTGAATTTGTCTGCCGATTTGTTTTGTAGAGAAATTAATTTTACATTGACATAAGGTAATGAAAGCTCTTTTTATGCGTAAGTTTAAAAAATTTAAAAGATTTTAAATAGGAGGTTTGTAACCAGAAGAGAGTTTTAATTTCTATAACTGAAGAAGTATGTCTGTGCTCTTTGGTATATGGGGTCCTGGTTCTGTATTTGTGGATTCACACTTTGATGTATGAACTTTTATATCAAGAGCTAGACAATCCAGACTTCCCTGGTGGTCCAGTGGCTAAGACTACTTAAGACTCAGTGCATTCAAATAAATAAATATATTTTTTAAAAGGCTAGATAATCCAGTGGAAATGATATCAAAACTGGTTGCCTAGAGAATGTGTATCTTTTTTTTTTTAATCTTATCTCCCACTTCTCAAATTTTATAAATCTCTCTAGTAGTACCTGTAAAAGTCACATTAAAACCTGATCATTAAAATCTCCTCATGAGGAGAAGGATTTGTGAAGAGGTAATCAATCATATTCTCCATTAGAAAATTTCATGAGGAGGTACACTAAGGAGGTGCTAGGATGCTACGGTGAGTTTGCAAATCACACATGCTGGGACATTTAGAATAATGTGAAATCCCAGCTCTCTAATAACCACCTTAATTAGTGACATTGAGAAAATGGGAGGAATTCCTGCCTATGTATATATACTTCTAAGAAATTAGCTCAGAATCCCTTTGGACAACCTAACATCAAGGCCTCGCTGATTACAGAGGAGGAAATGGAAACCCACTCGAGTATTCTTGCTGGGAGAATCTCTTGGACAGAGGAGTCTTGTGGGCTACAATCCATGGGGTCACAGAGTCGGACATGACTGAGCATCTGAGCACTGGCTGATCACACTAATTCCTTAACTAATATTCCCTAATCTTAGACATTGCTGCCAGCATCTGATAGAATGTGTTTCGAGTGGGTTGTTCTATGCATTTGCCAGCTATACCCTTTGGAGTAATTGCTGAAGTAAACTGTAAGAACTCTGTAGCTCTTAGGGCTGCAGTAAGATGCTTGGCGGAGAAGGCAATGGCACCCCACTCCAGGACTCTTGCCTGGAAAATCCCATGGACGGAGGGGCCTGGTGGGCTGCAGTCCATGGGGTCACTAGAAGTTGGACACGACTGAGCGACTTCACTTTATTTTTTCAGTTTCATGCATTGGAGAAGGAAATGGCAACCCACTCCAGTGTTCTTGCCTGGAGAATCCCAGGGACGGGGGAGCCTGGTGGGCTGCCATCTATGGGGTCGCACAGAGTCGGACACGACTAAAGCGACTTAGCAGCAGCAGCAGCAGCAAGATGCTTAGAATGGGGTATCAGTCTGAATTGCTAACATTTCCCAGCAGCTCTGATTTCTAGTTAAGAACAACTTGGCATTTATTCTAGAATTGGTTGAATGGCTTTCACTTTTTGCCTTGTTTTGGTTTGCTTTCACTTTTGACCTTGGAACTGGGGAAGAAGGTTTTGCCAGCCTGTTGTTCAGTCACTAAGTCATGTCCAACTCTTTGTGACCCCATGGATTGCAGCACCCCAGGCTTCCCTGTCCTTCACTATCTCTTGGAGCTTGCTCAAACTCATGTACATTGAGTTAATGATGCCATCCAACCATCTCATCCTCTGTCACCCCTTTCTCCACCCGCCCTCAATCTTTCCCAGCATCAGGGTCTTTCCCAGTGAGTCAGCTCTTTGCATCAGGTGGCCAAAGTGTTGGAGCTTCTTCAGCTTCAGCATCAGCTAGCCTAGAGCCCTGGAACTCCTTGTTAGTTGCTTTTGGACAGTGGACATAACAGTCCATTTGCCTGAGGCTAAATGGCCAGTTTTGCTTCCCTATTTTTCTGAAAGAGTACTGCTTCATTATGTGGCCTAGCTTTGGCTGGGGCCAGAAGTTAACAAAATTGAGACCCAACTCCAAGGGCCAATACTTAAGCTACTCGAAGTCAGTTATATTTTTTGTTTCATCAGCTGCCTGCACGCCACTCATTGGTTTTTACTCTCACTAACATCACGTATACTCATCCCATAAAATTTGATTAAAATGTTAGAATACATTTTTATTTGATTGCTTTCTGCATCTGAGAGTAGCTTCCCAGACAGCCACATCACATTGAGCACATTATTGATTATTCATGAAGACGCCCTAGGCATTGTAATTATTAGCTTTTCTTCAAATCAAATAGGCCTAGTCATATAACTGAAAAGATTAATAGGAGCTGGAGCAGCACATGAAGAAACTGGGAAGGCCAGCTTGCAAATCTGATTAAAATGTCTAGTATATTGAAATTGAGGAGAAGATGTAAAATTAAGAAAGTTACAAGCAGGAAATGGCAAACACCAGCTGAGGCGATAGGGAATGCCATATGTTATATGTTCTTCATGTTTTTTTTTCTCTTGCTTTTTTTCAAAAAAGACTATATATAAAACACATTATATATATACATGCATACTCTTGGCACATGTATCATTAAGGATCTCCTTGGAAAGTCAAGTTGATATATTTATTTTTTGGAATAAAAAAAAATCCAAAGTTATTTTCCGCAGCATCAGGTTTGCACTGATAGCAGTAATCCCACGACTCTATTCATTGTTAAAAGATTTAAAATTCTAGTCAGTTTCCTTTTGGTTTTCCTGTTGGATTTTATCTGTCCAAGTTCTGAGCTCGGCTGTCTCTCTGTGTTTCTGTTGATGAGCATCCAAGGAACGGTTTTGGAGCCTGTTCCCATCTATTCTTCCCACAATATTTGTTTAACACAGGATAAACAACTGATCACAAAGGATAAACAGTGATAGAATATTTTTAATCTTATTGTATTAGGGCCATGCGAATCTAGGCAGCATTTATTACACAGACGCCAATGTGAACTCTATTTTATTTCAGAATGTATAGTTTCGAAGGTCAAAGTGAATTATCTTATGTATGTTCCCTCTTCAGATTTATTTTAAAAATTTGACATTTCCCCCTCAAAATCTACCATTCTAAAACCCATCTGCATATTTAGAGTCTTTCACAGTGTTCTGCTATAAACAATGATCAAGAAAGCATCCAATAAAAAGTCTACAATTGCTAGTTGTTAAGAAAATCAACAGCATTTGCAAAAGGAGCAGCTATTCATCGTATTGCCTCATCTACATTTTTCCAGGCTTAGATGTCTTTGACCTTCCAAGTTTGCCTTCCAGATGGCAATAGCAACTAAATTTCCTCTACATGTTCTGTATTCATAATTTCATAGAGCTTATCTTAAAAAAATCTTAGCCCTGATTAACAATTTATTATCAGTTCACAGATTTGCAAAATTTATATCAAGAATTTGCCTCCTCCTTATTATAAAAAAATAGCAATGATGCTTTCTTTCTGTTTTAGAAAGGAGGCTACCATTTAAATGACTTAGCCTCATTCCCCATCTAAGCTCTCTGCTTTTCTGTCCCCTGGAATCAATGGGGACTGTTTTCCTTTGGAGAGAACAATGTCTCCTATGGGAGACAATGGATGTGGGCTCTAGTAAAACAAAGAAATCTGTTTTAATATCATCAAACATGTCATTCTGGATATGCTGTTCTCTCCTGGAAGACCCATTTGCTAGAAAGAAAGGATTCCTAGTTCAGCCAAAAATTGGTGATGATCTAGCATATTAACTCATGCTAAAAATAAACTGCAACAAAGACTATTGTTAAAATGTTTTCTAGACAGTGATGACTTTAGCTAGCACAATTGCCAAATTTAACATTTTCAAGGGAATTTACTGATAGGAATACAAACATAATTCCTAATTCAGAAGTCCAAAAGCTCTAAGACCTGGAGAGTGTTAAAGGGTTAGGGATTGTAAGAAGCTGTATCTACAAAGATAGCACTAATCTTTAGATTATTCTACAAAGCCTTGAGTTTCTGGGTGTTTCAAGGAAGTTTCTCCCCTTCCTCCTCTTCTTCATCTTTTTTTTTTTTAATTATAAGGTATCTACCTATATCTTAGTTGTCTATTGTATTTCATAGATGATAGGGCTTCCCTAGTAGCTCAGTTGGTAAAGAATCTGCCTGCAATGAAGGAGACCCAGGTTCCATCTCTGGGTCGGGAAGATCCCCTGGAGAAGAAAATGGCAACCCACTCCAGTACTCTTGCCTGGAGAATTCCATGGACAGAGGAGAGGGACAGGCTGCAATCCATTGAATTGCAGAGTTCTACACAATTGTGCGACTTTCACTTTCATTTCGTATGTGATAGTCTAGGGGACGAAAATGAAACCTGGAAGTAGGGAAATAAATAAAAACTTACTCTTTTTATATTATAAATAAAATAGTAGTTATAAATACAAAATCCCAGGATAATTTGGCAGATAAATATGTCAGATTTAGCTGATTTTTTGTCTCAGTCTTTACAAAGAGATGCAGAACAGCTGTCAGGAATCAATGTAATTTATTTTTCTCAGGGGAGAAAGAAGAAAAACTGTAGGAAAAAAGGACTATGCCACAGCAAATGATTAGGAAATCACAACGTTGTGAAGTTTAAAAGAATTATAGTATCAGCAGAACAATTGAAGGAGAAAGTAAGTGAGCTAGAGTAGAGCAGTCAGTAGGTTTTGTAGGTGGGAGATGGAGAAGAAAGAAGATATTTTGGAACTTTAATGTAAGATAAGAAGTGAAACATAACTTATTCCTATTTGTCATTGTCTCTCCTCTCTTCCTTCTTCCCTATGTCATCAACCATCACATAGGTCAGGTACCCCATGAAGGTGTACACCAGTTTCCTAGGAGCTCAGTATCCCTAATGCAGAGTGATTCTGATACACGTGTTTAAAAAAATACATATTCCTATTTCAATTAAATCATCTGGTGGGACTCACAGAGTAAAATGCCATACTATGAACCATATCAGTTGTGCCCTGAAAAAGTGAAGGTGGCATTTTTGTTCTTATAAATACTGAGAGATGATGTTTCTGTTAGTGGTTTTTTTTTTTTTTTTTTGCAATGATATTTGGATTTCCTGTGATGTTCAGGTATGTAGTATTCCAGGTGTAGGAAGGTAAGCAAGAAGCGAAAAAAATAGAAGTATTTTGCAATTTTATAACATTTCCACTGTACTGATGCCTACTGTTTTCTTTCTTTGAAGTTTGCTTTCCTTAATTTTTCTCTGTTGTACATGCTTCTAAACAAAGTTGTCTTTGAGCAAAGTGTTACTTTTATGGCTTAAATGTTACTGGGAGAATCCTATTTCTCCCCTAATATTTTAATTTCTTACTCTTTCGGTCTCTATGGTTTGATTATTCAGAATTTATTTCTTCAGGTCTTCAAAAATGTCCCGTTGAAATTTCATTATACTGGGAAAGATGACATCTTGAGCCTTCTACAGACAAACCAGGGTGGGTGGGTGGGGGTGGACTTAATTCAGTGAGAGAAACCTACTAGAATGTAACACATATACGCTGAGTATGAGGCTGGAAGAGCCAGCGAAACTCCAAGAGGGTAGCTGAGCAGGGAGGTGAGAAGTTGTTATGTAGATGGGGAGAGTTGTAATCTACTAGGAAGGAAACTAGTTAGCAGTTGAATATAGCTTCCATTCTGGAATGGAACAGACTAATTGCTTAAAACGGTAGCTTTGGGGGGCAGGTTGAAAAATTTCATGTCGTTCACCATTTTACTGAGAGTGATACACAAACAGGCTTACTTTCTATTTTAAAACCAAGAAAACAGAGGGCTCTGACAGAAGAACACTGTAATTGTGACCATGTGTGAAACCCAAATATAGGCCATAACACTATTTCTACCTGCCCCTGTAGGAACTAAGACATTTGGTGAGCTACTTTCTAAGACTCCAAATAGATTATAAAAAATTTAGAAAATATATAAAGAAAAAATTACACATAGTATCATTTTTCAAAGACAACTTATGATAATATTTCAGAATATTAATTTCTAGTCTTTTTTCTTTTAAATTAATAATGTTTATCATTATCTTATGAATTAAATAGATAACAACTGTAGAAACTTTAGAAAATTTAGAAAGTAGAAAGAGAAAAATTACACCCAACCATACTAGAGATGGCCACCACGAATGGGTATATTTCCTTCGTTTTCTATTTTTTATTGTATATAATGTGATGTGGTAGACTACTGGTTGACCTCAAAATTCATTCTGCTCTTCTTCTGGGGTACATGGCCATCCAACTATAATATACATTTCCCAGGTTCCCTTGAGGCTGGATGTGGCCACATGATGAACTTCTTACCAATGAGACGTGAGCAGAAGTCATATGTGGAATTTTTGGCCATTTACTCTGAGGTGATTGCTGGAGCCCTGAGGAGCTGTTTCTTTGTTTCATTGCCATTCACAGTTCCTGATTGCTACAAGGGAGCAGGGAGTTTCAGGCTAAGAGGGAAAAGGCACATGCATCCACCCCAGCCTGGGCCCTGCCCACGGTCTTCATCTTGGAGCATCTACATGCTCTTTGAGTTCTCCTAAGGGGCTTCCCTGGTGGCTCAGATGGTAAAGAATCTGCCTGCAATGCTGGAGACCTGGATTCCATCCCTGGGTCAAGAAGATCCCCTGGAGAAGGGAATGGCAATCCACTCCAGTATTCTTGCCTGGAGAATTCCATGGACAGAGGACCCTGGCAGGCTACAGTCCATGGGGTCACAACGAGTCAGACACGACTGAACAACTATCACTTTTCACTTCAAGGGATATTCAGCAGATGGAAGCCTGAGGGTTTGTAACTTTTAAGTTAAGAGCTAATGATCCCCAAAGGGAACTATATTCACTATTTTATAATAAACTACAATGGAAAAGAATCAGAAAAAGAATATATATATTTGTATATGTATATCCCAATCACTTTTCTGTACACCTGAAGCTAACATAATATTATAAATCAATTATACTTCAATTAAAAAAAGAAAAAATTTAAGCTGCAAACAATATATTAAGCCAAATAAAGGATATTTTTTAAAAAAAGATCTAACAAGCCCTTGGATAATGAGTCCTTTCCTGTAAATAAATTGAGGGGACTTAGGGGAAAGTTGGATTTATATATTGACCTTTTAATGAACACTATGCATTTATAGATACTCTGTAAATATTTTAATAAATATATTTGTTTTGGTACATATCTCTATATCATTGATTAGTCTTTGAAAACATTCTCTTTACAGCTATGTAATAATTTGTCCTATAGGTCAACAGTTAAATAACTGTTGGACATTTTAGTTGTTTTCCTTTTTTATTGTTAGAAATAATTTTTGACATATATAATTTTTGTTTTCTTTGACTTACTAATTTTGCCCTTTGGATAAAATGCTGGAAGTGAAATTACTGGGTTAAAGGGCATGTGTATCTTAGGACGCTTCATGTTATTTTGAGGTTAGTAAACTGTGACCACAACTGTGAAGTACTAGGAATGGATCTGTTAAGTCTCTTTTCAAAAGATATGTATATGTCTCTTATACGTATGGCAGCAAGGGAAGAACTCATGTAATGTTTGTCCAAGGATTACAGAGTGAAGTGGAATTCGCTCAGTTGTGTCCAACTCTTTGCGACCCCATGGACTATACGGTCCATGGAATTCTCCAGGCCAGAATACTGGAGTGGGTAGCCTTTCCCTTCTCCAGGGGATCTTCGAAACCCAGGGATCGAACACAGGTCTTCTGCATTGCAGGCAGATTCTTTACCAACTGAGCTATCAGGGAAGCCCTAGGATTACAAAAATCCCATCATTATCAAGAAATTATGCCTGTTTACTCTCTATTGTTCTATTAGTGAACAGAGTAGAACTTGCTTTTCAGTGCATTGAACAAATCAAGAAATTTGAGATTGATATTACCATAGTAAGACCCCTGCTGCTACTGCTGCTGCTAAGTCGCTTCAGTCGTGTACGACTCTTAGCGAACCCATGGACTGCAGCCCACCAAGCTCCTCTACCCATGGGATTTTCCAGGCAAGAGTACTGGAGTGGGTTGCCATTGCCTTCTCCGATAAGACCCCTACAACCTCCCAATTTCTGCTTCCGTGGAGGTAACAGAAGAGAAAGTAGTCCTTTTCCCACTTGAAGCAATTGCACGCCTGCCACCTTGGAGCTTGGCTGTTTTCTGAGATCAAAAGTTTTCCTGACAGCCATTCCTAAGACCAAGAGAAGCAGTCTAGAGGGGTCTTATATGCAAAGTGTCCCAACTTCAGCAAATGCCTAGGAGTTGGGAGGCATTGTTTGAATATTGTTTAGTGCTGTATGCGTCAGGGAAGAAGAGGAGAATAGAAGCATTTGGTTTAAAACTTCCACTTCACTGTGATGAGAAAACCCAAATGAAACTTTGCTTTGGTGCTGGGGAAGCAGCCCTAGTTCTGGTAGTTCATAACAACATTAGAGGCTGTTTGGATGCTTCAGTTTCACAGATAAAGTCTATAGCCTGGGGAAGGCATCTTGCCTCCATTGTACAGGTGTGCCATTTGCTCCTACTCTGAATATTTTTTTCCAATTTTAGATTAGAACTTGCAGAATCACCTTTGATGTGGAGTTCACAATGAGATTTTCCAACCACACTTCATAAAAAACCCAAATTTTATATTTTTTCTAAAAAAAGAAGTCTAGTTAGTAAAACTGTATTATTGCAATAACTGTAAGTGTTCTCCATAGTGGGAAAGGAGATAACTTCCTAGTAAATGTACACCAGACCTACTTAGGAGTGTGCAAGTCAAATTCTCCACTTCCTCCACTCCAAGTTGGTTTAAGCCATTCTGAATACAAAGCCATTCTGAATAGCCCATTTATTTGCCCTTTAACATAGGAAACAAGGAAATGACTTCGGTTGCTTGCCTTGGAGATGAGAAAAGGAGTGTAGTTTCTCTTAGCCCTGTTTTCTAAATGGCAAATGTAATATTCATTGCCTGTTCCCTCTCACATTCACTTGTGCTGCTCACCAGTGTTGCAGTGGCAGGAGCATTGTATCCAGGTTTCCCTGCTGCCTATAGTCTAGCTTAGAGCTGGTTTCTTATGGGCCTCTTGCTTGCCAACAACTGAAGGAGCAATTAAATCACATGTAAAGACTGGCTGGTGAATGATTGGCCACGCTCAATTGTGAGTCCAGGCCTGCTATATTATAGAAACTATAAAGACGTACTATAAAAATGAAGGAAACTAATTACAGTCTGTGGATCAAGGTCTACAGTCTATATGATATCTCATTAGCAGGAACTAGCCTCTCATTTTCCATTTCTTGCTGCATTCCGGAGGTCAGACGTCATGCAAAATGATACTAAAGTTTATCATGAGGTTGAGATAGAGAAAGAACCAGCAAATTATGAGGCAAAAGACTAAAAATCAGGGATGGGGCCAGGAATGCTGTAATTATAGTTATAGCAATTTTATAACTTTGAAACTACACAGACCAAAGAAATAGAAATGAAAGTCAAGAAATGGACCTGAATGTGTAAGGAATTTAGTGTGTTGGAATTTCAAATTAGAGGAACAGATATCCATTATTCAGCAAAAATGTTGGAGTTTTGGCTAGCTATCTGAAAATAGTTGTATCACTAACTTACTCCATAGCTGAAATAAGTTGTAGACCTATCAAATATTGAATGTAAAAAATAAATCTTTTTACATAAAATTTCTTACATACAAACTGTAAGAAACACTGGACAAAATAATTTAGAAAATTGAAACAAGGAAGTCTTTTTTGTATCTTGACACAAAATCTAGACATCATAAAGTAAGAGACACATTTGACTAGTGAAAATTGAAGACTTTTGAAAAGAAAAAAAAATCACTACTTAAAAAGTTAAGAGACAAATACTGGGGAAGAATAACTTCAGCGAAGGTGGGAAAAAGAAACGAATCCATTAATATGCAAATAATGCTTATAAATCAATAAGAGAAAGGAATAACCCAATAGAGAGCTAGGGGATGGACACAAGCAACTGAGATTCACTTGCAATAGTAGAGATGGAAGAAAAGTGAGTGGGAAAGGACTCTGAAAGAGGTTGGTGGGACCTGAGGTGAGGGGACTGGATTTGTAGGAATGATATGTGGGGCAGCAGAGTCCATGGGGTCGCTGAGAGTCGGACACGACTGAGCGACTTCACTTTCACTTTTCACTTTCATGCATTGGAGAAGGAAATGGCAACCCACTCCAGTGTTCTTGCCTGGAGAATCCCAGGAACGGGAGAGCCTGGTGGGCTGCCATCTATGGGGTCGCACAGAGTCGGACACAACTGAAGCGACTTAGCAGCAGCAGCAGAGTTACCAGTACAGACAGCAAGGTATTGCCAGTCACAGGCAGCAGGGAGTCCTGTGGGAGCCTGCCAGTACAGACCATCTGTGGCCATCCAGAAAATACCACCCATAGCCTGTGCTGAAAGACTGTTGGGCTGTTTCCATATTATGGCTCTGGTGAGAAAAGCTGCCTGCACATGGCATATAGATTGTTCAGCAGTTGTGACCTCTTTTTGCTGTAACATGTTATTTTTTCCAGTCTCGTCTTATTGCCTCATGTGGTTTCCTCTTTCCTAGAAATGTAATGCAAGGTCTTTGATTTCCAGAAGCACACTGGAATCAGAAGGGAAAGCCCAACATGTGCGGTACGTGGGCAGCCCTGGACGGTGACACAGCAAGCCTTCTTGTATCTGTAAATATACTTTCTGGAGGGATACACAGAGAAGGGACATAAAGAGTCATATAACATTTATTTTTTAATGATAAATAAACATTATTTTGTAATAAAAATTGTTGAAATAAAGTTAAATACCACTACCCTCTCCCCTGCCTCCCTACAATTCCATTTTAATCAAGTTAAGGAAGAGTCATGGCAATGTATATTGCCTGTCATCAGATATTTTAGTTATTTAGGTGTCTTGAAGCCTTGGAGATGCTTCAAAGTCACAAGGTTGAAGCCAGCATGCATACTTCAAAAGACTGAAGCCATTATATACTTTTCATGAGATTGAAATCCCTATATACTTTTCACAAAGCTGAAGCCGCCACACATTTTCCAAGATCAACTACACGGTAAATAGAAGCACTAGGTTGGGCTCCTCGATCATAGCTAAACGATTCTGAGATTTAACCTTTTTTCTGTTTCTGTTTCCTCATCTATTTAGGGATAATAACAATATTACTTATTTATTTGGATTGCTATGAGGACTAAAAGAGACAAAAGATGAAAGCATTTTGTAAGCTGTGGAGTGATATTTAACTATTAATCATTAAAAACGGCAATGGCTTAGGAATCATACAAATGGAAATTTGTGGTTTTTTTTTTAATTAATTTATTTTTTATCGAAGGATAATTGCTTTACAGAATTTTGCTGTTTTCTGTCAAACCTCAACATGAATTAACCATAGGTATACACATATCCCCTCCCTTTTGAAACTCCCTCCCATCTCCCTCCCCATCCCACTGCACTAGGTTGATACAGAGCCCCTGTTTGAGTTTCCTGAGCCATACAGCAAATTCCCTTTTGCTATCTATTTTATATATGGTAATGCAAGTTTCCATGTTACTCTCTCCATACATCTCACCCTCTCCTCCCCTTTCCCCATGTCCATAAATCTATTCCCTATGTCTGTTTCTCAGTTGTTGCCCTGTGAATAAATTCTTTGGTACCATTTTTCTAGATTCCATATATATGTGTTAGAATATGGTATTTATCTTTCTCTTTCTGACTCACTTCACTCTGTATAATAGATTCTAGGTTCATCCACCTCATCAGAACTGACTCAAATGTGTTCCTTTTTATGGCTGAGTAATATTCCATTGTATATATGTACCACAACTTTTTAATCCACTCATCTGTCAATGGACATCTAGGTTGCTTCCATGTTCTAACTATTGTAAATAGTGCTGCAATGAACGATGGGATACATGTGTCTCTTTCAATTTTGGTTTCCTCAAGGTATATGCCTAGGAGTGGGATTGCTGGGTCATATGGGTGATTTTATTTATAACTTTTTAAGGAATCTCCATACTGTCTTCTATAGGGGCTGTATCAATTTACATTCCCATCAACAGTGCAAGAGTGTTCCCTTTTCTCCACACCCTCTCCAGCATTTATTGTTTGTAGACTTTTTGATGAAGGCCCTTCTGACTGGTATGAGGTGAAATCTCATTGTAGTTTTGATTTGCATTTCTCTAATAATGAGTGATGTTGAGCATCTTTTCATGTGTTTGTTAGCCATCTGCATGTCTTCTTTGGAGAAATGTCTGCTTAGGTCTTTTTTCCCACTTTTTGATTGGGTTGTTTGTTTTTCTGGTATTGAGTTATATGAGCTGCTTGTATATTTTGGAAATCAATCCTTTGTCAGTTTTTTCATTTGCTATTATTTTCTCCCATTCTGAGGGTTGTCTTTTCACTTTGCTTATAGTTTCTTTTAAGTTTAATCAGGTCCCACTTGTTTACTTTTGTTTTTATTTCCATTACTCTAGGAGGTGGGTCATAGAGGATCTTGCTTTGATTTATGTGGTCGAGGGTTCTGCCTTTGTTTTTCTCTAAGAGTTTCATAGTTTCTGGTCTTACATTTAGGTCTTTAATCCATTTTGAGTTTATCTTAGTGTGTTGTGTTAAGAGGTGTTCTAATTTCATTCTTTTACATGTGGCTGTCTAGTTTTCCCAGCACCATTTATTGAAGAGGATGTTTTTGCCCCATTGTATATTCTTTCCTCTTTTGTCAAAAATAAGGTACCCATAGGTGCATGGATTTATTTCTGGACTTTCTATCTTGTTCCATTGGTCTATATTTCTGTTTTTGTGCCAGGACCATACTGTCTTGATGATTGTAGCTTTATAGTATAACCTGAAGTCAGGGAGCTTGATTCCTTCAGCTTCCTTCTTCTTTCTCAAGACTGCTTTGTCTATTCAGGGTCTTTTGTGTTTCCATATGAATTGTGAAATATTTTGTTCTAGTTCTGTGAAAAATGCCATTGGTAATTTGATAGGGATCACACTGGATCTGTAGATTGCATTTGGTAGTATATTCATTTTCACAATATTGATTCTTCCTACCCAGGAACATGAAATATCTCTCCATCTGTTTATGTCATCTTTGATTTCTTTCATTAGTGAAATTTGCGTTTTTATTCAGAGCAATAGTGTGGGAAGTTGTGCTGTGGCTCATGATATGACTTACTGGATGAGTTATTCAAAGATAAAAAAGTCTTTCTACTTGTGGGTACTTAGTGTCAATCAAGTCACAGCTCTCTAGCATGATCTGACTCCAGAAGCCAAGGGCTGACAGCCAGGGTAAATATCAAGTCTGGAACTTAAGTTTGGGTCCAGGTTATAGAATCATGGATTTGAGGAGCAAGGTAAGAAGAGATTACAGTGAAGGATGGTAAGGCAAAGCAGTGAGGAAGGTGATTTCTTTCATCACCAAGACATTTCCACTACTAGCCTCAAAAGCGTAACACAAGAGCTATTTCTAAAGGAACTGGCTCACACAACTAGGGATTAGTGTCTGAAACATTCATGTCTTTAGATCTTTAGGAGTCTTTTGGAGGATGGTGGTGCAAACTAGTCACTCATCCTGGATGGACAGCTTGGCTGAGCTGAGAGTTTGTGCAGACTCTAAGTCCATTATGCAAAAGGCACCTAAAAGTAGGATCACTGGGTCCTAGGTGCATTTTCAGAGATGCTTTGAATGTGCAAACATCAGAAGATAAGCTAGTGAAAAGATACTGGGGCTTCTGCATCTTTTTAACTTAAAAAACATTGAAATAAAATATCAGTTTTTGGGGGTTCTCCACCTCCTCAGATTTATGTCCATTTGCTAATTTCCATCATATAAATACTCCCAGCATAGCCAATTTTGAACTACCAATGTGACACCACTGAATGTAGAGTTGGGAAGAGATATACACAATCAGTTGTGAACTGTTGCAAACCAACTCTAGCAATTCTAGCATAGATGTCAAAATCATTATATTGATCAAAATAAGCCAGAGTATATATTGTATTATTTCATTTATATGAAGTACAGGACATCATGTTATTTCACATAACAGAAGTATGTTCGTTTTGATTGCTAAATAGTATTAGATCAGATCAGATCAGATTAGTCGCTCAGTCGTGTCCGACTCTTTGCAACCCCATGAATCGCAGCACGCCAGGCCTCCCTGTCCACCACCAACTCCCGGAGTTCACTCAGACTCATGTCCATCGAGTCAGTGATGCCATCCAGCCATCTCATCCTCTGTCATCCCCTTCTCCTCCTGCCCCCAATCCCTCCCAGCATCAGAGTCTTTTCCAATGAGTCAACTCTTCACATGAGGTGGAAAAGGACTGGAGTTTCAGCTTTAGCATCATCCCTTCCAAAGAAATCCCAGGGCTGATCTCCTTCAGGATGGACTGGTTGGATGTCCTTGCAGTCCAAGGGACTCTCAAGAGTCTTCTCCAACACCATAGTTCAAAAGCATCAATTCTTCGGTGCTCATCCTTCTTCACAGTCCAACTCTCACATCCATACATGACCACAGGAAAAACCGTAGCCTTGACTAGACGAACCTTTGTTGGCAAAGTGATGTCTCTGCTTTTGAATATGCTATCTAGGTTGGTCATAACTTTCCTTCCAAGGAGTAAGCGTCTTTTAATTTCATGGCTGTAGTCACCATCTGTAGTGATTTTGGAGCCCAGAAAAATAAAGTCTGACACTGTTTCCACTGTTTCCCCATCTATTTCCCATGAAGTGATGGGACCGGATGCCATGATCTTCGTTTTCTGAATGTTGAGCTTTAAGCCAACTTTTTCACTCTCCACTTTCACTTTCATCAAAAGGCTTTTGAGTTCCTCTTCACTTTTGTCTAAATACACTACAATATGTTTATTCATTCACCTGTTGATGAACATTTGGCTTATTTCCCATTCTTGGCTATTTTAAATAAGCATTCTTGCATGAAACTGCTATGAACATCCTTGTACAATGCTATTATACATACTCTACCCAAGATTAGAGGAGGGAAAGTGGCAATAGTTTGTTCAGTCATTAGTTAGCTATACATTTAAAACTATTTATCAAACGCTATGGTGTGCTGGGCACTGTGGGTATATACACAGGGTATACAATGGTAAATACACCTGTCCTTAATGAACTTATGGTCTAGTGATTAAAAACTTTCTTGGAGTTTGCTACCACATTTTTTCATCTGGGACAATTATAAAGTCACTCCATTGGCTACC
The DNA here is from genome assembly GCF_003369695.1 of Bos indicus x Bos taurus. NCBI lineage: Eukaryota > Metazoa > Chordata > Mammalia > Artiodactyla > Bovidae > Bos > Bos indicus x Bos taurus. The sequence continues at coordinate 35,158,081 of NC_040077.1, forward strand.
AGGATGTAGAGCTTCTTGGAGAGTGACTCCCAACTACAAAATCCAACCAGATTGGGGGATTGTCAAGAATGATATCCTGGACTTGCTTAAGGTTACTTTTGTTTTGTTTTCTTATCTAACCAGCAAACAGATGTGTGCCTGAAACTTGGTGTTTTTGTCAGTCTTGGCAGGGTGAAGTCCCCACAAAATCAAAGTAGCCCACAACTGTGGGTTCGTTTAGGATGGCGTTGAGGGATGATCTCATGACAATGCATAAAGTTCCATTGTGCTGCTGTTGTTCAGTCGCCCTGTTGTTGTCCGACTCTCTGCAACCCCATGGACTGCAGCACACCAGGCCTCCCTGTCCTTCACCATCTCCCAAAGTTTGCCCAAGTTCATGTCTATTGCATCGCCCTATTCCCATACAAAACCAGGTCTTGTTCTGCCGCAGTTATTGACTTTTGTGTTTTAATTCTTACTGTATCACAGAACCTACTGAAAATTTCCCTGCAGGAGACCCTTTATGCTGTTGTTGAATTTGACAACTTGAAGAAAATATTTGTTCTACCCAATAGTCATCTTCTTGCTGGAGAGAGAGATAGTGGTGAGGTCATATCCTCCCTCTGGGCAGAGGCAAGTAAGTGGGGAGAAAACATCCCCCAAACACTCATGATGCTCCTGCAAAATTATCAACTCCATTTTGAAGATGCAGAAACTGAGATTTAGACTAGTGTGTGTTATAAAATATATTGGACTTGAACATGGATCTGTATGACTCCAAAACTGTACACCATCCTGACTCCTTGGTGGATAAAATATTGAGAGCTAAGGAGATGGGGATCTTTGTGTGGGAAAGACCATAGCTTTCCCATGGGAAACAGTGTGGCTAAATGTGTTCATTCTTTTGGAATTTTTTGTAATTATTAGGCTAAACTGAGAAGAAGCAGAGTTAGCCTCCAAAAGTTTTTACCTCATTAAGGGGTCATTTGCTAAAAGTTTGCCTGTATTTTACTTATTTTAGGTCTGCCAGCAAAACAAACCAAACCTAATTGCCTGTTTGCTCACCTTACAGAAGTGCTGAGGGCTAGCCTTGGTTTTAGACTGCCAGTATAGGTCCAAACCTTTGGAGATACCAAACTATAAATGGCTAGTAGACACATTGCCTCAGTTTTTTTTTTTTTTTTTCTGGAGGAAGTTCTGTGTATTCATTTGCATTTGAAGAGTCTTGGGTGTATATACGGCATGGAGGAAAGTGCCTCGGTATGAAAACTCTGCTTTAAGGCACAGCTCACTGTGTCAGAACACCTAGTTCATGTGTTTTTGGATAAAAAAGCTGTGTAGTTTCCTTCTTTCTTTCTATTCTTTTTATCCTCTTAAAGCATTTTCTGTAATCACAAACCAGCTGGAGAAAAGAAAAAACCCTGAAGAGTTGAATTCAAACACCAGCAGTTATTTTGGAGACAAATGATTGACTAAAGTTGACATTTCCCCTCAGCAACAAGTTCTAGTGTGAAGATGCAAAGTTGGAGAAGGGCAGCAGGTTCAAGAAGCACAAAGTGAAAGAAAAGAACCTGCTTTTATTTGGTCTGTTGTAATTACTCAGTTCAGGTTGCTTGTACACAGATTTTGATTCAATATCTTATTATATCTTTAAACTTACCAGGACCAAAACAAGGATGGGAGACAGTTTGGACTTAAAAGACGAAATATGTCAATCTACATATATACTATAGCTGCTAGAAAGTGCGTTTTCTCTCTCTTTATCCATTTTTGTGTGGATTCAGCTGAATAAGAAAGAACAAGAAAGTGGTTTTGTCAGATTGATTTCCATTGCACAGAAAGCATCTTGCTTGTTTACATAGTAGGTCTGCAGCAATTTCGTGTTTTCTTATCCCATTTCTTCCTTGGTAATTAGCATATTTTTTTCTTAGAGGAGCATATGGCATTCAGACTTGTAAACAAACCCTGCAAACCTCTGTTGAGGTCTGAACAGAGCTATAATTTTATCGAGTCCTAATCATGAAAGCACAATGCAGTCCCAGAGATACTGAAATTTAACACACGTTTATAATAGGTAAATTGACAGGGACTGGATAAACTGAACATCATATATATTCAGAATATATATGATGTAATGATGTATAGAACTATAGGATGAAATGAGGAGACCTAATTGCAGCAATCTCAGGCTGCAAACAAAGCTAGGAAAAATGAGAGGCCAGACAAGTAGAAGGCTGTTGTGTTTGAAGGCGTGTTTGTTGTGTTTGAACCCACAAATCTGGGTTCAGTGATTCTCTGCAGAAACCAAAGTTGCTCCTTAAGCAAAACAGATTTTTGCTAAGATTTTTATATTTAGTCTGAGACAGGACTACTCATGATTCTTAACTACATACTCAGTAGGAAAGGGGTGGTTATATATGGTCACATTTTGGAATCTGTTGTCTAAAATTGCACATGGAAATTTTGCTTGACAAGCATTGTATTCAATATGCTTACCAAAACTGTAGCACACAAACAGCATTTAATCTACTTCCTAAATGTGTCGGTGTAAATATAGTCAATCTAAGTTAAGAAAACACCCCACAACATTTAAAAATTTTGGCTTTGAGTTTGGAAGGCCAGCTGTGCAGTATGAGTGAAAATCCTAACAGGATATTTCAAATATACCATTTTTGGTAGTGGCATATTATGTACACCCAGGCAGAAAGCATAGATGGCTAAGTAGAGGGGTTGAGTGGGTGCTTGTCCTTTTGACAAGAGAATCCTTCTCGTACTTAGAAGCTGTGTTCTTTCAGTCACCTAATATAAGGTATATGAGACAGAGAGAAATGTGAATTGTTTATATCACAAAGAATAGTGGGCACAAAAGAGGTGAAGGCTGAGCAAGGTCTAGAGAGTCTCCCTCATTCTGCCTTCTCCCCCAATCATCTCTTGAAGCTGCCATGTACTAGACTTTTCGACACGCTTCACAGAACTAAAAGAACCCTGAAGATTCACATCCATTTATATCCATCCACTGTAGCTGGCATTAGCATTGCAAGGGGAAAGATGACTCTGGGAACTCTCAGCAATTCTGAGCTAAGCGGTTTGGGACTAGGCTGAGAAAAAGATGGAAGATGTCATGAAGTGTGTCAGAAGTCCTGGGATGACCTTAGGACTCCCAACAGGAGACAGAGGATTCAGACTGGGATATGATAAATACCACAGCCGGTACCCTATAAAGAGGGTAAGAGGCAAAATTGGTTGGATCTACCAGGGCTAAGGGGCTCAAGGGGAACTCTCTTCATTAATTGTTCCCATAAGTTTTGGCTCTATATTGGTCAAGTAAGAACAATAAACTCAAGTACATGACATAATTATTTGAGGTAAATCTTATGTTAGTGGGTGCTTTGGGCACATTTTGGAATCACCTGGGGAGCCTTAAAACCAAAGCCTGGGTCCTATGTTTGAAATATTGATTTAACTTGTTTAGGGGTGCAGCACAGGATTTGAGATTTTTTAAAGTTCTCCAGATGACTCTAATGGGCAGCCAAAGTTGAGAACCACCTTCATTTGTCTGTTTAGGCAAAAACATTGAAATTCACTTTCTCTAAGAAACTGATTTAATCAAAGTTAATTTGCACTAGTATTTTGGGTTCAATGGCTTTGGGTTCAAGGTTTGAGAGTTGAGCCACACATTTTTAAGGTATAGTACAAAACCAAGGTCAGGTTCCTTTGGGATCCCATCTGGGTAGTCTTGACATGAAGATACTTGCCTGCCTCTCACCTCAAACCCTTGCTGTAATCCTGTTTTTCACTGCAGTCACCAGACAATTGGCGATTGCATATCTGCTTGCTTATCACAAGTAAGGAGTGGGCAAAGCAAGAGTTCTTAGGAACCAAAGATAGTTATAGTACCCTTCTATCTGTAAAATAATTTAGTACTTCATTGAATCATTCGCCGGGGCCAGGGGGAGGGTGTTGTGTTGTTAATGTTAGCTTTTCCTTTTCCAGAAAAATAATGTCTTGCTCAAAATCTGTCGACCAAACATGTCTGAAATTTTGTGCTCAACAGATATATTGCCCCTTAGGATTTAAACATGGATGAGCTAAGTGCTTTGAAAATCTGGCAAGAAGGAAAATGGCTAGAAAGCACTTTCAAATGCCCCTGAGTGATAGAGGAAAAAAAGTGGTAGAAAAGGAATCTAATGTCTTTTGGTTGTGCTAACAGATCCTCTTTAATGTATCTAGACATTTTGTGGTGATTTGTAAGATACTTTAGTGGTTTTTTTGTTTTTTTTTTTTATAACATTGGCTCTCACTACCAGCCTATTTAAATGGACCCAGGATTCCTACTTCCAGTAGAGACCTAGCCTTTTGAAAACCATGATTACAAATTTCTTCCTAGGATTATTTTCACTAAATACATAAGGATTAGGATGTAAAGGTAAAATTAATGAAATGAGGTGGAGATTATGGGGTCTCTTCCTATCACATCACCTGAATGGCTGACCACCCTACTAGTTCTAAGTTCAGCCTGGTCTAAGCCTCAGAATCTGCTTACAGAGAAAGAAGACTAGCTTGTCAAAGAAAGAAAAATTTACTTGGAGAAGACCATCATGCCATATTCTTAGATCAGATTATACAAAATTATTACTGAAACTATTGGTCTGTTTGCAAAATTCTTGCTCTACTTGTAAAGATTTTGTTGTTGTTATTGTTTTACTTAGTGAAGGGTACTATAGAGACTCTCGTACCATCTTTTCATTTGGGCAGGGAAAACCAAGACATAAGGTAGTCAAGTTGCCAAATTAAAGTTTGTAAAAGTGCTAAGACTAGAATCTGGTTCTCTAGTCCCAAATTCATGGCTCTTTTCCCCTCCCAGGGGGCTGTAGTTTCAGAATAAATAGAAGAGCCTCACTGATCAATCTCACAGTTTAAGAAAGCTGATTGGGAATTATGAAGATATTAAAAAGATTTGTTCTTAGGGAATTTATTAGAGAGGGAAAAACACAAGTCATTTACTCTGACTAAATGGTGTAATAAACCAGTGGTGAGAGCACAGATCTGTCTAGACTTCCTGGAATTAAGCATTTGGCAATATGCACCAAAAGCTTTAAATCCAGTTTCACAGCTTTTGACCCAGTAAGTCAGCTGTTGGAAATTTTCCTAATAATTAGAGAAAGTCACGAAGGCATGGTTATGGATGTTCACCCAGCATTTATTTATATTATAAAAGGTTGGAAATTGCCTAAATGTCCACAGAAGCCAGGATTGCTTGGTAAGATACTGTTTCCATCATATAATATGATGGAATATAATCCAGTTACTAAAAAAAATCATGTTCTTGCAGCATACTTAAATATATTGAGAGAACATCATGATAAATGGTAAACAAAAAATAGATGTGCAGAATACTATGTATGATATAACCCCAATTTGTAAGAAAACAATTATATATATATACACACACACACACACACACACACACACACAGACATAAAAGGAGATTATAAAGATAGTGAAATGTTAACCATTGTTGTTTCTGGGTAGTACTATTATGATTCCATTTTACTTTCTTTATGCTTTTCTGTATTTTCCAAATTTTACCATGAACCTGTATAACATAAATACACAAAACAGAAATATTGAGAATTTGGTTTCAGATCAGATAAGATCAGTCGCTCAGTCGTGTCCGACTCTTTGCGACCCCATGAATCGCAGCACGCCAGGCCTCCCTGTCCATCACCAACTCCTGGAGTTCACTCAGACTCACGTCCATCGAGTCAGTGATGCCATCCAGCCATCTCATCCTCTGTCGTCCCCTTCTCCTCTTGCCCCCAATCCCTCCCAGCATCAGAGTCTTTTCTAATGAGTCAACTCTTTGCACGAGGTGGCCAAAGTACTGGAGTTTCAGCTTTAGCATCATTCCTTCCAAAGAAATCCCAGGGCTGATCTTCAGAACGGACTGGTTGGATCTCCTTGCAGTCCAAGGGACTCTCAAGAGTCTTCTCCAACACCACCATTCAAAAGCATCAATTCTTCGGCGCTCAGCCTTCTTCACAGTCCAACTCTCACATCCATACATGACCACTGGAAAAACCATAGCCTTGACTAGACGAACCTTTGTTGGCAAAGTAATGTCTCTGCTTTTCAATATGCCATCTAGGTTGGTCATAACTTTCCTTCCAAGGAGTAAGCGTCTTTTAATTTCATGGCTACAGTTACCATCTGCAGTGATTTTGGAGCCCAGAAAAATAAAGTCTGACACTGTTTCCACTGTTTCCTCCATCTAGGATGTATATCCATGTTTTTTAGAGAAAGGAGCATTTGTCTTAAATAGGGAAAAAAGCTTTCTGACCTCCAGAAGGACGAAGCACCTTGGACAGACCGACGGAAATACTCTGACTCAATGTAAATGAAGCTCTTATGGTCCAACACACAAGAATAAACATCTTAAAAGCTCATGGGGGCGGGGGGGGGAACATCTGAGTCCAAGAGAGAAAATAAAGTTGGAAAAGCATTAAGCCTAGATCTTAAGCATTATTTCTAAACTACTAGCCTTGATGTTTAAGGCTACACATTTCTGAAGTTTACAGAGAGCCTTTAAATGTCAGCATCATTTTTAGCCCAGAGCTCTTTTCTTACACAACATCTAAAAATATCTATTAGTTTGAATTGTCAGCATGTAAAACATTTGCTATGACTTTTTCTCATCGTATCACTCAAATCATGTCAGAGCTGGAAAGAAAAAAAATGCCTGGATAATCTGACAATTACTAATATTATTCAATGAGGTTTTCATGGGAATATTTAATAGCAATTTAATAATGCTATTTATAACCATAAGAGCCCAACCAAGCGGTTCCATCTACTCCACATTTCCCCTTAGATGTCCTATAAACACTTCAAAATTACAATGTTCTCAACTAAAGTCATAATCTTCTCCATTATTGTTTATACTATATGTGTACAAGTATCCATTTAGTTACCTAAACCATGAATTCAAATTATCCCCTAATTTCTATATTTCTGGCCTCAATTACTGTATAAGTATCTAGATGGTTTCTCTAAACCTAGGCTTGACCACCTCTGATCCATTTCCCACTCTGCAGATGAAGTGAATACTCTAAAAAGGAAATCAGATTATGCTATTTCTTGTTTATAACCCTTTAATGGGTTCAAGTCCAAATGTAAGCTTGGCCTTCAAGGCTTTATCTGATCTCTAGTCTGCTTACATTTGTAGCCTCAATGGTGTCTAGCTTCTCAGACATGTCTTCTCAGTTGTCACAGGACTAGCTCATTCCCAACTTTCAGGACCCAGCTTGCATGTTGCCTTATTTTGGGACTCAAGGCTGATTGGGTGCCTCATCCAAGGAGCTTCCCTGGCACCATGATGTAACGTTTTATGTAGTAATTTACACAGTTTACTTGTGTATTTCCTCTTAAAACTGTAAGTTCCTGGAGAAGAGAGGTTAGGTCCTGCCCACTATTATATCCTCAGCATTGATCACTGTGTCTGTTACTACCTTCAGTTAAAAAAGAATCTTCCCTCTTCTTATGTCATTAACACCATGGAGAATTGGAACAGAGAAGATAGCCTACCCAACATTCAGGCAATACACTGCATTCTTACCCCCATCTCCTGCCTCCACTCTTTATCTCCTTTCTTTCACAGCAGAACCCAGATAGTGTCTGCATAGCCATCCTCCAAGTGTTTTAGGGGAAGCAACTCCATGCCTGATTTGTCTATGACAATTATTTTTATTTCTTTCTCCATGCCATTGATTTAAGAATGGCCACATGACCAAGTTTTGGCCAAGGAGATTTGAGTAGTAGTTTGAAGAGAGCTTCTGTGAGAGTTTTCCTTGCTTCTTACAAAGAGATACAGAAAGAGATGTTTCATTTTACTCTTCTTGATATTTTATAATTAAAACTGCTGCTGCAGCCTTCATGTTCCCATGAAAGAAATCAGCCTGAGAACAAAGCTGACACTTTAGCAATATCTGCGTGGAGCAGTAAAAGGATTTGAGCTTCTTTTGGCATAACTGAGCCATTGGTCATACTACCTGGAGCCTCCCATGCTCTAGACTTCTTACATGGGACAGTAAATTTCCTCATTGTTCATATAAATTTGAGTTGAGGATCTCTGTTACTTGTACATAAGAAATGATTCAAAGATCCCACTAAGAATTATTATCTTGGTATAAAAAAGTAGGCTTTGTTCTATTGAGAGGCGCAACACTGGACTTAATATACAGTCAGATCTCGAATGGCAAATTATTATTAATGGGAAATGATTATTACTGTTGATAAACTGGCATATACCTTATTTATATGTTCTTGTCAGGTATTTGGTGGTTTATGTAGTACCCAAAGGAAAACATGACCTTTGAATTTTGAAAATTTGAGGCACAGAGAAATCAGACTTTAAAATTTAAGTTCCTGAAGTCAGTATTAACAGAGTTGAATAAGTCATAACCTGACTATAAAAATTAAATTAAATTTTAAAAGTATTTAAAAAATTATTTTAAAATCTTAGTCTTTTCTTGATGTTCAGTTCAGTTCAGTCGCTCAGTTGTGTCCGACTCTTTGTGACCCCATGAATTGCAGCATGCCGGTCCCCCCTGTCCACCACCAACTCCCGGAGTTCACCCAAACTCATGTGCATCAAGTTGGTGATGCCATCCAGCCATCTCATCCTCTGTCGTCTCCTTCTCCTCCTGCCCCCAATCCCTCCCAGCATCAGAGTCTTTTTCAATGAGTCAACTCTTCGCATGAGGTGGCCAAAGTATTGGAGTTTCAGCTTTAGTATCAGCCCTTCCAAAGAACACCCAGGACTATCCTTTAGGATAGACTGGTTGGATCTCCTTGCAGTTCAAGGGACTTTCAAGAGTCTTCTCCAACACCACAGTTCAAAAGCATCAATTCTTCGGTGCTCAGCTTTCTTCACAGTCCAACTCTCACATCCATACATGACCACTGGAAAAACCATAGCCTTGACTAGACGGACCTTTGTTGCCAAAGTAACGTCTCTGCTTATCAATATGTTATCTAGGTTGGTCATAACCTTCCTTCCAAGGAGTAAGCATCTTTTAATTTCATGGCTGCAGTCACCATCTGCAGTGATTTTGGAGCCCCCAAAAATAAAGTCTGAAACTGGTTCCACTGTTTCCCCATCTATTTCCCATGAAGTGATGGGACCAGATGCCATGATCTTCGTTTTCTGAATGTTGAGCTTTAAGCCAACTTTTTCACTCTCTTCTTTCACTTTCATCAAGAGGCTTTTTAGTTCCTCTTCACTTTCTGCCATAAGTGTGGTGTCATCTGCATATCTGAAGTTATTGATATTTCTCCTGGCAGTCTTGATTCCAGCTTGTGCTTCTTCCAACCCAGCGTTTCTCATGATGTACACTGCATGTAAGTTAAATAAGCAGGGTGACAATATACAGCCTTGATGTACTCCTTTTCCTATTTGGAACCAGTCTGTTGTTCCATGTCCAGTTCTAACTGTTGCTTCCTGACCTGCATATAAGTTTCTCAAGAGGCAGGTCAGGTGGTCTGGTATTCCCATTTTTCCACAGTTTATTGTGATCCACACAGTCAAAGGCTTTGGCATAGTCAATAAAGCAGAAATAGATGTTTTTCTGGAACTCTCTTCCTTTTTCCATTAGAGGTAGAGGTAGATACAAAATCTCCTAGATGCCAAAAATTGTAGGAAATTTGGGAAATACCAACAAATGTAAAAGAGAAAGTAAAAAGTAACATAAATTTATTATACACAGCTAACTAATTTTATTCTTTGATATATTCCTTTAAGTGTTTTAAAAATCAAGTATGTAAATATAAATGAATATATGTTTATTCTTTATATATACTCATATATGAAAATATGAATGAATTTACATAGAATTGCATCATGAACATTATACACTAAATATTTTATAAGCACTTTTCATGCAATTATTTATTTGTCAAATGTATGTTTTCATTTTTTATGATTTTAAAAGGTTTTTATTTATTTATTTAATTTCTGGCTGTGCTGGGTGTTTGTTGCTTAGAGGTCTTTCTCTAGTTGCAGCAAGTGGGGCTACTTTTTGTTGAGGTGCATGGGCTTCTCACTGCAATGGCTTCTCTTGTTGCAGCGCACAAGCTCTAGGCATATGGGCTTCAGTGGTTGCAGCTTGTAAGCTCTAGAGTGTGGGCTTGGTAGTTGCAGCACATGGGCTTAGTTGCTCTAAGGCATCTGGAATCTTCCTGGACCAGGGTTGAACCTGTGTCCCCTACACTGGCAGGCAGTCTCACCTGTGCCACCAGGGAAGTCCCAAAGTTATGTTTTTAAATGGTTGTATAATAGTCCGTCACCTCGATATATGTGCCATCATTTGTTTAATCACTGTCTTTGGTTTGCTATTGCAAGGGTTTCTTAATATTTTTAAGAAAATATAAAATTCAGTATTTGGGTACAAAGCTTGGTTTATGTCCTTAGTGTAAATTCTAATTTATACTGATCTGTTTTGGGGCATCTGTTTTGTTTCATTGATTTTTTTTCAGGATCACTTTTAAAAAATTATTTTAGTTTATAGTATATGCTAGTTTCTAATAGAGCAATTACCCCACAGAGATCTTCTTTTAAACATACTTCTTACTCTCATGATTTTTTTCTTCTAGATAATTTCTTTAAAAATTGGCCAAGCAACTTTTCCAGTGGTCCAGTGGCTAAGACTCCATGTTCCTAATGCAGGGGGCTCAGGTTTGATTCCTGATCAGGGACCTAGATCTCACAACTCAAAGTTTGCCTGCTACAGCTAAAAGAAAATAAGATGCCGCATGCCGCAACAAAGATCAAAGATCCTGCGTGCTGTAACTAAGACCTGGCATGGCCAAATAAATAAATATTTAAAAAATTGGCCCAAAGTCCAAAAAATCTAACTGAACTTTTGATTAAATTGTGTTAACACTATATGTTGACTTGGAGATAAGCATAACATCTCCACAGTATTGAATCTTCTTATCTCATTTTCCCATACATCTCTCCATTTATTGAAGTTCTCTCTTATATCTTTCAGAAATATCTGAAGTTTTCCCCCCTGCTTACTACTTTTTAAGCATTTTTTTTCAAAAAAATTTTTTGTTGCAATTATAGATCTGTGGACAAAATTCTCAAAAGTATCTTCTGAAAAAGATACTTTTTCAGATGTATCTTTTTATCTCTGCCATTTTATTGTCAGGTTATTTTTCTTTCTTTTCTTTTTTGGCAGTGCCATGAAACTTGTGAAATCTTAGCTCCCTGACCAGGGCTTGTACCCAGACTCTTGGCAGTTGAAGTGTGGAGTCCTAACCACTGGACCTCTAGGGAATTGCTGCAGTCTATTTTTCTTGATATGTTCACATTGACATTTTCTGGTAGCAAAATTTAACTTCCACAAATATGAGGCAGGAATGATAGCATGCTCTGAATCCTAGTTCTACCACTATTGGTAACAATTTATACAATTTATAAAAAGTGAATCCCTTCTTATCTCATTTTATAAATCTAAGAGTAAATATATAATATGCCTGGAACATATGCCATTTAAAAATTTAATCATTGCTTTAAAAAATTAAAACTATGCTCTAAAAAAGGTAAGTTAAAAAGCAACAAAATTTTTCTTTTCTTCTTTCTATATAAAGCAATATAAGACCAGTTGCATTTGCTTTTAGAGACTTGATGGCTCACATAATTATGCAGAACTAATTAATTCAAAATCTGTTTATCAACAGTAGTCTGTAGCTACAGCATTTTCTCCCAGAGGCATTAACAAAGGCTTATCACCTGCTTTCTTGTTGCAGTTTGTCTCAAAGGCAAATCAATAAGAAAAATATAAAAATGCTACTCCCAGAACTAACACTTTCAACAACTTACAAGAACTTTTAGTATCTGATACCAATTAGTTTTCTTAGCTTAAATTAAAAGTTTTATTTAGCAATGAAATGTGTCAAAATAGTAAGAATTTTAAAGGTATAATAAAGTTTTGTCTAAGAATTTTTTTTAAATTTAAGGTATTAATTATTATATTTTTTTTCCAGAATAAATGGCTGTAAAAGATGGTTGCAGACAAGAAGTTATCAAAGAAAACTATTATATGCTTTATAGATTAAACAATATAATGTTTCTTGCCCATACCCGCATATGCATGCCTATAGAAATAAAAGTGTCTCTATCATGAGTAATATCTGCCTTGATATAAGATTAGCAAAAGAGCAGAAATGAGTTATCAATGAATGTATGTGTTTGATTTTTGATAGGGTTTTCTGATCAATAGATTCCCTCAAATTATATTCTGATTATGATGCTTATGGATGTTCATTTGATAGGGAGAATGCTGCTGCTGCTGCTAAGTCACTTCAGTCGTGTCCGACTGTGTTTTGGGTTAGAAAGCAAATGTTAATTTATTTTGAAAAAGGAAAATGAATTTTTTGAATTGAATTTCTCCTCTTTCTCAGTTTTTAATTTTTTTTTATTTTTTAAAGATGCATTATCTTTTGAAAAATGAAAAGTGCTTCCTGTAAAGTAAGAGAACTTTTGGATAATGGGAACTTGCTTTTACAGCTGGGCTTGTAGGCTTGGGGAAAGGGTTCACGTCAGGTTCTTGCTCATTTACCTCAGGATGCCTGTGGTTTGGACCCTTGGACTTAATCCTTCTTGCAACGCAACTCAAGAAACTACTAGGAATTCCAAATAAATGAGAATCCTGTTACAAACTATACCAGGCACCCACACCTCATAGTTGAGACTGTTCCTCAAGTAGTAAGTGACCTGTATCGAGGAGATGCAGTTGTACCAGAGAGTGGGTAGGAGTTCCAACCCCCTAAGGGGTTTCATGATTAGCTAGGCATAAATGCTGAAGCCACGCAGAACCGATGGCTTCCTTGGACTGAGAGGGTGAGGCATTGTCCATTCAACTTCATCTGTCACTGTGACCGTGCCTGTCCTAGGTATCTAGAGCCTGGAAATTTGGGAGCTGTCCCTTGGAGCATGAGACCTTTACTACATGTTATTTGTATGCTGTGCTGTTACTTTTCTGATGCTTTCTTAGAACAAAGTAAATTTGGAGATGGGTGGTCTTTTGTGTCTCATGAATTTATTAACCTGAACCCAAGTCAAACAGCATGCTTGCATGCTCAGTTGTGTCCGGCTCTTTGCAACCCCATGGTCTGTAGCCCACCAGGCTCTTCTGTCTGTGGAGTCTTCCAGGCAAGAATACTGGAGTCAGTTGCCATTCCTACTCCAGGGGAGCTGCCCTACTCAGGGATCGAACTCCAGTCTCTTTGGTCCCCTGCATTGGCAGGCAGATTCTTTACAACTGGCGTCACCTGGGAAGCCCCAAGTCAAATAAAGTGAGTGTTTAAAAGGCAAATTTCCAGAGCAAGAAATCATTCTCTTCTTTCTGCTGGAATCCTTTCATCCCCAATCCCTAAACCCCAAAATGTCTATAGAGAGGAAAACCTACTTAATTAATGGGTAGGTGGATTCTCATTATGATTTAACAGGAATGTTTCTCCCAGCATTAGCTTAACATCTTCAAATACTGATTTGTCAATGACTCAATGATTTTTGGAGATTGTAGAAAGCTTAATAAAAAAGGTTAGAAAAAGAGATATAAATTCTATGACAAAATGACATGCAAATATTAGGCCCAGATTCAGTCTCTCTCGATCTCACACTAAAATGTCTATGAAGTATTGACAAAAAGACAAAATCTCACATTACCTCATGCAAAAACCTAAAACTGAATGATAATCTATTGCTAAAACTGGTGAGTAATTTACCCGTGTTCACAAGCCAAATAAATCGAAAAAAACAATTTATGACCTAACAAATCTTTGCCTCCTGAAATAGAACAGTACAGCTAGGCTGAAAGAAGATAAAAGCTATATCTTGCTCCACTGATTCCAGATGAATTGATTCAGGGTTTAGAACAATTGGGAAAAAATGGACAGCATAAGAAGTGCTTTTTGAAACATGTTTTTTCTTCATTCCCACTTGCTACGCCAGTATGTGAACATCCTGGCAGGAAATGGGATTGGTGGGGTGTCATTGCATCTGTGGAGAAGGCAATGGCACCCTACTCCAGTACTCTTGCCTGGAAAATCCCATGGATGGAGGAGCCTGGTAGGCTGCAGTCCATGGGGTCACTAAGAGTTGGGCACAACTGAGCGACTTCACTTTCACTTTTCACTTTCCTGCATTGGAGAAGAAAATGGCAGCCCACTCCAGTATTCTTGCCTGGAGAATCCCAGGGACGGGGAAACCTGGTGGGCTGCCGTCTATGGGGTTGCACAGAGTCGGACACGACTGAAGCGACTTAGCATTGCATCTAGGAAGTTCTAGTCCCCATACATAGAACATGGTAGTTGAATAAGGTACTTAAGGGCAACATAGGCTTGTCACTTACCAGAAGGGCAACTCTGGGTGAGTTATTTTTACTCAGTTTCCTCATTTGGGGTTGCTATACTTATTAAATGAGACAATGAAAGTAGAAGTCAAAGCACAGGGCCTGGCACAATGTTTTGTTCCATAGAAGGTAGGTATTATTTTTATTATGACAAAGAAGGGCAGAAAATGGGAAAGACGGAGTAGTTCTAGCAAGTATGTATGTGTGTGTGTGTTGTAGGTTTGGATTTATTTTATGCCCTCTCTATGTTCACACTGAACACACTGTCAGAGAATCTAGCCATGGGATAAGAGTGGTTCTAGGTCACTTTAGCACCATCACACAAAATGAACATCAGACACTGGACATGGCCAGGCAGCCTTCACATCAGCCACATCTCCAGCTGCATAGTCAATGAGGGGATCAAACCAGTCTCCAAGTGATAGGATTGTGCAAGCCACATAGCTTGTCATTTGGCAAAAGACAAACAAGGACACTGCAAAAAAAAAAAAAAAAAATTAACATAGGTTAGGGGTCTATGAAAAAACACTGCAAAAACTGCAAGAGGAAAAATGTTTGCAATCGTAAATGATATGCAAGAAGATACGGCCTCTATGAAACAGAACTGACTAGCCAGTCCCATAACCATTAAAGAGTTTCTTACTTCATTTCCCCTCTTCCTCTCTACCTTGTTGATGCCCTTAGCCTGTTTGTGGGTGACCCATCTATTATAGGCTGAACTGTGTCCTCCCAAAGTTCATATGCTGAAGTCCAAACCTCTGGTATGTCAGAATCTGATTATATTTGGAGGGTCTTAAAAGAGTAATTAAGGTAAACACAGATCATTGAAATGGCCCTGATCCAGTATGACTGGTGTCCTTACAGGAAGAGGAGATTAGGACATATACGCACAGAAGAAAGTCGATGTGAAAGCACAGGGTGAAAACAGGCACGTACACGTTGAGGAGAGAGGCCTCAGAAGAAATCAACCGTCCTGAGACCTTGTTCTCAGATTTCTATCCTCCAAAACTATGAGGAAATCACTTTCTGTTGTTTAAGCCACCCAGTCTGCAGTGCTTTGTTGTTGCAGTTAATTGTGTCCAACTCTCTTGTGACCCCATGGACTGTTCCCAGCCAGTCTCCTCTGTCCATGGCATCTCCCAGGCAATAATCTTGGAGTGGGTTGCCATTTCATTCTCCAGGGGATCTTCCCGACTCAGGGATTGAACCCGAGTCTCCTGTATTGGCAGGCTGATTCTTTATTTCTAAGCCACCAGGGAAGCCCCTTTGTAATGGCAGTCCTAGTAAATGAATATATCATCTAGTTGACTGGACTCTTAGGTTATTCAATTTTCTTTTAATCTCCAGGGAACTTCACTTTCATTCATCATCAACACTCCCTCCCAGTCCTCTCCAGGGCAGCACCCTGATGTTATCATCATCCAGATCTGCCAATTTCTGAAATATTCCATTCAAACCTGTTCAGTTCAGTTCAGTTCACTTCAGTCGCTCAGTCATGTCCGACTCTTTGCCACCCCATGAATCGTAGCATGCCAGGCCTCCCCGTCCATCACCAACTCCCGGAGTTCACTCAGACTCACGTCCACCCAGTCAGTGATGCCATCCAGCCATCTCATCCTCTGTCGTCCCCTTCTCCTCCTGCCCCCAATCCCTCCCAGCATCAGAGTCTTTTCCAATGAGTCAACTCTTTGCATGAGGTAGCCAAAGTATTGGAGTTTCAGCTTTAGCTTCATTCTTTCCAAAGAAATCCCAGGGCTGATCTTCAGAATGGACTGGTTGGATCTCCTTGCAGTCCAGGGGACCCTCAAGAGTCTTTTCCAACACTACAGGTCAAAAGCATCAATTCTTCGGCGCTCAGCTTTCTTCACAGTCCAACTCTCACATCCATACATGACCACTGGAAAAACCATAGCCTTGACTAGATGGACTTTTGTTGGCAAAGTAATGTCTCTGCTTTTGAATATGCTATCTAGGTTGGTCATAACTTTCCTTCCAAGGAGTAAGCATCTTTGAATTTCATGGCTGCAGTCACCATCTGCAGTGATTTTGGAGCCCCCCAAAATAAAGTCTGACACTGTTTCCACTGTTTCCCCATCTATTTCCCATGAAGTGATGGGACCGGATGCCATGAACTTCGTTTTCTGAATGTTGAGCTTTAAGCCAACTTTTTCACTCTCCACTTTCACTTTCAAGAGGCTTTTTAGTTCCTCTTCACTTTCTGCCATAGGTTGGTGTCATCTGCATATCTGGGGTGATTGACATTTCTCCCAGCAATCTTGATTCTAGCTTGTGCTTCTTCCAGTCCAGCGTTTCTCATGATGTACTCTGCATAGAAGTTAAATAAGCAGGATGACAATATACAGCCTTGATGTACTCCTTTTCCTATTTGGAACCAGTCTGTTGTTCCATGTCCAGTTCTAACTGTTGCTTTCTGACCTGCATACAGATTTCTCAAGAGGCAGGTCAGGTGGTCTGGTATTCCCATCTCTTTCAGAATTTTCCACATTTTGTTGTGATCCACACAGTCAAAGGCTTTGGCATAGTCAATAAAGCAGAAATAGATGTTTTTATGGAACTCTCTTGCTTTTTCCATGATCCAGCGGATGTTGACAATTTGGTCTCTGGTTCCTCTGCCTTTTCTAAAACCAGCTTGAACAACTGGAAGTTCACGGTTCATGTATTGCTGAAGCCTGGCTTGGAGAATTTTGAGCATTACTGTACTAGTGTGTGAGATGAGTGCAGTTGTGTGGTAGTTAGAGCAGTCTTTGGCATTGCCTTTCTTTGGGATTGGAATGAAAACTGAGCTTTTCCAGTCCTGTGGCCACTGCTGAGTTTTCCAAATTTGCTGGCATATTGCGTGCAGCACTTTCACAGCATCATCTTTCAGGATTTGAAAGATCTCAACTGGAATTCCATCACCTCCACTAACTTTGTTCATGTGATGCTTTCTAAGGCCCACTTGACTTCACATTCCAGGATGTCTGGCTTTAGGTCAGTGATCACACCATCGTGATTATCTGGTTCATGAAGATCTTTTTTGTACAGTTCTTCTGTGTATTCTTGCCACGTCTTCTTAATATCTTCTGCTTCTGTGAGGTCCATACCATTTCTGTCCTTTATCGAGCCCGTCTTTGCATGAAATGTTCCCTTGGTATCTCTCATTTTCTTGAAGAGCCTCTAGTCTTTCCCATTCTGTTGTTTTCCTCTATTTCTTTGCATTGATCGCTGAGGAAGGCTTTCTTATCTCTTCTTGCTATTCTTTGGAACTCTGCATTCAGATGCTTATATCTTTCCTTTTCTCCTTTGCTTTTTGCTTCTCTTCTTTTCACAGCTATTTGTAAGGCCTCGCCAGACAGCCATTTTGCTTTTTTGCATTTCTTTTCCATGTGGATGGTCTTAATCCCTGTCTCCTGTACAATGTCACGAACCTCAGTCCATAGTTCATCAGGCACTCTATCTATCAGATCTAGTCCCTTAAATCTATTTCTCACTTCCACTGTATAATCATAAGGGATTTGATTTAGGTCATACCTGAATAGTCTAGTGGTTTTTCCTACTTTCTTCAATTTAAGTCTGAATTTGGCAATAAGGAGTTCATGATCTGAGCCACAGTCAGCTCCTGGTCTTGTTTTTCCTGACTGTATAGAGCTTCTCCATCTTTGGCTGCAAAGAATATAATCAACCTGATTTCGGTGTTGACCATCTGGTGATGTCCATGTGTAGAGTCTTCTCTTGTGTTGTTGGAAGAGGCTGTTTGCTATGACCAGTGCATTTTCTTGGCAAAACTCTATGAGTCTTTGCCTTGCTTCATTCCATACTACAAGGCCAATTTGCCTGTTACTCCAGGTGTTTCTTGACTTCCTACTTTTGCATTCCAGTCCCCTATAATGAAAAGGACATCTTTTTTGGGTGTTAGTTCTAAAAGGTCTTGTAGGTCTTCATAGAACTGTTCAACTTCAGCTTCTTCAGCATTACTGGTTGGGGCATAGACTTGGATTACTGTGATATTGAATGGCTTGCCTTGGAAACGAACAGAGATCATTCTGTCGTTTTTGAGATCGCATCCAAGTACTGCATTTTGAACTCTTTTGTTGACCGTGATGGCTACTCCATTTCTTTTGAGGGATTCCTGCCCGCAGTACGTCCAGGGTAAGAGAAACCCAAGTAAGACGGTAGGTGTTGCAAGAGGGCATCAGAGGGCAGACATACTGAAACCATACTCACAGGAAACTAGTCAATCTCATCACACTAAGACCACAGCCTTGTCTAACTCAATGAAACTAAGCCATGCCCGTGGGGCCACCCAAGACGGGCGGGTCATGGTGGAGAGGTCTGACAGAATGTGGTCCACTGGAGAAGGGAATGGCAAACCACTTCAATATTCTTGCCTTGAGAACCCCATGAACAGTATGAAAAGGCAAAATGATAGGATACTGAAAGAGGAACTCCCCAGGTCAGTAGGTGCCCAATATGTTACTGGAGATCAGTGGAGAAATCACTCCAGAAAGAATGAAGGGATGAAGCCAAAGCAAAAACAACACCCAGTTGTGGATATGATTGATGATAGAAGCAAGGTCCGATGCTGTAAAGATCAATATTGCATAGGAACCTGGAATGTCAGGTCCATGAATCAAGGCAAATTGGAAGTGGTCAAACAAGAGATGGCAAGAGTGAAGGTCAACATTCTAGGAATCAGCGAACCGAAATGGACTGGAACGGGTGAATTTAACTCAGATGACCATTCAAACCTGTACTGTTTACTAATCTCTGACTGCAGTTACAAAGCCTTGAAAATCCATTCTTTAATCTCACTGAGATTCCCAAAGAAAGCCTGCTTCCTCCCTTCCAATTCCCTCTGTCTTTCTCTTTCTCTGCTTCATCTGTGTGGTTTATCACTCATCCTATGTCTTGTCAATATCTTCAGCCTTCTGTTTTCCTTCCATTGCAACAGCCTTGCAAAACCCCCACCCAGCTATCTTGGCCGTGCCCATACAGCGTTTCTGAGCATGGTTGAAGGGAACCAAACAACCGCACTGTGTCTGCTGAGCCACAGTAAAGTCATTTAGGCCCTCAACACTGCCCATCGCCTCTCCCCTTCCCCACAACCACTATTTCAAACTTCCTCTATTCTCTTCTTCAAAACCCGGACCTTACCATCTTCACCCTCAATACCAGCAGATGACTTCACTTACTATTTTGTAGGGGAAATTGAGGTCACCAGAGAGAAATTTCCCCACATTCCATCAGCAAACCTGCAAACTTCCCAGCATTCTCAGCACTTCCTCACCTCATATCACAAAGGAAGTTGTGCTCTTCTTCCTTGCTAAAGGTAATTCTTTAATAGCTGCCTGAAGTTTCATTCCTCCCAATTGCCCCAAGCCTCATTCCTGTCATGCTTCTTTATTTCTTTTTCATGTTTAACTCTCTCTCCCCCATTTGTTCTTTCTGCTCACCATCTACATAGTCTCAAATATCTCAATAGGCCCTGCTGTTGCTGGGAGTGTGCTTCATGCCTCAGTGTGCTGGGATGAGACAAAAATAAAACGTTGAGATGAACTCCACTCACCTGTAAAATTTTAAAGCACAAAAAGCAGAGATCTCCCTTGTGGTTCAGTGGTTGAGACTTCACCCTCCTGTGCAAGGGGTGTGTTTTCCATCTCTGGTCAAGGAGCTGAGACACCCCCTTTGCCTTGAGGTAAAAAAACATAATACAGAGCAATATTTTAACAAATTCAATAAGGATATTAAAAATGGTCCACATAAAAAAAAATCTAAAAAAAAAATAAAAGCAGTGACCCAATGATTTATATTGAGTTGACTTATACTGAACTGAAAGAAATGAAAAGATTTTTCTTATGTGTTGGGAGGCTCAGAAAATACACCACATGTAATGAGAGTAAGAATAATAATGGTGATGATGTAACTATCAAACAGAATTTACTTTGTGTCAGGTATTGTTCTAAGTTCCATCCATATTTCAACTCATCTCATACTCAACAAACCTCTGAGGGAGGCACTATTTTTATCATTATTGGAGAGCTCAGAAAATAAACCATACCTAATAATACCAACAAAGCAATTATTTACCTGGCATTTACCTTATGAGCACCTTATATTAATAACCCATTTACTCCTCTGCTGCTGCTAAGTCGCTTCAGTTGTGTCCAACTCTATGCGATCCCATAGACGGCAGCCCACCAGGTTCCCCCGTCCCTGGGATTCTCCAGGCAAGAACACTGGAGTGGGTTGCCATTTCCTTCTCCAATGTATGAAAATGAAAAGTGAAAGTGAAGTTGCTCAGTTGTGTCCGACTCTTCACGACCCCATGGACTGCAGCCTACCAGGCTCCTCCGTCCATGGGATTTTCCAGGCAAGAGTAGTGGAGTGGGGTGCCATTGCCTTCTCTGGTTTACTCCTCAGACTAACCCTATAAGGTCTGTCCTGTGACTTTCTGCTTTACAGACTGAATTTTCCAAGGTCATACAGTTGGTAAGTGGTAAAACTAAGATTTGAGCCAGGGGCTTTCAACATTCACTACGTGCTCCTCAAAATGTACTTAAAAATTATAAGTGATCAAAATCAAATCAAAATTAAGAACTGAAGAAGGAGAACATTATAAAAATAAAAAGATCATGACTAACTTATGTCCTGTGAGTGAAAGCTCTGTTGGGCAGCCTTCCTCATTTTAGGCACCGGCTCCATCTTATTACCTCTGTGACCTGAAGCAAGTTACTTAACTTTCATGTGTCTCAATTTTCTTTCTTTTTTTCTTTTTTCAGTTGAAGGATAATTGATTTATAATGTTGTGTTAATTTCTGCTGAAGAGCAGAATGATTCAGTTATACATATACATGTATTCTTTTTTTAACACTTTTCCATTATGGCTTATCATAGTGTATTGAATATAGTTCCTTGTGCTATACAGTAGGATCTTGTCATTCAATTTTCTCATTTATCAGAGGGGGAATACTAAGACTATCCACCTTGTTGATTGCTGTCAGGATTAAATATGTTAATATATGCAAAATGCTTGTATCAATGCTTGAGAATATATGTACTAAATAATACTATTACTATTTTCTTTTGCTTACCTTATAATATTTATAATATAAATTATTGATGATGATCAGGTAAAGTAAAAAGGTGGCTGGCAAAAATCTCTCCTAAGGAATTTACAGAAGTGGCTTAATCCCTGTTGGAATGGCTCTTAACATCACTGCAGTTGGTCTTCAGCAGCACAGCTCTTAGCCAGGGCAAAAGGGGCCTCTGTGCAGGTTCCATACTGTAGAGGGTCCCTCATTTTACACATAAAATAGAGTCACTGAAGAACACGCAGGTGCCTCAATCACTTGATGATGCTAAACAATCAGTCTCATGACCAACAGCATCCCAGCTCCAGTGGAGCACTTCCCTAAATGTGCTTGATGTCCTCAAAGCAAAACTCAACTGTTTGAATAGCACGAAGAGCTCCCATTTTTACTGTTGCTTTGAGTTCCGCAAATGCTAGACGTGAGCCTGAGCTGGGGTCAGGGCCTGGGACTCTGAGTTCAAGGACTAAATGTGCATTCTGTTAAGAATGAAATGTCATCATGTGTTTAATTCATTCAGTACATTTGTTCATTCATCCGGTAAACACTAAGCTCCATGCCAAAGATAATCACTGACTAGTGGGAGGACAGGCACCCTGCAGTGCAGTGCCAGGGCAGGGCACAAGGACCATTGCTTCGAGGGAGTTCTCCCTGACCACAGGTTGAGTTTTTCTTTCCATCATCTCTATTTTTACTGACAAGAGTGAGAGAGTGAGAGAATTCTCTGGACTTGCTCAGAAAACTTGATTTTGCATCTTGACTCTGTCACTAGTTCCCTATGACATCTTGGACAACTTAATCACTTAGACTCACTGAGCTTCAATTTCCATGCCAATAATGTAGAAGAACTAAGAACTTCTCCTGAAAAATGCAGTGTTGTTGCATGGACTTACTCATCCACAAGGAAACCCAGGCAAGGTAAAGAAAGAATCTGAGAAAGGTAGTATTAAAGACAGTACTCTTAAGATAGTAAAATGCTGTACAAATGTGGGATGGCCATATCCTGAGTTGAGTTCTATTTTTACCAAGACTTTCTTTGTCTATAACAGTTTATGCCTGTGTGACTTCTTTTCCTCCAGAGGGACCATGTGGTAAACTGAATAATTTAGACTGCTATGGAATTATGGACCTTTCCCCATAAATAGACAATTTTTCACATAATACTTTAATAAAACATATTTTTATGCTGTTTAAATATCTATTTGGGGATTTTTTTTTCTTTAATGAAGAATTTCTCATCAAACTATAGGAGGGATGGAGGCCAAAAGAGAGAAAAAATGAGAGAGGCACTGTTTCTTATTTTCTGTTTCCAAACTGGGTAATCCTTACTTCTTCCAGGAAGTTAGTCAAAGTCTGTGTTTAGATAAAGACCTTAATGAGCAAGTAAAAATATTTTATAAAATTAAAGGAGGGAAAAATCAAACTTCCAGTTTGATAACTCAGCAGTCAGTACTACGTTTGTAAAACTGAGGGCTATTCTGAGTCATTTGTACATGTTTACTATGTCTCCTGTATGTGTCAATAAGGGAGGTTAGGGTATATTGGTGGTTAACAAATAGCCCCAAATATTAGTGGCTTAAGACAACAAAGGTTTATTCCTTGTTTACATAAGTTTATTTCCTAGTCCAGGACCCAGGTGACAGAGCATTTGGAAGGTTGCCAAGCTCCACGGCAGAGGGAAAGTCAGCTCTGTAAGGATCTCCTGTTGGCTTCAAGCAAGTAAATTCTCTTGTCTAGAAGTGTCACATATCACCTCTTCTCATATCACTATAGCCAGGGATGGTCAGGTGACACCACCTCACAAGGGAGCCTGGAAATAGAATCCTACCATGGGCCAGAAAGCAGCAAACCAGAACTATCTGATGAAGATTAATAATGCCTAGCGTGGCATTGCTACTGGCATGAGGGGATAATGTGAATTCTTAAAGTCTGTCCACCATGGACCAAGAAACCTGGGTGGCTGAGGCTGACATGGTGTGATCGTCTTCCCTCATTCATCCTCCTCATACTGCCCCACTGGGGCCTGACATTCCTTCATCAGAATCAACTACTTATGTTAATTTCAGACAATTTTATATTCTCTTTTAAAATGCAAAGAGACTTTAAGTATACTATAATTTTAGTGTGCTCATCTGATGGTTTTGGAGAGCTGGTTGTTGCAGGGCTCTTAGGGATGGAAAAGTTGTTTTTGAAACACTGAAATCTCTTTCTATGAAGGGATAAAGGATGGCTTAACTACATACTATTTCTGCTTTATTGACTATGCCAAAGCCTTTGACTGTGTGGATCACAATAAACTGTGGAAAATTCTGAAACAGATGGGAATACCAGACCACCTGACCTGCCTCTTGAGAAATTTGTATGCAGGTCAGGAAGCAACAGTTAGAACTGGACATGGAACAACAGACTGGTTCCAAATAGGAAAAGGACTACTTCAAGGCTGTATATTATCACCCTGCTTATTTAACTTCTATGCAGAGTACATCATGAGAAATGCTGGGCTGGAAGAAGCACAAGCTGGAATCAAGATTGCCGGGAGAAATATCAATAACTTCAGATATGCAGATGATACCACCCATTCAGAAAAATGAAGATCATGGCATCTGGTCCCATCACTTCATGGGAAATAGATGGGGAAACAGTGGAAAGTGTCAGACTTTATTTTTTTGGGCTCCAAAATCACTGTAGATGGTGATTGCAGCCATGAAATAAAAAAAACGCTTACTCCTTGGAAGGAAAGTTATGACCAGCCTAGATAGCATATTCAAAAGCAGAGACATTACTTTGCCAACAAAGGTCCATCTAGTCAAGGCTATGGTTTTTCCAGTGGTCCTGTATGGATGTGAGAGTTGGACTGTGAAGAAAGCTGAGCGCCGAAGAATTGATGCTTTTGAACTGTGGTGTTGGAGAAGGCTCTTGAGAGTCCCTTGAACTGCAAGGAGATCCAACCAGTCCATTCTGAAGGACATCAGCCCTGGGATTTCTTTGGAAGGAATGATGCTAAAGCTGAAACTCCAGTCCTTTGGCCACCTCATGTGAAGAGTTGACTCATTGGAAAAGACTCTGATGCTGGGAGGGATTGGGGGCAGGAGGAGAAGGGGATGACAGAGGATGAGATGGCTGGATGGCATCACTGACTCGATGGACGTGAGTCTGAGTGAACTCCGGGAGTTGGTGATGGACAGGGAGGCCTGGCGTGCTGCTATTCATGGGGTTGCAAAGAGTTGGGCTCGACTGAGGGACTGAACTGAACTGAACTGAAGGTAAGTCATCTGTTTCAATATGTTTCCAAGAGCAAGTCCTGACTATGTGTGTGGAGACTTACAGGGCTATGCACCATGTATGGCTTTGCAGCTGTAAGCCCTGGAGAAGTCACAGAATCCATTCTTGTCTATTTCAGAAAATAGGGCCTAGGAGTCTCCAGTTTGGGATGTTTCTAGCACAAAATAACAAGTTATGTGCTGAAGATGGTGCCCAATACAAATAGAATTCTGCCTTTCTCTTCTGATAGATATCTAGGAACTAAAGCATCTCCTCTCTTGAATATTTTAAAAAAATTCCCATTATCTTTAAAAACATCTTAGAAAAATATATTCTAGGTTGCTTTCTAATTATGCAACAAAATCACTCCCAGTTCTGGTATGTTGGTTAAAAGTCAAAACAGCTTGTATTTGAATACAGCTATACACATTCAACATTCAAAAGCTGTTTTCATCATGATAATTAGACATTAAATTGTGATTTATGTTGTTAAATACTGATTTGGAGTTAACTATGTAAAGGTCTGGAAATTTGGAAGTACTTTAAGGTCTTATATTAAAGTATCCTATAATTTATTACATTTTTCTCCACTATTAATGAATTATTTCAAGTTTTACTTTAAAATATTTTGAATAGGTAGCTGACTCATTAGGAAAGACCCTGATACTGGGAAAGATTGAAAGCAGGAGGAGAAGGGGAAAATAGAGGACGAGATGGTTGGATGGCATCACCAACTCAATGGACAAGAATTTGAGCAAGCTCCGGGAGACGGTGAAGGACAGTAAAGCCTGGTGTGCTGCAGTCCATGATGTTGCAGAGTTGGACATGACTGTGAGACTGAACCACAACAATAATTGTAATACAAGTAGCTAAAGTTACAAAAGGATTTTTTTCAGTGAAAAGAAAGTGTTCCTTTCATCTGTGTCCCCCTAATTCTTAAATGCCACCCCCCAACTCCCCCATTCCCCCACCCAGAGATGGGCTTCTCAGATGGTGCTAGTGGTAAAGAATCCACCTGCCAAAGGAGACTTAAGACACATGAGTTCAATTCCTGAGTTGGGAAGATCCCCTGGAGTAGGGGATGTTTAGAAATTATATATCTTGAAAACCATTCTTACATTATCTCATAAGATTTGTTTATAAGCCATAAAATCAAATCTAAAAGAGATATTTAAATGTTCCTATGCACATGTCTGGACTATGAAAATTCCTTAACTGTGGAAAATTAGTATAATATTTCTCCTTCAAAAGGACATGCATTTTAAAATAATGTTCTAGCACAAATCTCACCAGGAATAATAATATTAAAACCTGTCTTGGAATTTTAGAAACAGCTGACAAAGTCAAAACAGTGATGAGCTTCTTTAGGGAGCCTCACTGAGAGCTTTTTTAACTAGGAAATTCTCCGCTCCACTGCTCCATACACCCAAGAAGATACTTGGGCTTATTAGAAAAACTTGCGTGATTAGGGATGACTTTAAAAGATTCATGAGTAAACCATCGCAATCCATTTCCTAGAGAGGAAAGGGTAGGGTTTCCCGGAGCAGTACAGGAAGGGTTAAACTATCATTCTTTCCTGACTATTTCATATCATTTGTATAAGATTGCTAAATGTCAAAAAGTGTTTATTTTTTTGCTAACAGTATAAAACTGAACATACTGTGAGACATAAGGTAGCAGGTGTCTTGGCTCCAAACTATCAAGTCTGTGGGCATTCTGTTATAACAGGTGCTCCAAAAAATTTGAACAGATTTTAACAAGAGCTGTATGGGCTTTTTAATTAGCCTGGTTATTCGGCATGTGTAAAAAGCATTAGGTATATGCTTAAAACATCATAGGGTCTGAAAAACAAATGCTTCACATAGTCACTCTCTCTTTCTGGCTTCTTTTTGCTTTCTGCTATTACATTTGACGTATGTGCTTCTTTTATCACAGAATTTCCCCCAGCTGAAGCAGGAGTGTGACAAAAAACGACCATCAATAATAGTAATAGAATAGAAGATCCAGAAAACTCTTTGACTGTTACACAGATACTCTGTGCAATTTTAATATAAATCAAGCTTGATATGTATTAGGAAGCAGCCTAATCCTCCCTGAAATAGCCTGTTTTAATTCACATGTCTCATAAATTGACTATTACCAGAAGGACTTTTCACAAATCTCTGCAGTTTGGAAAAATGAGCTCTTACTTGGGTTTCATGTTTAGGATTGCAGGGATAGATAATAAATGACAAACCCAAAGTCAATTCTGTATATATTTTAGTTTATTTTATATATGTCATTATGTTAACATTGATATTAATTTGATTGATTTCCTTTTGTTTTTATTAGCTACTGTTACATCTGATTTTTGAGACCCAACTTTGGGATTCATTTATGGAACAAACACTGAAAATCTATTATGTTGAGTGTGTGCATGTGTGTGTGTAGCACAGAGAATAAAACAGAGTTCCCATTCTGAAGATATTTAAAATCTATGTAAACTCTAAAGCAGAATGTTTTCAACACCTTAATGGTACTGTGAACAGAGTACACTATGGGCGCAGAAAGAACAGGGAGATTTACATTTGGTAAAACTGGAGAAAGCTTCACTGAAGCAGGTGACATTTGATATTGGTCTTGAAACTTGGAGAAAATTTTGAAGTCATAATAAGGCTAGCATTTGGGGCAAGGCTACATTCTAGACACATGCAAAAGCATGTTATATATAGGTTACTGAGTTACGGATTATAAGAATTGCATATGTTACTGTGATCTGTGTTTCATCTTTTACATATACAGATGTCTGGTTTAGATTTTTTCAATTAAACAAATGAAAAGGTGCCAATTATTGGTTGTGTCCCGTGTGCCAGGTATGGTGCCAGGGGCTTTTCCCACCTTGCTGCAGCCAATGAGATACCTCATGAGATGTATCTATCATTACACCCGTTGACACATGAGGATAAGTTGAGTGACTTACTTACGGTCATGCGATAAGTAAGCAGTAGAGTCAGGATCTGGTGCCTAGCTACACGCACTTTCCCACAGCACTGTACCATTCCCTTGGTTTTACAAGTAGAAGGAATCGTGTGCATTCTTCTTGTGGATATCATTTGCACATTTGCAATCCGAGCAGAATTTGGTTCTTGGGGGTTGTGTTAATCAGGGTGCTCCAGAGAAACAGAACCAATAGGGTAGATAGACGAGAATAGCTAGATGGACATTATAAGGGGAAACATCCTAAGAACTGGCTTAGGTGATTATGGGCGTCATGAAATCTCACAATCTACTGTCTGAAAGCTGGAGAAACAAGGAAGCCAGTGATGTAATTCCATCTGATTGTGAAGACCTGAGAAGTAGAGCGTGAATATATGAGGCAGGAGGAGGTAGATGCCCCTGCTCAAGTAAAGAGAACAAATTCACTCTTCCTCCATCTTTTTGTTTATTCAGGCCCTGAGTTGGTGGATGCCCACTCACATTGGTGAGGAGAACAACTTCTTCTTCTTTTTTTTAATGGCTACTTTTTTTTTACAGTTTATTTGGCAGTGTGGGATCTTAGTTTCAGCACTTGAGATTTTTAGTTGCAGCATGTGGGATCTAGTTCCCTGACTAGGGATCAAACCCGGGCACCCTGCACTGGGAGCACAGAGTCTTAGCCACTGGACCATCAGGGAAGTCCCAGGAGACCTTCTTTACTCAGCCTAAGGATTCAAGTAGGAATCTTTTGCAGAAACATCCTTACAGATACAGCCCCAAATGTGTTACCAGATATCTGGGGATCCCTTAGCCCAGTCAATTTCCCATAGAAGACTAACCATCAAAGGGGACAAAGAAGTACTCTTTATATGGAAAGCGCAGATATGCGTACAGTACATATACAATATGCAGTATAAGAGTGATAAGAACATTTTATGGTGGAAGATGATTAGGGAAAAAATGTCTAAAGGGACTTCTTGGTCAGCGGGATTGGGGGGGGGTGTTGATAATGAGAAAAGGTTGAGAAACACTCCTCTAACTCAAGTTACCTCCTTTTTCAGAGGACAGATGAGGAAAATCAGAGAGTGAAAGCAGCTGCCCAGTCACACAACTAGTAGGTGGTGTAAGCGCACGTGTTTATTTTTAAAAATCCACTGTTCTTTAGAAACAAAAAGGCCCAAAACCCATTTACCACACTGCTAAGCTCAGTGATCCCCTTATGATGTCTTTCCCTTTGACTTGACTCCTTTCTGGATTTGTAGGTGGGTTTATTTATGCCATCTCACCCTGAAGCAATAAATACATAAATTTCAACGTCTTGGAGGTCAACAAGGAACAAGCGGATGCTGGGGGAGTTCATGACTTTAGTATGTTCATCGTTCAAACTACTGTGTTTTGAGGCTACTCACAGATGGCCTACTCAACCCTCCCAGAACAGCACCTAGTAGTAGGTGATCATAATTGTGAGCGAACATGTGGATATGCAGAAACTGGCTCAGAAAGACTGAGTACTTGTGTCTTTTAAATTAAGTATCGTGCTCAGTCACTCAGCCATGTCTGACTCCTTGCAACCCTGTGGACAGACTGCGGCCAGCCAGGCTACTCTGTCCATAGGATTTTCCCAGCAAGATTACTGGAGTGAGTTGCCATTTCCTCTTCCAGGGAATCTTCCTGACCCAAGGATCAAACCTGTGTCTCCTGCATTGCAGATGGATTCTTTACTGCTGAGCCACTGGGGAAGTCCTTTTAAGTATTAGTTAAACTCATTTCACATAACAAGAACCTATTCGCCCATCATTGGACATCAGCTCATGCTAAAAGTGGTGTGTGAAGAAAATCTAGGCACTCAGCAGAGCTACTATCTTGAAGTTAAGGGCTCCAGTTTATCTCAAATTCTGTTACCATTAGTGGGTGGGAAAGGAATACCCTTAGCTTGTTGGGATCAGACAAGGTTGGCAGTAAGGAATAAGTATATGTGCCTTTGAGACAGTTTAACTTATACTCTTTCTAACATTAATACACAATTCATTACATTTGTTGAAAATGAAAGGAGATATTCTTTTTAACCTATTGGAATAAATGATTTGTTACATTTAATATTTGTATATGTGATACTTTCATATATTCCTCCTTTCCCCATAAGAATATAGTGAAATGTTTTCTTCCCACAATCTGCCTTTTGCATTAACTGTTGTTACGACTTTTTTGGATGTCTTTCTAGAGTTTCTTTATGTTTATAAAATAAAAAAAAATTCTGTAATTATAAATTGGCATGCTATGCACAATTTTGTACCTTGTTTTTTTTTTTTTCAAGTAATTTATCTTTGGAGATGGCTCTACATGGAGAGCTTCCTATTGTTTTTTTTCTTAATGGCTGTATAATATTCCATCACATGGAGGTATTTTATTTAACTGTATTCTTATCTTTTTTGAGAGTCTGTAAAAACTGAGATATAATTGACATTTGATATTATATTAGTTTCAGGTATGGCATCTGGTCCCACCACTTCATGGGAAATAGATAGGGAAACAGGGGAAACAGTGTCAGACTTTTTTTGGAGGGGGCTTCAAAATCACTGCAGATGGTGATTGCAGCCATGAAATTAAAAGACACTTACTCCTTGGAAGAAAAGTTATGACCAACCTAGATAGCATATTGAAAAGCAGAGACATTACTTTGGCAACAAAGGTCTGTCTAGTCAAGGCTATGGTTTTTCCAGTAGTCATGTATGGATGTGAGAGTTGGACTGTGAAGAAAGCTGAGCACCGAAGAATTGATGCTTTTGAACTGTGGTGTTGGAGAAGACTCTTGAGAGTCCCTTGGACTGCAAGGAGATCCAACCAGTCCATTCTGAAGATCAGCCCTGGGATTTCTTTGGAAGGAATGATGCTAAAGCTGAAACTCCAGTCCTTTGGCCACCTCATGTGAAGAGTTGACTCATTGGAAAAGACTCTGATGCTGGGAGGGATTGGGGGCAGGAGGAAAAGGGGATGACAGAGGATGAGATGGCCAGATGGCATCACCAACTCGATGGATGTGAGTCTGAGTGAACTCCAGGAGATGCTGATGGACAGGGAGGCCTGGCGTGCTACGATTCATGGGGTCGAAAAGAGTCGGACATGACTGAGTGACTGAACTGAACTGAACTAATTCAACTTAAAGATTCAGTATTTTTATATACAGGCATATCATGGAGATATTGTAGGTTTGGTTTGGTTTCAAACCACAGTGATAAAGTGAATATTGGAATAAAGGGACTCACACAGATTTGTTTGGCTTCCCAGTGCATATAAAAGTTATGCATACACTATACTGTAGTCTATCGTGTGACATAGCATTGTGTCTAGTAAAACAATAATGTCTAATAAACAAAATCAAGGGATTAAACCTGGGTCTCCTGCATGGCAGGAAGATCCTTCACCATCTGAGCCACCAGGTAAGCCACCAAATAATATACATACTTTAATTTAAAAATACTTTGTGGCAAAAAAAAAAAAATGTTAACCACTATCTGTGCCTTTAGAGAGTTGTAATCTTTTTGCAAAAGGAAGATCAAAGTTCACTGATCATAGGTCACCATAAGAAGTATAATAATAATGAAAAAGTTTGAAATTTGCAAGAATCACCAAAAGACACAGAAACATGAAATGAGCAAATGCTGCTAGAAAAATGGCACAAATAGACTTGCTTGATGCAGGCTCACCACAAACCTCCCAATACATAAGAAAATACAACGCCTGCAAAGCATAACAAAGTAAAGATCAGTAAAATGAAGTATGCCTGTGTTTGTCTTTCTCTTAAGTTATTTCATTTAACATAATGCCCTCAAGTTCTATCTGTGTTGTCACAATGGGAAATTTTCATTTTTTATGGGTGAATAGGAGCAACTTCACTTTCACTTTTCACTTTCATGCGTTGGAGAAGGAAATGGCAACCCACTCCTGTGTTCTTGCCTGGAGAATCCCAGGGACGGGGGAGCCTGGTGGGCTGCCGTCTATGGGGTCGCACAGAGTCGGACACGACTGAAGCGACTTAGCAGCAGCAGCAGCAGCAGTATTCCATTATATTTCTGTTACACACACACACACACACATATGCATATTGCTGGATCATATGATAGTTCTATTTTTATTTTATTTATTTTTTTCTGACCACTCCATGCAGCATGTGGGATCTTAGTTCCTCAACCAGGGATTGAACCTGGCACCCTCTGCATTGCTATGCTATGCTATGCTAAGTCACTTCAGTCGTGTCCGACTCTGTGCGACCCCATAGACGGCAGCCCACCAGGCTCCCCCGTCCCTGGGATTCTCCAGGCAAGAACACTGGAGTGGGTTGCCATTTCCTTCTCCAATGCATGAAAGGGAAAAGTGAAAGCGAAGTCGCTCAGTCGTGTCCGACTCTTAGCGACCCCATGGACGGCAGCCCACCAGGCTCCTCCGTCCATGGGATTCTCCAGGCAAAAGTACTGGAGTGGGGTGCCATTGAAGCATGAAATCTTCACAACTGGCTCACCAGGGGAATCTCCTATTTTAATTTTTTGAAGAAGCTTCAAAAAAGTTTCCATAAAGACTGAGCCAATTTACATTGTTACCAACAATGCAGAAAGGATCCCTTTTTTTCCAACCTCACCAACCCAGTTATTTCTTATGTTTCTGATAGTAGCCATTCTAATAGATATGAGATGACAACTCATTGTGGTTTTGATTTGCATTCCCTTGATGATTAGTGATGTAACTGTATTCTTCTTAACTTTCGGTTGCTTGAAATTTGGGCTATTACGTGTAATTCCACAATTAATATCATTTCATATGTATTATATTTGTACAAGCACATCTGCAGACTGTACTACCAGACATGAAAGTTGTCTGGGCCTGAAGGATATGTATTTATGGTGTTGATAGTTTTTGCTAAATTGATTTTTCTAAGAAGTGTACCCCAATTTATACTTATACCAGAAATGTTATTGCTGCCTATTTCTTCATAACTTTGCCAAGAATTATGTTTTTAATTTTTAGCTGTCAATTAAATTTTGAAATTTTGCCATTCTGAGAGATGAAAATGGTATCTCAATACAGATTTAATTTTCATTGTTTTAAGTTTGAGTAAAGTGGAAATTTTTTCATATGTTTAGCCATTTAAAAAATGTGAATTGCCTGATCACATTCTTTGCCATACTGAACTTTCGTCTTTTTTCTAGATTGATTTCTAGGAGATCTTTATTTACTATAAAGCCTGTCTGATATGAGGTTACAGATGTCCAATTCGACATCAGTGATTTTGAATATTGAACAATTAAACATGAAATTTTATTTTAAGATATGTGCTGGCATGATGAAAAAGATTGCTTACCATAATTCATCACATTTAATTTCTCATATTAAAATAGTAAAAAGCAAATAAACCAGGCACTTCCAAAAATAATCACATCGATGAGAAAGATGCGTCACTCAATTTAGCATTTCTGTATTTACTTTGCCTCAGGTAAAGAAGCCTGTTCAGAATACTGGGCACCTGTGCCAGAATAGAGGTAGTTTTGTCAGTAATTTGGCAAATGCTCCTTAGCGTATAAATGACAGATCCAGAGAAGTCCAACTTTCTAAGCCTGTGCTTTATAATCACTGCCAATTGACCAAGAAACACGAGAAGGTTACGTTCAGAGTTTGGCAAAGTTTCTAGCATTCAGGGCTTGAAAAATATTTATTTATTGTGTTTAAAACTTCTCACTGTAGTTATGAGAACAGAAACGATTTCCATTCTTGGCTGGTATTCATAGGGCTCAGCTAAAACCATAGAAGTTGGCAGAAGTTTCCCTGCCTGGCTTATCTTTATGTATTACATTGAGCTGTATGAAATTCCCATTTTATAGAATAAAAATGGCTCACTATTGGCAACTTAATCTGGTTCAAAATTTATCTGAAAGCCTGATGCAGTTAAAGAGAATTTAGCTTTCACAACAAGAAGTCACAGTTTTCTACACTCTGGGCTGACTTGAGTTCCTAGTATGCACACAGGTTTATGTGCTGGAGACTGATATTTTAAGAGTGCTCCTGCCTGAAGCTTGGGCTGCAGTATCCAGCAACCACCACGAGAGGGGGCATTTCTATTGGAAATGTGAAGATTCTGACTGACTTTCAGAATAAGTAGTGGCAGAGGCAGGCTACCAGTGCAGCAATAAACATTGTGTGTGAGAGGGAGCAGGTGTGAGCACTTTAGATCACTGTCTAGCCCTAAGCAGTTTTCTATCCGGCAACTTAGAGATTACCAAGAACAGGCAAGCCAAAATGATGGGGATTACAGCAACAGCAGGTCCTTCCAAGGTGGCCTCATCACTAATTTTGTAGCCAGAATCAAAACATCAGAAATGACAAGTAGAAAGGGTTGAAGGCATATCTCTCACACATTAGAAATAGCAGCTGCTTGGGAAAAGCTCAGGATGATGCAAGAGAAAATTTGCTCTGGCCTGTTGCATGTCCTGTGCTGAATGAGATTCTTGGTACCTTGCTGAAAATGCAGGACACAGCGGGAAGAGTCATCTTTGTACAGATGTCATAGAGGCCCTTACGTGAGGCATAGGAGGAAAAAATATGTATATCTATTTAATCAACACAGCTGTTCAGACTGTGGAGCCCTTGATTAAAAGGGCTTTTTGTTTGGCTTTTGTTTGGCTCAAGAAGTTTGTTCCACATAAGAAAGACTCAGGTTGCTCATCTCCTTGGGAAATAACACACGGCAGGTGGGTGAAGAACAAGGGGAGTCCTGTTTACCAGGTCTGATTGGCTTTTATAGTCAAATCCCCAGTAGACAAATGTTGTGATAGTCAAGCAGCTAAATGATAACATCAAGTGACCCTAAAGAAGTTGCTCTACTAATTGTTGTTCAGTCGCCATGTCCAACTCTTTGTAACCCCATGGACTGCAACACGCCAAGCTTCCCTGTCCTTCACTGTCTCCTGGAGTTTGCTCAAATTCATTACCATCGAGTCAGTGATGCTATCTAACCATCTCGTTTTCTGCTGTCCCCTTCTCCTTTTGTCTTCAATCTTTCCTAGCATCAGGGTCTTTTCCAGTGAATTAGCTGTTTGCATCAGGTGGCCAAAGTAGTGGAGCTTTAACTTCAGCATTAGTCTTTCCAATGAATATTCAGGGTTGATTTCCTTTTGGAGTGGCTGGTTTGATTTCCTTGCTGTCCAAGGAACTCTCCAGAGTCTTCTCCAGTACCACAATTCAAAAGCATCAATTCTTCAGCACTCAGCCTTCCTTACAGTCCAAGTCGCACATCCATGCATGACTACAGGAAAAACCACAGTTTTGCCTATGCAGACCTTTGTTGGCAGAGTGATGTCTCTGCTTTTTAATATGCTGTTTAGGTTTGTCATAACTTTCCTTCCAAGGAACAAGCATGTTTTAATTTCATGGCTGTAGTCACCATCAATAGTGATTTTGGAGCCCAAGGAAATTAAATCTGTCACTCTTAACTAGAGGCATTCTTTTTGTGTGTGTGTGTCTTTAAATGTGCATAATTTCAGTTGAGTTCAGTTGAGTCACTCAGTTGTGTCCAACTCTTTGCGACCCCATGAACCACAGCACGCCCGGTCTCCCTGTCCATCGCCAACTTCCGGAGTTTACCCAAACTCATGTCCATTGAGTCAGTGATGCCATCTAACCATCTCATCCTCTGTCATCCCCCTCTCCGCCTTCAATCTTTCCCAACTTCAGGGTCTTTTCAAATGAGTCAGCTCTTCACATCAGGTGGCCAAAATACTGGAGTTTCAGCTTTAGCATCATTCCTGCCAAAGAAATCCCAGGGCTGATCTCCTTCAGAATGGACTGGTTGGATCTCCTTGCAGTCCAAGGGACTATCAAGAGTTTCCTCCAACACCACAGTTCAAAAGCATCAATTCTTCAGCACTCAGCCCTCTTTACAGTCCAACTCTCACATCCATACATGACCCCTGGAAAAACCATAGTCTTGACCAGACAGACTGCTGTTGACAAAGAAACGTCTCTGCTTTTTACTATGCTGTCTAAGTTGGTCATAAACTTCCTTCCAAGGAGTAAGCGTCTTTTAATTTCATGGCTGCAATCACCATGTGCAGTGATTTTGGAGCCCCCCAAAATAAAGTTAGCCACTATTTCCACTGTTTCCCCATCTGTTTGCCAGGAAGTGATGGGACCAGATGCCATGATCTTCGTTTTCTGAATGTTGAGCTTTAAGCCAACTTTTTCATTCTCCTCTTTCACTTTCATCAAGGGGCTCTTTAGTTCTTTTTTACTTTCTGCCATAAGGGTGGTCATCTGCATATCTGAGGTTATTGATATTTCTCCCGGCAATCTTGATCCCAGCTTGTGCTTCTTCCAGCCCAGCGTTTCTCATGATGTACTCTGCATAGAAGTTAAATAAGCAGGGTGACAATATACAGCCTTGACGTACTCCTTTTCCTATTTGGAACCAGTCTGTTGTTCCATGTCGAGTTCTAACGGTTGCTTCCTGAACTGCATACAGATTTCTCAAGAGGCAAATCAGGCAGTCTGGTATTCCCATCTCTTTCAGAATTTTCCACAGTTTCTTGTGATCCACAGAGTCAAAGGCTTTGGCTTAGTCAATAAAGCAGAAATAGGTGTTTTTATGGAACTCTCTTGCTTTTCGATGATCCAGCAGATGTTGGCAATTTGATCTCTGGTTCCTCTGCCTTTTCTAAAACCAGCTTGAACATCTGGAAGTTCATGGTTCACGTATTGCTGAAGCCTGGCTTGGAGAATTTTGAGCATTACTTTACTAGCGTGTGAGATGAGTGCAAATGTGCGGTAGTTAGAGCATTCTTTGGCATTGCCTTTCTTTGGGATTGGAATGAAAACTGACCATTTCCAGTCTTGTGGCCACTGCTGAGTTTTCCAAATTTGCTGACATATTGAGTGCAGCACTTTCACAGCATCATCTTTTAGGATTTGAAATAGCTCAACTGGAATTCCATCACCTCCACCCGCTTTGCTCGTAGTGATACTTCCTAAGGCCCACTTGACTTCACACTCCAGGATGTCTGGCTCTAGGTGAGTGATCACACCATTGTGATTATCTGGGTCGTGAAGATCTTTTTTGTATAGTTCTTCTGTGTATTCTTGCCACCTCTTCTTAATATCTTCTGCTTCTGTTAGGTCCATACCATTTCTGTCCTTTATTGAGCCCATCTTTGCATGAAATGTTCCCTTGGTATCTCTAATTATTATGTATAATTTATGGCAAGACAATTAGTCAATCCTCATTTTTAACAGATTCAGTTTTTGTAAATTTGCCTACTTGCCAAAACTGGAAACCTGCCAAATCAACGCTTACATTTTTATACTCATTCACATTTTGTTGTTGTTGCTGTTCAGTTGCTCAGTCATGTCCAACTCTTTGTGACACCATGGACTGTAGCCCACCAGGCTCCTCCATCCCTGGGATTTCCCAGGCAGGAATACTGAAGTGGGTTTCCATTTCCTTCTGCATAGAGGCATTCTTATTAGAAAACTAAGAAACAGGAAAAGAGAGAGAATTAATACAAATTATGACATCTTCTTCTGACATTCTGACTTGTGACAGCCTTCATTGTCCAGGATCTGAGATCAGTTATTAATAGAATTCAGGGTTCTCTCATTCAGTTAGTGAACTGGTACAATTTGATTGAGAGATAATGAACAGGTGATGATTTCTTCTCTGTGCTTATCTTTCCCTCAATCCGCACAAATATCCAAACTAACTCAAGTGGCTTATTGGGATTCATTGGTGTTCTGTTGGGATTCTGTCTCCTCCGGCTCTGAAATATGCCATCGTCATGCTTTTCATTTGTTATTCTGAGACAGAAACATGGTTGTTCTGTTAGCAAGTGCGAGCTTCTGCTTGCTGTTGTGGAGAGGCATGAAAATGGCTGATCCATCACCGCAAGTGCACGCTGCTCTATCTCATACTAAAAGGAAGCAATTTACCAAGAACATTGGTGCTGGATTAAGATTCTCAGTGCATTGCAAGTAAATTACCATGTCTATAATTTTCGAGAAGAAAAGAAAACAGCAAAAACACAAAGCCAAGAAATGTAAAAGGGGGATAATGGGGCCAAGCTTTGATAAGAGGCACATAATTCACTTCTGAGCTAGTGGCTGGCTAGAGTGCCCTGTTTCATTTCTAAAACAAAAGGATTTTTGCAGGTGAGCTGTGTGCAAGAAGTTGTCAGTTGCCCTTGGGGCTGTTTGAATTCTTAGAGCCCAGAGATGAGTAATATTCAGAGGGCAGGTTTTGCATATTTTGTGTGTGTGTTCTAGAAAACCACATGTGGAGGGAAGCATTTTAATATATCAATTTGACATAATAAATCTTTATAAATGTGTATGTAAAACAATGAATTCAAGGGAATAGTTCTTAGGGAACTCTACTTATATAGCACTTATGCACCACAGATATTAATGATAATAAATAAGGACTGATATGTAGAGGAAAGAGATGGTCTCTTTTAGGGGAGACAGAGGGGCAGGCAGCTGCTGTCTTCTTCCACCTCAGACCCCTTGAAAGATGAGCTGTAGCTCATGGGGCTTGTGGTCCTCTCCCTATAAGCCCCACTCTAATTCCTAGAGTAAAGCAAGGGAAAGGCGATGAGGATTGAAAGAAGCAGAAAGAATTTATTAGGGTACAGAGATGGTGGGGTGCCAGCAAGATACCCTTGGAATAGTCTGGAGGAGTTCATTTTTAATCCTTTTTTGAGCGATCACTCTGACCACATCTGTTCATGGTGATATTCTGTCAGTGAAGGGAGACAGTGCTTCTGTGATAAAGGCCCACCTGGGGGGAATAGTGAGTTAGCGTACAGGTGGTTTGAACCAAGAGGGGCTTTCTCTTACTGTGATTCAGCCCTCACCTGCAGTCAGGCCCAGCCAGACCTGCCAGTGCTGTAAGCACTTATCACCGAGAGGGAAATAGAACATCTGGGCTGCTATTTATTTTTCTTATCTTGCTCTTATATTTCAAAGTGCCCTTTTGTTCCAGTTCCCTTGAAATGGAAACAAATTTTATTTCAGGGCATTTCTCTGTCATTATTTGTATTTCACAGGAATGTGAACTTTCTTACAAGGAACTCAAGAGCATTAGAAATTCCAGGTCTTCTTGTTGAGGATAAGCCAGCTGTGATATTATATGCATTTTTCCAAGAGGACTTGGAGAAAAGGGGAGGTGGGTGTGTTCTTCCTGATTATATAACTCGTGGTGGGATCACCATAAGGCTCACACTCTTTGCTGATTTTCTAGATGGGAGATGGAGAGTGGGAGGCAGCTTAGACTTTAGCATTTTATTCATTCATTCTGTCAGGGAGGTGAAGATTCTCTTGGATGCTTATAAGAATGTGGAGGCACTGAAGAGAAATGGACCAAAGGCCCTAGATGATTGGAAATGTATCTTTTTATCTCTAATTAAATTCCAAGGCCTAAAAGTGAGTCATGTTCCAGAATAGGGCTACCCTTAATGAAACTCTAACGAGAACCCAGGTTTTATCCTCAAGGGCAAGGCCAGTGGAATTTCTTCCCATGGATCCATGCCATCGAGACTACATTTGTCTTTCAGGGCCAGGTCCTAAAATCAGGACAAGCCATTGTGTTACAGCCTCACAGACACACATGGATGTTGATGGCTCCTCTGTAAAAAGGCCTTGTGTATATTCACAGGAGCATCACTTTCTGTGTCTTTCCCAAACATTCTCTATATTAATCCTGGCAATTACTTCCCAATTATATGCAAGTTGTTAGCATTTTTTAACCACTTATTTTATAAATATTTTGGGGTTCTAGCCTAATGCTAAGTTCCTGTCCTATGAAGAGGAGAGACTGTGGAAAATTTGAGTTCTCACAAAATTTCTGAAGATGATGAGAATACATTTCCATGAAGATTCAGTTCTTCTTTGGAAGCTGTTATCAGGCTGGGAGATTGGTCTCCCTTCTGAGGGTCACCAGAGATTCGTGAGGATGTTTTCCAACATCGTAGATACAAAGACTGTAGTTCCTTTAAGATCTATACCTTTCTGAGAGGAAACTGAGCTTATGAGCTTCCAGGTCACCTTCTCTAACAAAATACCTAGAATAAGAACAAAGTCATCTCTGCCTGGACCTCTCCCTGCTTGGTCAAGGTCAGTGTCTGAGCTCTGGCCTCTGCTCTGATAGCAGGCCACTCTACCCATGTCCTAACTGGCTTGACTAACAACAGGGCAACAGCTTGTCTCAAACTGTGTCCGACCTTCTTTGACCTTGGACCTTGTGCCAAGCTTAACAAGCCTAAGTTGCTGGCTAACCCCAGTACCTGCCTGAGGCTGTTTGCTAGCAGTTTGCTTTCTTTAAACACGTTTCTGTTTCTTTTGCTATAGTGCAAACACATTGTTCAATGTCAGAAAAGATGATACTTGAAAATCAAAACCTAAAATCTGACGGCCTAGGCAGTGCTCCTTGTTCTAGATGGAAACAGTAAGCTTAGCTGAACAGTTGAGAATTCAGTGTGTGAACCAGTAGCCTGTCGCTGGAGGTTGGGATGGCAGATGGGGGTCAGAGTGGGTCATAGTTCAATGCTGACATTAGCCAGCTTCAGCAAGGGTCCGAACACCCTCAGGGGGAGTTCCCAGGAGTTAGGGCTTTATCTGGAGCCTGAGGCAGAAGCTGCTCTTTATTCCTGGACTCTGGCTTATCCTGAAGGCCAAAAAGGATCTCAGGGTAAGTGTGTTTCCTGGGAGAAGGAATCCTAGAGCCAAGAGTTCTTGGTTTCTGTGTCTAAACGGGGGTCAAGTCAGCCCTTTACTGTGTCCAGTTTCTGAGGAGTCTGATTCTTCTCAAGAGAATGCACACACTGACCCTTTCCTGAAGGAGCATCTAGCATTTGTTATGCCCTAACTAGGAATATAGGCACATTTAGGTTTTTTTATTTTTTAATTAAAAAAAATTGTTTTTGGCTGGCATGTGGGATCTTAGTTCCCCCACTAGGGATTGAACCCATGCCTTCTGCAGTGGGAACATGGAGTCTTATCACTGGACACCAGGAAAGCCCCACATTTAGATCTTTTGCATAGGCTGCCTCATCTTATTCAATTCTACAACATTGCGTGAGTATGCATTAATATCACAGTTTTACCACTACAGAAATTGAGGCTCAATGAGGTAAAATAACTGACCCAAGATCACGTGACAATAAGAAGCAGACCTGGTTTGAATCCAGGTGTGCAGACCTCCAAAGCCTAGAACTATGGAACAGGAAGAGGAATTCCTATAATGGGACCTTGAGTTGGTAGCATTATTTATACCAAAAGGAGGTGGTTTTTGTTGTTGTTTTAATGTACATACACATTGAACACCCAGAATTCCCCTAAACAGTGAAATATATTTGTGAATTTCAAACATTTCATTTTGAAAAGGCCACTCTTTAGGATACGCCACTCCATAGGAAAGTGCCTTATTGCGCAAAGGAAACTACAGCTTGCAGCTTTTGCGTGCCTGTTATCTTGCAATGCTCAAGAGTGCTCTTTTCTTCACTTAATTACTTCCTGTCCTTTTATTTGAGTTGCCTTATCCTTCATTTCTCCAAACTGCTATCTTAATTAAGCTTTTCAAATGTGATCATACCTTTTCATAAATTCTTAGGAATACACTGTTGTCACCACTCTGCTATTTTATTCTAGAAACAGAGATAACACAACCAATTTTGGATTCAAGAAGAGGTTTTGAAAATACTGGGAACTGAAAGCAGCAGCTCCCAAAGAGCTGTATTATAACACCCCCCACTGCTCCCTTCACGGCAGTCTCCTTTCCTGGTGGCCTTGCTGGCAGGAGCTGGGGCTGGCCCCCTCTTTCACCGTGAACCCTAATCGCATTAGGTCCATTAATGATCCATTTGTTTCTTCTCTTCCTGCTTCCACAAAAAGAAATGCATTATTCATTGATAACCTTTCTCCTCTCTCCTTTTGTGTTTTATCAATAGTGTGGACTATCTGAGTTTTACGTTGTCATGCAGAGTGTGATATTAGTGGCTCTGATGTGAAATGACTCCATTGCCATCAGATATTAATGAGGCTCAAGACTACATCTGGTAGCTGTTCTCGGCTTCTGTTTGAGCTCCAGCCGCCCTTCCTAATGGCTCTCAACTGACTGACTTTAGCAGAAAGCTGGCTGAACCTTTGTTCTCTTCACCTGGGGACATGCT
The DNA here is from genome assembly GCF_003369695.1 of Bos indicus x Bos taurus. Classification (NCBI taxonomy): domain Eukaryota; kingdom Metazoa; phylum Chordata; class Mammalia; order Artiodactyla; family Bovidae; genus Bos; species Bos indicus x Bos taurus. The sequence continues at coordinate 35,199,982 of NC_040077.1, forward strand.
ACTTGCCTCTTGTTTATCTAACAAATATCTTACCAGATACTAAAACCTCCTTTGGAATTACAGGGTCTGTGAGCATGTCTTCTATACTATCACATACTATCTTTGATATTCTCCTATATTCTCACATTCTATCTTGGATCATCACCACTGACAAAATAAGGCTGACTCCTAAGAGCCACAGCCATATCTTTACCTGGTTGGGTCTGCTCTTTACTATTTGAGGAACAAGGTCCTTAGGGAATGGACTTCAGTGTCTGTTTTTATATCCACAAAACTCTGTTTAAAATGGTTGCTCCTTGTTCTGTAGGGACACAGGTGACATTTTTAATTGAAATGAGTAAAAATTAAAATTTTGGTCACACTAGCCACAGTTCCAGAGCTCAATGGCCACATGTGGCTACTGACTACTGTGTTGGACAGGAAAGTGGACATTTCCACCACCTCAGAAAGTTCTAGTAAACAGCACCAGTCTAATAATAAAAATAAGAGTTAACATCTTTGAATATGTGTTACATACCAGGCACTATTCTCAGCACTTTACAGGTATCCATCCTTTTATGCCTCGTTGCAAATCTATGGGTTAGGTACTATTATTTGTCCTACTTCTGGATGAGCAAATATAGACACAGAGGGATTATTTATATCATAAAATCACTTGCATCTCCTGCTAATATGTGGAACAGACTAGACAAACCAAGGGAGTCTGGTTTCAGACCCCAAACTCTGCACCTTCTGGGCTAAATTGCTTCTTACCCTGTATGTACTAGGAAGAGACTAAGCCGAACATCACCCTTGATTTAAATAAATGCATTTATTTAAAAGGAATGAAAGACTATTAATCTCGCAATCCTTGCTTCTCTGCCCCCACCCTGCTCTCAGCAGATGGTTGACTTTCCATTGTACAAAGGGGAACGAGGCACAACACCTGGCCCCCCGACCTCCGCCTCTTTCCTTACTGCCTGAACATCAGCCTGTTTCTTCACAATTTCTGTCTCTTTCCTTGTCGCCTCCTGGGAAAGGCAAATTCCTTTCCCTGCCTGCATGATCTCATCCTTTTCTACAAACAGCCTTTGTTTACGCTCTCATCAGCTTCTGCTTTTCTGTCCTTAAGGTTCTTTGTCTTTGCAGAAAACATACAGAAGTATTCTCTTTCCCACTCTTTTATTGAAACTATCTAACGCTTACTCCTTCGGGACCCCCCGGGCAGCCTCCCTCCAAGCTAACGCCTCTGCCCCATGTTCCCACAGCCTTCTGCTTATCTTGATCGCAGTTCTTACTACACTGTGTTGAGCAAGGTATATAAATTTCCAGTTTATCCACTAAATTGTTTATTGCTTGAGCATAAGGATCCATTTCTAATCACCTCTGGATTTCCCCAGCAAGCACAAGGGCACAGGTAGGCACAGATACTAAACAGTGATTGGAGTACAACCATTTATTCTAAAAGGGGGAGCGGGAAGCAATAAACACCTAAAAAAGTCAACTTCCTTTTGACCCTAGCAGCATGCTTGTTCCTTGGAAGAAAAGCTATGACAAACCTAGACAGCATATTAAAAAGCAGAGACATTACTTTGCCAACAAAGGTCTGTCTAGTCAAAGCTATGGTTTTTCCAGTAGTCATGTATGGATGTGAGAGCTGGGCCATAAAGAAGGCTGAGCAGCGAAGAATTGATGCTTTTGAACTGTGGTGTTGGAGAAGACTCTTGGGAGTCCCTCGGACTGCAAGGAGATCCAACCAGCCCATCCTAAAGGAAATCAGTCCTGAATATTCATTGGAAGGACTGATGATGAAGCTGCAGCTCCAATACTTTAGCCACCTGATGGGAAGAGCTGACTCATTAGAAAAGAGCCTGATGCTGGGAAATATTGAAGGCAGGAGGATAAGGGGATGACAGAGGATGAGATGGTTGGATGGCATCACCATGAGTTTGAGCAAGCTCTGGGAGATTGTGAAGGGTAGGGAAGCCTGGTGTGCTGCAGTCCATGGAGTCACAAAGAGTCAGACACGACTGAGAGACTGAAGAATAACAAATTTTATCCTTAAACTTCCTGAATCATTTATCTACAATCCTAATTCATTATCAGTTTGTCTGTATCCCCTTTCAATTTGGTCTCTGTGTCCATTGAAAAAAAATGACCTCCTAAAAACATAGAAAGCAATCTGTGCCTTGATAGTACATTTTTGAAATTTTTGATATTTGATATTGATGATCCTTCCATAAAATTGCTTTCTGCCTTGAATTCTGCTCTTTTTTGGCATTTGGACTCTCATTACTTAAAACAAAAACAACAACTTTATTTTGTATTGGATTAAAAGAATCCCTGGTGGCTCAGCGGTAAAGAATCCTCCTGCAATGTGGAAGAGGTGGGTTTGATCTCCCTGGGTCAGGAAGGTCCCCTGGTGAAGGAATTGTCAATCAACTTCAGCATTCTTGCCTGGAAAATCCCATGGACAGAGGAGCCTGGTGGGCTACACCCCGTGGGGTTGCAAGAGTCTGACATGGCTTAGCGGCTAAATCAATCATAGCTCATTAACAACATTGTGATAGTTTCAGGTGAACAGAAAGGGACTCAGCCATACATATACATGTATCCATTCTCCCCCAAACTCCCCGTCCATCCAGGCTGCCACATAACACTGAGCAGAGCTCCCTGTGCTATACAGTAGGTCCTTGTTGGTCATTCATTTTAAATATAGCAGTGTGTACACGTCAATCCCAAACTCCCTAATTATCACTTCCCCCCATCTTTCCCCACTGGCAACCGTAAGTTCATTCTCTAAGTCTGTGGGGACTATCATTACTTCTTTAATGAAATCACTTCTTCATCCTGGCCTTTTTGGCTAGCTCTTATACATCCACCTAGATAGCATGTTCAAAAGCAGAGACATTACTTTGCCAACAAAGGTCCATCTAGTCAAGGCTATGGTTTTTCCTGTGGTCATGTATGGATGTGAGAGTTGACTGTGAAGAAGGCTGAGTGCCGAAGAATTGATGCTTTTGAACTGTGGTGTTGGAGAAGACTCTTGAGAGTCCCTTGGAGTGCAAGGACATCCAAACAGTCCATCCTGAAGGAGATCAGCCCTGGGATTTCTTTGGAAGGGATGATGCTAAAGCTGAAACTCCAGTCCTTTTCCACCTCATGTGAAGAGTTGACTCATTGGAAAAGACTCTGATGCTGGGAGGGATTGGGGGCAGGAGGATAAGGGGACGACAGAGGATGAGATGGCTGGATGGCATCACTGACTCGATGGACGTGAGTCTGAGTGAACTCCGGGAGTTGGTGATGGACAGGGAGGCCTGACGTGCTGCGATTCATGGGGTTGCAAAGAGTCGGACACGACTGAGCAACTGATCTGATCTGATCTGATATATCCACCATTCATTAATTATGGATGTTCCTTAAATTTTAGGATATTCACTCTCTCCCTTTGTGATGTTATAAATGTCTATGGCTTTAGCTATATTCTCTATGGAATGATTCTTGCATTTATATTCCAAACACATCTTTTCTTGGTACCTTTATTTTATGTCTTGCTGGTTCTTGAAACTTAACACCTGTTAAGTTAATCATTTTTGCTGTTAAACTTGTTCCTCCTCCTGACTTTCCAGATTCTCGCAGTGGCATCCCTGTATCACATTACCATACCTTAAACTCTTACTCCTCCTACACCTCCAGTCCCCTATACCCAATAAGTCACTCTGTCCTATTGAGTTTTCTTTGAAACTGGTCTCTCTTCTTCTCTTTCTTTAGCATGCCTTTCCCATGGCTGCCTTCCTAAGCAAGACCCCTATTTAGCTCTTGGCTGTACTATTGCAGGAATCTCTGAGCATCTAGCCTCTTGTGCCTTCTAATACATCTTTCACATCACTGCCCGAGTAATCTCTCCAAATGACTCTGATTGTGTCTGATTATGTCTTTTCTTTATTCAAAATATCTTTAATAACAGTTCCATGCCTATTTAATAAAGTCCTTATCATTTTCTCAATAGTCAAGGACCACATATCATGATTTTTCTTTTCATTTTTATCTCATGCTGTTCTCTTGAATATACCCTGGATCTCTTATTGTTTCCCAAAACATTCCATAGACTTTTACCTCCACACTTCTGTATATATTCTCCTTTCTGCTTATGTTGCTCTTGCCCAAGTCCCTCCTCTTTTCCTCCTCTAGCTCTACTTGATAAAGAACATTTGGTTCAATGCTCCATTCAAATGCTGTTTGCTCCATAAAGTCTTTCCTGGTGCCTTTAGCCAGGAATGCTCTCTTGTGCTAAGTCCCCACAGCATCTCTGAACCACTAAAGACACACTGCCTTGGTTTGTCACCTGATTGCATCTTCTACCAGATAGTAGACCCCTGAGTATGAATGACTTTGTATAGAAATGGACACAATTTATAATGAAGGTTATTAGCATTGCTCTGAAAAATATACTTTTTATTGAATGAATGTCTGAACCTCTTGGTTATCATCTTTGAGAATGTGGTGAGGATAAATGTGAAGTAAATAAAGTGTACAGATTTGTGTTTTTAAACACAGGACAGTACAATAAATATTTTGCAGCTTACTCCCTTTTAAATTGTTTTTATGAGTCCATAGACAGGTTTGTTCACTGTATGTGTACTGATTCAAAACCTCTTTGTATCAAGACAAAAACTTCAAATTCTCTTTATTAGGACAACTTATTCTTGAGAGAAAGCAGGTGTCATTGTTTATCTGGTCTACTTACTGCAATGAAAGATGAAGATGCTTAGGCAAAGAGGCGCAATACTGCTCTAACTAAGGCAGTAGTCATGTACAGATGTGGGAGTTGGACCATAAAGAAGGCTGAACACCAAAGAATTGATATTTTTGAACTGTGGTGCTGGAGAAGACTCCTGAGAGTCACTCAGGCAGCAAGGAGATCAAACCAGTCAATCCTAATGGAAATCAACCCTCAATATTCATTGGAAGGACTGATGCTGAAGCTGAAGCTCCACCTTTGGCCACCTGATGCAAAGAGCTGACTCATTGGGATGACCCTGATGTTGGAAAAGATTGAGGGCAGGAGGTGAAGGGGGTGACAGAGGATGAGACGGTTGGATGGCATCACTGACTCAATGGATGTGAGTCTGAGTAAATTTGAGGAGATAGTGAAGGATAGGGAAGCCTGGTGTGCTGCAGTCCATGGGGTCACAAAAAGTCAGGCATGACTGAGTGACTGAACAACAACAAAGGCAGATGAGTTGTCCCCACATAGTATACTATGAGTTATATGCTGTTAGTATCATGGAATCAAGATAGAGTAGAGAAGTAGGCATCAGATAAGAATGCTGTGCTGTCAAAGAACACCTAGTTGGTAGAAATAAATTATCTGCTTCATGTCACTGTATCGAATCTGTTAGGACCCTGAATATCTGATCTCTGAACAAGATGAAATCAACTATGTCACAAAAAATATTTGCTAATCCTGTCACATTAGCGGATTAGAAAATATTCTACATAGAAAAAAATCTTCAAGTGGTCATTTTTTTATTTTTGCTGCACCTCACAGACTTCAGGCCACACCTCCTGCAATGGAATGGTGGCTGTCTTAACCATTGGACTGACAGGGAAGTCCTATCCAAGTGATCATTTTAAAGTGAAGTGAGTAAGTTACTGGTAAATGTTTGTTATGAATCCATTGTTTTGTACTTTGCCAGACACAAAGGAGCCACAATTTCAGCTTTTGACGGGCTCAGAGTTTTGTTGGGAAAGAAAATGATAAGACACTTGACAGAAAGACATAATTATATGAAGCACAGTGTGACATTTTGAAGTACCTAAGTGGAAAATCCTGTCGGACAACCAAATGAAAGTGTGAAAGAGGGGGAACCTGGGTCTGACTCAGCCTTGGAGGACTGGCTTTGAGTGGGTGTGGCAGGAGGAAGAGCTTGGATGGAGGGACAGTGTGGCACTCATAACAAAAGAACATGTTCATGGACTGAAAGGAGATGAGTTGGCTAGAGCAGTGGATACAGATTTCAAAGCAATGGGATGTTTTGGGTATATAAGCTGGATCCAGTTTGCTGAAGGTCTTGAATTTTTCTATTGCTTCCATAACAGATTACCACAGATTTAGCAGTTTTACACAGTTCAAAGTTATTATCTTATGGTTTTGCAGGTCAGAAGTCTAGTGGGCTTGACAGGTGTCTCTGCTTTGAGCTCAGATGGCCAAGGTTAAGGTCTGGTGTGGCTGGGCTCTGGGGCAGAACCCACTTCAGGCTCACCCAGGTTGTTGGCAGAGTTAGTTCCATGTGGTCAAAGGACTGAGGCCCTTCTCCTCCTTGCTGGCTGTTGGAAGGAGGCTGTCCTCAGCTTCTAAAGGCCACATATATCCTATGCTGTGGTCTCCTCCCTCCATCTTCAAAGCCAACAGTTGAGTCTTTTTCACATCTTGAATCACCCCTATGCTTCTCTCTTCTGCTGTGTCTCTCTGATTCTTTGGCTTTCCTATTCCACTTTTAAGGGCCCATCTGATCACACTGGGCCCAGTCAGATTGTCTCCTAAACTTCCTATTTTAAGGCCTATTATCTTAATTCTATATGCAAAGTCCCTGTGCCAAGGAAAGAAAGAAGTCAGGTTCCAGGAACTGAGTGCCAAAGCTGAGGAGTTTGAATGAGATCCAAAAGGTAATTGAGAAGCACTGTAGGGCCTTAAACAGAGGAGAGGCATGTGGTACACAGGGCAGTAGATGAAATGGCACTTCTTCAAACCAGTATTATTTAACTACTCATGCAACAGTAATTTAGAGGAGCAGCTGAGCAGAGCATAGGGAAGGGAGGGGAAGAAGAACCACTGGTGGTTGTTTTTGGCCTCTGTTAGTTAGACCCAGGCAGTCCTGCTCTGTCCAAAACTTGTGAACTCCATATAGTAAAAGAAAAACTCTTATAGCCAACAGAGGGCAGTTTATCCAAACACTTTCCTTAGGGGAGGTTCATTCTCCCCCAGACCCGTGTAGCTCAGTTGTGTCTGACTCTTGGCCGCCCCATGGATTGTAGCCCACCAGGCTCCTCTGTCATGAGATTTCCCAAGTAAGAATACTGGGGTGGGTTGCCATTTCCTACTTCAAGGGTTCTTCCTGACCCAGAGATTGAACCTCTTGCATCTCCTGCATTGGCAGGCAGATTTTTTACCACCAGTGCCACCAGCAAAGCCCCATGAGGTTGATCAAATTCTTCCTTCTAAACATTTAATGTATGTATATGTGTGTGTGTAACTGGATTACATTGCTGTACATCTGCAACTAACACAACACTGTAAATCAACCATTCTTCAATAAAAAAATGTGGAGAGAAAAAATTGTCAAGATTTTTCTTGAGAGTTCTGAAATAAATACTCTCCATCTCATTACTTGTCTAGTGATGACTGTGCCATCTATTGTAGATCGACACTTTAGGCAGCTACCCCTGGAGTCCCCCTAGCCCTAAACTGGCTCTGGTGATATCCATTCATTTATTCCCTCCCCAGCTTTGTACAGGTACCATTCCAGGTGCTGAGGTTCAGCAGTGAACAAAGACCCTGGCTTACACAGCTTATCTTTGACTAGGTTCATAATTAGCAGGTTAGGAGAAGAGAGAATGGTGGGTAGAGTGTAAGGTGACATTTGAGCAAACACTTGAAAGAAGTGAGGGCTAAGTCATGTGGCTATCTGGGGAAGGAGGGTTTCAAGCAGAGGGAAGAGCAGTGACCCTGAGGGAGGCGAGCAGAAGGAGAATATTTGGGCCACTTGTGGGAAGGAAGTGGGTCTGGCTGGAGCAGTAAGAGTGAACAGAGGAGGATGTCGGGAAAAGAAGTCAGCGAGGTATCGGTGGTGCTGTGGCAAAGTCATTTGTCACCCGTCTGCACGGAGCAACATTCTAAACTGGCCTGGAAGCTCTTATATGCTGTTTACTCCAAGATTTTAGCATGATTACTGTGCAGAAAGATTTATTTGTCTCAAGAAATTTGGATCAAAGAATAAAATAGCATATTTCGAGTTCTGGTACGGATTGCTGTGAAAAATTAGCTTGTTATATGCATTTATTGACTATTGTTTATGACATAAACAAAGCTGCTCTTCTTTTTATAATAAGAGTTGGTAATACTGTACCTTTCTTATTTTCTACTCTTAGCATTATTATACAATAAAGAGCTGAATATATAATATATTGCTGAGAGGGTAATGAGCAGGATTCAATCACACATTTAAATGAATTAAAAAAAAACTGAAGCATGTCCAAGTTCTTCCATCTAAGCATCACTTAATCTGTTTGTTCAGTTGAGTTTCATCTCTGCAACTGCCAAGCCACTTCAGTTCTGCCAGCTCGACTCTCTGATTGCAAAATAAAGGGTGGTCACTTAACCATGGATGTGAGGAACATGAGTGTTCTGTGAAAAGAAAGACATGATGAGAAATCTTGATCATAGAAAACTGGAGGCTTCCTCCTTAGCCCGAGGGCAGTTAATTTTGAGGGGGTATTCTCACCTTCCTCACATCTAAGCAGTCTTTGGCGGGGTGTATGCGCTTTTGGAAGATGGATGCAACTTTGCTGCAGTTTACATTCATAAATATTTTTGTAGTATAATAGATTGTCAAAACAAATCTGTGTTTTCCATTTGTGTGTGCATGAGTGTGTCAGTACGCCTCTTAATCTTTTTGTCCATCTAGAGGTATAACACAAAATAATTTGCTTTCCTGATTATGGGTTTATCCTTATGGAATAGATTTACGCCAAAGGGCATCATGAGGAATAGGTAAATTGATTGATGACCATATGATCTAGGGGGACAGCTCCTTAATTTTGGCAGTTCTGTGTCTGCACTCAACAGTTGTGGTTGGTTTTAAGCATTTTCAATGGAAAAATCCCCCTGAAGCTTGGCATTAACTACATCATTGAACTGTGGAGGGACAGTCAAGGTGGTCTTACTGACAACGCAATTGTCCCCGTGGGAATGTAGCATGTGTTCTGAGCATAGGCACTGTTGCATGGCTTTTGAGTCAGGGAACAGATAGACCTGAGTTGGTGGCCATCCAGTTGTACTAGCTGTGTGACCTTAGGTGAGTTCCTTATCATCATTGAGCCTCCATTCCCTAGTCTGTAAAATCAGGGAGATGATGCTTCCATCCTAGAGTGGTGATGAGAATGTAAGTGAATTGCTTGGTGTAGTGCCTGCATCTGCTTAGGGTAAGTCATTTTTATTATCATCATTTTTCTCTAGCTTATTTCATTTTGATGGCACAGCAAGCAGACTTGGCATAAAGCAGCAGTCTTTCTGGTGCATGGAAACGTAGGCCCCTGGAGGATAGCACATCAGACCCTGAAACCCAACATACACCTTCCTTTGCATTTTTCACAATATTTTTCTCTCTTCACGTAAACCTGGAGAAAACATTTTGCTGCTCGCTGTCTGAATTGGCCAGGAATTCTAGTTTCCAAGGAGATTGTAAATGGCTGTATTTGTGTATGCTGATTTGCTTCAACTTTAGAAGAATTCCTCAGGGAATTCTTCAAAGTAAGCTGAGTATTATGGAGATGCTTTTTCTTTTTTCATTAGCCATAGAAAATTGTGTGTGTGTGTCCTTAGTGATTTAAATGTTACTTGGAAGTGGTCAGGCAAAATGGAAAGATTTGCTAATGAAAGCTTTATCTCCCTATGACTGCAATTTTATATGTCCTTTCAAATTTATTTATCTAGGGTTTTAGCTATTTAGAAAAGCATTTAGTGCAATTTGGAATTGTAATTAGGATATTCTATACCATCTGCACTGCTTGATGTAATTCTCTAGCTTCACTATGATTACATCACAAAAGGAGGCTGGAATGGAAGTCTGTTTTTCTACTCTAGACAACCCAAAAGCACACTCACAGTGTCTGTCCTAAATAGGGACTCAGTGCTGGTTAATTGATAATAAAGTTTTCCTACTGGTGCAGAGTTTCTGTTAGTGTTTGGGGTGAAGAACTGTATATTAGTATTTGAAAAGTTATGGATTGCTGAACAGAGGATGTAGCTTTCAAAAGCTCTTGGTTCTAATTCTAGATTGAGAACAGCTCATGTGACATTGACCCAGCCTCTCTCTCTAAATTTGTTTCCATTCAGTCAGTTGTCAAATGGGATTATAAAACTGCTATGCATTCTAACCTGGTAGGGAGAATTTTTTGCTGTGCAGTTTTTTAATATCTAAATATTAAAAATTTTAATTAGAACCCAATATTATTCTTTTCACAGAACACTCCCATTTTTTCACATCCATTGTTAAGTGACCACCCTTTATTTTGCAGAGAGTTAAGCTGGCAGAATTGAAGTGTCTTGGGTCCAGGATTGATTGATCCATTCATCATTCATCATGCCTTTGTTTAGCATTGAATGGCATAATGTGGTATAAAGAATATATGTTTTAGAGTTAAGAAAATTGAAGTTTGCATCTAGGCTGTCTTAGTAGCCTTGTGATCTCAGTAAAATTACTTTTCCTTTATGAGCTTCCATTATTACACCTATGGACATAGGTTGCTGTGATGGATACATAAGAATGTGTAAGTGAAATGCCTGCACAGGGCATTTTGCTCTACAAACATAATTTCCTTTCCACCTACTATGTAAACCATGTATCCTATGGCAGGGGATTAACATAGTCCTTGTCCTCAAAAGAGTTTACAAAATCTAGATGGAGGATCTATATAGAGGACTAATTAAAAAATTAAGAGTAAGCAACAGCGGTCTCAGCTTATTATAAAATGAGTCTTGGATAATTAGGGTGGAAAGAGCAGGTGGTAACCAAGGTTCAAGAAGAAAGTCTAAATGCAACGCGGTTGGTCGCCAACCTTAGCTCCTCCTGGTTGGTCGCCAACCTTAGCTCCTTTTGCTGGAGCTACTCCTTTGCCAGTGCCTTCTCCACCAATGGCTAAGTTGTAGTGAGACCACAAAAGCTAAATCTTCATAGCTGTTTGCCATCAAGGGGATTATGTTTTGCTATATGTTAGTTGTGTTGGATGAAGTATTAGTAAAGAGTTTGTTTTCTCACCTACTCCTAAACAGATTAAATGACACATTAATGTGCTTCTAATTCCATTGTCTTTCATATTTATAATTCAAAATGTATGCAGTGGGTTGAGAGTGCTGGGGGGATATACCAGCCCCACGAGCAGATTTGTTACCACCCCATCTGCCACCCCAAATGCTAAATTTTAGGAGCACCACTGCTTTGCAGTATGTTATATTTTACAAGACTTTGAAGAGAGAGAAACACAGAAAGATAGTGACAATCACTGGGGGGCTAGAGAGACAGAGAGCATAAGGTTAGAGCTAAAACTTCTAAAAAGCAACTGGAGTGTTGGAGAAAATGAACAGAGGGAAGAACTGAATCTATTTACCAAGGAATTAATGAATAGGCTAAAGGTATTTATGTAGGCAGAGAGCATATGGAAAAGGGGGAAATGAATCATGGAAGAAGGCAGCCAGTATTACCATACAATTTAATTCATCTTGAGATGTGTGCGTATATGTGTGTGTGTGCTTTTTTCGTATATATGTGATTGGAGGAAAAATAGCTACCAAGTCCAGCCCATAGTATTAAGGGAGAAAAAAGGGGACTACCATGAGGTCATGATGATGGTTATTGTCCTCTGTGGTGCTATATCTTACAGCAGAATTCTTCAGTAAATATGAAGAGAAAGCCTTAAAACAAGGGGAGAGGTTGCAGAGAGCTAAGATCTGTATGAATATGATAATCTCCTTCACTTCCTGGCACTTTTGTTGCCTTCCACCCCCTCTTCCTGGATTCAGGACTTGCTGTCATGCCAAATGATTGGTGGTGCCAAAGCTCAAATAGCTTCTGGTATTGGTGTCTCTTGCAAGGATCCCTGTGGAGGGGAATGAGAGGCTTAGAGAGATTGTAGGTTTTTGAGTGTATGGCATAACAGGTTTGTAAGCTTCTGCAGCATGGGGCTAGAGAGGTCAGGAGGTGAAAACAAACGTGTCTCTAAATATTTCTGATAAAGACTATCTTGCTTTGTTAAATGTAAATGTAATGTTAAGGACAGAGTTAAGGGGAAAATGTGGGACAAGGGAAGGTGGGAAGAGATAAACCATATGAGAGAAGACTGAGAATGAAACCAAAGAGAAAAATGCCAGGCTGGGCTCAGAGGAGTTGAATGAATAAATGGCAGAACTGGAAGATATAAGAAAAGGGTCCAAGAAGGTAGGTCTGTGTAGGGCCATAAGATGCTGAGGTGAAACTGCCCTGCCAGTCTGCCAATGGGAACCCTCTGAGCCTAGAGCTGGGTAGCCAGCACAAGGCCAGGAGTCAGAGTAGCAACACAGCGTGCTGCACCTGCAGAAACAAGGTCTGGAACCGTACCTCCTGGCAGGATGTCCTTGCCACAGCTACCTGAGCAAGCCTGTGCACCCACACTACGGCCTGCTCAAACTTCATACAGGAAGTGGGCATAAAATGGGATGGTAATCCAGCACAGAGACTGGAGAAGTCTCCTGGCCATAGTGAGTTAATAGCTAACCTCCTCCAGATATAAAAATGAGAGTATTAGTCACTCAGTCATGTCCAAATCTTTGCAATCCCATGGACTATAGCCTGCCAGGCTCTTTTATCCATGGAATTCTCCAGGCAAGAATACTGGAGTGGGTAGCCATTCCCTTCTCCAGGGGATCTTCCTGACTCAGGGATTGAATCCATGTCTCCTGCATTGCAGGCAGGTTCTTTACCATCTGAGCCATGAGGGCTTCCCAGATATAACGGGAAACACAATAAAAGAAAAAATATACAACTGAAAAATTAAAGAAAAAGTAGCAGTTTTATGTGATGAAAATTGTAAATATATTTAATAACCTTGAGGAGATACAGTTCATGGGGTTCTCAAGGCAAGAATCCTAAAGTGGTTTGCCGTTCCCTTCTCCAGTGCCTATTGATGAAAGTGAGAGAGGAGAATGAAAAAGCTGGCTTAAAACTCAACACTCAAAAATCTAAGATCATGGCATCCAGCCCCATCATTTCATGGCAAATGGATGGGGAAACAATGGAAACAGTGAGAGACTTTATTTTCTTGGGCTCCAAAATCATTGCAGATGGTGACTGCAGCCATGAAATTAAAAGATGGTTGCTCTTTGGAAGAAAAGCTATGACAAACATAGACAGCATATTAAAAAGTTAGAGGCATTACTTTGCCAACAAAGGTCCATTTCGTCAAAGCTATGGTTTTTCCAGTAGTCATAAGAGTTGGACCATAAAGAAGGCTGAGTGCTGAACAACCGATGATTTTCAACTGTGGTGTCAGAGAAGAATCTTGGGCTCTTGGACTGAGAATCCCTTGGACTGCAAGGAGATGAAACCAGTCAATCCTAAAGGAAATCAGTCCTGAATATTCTTTGGAAGGACTCATGCTGAAGCTGAAACTCCAATATTTTGGCCACCTAATGTGAAGAACTGACTCATTGGAAAAGACCCTGATGCTGGGGAAGATTGAAGGCAGGAGGAGAAGGGGACAACAGAGGATGAGATGGTTGGATGGCTTCACTGAGTCGATGGACACGAGTTTGAGCAAGCTCTGGGAGTTGTGATGGACAGGGAAGCCTGGCATGGTGCAGACCATGACGTCGCAAAGAGTCATACATGACTGTGCAACTGAACTGAACTGAGGAGATAAATGAGTGAAAGTGTCTATAAAACAAGAGCAAGAGCTAATGAAATAAGAATAAGAGGCTATGAATACAAAATAGGATACTATGTAAAAGAACAAATTTGATGAAAAATAAAGTTGCTGAAATAACAAAACTAAACATAGCGGACTGGAAATAACTGAAGATTGAATTAATGAACCATAAAATAGAGCTGAAGAAAAGCTAACATTATCTAAATATATATATTGAGTGCTTGCTATGTGCTAGGTATTATTCAAGCATTTACCATGTGTTATCTCATTTAATTCTTATAAGAATTATATGTCCTCTTTTTACTGATTAGGAAACCAAGACAAAGAGAAGATAATCAATTTACCCGAAGTTATATACTAGTCTTGAATTCAAGGAGAGCCCTTGTATTTAATCACTACACTAAAATAGCAATTCTCAAAATTTCTCAAAATACAGTGCAAAGATATAAAGAAATGGAAAAAAAATTAAGAGGGAATAAACCCTAGTTCTCGTGAATAAAAATCTGCTTTGTAACAAATTGCCAGCGATTCATGGGGTCTTTGGAGAAGGAAATGCCAATATTCTTGCCTGGAGAATTCCATGGACAGAGGAGCCTGGTGGGCTACAGTCCATGGGGTCACTAAGAGTTGGACATGACTGAGTGATAATGCACACGGGGTCTTTAAAGATTGGTGAGAATGCTTAAGTAATAAGTATCAACTGGCAGTGCTGAAACCAAAATACTTGGGCTGAGAAAAAAAGTTTTCTTATTGAAGTTTCGAGGAGTCAGGGAGAAAAATTTGGAAACTTGAAAACCAGTGAAACTTTTTACCAAGTAATGTGTTAATTGTCAGAGGTGCACACATTCCCTAGTTTATATATATTTCAGTCTGCCCAAGTATCTTTCTGATAAAGAATAACATTTCTTGGAAAATAAGAAGAGATGAGTTTCCTCAGACAGTTAAGTGAGAATGTATGGAAGTGGCCTCTGTGTGTGTGTAAGCAGATAAAGGTTACGACTCCTTCTGGCCTTGCTGATTGAGGTGTAGCTGTAAGAGACCACGCTATGACCTACTTGTTTTTATCTCTTTCTAGAGGGCTTCCCAGGTTGACGCAGCTGGTAGAGAATCTGCCTACCAATGTAGGAGACACAAGAGGTGTGATTCTGATCCCTGAGTCAGGAAGATCCCCTAGAGGAGGACATGGCAACCCACTCCAGTATTCTTGACTGGGAAATCCCACAGACAAAGGAGTCTGGTGAGTTGTGGTCCATGGGGTTACAAAGAGTCAGACACGACTGAGTGCACACACACCCACACACACATACATCTTTTTCTAGACTGAGAGCATCTTGAGAGTAAGAAATACACCTTCCACTTCTTTGTATCTGTAAAGAAAAGTAGATGCCTACAAGATAGAAGCAGACTTTGTTGTTGTTGAATGATTGAATAAATTATTCTCAAGTCTTTTTAAAAAATAGTAATAAACCGAGCTCTTCTTTCATCGTCTATTGGATGTTTCTCTGAATAATGGCTCAGATTCTGGGAAGACGGGCACACAAAAACATCTGACAGGGGTTTTGAAACACTATTGAGGTCCAGTTAGCAAAACAGGTTTCCTTTTGAATGCCAGCTCCAAATGATTGCTAGTAGTTGCCTGGAGTTGTGTTGAGGATTCTGAGGCTGCATCCGGGCTCAGCAGGAAAGTGGACTATAATCAATTAGTGATGTGTGCCAGGGGCAAAGCAGTGGGAGGTAGCATCCTGTGACCACATATTTGCCCTGAGGAGAATCCTATCTACCAGACATCTCTGGAGCCAATCAAGGTTTGAGTTGGAGGGGGATAGAAACTCAGTGAGGGCCAGTCCTTTTCCAGAGATCTTAAACACTGGGTTACCAAACTTTCAGAAGAGTATCTGCATTCTGAGATGACATAACAAAGTCTTATTTGTACCAAGGTGAACTTAGGGCCTTCTTAAACTGAACCACACCTATGTGTGTGTTGGTGGCTTAGTTGTGTCTGACTCTTTGTGACCCCATGGGCTGTACCCTGCCTGGCTTCTCTCCTCTGTCCATGGAATTCTCCAGGCAAGAATACTGGAGTAGGTAGACATTCCTTCTCCAGGGAAATCATCCTGACCCAGGGATTTACCCTGGGTCTCCTGCATTACTGACAGATTCTTTACCATCTGAGTCACTAGGGAAACCTGAACCACACCTGTTTATTTCAAATCCTAGAACTCAAGAGAATCATAGTAGGACCAAAGGAAGAATCAGAAGAATCTCTGCACCAATGTATGTGAACCTGGCTTATGACCTCCCAAGATCTCTGTTGATAGGACATGATTTTCTGAGAACTTGTCACATTCATTGTGGGTGTACAATTGAGGACAATTACCAACTGGTCAGGGCTTTCAATATCCTGCTCAGTTCCCCATGCCTCCCCCCACCCCATTTTTGTGAAACAGACTTGACATCTGGGGCTGAGACAGTTCCCAGGAAGCTCACCCCCACGTCCTGTCACCCTTGTCAGACCATAGGGTGTTACACCAGCGATTTCCCTCAGACAGTTATTTCACTTTATTTTTTAAAATTCTTCTATTTTCCAAGATATTGTACAATTTCTAATATTTTTTATCAAGGCAAAGTCTTTCTACTGACAAATACTGGCTTATTGATAAATAATTAAAGGGTCTGATGGTGCTAGACCAAGGGGCTTAAAGAATGAAAATGTGGAATCAGAGGGCTATAATGAAATAATAATATGGCTCTATTTGGATGAGTTGCTATTAATATATTGAAAAACTATGAACCTTGATATCTGACCACTTTAGGTAGAACTTTGACTTTCTATTTTAAAATGTATGAATTTGAGAAAGTCATTGTTTCCTCATCTGTAAGATGTGGGGACACTAATATTAATAGAATGCATAAGCAACACGATCCATCAGTAGCATCTAAGCAAAAAAATATAAGTTTCTTCCTATTATTTAGTTTCATTGCACATGACTTGATATGATCCACCTTAATCTGAAAGGAGTGCAGAGGAACATTCCATCAATATTTTAGTGTTTTGAACTCCCAATGAGGAACTTCTTCCTTACTCTAAGTTATTATCTAATCCAAATATTTCTTGTTTTAATTTACCCTGTAAAATGTGAAAAAAGCTGATTTTCGTGTAAGCAGGCTGCCCCCAAAGGCTTAGATGGGGGAGCGGGACTGTGAACATAAAGGTCATGTAGAATGGGGCTTAGCTGGTGCACTTTCAGGAGCAAGATAAACCGCATTTGTTTACAGAGCTGGTGGAGGGAGGTGAAATGCTCCTCAATTTTCTTCTTTTTTAATATTTTATTTTTGTGTTATCTATTTGGCTGCTCTGGGTCTCAGTAGCAGCCTTCATTGAGATCTTCAGTCTTCTTTGTGGCATGCAGAATCTCTAATTGCAGCATGTGGGACCTAGTTCCCTGCCTAGGAATCCAACCCAGGCCTCCTGCATTAGGAGCATGAAGTCTTAGTCACGGGACCACCAGGCAAGTCCATCATTCTTGTCTTGATTTTGAACCCAGCCACAACTTGTTTCCCAAGATAGGGCTATCAGAGTGATTGCCATGGACTAAAAGAGACATGTCTACTGTGAATAATTCTTAAAACTGTAGATAATGTAAACTCCTTAAGGAAAGATCTTTTTCAGTCTCTGTGCCCTACTGGAGGTGATGGAAGAGGATATGGAGGCATGTTCCCCTTTCACCCAGCATGGAGCCAAGAGTCTTTACACTTTCCTGATTCCGAGTCATAGCAAACAGTTTGCTTCTTGGTTGCTTTTGAAGCACAAGTACAAAGGATTTAAGGACAAAGCATCTCTTTATGTGGTGCTCCTAAGGCATCCTGCATAGAACTGGTACCCAGGAAGTGCCGAGAAGACCCATGATTATCTCAGAGAGCCGCTGCTCACTGCAGCCACTGTCATGATTTAGGAATGTTTGGGCTTCAGCTGGAGTCTGCTCTTCCCTTCCCTCCTGAACCTGATCTTGTCAATAGGAGAGAAAACTTGACTGTGATGCCTATTTAAGGAAATCTTCCATGAAAAGACATGCCATGCAGACTTTAGTACATGGCAGAGGTCATTATAGAGACATTGTCACAAAATTTACAATAGTTAAGGAATTGGAAGCTGGTAGGTGGCGTAATCAGAGCAAGTTTAATGTACCAAAAATTATTTTGGTTTTGGTGGCAGCAAAAATGCTAGTAAAACCAAACAAATCACAGCTAACTCCAGACAGCCCATTATTTGCAGCAAATAAGTTCCCACAAGAAAGCCTCAATGCCAATAGGGTGACAATAATGAGCATTTCTATGTCTACTCCATTCTGACAAGTAGCTTAGTGACACCTTGAAGACCCCAAGACTCCAGCCTGTAGTTGAGATACTTGCTCATAGCTGGTTCATGGTCCTCACATTAAAGGGAAGAAAATATCTGAAAATCAAGAACAGTATCCACTAGCTTAGTTAATAAGGCTTCTTTTGGGGACCCAAATCAAACACTAAACAAAACAAGACAAAAATACCATGCTTAGAAAAAGAAAAATTGGCATGAGTGTATCAAGGGTATATGAAACTTGGGAGCTTGCTGGAAAGGAAATGATGTGGAATATTACCAGCTAATTACTAGGTGGAATCATCCGCCAGACTCAGGGGAGGGGACAGAACCAAGGAGGAATCAACATCCTCCTTGTGAAGCAATATTTCAAAGCTTAATTAGGACTCCTTGACTTTGATTTCTTGGCTTTGAACAAGATATATAGGGTTCCCATTCTTTCTCTGCTGCCATCAACTGTACCTTGCACTATGCCCTTCTGTGTCAACCGATGACATCCTGAACCTGAGACATCTGAGTTCACATCTGCTCAGACAGAACTACTGGAGAAGGAAATGGTAATCTACTCCAGTATTCTTGCCCAGAAAACCCCGTGGGCAGAGGGGCCTGGTGGGCTAAAGTCCACAGGGTTGCAAAGAGACGGACATGACTGAGCATGCACACTTGCACACAGAACAGAACTACAGCCACACCAGCTCAATCTCAGATTGAATTTTCAATCCTCACTTCACAGCCTCAGTCTGGCAACTGGCAACCATGGCGTCTCTCCCAACTGCATCCAGGAGCCTGTGTGCTAAAGGGCTTTCATAGGACATTAGGTCTATCAGAGCCTCAGCTAAGCTAAGCAGGCATCTCTACTGGGTCCCAGGTCAGTTCCTCAGAGTCCCTGTGATCACTCTTCTCCCTAGACATGTACTCCTCAGTGCCACACCACTAAGTGACAAGATCAAATGGCCTCTCACCATGTTCAGGGTATAAGGGTAGAGCGGTGTTTAGGGCATGGGAATAGACAGCATAAATTTCTCTTCATAAATCTCTCATGACTATGCTGCTGCTGCTGCTGCTGCTGCTAAGTCGCTTCAGTCGTGTCCGACTCTGTGTGACCCCCATAGACGGCAGCCCACCAGGCTCCCCTGTCCCTGGGATTCTCCAAGCAAGAACACTGGAGTGGGTTGCCATTTCCTTCTCCAATGCATGAAAGTGAAAAAGTGAAAGTGAAGTCGCTCAGTCGTGTCCGACTCTTAGCGACTCCATGGACTGCAGCCCACCAGGCTCCTCTGTCCATGGGATTTTCCAGGCAAGAGTACTGGATTGGGTTGTCTCATGACTATAGAGGAATCAAATGGGTTTCAGAGTCAGGAGACCTGGGTTCTAGTTCAGATTCTGCTTCTCACTTTCTTGATTCATTTTCTTTAACACAAAAGGAGGAGATTGTTCTGGATCATCAGTAGGGTCTGTTGTAGCCTTAACTATATTTATCTTCTGTGAACATGATTTGCAGTCATGAAGGAGGATTTAGATGTTGCATTTTCTTTTTTCCTTCCATTTGCCTTTCATGAGTTCCCTGCTGTCTCACTTCATGAAATCCTCATGCACTTGGCACAACCCTCAGGACATTTATCACATTCTACCTTACAGCAATTTGGATTCTTATTGTCTAATTTCCTATAGATTATATAGTTGGGGGCATGGTATTTTTTTTTTCTCCTTGATTTTTCATCAAAGTGCTAAGCAAAGTGGCTAGCACATAAATGCTTGGTGAGTTCTCAGCGCATGGGAGTCATGAAAGGTCACACTGTCCCTGTCAAGGCAAGTGTCTGGTGTCTGGGAACAATTCTCAGCTTCCTTTCAGTCAGTGCGGCAGCCTTGGGTGGTCTGATGAGTAATAGACGAAATCTTTCAAGTTGTGCAGGGTCGGCTTGTATGTTTTGTGCTCTTCTTCAGCTTTTCTTTGGATTCTGGTCCTGGGATTTTATTTTTTTCATCATTATTTTCCTTGTGTCAATTTATCAACAGTGACAGGCCTTATTTTATTGGGCTCCCAAATCACTGCAGATGATGACTGCAGCCATGAAATTAAAAGATGCTTGCTCCTTATAAAAAAAGTTGTGACCAACCTAGACAGCATATTAAAAAGCAGGGGCATTTATTGACAAAGGTCCATATAGTCAAAGCTATGGTTCTTTCAGTAGTCATATATGGATGTGAGAGTTGCACCATAAAGAAAGCTGAGCGCTGAAGAATTGATGCTTTTGAACTGTGGTGTTGGAGAAGACTCTTGAGAGTCCCTTGGACAGCAAGATCAAACCAGTCAATCCTGAAGGAAATCAGTCCTGAATATTCACTAGAAGGACTGATGCTGAAGCTGAAGTGCCAATACTTGGGCCAACTGATGCAAAGAACTGATTCATAAGAAAAGACTCTGATGTTGAGAAAGATTGAAGGCAGGAGGAGAAGGGGACAACAGAGAATGAGATAGTTGGATGGTATCACCGACTCGATGGACATGAGTTTGAGAAAGCTCTGGGAGTTGGTGATGGCCAGGGAAGCCTAGCGTGCTGCAGTCCATGAGGTTGCAAAGAGTCGGACACGACTGAGTGACTGAACTGAACTGAATAATACTAATGATGCCATACACTGACTGTTGTAAACTCAGTAGTCTTGGAATCGAGGAGATTTGATAGGAAAGATTTGAGGTTTAACTGAACAATGGCTATTAAGATGTCAAGTGTTTTCCTGGGAAGCCATCACTTGATTAACAGATACAAAGACACATTTTCTTTTATTAGTTTTTCCCTACTTTGCTTTAATGCCAAGAGACTAAAGAAATTGGTACAGTCTTCTCTTTTTGTTCTAAGTTTATCAGTGAATTTGTAAACTGCTTTAAACCCTCATATTGCTAAAGAGATCTTAAGTGGAAGGCGTTCTGGAATGCTAATATTCACATTTTCATGTTCCTAGCTTTTTGAAGTCCTATTGTGTAAACTGGTCCCCATCACATCACTTTGATCATTGATGACATCAATGGGGAGCAACTGCTTAGAGTTCAGTGGTGCTCAGCTTTAGGAAGGAGGCTAAAGATGTGCAAAACATGGCTATAGTAGACATTCATCATAATTTTTAAGTGCCTAGTATCTGGACCCTCTGCCTATGTTTAGGGGAATTTTCATCTTACGAGGCAAAGTCTTTCTATCATCAAAGAAGATGAAAACACGAAATACTTGTTTTCCTGGCCTTCCTTGCAGCAGAGCATGGAAAATGACTTGGACTGGCTTTGGACTGAATGTGCCTCCCCCAAATTCATATGCTGAAGCTCTCATTCCCAATGGGATGGCATTTGGAGGTAGGGTTCTTTGGAGGTGATTAGATTTAGACGAGGTTCTGAGGTGAGGTCCTCCTGATGAGATCTTCAAAGTCCCCTTATAAGAAGAGACCAGAGAGAGAGCTTGTTTTCTCTGTCTCTCCAGCTTGTGAGGTCACAGCAAGAAGGCAGCTACTTGCAAGCTAGAAAGAAGGCCCTCAACAGGAACCAAATCTGCCAGCACTTTGGTGTTGGACTTCCCAGCTGCCAGATGTTAAGAAGTAATTGTTGGTGTTTAAGCCACCCAGTGTATGGTATTTCCTTACAGCAGCCTGAGCAGACAAAGATACCTAGATTCTGCTAGCTGGGTGCACTCACCCCTTGCTGAGAGGCTGATGAAACAGAAAGACTCAGAATAGTCACGTTTTGCCCTAAGGAGGATGGCTATGCAGGGCTTTCTGAGGTGGCAACAGGTGTTTGTGGCAACAGGTCTGTTTGCAGTGTTTAGGGTCCGGTTGTGGGGCGTTGGGGGTATAAGTTGGGGGGTCCTATGTCCTGTGATGCTAGTGGTTTGTCTCATAGACCAACCAGTTCTATGGTGTGGACAGGGCCTTGATCTTGGCTGCGTAGCCTTTGAGACTAGTTTTCCAGCCCCCCTGGAGATTATGTGAACTACATAATGTATTGTAATAAATCATTTTTCTGCTTTCATTAGCCACGGGTTATGAGACAATGGTTTCTATTGCTTGCATCTGAGAACTGCCATTGATCCATTGGCCCATGCCCTCAGGAATTTAGTCTTTGTTTGGAGGTGACTAACACCATGGGAAACATCTGGAATAGATAAGATAGTGTATCAGATTATGTCCCATACATTATGCTCTATACTAAAAATACTATAAGAATAGAGAATAGGAAGAGATAGTCTAGTGTAATGATTCAAGCTCCAGACTAGATTTGAAAAGTTCCAGTTTAAATGACTTTAAGGGCCATGGCAGTAAAGTAAATGAATGAGGCAGGCAGGGCTTTGGGGAAAATTATATGAGATGATGTTTATAAAGCAGGGTTTCCAGGTGGCACAGTGATAAAGAATCGGCCTGCCAGTGCAGGAAATGCAGAAGACAGGGGTTCAATCCCTGGGTTGGGAAGATTCCCTGGAGTATGAAATGGCAACCCACTCCAGTATTCTTGCCTGGGAAATCCCTTGACAGAGGAGCCTGGCTGGCCACAATCTATGGGTCACAAAGAGTCAGACACGACTGAGCATGCACCACGTTTATAAAGCACAGTGTATTGTGTATAGTAAACATATAAAAGTGATACCATCGTGCTAACAACAAGGAGGGTTATAGCAATAAAAATAGCTAGTGCTCTCTGTGAGCCAGACTATATTCTGGTGCTTTCTTCTTAGGGTGACTAAATGGTCAGTTGGCCCAGGAAAGTCTTGGGATATCCTGTTCCGTTTAACCTTGATCTTCAATATTTTTTAAAGCAGTATTTTATTAATAGTTGCATTAAAATAAGTCAGAGTAAGTTTTGCTAGTTGACCACTGTATATAGAATTAGAGTTTTCCTCATGGCACAGACAGTAAAGAATCTGCCTACCAATGCAAGAGATGTGAGTTTGATCCCTGGGTTGGGAAGATCCCCTGGAGAAGAGAATGGCAACCCATTGCCTGAGGAATTCCATGGACAGAGGAATCTGGTGGGCTACAGTCCATGACGTCCCAAAGAGTCAGACATGACTGACCGACTAACACACTATAGAATTAGCCATGATAACCTATTTCTTTTTTTCAGATACAAGTAGTTGTACCCTTCCCGATACAAGTAACACTTTTCATGATCTGCACTCAGAAATGCTATTAAAATGAAGTGCTCCTGGGCAGGAACAACTTGGGGCAGCCGAGAGCCTCCAGGCCATGTGGAGTTCGGAAGAGGAGCCCATGTGCTGCCCCTGCTGCATGGTGACCAGGCAGGTGTGCTGAGGCCCGTGAGGTGTAGCCAGAAGGAGAGGCACGGGGACAAACACGGCTCTGAAATTGATTAAAGCGTGTGAACGGCTACCAAGAGTGATTATCCTACTTGTATTGTTTTTTCAAATGTTTAGGAAACCAATATAAAAAGGTTCAAAAAATATTTCAGTTTTAAGGTATACTGAATTGTATTATTTTTGTGGAAAAATTGATTTCTGAAGCAGTTTTTGACTAGAACAACTTCATAGATCTGCCAATAAATAACAAAATATGTTGGTCAATAAACACATATTTCAAAAATAATTATATATATTTTATTTATTCTTAGTGCTCCTTTTTACTTTCAGAAATACTCTTTTTAAACAAACTATATGGTTACCTTCTTTATTTGTGTTTACTCATTTAATCTTCAAAATAACACTCTGAAGTAGATTTAAACAACTTTTTTTTTCTATTTGCAGTTGAGAAAACGGAGGGCTGGAGACATACAGTAACATGTTGCTTGAAATACTTAGCTAGGTACTTCCCTGGTGATCCAGTGACTAAGACTCCATGCTTCCAATGCAGAGTGCCCAGGTTTGATCCCTAGTCAGGGAACTAGATCCCACCCGCCCCAGCTAAGAGTTCACATGTCACAACTAAAGATCCTGCATCCCATAACAAAGATCCTACATGCCTCAACTAATACCCAGCACAGCCAAACAAACAAATAAATATATTAAAAAAGACCCACAACACCCTCCCTCCCAAAATAAAAAAAACCACTTAGCTCATCAGTAGCAAGCCAAGTTTTCAAACTTGAGATGCCGGCTCCAGAGCTTTTGCTCACAATCACTACTCCAGAGTAGGTTTCACAGAAGATACAGGAGTGTAGCCTAAAGACCTGCCCCCCTCTCCTAGCTACTTAGGGCAACTCACTTTCCCTCTCTGCACCTCTGATTCTATAAGATGGGACTGCTACTGCCCATCGTATAGAATTGTTGGAAGTATTCAGTGAATTAACAACATAAGAAAGGGCTTTTGTAGGCTGAAGATACTGTATGTATTTAAGACCATCATTTGTGGGCCTTTTCCATAAATCTAAGGCAGCACTGCACGCGCTGACGTCCTAAATCGGAAGTCACTGGGCATTTGGGGGGGCTGGCAACTACTCTCACCTGCTCCAGTTTCCATCTTCAATTGAATAAACTGGAAAATAACACTTCAGATGTGTGTAGAGAAACACAGTATAGTCTTCTTTACCAAGGATCCTCACACTGGTAACGTGAGGCATAAATGTGTGTAGTTGAATTGTCCCAGGTACACATAAAGTCATAATGTCAAGGGATCCATAGAATTTAAGATCTATTCCTTTAGAAGTGCATACCATGAAGAAGAACCATTTCTGATTTGTGTCACTGATTTCTTAGATGCCTGCTTACTAAAATCTAGGTGGAAAGTGGAAAAAACCCACATCATCATGGCTGGCTGATGAGCTTCTTAATGATCCCATGGAGGGGAAAAGA
Organism: Bos indicus x Bos taurus; assembly: GCF_003369695.1. Lineage (NCBI taxonomy): Eukaryota > Metazoa > Chordata > Mammalia > Artiodactyla > Bovidae > Bos > Bos indicus x Bos taurus. Next base: position 35,224,780 of record NC_040077.1, read on the forward strand.
TGATTTCCTCTCCTCAGGGCCATTGTTCATGTTTAACCACCATTCCCTGGACAACTATAGGAGTTTTAATTGCCTCGAGTTTGAACTCCTCTAACCCATTTCCTTTACAACTGCAATATAGATTTTTCTGAAGTGAAAATCTGATCATTCTACAGCTCTACTTACAATCCTTCAATGATGTCCCTTGTCCTTAGGATAAAATTTAAGGCCCTCTGTGTGGTGGCATAGACATCCACTGTTTTTTTCTTGTCCCACTCTCATTCCACATAATTTGGGTGGACTTGACTAAAGCTCAGGGATCTAAGAGCAGGCTAGTGGGCACATGAGCCAGGCCTGGGTCATGTGCCCACTCTTAGCTGTAGACACTGGTTTAGGGTTGGACACAGGATCCAAGCCAATGAAAGTTAGGCTGGGAGTTGAAGAGAAATTCCTGCATTGATGATAAGATGATGACATCAGCTAAGATTTGTAACCAGCTGTACTGAAAAGCTTCATTACCTTTTGAACTCCCTAGTAACTGGAGTCATTCTATTCCAAATTATGTTGTTTAAGATTTTTGAATTGTTTTTCTATGATTTAAGAAGATTCTTGACTAATGCACTAATGTACAAACGGCTTAAGCTCTGGGCTCTCTATCTAGAAAGTCTTTCAGTATCTTTTTCTTTATCTTATCTCATTCTATTTGCCATTCAAAATGTCACTGGAGAACACCTTCTCAAAAATCTCCTTTCAAATCCCAGTCTGATTTAGCTGCTCTTTCCCAGTGTTTACTCTCTCAGAACAATTATCACTCTCTGTACTGTAACCACTGGTCTGTTTCTGTCTTTCTTTTTCTGCTGTTATCTTATTTTACTGTGAATCTCTACTTCTTAGGAGATAGTGGTTATGAGATTCAATAAATATTTGTTGAATAAATAGATACAGTTCATACTTGGCTGGAATTTTCTCTGGTCCAGATACTATTCATACTCTATTAGTTTGAAATTACTTCCTGCCCAGGGACATAGACAGTTTTCTGCCCAATAAGTCTGGGTGTGGGAGTTCCCATTAGCCTCCAGAAAGGTCTAGGCTATGTTAGACTCAGACTGAGTTGCTGCAAGGAAATCTCAGAATGGACCTTGACCAGTTGGCTTGGGAGTGGTTTGATTTGGTCAGCTCAGGAAGATGATGCTATGATGAACACAGTACTTCTAGAGAACTATTCACTTCCCACTCATCTTCAACCCACTGTAACTGGCCCCTTGCCCCCTCCATACAAGCAGCTGTTGCTGAATTCACTGGTGCATGATTGCCACAAACCATAGACATATTTCAGTCCTTGTTTGACTTGTATTCTCATTAGCTTTTGCAATGCTGACTACTGCTGCCTATCTCAAACACTCTTGTCTTCTGTGACTCTCGCTTTACACTTTACAAGGTGGCTTTTTTTTGGTCTCTTTTTCAGGTTCATCTTCCTTTAGACAGACAGTTGGAAGCTCAAGCTTCAGTCTCATCCTTCCTACGTTGATATTTTTCGTTCTCTTCCTTTGAGATCTCATACATGTCCAAGGCTTCAATTTTCCTCGCTGTGCATATGACTCACAAATTTGTGTTGCTAGCCTAACTTTTCATTTAAGCATTGGACTTGAATGTATAATTATTACCTAATATCTCTGCTTATATGACATTTGAAACTCTAGATCTTCTGTCTCAAACTTAGTCTTCAATCTGTGTTCCCAGTCTCCATGATGAGTGCCATCTTATATCCATTTACTGAAGATAGAAACCCAGGTGTCATCTCTAATAGCTTGTTCTTCCTGATATTCAATCCAGTTGAAATTATAGGAATAATTTTGAATCTTCTTATATATCCATATTTACTGTTACTTTTTTCCCTACTAAAAGAGTCACCTAAATAATTTCCCAACTTACACTCCGTTCCCCTTCCAACTGGTTTTCCACCACTACGGAAAAGAGTTTGATGTTTTCTCAAAAATTTAGGCATATAATATAATACTCAGCCACAAAGAGGAATGAAGTACTGATGTATACTGCTGATTAAGGATAAACCTTGAAAACATCATGCTGAGTGAAAGAAGCCAGACACAAAACAGCACATATTGTATGATTCCATTTATATGAAATATTTAAAAGAGGTAAATCCATAGAGATAGAATGCAAATTGGTGGCTTCAGGGAGGAAGAAGTTGGAGTAGATACTCCTTAATGGGTACAGAATTTCCTTTTGGAGTGAGAAAAATGTTTTAGGACTAGATAGAGGTGGTAGTTGCATATCATTGTGAATATTCTAAATACTATTGAATTGTTCACTTTAAAATGGTTACTTTTAGGTTATGTGAATTTGACCTCAAAGAATTACTTAAAGAGACACCACTAATCACTTACTGTTTCACTAGAAACCTACATGGTTGTCCAGAGTCAGTTCTGTTGATCTGGGTGAGGCTCACTGATTTCAAATGGACTCATGAGTGTGTGTTCAGTTAGCTGTGAGTTGAATGGGGATTGGATGATCTAGTGATTTTGGCTTGGATGACTTGGCTGTGCTCCATTGGTCTCTCATTCTCCATCAGGTTATCCTGGGCTTATTATCTAGGCAGAGCCAGAGGTGAGGCGAGCAAGACCTCTTGAAACCCAAGTTCAGAATTAGCGCATTCATTTCCTCTGCATTCAGTGGTCAAAGCAAATCTCAAGGCCAGCTCAGATTCAAGCAGTGGGGAAATGAACTATCTATTAATGGGGAGGCTGAAAAGTCAAATTACAAAGGGTATGGGTACAGAAGGAAAGGAGAATTTGGGTTATTTTGCAACTGATCTACCATAGATTTTATTCTTATGTCTGCTACTTAGTGAGTGCTCAACAAATATTTGTTCAATTAATGAATAAGTCACTGAATTTAGGCCAAAATGGAAGCTGGGGTCCTAATTTAACATTTGAGATTATGAACTCTCATGGACTGGAAGGAGAAAGAAAACATGATTCTTCGAGGCATTTGAGACCTCCCTAGAGAAGGAAACGGCAACACACTCCAATACCTGGGAAATCCCATGGACAGAGGAGCCTGGTGGGCTATAGTCCATGGGGTTGCAAGAGTCAGACACAACTTAGTGAGTAAACCACCACAGATGCTTCTATCTTCTCTAATTATAAATCAAAAACCCTTTCACAACCTTGTAAGGAAGATGGAAAATTCCTTCATCATCCCCTCTGGCTGAGCTTCCTTCTTATACTCCATGTTTTGGTCAGGGTTTAGAGGACTTTCTAGTGTTAGAATTCTGAGCTAACACGAGTTTAGTAGATATGCACTGGTAAACTGGCTCTTTTTTAAAAAGGGGGGAAAAGCCTTATTTGTGGGGTTTGCTGATTTCTCTTCCACTATGGCCAATTGCAAGCTGCCAGCTTGAAATGAGAAGTTAGGAAAAGATACACTTATCTGAGTCTTGAGTCACCCAACTCCAGGATGCCTCTGGTGCCTCTGCTGCTCAGGACTTACCTGCACCTTGCCTGCCTTTCTGGAACCGCTGGAGTCAATGAACTGCTAGAGTTTGTTGCCCTGTCATTTAAATTGTTCCTTCACTCATTCACTCAACAGACAATTAAGCGAGCAACTCCTATATAGCTATTGCGTTAGGCTCTGGGGTGAGAATGATGAACAATATGATCATGTCTCCACCTTCCTAAAGCTCCCATTCTCCCTAACTGAAGTAGTGCTCCCAGTGCCTCTCACGGAGGCTCTCAATTTCTGACTTTTGCCCTGTGGTGCCCCGAGAGGGTGTTGGTGCAGGAACACCTCAGCTAGAGGAATAAGACTCCCAATTTCTCTCATCCCATACACAATCGTCATTTACCACAGTCTTTCTGGACTGCTTCTTTTTGGGTTGGAACCAAATATTCAATTATAGCTCAACTATATAATTCAATTTTGAAAGAATTGCTTCATCACAATCTGAAAAATGAGAGGTTATTTTTGAACCAAACAGAACCAGGAGAAATCAGAATGCATTTAATGGTTACTGTATCACGTAATATTTAACATAATGTAATCAATACATAGCACTCTGTATAAATAAACCATTTAGATTCTCACAGATCTGAAGGGGAAAGAGGGCACCATTCCCAGAAGTGCTTTCTTTCTATTTGCTAAACCATAGTTCACACCATTGGGGAACCAGATACTCATTTAAAGCCAAATACCAAAGCCTGTGTTATCCTTTTTCTTTCTTTTCTTTACAGACATACATAGTTTTGGTATACTATTAACCATGGACAAGGTTAATATGATTTTTTATTTTACTATGTTACTGATGCTCAGTGTTTTGTTTTTCTTCCAAGGGGAGGGTTGGGTTGGTGGGCACAATCAATATATAAAATATAACAGCCGTTGCAAAATATATACGTGTTTTTAGATGACTGACTGAAATTCCTAGCACAAATTATGGCTGAGTGAACAAAAGAAAAATTTGTGATTTATTTACTGTGTCTAGTACCCAAATATAAAGCTTAGTACAATCAGTCATCTATAGCACTCATGGCTTTAATATTAATTGCACTTGGAAAAACAGCAGAAAAGCAACCTCTGGGTGGAATAGAGAAGCTGGGAGGCTTATTTTTCAGAACACAAAGCCACTGGATACTCTTGGTGCTTATAGAGATGGATTTGAGAAACAGCAACTCCTCCCAGGAAAAGAATGCACTCCACTCACCAGCCAAGGTCACAAAGCCAGGAGCCCTCCTAGAAGAGGCTACCACTGGGGCAATTTGGTTTAACAAACTGTTATTTCCCCATGCAAAGTACATTGTCTTCCTGCCCAACCTCATGAGCAGGTAAAGAAAAATAACCACTTGCACAATTACTTTGGGCACCAATGTCATTGTGGGCAGTGAATGATGCACTGCAGTGGAGTCCTGTGGAGCTCCTCCACCCAGAACCCCAGGGTAACAGAATGGAAAGACCTGTGTTCTACTAAATTCCATCAAAACTAGTGTGCATCTTCAACTCAGTGGCCAGCCTCCCTGTTGCAGGGAGACTTACAGAAAAGGGATCAAATATTTCTACTTGACCTAGAACTGACAGTTGGAAGTTTTGACATTAACTCTTAATGTCACAATTAATTCCTCTTTGCTCTGTGTTCCTGTAGCACAGTAATCTGTTTTTAGTGGAACATGCCCTTCATCCAGCCTGAACTGAGAGTCCCTGCGGGGCTGGAGACCATCCTGGTTCATCTTAATATTCTCTGTGTTCTTGATAAGTGCAGAGTGAACATCTGTTCAGTTGAAGGGAGAGAGAATTAAGTTATTTTCACAGACATTACAGTCCCCCCGCTGGTCATACATTTTCTGTTTAATTAATGGGGACTTTGATGAATTTCTACCTTGGCCACCTCTGGTAGCCCTGCACCTCCTGGGTCTTGGTCTCTTTTGGAATAATCACACCTTCTCTAGTTAACAGAAATTTTTTGGTAACATCAAGTATGAGAACATGTAGAATTCTGAAGATGTGGGGAAGGACTTTGAGCACCTGTAGATAGTCTTAAGTTTCCCGCAAGCGGAAAGTCCCTTACATCATCTCTATCCAGTCGTCAATGGGCTTCTCTTGTGGGGCTGCTAGTGATCCCAGTGGCCAAGATGTTTCAAAGCCATAACGTTAGGTCTGCAAAGAAATATGACTTTTTTGCTTGTTTCTCACTGATTGAACAGGAGTGTATCTCTTAAGTGACCATTCTATCTAGTGAAAGAAAAATTAACCTAGTTAATTCCAGGGTCTTAGTCATTCCAGGTTTTAAACTCACCATTTCAGTCAAATTCACCTCTCTGGTGGCAAACTTTAATGCTATAGTATTAAGGCATTTGGGAAATGTCTATTTCTGGAGGATGTACTGTGTTGGTATCCACTGCAATATGCAACCCTGCCTGTTTTATTGGCACAGCCTCTTTTCACATGTACCCACTTTTTCACATGTACCCACCACAATATCTGAGTCCCCTTTTATCTCAGGTCATCAACCTGGACCAGCAGTCTCACACTTTTTGGTCTCAAAAGTCATTTGCACTTAAAAATTATTGCAACTGCCAATAATTTTGTTTTTGTGAGTAATATCCATCAATATTTGTATTGGTGATTAAAACAGAAAATTTGGAGGTATTTGTTTTTTTCATTTAAAAACTAAAAGTCTTTCCACATGAACCTAAATAACATATTGTTTATGAAAATAACCACATTTTGCAAAATAAAAAAATAGTGAGAAGAGTAGGTTTAAAAACATTTCTGTAAATCTTAATATCTGGCTTCATAGAAAAAAGCTGGATTTTCATCTCTTACTGCATTCAGTCTGTTGTGATATGCTATTTTGGTCGAACCATGTAAAGACAACCTGGCCTTATGCAGACATGTGGTTGGCAAAGAGAGCAATAGCTCTTTCAGATAACTGTACATATTCTCCTTTAGTACTATACCAAAAGTCAACCGGTGGTTGTTTCTCAAAGGTTAGTTGCAATGTGGAATCTGAAACCATAGTAAAAAGCTTTTCATATTTTGTCACATTGAAATCCACTGTTCTATCTTGCACTCTAAATGAATCTTCTACCTGTGCAGGATTTTATAACATCATGCATTGGTCATTTGGAAAATTGATCCACTGAGTTAATCAAATCTTCTAAATGTTGATATATTTTAACATACAACAGCAAAAAATTGACAGCATGTCTTATTTAATAAGAAAATTCCAATTCATAGGAAGCTGTCAATATCACAGAGGTAGATACAAGTTTTCCAAAATTCTATTTTGTTTTCTTGAAAGCTTGAATTGTATGATGGGCAGTACAGTCTGCTCATTTTTCATTTTGAAGTACCAGGCTCATTTGGTTCATTTCCTAGCAAATACTCAGATCTCTTAAATGCTCAAGTTTGAGTAATCATAATTTATCTTTCAGTCCTTCAAGGAAATAAAAGTGGTGTTCCATGAAAAGGGCATCTAGTTCAGTTGGCAACTCAATTGTACCTTGGCCATTCCTGACACAACCACTGCGCTTTAAAATGCAGCAGAGGGGCTTTATGCATACTTTCCATTTCATTACATGGGATATTAAAATGCTTATACTCAAACGACTGGATTTCATAAGATTAACAACTTGTGCTGTCTCATCAAGGACATTCTTAAGTGCAATTGGCATTAAAATGTATAAGTGTGCAGCGATGAAGAATATAAAGACAGCTAGTACAGTTTGGTGCTACCAACTTAACTCATGTTAAGGCACCAGCAGTTTAACTCACTAATGCTTTTGCATTTTTAGTCCTAATACCAAAACAATTAAAATGGCAAACAACATCTTAGTATTACTATGAAAATAGATTTAACTCACGGATGCCCTGAAAGGGTCTCAGTGATCTCTGGGTATCTGTGGACCACTGACCTAGATGCAGAGTTCTTTTTATTCTAATTGAGGCTTTCATAGGTTTTCCAGCCTCTCTGAGCTGTGGGGAAAGCTGTTGGTTTGTGCCTAAGGCTTTGATGGGGACAGTAGGAATCTGGAAGGCTGCCTTGGGCCCCTCCTGGTGCAATCTCTGTTCCTTTGTTGCTGTTCTAGTGCAGGGACTCTGTGAAGATTGGTCATCAAAAGGCAGGCCTATCCACTCTCAGATCTCCAGGTTGTGTATGAGTGTGTTTGATTTTATCAGTTTCAGAACGTGGTGGACGTCACACCCTCTCAGGGATACTCATCCACATTCTAATACTGAGCCCAAATCTACTACTATATGCACACATGGGTATCAATCCTATCTTTTGGATTTACAAAGAACAACCCTGTTCTCTTTTCTATAGGACAGTCCTTTTGACTTTTTTCAAAAAGCGTATCAATACCTGTTACTTCTATTCTTCAAAAAATGATAGGACAGGAAAGAAACAGACTCGAGTCTAAGTGCTTGCATTGCCACTTACGTAGTGTGACCTTGGGCAAGTCACTTCATTTCTTTGATTTCAGGTCCATCATCTGTAAAATAAAGATAATAGTTCTAACCTTGGGCTTTCTCGGTTGCTCAGTGTTAAAGAAAGTGCTGCAATGCAGGAGACACAGGAAACTTGGGTTTGATCCCTGGGTCAGGAAGATCCCTGGAGAAAGAAATGACAACCTGCTCCATTATTCTTGCCTGGAGAATCCCATGGACGGAGGAGCCTGGCAGGGTACAGTCCATAGGGTCGCAAAGAGTCAGACACGACTGAGTGACTGAGCGCACACGCACAAACTCTTACCTTATAAGGTATTCGGGGGATTTAATGACATGTGTTTTAAGGAATCAAATTAAGTACATAGTGGGCATACAGTAAGTGTTATCTCTCTTCCCTTTTTAGAAAATGTCACAATTGTTCATAATTTCTCCTAGACTATAAATGTGTCATGAAAATGTGATCATAATAAGGTATTATTAGTCATAATGGCACCATGACATCAGTAATTTTATTAAGAATCATCGCTGGACTTCCATCTTGGTTTTTAAAGTCTATAAACTTGATCCTAAAGAATTTTTAGCTGTAGAACACTGAAGTGTTGTGATATCTGTAACAATAACTGCCAGTTCAGGGATTATTTTTTCTTCTTGGAAGAGAGAGTAAGGGCTTGTAGAAATAAATGTTCCAGAGCCTGAGATGGAAAATTTGATAACTACTCATGTAGTAGAAATTTCTATAAGCAGAGATTGGAAGAATGCCTCCTATTTCACAGAAGGAATCAAAGTTAAGGGGCAGATGTGGAAGAAAAAAACCCTTTATAGCATCACTAAAAAGAATAAAATGGATCCAGTGGCTTTCTATTTTTCTAACAAACAGTGGACCAGTGATGTGAAAGCCAGGATTATAAGAATATAGAACAATGATCTAGTTACTAAGCTCTTGTCAACTTGAAGTTCATAAAACAAAATTGAGAGATGAGGAGGTGTATGAGGAAGTGTATCTCTAAAGGATGTCATGGAGTCTTAGGAGATGCAAAGATCATTCATCTCTTCCAAGGCCAGTCTTGCCTGTAATAGGGTGGTGATTGGCAAAGGCCTCTTATAGCTTTATGAATTTCAGGACACTCCATTTATCTGGAATTATGTTTCACAGGAATAAGCTGTTTCACAGAAATAAAAATTTTCAGATAATTAAATTATACCTCACCTGGAAGTAAGACTATTTTTTATTTAAAATGGTTCTTTGTAACCCAGGGTTCGTGAATCAGTTCTAGGGAGTTTTTGAACTACCTCAAATTATATGGAAGATTCTGTGAGTTTTTTCCTCACATGCATTTTTCTGAACAGAGAATCCATAATTTTTACAAGTCCTTCAAAATGGACCATAAAAAAAAACACCCCAAGAACTATTGTTTTAAGCAATTCTTAAAGCAAATGTTTAGAAATTGATCTAACTTTCCTATTTCATTTTTCCTATTGGTGAAATGACACATTTAGGGCTATTGTTTTCCTATTAATTTATCCTTGCCTTGTATTGGTGTTTCTGTCTCCTTCTTCCCTGATGCAACAGTTACCTTTTCCTTGTTACCAGAAAGTTGGCTTCCTGTAATTTCTCCCTGCCTACTGCAAAGTGGCTGAGAAATTAGATAACAGAGTATGTTAGAATAACACTAAAGAGGCTTTCAGTGAGAGTCTCTCCTATGAATAAAGTGTGCAGATGTTAGCACACAGACTATGGGCCATCTTTTTTGGTAAGTCAAGGACCAGCTTTGCATTTTTGCCATTCTTCACTCACGATCTAGGTGACCAAATCAACTAGTTATATGATTTTCTGATACTTGAGAGGTAGGTAAATATACTGTTTATACAGTATGGAGTCCATGAGGATATTATTAGGCTTTGTATTAGTCAACTGTTGCCACAGTAACTGTGGCTGTATAACAAACCATCCCACAACTAAATGACACACAACAATAATCATTTGTGTGTTTTTGTTCGTTTGTTTGCAGGTCATCTGAAGGTGTGCTAATCCAGGTGGGTTTAGTTGTTCCCTGGTGGCTCAGAGGATAAAGCATCTGCCCCCCATGTGGGAAACTCGGGTTTGATCCCTGGGTTGGGAAGATCCCCTGGAGAAGGAAATGGCAACCCACTCCAGTGTTCTTGCCTGGAGAATCCCATGGACAGAGGAGCCTGGCGGGCTACAGTCCACGGGGTCGCAAAGAGTCGGACACGACTGAGCGAGTTCACTTTAGCTGGGCTTAGCTCAATACTCTAGATTGGATACAGGATTGCCCTAAGATGTGTTCTTGGTCTTGGAGCTATTTGAAGTCAAAGATAAGGAGACAAGAGGAAAGAACATAGACTCAGGATGCCTCTTAAGGCTTAGGCTTGGACCTAAGATAGTCTTACTTCCACCCACCTTCCATGGCTACAGCAAATCACGTGGTCAAGGTTAACACCAACAAGGAAGGGAAGTAAGTATATATATCTTCCCAAAGAAAGCAAGTGAATATTTGCTTAACAATTATTTGACCCCAATTAAGTAAGCTGCCCCTTCTTTATAAGTGAATTCATATTTTTTTTAAAAGAAAAATAGCTACAGATCACCTTGATATGTTTTTAAAAAGCAGATGAAGCATTCTAGTAAGATTCTAAAACTTCCAGAAGCAAGAATCCCATGTCGTTGTTCATCCTCAGTGTAGACAGTGGGCCAAAAAAATACCCCAAACCAAACCAAAACAAAAACAAAACAAAAAGTAAAACAAAAGGAAAAAAAAACTCAGTTTAATAACTGAAGGAAAAAAATATTGCCAATGTTCCCTCAGCCATGAGACTTCAAATCCAATTCTGAATCACAGTTTATGGACATTGCTGTCTGACAGTTTTCATGTGCTTCCATGATGCTATAATCCCACGAGGGGCAGTTTGCTTGTCTGTCGTCCCAGATCTCGCCATCTGCTCTTAGCAAAGTCTTTCTGAAGTCCTCTTCTTTCTCACCATGACAGCGTCTTTGTGTAAGTAGAGAAAGTTCACCTTCATAACGTATTCATGGCTGGGATAAGGATCCAACCTTGGTGAGAAATCACTGCAGAGCAGCATTACCAGTCCTTTTCTCTTCCTTAGGGACGGCTGTCATTCATTCTTCCCAAGGCTCAGAGAGAGTAGCTTTCCTTAATTTAGAACATCTGAGTAGACTTAGTGAAGAAATGCTGACATTTGTATGTACTTTTTGGCTTTTGATTCTTTCTTGATGTAATTCTCTGTTTTAAAATGGGGACAACATGGCCTGTGTCTTTAAAATTTAATGAACAACAAGCCAAGGGCAGGATGTGGAGCAACCTTGATGAGAAAGAACACAGAGCTTGGGCTAAGCTGGCCAGAGTTTGAATTCAGATGCCAATAGCGAGCTGTGTGTCCTTGGAATAGCGACACCACTTCTCTGAGCCAAAGTGATAAAGAGAATATACTATTACCTCTCGCGTGGCATTGCCATTAGTTTCGCACAGATTAGTTCTCAGGGACCTGCGAAATGGAGGGTATTCATTCGTTTACATGAGTAGGAGAAACAAAAAGAACTTTGACTCTACAGAGTTTGAAATCTTTGGCAGAATCACCTGAATAAAATGAAAAGCATCCTTTGATTCTAATCTTGGATGACATCTGTACAAAATTAGAAGAGCAGAGAGGAGTGAATTTGCAAATACCCAGATATTATAGTAATTGTTCACAGTCATTGAATTTTCACCCTTAAGTCTTACAAGTTTCAAAAAGGTTAATTCAGACAACTTATTATCCCTTCTAGTGGTATTAGATGGATGGGAGGGATGGGAGATGGGGAGATAAAGTAGCAAAGAAAGACAAATTTGCCACTATTTTCAAGTTTCTAAACACTAGCTTTTAATGGAGAGAGTGTTTATCCTTGTTATGGCAACTATTTCACTTCTGTACAACAATGAAGAAATAACCTGTAGAAAAAACACTAGCTCTATTCTTTTTTGACATTCAAAATGATTTTTGCCTACAATGGATTACTCTATAATAGTAGTAGTAATGACTGTTTTTAAAGCTTATCATGTAAGGAACTATTCAAAATGCTTCATGAATTATCTCTTAGAGTTGCATGAGGATAAATATTAGACACTGATTTTAAATTGAGGCATTCAACACTAAGAGGTATAGGGTTGAATACTCATATGCTGCTGCTGCTGCTGCTAAGTCGCTTCAGTCGTGTCTGACTCCGCGCGACCCCATAGACGGCAGCCCACCAGGCTCCCCCGTCCCTGGGATTCTCCAGGCAAGAACACTGGAGTGGGTTGCCATCTCCTTCTCCAATGCATGAAAGTGAAAAGTGAAATTGAAGTCACTCAGTTGTGTCTGACTCTTTATGACCCCATGAACTGCAGCCCACCAGGTTCCCCTGTCCATGGGATTTTCCAGGCAGGAGTCCTGGAGTGGGGTGCCATCGCCTTCTCCGAATACTCATATACTCACCTTCTAAAAGCAAAATTGTTTACTTTGTGTAGTTATCCTAGATAGGAAAAAATACCATGAAACAGTCAAAATAAGTGGAAATGGAAATACATATATAACTCAATGTTGAAACATCAAGGAAAGGACTGTGGTCATCAAGATCTTACCCTTAGTCCCATGAAAATATTTTTTATTGGCTTATAAAAGAATAGATCTTGTGAGTGTATTTAGCAATCAGAGACATCTTGAATTATCAAAGAAAACTTTACAGAACACTGAACCATACCAAAAATAGGCTGGAAGGAAGTTGAAAGGAAAGCAACATCTGATTGATAGTTAAATTACACAATGCTGTCACTTTCTTGGCAACCGAACCATGTTTTCTCCTTTGTGTCAAGAAACGTGTGCAGTGTTTGCAACAACAAATTTATCGGTTGAATGTGTAGCTGAAAATTTTCACTAGGGGGCAGCCTCTCACTGAAATGCGAGAGCGTACTTTCTGTATCATCTGATTTCAATAAGAAACTGGCCCAAGGAGGCACACATTCTCGGCACAGCCTCTAAAGGGAAATTTATGCGTCTATAAAATGTTGAATCAGCACAGTCAGTGGCGAGTAAGGAAGGAAAAAGTCTTGCATAACATTAAAAGCCCAGCATCAATAGATGCTTAGCCTTATGGATGGTGTGTTCTTTGAACACAAAACCTTTGCTGTGTTGGCTGCTGTCAGGATTTTTAAGAGAGTCAGTTTAGTTTCTTTTACAGACACACACACACAGAGAATGAAAAGCCACCATGCAAGTAAACATTTTAAAGTTGGGAAGGAATAGAAACAAGTAGAGATTGATTATTTCTTCGCCTTTTAAACCGTAGGTTTAAACTGAGTGGAACGCTGTGTGGCCAGGCTGTTCCTCCACCGCTTTGTGACTTTTATATGACCCTTTCTACCCACCTATTGTTTTTCCTCTTTGCCATTCTTTCTTTCTCGTTTTATATTCCTCAAGTGATCTCACCTAACAAAATCAACAGCTCCTGTCCCGAGGAGAGTCGTGACTATGTTTTTTTTTTTTTTTTTAACGGGGCTCTGAATGGTCTCAGCACTAGGCAGAGGCAATATTTGAAATGTGATACTGCTCGGTTCCCTGCCAGCCAGCACGTCTGCAGGTCCTATTGTATCTGTGATTGTAAAGGCATCTGAGAGCCCCAACACCCGTGAGCAGCTGGTGTAACCTTGTGTGGTCTGGGAACCAGGGCAGAGCTGGGGTGCTGGGAACACTGTCACCCAGGAAACTCAGGCAGCCTGAGCTGGCCACAGGGACATTTGTGGAACCTGGGCAGGGGCACTCCTGGAAGCCTTTGGTGGAAATTGGAGCTTTAAAATGATGAAAGAAAAAAATCCATTAGACGAGAGGTGGGCATCCGCAGAAACCAAAGCTCATGGAATCAGTAAGCTGAGGCTGGAACTTGTGGCAGTGAGAAATCACGCCTGGGTGTGGGCTCTTAGCCAGATTTGAGCGTGAATCCTAGCTCTTTCTACTATTGTCTGGTTAACTTTGAGGAAGTGACTTTGTGCCTCAGGTTCATTTTCTATAAAATGAGTGCTTAGAGTGGTGCCTGGCGCGTAATGAGCTCAGTGAAAATTAGCTACTTTTATTACTGTTGTGCTTATTATTGTCATTAGGATGCAGAGGTAAGGGAAGAAGACGTCACAAAAAGTCTCAGTTTCCTTATCTGTAAAATGGGGTAATAGTGGAACTCACAGAGTTGTAAGATTTAAATCAGCTAATATATATGTAGTGTTTAGAGTACTACTTGGCAAATAGTAAGTGCTCAATAAATTATTGTTTTTTTATTGTTATTAGAGACCTAGACAGAAATAACACTAGTTTCCACCCTAAAGAGCTAAAGAGTTGTGTGAGGAATGCATGTGTGTTCACTGTATTATCATCACCCAGGTTGCTCAATAAATGTTCATTCATTTTATTATGTAGCCTATTAATCCTGTTGCTTAGGTTGCTTAGTACCCATACATGTCCTAGGGAAAACTAATTTCAGTAATGGGGACCTAGAGTCTACATATAATACCTCAGTCCTATAAAGCAGTGAGTCAACCATTTGAGTCCTGGAGCCTTTTTGATAAGTTGGAGGTATCTATGGATTTTTAACCCCAGAAAAAAGCACACAACTGCACACCACTTAGCATACACATTTGAAGCTTTTAAGCCTGTCTTGAAGCCCATCCAAGGATTTTAGAAATCCGTGAGCCGGCAGTGGAGTGGGGGGTGGGGGCGGGGGTGGTGGGTGCTAAGAATTCCTGCAATATACAGAAGAATGTAACCGAAAGGGAGGGATTCTTAACATAAATTTCATCGATAAGAATAGAGTTAGGAAAATGCCAAAAAATCAGTACATACCCTTATTTAGTGGTCCTCAAATTGTTGGTGGTAAGGCATAATAATAACCTGGATACTTACTAAAGTTCAGATTTTTGGTCTGTTCCACAGGTATTTTAGTTTGTAAAGTCTTAGGCTTGGTGAAGCTCAGAAAACTTAATTTTAACATTTATCCAGTTGATTTTGACGTAGGAGGTTCTTAAAGCACACTTTGAAAACTATTTCCTGACTTTTCCTCATGCACATGTATCAGGTCTGAAAGACACTGAATCCTGAATAGAGTAGAATTATTTAAAAAAAAAGAAGAAGAAATCACATTTATCTTAAATGCTCAGTATACCATTTATCTAAAATAAGCATTCCAGCCAGCAAGAAGAAGAGGAATAAAACTGTTGCTCTCTGGAGGGGCCTTGTAGGAGGGGTTTTGCTTGAGAGACACAACCTATATCACCAAATAATTAGTTGACAGGCATTTTTGGTGATCTCAATCCTATTCTCATTAGTAACGTGGTTGCCTACCTTGATTCCAGTGAAGTCAGTATATACTGTGTTATTTTGTACTTTGGAGCATGGACTTGCTAATTTCCTTCAACCATGTTATCTGATTATGACAAAAGGCAAGTCTGATGTCAGGAACCATATTTGATTATTTATCTGTATTCCTCTACCCAGATACCTGGTAGGGTGCTTGGTCAGTACAGTTTCATGGGCTCACTGACTGCCAAATTAACTTACAATATAATATGGTTGAAAGGCAGTAACATGGACTTCATGACTGTAATTAACATGCCTCTAGACATGGCCATGGAGAAGGGCTTCATGGTAGACTGAACTCAAAATCCTTTTGATTATATGCCTCTCGTAGACATACAATACAGAGGATGAAAATAAACTCCTTTAGGGTGCATCTTTGGACATTCTAGTAGTGTTGAGAAACATTCTATATGGACCTAGCTCTTGTGGGCTCACTTTGGGTTGTTTCTGACTTCTTAGGGGTTCCTAAGAGCTGGAGTGGTGCTTCTTACTTCTCTCTTGTTATACTGCTGGCACTGTTAATGGTGAACTCAAGACAGAGCGAGGGTTCTTAAGTATTGTCTTCTGACCCTCTGAGGCAGGCGGGGCTCAACGGACTCCATAGTTACTGCAGAAATCCAGAGAGTACCTGCTGACTCAAACCATCAGCCTCCAAAAATCTGGTTTTTGCCAGCCCAGAGCTGAGAACAGCTATTCACCACAATGACACCACTGTTTGTGGCTCTGAATACAATTGATATTGTAGAGATAATTTATGTCTTAAATTATTTTTATTTTTAGAGTCACTGTCAAATGAGTCCCCACCCACCCTTTTTCACCCAGATTCCTCCTTATCCAGTACCCTCCTATGATGGACACCTCTTTGTAGAAAAATTCTCGAGGTATCTGCAGCACCCACCACCGCAGTCCCTACCTGGGCGGATGTCTCCTAGGCCAGCACCATGATGCTGAGCTACGGCTCTAAGCTCCTCCTCTGATTTCTTTCTTTCTTTCTTCTTTTTTTTCTTTTTAAAGAAATTGACTTTATTTAAAACAAAAACACCAAAACCCAAAGCCCTTCACCCATTTCTATTTAAACTATTTCAATACAATGAGAAGGACAGTAAGGACATCTATACAAAGGAATTCTCAAGCATGTAGTACTGGGCTATGTTTGAACTTCCTATAAACCTTGTTACTTTTGAACCCCAAATGAAATTCTTTGCTCCTACCTGAATGCAGTGGCCTGAGGACTTGAAAAAAAATTTTTTTTTCTTTAGATCTTTTTTTTTGTTGGTGGCTATTTTTAAAATGGTCTTTAAAAAGTCTGGAGTCCTAAGAATTCTGCACAGAAATGTAGGCAAACAGAATGGCAAAGTAACATAAGGCAGTGTTTCAGGCAAATTTATGATAACATAAGGACAGCTTAAAAATGAACATTGGTGCTACCTAGCAGTGCACATCCTGTGTTTTTGTAAACCTCAAACATCTGAAAAACAATTTTTTGGCATTTATTACTTTTAACTCCCAGAAGAATCTGCCTTTCCAGAGAAACGCTCTTAGAATTGTCACTTAGAAGTGACAGACAACATCATCCACAGGCTACTAGGATCTGCTATGAGCATTCAGGATCTGGAAAGGGGAGGGTGAGATAGTTCAAATAATCAGGCGACTCAAACCATTTTGAAAAATGTGCAGAGATCAGGTGAACTACTTTTACTGCCAAGAATTAAAGAATCTTTTTGAAAATGTGGTTCTGCATCAATAATCATCTCAAGGGAATCCAAAGTGTTTTTAAACAAGTAAAATCTGACACAGATAACACATAACACATGGCCAAACAGGCCTCCCTAGATATACACTCCCTTTTTTTTTTTAATGACACCACTGAACCATCAAAGATGTTTGAAAGAGCCTTACTGAGTTGGATGGAAGTGAGCCACAGTGGCTCAGCTTTTTTCTGAGGAGGTCATTTGCAGGAGTAAGGAGAGGAGCAGCTTCAGACACTTGTGAAGTCTAATCATCAATGTAGAAAACAATCTCCAGGAGGAAGCTTCTGTTGTTACACCGAAGCTTGTGATCTTTCTGAAATGGGCAAAAGTCAATGAATCAATGAATGGGCAAAACATAACTGAAAATGTCTATTATTGCCCTTCTCAACCCTTACAATCTCCTTTCCATACTGCAAGTTTTAGCAGAAGGGTTGTTCAGTGGAAGACACACTAGAGTAAGAAATGGAATCACCTAAGCAATGTATCTTTTAATCACACATTTTTTCAGTCGTGGACAGGTGACTATTGTGTCAGTCAGTCACAAGAAACAGAGGGCACCCTAAGCTGGGAACAGGAATATGAGTCTGAGGAGAGCCGCAGGCATGGGAGAGGGGCTGCCGTGTAAAGCAGCTCTGCCAGAACCCTGAGTGCGGAGAGGGCAGGGGAATAGACACAAGTCTTTGCCTGTGCTTTGACCTCAGCCAGTGACTCCTATGGGTCAGAGCCACCTGGAAGCCAGAGGGCCAGGCAGCTGATGATGCAGTCAATCCAAGTCAACCTCCCAGGGCAGAGGGCAAGGCGGAGAATAGGGTAGAACTGTCGTGCATAGTCGCTCAGTTGTGTCCAACTCTTTGTGACTCCGTGGATGTAGCCCACCAGGCTCCTCTGTCCATGGGGATTCTCCAGGCAAGGATACTGGAGTGGGTTGTCATGCCCTCCTCTGGGGGACCTTCCCAACTCAAGGATCAAACCCGTGTCTCCCACATTGCAGGAGGATTCTTTGCCATCTGGGCCACCAGGGAAGCCCAAGAATACTGGAGCACGTAGCCTATTCCTTCTCCAGGGGATCTTCCTGACCCAGGAATCGAACTGGGGTCTCCTCTGTTGCAGGTGGATTCTTTACCAGCTGAGCTACCAGGGATGCCCTAGGGTAGAACAGGGATGAAGAAAAGCCAACAAGCACAACTACACTTCAGAAGAACAACTATACAGTCCGTGGAATTCTCCAGGCCCGAATACTGAAGTGGATAGCTTTTCCCTTCTCTAGGGGGTCTTCCCAACCCAGGCATCAAACCCAGGTCTCCCACATTGCAGGCAGATTCTTTACCAGCTGAGCCACAAGGGAAGCTTCAGAACAACAGACCATGACAACAGAGCACAGTGTATATGTGATATATATTTTAAACAAGCTAAATCAGGTATTTATTTCCTTTCTTCACTATGAATCCTCACAATGCATCTTCACTAACAACCCTGCTGAAGAATCCTAAAGCATGCAGCATAGTACTTATCTTTTCCAGTTGCTTTTTGTATTTTCTGTCACGCATGAGTAGAGCATGACACAGATGAACATATTTTCAGACCTCCCTGTCTACCTGTTGGTCTCCGTTGATACGAATTCACTGTTAGAAAACAGTACAAAGCTTCACATTTTGGTCTTCACTAGGCAATTAGCATATTCTCCATAATCACTGTTAATGATGTGAAAACTTACTCATTGGTTCTTTATGTTAATATCTCAGAGAGGCTTATGGTCTTGGACTTTGTGTAGGAAATTTTAGTTGACTCTAAGTTTCTATGATGACAGGACAGGTTAAAGTGACCCTTGAGTCATCACTAGTGGGAGCTGCAAAATGGGGTCATAAAGTATTTCAGTGCAAGAATAGCATTTAATATAGCTCACTGGAAAATATATAGCAATATTTTCCATATCTGGTAAAATCAAGCAACTCCATTTCTGAAGAATTTTAATTCCAGTCTCAAGCCAGGGAGCTATTTATTGGGATATTTAAAGCAATATGATCAAATCTGGGAGTTTAAGCAGCTTCCATAGTGATGAGCATGGACGTGACTGCCCCACACTGTCTCATTTCCTAACAATGATATCATAGATCAGGTACGAGTATATCACGATAAACCAGAATCCAGCTCATTCCAGTAGACCCAGTTAGTCAAATATGTGGGACAGAGACTCTTCCTAATATTCCTCTAAGAATAAGTCTCAATAATGCTGCCTTAGCGAGACATGCTGCATGCATGCTAAGTCGCTTCAGTCATGTCTGACTCCTTGAGACCCTATGGACCATAGCCCGTCAGGTTTCTCTGTCCATGGGGTTCTCTGGGCAAGAATACTGGAGTGGGTTGCCATTTCCTCCTCCAGGGGATCTTTCCAACCCAGGGATTGAACCTATGTCTCTTCCGTCTCTTGCATTGGCAGGGGGGTTCTTTACCACTAGTGCCCCTTGGGAAGCTTAGGGAGACAATGAATATGTAGTTGGTATATCATGTTAGAATTTTTACCTGTTTATATGGATTCTGTGAAAAGTTGCTGACTATGACTGGGAAGATGATCAGTTCTGGTTAATTCTCAATCTATCATGAATGGATTTGAAAAATTTTGAGGTCTATAACATTTAGACAACAAAATCTACATGAATACATTGTTTGATTTCATTTTAATCCTCAACTTTGTAAATAACACAGAACAGTTATTTTCATCCCTGTTTTATAGATGAGGAAAAAGAGTCCCATATGGCATAAGTGACTTGGCCAAATTGCACAAGTGAATGGTGCAGAAACTTGAACTTTGTTCTGACTCCAAGGCCCTCATGTTCTTCCCCTTGTATACTATTGAAAAAAAAGGATTTCCAATCCACCAGAAAAAAGTTGTGACTGCTGAGCTGTTTCTCCAGAGGTCATGTATGTGTCAGGATACAGTCCCACACTCTCCTGGGGCTCCTGGTAAACAATGGCCCACAAGGGTGAGGGCACTGACTAGGTTAGACTGTGGTCTGAAGTAAAGAGGGCTACCCAGGTGGCACTAATGGTAAAGAATCTGCCTGCCAATGCAGGGGCTGTAAGAGACACGGGCTCGATCCCTGGGTCAGGAAGATCCCCTGGAGGAGAGCACTATAACCCACTCCAGTATTCTTACCTGGAGAATCCTATGGACAGAGGGGCCCCATGGATGGGCTACTGTCCATATGGTCACAAAGAGTCAGACACAACTGAAGTGACTTAACACGCACTTCAGTTTGAAGTAAAGGTTGAAGTAAAGAAACAGAGGAAGACTGGTGCCCAAATAAGGAAGCACATGAGCAAAAATCATTCTGGGGAAAGTTGTGATCCAGTTGAACAATTCAACACTTTGTGAGCATGTGCTCTGTGCTAGGACCACTGCCAGGAGCTATTTCTGGCACAATCTCTGCTCTTGAGAATCTCACAGTTTAGAAGGGGAGATAATTAGAAGGTAGTGTGACAAATGCAGTATGCAAAGGGTGCTGTGGAAACGCATGGTTAGAAATCCATACTCCAACTACAGCAAAGGAATAAGACTGGGGAAGGGGATTAGGAAACGCTTCCTGCAGAAGGTAAATCAAGAAGCAGAATCTTAAAGTAGAAGTAAGCGTTAGCCATTCAGGTATGACCTAAACAAAATCCCTTATGATTATACAGTGGAAGTGAGAAATAGATTTAAGGGACTAGATCTGATAGATAGAGTGCCTGATGAACTATGGACGGAGGTTCCTGACATTGTACAGGAGACAGGGATCAAGACCATGCCCATGAAAAAGAAATGCAAAAAAGCAAAATGGCTGTCTGAGGAGGCCTTACAAATAGCTGTGAAAAGAAGAGAAGCAAAAAGCAAAGGAGAAAAGGAAAGATATAAGCATCTGAATGCAGAGTTCCAAAGAACAGCAAGGAGAGATAAGAAAGCCTTCCTCAGCAATCAATGCAAAGAAATAGAGGGAAACAACAAAATGGGAAAGACTGGAGATCTCTTCAAGAAAATTAGAGATACCAAGGGAACATTTCATGCAAACATGGCCTCGATAAAGGACAGAAATGGTATGGACCTAACAGAAGCAGAAGATATTAAGAAGAGGTGGCAAGAATACACAGAAGAACTGTACAAAAAAGATTTTCACGACCAAGATAATCACAATGGTGGGATCACTCACCTAGAGCCAGACATCCTGGAATGTGAAGTCAAGTGGGCCTTAGAAAGCATCACTACGAGCAAAGCTAGTGGAGGTGATGGAATTCCAGTTGAGCTATTTCAAATCCTGGAAGATGATGCTGTGAAAGTGCTGCACACAATATGCCAGCAAATTTGGAAAACTCAGCAGTGGCCACAGGACTGGAAAAGATCAGTTTTCATTCCAATCCCAAAGAAAGGCAATGCCAAAGAATGCTCAACTACCACACAGTTGCATTCATCTCACATGCTAGTAAAGTAATGCTCAAAATTCTCCAAGCCAGGCTTCAGCAATACATGAACCGTGAACTTCCAGATGTTCAAGTTGGTTTTAGAAAAGGCAGAGGAACCAGAGATCAAATTGTCAACATCTGCTGGATCATGGAAAAAGCAAGAGAGTTCCAGAAAAACATCTATTTCTGCTTTATTGACTATGTCAAAGCCTTTGACTGTGTGGATCACAATACACTGTGGAAAATTCTGAAAGAGATGGGAATACCAGACCACCTGACCTGCCTCTTGAGAAATCTGTATGCAGGTCAGGAAACAACAGTTAGAACTGGGCATGGAACAACAGACTGGTTCCAAATAGGAAAAGGAGTACATCAAGGCTGTATATTGTCACTGTGCTTATTTAACTTCTATGCAGAGTACATCATGAGAAACGCTGGGCTGGAAGAAGCACAAGCTAGAATCAAGATTGCTGGGAGAAATATCAATAAGCTCAGATATGCAGATGATACAACCCTTATGGCAGAAAGTGAAGAGGAACTAAAATGCCTCTTGATGAAAGTGAAAGAGGAGAATAAAAAAGTTGACTTAAAGCTCAACATTCAGAAAACGAAGATCATGGCATCTGGTCCCATCACTTCATGGGAAATAGATGGGGAAACAGTGGAAACAGCGTCAGACTTTATTTTTGGGGGCTCCAAAATCACTGCAGATGGTGATTGCAGCCATGAAATTAAAAGACACTTACTCCTTGGAAGAAAAGTTATGACCAACCTAGATAGCATATTCAAAAGCAGAGACATTACTTTGCCAACAAAGGTCCATCTAGTCAAGGCTATGGTTTTTCCAGTGGTCATGTATGGATGTGAGAGTTGGACTGTGAAGAAAGCTGAGCGCTAAAGAATTGATGCTTTTGAACTATGGTGTTGGAGAAGACCCTTGAGAGTCCCTTGGACTGCAAGGAGATCCAACCAGTCCATCCTAAAAGAGATCAGTCCTGGGTGTTCTTTGGAGGGAATGATGCTAAAGCTGAAACTCCAGTACTTTGGCCACCTCCCAGCGAAGAGTTGACTCATTGGAAAAGACTCTGATGCTGGGAGGGATTGAGGGCAGGAGGAGAAGGGGACAACAGAGGATGAGATGGCTGGATGGCATCATCGACTTGATGGATGTGAGTTTGAGTGAACTCCGGGAGTTGGTGATGGACAGGGAGGCCTAGCGTGCTGTGATTCATGGGGTCGCAAAGACTCGGACATGACTGAGTGACTGAACTGAATTGAAGAGTTAGCCAAGCAAGAGAAAGTGAAAGAAAGGACATGTTATGTAAAAAGACAAGGAGGTGAGTGAGACTGTGGAAGAGTCAAGTAATTAGTACATCTCTGGTGAGATTGGGATGTGGAAGAAGATGAGGTTGGAGAGAGACAAGGCCAGATGATGGAAAGGAGTGAATGCCAGATTAAGTGAGGGGTTTGTGCTGTATTCTGCAGACAACACAAGAGAAAGCTGATTCAGGTTTTGTTTGTTGTTTTTCTTGAACTGTTTATTCAAGTGAAGTGAAGAAGTGAAGTCGTTCAGTCGTGTCCGACTCTTTGTGACCCCGTGGATTGTAGCCCACCAGGCTCTCAGTCCATGGGATTTTCCAGGCATGAATACTAGAGTGGATTGCGGTTTCCTAAAAGGCTGCAAATATACACTTTTGTATATACTGAGCTGCTGTTGTTTAGTAGCTAAGTCCTGTCCAACTCTTGCTACCCCATGGACTGTAGCCCACTGGGCTCCTCCATCCATGGGATTTCCTGACAAGAATACTGGAGTGGGTTGCCATTTCCTACTCCAGGGGATCTCCTGACCCAGGGATAAAGTCAAATCTCCTGTGGCAGGTGGATTCTTTACCACTGAACCATCAGGGAAGCCCTGGGTTTTCTTTTTAATTGAGACAAAATTCACACGGCATAAAACAATCTATTCATTTATTTATCTATTATAATGTGTCTTTTTCTTTCTTCTTTTTAAAATATTTGTTTATTTGGCTGTGTTGGGTCTTAGCTGTGGCCTGTGGGATCTTCGTTGATGCATGCAGGTTCTGGAACATGTGGGTTCAGTAATTGTGACACATAGGTTTAGTTGCCCTGTGGCATGTGGGACTTTCGTTTCCCAAGTAGCGATTGAACTCAGGTCCCCTGAATTGGAATGTGGATTCTTAACCACTGGACCACCACTACTAGGGAAGTACCAAAGCAAACCATTTCAAAGTTTTGTATATACAATTCAGTGACATTTAGTACATTTACAATGCTGTGTACCATCATCACTATTTAATTCCAGCACTTACCATCATCCAAAAAAAAACCCCTGTACCCATTAAGCAATCACTGTCTACTCCACTTTCTCCCCAACCCCTGGTGACCAGTATTTTCTGTTTCTATTGATTTACCTATTCTGGATATTTCATTTAAATGAAATCATATATTATGTGACCTAATGTGTCCAGGTTTTTCCACTTAGTATAATGTTTTTGAGATCCATCCATATTGTAGTATATATCAGTACCACTTTCCTTTGCATGAAAGTGAAAGTGAAGTCGCTCTGTCATGTCCGACTCTTTGCAACTCTATGGACTATAGACCTGTAGCCCACAAGGCTCCTCTGGGATTTTCCAGGCAAGAATACTGCAGTGAGTTGCCATTTTCTTCTCCAGGGAATTTTCCTGACCCAGGGATTGAACTCGGGTCTTCCACATTGCAGGCAGACTCTTTACCCTTTGAACCACGAGGGAATCCCCACTTTGCGTGGATGGATACTACCATTGTACAAATATATCACAACATACTTATCTATTCAAGACTTTATGGAAGTTTGGATTATTTCCATTTTTTTGCCATTGTGAGTGGTGCTGCACTGAACATTTATGTACACATTTTTGTTTGAATACCTGTTTTCAATTCTCATTATATAATTAAGAGTGGAATTGCTGGGCCATACAGTAATTCTATGTTTAACTTTTTGAGGAACTGACAGTTGTTTTCCACCATGATTGCACTATCTGACATTCCTTTGGCAACGTAAGTAGGTTCTAATTTCTCCACAGCCACCCCAACACTTGTTATTTTCCATTAAAAAAAAATGATAACCATCCCACTGGGTGTGAAGTGATGTCATATTATCGTTTTACTTTGTATTTCCCTAATGATTGGTGATCTAGTTGAGGATCTTTCATGTCCTTGCTGACATTTGTGTATCTTCTTTGGAGTACTGTCTAGTCAAGTCCTCTACCTATATTTTAATTGGAGTTGTTGTTGAGCTGTCAGAATTTTTATGTATTTTGATGATAGACTCTTATTAAAGATAGGATTTGACAATATTTGCTTCCATTCTGTGGGTTAACTTTTCACTCTCTTGATATCTTCACTATCTTGATAGTGTCTTTTGATGCACAGACACTAACTTTTTATAAAGTCAAATTAATTTTGTTACTGTTGTTGTCCTTTGTGTTTTTTTTGTGTGTCACATCTAAGATCCATTGCCAAATCCAAGGTTGTTAAGATTTTTCCCTAAGGTTACTTACGAGAATTTAATAGTTTTAGCTCTTACATTTAGGTCTTTGATCCATTTTAATTTTTGCATATGGTGTGATGGTGTCCATCTTTGTAAGAAATCAATTCACTGTGTATTAATCCATTTATACTTCACTCTCAGTTCTAGTCTGTTGATCATATGACTATGCTTACATCAATACCACACAATTTCAATTGCTGCTGCCTTTGTGGCAGTTTTGAAAGTGGGAAGTGTGAGTCATCCACCTTTACTTTTGTTTTTTCAGATGATTTTGGCTATTGCAATTCTATATGTGTTTTAAGGTAAACTTTTTTATGTTTGCAAAAAATGCTGTTGGGATTTTGATAAAGATTGCATTGAATATGCACATTAATTTTGTGGAATATTGTTCTCCAAGTTTCATTTAATTCTTTGTCCATAATATCTTTAATCTCTTTCAGCATATTAAATGTAGTTTATTGAAAGTCTTTGTCCAGTAAGTCCAATGCTTGTGATTCCGTGGGGACAGCATCTATTAATTTCCTCACTACCCCCACCCCAGTGAGTGGCCATGCTTTTTGTTTCTTTTTTTTAAATTAATTAATTAATTTTTTAATTGAAGAATAATTGCTTTACAGAATTTTCTTGTTTTCTGTCAAACCTCAGCAGGAATCAGCCATGGGTATACATATATCCCCTCCCTTTTGAACCTCCCTCCCATCTCCTCCCCATCCCATCCCTCTAGGTTGATACAGAGCCCCTGTTTGAGTTTCCCATTGGCTATCTATTTTACATATGGTAATATAAGTTTTCATGTTACTCTATCCATACATCTCACCCTTTCTTCCCCTCTCCCCATGCCCATAAGTTTGTTCTCTATGTATGTTTCTCCATTGTGACCCTGAAAATATTCTTCAGTACCATTTTTCTAGATTCCATATATATGCGTTAGAAAACGATATTTATCTTTCTCTTTCTGACTTACTTCACTCTGTATAGTAGGCTCTAGGTTCACCCACCTGATCAGAACTGACTCAAATGCATTTCTTTTTTGGCTGAGTAATATTCCATTCTTTATATGTACCACAACTTCATTATCCACTTATCTGTCAATGCACATCTAGGTTGCTTCCATGTTCTAGCTATTGTAAATAGTGCTGCCGTGAACAATGGGATACGTGTGCCTCTTTCAACTTTGGTTTCCTCAAGGTATATGCCTAGGAGTGGGATTGCTGGGTCATATGGTGGTTTTATTCCTAGTTTTTTAAAGGAATCTCCATACCATCTTCGATAGGGGCTGTATCAATTTACATTCCCATCAACAGTGCAAGAGTGTTCCCTTTTCTCCACACCCTCTCCAGCATTTATTGTTTGTAGACTTTTTGATGAAGGCCCTTCTGACTGGTGTGAGGTGATATCTCATTGTAGTGTTGATTTGCATTTCTCTAATAACGAGCTATGTTGAACATCTTTTCATGTGTTAGCCATCTGTATGTCTTCTTTGGAGAAATGTCTGTTTAGGTCTTTCCTCCACTTTTTGATTGGGTTGTTTGTTTCTCTGGTATTGAGTTGTATGAGCTGCTTGTATATTTTGGAAATTAATCCTTTGTACTTTGTTTCATTTGCTATTATTTTCTTCCATTCTGAGGGTTGTTTTCACCTTGTTTATAGTTTCTTTTGCTGTGCAAAAGCTTTTAAGTTTAATCAGGTCCCACTTGTTTACTTTTGTTTTTATTTCCATTACTCTAGGAGGTGGGTCATAGAAGATCTTGCTTTGATTTATGTCATTGAGTATTCTGCCTATGTTTTTCCCTAAGAGGTTTCTGGTTTCTGGTCTTACATTGAGGTCTTAATCCATTTTGGGTTTATCTTTGTGTATGGTGTTAGGAAGTGTTCTAATTTCATTCTTTTACATGTAGCTGTCCAGTTTTCCCAGCACCATTTATTGAAGAGGCTGTCTTTGCCCCATTGTATATTCTTGCCTCCTTTGTCAAAAAATAAGGTACCCATAGGTGCATGGGTTTATTTATGGACTTTCTATCTTGTTCCATCAGTCTATATTTCTGTTTTTGTCAATATCATGCTGTCTTGATGACTATAGCTTTGTAGTATAATCTGAAGTCAGGAAGGTTGATTTCTCCAGCTCCATTCTTCTTTCTAAAGACTGTTTTGGCTATTCAGGGTCTTTTGTGTCCATATGAATTGTGAAATTTTTTGTTCGAGTTCTGTGAAAAATGCCATTTGTAATTTGATAGGGATCACACTGGATCTGTAGATTGCATTTGGTAGTATATTCATCTTCACAATATTGATTCTTCCTACCCAGGAACATGGAATATCTCTTCATCTGTTTATGTCATCTTTGATTTCTTTTATTAGTGTCATAATTTTCTGTGTACAGTTCTTTTGTCTCCTTAGGTAAGTTTATTCCTTGATATTTAATTTTTTTTGTTGCAATGCTGAATGGGATTGATTCCTTAATTTCTCTTTCTGATTTTCCATTGTTAGTATATAGAAAAGCAAGTGACTTCTATGTATTGATTTTGTATCCTGCAACTTTGCTAAATTCACTGATTAGCTCTAGTAATTTTCTGATACTGTCTTTAGTGTTTTCTATGTACAATATCATGTCATCTGCAAACAGTGAGAGCTTTACTTCTTTTGTGATCTGGATTCCTTTTATTTCTTTTTCTTCTCTGATTGCTGTAGCTAAGAGTTCCAACTATGTTAAATAATAGTGGTGAAAGTGGACACCCTTGTCTTGTTCCTGATCTTAGGGAGAATGCTTTCAGTTTTTCACCATTGAGAATGATGTTTGCTGTAGGTTTACCATATATGGCCTTTACTATGTTGAGGCAGGTTCCTTCTATGCCCATTTTTTGAAGAGCTTTAATCATAAATGGGTGCTGAATTTTGTCAAAGGCTTTTTTTTGCATTTTTTGAGATTATCATATGGTTTCTATCTTTTATTTTGTTAATATGGTATATCACATTGATTGATTTATGTATATTGAAGAACTCTTGCATCCCCAGAATAAACCCAACTTGATCATGGTGTATGAGCTTTTTGATGTGCTGCTGAATTCTGTTTGCTAAAATTTTGTTGATGATTTTTGCATCTATGTTGATCAGTGATATTGGCTTATAGTTTTCTTTTTTGTGTGTATTCTTTGTCTGGTTTTGGTACCAGGGTGATGGTGGCCATACAGAATGAGTTTGGAAGTGCTCCTTCCTCTGCAATTTTTTGAAAGAGTTTTAGAAGGATAGGCATTGGCTCTTCTCTAAATGTTTAATAGAATTCTCCTGTGAAGTCACAGAGAAGGCAATGGCAACCCACTCCAGTACTCTTGCCTGGAAAAACCCATGGACCATGGGGCCTGGTAGACTGTAGTCCATGGGGTTGCAAAGAGTCGGACACGACTAAGTGACTTCACTTTCACTTTCATGCATTGGAGAAGGAAATGGCAACCCACTCCAGTGTTCCTGCCTGGAGAATCCCAGGGACAGCAGAACCTGGTGGGCTGCTGTCTATGGGGTCACACAGAATTGGACACGACTGAAGCGACTTAGCAGTAGCAGTAGCCTGTGAAGCCATCTGGTCCCGGGCTTTTTTGGGGGGGAGATTTTGATCACAGCTTCAATTTCAGTGCTTGTAATTGGGTTGTTCATAATTTCTATTTCTTCCTGGTTCAGTCTTGAAAGATTGAACTTTTCTCAGAACCTGTTCATTTCTTCCAGGTTATCCACTTCATTGCCATATCGTTGTTCATAATAGTCTCTTATAATCCTTTGTATTTCTGTGTTGTCTGTTGTAACCTCTCCTTTTTCATTTCTAATTTTGTTGATTTGATTCTTCTTTATTTTTTTCTTGGTGAGTCTGGCTAAAGGTTTGTCAGTTTTGTTTATCTCCTCAAAGAATAAGCTTTTAGTTTTATTAATCTTTACTGTTGTTTCTTGCTTTTTTTTTTCACTTATTTCTGCTCTGATCTTTATGATTTCTTTCTTTCTA
Source organism: Bos indicus x Bos taurus (assembly GCF_003369695.1). Taxonomy (NCBI): domain Eukaryota; kingdom Metazoa; phylum Chordata; class Mammalia; order Artiodactyla; family Bovidae; genus Bos; species Bos indicus x Bos taurus. The sequence continues at coordinate 35,253,839 of NC_040077.1, forward strand.
CTAATTTTGGGTGTTTTTTGTTCTTCTTTTTCCAGTTGTTTTAGTTGTAAAGTTAGGTTGTCTATTCTATTTTTTCTTGTTTCTTTGAGTACAACTGTATTGCTATAAACTTCCCTCTTAGAACTGCTTTTGCTACATCTCATAGGTTTTTAGTTATCGTGTTTTCATTGTTATTTGCTTCTAGAAATTTTTTGATTTCCCTTTTGATTTCTTCAGTAACCTGTTTTTTATTTAGAAATGTGTTGTTTAATCTCCATGTGTTTGTGTTTCTTACACTTTTTCGTGTAATTGATATCTAGTCTCAAAGTGTGTGTTCTGAGAAGATGCTTGATATGATTTCAATTTTCTTAAATTTACTGAGGTTTGATTTATGACCTAAGATGTGGTCTATCCTGAAGACTGTTCCATGTGCACTTTAGAAGAAGGTGTATTCTTCTGCATTTGGATGGGATGTCCTAAATATATCAGTGAGATCCATATCATTTAAAACTTGTGTTTCCTTATTAATTTTCTGTTTTGATGATCTGTCCATTGGTGTGAGTGGGGTGTTAAAGTCTCCTATTATTACTGTGTTACTGTCAATTTCTCCTTTTATGTCAGTTAGTGTTTATCTTAGGTACTGAAGTGTTTTTATGTTGGGTGCATAGATATTTACAATTGTTATGTCTTCCTCTTGGATTGATCCCTTGATCATTATGTAGTGTCCTTCCTTATCTCTTGTAATCTTCTTTATTTTAGAGTCTACTTTGATATGAGGATTGCTAATCCAGCTTTCTTTTGCTTCCCATTTGCATGGAATATATTTTTCCTTCCTCTCACTTTCAGTCTATATGTGTCTTTAGGTCTGAAGTGGGTTTCTTATAGATAGCATATATATGGGTCTTGTTTTGTATCCATTCAGCCAGTCTATGTCTTGGTTGGAGCATCTAATCCATTTACATTTAAAGTAATTATTGATTGTTCCTATTGCTGTTTTCTAATTGTTTGTGGTTGATTTTGTAGATCTTTTCTTCTCTTGTATTTCTTGAATATATATCTCTTTGACATTTGTTGTAAAGCTGGTTTTGGTGGTATTGAATTCTCTTAACTTTCCCTTGTCTGAAAAGCTATTTTGAATGAGATTCTTGCTGGGTACAGTAATCTTGGTTGTAGATTTTCCCCTTTCAGTACTTTAAATATAACCTGCCATTCCCCTCTGGCCTGCAGAATTTCTGCTGAAAGATCAGCTGTTAAGCATATGGGATTTCCCTTGTATTTTGTTTGTTGCTTTTCCCTTGCTGCCTTTAATATTCTTTCTTTGTGTTTAGCCTTTGTTAATTTGATTAGTATGTGTCTTCGTGTGTTTCTCCTTGGTTTTATCCTGTATGGGACTCTGTGCCTCTTGGACTTGATTGACTATTTCCTTTTCCATGTTGGGGAAAATTTTAACTATAATCTCTTCAAAAATTTTCTCATACCGTTTCTTTTTCTCTTCTTCTTCTGAGACCCCTATAAATTGAATGTTGATGTGTTTGATATGGTCCCAAAAGTCTCTGAGACTGTCCTCAGTTCTTTTCATTCTTTTTACTTTATTCTGCTCTTCAGAAGTTATTTCCAGCATTTTGTCTTCCAGCTCACTGATTCATTCTTCTGCTTCAGATATTCTGCTATTGATTCCTTGTAGAGTATTTTTAATTTCAGTAATTGTGTTGTTTGTCTCTGTATGTTTATTCTTTAATTCTTCTAGGTCTCTATTAAATGCTTCTTGCATTTTCTCCATTTTGTTTTCAAGGTTTTGATGATCTTTACTATCATTATTCTGAATTCTTTGCCTATTTCCTCTTCATTTATTGGACTTCTATGTTTCTCATTTGTTCTTTCACTTGTGTAGTATTTCTCTGCCTTTTCGTTGTTGTTTTTTTTTTTTTTTTAAACTTATTGTGTTTGAGGTCTCTTTCCCAGGTTTCAACATTGAATTCTTTCTTCCTTTTGGTTTCTGCCCTCCTAAGTTTGGTCGAGTGGTTTGTGTAAGCTTTGTATAGAGTGAGATTGTCCTGAGGTTTTTTTGTTTTCCCTCTGATGGACAAGGCTGAGTGAGGTGGTAATCCTGTCTGATGATGATTTGGTCTGTATTTTTGTTCTGTTTGTTGTTTAGATGAGGCATCATGCACAGGGTGCTACTGTTGGTTGGGTGATGCTGGGTCCTGTATTCAAGTGGTTTCCTTAGTGTGACTTCTCACTATTTGATATTCCCTAGGGTTAGATCTCTGGTAGTCTAAGGTCTTGGAGTCAGTGATTCCACTCCAAAGTCTCAGGGCTTGATCTCTGTTCAGGAACAAAGATTCCACAAGTGGTTTTTTATGGCATTCAGTTCAGTTCAATTCTGTTGCTCAGTTGTGTCCGACTCACTGAGACCCCATGAATCACAGCACACCAGGCCTCCCTGTCCATCACCAACTCCCGGAGTTCACTCAGACTTATGTCCATCAAGTCATTGATGCCATCCAGCCATCTCATCCTCTGTCATCCCCTTCTCATCCTGCCCCCAATCCCTCACAGCATCAGAGTCTTTTCCTATGAGTCAACTCTTCGCATGAGGTGGCCAAAGTACTGGAGTTTCAGCTTTAGCATCATTCCCTCCAAAGAACACCCAGGACTGATCTCCTTTAGGATGGACTGGTTGGATCTCCTTGCAGGCCAAGGGATTCTCAAGAGTCTTCTCCAACACCACAGTTCAAAATCATCAATTCTTCGGTGCTCAGTGTTCTTCACAGTCCAACACTCACATCCATACATGACCACTGGAAAAACCATAGCCTTGACTAGACAGACCTTTGTTGGGAAAGTAATGTCTCTGCTTTTGAATATGCTATCTAGGTTGGTCATAACTTTCCTTCCAAGGAGTAAGCGTCTTTTAATTTCATGGCTGCAATCACAATCTGCAGTGATTTTGGAGCCCAGAAAAATAAAGTCTGACACTCTTTCCACTGTTTCCCCATTTATTTCCCATGAAGTGATGGGACCAGATGCCATGATCTTCGTTTTCTGAATGTTGAGCTTTAAGCCAACTTTTTCACTCTCCACTTGCACTTTCATCAAGAGGCTTTTTAGTTCCTCTTCACTTTCTGCCATAAGGGTGGGGTCATCTGCATATCTGAGGTTATTGATATTTCTCCCAGCAATCTTGATCCCAGCTTGTGCTTCTTCCAGCCCAGCATTTCTCATGATGTACTCTGCATTTAAGTTAAATAAGCAGGGTGACAATATACAGCCTTGATGTACTCCTTTCCCTATTTGGAATCAGTCTGTTGTTCCATGTCCAGTTCTAACTGTTGCTTCCTGACCTGCATATAGGTTTCTCAAGAGGCAGGTTAGGTGGTCTGGTAATCCCATCTCTTTCAGAATTTTCCACAGTGTATTGTGATCCACACAGTCAAAGGCTTTGGCATAGTCAGTAAAGCAGAAATAGATGTTTTTCTGGAACTCTCTTGCTTTTTCGATATCCAATGGATATTGGCAATTTGATCTCTGGTTCCTCTGCCTTTTCTAAAATAGCTTGAACATCTGGAAGTTCACGGTTCATGTATTGCTGAAGCCTGGCTTGGAGAATTTTGAGCGTTACTTTACTAGCATGTGAGATGAATGCAACTGTGTGGTAGTTTGAGCATTCTTTGGCATTGCCTTTCTTTGGGATTGGAATGAAAACTGACCTTTTCCAGTTCTGTGGCCACTGCTGAGTTTTCCAAATTTGCTGCCATATTGAGTGCAGCACTTTCACAGCATCATCTTCCAGGATTTGAAGTAGCTCAACTGGAATTCCATCACCTCACTAGCTTTGTTCGTAGTGATGCTTTCTAAGGCCCACTTGACTTCACATTCCAGGATGTCTGGCTCTAGGTCAGTGATCACACCATCATGGTTATCTGGGTCATGAAGATCTTTTTTGTATAGTTCTTCTGTGTATTCTTAATATCTTCTGCTTCTTTAGGTCCATACCATTTCTGTCCCTTGTCGAGCCCATCTTTGCATGAAATGTTCCCTTTGTATCTCATTTTCTTGAAGAGATCTCTAGTCTTTCCCATTCTGTTGTTTTCCTCTATTTTTTTTGCATTGATCGCTGAGGAAGGCTTTCTTATCTCTCCTTGCTATTCTTTGGAACTCTGCATTTAGATGCTTATATCTTTCCTTCTCTCCTTTGCTTTTCACTTCTCTTCTTTTCACTGCAATTTGTAAGGCCTCCTCAGACAGCCATTTTGCCTTTTTGCATTCTTTTCCATGGGGATGGCCTTGATCCCTGTCTCCTGTACAATGTCATGAACCTCAGTCCATAGTTCAGCAGGCACTCTGTCTATCAGATCTAGCCCCTTTTATCTATTTCTCACTTCCACTGTATAATCATAAGGGATTTGATTTATGTCATACCTGAGTGGTCTAGTGGTTTTCCCTACTTTCTTGAATTTAAGTCTGAATTTGGCAATAAGGAATTCATGATCTGAGCCACAGTCAGCTTCTGGTCTTGTTTATGGAATTAAGTGAGATTAAAGCAAATACCCCAAAATGAGAAACCAAAGATGAACCCCAGACAAATGGCAGTTATAAAACCAGGGATATAATAATTAAAATAATGGAATATACACCTGTACATATATACCCATAACCAAAATCAAAACAGACCAGCAAAAATAAAGTACAGTAGATTGACCCAGTGAGCAAATGAAATAAAAAAGTCTATCTACCAGTTAAAAAAAAACTAACTAAAGCACAAACTAGAAAACAAAACTAAAGCAAGCTGCCAAATGGAGAATAAAGCAATGAAAACAAAACTCATAAATATGTTGAGAGGAAAGGAAAGAAAGAAAAGAAAGAATAGATATGCAAGGTTAAAAGTGGTAGATAAAGAAGATTTATTTTCATTAATGTTTAACTGCAAGGGGAAAAGAACAGTAGGAAAAGCAAACAAAGGAATAAATATAGAAAAGAATAATAATAGGTTTTAAAAAGTTAAAAATAATAAGAATGAAAAAAAAGAAAGAAGAAAGAAAAAAAAAAAGGAAAACTCCACAGAACAGCAAAAGCCCAATGTAGAGGCAGAGATTTATAACAACAATAAAAAAAGTGACTGAGGGGAAAAAAGCTCAAAAGCTTAATTAGATTTCATAGTGCCAATAAAATCAAGAACTACAAAGGTGGGGGGGGGGGGTGGGCGGAGGCAAAGGGAAGAAGAAAAAGAAAAAAGTAAAAAAAAAAAAAAAGATCCAGAAGAATCTACAGAAGAAGTCACAACAGAAGAATAATAAATGTTTTTCTTGAGTCACTGCTGTCAGAGTACTTTCCCTCACTAGGAGTCACAGAACTCCTCACCTCCCTAGGATGCCCTCCAACCCTGTGCTGGTTTCTGGACCCACTGTGGGGGCAGCTCAGATTCTAATCTGGTCCTACTCCTGTGTGTTCTTGCCTCCAATGTCCACAGTTATCAGAACTAGTGCATTTTCTTTTGTAGGAGCTCTCAATGTCCTTTTATATATTTCATAGACACAGAGTCTGCCTGGTTGATTGTGTGGATTTAATCTGCAGCTTGTGCAGCTGATAGGAAGGTCTTGGGTCTTCTTCCTTAGTCACACTGCCCCTAGGTTTCAACTGTAGCTTTATTTCCACCTCTGCATGTGGGTCGTCCCCTGGGGCTTGCTCCTGAGGCTGCCCTGGACTTGGGGCTGCTCCTGTGAGGATCGGTTGTGGAGGTGGTACAGCTGCTTGATTTGCAGGGTTTCTGGCAGCACCAGGTACTCAGGGGGGTTGGCGGCTAGGGCAGCAGAAAATATGGTGCTCTTGGTATGGTAACCAGTATTGGCCAATAAGCTCCAGTATTCTTGCCTGGAGAATCCCTCTGACAGAGAGAGCTGGCAGGCCACAGTCTATAGAGTCGCAAAGAGTTGGACACCACCGAAGTGACCCTGTCTGCATAGACGCAAGACTTTTTTTGCTTATGGCAGCTCTACCAAAGTGAAGGTTGAGTGTGAAGGTGGTGCGGCTGCTTGGCTTGTGCAGGGACATGGACTGCCTCTGCCGCAGGAATTATGGTCCTAGCAGAGTCTTTTTTCAAGACTCTTGCAGCTGGCAATCAGAAGAACTCTTTGACCAGTCTTTCTCCATAGTTCCACCCGTTCAGGTACTTAGAGGGCTCCCTTGCCTGGGGTCCCTCTCTGCTGTTCCACACATCAGGCACATAGACAGGCCCCCCTGCTAGGGTCCTACTCTGTAGATCATGCATCAGGCACTTAAACAGGCACCCTGGTTGGGGTCCTACTCTGTAGTTTGGGGCATCAGTCACTTAAAGGAGCACCCTGGGTGGGGTCCTACTCTGTAGTTCAGTGTGTCAGGCCAGCCTCTCTATTACTCAGTTGCTGATGCTGGCATGCGGGAAGAGAGAGGCTATGGTGATGGCTCCATCCCCTACGTGTGACTCAGCAGTAATGCCTTGCTTCATGGCTGCCTGGCTTTCCTCCGCTGGCATTTCCCACCACAGTCTACGCCTCATACCCTTCGACCCATCTCTCTGTGGTCAACAGCAGCCCTTGCCCTGGGATTGCTCCACAATCCCTAAACTCCAGCTGCCAGCCGCTGTGCCTTCTAGGGGACCTGCATCTCTGTCTGGGGTATGTATGACTGCAGCAAGGGCTGTTTGATTCTTATTCCATTTAGGCTGCCACAGATCAGCTGTTTCACTCTCAGCCTTAAATGTTTCTCCTCTGACTCAGACAATTGCCCTGATGTGGGGATCGGATAACTGCTTCAGCTCCCCCTCCCACTGAGGGCAGGTCCAGTACTACTAACACTCCTGATTTTTCCCCTAGTTCCTTTATCCTACCGAGTTTTGCCTGGTTCTATAGATTCTTTGCCTCTGGTCAGGTACTCCTGTCCACTTTCAGCTGGTATTCTGCATGCACTTCTGTGTCTGAAAGTATATTCCTGATGTATCCGTGGAGAGAGATGTACTCCACATCCACCTACTTCTCTACCATCTTGTTGTCCCTCCGTTTCTTGTTTCTCTGTGTGCCTCATATTTTTTTAGCTGAAAACTGGACATTTCAAATATTATAGTGTGGCAACTCTGAAAATCAGATTCTCTCTCTTCTCTGTGTTTTGTTGATACTGCTTCTTTTGGGCTGTTGTTTGCTTATTTAGTGACTTTTCTAAACTATTTTTATAAAGTCTGTATTCTTTGTTATGTGTAGCTACTGAAATCTGTGTTTTATTAGCTTGGTGTTCACCCAGTGCTTTGACAGACTTCCCTTAAATGCCTGGAGGCAAAGAAAAAAAAAAGCTCAACACTTTTCAAGTCTTTATTGATTGGTGATTGGTTCTGGTTTGGGATACATCTTAAAGAATTAGGCACATCATTTATAGCTCTGCCTTTCCCTGCTTGCTCAGAGTTTGAAGGTCAGTCAGAGGTGAAAGCTTAAGATCTCAGGACTTTCTGAGTATTCATTCAGCTTTGGGAATGTGTGTGGTCTTTTCAGTTCCCCAATATATGTGTGTGCCTCAGTAATGTTCGACTCTGCAACCCTGTGAGATACAGAGGAGGATAGGGAATTTAGAAGCTCCAGTGCAGGTAGGAGTTTCTAAGTTCCCTATCCTCCTCTGTATCTCCTTTCCTTGTCTCTTCCTTCCTCAGGCTTTTCAAGCTGTTGTTTGTCCTGATTGCTATCTCTTGCCTCAAGCTCCTGTGATCAATTCTTTTGTTTTTAAATGCTTTTGGCAAATGCCATCTGGGGAAGTCACTCCAGCCCTGGGCATGCTCTGAGTAGAGCAAAACAAAGGCAAGCCGTTGCACTGGTGCTTTAAGAAGCCACTAAAGAGGTTGATACACACAACCACAATTCTTCCAGACTAATGTCTATATTCGGAGAAGGCAATGGCACCCCACTCCAGTACTCTTGCCTGGAAAATTCCATGGATGGAGGAGCCTGGTAGGCTGCAGTCCACGGGGTCACTAAGAGTCAGACACGACTGAACGACTTCACTTTCACTTTTCACTTTCATGCATTGGAGAAGGAAATGGCAACCCGCTCCAGTGTTCTTGCCTGGAGAATCCCAGGGACGGGGGAGCCTGGTAGGCTACCATCTATGGGGTCACACAGAGTCGGACACGACTGAAGTGACTTAGCATAGCATAGCATAGCAATGTCTATATTGCTTCCTCTGCCAGTAGCAATGTGTATCAGGAGTGCATGCTACCATCTTCATGGCTGTTGCTGCTCTGGGGAATGAAGGATGGTAGACAGGCGATACAAAATGACACATTGTTGTGACCATTTGACTAGACCCAGTGTTTTGCAAAACTTGAGTCTGACAATTTGTGCCAATGTCTTAGCTGCTTCTTTTTCTCTCATGTATTAAAATTTTGTTTCCATTTGGTAAAACATATGTAAATAAAGCTTGCTATTTAAACATGTGTTTAGTGTACAATTGGCAGTTGGTGTTTCAGTTCAGTTCAGTCGCTCAGTCATATCCGACTCTTTGCAACCCCATGAATCGCAGCACGCCAGGCCTCCCTGTCCATCACCATCTCCTGGAGTTCACTCAGACTCACGTCCATCGAGTCAGTGATGCCATCCAGCCATCTCATCCTCTGTCATCCCCTTCTCCTCCTGTCTCCAATCCCTCCCAGCATCAGAGTCTTTTCCAATGAGTCAACTCTTCGCATGAGGTCGCCAAAGGACTGGAGTTTCAGCTTTAGCATCATTCCTTCCAAAGAAATCCCAGGGCTGATCTCCTTCAGAATGGACTGGTTGGATCTCCTTGCAGTCCATGGGACTCTCAAGAGTCTTCTCCAACACCACAGTTCAAAAGCATCAATTCTTCGGTGCTCAGCTTTCTTCACAGTCTAACTCTCATATCCATAATGGCCATTGGAAAAACCATAGCCTTGACTAGATGGACCTTTGTTGGTAAGTAATGTCTCTGCTTTTCAATATGCTATCTAGTTGGTCATAACTTTCCTTCCAAGGAGTAAGCGTCTTTTAATTTCATGGCTGCAATCACCATCTGCAGTGATTTTGGAGCCCAAAAAAATAAAGTCTGACACTCTTTCCACTGTTTCCCTATCTATTTCCCATGAAGTGATTAGTGGCATTAATTACATTCATATTGTTGTGCAACCATCACTATCTATGAGCTGCTTTTTTGATGGGTGAAGCTCTGGAATTCTCCACTCTGCCATTTTCAGGGATGGTATTTTCTACTTCAGGTTTATGAGGAGGGAAATAGTGTGGCATGAAATGTGTTAGAAAAGTTAGAGGGTTAGTGACTAACATTTTATTGATGGTAAAAAGTATTTATTAAAGTATAGGGTACACTAGATCTCTCAGTACTATTTTTTTTCCCTACATCTAATGAATCTATAATTGTTTTAGCATAAAAAGTTAAATGGTAAAGAATCTGTCTACAATGCAGGAGACTCAGGTTTGATCCAAAGATCCTCTGGAGAAGGGAATGACAACCCACTCAAGTATTCTTGCCTGGAAAATTCCATGGACAGAGGAGCCTGGTAGGGTATAGCCCACAGGGTTACAAGAGTCAGACATGACTTAGCAACTAAACCACCACCACCATATATATTTTAATTCAGGTATTGAAGGGTAAAAGCTTAAATTCAAAATAGCAGATCAAACTAGAAGCAAAGAAATAGAGAAACAATATACATTGTTTCCAAGAAAACCCTGGATCATGCTTGTCCTTGTGCAAAAGAGGAGGTAGGATACAATCGCACTGAGAACTGAACAAGTCTGAAAGAACATTTGGCTTGATTTGAAGAAAAAAGAGTTGAACTGGAATGGGTATTAAAACAAGCTCTCACAGGACCAGATTTGGCATTATGTAAACAAAATATAATTGAACAACAATAACAAATTAGCAAGAACTAGGGAAGAAGAAACTAGACTTCAAAAGAAATATATGCTAGAGGAAAAGGATCTAAATCTACTATAGGCATCACAGTATAAAAGCTTCTTCCTCTACCCTCTTATGTTCAGGAACTGAGCTCTTGCAAATTAAACTGACAAAAGACAGATTAACAGGAGAAAGGCATGCATATTTTATTTGATGTTAATATTTTAATTTTTAGGTGTGCATGAGGGTCTCTCATAGAAAAGGAAGTGAAAACTCAAAGACAAAGTTTGGCTTGAGTTTTCATAAAACTCATTTTAATAAAAATTGATATTTTGGCAGACAAATGACGAGATAAAGGAGAAGTGGACTTCTAGGAGTGATAAATTGTGGGAAAGTGAATACTTGTTTGCGGGGTGGTGGGTAGCTAATGGAAGATAACGGATTTTTAATCAACTTTATGCAGATTCAAGTCAGTGTTGTTTCCAGTATGAGTTGCTTCCTCTTCCAGGTATTGAGGTGGGGGAGGGAACACCTCCACAAAGGGAAATTTATACCCTATCTTTAGGCATAAAGGGGGGAGAGTAGAGTTTTTTCTGTGTCTGCTATTTCCCAATTGCCTTCAGTTCAAAATAATCCTTATACCAAAGTAACATATTTTGTGGTGGAATCTTCTGACCCCCTCAGTATTTTAAAGAAAAGAGAATTTAATACAGAGAAGTAACAGACTGGTTCCAAATCAGGAAAGGAGTACATCAAGGCTATATATTGTCACCCTGCTTATTTAACTTCTATACAGAGTACATCATGTAAAATGCCAGGCTGGATGAAGCACAAGCTGGAATAAAGATTGCCAGGAGAAATATCAATAACCTCAGATACACAGATGACACCACCCTTATGGCAGAAAGTGAAGAACTAAAGAGACTCTTGATGAAAGTGAAAGAGGAGAATGAAAAAGTTGGCTTAAAACTCAACATTCAGAAAATTAAGATCATGGTATCCAGTCCCATCACTTCATGACAAATAGATGGGGAAACAATGGAAACAGTGAGAGACTTTATTTTCTTGGGCTCCAAATCACTGCAGATGGTGATTGCAGCCATGAAATTAAAAGACACTTGTTTCTTGAAAGAAAAGTTATGACCAACCTAGACAGCATATTAAAAAGCAGAGACATTACTTTGCCAACAAAGGTCCATCTATTCAAAGCTATGGTTTTTCCAGTAGTCATGTATGGGTGTGAGATGGAATATAAAGAAAGCTGAGCACCAAAGAATAGATGCTTCTGAACTGTGGTGTTGGAGAAGACTCTTGAGAGTCCCTTAGACTGCAAGGAGATCAAACCAGTCAATCCTGAAGGAAATTAGAAGGGAATATTCATTGGAAGGACTGACACTAAAGCTGAAACTCCAATACTTTGGCCACCTCATGTGAAGAACTGACTCACTGGAAAAGATCCTGATGCTGGGAAAGATTGAAGGCAGGAGAAAAAGGGAACAACAGAGGATGAGATGGTTGGATGGTATCACCGACTCAATGGACATGAGTCTGAGCAAGCTCTGGGAGTTGATAATGGACAGGCAAGCCTGGGGTGCTGCAGTCCATGGGGTGGCAAAGAGTCAGACATGACTGAGTGACTGAACTGAACTGAATACAGAGAACTGTGCATGTTTAGTCTCTAAGTCATGTCCAACTCTTTGTGACCCCATGGACTGTATCCCACCAGGCACCTCTATCCATGGGATTTCACAGACAAGAATACTGGAGTGAAGTGCCATTTCCTTCTCCAGAAGATCTTCCTGACCCAAGGATTAAACCCAAGTCTCCTGTATTGGCAAGCAGATTCTTTACCACTGAGCCAGGGAATACAGAGAACTAGATGCTCACAAAACTGTTAGAGGAACAAAAGAGTAGGCTCTTGAGGTAGACAAGCAATGACTTCTGCAGATAGGACCTTTGCAAAGCACTGGATTCACAATCAAAAAATATAAAATAGGGGTTAAGAAAGCCAGGCTTGGGAAGACACAAAAACTGCTACCACAAATGTTTCTTGACAACTCCCAATGAAATATAGTGATTAGGCCTGGAACACCAAGTTTGACATTCACCACTTTTATACCTCCTTCTGCCCCTTGAAGCTGGAGACTGGACACTGGCATTCCCTTGACACTGTTTCCCACCAGCAACAAAAAGCACTGAAGTTGTTTCTGTTTCATTTCTACCTTTTAAATATCATGCAAGCGCATCGAGGGGTGGAACCTTATTCACATCAAGGACTCTAGCTGTGAGGCCGAGGAATGTACTTTTCAGCTTTGCAGCCTCTGAAGTACAGAAACACACATAGGAAGGAAGTGGGAAGAATGTGAAGAGCTAAATGAGTACATTCAGTCTTGGTATTTGAGATATTCCTTCTATTTTTATCTGTTCTGTTGATTGGCAGTTCTATTACATCAAAATCAGAATGAGAAAAAAAAAAGACAACTTAGAGATTATTTTATTCTTAAAGTATAATTTTGCAGATGAGGAAATGGAGACCCAGAACATTTAAATGACCTGCTCCAGGTCCTGCAGCTGATTATTGGTAAATCTTATTTCCTGATCGAGGCTCCTTTCCAGACATGTAATTTCCTTATGTATACCTTCATTTATTCCAAATAGAATTTAAAATGGCTTACTGATATTAAAAAAAATGAAATTCTTAAAAATAAATATTAAATAGGAGACACACAAGGAGGACAGCATGGCAACCCACTCCAGTATTCTTGCCTGGGGAATCCCCATGGACAGAGGAGCCTGGCAGGCAATCATCCATGGCATTGCACAGAATCGGATATGACTGAGTGACTAAGCACAGGAAGTGAGGGAGATCACTCCAAGAAGCTGGGACTGCAGCAGGTAGGAGTAGGTAATTCAGAGCTCTGAAGAGCAGGCAAAGACTCAGTTTGTGACTGGATCTAATTTTGAGGTGTTTGATGAATAAATTTGACCCTAAGTTTGGTATGTATTTAAAAGTTCCTTCAATGTAAATTGGTGCAGCCATGGAAAGCAATATAAAGATTTCTTAAAAAACTAAAAATAGAGCTACCATATAGTCCAGCAATCCCACTCTTTGGCATATACCTGGAGAAAACTCTAAGTTGAAAACATAAATGCACCCCACTGTTCATAGTAACACTATTAACAATACAAGCCAAGACATAGAAGCAACCTAAGTGTCCACCAACAGATGAATGGATGAATAAGACGTGGTACACACACACACACACACACACAACACACTCTGGAATATTACTCAGCCATAATAAAAAATGAAATAATGCCATTTGCAGCCACTTGGATGGACCTAGACATTGTCATACTACATGAAGTAAGACAGAGAAAGACAAGTATCACATGATACCACACATATGAAATCTCAAATATGTTACAAATGAAGTTATTTACAAAACAGAAACAGATTCACAGACATGGAAAACAAACTTATGGTTCAGTTCAGTTCAGTCACTCAGTTGTGTCCAACTCTTTTTGACCCCATGGACTGCAGCACCCCAGGCTTCCCGTCCATCAGCAACTCCTGGAGCCTGATCAAACTCGTGTCCATCGAGTCCATGATACCATCCAACCACTTTACTCTCTGTCATCCCCTTCTCCTCCTGCCTTCAATCTTGCCCATCATCAGGGTCTTTTCCAGTGAGTCAATTCTTCTTAACAGGTGGCCAAAGTATTGGAGCTTCAACTTCAACATCAGTCCTTCCAATGAATATTCAGGATGGATTTCCTTTAGGATGGACTGGTTTGATCTTGCAGTCCAAGAGACTCTCAAGAGTATTCTCCAACATGACAGTTTAAAAGCATCAATTCAGGTGGTGGGGGAGAGAGAAACAGGATTGGAAGATGCAAGCTTACTATGTTTAAAATAGATAAGCAATAATTCTGTATAATATTCAATATATTACAATAAAGCATAATAGAAAATAATATGAAAAAGAATATGTATATTCAGTTATATATATGTAAATATACAAATATATTTTTGTATACCAGAAATTAACACATTATAAATTAACTATACTTCATAAAAAGAGTTTCTTTACATTTTATCACACACACAAAAATTCCTTAGGCAAGATGCCTTAAAAAGAACTTTGAGTTTTTAAAAGCTATTTCTTCTAAACACAGGAAGCTCAAAAGGCTGAAGGGACCCCCATGGGAAGTTTAGTTGGTCCAGACAGCACTGATTTGCTTTGCCAAAAGGGTAGGTAACTCAACCCCTAAAGGGATGGGGTAAAGATGAATCTCAGATTAAGGTGGGTCAGCATTTCACGGCTGGGACTATATGCACATGTCAGAACTGTCAGCCAGTGGATGCAGGGATAATTTAGGAAGCCAGTGGACATGCTATGCAGCAGTTTGATTTTGTGATTAATTTAGAGAGTGGTAAATAAAATTGCCTGTCAAGAGCCGAATAGCAAAAGCAGAATGAACACCAAGTATAAGTTATTAGCTTTGTGTTTCTGTAAAATGTATTTTGGAAATTATTAACTTTTTTTTTTCCTTCTTACCATCTAACTTCCTTTCTCCATAGTAAAAAGAAAAAAAAAAAAATCCAGATCCCAATTTGATGTTCTCTCTAACCTGTTCCTCTAATTGCAATTAAACCCTGGGAGAGTAATCTTTTCAAACGCCAGAAAACAAGTTAGTGCCCAAGGGAATGGCAAAGCTGGAAATGTGATGTGAGTAATCACCAGACCAGCATTTTCTGCTCTAGTACAAAAGAAGGGCTGGGAAGATGGGATCACCCACGATTCCCAAAGAGGAAGGCCCGATGTTCATTTCCCTAAGAATGTAATTGTCCTGCATTCTTGGATCATCTGACAAACTGCTACCTGCTGTATTGATCTACTGCCACACAGGAAAAGTAATAATTCAATAACCAGCTCTGTTGAGAGAGCAGGGGAAAATAGTGTTAGTTTAAGGAACCACATAAGACTTGAAAAGGGGAATTAAGTTTTTGAAAGGAAAATATAACACATTTGGGAGGATCTTTAGGGGCATCAAGAGAAGATCATAAAATTATTAATTGAGAGAAACTTACATCTGATTGGTCCTACGCCGGTCTCAATTGGCATAGGTTATTGTTGCAAACAGGAAGCTTTGGAGTTCAGGGCAATACTGGAGCAGTGGTCTGTGAATCAGACAAGAGAATTAGATGTGGGTGCCTGGGTGGGAACGTTGCATTCATGTAAGACCTGGCGGCATAAAGAAAGAAGTAGTTTTGCTATCAGAGAGACCTGAATCTGAATCCCAGTGGTGACTTACTAGCTGAGCTTGCTTGGGCAAATTACTTAAACTCCTGACCCTCAGGTTTTCTCATTTGTGAAACTAGAATAACAGTATTTTTTCCTTACAATATTTGTAAGGGGATAAGATATAAATGTCTCAAAAGTGGTTGGCAAATAGTTAATAAATCAGTCAGGTCAGTTCAGTTCAGTTCAATTGCTCAGTCGTGTCCGACTGTTTGTGACCCTGTGAATCGCAGCACTCCAGGCCTCCCTGTCCATCACCAACTCCCAGAGTTTACTCAAACTCATGTCCATCGAGTTGGTGATGCCATCCAGCCATGTCATCCTCTGTTGTCCCCTTCTCCTCCTGCCCCCAATCCCTCCCAGCATCAGAGTCTTTTCCAATGAGTCAACTCTTCGCATGAGGTGGCCAAAGTATTGGAGTTTCAGCTTTAGCATCAGTCCTTCCAATGAACACCCAGGGCTGATCTCCTTTAGAATGGACTGGTTGGATCTCCTTGCAGTCCAAGGGACTCTCAAGAGTCTTCTCCAACACCATAGTCCAAAAGCATCAATTCTTTGGCGCTCAGCCTTCTTCACAGTTCAATTCTCACATCCATACATGACCACTGGAAAAACCATAGCCTTGACTAGACGGACCTTTGTTGGCAAAGTAATGTCTCTGCTTTTGAATATGCTATGTAGGTTGGTCATAACTTTCCTTTCAAGGAGTAAGCGTCTTTTAATTTCATGGCTGCAATCACCATCTGCAGTGATAAATAGTAGTTGATAAATAGTAGCTATTAGCATTAACTACAAAACTTTTGGAGTCATGGAAGATAAATAAGGAAGGAAGAACATCAGGAAGCTGGTTAAAAAAAATTTTAGGAGATGGAATAGTTTGTAAATAACAGAGAAGCCAACAAGTTAAGAAAGCACATGATAAGTAGTTACAGTCACTGGAGGGAAGTCAGTGATTTATTTGAGGAAAATGGTGTCCAATTTATCAGTAGAATGCTATTTGACATTTGTGGGAAATGAGAGAAAAGTCAGGTCAAAATATAAAAATGCGGAAACCATTAACTAGATGAAATGGAATGCTTGCTGGTATGTGAGGGAGGGTTGGTGTGAAATAAGTGGTCTTGATATAATTGGAGAAAGATGGGTAACAAATGGTACATCTAGGCTAGAGTTCAGGAAGTTGTATCATTCTTTGTGAGGGAAAATACCATTAAAAATGACATCAGAATTTCTTCTAAGCAAGTATCCCTCTAAAATCTCTGCTGGCATAAATTCCATAATTATTAAAAAAAATTAAAAACAATATAAATAGAAAAAAGTGCTTGACCAGAGTATTGAAAATCAGTTTCCCAATGAAACTGAGGAAACTGGAAAGGTAGGTCAGGTAAGAAATTAAAAACTTCAATTATCTACCCGTCAGTTGTCATGCTACCTAATTCAGACTGAAATGCAGAGATGAGATTTTAGGATGAGACAAATGACTAATTCTAACAAAGTAAAATAACCCTGCATAACATGGAGTGTTTGCGTAATGAACATGAACTGGTGTAGTCAGGTGGTTATGAGTGATTTTTCATGAAATAATAGCAGGATCAATTCAATATTTTAGCAAGTAGATTAAAGTAAAAATCACCCTTTTAGAAAAAAAGTTAAGCACTAGTCAGAAAACTTGGCTGAAACAGATTTTAAAGTAACATTAAAAGAAAAAAACCCTAAAGGCTGACTAAAAGCATTATTATGAATTTATGAAAATTATTTGCCAAAGATAAAATGCCAAGATATTAAGGATGAACTAAATGAATTAAATGACTAAATAATTCTAGAAGTACATGGTAAACTTTTCTGAAATTAATAATAACATGATTGTTTTCAAATACATCAAATCAGCAAGCTACATAGCTAAGAAAAAGTAGTGTGCACAGTTGGAAAATAAATGATGTAATCCAGTTAATTCATTTATTCTTTCCTTTTTCTTGACTAGAAACAGCCCCTAAAAAGAAAAAAAAGTTCAGAAAATGCAGATCTTATCTCTTTTGCTTTTTATTACATGAAAAAAATTAGAGACACTGCAAATTTTTACTGAAACCCAAAGTTTCAAAACCTTTTTTTTTTTTTGGTAAAATATCAAAGGAAGATGGTATGGAAAGATTTTGAGGCTACATCCTGCTTCCAAGCTAACTTTGGAAGCAGACAGTTGTGAGCTACTAAGAAAAGTCAGGATGAAGCAACTCATTGGGAGTGACTGATTCCCACCCAAGATCTTTGAATGGACTTTAAGTATATTCAATATATATTCCCAACTGTTCACTGAGCCGCAGTGCCAATGGCTGGGGATTTGCCGTGTGACCCTAAGTGCTCTGGGCCATGGTTGATCGTCCTGGCAAGCCTGCGGAATCTGTCAAGAAAGGCAGGAAGAACCATATCCTTCTTGGGGAGAAAGGCAACGATGTTAATGCAAAGAAAGCTATCTGGGATGCAACTGCGAGTTGTTTCTCGAAATAGTTTTATTGGACTTTTTCAGTCATGAAAGTAATACACTCTCATTGAAAAAACCTGAAAAAAAACAGAAAAACATAAAGAAGAAAAGAAAAATCGATTATCATTCCACTATGCAGCAATAACCATAATAAAATCTTAAGGTATATTCTTATAGATTTCCCCCCATATATATGCTTTCTGTCTTTCAGTACATTTTGTATAAAAAATGAGACACTATAATTTTATAGTCTGCATTTTTCACTTAGAAACCTGTGAAATGCAAATTCATCCATGTCAGTAAAAGTAGGTACAATGTCAGTTTTTAGTGTTTGGACATTATGTAGTTTAATTTATCTTTTTGATAATTTGATTATGTTTGGCCACATAATTTAAATAAACATTTGATTTACTTTTAAAAATCAGTTCAATATTTTGCTCTCAGTAGGTTCTTTATATGTATTAATCTGCATAGATTTATGAATCATATTATACTCTCAGACTATATTATGTTCTGTGCAGCATCTAGCACACCAGAGATGATAGAATATATTTTTCAGTTTTACTGAGAAACACACATCACTGTATAAGTTTAAGGCATGCAGCATAATTTGATTTACATATATTGAGAAATGATTACCATAATATGTTCAGTTAACATCTACTTTCTCATATATCAATAGATATAATGAAAAGAAAGAAGAAAAAAGGAAAAAAAAATTCTCCTTGTGATGAGAACTCTTAAGATTTACTTAACTTTCCTATAAACCATATAGCAGTGTTAGCTGTAGTCATCATTATATATTATACACCTAGTACTTATTTATAATTGAAAGTCTGCATTTTTTGACTACGATCCTTCAATTCCTCTTGCCCCTCCCCTCCACAAGTCTGGTAACCACAAGCCTGATCTCTTTTTTCATGTGATTTTTTTTTTTAGATTCCACATATAAGAGATTATACTTCCCTGGTGGCTCAGATGGTAAAGTGTCTGCCTACAATGCGGGAGACCTGGGTTCGATCCCTGGGTTGGGAAGATCCTCTGAAGAAGGAAATGGCAACCCACTCTAGTATTCTTGCCTGGAAAATTCCCTGGATGGAGGAACGTGGTAGGCTACAGTCCATGGGGTCGCAAATAGTCGGAAACGACTGAGCAACTTCACTCACTCATAAGAGATTATATACTATTTGACTTATTTCACTTAGCGTAATACCTTCAATTCAGTTCAGTTGTTCAGTTGTGTTCGACTCTTTGCGACCCCATGGACTGCAGCACGCCAGGCCTTCCTGTCCTTCAAGGTCCATCCATATTATTGCAAATGGCAGGATGTTCTCATTTTTTAAATGACTGACTAATAGCCCATTGCATATATA
Organism: Bos indicus x Bos taurus; assembly: GCF_003369695.1. Taxonomy (NCBI): domain Eukaryota; kingdom Metazoa; phylum Chordata; class Mammalia; order Artiodactyla; family Bovidae; genus Bos; species Bos indicus x Bos taurus. The sequence goes on from NC_040077.1 coordinate 35,272,858, forward strand.
CAATGAACAGAGGAGCCTGGCGGGCTACAGTCCATGGGGTCGCAAAGAGTCAGACATGACTTAGTGACTGAGCACACATGTGCATATTCAATACCATAACTTTATCCATCAATGGACACTTGTTTTCCTGTCTTGGCTATTGTAAATAATGCTGCTATGAACATGGGGGGTATAAATGCATTTTCAGTTGAGTGTTTTTGTTTCCTCTGAATATATTCCCAGAAACGGAACTGCTGGGTCATAAGGTAATTCTAGTTTTGATTTTTTGAAGAACCTCCGTATTCTTTTCCACAGTAGCTGCCCCAATTCACAATCCCACCAACAGCGAATTATAGAGTGTTTATTCACTGGAATTGATTTTAGAACTTTGGCGTTCAATATTATACCATTAAAACAATGCTAAGCAGAATATCCTTGCTTGATTACTTCTTACGGTGAATTCCCAGAAGTTGAATTTCCATCCTGGAGACAATGCACATTTTTAAGGCTTTTGATGCAGACTGCTAAACAGATCTCTTGAAAAGTGAATGAGTTTACCTCCATGCCCTATCTCCCCACACCTTTCTCAATGTAGTATAGCATTATTCTATTAACCTTCACAAAGCTAATAGGTTAAAAAGGCATTGTACCCTAATTTGCAATTCTTAAATTACTAATAAAGTTGAATATCTTCTTATAGCTATATGCCTGTCTTTCCCTCTCCCCAAGGAATCGTTTGACATAAATTATCTGAAAAATATTGAACATAGTTCCCTGTGCTACATATTAAATCCTTATTGCATATTTATTTTATGTGTAGAAGTTTCTATCTGTTAATCTCATACTTCTGATTTGTCCTTCCCCACTTCCCTCTCCCGTTTGGTTCTAACTGTGAGTCCATTTCTGTTTTGCACGTGGATTCTTTTGTATCATTTTTTAGATTCTACATGTAAGCGATATCATATAGTATTTGTTCGAGTTACCTCACTGAATATAATTCTCATTAGGTCCATCCACATTGCCGCAAATGGCAATATTTTATTCCGTTTTTATGGCCAAGTAATATTTCATTGTATATATATACACCCACACACATCACACCTTCTTAAACCGATCTGCTGATAGGCACTTGGGTTGTTTCCATGTCTTGGCTATTGCAAATAGTGCTGCTATAAACATTGGGGTGCAAGTATTATTTTGAATTAGAGTTTTTGTTTTTTTTTCAGATATCTACCCAGGAGGAGGATTGCTGGATCATATGGTAGCTTTATTTTTTGTATTTTAAGGAACTTCTATATTTTCTATAGTGGCTGCACACTTTTGCTCAAAATTTAGAGAGAAAAAATCCATTTTTTTTCAGACTTGTTAAAAATTAATATAGCATACAGTAAAACTGACTTTTTTGGCTGTGTATTTCAATCCATTTCAACACATGGGTAGATCTGTGTAACCACCACCATGATCAAGGTGGGGAACTGTTACATTTCCCATAAACTCCCTCTTGTTATTCCTTTGTACTCACCTCTCTTTCCACCTGTCACCCTTGGCCACCACTGATCTGTTTTCTATCACTTTAGTTTTTTTTTTTTAAGAGTATCATAAATGCAATCATATGGTAGGAAAATTTTGAGACTGGCTTCTTTCACTCTGTGTAATGCTTTTGAGATTCATCCAAGTTGTGTGTGTCAACAGTTCGGTCCTTTATATTTCTGAGTAATATTCCACTGTATGGATGTACCACTGTTTATTTTCTACTCACTTACTAAAAGATGTTTGAATTGTTTCTATTTTTTGGTGTTTATGAGTAGAATTGCTATAAACACTTTCGTACTGGTTTTTGTGCAAATATAAGTATTTCTCTAAGGTAAATATGTAAAATTGGGATTGCTGAGTCATGTGGAAAATTTGACTTCATAAGAAACTGCTGAAAATGTTTTCCAGAGTGTCTGCTTTATTTTTAGATTTCTCCTAGCAATATATATGATCCAGTTCCTTCCCATCCTTATCAGCACTTGACATTGTCAGTACTTTTTATTTTAGCCATTGTAATAGGTATATGATGGTATCTCATCATAGGTATAATTTGAATTTCCTTTAATGACTAATAATGTTGAACATCTTTTCATTTGCCTTTTGCCATCTATATCTCCTCTCTGGTTAAGTATATATTCAAGTCTTTTTCCCACTTAAAAAACTGAGTTGTTTTCTTACTTTTGAGAATCCTTCATATATTCTGGATACAAGTTCTTTGTCAGATATGTGATTTGTGAGTATTTTCTCCCTGTTTGTAGATTATGTTTTCATTCTCTTAACAGTGTCTTTCACAGAGCAAGTTTTAAAATACAATGAAGTCTCAGGCTTGGTCTTGAATACTTACATGGAAACTGGTTAATACTCAATTTCCCAATCTCCCCCTCATCTCATCCCTATATATTTGATCTCCGTATCCAATTCCTAGTACTTTGCTCTCACATCACTTGCTCAAAAGTTAATTCAAGTGTTTATTATGTATTATAAATAAATACTTGAGTTGCTTTGAAGATTGACTCAGCATTTGGCATGTTCATTATGCACTTTTATCCATACACATTTCTGAGTCATTCTGCCTGGAAGGTAGACACGTGGTCTTTTTCACCTTGTTCTGAGCCACACCTAACGTATCAGAAGACCAGGGTATCGTCACTGGAAGGAGTTTAGAGCCTTGACTGTAAACATGTAGTCTGCGGATCAGCAGCGTCAGCATTACCCAGGAGCCTGTAAGAAATTCTGACTTTCAGGCCCTACCTCGGGCCTACCAGTTAGAATCTATATTTTAATGAGATCCCAGGTGTACATTAGCATTTTCAAGCACAGCTGTACAGCTCATCTGGTTCTCACTCGTTTTCCAAACAAGAAACTGAGGACCGGAGAGACCAAGGATGGCTCCAAGGCCAGCAGCAGCTGGTGCTAGAGCCAGACTGAGAACCTGGCCCTCTGAGTCCAAAGCCAGTGTGTTCTGTACCGTGCCACCTGCCTCTGTCATTTTGGATGACGACGACAGTCTAAGCGTCTCCAGTCTCATCCTCAGCCGTGCATGGAGCATCAGCATTTGTCTTGATGTGGTCTTTCTCCAAAAAGACTCCCTTCATTTCTCATTCCCAATATCCCCTAGGGATACCCAACTTTCAAAATGCAGGCTTTCAAATTTTCCTAATGAAATGAACTAAACACTCTTTGGGGGAATAAAGTGATTTTTCCCCTTGCATTTGTTTACTTCTTTGTAAGCTCCTGAGATGGCTAACATGGTAGTTGTTAATCACACCATCTGTTCAAACAGCACTTTGAAATCATTTGATTCATACTTTTCTTTTTAAGGAACTTTTTTTTTTCAGGACAATATGTTTGTGTCTGTGTTACTCCCATCATTTGGCAATGCAGTATGAGCTATTTAAACTTTCCTATTTATTGTAAATGGGTTTTCAATCAGCAAATATTTTTAAAATGTGCATACACCACAAAAAAAGCTGTGTCTACTGACTTTTCAAACATTGGAAACAGTAGAAAAATCTGTTCCAGTCTATCTGCTGTCAAATTTTTAACCATCTGATTATATTTAAATCAAGTGTTTAGGAGGATGATTTATCTAACTGACCCTGAGAAATTTTCCCAACTGGCCCTGAAGATGGCAGTGCTGTGCAATTTAGTGCAACCCTTCACTCCCCCACCCCTCAAAAGGAATTTCTGGAATGACACAAACTAGGGGAGGATTCACTAAATCTGAACCTTCTAACACTCAGCGCAAACCTCTTCTGAACTCTGGGACAATTTGATTTATCTTTTGGTCCTTTTGTTTTTGTTTAAAGCTGTACCCCATGCGTTTCCTGTTTCCAGCCGGGATCAGAAATGGAAATAGTTTAAAGGTTATTCCCATATCATGCGTAACCAGGAAGTGCCTATATAGTTTACTGAGAAGCTGGTTTTCACAACACCACTTAGCCTTTTTTTTTTCTTAATCCTAACAAAGGCTCAACCCAAGATAAGTGGAAGCTGAGAATACGGGGAGGTTTTGAATTCCTGCTGGGACCACAACTCTGGGAGCTTGCTTCTCAACAGAACCCTCATGTCTGACAGTCTTTAAATTTCATTGGCAGGGTCTGGAAGATGGGTTTGGAGGGGACACATGCTCAAGGTCCAGGCAGTATAAATTTCTGGGTCCTGTCATTGTTAAGGTGTGGGAATGAAAATAGAGAGGGATGGAAGTATATTCAAACTTACATTTGAGATTTTTGAAATTTTGTGACAGTTCAACTAGCCAGAAAACATTTGTTGAAGACTTGAAAGTGAAAGTGAAGTTGTTCAGTTGTGTCCGACTCTGTGACCCCATCAACTGTAGCCTACCACGCTCCTCCATCCATGGGATTTTCCATTTTAATTCTGTGAAAAAAGTGGAAGTGTTAGTCGCTCAGTCATGTCTGACTCTGCGACCCCGTGGACTGCAGCTCTTCAGGGTCTCTGTTCATAGAATTCTCCAGGCAAGGATACTAGAGTGGGTTGCCATTACCTTCTCCAGGGGATCTTCCTGACCCAGGGATCAAACCCTGGTCTCCCGCATTGCAGGCAGATTGTCTACCATCTGAGCCACCAAAAGCATTATACTAAAGATCCCCTGGAGAAGGAAATGGCAATCCACTCCAGTATTCTTGCCTGGAGAATCCCATAGACAGAGGAGCCTGGTGGGCTACAGTCCATGGGGTCGCAAAGAGTTGGACATGACTGAGGGACCACACCTAACACTGAAGTACTATTAAAAAGAACGGTGGTGTGTGTGCTCAGTCAAGTCTGACTCTTTGCTACCCTATGGACTGTAGCCCACCAGGCTCCTCTGTCCATGGAATTTTCCAGGCAAGAAAATTGCAATGAATTGCCATTTTCTTCTCCGAGGGATCTTCCCTCACCTAGGGATCAAACTGGTGTCTCCTGGATTAGCAGGCAGATTCTTTACCACTGAGCCACCTGGAAAGCATTATAAAGAATAGCCAGCAATATTTATGTGCCGTGAGCCAGTCCCTTGCCAAATGCTTTAGCAACTTTTCATTTAGTCTTCACCAGATTTGTATGAAGCAGGTACTATATCCATTTTTTTTTTTTTTTTTTTACATAAGGAAATTGAGGGACAGAGAGGTAAGGAAATGTGGCTCAGTTGATGCAAGTTGTAAGCATAATTGCTAAAATTCAAGGTCAAGTTTCTTAACCCCAGAACCGGTGCCATCAATTGTTACTCTGTATTGTGATTCATAGATGATGACATAACAGATATCAGGCTTTCAAGTTAGAATCAGACATATTTGGTACCCATTTAAGAATATCAGAGAAAGGGAGACTTAGATCCCAGTAGTATATTCCTTCTGCTAAACTCAACATAGTTTTAAAGAAACCAGGCCCTCAGGGAACATGTATGTCATTTGGATGGGGGGAGTACCCTGTGGAAATCCTTCCCCAAGGTTAGACATCACACCTACATGACCCAAGATGTCTTTTCCTGGTGTGATCTAGTCAAAGAATCTCCAGGGCAAAGAATTGTTAGTGAAACTAGGGAGACCAAGGGCACTCAGTTGGGACTGTAGCTTTAGATACCCAGGGATAAAACACACTATCATTTCAAAATGTTTTTTTCCCCAGTATTCTTTTACCATCATGCAAGCCCTCAGAGGACATCTCAAGCTGGTTCTGTTTAACCTCCTCCCAGTTCAAATGTGAGGACCTACCTTCTCTTTTGTTTTTGTCATTAAAATCTAGATGCATAGCATCCCATTTCCCTTCTCTGTGTTATGAATGTCTTACAAGGTTGCCTAGGGCAGGCATTCTCAAAGTGTCAGGCCAAAACATGCAGCATTAGCATGCCTACTTTGAGAGCTTGTCAGAAATGCACATTCTCAGGCCCTGCCCCAGACCTAATGCATCAGAAACTCTGGGTGGAACCTGACCATTTGTATCAAACAAGCCTTCCAAGTGACTCTGTTGCACTCGAATGTTCGAAAACCACTAGACTATGTAGACATTTACATGAAATTTGGAAAAAAGAGATGGAGTTCAAGAGAGTCAATGGCCAAGTGCTGAATGCTGTGGAAGAGAAGCCTCACTAGTTACCAGGACTCACTAGGGCCGGGGAGCACAGTCCTTAGGCTGGGGTGGCTGTTGAACTTGGTCAACTCTTGTTCTTCAGGTCTCATTGGGTCCAAAGCCTTCTTCCAGGACTTTTTTCTCACATCACTTCCCTCCCATCTGTTATCCCACCCTTTCTCCAAACTTGGGGAATTTTTTCTTAGCTTTAAGAGAGGATGGAGAGATGGGAGGTAAAGGTATGGATGAGGACGACTTCCCAAGAGTCATCCTGTTTTCTTCCAGATCTTTCATCTAGGATTTTGAAAATCAAAAAAGAGGAAAAGGCTCCTTTTTTTTTCCCTACTTTTCTGCGATCGTATTCCCTTTCTCAAGCAATGAGTTTAGAACAGCTGGGATGGAAGGCAAAGAGAGGTATAAGTAGGAAGAGAAATATGTTGGTAAGTGTCTCAAAATTACAGCCAGCAACACAGTGGAATGCAAACTTCTAGGTTATTCATATTTCTTCCTTATAATGCCTTGAGCAGAGATCTCATCACATTAAGTTTCTTCTTAGATGTTTATTTTTATGAGTAAAATTCAGCTCTACTTGGGCATTCTTCCCCTAGAATATAAACTTCCTAGAGAACATGCCTTAGTTTACCAGACCCTTGCCAGGAACGCCTTACTTCTCTTTCCATCTCTCCTCTCTCTGTTCCTCCTAAAGGGTCTTAAGTCTAAACTATTAATACTTTCAGATATTCACTGATCAGTCCAGCCAATACAGATCCCTCCCTTTCTTACCACCCCAGTACTTAAACATCTAATAAATTGTTCACTTTCAGTTTAGAAATCTTTCACAGTAAGTCAGACTGCTTTGTGTGTAGACATTTTTTGTCTCCTCTAAAACATTTAAACCTTAGAGGAAATGGGAACTATTTTAGTTTGTGAAGAAATTACTTCCTCTATATTTGCATTCCTAGGAAGTAAATGTTAGGTTCTTATTTTGTATTAGTATGTTGTTATTTTATGGGAAAGGTGTATATTTGGGACAGGTCACATCCATATCTGGGACTCAACTGCAGCTGAAAAATAAGGTTTAGCCTCATATCTGTCACGTGGGGAAGGAACCTATATATTGGATCAGCACTGATGGTGTGGGAGAGCGGAGTGCACTATTGCTTTCGTCTTGACTTTGAAAGAGGGGTTGGAATGTGTGTGTGTTGTGAACATGAAGTGTGTTAAAGATAGTACCTGCTGCATAGAGGTCTCTTCTTCAGGTTGTTTTCGAAAGGTGCTCAGAGATGCCCTAGGGATCCACAGAAGAGCCTCCTGGATCTGTGTAGATCAGTAGTGAGTAAGAGCCTGGAGGAGTCTTTCTCCCCTGCACTTAACAGAGCAGTGCTGGGGTTTTCTGTTTTGTCTGTTAGGTCTTTGGGTAAGATTCTGTTTGAAGTACAGGTTTTCCTGCTGAAAAAAATGTTAGGGGAAATAACCAATTTCCCTTGTAGATAGAGTATCTTGAATACTGCATTCTCAGTTTTTCTTTCATTTGTTAATTCTTGGAATTTTGGAAACGTTTGTTGAAAGTCTCTCAACTGGGTATGGGAATAGTTTTGCTCACAATGAGATCACTGCCAGAGATGACCATGAAAGTGATGTAGAAAAGCAGAGGGCAAGGCTTCCACAGTGAATGTAAAACCTGGTAGGGAGCCAGAAATAAGGTCACAAATCTTCTCTCCACCCTTCTCTGCACCCTCATTTCTTATTCCAGTGCTATGGAGTTTATTATGAAGATGCTTTGTTTATTTTTAAAAGTATATTCTCTTCTCCAAATACCTAGTACAATACTGGGCACTCAATAGGTGCTCAATAAATACTCCTTGAATTGAATTAAATGAAGAAAACTGGTGCTGTTAAGGGCTACTCAGGTAGTGCTAGGGGTAAAGAACCTATCTGCCAATTCAGGAGACATAAGAGACTCAGGTTCAATCCCTGGGTCAGGAAGATCCCCTGGAGGAGGGGATGGCAATCCATGCCAGAATTCCATGGACAGAGGATTCTGGTGGGCTACAGTCCAAGGGGTCTCAAAGAGTTGGGCATGACTGAAGTGACTTAGCATGCTTGCAGGCATGGTGCTGTTAAAGAAAAGAGAAGCTGAAAGTCAAGAGGAGAATACAAAAAAAAAAAAAAGAAAGATCACTGAAGATGAACTTGTCTCTCTTTACAGATGGTTTCAAGGAAAATACCAAGGTCAGGAATGAAAACCTACCTTCCATTCCAGCTGGATATGGCATTTGGCTTATCTTATTAAGTGTGATATTTTCAAGGATCATGACACAAAACTGACAAAACGATATCAAACTGGGTCCCAGGATTTTGATTTTTGGCATATTTGCAGGGAGTCAATGGGTGTATGCGATTTCATTTCAGATTCTACCTCTCAGACTGCTTCAGAAAACAGCCTTTAGGCTGTAATTTTATTTTTTTAATGCTTTAGGAAAATCTCTTCTGGCTTTGCTCAGTAAAGAAATAAAAAATGGAAAGGCATTCTGCAGCAGTAGCAGCAGCGGTGGTGCAGCCACCACTGCCCCAGCTGCCGCCATGCTTCATAAAACTATCCCAAATGGGATGAGCACATTTAGCAGAATGATCAATCCGCTGCTGCCATATCACTTCTATTTTTAATCTTGGCAGAGTTACAAATTTCAAGGGTTTTTGGAGACAGAGGAAGTCTGCCACACAAAGTGATTTTAGCTCTCATCTTTCAGGGTTTAAATTCACGGGAGTGGAATATTCCTGCCTCTAAAGGAACTGATGTTCCTGAAATCCCAACTAGCTTTCTGCTTCTGCTCGCAGAACTGACTCGCATGACTTTTAATCCAGGCAAGGAAAAGGCTTGAAAGGGTCTTTTTTTCTAAGATGCCTTTTTATGTTTTAAGGCATTTATAAGGTAGAAGTATATTTCATGTATTTAAAAAAATATTTATTCACAGATAATAACCTTAAATCACCTAGGGGTTTATCTCACACATCTCTCACTGCCTTGCCTCAAATTATTCATTTCCAATACTGGCCTCTCTGTTAATTAAATGGTATGTCTATGGGGGCAATTCCACTTGAATGATAATTAATGTGTTTTTTCCCAATCCAGCTGCCCATGAACTCTTGGTAGATAAATTGTTTTGTAGCACATATTTGTGGCTGGGCTTGGATAATGATTTTCTGCACAACTGAAAAAAAAAAAAAAGAAAAGGTAAACATCATCCAAAGCACAAGATCTCCTCTCTTCTTTTTTACAGCTGGGGAATGTGGGTGGAGGAAGAGTACCGATTCTGTAATGAAGACACCTAAATACCATCGTGGAAACTAGATTGACCTTCTGGTTAATTTTCATAATTATTTGATATTCCTACCCACTGGTGGTTTTTAAGACATATGGTTTCTGAGCTATATATAAATTAAGGCTGGGTTATTTATTTTGGGTTCCAAAGATATGTTAAAATGTGACAAACTTGCTTTTTAACAAAGTCTTCTTTTTCACTTTAATATGCTAATACTTTTTGTGAGAGGCAGAATATGTCATTATGGTTAAAAGCTTAGACTCTGAAATCTGTGCTGCATTCAAATCCTGGTTTCATCACTTGGTGACTACAAAAACTTGACAGTTTTTCACTTCTTTATCCCTTACATTTCTCATCTATGAAGTGAAAATCATGACAATTTACATCTTCCTTATAGGGTTATTGTGAGGATTTAATAACATAATTATGTAAAACAAAATATTAATATTTTGGTGCCTGGCGTACACTAATCATTACAGTAACTATTAACCTGGATTTTAAAAAGAGAATATTTTAGCTTTAAAGCAGATTTCCTGAAAAAATGGCAAAAACCTATCTAGTTTTACACCACATTATCGATTAATTGATAAAAAATTCTCTGAAAGTGCAATTTTAGCTCCAGAATACTAAAACTTCAACAGATGGATAGTGGGCCTGAAAATAATAGTTTTAATGAATATGAACCTCAAAGAGAGGAGGTATATATGTAAATAGCAAGACAGGGGAGAATTGCCTACCAAGATATGTGAGTGTCTTAAAATGAGCTTTGAGCTCGCAGCAGAGGAAGAAATGCCTTGGGATGAAACTCCCATCTGAGTACCTTGCTTGCTGTGCTGTGCTTAGTCTCTTAGTTGTGTCCGACTCTTTGAGACGCCATGGACTGTATCCTGCAGCCTCCTCTGTCCATGAGGATTCTCCAGGCAAGAATACTGGAGTGGTTGCCATGCCCTCTTTTGGGGAATCTTCCCAATCCAGGGATCAAAGCCAGATCTCCTGCATTAAAAATGGATTCTTTACCATCTGAGCCACCAGGGAAGCCCACCTTGCTTACATGAATCCTATTATTTCATTTACTCAGTTCAGACTTGGCCTCCCCTTACCCTGAGCAAATGTGTTACCAAAATATCATGTAGTTAGGAAAAAAGAAAATTTAAAAATCTTTGGCCTTACAATGTCTTCTCTTGATTCAGAGAAAAATTCAGGAAAATAACATATCAAAACTCAGTTACCCAATGTTTATTGCACCACTTACAATAGTCAGGACATGGAAGCAACCTAGATGGATAAAGAAGATGTGGTACATCTACACAATGGAATATAACTCAGCCATAAAATGGAATGAAATTTGAGTCAGTTGTAGTGGTGTGGAAGAACTAGAATCTGTCATACAGACTGAATTTAGTCAGAAAGAGAAAAGTATCATATATTAACACACACATATATGGAATCTAGAAAAATAGTACTGATGAACCTATTTGCAGGGAAGGAATGGAGACGAAGATGTAGAAAATGAACTTGTAGACACCGCAGGGGAAGGAGAGGGTACATCAAATTGAGAAAGTAGCTTTGACATATATACACTAACATGTGGATAAGATGGACAGAGGAGAAGATGGTTGGATGGCATCACTGACTTGATGGACGTGAGTTTGAACAAGCTCTGGGAGTTGGTGATGGACAGGGAGGCCTGGTGTGCTGCACTTCATGGGGTTGCAGAGTCAGATATGACTGAGCGACTGAACTGAATGGAACTGAAACTAACATGTGTAGAGTGGATAGCTAGTGGGAAGCTGCTATATAACACAAGCAGCACAGCCTGACACTCTGTGATGACCCAGAGGGGTGGAATAGGAGGAAAGAGGGGGGCTCAAGAGGGAGAGGACATATATACATACATACATACATACATACATATATATATATATATATATATATATATATATATATATAATTAAGGCTGGTTCACATTGTTATATGGCAGAAACCAAACAACATTGTAAAGTAATTACCCTCCAATTAAAAGAAAAATATCGACTTGGTTACTTCACTATCTGATGCCAATTATGTTTAGAAAATTTTAATCTGGCTTGGTTCTTGATAATGAGATCTGAGTCAGGGTGTTTCCAAACCAAAATGTTAGCAAAGTTGCATAATAAATATCTAGAAAGAAAGTCAAGTCATCATATTTAGGGAAACCTTTTTGATTTAGAGAAGCAGGTCAACTAGAATTTCTTTTGGAAAAAATTGTCTTCTCTGCTTTAGAAAGGCTATCAGATGCTTACTTTTTTAATGCTCCCAAATTTGCCTGAATTATGAGCCTAAGGTGACCTAGTTAATGTATATGAAATACTTCTGGTACTTCTGTTGGGCACTGTGTTAAGCACTTTATATGTGCTTAACATATATGTGCTTTATGTAACCTTCTTTGCAACTTTAATATTTTTCTATTTTAAAACAGGAAGCTGAAATTCAGATGCACAACTGGTAAATGGGATTCAAACCCACGTAGTCCAACTTTGATCTGTGTGCTTTTGGTTTTAACCACTGTATTCTCTTCTGTGATCTCACATGAAGTGTTAAAAATGTAAAAGTTGATAAGTATCTATATAACTTCAGTATATACATTCTAAGACCTAAAAAATTCTACTGTGAGATTTCCATAGATATTAGCAACAATGCTGACAATTAAACTGTCAAAAAGCAAATATTGCAATACTGGAAAATAATAGTCTCCTTCCCCAATTACTGAGATCAGTTTTTTTTTCTAAGAAGTGAACAAATCTCGCAGATAAAGCTAGTTCTAAAGGGAGGCATTTCATTAATATTAAGGCTCAACAGTAGCATGTGGAGAAATATCACAGTAAAACCATTGCTGATGCTGGGCACCGCACTGACCTGATATTTGAAACAGTGAGCTTCACAATCTGCCTAATAATTAAAGCAATTTATCTTCAGGCGGATCTAGGCCATTTCGTTATTTCAACATGAAACTCTTGGGGAATAGAGATGAATGTAGTGACTCTCTGTTGTGTAAACACTAATACCAAAAGTAAGTTAAAAAAAAAAAAGGTAAGTAGGTCTCTCTTTGAGATGCCATCAACTACTTGACCATCAGAACTTTGGTTGCTAAAGTGATGCCATACCTCCCTCTACATGGCAGCAAGGTAACTGAACCTTTGCCACCACCTTGCAGAACCTAGAATGCAGACAAAATGATGATGCTTATACAAATCTTTACCTTGTCTGAAAAATCAAGAAACAAATATGATACAACAGGGTCTGTGAAGGAGGAATTATGAAACTATATGGTACGCTATTTGAGTACAGATTTGCTCTGTCCCATTCAATAGACACTAGCATGTGATTACTGAGCAATTGAAAGATGGCTACTTGAAATTGAGATGTGTTGCAGTTACAAATATAAACCAGATTTAAAGACTTAGTGTAGAAAAAAGAATTTAAAATAGTTCAATAATTTTTAAATATTGATTATGTGTTGAAATAATATTTTTGATACATTGCCTTAAATAAAATATGTTGTTAAAGTTAAATTCATCTGTCTCTCCTTACTTTTAGAATATGACTACCATAAAATTTAAATTGTATACGTGGCTCACCCTGTATTTCTGATGGGTAGTGCTGGTAGATAATCCACACCAGAGGCAACTGAAGAATGAAACAGCTTCGTCCTTTATCATGGACTCTCAGGGACTATTTAGGAGCCAGATGGAATATTTTAATGGTCTCACCATCTTTACTGGTTTTGTTTTCAATTTCATTAATTTCTGCTTTTATCTTCATTATATCCTTTCTGTCTTTATTCTTGTGCTTTTAATCCCCTAATTGTCAATGTCATCTCTAGCTCATTTACTTTCAGTCTTTTATGTTAAATAAATTCACTTAAGGCTAAAGTATTGCTTCAGAAATATCCCCCAATTTTGGCATATAGCACTTTTATTGTCATATAGTTTGAATTTATAAAATAGTATTCTCATGTGGCTTCCTCTTTGACTACTAGGCTATTTTATGATACAGAGATGTGATATAGGTTCTTTGTTATTTCTTGAAATTTCCTTTTTGACCTGCTATGTGGTCAGTTCTTTTGACAGTTTCATTTGTGCTTGGAAAGAATGTGCATTTTCTATTTTCTAATTACTCTGTGTAGGTTTCTAGATATAAATAAGTCTTTAAGGTTAACTCTTTGGGTTGTTCTAATATCCTGTAAATCCTTAATACTTTTTTTCTTTTTGGTCTGCCTGATTGTCAGTTTCTGAGAGAGGTATATGAAAATTTCCCCCTATGATTGTAGAGTTGTCAATCCCTTCTTCTATTTTTTACTTTATGTATTTCAAGGCTATGTTGCTAACTATATACGATTTCATGACTTTTGTTCTCTTGTTGAGTTGTTCTTTTTATCTTATGAAACTATATTTCTACCAATGCCTCTTGACTTAAAACTCTATGTTGACTTGAAAATTGCAAACTTAGCTATCTTTTTTCAAGGTTATACTCTATTTATGATTATTTTTAGTTATATCCTGTGTTGTACAATATATCATTGTAACTTACTTATTTTATTCACAATAGTTTATACCTCTTAATCCCATACCCCTATCTTGCCCTTTCCCTCATCCTGTTCTCCATGGTAACCAGTAGCTTCTTCCCTCTATCTGTGAGTCTGTTTTGGTTTTGATACATTCATTCATTTGTTTTATTTTTTAAGAGTCCACATTTCAGTGATATCATACAGTATTTGTTTTTCTCTGACTTATTTTACTAAACATAAAACCCTCCAAGTTCATCTGTGTTGTCACAAATGGCAGCATTTCATTCTTTTTTACAGCTGAGTAGTATTCCATTGTGCATGTGTGGTGTGTGTTGATGGAAACTTATGTTGCCCCATATCTTGGCTATTGTAAATAATACTGCTATGAACATGTGGGTATATATATCTTCTTGAATTAATGCTTTCATTTTCTTTGGATATGTACCCTGAGTGGAATTCTGGATCGTATAGTAGTTCTATTTTTACTTTTTTGAGGAAACTATATACTATTTTCATAGTGATTATACAAATTTACATACCTACCAACAGTGCACAAGTGTTCTCATTTCTCCACCTCCTTGCCAACATTTGTTATCTGTCTTTTTTTTTTTGGTGATAGCCCTTCTGATAGGTGTGAGGTGCTGTCTCTTTGTGGTTTTGGTTTGTATTTCCATGATGATTAATGATCTTGAGCATTCTTTCCTGTGCCTGTTGGTCATCCATAGGTCTTATTTTGAAAAACATTTATTTAGGTCTTCAGGCTGTTTGTTTTTGATGTTGAATTGTAAGAGCCATTTATGTATTTTGGATGTTAACACTGTATTGGTCATATCATTTGTGAGTCTTTTCTCTCATTCAGTAGATTATCTTTTGTTTTGCTGATGGTTTTCCTTGTGGTGCAACAGCTTTTGAGTCCTTTGTTTTTTTTAAAAAATATTTACTTAGCCTGGGTCTTCGTTGCAGCTGTCAGGATCTTAGTTGTGGCATGCAGACTTTTAGTTGCAGCAGGCATGCAAGATCTAGTTCCCTGACCAGGGATGGAACCTACTCACCCAACAATGAAAGTGCAGAGTTGTAACCACTGAACTGCCAGGGAATTCCCAACACTATTGATCTTCTGATCAATGTTTACTGGTAAGTATTTGTTCATCTATTTCTGTGTCATTACATTTTGTGTATACTTCTTAAAATAAAATTGCTAGATGTTATTTTCTTTTTATAAAATCCATTTTAAGATGATTTTAATCTTTGTGTGTCTATTGTGATTATTAATGTATTAGTGCCTAATGCACTATCTGATTTTATATTTTGGTGCTTTTTCTCTTTTCTTAATTTTTTTGATTGACCAAATCTTTATTCTTTTACTTCCTCTCAACTCTTTTGGTAATTACACAATTGACTTTTATTCTTTTTGGTAGTTTTTCTTAAGTTTCTAACATGTATATCTGACTTAATAAAATGTGTTGTTGTTGCTCATTCTCCCAGTCGTGTCTGACTCTTTGTGAACCCGAGGACTGCAGCACGCCAGGTAGGTCTCCCTGTTCCTCACTATCTCCCGAAGTTTGCGTAAGTTCATGTCCATTGCATTGGTGATGCCATCCAACCATCTCATCCTCTGATGTGCTCTTCTTCTGCCCTCAATCTTTCCCAGCATCAAGGACTTTTCCAATGAGCTGGCTGTTTGCATCAAGCGATCAAAATACTGGAGCTTCAGCTTCAGCATCAGTCCTTCCAATGAGTGTTTGGGGTTTTTCCCTTAAGATTGACTGGTTTGATCTCCTTGCTGTCCAAACGACTCTCAGAACCTTCTCCAGCACCACACTTTGAAGATATCAGTTCTTCAGTGCTCTATCTTCTTTACAGTGCAGCTCTCACAACTGTACATGACCTCTAAGAAGACCATAGCCTTGACTATTCCGACCTTTGTCAGCAGAGTAATGTCTCACCTTTTCAACACACTGTCTAGGTTTGACATACTTTTCCTGCCAAGAAGCAATCATCTTCTGATTTCATGGCTACAGTCACCATTTGCAGTGATTTTAGAGCCCAAGAAGAGGAAATCTGTCACCACTTCCACCTTTTTTCCTTCTATTTGCCATGAAGTAATGGGGCCAGATGGCATGATCAGAACAAAATGTGAAGTTATCCAAATCCTCTATCTTCCTGTTGAACAATATATTCCAAGTTATCATCTAGCATTTTAGTTTTATCTTGCATTAAAGCAAGATAAATTAGTGAATGTTATCTTTGTTTTATATCTGAAGTTAATTCAGATTTATAAACATGCCTACCAGGTTCATTTCCTTAACATTATTTCATGAGTCCACTCTTCTTCTAGTTACTGTTATTCTTGCTGAATGTTATTTAGTAATTTTTAAAGTAAGCTTCTATGGATAGTAAACTCTTTCTTTATATTTATTTATCTTCACTTGACAGAGTTTAAGTGGTCAATAGTAACTTCCTTTTACCACTCTGAAAATATTACTTCATTGCAGTCCAGCAATTTTGTCACCAGTGGACATCTTCTGTTAGTCTGTGTTGGCTGTATGCACTCATGGAACACCAGTGGACATCTTCTGCTAGTCTATGTTGGCTGTATACACTCATGGAATGACATTTTGAACCCTTGTGCTAGTGATGGTTCTATAGCCCCAGTTCCTAGTGAGTTCTATATCCATTAAGGGTATGGAACTTAATAGCTGCTTTGACTTAAGATCCTATTCAGTTCTCTGACTTTGGCTCCTCTTTTCACACTCAGAGATTTCACACTCCAAATTTGAAATTGATTGTGTATGCAAATTTGTTTTTTTGCTTAATTTTTCTACAAGGGAGGATCCTTCTCTGTCACTTCAGTTTCTGCCATATTGACTTGACAATCACAATGATGTCATTATTGCTACATTTCATAGTCTGTGGAGGTGCCAACTCGACAGGATGATCTTGGCTCTCTAATGTCTGTAAGTCAGAGTCATGGAGAATTAATGTTAAAGATCTAAGACTTGAGGTGCATATACTTGCCAAAAACACTTAGGATTAACCCATCCCCCTCCACAGCATTTTCTGCACTCAGACTCTTAATTCTGTATTACCTCAACCTTGGCAGTCTGCTCTCCTAACCAGAATTCCATTTACATGCTCTTGTCCTGGCAGTCCTATCATAGGCTCTACATTGGGTTCCTGGGACATGCTGTTTGACTCAATGCTGAGAAGTGTGTTACATTCCAGCTGCAGCCCTCTCTGTGCTGCCATGGGCTGCTTGAAGTTTATCAGATGAGTCTGGTTCTAGTCTGCCAAGTCTTCTCTATTCAAGGAACTTACATTTCTGAGAGCTCCTGTTGAAGCCCCTAGCTCTAGTCCTAGAAGAAGTGTCAGCAACCCCTTCATCTGGAGAAAGAGGGATGATGAGAACTCACAGCTCAGGTTGTGTTAGAGAAAACCTCCATACAAAATTCCCTCTCTGTACTCTGCCCTTTCATCATCTTCCTATAGTCCATTAATTGAAACTTTGCTCAGCACCTACTTTAAATTTTCACATGATTTCATTTCTTCATTCCCTCTCTTTTTTTTTTTTTTTTAATTTTGTTTGTTTATTTGGCTGCACTGGGTTTTAGTTGCAGTGCATAGGCTCTTTGATCTTTCTTGAAGCACGCAGGATCTAATTCCCTGACCAGCGGTTGAACCCAGCCCCCCAGCATTGGGAACACAGAGTCATAGCATCCAGGGAACACTGCATCAGCAAGGGTGTCCCTCATTTCTTCATTCTCTTAATTCTCACCTCTTTGCTCATACTAACCAATACTCTCATGTTTTATATTTGCATTCAGATATCTATTAGATTTTGATTCCTGTTTGCTCTAGTAATAGTAGCTAGTGAGTTAGTAAGGATTTCTAAAATTTTTAAATCTTTTGAATAAGATTTTGATCTTTGTTATTATGGAGCATTTTCCTCTTCAGAAAAGTCAAAGTATATATGATTCATGGTCACCTATGTGAAACATGTTTAAAAAAACTTTGAATGGAGATTTTTTTGGGGGAAAGAAATGACTTTTATAGTGGTCATAAGTGTCAATCTTCACTTTGATAGATTATCTTTCACATGGTAGGTACTAGGTAAATATTATTGAATAAATGAGTGAGGAAAAAAAGCAACTCTAAATTTGTAACACCTGCTCTTGGATTTTAGACGTCCTGGAGAGTGTTGAAAGGATTGTTATTTATCAAATTTCAAAGAGGACCAAGACCTTTTTGGTGTACTTTTTCTGAGTTCCAAGTGCATTATTTTTGGTCTTCTTAAAGCATTCTACCTGTGGGTGCTGTGGTGATTTGTCTGCCATTAATCTTCCTCAACTTGTAACATTATCTCACTTTAAAATGCTTTTCAAGGATGGTTGCAGATTATTCTGATGTGGTGGGACTGGATGAAATTTAAGTTCTCTTACAACCTAGAGATTCTGTGATTTCTTTCAGAATTCTGGCATCACGTATTCTCTTCTCACTGGTGATTCAGCAGCAGTGAGTTCTGAGGGCAGAGCTCGCAAGCCTGTGGAGTGATGACTTACCCGAATGTCTTTGCTGGCAATGGTATATTACCACATGGCTAAGCATAGCATGCAGGTGTCACAAAGGAAAACTTCCAGGAGATTTTATGGCTTCACAAAGTCGGTTCCCAACTTGGGAAAACTGTGTACTTTATAAGGAAAGTTAGATTTTGGTCTAGAAGTGTCTTAAGGAACATGAATTATTTAGGATGATATGAGATATATCTACAAGAAAGAATATTTTGTTTCTTCTTAGCATTAAGGACAATGGTGTATCAAAGAAAATATCAGGTGTAGGCTTTTTCATTTTTAAAATTACAGTTGTGTCTCCATAGCCATGGGGGATTGGTTCTAGACCTCAAGTTCCTTATAAAAAATGACAAAATATTTGCATATAATCTACACACATCCTCCCATACACGTGAACTCATCTCTAGATTGCTTGTAATACCTAATATGATGTAAATGCTATGTAAATAGTTTCTGGTGCAGCAAAAGTTTTGCTTTCTGGAACTTTCTGGGATTTTTTTTTCACCTGAATATTTTCTACCCTTTATTGGTCAAATCTGTGGAACCTGAGGATACAGAGGGCTGACTGACATGTTTTTTTTGGCCGTGCAGCTTGTAGGAACTTAGTTTCTCTACCAGGGATGGAACCTGCCCCCTCTGCACTGGAGGCACTGGACCACCAGGGAAGTCCCCAGAGCTGACATTTTTTTAAAGATTTTTTCTTTTATTGTGGTAAAAGCCACATATTATAAAACATACTATTTTAAACATATTTAACTCTGCGGTTCAGTGGCAATAAGTACATTGACATTGTCGTGCAACGCTCATCCATCTCCTGAATTTTTCACCTTCCTAAATGGAAACTATCCGTGCTTGCTAAGTCACTTCAGTCGTGACTGACTCTGTGACCCTATGGACCATAGCCCACCAGGCTCCTCTGTTCATAGGATTCTCCAGGCAAGAACACTGGAGTGGGTTGCCATTTCCTCCTCCAGGGGATCTTCCTGACTCAGGGATTAAACCGGCGTCTCTTATGTCTCCTGCATTGGTAGACAGGTTCTTTACCACTACTAGCACAGCACCCGGGAACCCCAAACTGAAGCTCTGTCTGCATTAAACATGAAGTTCCCATTCTCCCTCCCTACCCCACCTGCCATCTCTGGCCCTTGGCATCTACTGACGTATTTTCTGAGAAAGTTGACATTTTTGACCCACGTTTGCTACAGCTTTCCTTCCATTTGCATATGAAAAAACCATATGAGAGTGACAGGACTTTTGAGTTCCCTTTGTCAACTCATCAATGACTATGTAGTGACTTGTTTGAATTCTTTGTGACTAATTTTCTTTATTATGAAGAGGCTTATTTCTGTTCCACAATGCTCTACTCTAAGCATTATTTAGTGATAAAATGGCTTTTAGAAGGACAGTGTGCTTCTAAAGATAATAGTAAGAGGTATTCTCTTTTCCCTTAGCTTTTATACATGCTTAAATACTTGTGATTGAATTCAGTAAATAGGAAACAGAAATCTGTACACCCACATTCTAAATGATTGAGAAAGAATTTGGTAAGTAAGACCATATTTAGCAAAACACTTTAATTTGAAGAAGAAACTGAGCAAAGGAAATAAAAAGAACATCAGTAATGCTGAACTTCAGTGAATTTCATTTGTTAGCATCTATATTGTTCTCCTGGTTAATAGAGAGATAATATCTTGTATTCTACAGAATAGCTGTTATCTATGTTTCCATTTATGAATACATTCTACTAATATCATTCTGAGTTCCTCAAAGCAGAAAGGATTGGTGGCCAGATGACTGAGGGCACTAACCTTATCAGATCTATATGTTTGCATATACATGGATAAATGTATTTGATGCTGACATCTCTGAGACTTTTTGACTGCTGGGATTCAACAAAATGACTTGTAAAGTGGACACATTTGAACATAACTAGTAGAAATAGGAATCGAACTGGGGTCTCCTGCATTGCAGGCAGATTCTTTACCATCTGAGCCACCAGGGAAGCCCATAGTAGAAATAAGATAGGTTGAAGGGAAAACTATTAAGAAGAAAGTGTCCTGGAATGAACTGTGCCATGTAGTCTGGTAGAAACAATTGAATAGATTGTAGCTTCTGAGAATTATACAACAGAACCCTGTGAGGAAATCCCCCCAAAAGCATTCTAGTGATGGAAGAGATTGCTATGGAGAGCCCTGCCAAGAAGCCTCTTCAAATTATTGTTCACATTTTCATAAGAAAGAGCCAGCTAGCTAGCCAAAAAAGGGTGGCAATAATTGTATTTTATGTCAATGGGAAAAAAGGAACATGAAAAATAGGATAACTTAAGAAAGGCAAAGCTCGCTTTGCACCATCTGAAACCTCTTAGTTTGAGACAAAATTAAAAATCTGAAACATCTCATTTCCTTTGGAAGCCACAAACAAGTTTTTCCCCCTTTTATAGTAGAGCATTATCTCCTTGAAAGAAAAATAAAGCAATGCTGTTGACGTGTTTAATGCTTTGAAAATAAAGGCTGACAGTCGCCAGAATGATGAGACAATGAATGAAGAGCAGACCCAGAGATTTCCTTCCTGCCTCCAGGTCTCCACCCCTCAGTTTCCCCAGGGAAAAGTAGATGCCAGGGATCAGAACTGGGAGGGTGGGGCTCTTGAAAGCCATCTCCTGTTCTCTCAGAGTTTGGATCACAGGAGCTTGACTGGCAGCCCCACTCTGGCCCTCTGGCTATTTCTGGAAAGACTCCTTAAGTTCTTAAAGGAACCTCTTTAAGATGTATTATTCTTCTGCCAAAGATCTTGACAAGAAATCTTTCCTTGACCTGGGGACAGGATGTAGAACCAGGAGTGAATCCGAAGGAACACAGACATTTTTGCCTGCCCCCTGAACCCCTGAGAGGGGTGTTGCTTGGAATCCTAGCCACATTTTGGGGCCAAGCCCTAGTGATTCTACTTGCTACCTCTATGGAAGAAGACAGCCCTGTCTCCTCTCAGCATGGCCTGTTCATTCCAAAAGGAGACATCATGTCTTCCTGGTTCAGTCAACCTTTCCTTCCAAATCTATAAATCTGTCCTGCTTGGAGGAAGACATTATAGGCAGGGCACGGACAAGAAAAATCACTGAGATGCTTGCTTCTCCACAGGAGGCTAAGTCTTAACTGACAGCCAGAGAAATACCACTCCTGGCCTAGATGGTTTTGCTCAGGTTGATTGTCAGATGTTGTTATTCAGTTGCTAAGTTGTGTCTGACTCTTTGCGACCCCATGGACTGCAGCATGCCAGGCTCCTCCGTCTATCTCCTCGAGTTTGCTCACCATTCATGTCCATTCAGTCAGTGATGCTATTTAACCATCTCATCCTCTGTCGTCCCCTTCTTCTCCTGCCCTCAATCTTTCCCAGCATCAGGGTCTTTTCCAGTGAGTTGGCTCTGCATCAGGTGGCCAAAGTATTGGAGTTTCAGCTGCAGCATCAGTTCTTCCAATGAATATTCAGGATTGATTTCCTTTAGGATTAACTGGTTTGATCTCCTTGGTATCCAAGGGACTCTCAAGAGTCTTCTCCAGCACTACGATTTGAAAGCATCAATTCTTTAGCACTCAGCCTTCTTTACCAGAGAAGGCAATGGCAACCCATTCCAGTACTCTTGCCTGGAAAATCCCATGGACGGAGGATCCTGGTAGGCTGCAGTCCATGAGGTCGCTGAGTCAGACATGACTGAGCGACTTCACTTTCACTTTTCACTTTCATGCATTGGAGAAGGAAATGGCAACCCACTCCAGTGTTCTTGCCTGGAGAATCCCAGGGACGGGGGAGTCTGGTAGGCTTTTGTCTCTGGGGTCGCACAGAGTCGGACACGACTGAAGCAACTTAGGAGCAGCAGCAGCAGCAGCCTTCTTTATAGTCCAACTCTCATATCTGTACATGACTACTGGAAAAACCCATAGCTTTGACTTTACAGACCTGATTGTCAAACACATGGGTGAAAAAGTCATCTTACATGGATTTTAAACTGCAATAAAGTTTGTTATTTAAATATTAGTGATGTTACTTCATTGCTATCTAAATAAAGTGACCGTAATTGTTAGCTGTCCTCATAAATACAGGGTTTAAGTATCTATCTGGTATGAGGAAGAAAATGGGGCTTTTATTTCCTGGAGGGAAGAGGCGGTTGCAGTGAGGGGCACTGGGAGCAATGCTGGCCTTGGAGATTGATTGATTTGGGTTTCAGAACAGACCCAGCCACACCTGGGCTGTTTAGCTTTGGCCAATTTACTTTCTGTATCAACTCCCTGAACTCCATCCCTTCCTCTGTAAAACAGGGCTGATAATACATCCATCAGAGGGTTGCTATGAAGTTGACATAAATAATTTCCCTACGACAGAGCCTGGTACACAGAAACTGGTCAAGAGATTGTGACTATATACTATTTAGATGGAAGACATAAAAGTGTTAAATATTCAAGGCTTAAATATCAACAGGTGTTATTAAGGCATTGAGATTATGAGAAACTTTCTCCTTCATTCTTCTCTTTATTAAAAAACAAGATCAACGAGGTTTATGACACCAATTTTCTACATGTAGTACATCTGCATTTCTCTATGTCTATCCCTCAATCTCTCTACTATGCATACATAAATTTGAACACATGTGTTATTTGGGCTGAAACGAGTGCTTCCCTGGAAATCTAACTGGACCTAACTGGAGCACCAGCAATGACACTTCAACCTGGGGAGGGGACACTGGTTTGGGTTTCAGGGATCTTGAGGCTACTTGGGGTATTCCCTCAAAGTTAGGTGAGGAAATTTTGGTTCAGTTTTTTCCTCCATAAAACACTGTGTTTGGAGGGCATGCTTCTGATTCTATGTCAGTCACAGAGAGAACAATCACTTCTACTCTTTCAAATTCTGCTCACGAGTCCCTGGATGGAGGGAGGAGGTACGCTTTGGACTGGATTTCACATAGAGAGAATTATTCCTTGCAAATTTCCTGTCTCCAGGCTGATGGAGACAAGATTGTAGATTTCTGATTCTCAGGGTCATTCATCATCACACAGCAGTAACTGTAGGCATTTGGTCAACGAGTCTCCACATCGACTCTTACCTGGTTAAGGTTGGTTCTGCCTGTTTCGTTAAGTGGATGCCTGCTCTGCTGTTTCAGTGAACTAATGAATCATGAACACTTTTCTTAGCCATTTAAAAGTCATTTCCTCTCATTTTCCCTGGGCACCAGATGCAAACTTGTATGTGAGGGCTAGGATGTGTGTGTGTGTTTGTGTATTTTGATTGTTGCCTTCAAAAACAGCATCTGATAGCAAACAACTGCTTAGAGATTTTCAAGCCAAAATGTATCAACAACCTAAACTTTAGCAGCATATTCATCAAAGGCAAAGATGTATGCCTTGTATTATTTGACCTTTCCAAGCCACCTGCTTCTTGTTATATTTTTTATTTCATATTCAACTTATTTGAAATTCAAACATCTTATTATAATCCCATGTATGCTCTCTGAACTAAAGTGGGACATTCTAAAAACTGGTATTTTAAATATAAAAATTGCCTTTATGATAATTCATCCATTCAACAAATATTTATCAAGTGCCAAGTGTGACACAGTATTCTAGATCTTAGGGAAATAACAGTGAGCAAAGGAGAGGATAACATCTGCCCTCATGAAGCTTAGAATATGTGTGTCTGTGGGTGGGGAGGGAGGGAGACCAACAGACAACTTATAACTAACCTTGTATATTTGACTGTGATGAGTGTTTTCAAGAAAAAGCAGAGCAGGAATTTGGTAAGTTCCAAGAGTATGTGTGTGGCTTGCAGGGAAGGGATTCAGACTTAACTAAGACTATCAGGGAAGACCTTGCTGTCTTTGGAATAAAGATCTGAAATAGGTAAGGCAATGAGCATGGAGGTAACTGGTGGAAAAACATCCTGTTGAGAACGGCCGATAAGTGCAGAGACCACGAGGCTGGATCAATGAAGCCCCTCCACGTGGCTAGAATGGTGTGAGTGAGGGTAGGAGATACGGTAGGAGAGAAAAGGTAGCCAGGTCAGAAATACACAAGTATTCCAAAGAGGAGGTAATGACAAATTGGTATAATTACTGGTTACAGGGAAAACATCCACGAACAAAACAGGTGAAAAAGTCCTGCTCCTGTATTTGATATTATAATCTGTCTTTAGGGGAGACAGTGAAAAAGCCAAAAAAGTGAATTGTTTAGTATGCTAGAAGGTGATCAGTGCAATGGGAAAGCAATGGACCAGGAATACTGGGGAGGGTGTGTGGGTGTTAGTTACCTAGAACACTGTCACCTGGAACAAACACGGACTGTAAACTTCTCAAGACTGGAGCCTATACTGAGCCTACACTGCTCCTTTGTGTATTCTCCAATTCTGAACATATCGTGAGTAGCTAATATAAAAACCATGACAAATGATCCTGCTAAATAATATTAACTGAAAAAACATATTTTTGGTTATGTTCTGCATACCAGGGACTGTAATAGGTGAGCAAAAGAGACATCTCCTGGCTTCATGGAGTTTATAGTTTGATGGTTGGGATGACATCAAGTTAGTAATCACATAAATGAAGGTAATGCTGTAATATTGCAATAGCGACGGTGCTGTAAATGGGAGGAGTGACAACATACAACTCTGCCTTCAATATTTTAGTGGTAATATTGGCTTTCCCAAGCAAAATGGCTTTTCATAGTGATGGTGAAATAGAATCTAAAAATAGCACACATTTTTCTCATCCTGTGTAAAAATCCATTGGAAACTACTCTTTTGAGAGACAGAAATAGTGTCTCCAGCCTTGTCTTGCAGAAGTTGCTTAGTTGGAATCTGTCTAAACATGACAGCTTCTTGCCAGTGTAGTTTGAACCACAAGGGGAAAAGGAGGTTCTAAACTAAAACAGGGTAACCTTGACTCATGATTACAACACAGTGGGTGTTCTTTAAGTGAGGACTTTAGTAGCTTTCGGAATGGAAGTGAGCTGGTGGTCAGTGTTCTATTCCTTCAGTGAGGCCAGCAAGTCTGACTTCAACCCAGTAACTCACTTCAGATAAACCTATTTTCAGCTTTGTTTGAAGGATGTGATTCTTGGTCATTCTTTACCAGCCATTACCTTAGGTAACTAGTGATACGATCCAATAATTGAACCAGAAATATGTTCATTCACGAGCAGCAATGACGTACTTTTCTACATGATGCCTGTACCTGGCAAAGGATGCTTCAGCAGTTCCCTTTGCTGCCTTGCTGTCAATTTGATAAACAGATAGGCTTCCTTCCCAGCAGGGCTGGTGTGGCGCCAGGTTGCAGGACTGCCCACTTCAGCAGTCTGCAGGCCATTATTCCAGCCTCCTGTGAGCTCAAGGAGCCCATTCTGACTGCACCGGGGCATTCCAAAAGATGCTCAGGCTGGCAGTGTCAGAGCAATACAAGGAGAAAATAAAGTTTTGTTCTGTTCTGTTAAATGTCTCTGCCAAACTCTGCAGAGACATCCTGCTAGAAGAATAAAAGGGAAGTTAATTCTGGCCATTGTACCAAGCTATTTTGAAAATTTACTGCTGGCACCTTGTAACAGATACATTTGTTTATTTTAGTTTTTCCTTCAAGCAGTTTTTTCGAACTCAATGGTGATTCCTTCATGTACTGGATGTTTAAAAGGTCAAAGCATACATTGATGAGCACAGTTTTTAATGGTAAACAAAGTGAAATAGGATATGCCAGAACAGGAAGACTAAAGAAAGTTTAGCCAGGGGAAACCCATCCTGTCCAAGCGTTTCTGCAGAATTGATAGCATGAGCTTTGGGGAACAGACATACTGTGGATGGATGGTGTTATTCCAGATGCTTCTCTTACATATATGCTCCTCTGTTCTTTACTTTAGGCCAAACAATAACAGAAGTAGTTACACATGGAACACTTCTTCCACAGTGATGATGGGCTTCCTCCATACTTCTCATGATGCTCCCGCCGAGAAAGTAAGGATTTTGGTCCTTATTTTACAAAAGAGAAGACTGAGGTTCCAAGAGATCTAGCCTCTGGGTCTAGTTCACACAGCTAATGGTGGTAACAGAGATTTGTTCTAGCACCTTATTAGTTCAAGAAGTAAACAAAAGATAAGTAAAATTGCAATTAAAATTTTTAACAATTAAAAAAATTTTTTAAAGTAAGAAGTTAAGAACTTTTCCATTGTAAAAAACAGAAGTGTGTTAGTGAAGTAAACTGGAGGGGGTTGCCATTCCCTTCTCCAGGGGATCTTCTTGACTGAGGGATTGAACTCAGGTCTCTTCCATTGCAAGCAGATTCTTTACCATCTGAACCACTAGAGAAGTTAGGTTTCTCTACAAAAATTAAAAATATTGAAAAAGGGAAAAGATAATCTTGAGCTAGATGGAGGAAGCATATATTTTTTTCTATCATTATTATTTTTAAACTATATCTATATCATATTTTGGGGGCTTCCTAGGTGGTGCTAGTAGTAAAGAACCTGCCTGCCAAAGCAGAAGACATAAGACGTGGGTTGAATCCCTGGGTCAGGAAAATCCCCTGTAGAAGGCATGGCAACCCACTCCAGTATTCTTCTTTTCTTTCTTTTTATTTTTTTGGATTAAAAAAATTTATTTAATTTTAATTGAAAGATAATTGCTTTACAGAATTTTTCTTTTTTCTGTCATATCTCAACATGAATCATCCATAGGTATACATATTTCCCCTCCCTTTTGAACCTTCCTCCCATCTCCCTTCCAATCCACCCCTTTAGGCTGATACAAAGGCCCTGTTTGAGTTTCCTGAGCCATACAGCAAATTTGACTATCTATATTACATATGGTAACGTAAGTTTCTATGTTACTCTTTCCATACATCTCACCCTCACCTCCCTTTTCCCCAAGTCCATAAGTCTATTCTCTATGTCTGTTTCTCCATTGTTGCCCTGTAAATAAATTCTTTTCAGTACCATTTTTTCTAGATTCCATATATATGTGCTAGAATATGATATTTATCTTTCTCTTTCTGACTTACTTCACTCTGTATAGTAGGCTCTCAGTTCATCCACCTGATCAGAACTGACTCAAATGCGTTCCTTTTTATGGCTGAGTAATGAAGAGGAACTAAAAAGCCTCTTGATGAAAGTGAAAGAGGAGAGTGAAAAAGTTGGCTTAAAGCTCAATATTCAGAAAACGAAGATCATGGCATCTGGTCCCATCACTTCATGGGAAATAGATGGGGAAACAGTGGAAAAAGTGTCAGACTTTATTTTTCTGGGCTCCAAAATCACTGCAGATGGTGACTGCTGCCATGAAATTAAAAGACGCTTACTCCTTGGAAGGAAAGTTATGACCAACCTAAATAGTGTATTGAAAAGCAGAGACATTACTTTGCCAACAAAGGTCTGTCTAGACAAGGCTATGGTTTTTCCAGTGGTCATGTATGGATGTGAGAGTTGGATGGTGAAGAAAGCTGAGCACCGAAGAATTGATGCTTTTGAACTGTGGTGTTGGAGAAGACTCTTGAGAGTCCCTTGGACTGCAAGGAGATGCAACCAGTCCATCCTGAAGGAGATCAGCCCTGGGATTTCTTTGGAAGGAATGATGCTAAAGCAGAAAGTCCAGTACTTTGGCCACCTCATGTGAAAAGTTGACTCATTGGAAAAGACTCTGATGCTGGGAGGGATAGGGGGCACGAGGAGATGGGGACGACAGAGGATGAGATGGCTGGATGGCATCACTAACTCGATGGATGTGAGTTTGACTGAACTCCAGGAGTTGGTGATGGACAGGGAGGCCTGGTGTTCAGTTCATGGGGTCACAAAGAGTCGGGCATGACTGAGTGACTGAACTGAACTGAATATTCCATTCTTTATATGTACCACAACTTCATTATCCACTTACCTGTCAATGCACATCTAGGTTGCTTCCATGTTCTAGCTATTGTAAATAGTGCTGCTGTGAACAATGGGATACGTGTGCCTCTTTCAACTTTGGTTTCTTCAAGGTATATGCCTAGAAGTGGGATTGCTGGGTCATATGGTGGTTTTATTCCTGGTTCTTTTAAGGAATCTCCATACTGTCTTCCATAGGGGCTGTATCAATTTACATTCCCATCAACAGTGCAAGAGTGTTCCCTTTTCTCCACACCCTCTCCAGCATTTATTGTTTGTAGACTTTTTGATGAGGGCCCTTCTGACTGGTGTGAGGTGATATATCATTGTAGTTTTGCTTTGCATTTCTCTAATAACGAGCAATGTTGAGCATACTTTCATGTGTTTGATAGCCATCTGTATGTCTTCTTTGGAGAAATGTCTGTTTAGGTCTTTTCCCCACTCTTTGATTGGGTTGTTTGTTTCTCTGGTATTGAGTTGTATGAGCTGCTTGTATATTTTGGAAATTAATCCTTTGTCCTTTGTTTCATTTGCTATTATTTTCTTCCATTCTGAGAGTTATTTTCACCTTGTTTATAGTTTCCTTTACTGTGCAAAAGCTTTTAAGTTTAATCAGGTCCCACTTGTTTACTTTTGTTTTTATTTCCATTACTCTAGGAGATGGGTCATAGAAGATCTTGCTTTGATTTATGTCATTGAGTGTTCTGCCTATGTTTTCCCCTAAGAGGTTTATAGTTTCTGGTCTTACATTGAGGTCTTAATCCATTTTGGATTTATCTTTGTGTATGGTGTTATGAGGTGTTCTAATTTCATTCTTTTACATGTAGCTGTCCAGTTTTCCCAGCACCATTTATTGAAGAGGCTGTCTTTGCCCCATTGTATATTCTTGCCTCCTTTGTCAAAAATAAGGTACCCATAGGTGCATGGGTTTATTTCTGGACTGTCTGTCTTGTTCCATTGGTCTATATTTCTGTTTTTGTCAGTACCATACTTTCTTGATGACTGTAGCTTTGTAGTATAATCTGAAGTCAGGAAGGTTGATTTCTCCAGCTCCATTCTTCTTTCTGAAGACTGTTTTGGCTATTCAGGGTCCCATATGAATTGTGAAATTTTTTGTTCTAGTTCTGTGAAAAATGCCATTGGTAATTTGATAGGGATCACGTTGGATCTGTAGATTGCATTTGGTAGTATATTCATTTTCACAATATTGATTCTTCCTACCCAGGAACACTGACTATCTCTCCATCTGTTTATGTCATCTTTGATTTCTTTCATTAGTGTCATAATTTTCTGTGTACAGTTCTTTTGTCACCTTCAGTTAGTTCAGTTCAGTTCAGTTGCTCAGTTGTGTCCGACCCCTTGTGACTGCATGAATCGCAGCACACTAGGCCTCCCTGTCCACCACCAACCCCTGGAGTTCACTCAGAGTCACAGCCATTGAGTCAGTGATGCCATCCAGTAATCTCATCCTCTGTCGTCCCCTTCTCCTCCTGCCCCCAATCCCTCCCAGCATCAGAGTCTTTTCCAATGAGTCAAGAGTCTTTTCCAACTCTTCGCATGAGGTGGCCAAAGTACTGGAGTTTCAGCTTTAGCATCATTCCTTCCAAAGAAATCCCAGGGCTGATCTCCTTCAGGATGGACTGGTTGCATCTCCTTGCAGTCCAAGGGACTCTCAAGAGTCTTCTCCAACACCATAGTCCAAAAGCATCAATTCTTCAGTGCTCAGCTTTCTTCACAGTCCAACTCTCACATCCATACATGACCACTGGAAAAACCATAGCCTTGACTAGATGGACCTTTGTTGGCAAAGTAATGTCTCTGCTTTTGAACATGCTATCTAGGTTGGTCATAACTTTCCTTCCAAGGAGTAAGCGCCTTTTAATTTAATGGCTGCAGTCACAATCTGCTGTGATTTTGGAGCCCAGAAAAATAAAGTCTGACACTTTTTCCACTGTTTCCCCATCTATTTCCCATGAAGTGATGGGACCAGATGCCATGATCTTCGTTTTCTGAATGTTGAGCTTTAAGCCAACTTTTTCACTCTCCTCTTTCACTTTCATAAAGAGGCTTTTTAGTTCCTCTTCACTTTCTGCCATAAGGGTGGGGTCATCTGCATATCTGAGGTTATTGATATTTCTCCCGGCAATCTTGATCCCAGCTTGTGCTTCTTCCAGCCCAGCGTTTCTCATGATGTACTCTGCATAGAAGTTAAATAAGCAGGGTGACAATATACAGCCTTGATGTACTCCTTTTCCTATTTGGAACCAGTCTGTTGTTCCATGTCCAGTTCTAACTGTTGCTTCCTGACCTGCAGGTAGGTTTCTCAAGAGGCAGGTCAGGTGGTCTGGTATTCCCATCTCTTTCAGAATTTTCCACAGTGTATTGTGATCCACACAGTCAAAGGCTTTGGCATAGTCAGTAAAGCAGAAGTAGATGTTTTTCTGGAACTCTCTTGCTTTTTTAGTGATCCATCGGATGTTGGCAATTTGATCTCTGGTTCCTCTGCCTTTTCTAAAACCAGCTTGAGCATCTGGAAGTTCAGCATTCACGTATTACTGAAGCCTGGCTTGGAGAATTTTGAGCACTACTTCGCTAGTGTGTGAGATGATTGTTTGACCATTTTTGTGATTGTTTGACCATTCTTTGGCATTGCCTTTCTTTGGAATTGGAATGAAAACTGACTTTTCCAATCCTGAGGCCACTGCTGAGTTTTCCAAATTTGCTGGCATATTGAGTGCAACTTTCACAGCATCATCTTTCAGGATTTGAAATAGCTCAACTGGAATGCCACTAGCATTTGTGGCACCTGCACTAGCTTTTTACATAATGATGCTTTCTAAGGCCCACTTGACTCTACATTCCAGGAATCCTGGCTCTAGCTGAATGATCACACCTTCGTGATTATCTTGGTCGTGAAGATCTCTTTTGTACAGTTCTTCTGTGTATTCTTGCCACCTCTTCTTAATATCTTCTGCTTCTGTTAGGTCCATACCATTTCTGTCCTTTATCGAGCCCATCTTTGCATGAAATGTTCCCTTGGTATCTCTAATTTTCTTGAAGAGATCTCTAGTCTTTCCCATTCTGTTGTTTTCCTCTATTTCTTTGCATTGATCGCTGAGGAAGGCTTTCTTATCTCTCCTTGCTATTCTTTGGAACTCTGCATTTAGATGCTTATATCTTTCCTTTTCTCCATTGCTTTTCACTTCTCTTCTTTCCACAGCTCTTTGTAAGGCCTCCTCAGATAGCCATTTTGCTTTTTTGCATTTCTTTTCCATGGGGATGGTCTTGATCCCTGTCTCCTGTACAATGTCACGAACCTCAGTCCATAGTTCATCAGGCACTCTATCAGATCTAGTCCCTTAAATCTATTTCTCACTTCCACTGTATAATCATAAGGGATTTGATTTAGGTCATACCTGAATGGTCTAGTGGTTTTCCCTACTTTCTTCAATTTAAGTCTGAATTTGGCAATAAGGATTTCATGATCTGAGCCACAGTCAGCTCCCGGTCTTGTTTTTGTTGACTGTATAGAGCTTCTCCATCTTTGGCTGCAAAGAATATAATCAGTCTGATTTTGGTGTTGACCATCTGGTGATGTCCATGTGTAGAGTCTTCTCTTGTGTTGTTGGAAGAGGGTGTTTGCTATGACGAGTGAGTTCTCTTGGCAAAACTCTATTAGTCTTTGCCCTGCTTCATTCCGTACTCCAAGGCCAAATTTGCCTGTTACTCCAGGTGTTTCTTGACTGCCTACTTTTGCATTCCAGTCCCCTATAATGAAAAGGACATCTTTTTTGGGTGTTAGTTCTAAAAGGTCTTGTAGGTCATTATAGAACTGTTCAACTTCAGCTTATTCAGCATTAGTGGTTGGGGCATAGACTTGGATTACTGTGATTTGAATGGTTTGCCTTGGAAACAAACAGAGATCATTCTGTCGTTTTTGAGATTGCATCCAAGTACTGCATTTAGGACTCTTTTGTTGACCATGATGGTTACTCCATTTCTTCTGAGGGATTCCTGCCCGCAGTAGTAGATATAATGGTCATCTGAGTTAAATTCACCCATTCCAGTCCATTTTAGTTCGCTGATTCCTAGAATGTCGACGTTCACTCTTGCTATCTCCTGTTTGACCACTTCCAATTTGCCTTGATTCACGGACCTGACATTCCAGGTTCCTATGCAATATTGCTGTTTACAGCATTGGACCTTGCTTCTATCACCAGGCACATACAGAATTGGGTATTGTTTTTGGTTTGGCTCCATCCCTTCATTCTTTCTGGAGTTATTTCTCCACTGTTCTCCAGTAGCATATTGGGCACCTACTGACCTGGGGAATTCCTCTTTCAGTATCTTATCATTTTGCCTTTTCATACTGCTCATGGGGTTCTCAAGGCAAGAATACTGAAGTGGTTTGCCATACCCTTCTCCAGTGGACCACATTCTGTCTCCTTAGGTAAGTTTATTCCTAGATATTTAATTCTTTTTGCTGCAATGTTGAATGGGATTGATTCCTTAATTTCTCTTTCTGATTTTCCATTGTTAGTATATAGAAAAGCAAGTAACTTCTTTGTATTGATTTTGTATCCTGCAACATTGCTAAATTCACTGAATAGCTCTAGTACTATCTTTTGTTTTCTATGTACAGTATCATGTCATCTGCAAACAGTGAGAGCTTTACTTCTTTTGTGATCTGGATTCCTTTTATTTCTTTTTCTTCTCTGATTGCTGTAGCTAAGAGTTCCAACTATGTTGAATAATAGTGGTGAAAGTGGACACCCTTGTCCTGTTCCTGATCTTAGGGAGAATGCTTTCAGTTTTTCACCATTGAGAATGATGTTTGCTGTAGGTTTACCATATATGGCCTTTACTATGTTGAGGCAGGTTCCTTCTATGCCCAT
Organism: Bos indicus x Bos taurus; assembly: GCF_003369695.1. Taxonomy (NCBI): domain Eukaryota; kingdom Metazoa; phylum Chordata; class Mammalia; order Artiodactyla; family Bovidae; genus Bos; species Bos indicus x Bos taurus. Next base: position 35,306,149 of record NC_040077.1, read on the forward strand.
TTTTTGAAGAGCTTTAATCATAAATGGGTGCTGAATTTTGTCAAAGGCTTTTTTTTTGCATTTTTTGAGATTATCATATGGTTTCTATCTTTCATTTTGTTAATATGGTGTATCACATTGATTTATTTATGTATATTGAAGAATCCTTGCATCCCCGGAATAAACCCAACTTGATCATGGTGTATGAGCTTTTTGATGTGCTGCTGAATTCAGTTTGCTAAATTTTGTTGAGGACTTTTGCATCTACATTCATCAGTGATATTGGCCTGTAGTTTTCTTTTTTTTTGGTTGTTTTTCTTTGTCGTTTTGGTGTGTTGTCTTTGTCCGGTTTTGGTATCAGGGTGATGATGGCCTCATAGAATGAATTTGGAAGTTCTCCTTCCTCTGCAATTTTTTGAAAGAGTTTTAGAAGGATAGACATTAGCTCTTCTCTAAATGTTTAATAGAATTGTCCTGTGAAGCCATCTGGTCCTGGGCTTTTGTTTTTGGGGAGACTTTTGATCACAGCTTCAATTTCAGTGCTTGTAATTGGGTTGGACATAATTTCTATTTCTTCCTGGTTCAGTCTTGTAAGATTGAACTTTTCTAAGAATCTGTTCATTTCTTTCAGGTTATCCATTTTATTGCCCTATCAGTTCAGTTCAGTCACTCAGTCGTGTCTGACTCTTTGTGACCCCATGAATCACAGCACACCAGGCCTCCCTGTCCATCACCAACTCCCGGAGTTCACTCATACTCATGTCCATCGAGTCAGTGATGCCATCCAGCCATCTCATCATCTGTCGTCCCCTTCTCCTCCTTCCCCCAATCCCTCCCAGCATCAGAGTCTTTTTCAGTGAGTCAACTCTTCTCATGAGGTGGCCAAAGTACTGGAGTTTCAGCTTTAGCATCAGTTCTTCCAATGAACACCCAGGACTGATCTCCTTTAGAATGGATGGGTTGGATCCCCTTATAGTTGTTCATAATAGTCTCTTACAATCCTTTGTATTTCTGCATTGTCTGTTGTAACATCTCCTTTTTCATTTCTAATTTTGTTGATTTGATTATTCTCTCTTTTTTTCTTGATAAGCCTGGCTAAAGGCTTGTCAATTTTGTTTACCTTCTCAAAGAACAAGCTTTTAGTTTTATTAATCTTTACTATTGTTTACTTTCATTTCTTTTTCACATATTTCTGCTCCAGTCTTTATGATTTCTTTCCTTCTACTAATTTTGGGTGTTTTTTGTTCTACTTTTTCCAGTTGTTTTAGGTGTCAAGTTAGGTTGTCTATTCTATTTTTTCTTGTTTCTTTGGGTAGGACTGTATTGCTATAAACTTCCCTCTTAGAACTGCTTTTGCTGCATCCCATAGGTTTTGAGTTGTCGTGTTTTCATTGTCATTTGTTTCTAGAAATTTTTTGATTTCCCTTTTGATTTCTTCAGTAACCTGCTGCTTATTTAGAAATGTGTTGTTTAATCTCCATGTGCTTGTGTTTCTTACACTATTTTTCTTGTAATTGATATCTAGTCTCATAGCATCATGGTCAGAGAAGATGCTTGATATGATTCCAATTTTTTTAAATTTACTGAGGTTTGATTTGTGACCCAAGATGTGGTCTATAATAGAGAATATTCTATGTGCACTTGAGAAGAATGTGTATTCTTCTGTATTTGGATGGAATGTCCTGGAAGATATTAATAAGATCCATCTCATCTAATGTATCACTTAAGACTCATGTTTCCTTATTAATTTTCTGTTTTGATGTTTTGTCCACTGGTGTGAGTAGGGTGTTGAAGTCTCCTACTATTATTGTGTTACTGTCAATTTCTCCTTTTATGTAAATTAGTGTTTCTCTTATGTACTGAGGTGCTCTTATGTTGGGTGCATAGATATTTACAATTGTTATGTCTTCCTCTTGGATTGATTCCTTGATTGTTATGTAGTGTCCTTCCTTATCTCTTGTAATCTTTATTTTAGGGTCTGTTTTTTCTAATATGAGGAATGCTACTCCAGCTTTCTTTTGCTTCCTATTTGCATGGAATATATTTTTCCATCCTCTCACTTTCAGTCTATATGTGTCTTGAGGTCTGAAGTGGGTTTCTTGTAGACAGCATATAAATGGGTCTTGTTTTTGTATCCATTCAGCCAGTCTGTGTCTTTTGGTTGGAGCATTTAATCCATTTACATTTAAAGTAATTATTGATACATATGTTCCTATTGCCATTTTCTTAATTGTTTGTGGTTGATTTTGTAGATATTTTTCCTTCTCTTTTATTTCTTGAATATATAAGTCCCTTTAACCTTTGTTGTAAAGCTGGTTTGATGGTACTGAATTCTCTTAACTTTTGCTTATCTGAAAATCTTTTTATTTCTCCATCAATTTTGAATGAGATTCTTGCTGGGTACAGTAAATTTGGTTGTAGAATTTTCCTTCTCAGTACTTTAACTATATCCTGCCATTCTCTTCTGGCCTGCAGTGTTTCTGCTGAAAGATCAGCTGTTAAGCATATGGGGTTTCCCTTGTATGTTACTTGCTGCTTCTCCCCTGCTGCTTTTAATATTCTTTCTTTGTGTTTAGTCTTTGTTCGTTTGATTAGTATGTGTCTTGGTGTGTTTCCTGGAATGTGAAGTCAAGTGGGCCTTAGAAAGCATCACTACAAACAAAGCTAGTGGAGGTGATAGAATTCCAGTTGAGCTATTCCAAATCCTGAAAGATGATGCTGTGAAAGTGCTGTACTCAATATGCCAGCAAATTTGGAAAACTCAGCAGTGGCCACAGGACTGGAAAAGGTCAGTTTTCATTCCAATCCCAAAGAAAGGCAATTCCAAAGAATGCTCAAACTACCGCACAGTTGCACTCATCTCACACGCTAGTAAAGTAATGCTTAAAATTCTCCAAGCCAGGCTTCAGCAATATGTGAACCGTGAACTTCCTGATGTTCAAGCTGGTTTTAGAAAAGGCAGAGGAACAGGAGATCAAATTGCCAACATCTGCTGGATCATGGAAAAAGCAAGAGAGTTCCAGAAAAACATCTATTTCTGCTTTATTGACTATGCCAAAGCCTTTGACTGTGTGGATCACAATAAACTGTGGGAAATTCTGAAATAGATGGGAATACCAGACCACCTGACCTGCGTCTTGAGAAATTTGTATGCAGATCAGGAAGCAACAGTTAGAACTGGATATGGAACAACAGACTGGTTCCAAATAGGAAAAGGAGTACGTCAAAGCTGTATATTGTCACCCTGTTTATTTAACTTAAATGCAGAGTACATCATGAGAAATGCTGGGCTGGAAGAAGCACAAGCTGGAATCAAGATTGCCAGGAGAAATATCAATAATCTCAGATATGCAGATGACACCACCCTTATGGCAGAAAATGAAGAGGAACTCAAAAGCCTCTTGATGAAGGTGAAAGTGGAGAGTAAAAAAGTTGACTTAAAGCTCAACACTCAGAAAATGAACATCATGGCATCTGGTCCCATCACTTCATGGGAAATAGATGGGGAACAGTGGAAACAGTGTCAGACTTTATTTTGGGGGGCTCCAAAATCACTGCAGATGGTGACTGCAGCCATGAAATTAAAAGACTCTTACTCCCTGGAAGGAAAGTTATGACCAACCTAGATAGCATATTCAAAAGCAGAGACATTACTTTGCCAACAAAGGTTCGTCTAGTCAAGGCTATGGTTTTTCCAGTGGTCATGTATGGATGTGAGAGTTGGACTGCGAGAAGGCTGAGCACCGAAGAATTGATGCTTTTGAACTGTGGTGTTGGAGAAGACTCTTGAGAGTCCCTTGGACTGCAAGGAGATGCAACCAGTCCATTCTAAAGGAGATCAGCCCTGGGATTTCTTTGGAAGAAATGATGCTAAAGCTGAAACTTCAGTACTTTGGCCACCTCATGCGAAGCATTGACTCATTGGAAAAGACTGTGATGCTGGGATGGATTGGGGGCAAGAGGAGAAGGAGACCACAGAGGATGAGATGGCTGGATGGCATCACTGACTCAATGGACATGAGTGTGAGTGAAATCCGGGAGTTTGTGATGGACAGGGAGGCCTGGCATGCTGCGATTCATGGGGTTGCCAAGAGTCGGACATGACTGAGCGACTGATCTGATCTGATCTGATCTGGTGTGTTTCTCCTTGGTTTAATCCTGTAGGGGACTCTTTGTGCCTCTTGGACTTGATTGACTATTTCCTTTTCCATGTTGGGGAAATTTTCAACTATAATCTCTTCAAAAATTTTCTCATACCCTTTCTTTTTCTCTTCTTCTTCTGGGACTCCTATAATTTGAATATTGATGCATTTGATATGGTCCCAGAGGTCTTTGAGACTGTCCTCAGTTCTTTTCATTCTTTTTACTTTATGCTCTTCAGAAGTTATTTCCACCATTTTATCTTCCAGCTCACTGATTCATTCTTCTGCTTAAGATACTCTGCTATTGATTCCTTCTAGAGTATTTTTATTTTCAGTAATTGTGTTGTTTGTCTCTGTATGTTTATTCTTTAATTCTTCTAGGTGTCTGGTAAATGCTTCTTGAATTTTTTCCATTTCGTTTTCAAGGTTTTTGATCATCTTTACTATCATTATTCTGAGTTCTTTGTCTATTTCCTCTTCATTTATTGGATTTCTATGTTTCTAGTTTGTTTCTTCATTTATGTAGTCTTTCTCTGCCTTTTCATTATTTTTTTTTAACTTATTGTGTTTGAGGTCTCCTTTTCTCAGGCTTTAAGGAAAGTTGAATTCTACTTCCCTGGTGGCTCAGATGGTAAATCGTCTGTCTACAACGCGGGAGACCCGGGTTCGATCCCTAGGTGGGGAAGATCTCCTGGAGAAGGAAATGGCAATCCACTCCAGGTTTCTTGCATGGAGAATCCCATGGACAGAAGAGCCTGATAGGCTACAGTCCATGGGGTCGCAAAGAGTGTGACACAACTGAGCGACTTCACTTTCACTTTCCTTGAAGGTTGAATACTTTCTTCTGTTTGGTTTCTGCCCTCCTAAGGTTGGTCCAGTGGTTTCTGTGAACTTCCTATAGGGTGAGATTTGTGCTGAATTTTTGTTTGTTTGTTTTTCCTCTGATGGGCAAGGCTGAGTGAGGTGGTAATCCTCTCTGCTATGATTAGGTTTATATTTTTGTTCTGTTTGTTGTTTAGATGAGGCATCCTAGACGGGGTGTTACTGGTGGTTGGGTGATGCTGGGTCTTGTATTAAAATGGTTTCCTTGGTGTGAGTTCTCACAAACCCTACTCCCTAGGGTTAGTTCTCTGGTACTCTAGGGTCTTGGAGTCACTTACCCCACTCCAAAGGCTCAGGGCTTGATCTCTGGTCAGGAATGAAGATTCCACAAGTGGTTTTTTTATGGCATTAAATGAGATTTAAACAAATATCCAAAAATGAGAAACCAAAGATGAACCCCAGACAAATGGCAGTTACAAAATCAAGCATATAATAATTAAAATAATGGGATATACACATAACATTTATACCCATAAACAAAACAGTCCAACAAAAATAAAGTACAATAGGCTGACCTTTATATGCATAAAGGAAACCAAAAATTATATCTACCAGAAAAAAACTAATTAAGGCACAAACTGGAAAACAAAACTAAAGCAAGGTGCCAATTGGGAAATAAAGCAATGAAAATAAAACTAACAAATATGTTGAGAGGAGAGTAGAGAAAGAGAAGAAAGAAAGAATTGATATGCCACGTTAAATAGAGATAGATAAAGATTTATATGCTTTAAAGATTAACTGCAAGGGGAAAAGAACAGTAAGAAAAGCAGACAAAAGAATAAATATAGAAAAAATAATAATAGGTTTAAATTTTTAAAATTAAAAAAAAAGAAAAAAAAAGAAAGAAAACTCCACAGAACTGCAAAAGCCCAATGTAGAGGCAGAGGTTTATGACAACAATAAAAAATGTGACTGAGGAAAGAAAAAAAAAGCTTAAAAGTTTAATTGGATTTCTTAGTGCCAATAAAATTGACAACTACAACAGAGGGTGACAAAGGGGGGGAAAATCCAAAAGAATCTACAGAACAAGTCAAGAAATAAGAATAATAAATGTTTTCCTTGAGTCACTGCTGTCAGAGTCCTTTCCCTCACTGGGAGTCACAGTCCACCTTACCTCCCCCTACGATGCCCTCCAACCCTGTGCTGGTCTCTGGACCTGCTGTGGGGGCAGCTCAGATTCTATTCTGGTCCTACTCTTGTGTGTTCTTGCCTCCAATGTCCACAGCTATCAGAACTCGTGTGTTTCCTTTTGTGGGAACTCTCAATGTCCTTTTATATATTCCATAGACACAGAGTCTGCCTGGTTGATTGTGTGGATTTAATCTGTTCTTTGTACAGTTGGTGGGAAGGTTTTGTGTCTTCTTCCTTAGACGCACTGCCCCTAGGTTTCAACTGTGGTTTTATTTCCATCTCTACATGTGTATCATCCACTGGGATTTTACTCCTGAGGCTGCTCTGTAGGGCTTGGATTTGCCCCTGTGAGGATGAGGTGTGGAGGCTATGCAGCTGCTTGGGTTGCAGGATTTCTGGCAACACCAGGAACTGGTGGGGGTGGGGAGGGTTGGCGGCTGGGGGAGCAGGAAATATGATGCTCTAGAAGGGTATGGTAACCAGTGTTGGCCAATAAGCTCCAGTATTCTTGCCTGGAGAACGCCTCTCTGACAGAGATACCTGGCAGGCCACAGTCTACAGGGTTGCAAAGAGTTAGACACCACCAAAGTGACCCTGTCCACATAGATGCAAGACTTTTTTTTGCCTGTGGCAGCTCTGCCCAGTGAAGGTTGAGTGTGAAGGGTTAGAGTTAGGGTTAGGTGCAGCTGCTTGGCTTGTGGGGACCCTGGCGGCACCAAGAGTGCAGGGACATGGACTGCTTCTGCCGCAGGAGTTATGGCCCTAGCAGAGTCTTTTTTGGAGCCTCTTGTAGCTGGCAATCAGAATGCCTCTTTGGCTAGTCTTTCTCTATAGCTCCACCTGTTCAGGCACTTAGAGGGCTCCCTTGCCTGGGGTCCTTCTCTGTTGCTCCACACATCAGGCACAGAGAGGGGCCTCCCTGGCTTGGGTCCTACTCTGTAGATCATGCATCAGGCACTTAAAGGAGCACCCTGGGTGGGGTCCTACTCTGTAGTTCAGTGTGTCAGGCATTTGATGGGCCAGCCTCTCTGTTGTTCAGCTGCCATGCTGGCGTGTGGGGAGAGAGAAGCTACGATGATGGCTCTACCCCCTAAGCATGACTCAGAAGTATCACCTTGCTTCCATGGCTGCCTGACTCCTGGCATTGCCCACCACGATCTCCTCCCTCACATCCTCTCAATCCATCTCTCTGGAGTCAACAGCAGTCCTTGCCCTGGGATTGCTCCACAATCCCTAAACTCCAGCTCCTAGCCACTGCATCTTCTGGGGAACCAGCGTTCCTGTCTGGGGTATGTATGGCTGCTGCAAGGACTGTCTGATTCTCATTCTATTTAGGCTCCCAAGGATCAGCTCTTTCATTCTCAGCCTTATATGTCTCTGCCCCGATGTGGGGATAGATCCCTGCTTCAGTTTCCCCACCTGCTGAGGGCAGGTCCAGTCTTGCTAACACTCCTGTTTTCCCTGCTAGTTCCTTCGTCTTACCGAGTTTTGTGTGGTTCTATATATTCTTTTCCACTATTCAGGTATTCCTGTCTGCTCTCAGCTGGTGTTCTTCATGCAGTTCTGTGTCTGAAGGTGTATTCCTGATGTATCCATGGAGAGAGATGTACTCCACATCACGTCCACCTACTCCTCCACCATCTTGTTCTTCCCTAAACTCTTAAAAATCCCACTCCAGTATTCTTGCCTAGAAAATCCCATGGACAGAGGAGCCTGGCAGGCTACAGTCCATAGCGTCACAAAGAGTTGGACATGACTGAAGTGACTTAGCAAGCATTCATGCATGTTATATGTTATATATGCATTCTTTTGTTTGAATGTGTGTTTCATGATGACATGAACTATTAATAACAGGTCAGGAAAGGAACAAACTGGCTTTTAATATTTACTGTGTCCCTAGTGACAGAGGATGAAATAGTTGGATGGCATCACTGACTCAATGGCCATAAGTCTGAGCAAACTCTGGGAGATAGTGAAGGATAGAGAAGCCTAACGTGCTACAGCTTGTGGGTTCACAGTCGGACATGACTTAGTGACTGAACAACAACAACAACAACAATAACAATGTCCATAGGACTGTGGTGGCACACAAAATAAGTAGTCTTATTTTTAATATTAGATTTCTATAACCTTTATAAAAGTTAGTGATACATCATCATGATAGCTAGACTTACCTATCCATTTTACTAATTTCAATACCGACCATAGTTTTTTATATACCATGTATTCCACTTTCTTGAGTTATTTTTACAGTTTCCTCTGGTTAAAGATTACCTCAAGTGATGTTTCTAGATAGTCTCTGCGGTTGTGCAACTTTCTGAAGCCCCTACCTTTCTGAAAATGTCTGTTTCTTGCTGTCACACAATAGTTTGGCTATAGAATCTTAGAGTCACATTCTTCTTACTTGCAAATATGACTATTTTCCAGTTTTTAGTGTTATAGATGAGATTTTCAGTATCAGTAATAATTCTTTTTCCTTTCCAGGTGACCTGTTATTATTATTATGGTTATTTTCTACCAGGAAGTTTGAAGGATTTTATTTTTATCCTTGGGCATTAGAAAAGTTATCAAGATATATTTAAGTTCTTGTACATTTTTTCCCTGATATCCTGTGCCAACTCTAGGCTATTTCACTAGATATTCACAATAATAATCTTAGAGGTTGTCACAATAATACTTTGGGGATTCTTCCAAAAAGCAGAGACTGGGATGATGACAGTTGTGGGCAGCTGATTTGGGGAAGTTATCACAGGGAATGAGACTGAGGGTACCGGGAAGAGTGAAAGCGGGGAGGAGGGAAAGCCAGGCTCAGGGTACAGTATTGAGCTGGTTACCAACCTGGGAAAGTAGGGTTCAGTTTACCTGGGGGCCTTTTGAGGAATTGTGTCAGCTGTGCTTCAGGCTTATTCACCTGAAATAGGAGAAGGAAAGTACTTATCCACCAGCTTCCATTCCCTCCTTAGCCATAAGTTGCTCGGAGGGTGTTAACGTGTTTTGAGCCCCTGATTTGAGCATTTATCTTCCAGAATCTGGATCTCTTACTTGCTTTACCTTTGTTAGACTGTTTGCTGAAATTGTCTGCAAAGATCAAGAGAAGCCCCATTGAAAATCGTGGGTTAGAGTTACATTCCTTCATGCCACATTTGTGTAGCAAATATCTAGTTTCTTTAAATTAAAAAAAATAGTTATATAGTTTTTAAAGATCACTTTCCATCTACAGTTATTACAAAATATTGGCTATATTTCCCATGTGTACAATACATACTTGAACCTTTTTCCTCCGAAAGTTTGTGCCCCCCACTCCCCTACTCTATATCGCCCTCCTCACTGGTAACCACTCATTTGTTCTCTGTATCTGTGAGTCTGCCTCTTTTATATTCACTACTTTGTTGTATATTTTAGGTTTCACAGGTAGTGATATCATCCCTGGAGGAGGGCATGGCAAGCCATTTCAGTATTCTTGCCTGGAGAATCCCATTGGACACAGGAGCCTGGTGGGCTATAGTCCATAGGGTCACATACAGTCGGACACAACTGGAGTGGCTTAGCATGCATGCATAGTGATATCATACAGAAATACCAAATTTTGCGATGCTAATCAGAGTCAGTTGCCCCATCATTTGCCTGGGAGTGTGGCAACTCCTTTCTTTGCTTGTTGGTCCATTGGTTTGAGAGGCTCCCAAATAACAGAATATGTAGTAGTCATAGCTTTAAATTCAGTGTAACTCTTCCTGTGTTCTCTGGCAGAAACTCTTTCTCCTACCCTTCATTTTCACCTTGAATGCCAGGACTCAGGGTTTTTAATCCAGTAGAGCCTAAGGAGGGCTTCCCTGTTGGCTCAGCAGTAAAGAATTTCCCTTCAATGCAGGAGATACGGGTTTAATCCCTGGGTCAGGAAGATCCCCTGGAGAAGAAAATGGCAACCCACTCCAGTATTCTTGCCTGGGAAATCCCATGGAAAGAGGACCCTGGCAGGCTACAGTCCATGGGACTGCAAAAGAGTTGGACACAACTTAGTGACTAAACAATAACAACAACAGAGCCTAAGGATATAGAAATAGGCAGCATGAATTTTGAAAGTGGGTCGCTAGGGTTGGGGATAAAGGGGCCAATCCTACTTCTATTCCCTGGTTTTCAGACCCTGCATTTTAATGACATTTCACTGTGTGTTGGCTATAGCTTCACTACATTTAGGGAATCTTGGAGGACATAGTCAACCTTGCTGGATGTTGTCCCCAAGCTGGTCTCCTAGCTGGAGCCTTAATAGGTGATTTCATCATTTTACCAGGCTGGCTTCTTCAAAATGCTATGGTACACTGTGGGATCTGAGGATTCTTTTGCCATGCACTCATTTCATTTACTTTCACTATAAAATGTGTCCCTCGATCTGAGGCAATGTTATTGGGATCCTAAGTTGTAAACCATACAGTCTTCAAGCCCTCAGAATGATGCTAACTGAGGAATCTTGGATAAGAAAAGCAAACTTGTAATCAAAGCAAGTGTTAAGATATATTACTGCCCTTCTAGGATGTCACCAACTTGTCACTACGTAGCTGACCTTCTTGGGGGGTGTTTCTATATTGAGGCACCATACTGCATATGTGCTGCTGGCAGCTTAGGAATTCAGTGACAATAGTCAGTTTCATCTTAGTGAGAGAGAGCCCATCTCTGCCTCTAAGTTTGCTTCATCCATGGGACCACTGTGCAAGCACCAGGGTGGCTGAAGTCAGAAGCTGACTGGTATCCCCTGGACAAGTAAACCCATTCACCAGATTGTCCAGAACCTCTTTGAACACTCTAGAATGTTCAAAGTGAACATTAACACAAGACACAAATACCAATACATGGTTTGGTTTCTCTGCCAAGATACACCCACAAACCTGTTTCTGAAACTTCCTTGTCTCCAAGCCTCTAATTGTGGTCATTTCAGGATCCTGACCAATCAGTAAAGCCATCTGTCTGCCCAGAAGTCTACTGCCTATTTTCACTTCACTATTTTCACTTCACTTTCTCCTTGCATACAAGGTATATAAACAGTAAACCCTTGGCTCCTTTATAGCTCCTGGGAAAACTTTCATTTTCCACTTACCTTCAGGGCCACCTTTGAGTATGGCTATAATGTACATTTTCAGTTATCATAAATAAATTGAGCTAATCCATCTGTGAACCAGGCTCAAATGTTTTCTCCTCTGTAAGCTGGTCATAGGGAAGCCTCCACGAGATCGTCAGTGTAGGTAAAGGAAGACATCAGTGCAACAAAGGAAAGTCACGTGGAAGTCGGAGCCATGTCGTTATGCAACTTTTGCTCTCTGGTCTGCCTCAGTTCAGTCCTCCATGTAATGTACTATTCACATCATATAGAGGTTTCCTTCCATTCCTGGATAACCTTATGACTTTGTGGATCTAATAATCCCAACTCATCATAAGCAGCTCTAGGTACTTAGACGCACCTGAGTCCTAGCCTCTACTAGGGCTCAGAAGCATGCCAGGAGCTGCCTTTGAGATGGCGAGTTGTTCCGTGTCTTCAAAGATTTGCTCCAGAACCAGGGTTTGTGCTGGGGCTCTCATAATGAGGTTTGACAGACACTCTATACAGCATCCTAATGCAGCATTCATCTTCTATACTACCTGAGCATCAGGGCAGCTCAGAGTGCAGCCTGGACCTCCCCCAGGCAGGTCTGATGATTCTGGGCAGCATATACCACACCTACAAGTGTCAGCCTTCCAAGATATTGATAACTGGTTCACAGAGTATGTGTGGTATGTGCTGACATCAGTATCCAAATAAGCCTACACTTCAGGCTGCCATAAAGCACTGAGCAGAGTTCCCTGTGGGGAGTTTGGGGGAGAATGGATACGTGTGTATGTAAAGTCCATTTGCTGCCCACCTGAAACTATCACAACATTGTCAATTGGCAACACAAAATAAAAAATTAAAGGGCTTTAAAAAACAATAAATCTACCAGATTCAGTGCCTCTAGTTTAGTAGTAGGACATGTAGGCGAACAATTTGTCATTTATTGATATATTTAAAAAAGGCTTCCCTGGTGGTGGTGCTGCTGCTAAGTCGCTTCAGTCGTGTCCGACTCTGTGCGACCCCATAGGACGGCAGCCCACCAGGCTCCCCCGTCCCTGGGATTCTCCAGGCAAGAACACTGGAGTAAGGTTGCCATTTCCTTCTCCAGTGCATGAAAGTGAAAAGTGAAAGTGAAGTTGCTCAGTTGTGTCCGACTCTTCACGACCCCGTGGACTGCAGCCCACCAGGCTCCTCCATCCATGGGATTTTCCAGGCAAGACTACTGGAGTAGAGTGCCATCGCCTTCTCCACTCAGGTGGTGCAGTGGTAAAAAATCTGTTTACCAGTGCAGGAGACGCAAGAGATGTTGTTTCTATCTCTGGGTCTGGAAGATCCTCTGGAGGAGGAAATGGCAACCCACTCAAGTATTCTTGTCTGGAGAATTCCAGGGATGGGGGAGCCTGGAGGGCTACAGTCCATGGGGTGGCAAAGAGGTGGACATGATATATTAGAGGAGATTTCCCCCACATGTTTCAGTTCATTGTATCTTTAAAAGCATCGCTCATATGGTAGGTACTTGAAAACTTTGAGGGTTTTATCGCCTTCTTGTTGTTGTTCAGTCATTAAGTCATATCCAACTCTTTGCAACCCCATAGACTGCAGCACACGAGGCTTCCCTGTCTTTATCTCCTGGAGTTTGCTCAAATTCATGTCCATTGAGTCCATGATGCTATCTAACCATCTCATCCTCTACTACCCCTTCTCCTTTTGCCTCCAATCTTTCTCAGCATCAGGATCTTTTCCAATGATTTGGCTCTTCACATCATGTAGCCAAAGTAATAGAGCTTCAACTTTAGCATCAGTCCTTCTAGTCAATATTCAGAGTTGATTTCCTTTAAGATTGACTGGTTTGATCTCCTTGGTGTCTAAGGAACTCTTTCAAGAGTCTTCTCCAGCACTACAATTCAAAAGCATCAATTCTTCAGGGCTCAGCCTTCTTTATGGTCCAACTCTCACATCAGTACATGACTACTGGAAAAATCATAGCTTTGACTGTGTGGACCTTTGTTGGCAAAGTGATGTCTTTGCTTTTTAAAATGCTGTCTAGGTTTGTAATGGCTTTCCTTCCAAGGAGCAAGTGTCTTTTAGTTTCAAGGCTATAGTCACTGCCTACAGTGATTTCAGAGCCTAAGACAATAAAAAATGTTTTACCAGGACAATCTAAACACTTCCTACTCACCAATTACCCTGGTGTCATCAGTGTTGTCAACCAGCAATCATGCTGGTTCTGTGGAATATCAAGATGATCAAGATCTCTGTGGACTATATTGTGACAGAGAACAGAGATTTAATCTGGTCCTAGGATAAAACAGATAATGAATAATAGGTCTTTCCTCAGTTTAGTTACTCAGTTTTAGTGGACTCTTTGCGACCCCATGGACTGCAGCACCCAGGCTTCCCTGTTCATCAGCAACTCCTGGAGCTTGCTCATACTCATGCCCACCGAGTCAGTGATGCCATCTAACCATCTCACCCTGTCGTCCTCTTCTCCTCCTGCCTTCAATCTTTCCCAGCATCAGGCTCTTTTCTAATGAGTCAGCTCTTCACATCAGGTGACCAAAGTATTGGAGCTTCAGCTTCAGCATCAGTCCTTCCAGTGAATATTCAAGACTGATTTCCTTTAGGATAGACTGGTTTCATCTCCTTGCAGTTCAAGGGACTCTCAAGATTCTTCTCCAACACCACAGTTCAAAAGCATCAATTCTTCAGTGTTCAGCTTTCTTTATGATCCAACTCTCACATCCATACTTGACTACTGGAAAAACCATAGCTTTGACTAGATCGACCTTTGTTGGCAAAATAATGTCTCTGCTTTTTAATATGCTGTCTAAGTTGGTCATAGCTTTTCATCCAAGGAGCAAGCGTCTTTTAATTTCATGGCTGCAGTTACCATCTGCAGTGATTTTAGAGTCCAAGAAAATAAAATCTGTCAGTGTTTCCATTGTTTTCCCATCACTTTGCCATGAAGTGATGGGACCAGATGCCATGATATTTGTTTATTGAATGTTGAGTTTTAAGCCAACTTTTTCATTCTCTTCTTTCACTTTCATCAAGAGGCTCTTTAGTTCCTCTTTGCTTTCCACCAAAAGGGTGATGTCATCTGCATATCTGAGGTTATTGATATTTCTCCTGGCAATCGTGATTCCAGTTTGTGATTCTTCCAGTCCAGCATTTCTCATCATGTACCCTGCATATAAGTTAAATAGACAGGGTTACAATATTAAGCCTTGACATACTCCTTTCTCAATTTGGAACAAGTCTTTTGTTCCATGTCTGGTTCTCACTGTTGCTTCTTGACCTGCATATAGATTTCTCAGGAGGCAGGTCAGGTGGTCTGGTATTCCCAACCTTGAAGAATTGTCCACAGCTTGTTGTGATCCCCACAGTCAAAGGCTTTAGCATAGTCATGAAGCAGAAGTAGATCTTTTTCTGAAACTCTCTTGCCTTTTTGATGATCCAGAAGACGTTGGCAATTTGATCTCTGGTTCCTCTGCCTTTTCTAAACCCAGCTTGAACATCTGGAAGTTCTGGGTTCATGTGCTATTGAAGCCTGGCTTGGAGAACTTTGAGCATTACTTTGCGAGTGTGTGAGATGAGTGCAATTGTGCAGTATTTTGAACATTCTTTGGCATTGCCTTTCTTTGGGATTGGAATGAAAACTGACCTTTTCCAGTCCTGTGACCACTGCTGAGTTTTCTAAATTTGCTGACATATTGAGTGCAGCACTTTCACAGCATCATCTTTTAGGATTTGAAATAGCTCCACTGGAATTCCATCACCTCCACTAGCTTTGTTTGTAGTGATGCTTTCTAAGGCCCACTTGGCTTCACATTCCAGGATGTCTGGCTCTAGGTGAGTGATCACACCATCATATCTGGGTGGTGAAGATCTTTTTTGTATAGTTCTTCTGTGTATTCTTAATATCTTCTGCTTCTTTAAGTCCATACCATTTTTGTCCTTAACTGTATCCATCTTTGCATGAAATGTTCCTTTAGTATCTCCAATTTTGTTGAAGATATCTCTAGTCTTTCCCATTCTATTGTTTTTCTCTGTATCACTGAGGAAGGCTTTCTTATCTCTCCTTGCTATTCTTTGGAAGTCTGCATTAGGATGGGTAGGTCTTTCCTTTGGAACTCTGCATTCAGATGCATAGGTTTTTCTTACATCACAGCAAACAGCTTTTGATTCTTATTATTTATGGGGATTGAGAAAAATACCTTTGTCTGCTCAAAAGCTGCATATTAAGTACCAGAAGCTGTGATGATTTTCTAGGAAAATGTTACATCTGGTATAGCAGTTGTGATTATGACAACCACTTTTTATGTTTGTTTTGGTCCACTGTGGTTCACCATAATCCCTCTAGTTTTTGCAGCAACTAAATAGGTAAACTAAATGAGGATATCCCTTCATCCTTTATATCTTTGATAGTGATGCTAATTTCTGAAATTCCTTCTGAGACATAACAATGCAGTTTAGAGACTTCCTTTTGTCCTTTCCAAACACCATTGCTTTTACTCCTTTAGTCAAGGAACCAATCTTGATTGCATAAGGAAACGGGCAATAACTGCACAGATGTCAGCAGACCCCTTGGGCCTCTCTGGGAGCCACATGGGCCAGGATTCCATTCATTGTCTTGCTTACATGAGCCTTGCTCTAATGAAGGGCATAGTGGAATTTTAGATTTCTTGCTATCAGAATCAACTGTGATCCTCTGCCTTATAGCCTCTTGAATGATCTGAGAATTCTTCTTTCCCCTTCTGCTGCTGCTGTTGCTGCTGCTAAGTCACTTCAGTCGTGTCCAACTCTGTGTGACCCTGTAGATGGCAGCCCACCAGGCTCCCCCATCCCTGGGATTCTCCAGGCAAGAACACTGGAGTGGGTTGCCATTTCCTTCTCCAATGCATGAAAGTGAAAAGGGAAAGTAACGTTGCTCAGTCGTGTCCGACTCTTAGCGACCCCATGGACTGCAGCCTACCAGGCTCCTCCGTCCATAGGATTTTCCAGGCAAGAGTACTGGAGTGGGGTGCCATTGCCTTCTCCACTTCTTTACCCAGTACATACTTATTCTGGTAACTAGCTTCAGAGTTCCTTGGGAATTGGGAAATATTTATCATGTGTTTACAGTGGTATTTCAGGATACTTCCTTGAGAGGATCTAGCCTCTTTGTTAGTCGGTGAGCTCTGGATCTGAGACTGAGCTCAGACTCTTGAGAATTGACTTAGATCTAGAAAACGGGTGAGTGTGTGATTTTTCTGTTGTAGTAACTTGCAGCAGTTTTTTGCTTGCTGAATTTCAACTTCTGGTTATACAGATGAAACCTAACTCTAGTTGGCTACCCATCCATCTTGCACCCATGATCTATTAACCATTCCCACAGATCCCTATAGGTTAAGGCACTCTGTCACTCTGGCCTTGCTGCCCATTTCAATAATGATGTCCACCTTGTTTCTGTAAAGACAAAATTGCTTCTGCTATTTTAGAATCCCAGCAATACCAGGGAAACAAGTTCCAATGTAGTATCTCCCAACATCAGTCAGCAGCCACAGCCAAGTTTCTCCACCATGTTGACACATTCTTTATTAACCAGGTGGAAGGGTGTCCTTTAGACCTCCTCAGGGATCATGGTTGGGTGGTGAGCGCTTTGTTCTAACATAAATCCATGACAACATTCCATCTCTCTGAGCCTTTTGATGCTTTCCCCAGTACTCTGCCAAGGCAATTCTATTCCTGATTTACTTTGGTCAGATAACCTTCAAAGAATGATCCCAGCAATGCATTAGGACCAATTTTGTTTGTCCTCACTAAGACATCAAACTCTAGATCATGGGAGAAGTTTCCAATATCAGTAAATTCTCCCCTCTCTAGTATTATACTCTAATCTTGTATATGAGCACCTCAGCATCTGCCCCTACACTTGTTCCCTTGGTTTCTGCCTTGCAATTCTTTAGTTCTGCTGTTTCTTCCCAGAGCAAGGAGCACATATCCCCTGTGATGGTGCTGTGACCTGAGCACTCCTAGCATTACAGCTCTGACACTACAGGGTGGGTACCAGTGTCTTGCTCTTGTGCTGTGCTTAGTCACTCAGTAGTGTCTGATTCTATATAAAATAAATCTTTTGTATTTGTGTATGCACTTATAGAGCAGAGCAATAACCTTTAAATGGGTCCATTCTGGACAGGAGAAGGTGACAGGGTCTGAACGCAAGAGGAAGGAGCATATCTTATGAGGCATTTTCTTCATGAGATGAGGTTTTTGTAGGGTCTCTTGGTCTGGGTTTCTCAACAGCAGCACCACTGGCATATGGGTCAGGCAATTCTTTGTCACTGGGGCTACCTTGTGTACTGTAGGTTGTTAACAGGGCCCCTGGCCTCTTTCTAGTAAGGTGTATTTTCCTAGAACAGATTATCACAGCTTCTGCAACTTTAGGGCAGACAAATGTATTTCTCTCAGCTCCTTCCCACAGTGCGATCACTGCATCTTCCTGGTGAGAACCACTGTTTGGGTAATTGGACCCAGACTCCTGCAGATGTCCCTTGGGTGTTGGCAAGATTCCTCAGAGTGCAGGGGAAGTGAGGTGTCTTCCATCTCTTCCTGTGCAAGTGTGTTATCTGCAGCAATGGCTGGAGCAAAAATGTGGGCTAGTAAGATGTCAGCTAAGGCATAAAATGTGTCTGAGCCAAAGGCAGATCATCTGTGCTCATTTCACAGAAGTGAACACTGAGGCTCAGGAAGGTAAAACAACTTAGGCTGATACATTTAAGTCTGATGCCCTGGGCAGAAAGATGAAAAAGGCACAGTTCCTCTCCTTGAAGAATACTCATTCCAGCAACTGTGAAGGATTATATAATAGATCATTGCACGTTGTGTTGATGTCATACAACTAGCAAGTGAGAGAGCTAAAAACAGAATGAGGCATATTCCTATTAGTACCATATAGATACGCCTCAGGATTTTATTATGCTGACTGCACCCTAGAAATTTTGCTAATTTTTTTGTGAACCTGGTGTCATTTAACATTCATAGAAATGTAACTAAGGAGGCAGCCTCATTCCCAATTTTCAGATAACAAGATGGCCCTTTTTATACACCTTCATATGATCTAGACACACTGTGCTTAAAGAGACACTGCTCTGTAGAGGGGGATGACCTCAGGCTGATACAATCAATGCAGACAAGCACAGAGATGCAGGCACAAGGTAATGTGGCCCGTGGTGGGACACAGTGGAACCCGAGGACAGTTTCCATTAGGTCTGTCTTCATCGTCCGATAGTGCGACTCATTAAGACATGGGCTGGTACTAAGCAGCTCAACTCTTTTTAACAGTGGCTTGTGAAACTGTGGAAACTGTCTAAAAATATAGAGCCTATGTGAGAGAAATAATGTTGTTACAAGGGAATTGATAACCAAGGATAATGGGAAAGAGAAGAAATAGCAAGTTGGAGCTAATTACCAGGGAAAGCCCCTGACACTGAGCTCGGTGAGGCAGGATTAGGGTCTCTTGAGAGGAGGGGCAGAATCACCATCAGTACATTTAAAAATAGGCGACAGAGCACTAGAAACAGGACTATTGGGAATAATTTTGCATTAGGCAGGAAAGGAGGTAATTGACTAAGTGACCTAATATTAAGAGCTTTCTTTCTCATGAATTTCTAGAATTCTAAAAAATAAAACCTTATAGGCTGTATACAGAAACCATAGGTACCTAATGACTGGAGATGCCTAAATATAGTCCCAGATTATTCATAAATGGAAAGTGGGAGCAGCCGTGCCCCAGATGGAGCATAATAGAAGGGTCAGAGGAAATGTAGGAGACGGACAGGGAAAGTGGAAACACTTTCAGGAGTCAGATTTCTCTGATGCAGGCACATGGGGCTGTGCCCAAGTACACTTGGGCTGGGAGAAGGCTGTGTTAGCTAATTATTGAGAGCTGACTTTTCCTCTCTTCTTTCAGTCCTACTCTCCTATGATATAAGGCAAAGATTGCAGAGACCACCATGTGTGAACCCCCACATCACACATATCTTCCAAGTCAGTTCTCTCCCTTCCTTACAACACATGACTGATCTCAGAGCACTGTTTCCCAACTCAAAGTCCAAAGCTTGACTCTCAGCCGCTGGAGGCTGACTTAAAATGGAGATTTTAAATATCACTCTGAACCAGTGGTATCTGGATGTCTGTGGGTCGAACCCACAAATCTGCATTTTTTAAAAAAAAATTTCCCTCGGTAGGTCTTACAGGCAGTATTAAGTTGCAGAAACTCTGCCTGGGGAAGAGCAGACTGGCTAAACCAAAAGAAACCACAGGGGAGGGAAGTGCAGCCCAGCCTTCTCCCCTCTTTCCTTATCTACTTTCCCTGATTTTCCTTTCAAGAGACCTCCTTCCACATCACTCTTGAACTTAAAAGTATGTATTAGAAAAGTGAAAGTGTTAGTCGCTCAGTCCTATCCGACTCTTTGCAACCCCATGGACTGTAGCCCTCCAGACTCCTCTGTCTATGGGAGTCTTCAGGCAAGAATACTGGAGTGGGCTGCCATTCTCTTCTCCAGGGGATCTCTCTGACCCAGGGATTGAACCCAGGTCTCCTGCATTGCAGGTAGATTCGTTACCTTCTGAGCCACTAGGGAAGCCCAAGTATGTATTTACACACCCATAATTTATAGTTTACCTACTTTCAAGAAGACATTAATATAATTTTCTTGTATGTCTAATATGCTGGCTATGATTTCTCTGCTTTGTATATGTCATATTGTTTAAACCCTCTAGAGGGCAAGGATTAGGACTTAACCATCTTTCTATCCTTTGCCATTTTTGGTAAAAACTGGATATTTGTTTTGAATGCAACTAACTCATATCTGTAAAAAGTAATAAAAGTAAGGTTTGTGTTGGAAACCCAGGGTGTGCCCCCTTTGCCAATGTGAGAAGGAATATCTGGAGGCTGGACACTGAGCTTGGTATTGAGATTGACTTTTGTTTCAGCTCCACCAACAATCATGTATGAACATTTCAGCAACATTTCCTGCAGCCTCCCAGTTTATCTTCCCTTAAGAAGGGATAACAATCACTTTCTGACTTCTCTCACAAAGCAGCCGAGACAGTAAGCATGATAATATCACTAGTTCATATCACTTTTCACTTAGGAAAGCTAAAAATGACATCAACATTATCATTTCACAATCTACAAACTGTGCAACAGGAATTCAGTCTGGGTTCCCAGAGATAATTATTTTCCTTCACCCCAGAACATGCAAAATAAATCAGTAAAATACAAAGATTCCAAGAATTAAATCTAGTTAAATGTATATCAGTAGTTGGTCTTCTAATTCACCAGGTAGTGTTAGATCTCAAGACAAGGAAAATAATGTGCATTGTTTAATTTTTGACATGCTACCCAATGAATAGCTAAGCCATTTTCATAGAAGGTAAAATTACAATGCTGTTACTGATATGTGGCTACTGTATCTAAAGTTAATTGGATTTTCCATTATGATGAGGTTTGTTTTTCAGAACTGAATCTCTTAGTCTCTTCCAATTGCTCTGAGTTGATGTTGAGACAGGAGATACACATGGCACAGATTCGGAGGTATCTCATGAGGTCAAAAAATCCTCAGGTATATTGAAGCACTACAATGTGCAAATAGGAACTAGGATTTGTGTAGAATGTATTCAGTGCGTCTTCTCAAAAAGAAGTTTTTCAGGAGGGAAAATTGACTACTTGTTATTGTAGTCTCGCTCTCTCCTAGACAGTAATGTGTTTTAGTTCCATTAGGATATTGAGTGTTATCTGTGCAGAGTGGAACAAAATAGCCAGACCAACTTTTTTTTTCCCTAGTCCAATGGGTTGCTCTACAGCTTACGTAATCTAGCTTCAGTTTGCTCTCTCTGGTGTTTTGAAACATGAAAAGAGCTTTCAAAGTAAGAGAACTGATTTGAAAAAAGCTTCAGCACCACTGATGAGCAAGGAGACAATGGGGCTTTCCCAGTTGTGAAATGGCAACTCACACTGTCACCTTGAAAATCACAGTGAAAAGAATGTGGCTGCATATTCTCCAGCAACCTCAATGGCCCAGAGAGTGGGTCCCTGGGGAAGCGAACAGCCAGCCCAGTGCACGCAGGGTCCATGAAGGGGTGGAGAGTTTCCCTGGTCTAGTTTTCCACATAGCAAAGAATTTCAGTTTGAAGTTTTGGCCTTCTCTATGAAAAAAGACGATGCAATACAAGTGCTTTCTGGTTGTGTAATCTAATCAACAGTTATGTGCAATTACTTATCATATATTATTTTACAGTTTGCTGGACTGAGAATTCCTTGAGGAATTATTATGTCTTAATCATCTTTATGCCCAGTATATCAAACTTAAGTGTGTCAACTTAAGTTTTTAAAGTATCTATTCCTTTGTGTCGAGGGTGTTCACTTATTAAAAATAAGCTGAAAAGATGGCTGTGCCTGGTGAGTTGAGCAAAGGCTTGAGTGAGGCCTTGTGTGGCTGAAGAAGACCAAGGAAGATTGCTAGGAGAAGAGGGAAAAGCTCAAGATGGTACATCATGAACCAGATGATACTGTCAAGGAGAACTTAATTGATATTATAATCAGAAAAATCAACCAACTACTGGAAGCAGAAAGGAATCTGCTTAAAAATGGACATATATTGCACTGACTGCTGCTTTCTGTGGCCTACTAGCAAATAGTATTTTTTAACCCATCTTATCTGTGTCACAGGCTCATATAGCTGGTGGCTTACCAAAGTGATTCCATTTTTGATGGCACACGTATCTTACAAAGGGTTTGTGATTTGCATTGTGAAACCTGTACCAATATGCCAGGTGGATCAGTTGGTCTTGTTTTTGGTGGTCTGCACTGTTTGGTGGCCCTGTGAACAATGGCCTAGCAGCCAGGTATAACTCAGTCCTGCTGCCCAAGAAAGGAAACATCTTAAATGATTGGACTAGGATTTCTAGGCCTGTCTTTGTTGTTGTTGTTGTTTAGTCGATAAGTCATGTCCATTTCTTTTGTGAACCCATGGACTGTAGCCCGCCAGGCTCCTCTGTCCATGGGATTACCCAGGCAAGAATACTGGAGTGGGTTGCCATTTTCTACTCCAGGGGAATCTTCTCAACCCAGGGATTGAACCTGCCTCTCCTGCATTGCAGGCAGATTCTTTACCACTGGGTCACAAGCCTGTCTTTAGAGAGCTGTTATTTCCAATTTTGCTCCAGACTGGGCTGCAGCATCCCAGCTGCAGACAATATAAGCTACTTTCAAAGGTGCTTCAGTTACCTGAAACTGGCCTAGAAATTCAGTGATTGTTAAGCAAATCTGTATACAAAAATAAAACTATAAAAATAACCTACATCTAAGTATGAATAGGAGAAAGCAATGGCACCCCACTCCAGTACTCTTGCCAGGCAAATCCCATGGACGGAGGAGCCTGGAAGGCTGCAGTCCATGGGGTCACTGAGGGTCAGACACGACTGAGCGACTTCACTTTCACTTTTCACTTTCATGCATTGGAGAAGGAAATGGCAACCCACTCCAATGTTCTTGCCTGGAGAATCCCAGGGACGGGGGAGCCTGATGGGCTGCTGTCTATGGGGTCGCACAGAGTCGGACATGACTGAAGTGACTTAGCAGCAGCAGCAGTAGCAAGTATGAATAAGCAGACATAATTTTTAAAAATATGCCATAATTTTGCTAACCTATTAGGATTAATTCTTAATTTTTTAAGTCACTATGAGTCTAAAAATAAAGTGACATAACCCTCTCTAGACATCCAACACATGGAGCCACTGGACCAACCAACAACAGTGAGGAAAGCTTCAGTCCAGGCTCTTGAAGATGGGAGGAAGCAGAGAGACAAACTAGGGGGACAGCTGGTGAAAGCCATGGACTTAGCCAGAATCCAAAATGTTTTAACAGCATTTCTCCAAATGTCTGTCTTTTAATGTCCTAAAACAAAAATATTTTCTCTATGTCAACTTTTACATTAAACTTAAGTATTTGTTCTACTGCTTAATGAAAGAAAGAATACAAGAACATTGCCTGACACTTGGATGACTTAAAACAATTAAATAGGAAATTGATGAAACCATAAACCTAATTGAAAGTGGGCTCCAGACTGAGAATTGCAGTTCAGTCACAATCACAATTCTCCTTTCATTGCAAAGCTTCATTAAACCATGCAGTAGCTACAAAACTTTTATCCAGATTCTAGATAAACTTTACAGTTTATAAGGCATGCTCACATATATTATCTCAAGTGCCCCCAAGAGAAGAATACTATATAATGCTTAGAGAGACACTTGTGGCCTTTATTTGAAGGGGCAAAATTACCTTAACCTCATATTTGGAGACTCATAATTTCACACTACAGATGGAAATCTGAAGGTAGAGATAAGAACTCCAAATCCCGTGGAATCTAGAAAAAGCCAGACTGACCATACAGATGTCAAAGTGTACTCTGGTACTAGGTCCGCATGTACTATCTAATTCCAGCAAGCTCAAACCACAATTTGCCAAGGGCTTCTGCATTCCATGATTATAATCCAAGTGAAACTCAAAGCAAGAAAGGCAAACAAGTTTCCACTCTTCCCATCTTCCGTGTGGATAGCACAATGATATGCCAAGCTGTATGCTCTGTGTGTTCTCGCCTCCCCACCTCAGGGCCCACTTCCTATCACCCAGTTGCAAACCCCTGTTCTCAGTTTTTAGGGAAACCAAATAGTTTAAACTTCTCTTCATGACAATACAGTACTAGAAAAATGTCTACTCTTTCCTTGATGTCTAGTAAATTGAAAGATACTCCTGCTCCTGTTTGCATTGCATTTTTTGAAAGTTTCTTACTTCAGATTTGGAAAATGACAAGATCTCAGTAGTTTTCAAAAGTCTCAGAAATAAGTTCTTGTAATGACAGTACCGCTTAAGAGCCTGCATCTTGTCTTCTGCATACCCACAAAAAGGACAGAATGAGTCCATTTTAACATCCCATTCTTTTGGTCTCCAATGGGAAGTTAAATTAAGAATATTAAATTCCCATTTTTTTTCATCAAGGAGTTTCATGGCTTCGGTTGTTATATTTAAGTCTTTGATTCAATTTGAGTTTATATATGGTGTGAGAAAATGGTCTAGTTTCATTCTTTCACATGTAGCATCCTTTTCTCCCAACAACACTTATATATTACATCTTCTTTATCCGTTCATCTGTTGATGGGCACTTAGGTTGTGTCCATATCTTGGCTATTGTAAATAGCGCTGCTATGGACATCAGGATGCCTGCATCTTTTTGAGCTGGCGCTTTCATTTTTCCTCATGATGATGTACCCATTCATCATGGAGGTGTCTCAAAAAACTAAAAACAGAACTACTATGTGATTCATATATATACATTTACACACACACACACACACACACACACACACACACAATGGAATACTACTCAGCCAAAAAAAAAGCAATGGAATTTTGCCATTTGCAACATGATTGGACCAATGGATGGATGGAGGGCACTATGCTTAGTGAAATAAGTCAGACAAAGACAAATATTCTATGTTATCATTTATATTGGAATCTAAAAATTAAAATAAACAAATGATTATAACAAAATCGAAACAGACTCACCAATATAGAGGAAGTAGTGTTTGCAATAGGGGAAGTGTAATGGGAGATGGAGAAAACAGGTAAACAGGAATAAGAGGTAAAAAGTACCATTTATAAAATAAATAAGTCACGAGGATGCAACGTATAGCACAGGGAATATAGTCAATAATAGTATATGTACTTTGGTGCATTATCTATAGAAATATTGGATAACAGTGTTGTACACCTGATGGTAATATAATATTGTAAACCAACTATAGTTTAATAAAATTTTAAATCCCCTCTGTATACTCAAAATTTTGAGAAGCAAATTCAAGATAGAGGCATTAATGACCCTGTTTTCGTTCTTTAGTTGCCCAGTTGTTGAACCTGGGCTGCTTACAGTCCTACTTTGAACATCTACTTCTTGAGTTGCTCTCACTCTTTATCTGTGATCTCACTGCCATGTCTCACACTTCTCACTATCTGCTCTGGTCCTGGATTGCCTTTCTCAAATAAAGTAAAAGTGAAGTCCTAGTTTTATCCCAGGTCATCAGCCACCCTCTCAAGTCTTATGAAAATTTTATTTTTTATTTATCTATTTATTTATTTTTGGCGGTGCTGGGTCTTCATTGCTGCGGAGGTTTTCTCTAGTTGTGGCGAGCTGGGGTAACTCCCTGGTTGTGGCGCCTGGGCTTCTCATTTTGGCGGCTTCTCTTGTAGCAGAGCACAGGCTTAAGGGCTTCAGTCGCTGTGGCTCCCAGGCTCTAAGGCGTAGTTGTGCCAATAGTTGTGACACATGGGATTAGTTTCTCCACGGCATGTGTGATCTTCCCGGATCAGGGATGGAACCCATGTCTCCTGCATTGGCAGGAGGATTCTTTACTTCTGAGCCATGAGGGAAGCCCTCCCACATCTTACTAAAATGACATTTCATATTTTAACCACTTCCAGAAAACATTTGCACTAATCAAAAGGGGGAGGGATTTTATTTTTCTCAAACCACACAATTTTAAAAATAGTCGCCTGTCACTGTTTCTATCTACTTTGTTTTGGTGAAATGGAAATAATGTGCATGGGCCTAAGTTTTACTCTTTTCATGAATAAAATGGATTCAGTTACCATTGCTCTTCCCACATTCAGTTGGTCTAGATGAAGTAAATATCTTATTGCTGCTTTCCCAAGAGACTCTTTGTCTTTTTGGTTAAATATTCAAATTCTTATTCAGATAACCACACCATACTATGACAGGCAATACGTGGTGATTCACTATCAATATTTATCAATATAATCATCAATAAATAATTGTTAGCAACCTCCTACCTTGGATAAGCCTTGCCTAGCATCTTGTCCATATCTAAA
Source organism: Bos indicus x Bos taurus (assembly GCF_003369695.1). Taxonomy (NCBI): domain Eukaryota; kingdom Metazoa; phylum Chordata; class Mammalia; order Artiodactyla; family Bovidae; genus Bos; species Bos indicus x Bos taurus. The sequence goes on from NC_040077.1 coordinate 35,332,289, forward strand.
CCACTCTTAGCTAAAAGTAAGACATGGTGACCAAAAGTCAAGGTCCAAAACTCTTCTCAAGAGTCTCCCAAGAAGCACAACTCCACTGGGAAGAAGAAGCATGAAGAACAATACAAAAGTGGTTCTAGAGCAAAAGCTCAAGTGAACAGTCAGAAAATAGGTTGGTAGAAGGAAATGCTTTAAAAATACTTGAAGCAGAATCTTAATTGATATGGCATGGTTATTTCATTACCTCAACCCGCCAACACTTATTGAAAACCTAGGGATAAAGGTGAAAATGACATAATTTCTGAGTCCAAGAATATCACATTTTAGTGGAAAAAATTGACATTGGAAACAGAAGTCTAGAACCTTCTAAGGCATTTAAGAAAACTATTGTTCTCCCTATTTTGCATGGAAAGAAACCAACTACATCTTCGAAAGAGTAAAGAACTCTGCCAGGATTACAAGACAAATACATGGGAATAAATTGGCCAGGATCCACACAGAAAGGAGGAAGATGAAGGGAAGTGGTTTTCAAAATGCTGAAGAAGGAGAAAATAGTCACAGACTTCCTCTTATGCACAGGAACTCCTCACAAGTTTCTGATAATATTTTTAATACATAACGTTGCATTTTAGCCAGACAACTAGAAATAATTTCTTCTGGGCTGGCTGAGTGTTTACCCCGAAAAAGTAGTGTTAAAGGAATGCAGCACAGTCTCTAATTATTAAATTGGTGAGAAAATAGTAAATACGAGGTGTAGTGTTGAGTTGTGTGTGTGTGTGTGTGTGTGTGTGTTAAATCAGTATCCCAATTATTTTGAACATATCTCAGTTTATTCCTATATCACATGTTATATCAACTCAGACTCTTGGCCCAAAGAAGCCCTGACTAGACTGCTGCTGCTGCTAAGTCGCTTCAGTCGTGTCCAACTCTGTGCGACCCCATAGACGGCAGCCCACCAGGCTCCCCTGTCCCTGGGATTCTCCAGGCAAGTTAAACATAAAAACCCTTAACAAATGCAACAAGAAGGTGTCATTTTTTTCCCCCTGAGTATACCTTGATACTCTGGAAAAATGCATGGTCCCCACATGAGCTTTTCTGCTTTCCTAGGAGATTTCTCTAGATTGTAGTCTTATTTATCAAAAAACTATATCTTGGTGTGTGTTCTAGAGTTAGGAATTAAGGCAAACCAACATGGAAGCTTTTGCATTTAAAGTCCTAAATTAAATAGATTATAAACATAGAATAGTATTTCTCTGCCTTTCTTTTTTCAGTTCATTCCCATGATTGTAGTTTATTTTCACTTAGTATTTATGAGTGATCATCCCTGACATTGTGTGGCAAAGATTTGAGTGTGATTTCACACAAACAAGAGTCATATGTCACGCATATAGCACATACACTGTTTACCTGCTTAAGTTGTTTCTTGAATGACAATTAGAACTCATTATCCTCAGTAGGCATTACATTCATTTATTGATTTTTTCAAGTATTTATTGAGCTCCTCCTGAGTTCCATGTGCCCATGCACCAACAATGTTTCCCTTCTTCCATGTGGTACAACCCCAAAATTTAGTCTTAATATCTACTCTTGGCCCAAATGGCACAGCTGAAACCCAATTGGTTTAAAGCAATGTTGATTTCATTTCCCTTGCAAAGATTGTTTTCATAAAGGGTACAAATCTCAGCACTGGCCAATGGAAATTGAAACGAAGCCTGTTGGTGGGGGGAGGTTCTGTAAAATGTTTTATCGCTTTTAAGAGTTGCACAGGGAAGAAGCTGTCTGTGATAGTTTTATGTGTAAATGTGGCTAGGCTATAGTAGCAAGTTATTCAGTTATACACTCATCTAGGTGTTGCCATGAAAGTACAACAGATATGGTAACCATCTACTGTCAATTTATTTTAGATAAAGCAAGTTATGTTCAATAATGTGAGTGACTTTTCCAATCAGTTGGAAGATCCCAAGAGCAGAACTGATTCCCTGAGGAAGAGGAAATTCTGACTCAAGCTTGCAGCATCAGCTCCTGCCAGAGAGCTTCCAAACTTTCCAGCTACCACAATCGCGGAAAACAATTATTTGAAATCTCTCTAGCTAGCTAGCTAAACTTCTGGTTCTGTTTCTTGGAGAACCCTAATACACTGTCCTTTTTTCAGTCTGGAAATTCAGATGAAAGAGTGAAAATATGGAATGAACTTGGGTCTTTTATAATACGATTTTAACTTTTGAGTATCAGTCCCAGAAACTCCCTTGTTTAGGACTCCTTGTGGTGAGAGAAAAGAAATCCTTTTATTCTTTAAGCCATTTCGAGTTGGGTCTTCAAGCTTCTACTTGAAGCTGAAAGCAACCAAACTTACACAGAAACCATCAGAAGACAGTTAGTAGGTAACAAATATTAGTCAACTCCAGAGAGTTTAAGATAATGACATAATGGTATTTGGGTCATTTTCCTTCAGATAACAAAGAAAACTTTCACTGGCTAAGAAGGTTAGGCTAAATGAGTGCATTTAAGGTTCCAGAAATGAATAATTGTCTTAGGACTGATACAGAAGTAGGAACAAAGGTGGAGTGAAAGAGATTTCCTGTGGTGACAGGCTGTTTCATTCTGTGGAAGAAATCTTTTTTTTTTTTTTTTAATAATTAATTTATTTTAATTGGAGGCTAATTACAATACTGTGGTGGTTTTTGCCATACATTGACATGAATCAGCCCATACTGTGGAAGAAATCTTGAAAACATTATTCATCTTCAGAAAATAATTCAATTGTGCTCACTCCTTTTGGAAATTATTGAATAACTACCTTGTTCTTTATTTTACACATTTGAGACTTTACCACAAAAAGGTCATCTGCATGAGTCTTTATTTTAAGGTTTCATAACTGACTGTTTTAGTTCTATTTCACACTTGGGATTACAGCTACAGTTAAATTACAAACAGCTGTGATTCCTGCCCCAAGAATATGTGTAGGTGTGCACAAAATGCTTAATATCTTCCACAGGGAACAGGTGTGCCCTGAGCAGGGTACACCAGAGTGAAATAAATTTACTCTTAGGCTCGAGTTCTGTAATCTAGTTGCTAAGATTTGACTTTTGAGTTACACACACACATAAAAAAGAAAGTTATTTTTGCTTTTTTTTTTGGTAACTCATGGGCTTCCCAGGTGGCTCAGCTGTAAAGCATCCGCCTGCAATGCAGGAGACACAGGAGACATGGGTTCAATCCCTGGGTCAGGAAGATCCCCTGGAGTAGGAAATGGCAAGCCGTTGCAGTATTCTTGCCTGGAGAATCCCATGGACAGAGGAGCCTGGTGGGCTACAGTCCATAGGGTCACACAGAGTCAGACATGATTGAGCATGCTTGCACAGGCCATGCCTTTGTAACACACACTAGACTTACAACATACATTTAAACTATACTCGTTTCCTCTTTCTGTCCAGTAATGAAATAGCATGTAAATGTAATGACATTTACTGAGCATTTATCATCTATCCTATGTGCTGGTACTAGAGATACAAAGAGAGAAAAAGTGCAGTGATTTCCAGTGCAACAGGATACTGTAAAAAATCTGAACTCTTCTCTATGGAGTGACATTCTGCATCATTTCCTTAAACAAAAGTGCAAGGAAACATGTTTTAGCCAAACTCTCTTTTCTTAGCTGATTCAGGTCTCATTACAGGCAAAGGATGATCTTAGAGCCCCTTTGAATAGTGCCAAGGCAAGAGTCCTGGATAAAATGCAACTCCCAAGATTCACACCTCAGTTTTCAAGGTATACAGATCAGTGGGGAAGCAAATCAAATGCTTTCTTTCCTAGTGGGTTAGTTTGATCTTACTCCTAAGATGCCCCCATCACAAGATCTTTTTAAGTTCTTTGAAATAACTTATTAATCTATCTAGAAAACTAAGCTACCTACTTCAGCCTTCTCAAAATGTAGTCCATTGACCATGTGCATCAGAATCTGTAGGATGCTCAGTAAAGTGTCACATTGCTGTGTACATAGGACTTTGATGTCTAACAAGCTCACATTCACTGCTAAAGCTAGCTAATAGATAACCGCTGATTTGGGGACAGATATCCTCTCCATCCCAGTCACCGATCCCAGAGGCTGACCTAGATGGATCACATCAACAAAGACGTCTCCTTCTCTGAATTCTGGTTGGCTCTGGCCAGTGGGGTTTCCCTGGTAGCTCAGATGGTAAAGAATCTGCCTGTAATGTAAGGAGACACAGGTTCGATCCATGGGTCAGGAAGATCCCCTGGAGAAGGGCATGGTGACCCACTCCAGTATTGTTGCCTGGAGAATCCCATGGACAGAGAAGCCTGGAAGGCTGCAGTCCATGGGGTCACAAAGAGTTGGACATGGGTGAGTGACTAACACATTCCCTTGCTTCACTGGCCAGTGGACCTTGGAAACTGGAAAGAAGAAATATGACAGAGGTATTTCGTGGGCTCCCTTAGCTATGTCGCCTGAAGGCAGCCTTCTGTAACCCATAGGACTTTCCTTTTTCCTGATTCTTATCCTACAGTGACTCACACTTCTTATCCCTTTGGGCCCGGACGTGGTAACAGCTCCTCTGACCTTACTCACCATGGAGAACTATTCTGCTCCCTTCACCCTGTTTGCCCTTTCAGAATAGCCGTTTGTAAATAAACTCTTCTCCAATCTAATGTAAGTACACCATTTGCTTTCTCTAGGAATCTTGACTGAAACAGATATATCTAGTATTATTTTATAGGGTTTCTTTGGTGGTTCAGATGGTAAAGAACCCACCTGCAGTGCAGGAGACCTGGGTTCGATTCCTGGGTTGGGAAGATGCCCTGGAGGAGGGCATGGCAACCCACTCCAGTATTCTTGTCTGGAGAATCCCACGGAGCCTGGTGGACCCACAGTCTTTTGCAAATTGATTTTATTTTTTGATCTTTACAACAAAATATGATGTAAGTAAAACTGACTTTCCTTTTAAATTGCCCTTTTATGAGTGAGAAAAGTGTGGCTAAGAGAAGTTAAGTATTTGTTAAAAATGCATCCTGCTAATCAGTGGGAGAACCAGAGAGTAAGTCTGGTTAACTGACTGAATTTAGAGCTCTTTGCATGACATCAGCTGCTAGACCCCTACTTTCACTACCACACGTCGTATCGTCTGATACCATTACCTGATACAAATGCAATGGAAATGACATCTTTTGGGTAACAATGAAAGAAAGAATTCAGTATAACCCATGTATAATTTTAATTAAGGCTGAGATGCAGGCATCCAAATAGAGGCAGAGGAATTTTCCAAGAGGAGATAGGCTTCTCCATATTTGTACATGTGGTCATGTGCAGCCAGGTTTGAGACAACCTAGGCTCTGAGGCTTTTCTATGCAACAGTGACTTAACCACCCCTTCCTGGGGCACCCTCTATATTCTGAGCCAGACCTCTCCCAGTGTCTCCAACATTTTTTCTCTGTATGTAGCTCTTTCTTCAGATTGGCAGCTCCCTTGTGGCAGGAGTCTATTTATTTCATTGGTTACTGTATCTCCTTCTTGCCTAGTTCTGGGAATACAGTCAGTGCTCAGTAATACTTGTTACCTGAATAAAAGAGCAGCTATCTGTTCAGTGCATCGATATTCTGGCATTATTATGAAATCTTGGAGTCACTTTCTCCCCTAGTCTTTTTATCCTCTAATTCAGCCCATTGCCAATTTTGGCTGATTCTACTTTTAGAAACTTTTTTAGATCTATTTCTTCCTTTTCATTCCAATGTCACTATCTTGGTTCAGCTTCTCAATGCTTTTTTTCTTTGGAGTTGGTTATAAGAGTTTCCTAAAACTCCTTGCTTCTTGTTTTTGCCTGTACCAATGCTAGCTTCCTTGTCTAGAGTTCAGCTCTGGTCATCTCACTTATCATCAGAGGCTTCAAAACAGTAGTTTAGACACCGTAGCATACCATTCCAATGCTGCACCCCTGGTTCCATATTTATTTTCCAACATCCTTCTATATATTCCATGTTCTAGCAAGTCTGCACTTGGTCACATCCGTTACTTCTGGTTTCTTCCCCACTCCATGTTTTTGCTGGTAGTTTTAATACCTGAAATACCTTTCTTTGTCTGGTATATCTGTCTACAAGGCTTTTGCTAAGAAGCTAATTCTCCCATGAAATTGTCCTGATTCTGCTCTTGGTTTTCATTTTTGAAAGTAATTTTTCCTGATTTTGAGCTATTATATCACTTTATCTATATTGTTTTAGTGGTGTTTACTACTTTCTGTGTATTAGAATTATTTATGTGGTCCATCTACATCTTACCTCTCTACAAGACAGGAAGGTCCTCAAATTTAGGTTGTGTATCTGAATTATCCTTGACGCATCCTTGTTACATTACAATGTGTTGTACAAGGACATGGCAATAAATATTTATTGAATTATTGTGTAAAACTGCACAGGGGAAGGATGGACAGACAAGAAGTGGACCATGAGGATCAGTTAAAGGTTAATAGATGAACTGATCCTGAAGACATGCAAAGAGATTTGAGGAATACATCACTATAGCAATGATACAGAAACGAAAGAAAGGTGCCTGTGGGACACCTGGAGAGGCCTTGCCTCCCTGAGTGTGAGATGAGAATAAGGGGCATCAGGGGAGAAGACCTTGAAGCTGAGGGGGAAGAGTGACTTGGACCAGGCAGTGAGGGTGTCCTTTCCTGACAAAATGAAAGAAATGTTAGCAATAGACAGAAGGACAGACAGGAAAGAAAGGAGTGCTGAAGGAAGAGATTACAGTATACTATAATTAAGTCCTGAATCAGGTTGAAGAGGGATGTGGCAACCAAAGAACACCTGGGCTCAGGGACCAGCGACAAGCTGGCATGTGTGGATGTTGTTGAGATATAAAAAGAGAGAATCAGAAGCAGGCAGAGTTCCATCAGAGTTAGATCGCTAGGTTGACCTTGAGGAAAAATTTTGATACCCAAGATGCTTTGGGGCTATAATATCAGAACTGTCTAGGAGCAGAAGTGCCTTGGGGCGGGGTGTCTGAGATTGCTTCAAAACCAGAGAAGTGGTCAGGACAGATGTTCAGCTCTGGGAAAGGCCTCTGAAAGCACTCATGGTCTTACCAGAAGCCTCTTCATCCAGATGTGATATGTTTTGGATAGCTACTCCAGATGGGAAATACTGATCCTATAATAAGCAGTTTGTCTAGGTTATACTTACAATTCCATCTAGGTCACAGCAAAATTCCCTTATTGCAATTACACGCTGATTTTCTGATTCTAAACAGAGAGGAATTCAACATGGAGGAAACTCCCAAATTCTTTTTCTAGACTTTTAAATGCTTTACTGAACAAGTCTAATTGCTTAATTTCTCTACCAGAATCTCATCACTATTTAAATGAATTCAATAGTATTCAGTTCAAAGTAATATTGTAAAGCTTAATTAATGAATATCTTATTTATAAACCCTTAAAAGAATTGTTTTACTTCGACCTTCAGGATGAAACCAAATTGAACCTGAGTCTTTTTGTGTCAATCGCTTTTCAGTCTCTTTTTCTCTCTGTGGGGAAATCAGCACAAACACTATTGGAATTTACCTAAACAAAAGAATGGGGCATTTTCATCTTTCCACAATAAAATGGAATTTTTCTTGAAAAGGAGCTGCTTTTCTATTTGGTGTTCAATTTAGACTGATTTTACCTTCTCCCACTGCCTGTCAATTACCTAGGGCTAGGGAACACTTAGATGTAAGTGGTGAGCAGAGTTTATCTAGGGAGACAGAATCAGGCCAAAGTTGCACATTACATTCATCTTTAAATTTCTGTTCTCTTTGCTGTTTGTGGCCTGTAACTATAGCTACATGGTCAAATACTGTTTTTTCATATCTGCCTCTCTTGGGGTATGTGGGTGAATGCCAAAGAGCAAAATAGCCGGAATAATAGTTTTGAGCAATCTCTCCATATTTTAAAAACCCATTCATTGTATGGGAGCAGATGATAAATCTATGTAGAAATCTTGTTTGGTGCCCATACAAAAATAACCCCACAGTTCTCTGTGGTATTTGGCCATCTCCTGTTTTTTAGTTTCAGGGTGAAACAAGGTTAGATAAATCACAAGCACCATTCTACTGAAGTCAACATTGTAACAAAGAAAGAAAGAGTTCATGAAGATCGAGGTCAGACTTACTGAAAACGAAGAGTGGTGAGCTCTAAAAATGGAAGCTTGGTTTTGGCAAAACTGTGAAGCAAGTAAAGCTTGTCTTCAATATTCTCTCCGTTGTCCTCTCCCCCTACACCTCCACCCCTTTCCTTCACCTTAATCCCATTCTGCACATGTTTATCTGGGCCTCTGGGCCTTTAGCTTTCAATGGAACCTAAAGTTCTATTGCTACAGTCCTGATCAATGCTTGAGAGTGATGTGGAGAGGTGACTATAGCTTAAACCTAGGCAGAGTCAACTTTGGGCCCATTATGTAGATAAATAAAGGGGAAATAGCTTTGGCCCAGTGAGGATAGGTGTGGGTGTGAGTAGAGATCATTGCTGAAAATGGCGTGAGGTGTGACCTTAAGATTCAAATGATAAAACTTTTAGGTGCTGGTACAGGTTAGTAAAAGAGCTGTATTTGAATCCTTTAAATCATAGAATGTGGAGAGTTGCCTATCTTACTTCTTCTGAAGGCAGGAATGACAGGTTACTATAGCTGGGGAAAAGTATCACTTGGTTGGCACGACCAGTGGTCCTTGTATCCAGCCCAAGACACTATATTTGATTTTTAGAATTAAACTGAACATTTTTCTGAGATTCAGAATCAACTTAATGTTTTCCATACCTAGTTTTCAGCTGAAGCAAGAATGAGAAGTGCCAGAATTCTCCTAAGAAAACTACAGTTTGAATATATCCACCCCAGTTCTGCAGAGTCCAAAAGTTTGGTTAGCCATTAGTAATTGTCTCGATAAACTTCATAAAAACATCTACAATTTTGGCTTCTTCTTCTGATAGCATTATAATTCCTTTTGATTTTCCATCTCTAGAACTTTTTGAAAGAATAATAGAGTGCAAAGTGTTTTAAATTATACTATTTACATTCCAAGAACCTATTCTGTGTGTAACTTATTGGCCCATTTTGGAAGGAAAAAATGTGGGTTTTTGCAGAGGATGTATATGGCTATATCATTATCATGCTGTAAAGAATCATGGGTTGAGAAAATCTGAAAAGAAAATAAGAAAAAAATAAATTTCTGTTTTTATCTTAAACGGCAAATAAATATTGGATTTCTCACAAGGGACCTATAAAGTATTTTATAAGCCATAAATCCTTAATCTCCAGAGGAGGCAGCATGCTAAGTTGGAATAGGAATCAGAGAGCATTTCTTCCTCTAACTAGCTCTGTAACATTAGGTAAATGTGGCAAGCATTCTTGATTGTCTACCCAAATGCCATTTTTCCAGGCTAATAACTCTCATTGATCAGCTCATCCACAGGTTGATAAATCTCCACCTCTAGGAAGGCTGAGTTGCTCTCCATTCCCTGTGATAAACAGGTCATAAAATATTCTTTTCTTTGTCGATGAGTGGGCTGGTGGTGACCACGTGATCTATTTTGGCCAATAAGATGAAAGAGGAAGTCAGCTGGGGGCTCTCTTGAAAGCTAACTTCTTTGCACTTGAAAAAGAACACAAGACACCATCATAACTAAGTGATCCAACCAAGTCAGCAAAAAAGGGGCGAAGAGATACCATGAGTTTCCTGACATTTTGCCATGTGGTGTACATCCTTGAGAGCTAGGAAATAAGGAATGTACACCTTGAGTCACTTCATGAGGAAGCAATCAAGTCTGGATTATGGGCCATTTCATTAGACAACTGACTTGAACTCTCCAGAATATCAAAGGCGCTTCAAGAAAAAGTAAGTAACTATACTAAAGTATAGGGTATCAAAGATACATGATCCATGGTTGAATCCTGGATCAAAGGTGATGGAAGGAGCTTCTCTGAAAGATGTCTTTGAGACAAATGAAGACATTTGAATATGAACAGTATAATAGTATCCTGATTATATAGAAAAAATGTTCTTTTTCTTAGAAGAGTTATACTGAAGGATCTAGTGGTGAACTACCATGAAGTCTGCTCCTTGTTTTCAAGTAATCCAAGATAATTAGAAGGAGGGACAAAGGGAGAGTGAGAAAAAGAGAGAGAGCAAAGAGAGAGCAAACAAGCATATAAATGTGAATTTGCAAGTCACTCAGTAATGTCCAACTCTCTGTGACCTATGGGGTGTAACCCACCAGGCCCCTCTGTCCATGGGATTCTCCAGGCAAGAATACTGGAGTGGGTTGCCATTCTCTTCTCCAGGAGAACTTCCTGACCCAGGGATCAAACCTGGGTGTCCTGCATTGCAGGCAGATTCTTTACTGTCTGTGCTACCAGGAAAGCCAGGGAAGTGCAGGTCCACCAGGGAAACCCTGGTTCAATGGTTCACAGAGAAAAAACAACATTACCTGGGAGCTTGTAGAAATGCACACTCCTGGGTCCCACCTAAAACTACTGAATCAGAATCTGAATTTTAACAAAATTTCTAGGTGATTCCTATGCATGTTGAAGCTTAAGACAGCACTTCTATAGGGTAAACAGTCTAACCAAACAACCGTATTGTTCTGTGTACTTGAACACATGCCTGAGCCTGATCTGCAGACAGAGGAGAATAAATCAGGTATGCCAAGAGAAACAGAGGAGCAAAATCACAGAGCTCTAGACCAACAGTGAGAGCACTCCCATTACTGCTGTTGCAAAGTGGTGGAAAGCAACAGTCATTACTAACATCTCTTACAGTTCTGGGGTTAACTGGTGGCTCTCCTTGGAGTCTCTCATGTGGCTTCAGTCAGACAGTACCCATGGAATCATTTTGATGACTTCTGCCTCACGTGTCTGGTTCCTGGGTTAGGAAGACTCAAACAGCTGGACTGGAACAGATGGGGTTCCTTGGGCATCTCTAACTCCATGTGGCCTTTCTAAGTGGTCTTTCCCACATAAGCAGCTTCAGGAGATCTGGACTTCTTATACTGAGGCTCAGGGTTATAGGGGCAAATGCCACAAGAGATAGCCAAGTAAAAACCACAAGAGGTGGCCAAATGAAAACCACATCATTTTCTATGACATGATTTTGCTTCCCATGTCATGGCGCTCTGCCACTATGGTTCTCTCTTAGTTGGGCAGTCACAAAAGCCCATGAAGTTTCAAAAGAAGGGTCATAGACTCCAACTCTTGTAGGAGTGGTAAGGTTCAGGAAGAGATGTGGGTGTAAAACATTGTTGTGACCATTTTGGAAAATGCAGTCTGCCACAGAAAATAATCTCAATTCTGGACCATCAAGAGATGATGTCCAATCGTACTATCTTCCCTTGTTTTTGTAAGATACCTTGTCTCTTTCCAGAAGATGCACTTTTTCACTCTGAGTGTGTGCATGCCTGAGACAGTGGGTTTCTGTTACTTAGAATCAAAATAGCCTTGACGAATGGGTATAAGTAATGATTTCAGACATTCTTCTGTAGACACATCTGTCTTCAAAATGAATCCATTTCAATCCTTATCTTATTCTAGCAGGTCATGATTAGATTGCTGGGAAGCACAGATAATCTCTTTGACTGATACATAGAAAAAAACCAGTGCAATGTGATTGCATGGTTGCTAGAATCCTTGTAACAGCAAGATAATTAGCAAGGCTGGCCAGGCTCATGTGGCAGACTCAAGTAGCAAGCACCGTGACTGATTTTGCAGCTAACAGACTGTTGTGGCTAAGAGTCTGCTGCAGGGAGCCACTTGAGCAGTGCTTTTCTGGGTGCGGTTTAGGAATTGAATGCACCCAATGACATCATTAAAATGCAGATTCCTTGGCTCTAACAGAATCACCAGTATATGGAGCCCAGGAACATGCATTTCAAAACCACTTTTATGAAATTCTTCCCTTAATCTGTACTTCTCAAACCTCAATGTCAGTCTGGGATGGGGAGTGAGGGTCTGCATTTTTAAGATGCTCCCTGGAGATGCTGAGGCTGCTGGTCAGCAGATCACACTCTGAGTAGCAAGACCTTAAAACAAGACTTCAAAGTGTGATTCTGGCATCAGAAGCATCAATCCTCTGTGAATCTGTTAGAAATGTGGATTTTTAGGTCACACTCCAGACCGACTGAATCAGAAACTCTGGGTGAGGGGGTGGGGTGGGAAGGGGGTTGAGACCCAGCAATTTATAGTTTAACAAGCCCTCCAGGAAATTCTGAAGCACACTCAAGTTTGAGAACCACTGCCCTGAGGAACATTTGATTGCTGAAGAGCAGTGATCACCAAACATAGCTGATCGAGTTTTGAGACCTGTTCAAGAGAATCCAGTTTTATAGGTCTGGGCTGAGCCCAGTGCTTCTGAAGTCAACCATGATGGGGAACCTCTACCTTAAAGTGACTAGCAAGACAGGGATCCCCAAGAAAGGTGAATATAGCTGGGGGAGAAAGCGAGGGAGGAGGAAAGAAAGAGATCAATATTGGAGATTCAGTTCCTTAAGTAATTACTGTGTGACAAACCCTCACTAAAGGTTTTACACAAGGTCATTTAATTCTCAGGAGTGTCTCTACATGGCAAGTACTATTACCTCCATTTGACAAATCAAAGACTAAAGACTAAAGTTGGTAAATAATTTGTCTGAAGGCACACAGCTAGTAGTGAAGCCAAAAATTAAAGCCAAGCCTCTTTTACTTGAAATCTGGAATTAGAAAAGACTTTACAAGGTGACTAAAAGAAGTCTGGAAATCATGAAGAGGGGAGTGAAAAGAGACCACGATGGACTGTGAGGTATTTAATCAATGGTATACATGGCAATTTGCCCACCAGACAGTGACCACCTGGAAAGATCCATGCTGTCCTTTTTTCATTCTTTTATTTAATCAGCAAACATTTATCGAGACCCCACAATGTACTAGATTCTATCTTACTTGTTACGGATAGATAAAGTAGTGAAAAAAATGTCTTCTCAGTAGCTACTAAAGCAGATGTCACACAATGCTCTATAATTATTGCCTTAAGCATTATCTATGGATGGATAATCTAGAATTAAGTGTAGAATTTGTCATAGCTCAGCTATTGAGTTAATGTATTAGCTAGGTCTAATTACATAAGATTCTAATTTCTTTTCCTACCCTCTTTTACTGGGAAGGGGAGAGAGGATATTGATGCTAATTAATAACACAACCAGCAGACTAAGAAAAGGAATATGTTACTTAGCAGCCATAAGAAAAGTCTTCAAGGAAGAAAGCCGAAATAAATTCAACTGAACTGCTATAAATGAGACTCTGGAATTAACTAAAACATCATTGATCTGGGTTTTCTTCTTGACTCTGTTTATGTGAATTATGGAGATTGCTGAACATCTTTCAAAGATTTCTTCCAAACAGACTTCCCTGAAACTCTTTCCAACAAAATTTTAACTGTTCCTAGAGTGAAATTAGACATGGTAGTCAAGAACTCTTAAAATGAAAATATAATTAGGAGTCAAAAGAAAATAGACTTATCAAATATGTTTAATTTTAAAATATTCTGTGGAAGATTTTATTTGCCTTACTAATATTAAAAATAGAATGCCTAAAGGGTGCCACCAGTTACAAATATCTACCCTATCCGTTGGTAGAGGTTGATGTGTTCCTTGATAGTGTTCAAAGTCTCCTCTTCTGATAAAGATATGGTGAACTATTGGTACTTCAGATAATGTTTTAGAGTCTCACTCCCTGCCTCCCCCAGGAAACTTTTCAAAAAGAAACAGTGTTGCTATTGTTTAGGTTTGAGAAGATTAAGAGGCAAAATATCAGTGATCTATTCAATAAGAATCTTTACCACCTTTGTGATGGTTACCAATTCTGTTCTTCAAGTAGGTTATTCATAAAAATGTTAACATGCCCTGTGTACCTCAGGTGGGGACTGTAAGAGAAGAAATGGTATGCATGGGCATTTGACGTATACTAACCCATTTTAGAGATACCAAGGGAACATTTCATGCAAAGATGGACACAATAAAGGACAGATATGGTATGGACCTAACAGAAACAGAAGATATTAAGAAGAGGTGGCAAGAATACACAGAAAAACTAAACAAAAAAGATCTTCATGACCAAGATAATCATGATGGTGTGATCGCGCACCTAGAGCCAGACATCCTGGAATGCAAAGTCAAGTGGGCCTTAGAAAGCATCACTATGAACAAAGCTAGTGGAGGTGATAGAATTCCAGTTAGGCTATTTCAAATCCTAAAAGATGATGCTGTTGAAGAGCTGCACTCAATATGCCAGCAAATTTGGAAAACTCAGCAGTGGCCACAGGACTGGAAAAGGTCAGTTTTCATTCCAATCCCAAAGAAAGGAAATACCAAAGAATGCTCAAACTACTACACAATTGCACTCATCTCACATGCTAGTAAAGTAATGCTCAAAATTCTCCAAGCCTGACTTCAACAGTACATGAACCATGAACTTCCAGAAGTTCAAGCTGGATTTAGAAAAGGCAGAGGAACCAGAGATCAAATTGCCAACATCCACTGGATCATCGAAAAAGCAAGAGAATTCCAGAAAAACATCTATTTCTGCTTTATTGACTATGCCAAAGCCTTTGACTGTGTGGATCACAATAAACTGTAGAAAATTCTTGAAGAGATGGGAATACCAGACCACCTGACCTGCCTCTTGAGAAATCTGTATGCAGGTCAGGAAGCAACAGTAAGAATTGGACATGAAACAGACTGGTTCCAAATTGGGAAAGGAGTACATCAAGGCTGTATATTGTCACCCTGCTTATTTAACTTCTATGCAGAGTACATCATGAGAAACGCTGGGCTGGAGGAAGCACAAGCTGGAATCAAGATTGCTGGGAGAAATATCAATAACCTCAGACATGCGGATAACATCACTCTTATGGCAGAAAGTGAAGAACTGAAGAGCCTCTTGATGAAAGTGAAAGAGGAGAGTTAAAAAGTTGGGTTAAAACACAACATGCAGAAAGCTAAGATCATGGCATCTGGTCCCGTCACTTCATGGCAAATAGATAGGGAAACAGTGGTAACAGTGAGAGACTTTACTTTTTGGGGTTCTAAAATCACTGATGCAGATGGTGACTGCAGCCATGAAATTAGAAGACGCTTGCTCCTTGGAAGAAATGTTATGACCAACCTAGACAGCATATTGAAAAGCAGAGACATTACTTTGCCAACAAAGGTCTGTCTAGTTAAACCTATGGTTTTTCCAGTCATCACGTATGGATGTGAGAGTTGGACTCTAAAGAAAGCTGAGTGCCCAAGAATTGATGCTTTTGAACTGTGGTGTTGGAGAAGACTCTTGAGAGTTCCTTGGACTGCAAGGAGATCCAACCAGTCAATCCTAAAAGAAATCAGTCCTGAATATTCACTGAAAGGACTGATGTTGAAGCTGAAACTCCAATACTTTGGCCACCTGATGCGAAGAACTGACTCATTGTTAAAGACCTTGATTCTGGGAAAGATTGAAGGCAGGAGGAGAAGGGGAGACAGAGGATGAAATGGTTGGATGGCATCACTGACTCAATGGACATGAGTTTGAGAAAATTCCAAAAATTGTTGATGGACAGGGAGGCTTGGTGTACTGAAGTTCATGGGGTCGCAAAGAGCTGGACACAACTGAGCAACTGAACTGAACTGAACTGAACGTCATTTTAGGATAAAGGTGTCCCCAAAGATGACAAGTAACGTCTCAAGACCACTCAGCTAATATACGTACACCTAGGATTGCTTGACTCTTTAGCATTAGGTTGTTCCCCAATATATGAAGGAAGAACTTTTCAGAAAAAGAACTTGTTCTGTTTGAGGGAGATATACAGGAAAATTATGTTAGTTTCTATTATTCAAAGTAAAGTTTCTAATAGATCTGAAATCACTGCCCACCTCTTGAAAACGTAGGGACTGGTAGAGATCAGACATTGGCTTTATTTCCTGTGCCATTCGGAACTGCAGACTGCAAAGTATGCTTTGCTCAGATCATTTGCTCTGTGAAACCTTTCCCCACTTCTCTCTGTGCTCCCCGTGTGTTTACCCAACTCGTGTAGGTGTGTTTTTCTCACTAAACTGTAGCTTCTTGGGAGCAGGATGGTACTTTCTTTATCCCTACACTACTGGCTGTTGGAAGAATGAATCAATAGTTTGTTTTTCGGAGGTACCTGCACTACCAGCAAGCTCAATCTTCTGGCGGCAGACTAGAAATTTTAAAAACTTTACTGAGCACCTAATATACTCCAGGCAGTGTGGACAAACCATCAGTGAAAAAATAGACCATCTGGACTAGGGCATTTTTGCCATAGAGCTCCAGGGGCACCAATCACACCATTGTCCACGCACCCAATGCAGCCTGGGAGTATGCCCCACAAGCCCTCTGGTGTGCTTCTTTGCTCAAACTGTCACAAGTCATAGGATTCCACATACCCACAGAAACCAACGCATTGTGTCTACACAGGCAACGTGAAGGCTGAGCATGTGTTGATATTACCCCATCCCATCGATAGATTCAGGACTGTTGAACATCACGAAGTTTAGCGAAGGCAGAGCGGAGGGCAGGAGGCTGTGTCTTTTTCAGAGGATCGTCCTATGAAACACCCCACCCCAAGCCAAAGCACTGTCATCTCAGGCAGGATAACTCTGTAACACCCTAACACTTTGAACTTGCAGCTGTTGTGCGTCTTCTTATTTCTGTCTGCTGTTCTAGAAAGGAGAGGACACAGCCCCCACGTCCACCACGATGTGAGCTAGACGCCGGAGCCTGTGCACCTCCTCGCCCCTCCCGTCGCTTCTCTTTTGTTTGCGGTTCCTCCCGGTAATCTTTCATAAAATGTCTGAACGTCGTAGGAGGTTTCTCGTGGATCCATATACTTGTGCTTTCAAAATAACATTTCATCTCCCTGACTCACAGGCAGAGTGGAAAAAAACACACACCAAAACAAACCCCTACACATTCGAAATAATCCACAAGGAAAGCCTGCGTTGGAAATCATATTGCCATATAATTATCCTGTTTACAATCTCTCGTACATCTTTTCTCATAGAAAAATGCAGGTTTGGAAACAAAGCAGGAAAAAGATGCCAGAAAACCCTGGCAAGGGTCGGACCACTGCCTGCTTAGGAGTGGCCGCGGAGGGAGAGAAATGTGTTTGCAATTAAGGCTGCCCAGAGCAGGTCCGATTACATCTGCACGCAGCCAAGCTGAAGAGATTTCCAGAGTGAACTTGTCGTGTGGGCCTAAGTGGATATAAGGCAACGTCGGCTGGAGCCATTACAAGGAAATAAATGGGGCCTCTACCTCCTGGACTCCTGTTAGCCATATCTGGGCTCACTCCTGCCTCTTGAATGGAGAGGAACAAAATCACCATCATGTCAGGCCCTCTTATGTTATACTTCACAAGGTTTTCATGCGCTTTACAGCTACAGACAAAAAGGGCAGAAATGAAAGAGTGTTGTGAAGTGGTTTCCATCTAGGTGTGATTGACGGAAAGACCAGGGGACCTTAAAGGGATCCCAGCAAGACTCTGAAATAGCCAAAGCCTCGCCACGACCCCACCCTCCCTGCTTCTGAGAGCAACATCTGTCCTCTGCTTCCAGACCCTAAAGGCGATTCTTTACTCCCCAGCGAGCTGGATGACAACTAGCTCAGTCCACTCTCAAGGGCAAAGTTCTCTGGAAAGAATGAAACACTATCAAGGTTTCTGTCTCTTGCCACAATTTCCTGACACAAAATGCCCCACCAATCCTGCCACTCCCTCAAATAAAAACAAACACACACAACTTTGAGCCCTGATAGATCTGTTGGCTTTTGGTTTCATTCTGAGTGTACACGTGTGTGAGTGTGTGCACGTGTATATGTTGCATCCCACATATTCTTCATGAGACAGAAGATAGGGTCTTACAGTCATTCAGAAGTGTAGCCACTCCGTTTCCCTGACCATGCCCTTCCTCTGTGCCTTTCCAAATGCTTTTTAAACCTTTTTCACCAATCACAACTTGTACCCACATTTCAGGTCTCCTGCATTGGCAGGTGGGTTCTTTACCACTTGCAGCACCTGGGAAGCCCTGTAATAATACTACTTTCTATGAAATCTTTACTTAGAGATTCCTAAAGCCTTTTAAGAGACAGTTAAAAAAAACAATTTCACACACACACACACAACACCTCCCAACTACTACCACTGCTGCCAACATAGAGATGAAGATAGCAAGTCTAAAAGGGTTTACATTTCTATAATATTCTACTTTTTATTGTCAAGGTACCAGAGCTGATTCTTTAGTAAACAGAACCTATTTTAGCTAACTACAGTGTATTTCCACTTACAAATGATTTTTTGTATACATTTTTCAGTCAGAAGTCATTTTTGTAAATGGGGTCTCTAATAGTATGCCCAGATAATACAGAATGGAAATCGGGATATTTAAGAGTAGCGAGGCCCTATTTACGAATTTTCTGGGACAGTAGGCATTGACTGGCACCATTGTAGACAAACCAGTTCGTGCACCCTCCTTATTCTTAAGTGACTTGTCTAAATTTATGGATCTGTGGTCAACAGCGCTCCCTGGATTGCAAAACTGTTTTTTACACAATCTTGTCTTCCCCTTGTGTCCTCATCTGACATGGTTGTCCAGAGGCCTAACCCAAAACTAAGAAAGGGACCTGAGAAGGAGAAGTCCTGTGATTTTTGAACCTGAGCCTCCATCTGCAGCAGCCTCATGATTTCCATGGTGGCCTGGACTAGGTATCTTGGCCAGTCTAGAAAAAAATATTGAGAAGATGGTTTTAGGGAGCTTTGTTATATTATTACCAGAAAGGGGGACATATTACAATCTGAGGGGCAGTGAAAGCCCTTTGTAAGCCAATGAGAATCAAAAATTTCCAGATTTTGTTTCCATCATTTAACATTTTTTCATGTTTTCTCAAATGAAATTGTCTTCAGGACTTTATATTTCCCTTTAGGCAGACACCTTTTGCTGATGGAGTGAGAATTCCCAGTAGTATAGCTAAAGGACAGGGGATTAACATGCTCCTCTGTATTTAAGTGCTATTACAGCAATGCCAGTAAGAAATGAAGAATGCTGCCTCTAACTGCCTCTTGCTGACAATTTTCAGAAGGTGATTAAATATTTGCATGATGTGGCCATGGTCTTGAATAATGCCTGAAAGTTCAGTGAAGAGCAGCTCTACCCTCTCCTTCCTCTCTGTGGCTGATGAAAACACATTCAGCATTAAACTCAGTAATGTTGTAACACAAGGATGCAATAGCTTTCCTCTAATGACTCATTGCTCTCTATTTTAAAATGTAAGAACCCTTGTAGAAAATGATAAAGTTCGATGTGCCTAAGCTTTTCACATTATTGCTTCCTTTTCCCTTGTCACATAGCTAGGCATTAATTTCTAATGTTGTTCAGTCGTTAAGTTGTGTCCAACTCTTTGCAGCCCCATGATCTGCAGCACAGGCTTCCCTGTCCTTTGCTATCT
The DNA here is from genome assembly GCF_003369695.1 of Bos indicus x Bos taurus. Taxonomy (NCBI): domain Eukaryota; kingdom Metazoa; phylum Chordata; class Mammalia; order Artiodactyla; family Bovidae; genus Bos; species Bos indicus x Bos taurus. Next base: position 35,351,780 of record NC_040077.1, read on the forward strand.
CCTGGAGTTTAATGGAGATTCAAAAATCAAAATATTCTTTATATAATTGTCAGGGATAACTCTGGATATTTCACTTGACTCGTGCAGCAATGGTAAGAAGGCAGAATGAGAAGGTCTTCTGGAATGCTAGCAGAAAGGTGATGAAAAGTGGTGGGCCCAACTGTCTTTGATGTTATTCATCCATGCTTCTTGTAACAAACATTGTTTGGTTGACATTGCAGGGGAATGAAGTGTTCCACGTAAACACATTTTCCAGATAACTGAAGACAACTCTTTCTTATGCCAACACCTTTACATTTTAAAGTAAGATTGTGGATAAAAATCTTTCTAAAATAGACAATAGGTTCTTGCCTTGTTAAACAGAGTGAAGAAAATACAAGGCATATTTTCTTTTTGATTCAGGGATATCTAATAGTGTTGTCAACCCTGGAGCAGAAGGGTTTGTTTTTTAAGTTTGTTTTATTTATAATTTATATCGTACTTGCTCCTGAAGAGAACTCAAGGGAAAATGCAATAAAACTGCACACAATGGGCCAGGTTAAGCTCTCTGACAGATATTTAGAGTTTAGATATGCTGCTGCTGCTGCTAAGTCACTTCAGTCGTGTCTGACTCTGTGCGACCCCATAGACGGCAGCCCACCAGGCTCTCCCATCCCTGGGATTCTCCAGGCAAGAACACTGGAGTGGGTTGCCATTTCCTTCTCCAATGCATAAAAGTGAAAAGTGAAAGTGAAGTCGCTCAGTCGTGTCCAACTCTTAGCGACCCCATGGACTGAGCCCACCAGGCTCCTCCATCCATGGGATTTGCCTGACAAGAGTACTGGAGTGGGGTGCCATTGCCTTCTCCGAGAGTTTAGATATGGTTTATATTAAAGCCAAATGCATATATTTTCAATATCAGGCAGCAAAAGGGACATCTTGTTTGAAAAATAGAGAAGTGGGCTTATTTATTTTCTCTTAGATGGAGTTCTGTCTCACATCCATATGGAAGTAGCCTAGAGGGGAAGTTTGCTTGAGCAGCTACAAAGTGATCTTATAGCTCGTTGATGGGAGAAGGCAATGGCACCCCACTCCAGTACTCTTGCCTGGACAATCCCATGGATGGAGGAATCTGGTAGGCTGCAGTCCATGGGCTCGCTAAGAGTTGGACATGACTGAGCGACTTCACTTTCACTTTTCACTTTCACTTTCCACTTTCCTGCATTGGAGAAGGAAATGGCAACCCACTCAAGTGTTCTTGCCTGGAGAATCCCAGGGACGGGGGAGCCTGGTGGGCTGCCATCTATGGGGTCGCACAGAATTGGACACGATTGAAGTGACTTAGCAGCAGCAGCAGCTCATTGATCTTATAATGATATCACAGCTCATTCTATAATATTTGGGAAAAAACGTCAGTGTCATCCAACGTCAACACCCTTCCCAATAACATCAGGTCACATTCCCAGAATTCCCTGTCTCCTGTCACCCAACAGTGCTTCTCATCTTCCTCTCAACCCTTGGCCTCTCTCATTCATCTTCTTCTCCGAAACCCTTATACAGATCTTCCTCAACTTATGATAGGATTACATCCCAATAAAACCATCGTAAGTTGAAAATATAAATTAAAAATGCATTTACTACACCTAGTTATGACCAACCTAGATAGCATATTAAAAAGCAGAGACATTACTTTGCCAACAAAGGTCCATCTAGTCAAGGCTATGGTTTTTCCTGTGGTCAAGTATAGATGTGAGAGTTGGACTGTGAAGAAAGCTGAGCACTGAAGAATTGATGCTTTTGAACTATGGTGTTGGAGAAGACTCTTGAGAGTCCCTTGGACTGCAAGGAGATCCAACCAGTCCATTCTGAGGGAGATCAGCCCTGGGATTTCTTTGGAAGGAATGATACTAAAGCTGAAACTCCAGTACTTTGGCCACCTGATGTGAAGAGTTGACTCATTGGAAAAGACTCTAATGCTGGGAGGGATTGAGGGCAGGAGGAGAAGGGGGACAACAGAGGATGAGATGGCTGGATGGCATCACCGACTCGATGGACATGAGTTTGGGTGCACTCTGGGAGTTGGTGATGGACAGGGAGCCCTGGCGTGCTGCAATTCATGGGGTCACAAAGAGTCAGACATGACTGAGTGACTGAACTGAACTGAACTAAACTGAACACCATAGCTGAGCCCAGCCTACCTTAAAGGCACTCAGAACAACCTTTTAGTTCCCAGGTTGGCAAAATCCTCCAACACAAAGCCTATTTTATAATACAGTTGAATATCTCATGTACTTTACTGACCTCTGAAAGTATAAAACAGAGTGCCTGCGAGTGTGTCGGTTGCTTACTCTCTTGGTAGTATGGCTGCCTCACATCACAAGAGGCGATTATACCACATATCACTACCCCAGGAAAAGATCAAAATTCACAGTTCAAAGTATGCTTTCTACTGAATGCTTATCACCTTCCCACCATCATAAACTGGAAAAACTGTAAGTGGAACCATTGAAAGTTGGGGACCATCTATATCCTATTACTACCTCTTCCATGATCCACTCTTTCTTCCACCTCCTACTAAGCCAAGACTTAGGTAAACATTGCTTCCTCAGTGTTTTCTTCTACCCAGAATATGTATAACTAAATCCATTCTTGCTTTTATGATAAAGAGGATGAGGGACAATTTGAAGAGATTTGATTTGATTAAATAGATTAGTGGACTAGTTCAGTGGATTTAGTCAAATTAATGGGTCAGAATACACAAGAGAAAGTATTGGTGCTGTTAATGGGTTTTCAGGTTTATTTAGTAGTCTCTATTGGCAAAAAAATTAATTGCTAATTACTCCAATTATCTGAGACAGAATATGAGCATCACGGGATCTGCATAATGATGAAGAGACTTGACCATAACCACCTGTCATCAGAAATTATGCAAACCCTCAAACAATGACAATAACAACAATAACAATAACAAAATGAAAGATGGCAATTCATTCATGGGTAGCTGAACTAAAAAAGAATTGTTCATTCACAGCTCTTCAGCCCCCTCTCTGGATATTATAATCTGTGTTGCTTTGGTTCCCTTCATATGAATCTGTTTGTCTTATAGTGACTCTTAAAATTAAGTGTTCTAGTTTAATTATGACTGTTTAATGCTTATTGCTAAGAACAGCAGCTTAACTGAGTTGGCCCATATTTAGAGCCACATATATGTATGGGAGAAGTATTTAGCAGGACTCAAATTTTGTGTGAAAAATACTTTCAAGCTTGTGTGTATAACTTCAGGAAATTCTACAAGGATTGTGAAGGTACTCGGAGGTCCATGTCATCTTGCTCTTGACCCTCTCTCCTTTTTGAGAGCAAAAGAAGAGAAGAAGCTCCTAGCTCAGTCCTTGGGCCCAGAATAATTGAAAACACTTTAGGGAAATAACAAAGCGTTATTCTTCAAGAAGGGCTTCCCCTGTGGCTCAGTGGTAAAGAATCCTCCCGCCAGTGCAGGAGATTCAGGTTTGATCCCTGGGTTTGGAAGATCCCCTAGAGAAGGAAATGGCAACCCACTCCAGTATTCTTGCCTGGAGAATCCCATGGGCAGAGGAGCCTGGAGGGCTATAGTCATGGGGTCGCAGAAGACCTGGACACAGCTTAGCGACTAAACAACAACATTCTTCTAGAAAAGACTGGAGGTTCCTGATATATGAGACATTTATATACTCACTGTCTTATTATTTACTCAGTCTCCATAATGGCTTGTTGAAAGGTAGAGCTTTATATACATGATAGTAGTTTGTATGTAGTAGAAGGGGGAGTACTAGGGGGAGGAATAGGAGGGGAGGTACACATCAGTACTTCTAAGAGTTACTAGGTTAAATCAAACAAAACGGCACTTTCCCTAGATGATGACTTTATATCTATTAATACAGCTGGTGTAATTGGTTGAGTGAAGTCCTTTTAAACCAGATTATCACTTCATTACTATTTTATTTGGTTCTAGTGCCATTGGTTGATGGATATAAACCACATTAATTGAATATTGTGTTGTATGTTAAGCCAGGGTTTACAAAGATGGAAAGAAATATGTCTTACTGTCAAGTTGCTTAGTCTAGCAAGAAAATAATGAAAAGTGAAAGCGTTAGTCACTCAGTCATGTCTGACTCTTTGCTACCTCATGGACTGTAGCCCACCAGGCTCCTCTGTGCATGAATTTCTCCAGGCAAGAATACTGGAGTGGGTAGCCATTCCCTTCTCCAAGGATCTTCCCAATCTGGGTTTCCTGCATTGCAGGCAGATTCTTTACTGTCTGAGTCACTAGGGAAGCCCAGTAAGAAAGTATATGGCCAAGCAAATCTTAAAGCCCAATAGGATAATTGCTATAAAGGAGAACTGGTGTTTTCAAAATCCCAGATAGCTTACTTCTTATTCTCTCTGAATTTGAGGTAGGTAAGTAAATCAAAGGGGTCAGATAGGAATCAAAAGAAGGCTTTCTTGCTAATAATGTATTAGAGAATATGGCTTAAACCCGAGGGCAGTGGGCTTTACTCCCCCCTGAACTGACCTTCAGGGAGTGGTGAGCAGAGCAGTTGCTCTGGTTAGTACAGACAAGAAAGCAGAAAACAAAAAGGAGAATGTGGTTTGTTTGTGGAGAGTCAGGTCCAGGGAGCTTTTGAAAGGCTGGGTTTCTAATGGGAATATGGCCTTGTATCCAGTCTCACCAATCAGGTAAGCCAGTCCTCTTCCCATGGGAATAGAGAGAAGGGATGGTAGGGTCTTCTAGCTCTATGCCTTCCAGGATTTCAAAACTTCCCAGCTTTAAATGGCTGGTTCTTTGAGGGGTATGCATCTAGTATTCTACTTAGCAAGTGGGAGGGACAGGTGAAGAAGCTGGTGTACAGAAAATGCAAATACAGAGGAAGCATTTTTGCAAGTATCTTCCTGCTGACTCTCTAGGCTTTGGGAGAGAAGTTATGGGATGAAGAAGGTACACAATGCATTTTCCAAAGAGGAACCTATATAAATCCTAGGCCCCCAGTTGTAAGGTAAATAGGAGGTTTTTGTTTGTCTATACCCTCAATGATGTTGTTGTGCATCTGTGCCTTCGAATAAAGAAAGCATGCATACTATTATTACAGCAGTACCTCAGGTAACTCAACATACGTTAATGCACTCGCCTTATGATGCCAAACTCCTTTGTGGGGACCCACATGATCCTTTTGTGATAACCATGCAAAGAATTTTCTTCTAAAGAATGAAATCCTTTAAATGTAATTTTAGATTGAAATGCAGTAATTTATCTGCAAAAGACTTTTGCATATGTGATAGAGGCTGCTCCAAAATAAGTAACAGATGTGTAAGGGCTCAATTGAAACACAAATATGTGCCGGGCATTCTTTAAATATTAAAATTTGCCATTCTAAGAGATGTGTCAGAAATTTAGTCTTTTATGTCTGTCTAGTTCTATTTAGTCATGAGCCAAATATGGTAGAGAAATCTCCAAAGAACATCTCAACTGAAGTTTAGAAGGCAGTGGTCCAGATTGTCTTTTGGAGAATGCCAAATGTAAATTCTGAAGCAAATGTAGGCCAGAAATAAATGATTATAGCCAAATATTACATAGAATACTGCCCTGGGTGCCCATGCACCATTCTGACTCTCTGCTCCTTGGCCATTGAAATTGTTTAGCTGTGCTAGGAACTTGTGTTGCATGAGTGCTGAAGTCTTCAATGTATATTCCCAGCCTTAACTTGTTTATGGGCAAGAACAAATGTAACTGGTATTAGAATCAAATCTCAAGATACGCTTTAGAAATAGGATTATTTAAAATGCTTAATTCAGACATATTCAATATCCTAGAAATAAGATTTTAGAATCCTTTGTCCTTGTAAAACTAAGTTTACTTTAATTTGCCTCTTCCAAAATTGTGTAATGTACTGGTAGAAGGCAATGGCACCCCACTCCAGTACTCTTGCCTGGAAAATCCCATGGATGGAGGAGCCTGGTAGGCTGTAGTCCATGGGGTTGCTAATAGTCGGACATGACTGAGCAACTTCTTTTTCACTTTTCACTTTCATGCATTGGAGAAGGAAATGGCAACCCACTCCAGTGTTCTTGCCTGGAGAATTCCAGGGGCGGGGGAGCCTGGTGGGCTTCCGTCTATGGGGTCGCACAGAGTCGGATATGACGGAAGCAACTTAGCAGTAGGTCCCCTTTTGAGCATGAGTATATTTAGGGAGTATGGAAATCTTATCATATTTTATTGAAACAACTGTTCAGTTTGCACAGATGTACACTTGAATTAGCACACTTTTGGAAGGAGTAAGCAAAACTATATTTGCTCAAGATACCTGTAACAGGCATTATATTTCCTCAGCCCTGTTTAGTGAAATGATCTGCTACATTGCCTGCCCTGAAAGACCAAATGATAAACAAGTGAATTAGAATTTCTTTCATTTATGTGAGAAAGAAACATCAGTGTCACCTCCACTAAAAGTCACCCAAAAAACTAAGAAAAAGTTTGAGACATTGCAGTTGCAGAAGTAATTGTGTAATGTCTTTTCACTAAGTTTTCAGACTGTTCCAGCTTCCACTGTGGTTTAATTTAGCAGCAATGCTACTCAGATGATAAGGATTAATTTGCTGTGACCTATTTTCTTTAACCTTTATATGACCTTTTTTTTTTTTAGATCTACTTTTTCTCTTATTCTACCTGCCTTCTACCTTGCACAGCCATGAGTAACTTCAAAGCAATTCTCTGTCTGATACTAGGTTTTGGTTACATGGCGATTCATTCTACTATATAAAACGACGTTTGCTTATAAACCTTCTCCCCAAAAATAGGGGCAAAAGGAGTCATTAAAATTTTTCCTATGTTTTTCTTAGCAGGGAAATGTTTGGAACAGGAAAAATGTGGATTCTTTACATGCAGTGGCAGATTTTCTGTCGGCTATTTATAATTCACATTTCTCCCCATGTACTTGAGATAAAAGTCACTTTTAAAAATAGAGGCTATAACTTTTAAAACTGAAATCAATAGTCAGAAATCTCTGGAAATAAATTAGGGCAGACACTTCATTGCTTCTTGTTCACTTTCTCTCTCCATGACTCTTTTTATTTTTAATAAGTGCTGCAGGATGTTTTTCACAAGTTTCTCTTTCTTTCAAAGCTTATTATTTTTAACACTATAAACACATTCACTCTAAACGTAATTATGACACACACAGAATCTACACATGGGTTATACGAATAGCCCTAAACATGTTTAAAGATAACTTTAAATGAAATGCCTACATATACCCATATTTGCTAAGTTGTAGGTTAGTGTGTTAGGGGAAAAAAAAAGAGAGAAAAAACATAGCACTTATAAACACTGAAAATAACACAAAGCCGTAGCCAGACTGAGTTTTGGACATGGATAATCAGAACAATCTGTAGCCCGTCTGTGGCTAATGGGATGTTTCTCCCAGCTTTGTCGCCATGGCAAATACTTCATAATACACAAACATTTGTAGCGCTAAAAATCCACCCACTCTTGTTGAAAGATGGCCAGGTTTTGTAAAATTACATTCCAGCTAGTGCTGCCCTGCTGATTTTTAAGATAAGTTCTTTCTGTTTACCATTCATGTGCTTAACAAAGGACTGAAGGGAAAAAACATATATAGTGTGTAAACATATATTACCCTTTCATAGTTCAAGTACATTATAAATAAATGTCAGTAGATTTTCGTGATGGCTAAATTTGGGGCAGAAAGAGATCTATTTTGCAGGAGGGGTGATGGGGAGGGAAGAACTCTAGATCTTTAATCCTAATCCACAAACCCCATCATTCTTCCCAAATAAACATACAAAGTAAAAAAGCACATTTGTGGAACAAATATGGCTTCAAAGCAAGTCCCTTTGTCCCCTCAACAATAAGAGTGCTGCCCTTAAGCAATTTTGAAGTTTTGGGTATATGTCTTTATAATGAATGCCACCAGGCTACTCTTCCATTGAATTTCAACTTTCTATAAGAGTTCCGCCTGCATGAGCAAAGAACATTCCTGTTTCCTTTCTGACCCTCCTCATCTCTTGCCAAGATAGCAAAGTATAGCACATTTTCCAATTCATTCCTTTACTTAAAGGGAGGGGAAAAGAGAGCCTTGGTGACACTCCACTGCAGAGCCAAATGAGAACGAACTGTCGAGTGGCGGCGATGCCAAGAAGATTCAGAATACGTGTGACTAGGGAAAAAATGTAGGCAAAACAGTTTTTGCCACAAGTGGGTGGAAGCGGACAAGTCACAGTTTTAAAAGCATAACATAGGTGTATAGTGCCAGAAAGGGCCAGTCCAAATATTTACATGCAATAGTGATATATGAAAAAAAAGCTTAACAGAATGCTTGGGGGAAAAAGAGAGAACGCGAGTGTTAACTGGAAGCTCTAGGCACAACACCGGGTTTGTTGGCGACCTGTTGGAGTTTTACAAGCCTGTTTATGCTGTCTGTTATCCCAGCATCATCCTGCTACATCATATGGTCTTTCCCAGAATCTCACAGCATCAGACAGGAAGGCAGGAGAAGACAAGGACACCAATACATCACAATTATGAATGCCTCCTTGAAGAGAGAAACTGTCTAAAAATTGGTGTTAATTTTAATGATTGCTGTGTGCTCTGCTGAGTCACTTCAGTCATGTCCGACTCTTTGTGACCCCATGGACTGTAGCCCGCCAGGCTCCTCTGCCTATGGGATTCTCCAGGCAAGAATACTGGAGTGGGTTGCCATGGCCTCCTTCAGGGGATCTTCCCAACCCAGGGATTGAGCCTGCGTCTCCTGAGTCTCCTGCATTGTAGGCAGATTATTAAGGCTCAAAAAAACCCCATGAACGTTTATTTCTAAAAACCAATCTTTCTAAAATCAAAAAATGCTCTCAGATGGGGCAATTCAAAGTAGCAATTATTTGCTTTAGTTTTACTTTGAAAGTATTTGGATGCTAATTTGTTATTTGCATTATTCAGTCATTGCTACTGCTTAAGACAGTGAGCGCAAGAGAACATCAACCAAGCTTGCAGTCATATTTTTCTGATGTAAAATGCTGCATGTCAGATATCAAACCTAAAATGTTTTGACTGGCAGGAGCTTTTTAATGAAAGAAGGAAATTATTTTATTTAATTTCAAATTTATGGGTAAAGTTTTATACTAATAATCATTAGCTTAATGAAGACTTCCTAGGTGAGATAATTTAGAAGTTGTTTTTTTCTCCTTTCAAGAAAAAGTATTACAGTAAAATATGAAGTGAGTTTTGATGAATAGCAACAATTTTGCTGTGAGTTTTAATATTTCTTTTATGGCCCAGTGCAAAACATCTATGTTTTTGATATTTCTAATAAGTTAAATAGATTTCATGCAAGCAACACCTGGCGATTTATGTTGCCTTTCTCAATAGCAATTTTAACAGCTCTCAAACAGATAGAAATACCAGCTTCTATTTTGTTTAAAGTTCATTTCCTGTCTCTAGGATATTCACTGACCTTTCAATGTTGGCTATTTTGCTTTTTACTTTTTCCGGTGAGTCTTATTCTAGTTCTCATTGACTTCATTCTATTCCTGACCTCTTTTCCCCTCAAGAAAATTAAATGCAGCCCAAAACATATTGGACCCCAATTAGTTTTACAGCTCGTCTTGCCCTCCCACTATTTCATTCTTCAGTTTGTTATAAGCCAACTCACTTTGCTCATTCCATCTCTACCAACTCATATATTCACAGGCAAGACAGACTGTATATTAATTAGATTTATCTGTTTACATTTCTTATTTACAAAATTTAAAATCTCCTTAAGCTTGTATCAGAAATTTCTTGGCAACCCTTACTTATATCAGTTTTATTCAATATCATTTGGTTCCTGGAAACGGTATCTGTTCTTATTGATATTTTTCTATCATATTTTCATTAAAACCCACAATAGACTCTATTTTATCTTTTCCTTAGATAACTGCATTAAAAAAGAAAAATGCAAATAAAAGGATTCTTTTTATGGGACATGTCCTGGGATCATGATGAGTGCTTGTAAATAAGCTACATACAATCCCCTTTCACCATAGTGTTGAAGAGGAGAAAGCATTGTTATCTATGTGAAGAGATGATTTGTAATCTCTCTTTTTCCTTAGGGTGACTAAGTGCATGTGTAAGCTTGTTTGTGCTTCTAGAAATGTCTTTAATATTTCCCTGAACTCCACCACAACATTTTCAGTGAAAAATGACTCTGCAGTTGGTTTCATCATGCTAATTGAAATGAATTATTATACCAGGCAGAAGAATCCTTCTTTGCTTCTAAATTAGACTTTGCAGATATCTCTGATTTACCTGCAATTGAATTATGAGAGCAAAATAATGCTTCAGAATTATTTAGTTAGAAAAGGACTATACATCTCAGCAAAAATGAAGTGAATGACAGAAAGCAAGCCTGACAAGAATGGTATAGGTTCATCCTTAAATCTAAATAAATCCACGAGGTATTAGTTTCAAACAATTGTATGATTCATATTTTCAGCACTTTGTGACAGTGAAACCATTTGTCTCAGATTAGGACTTGAACCCACGTGGCTGGGACTTGAACCCAGCCAAAATGCACGGTACCTGGTTTCAGGACCTAATGAAGCTCAGGTTCTTGATGTCTCATTGCAGAAGGAATTCAGTGAGAAACAAAGTGATAGATAAGAAATGGATTTATTCAGGTTCAGGGAGAAACACACTCTACCACAGACATACTCTGGGCCATTACAGAATGTGAGTGCAGCAGTGAAATGTGGTGTGGTTAGTTTTTATGGGCTGTATAATTTCATATGCTAATGGAGGGGAGAAGGTGAAGAATTAAAGAGCCTCTTGAAAGTGAAAGAAGAGAGATGAAAAAGTTGGCTTAAAGCTCAATATTCAGAAAACTAAGATCATGGTATCTGGTCCCATCACTTCATGGCAAATAGATAGAGAAACAATGGAAACAATGACAGACTTTATTTTCTTGGGCTCCAAAATCACTGCAGATGGTGACTGCAGCCATGAAATTAAAACACCCTTGCTCTTTGGAAGAAAAGCTATGATCAACCTAGACAGCATATTAAAAAGCAGAGATTTTTCCAACAAAGGTCCATCTAGTCAAAGCTATGGTTTTTCCAGTAGTCATGTATGGATATGAGAATTGGACCATAAAGAAAGCTGAGCACTGAAAAACTGATGCTGTGGTCTTGGAGAAGACTCTTGAGAGTCCCTTGAACTGCAAGGAGATCCAACCAATCTATCCTAAAGGAGATCCTAAAGCTGAAACTCCAATGTTTTGGCCATCTGATGTGAAGAACTGACTCATTGGAAACGACAATGATTCTGGGAAGGATTGAAAGCAGGAGGAGAAAGGGATGACTGAGGATGAGATGGTTGGATGGCATCACTTACTTGATGGACATGAGTTTGAGCAAGCTCCAGGAGTTGGTGGTGGACAGGGAAGCCTGGCGTGCTGCAGTCCACAGGGTTACAACAAGTCAGACACTACTGAATGACTGAACTGAACTTTGGGGAAAGGGTGGAGATTTCCAGGAATTTGGCCACTGCCCACTCCTTGGTCTTTGGACAGTGCCTTGGAACTGTCATTGGAAGTGCCTTGTAATTGGATGTGTCATTTAGCTTGCTGATTGAGGATCAAGATCTAATCAAAGTCGACTTGTCTGCCATCTTGGACCATTTGATTCTAATCAGTTTATGTTGTGTCTTGGGCTATGTCATTCTTTCCCTCACATTACAACAGTTGCATTCAATATCACAGTAATCCTAGTCTATGCCCCAACTGTAATGCAAAAGAAGCTGAATTTGAACAGTTCTATGAAGACTTACAAGACCTGCTAGAACTAACACCCAAAAAAGATGTCCTCTTCATTATAGGGGAGTGAAGTGAAGTGAAGTCACTGAGTCATGACTGACTCTTTGTGACCCCATGGACTGTAACCTACCAGACTCCTCCATCCATGGGATTTTCCAGGCAAGATTACTGGAGTGGGTTGCCATTTCCTTCTCCAGGGGATTTTACCAATCCGGAGATAAAACCCAGGTCTCCTGCATTGTAGGCAGACACTTTACCATCTGAGCCACCAAGAAAGTCATTATTGGGGACTGGAATGCAAAAGTAGAAAGTCAATAGATACCTGGAGTAACAGGCAAATTTGGCCTTGGAGTACAAAAGGAAGCAGGGCCAAGGCTAACAGAGTTTTGCCAAGAGAACACACTGGCCATAGCAAGCGCCCTCTTCCAACAAAAGAAGAGAAGACTCTACACATGGGCATCACCAGATGGTCAATACCAAAATAAAATTGATTATATTCTTTGCGGCCAAAGATGGAGAAGTTCTATACAGTCAGCAAGAACAAGACCGGGAGCTGACTGTGGCACAGACCATGAACTCCTTATTGCCAAATTCAGACTTAAATTGAAGAAAGTAGGGAAACCACTAGACCATTCAGGTATGACCAAAATAAAATCCCTTACAATTATATGGTGGAAATGACAAATAGAATCTAGGGATTAGATCTGATAGACACAGTGCCTGAAGAATTATGGACAGAGGTTTGTGACACTGTACAGGAGGCAGAGATCAAGACCATCCCCAAGAAAAAGAAATGCAAAAAGGCAAAATGGTTGTTGGAGGAGGCCTTACAAATAGATGTGAAAAAAAGAGTAGAGAAGAAAAGTGAAAGGCAAAGGAGAAAAGGAAAGATATAAAAATCTGAATGCAGAGTTCCAAAGAATAGCAAGGAGAGAGTTAAAAAGCCTTCCTCAGCGATCAATGCAAAGAAATAGAGGAAAACAATAGAATGGGAAAGACCAGAGATCTCTTCAAGAAAATTGGAGATACCAAGGGAACATATAATGCAAAGAAGGGTCAATAAAGGTCAATAAAGGACAGAAATGGTGTACACCTAACAAGCAGAAGATGTTAAGAAGAGGTGAAAAGTGTACACAGAAGAACTATACAAAAAAGATCTTCATGACCCAGATAACCACAATGGTGTGATCACTCACCTAAGCCAGAATTCCTGGAATGCAAAGTCAAGTGGGCCTTAGGAAGCATCACTATGAACAAAGCTAGAGGAGGTGATGGAATTCCAGTTGAGCTATTTCAAATCCTAAAAGATGATGCTGTTGAAGAGCTGCACTCAATATGCCAGCAAATTTGGAAAACTCAGCAGTGGCCACAGGACTGGAAAAGGTCAGTTTTCATTCCAATCCCAAAGAAAGGCAATGCCAAAGAATGCTCAAACTACTGCACAATTGCACTCATCTTACACACTAGCAAAGTAACGCTCAAAATTCTCCAAGCCTGGCTTCAACAGTACATGAACCATGAACTTCCAGATGTTCAAGCTGGATTTAGAAAAGGCAGAGGAACCAAAGATCAAATTGCCAACATCTGCTGGATCATCGAAAAAGTGAGAGAATTCCAGAAAAACATCTACTTCTGCTTTATTGACTATGCCAAAGCCTTTGACTGTGTGGATCACAACAAACTGTGGAAAATTCTTGAAGAGATGGCAAATACCAGACCACCTGACCTGCCTCTTGAGAAATCTTTATGCAGGTCAGGAAGCAACAGTTAGAATTGGACATGGAACAACAGACTGGTTCCAAATCTGAAAAGGAGTACAACAAGGCTGTGTATTGTCACCCTGCTTATTTAACTTAAATGCAGAGTACATCATGAGAAATGTTGGACTGGAAGAAGCCCAAGCTGGAATCAAGATTGCTGGGAGAAATATCAATAACCTCAGATTTGCAGATGATAGTAGTCTTATGTAAGAAAGCGAAGAACTGAAGAGCCTCTGGATGAAAGTGAAAGAGGAGAGTGAAAAGTTTGGCTTAAAGCTCAACATTCAGAAAACTAAGATCATGGCATCTGGTTCCATCACTTCATGGCAAATAGAGGGGAAACAATGGAAATAGTAAGAGATTTTATTTTAGGGGTTCCAAAATCACTGCAGATGGTGACTGCAACCATGAAATTAAAAGATGCTTGCTCCTTGAGGAGGGTTCAGGATGGGGAACACATATATACCTGTGGCGGATTCATTTTGATATTTGGCAAAACTAATACAATTATGTAAAGTTTAAAAATAAAATAAAATAAAATAAATTTAAAAAAAAAAAGAAAGAAAAGCTATGATCAACCTAGATAGCATATTATAAAACAGAGACATTACTTTGCCAACAAAGGTCCATCTCGTCAGCTGCTGGTGCTAAGTCGCTTCAGTCCTGTCCGACTCTGTGTGACCCCATAGACGGAAGCCCATCAGGCTCCCCCGTCCCTGGGATTCTCCAGGCAAGAATACTGGAGTGGGTTGCCATTTCCTTCTCCAATGCATGAAAGTGAAAAGTGAAAGTGAAGTCGCTCAGTGGTGTCTGAGTCTTAGCGACCTCATGGACTGCAGCTTACCAAGCTCCTCTGTCCATGGGATTTTCCAGGCAAGAGTACTGGAGTGGGGTGCCATTGCCTTCTCCGCCATCTTGTCAGAGCTATGGTTTTTCCAGTAGTCATGTGTGGATGTGAGACTTGGACTATAAAGAAATCTGAGTGCCAAAGAATTGATGTTTTTGAACTGTGGTGTTGGAGAAGACTCTTGAGAATCCCTTGGACTGCAAGGAGATCCAACCAGTCAATCCTAAAGGAAATCAGCCCTGAATATTCATTGGAAGGACTGATGCTGAAGCTGAAACTCCAGTACTTTGGCCACCTGATGTGAAGAACTGACTCATTTGAAAAGACCCTGATGCTGGGAAAGACTGAAGGCAGGAAGAGAAGGGGTCAACAGAGATGGTTGAATGAGATCACTGATTCGATGGACATGAGTTTGAGCAAGTTCTGGGAGCTGGTGATGGACAAGCAAGCCTGGCATGCTGCAGACCATGAGGCCGAAGAGTCCGACATGACTGTGTAACTGAACTGAACTGAAGAACAGTAGAGGTTGATGAAGACACACCCTGTCACCTATTCTACATTCGTGAGCCTCTGACCAAAGAATGTACTTTTCCTTACTCTTTTTCTTGTGATCTGTATTACTCTGAGAAAAACGAGGCTGTACAATTCTGTGGTTTGCTTGGTACTGTTGCTCTATTATAATATCTAACAAGCTAAATACATAAAATTGCTTCTTAGATTCCTTCTTCTGAATTTTGGGCTAACAATCATGGCCATTCCCCAAGCCCTGACCCTTTTTCCAGGCTTGCCTTTATACAAGTATTTCCCACTTTTTATGTTCCAAATATCCTCCAGATTCCCTCATCCCCAAACCTCTCCTTCAAGTCCTCTTGGGTCCCTGTTTACACTGCATTACACAGCACCACAGACTTTGAAAACACATGTAAGCAAAAACAAAACTCCGAATGGGCTCCACTCTGAAAGGTTGAAACTGTCAGGAGATACATTTTTGGCAGACAGTCGACAGTGGTGAGTGTTTCTTATTTCCTCTCCTTTGTGGGCTACCCCTAAAGCTCTGTGAGACAGCATCTGTGTCATCTCCCGCCCAGCAGGCCCTTGAGAGCCTCTTCCCAGGCTCCTCTCTTCCTCTTCACATTCCTCTCATACCCTGGCCACCTTCACATCCCAGTCCAAGGCTCAGATCAGCCCCACCCACCTCTAGCAGCTGCTCTGGGAAAACAGCCCATCAAAGTTCACAATATCCTGCTGCTGCTGCTAAGTCGCTTCAGTTGTGTCTGACTCTGTGCGACCCCATAGACAGCAGCCCACCAGGCTTCCCCATCCCTGGGATTCTCCAGGCAAGAACACTGGAGTGGGTTGCCATTGCCTTCTCCAATGCATGAAAGTGAAAAGTGAAAGTGAAGTCGCTTAGTTGTGTCCGACTCTAGCGACCCCATGGACTGCAGCCTACCAGGCTCCTCCATCCACGGGATTTTCTAGGCAAAAGTACTGGAGTGGGGTGCCATTGCCTTCTCCGTGGTCACCACAGATCACTGAATAGAGTTCCCTGTGTAGTACAGTCAGTTCTCATTGTTATCTATTTTATACATGGTAGTGGGCTTCACCCCACTCCAGTACTCTTGCCTGGAAAATACTATGGACGGAGGAGGCTGGTAGGCTGCAGTCCATGGGGTCGCTAAGAGTCAGACAAAACCGAGTGACTTCACTTTCACTTTTCACTTTCATGCATTGGAGAAGGAAATGGCAACCCACTCCAGTGTTCTTGCCTGGAGAATCCCAGGGATGGGGGAGCCTGGTGGGCTGCTGTCTATGGGGCCGCACAGAGTTGGACACAACTGAAGTGACTTAGCAGCAGCAACAGGGAGCTTCCCAGATGGCACTAGTGGTGAAGAAACCACCTGCCAATGCAGAAGACCTGAGTTCCACCCTTGAGTTAGGAAGAGGCCCTGGAGACAGAACTGGCAATGCCTGGGAAATCCCATGGACAGAGGAGCCTGTCCGGCTACAGTTCATGGTGGCCCAAAGAGTTGGACACGACTTAGCAACTAAGCAACAAGTGTATATATGCCAATTGCAGTCTCCCAATCTATCCCACCCTACTTTTTACTTTGAAACTGCAGTAGACTCACAGGATGTTACAAAGTAACGTACAGAGAGGCTACTTGCACACTTGACTCCCACTGTTGACATCTTATGTAACCAGAGCACAATATCCAAACCAAGAACTTGACATTGGTACAGCTCTCAGAGTTATTCAGATTACATTACATGTAATTACATTACAGATTTAACAAAACATGCATATTTGAGTGTGCATATATATGAGTGCATATATGTCGCTTCAGTCGTGTCTAACTCTTTGCAACCCTATGGACTGTAGTCCATCAGGCTGCTGCCCATGGGATTCTCCAGGCAAGAATACTGGTGTGGGTTTCCATGCCCTTCTCCTGAGGATCTTCCTGACCCCATGATGGAACAGTGTCTCTTACATCTTCTGCATTTGCAGGTGGGTTCTTTAATACTAGCGTCACCTGGGAAGCCCTGTGCATATATATTCACAGATGCAATTCAATCACGTTGTGTAGATTCATGAAAATGCCAACACAAGATTGTTGCTGTTGTTTTAGTCCTATGTCATGGCCAACTCTTTTGCAACTCAATGGACTGTACTCCTCCAAGCTCCTCTGTCCGTGTGATTTCCAAGCAAGAAACACTGGAGTGGGTTGCCATTTCCTTCTCCAGGGGCTCTTCCTGACCCAGGGATCAAACTTGCATCTTCTGCATTGGTAGGTAGATTCTTTACCACTGAACCACCTGGGAAGCCCCTACCAACACAAGATAACACCAGAAATAAAATTAGTTTAGAAAATAATCAACTTGTAAAGATAAGAATTGCTCCATGAAGCTGCTGTTTCAGTTTTGTTTTATATTCATATTCACAGACACATAATATGCATTTATACAAAATTATGGCATAAATATATAGATATAATGAATAATATAAAATATATTTCTTACTTGGGTCATAATCAACACATTTTAAAAGCCACTGTCCTTGACCCGCTCAAAGTATGGTCTGTGCATCAACAGCATCAGCTTTGGTGAAGCTTGTTAGAGACACAGGTACACCCCCAACCTATTGAGCTAGAATCTGTATTTTACAGCAGGATCCTCAAATGATTTACATGTACATGGAAGATTGAGAAGTTCCATCTTGGCAGGTAGCTTCACTGAGCCTACAGGCAGGTAAAATACAATCTCTGCATTCCACTGAGAGCTGGAGTGAGGGCAACAACCTTTGCAAAGTTTGAATAGAGATCTGGCATCATGGTTGTTTTTCCTCGCCTGCCTTAATAGGAGGTGACCCTTGTCAAAGTCCATAGGGCATGGCTGCCTCGGAAATGATGACAGAGTTTACCTCAGCCAAGTTCTTTATTCTTTCAGGACTTTGTAATGTTTTTCCATCAGCAGCCAGCATACACACACAAAATTGTGGTCCTTTTTAGTTTCCATAAATAGTGATGTCTGTGGAGGGAGTTTAGCCCACAGTATTTTCTGCTTCAGTAAAGGTGATTGGAAGCTCACTGTGCCCTGCCTGCTCAGGGCTGCCACCCCACAGATTGTTCGTCTTTTCTTCTCTTTTCCAGGTAGGTGGCTCAATGAATACACGTGGGGAAAACATAAGATGGCCTTGCCTCTGTTAAGATTAGAATCCTGCATTATGTGTGCGTGATTCCTGCGCACTTTTTATTCTGTGATCCTCATCATTCTTTGTGAGATTAATAAAATTATTGAATATTATTGTCTAGCTTCTAAGCTTTCCTCTCAAAAATAATGCGCTTGATGTGATGGCAATTCTGAGTGAGTAGGATGTTCCAATATCCTGGTCTCTTTTTGGTGGGAAGACTGGGGAAGGGTAGGGGATGAGGAAGGGAAGCGAGGTTTTCCAAGGACAATAATCTAGCTTAGATTCAGTCCAGCAACTTCTAGCTACTGTTCTTGAAGTAAGGCTAATTAATGTAATTAACACATTTCAGGAGAAATAACCCACCCAAATATTAACACAATGTCTTTCATAACAACAACAACAAAAAAGTGGTTCTGTCATCTTATTTCTGCTTGAGGAGGCAATATTATGAAAGGATGTGAAATCCTTTAATTAGGCACAATTTAAAAGCCAGACAGAAAATTGAGATGCTGAGAATTCAACCTCAAGAAGCAATATTCCTACTTGAGAGCATCAGACAATGCACCACATACAGATGTTTTATAGTGAATTGAGATTATCTCATCACACCAGAATATTACCGTTGTTATCACACATTAAGATATACTTCAAACACAACAAGTTACAGGTTCATAATGAGATTAAAAGTCTACCCAGGTAGATGCCTTAAGCTAGATTTTAAGAAGAAATTCTGAATTTTTTTCCCGTTCTAGATACTTCTTATATGCACATGCATTTCACAGCTTGGAGAGAAAGCAGGTGTTAGGAGGAGGATGACGTGAAAGCTGGCCATCAGGGGAGTGCCATGAACATGCACTTGAAATTCTGTGGTGCTCCTTGGTACCTATCTTGAGTCACTAGGAAGAACATTGGCCTGGGAGTCACCAACTTTGGTTTCTAAGCCTGAATTTGCAGTAATTACCAGAATTATCCTGAGTTAGTGTGCTCCCATGCTTGGCTCTGGTTTCTCTATGTGTACGTGTGTGCATGCTCAGTCACTCAATCATGTCTGACTCTCTGTGACCCCATGGACTGTAGCCTGCCAGACTCCTCTGTCTGGGATTCTTCTCTGGGATTCTCCAGGCAAGAATACTGGAGTGGGATGCCATTTCCTTCTCCAGGGCATCTTCCCAACCCAGGGATTGAAACTGCAGCTCTTGCGTCTCCTGCATTGGCAGGCAGATTCTTTACCACTGTGTCACCTGGAAAGATCTCTTTATATGCTTTTTATATTCAAAGCCAAAAAATTGGATCCTACAGTCCCCAAGTTTCTTTCCACTTCTGATATTTTTTAGGATTCTGCACTGTTACAAATAATGCAGAAACTACAGAATTTTAGAATTTCAAGATCATCCTGGACTTATGAGACCCAGTCTTGCTTAAAGACATCCAGCACTCAAACCCTAAATTACAGGCCCAACAATGATCTGAATCTCCTATCCTGCTAAGCCCTATCCTACTAAAGCCCACATTTAATGTCATGACCCCCAATCAGTGATTAAAAAGTCTTCGCACAGCCTTTAAATTATAAAATAAATGTCTTGTATGTCAACCACCACTCTCCCCCAAACACACACACACACGCAGATAGAGCACAAGCTACCTGGGAGGTATTTAAACCCAGCTCCTGTTATCCTCCACCTTAAATTGAAGTGTTAAATGCAATGGCTTTAGGCTTTAAACCTTTAACTGCTGGCAGAATTAACTAATTTCCAACTAGTCTCAAATCAGGGTTTAATGACCTTTTTAAAAGTAAACATGGGATTTAATTCTATTCTCACCTGTGCTGGTCAAAGTTTTCTTTTTCAATAGATTTGTTCATGTTTTCCTTATCCACCACTGCCCTACTTCCAAATACACTATACCTACAAATTAAGCTGAAAATTATGAGGCTCTACTTGACTTGAAGTGGCATCATCATAAATTAATGGTATAATTATAATACTTGGGATAATCACTGTGGACTTATTTGGAAAGAAAGGTATTTTAGGATTCTGCCATCTCCTAAGAGATTGTAGGTTGTAAGGCACTCTTTAAAAGCTGTCAGGATTTATTGTCTTTTGCTCAAGACCCTGTGCTAGGCTCTGTTGTACAATATTATGAACTCTGGGTGTCAACAAACAGCTGACAATGACGAACAGGGATGAGTATGTGAAGTACTCGCTGGCATCCTCAGGTGCCAAGTGTTACTCTTCCCTAATGTAGGAAACAACTCAAATTTAAGGATGACTTGTTATACCAGGTTTTCATGGCTCATTTTAAGAACTATAGGTTATTCCCTAAGAAAATTATGTGATTACTAAAAGGGTTCACAACTAAGCATGATATAACAGGACTCAACGTACCTACTGTATAACTTGCTGCTGCTGCTGCTGCTAAGTTGCTTCAGTCTATGGGGTCACTGACTCTATGCGACCCCATAGATGGAAGCCCACCAGGCTCCCCCATCCCTGAGATTCTCCAGGCAAGAACACTGGAGTGGGTTGCCATTTCCTTCTCCAATGCATGAAAGTGAAAAGTGAAAGGGAAGTCGCTCAGTCGTGTCCAACTCTTAGCGACCCCATGGACTGCAGCCTACCAGGCTCCTCCATCCATGGGATTTTCCAGGCAAGAGTACTGGAGTGGGGTGCCATCGCCTTCTCTGGTATAACTTGAGAACTGGCCAAAAAAATAAATGACAAACAAAATCTGATTACTAAGGCAAGAGAGTGAGCTGAGAAAACAAGAGTGTGCTTCTGGCAGTACTGCCAGTCTGGGGAAATGAATACTAAAATGTTTCTTGCTTCCACATCTTAAATGCACCTACTTACCACCACGATTTGGGGCATGGCAAGAGAAAGGGTTACTGGAAAGAAAAAAAGAAAACAATAAAGCAGAAGGCTAATGGATGGGAGTAGGGGAGAGGTTTTTAAACTTAAAGAGCAGAAGGCACTGGGTCTCTAAAAGAGAGAGAAAGAAAGCAGTGTTTCCTTTCTCCCATTCAACCACAATGCCCATGTCTTAGTTGCTTGGGCTACTACAACAAAATGCCATAGTAGCTTAAACAGCAAACGTTTATTTCTCATAGTTTTGGAGACCGGGAAGTCCAGGGTTAAGGTGTTGGCAATTTCTGTTCCTGGTGAGGACCTGCTTCCAGGTTTGCAGGTGGTCACTTCCTCCTCATGTGCACACAACCTCTTCTTTGTGTTCACATGGAAAAACAGAGAAATCTCTCTGTCTTCCTCTCCTTATAAGGGCACCGATCCCATCATGGGGGCCCCACCACTATGACCTCATCTAAACCAACTCAGCCCTCAAACATCCTGCCTCCAAATATAATCACACTGGGGACGTGGGCTCCAACATGTGACTTTGAAGGGGACACAAGCTTTCAGCCTATAATAGCCCTTTATTATCCCTAGGTATACAGCTCTACCCAAGGGAGTATGGAACATTTGTGGAGGAAGAGATGTCAATCATATGAAACCCAATGTTAGAAACAGCTATTCTGATTTCCTGGCACATCCTTAGAAAAAAGTAAAAATTGGGAAGAATATTTATTCCTTAAAAATAGCTGTGATATTAATTATGAGCGACTCATTTTGCTTACCCCTTATTAGTTCCTGGGGCTTCCCTTGTGACTCAGCTGGTAAAGAATCTGCCTGCAATGCAGGAGATATGGGTTCAATCCCTGAGTTGGGAAGATCCCCTGGAGAAGGGAAAGGCTACCCACTCCAGTATTCTGGCCTAGAGAATTCCATGGATTGTATAGTCCATGGGGTTGCAAAGAGTCGGACACGACTGAGCAACTTTCACTTCACTATTAGTTCCTACTTAGAAATGTGATCAAAACGCATTTGATTGAACACCTAAATATTTATAATTATGTAATATTCCAAGTATACAAGTATATTGAAAAGTAGAGAAAATAATACAGTGGACACCAATAAGTCAACCAATAAGTCAATCAGTGAATATAAAAGATGTTAGCATTGCTTCCAATCACCTTCTAGTGTTTAAAA
Organism: Bos indicus x Bos taurus; assembly: GCF_003369695.1. Taxonomy (NCBI): domain Eukaryota; kingdom Metazoa; phylum Chordata; class Mammalia; order Artiodactyla; family Bovidae; genus Bos; species Bos indicus x Bos taurus. The sequence goes on from NC_040077.1 coordinate 35,373,928, forward strand.
TATATATTTTTAAAATCCAGCTAACATTCCACCTCCCTCCATCCCTTTTTCCCCCTAGCTCAAGGCAAGAACTATCCTGAAGCTCATGTGTGATCCCAATCCAGATGTGATACCCATCCATCTGATTGTCCTTCAGTAAAGGATTTGTTTTCCCCACTGTTGCGAGTGCTGTGGAAGAGGCTGTCAGCTGTCCACCTTCTTTGGGGAGAGAGAGGGTTGGGGAAGGCTTCCCTGGTGGCTCAGTTGGTAAAGAACCTGCCTGCAGTGTGAGAGACCTGGGTTTGATCCCTGGGTTGGGAAGTTTCCCTGGAGAAGGGAACGGCTGACCTGGAGAATTCCATGGACTGTATAGTCCATGGGGTTGCAAAGAGTCAGACACGACTGAGTGACTTTTTCATTTCACTTCACTTCAGGGTTGGGGAGGTAGGCAGATGCTGTGGCAGACTTTTTTTCCTAAGTGCATTAACCATATCCTGTTCTTTTTGCTAAAGTTGGTTGAGTTGTGAAACTCACCTGAAAACTTCATAGTTTAGCAAACAGAAGAAAGTCTAACCTTTTAGCCTGAAATTTGAAGCCCTTTTTGAGCTGCACACTCAACTTTCCCACCCTATCACCCACAATTCTTACCCCACACCTACATCTTCTGTCCAATGGTCTGCGATTGTCTTCAGAAGACAACATTTCTCATCCTGCATCTGCCCCCACCATTTCCTACCAACACTCTCCTCTTCTTACCAATACTCCCTGCAAGACCTAATGGAGGTCATTACTTCAATGAAGCCTTCCCTGACCATCCAAATTCTCAGTGATATTCCTTCCTCCAGATCACTATTCTCATCTTCTGTCTTTTTTTTTTTTTTTAAAGCAACTTCAATGAAGCCTTCCCTGACCATCCAAATTCTCAGTGATATTCCTTCCTCCAGATCACTATTCTCATCTTCTGTCTTTTTTTTTTTTTTTTTTTTTTAAGCAATTTCTAGTCTTAATGGAATGGGGCAGGGCTCAGTTTCTCCAAAGCACTCACATGGAGGCAACCTAGAGTGACCACAGTAGGGGAGTTCCATGACTGTTGGAGAAGCAATTGGCTTAAATGCTATAAGAATGAGGTTGGATTAAGATAGACCTAGGTAAGACAGAGGTAGATAAGGTTTTTACATCCTTGAAGTGATGCAGAAACAAAAGTATCCCTTCTTTGAGAAGTTAATCTGTTAAGAGAGTGTTAAACCCTCAGAATGGCCCTACCCGAGAAAGAGACACAGCTAGGGTCCAGATTGCTCATAAATCACTTAATTCTGCTAACTTAACCCATTCATCCATGGGGCTTCCCTCATAGCTCAGTAGGTAAAGAATCTACCTGCAATGCAGGGGAGCTGGGTTCAATTCCTGGGTCAGGAAGATCCCCTGGAGAAGAAAATGGCAACCCACTCCAGTATTCTTTCCTGGAGAATCCCATAGACAGAAGGGCCTGTCAGGCTACAGTCCACGGGGTTGCAATAGTTGAACATGACTTAGCTACTAAACCACCACCACCCCATCCATCTGGTCCCCCAGTACTTTCTGCAGCCTCCCTAGAACAATGCTATCAATCCAGTATCTTTCTACCCTGGATCCTGGGCTAGTAGTGAGAAATCAGTGGCGGGTTTGTTCTTCCTGGAAGAGCAGATGAACGGTGAAGTTTACCACATCACTGGGAATGAGACTACCAAGCACGTAGCCTAAGAGAGGTAAGGAATCTGGAATAACTTCTCCTGAAAAGTCAATAGAGTGAGCCTGGCACCCTTGGGCCATGTGTTCTGGTTTAGTCATTCATTCATTTATTTATTCAGCTGGCATTTAGTAAGTGCTTACCATGTTCCAGCCACTGTACTAGTTTCTAGGGACCTAAGAGGTTTATTATTCCCTGTGCTTCCCTAAGCTGAAGCTTATTGTTAACAGGCTAGACTTTCCTCACATATACTGCAAAGGTGTCTCACATTTTCTCTTGACATCTGGATCTAGCTTCTCTGTTTGAGAGACTCTGTTTCTGGCAGTATCTATTCTGATGCTCAAAACTTTCAGCGGTCCTGGACAGGTTGGCTTGGTGCTTTAAACCTAAGTTAGTCCCTTTTCTCTGGCTGTCACTGTGGAAAAATCATACAAACCCTCTCCTTTTCACAGAAAAGTAGCTTCTAGTTTGGGATATAAGATGAAAAACAGAACTTCCTCTTTTCAACTGGGCAGACGTGATTATGGTGATATTTTTTAGTGTTATCAAACACCACCTGCTTGGTAAGCACATTAGCATTTTGAGTATATTTTCTGTTGTAGAAGGATATTATGTCTGAGATATGATACAAGGATTTGTGTTTCAGTTATCCATAGTCTCTCTAGATAGAAAAAAAAATTATAATCATGAGGAAGAAAAATTTCATACTTAAAATCATATTCCATAAAATGAGACAATCAGAAGGATGAAATTTCACTCCAGAAACTTCTAGAAACTGATGACAGCAAAATGACAAAGTATTTTAATGAAGATATCAGAGAGAACAGTAATTTCATTACTTCCAATTAGGATAAGTGGAATGAGATAGTTTCAACCTGAAGAGAAAGAATATGGGCTATTTGATCACCAGGAAACTGCTTCTTGGAAAAACGGTCCTGGCAAAGAAAGTTTAAAAAAGCTTTTGAAAGCTTTGTCTTTGTCTTTCAAAAATAAGATCTGCACTCTTTACTGTCATGCAGTCATAATGGTCACACTAGCAATACACAGCAAAGATACAAAATTATATTGCTGGGGAGAAAATCTTAAAAGTAGAGAAATAGTGGGCTTCCCTGATGGTCCAGTAGTTAAGAATCTGCCTGCCAACAGGGGTCGTGGGTTCAATGTCCGGAAAGATTCCACAAGCCGTGAGGCAACTAAGCCCTTGTGCCACAAGTACTGAGCCATGCACAGCAGCTACTGAAGCCTAAGTGCCCTAGAGCCTGTGCCCCACAACAGAAGCCATTGCAATGAGGAGCCTGTGCACCGCAACTAGAGATGAGCAGAACTAGAGAGAACTACTCTCTGCAAGTAGAGAAAGCCTGCATGCAGCAACAAAGACCTAGTGCAGCCAAATCAAAAACAAAACCCAGAGAAGTAGAAAACATGTCATCCCTCAACCCCTCAGTTATTCCACAGCACATTCCTGGCAGAAATGTTCTGTGTCCACCATGGACAAGTTCCCACATACAGGGTCTGCTTTGACCAACAGTCAGAGAGCACTCCAAGAACAAAAATGGGTCCCATTCCTGCACTGTAGTACCTACCTGTAGGTTAACCTTGGAAGGATTGGAGACATATAATTTTTCTAAGTTGCAATAAATATATCAAGGGACTTGTAGACACAAAAAGCCCTCAGGAGTATACACATCAGACCCCGGGAATACCCTGCCTACCATGTGTATTGACATCAACCAAAGGCTTTCTACCCCTCTGCAGACTGGCTTTGTTCAGCTGAGCCAGTTCTCATCTAAGTTACAGAAAAAAAAAAAAAAAGGAGGTGAATTTCTAAGGCCATCTACATTTCTTGCTTATCAGTGGGGTAAAGAATTAGGAAAACCAACTAAAGAGAAAAATTATCTTTATTTATGATTTATCAAGATCTCTGGCACCTTATTTTGCCAGAGATTATTTTGCCAACTGAACTGAAATCTTAATAATTAATAATCACTCTGAGGAAATCAGAAAAAATCATTGCATTTAAAGTCTGAAAGGAAAATGTGCCTTGGAAATTGGACACAGTGTCTTGCTCTGGAGCAAGTATAGAACTTATTCCCACTGGCACTATTTTTTCACATTCCAGGATAGTGGAAAAAAGGTAGACTTCTTTCACTCTCCCCTACAGAGAAGATCTTGTTTATTAATACATTTCAGAGTAGAGGTCTTTCTCCCTGTTTGGAAGGGAAGATAAATGAATGTGTGAGCAACCTACAAAGGCTCTAAGTTTCATGACGTCAGGGTTCCTCTCTTATGGTCCAGTTCTATTGCATGTGCAGAGTGGCATCAAGCCCTCATGGTGACTGAGGCACATAGCTAAATGTTCAGTGAATAATAAATGGTTTGTTTTCTGGTCCAAAGATTTTGTGTTTTTTGTAAAAAAAAAAATGTAACTATATATGTGTAAATATGTATCACACACACATGCTGTCATGCCTATATTACCCCAAAAGGATGTCACCATCAGCTCTTAATTAGAAAGAATGACAGTCCTCAAAGATAAAGTGCCTCATGAATTGAAATAAGCAGATGGTCTATTCCCTGCTGTAATGGTTAATTTTATGTGTCAACTTGACTGGTCCGTAGGGTGCTCAGATATTGGATTAAACATTATTCTGGGTGTTGCTAGGAGGATGTTTTTGGATGAGATTAACATTTAAATCACTAGATTGAATAAAGCAGATTGCCCTCTCTAATATGGGTGGGCTTCATCCAATCAGTGGAAGACCTAAATAGAACAAAAAGTCTGACCCCAAGCAAGAGAGAATTATTCCTGCCTGACTGCCTTAATATGGAGACACTGGCCTTTTTTTTCTCCCTGTCTTTGCTCTGAAACATTAGCTCTTCCTGGGTTTTAAGTCTACCAGCCTTTATACAGCAACTACACTATCGATTCCCCTGGTTCTCAGGACTTTGGACTTAGACTGGAACAAACTAATAATCATTCCCTGTTTCTAACCCACAAATTCACCTTACAGGTTTTGGGATTTGCCCCTGTAATTGTCAATTCTTTAAAAATAAATTTCTTTATACATGTTCATATCCTGTTGGTTCTATTTATCTAGAGAACCCTGCCTAAAACAACTGCCTTGAAACAAAAGAAATCCAATCAACAGCAGGCTCACTTGCTTTATGCTTATGATGTTTCCCACTTCCACATGCATCTGGGGGTTAAGGAACATATACAAATACCAGAAACCTCAAGCAAGTTACTTATTCCCCTAAACTTGTCCATACATCTATGAATATTCCTTCAATAAAGTCTCTTCATTTGAACCACTTGGGATAAATTCTTTTGGACCATGATGCATCTCACCATAGAATTCAATGCCACAGCTAAAAAGAATATACATATAAATGTTCTACTAAATTCACAGAAACAGACTCACAGATATAGAAAACAAACTGGAGGTTACCAGTAGGGAGAGGGAAGGGAAAAGGAGCAAGATAGGGATATGGGATTAAGAGACACAAACTACTATGTATATGATGGATACGTGACAAGGATAGATTGTATAGCACAGGACATTATAACCATTATAATAACTTTTAATAGAGTATAATCTGTAAAATTACTGAACCACAATGCTATGTATCTGAAACTAATATAATACTGTAACTCAAATATATTTCAATAAAAATTTAGATCTACATAAAACACAGTGTTAAAAACAAAGGACAAAAAGTGAAAAAATAAGAGCAAATATAAAAAAATTGTTTCTTAATCAACTTAAAAGATAATTGTCTAAGATAAGAGTTGGAGAAGGCCATGGCAACCCACTCCAGTGCTCTTGCGTGGAAACTCCCATGGATGGAGGAGCCTGGTGGGCTGCAGTCCATGGGGTCGTGAAGAGTCAGACACGACTGAGCGACTTCACTTTCACTTCTCACTTTCATGCATTGGAGAAGGAAATGGCAACCCACTCCAGCGTTCTTGCCTGGAGAATCCCAGGGATGGAGGAGGCTGGTGGGCTGCCGTTTGTGGGATCACACAGAGTCGGACACGACTGAATTGACTTAGCAGCAAGAAAAGAGTTAGTGAACTTTTTCTTAAAGGACCAGACAGTGAATATTTTAGACTGGAAGGCCATAAAAGTCTCTGCTGTAACTGTTCAACTCTGCTGCTACAGCATAAAAGTAAATGTGTGGACAGTAATCACATAAAAATTTATTTACAGAAACATGTGACTGACTTATAGGCCATAGTTCGCTGATACTTAGTCTAAAGCAAAAACAGTAACAATTTATTATGGAGTTATAATTTATGTAGAAGTAAAATATATAACAAAAATAGCACGAACAATGGAAAGGAGAAAAAGGGTGTATGCTGCTATAAGGCTCTTATACAGCAAGTCTTATAATATCATTTAAAGATAAACTGTGACAAGTAAAAAATGTATATGGCAAACCTTACAGCAACCACCAGAAAAATTTTAAAAGAAGTATAACTTATAAGCAAATAATGTAAATCAAACCAACCATAAAAAGAATAACCCAATAGAAGGCAGAGAAAGAAGGAAAAAGGAATAAATAAAAGATAAGACTAGTAACTGGCAAGTTCCTAGATTTAAACCCAATTCTATCAAAGAAAAGAAAGTGTGAAAGTGTTAGTTATCCAGTCGTGTCCACTCTTTGCAGTCCACTGGACTGTGGCCCGCCAGGCTCCTCTGTCCATGGAATTCTCCAGGCAAGAATATTGGAGTGGGTTGCCATTTCCTTCTCCAGGGGATCTTTCCAACCCAGGGATCGAATCTGGATCTCCTGCATTGCAGGCAGTTTCTTTATCATCTGAGCCACCTGGAAAGCCCAACTTTATCAATCATTGCATTAAATATAAATGGTATGAAGATCCCAATTAAAGACAGATATTGTCAGACTGCATATTAAAGCAGGACACAACTAAATATCATCTGCAAGGAAACCACTTTAAATATAAAGACATAGATAAGTTAAAAACAAAATGATGAAACAAGTTATGTCATTCTAACTCTAATCAAAAAGAAGTTACAGTGCCTATGTTGATATCAGACAGACAACACAGAAGAAATATTACTGGGAAAAATCACAATGACATTCATGTCTTTGAATAAAGAGAACTTGACCGATATAACATTTTGTGAAAAAATATCTAACAACACAACCACAAAATGGAAAAGTATAATTCTACAGGTAGGTCTATAGATATGTCTATGATAAGCACACAAACTTAACTAGTAATAGTACTTACCTTTATGGAGAAATGTGCAATTGGTAATGAAGTTTTACTGAAATCCAAATAAAGTTTATAGCTTAGTAAAGAGTATTTTACCAATGTTAATTTCTTTTCACAAGTGGACAATGGTTATTTATGTAAGATGTTAACATTAAAGTAACCTGGGTGGAGGGTATGTGAAAACTTTCTGTACTATATTTGCAACTATCCTGAAAATAAAAAAACTTTTCCCAAACTGAAAATTTTGTTAAAAAAAAACATAACAAGACATAGTCATAAGATACTTAAAGGATTTTCTTTAAAGTGACTTTGTTATGAATGGGTCTTTACAACCTGGAATTATTTCTAACTCGTGGTAAAATCTTTATCTACCCAAATGAGAAAACAACATTTTGGAAAGCTTATAAATCAATGCATTAAGCACTGAAAATGAAAGTATTAGTTGCTCAGTTGTGTTTGACTCTTTGTGATCCTATGAACTGCAGCCCACCAGGCTCCTCTGTCCATGGAATTCTAAAGACAGGAATACTGGAAGTGGGTTGCCATTCCCTCCCCCAGGAGATCTTCCTGGCCCAGGGGTTGAACCCTGAATTGCAGGTGGATTCTTTACCATCTGAGCAATCTTAATGCATTAAAATGACAATCAATGAAACTTTAACTGTTTCTCTTAAAAGAATTATAAAAACATAATTAAAATGTTAAAAAAAACTTTAAGGTTCTAAGGCTCTGTCCCATGGGCAATACCCTTAATATTAAGAAAAGCACTCTTCTCTCTGAGACTTGACAATCTAGTTAATGGCAAAGCCAATGGAAGAGTTCAATGGAGTTTAACGAAGTTTTTTGTGTTAAATCATGGCTCAGATGAAATTGTTATTTAACTAGTGATATGAGATGGCTGGATGGCATCACCAACTCGATGGATGTGAGTTTGAGTGAACTCCAGGAGATGGTGATGGACAGGGAGGCCTGGTGTGTTGCAATTCATGGGGTCGCAAAGAGTCAGACACGACTGAGCAACTGAACTGAACTGAACTGAACTGAATTGTATTAAACAAACCAGCAAAGCCAAAAAACCAAGTGAGTAAAATGATGACACATTTTTTAGAAGATTTTTTTTGAATGTGGACCATTGTTAGTTTTTATCAAATTTGTTACAGTATTGCTTCTGTTTTATATTTTGGTTTTTTGGCTGTGAGGCATGGGGAATCTTAACTCCTTGACCGGGGATCAAACCTTCACCCCCTGTACTGAAAAGCAAAGTCTTAACCACTGGACCACCAAGGAAGTCCCTTTTGTTGTTGTTGTTGTTCAGTCACTAAGTTGTGTCCGATTTTTTGTGACCCCATGCTGAGATCATGAACTCCTTATTGCCGAACTTAGACTTAAATTGAAGCAAGTAAGGAAAACCACTATACCATTCAGGTATGACCTAAATCAAACCCTTACGATTATACAGTGGAAGTGACAAATAGATTCAAGGGATTATATCTGATGGACAGAGTGCCTGAAGAACAACGTATGGAGGTTTGTGACATTGTACAGGAGGCAGTGATCAAGACCATCCCAAGAAAAAGAACTGGAAAAAGTCAAAATGTTTGTGTGATGAGGCATTACAAATAGCTGTGAAAAGAAGAGAAGCAAAAAGCAAAGGAGAAAAGGAAAGATATACCCATTTGAATGCAGAGTTCCAAGAATAGCAAGGAGTGATAAGAAAGCCTTTTTCAGTGATCAATGCAAAGAAATAGAGGAAAACAATAGACTGGGAAAGACGAGAGATCTCTTCAAGAAAATGAGACATACCAAGGGAACATTTCATGCAAAGATGGGCACAATAAAGGACAGAAATTGCATGAACCTAATAGAAGCAGCTGGGCTGGAAGAAGCACAAGCTGGAATCAAGATTGCCGGGAGAAATATCAATAACCTCAGATAAGTGAAGAGGAACTCAAAAGCCTCTTGATGAAAGTGAAAGTGGAGAGTGAAAAAGTTGGCTTAAAGCTCAACATTCAGAAAACGAAGATCATGGCATCTAGTCCCATCACTTCATGGGAAATAGATGGGGAAACAGTGGAAACAGTGTCAGACTTTTTTGGGGGGGCTCCAAAATCACTGCAGATGGTGACTGCAGCCATGAAATTAAAAGACGCTTACTCCTTGGAAGGAAAGTTATGACCAACCTAGATAGCATATTGAAAAGCAGAGACATTACTTTGCCAACAATGGTATGTCTAGTCAAGGCTATGGTTTTTCCTGTGGTCATATATGGATGTGAGAGTTGGACTGTGAACAAAGCTGAGCACCGAAGAATTGATGCTTTTGAACTGTGGTGTTGGAGAAGACTCTTGAGAGTCCCTTGGCCTGCAAGGAAATGCAACCAGTCCATTCTGAAGGAAATCAGCCCTGGGATTTCTTTGGAAGAAATGATGCTAAAGCTGAAACTCCAGTACTTTGGCCACCTCATGCGAAGCGTTGATTCATTGGAAAAGACTCTGATGCTGGGAGGGACTGGGGCAGGAGGAAACGGGGACGACAGAGGATGAGATGGCTGGATGGCATCACTGACTCGATGGACATGAGTTTGAGTGAACTCCGGGAGTTGGTGATGGACAGGGAGGCCTGGCGTGCTGCAATTCATGGGGTCACAAAGAGTCAGACACGACTGAGCGACTGAACTGAACTGAATAGAAGCAGAAGATGTTAAGAAGGTGCAAGAATACCCAGAAGAACTATACAAAAAAGATTGTCATGAGCCAGATAACCAAGATTGTGTGATCATTCACCTAGAGCCAGACATCCTGGAATGCAAAGTCAAGTGGGTCTTAGGAAGCATCACTAAGAACAAAGCTAGTGGAGGGGGTGGAATTACAGTTGAACTATTTCAAATCCTAAAAGATGATGCTGCAAAGGTGCTGCATTCAATATGCCAGCAAATTTGGAAAACTCAACAGTGGCCACAGGAGGAAAACGTCAGTTTTCATTCCAATCCCAAAGAAAGACAATGACAAAGAATGCTCAAAGCACCACACAGTTGCACTCATCTCACACACTAGCAAAGTAATGCTCAAAATTCTCCAAGCCAGGCTTCAACAGTACATAAACTGTGGACTTACAGATGTTCAAGCTGGATTTAGAAAAGGCAGAGGAACCAGAGATCAAATTGCCGACATCCTCTGGATCATAGAAAAAACAAGAGAGTTCCAAAAAAACATCTACTTCTGCTTTACTGACTATTCCAAAGCCTTTGACTGTGTGGATCACAATAAACTGTGGGAAATTCTGAAAGAGATGGGAATACCAGACTACCTGACCTGCCTCCTGAGAAATCTGTATGCAGGTCAGGAAGCAACAGGTAGAATTGGACATGGAACAACAGATGGTTCCAAATAGGAAAAGGAGTATGTCAAGGCTGTATATTGTCACCCTGCTTATTTAACTTATATGCAGAGTACATCACGAGAAATGCTGGGCTGGACGTAGCACAATCTGGAATCAAGATCGCTGGGAGAAATATCAATAACTTCAGATATGCAGATGACACCACCTTTATGGCAGAAAGTGAAAAAGAACTAAAGAGCCTCTTGATGAAAGTGAAAGAGGAGACTGAAAATGTTGCCTTAAACTCAGCATTCAGAAAACTAATATCATGGCATCCTGTCTCATCACTTCTTGGCAAATAGGGAAACAATAGAAACAGTGTCAGACTTTATTTTGGGGGGCTCCAAGTCACTGCAGATGGTGATCACAGTCATGAAATGAAAAGACGCTTGCTCCTTGTAATAAAAGTCATGGCCAATTTAGACAGCATATTAAAAAGCAGAGATATTACTTTACCAACAAAGGTCCGTCTAGTTAAAGCTATGGTTTTTCCAGTGGTCATGTATGTATGGGAGAGTTGGACTACAAAGACAGCTGAGCACCAAAGAATTGATGTTTTTGATCAATTGTTGTTTTTGTGGTGTTGGAGAAGACTCTTGAGAATCTCTTGGACTGCAAGGAGAGCAAACCAGTCAATCTTAAAGGAAATTATCCCTGAATGTTCATTAGAAGACTGATGCTGAAGGTGAAACTCCAATACTTTGGCCACCTGATGTGAAGAACTGACTCACTGGAAAAGACCCGGTTGCTGTGAAAGACTGAAGGCAGGAGGAGAAGGGGACAACAGAGAATGAGATGGTTGGATGGCATCACCAATGCAATGGACATGAATTTGAGTAGGCTCTGGGAGTTGGTGATGGACAGAGAAGCCTGGTGTGCTGCATTCCATGGGGTCCCAAAGAGCCAGACACAACCGAGCAACTGAATTGAACTGAACTGGACTGTGTAGCACGTCAGGCTTCCCTGTCCTTCACTATACCCAGAGTTTGCTCAGATTCATATCCATTGAATGGTTGATACTATCTAACCATCTCATCCTCTACTACCCTCTTCTCCTTTTGCCTTCAATCTAGATAACACATTTTTTAAAAACCAATAAATTATTTGGAAGTTATCAAAATGACTTGATGATTTGTTGCTACATCTCATGTTACTTGATTAATAATAATTTTACCATCAGTATGGTTACTTTGATAGAAGGAGAAACTACACTTGTAGCCAGCGCAGAAGCACGCCAGCTGCGACATCCCGTGTCCAAGGTAAGAGAAACCCAAGTAAGACAGTAGGTGTTGCGAAAGGGCATCAGAGGGCAGACACACTGAATCCATAATCACAGAAAGCTAGCCAATCTGATCACACAACAGCTTTGTCTAACTCAGTGAAACTAAGCCATGCCATGTGGGGCCACCCAAGACGGGAGGGTCATGGTGGAGAGGCCTGACAGAATGTGGTCCACTGGAGAAGGGAATGGCAAAACACTTCAGTATTCTGCCTTGAGAACCCCATGAACAGTATGAAAAGGCAAAATGATAGGATACTGGAAGAGGAACTCCCTGGGTTGGTAGGCGCCCAATATGCTACTGGAGATCAGTGGAGAAATAACCCCAGAAAGAATGAAGGGATGGACCCAAAGCAAAAACAATACCCAGTTGTGGATGTGACTGGTGATAGAAGCAAGGTCTGATGCTTAAAGAGCAATATTGCATAGGAACCTGGAAAGTCAGGTCCATGAATCAAGGCAAATTGGAAGTGGTCAAACAGGAGATGGCAAGAGTGAACGTCGACATTCTAGGAATCAGCGAACTAAAATGGACTGGAATGGGTGAATTTAACTCAGATGACCATTATATCTACTACTGTGGGCAGGAATCCCTTAGAAGAAATGGAGTAGCCATCATGGTCAACAAGAGTCTGAAATGCAGTATTTGGATGCAATCTCAAAAATGACAGAATGATCTCTGTTTGTTTCCAAGGCAAACCATTCAATATCACGGTAATCTAAACCTATGCCCCAACCAGTAATGCTGAAGAAGCTGAAGTTGAATGGTTCAATGAAAACCTACAAAACCTTTTAGAACTAACACCCAACAAAGATGTCCTTTTCATTATAGGGGACTGGAATGCAAAAGTAGGAAGTCAAGAAACACCTGGAGTAACAGGCAAATTTGGCCTTGGAGTATGGAATGGAGTAGGGCAAAGGGTAATAGAGTTTTGCCAAGAGAAAGCACTGGTCATAAAAACACTCTCTTCCAACAACACAAGAGAAGACTCTACACATGGACATCACCAGATGGTCAACACTGAAATCAGACTGATTATATTCTTTGCAGCCAAAGATGGAGAAGCTCTATACAGTCAGCAAATACAAGACTGGGAGCTGACTGTGGCTCAAATCATGAACTCCTTATTGCCAAATTCAGACTTAAATTGAAGAAAGTAGGGAAAACCAATAGACCATTCAGGTATGACCTAAATCAAATCCCTTATGATTATACAGTGAAAGTGAGAAATAGATTTAAGGGACTAGATCTGATACAGTGCCTGATGAACTATGGACGGAGATTTGTGACACTGCACAGGAGACAGGGATCAAGACCAACCCCATAGAAAAGAAATGCAAACAAGCAAAATGGCTGTCTGAGGAGGCCTTACACATAGCTGTGGAAAGAAGAGAAGCGAAATGCAAAGGAGAAAAGGAAAGATATAAGCATCTGAATGAAGAGTTCCAAAGAATAGCAAGGAGAGATAAGAAAGCCTTCCTCAGCAATCAATGCAAAGAAATAGAGGAAAACAACAAAATGGAAAAGACTAGAGATCTCTTCAAGAAAATGAGAGATACCAAGGGAGCATTTCATGCAAAGATGGGCTCGATAAAGGACAGAAATGGTATGGACCTAACAGAAGCAGAAGATATTAAGAAGAGGTGGCAAGAATACACAGAAGAACTGTACAAAAAAGAACTTCAAGACCCAGATAGTCACGATGGTGGGATCACTCACCTAGAGCCAGACATCCTGGAATGTGAAGTCAAGTGGGCCTTAGAAAGCATCACTATGAACAAAGCTAGTGGAGGTGATGGAATTCCAGTGGAGCTATTCCAAATCCTGAAAGATGATGCTGTGAAAGTGCTGCATTCAATATGCCAGCAAATTTGGAAAACTCAGCAGTGGCCACAGGACTGGAAAAGGTCAGTTTTCATTCCAATCCCAAAGAAAGGCAACGCCAAAGAATGTTCAAACTACTGCACAATTGCACTCATCTCACACACTATAAAGTAATGCTCAAAATTCTCCAAGCCAGGCTTCAGCAATATGTGAACCGTGAATTTCCTGATGTTCAAGCTGGTTTTAGAAAAGGCAGAGGAACCAGAGATCAAATTTCCAACATCCTCTGGATCATCAAAAAAGAGAGTTCCAGAAAAACATCTATTTCTGCTTTATTGACTATGTCAAAGCCTTTGACTGTGTGGATCACAATAAACTGTGGGAAATTCTGGAAGAGATGGGAATACCAGATCACCTGACCTGCCTCTTGAGAAACCTATATGCAGGTCAGGAAGCAACAGTTAGAACTGGACATGGAACAACAGACTGGTTCCAAATAGGAAAAGGAGTATGTCAAGGCTGCATATTGTCACCCTGCTTATTTAACTTATATGCAGAGTACATCATGATAAATCTGGGCTGGATGAAGCACAAGCTGGAATCAAGATTGCTGGGAGAAATATCAATAACCTCAGATATGCAGATAACACTACCATTATTGCAGAAAGTGAAGAGGAACTAAAAAGCCTCTTGATGAAAGTGAAAGAGGATAGTGAAACAGCTGGCTTAAAGCTCAACATTTAGAAAACAAAGATCATGGCATCTGGTCCCATCACTTCATGGGAAATAGATGGGGAAACAGTGGAACCAGTTTCAGACTTTATTTTTCTGGGCTCCAATATCACTGCAGATGGTGATTGCATGAAATTAAAAGATGCTTACTCCTTGGAAGGAAAGTTATGACCAACCCAGATAGCATATGAAAAGCAGAGATATTACTTTGTCAACAATGGTCCATCTAGTCAAGGCTATGGTTTTTCCATGGTCATGTATGGATGTGAGAGTTGGACTGTGAAGAAAGATGATGCTTTGGAACCGTGGTGTTGGAGAAGACTCTTGAGAGTTCCTTAGACTGCAAGGAGATCCAACCAGTCCATCCTAAAGGAGATCAGTCCTGAGTGTTCATTGGAAGGACTGATGCTGGCCTAAAACTCCAATACTTTGGCCACCTCATGCGAAGAGTTGAGTCATTGGAAAAGACCCTGATGCTGGGAGGGATTGGGGCAGGAGGAAACGGGGACAACAGAGGATGAGATGGCTGGATGGCATCACCGACTCGATGGACATGAGTTTGAGTGAACTCTGGGAGTTGGTGATGGACAGGGAGGCCCGGCGTGCTGTGATTCATGGGGTTGCAAAGAGTCGGACACGACGGAGCGACTGTACTGAACTGAGTTGAACACTTTAAATTGTATTATTTATAATTTATATTATAGTAATGGTTTCTAAGATTCTTTAATTATTTAAGATTCAACTCTTTTACAACCATTACACCCATTTATCTCTAAGATAGTTGGAGATAGGGTTTCTAACCCTAATTATGTTACACTTTAGTCACCAGAATCCCCAGGGCTACAATGAGAATTTAAGCATATTCTGACAATTAAATGTATAAAAAATTAAAAATAAATCTATATTAAACAGTAATATTAGGAAGAGAGATTACCGTGAAATAAATATTAAGTATGAGAATCAACCTCCAAATCTGGAAATTTGGGATTAAGCAGATAAAGTGGAAACTCTTTAGTAAGAAGGGCACAATAGGAGAAATTCTTCTACTATAAAACTAAAGGTGGGAAGCATAAGGACATAATAATAACACTATGGTGAAGCAAATTTAAATTTCCTTTATTAAAATTGTGTTACCAGACTCTTCAGCTCTTCAGGTCCAGTTTTCAGAAATGGTTCTGAAAAGTGCCAAGATAACAAAACTATATATATATTATAATTAAGAAATATGTTTATAGTTAGAACCAGATTTCAAGCACACAATAAAAAAAGAAAGGCAAGAGAGTCAAATACTGAAAAAATTATAATAGTTATATATAATATTTGGATATTTTATTTTTGATCCTTATTTTATACTTACTTAAACATATGAGACTAAACATTCCTTGCCAAAGTTCAGAATGTGAGAACATTTGAACATCACACCACTCAGTCTGCCCTAACTCCTTCTAGCTGCAGAAGCCAAACTTTTCACTTGAAAGGTAAAGGCTGGATTTACTCTGCTGTCCAAGGCCAGAATTCCCAGGTGAACTCCTGTGATTTGGCAGTCTTTGTGAATGGAAAGGAAGAAAACCTCTGGTTGGCTGGAGATGTCTAAATAAGACCACCTTCTTCTACACAAACCCTAGAATAATAACCATTTTTATAGTAACTTCATGGCTCTTTAGGAGATTAAGTATTTCCATTATTTTTCTCATAAAGAAAACTGATATTGTGAAAAATTAGTTAATTGTAGAAAGCAACACAGCTAAGAAACACAGAAATTAGGCTTTGAACATAACCTGCTGTGGTTCAAAAACTCATGTTCTTTCCTCTACCTAATATTTTCAAATTGACTTGTTACAATCAGTTAGAAAGCTTTTGAAACATAGTAATGTTCATGTCTTACCTCAGTTCAGTTCAATCACTCAGTCCTGTGTGACTCTTTGCAACCCCATGGACTGCAGCACGCCAGGCTTCCCTGTTCATCACCAACACCCAGAGCTTGCTCAAACTCATGTCCATTGAGTCAGTGATGCCATCCAACCATCTCATCCTCTGTTGTCCCCTTCTCCTCCTTCCTTCAATCTTTCCCAGCATCAGGATCTTTTCTAGAGTCAGTTCTTCACGTCAGGTGGCCAAAGTATTGGAGCTTCACCTTCAGCATTGGTCCTTCCAATGAGTATTCAGGACTGATCTCCTCAAGGATGGACTGGTTGGATCTCCTTGCAGTTCAAGGGACTCTCAAGAGTCTTCTCCAGCACCACAATTCAAAAGCATCAATTCTTCAGCACTCAGCTTTTATAGTCCAACTCTCACATCCGTACATGACTAGTGGAAAAACCATAGCTTTAACTAGACAGACCTCTGTTGGTAAAGTAATGTCTCTGCTTTTTAATATGCTATCTAGGTTGGTTGTAGCTTTTCTTCCAAGGAGCAAGCATCTTTTAACTTCATGACTGCAGTCACCATCTGCAGTGATTTTGGAGCCTAGGAAAATGAAGTTTGTCATCGTTTCCCCATATATGTGCCATGAAGATTTTAATAAAATTGGTCTTTCTTAGTTTTTTGTGTGTTTGTTTTTGCTTTTATTTATTTATTTTTTGAAGCCTTCCAGATGACGGTTTAGTACATCCAAAATGAGAACCACCAACTCCACATGAGATAACTCTCAGCATCCAAGACGTGTCTGGGGACTGACAATATCATGGGCAGGCAGTGTTCACATTTGGACATGTTACTGAAGAACTGATGAAATAGCTCATTTTGATCAATACAAATACCTGTATTGAGTTGAAGGGTTTTCTTTGGGTGGAGGTCATGCATTTAGTTAATCAGAGATTTTTTTCATCAGTAATTATGGGGTTATAGCTTAAATAACAGAAAATTTAATCACTGGATTCTAATGGCTTCTTTGCCCTAATAGGATGATAATGATTAAGGGTCAATCTAACACTTGCTATGGATTTTTCATCAGAGATTGTCAATGAATATCATTAAGTTTACAACTGGAACAGAGCTTCTTGTGTGAATTCAGTTCAAATTAAGAATTTGACCTTTAGAAAAATTTGTAATAGCACACAGAGATTATTTGGATCTTCCCAGGGGGCGTAAGTGGTAAAGTATCTGCCTGCCAATACAGGAGACACAAGACGTGGGTTCGATCCCTCGGTCAGGAAGATCCCCTGAAGTAGAAAATGGCAATCCACTCCAGTGTCCTTGCCTGGAGAATCCCATGGGCAGAGGAGTCTGATGGGCAACAGTGCATAGGGTCAGACATGACTGAGCAACTGACCACATCCACCCTACATAGACACTATTTACTGAGATTTTACACAATGACAGATACTGTATCAAGAATTTTAGAAACGACTTATTTTAATCCTTCCAGTATTCCTGTGAAGTAGTGTTAGTACCTTTATTTACAGAGTTCAGAAGTTCACACAATTTGCTCAAAGTCTAACAACTAGAAGGTGAAGCCAGGATTCAAACCCAAGTCAGTTTGACTCGAAAGCCAGTGCTTTTGATCCTCATTTTATACTGATGAAATATCAACCATGAAGTGATAATAATAATAATTCTATGCTGAAGTTTAAAATGTGAGAACATTTGTACATCAGGCCACTTGACCTGCCCTAGCTCCTTTTGGCTGCAAGAACTAAACTTTTCACTTGAAAGGTAAAGTCTGCAATTGCTCTGCCATCCAAGGCCAGAATTCTCCAGTGAGTCCTTGGACTGCTGCTCCCAGGACTTCAGCATCAGCTCCACACAGGTCCTTGGAATGTTGTGTGAGGCCACCTTCCTGAGCCTGAGCACAGAGGGGCAGAAGCTCCATCTTTTCTGTTCTTCCTACCTCTGCTACCCACTCCCACCAGCTCTGCTCTCTCAGTATCAAGTCAGGCCTCACCAAGAGTAAAGATAGCCCTTAAGCACTGCCATCCATGTTTCATAGGCGGGCATCTGACCCTAGGCCCATTAACTCTGCCAAACCCAGCTCACCCCTCTTCCACAGGTTTATTAGACAATGCCAGCATGCTCACCCCTCTTCCACAGGTGTGCCAAACAAAGTCAGCATGCTAGGGTTGGCAGATACCACACTAGACATCCAGCTAAGCTTGTGTGTCACATAAACAAGTGGTTTTTCAGCATGTGTCCCAAATACTGCATGGGACACACTTCTACTAAAAATTATTGGTTATTTATCTGATATTCTAATTCACTTGTGTGTCCTGTATTTTTATTTGCTAAATCTGGTAACCCTAGCATGTTTGCCACCAAGATTAGGCAGGTCTGAGCACCAGTGTAGCAAAAAGGAGATGAAAATTCCAAACTCTTGTCGTAGCAGTTGTTGCTGTTGTTGCAGTTGCTAAGTCATGTCTGACTCTTTTGCAACCCCATGGAATGTAGTCTGCCAGGCTCCTATGTCCATGGGATTCTCCAGGCAAGAATACTGGAGTGAGTTGCCATTTCCTTCTCCAGGGGATCTTCCCAACTTAGGGACGGAAACTCTGTCTCCTGCACTGGCAGGCAGATTCTTTACCACTGAGCCATCTGGCAGAATACATACAGTAACAGTTCTAATAGAAATCTTTACTTTAAAAGGATTTTCTTGTTTCAGTGTTACACTTTTATAAGCGGCAATGATATTTGGCTTAATGTTAAACTTTTATAAACATCAGTGAAATTTGGGTTTATTATCTTGAAGTCATAAAACATGACACAATTTATCCCTCCTTTATGCCTTGATGGCTCAGAGTAAAATTGCTTTACTATATCAAACATACTTTCCTTGTGTTTTGCTCTCTGCAACCTTAGATGAGATTTTCTTTTTAAACCCTATGATACACAGAACTAGGGGTTAAAGAAGAAACACCCTTGACAGTACCATTATCAAAATAAAGCATAATATATATAATAATGTAAAATAGTAGTAGTGGAATTTAGAATCCAGAAATTCCAAGAGATTGTAGAGTACTTTACTAATTCGTCCAACATTCCTTTGAAGGGATTATCATTGTCTGGATTTTCCAGATAGGAAAATGCAAGTGCAGATAATTACCTTCTTTGTCCAAACAAGAAATCTGGGACATCATGTGTGGGCCACAAGCTCATTACAAGCCCCCCACCCGACCCCCCTGATCCCAGGGACTTAACTCATGGCCCTCCAGTGTCATAAATCCTGGTCCAATCACCTAGAGTTACTGAGCAGTTAAAGGAACTGAAAATTAAAAACTGAAGAAGATTCTGATAAGTTATTTTAGAAAGTGTCAAGTAACTCGTCAAGTTCCCAGAAGGAGGAGGGAAAGTGAGGAGAGCAAATTCAGCACTTCCTCAAAGCTCAAAGGCAAAATGTGCCCTCAAGTGACTTGTGAAAAATAAAATTAAATCTGATATATGTAAACTAATTCAGGCTGGATAAATTGTGACTTGTTTTTCCTGACACTCTATTTATTTCTCCATCTATTACAGGGCTGCTAATGTACACATATTCAGTATGTGAGGTGGTTCCTAAATGTCACAGAAACATGTCTGTTTGCCTCTGTGGGTTATATGACTTTAATTGGTCTTCATCCCATCAACCCCCGAGATCGTCACAGAGCTGCTGTAAGGCTGGGTGTGCGGCTTTTCCCAAGCATGGAGCAGCACCGCAGACAGAGCACTGAATGTTCGTCTGGGGTTTCGGGGGTGCCTTGAGAGTTACGGACACCTTCATTCTGCTTGGCTGGGTGGTAAGTGGTAGGAACATCCACGCTGGGCTTGATCACATCATCATGTGATTACTTCTGCTGTTCAAAAGTGCCAGTATCCCCAAGTCCGTAAGTGGCACAGAATATATCACAGTGAATTGGGCTTTCATCAGAGAGAAATGACCCAAACTGGCATGTGTGTGAGCTTTTCCACATACACAAGGCCTTTAATGAAGGAGGTCTTTGGAGGTGCTGAGGGAAGAGAGTTGATGATAGAGGAGCACACCTCAGACAATTTACTGTGTAAGCTCGAGTCTTTGCAGCAGGATCCCTGCACGAGAATTACCCTTAGACTGAGTAAATCTAGAGATTAGTCTGGAGCCTCTTTTGTGCACTAAAATGCAGGGCATTTTTTCCATGCTTAAGCCCTTTCCTGAAAATAGGTTTCTAATATTATGTCTAAATTCCTTGTTCACTGAACCTACAAGGAACTTATGGAGCAATGGAATTAAAAGATTAAACGTCAAGCCACTTGTGCTAAGTCTTTAAATGCCTTACGGAGCACAGTTTACATAGCAACCAAGTCTAGGATTGGTGTTGCACGACTCAATTGCTTTTAGAGAGTCTTAGAGCCTCAGGTGTTCCAAGAATTTTTTCTTAACCATTTTCCTACTGTTGCAATCGACCCGGTAGCATTATAATTCCTCATGGTGCCTGCTGTTGAATTGTATGCATTTAAGTTGTATATGCATTTCATTTTAAATATTACCAAGTGACCTCATGACCTCAGCCTAGAAATTAGGTTTTCTTTAGACATCACATGCAGCTTCCTGAGTTATCTTATCTCAAAACTTGTTAGAGCTGGACAGCACTTTAGAAGTATATGCCAGCTTCTTTCTATAGATGAGAAAAATTTATTAAAATTTTAATTATAAAATTATAATAATTATTATTATGTTAGAAACAACTGTTGTTCATGCATTATTTCTTTCACTCCTCACTGCAGGCCTGTGAGTTCTGTACTGATATTTTTCTTAATATGAGCTTTTGTATCAGCTCTCTACCCCTTTGTATAGTGGGAGGACATTGGTCCAACATTCATCCCCTCTTACCCCTACATCATTAATTATTATCTACTAGGTCATGCCCATTAGACGGTAAACATGGTGTTAGTTGCATCCAACTCTTTGTGACCACATGGACTACAGGCTGCCAGGCTCCTCTGTTCATGGGATTTTCCAGCCAAGAATACTGGAATGGGTTGCCATTCCCTTCTCCACAGAATCTTCCTGACTCAGCAATTGAACCCGCGTCTTTTGCATCTCCTGCATTGGCAGGTGGGGTCTTTACCGCTAGTGCCAACTCGGCACCTTCATTAGGTCATCCCCATTGGAAGGCAAACATGGTGTTAGTTCTTCTCTCTTTAAAGACAAAACAACCAAAGAAAACAACAAAGCCCTTTCCTGACTCCACTTCCCTTGGTGGCTTCCATCCTGTTTCTTATTCCTTTTGCAGAAGAACGCCTTGAAATAGCACTCAGATCAGGCAAGTCCCTTCATCCCGTTTCTCTTCACTTGACTCAGCCAGCTGTGTGCCCCCATGTCCTGCACACACCACTCCTGTGCACAGGACCAATAAGCTGCATGCTATGGAATCCATAGCTGGTTTTTAGCCCTCATCTTATCTAATGCTGCCACAGCTTTCAATAAAGTTATTTTCTCCTCCCTGAGTCACTGATTTCCCAGATATGGGAATTTCCTTGAATTTCCCACTTGAATTTCCTCCTACGTCCCTGCTCACCACTATCCTCAGCTCCTCTTCATGCTGAAACATTCAGGGCTTAGACTTTAGTCCTCCTGTTTCTTTGTCCACATGTCCTTCTCTACTAATCTCATCCAGACACTTTAGCTTTAAATAGTAGGTATGCTTCATCTTTTCTGTTGATCTCCTAGACTCACTCTTCACCCGTTTCCACCCTGCTCTCCTGGAAGCACAGCAACATGCTCCCTTGATCTCTACTTTTCATTTGGGTTTGGCCCATGGGAGGCACTGGCATGAGATTGGTGGGTAGAAGGAAGGCCAGGCTGGAGTGTCTATTCCCAGAGAGGTTGCCACAGCGTGGCAAAGGTCTTGCACCGAAGGCTGCATCTCTTGTCAAACTGGCCCCTCCGCACAGCCACCCTCTTCAGGCTGATGAGTACTGTCTCCACGTACCTTACACCAGGATGTTCTCACCTTTGGAGTTCTCTACCATTCCTTGTTGTGTTCCCTTAATCCTGCCACACTTTTGTAGATGTTTCTCTTCTCAGTCATTCAGTTTGAATTGGCCTTCTGTTTCATGCCAGGACTTTGACTGATATGTGGTCTATATGCTGACCCTTTTAAGCCCAGAACACTCTTTTTTGAACATCAGACTCCTATATCCAACTGCCTCCTCCTCATCTTTATTGTGTTTAAAACTAAACTCTGTGTTTTATTTTCAAACTTATACTACCTGCTGCCTTCCCCCATCTAGTTGATGACAGCACCATCTTTCCAACTGCTCTGATGAAATGCCCTGACTCCTTTATTTCCCCACAATGTCTCATCTGATACATTAGGAATTTTTGTAGGCTCTTTCTTCTGAATGTATGTATAATTCTACCAGTTCTCACCATCTCTGCTCCTATAACCCTGTGCTAGCTACTAGCATAATAAAACTCATTTATTGCTATAACGACTTGTATTACTGCTGGAGCTTTCTTATTGGTCTCCCTTATTTTCCCTTATTGCCAGTAATTTATTCCATAACATAGTATGACACTCCTCTGCTCGAAATCCTGCAATGCATCCTATGTCACTCAGTAAAAACCAAAGTTCTTCTAATCATCCACGAGGCCACCCATGAGGTGGCTACTTGATGTCCCTCTGACCTTCCCAACTTCCATTCTCTTCTCCCAACCTGCTCCAGCCACACTGACTTTGCTGCTGTTAGAACAGGCCAGGCATGCTTCCACTTTAGGGACTTTGATCTAGCTGTGTTATTATAACTATTTGGCTAACTCCTTCTGGTTTTTTTCTCAGAAGTCCCCTCCAAAAGAAGGCCTGCTCTGACCATCCAATTTATAGTACAACTTCTCTCCCCACCAACTCCCCAATGCCCCTTACTCCAGTCCATTTTTTTTGGTTGTTGTTGTACAAAGCATGCATCATACACCAACAGTCTATATTATTTAGTTCATATGTTTATTGTTTGCATCTGCCCTCCCTTTCCTAGGGATGTGAGTCTGGATCTGCAGAGGGTCATGATAAAAGGCATCAGGATGAAGGTACAGAGCAGAAGGCAGGACCAAGAACTTAGGAAGAACTGGCGACAACATTTCTTTTATTCTAGAGACAGTTGCAATCCTGGACTTTCAGTTACACGAACCAAGAAATTCCCATTTTTGTTTGTTGCTTCAATTTGAAATTTCTGTCACTTGAAACCAAAAGATTCCTTCCTGACTGACGTATTGATTTAAGACCAACTCTCTAGGGGCCATAGGATAATGAAGAACTAAACTTCACCTGGAGCTTTGTGTTGATGTCTAAAGCCTATTATCAACTTGCTTGATCAAAGAAGCCCTGTTAGACTGGGTATCCAGGAAGTTAAGGACAATTAAAAAAATCTTTTTTTGCTTTAAAAAACTTTCTGTTTTTGGTAATTATGCATTTACAAAAAGTTGCAAGGACATTACAGAAAGTTCCCATAAACTCTTTGCCTGGTTTCCTCTACTGTTAACATCTCACATAACCATTGCATTTTTGTCAAAACAGTGGCGCCTTGCTAATACCTAAGTTACCAGATTTTATTTGGGTTTCCCCACTCAGGTTTTTCCTCTGTTCCAGAATTCCATCTAAGATATCACATTGCATTTAGTTGTCATATCTTCTTAATCTCCTCTGGTCTGTGGCAGTTTCTCCATTTTTTTCCCTTGTTTTTTTCATGACCTTGACAGTTTGAAGAGCACTGGTTTGTATCTCATAAACTGTCTTTCAATTTGAGTTTGTCTGATATTTTTCACATGATTAGAACAAGATGATGGGTTTGGGGGAAGAATACTACAGAGGCGCAGTAGGGTAACATGTACAGAGTTGATTAGATGATGAGGAAATGAATGCACGGTGCATACCACTGAGTTAAGGAGGCCTCTGCGTGTAGAATATGGTGGTCCTCCTAGGGCTGGCTGTCATTCAGAATCATATTGCATTGAATATTAAGCATGGAGCTCTTTGTGTTTCAAGGAAACAAAGGTGCACAGTGATTTACTGTGAATTTTTTTTGTAATCATGGTAAATTAGAATGAGTTTTTACTTTCTAAAAATTCAAGACACGGAGATACTAACTCATTTCAGTAAGTGAAAAGCCAGGTTTTCCCAAATTGAAGCAGGAAGGAAGGGTCCCATTACTCCATCTCAGTTCCATGAGAAAGGCCCCTTCATTTTGCAGGTATCTCTCTGCTATATGGTGCCTTTCCAGGTGGCTCAGTGGTAAAGGATCTGCCTGCCAATGCAGGGGACATGGTTTTGGCCCCTGAGTTAGGGAGATCCCCTGGAGGAGGAAATTGCAACCCACTCCAGTATTCTTGTCTGGAGAATCCCATGGAATAAGGAGCCTGATGGGCTACAGTCCTTGGGGTCGAAAAGAGTCAGACACAACTGAGCAACTGAACAGGCACACATGTTCTGCTATTTGAGTCCACTGATTGGACTTATGCCTGTGCCTCCAAATGATTTTCATAAAATGCTTCAATACTGCTCTAGACTGTTTGTGACACCCACCCCTTACTAACCCCCACTGTAAGAGCATTAGGAGGTGGGGCCTTTGCGAGGTGATTAGAAATGGCAACCCGCTCCAGTATTTTTTGCCTGGAGAATTCCACAGACAGAGGAGTCTGGTGGGCTACAGTCAGTGGGGCTGCAAAGAGTTGAACATGGCTGAGCACACACACACTGAGGGCCTAGGTAGGATGTGGATATGTCTATGGGTGCAGCTGTAATGATGGGATTAGTGCCCTTATGAGAGAGACCAAGAGAGCTCCCTCACTCCCTTCCACCAGGTAAGGACACAAAGAGAAGATGGCTGTCTATAAATTAGGAAGCTGATTTTCACCAGACACTGAATCTGTTAGCAACTTGGAGTTCCCAGGCTCCAGAATTG
The DNA here is from genome assembly GCF_003369695.1 of Bos indicus x Bos taurus. Classification (NCBI taxonomy): domain Eukaryota; kingdom Metazoa; phylum Chordata; class Mammalia; order Artiodactyla; family Bovidae; genus Bos; species Bos indicus x Bos taurus. The sequence continues at coordinate 35,398,931 of NC_040077.1, forward strand.
TGAAAATAAATTTCTGTTGTTTATAAGCCACCCAGTCTGTGGTAATTAGTTGTGACTGCCAGAATGGACTAAGACAAATAGTCATAACCAAATTTTTTCATATATATACACACATGCACAAACTCACACATCATTATCAAAAAATTATTCAAACAGAAATGCATTATTCAGTCATCTTCTTATATTACCAGGAAATAGTAACTAGATTATTCTTTTTCCTTTCCATTAACCTATCAATTATCCATATAGTTTTTGAACCCACTGAGGAAAGCACTGAGCAAAGTCGATAGGAGAGAAGTCAAGGATTCAACCCTGACCCAAATGCCTTATGTTACAACACAAATATACATCATTCACCCATCCAAATTAGATCATATATATGAAACATTGTAAGGTATATGTAACAAAGTAGAAAGTTTAACTTCCAAATAAATTCTCCTGCTGAACACTCATTCAGGTCAGGTCAGTTCAGTTCAGTTCAGTCCGCTCAGTTGTGTCTGACTCTTTGCGACCCATGGACTGCAGCACGCCAGGCTTCTCTGTCCATCACTAACTCCCAGAGCTTACTCAAACCCATGTCCATCGAGTCAATGATGCCATCCAACCACTCCCTCTGTCATCCCCTTCTCCTTCTGCTTTCATTCCTTCCCAGCATCAGGGTCTTTTCCAATGAGTCAGTTCTTCGCATCTTCAGCTTTAGCATCAATCCTTCCAATGAATATTCAGAACTGATTTCCTTTAGGATGGACTAATTGGATCTCCATGGAGTCCAAAGGACTCTCAAGAGTCTTCTCTAACACCACAGTTCAAAAACATGAATTCTTGGGCACTCAGCTTACTTTATAGTTCAACTCTCACATCCATACATGACTACTGAAAAACCATAGCTTTGACGAGACAGATCTTTGATGGCAAAGTAATGTCTCTGCTTTATAATATGCCGTCTAGGTTGGTCATAACTTTTCTTCCAAGGAGCAAGCATCTTTTAATTTCATGGCTGCAGTCACCATCTGCAGTGATTTTCGAGCCCCCCAAAATAAAGTTTGTCACTGTTTTCACTGTTTCCCCATCTATTTACCATGAAGTGATGGGACCAGATGCCATGATCTTAATTTTATGAATGTTGAGCTTTAAGCCAACTTTTTCACTCTCCTCTTTTACTTTCATCAAGTGGCTCTTTTGTTCTTCTTTGCTTTCTGCCATGAGGGTGGTTATTAGATAACCTCCACATATATGAGATTATTGATATTTCTCCCAGCAATCTTGATTCCAGCTTGTGCTTCATCCAGTCCAGCATTTCTCATGATGTACTCTGCATATAAATTGAATAAGCAGGGTGACAATATACAGCCTTGACGTATTCCTTTCCCGATTTGGAACGAGTCTGTTCTTCCATGTCCAGTTCTAACTGTTGCTTCCTGACCTGCATATATATTTCTCAGGAGACAGGTCATCTCTTTAAGAATTTTCCACAGTTTGTTGTGATCCACACAGTCAAAGGCTTTGGCATAGTCAATATAGCAGAATTAGATTTTGTGTGGAACTCTTTCGCTTTTTCAATGATCCAACAGGCGTTGACAATTTAATCTCTGGTTACTCTGTCTATTCTAAATCCTGCTTGAACATCTGGAAGTTCATGGTTCATGTACTGTTGAAGCCAAGCTTGGAGAATTTTGAACATTTCTTTGCTAGCGTGTGAGATGAATGCAATTGTGTAGTAGTTTGAGCTTTCTTTGGCATTTCCTTTCTTTGGGATTGGAATGAAAACTGACCTTTTCCAGTCCTGTGGCCACTGCTGAGTTTTCCAGATTTGCTGGCATATTGAGTGCAGCACTTTTGCAGCATCATCTTTTAGGATTTAAAATAGTTCAACTGGAATTCCATCCCCTCCACTAGCTTTGTTTGTAGTGATGCTTCCTAAGGCCCACTTAACTTCACATTCCAAGATCTCTGGCTCTAGGTGAGTGATCTCAGCATTGCGGTTATCTGGGTCATGAAAATCTTTTTTGTATCATTCTTCTGTATTCTTGCCACCTCTTCTTAATATCTTCTACTTCTCTTAGGTCCATACCATTTCTGTCCTTTTACTGTGTCCATCTTCGCATGAAATGTTCCCTTGGTATCTCTAATTTTCTTGACGAGATCTCTAGTTTTTCCCATTCTATTGTTTCCCTCTATTTCTTTGCACTGATGGCTGAGGAAGGCTTTCTTATCTCTCCTTGCTATTCTTTGGAACTCTGCATTCAGATGGGTATATCTTTTCTTTTCTCCTTTGTCTTTCATGTCTTTTCTTTTCACAGCTATCTGTAAGGCCTCATCAGACAACCATTTTTCCTTTTGCATTTCTTTTTCTTTGTGATGGTCTTGATCACTGCCTCGTGTACAATGTCATGAATGTCCATCCAAAGTTCTTCAGGCAGTCTTGTCTATCAGATCTAATCCCTTGAATCTATTTGTTACTTCTACTGTATAATTTTAAGGGATTTGATTTGGTCATATCTGAATGGTCTAGTGGTTTTCCCTACTTTCTTCAATTAAGATTGAATTTGGCAATAAGGAGTTCATGATCTGAGCCATGGTCAGCTCCTGGTCTTGTTTTTGCTGACTGTATAGAGCTTCTCCATCTTTGGCTGCAAAGAATATAATCAGTCTGATTTTGGTGTTGACCATCTGCTGATGTCCATGTGTAGAGTCTTCTCTTGCGTTGTTGGAAAAGGGTGTTTGCTATGACCAGTGCATTTTCTGGGCAAAACTCTATTAGTCTTTGCCCTGCTTCATTCCGTATTCCAAGGCCAAATTTGCCTGTTACTCCAGGTGTTTCTTGACTTCCTACTTTTGCATTCCAGTCCCCTATAATGAAAAGGACATCTTTTTTTGGTATTAGTTCTAAAAGGTCTTGTAGGTCTTCATAGAATCATTGAACTTCAACTTCTTCAGTATTGCTGGTCGGGGCATAGACTTAATGAACACTCATTATAAAAAATTATTTCTTGAATTCTCTCACTCACTACTTAGCCTTTGTTGCTTACGTGGTGAATTTCCCTTAACTCCAGTTGGGAATAACTATCATTTATTTTTATTTTTTGATTCTAGGATTGGAAGGTAGAATTTTCCATAATGTGTCCTTTTTTTTTTTTTTAACATACTAGTACATTTAGAAGATCAAGGTAAAGGATTTCAAAATGGTGGCCCATTCATTACAGGTATTCTTGGTTTGGTCCAAAGGGAATTTTTAAATATTTTGAAATAATCACCAACTTTTGAAACTTGAAAGAATTTCTCTATAAGCATGTATGGTGGCTTCTCTTGTTGAACCAAAAGAGCTGGTATTTTGGGGTGGTGCCTCTACCCTATAGACAGAGTATGTGGTCCCTAACTTGTCAGTCTTGCATCTGGCCAGCTTACACCTTATTTGCTCTCATCAACAAAAGTTCTGATCAACAGAAATTACAATTCCTTGTCTATGCTTTTCCAGGTAATTAAGGTGGATTGTCTGGAAGAGTCAAAGAAATGGAAGTTTGTGATTTGAGGGTAAAGAAGAGAGTGGATTAACCTTAATGAAGCTACATCTTCTGGGAATAGAATGAGAATAATGGGAGCATGGTAAAGAGCCTTTTGGAAGGCACATGTCTGATGTGGCCAGAACAGGAAAGGGCCTCTGAGCCCTAAGAACTAACTGCTCGGCCTTGGTAAGAGTGTCCAGTAACTAAGCTTGCCATAAAGAACCAGAGCCACTCTAGAGCCATCATGTATTTCCGGTCCTCAGGGGCCTCTGCAAAGTACAAGGGCATCAGCAACCTCTAAAACTTGAGACCAAGTTCTGCTCCCATTTTCCAGGACCTCATATGCCCAAGAAAGAGAGGGGGTCCCCAGAATCTACTGACACCGGACCTGGACTTCCCGCAAATTTTGGTGGGCAGAGAATTGGAGTTAGATTTGATTAGATTTAGAAAAATAAAGAAATGCAACACTAGCTTCATTCCAGGGTTTGGAACAACTTATTCCTTCGAATTTCAACGTTAATGTTGCTTTTTCTTTACGATATCTTAGATGCTTGATTTTATCAAGAAGCAAGGAAGTATAGCAAGATGATGGTAATTAAATTGATTAGGTTCAACTACATGCACAATTAAGTTTATATTCAACAATAAGTGGTCAAACTAGATGGTCTCCAAGCTCTTTCTTGGTTCTAAATTAGAAAATGTTGGTACTCTAAGGGAATACTCAGAATACAGTTGGTGAATGGAGGTTGAATTATACAGGCTGGCAGGTAGAATAATTTAGCAACCCAGCATACGAGGATGGGGATGTAGGTATCTATCTTCATTTTAAAGCCTCTGTCACTTAACAGATGAATACATTGCACAGAGAAGATTTAAATTTACTGGAAATGGTGATTCTTAAACTAAAATTGACAGTTTACTAAGGTAGAATTTACTACAGGCTTCTCTTTGCAACTGTGAGTAATTTTATTTCTTTCTATGCTAGTAAACAGGTTTTGTTATGGAGCTCAGACTTCTGCATACAACTGCATTCTAGATATTTCCCTTGACAAGTCCCATAGGCACTTTGGATTCATGTGATCAGAATGCTCCCCAAAGCCCCAGTCTTCCCCAAGTGCTTCTTCTCCATTCCCATATACTGAGCTACCTGAACTAGACACCTGGGAGCCCCACCCATCATCACAGTCCCATATCTAGTTAGTGGCCAGGATGCTACATCCTTATCTCTTCATGGCTATGAAACTACCCTCTATCCTCCCAGGTTCTCTGTTTTCCAGACATTCATTACTTCTGGCCAGAACCACTGCAGCAGTTTCTTAACTAAATTTAACCTCCAGTTTTCAATTTTATTGACATCTGCGCACTGCCTCCAGAATGACCTCTTCATAATCCATTAGGAATGCACTGAAGCACATACATTTCAGAAGACAGCTTAGCAGTCTCTTACAATGCTAGACATAATCTGACCATACAATCTAGCAATTATGCCCTTTGGTATTTACCCAGCTGATTTGAAAACACATATCAATATAAAAACCTGAAAAGAATGGTTATGGCAGTTTTATTCACAATTATCAGAAACTGGAAGCAATCAAAATGTCCCTCAACAGGTGAGTAGATAAATAAATTGTGGTACATCCATACAATGACATCTTCAGAGATAAAGAGGAATGAGCTATTAAACCTGGCAAAGACATGGATAATCCTAAATGTGTTTTGCTCAGTTAAAAAAAGTAACTCTGAAAAAATTCACACTATATGATTTCATTTACATGACATTCTGGAAAAGGCAGAACTGTAAAGATGGTAAATTGTGTTTGTCAGGGAGTTAGGGGTTGGGAAGAAGAAAGACTTAAATAGGTGAAGCATAAGAGGTATTTTAGGATTGTGAAAGCATTGTGCATAACAGTGTAACGCTGGAAATGTGACATGGTGCATCCGTCAAAAGCTTAAGACTTCAGAGTGAGTGAATATTAATCTATGCAAATTTAAAAATAATTTAGGTGATCAGGGAGGTTCCAGAATGGGATTCAGTCTGAGACAAAAGAATCTAACTGTATTACAAATATATGAAACAACCTTACTAAGGTGTATGAAGGAAAAATGTGCTGACTTCAGTAATTTTGGAAATGATTGAAATCTGTGAGATTAAAGGTGAAAGGAACTGTACATAAGCATCATAATCTAGTTAATGAAATTGTTTCCCATGAGTATATGGGTTAACAATTCTGAACCTACTGTATGTGTATAATGGAATTGAACAGTTCTGATAATGAATGGCATATGGTGGGAGCCAGGTTTCCCAATAACGCAGCGTCAAGTTACAGATAAGCAAGGGGAGGAGGCTAGAATTGTCCTGCGGTAATAAATTAGGTTTGAAGACATGAGTATGAACTCATGTTTAGCTCCATATATGTACACAGACACACAGATAAATATTTATGGAAATATTACGTACATTTATATATTAAATATTATATATATTTAATGTCCTTATATATAAATATATACAGATGTGAATTAGTATGCAAACGTGTTTCTTTGCTCTGTCAGATGAGAGGACCTAGAAGGAATAAACATTGGTGCTGTGAGTATCACTTGGGAAGCTCAAACGTTGGTAGTAATGAACTCAGATCTTGATTTCTAATCTGTTTTTCCAATGAAAGGAGCTAGGGGTCCTTGGAAAATAGCCAGTTCTAGGACTGGGGCAGGAAGTGTACATGATGAGCTCTGAGTATCCTTTTGTGCCAGAAAGTAAAGAAGTGAGGGGAAAACACACACACATGCACACACACACACACACACATGCACACACACACACACACACACACCAATGGGGGTATATAAAAGGGACGGAGGAACCAGCTAAAAAATCCCCCAATGGCCAAAGCTGGAATAATTTGAGGAAAAAGATAAAGTAGTATTGGACTGTAACAAAATGTAAAATATAAACCATGAGTTAATATGTGTGTGTGTTAGTTGCTCAGTCGTGTCCAATTCTTTGTGACCCCCTGGACTATAGCCTGTCAGGCTTCTCTGTCCATGGAATTTCCCAGGCAAGGATACTGGAGTGGGTTGCCATTTCCTTCTCCAGGGGATCTTCCAGATCCAGGGATTGAACCGAGGTCTCCTGCGTTGCAGGCAGATGCTTTACTGACTGAGCTACTAGGGAAGCCCTTGAGTCAATATTGTTATAAATAAATGATTGAACAAATAAATGGGCAGAATAGCGAATGTCTCACACAGAAAAAAAAAAAGCCATGTAATTAATGTAGATATTCCAACCTCAAGAAGTTAGATATAAATCTTTACTCCTTACATGTGTAGTGACTTTCCCCAAAAATATAATATGCAAAGGACAAAAATAAAGTCACTTTACCATGGAGGAAGCTGACAAACATGATCTTAGCCAGGTGATCAAGATCAACAATGGTGATGTCAAGTTGTACCCTTGATATGATGTGATAAAAATAACTCTACTTTTATGGTCTTCCTCCCCTAAACCCATAACTCCAATTTAACCATGAGACAAATCACAATTAGAGACATTCTACAAAATACTTGCCCTATACTCTTGGAAATTCTCAAGGTTATCAGAGACAAGGAAATTCTGAGAAATACAGCCAAAGAGAGCCTAAGGAGACATGATGACTAAATGTAATGTGACATCCTGTATGGGACCTGGAACAGAAAAATAGCACTAGATTAAAAAGAAAAATCTAAATAATGTATGGAATTTACTTAATGATAATATATTTAACTGATATGCAGAGTACATCATGAGAAACGCTGGGCTGGAAGAAGCACAAGCTGGAATCAAGATTGCAGAGAAATATCAATAACCTTAGATATGCAGATGACACCACCCTTATGGCAGAAAGTGAAGAGGAACTAAAGAGCCTCTTGATGAAAGTGAAAGAGGAGAGTGAAAAAGTTGGCTTAAAGCTCGACATTCAGAAAACTAAGATCATGGCATCTGGTCCCATCACTTCATGGCAAATAGATGGGGAACCAGTAGAAACAGTGGCTGACTTTATTTTTTTGGGCTTGAAAATCACTGCAGATGGTGATTGCAGCCATGAAATTAAAAGACGCTTACTCTTTGAAAGGAAAGTTATGACCAAGCTAGACAGCATGTTCAAAAGCAGAGACATTACTTTGTCTACAAAGGTCCATCTAGTCAAAGCTATGGTTTTTCCAGTAGTCATTTATGGATGTGAGAGTTGGACTATAAAGAAAGTTGAGTGCCAAAGAATTGATGCTTTTGAACTGTGGTGTTGGAGAAGACTCTTGAGAGTCCCTTGGACTGCAAGGAGATCCAACCAGTCCATCCAAAAAGAAATCAGTCCTGAGTGTTCATTGGAAGGACTGATGTTGAAGCTGAAACTCCAATATTTTGGTCACCTGATGCAAAGAGCTGACTCATTTGAAAAGACCCTGATGTTGGGAAAGATTGAAGGGAAGAGGAGAAGGGGACGACAGAGGATGAGATGGTTAGATGGCATCACCAACTCAATGGACAAGGGTTTGGGTGAACTGCGGGAGTTGGTGAAGGACAGGGAGGCCTGGCATGCTGCAGTTCATGGGGTTGAAAAGAGTTGGACACAACTGAGCAGCTGAACTGAACTGAACTGAATATATCAATAGGGTTTCTCAGGTGGCACTAGTGGTAAAGAACCCATCTGCCATTCAGTTCAGTTCAGTCACTCAGTCATGTCTGACTCTTTGCCACCCCGCTGACTGAAGCATGCCAAGCCTCCCTGTTCATCACCAACTCCCAGAGCTTATTCAAACTCATGTCCATTGAGTCAGTGATGTCATCCAACCATCTCATCCTCTGTCATCCCTGTCTTCTCTGGCCTTCCATCTTTCCCAGCATCAGGGTCTTTCCAGTGAGTCAGTTCTTCACATCAGATGGCCAAAGTATTGGAGTTCAGCTTCAGCATCAGTCCTTGTAGTCCAAGGGACTCTTTGTCCCTTGGACTCCTTGTATCTCCTTGTAGTCCAAGGGACTCTCAAGAGTCTTCCCCAACACCACAGTTCAAAAGCATCAATTCTTGGGCACTCAGCTTTCTTTATAGTCCAACTCTCACATCCATACATGACCACTGGAAAAACCATAGCCTTGACGAGACAGACTTTTGTTGGCAAAGTAATGTCTCTGCTTTATAATATGCAGTCTAGGTTGGTCATAACTTTTCTTCCAAGGAGTAAGCATCTTTTAATTTCATGGCTGCAATCACCATCTGCAGTGATTTTGAAGCCCCCCAAAATAAAGTCTGACACTGTTTCCACTGTTTCCACATCTATTTCCCATGAAGTAATGGGACTAGATGCCATGATCTTAGTTTTCTGAATGTTGAGCTTTAAGCCAATTTTTTCACTCTCCTCTTTCACTTTCATCAAGAGGCTCTTTAGTTCTCTTCACTTTCTGCCATGAGGATGGTGTCATCCACATATCTGAGGTTATTGATTTTTCTCCCAGCAATCTTGATTCCAGCTTGTGCTTCATCCAGCCTGACATTTCTCATGATGTACTCTGCATATAAGTTAAATAAGCAGGGTGACAATATACAGCCTTGACGTACTCCTTTCCTGATTTGGAACCAGTATGTTGTTCCATGTCCGGTTCTAACTATTGCTTCCTGACCTGCATACAGATTTCTCAAGAAGCAGGTGAGGTGGTCTTGTATTCCTACCTCTTTAAGAATTTTCCACAGTTTGTTGTGATCCACACAAAGGCTTTGGCATAGTCAATAAAGCAAATGTAGATATTTTTCTGGAATTCTCTCACCTTTTTTCCAGTACAGGAAGCATAAGAGATGCAGTTTGATCCCTGGGTTGGGAAGATCCTCTGGAGGAGGGCATGACAACCCACTCTTTATTCTTACCTGGAGCTTTTAAGTTTAATTAGGTCCCATTTGTTTATTTTTGCTTTTATTTCCAATATTCTGGGAGGTGGGTCATAGAGGATCCTGCTGTGATGTATGTCGGAGAGTGTTTTGCCTATGTTCTCCTCTAGGAGTTTTATAGTTTCTGGTCTTACGTTTAGATCTTTAATCCATTTTGAGTTTATTTTTGTGTATGGTGTTAGAAACTGTTCAAGTTTCATTCTTTTACAAGTGGTTGACCAGTTTTCCCAACACCACTTGTTAAAGAGATTGTCTTTAATACATTGTATATTCTTGCCTCCTTTGTCAAAGATAAGGTGTCCATAGGTGCATGAATTTATCTCTGGGCTTTCTGTTTTGTTCCATTGATCTATATTTCTGTCTTTGTGCCAGTACCATACTGTCTTGATGACTGTGGCTTTGTAGTAGAGCCTGAAGTCAGAGAATCCCATGGACAGGGGAGCCTGACAGGCTACAGTCCATAGCGTCACAAACAGTTGAACACAACTAAAGTACCTTAGCATGAATATATCAATATTTATTCATTTATTGTGATGAAACATACTAATGTAAGATATTAATAATAGGAGAAGCTGTTGAGTTTGGCAGCTCTCTTTGTAATTTTTCTCTAAAGCTGTTTTAGAATTAAAAAATGCAGTGTCTACAATGTGCCAGGGACTGAGCTGGCACCTGTATTGGGAATACAGGTAATAGCCCCTGCACCCGTGGAAATTCTTGTCTGGTCAGTGGGACAGATATTAGTAAATAATCACATTAATAACAATAAATATTCTTAATTTTGTAACAGAAAGTTGCTGAATGATATGATATCCTACTGGAAGACTTACCTTACTCTGAGGGTCAATAAAGTGATAGTCAAACCAAGTAGGAGTTATCTAGGTGTGGGTGGGGAAGGGGTTGAGGAGAAGAAAAACACTAAAAACAAAGGAATATCACATTGTAATTACATCTATTTCTAAGGTAGAAAGAACTTCACATTTTTATAGAGCAAAGATTCTTCTTGGAGTTTTGAGCTCAAGATGGGAGAGGAAAGAAGAAGAGAGAGGAAAGAGAAGCCACACACTTGTTCAGCTGCTAAGTTGTGTCCAACTATTTTTGTGACCCCACAGACTGTAGCCCACTAGTCTCCTCTGTCCACGGAATTTCCCAGGCAAGAATACTGGGGTGGGCTGCCATTTCCTTCTCCAGGGAATCTTCCTGACCCAGGGATCAAATCTGGGCCTCCTGTGTTTCCTGCATTGACAGGCAGATTCTTTACCTCTGAGCCACCAGGGAAACCAGATACTTGAGTGGTTTGTAACCTGGGATCCACAGGCTCCCAGTGGGCTGATGGATATAAGTTTACACTTCAGCAAACTTGGTTTCCTTTGTAAGCCTACATTCTTTTAAATTTTATGTATGTAAAAATATTATTCTGGGAAGGGGTTCATAGGTTTTAACAGACTCCCACAGGGGACCAACATGGCACCATATTAAGGATATTAAGTTTTCTTAAAACCATTGAAACATTTTAAGCTGTTTAAAATCCTTCATTGATTAAACTTGTCTACAGGATAAAGTCCAAACTCCTTAGCAAGTCCTACAATGCTCTTCATGAAATGCTGATGACAGACTTCTTTAGCTATTTTTTTCTTCAATGCTTGTTCTCCAATTATCCATCTCATTCCACACTCAAATCCTACTAAACTTCATGAGGTCATCAGGCAAAACCTGCTATTTCTTGCCTTCCTACTTAGTCTTATGCTGCTTTCGGTGCTTTAAAAGTCTTTGTTATCTGCTTATGTTCTTGACTTGGGGCAACAATAACCTTCTCCACAAACCTTTTTCTGTATTCCAGTTGAAATGGAGCTCCTTCCTTCTGTGGCTCATTGTGTCCTGAAAGTGAAAGTGAAAGTGAAGTCGCTCAGTCGTGTCCGACTCTTTGTGACCCCATGGCCTGTAGCCTACCAGGCTTCTCGGTCCATGGGATTTTCCAGGCAAGAATACTGGAGTGGGTTACCATTTCCTTCTCCAGGAGATCTTCCTGACCCAGGGATTGAACCCGGGTCTCCCACATTGTAGGCAGACGCTTTACTGTCTGAGCCACCAGGGAAGTCCAAGGTGTGGCAAAAAGAATAAATGACCTCCCATATGCCCACAGTCCTGGGACTTTTGCAATATGTTACCTTACCTGGCGAAAGAGACTTTGCAGATGTGCTGAAGTTAAAAATTTTGAGATAAGAAATTATCTGAATTATTTGATAAGCTCAATGTAAGCTCAAGAGGGAAACAGAAATGTCAGAGAGAGAAGGCGCTGTGACAATGCAATCAGAGGAGCAAGTGGGAGAACAGGGAGAGAGAGAACAGATTTGAAGATGCTAGCCCACTGCCTTTGAAGAAAAAAGAAGGGGCCCCAAGCAAGAAAGCAGGTGGCCTCTAGAAGCTAAATAAGGCAAAGAAACAGATTCTCCCCTACAGCTTTCAGAAGGAATTCCTACCAACATAATGATTTTTGGACTACTGAGCTCCTGAAGTGTAAGATGATAAATTTGTGTTGTTTTTAAGTCACTTAAATTTGTGGTAATCTGTTATAATAGTGATAATAAACTAATTCACTAGATATGCCTCTATATGGCTTCTTTAGTAGATTACTATATTTGTTTATGTCCCCCAGTTAGCTATTACATATTCAGTTACTTATTTGACAACAACTATTGTATATTGTGGGCCTTCTGTGGGCTTGGTACTGTTCATAGTGCTGAAAATTCAAAGGTGGACAAAACAGATCAAGTCTCTGGTCTCATGGAGATTAAAAACCAATTTTTGCCATATAATGGGTTTTTAAAAACATTTATAGAGTAAATAAATCAAAACAGTTTTATAATTAAGGACATTATTTATATCACTGTATTCAAGTAACAAGCATATTTCAAAAACAAACAAACTCATAGAAATAGGTCAGATTTGTGGTTATCAGAAGCAGGGTGGCAGGAAGAGGGGGAATTGAAAGAAGATGGTCAAAAAGTACAAGATATAAGATTCAGTTACAAGATAAATACGTACTAGGGACATAGTGTACATCACGGTGAATAGAATTAGCACTGCTGTGTATTATGTATGAAAGCTACTAAGAGAGTAAATCCTAAGAGTTCTCATCACAAGAAAAAAATTTCTATTTCTTTAATTTGTATCTATATAAGACTATGGATGTTCGCTAAAGGTACTGCGCTAATCATTGTATGACATATGAGAGTACGCCCTGGTGGCTCAGATGTTAAAGCATCTGCCTACAATGCGGGAGACCTGGGTTCAATCCCTGGGTCGGGAAGATCTCCTGGAGAAGGAAATGGCAACTCACTCCAGTATTCTTGCCTGGAAAATCCCATGGACGGAAGAACCTGGTAGGCTACAGTCCATGGGGTCGCAAAGAGTCGGGACACGACTGAGTGACTTCACTTTCACTTTCAAGTCAAATGATTATGCTGTATACCTTAAACTTATACAGTGTTATATGTCAATTGTATCTCAATAAAACCAGAAGAAAAAGGAGTAAGGAAAGCATGAACCCTTGAGAACAAGAGAAATGAAGACTTAACATTAAGAAATATGAGTTTTTTGTTTGTAATTTACTTTGCAGTGGGAATGCAAATGACTCTCTTTCTCTCTGGTTCACATATACTCACCTAATCTATTATGTAACCTAGTTAATATACACCAACCTAATTATGTCTATTCATAAAAGAACAAAATTGCTGAGTAACCCACTCCGGTACTCTTGCCTGGAGAATCCCATGGACAGAGGAGCCTGGTAGGCTGCAGTCCATGGGGTCGCTAAGAGTTGGACACGACTGAGTGACTTCCCTTTCACTTTTCACTTTCATGCATTGGAGAAGGAAATGGCAACCCACTCCAGTGTTCTTGCCTGGAGAATCCCAGGGACAGAGGAGCCTGATGGACTGCTGTCTCTGGGGTCGCACAGAGTTGGACACGACTGAAGCGACTTAGCAGCAGCAGCAGCAGGACTAGGTTATAAACAATTTTGCTTGGTCAGCCTGGGGTCATAACTCCTATTAGAGGAGCCTATCACCAGCTGAGGCATCCAGGTGCATGTAAGATTTAAAGCCATCAAGGAGCAGATGGAAGTGTGGTAGCTGACTGAACAGGAGGAGGAAGCATGCTTTATAGTGCTTACAGAGAGGAAGGCTGGATGAAGAGGATGGATTGGCACCACAGAACCAGTGGGAAGCTCAGCATTTGGAGGCACCAGAGGAGGAGGTGAGCTCCCAGTTGGAGCAAATGGACACTGAGTTAAAGACTAGGTAAGAAGACTGCCACTCCCAACACTAGCCCCTCCACACAGAGCACCAGATCAATGCTCTCCTATGCACGCCCACCTTCTCTACACAGGAAGACACCAGAACTTTCTTCCATAGAGCAGAGGTAGATTTACAGAGAAGGTAATAAAGCTGAGACTTCAAAGTCCCACACAAGTATGGGCCCCTTGTAAGAGAGAGCACCTGGAAGGGACCCTACGATGTGTTCACATAGCCATGTAGATTTTTTCAACTTTGCAAAAGTAAAACATATTAACTACAATTATTGAAGACTGCTATCTCTTCCCAAGTCAAGTTCCTCTCCATCATACTCTCTTTCATTTGAGACAACTTTGGAGTGACTATGGCATTTGGAGGATTTATCTAAGGGAAAGTTGAATTGGACATCCATTTAACACGGATTTACAGGATATGTTTATGTGGTTTTAGGCACTTCTGTGTATAGTTAGAGTGTGTTAGTTATTCCAATGTAGAAGGGGCAGTCCATTGTATCAACTACCACCCAGTGTATAAATTAAATGGACAAAAGTCAAACAGTAGTATGGTTTTGAGTACCAGGAATAATAAATAATGGAGAAAAGACAAGTTAATCTATGAAAAATTGTTCCAATCAGCAGGATTATAAATAGAAAGCAAAAGATTTGGTTCCCATCAATGTCTGATCAAAATGGAAATTCTGTCTCGTCAGAAACATCCATGATAATGTAATCTGTGCAATTTTAAATACACTGTACATGTACATATTTTTATGTGAATTGCACAAAATAGAATAAAAGTCAGAATTTCTGTGTGTGTGGATACAAACACATACACATAGCAAGTGTGTTTGTGTGAAGTCACATGATTTAGGTATCCCAATGGATCAGACTGTCTTCAAGGCGAAATGTTCTAAAACAAATGGCTTTAGTGTTAAAATCCATATATGTAGAAAATAAGACAAAATATGTGGTATAGGTCTTTATTTAGAGACTGAAAGAAAATTTAGACAGACATTTAAAGAAACATGAAATGAAAGTGATAACAATGACAACTGACATTGGTAGAAATTATTCTGAGATAAAGAAGCAACTTGAAACAAGCAATTTTCAGGTTATATTAAGGCAATAATTCACTGCAAGAGAAAAAAAATTTAAATAGAAATAATGACTTTTTGAAGAGAATCCTGTGAACACAATGGAAAAAAATTTAATTTCTGACTGCTTTACATAAAATATTGATATTGTAAAGATAATATGAAATTCATAATTGCCACCACAATGCAAACACTGATGACAAGCGAGTTAATGAATATCATCAATTTAAAAATTTTAAAGACTAGTCATTACACAAGACACCTTGAAATGCTCTGAAATTTCTCACCTTATGATGAAAGAAATATAACAGAAGCCTACCCACATTTGCCAGCAATCTTAATTTACATGACATCAGCCATGAATCGTGAAGCTGAAAGAAGCACCTAAGCTATCACTATTTTTTCAAATATTCAATCAAGCTGTTGTTTAGTCACTCAGTTCAGTTCAGTTCAGTCCAGTCACTCAGTCATGTCCGACTCTTTGCGACCCCAAGAATCACACCATGCCAGGCCTCCCTGTCCATCACTAACTCCCGGAGTTCACCCAAACTCATGTGCATTGAGTTGGTGATGTCATCCAGCCATCTCATCCTCTGTCATCCCCTTTTCCTCCTGCCCTCAATCTTTCCCAGCATCAGGGTCTTTTCCAATGAGTCAACTCTTAGCATGAGGTGGCCAAAGTATTGGAGTTTCAGCCTCAGCATCAGTCCTTCCAATGAACAGCCAGGACTGGTCTCCTTTATGATGGACTGGTTGGAGCTCCTTGAAGTCCAAGGGACTTGTAGTCGCTCAGTCGTGTCCAACTCCTTTGTGAGCCAAGGGACTGTAGCCTGCCAGGCTCCTCTGTTCATGGAATTTCCCAGGCAAGAATACTGGAATGAGTTACCATTTCTTTCTCTAGAAGATCTTCCTGACTCAGGGGTCAAACTGTGTCCCCTGCATTGCAGGTGGATTCTTTACCACTGAGCCACCTGGGAAGTCCTCAGTCAAGCTAGAGGAATTATTTTCCTAGTCTCTGTACAGAAATGATATTATATGAAGAGGCAAAGTCTATTGCAAAAGAATATAGGAGAAAAGGTCTTATACAGTGAATTAATAAAAACTGTTATTTTCCCAGATTTTGTGACATTTGTGGAATTTGTCAGTTTTTTCAAATGTACTGTTTATCATAAATATTTCTTATTATAGTCACTTTCGTACTAAATTTGGATTCCTGATTTGGTATTCTTTTCATTCAAGAGAGTTCCATATTGCAAAATCTTCAGGCTCTACAAAATTTGTGTCCATCCCTACTCAAGACATCCTGAAACGGACAGGCTTGGGACTCACAAGGAAACGAGGACTGAGCAGAGGAGTAGCTGAAAGTCTGCACACCTGACTGTACCAGCCTCTGCCAGCCGCCCTCAGGGAAGCTGCAAGTCTTATCCACAGATGTGGTGTTCCAGCTAGCTCTTTAAGGCCATGATTAACAAGGGGGCAAAAGAAAAAATATATAATAGAGAATTGAAGAGAATACAATGAACATTCAAACCAGGCTTCTCAAATATATTAACATTTCCCTTATTCTCTTGTATACATATTTTAAAGACACATAATATCACACTTATGTTGAAGGCCCCTTTGAAGCCTCTTTCTCTCTTATCCCACATGTTAATTTTAAGAGATCATGTTGGATTCGCTCCTCAACTATATCCCCAATACAGTCACTGCTTACAGCCCCACTGCTATCACCACAGTCGCCTTTCACAGAATCCAGAGCAACAAACAGCTTCCCAACTAGTATTTTTGCTTCTTCTCTTACAGTTTTCATACTTTCATGATCTTTTAAAAACTTAAATTGGACTACTTCATGACCTTATTTTAAAACCTTCCAGTGATTCTCTGTTGCCATGAAGAAGAACTCTACTCTCTGAGTCTTCATGATATAAGGCCAGGAGCAGGCCTCTCACCACTTCTTCCCCAGGTGCCAGTCATCGAGGTTGCTTCCGTGTGACCTGGTTCCAGCTCCAGACCCATTAGCCACTGTCTGGGTTTCAGCCTAGATGCCACCTCCCTGGTACCGCTTCCTCCCAACTTCCATCAGAAAGCAGCATGTGCACTCCCACTCCTTCATACCATCTTGTTTTCTTCATAGATTTTTTATAATTTGTAATCATCTCATTAATTTATTACTTGTGCTTTTTTTCTGAGGGCAGGGGCTCTGTTTTCAACACTGAAATGTAAGCTCCATGGTGGTGGGAGGTTTGTTCGTTTTACCTTGCTGTATTTCCAGCACTGCCTATTACACTGCAGGCAATCAGTACCCAGTTGTGGAATAAATTCAAATAAGACTCCCCAACAACATGATTGGATGTTAGCCAGTAGTGGAGCAATGACTTCAAAAATCTGAGAGAACATGATCTTCAACTTGGAATGCCAGATCATTAATAAACTCTGAAGGCAGAAAAGGACATTTCCGGACATGTGAGGACTTGGAAAATTTACTTTCCATATCCCTTTCTTGAGAAGTTGGGCAGGTTCCAATGAAAAGAAGTACTAAACTAAGCACAAGGGTGACGTGGGATCCAGAAAGCTGTGTATCAAACTTAAGAGCACAGGAAAGAGATGTTTCAGATGACAGCTCAATGGCCCGTCTGGGGAGTGACTGGTCCTGAATGCAGCCAGCGGGTAGAGGGTGCCAAGAGGAGGCCACCAGGAAAAGGGTCATCTGATAAGAGAGGTCACCTGGAAAAACAAAAGCAAGCAAAACTAAAGCGAGATAAACTGTTGAAAGATATTATGATGATTTGGAGAAAAAGATTTAAGACATAATATTTGCATATCCAGTTAAGAGAGCTAAATCCTGTTTATAGTAAGAGGAAGCTAACTTCTAAAATCAACAAATTGAGGAGTAGCAGCGTGCAATTATTTGGAAGTAAGAAGGTAACTCTCTGATGAAATAGCAAAGAGAATAAATAGTGGCTGCCTCTAATAAATCGAGCTGGTAAGTTAGAAGTATGGGGCCTGAAAAAAGGGATTGTTGTTTTTCTTGTCAATATTTTAGTGCCTGTGTGTGTGCTCAGTTGCTAAGTTGTGTCCGACTCTTTGCAATCCCATGGACTATGTAGCCTGCCAGTCTCCTCTGTCCATGGGATTCTCCAAGCAAGAATACTGGAGTGGGTTAATATTTTCTTCTCTAGGGGATCTTCCCGATGCAGGGATCGAACCCGTGTCTCCTGCATTGGTAGGAGGATTCTTTAACACTGAGCCACCTGGGAAGCCACGATGTTTTATTACTATCTGATAAATGACTGGTGACAATCAGATCAGATCAGATCAGTTACTCAGTCGTGTCTGACTCTTTGCGACCCCATGAATCAAGCACGCCAGGCCTCCCTGTCCATCACCAACTCCCCGAGTTCACTGAGACTCACGTCCATTGAGTCAGTGATGCCATCCAGCCATCTCATCCTCTGTCGTTCCCTTCTCCTCCTGCCCCCAATCCCTCCCAGCATCAGAGTCTTTTCCAATGAGTCAACTCTTCGCATGAGGTGGCCAAAGTACTGGAGTTTCAGCTTTAGCATCATTCCTTCCAAAGAAATCCCAGGGCTGATCTCCTTCAGAATGGACTGGTTGGATCTCCTTGCAGTCCAAGGGACTCTCAAGAGTCTTCTCCAACACCACAGTTCAAAAGCATCAATTCTTCGGCACTCAGCCTTCTTCACAGTCAACCCTCACATCCATACATGACCACAGGAAAAACCATAGCCTTGACTAGACGAACCTTTGTTGGCAAAGTAATGTCTCTGCTTTTGAATATGCTATCTAGGTTGGTCATAACTTTCCTTCCAAGGAGTAAGTGTCTTTTAATTTCATGGCTGCAGTCACCATATGTAGTGATTTTGGAGCCCAGAAAAATAAAGTCTGACACTGTTTCCACTGTTTCCCCATCTATTTCCCATGAAGTGATGGGACCGGATGCCATGATCTTCGTTTTCTGAATGTTGAGCTTTAAGCCAACTTTTTCACTCTCCACTTTCACTTTCATCAAGAGGCTTTTGAGTTCCTCTTCACTTTCTGCCATAAGGGTGGTGTCATCTGCATATCTGAGGTTATTGATATTTCTCCTGCCAATCTTGATTCCAGCTTGTGTTTCTTCCAGTCCAGCGTTTCTTATGATGTACTCTGCATATAAATTAAATAAACGGGGTGACAATATACAGCCTGACAAACTCCTTTTCCTATTTGGAACCAGTCTGTTGTTCCACGTACAGTTCTAACTGTTGCTTCCTGACCTGCATACAGCTTTCTCAAGAGGCAGATCAGGTGGTCTGGTACTCCCATCTCTTTCAGAATTTTCCAGTTTATTGTGATCCACACAGTCAAAGGCTTTGGCATAGTCAATAAAGCAGAAGTAGATGCTTTTCTGGAACTCTCTTGCTTTTTCCATGATCCAGCGGATGTTGGCAATTTGATCTCTGGTTCCTCTGCCTTTTCTAAAACCAGCTTGAACATCAGGAAGTTCACGGTTCACGTATTGCTGAAGCCTGGTTTGGAGAATTTTGAGCATTACTTTACTAGCCTGTGAGTTGAGTGCAATTGTGTGGTCGTTTGGGTATTCTTTGGCATTGCCTTTCTTTGGGATTGGAATGAAAACCGACCTTTTCCAGCCCTGTGGCCGCTGCTGAGTTTTCCAAATTTGCTGGCATATTGAGTGCAGCACTTTCACAGCATCATCTTTCAGGATTTGAAATAGCTCAACTGGAATTCCATCACCTCCACTAGCTTTGTCCGTAGTGATGCTTTCTAAGGCCCACTTGACTTCACATTCCAGGATGTCTGGCTCTAGGTCAGTGATCACACCATCAGGATTATCTGGGTCGTGAAGCTCTTTCTTGTACAGTTCTTCTGTGTATTCTTGCTATCTCTTCTTAATATCTTCTGCTTCTGTTAGGTCCATACCATTTCTGTCCTTTGAGCTCATCTTTGCATGAAATGTTCCTTTGGTATCTCTGATTTTCTTGAAGAGATCCCTAGTCTTTCCCATTCTGTTGTTTTCCTCTATTTCTTTGCATTGATTGCTGAAGAAGGCTTTCTTAACTCTTCTTGCTGTTCTTTGGAACTCTGCATTCAGATGTTTATATCTTTCCTTTTCTCCTTTGCATTTCGCTTCTTTTCTTTTCACAGCTATTTGTAAGGCCTCCCCAGACAGCCATTTTGCTTTTTTGCATTTCTTTTCTATGGGAATGGTCTTGATCCCTGTCTCCTGTACAATGTCACGAACCTCATTCCATAGTTCATCAGGCACTCTATCAGATCTAGGCCCTTACATCTATTTCTCACTTCCACTGTATAATCATAAGGGATTTGACTTAGGTCATACCTGAATGGTCTAGTGGTTTTCCCTACTTTCTTCAATTTAAGTCTGAATTTGGCAATAAGGAGTTCATGGTCTGAGCCACAGTCAGCTCCTGGTCTTGTTTTTGCTGACTGTATAGAGCTTCTCCATCTAAATATTTTAGATAACAATAATAATTATAACAGCAAAAACAAGCTTATACTTGCTCCATTCTCTGAATTTGAGGGAAAGTATATGGCTATCCTGGAGATCTTCCTATCACATATTGTGAATGACATCCATCTACTACACTTTTGGGGGCACAGTGGTTTAGATAAACTTAAAGGTTTAAAAGCCAAATTTGTAATGCATTTTTCAATGCTGCATGGTTTAGAAACTATATAGCCATGCCACAAGGAACGTGTGTGTGTGTGTGTGTGTGTGTGTGTGTGTGTGTGTGATATTTTCAAGAAATGTTAGTAGATATGGTCCAGAACAAGAGAAACTTGAATTATTCAAATAGAATTCCCAGTTGGCTTGCAATGGTAATGCTTATGAGATCAAAACTGTGCATGTGGTAATGTCTAAAACTTTGGAAAAAACCTTTTAAATATTATCCAGACTGTTTGAAGTGAATTCAAAATACTGAAAAATAATTTACAAAGAATGTCCTCTTTGAAGTGGGGGGGGTTAGACAAGGGTAGGAATGGCTCTCAGTTTCATGACCATTTTTGGAGGTAAATAGACATATATTAAGGGGCTTCCCAGGTGATGCTAGTGGTACAGAACCCACCTGCCAAAGCAGGAGACAGAAGAGAAGCAGGTTTGATACCTGGGTCAGGAGGATCTCCTGAAGGAGGAATAACAACCTACTCCATTATTCTTCCCTGGAGAATCCCACAGACAGAGGAGCCTGGTGGGCTACAGTTCATGGGATCTCAAAGGGTCAGACACAATTGAAGCAACTTAGCATACATGCACAAGCATATTTCAAAATAAAATTTGAGAAGATTATAGTTGGAGTTTTTGTTTCTAATGGTAATGGGAAACAAAACAAAAATTTATAAAAAGTAGCAATTTTTAACTTTGCTTTTTTCAAAACCCAACAGAAATTGAAACATAAAAGTTTTGACATTTGTAAAATGAAAAATCTTTGTACTTCTGCATTTTCCTAAATAGGTTCCTATTGCTAACTCAATAATTGTTAGTAACACAATAGTAGGTTGCATCATTTTCACTGTTATTGGGCGATGCAACATGGGTATATTCAACTATTTCTTAACTAGTTCTTCATTCACATTTGTAGGTTGAACTGACTTTCTTCTCAAGAGGCGGGAACATGTTCCTAGGGCAGAAAGAGCCAGCAGTGTCTGCCAACACTTCCTTCCTTTCTGAGTCATTTTGCATGCAAACATCCTTGGCTTTTTCATCTAATGGGGAGGGTATGAGAAATCTTTCTGGAAGAAGAAAATTATAATCACTATTTCATAGGGAGTTGAGAAGGATGAGCATTAAGGTACTTTTCTGTTTTTGAGGTGAGAAAAATAGAAAGTCGTAAGACAGTTTTAGATAGGCAGAGAAGTGGTCTCAAGGGTTCTATTAGCAGTGTTAGCTACTTGTGAAGGCAGTTCTGGGAAAGGAAGCCATGCCTGGTACCACAGTCAGTAAAAACAAAATAAAACAAACAACAGTTTTTGATCTTGCCAGAGTTTGGGATCTAGGCTGATACTAAGCAAGATCATGAAACAGAAAATTCATTGCATGTGGCTCGTCATTTTAACTCACTCTCCCCTTTCTCCCACCTCCCTTGGGTATGTAGTAAAGACTTTTCAAGTCCCACTCTCCCAATCACTGTGAGCCTGCCCACTCGTTAGCACAAGCTTGGGATATAAGCTGCATTGTTCTGTTTTGTTTTTTTTTTTTTCTTTTAAATAAAGCTGAAATTGTGAGGACAGCCCTCTTTCTTCTTTGGCTCTGAAGGTTTAAGAAGGCAAGATTGAACTGACTAAGGTCAGTGTTCTGATCTCTTGGGGACAGTCAGGTTGACAGAATGTAGCCAAACTAGAACATTCCAGAAATGTACAGAGAAAGGTAAGAGAGAGAGACCACGAGAGTGAGAGCGGTTGAGAAACCGAGAGGAGAATGAGACAGCAGTAAATGACTGCAGTGGAGTGCAGGAGGTACTCCCGAGGCCATTTCCAAGTCTCTTCTGTCTTTGGTTTGCTCTATAAAATCCCTCTTTTAATTTAAAACAGTTCCATTTAGGTTTCAAATTGGGGTTGAAAGATGCACCCAAGTGTGCTGCCTTATGAAACAGTAATGATCTCAAGGGGAATGAAAAAGTCAGCGGTAGATTTTTTGATGTTGTAGCAATGCTTGGGCAAAGGGCATTGATGAGGGACCCTTCAGTTTTCTCTTGACATACTGATGCCCCTGTGGAAGGGAAGGGTAGTGGTGGCTGGCAGTTTTTAAATATGTGTATTGAGGTATAACAGATATAAAACAAACCTCATATTATTTAAATGCACAATTTGATGAATTTCAGTATATTAATGCACCTATGAAACCATTACCAAAATCAAAATAATGAATGTACCCATCACTCTCAGAAGTTTCCATGCAACCCTTTGTAATCTCTCTGTTCACAACCTAATTTCTCACATCTATCCCAAGCAAATAGTGATCTGCTTTCATATAAATGGCATTATACTATATATGGGCTTCCCAGGTGGTGCTAGTGGTAAAGAATCCATCTGCCGATGTGAAAGATATTAAGAGACATGGGTTCCATTCCTGGGTTGGGAAGATCCCCAGGAAGAGGGCATGGCTGCCCACTCCTATAGTCTTTCCTAGAGAATCCCACAGACAGAGGAGCCTCAGGGGCTACAGTTCATAGGGTTACAAAGAGTCAGACACGACTGAAGCGACTACACACGTGCATACTGCATATACTCTTATTTATTGAGGATCTTAGCATAATTATTTTGTTATTTATATTGCTATCTGAATCCACGGGTTTTTTGTTTTTTCCATTGGTGAGAGTACTCTATCATATGGATATTCATAATTTGTTTATCCTTTAACCTACTAAAGGATATTTGGATTATTTCCATTTGTGGCTGTTAAAAACAAACTTGTTATGAACACTTGTGGACAAGTTTTCTTGTGGATGTATGTCTCCATTTCTCTTGGATGTATACAAAGGAATGGGAAAGCTAAATTGTATAATAGATGTTACGTGTAACTTTCTAAGAAATTGCTCAACCGTTTTCCAAAATGACTGAATCATAAATTCCTATCAACAGCATAAATAAGTTCTAGTTGCTGCTCAGTCTCACTTGCATTTGGTATTGTTTGTCTTTTAAAGAAGCTGTTCGAATGGGTATGTGTGATTTACTTTGCTGTACAGAAGAAACTAATACAACCGTATAAAGCAACTATGCTGTGATAAAAATTAAGTTTATAAAAAAGTTTCCTATACCTCAGTCTCCTTGACATATTTCTGTCTTTAAAATCTGACTGTCCCTATAAGAATGAGATTGTTTGCCCTCTCACAGACACATCCATGAGGATTAGGAGGCAAAGTCAGTGCTTTCTCCTCTCCCCCGTTGTCTTTACTACAACAATGCCTTTCAGCCCTAGACTAGATCTTCACTCCTTTGCTAACAAGCAAATGTCTGTTCCCATGAGACTCAATCACTGGACCACAGCACTCTTGACCATCCTCCTCATTTCTGTTACTCTCCTCCTCTCTGCTCAGTGAAAACCCACCGTTTAGTCTTCCTCTCATTGAAGACTCTCTTCCTATGGGCTGTCCCACTCAACCTTGTTTCTTCAGCCCTTGAATTCCTCGTTCCCAATGGCAGGCTCTGCCATTCCACTCCAGCCACTTCTTTCTAAGTCACACTTTGAAGCTTGTCAGCGGTACGGCTCCACCTCTGAAGTCACTGATTTGAACGTTCCGTTTCTGACGACAACTCCCTAAACTTCCAATATGTTTGGTAAAGTACCCCTCTGCCAGTGTGCTGCCTCTTTCACTTCATCAGGGTTTTTTAAACATTGATAGCCATACTCCTTCTTCATCTATCAAACGCCTCTTGTTTTCACTTTCCTCTCTCTACAGCTCAGATCCATGTTTTATTTTAAACACTTTTTAATGTATGATAAGTTCCCATTCCTTTTCCTTCCATCACATTCACATTTAAAAAGGGAAAACAATTTGAGGATCTCTACTTTCTCTTTATGCGTATACTTGGGCAATTGAGAGTGCAAGGATCGCTACACATTCATGTCTCCACTTAAAGTGGGTTTCCAACACCACCTGGCTACTCTTCTCTAGACTCTTTGCAACAACCACCACAAAGTTCTCCTATTCTCCTCAAACCTTTGACGACTCCCCAACAATACATGCCCCAACAATACAAGGTCTACTGACCTTGCCTCCTGTATCAGAGAAATCAGAAGCCTTTAGAAACTAATTGCTGAATTACTAATCCACCACGTCTGCAGCTCCACCTGTGAGGTTTCTTCATCCTCTTTGCTCTTTCCTATTACAGTGCACTAGGCATCTTTTCCTCCGTATTTCCTTCTGTCCTCTGGATCTTCAGTTCAGTTCAGTCGCTCAGTCATGTCCGACTCTTTGTGACCCCATGAATTGCAGCATGCCAGGCCTCCCTGTCCATCACCAACTCCTGGACTTCACCCAAACTCATGTGCATTGAGTTGGTGATGCCATCCAGCCATCTCATCCTCTGTTGTCCCCTTCTCCTCCTGCCCCCAATCCCTCACAGCATCAGTCTTTTCCAATGAGTCAACTCTTCGCATGAGGTGGCCAAAGTATTGGAGTTTCAGCTTCAGCATCAGTCCTTCCAAAGAACACCCAGGACTGGTCTCCTTTAGAATGGACTGGTTGGATCTCCTTGCAGTCCAAGGGACTCTCAAGAGTCTTCTCCAACACCACAGTTCAAAAGCATCAATTTTTCAGTGCTCAGCTTTCTTCACAGTTCAACTCTCACACCCATACATGACCACTGGAAAAACCATAGCCTTGACTAGACGGACCTTTGTTGGCAAAGTAATGTCTCTGCTTTTGAATATGCTATCTAGGTTGGTCATAACTTTCCTTCCAGGGAGTAAGTGTCTTTTAATTTCATGGCTGCAATCACCATCTGCAGTGATTTTGGAGCCCCCGAAAATAAAGTCTGACACTGTTTCCACTGTTTCCCCATCTATTTTCCATGAAGTGATGGGACTAGAGGCCATGATCTTTGTTTTCTATATGTTGAGCTTTAAGCCAACTTTTTCACTCTCCACTTTCACTTTCATCAAGAGGCTTTTGAGTTCCTCTTCACTTTCTGCCATAAGGGTGGTGTCATCTGCATATGTGAGCTTATTGATATTTCTCCCGGCAATCTTGATTCCAGCGTGTGCTTCTTCCAGCCCAGGGTTTCTTATGATGTACTCTGCATATAAGTTAAATAAGCAGGGTGACAATATACAGCCTTGACAAACTCCTTTTCCTATTTGGAACCAGTCTGTTGTTCCATGTCCAGTTCTAACTATTGCTTCCTGATTTGCTTATAGGTTTCTCAAGAGGCAGGTCAGGTGGTCTGGTATTCCCATCTCTTTCAGAATTTTTCACAGTTTATTGTGATCCATACAGTCAAAGGCTTTGGCATAGTCAATAAAGCAGAAATAGATATTTTTCTGGAACTCTCTTGCTTTTTCCATGATCCTTACACATGGTTAACTTATCAAAAACACTTTATTTATCCTGTTTCTCACATTCTTTATTCTCTTTACTGGATTTTTCCCAGCATCACTTCAAAAGACTGTAGACTCTTCAATCTTAAAGGAAATTTTCCCTCTTTTGTCCCCTTAAAAGCAAACCCAAAACAAACCCCTCAGAGCATCCTTCCCTCAGCATTTCTCCTCCAACTACTGCTCTGTCTCTTTCCTTATCTTCAAAGCCAATGTCTTGAAAGTGCTGTTTTTAACTTTCTGTTCTGTCTTCTGTTCCCTTCCACCATGTCACTAACATTGTGTCTATTAAGGTCCCTACATTGACAAATCTAAAGGATTATTGTGACCTTTTCTTTCTTGATCCTTTAACTCATTTGTTATATTGTTCATTCTCTCATTCTTGAAGGAAATTAGCCTGGCCAAAAGGTGGTGTCCATAGCAAAGAGAAATGCACTACAAGTGGGCAAGTAGAGACTTGAATTCTAGGCATCTTTTCTCTGTCACCAGCCTTTCTGCTACCAGGTCCCTTACTCAAACTCTGGGCTTCAGGTGCCACACATCTAAACTGAAGAGAAGACTTTAATTATGTGAAACTGGGGGTGGACCAGATGGCTTCTTGAGGTCCTTTTTAGTCCCTGGAAGCCATGGTTGCTGATTTTGAGTCACACACGAGTTAGCAGTCACATTTGTATGCATGCTTCAGCATTGCCATCTTTGAAGTGAGACATTTTTTTCTTGCTGCCTAAATTACTTCTAGGTTATAAATTCACCTTTAGAAGCAATATTAACTCTTTCAGGCCTCCAGTCTGCTCTTTACTAATGACTGGAGTTTTCAGGGAGGAGTAATTAGCTAATTGAAATATGAAGTTGGCTCCTTCAGCATGCAAAGAAAGCTATTTGAATTCATAGAAATAAAAGTTTGCTCACTGGTCAGAGGACTAAGGGAATAAATTTTTTTCTGCCTCAGATACTAGAGCTATCAGAATACCTATACAATGCTATGCCAGCCTCAGTGCTGTAACGTCTACTTCTTAAGTCTTGGGAAAGAAAAATAGTCTTATAAAAAGCTTTGAGGGGGAAAAAAGCAGCATAAATAATAGAAAGGATTTTTTTTTTTTTTTTTGTATTCTAGACCACCCAATGTTGTGTGGTAGAAAGAGAATGAACCTAGAGCTTGAACTGGATTTAGCCTTGGTCCAAGCACCAGTTTGCTCTGTGATACTGGACAAGCCACCTCAAGTTGCTCATCTGTAAATATAGGCAAGTAAGATACTTATCTGGGCCTACCTGGTGACTCAGCAGTAAAGAATCTGTCTGCAATGCAGGAGATGTGAGTTCAATCCCTGGGTCAGGAGGATCCCCTGGAGAAAGAAATGGCAATCCACTGTAGTATTCTTGCCTGGGAAATCCCATGGATGGAGGAGCCTCGAGGGCTACAGTCCATGGGGGCTCAAGAGTTGGACATGACTGAAGTGACTAAACCACCACCACCACCAAGGTACTTATTGGGCTTCCCTGGTGACTCAGTGATGAAGAATCTGCCAATGCAGGAGATGCAGGTTTTGTCTCTATGTTGGAAAGATCCCCTGAAGAAGGAAATGGCAACCCACTCCAGTTTCCTTGCTCTGGAAATCCCATTGTCAGAGGAGCCTGGAAGGCCACAGTCCATGGGATTGCAACAGTTGGACATGACTTAGTGACTAAACAAAAATATACTTATTGGGCCTCCCACCATGCATAGGAAAATCAAATGAGCTAAAGAATAGAAAATACTCTAAAAAACAGAAAGTGCTCTATGACTTATGACACTTACTAATAAAGAAATAACAATGTCCTAGTAAGAAAGGTCAGTTGGAGGAAGAGAGAGCTAAGTCAATTTGTAGTAGATGAGACATTAAATTAATACTTTGATGTACCCAGCTAACAAGATACTAATTTTGGGGGGTAGTTTTAGGCAGGGATAAGCAGATGAGAACTGTTGATTCCAACCTTCTCTCTGAATGTTGATCTTTTAGCTTATAGAATTTGAGCTACATATATACTTGAAGGAGATGACTAATGACTTTTCAGCCACAGAGATTCCATTTGCAGTTTTCAAAAGAGATGATCACTTTAAAAACAGGGACAACCCAGAAAGATAATATGGATAATGGAGTAAAAAAGAGCTAATTTAGATTTGATAATTCCTTCAACATTTTAATGATTTGGAATAATATGAGCCTGTGTCTCACTAGTATATGTCAGAGAAAAGGTATTTTTTTCCCCTTTCCTTAAGTTTCTGCTTCTAAAAGACACTATATATAAGGGAGACAGATAATCCTTCCGTTTATCTGATTTAAACTTACCTGAAAGATATTAATGTGAAAGTCAGTCTACATATATTAGAGTATGTGAATTTTGCTACTTCATTTTCATATTATTGTCCTTATAATTAATAAGAACAATACTATAATTAATACTATTATATTAAATAGTCTTACACATGGAGAATAGTATTACACATTATAATCTTCTTTTTCCTTATAAATCTCCCAAGGAAGACCCATCAGTTAGACACATTATTTTATGCATAGGGATTTACTTTTTGCCGATTTACAAATCGTTGGATTTGTAAAAAATATTCCTTGAGGGGTCCTAATTCAGCTCATGAATAGTAGAGGGAGAAAAGAAAAATTTTTTTAATTTCAAATAAAAAAGTGAGTCAACTTAAAATATTAAATACATAACAAATATAGTAAACAGATAGAGCCAAAATCATGAAGGTAGAGGGAGCAAGTGATTGAAACCTCAGAAACACTGCCTTATAGAATATTCTGACAGTTTATATATGGTATATTAATTTTCCTTTGTATGTCCTCAAAATTTAATAATCCCCTAGGATAGCTCATGATGGTTTAACATCTGAGAGACATCAGTTCAAATCTTAGCCCTTCCATCATCTACCTCTTTAACTTAGGGCAAGTTATTTAACTCCTACCTGAGCTTTCTCGTTTGTAAAATGGTTGTAACATTAGTTTACAGAATAGAATGGATTATGGTGATGACTGTGGACTGTCTCATTGCATCCAGCACAAGGCAGAGGTTTAAAACTGATAACTATTATTACCAGAGAAGGTAGGTAATAAACATCTCACTTTCCAAGCGAGAAAATTCAGACTCAGAGAACGTATATGACTAAAAGATAAAGTTAAAAAGTACATACTTTGGGTACAGTCTTTTCTTGAATATTGACTTAAATTTCCAAAACCACATTTCATCACATTCTTGATGAAAAAGTAGCTAGGAAGCTATATGCAAAGACTTTGACTCCATTACTTGAGTTGGTGCAGCATTTTAATAAATTGCTAGTTACCTTACATAAATGGACATGGGTACTAATGATGGTATATGTGTAAACTTGATTCTTGAAAGATTCTTTTCAATTTGCTTTCTTCCATGACTACAAAGTATAGTGATCACTCAACTAAGTTCTTTTGATGACAAGAGGGACTGAATAAGAGGCCACAGCAATGAAAATTAATATTTACTGCTGGAAAACAAAACAAAGTGAGAACAATTTCATTTTTATTCCTTCAGTAGTGGAGCTAGAGAAACACTGGTTGTAGGAGTACTGGTTTAGGAATAGTTGAGTTGGTGACCATAACAAGAACAACCTCACCTGGAATTATTGTTATCTCATGAGGCTACCGTAGCATACAGCCTCTATGACCATGACAGAGCAGTGCATGAAACTGAACTCACTTTCTCTGGACAAATGCAGAGCTAAGTGCAAAAGTATGTCATATATTTCTGGTATTTCTAGTTTAAGAAACAATATTTCTTTTAAGAAAAAATCTCTTCTAAGGAAAACAAAACACTCCAGAAAATATTGAAGATCAAACTATGCATCAGTGGGGGAAAAATAAAATTAAGAGCTTGGAAATTCTGACAGCGCCCATGCAGTCTTAGGCACAGCCACCCCCTCTTTCCTCACACATAGTCAGTGTGATCTGGACCATGTTTGCTCAGTAATTATATTCACTTGCTTCCCTAAATGACCACGGTGCCTTATTCTGGCACTTATCAGTATACACATAGAGTGCACTTCTCTGTTGATGTGTTTTTTAACCCTTAAAATGAAGTTGTGATTGTGTTTGCATCACATTTGTCTTGAGCAATTCATAGTAATTCATAGCATTCTTCTCCCAGAAGTGATTATGCGGTTGCATAAAAATACTAGCCAAGACAGTTGAAAAGTCACAAAATAGCATTAGTGTTAAGTAGTTCAATTACCTCTGAAGGCAAAAGATTAAATCTATTTTTACATGAATTTTTGACCAACAAATCTGTACTTTGTAGACTGTCTTTTATGTGATCTGTGATTTGATTCTTGACTGATTAAACATCTAAACACGAAGTGACCTTCATGAAAAATAGTGATGATGTATTTGTTCAAACCTATCTGAGATCACTGAAAAAGTAAGATGTTTATAAGAAAAATATGAGTCTTGTAAAGGGCTAGGGTTTCCATGAAATAGTTAATCAACTAAGAAGCCAAGACATTTGGAAAAGCAAGGGTTTCAATGTTAAGACTGAGGCAAAAGGGCAAGTTGCCAAGGAGAGATGGAACAGGTTCATAGAGATGTTTGTTGAAAGCATCTTGATTTGTGGCAAACTCATTTGCCTCAGAAAGTGGCTGACAGTGGGAGTGCAGAGGGAATAGACACCACAGTTGCATCTAGCTCTGATCCAGACAAAACAGCAATCAAAACCCAAGAGCTAACATTCAACCATTAAAGATCCTAGCTGTTTGCACAGCACACCTAGCTGACACATCTCAAAGAACGTAGAATCTCAATTTCCCGACCAAGGAAATAGAAAACTGCAATGTCTGAATGGTTTTATCTAAGCTCAGATTGGAGCAGTAATAGCATTAAAATAAAATGGGTTTAATAATAAATCTTAGCAATATAACTGCAATCTACAGAGTAGTAAATTTTTCAAGTTCATTTGCTCTGTCTCCTTTTAAACAGTGTACAAGTGTACCATGTATGCATAGACAATGATGCCATTATGTTGTGGCGGTAGTGGAAGAAATGGCTATGGCATGATTAATTGTAGAACAGAATTACTTGACAGCAGAGCTGTCAAATATCAAAACACTGCCAGGTTTTAAAATTGGACACATTGAGGAATGTATATTGTTGTTGCTGTAACAGAAATCAACCCACAATTTGAGTAAAAATTAACTCTTTAGGGTGACTTCCTTCTTATCTGCATAATGTCAAAAACAAACAAACAAACTAACTCTCCAGAAATGTGAAATGCTTACATGTAGACAGGCATTCAAGATTGATGACTGATAAATAAATAAAGGTGTAGCATTTGTAAGACTCTTTGAAGTTTGCAAAGAGCTTTCATGTACATTATTTTATTTAATCCACAAAACAACACTCTGAGATTGTTTGAGAAGGCATTTCAATTCAATTTTCAGGGAGACCTACTCTAGGTCAGGTTTTATGCTAGACACTTAAGGTAAAAAGATAAATCAGATGACACATTCTTGTAGCCAAGAAATTTAAAACTGAGGAGACTGAGTTTCACAGATAGATAGGTCTAGTAAATTTTTATTCCAGAG
Organism: Bos indicus x Bos taurus; assembly: GCF_003369695.1. NCBI lineage: Eukaryota > Metazoa > Chordata > Mammalia > Artiodactyla > Bovidae > Bos > Bos indicus x Bos taurus. The sequence continues at coordinate 35,430,407 of NC_040077.1, forward strand.
CCCCCAAATCTCTATCTTGCACTCAAAATCTGATGCTTTTATCTTTTACCATGTACCTCTAAACAAAATGAAGCCAAATTAATCCAGAGAAATCAGTTGAAAGCTGGTTTCCAAGGCACTCTAAATTTCATACAGTGAAAGCAGCTTAGCAGATAACTCAATTCAAAGATCACTTGCCTATTAAAGCAAGGGTTTTAGACCACTAATTTTATTTCCTTTAGGAGCAAGGCTGAATAAACTTGCATTAAAACAGAGTGAACTATGCAGCTTTGACATGTAAAGAGACTGGAAGACATCACTTCTAGCCTTACAACATGAAAAGCTGTGCAAACTGAAAATCAATGACTTCTCTTGGATATATCAGAAAACTAAGGTTAAAGGACAAAAAGCCACTCCAAAATTTGGAAAGACAGGTATATCCAGAAAGATCCAGCCATGATCTGCTTACCTGGAGCAGAAGCTACTAGAGCCATAAACTGGTAGGAACACTTACTGGTAACCTTGAACGACTGATGGCTGAATGTAGATCAGCTGAGACTTGAAAACTCCAGGAGACCCAGTTTTGAGTTTGGAGGAGTCACACTTTGATGGGTTTTACTTCTAAGAACCCCACAAGTTCTTCCTGTGAAGACTGAAGAAAAATCCTTTTGTGTTTTGGGCAGTGGGAGGGTAAATGTAACTAATTTGAAATATACCTAGGAGAAAAATAAGCTGAGCACTGAAGAATTGATGCTTTTGAATTGTGTTGGAGAAGACTCTTGAGAGTCCCTTGGACAGCAAGGAGATCAAACCAGTCAATCCTAAAGGAAATCAGTCCTGAATATTCATTGTAAGGACTGATGCTGAAGCTGAAGCTCCAATACTTTGGCCACCTGATGTGAAGAACTGACTCATGGGAAAAGCCCCTGATGCTGGGAAAGATTGAAGGTGGGAGGAGAAGGGGACGGCAGAGGATGAGATGGTTGGATGGCATCACTGACTCGATGGACATGAGTTTGAGCAAACTCTGGAAGTTGGGTGATGGACAGGGAAGCCTGGTGTGCTGCAGTTCATGGGATCTCAAAGAGTTGGACTTAACTGACTGACTGAATGGAACTGAACTAAACTGAACCATGAGAAAAACTTTGAGACATCTATCATACAAAACATTTGCCCAGTAATCTCAAAAACTGTCGAAAGTCATCAAATACAAAGGAAGTCTGAGATATGGTCAATATCAAGAGGAGCCTTAGGAGACGTAGAGGAACCAGAGATCAAATTACCAACATCCGCTGGATCATGGAAAAAGAGAGTTCCAGAAAAACATCTATTTCTGCTTTATTGACTATGCCAAAGCCTTTGACTGTATGGATCAAAATAGACTGTGGAAAATTCTGAAAGATATGGGAATACCAGACCACCTGACCTGCCTCTTGAGAAACCTATATGCAGGTCAGGAAGCAACAGTTAGAACTGGACATGGAACAACAGACTGGTTCCAAATAGGAAAAGGAGTACGTCAAGGCTGTATATTGTCACCCTGCTTATTTAACTTATATGCAGAGTACATCATGAGAAACGCTGGACTGGAAGAAACACAAGTTGGAATCAAGATTGTCTTTTCTCCATTGTGTATTCTTATCCCTATTGCCATAGATTAATTGACCATAAGTGCATGGATTTACTTCTGCTTTCCCCATTCTGTTCCACAGATCTATTTTTCTTTTCTCTTTCTTTCTTTCTTTTTAGGCCAAAACCACATTGTCTTATCAGTCCTCTAACTTTGGTTTTACCTTCAGCATTGTCTCGGGTGTTCTGGGTCTTTTGCCTCTTTGTATAAACTTTACATTCAGTTTGTCAATATCAACAAAATAACTTTTGGGGATTTTAAATGCGATTGCATTGAGTCTATAGATCAAGTAGGGAGGAACTGACATTTTAATAATATGGAGACTTCCTATCCTTTAACATGAAATATTTCTCCATTTACTTATTTCTTCTTTGATAATTCATAAATGTTTATAGTTTTCTTCATGTGGATCTTATATTTTGTTATATTTCTAACTAGGTATTTCACTTTCAGATGCTAATGTAAGTGATATTGTGTATTTAATTTCAAATTCCATTTGTTCATTACTGGTTATAGAAAAGCAATTGTTTCTCTATTAACCTTGTAATCTGCAAACTTGCTTTAATCACTCAGTAGTTCCAGGAGGTTTTTGGTTATTCTTTCAAATTTCCTACATAGACAATCATGTTATCTGTGAAGAAAGACAGATTTATTTTTTCCTTCTAAATCTGTGTACCTTTTATTTCCCTTTTCTTGTTAGCATTAACAGGGACTTCCAGCAAAATGTTAAATAGGAAGGCTCAGAGGGAACATTCTTGGCTTGTACCTGACCGTAGTGAGAAAGCTCGTTTTTCATCGTTAAGAATGATATTAATGGAAGGTTTTTTGTAATAGTCTGTTTGGGTTTTTTTTTTTTGGCAATCCGTGAAGCTTTGGGATTTTAGTTCCTTGAGCAGGAATTGAATGTGGGGCCACAGCAGCAAAAGTACTGAGTCCTAACCACTGTACCATCAATGAAGTCCCATATATATTCTTTATCAAGTTGATGAAGTTAATTTCAGTGTACTGACAGTAATTTTTTTTTATCATGAATGAATGTTGAAGTTTGTAAAATTCTTTTTCTTATATCTATTGTTATAATCATATGATTTTTCTGTTTTAGCTTGTTGGATGTGATGGATTGATTCTTAATTGATTTTTGAAAGCTGAATCAGCCTTGCATACCTAGTATAAATCCCCTTGGTTTTGGTATATGATTTTTTCTATATATTGTTAGACTTCCCAGTAGCTCAGACGATAAAGAATCTGCCTGCAATGCAGGAGACCTGGATTCGATTCCTGGGTCGGGAAGATCCCCTGGAGGAGGGCATGGCAACCCACTCTAGTATTGTTGCCTAGAGAATCCCATGGACAGAGCAGCCGGGCAGGCTACAGTCTATGGGGTCACAAACAGTCAGACATGACTGAGCAACTAACACTGTACATTATTAGATTGATTTGCTAATATTTTTTAAGGATTGTTGCATGTGTGTTCATGAGAGATACAGGTCTGTCATTTTCTAGCAATGTCTGCTTGGTTTGTATAAAGTAATGCAGCTTTATATGATGATTTAGGAAGCAGTCCTGCTGCTTCTACCCTCTGAAAGAGGTTGTATAGAATTGGTATAGTCTATTCATTAAATGTTTGGTGAAATTTGCTAATGAACCCATCTATATCTGGTGATTTGTGTTTTGGAAGGTTATCAATTAGTTTTTCTTTTTTTAAAAATTGAAGTATAGTTGATTTACAATGCTGTGTGTTTTAAGTATACAGTGGAGGATTATTAATTATTGACTTAATTTAATTTCTTTAATAGATATAGGCCTATTCAGTTTGCTTATTTCTTCTTATATGAATTCTGGCTGATTGTGTCTTTCAAGGACTTTGTCCCTAGTATTTAGGTTATCAGACTAAAGATATAGACTTTTTCCTAGTATTCTTTATTATCTTTTTATGTTGATGGGATCTCATTGTGTTTTGATATTCATTTCTCTGGTAATTAGTGACATTAGGAATATTTTCACGTGCCTATTGGCCTTTAACATATTTAAGAACATCAAATACCTGAATCCGACCAGGAATTTTGCTTCTGCTATCATGTGACGCAAGCACATGTTTAGTGTTCCATCTAATGAGACTCTCCAGCACTAGCTTCACCACTAGGGAAGAAAGAGAGGCTGGCGCCTCACCACACAGCACGTAGTTTACCTCCTAATCTAGGTACTTAGCATTTTAGCAGGATGACCAGTCTGTTGGAGTCGCATGTCTCCTTGAATATAAATAAAAACAATACAAACATTATATCCGTAATCCTACTGTCCCACTGAACAAAGACGGAAAATGCAGGAGCTCAGTCCATCATGAGAAAGAACTTCATCTTCACTGGACCTGACTATAAATATATTTTAAGCCCATAGGATGGTTAAGTTTCCCCTGGTAGCCTCAAGTAGTCTTTTCATCACATAAATACCAGAAAATCCCCCTGCTTCTTCCTTTCAACTCTTTCTTCTCTCAAGGGGTAGTCAGTGTTAATCTGCTCCAGTAACTTGTGGTCAAGTCAGCAAGTTGCTTTTTGTCCCGATCTTCTCTTTTTTTCTTCTCCTGCTCTCTCTTCCTCTCCTTCTCTTTTCCATCCTGCCCATTTCTAGTGCATCATTGCTGTGAGCTATTACTCTCAAAGCTAAAAGAGAATAGACAGGAAGCCCCACACTGCCACTTTTAACTTATCTTAAAATAAATGTGCTCAGAAGAGAATAATGGAAACAAATTCTCGCCATGTCGATTCTGGGTTTCACAGAACTATTTTTCCCTCCTAGAACTATATTTAAAATAACTGAAATTGTGCAATAAAAAGGTATTCCCTATTCTGAATATATGCAAAGTTCAAGGAACATCATCTATGAAATGACTGCTTTTGCAAAAATTTCATTTAAGAGATGAGATTTAAGAAGACAACTGAAGTCTTTCTCTCCTCCCACTTCATCCACATATAGAAGAACTTAAAGTGTTCCTGGATTCAAGGGCAAAAGAGGACAATTTCTTTCCTATTTATTCCCAAGGCAAAGGACCTGGGCTCTGATGAGAGCTGTACCTCCTGTCACTAGTGTGTATTTTGCTTCCTTTGGAAACTGCACAACCAAGAAGTTTTCTAGCTTTGCTTATATTTGAAGTATGACTTTACCTGGGGTGAGTCTAACTCAGGTCTGAATCAACAAATCATTATCTTCTTTGAAGCCCTAATCTTCTTCATCTATTCAAGATACCCTGTAAAGACTTGCAAATACATAAATATATGCAAAAAGAATGGCAAGAAGGTTACCTAAGAGCTCTGCATATCATTCAGCACAGAGGTTTCTGGAAATTGCTGGCATTAGATTGTTGTTTAGTCACTAAGTCATGTCCAGCACTTTTGTGACCCCATGGATTGCAGCCCACCAGGCTCTTCTGTCCATGGGATTTCCCAAGCAAGAATACTGGAGAGGCTTGCCATTTTCTTCTCCAGAGGATCTTCTCTACCCAGGGATTGAACCCATGTCTCCTGGCAGGCAGATTCTTTACCACTGAGCCACCTGAGAAGCCTTGGCATTAGATTATATGACAATAATATTAATAGAATGTTATGTATTATGTGTAAGGTAAACTTGGTTTCAGAAGCAGCAATTATACATGGAAGAAAATCTAGACCAGAATCATAAAACCTGAGTCCACACTCTATCCTTTGACACTTTTGTGGTCCTGGTCACGTTACCTAACTTCTCTGAATCTTGGTTTCCTTAACTGTGAACTGGAGATAGCATGGATTAAATAAAACAATTTAGATTACAGTGATCAAGTTTTAAGTTCTATCCTGCTTCATAAATGTGAAACAATAGTCAGCTTAATATACATTGCCATTCCCCCACTTTCTCCTCCCAGATAACTTGTTAAGTTGTAGAGTTGATAAGAGATTTCTGCAAAAAGCCTGTAACAATATGCTTACTCCTTACCCTTATTAGTCTGCTCATTGGTTTGTTTTCTGATTTTGATAATTATGAGATTTGTATTAGTACCTATGTCCCTACTTGGTCCTCTTTACAACACTGGCTAACATATGTTAAGTAAATAATTGATATTTATGTGCTGGATGCAGGAATCAACAAGGGAGAGACCTGCCTTTATTAATCCTCTGTTAGCCTAGCTATATTCCTGCTGGTACACCAGTTAAATTAGCTGTGTTATTAAGATGTTGAGGGCCACAAAATGTTGCTTTTCTCTTTGATTGCACGTTCCTTGTACCATGTAGACAATGACAATAAGAACAAGGAGTCAGATAATACTCATCATATTTCTCCATCAGAAGCAGCCAAATGGAGCAGGCTTGTCTTGTAGTACCTCAGCTCTCAGACAAGCCTCTCATTGGACCACAAAATAGCAGGGCAAAATATTGCCTTTGTGCTCAATTCTAGGCTGCTCTGGGTCTAAGCCTCTGGGGATGTACACAATATTCTCAAGGCTGTTGAAAAGCCCACACAAAGAGATGGATCTTGTATACCCTCATGAATGGCTTGGTGCATACACCTTTTCTGGAAAGTCAAAGGAAACTCTCAGCCTATGATTCCTGGCTAAGAATTTGCATTTGCATTTGAAATAAAATATGCAACATAGGAATCTGGTCATATCCAACCCTATCAGAAATCCCTGATTTGTGATATTATACCCTAACAAGAGCATTTCCAGATCTTTCTCCGGTCTAAGACTATCAGTTTATTAAACATGACCAGAATGTGGATTATGAATCACTTCATCAAGCACTTGGAAACTATATACGCAAGAACCTGACTAAATATTTTGGTACCTACAGAGTGTAATGTATTTGTGTGCTTGTGCATGTGAGTGTGAGAATCATGACCTCTGGAGACTGTACATACAGAGAAAAGTATTTTTCTTTTTGCATACTGGTATGGAAGGAGTCCCACCTAAGAATTTAATTATATAAGAATAGAAACTGGAATTTCAAGGTATCTGCAGATTCTTTATGCTGCTGAATGCTAGAGATGATCATGCCATTTTTCAGAGCTTCATACTAGTTTTTGGAAATGAAAAGTAGATTGAAAACATATTGGAGGCTGAATTAGAGTAGAGATGGTTAAATTCTCTGTACAAAATATAAATATATTAGAATACTGTGAGCTAGCAGCTAGAATATCTTGATGGGAAAAATAGAGCCCAGAAAAGATGGCAAGTTCTGGCTGAAGGAATTCTAGCTAGTAAGGAATTCCCTTAGCAAACAAAGAATGTTGACATTTTATGCAAGTGATATCTAATATTAACTTTGAAGTAATTGCTCAGAATATGCTGTGTTACTTCCCTCAAACTTCAGTAAAATCTGATTTACACACAAGTCTATGCTAGTGGTTTACTAGGAAAATGAAGGATGCCAGGTCATATTGAGTGTTGTGGTAGAGAGTAGACAAGAGATGCAGGAGGGAAGAGAAGGGATTAAGAAGTGACTTTCAGATCAGAGATCAAAACACAATATGAGAAATTAGAATCAGAGGTAATCAGGAAAAGGATCAGGCACCCAATAATCTTGAGAGATATTGGGGAGAAAGAGGAAAGTTTGAGCTACTTTATTTAAATATGAAAGACAAAAATGATTGCTGAAGCTGAGGACTTGGGAATACCAAGGTGGTTACATTTGGGAGATACTAGAAATATATGTTGGAGAAGGAAATGGCAACCCACTCCACTGTCCTTGCCTGGAGAATCCCAGGGACAGAGGAGCCTAATGGGCTGCTGTCTATGGGGTCGCACAGAGTCAGACACGACTGAAGCAACTTAGCAGCAGCAGCAGAAATATATGAAATACATATATGTGTGAGTATTTTCCCCCATATGCATTTGCATTTGAAATAAAATATGCAACATAGGAATCTGGTCATATCCAACCCTATCAGAAATCCCTGATTTGTGATATTATGCCCTAACAAGAGCATTTCCAGATCTTCTGGCCTATACTTCAAATACTTTCTACCCAGAATCAGATCGCTTAAGGAATGCAGTGCTAAATGATGTGGTTGCTATGGTATGTTTCTGCCAGGGGGTCATGTTTCATGTATTGCAGCAATGGGGCTCACAGAGGTAATACCAGAAAACACAGTGGGTATTGGAACAAGACTGCTTCAGCTTCCAAAGAGTTCACAGTATAGTGGGAGAGAAAGCCAAACACACATTTTATCATCATAAACTGCGGTAAGTTTAGAGACGCTGTACATACCTGGTGTTGTGGGCACACAGAGAAGGTAGTTCTCCCTTCTGCCTAGGGAGGACACCAGGAGATTGAAGAATGCTTTCATCCACAAGACGATATATGAGCTGTGATCTGAGAGTGTCCACCCATAAGAAAAAAAAAGAGTGGGGTAGTCAAAGCTGAAAAAACAATATTGCACAAAGACTCAAGATGCAAAAGGGCTTATTTGGAGGACACGTCGACTGCATGTGGTTGCCCAGAGGGAAAATGGTGAGAAAATGGCCAGGAATCATGTCATAAATTACTGGCCATGACAGGTTAAGAATTTGGACTTTAAGGAAACCACATATTATTCCAAGATATCCACTGGGATTAGTAGATTGGAGCAATCTTATTATGTCTTATTATGAAAGAAAGGGAGGTGTGCAGGTCTGTAATAGCTGAAACAATAGGAGAAAACTCAGTTGCCACTGCTAACCTATATATTCCTTCCAAATTTCTCAATTTTATCTCCTAAGAGCATGTTGTTGCCTATAATTCTTCCTTACATGACTAACACCTACTCATTGATGTTTAAGCTCTAAGTTTTTCTTGATCCATAACGTTTAACCAGATACCATCTGGGTAAAAATCTTACTGCAGGCAGAAACACCTAAATAGCGTTATTTGTTTCCGAACCTTCTACTCTAAACTACTTTCATTCTCAGCATCTTTTTGTCTGTCTTTTTCTTCTTTCTTGTCTTTGATTTTTTGGCCTTGCTGCATGGCTTGTAGGATCTTAGTTCCCCAACCAAGGATCACACTTGGGTCTCCTGCCGCAAAAAAGTGGAGTCTTAACCACCAGACCACCAGGGAGTTCCTGGAGGCTATTTTTCTTGAGGTCATTTTTTTAAAAGATCTTATTTATTTTTTTCTTTTAGTGCAGTTTTAAATTCACAGAAAAATTGAGAAGATACAGGAATTTCCCGTGTATCCCCTGCCTCACAGCATAGCCTCTCCTTTTATCAACATCCATCACCAAACAAACATTGTTTTATAGTTTAGGAATCAACATTGACACATTAAACTCAGCTAAAATCCATAGTTTACTACAGAGTTCCTGCTTGCTATTGCATGTTCTATGTGTTTAGGCAAATGTATAATATGTATCCATTATAGTATCTTATCAAGTATTTTCCACTTCCCTAAAAATTATCTGTATTTTGCCTAACCATTCCTCCCCACTTTCTACATCTCGTGGCAGCCACTGACCTTTTTACTGTCTCTATAGTATTGCCTTTACCAAAATATCATATAGTTGGAGTCATACAATATGTATTCTCAGATTGACTTCTTCCACTTAGCAATATTCATTTAATGTTTTGCTATGTCTTCATGGACTAATAGCGTGCATCTTTTTAACACTGAATAATACTTCACTGTCTGATGGCTCAACATCTGAAAATCATTAACTGTGATACATATACCACACTAACATAATGAAGGATAAAAATCATATGATCACCTCAATAGATGCAGAAAAAGCATTTGTCAAAATTTAACATCCTTTCATGATAAAAACTTGGAACAAATTGGGTACAGAAGGAAGTATAATAAAGGTCATATATGACATGCACACAGCTAATATCATACTGAAAGGTAACAAACTGAAAGCTTTTCTTCTAAGATCAGGAGTAAGACAAGAACGCCCACTCCTACCACGTTTACTCAACATTGTACTGGAAGTCCTAGCCAGAGCAATTAGGTAAGAAAAATAAACAAAAGTCATCTAATCAGAAAGGAAGAAATAAGGTTATTACTATTTACAAATGTGTCAATTATTATACTATTTATACTTTTATTATATATAAAAAATCCTAAAAGTTCTACCAAAACATTGTTAGAAATAAAAAAATTAGTAAAGATGCAGGATACAAAATTGATATACAGAATCAGTTGTGCTTCTATATACTAACTACTGGAAAGAGAAATTAAGAAAAAATAACATTTCTAATAGCACCAAAAAAAAAAAAAAAAATGCTTGGGAGTAAGTTTAACCAAAGAGTTGAAAAATCTTTACAAGTCTAGCTATAAAATACTGATGAAAGAAAATGACAAAAGTGGAAAGATATTCTGTGCTCATGCATAAGATGAATTAATATTGTTAAAATATCAGTACTACCCAAAGCAATGTACAGACTCTATGAATGCTTATCAAAATTCCAAAGGCATTTTTCAAAGAAACAGGACAAACAATCCCAAAATTTGTGTGATACCACAAAGTGATCCCAAATAACCAAAGCAATCTTGAAAAAGAACAAATCTAGAGCCATCATCCTAATTTCAATCTTACTTTTGAATAATTATCCAAAGAAAACAAAACAATTATCTCAAAGAGAGATTTGAACTGCCATGTTTATTGCACCATTATTCACAATAGCTAAGGTTTGGAAACAATCTAAGGGTCTGTCAATGGATGCTCAGATAAAGAAAACGTGGCACACACCTACACATACACCTGAAATATTATCCAGCCTTAAAAAAGAAGGAAATCCTACCACTTGCAACAACATAAGTGAAAATGAACTTGGAGGGCATTATGTAAGCGCAATAAGCCAGATAGAGAAAGGTAAGTACTGTATAATAGCAGTTACATGTGAAATCTAAAAGAAAAGAAAAAGCAAAGTTGAATTCATAGAAATAAAAATAGTCTTTTGTCTCCTCATATAAACTTTAGAATTTGTTGATAGCCATAAATTAATTTGTTGAAATTTTGATTAGGACTCCATTGAATCTATAGATTAAGTTGGGAAGAAAACTGACATCTTGATGATATTGAGTTTACCTATCAATAAACATGAAATATCTCTCCATTTATTTAGTTCTTTGATTTCATTCATTAGAATTTCCTAGTTTTTCTCATAGACCTCATGCATATTTTGTTAGATTTACACCTAAGTATTTCTCTGCTTACATATACATGATATATATTGTACATAAGCATACCTAATTAAATATTGTTGCTATTATTAGTATGAGCCAACTGTTGCCTATTAGATCAACTAAGAAAAACAAAAGTTTTAATTTTACCTTTACTTATTCCTTCTTTGATGTTTTTCCTTTCTTTATACAGAACCAAGTTTCTGACCTATATTACTTTCTCTCTGAAGAACTACTTGTAACATCTCTTATAAGGCAGGTCTGGCAACAAATTCCCTCAATTTTTGTCTGAGAAAATCTTTATTTCTCCTTCAATTTTGAAGGATAATTTCATAGCATACAAAATCTAGTGCCAAAATTTCACAGGGTACAAAATCAGTGATTTCTTTCTCTCAATACTTCAAATATTTCACTCCACTTTTTTACTTGCTTGCATGATTATAAGGAGAAAATGAATGTAATTCTTATATTTGTTCTATTTTAAGTAAGGTACTTTTTGTCTCTAGCTTCTTTCATGATTTTTTTCTTTATCTCTGATTTTCTACAGTTTGAAGATGATATGGCTATTGTATCTTGGGGCATTCATCTTGATTGGTGTTCCTCTGAGTTTCCTGGATCCATGATTTGGCATCTGACATTAATTTGTGAGAATTTCTTACTTATTATTGTTTCAAATATTCCTTCTTTTCCTTTTTTTTCTCCTTTAGTATTCTTCTCACACCTATGTTATATCTTTTAGAATTGCTCCATAGTCCATGAATATTCTGTTCTGGCTTTTTCCTTCGGTCCTTGTTCTCTTTGCTTTTCAGTTTGGAGGTGTCTACTGAGATATCGTCAAACTCAGAGATTCTTTCCTCAGCCATGTCCCATTTTATACTAAGCCCATCAATGGCATTCTACAGTGCTGTTACAGTGTTTTTTATCTCTAGTATTTCTTTTCAGTGCATTCTTAGGATTTCCATGTCCCTGCTTACCTGTTTTGAATGCCCGATATTTCATCCATTTAAGTTCTTAGGATATTAATTCATTGTGTGCTGTGCTCAGGCACTCAGTCATGTCCAATTCCTTGTGACCCCATGGACTGCGGCCCACCAGGCTCCTCTGTCCATGGGATTTTCCAGACAAGAATAATGGTGTGGGTTGCCATTTCCTCCTCCTGGAGATCCTCCCAACCCAGGAACTGAACTCGAGTCTCCTGCATTGCAGGCAGATTCTTTACCACTGAGCCACCTGGGAAGCCTTATATTAATCACAGTAGTTTTAAACTCCTAGTTTGCTAATTCCAGTATCACAGGTTCTGATATTAATGTTGTCTCTTCAGATTGGGTCATTTGCCTTTTGATACGCTTTGTAATTATTTCTTGGTAGCTAGATATCATGTATTAGATATAAAAAACAAAGTTGCTGTATAGAGGCTATTAGCAATGTGGTTTGAGATGGGGGGCAGAAAGTATTCTGCAGTCTTTTAGTTAGGCCTCAGTCTTTTAATGAGCTTATGTCCCCACACTATGAACTTCACAAGGATTTCTCAGGGCTTCTGCCCTCCCAAAGTTGCGAGAGGATGGCTGCAGTGGGGTTAGAGTGGGCTGGAGTTGAGTCATTTCCCTTCCCCCAGTTCTGCTTGGCTGTGATAATACCCTGCAGGTTAGGCTTTGGTTAACCAATTTCTCATGAGAGCAAACTTTTAAAGAAAAACAGCGTGCTATGGCATATTTCAAAATGGTTTCTTTTTCTCTCCCCCTGTTAGAAGTTCAAGGAGTATTTTCTCTGATATTTACCGTGGGAACCCCTTAAAGCTCCCTGAGGTAAATCACAGATTGTGGAATGCCACCTTATGACTGGGTCCTCCCGGAGGTTTTAACTGTCAGAATTGTCCACACTGAGTCTCCAGCAGTTTATCAGTTACGGTTCAGGTTTCCCTATCCTGGCACTGGTTCCCACATGACTTCTGGTGAGTCTTTGCCCTGGTTAGCTGTGACTCCCTTGTATTTACTTGTCTTCCTCTTAAATATCAGGAGCAGTGGTTTGTCCTGTGTCTTCATATCCTTTATGAATCAAAAAAAAAAAAAAAGTTGATTTTTATACTCTATTCAGCTTTTCATTTGTTGTTAGGATGTAATGTTGACTTCCAAATTCCTTATGTGTAGAACTAGAAACCACACTTTCATTTTTTGGATGTTTCAAAAAATAATGATACAAACACAGAAGAATTGGACACAAAGTTGGGATGAGGTAGATTCTCAAATGATCATTTGTATCAGTGTGGATCATCCTTAAATCAACAGTGATATTTCAGGTGATGGAAGAACTGATTATTTGTCAAGACTATTCAAAGATGAAAATTTATATACAAATACATTTTGAGTGAGGAATGCAAATTTTCTTATTGGTGTACAGAAATAAAAGAGACTGACATTTCAAATATTTGTTGACCTTTTAATTTGCAAATTACAGTAATTGAAATGTATGTTTGTTATAATTAATAACTTTGGGGAAAATCTTTCCAATAAAGATGAGAAATACTAAATATACTAGTTAGAGGTAGGTTTACCTGCAAGTAAAAACCACCTGAAAAACAGTAGTTGAAACAACATAAATGTTGATTTTTTTCTTCATGTAGAATTCTAGTAGCAGGCAGTTCAAAGAAGGGATCTTCAGAGAAACAGATGCCATTACCAATGGTTTTTGTTGGCTATCTCAGATCCAGGCATGACATCTGAATTTCATCTAGAAGATAGTACCAGATAAAGAGGAAAGAGCAAAAGATGCACATTAGCTCCTTTTAAGAAAAGTTCTCAAATGCTGCCATAAGAATTTTCCACATACCATTCACGGGTCAGAATTTAGCCATACAGCCACATACAGATAAAAGCAAGCCTGGGGAAAATTATCTTTGTTCTGAGTAGCCAAAGTCCCAGATAAAAATTAGAGATTTTACTACCACAAAAAAAAAAAAGAGGGAAATTTATATCAGTCAGTACAGTAGCTCAGTCGTGTCTGGCTTTTTGCAACCCCATGAATTGCAGCATGCCAGGCCTCCATGTCCATCACCAACTCCCGGAGTTCACCCAAACTCAAGTCCATCAAGTCGGTGATGCCATCCGGCCCTCTCATCCTCCGTCATCCCCTTCTCTTCCTGCCCCCAATCCCTCCCAGCACCAGGGTCTTTTCCAATGAGTCAACCCTTCGCATGAGGTGGTCAAAGTATTGGAGCTTTAGCCTCACCATCAGTCCCTCCAATGAACACCCAGGACTAATCTCCTTTAGGATGGACTGGATGGATCTCCTTGCAGTCCAAGGGACTCTCAAGAGTCTTCTCCAACATCACAGTTCCAAAGCCTCAATTCTTCGGCACTCAGCTTTCTTCACAGTCCAACTTTCACATCCATACATGACCACTGGGAAAACCATAGCCTTGACTAGACGAAACTTTGTTGGCAAAGTAATGTCTCTGCTTTTGAATATGTTATCTAGGTTGGTCATAACTTTCCTTCCAAGGAGTAAGCGTCTTTTAATTTCATGGCTGCAATCACCATCTGCAGTGATTTTGGAGCCCAGAAAAATAAAGTCTGACACTGTTTCCACTGTTTCCCCATCTATTTCCCATGATGTGATGGGACCAGATGCCATGATCTTAGTTTTCTGAATGCTGAGCTTTAAGCCAACTTTTTCACTCTCCACTTTCACTTTTATCAAGAGGCTTTTTAGTTCCTCTTCACTTTCTGCCATAAGGGTGGTGTCATCTGCATATCTGCTGCTACTGCTGCTGCTGCTAAGTCACTTCAGTTGTGTCCAACTCTGTGCGATCCCATAGACCGCAGCCCACCAGGCTCCGCCATCCCTGGGATTCTTCAGGCAAGAACACTGGAGTGGGTTGCCATTTCCTTCTCCAATGCATGAAAGTGAAAAGTGAAAGTGAAGTCACTCAGTTGTGTCTGACTCTTAGCAACCCATGGACTACAGCCTACCAGGCTCCCCCATCCATGAGATTTTCCAGGCAAGAGTACTGGAGAGGGTTGCCATCACCTTCTCCACTGCATATCTGAGGTTATTGATATTTCTCCCAGCAATCTTGATTCCAGCTTGGGCTTCTTCCATCCCAGAAATTCTCATGATGTACCCTGCATATAAGTTAAATAAGCAGGGTGACAATATACAGCCTTGACATACTCCTTTTCTTATTTGGAACCAGTCTGTTGTTCCATGTCCAGTTCTAACTGTTGCTTCCTAACCTGCATATAGGTTTCTCAAGAGGCAGATCAGGTGGTCTAGTATTCCCATCTCTTTCAGAATTTTCCAGAGTTTATTGTGATCCACACAGTCAAAGGCTTTGGCATAGTCAATAAAGCAGAAACAGATGTTTTTCTGGAACTCTCTTTTTTCGATGATCCAGCAGATGTTGGCAATTTGATCTCTGGTTCCTCTGCCTTTTCTAAAACCAGCCTGAACATCTGGAAGTTCACGATTCACGTATTGCTGAAGCCTGGCTTGGAGAATTTTGAGCATTACTTTATAGAGTGTGAGATGAGTGCAATTGTCCGGTAGTTTCAACATTCTTTGGCATTGCCTTTCTTTGGGACTGGAATGAAAACTGAATTTTTCTAGCCCTGTGGCCACTGCTGAATTTTCCAAATTTGCTGGAATATTGAATGTAGCACTTTCACAGCATCCTTTTCCAGGATTTGAAATAGCTCCACTGGAATTCCATCACCTCCACTAGCTTTGTTCATAGTGATGCTTTCTAAGGCCCACTTGACTTCACATCTCAGGATGTCTGGCTCTAGGTGAGTGATCCCATCATGATTATCTGGGTCTTGAGGTTCTTTTTTGTACAGTTCTGTGTATTCTTGCCACCTCTTCTTAATATCTTCTGCTTCTGTTAGGTCCATACCATTTCTGTCCTTTATCGAGCCCATCTTTGCATGAAATGTTCCCTTGGTATCTCTCATTTTCTTGAAGAGATCTCTAGTCTTTCCCATTCTGTTGTTTTCCTCTATTTCTTTGCATTGATTGCTGAGGAAGGCTTTCTTATCTCTCCTTGCTATTCTTTGGAACTCTGCATTCAGATGCTTATATCTTTCCTTTTCTCGTTTGCTTTTTGCTTCTCTTTTCACAGCTATTTGTAAGGCCTTCCCAGCAGCCATTTTGCTTTTTTGCATTTCTTTTCTATGGGGATGGTCTTGATCCCTGTGTCCTGTACAATGTCACGAACCTCATTCCATAGTTCATCAGGCACTCTATCTATCAGATCTAGTCCCTCAAATCTATTTGTCACTTCCATTGTATAATCATAAGGGATTTGACTTAGGTCATACATGAATGGTCTAGTGGTTTTCCCTACTTTCTTCAATTTAAGTCTGAATTTGGCAATAAGGATTTCATGATCTGAGCACAGTCAGCTCCCTGTCTTGTTTTTGCTGACTGTATAGAGCTGCTCCATGTTTGGCTGCAAAGAATATAATCAATCTGATTTCGGTGTTGACCATCTGGTGATGTCTATGTGTAGCGTCTTCTCTTGTGTTATTGGAAGAGGGTGTTTGCTATGACCAGTGAGTTCTCTTGGCAAAACTCTATTAGCCTTTGCCCTGCTTCATTCCGTATTCCAAGACCAAAAATGCCTGTTACCCCAGGTATTTCTTGACTTCCTACTTTTGCATTCCAGTCCCTATAATGAAAAGGACATCTTTTTTTGGTATTAGTTCTAAAAGGTCTTGTAGGTCTTCATAGAACCGTTCAGCTTCTTCAGCATTACTGGTTGGGGCATAGGCTTGGATTACCGTGATATTGAATGGTTTGCCTTGGAAACGAACAGAGATCATTCTGTCATTTTTGATATTGCATCCAAGTACTTCCTTTTGGACTCTTTTGTTGACCATGATGGCTACTCACTTTCTTCTAAGGGATTCCTGCCCACTGTAGTAGATATAATGGTCATCTGAATTAAATTCACCCATTCCAGTCCATTTTAGTTCGCTGATTCCTAGAATGTTGACGTTCACTCTTGCCATCTCCTGTTTGACCACTTCCAATTTGCCTTGATTCATGGACCTAACATTCCAGGTTCCTATGCAATATTGCTCTTTACAGCATCAGACCTTGCTTTTATCACCAGTCACATCCACACCTGGGTATTGTTTTTGCTTTGGCTCCATCCCTTCATTCTTTCTGGAGTTATTTCTCCACTGTTCTCCAGTAGCATATTGGGCACCTACTGACCCGGGGAGTTCCCCTTTCAGTATCCTATCATTTTGCCTTTTTATACTGTTCATGGGGTTCTCAAGGCAAGAATACTGAAGTGGTTTCCCATTCCCTTCTCCAGTGGACCACATTCTGTCAGACCTCTCCACCATGACCCTTCCGTCTTGGGTGGCCCCACACGGCATGGCTTAATTTCACTGAGTTAGACAAGGCTGTGGTCCATGTGATTAGATTGACTAGTTTCCTGTGAGTATGGTTTGTGTGTCTGCCCTCTGATGCCTCTCGCAACACCTACTGTCTTACTTGGGTTTCTCTTACCTTGGACGTGGGGTATCTCTTAACGGCTGCTCCAGCAAAGCGCAGCCACTGCTCCTTACCTTGGATGAGGGGTATCTCCTCACAGCCGCCCCTCCTGACCTTGAACGTGGAGTAGCTCCTCTTGGCCCTCCTGCGCCCGCACAGCCACCGCTCCTTTAATCACTTGTGCTACACTGTCCTATGCTTTAGAATTTTTTTTTTTTTTCTGAAACTCTTACCAGTTTGGAAGGTTTGCTTGTTTATGCTCCTATATTGGAAGAAAGGGAATCAGAAATGGAAAGAATATCATCAAAGGAGGATGTTGGGTTTTAAAATGGTGTGATTATTAGACTCTTAATTTGACAGGCTCTCTTTCTCCTAAAAAATTTTAAATCAAGGAAGCTATTTTATTGAGTTTTGTGAAGAGGGCTAAGAGACTGGATTTAAGAAGGACTGACACAAGAAAATGTATCAATCTTACAAATATGCTCTGTGAGACACTCACTGCTCTTAAAGAGAAGACTACTGGCATGCTAAAGGAACATAAAGGGTTTTATTGTTAAGATCCCAGTCTGTGTAAGCACTAAAGGCAAATGGTGATCAAATCATTGCTACTGCAGTTGCCTGTGAAAAGAAACCTCTCTGGCCCCCTCAAGTTTTCGTGCAATAAAGATTAGCCTTTTTTTTTTTTTCTAGGCCTTGAGTTTTAAGCTGGTAAATCTAATCTTGAGGTCAGTTTTGAGAGACCCTTCACGTTAAACTTGAACTCACTAAAATTGTACACAGATATTCAAAAAATAAATTTTAGCTCTATTTTCCAACATGATATAAAGCAAGAAAATGCTGTTTCTTTGCATTGGGGGAAGGTTCACCAAAGTGTTTTGTGTGCCTCCCCATACAGGGATAGAATTATATTGCAGACAGGGTGATAAGCTTCCATTTTTTAATGGTCCCATTTTTTTCTCTCTCCGAGAGAACCTAATCTCTTTAAAAGCACAGTAACAGTTAATCCCCTCAATGTACAAGGATTTCTAGTCTATCAGGAGGCAAGTAATTAGGAAGATATTTTAGAATCTAAGGAGTCACCTAAAAGTTGAAATCCTATTTAAGCTAATCTGTAGCATATACATAACTGTGCTTGAGATCAATCAAATCTAATGAAGTGCAAAACATCATTTTTATGTAGAATTATGCTCTATTTATAAGTCAGATTTTGTGACTTTGAGGTTAACTGAACGTGTGGCACTGACATTAAGCCAATTCACCTCATTACAATTCAGCTAAATTTTCAATACGTTTGCAAAGATATATTTTAGAACAATATATACTCTTTTTCAAACGTTTTTGAAATTGGCTGCTCCTTTGGAAAATTAAAATATTGAGACACAAAAAGATTAAGCAAACGCCCAAAGTCAAATTGGAAAAACCTAAACAAAATGAGAGTAAAAGATTATACAGCTCTAAACTGTTTGCAGCTAAAAAGAACTCTACCTGTCTTTCACACTGAAACTGAAATCTTTACCAGAATCTGTTCTTAAATTAGACAAAATAGATTTAATTACGGATAAAATTCTATGAAGCCAGCAGCCATTAGAGAGTTGAGGAAAGCCTTCGGGTGGTTCCCTTGGCAATGTCAGACCTGACCTGTCTCAACCAGTGATGGCAAAGGGGAAATATTTTTTTCAAAAGATGCGTTGTAGGCTTGTTGCAATCCTGGAGCAGGAGAGCTATTCTCAGAGTAATCTGCACGCAGCCAAAATGTGTGTGCCTTCAACTACTTCCTGGACTAAAATAGTGGAACACCAGCCAAAGCTACATAACAATACTTGGAGCAGGGACAAGTTGCCAAAACATGGCATCAGACTGGCCTATAGGTACAACTGGGCTTCCCTAATAGCTCAGTTGGTAAAGCTGCCTGCAATGCAGGAGACCGCAGTTGCTGGGTCGGGAAGATCTGGGTCGAGAAGATCTGCTGGAGAAGGGATAGGCTACCCACTCCAGTATTCTCGGGCTTTCCCTGTGGCTCAGTTAGTAAAGAATCTGCCTGCAATGCAGAAGACATGGGTTCTATCCCTGGGTTGGGAAGATCCCCTGGAGAAGGGAGAGGTGAAAGGTTAACCGTCCCAGTATTCTGGCCTGGAGAATTCCATGGACTATATGGTCCATGGGGTTGCAAAGAGTCAGACACGACTGAACAACTTTCACTTACTTATAGGTACAATTGGTATTGCAGACTAAAGTCTAAGATTGAATATTAAATGTCAAGGGGTTTACAAGTAAAGCACTCCAGTCAATAAGCATTGTCTAACCAATTTTTCATGTATTTAGCAATACCCTCTCCCCAAATAACCAGTCTCACAAAAATTTCTAAAATAGGCACATAAAGCACACATCAAATAAAAAAAAATAAGAATCATACTCTGTATGCTCTCAGGCACAGTGGAATTAAACTAGAAATCAATAATAGAAAGATAGTTGGAAAATCCCCAAACACTTGGAGGTTAAACAACATGATTCTAAATAACATGGGTTAAAGGAGAAATCTGAAGAGAGTGAAAAATACTTCGAATTAAATGAAAATGAACACATAACAAAATTTGTGAGATTCAGTGAAAACAATGCTTCCAGGGAAATCTATACTATTTAATGTATATATTAGCAAGGAAGGATGATCTAAAACCAATGATCTAAGCTTCCACTATAAGAAATTAGAAAGAGAGCAAATTAAATCCAAATAGTGGAAAAGAATAAATAAAAATAAGAGCAGAGGGGAGGGAGTTGGGAGGGGGGGTTCAGGATGGGGGACACATGTACACCCATGGTTGATTCATGTCAATGTATGGCAAAACCACTACAATATTATAAAGTAATTAGCCTCCAATTAAAATAAATTAATTAATTAATTAAAAAAATAAGAGTAGAAATCAATGAAACTGCAAACAGGAAAGCAAGAGAAACTAAATGAAATGAAAAGCTTGTTATTGGAAATATCTCTAGCCAAGCTAATGTTTTAAAAGGAGAAGACACAAATCATTAGTACCAAACATGAATGTAGGGGATATCACTACAAATTCTATGGACACAAATAATCATAAAGGAATACTGTAAAGAGATCTGTGTTCACATATTCAGTAACCAAGATTAAATGGACTTTTAAAACAATTTTCTGAAAGGCATAATCTGTAAAAATTTATAGAAGAAGAAATAAA
Organism: Bos indicus x Bos taurus; assembly: GCF_003369695.1. Lineage (NCBI taxonomy): Eukaryota > Metazoa > Chordata > Mammalia > Artiodactyla > Bovidae > Bos > Bos indicus x Bos taurus. The sequence goes on from NC_040077.1 coordinate 35,450,848, forward strand.
CAACCTGAATAAACTTATTTTCAATAAAGACATTGAATCAATAATTAATAACCTTTTAAAGTAAAAAGAACCAGGCTCTGATGGGTTTACTTATGAATTCTGACAAAATTTATGAAAAAATTCTACGAATTCTGCACAATCACTTTTAGAGGATACAAACAGAGGAAATACATCCAATGAGATCAGAATTATCCTAATACTCAAACCAAGAAAAGACTCAGTTCAGTCGCTCAGTCATGTCAGACTCATTGCAACGCCATAGACTGAAGCATGCCAGGCTTACCTGCCCATCGCCAACTCCCGGAGCTTACTCAAACTCATGTCCATCGAGTCAGTGATGCCATCCAACTATCTCATCCTCTGTCATCCCCTTTTCCTCCTGCCTTCAATATTTCCAATGAGTCTTTTCTTCACATCAGATGGCCAAAATATTGGAGTTTCAGCTTCAACATCAGTCCTTCCAATGAACACCTAAGACTGATCTCCTTTAGGGTGGACTGGTTGGACTTCCTTGCAGTCCAAAGGACTCTCAAGAGTATTCTCCAACACCACAGTCAAAAGCATCAATTCTTTGGTACTCAGCTTTTTTTATAGTCCAACTCTCACATCCATACATGACTACTGGAAAAACCATACCTTTGACGATATGGACCTTTGTTGGCAAAGTAATGTCTCTGCTTTTTAATATGCTGTCTAGGTTGGTCATAACTTTTCTTCCCAGGAGCAAGCGTCTTTCAATTTCATGGCTGCAGTCACAATCGGCAGTGATTTTGGAGCCCGCCAATAATAAAATTTGTCACTGTTTACACTGTTTCCCCACCTATTTGCCATAAATGATGGGACCGGATGCCATGATCTTAGCTTTCTGAATGTTGAGTTTTAAGCCAGCCTTTTCACTCTCCTCTTTCACTTTCATCAAGAGGCTCTTTAAGTTCTTCATTTCCTGCCACGAGGATGGTGTCATCTGCATATATGAGGTTATTGATATTTATCCCGGCAATCTTGATTCCAGCTTGTGCTTCATCCAGCCAAGCATTCCTCATGATGTACTCTGCATATAAATTAAATAAACAGGGTGACAATATACAGCCTTGACATACTCCTTTCCGATTTGTAATCAGTCTGTTGTTCCATGTCCAGTTCTAACTGTTGCTTCTTGACCTGCATACAGATTTCTCAGGAAACAGGTGAGGTGGTCTGGTATTCCCACCTCTTTAAGAATTTCCCATGGTTTATTGTGAAAGAAAAGACTACAAATAAAGAAAATTACAGATCTTTTTTATATCAGCTTTATTCATAATTGCTAAAATTTGGAAGCAACCAAGATGTCCATCAGTAGGTGAATATATAAACAAACTGGTAAATCCAGACAATAGAGTATTATTACATGCTGAAGAGAAATGAGCTATCAAGCCATAAGATATAGAGGGACCTTAAATGCATATTATTAAGTGTAAGAAACCAATATGAAAATGCTACGGACTGTGTAATTCCAAATATGTGACTCTCTATAAAAGACAAAACTATGAAGATAGTGAAAAAAAAAAGAACAGTTGTTGCCAGAGTTTAAGGATCAGAAAGGGATGAGTAGACAGTAGACAGAGGATGTTTAGAGCTGTTATACTATTCTGTATGATACTATACTGGTGGATACACTTCATTATACATCAGTCTAAATCAATAGAATGTATACACCAAGACTGAAACCTAATGTAAATGATGAACTTTAGGTGATACTAATGGATTAATGTAGATAACTCAGATGGTAAAGAATCCACCTGAAATGCAGGAGACCCCAGTTCCATCCTTGGGTCAGGAAGATCCACTGGAGAAGGGATAAGCTACCTACTCCAGTATTCTTGGGCTTCCCTTGTGGTTCAGATGGTAAAGAATCTGCCTGAAATCCAGGAGACCTGGGTTTGATCCCTGGGCTAGGAAGATCCACTGGAGAAGGGAACAGCTACCCACTCCAGTATTCTGGTTTGGAGAATTCAATGGACTATATAGTTCAATGGGGTCGCAGAGTGGGACACGACTGAGCGACTTTCACACTCACAATATAGGTTCATCAGTTGTAACAAATGAACCACCCTGGTGCAGGATGGCAACAGTGGGAGAGACTGTGTGTATGGGGGGAAGGGGGTACATGGGAAATCCTGTGTCTTCTATTCAATTTTTCCATGAATCTAAAAACGCTCAAAGAATTAAAGTTTATTTAAAAAAAATAAAGGACATAAAAAGATATTCCATACAACTACTAAGCTTAAGAAAGCTGGTGTCACCATATTAATATCAGACAAATGTTATATTCAATATAAGGAGTATTGCCATAGATAAAGAGGGACATTTCATAATGATTAAAAAGTCATTTCCCCAAAATGCCTAATGTACTTAATTACATGTATTTAATAATAGAACTCTAAAGTATGTGATGCAAAAACTAGCATAATTAAAGGGAAATATAGAAACACCTACAATCCTCATCAGAGGTTTAACTTCACTTTATCAGTAATTGAGGACAAAAGTTGACTAAAAATATCTGTAATAATGTGGAATATTTGAACAACTATCACTGACATTTATAAAATATTTTACCTAATCACTGTAGAACATAGATTCTTCTCAAGCATATATGGGATTATCACCAAAACAGACCTCATGCCAGGTCATAAATCAGCAAAAGAATGCAAATGTCCAATAAGTACATAAAATGGTACATCAGAGAAAAGCAAATAAAACTGTGAGATATAACTTCACACCCACTAGAATGGCAAAAATTAGAAAGGCTGACAATATCAGATAATGATGAGGAAGTAGAACAATCGAAACTCTTCACACATTCCTGGTGGGAAGTAGTCCAGCAATATATTTTAAAAGGGATCATGACTCTAAGACACAAACTATTTTATAAAAGGTTATGTACAAGAATGTTGATAATAGATTTTTAAAAATAATTTCCCGAAATTGGAAACGACTCATTGACCATCAAAATTGGGATGGATAAGCAAATTGTGGCATATTTATCTAATGGAATGCCACTCAGCATTGAAAAAGAATGATTTTCTGATGTCTGGAATGGCATGGAAAAATCACAAAAGCATTACGCTGGGCAAAAGTCAGACAGAAAATGAGTGCTTACTGTGCAATCTCATTTACTTAAAGTTCTAAATAAAACAAATATGTGATTGCACTAAAAAATAAGGGCCTTTCCAAATTATGGGTTGCACAGATGTGATTTTTTCCAACATCATTTAATTATGCAATTAAATAAATACGTGCTTTTCCTTATATGTAAATCATATCTCAATAAAATGGAGTAAGATTAAGAGGAAAAATATTCTTGGTTTATTAAAAAAGAAAAATGCAGCCCTCTGTTATCTTGACAGTTTGACAGAAAGTCAAATCCATTTTCAAGTATTCTCTTTTTCTATATAGAGATAATTAGAACTAATTATCTGATGGGTGCAGTGTTGAGAATCCTGCTTGTTGATGTTGATATCAAATTATGATTTTTGAAAATAGAAAGTACAAAGAAATTGATTAGAGAATTGGTCTCAATCCATATCAAGATAAAACTTTGGATTTTCAAAAAAAACATGGAGCATATGTATTCTTTATATGTACTATAGAAGTAAAACTAGAAAGGACTATTTCATAAGAGCACTATTAATTGTCAGCTTAATTTACGCTCCTAACTTTTTAACCCCTTTGGCTTCTCTTGGAAAGTCATTTAGAAAAGAATTCCAGGCTCAAGTTTTGCTTCTACCCTTACCCAGAGGAATGTTAAGAAACTTGGTGATTTGCCACAGGGCAACCAGAGCAACCCAGAAAAAGAAAGATACCTGGTATCCATTATGAATCTCCTCCTCTGCCCTTAATCTTGTTCTAATATTTGTTTATTTAAAGTTCAGGAAGCTTTTAGCCAAAGTCCTTTTACTAATTCATACATCAATCAATTCTGCAAGTAGTTTTTATTCAACACCAAGGAAAAGCAATTATTTCTGAAAAATATTCAGTGTCATTTCAATCAAATCCTTCTAACCTAGAAAATCCCGACAGCATGTTTTAGAGAATTTGATGACTCTTTTTAAACTCTTTAGAAAGGAGGCTGTCAGATGTATTGCTGTATTCACATATGTCCATGCATGAGTGAATAAAGCAATTAAGTGATTCTTAGGTAGTTTGCTAAATCCTTATAGGGAGACTTTGTAGGAAAACTTGGCATCTTCACCTAGGCTACTGAGCTTGCTTCCTTATTTGCACCAAAGCATTTGGTTTCTAAAAATTATGCTTAGGGATTAATTTACCTTATTCCAACTGATGAGAGAAATTTATCTTAATTTGAATAAACTGTAAATGTCCATTCATCAGTTATGATCCTTGTTACGGCAGGCTGCCAAGAAACAGCAGGTGTCTGGGCCAGAGTTTACTCAAATATAAGATGAACTCTTTTCCTATGTTTGAAAGCTATGAATCTCCTTTTGACTTTGGGCCAAATATTTAATGGCTCTGAGTCTGGGTTTTCTTGTCTGTGAAATAAAGAGCTTGATTATCTGGAATGCATGTTTTAGTTCTACAATTCTGTGGACATTATGATTGATAGCAAAGGAAGAGATTATTGATACCGATAGTACAAAACCGAACTCAAAACTCTGTGTGAACACAGAGTTAAAGCCAAAACTATGCCTGGGTGATATGTCAGAGTCTGACATCATACTATAAAACTAATTAGGAAAATGGTTCTTATCCTCAAGAAACTTCCCATCTACTTTTGGCCATAATACAAACATAGAGAAATAGCACATGGCAATACATAATGAAGTATAAGAATAAACATTACCTTAAATCTAAGAGTCAGAAGAATGCATGAGATTGTAGCTTACAACCAACAATGCCATCATGTCCCCAGTGTTTCTTTGCTCATAGACATTGATATAATGTGGAACAATGTATTCTCTGAAACCAAATAGAATTCTACTAAGTAGAAAATATTGCGACCCTGTACTCAGCGATAATACAAACTTAAATGCTCTGCTAAGAGGAAAAATAATGAAAAATAAGGAAGGATTGGAGCCTGGTAGGCTGCAGTCCATGGGGTCGCTAAGAGTCGGGCACGACTGAGCGACTTCACTTTCACTTTTCACTTTCATGCATTGGAGAAGGAAATGGCAATCCACTCCAGTGTTCTTGCCTGGAGAATCCCAGGGACGGAGGAGCCTAGTGGGCTGCCATCTACGGGGTTGCACAGAGTCGGACACGACTGAGGCGACTTAGCAGCAGCCGCAGCAGCAGATAGTGTAAAAATCCCAATATTTTCTTTTTTCTCAGTTTAAGCAATGGTGACTCACAAACTCTGTTTTACTTTGTTGGTTTTGTTCTACAGCTGAGTGAAAGAGAAGCCATTAAAACATATTGGCATAACATGTAATATTTATTACCTGTGTGATTTTGTGGCAGAATGAGATGATGGATTTTACAGAAGGTACACACGTACTGTAAAGGAGAACACCTTAATCCTTGTTACTGATGTACTTTTGGTCAGTAGAATGCTCCATCTATTTTTGGTAATATAAAACAACATGAGACATTCCTTATTTTCGGTTACTTCAGAACACAACTGTTTCTGATTTATCTTATATTTTGATGCTCTTTTTGTGGATGATCATATTTCTTTGTATTGTTATTATCATTATTAAGTCCTTTGACCTTTTTACTAGCTTGCTTGTGCAGTACTCTTTGCCACATTTACAAAAAGGCATTTTTGATAATATTTTTAATTTATTAAATTTAGAGTGCATTCTAATTTATTTCCTATATATTTTCATCCATCAACAAAATCACTAATAAGAAGCAAGAAAGTCTAAAAGTATTAACATCTTTCTTATTAGAGCTTGGAGTAGATTCTGCCTATTCAAGAAAAGCTTTCTAAACCCTTAGCTTTCTATTTAAGACCTTTTCCTCTTCAAGTTGATTTGACTTCTTAGGCCAGTGGACAGACAAGAGAAAGCAAACAGAAATTTTAAAAAGCAAAGGTAACTGGAAAAAGAAAACTCACAATATATCTTTTCATTCTCTGGAAAAGGAAGTTCAAAAACTGAAGACATCATTTGTCTTTTTTTTTTCTTTTTGAAAAATTTGGTGTAGTACCCAATGTCTAACTCTATTTCTGTAGTGTTACATTCTATGGAGAACGCACTAAGCTCAGAAGTACCTCCAATACAATAGATCCCAAATGCCTTCTTTTAAAATTCAGTCCAGGTTTTCTGAAATGGAAATGCACATGCAACTCATTTGTAGGATTGAACATACATCTTACAGTACATACTGGCATTAAATTGAAACCTGAATGATGAGAAGTCATTTGTGTGGGCAGGAAGCCAAATCGTTCCTGGTGTTCTACACACAGGCAATAATTTACATCGACAGGTAGAAAACATGTTATGTGCTTTTGGTACAATGATGCTGAAGAGCTTGGCAATGACTCATAACTCAGCTATCATTTTAAAATGCTCAGAAACATGGGGAAATGAATGGAAACTTGCTCTTGTTTAAATCCGAAGGCAATGGAGTCCTTGGGCTCTGACAAGGTGAATCAAGGAACTGGACTAAAAATAGATAGATAATACAATACTATGTTTTGAGTTTCACTTCCTTCTTATTTCTATTAACATAAATGAGTTGAAAGAAAAGTTAATGACATCTGTTTTTTAAATTCATTTTCTCACTGACTTAAGAAGGAAATGGCAACCCACTCCAGTATTCTTGCCTGGGAAATTCTATGGACAGAGGAGCCTGGTGGGCTACAGTCCATGGAGATGCAAAAGAGCTGGACATGACTTAGGACTGAACAACAAAATGACTTTTTATCCTTTCCACTTTTTATAACTGTTATTGGCTCCATCAGTTTCCATTGTCTTCTCTGTATTTCCCATGGAATTGTCAATTAGGAAGAGAAAGAATATAAAACATTTCCCTTAAAATTAGTTAGACCTATGTTTTCTGAACCAGCTGGGCAGAGCAAGATAGATTGCATAAAGGAAGAACCTCCAGCCTATAGCCCTCTCACCACAATCACTGTAGATTTATGTTGAATACCACATTTTCAAAGTTAGACTACTAGATTTCTCTGCATAATATGCAGTAAGCATTGATGTTTGTTTTTCTTGAGCTCTGCCCAGAAAGTCTCTGTACATACAATCATTTTTTTTTTCAAGAAATTAACAATTCCACCCCTTGTTCTCCTTAACCAATAGGAACTGAACAAAAGCAGTCACTGGACACACAGAGGATGGCCACATCTAACCAGGGCTTCAGATCTGACAGCTGTTTCCCATCAGAGCACATTGCAAGGGTGCTGCCATTATTCCCAAGTAACTGCACACGTCGAAAAAGTCATCCTGCCATGGCTTGGGTTCCAGTGTACGCTGCAAAGTGAAATCGGGTGCATTCCATCTTGTTGACACAACGTGCCTCAGCTGTTGGTGCAGAGAGCTGTTTCTCCCTGAAGCTGGACTCAGAAATATCTGAGTTTCAGGGACAGAGGATCTGGTCATTATTTTCTTGGCAATACTCACATAAGCTCTCTTGTGACTGAAGGAAAGTTTAAATCTTGAATTCTGAAGAGTCTCAGGCAATAACATTACAAGTTTCAACAGGTGGTACTGTTCAAATATTCACACAAAGTGCTTCCTTTGTCATTAAAACCTAACCTGTAATCTCTCTGGAGTGAAACAAGGTATTGTTTTTATAAAATGCTGGAGTGGGTCACTCCTTTAGCTAGGACAAAGAGTGCTTTTGTTTGTTTGGGCATGGGAGGAGGGGGTCATGAATAAATTTGGTAGACAGTGACTTGTGAATAAGTAAAAACATGAACCCTGGATGTTATTGTCTTAGGGTTTAATTGTCCTCTATAATGAAGGATAGCCCTACTCTTAACAGAGAAAACCGTCTACAGTGAAACGAAATCCCAAACTCCAACTTAATACTACGTGATGGATATATATGAGGGCTAGTGAGAAGGAGCATCGCATAGCAATGGGCCGGGTCCACATGGCAGCTCTGTCACTTACTGACTGTGTGACCCTACTGTTGTTGTTTAGCCACAAAGCCATGTCTGATTCTTTTGTGACCCCATGGACTGTAGTCTGCCAGGCTCCTCTCTCCATGGGATTTCCCAGGCAAGAATACTGGAGTGGGTTGCTGCTTCCCTGGTGGCTCCAGTGGTAAAGAATCTGCTTGCAATGCAGAAGACCCAGGTTTGATCCCTGGATCTAGAAGCTCCCCTGGAGAAGGGAATGGCTACCCACTCCAGTATTCTTGCCTGGAGAATTCCATGGACAGAGGAGCCTGGCTGGGATAGTCCATGGGATTGCAAAGAGTTAGTTGCAAAGAGCAACTAACACTTTCACTTGCTGTTCTTCTCCAGGGGATCTTCCCAACCCAGAGATGGAACCTGCATCTCTTGCACTGGCAGGTGGGTTCTTTACCACCGAGCCACCCGGTAAGCCCATGTGTGACCCTGAGCAACATATATAACTTCCCCATGCCTCGTTTTCCTGAAATGTAAAATAGGTACACTAGCAATGCTCATGTTATACAGTTTTATGTGAATTAAATGACTTCCTTCTTAGAAGAGTCTTTGACGTATAGAAAGCACTTGATAATTGTGAACTATTATTGCTATTACTATAATTACAGGCACTAGCTGGTGGAGCAATTCATCTTCCTGGGTAGAAGGAAAAAAAAGCAAAGTCCTAGAAAGTGACAAAAAAGTTGTCTTGAAGGTTGATTGAAAGCTTTCCAGGTAGTCCATACCTTATTTAGGGACAGAAGAAAACAGTTATTACTGGATATTCACAGACCTAACTTATTCAAAGGCATTTCACAAGTGATATATACACACGTTGATAACATTTTATATGTTATACAAAAAGCAATTTCAAATTAATGTCAAAGTTGCAAAAATTTTAAGGAAAATACTTTTATGAACCTATGGCTTTCATAACATGTAAAATGTTGAGGATTTCCACAGGCAAGGACTTTGTGTTGGTCAGCTTTATAGGCACTTACACCTATTGAATAAGATCAATATGAATTTCATATTCATGTTATTTTAGTCTTTTCCCCATGACATGCTTCCTGCCAGTAGCAAGCAGGAGTCACCTGCCTTCAGCTGTAGGCAAAATTCATCCTGTCACGACTCTTTATTTCTCATCTAATAATCCTGAACATTGTGTGTTGGAACAATCACTCATTGTGCTCAGGGAATAATCTCTACACTATTATTTACTGCATAATCCTGATTGATGACATTTTTGACTGAGTCAGGCAAATATGCATATTCAAGGGAATGGACTCAGGAAGTTACTGGAGAAATTCTTTAGAGGCCACAAATTGGCTGACTTTGTAAAGCACTGTGCAACACAAGTATTTATCATAAGCTTGAGGCATTTCTTTTGCCCAGATAGACAGATCCAAGGAATATTTTCTTATTCTAAAGGGAATTTTGGCCTTAGAAAGATGAGTTTATAAAAATCAACCTTTACTTGGTGGACGGCACACTCTAATACAATGGATTCCATGAAATAAAGGATTATGACATATATTTGTTTTTGCTTAGCATTTAGCACTCCCCAGCTTCCCAACTCTGCTGTCACACAGAGTTTGGTGTTCTAGGATAAATTCAGAGGAGGTGTACACACTCTAAGTCTGAGAATGACTTGTCTAGTATAGAATGAAAGTTCTATTTCTCCTTCTTGTATGCTCTTTACTGCTTTTTGTTATTGCTGTTTTTTTAGTCATGTCTGACTCTGTGACCCCATGGACTGTATCTTGGCAGGCTCCTCTGTCCATGGGATTCTCCAGGCAAAGATACTGGAGTGGGTTGCCATTTCCTTCTCCAGGGGATCTTCTCGACCCAGGAATCTAACCCACGTCTCCTGCATTGCAGGTGGATTCTTCACCGCCAAGGCACCAGGGAAACCCTTTTCTGCCTTTAGATCCTAAAATTTTTCTTAACTGATCCATTGACACACTAGAAGCTCATTGCTGTAATTTCATGAGATCTCTTTGAAATGCTTTCTGAAATATTAGCAGTTTTATTCACCCTCATCTGCCTGGTAGCAGGTAAAGCTAAATTGGTTTGTATGGCTGTGGATATCCATATTCTGCACAAGAATTAATTGCAATAACTCATCTTTATACATCTCTATTTCAATTTTTTTTAAACTTTTGATATATGCAAGAGACTTTTCCAGAAGTATGTCAACATATTGATTCCAAGGAGTTAAGTAGTTGAGAAAAAAAAGGCTAAATAAGGATCTGATTATTTCCTAACAACTCCTTGATGCCTACTCATTTAATAAATATGTACCATTGGCAAGGAAATAGAAAAAACTGACCTTTAGGGGATCCTAAGTAAGAGATATCTAAGTAACGGAGTCTTCTCTTTTAACTAATAATGAATCACTGATAAACACTCTTGAGGTGTGTCCCATGAAAAAAATGTGTCCTCTTTTTTACCAATCTTTTTAATGCATAAATTAATAGAAGATAGCAGTCCCTGGGAAACTGCTTGTGAGAGACTAAAAGTGGAAAAAAACAAAGTTCCTCATATGATTATAGGAATAATTTTGACTTTCAGGCCCCTGCTATTAATATTTTGAGGCCTCCCAGGTGGTGCTAGTGATAAAGAACCCACCTGCAAATACAGGAGACGTGAGTTGGATCCCCGGTTTGGGAAGTTTCCCTTGGACGAAAGCATGGCAACCCACTCCAGTATTCTTGCCTGGAGATTCCCATGGACAGAGGAACCTGGTGGGCTAGAGCCCATGAGATTGCAAACAGTCTGACACAGCTAAAGAGATGCACACACACTATTAATGTTTTGGATTATTGTGTCCATCTTTGTAAATTGTGTTACTTAAGAAATTTTTCCTTTAAGTTGTCAAATGTATTAAGATGAAGTTGTTTATAAAATTCCCTGTCTTTCTACTGTAAGTGGGGTCTGTAAGACATAGTCTATTTCATTCCTGTTGTTAGTAATTTGAGTTTTCTTTCTTTTTATTAATCTAATCAGGGTTTTAGCACTATAATAGTTATTTTCAAAACACTGTTCTTTCTTGAATGTTGGACATTATATATGATACGTTGTAAAGAGTCCAGATTACAGTGTCTTCCTTTAAAGAGTGTTGAGTTTTGTTCCAGCAACTAATTAAATGACTTCTGGACAATTTTGATCTTGTCAAGCTAAATGTTACTCTTTGTTGTTGCTGCTGCTGCTGCTAAGTCGCTTCAGTCGTGTCCAACCCTGTTCGACCCCATAGACGGCAGCCCACCAGGCTCCGCTGTTCCTGGGATTGTCCAGGCAAGAACACTGGAGTGGGTTGCCATTTCCTTCTCCAACGTGTGAAAGTGAAAAGTGAAAATGAAGTCATTATTCTTTAGTTAGTTAGTATTCTTTGTTAGTTCACCTCTATTTTGGTTTTTGCCTTAGTCCAAGGGTGTGGCTCTTGCTCTAGAGTATGGTGCATACCTGGAAGGTCTGGCCTTTCTAGGTTTTAAACTGAGTATCTGAGGAATTCAGTGAGCTCTCTCCATTGTGGCTAGACTGGAGCTGCAGTATTATCTGGCACGGCAAGGCTTCTGATGCTGT